>NC_137584.1:47979272-50690223 GCF_963210335.1 Falco punctatus | reverse complement strand
TTGGTCCTAAAGCCTCAGCAAAAATAATACACTGTGTCAGGGAGGCCAGAACGTTACTTATTATTTCAGCTTCCATAGAACCTCCAGTCAACAAGTCTTTCTTTTTGCTCTCTGCTGGGGATTTTTACCCTGATTTTCAGGACTGTGCCTTTAGAGTTCAGGGCAGATAATGATACCTAAATACAAGAGATTAAACTAAGGGGAATTTACACTACATAAAGACTCTGTACTCCTTCCCAGTGTCACCATTTTCAAATCCATCTCAGATGAATTAAATACCATGTGATTACATATCTCTAATCTGTTGAAAAGGCCAAGAACCACAGAGGGATGGGTCAAAGAAACTGCACAAGCATCATAAAGGGAACTACCTAGGATCAGTCAGGAGGAAGCACCAGGCAAACCTGCTGGTAGAAGTTAGAATATCTGAATGTGGTCTTTAATAGCATTAAGCTAAAAGCTGCCTACTTGACTTTCAGATGGAGTAAACAAGGAAGACTTAGACTCTAGAAAATTCATAGATAGCTTGTTTATCTGGCCCTTAGTCTTTAAGACCTGGGACTAGTGAAACATCTGTTACCCTGCATAGTCACACTCCCATCACCTGTGCTAGAGTAAAAGCACACAAATGCCATAATGTATTACATTACCACAAGTTTTCCATCTTGCTATCAAACTTGTAATCAAAACTGAATGTACACAGATTGCTTTTGTTTCTCCTTCATTACAGGGAGCTGGGAGACACCAAAATGAGAAAAGTGTATGTCTTTAGACAATGTAAGCTAGAAGATCAGACCTGTATTAACTCAGTTGCTTGTAGTCATCCATCCAGGTTCTTGGGTATGATGAGACATTTTATTAAGCCAGGGAAACCCATTACAGTATGCTAGTCATTAAAATGAGTGTCCAGGATATACACTAATGTAATAAAAAACTTAATGACTGTTTAATTTACTTTGCTGTACCTTAAACAGTCATTTAAAGAAAGGACACTCCACATCTTCTCTCTAACTGTGCAGAAGAGCCAGCAGGCAGGTGGGTCTGTCTCCAGTGGAACAACTGCTAGCATAATGCACACACGTTTTGGAGACAACAAAAACACAGGTAGGTTGGTGTGGTGTTAAATAATTTTTAAACACAGATTTATAAACCCATAAATGGATGATTCAGAAGTTATTCAAGCAAAGTATCTCAAACCTTTGGAGAACACCATCCTTTGAGCATTTCCTGTGTGTGAAAGGATAATTTTGGTTGAACCCTTTACGCAGAAGATAGTGTCTTAAACCTATCACTTGCAGCTATCTGCTATTGCCTCTGTTGCCTCTATTGCCACGACCTTCATTGATTCTTCATTGCAGAATCAAACCATTTGCCTTGCATTTAATGCCTTTTAGGCTAGCCTGACTGGAGTGAGAGCACACTGTAAAATAACACCTGTACTACACGCAGCAACTAGTTTTCCATGCAGAGAGATTGGATTAGCACCTGGGGAGCTGAGTTAATAAACTGTAGCTAATGTTCCCTTGTGAGCCCACTAATTTGAGTTAAAAATGCCACCCTGCTCAAGTCAAGGGGCTTGTGTGTGGAAGGGATTTGCAATGGTATCAACACACAGGTTATAACAGCAAAAAACACTCTGACAGTTGTTAAGACCTTTGAATCTCTGAGAAGAAACATGACTAATAGAAGATATAAGCTAATAAAAATATTTAAACTAGACATGATGTGATACACTTCTCAGAGTGTCATTCAGAGCCAAAGGAAGGAAGGAGTAATTTTACACTGTTGTTAGACATCTCTAGATGTGCTGCCAGCTTGGGAAAGAAAGGGGGCTTGGCAATCTCTGTCAGCAAGGTGCATCCTCGTCTGCAGCAGCCTTTCTGTCCCAAGCACTCCAGAGCCACGGTGACAGCCACCGCCTCCTTCTTAGGTGCCTCAGGCACAAGAAGGTTGAAGATGAGAGCCACAGGATTACCCTTCTAGCCTTTTCCTGCCCTAGAATCCCTACACTTACACACAAGCACAAAGAGGCTTTTCCAAAAGCCTGTTTCAAACCTCTAAGCTCCTTATATGCAGCAAAGTCAATTTTGAATACTGTATTCTCTATAACTGGCACCAGAAATACTTCTGTCTTCCAGGACCAAGAAGTGAATGCCAGAAGACACTAAGAGTTGCGCCTCTGGGATGCATTGACAATCCAAGTTTCACTTTAAATCAAACCAGCAGACCAAGTCTCATAGGACTCCTTCAAGTCTGCACAGCACAATAATACACAGCATATAGAGGCCTGACTGATGCCAACCGAGTCTGCAACAGAAGCAGAGCAGGGTACCTGTGGTAGCCAGTGCCGGTCCCTCGCAGACGGCGCAGTGCTGCACTAGCACAGCAGCTTCGAAACCCAGCCTAGCACCAACCCCACCCCGCTTCATGCCTGCGTCAGGGTGCAAAGGGTGCAAAGAATGCAGGATCAAGCCCACTGTTTGAGCCACTTTTGGATCACTATACTTGAAACGTTTCTTAAAATTCCTGAGCAATATTTTTTTCTCCAGATATGATATCTTGCTGACCTGGTATTGATACTGTGTCTCTTTGCAATTAGAGGATATGGTGCAAAACTACAGGTTTTATGGAATTAAGCCATGTAGGGAAGTATTTATGATCTTGAGTTGTTTCTATGTTGTGATTAAAGCACAAAGCAGTTTAAGAACAGGACAAAGACCAGCTATCTTGGTATGTCTACCCTACTTCCACTTAAATGTCTATTTTGCTTTCCTGCTTTTTACCATACCTCTCACCTCACCTTTTGTCCAGAAATAAACGTAGGTGATTCTTAAGCTTATTTATGCTCCTTGCTTCAATTTCCTATCTTGGTAATTTATCCAAATATCAGCTGAAATTTTTAAATTATAATATTAACAACTTTTGAAGCAACTTATAAATTCCAGGTGTGGCCACAGTAGTGGAAGTCTCACCTGAAAAGGGAAAGAAGGATCTGCTATTAAACCCCCAAAGTATGTCTTTTTAGTTTGACCTGCTTCCCTTTTGGTCTCCAACATATGAAACTTTTTGTAATAGATACTGGCTATGATGAGCCTATGCCTTTTTTCAAAACCACATGACTGTTCAGATGAAAATATGCCAATTTGGTAATGAGAGATGTTATGTGGACACCAGGCTCATTTTTGTCATTGCAGGCACAATCCTGGGATACTGTTCATGTTTCCAAGAGTGAAATGTAGGTGCTGCTAACACTTTCTCATGAAACTCTATATTGTTAAATCAACATACTTCAGAGGCAGCTTCCTCTAAAGGGAATGCAAGATAAGGATTTGCAGATCTCTTCACTTTCCATGCCTCCAGGTCTAATCTCTTAAGGTAAAGTTGGCTCTTGGGTTCTACATAAAGCTAATCCAAATATTTCCAATTATATTTTTTATTTCCAGAATGGCCATTCTGCCAAATCTAGAATCTTTTATTAGTCAAAAAGGTTTCCTATAGCCTATCACAGAAGAATGCAGAATAGCTGAAAGTGTTACTTATAAGGTGCCCACCAGTAGCAGCAGGTTTTTTCCCATATGCCAGGTTAACGCCAGGTTCATCTTTTGACTGGTTTCCCTCTCCTGAGTCTTCTCTGCTGTCACTAAAAGACTCTGAAATTCCCATTTTCATTCCACCACATGTGGATGAAAACCAAATTTCAAAACCTCAGAAATACTCACCAAAAGAAACTGCTGTTTTCTGGCCAGGGGTAATCAACAATCTTAACTGCAAATACTCTTAGCACAATAACCCAGTACAAAAGAAGGGGAAATCTCACAAGGAGTGTAAACATTCTGATGCTTGCAAACCAGTCCCAAATGCATTTTCAAATACATTCCTTCGTCATTGCTCGGGATGCTGCCTAATGAGTTGACAGTAAGCCAGTGACAGTCTAGCACAGCAAAAGTTTGATGCTTCCTTTTTTGGACATTCAAGTATTCCCTATTGTTTTGAAACCGTTAGTAATGCTGCTTCTTTGCCTTTGCCATCCAACAAGCCCTGCTCTAGCAGTGACTCATTCAGGTTCTGGCACTGTGTAGGATAAGGGTGAAGCATTAATAGAAATCGCTTGGTGACATAGATAAGAGGAGAAGGGGAGGAAAGATGCAAAGCAGAGTTCTGGCTCTGTCATGTTTTCTCTAATTTGTAGAGTTCTGTACTCTTTCTGGAAACTATGCATGCTGGGGGTCACCACACTGCATTCCCTGGGTATGCAGAACACTGAAATCCCAAAGAGCGTAAGTTAGTGAACACCACACAATTTCATGTTGTTCCTATTAAAAAGATAATTTATTTCAATGGTTTGTTTCTTTTGTTTGCCACAATGAGTGTTGGGTTATTTCGCTGTCTCCTATACTGTGAAGCTTCATAGTTACGGAATGCAGAGGCTGCTGAGCAGCACTGGTCTTCCAGGGGTCTTCCAGCCAGTTACCAGTCTGCAGTGATTTCACCTGACTGGGATGGGCAAGAACATTACTCTTCAGATGAGACATGACCATTGCACCCCATAGCATCTATACTTCGCATAAAATCCTCTCACACAAAAGGCAAGAAGGAAACTCCCACTGCCTTTATCTGTGCCAGTATTTCACTCTGTAGATTTTATTTTTTTAGAGCTCCATAGGGTAACTGCCATCTTTGTCCTCTGCAATTTCAGAGCTTTTGGCAGAGCAGATGGGTATGACTAAGAACACAAACTGCCTTCAGGAGTCTGCCTTCTTTTCTTTTCATATTTTCTCCATGTAATTGAAGAATTTAGCCCATTGTCTTCTGTCCCCACTTCAGTTTCACATAGGACTAACGCTTCTGTGTTGAAGAGGTACCTCTAATCTGCAAGTTGAAAGAGTCCCCAAAATACCGGTAGGACAGAATTTTTCAGATAATGTGGATGTGGTTCTCCTTCTTGATGTAGTGTCGACATTTTAATGGAGTCCTGTGGCTAATGGAGTACTATAACCCTGACATTAACAATCTAAAATTGATGCAACAGAAGAGTCAGGTTCTGTATATTTTATTAGCTTTTAAAACTGAAACAGTAGAAGTAGTTTTGAAAAGAGACAGAGGTGAACGGGTCTGAATAAAACTGAAAGGAGACTAAGCTCACTTTATTTCTCATGTATTTCTTGACTATATGTCACCTTGAACTCCTATGAAAAGCAAGCTTTTCTGTACTACTGTAGTTTTTCTCATTTCTGCTCTACAGTCTTTTGGGACACCCACTAAAAGCATGCCAAAGAGGGGGTGGAAGGGTGGGGGCTTAAATATTTTAAATCTATTAAATAAAATAACACTTTTGAAATACTAAAAAACATATGGAAATGTGTTTCCCTCATATGGGAATTCAGCTGTTCCCAGGAACAGCCTGGGTGTCAGGAGACCAGAGCAACATATGAGGAATGTATTAAACAAATGATGGAGGGAGGACTGAATAGCTCGGGGAACTGGAAAAATATTACATAACTTTTAATCTTGAGTCTACCCCAGACTGACAGCACAAATGAAAATCATTAGACTCTGAAGACAGTTTGGTGGTCCATGTGGAATCACTTGGTGGTTTCTCTGGAGTTGCTAATAGATAGCTTTCTATATCACAGAAACTTCCATACATTTATCACCCTTTTCAGCAATTTTAGTAGAAGCCAAGAATAAGGGTTTAAGAGAGAAAAACATTTAAGCATATGCTTAAAATTAAACACCTGCTCAAGTACTTTGCTGGATGAGAACCTTAAAAACTGCACTGCTAATACATGTGGTAAAAATATGAAGCCCAGAAAGGAAAGCCGGGCTGTTCATGCAGTACTTGTTCTGGAAAATATTTAATTTTCATTAAATAGCTTTTAGCAATCACATTGGATTTAAAAATAGTAAAATAGGGGAAAAAAATCAAGGTTATATTCCAAAGGCTATCTGTAATGGACTATCAGAAATGAGCAAGCATATCAGTATCCTGTGCTCTCTCACCAGGTGCTGACCATGCTGAGTTCCCTCATGTCCTTGTATTTCAGTGTAGATTCAATTAACAGATTCCATCATATTTTCCATTTATCTGCACTGGGCAATGTTACAAATACTGAAACAACTTCCAGGTAAGTCAGCAGAAGTGCAGTACCGATGAACTCACCGGAGTCCTACCAACCAAAGCAGTGGTGTTAGCACAGTGCTGGCACATCTACGTTGCTTCCAGTTTTGAAGCCAGCTGAAATATCACAGACTAGGACTGCACTGCATGGAACAGATATACCTTCCTCTTCCCACAGTGCAGGGAATGAAGCTGCTCAGGGGGTGACTGTGCAGGGCCTTGCCCTAAGTAACAGAAGCAGAGTGCTCATCTGTCCCATTTTAACAAACACCTTTTTTCATTTACTTCTCGCAGAGCTGCAAGGAAGGCTGAATGCACCTACCCACCCTCGGTAGGGGAACACTGAACAACACTGATCGTACTTGCTTCCAGTGCAGAATTTACACTAATGCCAAGCTGGGGGAAAACAAAAAAATCTAACAATAAATCAAACAAAAAGATGCTATTCTTATATCACTCAAAGACCGCAGTTAATTACACTCCTGAAATAAAACTGAAGATAAATATTAATTGGCCCCCAATTATTTTTTGACTGCACTGAAAATGCATCAGGAATGTTTGAAAAAGTGTGAAAAATGTTCTGTAGTGAATTGGTTTTAATTTTGCCAATAGATGCAAACTTCTTACTAGCAATGTTAACAGTGGCAGGACATTCCTCTTCTTTCCACAAATTAGCTAGAAACTGAAGAGATACTTTTGCTTCCACCTGACTACTAAGTTCATGTACTACATTATACAGCTAAATATACTCATGATAAGACAGCCTTTGATCACCTTCCCTTACTTTCCCTGACAAAATGATTTAAGAATCATAGCAGCTACCATATTTTGTCAGCCTGAAATACATGGCAATGTTAAAGCATGTCTTGATTGGCTGTTTTCTTCTGTGCCAGCTGTTAGAAATTATATTAATAGAAAAATCTCTGCTACAACTTTAAAATTATTTAAGAATAGTAAAAATTGAGAAGATAAGAGAATGTGTTTGTATTTCTTTCATAATGTGCTATTTTTTGATACCATTCTAAAATTAGTCTACTCCAGTATTTGCTGAAATTTATCACCTAATGGATTGATTACATAGCAAAGTAAGAACTGATGACAAATTCTCTGGCCATAAAATGTGATTTTTACTTAACACATGACAAAGCAGAAAAAAACTACAGGGATTTGTTCAGGTATATATATATATGATGGCTCACTTTCCTGACTTCACTTTTTATCCTACCTAACAAAGTTATTCTACTGCAACTGGACTGCATCAAAAGCAGCGTGGCCAGCAAGTCAAGGGAAGTAATTCTTCCTCTCCACTCCCGTGAGAGCCCACCTGAAGCACTGCGTTCAGCTCTGGGGCCCCCAGCATAAAAAGGACATGGACCTGTTGGAGTGAGTCCAGAGGAGGGCTACAAAGATGATCAGAGGGCTGGAGCTGCCTGAAAACGGGCTGAGATAGTTGGGGTTGTTCAGCTTGGAGAAGAGAAGGCTCTGACGGGGGACTTTATAGAAGCCTTTCAGTACCTAGAAGGGGCCTAAAAGAAAGCTGGAGAGGGATTTTTTACAAGGGCATGTAGTGATGGGACAAGGAGCAATGGCTTTAAGATGAAAGATGACAGATTTGGATTAGATAGAAGAAATTCTTTACTGTGAAGTTGCCCAGAGAAGCTGTAAGTGCCCCATCCCTGGAAGTGTTCAAGCCCAGCTTGGTTGGAGCTCTGAACAACCTGGTCTAGTGGACAGTGTCCCTGCCCATGGCAGGGGGGTTGCAACTAGATGATCTTTAAGGTTCCTTCCAACCCCAAGCATTCTATGATTCTATGATAATTCGGCTAAATCCTCAAACATCAAAGAAGCTAAAAGTGTGGTCTTGCATCTTGCCTTAAAGAACAGGTCTGAAAGGTATTTGCAGACAGTGGAGTGGGGTCAGCACGCGTCCTCTCAGGTCCCATTCCAGCCCTGGAGGCTGGTGCACGCTTGAGTGGATGCATGCTCTTCTGTCTCTTTTCCATCCCAGCCCAACCCCTTCAGCCCAATGCCCTCAACTTCTTCCTCCTGCGCTCTGTTTCCTGACACCTTCCCTGATCGGTGCCTTGGTCCATTCACGGGGTTTCTGGATTCAGTCCTCTTCCCAAACCCAAGACAAGCCCAGCCCCAGAGTAAGACTTTCTCTCTGATCCCCAGCTAATCTCAGCCTTTCCACACCCTCCCTTCCTGGCTTCCCCTTCCAGTTTTTTTGCCAAGCTCCCATGTCCCCACCCCTACGTCCCCAGTGACATTCCTCCCTCCTTACTTCAGCTTCCCACTTCCCCTGACTCCAGCTACTCATTTCATTACTCCCTGTGTCCTTATCTGCTCCTTTCCTCTCAACTTAAATCACACAGTTCCCTCCTGTACCGCTGCCCAGGCTGAACACAGTGGGGGAATACAAGGGCAAAGGGCAAACACTTGGGGTTTTGCAGCTCATCCTCCTTGGCATGGTGCAGTGGGAAGCCACCTTCTCAAGGAGAGCCGAGCTCCTTTGCCTGGCTGCAGATAAGACCTTTCCTGGTTGCTCTCTGCAGCCATGGTGTGATCAGCCACTGGCTATGAGAGGCTCAGACTGGCTCACCGCAGCTGCAGCTCTGAAAGCACTTCCTTGAATTTTGGAAGTCTGTAATGAACAGGTATATAGAATTTTTCTTCCCACAAATCTTGTAACTTCACTGATTTTCATGGGGGTTTTACTTGGTGTTGGGAACTGGCACGTTGTGACAGGTTAGGAGCTACTAACAAGAAAATCATGTAACAGCAGGTGATGCTACCGATAACCCATGGCCATTCCACTTTGGCTGGTAATAGTTTCAACTTGAAAATTGTTGTCTGAGTCTATAGGAGCTCTACCAACCTCCCTCTTGCCACATGGTTTCATGCATCCAAGTATCCAAGCATGTACATAGCCTCAGTCCTCATCAGCTTGCAGATTATCAAGGAGATACCTAGAATGGAAATTATAAGAGGATTATCATCATTCTCCACAAACACTGCAAAAGAGGCTTTACAGATTTAATTAGAAAGCCTGAAACAAACCAACTCATGCTTAGCTGCTGCAGAGTACTGTGGAGGGACAGGAATGATCAGCTGAAGATGAGAAGTTGCAAGTTTAGAGTAGCACAATGAGAAGTGTAAGAATGTTAAAAACCACCTTGATTATCAACCTCAATTCTCTTGATTCACTGGAATTACTCCCCATTTACTCTTGCATACTGGGTTGTGCAGCATGAGCCTTCTCTTGGCAGGCACTATGGAACATGCAAGTGTGCTATGGGCCTCGTGGCAGACCCAGGAATTTACAGCCCTGCCTTCTCTGCTATGGGTGCTCTACGCATATGACCATAGGTCTTCCCTCCCCAAGGGTTAATAGATACCATGCACCTCACTGGTAGCACACTCGGTTTTGTTGGGATTGTGCAGTACAGGGAGGTAGGTATGCCAGCTCCTGCCTTTCTGTTCCCTCTCTATTGATCTTTGCTGACCTGAACCAGCAGAGCTTCCTGAAACTAATTTAGAGTTTTCGGAAGGAAAATGTTGAAAACAATGAGGAAAATATTTTAGTCCACAAACAGATGTTAAGAGCACTCTAGCTGACACAGTCAGATGCCTACCCTCTCTTTCCTTGCTCCAGGTCTTGCCTAAGGGGACAAAGAGGCAGGGCAAGTCCTAAGTGAATCAGTTATGAAATATCTTCCAGCAATCCTGCATTTGCTTCAGGGACAACAGTCCTGAAGGAGTGAGGAAGAGGGAGCAGGAGCCAGTGAGGAAGCAGAGATCCTGTCTTCCACAGTTTCCATGAGCAAACCAAAGCCCTGGTAGATTCCGACAGCTCCAGCAGGGAAAAACCGCATTCCAAAAGAGGGAGAAACACAGCCCTTTAGGCTATTTTGTTCCAGTGGTCTTTCTGGCCTTACAGAAATACAGGATGGACCTTGAGAAATTACAGACTGTTCGGGAAGGAGTTAAACACAAAATAGAAGAGTGCCCCTACTTTCACCCAGGACACCATGATTTTATTACACTCTTCTCTGAAAGATGACAGGCTGCATGCCAAGCACTTTCAAATTTTTAATATTTTTTTTTTACTTTCTCACACACAGAAATCCTCCTCAAAACCTCTTACTTTCAAGCTAAGTGCCAAAAAATGCTCAAGTGCCAGCCAATGACTCATCTTTTAAAAGCCTGGGTTTTGGAAGGTGGTTTTCATTTCAGGAACTTGGGGCAGCTTCCTGGATACTAAACATTGTGGGAACAATAATTAGACTAGAAAAATGTCAGAAAAGAAGGAGTTTAAATATATAAACATCATCTTTGGGAGTTCTGTTAACTAGAGATACGTGGGAGTTCCAAGCAAAGGAAAAAACAGGAAGGCCAAGAGTTTGGCAGATGACTCAAAATGGCCAACATCCACTTTACTTTTTTTAATACTGAAACATATTTTAAATCATTTTAATCTCTTTTTAATAATGGAACCAGACACATACATCACATTGCCTTGGAAAGAGTAGAAACACTATCTTTTTTTTTTTTTTCTTTTTTTACGTGGGTGCAAATGGAAAGCATATGATGACATTCCATCTCTTCCTCCCCTGTGCTGCGTTTCACCCATTTCTCAACACACAACGCAGACATACGGCCCTTATTAGTGCTGTAGTTACATGTCATCATTTTGCCATCATGCAAGCCAAACTTCTGAAGTGCTCTTTTGCTTCTAGGGATTTCCTTGTTTACATAGCACATAAAACCTTACTTGCGCCACGATAAAGGCATGTGGGAGCACGGAAGCCTGTACGCAGGTGAGGGCATCTATCAAGCAGGCAGGGTGGAGGAAGGGCACAGATCTGCCTTTAAGTCTCGTACAAGCTCCCATTGTTCCTGTTTGGAGGCAATACTCTATCAGCCCCAGCAGGACAGCAGCTGGGTGATTCAAACAGCACACTTCTGAAGGGAATAAACAGAGTGGTAGAAGAAAACCAAGAAAGCAGAGGAAAAAAGAATGACATATTTATTAAGTCAAAAATTAAACATTAATTACCTCTTCTTATGTTTGAGGTAGGCTCTCCAGCATAGTATTCAGGGTAACTGTCTTTTTTTTTTTTTTTTTTTTTAATTTTGCTAAGGTCATTTATTTTTCATATATCAAGGTTAGCAATTATGAATCTCAAAAACTGCTTATAAACACAGTTCACATCTTATGCATAGGACAATCTGACAGTGTGCAGGTGCCCTTGTCCATGGGTGTTCTGGATGAAATATATATAGCTATCTAGTTATTCTGGGATTGGTAACATCCTGGACTGACATTGCAATCTGTTAAGAAGCAGTTTTGAACAAGTCTAATGAGATGGTATAGATTTTCCGGGAGTACGAAGGGCTATCAGAATTCTCTCACACCTAATCTGCTCTTCTATGTCAAAGAGAAATCAGCACCAAATGTTTCAAAGTAAGGTCAAGAGTCCTTGGTTTAGCTAGTTACAGCACTAACTGTCCCTAGAGAAAAGTATTCCTAACCACTCAACTGAAGCTTATGTATAGCAATTAGACAGCACCCTACAACTTTGGGCCCTTTTTATCCATTGATGTGTTTTGGAGCAACTGATAATGGAACCATAGTTTATTTCTATTCCTTACCCAAATCAGCCATAAAACAAAACCTCCTCTTAGCCTGTCAAAAAAACCCAAAAAACAAAAAACAAAAAAAACCCCAAACAAACACCAACAAAACAAAAAACCCACAAACAACCAGCAAACCAAACACCATATCCATTTAGCCACAGCCCACTTTTAGTTCCCAGAAATGAAGACTCGAACCATGTTACTAAGTGTCAGAATACAAACACGCGGTGCTACCTTTTTCTCCCAGTGTGCTGACAGCTGCAAGTTAGGTAACTTTGTTCTTTCCCAGCTGAAGTAGGTAAAACCACAGGCCAGACAGATCCCTCTAAAATCTTTCCACGTGCCACACTGCAAACACAGCCAGCAACAAGCATCACCTACTGCCAGGGTGCTGGAGGCAGGTTTTTATCTGCACCGGTGAGATGGTTCATACAGCGGCAGGCTTCAGACCTCCACTTAATTTCCTGGTTAATCAACCTTGCTTGCCGAATCCAACCTCGCAGGGTGCGCCGGTCCCTGTTTTGCCATCAGGAGCAGGAGAGCTGCGTAGCTTCCTACACTAGGTGGCATGGAAGGACCAGGTTTCACCACCCCCGCCACCGTCCGATGGCGAACGGTGCTGCTGTGCTGTGTTTTACAATCTCTTCTGCTTTGCTTGTGTTCTGCCGAAGTATTTATTTTTCAATTGAATCACCTGGAAGAATTTTATTGGGGTAAATGCTGAAGCTCTTCTTTGAAAGGTTCTCTTGTGACTTTTCTGTTCTGAGCGGTGAGTTCTTCAACGTCCTTGGTGGCTTTCCCTCTCAACTTTCCAACATTGATTTCAGTGGCCAGATATTACACATGCTAACTCTGTACCTTACCCAGTTAAGTCTCAGGTTTCCCATTAGTCCTTCTCATTTCACCATTACTGTACATTTCATATATGCAAAGAAACAGCACTGACATCTCTGAACTTCTGCAATCCATAGAGCAGGAACTTGGAAGCCTGTGCCTGAAAGCACTTGCAGGTCCTCAGAATCACACTATTTTTTATGCCTGTAATAGTCAGACTTCTTGAAGGGGTCAGTTTACTTCTTACCTTGCTCAACTACTAAGCTGGTTACTGCAGATTATTGACCCTATAAAGCAACCAAGCTGGATCCATCAGCACTGTCATTGGGAAGGGCAGTATTGCTCAATACTGTAATTGCACTAACAGCACAGCATGTGCACTGCTGCAGCCCTCCTAGTCCTTACCCCTGCCCCACAGCACATACAGATGTGCAATGATCATCTCAGTCAAGTCAGGATATCCATCTGGCCCTAAATCATTTGGGCAAGAAAACTTAGAGCACAGTCATTACCCTGTATTACTGCCTCTCCACTGTCACCACAAAGCACCTCATTTCTACCTGGCGGTTTCCAATACTGTATGCACGCAATGCCGTTCCCATTACCTCACCATTCTCCCAACATGCTACTTAACAGCTTTTCAGCAAATAAACCCTGCCCATGCCCGCCGCCCCCCCCCCCCCCCCCCCCCCCCCAGCCCATATATGTAATCTGCCTTCCTCTGCCTAGAGGAACAACAGGGGTTAGATTATCTCTTGAGGTGCTTTCCATCCCTGTTTTCTGTGATTCCCTGGGGACAGGCTTATCTCTGAGATATCATCTTGCAGGACTCCAGGGTTACACTGGTGAACGTGTTAAGGCCAGAAACAGGGAGGGAGATCTTTAGCATTAATGGCAGAGGCCTGACTTTTCAAAGTAGAAGATTTTCTCATCATGTGAATGGGGCTGAGTCATTCAGGTTTTGTCAGCTGGAGGTTCAGGAGAAGAGATGTCTCAAGACCATTTACTGTATTTTTTAATCTGATCCTGCAGTCCTAGCTATTTAACTCTGTCTTGCCCTACTTTCTTCTCTCTTGTCCTTACTGAGATGATTTTCCTTCTCTCTTCCTCCCTGCTGTACTGAGCTGGCACCTTCTCCCTTCCCCTCTGCTTGGCCTGACCCTCCATGGCCCTTGCCAGGGTACAAGGAGACCCAGAGAGACCACCTGTACCAGAAGCAGAAAAAGAAAACATGAAAACCACCTGGAAGCAGGCTAAAGCCAAGGAAGGCTAGAGTCAGGCACAAAGCTCAAGAGTATGTTTAACCCTAGTTTTGGTTCAAGGAGATGTCTAGTGAATATACTCTATGGCTATTATAAATGCACCACTATAATAAGCACCACTAGTACATTTCAGTTTCTATGGTATCTACAGAACTACATTTTCTGGAGGAAAAGACTTCCTATGAGGAGCTATACACTATGGCACTGTCACTACTTGGCATGGGGAGCCCACTGTGCAGCACAAAAGTAAAAAGGCAGCACTGCTGCACAGCTCCCTCCTGGCTGTGTACTGCCCTGTGTTTCAAAACAGTGTGAAAAAAACTCCAAGAAACTTCAGCGAAGACCTGGGAGCAATCTACATTAAAACATGCCTCTTGGGTGACTGTATGGCAACATCTGCTGTCCTCAGTTTCATCAGTGCAGGTGTAAACAAGAGCTAAAAATTACACATAGAGCACAAACAAGCACATGACAATGTGAAACACTATAAACTTTTAATTGCCACTTATTTGGTTAAGCCCTTCAATAGCTCTCTGCTGGTGAGTCTTGAGTAATGTGGTCATTCCATCCTCGGGCTCATAAAAATTTACTGCACGCCTTCACGTGTTCTCCCTATATAGCTCCATTTTATTTCACCGGCAAAATATGGCCAGCTGGAGTTGCAGCTCTGATTAACTGAATGCTCGAGATGCAGAACGCAGTCCCCAGAATACATCACATTCATGGTAATATTCTGACTATAAAAAAGGCTTGACTTTTTAAGCTGCTCCAGAGATGCAGATAAATGTAATGTGTCAGAAATAGGGACCACCTACACATCAGATCACACTTACAAGGATAATGTATGCAGGCATATAAAATTGCCAAGGAACACAAAGCCACCCAGAAAGGGGTACTTCCCCAGGCTACTGACTGGTTTGTTCCACATTTCACTGACTTTATAAGGCAGCCGAGTGACATTTGGTTTCAGCAGAGCCACCTGAAGGGATGAAATCGCACTGTTCTTGGACAGTAGGCACCAGGGACATTACGATTTTAAAATATCTTGCCAAAAGACAAAGCCACAAGCAAACAACATTGCAAGTCAGAACCTTCTTACTTCAAAAGCATAAACAAAACCAACAAATGTAAGCTTCCTGGTAGACACTGAAACAGCTCCTTTAATTTTTAAGAATCCAGTTCCTAATATTGCCAAAGCATTTCTAGGGGGAGGAAATTGAAACATTTTGCTGATACTCTGGAAAAAAACAAAAAGGCGGGGGGGGGGGGGGGGGGGGGGGGGGAGGCAGGAGAAGGAAGAAAAGCGATTCTGTGACTCAGAGGTGCAACTGAAATAAAAATCTAAATGTTGCCACAAGTGGGATCATTGAAGCCCAAAGCGAAACTCTATGTCTCGGAAATTTCCCGAGGATCTTGGGAAAATGCAATGCTTTTAGACAAAAAGCAGTAAAATGAAAATGATTTCAAGAAAAGGACTTGAGGATGAAACAAAATGGAGTAGTTAAAGCTAAATCTCTACTATTTCTACAGTCCAAAAAGCAGTAAATATTGATTGGTATGTAGCTTGATATTGTAAACTTCTATTTCATGCTTATTGCACTTATTCTACACTTCTGAGGAGCAGAAGACAGGAAGAGTGTGGGGCTTCCCATCATTGACATGTTAATGCCTGGCAATTTTGCACTTTTCTCAATATAAGTGAACACTGTTCAAGTTTGGTTTCCCAGAGTTCATCTGAAGACCCTCAGACAAAAGGAGCCATCTTTTCTTAATCTGGATATGATCCTTTAGTAAGCCTTTGGAAGAAACAGCAGGAATAAAAAAGACACAGTGGCACCCCAGTTCCCACCTCAGACACATATGTCCATCACCATGGACTGTTTTGTCCAGATGCTGTGTTCTTAAATTTATATCCCACAGTTACTCTGTTGATTGATTGAAACCTTGGATAGTACAAGGGTGTCATGCTTTAGTCCTGCAAACACCAGTGTTCCTACACTTCCCGGGTGTGCTCAGCCCGCCCAGGGCATCATTCTGGCTCTTGATCTCAGGATCTTCAAGAGGAGGTCTTACAAGGAGCTACCTGAAGCACACGGGTGCTTAGTGGCTCAGACACTGTGCTGGCTCAGCACTGAGTGCCTACTCAAAGCTGTGGTGCATCCTTTAGAGGCAGATCTGAATCAAGTTCTTCCACCTTGTAGATGAATGTCCTACAAATCCCTGTCCAGTTACCCTAAACTTAGCTGGGTCTCACTAGATACTCCATTTGAAACCAGTCTACTTTGAATAAAATACTTTTAACAGGCACCGAAACAGAAGACAAATGTGAAAATCATTCATACATCTGGTAAGTGGATGTCTGGTTTCTAGAGCATGTTGCAGTGAGCACAGAATGCTGCACATGGAGTGGATGCCTCATCAGGAGAGACCAAAGAGCAATGATTCCAAGCCTTGCATAGGCACAACCAGCTTGCAGGCAGTTAGTAAAAACAACATCCTGTGTGGCACATGCTCTCAGATTTCTTTGGAGATGGAAACTGAACTACTTCTCCTAAGGCTTGATGCATGCTCCAGGCTACTGGGTAATATATCCTCCCACAGCAGCTTTTGTGAATCTAGCATGTATGTCTTGGGGCTGCAAGGACCCAAATCAAAATCTTTTGAACGCATTAGATGTTCTGAGATTTTGCTTCACCAAGAAACCAAATTTTAGATTTTTTTAAAGTTTTTTTTGTTGTTTTGGTTTGGTTTGGGTTGGGTTTTTTTGTCTTTGAATGAGGGCGTGAGTTGGCATCAGAGCCAAAAAAATCAGTTAAATATGCAGCTCTTCTGGTGGCAGATTGTTCCCTGTAGGAGGTCTCTGGTTGTTCTTCACATCTCATGGGTGTTACAGAAGTAGTTCTCAGGGAACTATAAAAAAGGAGAAAGGAAGGTTGTTTGGCATATTCAGAATAGAGTGTTCATGTAATCAGAAGAAAATATTGCATTGAGTTCTGTGAATGGTACACAGATACTATGGGCAATTGGAGCCTTACACATTTATATAACTCATAATTATTTAATTCAATTATTCACAGAAAATTACTTCACACCCCCACAAAATACCCTGTATCTTACTGAGGCAGATATGCCTGGTTTTACACTCAAGTAATGTCACCTCCAGCAGAAGCTCATTTATTAAAATACCAGAATACTGCCGTATGATGCCTATCGTAACACCCACCTCCCACACGCACGGGCAGCATGCGTCTTATAACAAAGGAGGCATTCATAGCTATTATCTTGAAAGGTAGTAGGGGCGATAAATGCGTTAAAGGGACGGGAGAAATGTTCACTTCACCAAAGAAAAGCTGAAATAGCCTTGGGGTGTTTCTACTGGAAGTTGAGGTACCTCCATGCTTGCTGTTCCAGGACCAACTTCCCCTTGCATTGTCAAAAACTTTATTGTAGCTTTGAACTTCATCTGAGCTTTACAGCCATCAGGAACCCTAGAAACAAACACTTTCCCATGTGCTCCCAAAAGGTCCAAAACTAAATTTGGATCTCAGCTCTTTAGCTAGAGCCCTCTGGCTAAGTTGCTTTGCAGTTTCATCCGCACTGGTCGCCACTGAGGTATTGCAGGCAGGAGCAGGGTGCTAGCTGCATGTCATTTTGGTTTTATTATCACTACAACAGCTCTCAGTCTATTAATGTGCCTTTTGTGCAAAAAACAGTCTGACACTTTCAAAAAGAAAAAGGTGATAATGAAGAGACTCTCAAACTCCTAAACCCACTCCAACCTATTAGAAAAAGGTATTGAGTGCTATAAATTCTTGGGACAGAATTAAAGAAAAAGAATTAAAAAGCAAAGCTCAGCCTTGGTACTGTCAGGTCATTCCATGCAAAATAAGATCTCTGATCTTTCCTTCCTCCCTCACTTTTGTTGAATATTTTAAAAAGATAACAGATTGCCAGTGAAGGAGCTTGACAAACGCTTTAAATTAGAGGTCAGCCCTCCACATTGGCCACCTGAAGTTGGTGACAACTTGTTTGGCCAGTTGGTAGCTGAAGGTGCTCAGCAGGTTTAACTGCAAAGGTGTCAGCTCTGTTTTCTTAGCTCTGTGTTGTTCAGAGCAACCCTCCGGTCTCTGGTGTCGAAACTCACAAAGCCCCCTGGGACCCAACCCAGGCACAAGCGGCTTCCAAACCGGAATAGCTAGATCTGGGGTTTTTTTGCATTAGCCACAGGACAAAGACCAGCAGTCATAAGGTTCATATAGGTTAGACCTTCACGTTTCCTTTGGTGAGTTTAAATCCTCAAGCATGGCAGACATATGCTTCATCTCAATGCCCTGTCCCAGCCAGTGCACACAGGAAGCAGGAAAACTCAACGTGTGCTATATAAAGCAGCAGAAACACACACATTGTGTAACAAACGTCTGTTGAAAGGAGATAAAGACGGCCTGATTTCTCTCCTGGGTTTTGTTTGCCTCTGTCCTTATTCCCCTCTGCCCGGCCGCCTTGCTGGCTGCGGGAGGTTTCACATCGCATTAGTGTTACTGTTGGGGCTGTCATGGAGGCTTCGCCGCCAAGCCACAGCCGTTGGCCGCCTGGCAGCTGGTGTGGGGACAAGCAGGACGGGGACCTCTCTGCAGTGAGAGACCCTGAGCCCGAGGGGCAGGAAAGGGCCTAGAGGCAGATCTGCCAGGGAGCAGAGCCATCGCAACTCTTCCCATCACTAGCCGCTGCTTCCAGCTGCCATAGGTAGGGTAGCTTTAGTAGCTCTCAGAGTCTTTTTTTGATGCTGATGATCCCCAGTTAAACCTCGACTATCAGCAGTGAAAAGATATCTGGTTTGTTGTTTTTTTTCTTTCCCCCCAAGGGAACTCCATGGTACTGCGTAATGCCTCTGGTATCTAACTTCTTTAAAGGAGCTCATCTAACTCCTTGGTACTGAGGAAACTCTCACATCCCTCAGAGGCAATGACTCAAGATACTAATCAGTACAGAGGATGTCTGAGGGTTTTTCCATCCACTGCTTCAGTCTGGGCTATACTTTTCCTTCCCCCATTACTGTAGCCATAAACACTGCACTTGCACTGCAGAGGAAGGTGTTCAGCCACTTCTTGTGCTGACTGCCTTGGGTATATTTAAGTTTAAGCCATGTGCCAAATAATTAAAAGTGGCCCTGGGCACACCCAGAAGAGGCTATTTTCTGCCTTTCCCTACCCTTTCCTCTTTACTGCTCTTGGTTAATGTTTTCTTTGGTTTCTGTCATCATTTTAGTTTTGCAGCTTTTGGGGGTTCAAGCAGAGGAAGACACCCCTTCTGATGAAGACCCTTAAAGGAGACATGGGCCTTGAAACATAGTCACAGCTGCTGATCATCATGGCTTCATCCCTGCCTGTTGAAGAGATGAGATTGGATCCCCCTCAAGATTCAGAAATATGTTTTAATAAGGCCTAATCTAACAATATCACACAGTTGAAGTCACTCTCTTTGCATCTCTGGAGATAAAGTTGGGAAGTTCTGACCTTCTTGAAGTTATGAGTAGTGAAGGGACTGACAGCAGCCACACACAGAATATAGGGATGTTCTGAAAAACCGAGGACACCCCCACTTCCATTTATTTTTCCTGACGGTGCCTGCCCTGGTCCTTCAGGCCCATACAGCAAATCCTCCTCATGACTTACTGCTAGCAACACTGAGCCACCTCCAAAGGGTTATTATGAAAAGTCATTCATTACATTAATTTGCAACCCTCATTTAACGTCAGCAGACCTTTATCTTTCAGCCTGGGGGGGTTATGCTAGCTCCTACAAGCCAAAGCCCAATCATAACAAGTGTCTCAGGTTGTAATTACAGGGTGATTTCCAGTGATACCAACTGCCTATTCTGCCTCCATAGATTTTCAAGGCCAAAGGTTGCTTCCCTGTTTAAATTCCTGTGTGTCTACACAGGGGAAAAAATATCCTTTAACAAATGGATAAATTATTGGAAAGAAAATATATTATGAATAAATAAACTGGCTTGCCTATGGCTGTGCTCAGCACAGGAGGAGAGGAGATGGGGGCTGGCTGAGGCGCGAGCAGAGTGCTCTTGGCAGGCAAGGTAAATGCTTGAGCAACCGGCTGCTCTCTCTTTCATTAGGAGGGGAAAGGAGCGGCGCAATTTCAGGCTTCATTCTTCGTTTCTTTGAGGCTGATAAGCTGAAATCAGTTCAGATTCCTCCCACATTTCTCCTCCTCCACCACCACGGTGCGTTAAACCTTCTTGACTCAAAAAGCAATGCCTGCTGCTCCCTCAGCTCCATCCTGCACCCTTCAGATGAAGCAGAAGTTAACTCAGTGAGCCATTTGGGCAGGTCCTTAACGTCCTTAACGTTAGAGGCAGCTACATGCTCAGCTGGGTCAGGGCTCTCATTTGGAACAACATACTTTTGGAAGGGATGTTTCAAGAGATTTAAGATGCTGTCTTGACCAAGTTCCTTTATAATTCCATAGCACAGAGCTAGAATCTCTCAAAACACCCATAAGCTTCTTTTTTTTCTTTCCTTCCAAAAATAAATCAAGGTAAAATTATATTTCAAGAAGCAAGTAAAGGAACCAAGGTATATTTATATTCTGATTTACACAGCAATTAATGATAAGCAACATAATGAAAACCCAGAGTAATGGAGGGGAGGAGAGTTATGATTTTAAGCACTGCTGAAACCTTTTTGATGTATCTTTTCTGGTTGGAAAGAATAGTTAAGTTTAACCTGAGCCAAACTTCAGGAATGCAATAATTTCCATTGAAAATAACATTGTCTTTCACATCATTTTTTTACAGTTATGCAAGCATTTGATAAATACACTGTAGACAGACTACTAGAAAGACAGTATTTTACCTAGAGAAGGTGTGCTGAGCCTAAGACACAACAAGGAATAATGAATGATTATGTCAAAGAGTAATTAATCCTGTTGGTTGTATACTAAGAATTATTTTTTGTACAACCTGTCACATATACTCTTCTATTCATATTGATTGTAAGATAAATAACTTTTTTTTTTTTTAATCCAAGCTGTAAGGAAAAAAAAATAAAGTAAGAGTAGAGCCTAGAAAGTGGAAATAATTGCAAGAAATTTTTGTTAACTATAGGCATAAGGAATTTGGTCAAATGTTAGAAACACATCCGACAAGACGATCCCAGCCTATTTAAAGGTTGTGGAATGCATCTCTCCCTTCAACAACGCAACTGTTGACAAGCTGCCAAAACTCTGAATTGCAAATCCTCCAACCATGAATAAATCAAAAGAAATTCCAAGAAATAACCAAGGCAGCTTAAATGACTTATTTTGCTACAGTAACTGCAAATTCTCCATGAAGATATATGGGATCCGCCACAAGTCAAACGTATTTTAAGCCACCCTTGGTGGGTATTAGGACGGTGCTGGTAAAGACATGCCGTATATAATCCAAGCATGTCTGAGAGGACCTGCTGGTTCTTGCTGAAGACTGAATTTTGCTGTAGACTCAATAAGCTGATTAGAGTGAAATGTCCAGTAGGCTGCACTGTTGATCTGGGAACATCATGTACTTTTATTTCAGGGGGTATTCATGTGGCTGGGGAAAATCTTTCCCTCCTGGGGAAGGGACCTCAGGGGAGTGCACTCAAGGAAATGCATTCCTTCAAGCAGCTCGCTTATTAAGTAGGTTTTAGCAAGTCAGCCTGCCCACTACCATCTCACCTTGCTTTGGCCTGAGCAGTTAGCAGTCTGGGCCATGCAGAGTGTTTCCATTAGCGTGTGGCCGGCTGGCACAAGTCAAGGGGTTCTTGAGCATTGACACTTTCCTTTACAAAGGAGGTGCAAAGACCCGCTTCCCTTAACGGGGAGGAAACAATCAGGAGATGCCTGTAACTAATGAGAGGAAGTGTGATATGCCCAGAAGCATGATGCTTCACTGTGGAGACAGCCAAGCCCCAATGAACTCTTCCCCCATCCTGTGGGATGCCAGGGTGGGTGGACTGCCAATCCCTTGTAAACTCACCAAGTAACTGTAGGTTCAAAACCATCTCTGTAGATGACTTTATCAGATCTAGTCAAGAATTTTATTACTCTCAGCCTCTCGGCTCCTTCCTGGAGAAACTTCCAACCATTTTGTAAAGTAGTTGGCTGCTGGCAGCAAATATTGATTGCCTACTTCTGCCTCAAGCAAAGGCTTACACACATCAAAACCAAAACAAAACAAAGCAAAACCATGATCCATTGATGATCCCATGAGATAGGGCTGCACAAGGGCTGCTTTTGTCTTACATTAATTCTTTTCTGTAACACTAACGTCATGTCTCCTGTGTCAGTGCTCTTTACCCTGCCTGCATTTTGTGCAGTTCTTTATGGGAAGGGAAATCACTAAGTGACTACATAGAGTTTGCTGTGGCTGGGGATTTATGAACTGGGATGCTTAGAGAAGCTGAAGGACAGGGTGATGTTAGGCCACTTCCTATTCTGAAGGAAGAACTTTCATCTCTTTGAACTTTATATCTTTCTGATAAATGATCGTTTATGAAATCTACTGGCTCACTTTTCCTTTTGGGGTTGTCATATTCCTTTTTCTAGAGCAAGCAAAATGCTTGTGTGAATCTGAAGTATTGCAAAATAGGTAAGAATCCATAACCTGTGAGACCTCTGATAGCTAAAATGTAAAATTCATCTGTAAATATGAACTTCAAAACCAGACTCAGCTGATGGCTGCTTGTTTTCTTTTTCTTTTTCAGGTCGTTGCTAGAACACTATTGCAATATACAATTTATTATGTTTTCTGCTTTCTGAGGCAGGGCCACTTTCCCACAGCAAGACATTTGCCTACAAACTATTTGCTTGATCTGTTCCTATGAAAGTTCTCTTTTCTGGCATTTAAGACATCACTCAACAGCAAAGAAATCCACTGTCCCAGTCTGATTATTGTTCAAGCTTCAGAAGTCCATTTTCCAAATTTCCATAATTTCCCCAGATCTGAACAGTTGCACAACTCCATGTCACATTCTGCACTGGAGACTAATATAAGGCTTATTTTGAGTCCCTTATTTTCTAGAATTGTTCTGAATAACCCTTCTCATTATAGTCATGTCATGTGTGAGCCGGCACCCATATTCCTGTGCAATTCCCAGGTTTGGGTTTTTTTGTTTGTTTGTTTGGGGGTTTTGGGTTTTTTGGTTGTTTTTTTTTTGGGGGGGAGGGGGGGTGTAATTTTTGAAATTACTGCATTTCAATCCTGAAGTTCTTATTCTCATTTTAGAATGTCTCATGCCTTCCTTCTTTGCCTATTGTATTGGGGTACAATTCCTTCAAGTGGCTGAGTGGTCTTCACTAAGCTTTTGGGATGTCCTGTTGCAAACAACCTCAACCTTATGGAAGTCTTTTCATGACCTTTTTTTTTCCCCTCACCGCACCCAATTGATCCACTCACCTCAACTTTCTGTATCTTTGCCAATTTCCATGGGCTTAAAAAGCAGATATAGCACTTTCTGAAAGTCTTCAAAAACAACATCCCAGTTTTACATTCGCCTTTCCCTCATGTTTATTCAACGGAAAGTTGCCCTTGCCAAGTTTGCAATGATGACCTGCAGTCTGACCAAGGGCTCCTTCCACTTCCACTGGGCTACTGCAGGGATTCACCAGTGCACACACCCCTGGCACGTCCTCTCACTCTCTTCTCACCACCTTTGCTCTGAAAGGCAAAATCAAGCTCAATACCTAACAGTTGTCCAGAGTCTGTTCATCCTGCAAATCCATGCTAAAATGAAGTTGTGATCTCTCCTGTGTGCTCATGCTCACTGTCTCTGAAGGCTGCAAGGACTGGATGAGACCTAGTCCCTTGGAAGAGGATTGCCTGTGATGACAAGGATCTCACACCCCAGAAGAGATCGGCTGCTTCTTGGATAAGGTTGAGTATATCTAGCGTGCATATCAGTCTCTCTGTCTCTGGAGCTGCTGTTGCAACATCTGACTGAGCGTACCTTGCCAGCCACACAATAGATCGAGTCAGCTGCAACACAGAATCCTTGTGTGTGTTGAGCTTTTGGGTGTAAGCAAGAGTCCAGACACTCCACCTGTCTCAGGGGTCAGTAAAGTTCTTGAGGAGTAGATCCTCCACCTAGAACTGTTTCCTGAGGAGTGAGACCCATAGGAAAACTGCCTGTTCCCAGGATTCGGACAGAGCCCCCAGAGTTTCACTTTCCCAGAGTTTTAGGGGAGAAGCAAACCTTCTGGTTCAAATATTAACTCTTCAAGAAAACAAATGCAGTTTGTAACCAAATGTGCAAAACTGAATAGATACATGTGCATAATTTTTCTGGGGGTTTATTTACCTTTTTTTTTTTAAGCTTTACTGAATTCCAAGGACCAACATCTTCTCCAAACAGCTTTTGCCCCTAGCCCCTTGGCTCACCCGCCCTCTTGGGTGTCCTTGGTAATTCATGTGCATTCAGCAGTGCTGGGATTTCCCTGTCTTAGGGACTTCCTCCTGCAGGCTGTTTCTCAGCTATGTAAACTGATTGAGGTTTCAACTGATACAAGACGGTACATTCTCCATCCTCTGTCAGCTCAGTTTCTGATTCACCCCATCTGATGACGACAGTACCTTGCCAGGTGACAGCATTGCCAAACTAAGTTATGCAGCAACGAACCAGTTTGACTTGACAGAAGAGAGCTTATTGCTCGGAATGAGTACATGGCAATGGTATTGCTAATTAGCATTGCAAGCACCTGTGCCAGGTCCTCCTAGTAACGTTAGTCCAAGTCAGAGGATGAAAGGTAGTAGCGACACAAAGGTCAGCCTTCTCATAAAATGGAGTTGTCTGTATCACACAAACGTACAGGATCCGTACATAACCCATAAATTGTTCTTAGACAGATTCCCCAAATCATATGTCTGCTGTAGACAAGAGCTCCCTCCAGCATAACAAAATATTACAGTATTATTATTCTTTTGTATGTCCTGACTAATATACCTCACTTGGCTCACTAGAGTGTACTGGATATTAATGTGCCACAAGTACAATGCAGAGAAGAATCCAGCAAAATAAATGTTCGGTACCATAGAAGCAACCTATCCTCACATGATATTAAGAAGTACTTAATAAGAGAGCAATGGTTTATACCTGTTACCCATGACACTGCTACTTTAGGATACTGTCCTAAATCAATGCGCCTTCTCACTCAGAATACAGAAAAACAAAGGCAGAATTTTCTAGTTTACTTCTGTTCCACATATTTCGGTTTATATTTGAAATCTGAATTCTTTCCCTCATTAGTTAGTGTCTTAAATTAAATATTATAAACAAAGGCTTGGATGTTTGCTTTTTTTGAGCAGTTGACTTCTTTGTCTATCAGGAACATTCAATACACCCAAGCTTCCAAAAAGCAATTCACTACAGGTTAAAGCTGGTTTCAAAAAATATTATCTGGCCCCATTCTCAGCAGCAACCAGCTCCTCACGTACAGCTCCCTGTTAGAGTATCTCTTCACAGATTTGGATATTTTTCTCATATATAGACCTGCTGTAGTTTCATTGTTCCTGTGAGTGACTATAAAAAGATCATGCAATGGGAAATACAACCTGGTATCAGAAGAGACTCTTCCAGTATATCTAGGATCTTTCCAGCTGTTTTGTTTATTGTTATCTCCCTCTCTTTTGGTTATCAGCTTGCACTTTAAAAAGGGCCAGTGTCTCATCCCTGACTCTTGGGAAACTGTGAGCTTTGCTAGTTTTTGAGAGCCTTCTTCTGGCCAGGGCATTTGTAGCCTGGGGCTCAGTCCCCCCCAGGCCTCCCTGAATGCCCCCAGACTTCTGTGCTGATGGGAACAAATACACCAAAGCTTGTAGTTTTAACTTGTACCTTATTGTCAGCTGTCAGTGACACTGCCATTAGGCTGGTGATGAAGGGCGACCATGAAAAATTGTACCAATGAGACAACAGGAAAATGTTTAAAAAACTTAAGCTTGCTCTGAAACAGTGAGTTTGCAGCACTGAGGGTTATGATAGCAACCATCGTCACGATGTTATATTCAGTGAGGTGGAAACATAACATAGATTTTTAAATACAACTGTGTATGGTTTTTTGAAGCCACGTATAGTCTAAAGGACACATATATTTGCTCCACAAAAGTACAGATCTCATTTTGGCTGATGTTAGTACATTTTGCACCCACCTGGAATCCTCAGTAATCAAAACCCAAGCAAAACTCAACTCCAGGCAGCTTTTTTCACCCAGCTGCTCATCAAAATAATGCAAAATTAAAAGCCAAATACTCTGCTGAATTAAATCACAATAGATGTGTTACAGGATCTACAGGAGCAGAGATGAGGTGCTCTGGAGGGCTGCAGGGGAGTGGGGCACTGCCAAGCCCTCCCCCAGGCTCATGTCCCCCCAGGGGCCAGGAAGCGTGCTCCACCAGGGAATCTGGCCTCCAGCATACCACAGAGCGTTATCTAACCTGGGGAGCGTGGAAACAACTGCTGGGTTTCCTGTGCTATAGAAATAGGGTTACCCATTACACTGCCACAAGTGTTGTGCTTGGAAGGATGCACTGTCTGAAACAAAATCTTGGCCAAAGAGGCAGACAAAGTCTGTGACTAAAAGAGCTTACAAGTTAAGGCACAGACCATACAATGATTTTAAATATATTTAATCAATGGGGCCTCTCTTGGTGTGTAAAGTTAAGCATATACCTCCAGCTCTGTAGGACCAACCCCCCTGAAATTTTTCTCCATGGGAGTTTGGTATAGAGGCACAGTTTTTCCATCCTCTTGGACTTTTCTTCTTATGGAGCATTTGCACACAAAACCTCCCACGGCTCTTCCTGAGGTAGGAAGCCTTTGGAGGGTATGCTGAAGAGCTCAGTTTTTCCTTCACAACGAACAAGGCAAGTACGATTAATGCACAGAAAGTAAAGCCTTTCCCCCCCAGAAGCTGGAAGCTCCTTTGCTGGCACTCCCAGCTCTTCTTAGCAAGCACTAAGCATTAGTCATGAACATGAACTCCCCAACCCACAGCCCAACTGGGGTGCACTTAATGCTACATAGCACAGCCCTTATTCATGTTAATAAACACCCGCTCACTTAAGTAATCCCATTGATGTCATCAGCATGAGCAAGAATTGCAAAATCTAACTGCTTTTAAGCAGCGTTGTGTGTTATAGGGTTGGTTTTAGCACAGGTATAAATTTTTATCCGTTCGGCTCACACACCTTGTCTCATCATCCAGCTGAGCTCGGGGTTCCCCACCAAGGTGACGGATTCTTGTTCATCCCAGAGGCCATGCAGTCTCCTGAGCTTTCCCTTTACCTTCCCAGAGGATTTATGTGGTACAAAGCAACAGCCTTAATAGCAGCTCTCTCCTTAGCTTCAGTCCTTGGTATCACTTTCAAAATTACTGACAGCTGACTCTCCTCTATTGTTAGGATCCCAGATGCCAGCAGAAACCAGGTGCAAAAGAAGGAAATAACATTTCCAACTCAGATATGCAATCTGAATTCCTAAAGTGCAAAGGATTGCACATATGCTATAATGCAAACCCTGGGAGGTAATGTTTGCCCATAGTTTGACTTTTCGCTAAGATAACAAGGGGGTAAGCACACATCTGCTTTATGAGTTGAGCTGGTCCCCCCTCTTCAGCTCAGCCAGCCTACCCATATGTCAGAGTAGCTGGTAGCTGGGCAGTAGCTTAAACTGCAGTGGGAGAGGCTGGAGCTGGTACGACTATGGCTTGACATTTGGGGCAGGCTATAGCCACGTACGATGACTCCAAATGCATTTCCACTGACAGAAGCAGGTGACTTACTAAGCTTTGTGGATCAAACAAGGCAAGATGCTGTAGGATCAAATAACCTCTTAGGTGATACAATAGCCTTTTTCTAATTATAAAAAAAAAGCCTGCCAAGAAAAGGGCAGTGGTTCAAGCTGTGGTTTAAGCGCTGAGGTTTCCAGGTGGGGGGCATGAACAAGGCTTGGGGCAGCTCTTGTACATCCTGCTGGAAGACAAAGCAGCACAAAGCAGATGCATCGCAGGTTCTCCAGGAACTTTGCCCCCCACCACGCAGGGCTCCACCTCTGAGGAGATACAGCAGGGCTCAGCCACATGACTGCCCTGTACTCCCTGTCCTGTGCAAGCAGACCCATACTGGAAGAACCTTGGCACCAGGACGGAGGGAGAGCTGGGGCTGGGAGGACATGTGCAGCAGGGCACTGTGTTCCCATGGGGTGTTACACTGTTTACTCATCATCCAGTGTCCACCACTGGGTGAAGTAGATTGATTTATAGCCTACCCTATCAACTGGTGTTTGCACCTGTACTGCTTGGCTGAGTGGATTGTGTCACTGTTCAAGGGTGTGTGGCCATTTTCCTCTACAGAACTTGGGTGTGTAAGGCAGTATTTCCTTTCAGACCAGTGTTCGCTAGGCTTTGCCCAGCAGGGAGCCCCAGAAGATCTGTCTTACCTGTAGTAAGAGGGGATCTTATGTGGGAAGGAAGGAGATCTTGCTGACTTAAATTCTGACAAAGTTCTTGACATCTTATGGGATAAACAGGGTGTGAAGGGCTGGAGGAGTTATGACAATAACAACAGGAACAGAGAGAAATATGGACACAATACTCTGGGGGGGGGGGGGGGGGGGGAAAGGTATCTGGGGCTCAAGAGTCAAACTTTGAAACTTATGGGCCTCTGTGCTAAAAGCACACCTATGCTGTGGGTGCACAACACAGCAATGGGTGCACAGGCATGTAGCTCTTTATGTGGTTGTAGAGAGCCCTTGACACACAGCAATGCCAGCAGGCAGCAGGAAAAGAGCTGAGAGCACTACTGATGTTGCTGAAATGCCCCCAGTCTGCCCACATCCCTGCAGTTCACCACTCCAGTCCTCCCCTGTTTACCTATTGCCTCACTATAGGCAGTTGAAGCTCTTGGCAGAAGACGGCCCCTGATGGCTCCCCTCCCCATGTCGGTTGTCATTTTCTTGGCGCTTGAGTTGGCTTCTGTCTGGACAGGCATACGCATGCATGCCCTCCCCGCAGATATGCACAGGGTGCAGTTATGAAGCATCAGTAGGGTTCCTTCCTAGGCAAGGACATACTTCTGCTAGCCAGTATTTACATAGGTCTTGGAGAACAAACTAAAGGCCAGCCTTGTATATGCTAAGAAACACCCTTGAAACCAGGAGAGAAACAAGCAGCACTGGAATCATGGTGTAGTAAGTCACAAGAAGAAAATAGCTTTTGTCAGGTATGAACTAGCTATATGACCAGACCGAGTGGACCTATGCCATTGAAGGGTTTTGAAATAGACAGTATGTGCTGGAAAAAAGTGTTCACTAATATGCACGTGTAAATTTTTCAGAACGAGGTGGAAACATCAGAAATAACAGTATCAGCATCTGCTTGAGGACAGTTGCTACCTCCTTATAACCAGTCTTTTTTTTGCATCTGGTTCCATTTATGACTCATACTTCCCAAACAAGCCATATGTTGCTGCAGAAGGCCTTTAACTTTGCCTGATTCGTATTGAGCTGTATTCCTGGCTGTCAGCCAAATAAATGTAATAAAACCACTTTTTCCATCAAAAAATAAAAATGAAATCCCATTTGCAGTGAGATTTAATTAGCAGCCAGTAAGTCATTTTGGTGTTGAAAACATGCACACTTATGTTTTGTTATAGCCTGATTTGCACCTTCAAACTTCATTGTAGCATTTTATTTGTTATAATACAAAAAGCTTTCCTCTCCCCCTGCCTCAGCCTTCATTTTGCTGCAGATCCTGATTGATGGAAATTTTTTGGAAAATACATCCTCTGAACTCTTCTCTTTTGATGTCACATTTTGCATCACCCATTTAGAACATTGTGATATGTGTTGGGTTTGTGTGGCAAGGTTTTGGTAGTGGGCAGGGGAGAGGTGGGGTGGGGTGGGGGGTGCAGGGCTACAGGGGTGGTTTCTCCGTGAGAAGATGGTAGAAGCTTCTCTTATGTCCAGTGGAGCCAGTGCTGGCCAGCTACAAACAGACCCACTGCTGGCCAAGGGTGAGCCCATCAGTGACATTGGTAGCAACTCTGGGACAACATATTTCAAAAGGGGAGAAAAAATCCTACGCAAGTGCAGCCAGAGAAAAGAGGAGTGAGAACAGGTGAGAGCAACAGCGCTGCAGGCAGCCAGGCCGGGGCAGGAGGGGCAGGAGGTGCTCCAGGCGCCGGAGCAGGGGTTCCCCTGCAGCCCCTGGTGAAGGCCATGGTGGGCCAGGCTGTGCCCCTGCAGCCCATGGAGGTTAACGGTGGAGCAGATAGCCACCTGCAGCCCATGGGGGGACCCCACGCTGGAGCAGGGGGATGCCCAAAGGAGGCTGTGACCCGTGGGAAGCCCACGCTGGAGCAGGGTCCTGGCAGGACCTGTCGACCCCTGGAGAGAGGAGCCCAGCTGGAGCAAGGTCCTGGCAGGGCTTGTGACCCCGTGGGGGACCCACCCTGGAGCAGTCTGTGCCTGAAGGATGGCACCCCATCGGGGGGACCCCACGCTGGAGCAGTTCATGAAGAACCGCAGCCCACGGGAAGGGCTCACGTTGGAGGAGTCCGTGGGGGACTGTCCCCTGTGGGAGGGACCCCAGGCTGGAGCAGGGCAGAGTGTGAGGAGCCTCCTGCCCCAGAGACAGCGTGTGATGGACTGACCGCAGCCCCATTCCCCGACCCCTGCGCCGCTGGTGGGGAGGGGGGAGAGAAAATGGGGAGTGAAGTTAAGCCTGGGAAGGAGGAAGGGGTGGGGGAAGGCGTTTTTAAAGATTTGGCTTTATTTCTCATTACCCTACTCAGACCTGATTGGTAATCATTTAAACTAATTTCCCCAAGCCGAGCCTGTTGTGCCCATGACGGTGATTGCTGAGTGATCTCTCCCTGCCCTTATCCCGACCCACGAGCCTTTCCTTGTATTTTCTCTCCCTCCCCTGCCCAGCTGAGGAGGGCCGTGACAGAGCGGCTTTGGTGGCACCTGGCATCCAGCCAGGGTCAACCCACCACATGACATCAATGATTTTAACACCCTGAACACTGAGCTGACAATGGTAATTTCTGCTGAAATAGGCAGTCTATCAAGAAACATGTATAAAATCAGGAGCTGGCATCCCATTAAAACCCGCAGAATACAGATGACTAAATCAGAGTCACTGCTGATGTTTCTGAAACTAGCAGACTAAAGCTGGCAGGGGAAAAGAGACTGTATCCCACCTATTGAAGAGTCAGAGACTTTCTTCTTCACTGCTCTTTTAAATTTAATGAAATTCTCAGGTATTGCGCATTGTGACAACGTATTTCTGGCTCCTGGGTCATATTCCCCCAGGGAGTGGTAATGTTTGACAGCACTGGCATTATTTTGAATACCTTAATGTTAAGAAAAACAGCAAACCAAACCGTTGGAGGGTTTAGCTTGACCCCTTTCCTGGAAAATCAGACTGCAGGAGCCAGGAAACTTCACAAGCTCCAGGATACAGAATTTCCAAGTACTTTTTGGGAGCTTGCAGGACACCGACTGGCCAGAGCAGCCTCAAGAGAGCAGCGCATCCCCAGGAATGGCCACCCTGGAGCCCCCCGCCCACCCCCCTGCCCTGCCCTGCTGGGCTGAGCCCCCCAGCCAGCGCTGCCCCACCAGTGCCTTTCCTGGCAGTGGCCAAGGCAGCACAGCTGCACAGCAGCAGCTAGAGTGCAAGCCCAGCCAAACGTAAAGCCGAATTAACTCTCACTTGGATTTCTGCATGGAAATCCAGAGGGTTAGCACAGGGCAGTGCTCTAGACAGTGGCTGATCCTTTGCTCTCACAGCCTGGCAGAGATCCAGCTCTGCACAGGGCCAGCAAAAACGTTTCACGGGATCCCACAGAGCAGGGGCAACACCACAGGGTGTTATCCCCTCAGCTTCTTCCTGCTGCCTGTGCTAATTGATGGAGCAGGCAGCAGGGCTCAGTTTATAATATCACCCAGCCCCCTTCACCCACCCCTCGCCCAAAAGATCAGCTGGATCTGAAACCCTTCTGCTCGCAGTAGGGCCAGAGGAAATACAGATGGAAAAAACTATTCGACTATTTAGCTCATCTTCTGCCAGAGAAAGACTGCTCCCTGCAGTACACCATGCCTCTGCCTTTTTTCTTTTTTTTTTTTTTTTCAGAGTTAAAAGCCCCCTCTCTACTGAGTGTCCAAAGAAAACTTCTGAAAGATTTAAGATGAGTCCAAGATGTCTCTCTGTGCCAGTCCCATGAGTCAAAATGTCATCAAGAAATATGAAACACAGAGGAAAAACTTTGTCACAAAACTGGTCAAAGCCTCCACTTTATCATTTTCATTTTTCCTGGCAGTGAAAAGGAACAGGCTATTTCAGCCATGAATGTTTGCTCATTGTTTCATTCATTCGCTTTTAAATTTGTTTTTTTCTGGCTAAATATGGGTGTTTTGGAGGGAAGAAAGATTGTGAGAAATAACAAATGGAAGTGAAGTGCCAGACGTCATTAAATTAGTCATTAAGAAGTTTCTAGGGGCCAGACTTTCAATGTGCCCAGAATCCAGCAGTTTCTGCCGAGGACAAGTGCTCAGCCCTTTTGAAATCTCTGACCGCTTCACCTAAAGTGCTTCAGTCAAAGAGTCTGGCTCTTCAGAAAACCTGGCTTTTCAAATAGCCGGCTCTTTTGAAGTAACCCTTTGGAGATTGTATCTGTTTAGGAAGAATAAGCAAACAGGTCCTTCCCCAAGCCTTCAGCTGCCTTGCAGACTACGCAATGCATTTAGAGCACCAATGCTAATATGCCCAGAGCATTCAGGGCATTTACACCAGCACCAAGGACATTCAGGGACCGGCTCCTTCCATGGCCCAGAGTTGCCCCCCACAGCCCCCCTGCCCCGGCAGAGCACAGCTGAACCAGGCAAAGACGTTCATTTCTCCAGGAGCAGATGGGAATGAAAGAAATTGAAATGGCAAAATGCCAAGTACTCTGACATCCCTGCAACTTTAGCAGCGAGATTTCTCATCACCTCATGGAAACAAGCCTTCGGAGACTGCATCTCCTGCTGTTAAAATGAATGTGGAAACTCCATTAGTTTCTATGGCATGGTGTCAGCCTCTTCTTATATTCTGGCAGGGGAGAAGGAAAGGAAATGCTGTTCTCCAGTACAGAGCCCAATCTGCCTCCACTGCCTTTCTCCACCTTGCTGGGCATTCACGCGGCTGTGCTCTGCCATGCATATTCATCCTGACTGCTTTGCTTAGCAATAGTCCTGTCAGTTAAGAGATGTCACTCATTAGGAAAGAATGCAAAAAGACAGTTTATGTAGTAATATTGGTTTAGATTTTGATTAAGCCTGCTGCTGATCCAGCCCCCCTCGTCATGTCAGCTTTGGAATGAATATTCAGACAATGCAGAAAAGCAGGGAAACTCACTAGAGCAGAAATTTTTACTGGTTTTCAAAAACCTGTTGTTTCCTTCTACTGCTGCTCCCACCAGCCTGCAGTCCAGCCTGCAAGCAGCCGAGATCTTGCAGACTGTTTGTACGCTTGAGCATACCTCAGAGGTGTCGGGGTCCCAGAGTCCCTTGGCAGCTCTACAGCAGAGGTGCACTGGCAACAGCTAACTTGATGCGCATTGGGTGAGAAGCTTGCATGTAGGAGATTATTTTACAACATACAGCAAGGTACAGCACAACAGGAGGCCACCCCTGTCTCTTAAAGCTGCGGGGAAAATGACACCAAGGCAACATGTGCAGCCAGCTGCCAGCATGGAGAGCCAGCAATCCCAGATGCCAGTTCAACCTTTATGGGGATCCCAGTTGTTCATGGTCCTTGCTCCCAAGGATGAGTTTAATCCACCTCTGCCTCCACAGTGGTCCAGCTCAAGATTACGTTGTATAAAAAGACAGAGACATTCCTCTTTTGCTTAAGTTCAATTACATGCTCAATAAAGCCCTACACATATGAACCATCCATAGGTACAGGGCACCTCTGTACGCAGAAATTAAACAAACGCTTAAAAAGAGTTTTCCTCACCAAGCACAATCATTTATAAAATACTTCTGTACACGCAACAAATCAGCTTATTATAGCTCATGTAGGCATCACATAGGGGCAAAAGCCAAGTGTTTCACACTGAAAGCTGTTTCCCACATTCCTGGTGCTATCAGGGTACCGAATCCAGTTAAAAGGCATATTAAAGATAGCATAAACACACGTGGCAGATGTAGCATATGTAAAGCCCTCAAGAATAATTGTAGAACAAGTCAAACTATCCAGCTCTTTCATCTTAAATTGAGCCTACAGTAAGCATATGTTCAGGGTCTGTGTTTAGTGTATGTAATCTGTGCATGAGAAAAGGGCACAGGGACATCATCACAGTAATAAACTCAATTAGTACACAGACTGCTGATTTTTTCATGCAGGCAATTTAACTGAGAAAAAAAAAACAAACAACCCAAACCCAAAATAGAGGCTAGGCTAAAAATATATGATGTGCCATGCAGGTTTTGCATTGAATATTCTGGATTTACTTTAGGGACTTCTTTAGAGAATGTTAATTGGACCTTTCAGGAGTGGCTAAATGACGTAGAAAGAAAACTCCCCTTGACCTGTTCCGCTGTGCAATGAAATCGTTCAGTAAAGGCTTGTTCTCCCTGAGCTGTTTAGGGCAAAACCCAATGAAGGATTCAGTGTAGCACCTGACTTCTAGGGCCTGGTCCTCACTCTGAAACAGAAAACTGTAAGTCTGTCACGTGCCCCGCCTCTGTTGGACATAGGAGAGTCAGCCACCTCAGAAAGGAGCTGGATGCCAAGTAGGAAGCATGTTTGAGACTGCTCTCCAAGCCGTCTAGAAGGCTGCCAGCAGGGTGCTGCTTGAGCTCAGTCCTTGTCCTTCAAAGTCTTTGCCACGCCACTCTACTCACTGGCCTTCCAGATGGCTGAGAGGGCACATCCAAACAGCTTTTCTTCTTGGGGGCAATAGGCTACAACTTTGATGATCCAATGAACCTTGAGGTTTTTGCTTCACAGTAACAGTACTTCAGCAGCAAAGAGAAGATTTTTCTACTTCTTGTGGGGTACTTAGGACACTCTCTTAGGAGACTGGAGATGTTGATCTAGCCAGTTTCAACACAGATTTGGGGTTTTTTTAGATACTCAGGGAAGGGGAGCAAGTCATTAGGCTAATCTGTAAGAGGTGGTGACAGCACTTGCCAGAATTATAATTCAACAGGGAGGCACATTTCATCATATGTCAGGTATTTTCAAAGACCCACTCAGTAGGGCAGGTCCCTTGGAGGATCTAGGCCAAGAAATAGGCAGTTTCTGGTGTCCCGGTCAGTTTGGGAGGGGAAGAGGCATATATCAATTCCAAGGTGAGCAGTTCAGCTCACGCCCAAAAGCAGGAAAGACATCCTCAAACAAGGAGGCACCTTGTAAGTCTAGGTGAAGTCTAGGTGCCGCTGGGGTTAAACAGGAGCCGACCGCAGCATTCTTGGATTGGAATTTTTGTGTGTAAGTCCCTTGACTCCATTTGGGTCTGTTATAGCTAACGACATCCTTTATTGGTGCTAATTCTTAACCACGGCTGGCAATGTGTCCTGCAGCGGGGAAGTCCACATGAAGGTATTTAAGGTGCGATGGAGTTACTACCCTGAGTCAGAATCTAAAGCTTCGTATGAGGATTGTGCAGGCAGTTATAGGAGACCAATACACTCTCTGTTTTTGCTGACGTAAATAAATCCTGAAGTGACTCTGGTGGCAGTATTCTGCGAGAAGGGAATAAAAAGAGCTTGCCAGAGCATCTGTATTTCTCTTGTGCTTTACAGAAAAGACATATGGATCTTCACAAAAAATGATAACCTCCTTGAACAATATAACAGGTAATTATATTCCTGACTTAGAAATTCTATAGCACGCTGCATATAAAAAGCCTCATTTGGTTCTGCAGTTTTCTAGAGTGCCCTGTCAAATTTCTTCTTTTCATCCCTTTTAAAAACACAGAACTTTTACATTGAAGACCTCAGAGCTACTCTTCCTGTTCCCATCAGACCGCTGTGCACCCACTGCACCAAGTGTTTTGGAGGAACCCCCTCCCCATCACCCCCAGGCGCTGTCAGCACACAGGCACTGACCATCTTGCCCACACCAACAGCCCTGGCCAGGAGCCATGCAGCTGCGTTCGCACCACACTGAGCCCAAGCCCATAGGCTCGAAGCACGGTGTGTTAGCTGAGTGCAGCAGGTCACAGACACAACCCCACGCCGTCATTACCGGTGACGGCTCGGAAAAAGCTGCACTGGGAGAGCATGCAGCGCACTCGTGAGATTATCTGCCCCTGATCCCCATCACTGGACCCACTATATTAGTTCCAAGAATTCCTCATGCCTGGGAAACTTTTGCCAGATGTGTTTGCCTTCCTCCTCCACACCCTTTCCAAAGCGTGAAAAGTGGTCATCATTGATGCCTAAGCCCTGTATGAGGATATGCTTTTTTCAAAGCACTGTATAAACATTAACTCATTAAGAAAATAGAATTGAGATTGTAAGTACCTGAAACCTCTTTAGGGTTGCTCCACTGTAACCCAAAAATATGACATGTAATTTCAGCGATACTTGCTCAATGATTATTTAAAAAAAAAAGCCCCAAGGCTGAAAAAGTAGATGGTAAATTGCAGCTGCAAATTAATTAAAATAATCAAAAGCCAGAGGTAACTCCCACAGTAAGGGGGTTGCTTATAAAGGCAATGTTAATAGAACATTTACCATCGGGGGTTGCCTGGTTCCCTTTTAATAAAATATCTGTGATTACCTGATTAGCTGATCATTGTGCACAGCATTTTATTCTCAATACAGCCGTGCAGCTAAGGAGAGGAGAGAGGCTTTTATCAGATACATCTTGTTTATTTAAAATGTGTAATTGACTTCTCCTTTTTTTATGGGAGCATGATCCAACAAGCCGCTCACCTCCAACTACATATACTGCTTCTCCTCTCTCCAGGCTGAGATGAGCCAGTTTTCTGGCACTTGCTTTTCTTGGCAAGGTTACCATAATGATCCGGAATAAAGGTAGAAACACTGCAATGGATACGAGAAACTAGCCTTTAATGGTAATAAGTGGTCACCATTCGTTATGGTATTACACGAGTCATATGCCAACATGCTAGAATTAGGACAATGTACCAGCTGTGGTCCTGCCCCCGCATGGTATTATTGGAGAAATAAACTGGTTTAGTTTGATAATATCTGTGGAGGCCAAAATACGATCCACCTTTTTGCTGCCACTCACATTCTTAAGGGTGCTCCTTGTGCAGGGAAGCAATGCTCGGGAATAAAAGATTCTGACAATGTACTGGAACGCCAATAAACTTGGAGAATTCAAAGAACACATGAAAACTAGACACCTCATGCATGTAACTGTATTTATTTCTTTTTAAAGAACACTCCTTAAATGTATTGTAAGTCAATATACAAACTTGGTTTCACAGATTTATAATCCACTAAATAGCACAAAATATAATCCAGGCCGTTGGTTTCTTTCATCTGCGTGTGTGCGTGTGGTTTTTTTGTGTGGTTTTCATCTGTGTGTGCGCAGGCGTGCACACGCCTACTGCTGGTGGTAGTGGTAACCCACCACACGCGTTCAAGACACCAGCCCGGGCCCCTCCTGACTTTCCTCTGCAGCAAATCTCACCCAGATGGAGACCCTGCTCTGGAAGACTGTGACTGTCTTGGCCATGAATCCCACTCCTTGAAGAGGTCGGGGTGGCAGTGCTCTCTGCCTCGCTGGCGGGGCCACGCTCCTCCATCCACAGGATGGGATGGGACGGGATGGGAGCCTCCCTGAAGCAGACCCAGGTACCACAGTAGGGAAGGGACCAGCTGTGGCCTTCAAGTTCAAGGGAACACCTCTTTCTCCCCACTCCAAACCCCTCCTTGGCACTCCGGGGCACCTCTGCATGACACCTGCACCCCACGGCCAGCCCTCGCAAGCAGGGGACTGCCGGGGCTCGGCGGGGTGCCCAGCCCCGTGCGGCCGTAGGGGCCTCGCCACCGCTGCAGTGGGCAGGGCAGGGGGTCATGGCCGGCCGGACCCTGCCTCCCGGCAGCCGTGGTGCCTTGCTCCGCGCCTGGCGCAGCCAACATCGCCTGTCCCGGGGACTTACACAGACGGCACCAGTGATGCACTTATTTACATGGGGTGGAATGTTTTCCCATAGGTTTTTAAAGGAGTATATAGATCAACATGTTCTCATAAGACCAAATACTTTTAATATATTTATAACTGTTTTATAAAGCTTTGAAAAAACTCACAATAGCACATTGTTTTACTTTAATGCTTTACGGTACTATCAGTTTAAAATCACAATCAGCACTTAAGTTATAGTCAATCCGGCAAACAAGAGACAAAAAAAATTACAAGGGTTAAGAACTGACTGATACATCCTTTATCTTTTTTTTTTTTTTAACTAATGCATAAGTGCAGAATAAGATAAGATACTCTAGTTTAAATATCTTGTTTTACAATATACATTTTGTTCTAATAACGCAACAGTAAATCCCATGCTTCACATAGAAAAGCAATCCACAACATTAAGAAAAAAATTTACAATTTATGAAACAAAGTAAATAAATATTAGTATTACAGAATCAGAGCTGTACATAAAAGCTGTTCAGTTTTAATCATATAAAAATATGTTTTAGTGCAACCTCACATATATTGATGCTGTTTTGCTTTACATCATTTAGATCCAAGTGTCCAAAAAAGGAAAGAAATTACATTTATTACAAAGCAGATACACAAATTCTAAAATATGTACAAATTACTGCTAAAAAAATGCTTATAAGAATATAAGCAAAGTAAAGAAAAGGCACAAACATCTGTACAATTTAAAAGTACCAGACCCAGTAAGAATTTCAAATTTAGTTTTGGTCAGGCTCATGATGACTTGTTGTTTTATCTAATTCTTTTGATATAACAAAAGTATATATAATAGCAAACTACTGTAACTTAGAACAGGCATGCTGTAAAGTTGAATACTTCTATCTCTAGAAAAAAAAAAAAGTGGGGTAAATGTATGGGTGAAAGTCTCCATGCATCTCAGATCAATGTGGCTTGCTCTTCTCAGATGACGGATCTTTGATTTCCTGTGTGCTTGATGGGGGGTCACTCCTGCTGTGAAAGCCCAACTGCCGGACGTCCACAAAGCTCTTGCTGTAAAAGGTGGGATGGGCTAACGCAGTCTGTGATGTACCAAAACTGTCCTGTTCACCACCGTGCAAGTCAGGATGGGTGGCTGAGGCACAGGTCTGGCCTGGCTCAGATCCACTAAAGTGTTTAATGCTAAAATGTGCACTTTCTAAGGGTTTCTGGTGAGGCTCAGAAGGCCTCTGCAGCTGCTCCGCCCCGTGCAGAACGGCTTCTTCTGTGGCGATTCGCAGAGAGGCTATGGCTTTTGTACAAGTCTGTATGTTCTCCTCCTGCTCCCTCTCAGTAGCTACAACACTGTCCTCCGACGTGCTCTGTGTCAGCAATAGCAACGGAGAGGGTGGCGCACTGGAGGGAGCAGTGGGGTGCAAGCTGTGCGGAGAGGTACGTTTCTCGTGGTGCTTAGAAATACTATACGACTCTTTTGCAAGGATTTCTGCAGTCCCTCTTTGCTTCTCCTCAGAGCCCTCCCTCTGCAGGGCCAGAGTGGATGGAGAATGTAAACCTGAAAGGGCCACAGGTACTGAATGGACCATCTGGATACCCCCGATAGGCATCATGGGGATGGGCGCTCGGATCTGTTGCTGGGAGTGTAGTGGAAGATGACTGAAGACGTAGTCACTCGAACCCTCAGGGAACAGGCTAGCCCCATGGTGTTCCATACCTCCTTTTTCGCCATACACGCTGAAGTAAGGCCCCTGAGACAACCCCCTTCTCTGTAACTAGGAAAAAAAACAAAAGAAATGTCAGTGCTGCTGCTAGCAAAATTCTTGTCCGGCTGCCAAACCACCTATCTGCTTTCCTGTCTAACACAACCTCCCATTCAGGCAGCACCTTTCATCCAGATGGATCCCAAAGCATTTGGAAAACTCCACTAATTGCTTATCCAAACAACAGAGGAGGTTTGCTTAGCTCAGCCCTACAGGGCTCATGCCTCTGAGGTGAAAGGCAGCAGCTAGTTAAGAGCGTTCAGCAACACAATGCAGCAATTTAGGTCAGGAAGTGAAGAGTATTATATTCAACTGAAACTGCAGAGAGAATTTGGGGTAGATAGAGTTTCGTTCCCCAGGAGAAATTTGGCCAGGAGATCCGTCTTACCTTCTCTTTTGGCAAACTGTGCAAACTGTGCTGGTATTGGCAGTCCACACTAGGTAGCAAGACTGTGTTGCAGAGAAATACACATCCAAACACTCCCTGCTTGCCACCACTGCTTGGCAGTATGGGAAAAATCTGACTGCACGTACGTATTTTCTGCCTGGTGAGGGATCCTGCTCCGGAGCTCCAGAGAAGGCACTGGCTCCCCATGAGCTTTACCCAATTCTTGATGAAAGGGGATGGGTATTTCTATTAAGGTTCAAATGCTTCTGTGCAATCAAGACCCAAGTTTTATAGTCATTAAGACAGTGGAGGACCACTCTGGCCTATCTGTAATGTAAACAATAAATAATAACAAAAGCACAGGCATGAGCTGTGAGTGAAAGTGATGATTCTGTCACAGGGAGACTCACCCACTCATAATGGGATGGAGAAGAATGAGGGATTTTGTAACAGCTAATAAAAAACAATCTCACAATATTGACATTTTCAGTGCCTTCCCATTAGTTCCTGCCTTGGAAGAATGAATAGCTCCATCTCCACTCAGTATTAAATATGCCCTGGGCTTTTGGGTTTCTCTTTTTTTCATTCTTAACTTTTAAAATTTGTTTTCCATCTGATGATTAAGTATCATTTATTGCTGACTGGAGGGATAATGATGACAGAAGTGCAGGATGACATTTACATAATTGTGTGTGGGATCTGGCCACACAACTCTCGGGGACTCCCATAGGAAACTGAATGAATGAAAATGCTCTCCTCTGCACTGCAAATGGACCGAACACCTACCAGTTCCCCCAGAGCTGTACTGCTACCACTGTCTCCGTGTGGCAGCCAGAGGACTGCGCTGCTAAATGCCAGTGCACTGAAGTGGCAGCACTTCACACTGCTGGGAAATCCCAGCTCTCAAGGCATTAAGCAACCTCTTGATCCCATCCGGGGAACTGGTTTAGGGAGCAATTTTCTGTGCTACTCAGGGGCTCAATCTCACTGTGCTCAGACACTTTGTCCTGTTTGATATAAATCAAAGTCAAGACAGGAAGGGTGACCCATAATCATCAGACTCAAACTTAAGAGATGTTATTTGGACTAATCTGTGCTGGGAATTTTCCTCTTCAGAAAGCGAGACGTTTCGGTCTCATAAGAGAAACTGTCATAAGAAAGCACAGTGACAGCTCTTATACTGCTGAATGGGGGAAAATTACAGAATAAACTGCAGTTGCCAAGCCACAACGACATACATAGTTCACCTATCCTATCTGTCCTTCCTATCACTAACCTCACCTCTGCACAGCTGCTTGCCCCCTTCTTTTTTCTATCTTTGGTCTGTCAACCCATTTCTCAGTCATACTGGTCTCTTGGTTGTTCCTAAGCCATGATATTTATCACTACTGCATCTGATGTGAACTTGGGCTAAAGGAAGGAGAGCAAAAGCAACCAAAAAAAGGAGTAAACCTCAACTCCTAGATGAGAACAAACCTAGTCAACACACAAATCTCTAATTGAGAAAGACACTGGCTTCATGTTGTACCCTGCCACAGTTTCAAAAGAGAATAGAGCAACATTCTGTCCTTGTCAGATAGAGGTGCCTAACATGACAGAAACTGCTACACACTTCAAGATCAGCAGTATCATCCAATATATGTCCCATATGCCTCATTTTTACATAGACAGTGACAGTGTGTGCATGTCCACTGGATGCCTTCCAAGCATGGCTGAGCACATATCAGATTATCTTTCTCTAGCTCTGACAGATGAGTTTGGAAATGGCCAACATAAATGGCTACAGGCGCTAATAACAGTTCATACCCCCTGCCCAGTTTTTATTTCCTTTAACAATATCTAGCATTTTCGTACATACAAGCAGACACACATATACATATATGTGTGTCTTATACACAGAGGGGAAGACTGAATATTACAAGACTTATCTTCTTTTCACAAACATCCTGAAAATCCAGGATTTTATTCTGTTGACAGGGCAAGTATTAGATCCTATCACTAAGCATAGTGCAGAAGGTCATAGTATCTTTTTGCAGTGCAGTCAGAATGGGTTGCTGCCAGTGCAGTGAAATGAGCTCTTCTCTTTGTCAGGTGATGGAAATCCAGTTCGTTTCCTATTTGTTCTCATTTGTTGCAGTTTAGTGTATTTCCCTCCAACTCCAGGTGACGTATAATTCCCCAAGCAACAAGATTCTGTAGCAACTTTTCACTAAATTCTCTGACCTAGTCACAAAGCTAACTGTCACACCACACCCCTGAGCAAAGCCATATCCAGCTTCACAGGTCCCCCAGAATGCCTCGGGGATGAGACAGGGTTTACCCTGTATCTGGTATATCACCCAAAACAGGCTGTGGGGGATTAAGAGGAAGATCACATTTCAAAGCCAAGCACCCTCCAGAGATACCCTCCTAGCAGCCTCAGACCACAGCTTGCAAAAAGATGATGGGTGGAAAACAATCTCTTTGATTACTGTATCAGAATGTACTTGAGGCTTTTTAAAGTTAAAAAACAGAAAATGTTGAACTCTTTGTTAAACTGAATAACAAAGCGTATTACTGATGTGCTTTCTAAAGCACACGATGGTTAGTAAAGTGACTATACATCTGTGTGAACTTCAGTTTCAGAAGTATCAGCTCAATTTGCAGTCCAACTGAGAATGCACCATAGCAGCCCACATACACAAGTGGACCTATTTCTAGTTTACCTGGACTTTAGAAGTTTTATGCTGGCTCTCTATGCTGGAATGCATTTCACTCAAGACGACAAGTATTGAATGCCTGGCAAGGGACTTAATATCGATATGTCTGGGATGATCAAAGGACCTTAAGTCCTATTGAACTTCAAGCGGATATAAAGGTGCCCAACTCACCTCAGCCATTCTGAATACTTCCAGACAGGCTTAGGACTTCAAAACGAATGAGAGGTATGACAGAACAACAACACAAGCAATCTACTACCTCCTAGAAGCTAACCCTGTTGCTAGGGTCAAGTCTGTATTCCTCACAGCAAGTTATATTCACAGTCTCAGTCTCCCAGTCTAGCCCTGGGACTGGAAGAAGAGGCAAAAGCTCTGGTCCGCACTAGGAAGTGGTGGGGTGCACTAGGTGTGGGGACAAGCAGGAGCAGAGTGAAACTGTTGGTGCTGGGTCCCTTGTTCACCATGTAAGTGCTGTGGGGTTGGAGGGGAATTGCTTTGAAATAACCCTGTGTGGTCTCTTCTCACTCACTTGGTGACCCACTCACAGTTTAAGTGCACCTGCTGCACTCCTGGAGCATATTTTTCAGTTTAATTTCCTCTGAAAACAATCCAGGTCACTTACTTCAAGACTGATCTGCAATGTGAGTCAAAGCACAATAAATGTGACAACAGAGACATATGCATGATCCAAACTAAAATGCTAACAGCAATGCACTCAAGATGAACAAAAGCAGCCTTTCCATCTCTCCTCTTTCCCTCAGGACTGGCATAAAATGACAAGGGAGAAGAATCAGCGCCCTTTGATAATGGTAAAAAATCTCTGGCATTGACAGAAGATCCCAATTGTATTTGGAGAGGCATGAGGATCTGCCTTTAAATTTAAAGACACCAATTTAACTTGCCAAAGCCAAATGTGTACCAGCATCAACCAGAGCCTTAGGCTACTTTGGAAAGAGTATCCTGTTGCAAGAGTGTAGCCTGTTATTAACTGGGGGGGGGGGGGGGGGGGAAGTATATCTTTCTGTATTTTTGTACAATCTACAAAAATAGTTACTTTCCTCACGCTCTTTTCCACTTCCTAAAGAAATAATTGCCATTGCTCTCTGTGTGGTGCTTTCAATGCCAGAGCACTTTACAAGCTCTTTGCACAAGACCACCAAAGCGCATGAACATTCAAGGAAAAGCAACATGAACTAGGGGAACTAGACCAGCACTGGCCAAAGAGACCAGAGCAAATACATCAATTTTAGTGGAGAAGAAAGAAAACTGGGCTCTTCTGGGAACTGCAGGCACCAGAAGCACAAGACCAGTCTTATTCCTGCAAGACTGGGAACCCAGTGAAGCTCTGAAAGAGGAAGCAGGATTGTAAGGTGGCATGTGCATCACTGATGCAATTGCTATTCATGTTCTGATTTGCCGGATTTCACTTCTCTGAAAGTGAAAAACAGCCTTTATTCCCTTTTTTTCTCTGACAGCTTTCATTTATAACAAGCTCAGGTGTTATTTGTCTTCCCACACACTGAGTATAATAACTTGTGTTTCACTTAAACTCAACTAGTGTTTGGCCAAAGGATGTCTTCCAGAAAGGCATCAAGAGGTGAGGAGTCCTTCCTTGCCTGCAGTAGTTTGTTGAGATGGGCAATCATCCTCACTGCTCATTTCCTCATTTAAATTTGCCTGGGCTCTTCTTCCAGTGATGCCTGTATTCAAGTTCCAGTGCAGTACTGAGGTGTGGGCTTCTCTCTCATAACACTCAACATGCCTCTGAGTTACTGATGCTTTCTGTAGGACAAATGATCTTTTACATTGAGTTTTTCACTGCCACATGCCTGATCCTACCTCAAAAATAAGGTAAGTGTTAAAAGCCCATCTGGCATGGTGGACTTTCCAGAAGAAGGAGCTAAGGGTGCTAAAAGAGTCCTTACAACGTGCTAAACGCCTTGCTGGAAGGTTTGCATAACACACAAGGCAAACATTACAGCAAGGACTGTCAGATGGCCAAGGGTGACTGTTACATACGCTTCTGCCAGCATCATCCCACATGCAAAATCTCTCCTACAGGGTGCCAGTGGAAGTGTCTCATGTGGGACATTAGGGACTGGGGCTCCCTGCACAATGTCAGCTGTAGCGTCTCATATAATCCCTTCCATTTGATATTAAGACTGTTAAACTGGTGGCTCTTTATCCTCTTGTGCTTCCTTACTTTGTCAGTAGAACTGCTGGCAGAATTTATATCCTTTCTCAGCTGCACAGCGATCACCCCTATGAGAGTGCAGCAGGGTTTCAGCATGCCCTTCCTCAAGGACCACTTAGTCAGCCACTCCACTGCTCTCCCCAGCAACTTACCAGGCCATGGGGCCACGTCTAAGATGTGGGAGAATTACCTGTGTTGCTCTCTCCTACACACACTGCAGCTTTCCCTTATCCCTCTGAAAAGCGGGCAAGCTACTTTTGGATCTGCCAGGCTGGTGGCATCTCAGCTCTGTTCCGTCCATCCCTGCTCCAGATGCCTGTACTCAGCTGCATCCCTCGCTCCATTCCCAGGCGTAGGTAACACATCAGCCCGGGTCTACAAAGAGCTTCACCCAGAGCTCTGGAAATGCTGATTTTATGAGCTCAGGGTTTAATTCTTCTCCTCTGCAGAGAAGCACCACAAAAAGCCAAGATGACTGGCAATAGGGAAGCAGGGAGGAGAGCCCTGCTGGGATGAGGGCAGGGAGGTAGGAACCCTGAGGCAGCGTAAGCCTGTCACAGCCCGCGCAGGTTGAACCCACACATACGGGCTGACAAGGCAGGCAGTGAAAGGGCAGCAGCAACATCAGTTGCGGCAAGGGAAGCATACTAAACGAAAACATAAATGCATACGTAGGGAAGCTGTTCCCTAACTCTAAAGACCAAAATCTATTTGTGGAGAGAGTGCTTTGTGAATGCTAGGGCCGGTCAAAAGTGCCAGTCAGCAGTTTCTGAGAGCTGATTTACTGAAAGGGAACAGCACAGACAGCAGCTGTGCCAGTTTTGCATATTGCCATTTCCACCCAGACAGTTCCGTCCCTGCCGGAGCAGCCGGTTGTGATGGTGCTTTCTGCAGAGCCGACAGCTGCCTGCTCCTGTCACACGATAATATCCTTTAAACTCCAGCCACAGATCCTGATTTCGATGTGCACCCTGCTTTTCCGAGACATTCCATTTATTTTAACGTTTTCATTCAATTAAACGATACTCAGTGATGGGCACCGTACTGCAGTACCAGGGCCTTAAGCCCTGATCTGGGCTTGTTCCCATCTGACAGTCTGGGAGGTAAAAGGTTTTACAGTGTGGAAACAAGCCCCACACGCCATGTATGCTTCCTGAGCTGTTTTAATGTAATATTATATATATATATATATATATATATAAATGCAATAAAGACAGGGACAGTTAATGTCAGACTAATTTCATTGAAGTTAATGGAGCTACTCAGGTTTGTACCAAGTGAAGATTTGACCCTCAGGCTGACTCTGTTGCATCTAACTAAATCAACATTCCAACTTGGTCCCTGTCTATTCCCAATCTCTTGCATTTGTTCAAGGACATCCTGCCAAGGCTCAAAGCTTATGTCTTCTTCTACAAAGCTGCAAAGTTTTTAAAAATACTATGCACAAATAAGATGAGTGCTGCTTTTGACAATAGGAGTGAAAATATTCTTGCATACTTACTGAATGCCCCACTGGAATAGATTCAGACTGTAAATATTGACCCATGGACAGCGCTGGATTATGGTATAAGCCCCTCCGGGGAGACGCTGCTCTAACAGAGGCCATATATCTCCTTTCTCGCCTAGGAGACAAATCTCTTCGAACAGACACATCTTTCCCTGGTGACATTGGTCTCCTTGGTGATAGGTGACGTCTTGGTGACATGTCCCGTCTTGGTGATAGCTCTCTCCTCAGCACAGCCTCCTTCCGTGGGGAAAGATGCCTCATGGGTGAAATATCTCTTCGGGGTGACAGGTGCCTTCTGGGTGACAAATCCCCTTTTGGCATTAAATACCTCTTTGGTGAGTTATCTCTATAGGGTGAAGAATCGTAGCCGGGTGATGACTGTCGACTGGAAGGCGAGAGGTCCCGTGGAGAAGAACTGGGGTCTAACAAAAGCGCGTAATCCTCATCCATGCCACTAGGTATGTCCAATCTGTCTTTATCGGGCTCTGAATCACTACTCTTACTCTGGAAAAACCTCTGATATTCTGTCATCTGTGAGTCTTCACAGGAGTCACTGGATGTTATAAGCTGAGTAACCTGAATGCTAGGTAAGGTGACCAAGTAACTGATGAGGGAGGAGTGTCCCACAGAAAGGGAGCCCTCTGGGGAAGCCCCCCGTGACGCCCCAGCCGAATTCACCGACAGGGAGGAGAATCGAGGTGGCTGCGGGCTGGTGCTTCTTGATCTGGTTTTTGGTGTTGAGTCTCCCTGAGTATCATCGAAATCATCCTCATCTTCATCGTCATCATCATTGTCATCGCCATCCTCGCCATCTGACTCCTCTGCATCAGAAAACTGATGCTCCGCTGACAGGCCTGCCAGGTTGCTACTCTTCTCTGCCTCCTGCTGCATGTCCTCCATGTTTTCTGAAACAGCCATGGCAAGTCAAAATGGTGAGCACACATCCCACCTCCTACATCTTCCACCACAATCATTCCCCACACAGCACACCCCACCCATGGCCATTGCTGGATGCTCATCATCTGGGATGGCTGCATAAAGCCATTCTTCATAGTCTCAGGCCATATTTTTTCATAATACCTTAAAACTCTATACTTGGAAGTAGGTATAAAAAGCAAATTCACCCTAGCCCACCTTGCAACTTCGCTAAATGTTGCCACACCTCACATCTGAATTGAAAAGATTGTGAACTTTGTATGACACAGATGACAACAGGTCATACGTTTATTTCTAGCTCCTCCTCATGTATCTTAATAAAAAATGTAACTCAGACAGATGGATCCGATTTATTTTTTATACTTCCTGTTTGCTAAAAAGACACCTCTTAATTAAAAAATGCCCCAAATGCTCTTAAATGTTATTTTCCTATGCCAGCCACTGTGCTAAAGTGCAATGAGTCATTTGCATACTCCAGAGGCCACTCCAACTAAATTGAATCATTCTGACATACCTGCTTCTTCAGTTTCAGCATCATCTACGGATGTCATTGATACTCCGAGCTCCAGGCATTTTTTCATGTGTGCTTTAGATTTCATATGTTTTGTCAGATTTCCTATGGATCAGAGATTAATCTAATTAATGGACAACAGCAAACATCACCCTCCAAGTCAGGTTTTGGTATATCTTAACTCTGTTAGCCTGCAAGATGGGGGTTTTTAGTTTAAAAAAAACCCACAACAGACAAGGCTGACTCATCCAGCCCATTGCCCTCAGAGCCTGTTTTAATGAGAATGGGGTTTTATATCTTAAGAAAAAAAGAAAAGTATTTCAAATAAATTTAAACTCAGGGCCTGAGAGGTATATAGGCATCTCTCCAATTTTCCACATGACACTAAGGCACCCCAGCCAGCTAAAAAGCTCACTTTTGGATGTTATCTGTCCTTGGGCTCAGTCATGATACGTACAGACTGCTCAGACATCGAAGTAAGTCCAAAGCACACCAGCTGTTCAGGGCTCGTACTCCTACTTTCACAGTGGTACTTTCAAGTTAACGGGTCTCCCATTTACTCCACATGTAGGTTCCAAATGTTCAGTGTGTTTGAAGCAAAAGTACCCCCAAAAAAAGACATTTCTGGGAGACGTTTCTATATAAGTTTACCATCTAGCTGCAGTCTCTGAACTGAAAGAAGCTGTACTTAGAGGATTCACCTGGGATGTAGGAAATCTAGGTCCAGCTTCCTGCTTTGGATTACGGATCTGACCCAGACACAGCACGGATTTGAAATCAGATCTCCCATTCCCCTGAGGGAGCAACCTAACACTAGACTATTGACTTTCTGGAGTGCCTGTCTCGGTCTGTTTTTTCACAGATAAGAAAACTGTGTTGAAACTGGCCCCAAGAGACATTTCATGGCAAAGAATCTTGAACACAAAGCACAAGCTGGAGAAACAAGAACATCGCTCTAATCCATTAGCCACTCAGTCACATTTGCAACACCCAACAGGGAAAGCATGGCACAAGCAAACCCAACCCACTACCAAGACATGGTGCTTCTTAGATCAAGGAAAGCTCTCTGTGAATGTGCCTATGCTGCTTTTGGGACCCCAACCAGCGTCTCCAGATGATGCGTGTGAAACATGCAACCTGGGGACAGGAACAGTGCACACTGTTGGGTAGTGGAGGTGTGTCACAAGCCACACTCTTCTCCTCTGACTTTCAGTCCTAGGTAGTTCAAATAATCCCCTTCTCAGTAAGATCTTACTGCGCCTGTGCACTGCATGAAAAGTCTAACCTTGTCACTGATGCCTCTGGATAGTTAAACGCTCAGGGTGTACACTGAAAACCTAAACATCTTTGAAGGCCTGTCCCCTACTGTTCTCAGCAAAATAGCAACAATACTTACGAGGCTGACAACTGCTCACAAGCAGTAATACACCAGTTAAACACTTCTTGTACTTTGAAGTCTAACTCAGTCTCTTCCTACTCATGCCCTTCTTGTGCAATAGCATACCACCTCCTCCCTGTTTCTTCTTCACCAGAAATGCCAGCCTCAGAAAGCAATTTCACATTTCTTTCCATGCCATCTCCTCTGCCTGGAATGTCCTCTCTGAACACAGCTGCAAAACCACAGTTCTCCTTCAAGTCCCTCCTCAAGACCCATTCCTCCAGCAATGTCAAATGTAAATAATGATCCGAGAACAGCTCACCAGATGGTCTGCTGGGACTACAAACCAGCAGCTCCTTGTCTTTGTCTCTACATTCCCATGAAAGTTCTCATCTTAAATTAGGTTGATGGGTCTACTACCATCCATCAGCTATTCCCATCTTTGGCAGAGGAAGAAGTGCTGGACTCATGGAAACTATTACAATTCTCAATCCTCAGAATAGCCATGAAGCTGCACTGGGATCTTGGGAGAAATTTCCTTCAGCTTCCTCTCTCCCCGTTCAAGTAAGTTCATTGCACTGGGACCAGAATCCATTTCACTTGTCTGCCAAAGGGAAGCTAAGAAACTGAGAATGTAAGGCTCATTTGGGCTGTGCTACAAAAAAATGCTACCAAAGAAAAGGATTTTTTTCTTACAAGGGGATAGTTGCAATGCAAATACGAATGCCAAAGAATATCATTATCTGTGGCCTCAGGGTGACAAACAGAAGCTTTTTTCTGTGCTGATAAATACATGTGAACACAAGCTATCAGATCTCTATTCATAATTAATGCCACAGTGGATGGAGTGGCCCATCTGGGAGACATACATTATTTATAAACTTGAAACTGACCCACTGTAAAGCCCGTGAAGGCATGTTTTCCTCAGCAGCTGATGCTCTGCTTCTACATTATGTCATAACAAGTGTAGTCTCCGGGTAGCATTTAAGTGTTGCTGCAATTAAAATTTGCACCATGTAACAATTCTGGCAGAAAGTATTATTTGTAAGGGTGGTTCTTATGCTACTATATTTTCTCTGCAGACAGACGGACCAGCCAAGAGCCTACAGCTCTTAATGAAGCTATTGAAGGAGTCTCCAAGTCTCACAAAATCCCTGGATCAATTAAACAGAAGAGAAAACCCTCTTTTATGAAGTGCTGTATACATAAACACAGTATTTTTATTCTGAAGAAAATTCTCTCCTCGATTGCAAAGGGTGCTTGGACCCCAGATGGAAAATAGCTCAAATTCGTTTGGGAAGTGGCAAGAGTTCAGCAAAAGGGTCAAGTACCTTTAGTTTTGAAGGCAAAGTTGCACAACTTGCATACATAAGGCCGGACATCAGTATGAGTGCGGATATGTTTTTTGAGCATGCTTGGCTTTTTGCAGCGAATTCCACATTCTTCACAAATGTACTTTCCTCGGCCACGACCTCTGACATAGACATAATCCTCATTTGATTTATACCTGTTGGAAGAGAGCAAGCATTTTAATCATACAGGCTCCGGGTCACATACATGCACAAACAGTACCTCTACCCATTTGAACCTGATCCTGTATGTATCTCATCACAACAAATCCACGGAAGTCTATAGCAACTAATGAATTTTCATTCCGGAACTCACAAAGTATTTGCCTTTCAGGGAATGCACTAGTCCCACTGCGTTTTAACAATATGAAATCAAAGAGTTGCAGTATGAGAATAGTTTAAACACCTCGTCAAGAAACAGATTAGCTTCTATTGCCATAGACACAGCAGAACTCCAAATATGAGTCTGCAGGTTGGATTTACTTCAGCTAATTGTAGTCTTGCCCACCACCACTGAAAAGAGCGTCATTTTGTGGCACAGTTCATTGAACTATTTTAGCGTATTCAACCCTTGAGATCAGATAAAGCACATCCTGGAAATGCCCATTTCTCCCCATTAAGCATAAAGAGAATGCAGATGACTAGCAAGCATGTACGCATTTACACTACGGGTGTCTGAAGTTCCCAAAGATGGATCCATCCCTAAGGGACACCAAGTTGAGTTCACCCAGGTATGTGCTGCTTTAGAAATAAAATGGGAAACTTCCAACCTGCATACTTAGCAGAAAGCTGTTAAGTATTTTTTTCTTAGCACAGGCATAAGTGTTCCACGCTATTTTTGCTGATTACATAGTGTGTAGTTAGAAAATAAATAACATATGCAAATCTATGTAAAGCTGTACATTGCCTTTACTATCACGATAAATTATTAATATTGAAATCTAAAAGGATGCAGGGGATCTGCTCAGGCTGTTCTGAGGTTTGAAAAGTGCTGGGCATTCCCTAGAGGGAGTATTTCATCCTCATTCACCCAAAGTAAAATCCAGAAATTGCAAGAACTGAGAAATAATATTTTTTCTGTCTGTCCTCCATTGCCCTTTCCCTAAGCAGCAGAAAGTACTTTCAGCCACCCTGTGGATGCCCAGCCCACAAAATATCTGTGGTGCTGACAGTCCGTGCTTTAAATAAATAAGGGATTGTGCGAAAGATTCTGTTAATGTGATGATAACTCTACAAGAAGCAAGTGGCAATTTTTGGGTTACGGAGCTGAAACATTTTCCAAGTGTGCTTTTCTTAGATGAACCCTTCTTCCGTATGTTCAGCTACATCACTGGTAATATAAATACTGAAGTTAATATCTTAGAAATACATAAACCACTGTCCTGTTCTCATGTCCATTTTGTTATCTATTAAACATATCAGCTCCTCTTTCAAATGTGGATGCGTGAATCAGGTTTTTTGATGAAAAACTTCCCAATAAAGTTGACCCTCTCCCTTCTCCTTCACTCCCTGGCATCATGGGCAAAACCAGCATAGTCTAATGTCATTTAATATTTAGTCATCTCTCTGGGGGGTTTTGTTTGTATAACATTTCTACATTCTGCTTTTCTCTCTGCCCCATTTCTCAGGTTCTTCATATACACGTGCCAATGACTCCTAGACATCTTCCTATCCACCACTTCTTCAACTACCTCCAGGATTTCTCCCACAGACAGAAAAAATATTCATTACTGTTGGAAAGACTGCCATTTTATCATCTTTTCACCCCTCCTTACAGTCTCATTTTGCTCGGATGGAGTCTACCATATCACCCCTGACCGATATTGGTAAGATAAATGCTGTGTTACAACATGTGCTTTTCTGTTGCTCCATCTCTGCCTGACCTCATTCCACCAGCTTCTGTCACCTGTCAGATCCCACTGGGCACAAACACAATTAGACAAGATCTGTCTCTTCATCATTCACATGGATGGTTCCTGGCCATAACTGACCTTGACTCCCTGAGTATGCTTCAACATAACAACTGCAAGAGAAATGGCACACACAAATTTGACATTCAGAGAAGGCCCGGTCCAAAAACTGAGACACCAGAAGATTAAGTCTATGGTGATTAACTTTCTAGCCCCCAGGAATATTAGATATTACTATTAACTCATGTCTGTGCCAAAGCTTTCAGTCATTTCCTCCTTCCCACTACAAAACTTTCATATATGGGCTGCTCTGAGCTTGATTTGAATGGGACTTTAGAGTTAAAAAGCATTAACGCGCCTCAGAGTCCTGCAATTTCTATCCAAAATGTCATTTTATTGGAAATTTTCAATTAGAGTCTATTACTGATAGATATAAAAGAGCAAATATAAGCAAACTGTGAACTCTTGCTGTCAGCTGACAATGTCATTAACAAGATGACAGGAGAGTAGGCATGTCTGCCCTGTCCCTCCTTTCTTTTCACGCTGTTATTTACTAACTGTACTGCAGCAAGTACCAAACTTTAAATTGCTGCTTTCTTTAAGGAACACTGCTTCACATCCCACCAGAGTTTCACAGTCAGAGATGATGGAAAGCGGATTTTGTGATTCATTTCATTTCATTCGAATCAAGCCACCTGCCAGAGGTAACAATATGGTTGGTTGTGTTTTCCTTCAAACCCCCTTCTGCTGCAACGCTTCTCTTCACAGGCTTTGGTGCAGCAAGGTGGTGACGTGCTGTGACATCTACTTTTCCCCTCAACTCCGTTCATTCTGTTCCTTCAGCTTCTCACACATAACCCAGCCCCATCTATTTGCGGTTTGCCCACCTGCCACAGGAGCGCTCCACTCCAGAGCACATGGCAGCTGCACTTCCCTGCCTAGCAGGCAGGCTTTCCTGCAAGCCAAAACCTGACAACCGCAGGCCTTCCCCAACTATGGCTTCTGCATTGCCTTCTTTGCACTTACCAAACAAAAGCAATCAAGAAGCCTACGCAAATCCACTCCCCAAGACAAATAAAAAACGAAATTAAAAATACCATGCTGAAACAAGATGTCACCACGCACGCTTGTCTGTCCAGGGGAGAAAACATGAAGCAAAGACAACAGATGTTTGCTGCATAGTTCAGTACACTAGTTGCGCATGCTGAGACAATACAAAGATGAGCTTGATGAGAGCATAACAGAACAGAGAACAGGACAGCTCTACAGTCAAGAGCAAGCAAGCACGGAAACCCACCCATGTTAAAAACTAGCTTTCAGAAGTCACAAACAAAAACCTGAAGAGAAGGACAAATTCAATAACCGGGGCTGAAAACAATGAAAGACGTGGTTATCATATCTAAAGAATACTTGATCCAATTAAAAATACCTGAATTAATGAAAATAATTAATCTACCTTTCCACAAATAATTCCTACAATAAAATTATGATGTATAAGGAAAAAGTGGACCCATTAACACTACATCACCTCATTCACTGTAACTAGTAGGTTACATGCTCCCGTTGAGGAAATCCCAGTCTATTGCACAGATTATTTGTGTGTCCCCCAACTCCAGATATTAATGTGCACATCAATGTTTCTTACGTTTTGTTTCACTCAAAGGATATCTAAACACAGCCAAGCATTACTAGGAGTCATTTCTAGGTGATGTGTGAATTATATAACTTTACACAAATAGTTTTATAGACGTTATTGGTATACAGGGAAACTTAAGATGGTGTAACATACAAAGTTTCTTAAAGAAGGTATTAGACGGTAGAGGTGTTTTTTAGAGTGATCTGTGGCAGCTCACACTGATCTGAATCCTCCTTTAACTTGCTTCTAACACATCTCTACCCTTCCGACCTCTCATCACGTAGTTTACATCTGTGCAGACTATCTTAGCTAGGTGATCCAAATTTCCACATTCAGAAATGATATATAGTGGGAAGCAGGCAAATTTTATACTTCAAAGTGGCTGTGAGTTGAAGCAACAGCTCTTTAAATTTCTTGTAAACTTCAGTTCACCCCTGGATTTGTGTCACTCTTGTGTAGCCAGCCTACTGGCTTGGGTACTAGGACAACTACAGACAACAGCCAGGATCACGGGATCTGGGCCAGCAATACCCACAGCAATCTCCAAAATAACATTTTCAATCTTTCAGGAAAGATGTAGGCTATACTCCCTTCAGTGTTGCAGACTACAGAGAAAATGCCAATGTTAATTTCATGGAGACTATTCAAGCAGAGCCAAAACACATGTTAATGAAGGATAACTGAGATTTTAAAGGGTATAAACTGTCAGGCGAAGGAAATCACAGAATCACAGAACGGTCAGGGTTGGAAGGGACCTCTGGAGATCACCCGGTCCAACTCCCCTGCTAAAGCAGGTTCACCTACAGCAGTTGCTCAGAATCTTGTCCAGGCGGGTTTTGAATATCTCCAGAGAAGGAGACGCCACACTCTCTCTGGGCAGCCTGCTCCTGTGCTCTGTCACCCTCAAAGTAAAGAAGTTTTTCTTCATATTCAGATGGAGCTGCCTGTGTTGCAGTTTGTGCCTGTTGCCCCTTGTCCTGTCACTGGGCACCACTGAACAGAGCCTGGCCCCATCCTCTTGGCATTTGCCCTTAAGATATTTGTATACAGTGATAAGATCCCTGCTCAGTCTTCTCTTCTCCAGGCTAAGCAGGCCCAGCTCTCTCAGCCTTTCCTCATGAGGAAGATGCTCCAGTCCTCTCATCATCTCTGTAGCCCTCCACTGGGCCCTTCCCCAGTGGAAGAGAGACAGGGAACCACTGGAGAGCCCAGACCTGGACACAGCGCTCCAGATGCGGCCTCACCAGGGCAGAGCAGAAGGGGAGGACAACCTCCCTCGACCTGCTGGCCATGGTCCTTCTAAGTCACCCCAGGATCCCAGTGGCCTTCTTGGACACCGGGACACACTGCTGGTTCATGGTCAGCTTGCTGTGTCCTCCAGGACTCCCAGGTCCTTCTCCACAGAGCTGCCTTCCAGCAGGTCAGCCCCCAGCCAGTACTGGTGCAGAGGGCTGTTCCTCCCCAGGTGCAGGACCCTACAAATTGGCTTTGCTGAACTTCATTGGGTTCCCTTCTGCCCAACTCTCCAGCCTGCCCAGGTCTCGCTGGATGGCAGCACAGCCTGCTGGTGTATCAGCCACTCCTGCCAGTTCTGTATCACCAGCAAACTTGCTGAGGGCACACTCTGTCCCTTCATCCAGGGCACTGATGAGTAAGTTGGACGTGACTGGACCAAGTACTGACCCCTGGGGAACACCACTGGCAACAAGCCTCCACCCTGACACTGCACCGCTGGTCACAACCCTTTAAGCTCTGCCATTCAGCCAGTTCTCAATCCACCTCGCTGTCCACTGATCTAACCCACACTGCCTGAGCTTAACTATGAGGATGTTATGGAGGACAGCGTCAAAAGCCTTGCTGAGGTCAAGGTGGACAACATCCACTGCTCTCCCCTTATCTACCCAGCCAGTCATTCCATCATAGAAGCCTATCAGGTTTGTCAGGCATGATTTCCCCTTGGTGAATCCATGTTGATTACTTCTGATAGCCGCCTTCTCTGCCACATGCTCAGAGATGACCTCTAGGATGAGCTGTTCCATCATCTTTCCAGGGATGGAGGGGAGGCTGACCGGCCTGTAGCTTCCTGGGTCCTCCTTCTTGCCTTTCTTGAAGACTGGAGTGGCATTGGCTTTCCTCCAGTCCTCAGGCACCTTTCCTGTCCTCCATGACCTTTCAAAGGTGATAGAGAGTGGCCCTGCGATAACATCTGCCATCTATCTCAGCACTTGAGGGTGCATCCCATCAGGGCACATGGATTTGTGGGTGTCAAGTTTACTTAAGTGGTCTCTAACAGGATCCTCCTCAACCACGGAAAAGTCTTCCTTTCTCCAGACTTCATCTCTCACCTCCAGGGTCTGGGAAACCTGAGGGTCAGCCTTGGCAGTGAAGACTGAAGTGAAGAAGGCATTCAGTAACTCTGCCTTCTCTGTGTCCTTTGTCACCAGGGCACCCACCTCATTCAGCAGTGGGCCCACGTTTTCCCTAGTCATCCCTTTCCTACTGATGTACTTGAAGAAGCCCTTCTTGTTGTCCTTGACATCCCTCTCCAGATTTAATTCCAAACAGACCTTATCTTTCCTTACTGCCTCTCTGCATGTTCTGACAAAATGGATGTACAAATTTCTCACATCTCCACCCTGACCTATTTAGTTACCCCAATAAAACAGTGCTGTGAGGCCATCTGAGTTTGGTAAGACTGAAAACCACATCTTGTTCAGTCACCTGACTATTCACTACTAAACTGGCAAATTATTGCATCATGTTAGAATTCTGTAAAGAAATTAAACAATATCTTCCATGTTAGAGCATACTGCAGATGCAAACAAGTGCCCATTCATTTGCTTTTTGTAAGAAGCTTCACAAGTCTCAAAACAATGTTAATGGGCCTTCAGGTCTCCTTTTCCCCTCTCTTTGTTAGTTTGCTTCTGTTCTCGCTTGAGTGATAGATGGCCATCGTAAAATTAAATATTACTTTATCAACATACATGACAGATCTATGGACTAGGTTTAGATACTATAGATTTCATTGTCACCTTACATTTTATCTCCAAAATCCAACTTCAGTAAATAATGAAATATTACACGAATAAAAGTAAGCATGTCAAGCTAACCCATTCAAGTGAGTGGAAGTACAGAATCTAAAAATGGAAAGATATCCTAATGGAAGCCATTAAATACAAAGAAATGGTACAGAAAATATCAAATTGTTAACCATTTACCCATTTCTTTATGGCCTAAGGAATGAAAGTAACAGTTTTGATTGAGTGTTCTCACACAGATAGAAAACAGAATTGTCCTAATAGCAAAGTAGAGCCAAGTAGTACAGGTACTCTGCAGTTTGTTTTAAGACTGACATATACACAAAAAAGAAAAGGCTTGGGAGCTACAAGACATGGCAGGAATACAGGAGACTGTTCACATCTAATTCACTCATATTCATTTTCAAATCTTTTTAAAATGACGGGCTGAGCTTGAAATTTCCAGTTGCATTTTCTTACCCTCCTTCAAAGATTTTAATTCGTATCGGCTCAGTTTGTTTGGATGTAATGTCTTTATCTCCATGAATGTCTCCTTTTACTCTTTCTTTTATAATATTCCCCACTACTTTCTTTTCAAGCTTGCTGCCAAATAAGAAGAATGGCTCGTGTTTCATCTGTGGAACAAAGTCAAGGAAGGGAGTTACTGCTGGAGCACACAATAAATGCACACTTCATTTCAAGTACTTCTAACATTCCAGGTCAAAACCAAACTCTCATTTTGGTGCAACTCTACATGATAAATTAATTTGTCCATTTAATTTGATGGAGAATATGAGAGGGGGCAGTATGGACAAATTTTTATGAGAGTCTTGACAGAAAAGACAGCACTGTATCTTTCCTCAGAAAAAAAAAATGGAAAATAGAAACAGAAATGCCTTAAAAGGTAATTTATTGCCATTACAGAATTTTCCCTGGCACCATTATCTAATGCTTAGTCCATCAGGAAAAGCCAGTATGCAAAAGACATTAAAGGATCTGAAGATCCTTACTCAATTTTAACTTAATCTTTACTTACATAGGCACGTGGATTTCTGTGTTTGATACTGTTTGAATCAGAAAATGGCAAAAACAAAGGACAAAATAAAAGGAGATAATGTATCAGGTTCTGGCACACACGAAGGTAGGGCTTTAAAAGCCTCACCTTTTACATCTGATTTTGAAAATGGAGACAGCGACAGCAGAAGTAGCAGAGCTTGCAGAAGGGTCAACTGAGCCTCAAAACTTATCATGGGAAGATGTCAATGTCTGATTTCCCAATGGGGAATCTTTTTTTTAAAAAAAATAATCATTAACTTACATTTCATATTTACTAATATTTTCTCAAATACAGATAAACTAATTTAATTTTATTAAAACCTCTTATTTACCTGAGCAAACTGCTTCCATGCACTTGATGATGTCAGTTTACCAGCTCCAGGTCTATGCATAGCAGCCAGTGTGTAGATTTCTGTGGTGTTTTTTTGCTTGGACCTTAGAAGTGCTAAAGTGGTCTTTGTACTCAGGCCAGATGGGTTTGGGTTACATGAACTTATACACCATGAAGCATAAACAGAAGATTTGAGGGTTGGTTGCTGAATGTAATTGGGTTTTGTGTAGTTTAAGAAACACCAGCTCACAGTAGTAGTAGTGCGTAGACTTGGGAACTGAAGGATCTGCTGAAAATCTGCTACATCTGTCAGGAGAATGGTTGAGCCGGTGACTTTCCCACTGGTATTGGATGACATCTGGACTAACATCCCAAGAGGCAATTTTTGATGTTTCAGTTGGTCTTCTGGCTGAGTTTCTCCTGGTGGCAATGAAGACCTCTGTGGACTCATGCTCATATCTGAGGCTGTTTCATCCACATCCAGTTCTTCTGGCGAGTCTCTTCCTTCAGAAGGGCCACTGGACTTCTGCCCTGGTGATGTGGAATCAAAACTGGAAAGTTTCTCCCTGCTCAGTGGGAAAGCATCAGCTGTTGGCATGCTGGCAGGTGGGAAATCTTGAGATGATGAGGACGACAGTGGTGAAGAGGATGACATGGATGGCAGACTTTCTTTTGGCTCGGTAGCACAGCTCTGCCTTACTAGTTGAGGCTTTTGCACTCTTGGAAAATCTTTCTTAATATCTGAGTTAGTTAGCTCAACTGCACTTAGCTCCTCAACTATCTGCCCATACATTTTTTCTTCTTTGACTCGTTTCTGCTGCTTGGTCTCCATGAAGAGCTCCAAGCTGCTGGCAGGTGAAAGCATTCGTTTGCTTCCTCCCAAGGTAGAAGCCATGTCAGAACTGGAAGGTAAACACAGGGGAATCGGTGGCTCCAGTCCAAGTGGTAGCGTCTGTGGCACTTTCCACAAAGGATATTTTTCTAGCCCTCCATGCTGACCCAACATCTGAGCTATGTTAAATCCAATTCCTTGCATGGTTGCATTAGTTGCCAATGTTCTTTGAGAAACAGTTTCATCAACTTTACAAATGACAATTGCAGGACTGTTGCTCTGTCCAAGGATCTGGGAAATGCTTGTGTACATGACACTACCATAAGACGGCACATGGGTTTGAATCCTGACAGGAACAACTGTTCCTGGCAAAGACTGTACAGATCCATCACTTGGGGAGTCAAAATCTGTCTGAAGATGCTGCTCAGTGGAGGTATCTGTTGGTTTAATGCTATGGTCTGACTGGTACTTAGCAGGAGTACTTTTTGAATACTGCCCAGGTGTTCCTGAGTAATGCTGGTATGCTTGCTCTTTAGCGTGCACATAATCAGCTGGCTTCTTTCCAATAAGCTCTGGCGCATATTCCAGGTGATAACTTGGAGGAACATCTGTTTGGAAAGGCTGTTTGACGTAAGATTTCTGTAGCTGTTGTACAAAATGATGCTGGAAGTGCAGAGGTTCTGTGCACGATTGCCACAAGACAGGCTGCTGAGATGGTGGTAAGTGAACCATGCAGACAGCTGGATAGGGGAACTGAAACAAGGTGCTGTGAATAGGGGGAAATGGGACTTTTTCCTGATGCGCAAATAGCTGCTGCTGCTCTGATGGATGTTTGTTAGGAATATAAGGTGCTTGTTGGATCAAGGGAGTTCTTAACATTTCTGGGCTGTCTGCAAGAAGAGCCTGTTGCTGGGGAAGGTGAGATGAGCTATTACTAAGCTGAGCGCAAGACCCAATAGCCTGTTTTCCAGAGTCATCTACCTGAATGGGCTGAAGTACAGGGGACGGGGAGTGATGCCAAGCAAGCTGGGAGGAGCGAAGACCAGCCTGAGCATGTTCCATCTGCTCCTGCTTTATACTTTGTTCTGTGCTCTGATCGGTCTGGGAAATCTCTGGAAAACCACTGAAGGAAGCCTGGCGAACCAAGAAGCATTTCTTCCTTTCTCGGGATGGAGACAGTGCCGTAGTAGGTGTCCCAGCTGAAGAGGCATGAGACAGGTTTCCATAATCAAAGGATTTACTTCGGATCTCTGGAATTTCAGCAGCATGAGGACAGGGCATCTGTTCAGATGAGCAGCGTCTCATTTCCCTCTGATGGTGATGCCCAGGGACGGAAAGTGAGTAAGCACCAGCTGGAACAGTTAAAAACTCAGACTGTTTTCCAAACTCATCTTGTTTGGGAGGCGTGATGAACTTCATATTCTCTTCTCTTTCGAAGGACATTGAAAAACTTGAACTGTGGGACAAATTACTTTCTTGGCTAGGGCTACGAGAGAGGCTTGTACCTGTGGACTCAAAGCTGGATTCTCCAGAGGAGTGTTCCATGTCAGCCAGTCGTAAACGTTTCTTTTTGGGTGGTAGCTTTTCAGCTGGAAGTTGAGAAAGCGTTTCACTTCTCTGGGGCCACTGAAATTCTTCAGTGGGTCTCTCCTGCTCTTTACTCTGCACTTCTTTATCTTTCTCAGGCTTATCTGGCTCCTCTGTGACACGAATTTCAGGTACCTGTATGTTGTGCTGGCGAACCAGCCTGGGCTGCATATGATACGGCTGAGGCTGCTGGGATGGAGATGGCTTACTGGTGTCAGCATTTTCTGTTTGTGGAGCTCGGTCTGGGCTCATTGGGGACTCACAAATCTCACTCTCACATGTTTCAGATGGTGGATAGATCTTTTCCTGCTGGCACGCAATATGCTCTGTAGATTCAGACCTTTCAAATGAGTTTGGCCTGCTCAACGAATTTGTGTGCTGAATGACAGAGATGACATTTCCTGGGGGCTTTCTAGTCAGTGATTCTGCAGTCTTTTCTTGCTCTGCAGTTAATGATGAGTCTTCCAGAGAAGCTGCTGGGCTTCCAGACTGCAAGTAAGGCCTGCAGATTTCAAAACGCTCCGCATGGCAATGAGCAGCATTGTCCAGGCCTTGAAGGGCAAATCCGCTCCTTGGCACTTCCTGAATTTGAGATTTGGGATCAAAGTCCAAAGGCTGAATTCCCCCAGTGGTGCCAGCCATACTGCTGCAAAGCATGGGACTGTCTTCCTCATCTCCAACACTCTCCTCTTTCCTGCGCTTTCTGTTTTCAAAAGTTGTTCCAAGCATGGATGGCACCGCCTGAGATTGTCCAAGTGGATCAACGAAGTACTCTCCCCCCTTGTTCATCCCACCTAAGGATGGTGAATCCCTGTAGTTCTGCTTCTGAGCTTCAAATTCTTCCCATTTTCTGTAGTGCTTTCCACTGGCGTCATAGTCATAAAAGGTTTTGTCTCCTTTCTTCTCTTTTAAGGATGGTCCCTTGTCACCTGCTGTCTGTCTGCTGGAAGCAATAATTATACTTTTCCCTGGTCTTCCATGATAGTCCAAATCTGAGTGCCCCTCCTGCACAGACGGCAATTCAAAGGCAGCCTGTCTTCTCAACATCCTTTGATGGGATATCCCCACTGTCCCAGGGTAAAATACATCATCTGAACCAGTCATCTTCTCATCAAATGAGTGGCTTCCTCTCAGAGATGGGGGAATACTTAGGCTGTTTGCAGAAGAGGTTGGCATGGAGTTACTTCTAATAAGAGGAGAGGAATCTGCTGGGGGTTCCAGAAGGATGGGTACGTCACCCTGCTGACTGACTTGGTACAAGCTGGATTCACTTTTGATGGAAGATGTGATAGTCTGGGATTGTCTACATTCTGTATTGCTGCCTGGATAAACTTGTGCAGATTTAATAGCGCTCAGATTACTGGAGTCAATGAGTTCTTCTTTACTTGGAGGCAGCTGAGAAATATGTTCCTCAAGCATCTTGATATCTAATCGGTTATTCAAAAGAGGTAATGGCTCTGCTTTGCCCTTTCTACCCATTAAACTGTGCTCCTGATTTGTTGTGGCTACTGTTAGTGCTGTCCTTTGATTAATCCTATAGAACTTTCCAAATATGATCTCCTCGTAAGACTTTGCGTTAGTATTTGGTGGGCTAATTTGCTGCTCAGCACTTTCTGAGCGGGAAAAATAACCAGAGTCAGTGCTTCCTTTACTGTGTGGGCTCAGGAGGTTTAGTGACTGCTCAGAATCTTGCCCTTTTTTCTCTGACAGTCTTAGTGCAAGTCGCTGTTTAACTGTGTGAGAGTCATCGGACTTGGTACTTAAGGATGGGTTTTGTAACATATCAGAGCCAATATATGGTGAACTCTCACTGGGTAACTGAATTCCACTTTTAGGGATAATCAAAATGGGCACTTTCATTGGCCCCACCAAGGACTCTTCCACGGAGGAGTGAAAACCGCTCCTGCTAGCGATGTCCAGGGGGAGCTGCGAGATAGGGCTCAGTTTGTCAGACCCTTCCACTAAGAGTGGGGTCTCCTCATCAGTGTCCGTGCTCTGCTCACCATCTGAATGTATTTCAGCTTCCACATCAATGTAACTGGCATCTAGGTCCAATTTAGAGACTGCTGACTCTGTGAAAGGTACCAATCCTGCTTTAATTGCATGGGCATGTGACTTCCTGTGCTTGTAAAGGTTGCTCTTTGTCTTGAAGGAGAAACCACAAGGAACACAAGGATACGGTCGCTCCCCAGTATGAGACCTAATATGCTTTTTAAGTACACTAGGTTTGGCACAAGCCCGATTACAGTAAGGACAAATGTACTTGCCAGGCTTTTTGGGTTTGTGCTCCTTTTTGTGAGCATCTTCTGATTGTTCTAAAGATTTCTGTGAATATTGGCTGTATGTAGGGTTCAAACTCGAAATCTTCTTCCTGGAGAAACTTCCACTATGGCTATGCATATGAAAAGGAAATAAGTCCTCTGAGGCAACTGATTGCAAGTGGCTAGAAAACTGCCACGGAGGGCCTTCCAAGCTCTGATGTGGCTTTATGTTGTGCAAGAAGCCTTGTGGCAATGAATGCTGTGGGAAAGAAAGTGAATGCTGACATGAGTAAGGACTTGGACGATGCTGTGGATATTGCTTCTCCGTGACTTGCTGTGCAGCTTCATTTGATGATACCAGTTTCCCAGAACTAAAAAGTTGTGCTGATCCTGTGTTTCCTATTTGCTCGTGATCTATTTGTGGTTGCCTCTGTACTTCTTGATTGCCAAAAGTGCTCATCTTAATAACAGCTGAATGTTCTTGCCTCCATCTACTTGGTACTTTAGCAGTTTCTCCAGACCTTGAGGTAGCTTTTTGCCCTATACCTGTGTCCCCAGAGTCCATTTTGTTACACAAGGTCGTAAGTGCTAGTTCACTTGAAAGCTGTGCAGACACATGGAGTGTGTCCAAAGCTGTGCTTTTTAAAGTTTTGTTGCTCCCATTTTTCCAGGGCTGTTGCAAGTTCACAGACTTTTCTTTCTCTTTGGAACTTTCCACACAGTAGTCTATAGGCATTAGATTTGTATCTGTACACTAATGTGAGTATTATACAGTTCTGTTCATGGCAGGAACTTTCCTAAACAGTTTATTATACATTTGCAAAGACTTGTTATAGCATTTGGACATTTTCCATTGTTATTAAATACTGAGATGCAGAATGACCCAGAGATACTTGTGATCTACTAGAGCAAAGTTCTCTTCATCTCTTCCATGGTGACACAGCTATCTGTATAGAAAAGTCAAAAACAAAGAAACCTCATACACCAATTAATACAGGCATGCTAAGTAACATTGATGCAGTCAGTTGCATTTTTATTGAGCCTTACATAAAAAGTATAGAAAGACTTAAGCAAAGGTAACTATATTTCAGAAATCTCCCTTTTGTGAGCAGACATGGTAAAGACTGGCTCCAGAGATCACACACAAGCATAATCACTACTCAGTAAAAGCCCTAGGAATAGAAAACAGAGATCTACACTTCCCAAATTAAACAGTAGCATTGGAAGGCTTTCCGGGGACGGTTTAAAGGCTCAGTTCTCAGAAAGTCCACCACCTACTTTCAGCTCTTTCAGCAAATCGCTACCGCAAATAGAGTCTTAACACCGTGGGTGGGAATTACCTTACCCAGTATTACTCACCTACAGTTCAGACATGCACTTTAGTCACCTGGCCTTCCTCTAAAGTCAGAGGATGGTGATCAGTAAGTACTTCCAGAGGAGAAATCCTTCCATATCATGATGGGTGCTTCAGACATGGGAATTGTCTATGCACACAGCCCTCCACTACAGAGATGCCTGTTTCTTACTGTTGGCTAGGCAGAAATCCTAGATTACTACCTTGGAGTATATATACCAAATTTTAAGATGGCTAAAGTGAGGTTCTTCTTACCTTAGATCAGCTAACTGGTTTTACAAGAAGGTGTTAATCACCCTTTTAAACTACTTTCAAACAGTCAAAAAAGAGACATCAAATAAGCATTCCAAACACAGTACTACTGGTACCTTTTCACATCTCCACCTTCCAATCATCATATGAAATTTTAGTGAGAACATCTTGCAAGAGGTAAAACGTATTCGAGAAACAAGCTATGACTGTTTTATGCTAGCAATTCAGATTTCAATGTCAAAACTTTTCCATCCAGCTATACATGCACATTTTATGCTTAAATGCAATAGGTTTCCACTGTTCTGTTACAAAGAAGAAAAGCTCAGAGGTATGATTTTCATAGACAAGTACAGCATTTGAATTTGAGGAACAATGTAGGCTTCCTGCTTCCATGTCTTCCACACACAGGATGTTTTCTGGATGAAACAGTGAGAATCATGAAGCCAGTAATCATTTTAGAATAGCAAGCAAAAGGGTAAAAAAAGCAGTATTAGAGATGCAGGAATATTTTTCATTCCTACAGTGGAAAAACTGAATTTGGCTTGAAGAAACATTAGCAAAGTACAGGAAAACACACAGGTAATGGGAATATATGTGGGGGTTTTGTCCAGTATAAAACAATTACCTGCATCTTCTAGGCATCTAATAGGCATGACTATCTTCAAATTTCCTGTAGAAAAAAAAATATAGTCATAAGAATTTCTTGATATTAAGTACAAATGCTCAAGAAAGTTTTCTATTATTTACAATAGAGGCCTGAAAATTTCATTTATCCATCCACTGGAAAAATTTCATGTTGTGTCTAAGAGGTCTGAGAAACCACATCTTGAAGAATATGAGCACGAATCTTTTTAAACTACTTAGGTTTTTCTAGTGTGCAGATGAGTAACTGCAAGTCTAAATTAATGCAGTCTCACCTTCCTGCATTGGTAAAAAGAGAGCTGCCAATGTCCCTCTTCATTCCTACGCCTTTGTTAAGCCTGGATTATCCCTGAATCTCATTGGCAAATCCCCTTTCGATGCCTCTTTCCAGCTAATACTGTTAGACTCCAGGCCTCTCATTAAATGTTTCAGGGACCAGAACAAAATCCTGGTCAGGGTGTCACCAGTCAGGTACAAGATGTAGTGAAATGCAAGTAGGTTTCCAAATCAGTTAACACCAGTGGGATACTGCTCAAGAATATACGGGTGCCTTCTCAACGAAGAAACCCACAGACCAAATACATGGTTAAAAGACTTCTGTGACTACCATGATTTGTCATCTGCCTGACCACCACCAGACTGCAGGGAACTCTGCATTGCTGAAAAGACTGGCACAGAGATACACGGAGCCTGAACATCACCTCACTGCCCTAAAGAGCACTTCTGTGAAACAAGGAATCTCCCTTCCAGTAGTTTTCAACAAATCTGATCTTGAAAACACATTTTGGCTTTTATTCCATTAAAAAGGATGTTTGCTCAATTGTGATAACGAAAGCAACGATTACGGCTTTTCTTTATGGTTTTTATTTAGGGCAAAATTCAAAGCATCTCTAAAGAACAGATCTTCAGAAACAGCTGGAGTATTAATTTCAGAGTATGAGATATAGGCTGTTATAATGATCCTCAACTAGAAACTGTCAGAAAAACAGCTAGACCACTCATGCTTTCTCCATTAAATAAACACAACAGATGATAAAATAGTAAAGTCTATAAAAGAAAACAAATATTGAAAAATAATTTTTAATTCTTTGTAATGAATAACACTTTCAAAGAACAAGTAAATGTCAGTAGAACTCCACTACTTGACACAAGTAGAATCACTACTGTGCCACCTGTTATTGATTATTTATTTAACAGTACTAATAACATATTAGTAGTTAGGACAGCAATAGCTAATGGACTGTTGGTTTAGTCAAACACTATTTTATAAAGATAACATATTTTTAAATTGTAACTACAGAGGAATCCCTATAGTACAAAATAATAACTAGCTATCAAACACAAACCAGAATATTTTAGGTCATAATGTCATTCAGCTTTGATGCATTAATGGATTTTTAAATAACTCCCTTGCTTGAGTCTCTAAAAGAAAAAAGAAAAAATGTAATTCAAGTAAAACTTTTCTAGAATTTCCTAATCCATTTTCTCAAATAAAAAGTGTTGCTACAAGTGGAAAAATAAATCCTCGTGCTCAATTTACAATATATCGGAAGTGGTTACTACAGAGCATCTCTGCAGTGCCTTATGAGGAAATGGCAGGGAAGTGGCAAATCATTTTTGGCCTAAACTAAATCACAGGTCAGTAATGATGCCAGTTTACAAACACAGGTGTAAAGGAAAATATGTGGCTTGGGAAGGAGAAACAGGGATGGGAGGGAATGTCCCTTACTGACAGAGCTTAAAGATACTAGCCATTTTCAAAGAACTTTTGTCCTTATTAGACAATTCTGCAAATGATAAGAAGAAATTTCTAGAAGATGCCAGTATCCTTCCTGTTCCACACTCTCTCTACTGAAAGCAGCTTTAGAGAAGAAATCTGCCAGTCACGGCAGTGTGACAGCAATGGTTTTATTTGAGCAAAAGATGATGCTAATATACTTCCAACCATTTTCTGTTCTGGACTGAGACCTCCGTTACAGAGTTCAAGCTATTCTGTGGTCCTGTTATTTTCAGAACGTTCTATATAATTTTTCAACCTACACTACAAAACAGGTATAGACTAATTACAGGGATTATTGATGGCTTAAGTTTGGTCAGAGTCACTCTCCTGAGGAAAATAAATCCCTTTCCAGAACCAACATAGTATTTTTGGTTTGGTTTGAGCTGCCATCCATCCTATGTCAAAGATGGCTTTAATATTATTTCTTTCGGTTTCTTCCCCCTCTCTCCTCCTGGGAGACTGGCCCAAATGGAGGAATCTAAGACTCTGCAAAGCTGGTTTGCGTTCTGCTTTTTTCCAGTTAAGTCTCTCTCATCTGCCGCATCCACAGCCTAGCCTAATCCAACAACAGACTTCCATTTTTCAACTGATTAATGTTTCTCCTTTAGAAAACACTGTAAATATACTTCTCAGTATTGCTTTTCATCAAACATACACTATTCAAGAGACAGAAATTCCCTATATTTCAAGTGCTACATATTTCAAACTCAGGAACCAAGGATGATAAAAAAGCACATTTTCTTTAATACCTTTGGCACGGTTCAGCTCTGTTGGAATGACTAAGAGGAGCCCACCTACACGGATCAGAAGCTGTACAGGAGTTGCACTGAGCACATCGTTTGACAGCAGCTGCAAAGTCCTGCCTGGCTGGGGGCCAAGCCAGGTTTCCCAGTAGGAATGTGGCCCAGGAGCCAGCTCCCCCAGCCACACTAACTGCACTATCTGCCTGCTTCAAACCGGGACATTTTACTTCTGTGAAAACTTTGAACATGAGAAGGTTACTGGGAAACCAGGAACTGTATTTATGTCAGATGCACCTACTAAATCAAGACTTTTAAAACTTTCTAGAAAGGTGCATTATCCCATCACTCCTTTTCCTAAGGTGCCTTTGTGAGCTGCGTGCAGAGGACATATATCTGGTTGACTGCAGAGCTCCAAGACTATTCTTTCTTTTTTTCCCCTCTCTCTTTTTTTTCCAGACCATTAAAATGGTTACACTCAACAGCTTTAAAATAAAATTTGGCAAAATACATCTTTTACTACTTCTCAATTTGTAGCTCATATTACAGCTCTTGCAAGTGAACAAATTGGAAGCTTATGTCTTCCAGGCTAAATCCTGAGTGCACCATACAGAATAAATATTGACTCTAGCGTAAGGACTAAAGGTCAGATCCAGCCCTGTTTTAAATCTTTTCTGTCCAGCTCTGCCAGCACAAAGCTGGCCTAAAACCACAGTAACGGGCCCCTGAAGAATTTGTATTCTATAGGGCAAGCGTTAGCACAGGCGAGCTGCAGTGGCTCCTATGAAATCCTTACACTCATGCACAGGCATCTGCCAAGACCCTTATTAGGCAAGTCTAGTTAATGTCTGAGACAAGCCCAGCAGCCAAGCAGCCTTACAAGAAAGAGAGGCCACCTCTGAGCTTTTCCCCACCTGCAACTGAGAAGAAAATTGCCTTGGCCTTTCAGGAAGAAAGGCAGCACACCTTTGGCTTGCTGTCCTACCCCATGTTTCCCTCTGCACCGCTAATGATATTCCCCACAGAGCTGTTCAGTGTTGACATGGCTGCGAAAAGAAAAAAAAAAAGTGGGAACCCTAATAAAACATGGCTTTACAGCTTCTTCTACCTAGGCAAAGTCATAGGTGGGCTGAAGTCTGAAGAAGAGCTCTCAGCTACCATTCACTATACATCTGTGAACTGAAGGATTTAACTGGCACGAAGACAGATAAGCATTTGTTTCTCTTTCTTTGCAAGGGTATATATTCGGCTGAGGATGTTATGTACCAACACAACAGAAGGAATACAGTCCTTGGGGGATACAGTTTTGGTTTTTTACACAAATGGAAAAAAAAAAGACGACCAGCTGCAAGCTTTTTTATACCACTTGACACACCACCTGTGGTCTTTGAACTGCACTTACTAAAAAGATAAGGAAGAAGATACACTTATTAAATCTCCCAGTTTTCTAAAAAGGCTTCCTGTTCCTGACCAGAGAGATTCTCTCTGCATTTTCAACAGCCCCTGCTTAGGGGTCCCATCTGACTGTGGTTTTATAGCTGGCCTTCTACCTGTCTATTTGCACACCTCTAGGAATGACTGTAAATTCCTAGGTCAACCACTGGCACTTGGCAAAGTCTTGAACTACTGGGGGAATGCAAGGGAAGCCCGTGCTTTTGCTGCAGTTTGGCAGGAGCTGTAAGACATCCTTTTACACATGCAATTCCAAGAAGGCAGTCCTTTTAAAAGAGGTTAGGTGCATTTATTTTAATCTACCACTTTCTATATTGTAATTGCTGTTGTTACTTCTTCACATTTGAAGACACTATTCTAATTTGTTCATTTAATTCCATCTCAGATGTTCTGACATCCCTCTGGGTTTCAGTGCTTTATTGAATGACTTGCTATTCTCCAAAACCAGCCAGAAAATCACCGTTTTGAAAATACTCTGAAACATTTAGAATAACACACATGTTTTTTACATTTGGGCAGCTGGACCAATCATTAAAATGTATTTTTTAAAATGTCATTTAAAAGTACTAGCCAATACAAAACCAAATATTGCTCAGCAACTACACATAGTACACTGTGAATTTACTATTAAATGATCAAACAAACTGTACTAAGCTTACTTGAGGAGAAGCTACAGGGCAGGATCTGTTCTCCATTGCTATGTTGGGTAAACGCTTGTGCTCTCGTGGATTGCCCAAGAAGCCAGCAACTGAGGGGACTGACAGAAAAAATGCAGTTACAGATGCGTTAAGGGTAGACTGCAAGCCTGCTGTGACCAAACACCAGTTTTGGGTTGTTACTCTCAGGTTTCCATGAGAGTCCCTGGTAGTTGTTGGTTTCAAGGGACAGAATCTGTGCATGTAAAACTCGAAGTGGTATAAAAGCCAGCACCCTGATTTGTGCAATTATTATTTCAGTGCTTACGCTAAATCCAGCTTATATCTTGAGATCTATTCTAGAACTGTAACTGTTGCGAGACGGCATGTAACAGGACATGTTAGTTAACAGCAGTAGTATTGATTATTTCATTCATTCTAAGGCTTTACCAAACTCACCTTAATCTTGTTAATTCAGATAATTCAAAGGATTATCTGATACCATTAGCTGAGTATGTTGAAGAAAGTAACAGGAACCTGTTTGCTTAAAAACATGCTGAAGCCAACTAAGAAAACATATAAATAATCAAATCTGTTGTACTCTAACACTTGTTAACCTTAACTGTAGGAACTTATACCTGTCTCAGACATTTCATATAAATGTCAATGGGTATGTGCTGTGAAGAACAAGACTCTTCTTCCCTCCTGTGAATGTGATCCTACCAAATCTGAGGTCAGGCACACACTATCCCTTCTGTGGTGACCTTACAGAAAAATGAGGTATGAAACAAGATCTCTCACTTAACTTCAAGGAGCTTTGAACAGATATGAGGTTTGACTCAGAGAGGCTAAAAGGATGCAAATCAGTCCAACAGCAAGTAAATGTAAGAGCCAAATTCTGCTCTACATTATCCTGGTAAGAATCTGAAGAAATGAGTTGCAAATCCAAGGATACAATTCCAGATTTATTCCTCATAAAACCCATCAGAATCAGACATCGCTTAGGTTTAGGCTCTTACATCTTACATACTACATATCTGAGGTTATCTGTTACAAGGTGAAAATATACTAGTCCAACACCTCCAAGATGTCTACAGAGAACTTTGTAACATATATTGCAATAAATGTTCAATTACATGGTAGTAAGAAAACGTGGGTGATTTTCTTCAAGAGATGCTGGCTTGCATCATAAATGCTTAGAGCACAGCTGCAGCAAAACACTCAGTTTTTGCTATGTTAAGTATCTCAAATATAATTTTAAATTGCCACTCTCTATAGAAAAACAGTACCTCCTAAAAAACTTAAATTCAAGTTGAGTGTATTTTAAGAAGCCATAGAAGAAGCCTATAGCAGAAATGATTTAAGACTGACCTTTTCACTATAATGACAAGGATTGCTCACTTAAAGTACATCACTATTTCCTGTCTCAGCATCATACACAATGTACACATTACTACCAGATGGAAAAAATGTATAAAAAAAGCTTTCACATTGCCAAAGTTCAACTGAACACACTTATTTCCACAGGATGACTATTTAAAAGAAAGAGAGACAGAGAGGAAAAAAGAAATCTACACAGAAGCCGAATTATTCTTAAACACTTCTTTTATAGGTGGAAGTCTGCAAACAAATCAGTTCTGCTTGAATTGAACAAAAAACTGCTATCAATGAGATGCCAAAACAGCCAACAGGACAAACAATCTTGTCACTCAATTAGCAGCTAATTGATCTCTCTGTTCTCACTGCTTTTAACGGATCAGGTAAATATTTTGTTTCTCATTGCCTAACCTTGCTGTGCACTAAGAGTCTGTCAGAGGTGCTTAAGCATGTCAGATAATACAAAATCTACCTGTTCTGGTTGACGGTTTTCCAATGCAGACATCCTGAATCTATTTCTATACAAAAGCAAAGGACCGCGATTATTCAGATATGAAAATAAACAAGAGAATTATATAAACTGCTAAACTTCTCATACTGCTGCTTATTTCCTTGGGGAACAAGTTAAAAAATGAAAACAGGTGAGTAAAATGCCAATCATTTCCCCACACGGACCTTAAAATGTGATGGCAGAGCAACTGCAGATCTGACAGCACTTCCAGTGTTATTAAAATTTCAGAAGACAACAAAAGTATCACAGTCGTTTTGTGACCCCCCTCCTGTGTCCCCATGTTCTTTTGAAACATAGTACACAGTGACGTGCAAGTGAGAGCAGTTCCCATGCAGAAAATAGTCAGAAACAGATGCCCATCTCTAAGGTCCCTTTGAACACTGTTTTGATGGCTGAAGTTAGGTTTGTATGACGCCTAATCCCACTGGCCCTAACCTGCAGGAGAAAAAATGTCTCTCAAGAGTGAGTTAAGTAGTAAGTAAACAGTATTTCTTAAATACACATTAACAATGTATAGTGGTATCCAAAGTGGTGCTGAGATACAAAGATCTTGGGCTGCTCTCTTCATCAGCAGAAACTCAACTCCATTTCACGTTCTTCTGAGCCACAGCAACTGAACATAAGGATACCATGCCAAACCATGGAAGTGTGAAATAGCTTCTGATCACTATTGCAGGATTACTTTTTTTTTTTTCATGCCTGCAGTGTAGAAAATAAATAGAACTTTGGCCCTACTGTTGGCCGCAAACTAATATCATGTTAACAAATAGGCATTACGTAGCCCCTAAAAGGCTAAGTACCTAAAACCTGTGAAAAACAAAGGCTCAAACACTAACCATAACTAATGTGATGCCATTGGGATTGCAATGAATGTTTTGCATTTGCAAGAACTGGTGAAAGTTACTGAGATTACAGATTTTTTTCTCAGTTCAACATAAAAACCCGTGTTAATCAAAGGGAAATTTCACATTTTATAAAGGACAGATTAACGAATCTGTGAATCTAGCAGCACCTGTGAAAGATAAAAGAGCAACATCCCATGTGGACACGGTTTGCAGTAATTTCTAGATTTATAAAACTTCATGTACAGTAAGAAGGGTAAGAACAGGCTCGCTGGAGTATTCAGACTGCTAAAGTTGTCAGATATAACAATTTTCCTAACTGAAATGACATGCAAAGGCTGAAATGCCTGTTTTCACACAAAAACTGTAACCTTGGGCAGACGCTGGGAAGAACAGAACTGTGCAGGAAAGTCCCTCCTAAGATAACATACAGCTTCTCCCCAGGCTTTCCCAGGGGAAAAAATAACCAAAATTTTTGTAAATATTGCATCATTTTTAGGTACAAAGTGATTATTATTCTGTTGCCAAACGGAAATATTAGGTAAATATCAGGCCTTTGCCTGGCATCTTCATCTCAGAGGGAAAATATCGCTAAATTTTCTGGGAAGTGAGGCTTTTTTAGTTTAAAAGTTACACAATCCTAATTATGCAACCACGGCAGATTTTATGAACAGCTATGTCTCCTTTCACACCATGTCAGAAGAAGCCACTTACATTTCACATGAAATTATCGGTCTTTTAAACACTTCCTTGAATGAGCAAATGCACTGCCCCTGACGGACACCCTCACCTCAGGAAGAATTACATAGGAAGACATTTATAGTATCTGAGCTTGCGCTTGTTTTTCACTCACACCAATTATTATACAAGCTTATTTTAAAACCTGTCATTGTTTACTAAGCCCTGCGGTCACCACATGTCAAAACAAAAACAGATGCATGCGAAACATCAGTGGCATGTTCTTACCATTTCTTTTCTCCATTTTTTGCGCCCAAAGTGGAACAGGCCTTCACAGCAGTTTTATTTCTATCTATTCTGTAAAGTTCAGCTGAGATCAGCTATTAAGCTCCAAATCCTATACATCACACAGATGTCAAAACAGTTGCTAGTCTGCAGCCAAAATGTTTCACTTTGACTAGTGACTCAATGCAGGCATTTTGCTGTGGCAAATCTAGTCACTTGGCATCACCCAAAGAGTCTGACCACTACTGTGGTAATATAAAATACATTAGTAAGACTGCACATTTAAGGATGCTGCTCTCTTTACAACCCTCAGGATGCCTAGGAGAGGAAAAAAGGAAAAAAAAGCTCTTTTAAATTTATCTGGCCATTTTTTACAGTACTTCCTTCTTTTTATTGCATGAAGCATTGGAAGTCAGTATGTATAATATCCAATTGTATCAGAACACCTCTTTAAAGTTCAGTAAAATACACATATGCTTTCTGCTGCATTTTGTAGGTATACATGAAATTTCTCTCTTTGCTTTTAGGTTTCTTTCTACAAAACACAAATAAACTGTGTTTATTAACATCTTCTAAGCAAACACCTCTGAAAAGATGAAGCTCTACCTAAACGCCTGAATCCACATATAAAACCACAGCTTTTCCACAGGGTTGTGTTGATATCTGAGGAACAGGCCAAGCTGACGGCTCAGTTACAGATTCTCAGCAAGCACAACACAATAAAACCCTAAACATTTCTTTGGAAAGACACTGCTCAGGTTTCATGATGACTCTGTATCAGACAAGGTTAGACTGGGGTGCAGTATTACAGGGCATTCCTAAACAAGTGTCACAACTGGATGCCAAATCACTCCTACCCAGGAAAAGTTGAAGCAAGGACAGCAAAAATCTTAAATTCAGCCACTGCATGAGAGCTCAGCAGGCTCTAAGAGGACATTTTCAGGGCTGATGGTCCGTTAAAAGGGAAAGCAACCACTGCTAAGCTCTAGAAAGCTCCAGACAACTTCATACAGGGTTCTCCTCCTCGTGCATCATGCTCGGCACATTCCACCAAATTTAGTTTTCTTTCCATTGTCAGAAGTGGAAGTGAAATCAGCTAACGATCTGGCCCAAAAGTGTCTCGGGTGCTTGTGATACACCAACAACACTTGTACGCTACAAACCAAAGAAAGCATCACTAACATACAATCACAGAATGGTCTGGGTTGGAAAGGGCCTTTAAAGATCATTGAGTTCAGTTCCCAAACACCCCCTAGTCCAGCCCCCAACGGCTCCTTCACAGACAGGGAAAGAAACACATGGAGTATACACATGAGCATATAGGGCATCATATTAGCTACTCTACACTTATTTAAACTAATTAATTACTCACTTACTTAAACTAATTAATTCCTAAACGTTCCTTGGGATGGCTCCTAACATCTGAAAAACTGCATTGCAAACCAAAAGCACATAGGCTGTTCTCCTTAAGACTAAAGGGCGATGTTTTAGCACTCAGACTAGCTAAGGCAATTAGTCAACTTGCGCATTCAACTGAACTCTTCCCCTTACTTCTCTCTTCCTACCCTCTTGCAAGATCTGAGGACACCCTGTTCGCCTGGAGATGGTGAATCACTACAAGCCAGCAGGCCCACTTGGTTCCTCAAAAGACACCAACGGTGTAAAAATAGCTCGTACTAATGAAGCAAGTACAGCGTCAGCAGCCAGATGAGCGTGGGTGATCAGATAAGGGTCTGTTGTTGCAAAGGGCAAATTATTAAGAGAATGTTTCTCCCTCTCTCTCTCTTTTTATTAAGCTTTGTTCTTCCTTCACTGAAACCAGCCTTCTGCAATGCCTGATAAATGACACCTGACAAGACTGACTCCTCCTGTAATTGCAAGTTTCATACTGGTGCAGGAAGTGGTGCCTCACTGCAAGCTGAAGGTACAGAGGAGGTGCCGCTAAAAAAAAAATAAATAAAGAAAGGCAAAAATAAAGCCTAAAAATAGCCAAGACTACCCACTGAGTATGACTGTGTGGGTATATTTAGCCAGTCTAACACTAACTTTTCTTGTTAAAAACACAATCTTACCTTTATGCAAAACAGCTTCCTGTTTCTAAACATAACTTGAGAAACTTAAGAACATGAGGGGGGGAAATTCAGATTTTGAAACTGTCCCTTTTTCACTGAGATTGTGAGAGGATTAAATGTGAAAAGACCAGGTAGATCTCCTACAAGGGTTTTGCATCCTGACATCCCATATCAAATAGAGGAGAATTTGCTAATTAAGATATCCTAATAGATCCCATTGGACTAGGAAATAGATTCAGAAGCAAAACCAGCTGTACCATCCAACTTCTCTGGGACCAGAAGTGAGACCCTGAGAGCTGAAGGAAGGGGGACATACCCTGTGCCAGCTCCACTGCCCAACTGATGAGATACAGTTGCGATTTACAGCCCTGTTCTGCAAATCTTGTCTACTCCGAGGCCAGTTTACATCACTTAATCAGCACAAAGGAGCGTTTAGGAAGGGTGTAAATATAACTTACTCCCATTTAAGGCACTCCTATGCTGCCTGATAAAGCGGCACGAGAATAAACAACTGTCTGGCCAAGTGATACAGTTTAGTACCTTACGAGCAATACGGAGAAGTGCTTCCAACCGCACATTTGAATTTCTGATTCCCAAATACCTGAGTTACAGTAATTAATGCATGTGCTTTCAAAGCGCTGGCGCTGTACCCACATATGTCAGCTGTCACACACACTGTGATGAGTGGAGACCAGTGCTCAGACACCATGTGCTATCTATCTGCTCCACTCGGCTCCAGCCCAGGGGTTGCCTCATGCCCAGGAACAGGAGGGCTTGCGCCGAGTCCCAGTCCACCTCCGCACCACCGGCACTTGCCAGCCTTGCCCAGCACCCACGCCAAGCAGACTTTGAGCCCACTGTTCACCCCACCTTACTGCATCAGGAGTCCTGAAACTTTCACAGGTTTAATGGCAACAGGACGAGCCACAACTTTGCTCAGCATAGATGTTCACAGATGGCCAGTAGCCTCTCTCTCCAGAGCAACTTTGTGCTTCTCCACAGCATGTTTTGCTCCCCCTGACCCAAAGGGAAGGCAAGCCAGGTCCCAAGGACTCTCTTAAGAATGTCTGCAACTGTTTAAAGTACATTACTGCAGTATTACTACTGGAAGTAGAGCACATGCCAACTTTCTAGTGCTCTGCATGAGCTGTGCAAGGAAATGGTCTTTTCCACAACTATGGCTTTTCTACTTAATATTGTGAGTCCTTTGGCTGATGCTTACATGAGAGCTTTGTTTCGTTATTATGCAGCCTCTCTGTGTGGCTCCAAATACCTCACATCAACCACTCTGGGGCCAGGGTTAAACAAAACTACACGTTTATATCAGACCTCTTCTCCCATTTACAACGGGGAAAAAAGCCCACTGTAAGACACTGCCAGCTTCACAGGCAAGATTCAATGAAATTATTCTGACGGGTTTTTTTTCTTCTGTTTAATTTTTTTTAAAAAAAGTAACTGAAGTTAATAAGATTGTATTTTTAACAATAAATCCAGTGGGAAACTGAGAGCATGCTCTTTTCTTGAGATGCTGTGATCAATTCCCATTGAAGCAACCATTCTTTGTTCAGCATCATAGTTTTGTCTTTTCATCCTATGCCTAAGCAGTAAATTCAAAAGTCACTGATTTTTTTTACTAGAATAGATAAACACTGCAACACAAGACAAATCAGCAGATGACATTATTCTTCAGACAATTTAATTTTTATCTGAAATGAAGAGTAAATGTTGCTACATTAGAGGAAATATGAATGTAAAAATAATTATTAGCAGGTTTAAATACTGAAGACCATAGTCTGGCAGTATATTTACCTAAAGTTAATAGGGGACAGGACCATATACCCTCAAGTGCTGTGGGGTTCTTAAGTTATAAAGCTACAAGCATAGTGATCAGAACTTCAGTCTATCCCCCCAGTCAGATCTGGAGCAGAAGTTACATTACCTATCTTTTTAAGGCTTCACCTATTTAAAGAAAAATGTACAAAGGAGAAGAAAAAATTAAAAAAAAACAGCGGGAAAGCATATTACAAAACCAAAAAATCATCTTTGCTGTACACTTCAGAAAATTTTTGTGATTACATGGTATTTTCCAAAGCCATGTAGAATGGAGTGGTGCCTTTTCCCTGAAGCCCTGTCCCTGAGGCCGGCCGCAGGCGGTGGCAGAGCCCAGCTGCTGCCCTCCACTCCCGCGGGCTGGGACACCGGCAGCGCTGCCCCCAGCCCACCCCCACGCAGGCCTTCGGCCTCTGCTTTCAGTGCTCCCACAAGAGACGGCTTCAACCACGCACCAATTCAGTTTCCAACTGCAAACTGCCTCGAGAACACGTTGAGGGAAAGAAATGGTTGCTTTTCAGTCAGGGCTGTGCTGGGTGGGTTTGCTGTGCAGTGGCGCAGACAGGGTGGGGAGGGGGCAGCCCCACGTCATGGTGGGGAGGGGGCAGCCCCATGTCATGGCGGTGCAGGGCAAGGGGCTGTGTGACTGCACACAGCCCAGCCCCGTGCGGGGGCTCCAGGGCTGCCACCCTGCCTTCTTGCCTTCTCTGCTGCCCAGACCATGATGAGGATTTGCTGAACCAGTACAAAGCCTACTCATGGTGGGTTCAAGGGTACAAAACTTTCTGGTTTCAGTGTGGCATACAACACCTGGCCATGAGGCAGGCACGATAATGAGCAGAGGTAAAACAAAACTGGGTAGTAGCTCTTCTTTTTGGTATGTTCCTGCTATGGGCTTTCTCCATCAGCCAGTGTTTAAACTGTGGGTGTAGGAAAGCTGCTGTCCTGAACATAAGTCAGTCCCTGAGTTGAGCCTCGCCAGGCACGTGGCACTGGGGTGGGAGACCAGGCATGCTGGCTGCCTGCGCCACAGGTGGGACAGCAGTTCCACGATGGCACTTTCTATAGAATGGCAGTTTACAGTCGGCGACAGCACTGCTGATCTCACGCCCCGGGTAGGGGCACTCCAGTGCGGGCAAATGGAAGCAGCGGGCGCTAGCACAGGATAGCAGGGGAGGCTGCAATGGGAGCCATGGGAAGCAGTAAGAAGATAAGAGCATTAAGAAGGGGCTGCGCTGTCTCACATCTTCCTACATCCCGCCACAGGTCGCTCTTCCTGCTGCAGCCTTCTCCCGCCCACCCCTGCGCCGCAGTATCACTTTCACTGGTGTGCGGTCCCCTCCCACTCACCAACCTGCAACGCGCACCACTATTTATGTCACCTCTCCAATCTGGCCCGGCACCCCTGAGGTGTGAGCAACAGATGCAGTCTACGAAAGGTTAGGATTAATGCTTTAATGGCAATTACAGCAAGAAAGCAGCTCAGCTCATAATGCAATCTTCCCCTCGTGAAGACCTGTAGAAGATGGGACTAGGTTGCCACAGGCCAGGCGCCTGCTGCACACTGACATATGTTGGGCGAAAGGGCAGGTCCAGTTAGGTGCCTTGTATCATTAACGTTCTGCTGCTTCATCTGTTGGTCACGTATTCTCCTCTTGGCCCCTCTGTGCCCCAGCTTGTGTAACGCACCGACACCTGCAGAGGTACTGCTCTACCTGGGAAAGCTGGAGCGGAAATCTGGTGAAGGAGATGGGACACCTTCCTTCTGCAGACCCAAGCAAGGGGCAGAATGGCCAAGAAGTCAAACAGATCGCTGTAACTAGGATCCTCAAGCTAAAAGATGAGCAATCCGAGATATCTGCCCTGCTGACAGTAATAATTACAATGTATTATTAACAAAACTCGGGTTTCATCATTAACTTGACTCGGATTTCAAGAGCTGATCTCACCCTAACCATCCTCCACATTACATCCAGCGTTTTCCTCAAAGCTGAACCAGTACCAGCAAGGAAGGCTGCTGCTAACTATTATGCCAAAGAGAAAGCACAGGTAAAAATGAGCTATAAATACCACAATCAAACAGGTGCAAAAATTTACAGGCAGATTTTAGGTTGCCCGAACCCAGGGCAACCTCACCACTCAGATCTGATCCTGCCAGAAAGCCAGAGCCTGTAACTTCAAAGCAGCTGAGAGGAAAGGGCTCACTATCAGCACGTGCTGCAGGCGGCACAGCTGACGTGACCCTGCTTCTGCAAAGGATTGATTCCGCTCCCCTCAAAGGTGTCAGTAAATTCACAGCTCTTCTCTTGGATCTCAAAACACGAGAAAGGCCACCTACATGTTTGCTATAATGAAGTAGCCAACTGTCTCAGTCACAACCCAACTGCTGCAATAAAAGACACTTGTTTGATTTTGTTCCTCTACCAAGCTCATCATCAGAGCAACTAAGATCTTCAAAAGTTTTTTCTCAACCTCTGAGATGAAAATCCCATTTTAATTGTGGATCAGTGAGGTCTGATTGAGTAAAATGACCCCAATCACTCAGACGCAACAGCGTAACAAACACTGCTCTTCTAGCCTCTGTTAGCACCAACAAAAAGCCTACCAGTTCATTAGAGCAAGCTGGAGGAGCTGCTGTTTGCATCTTCACAAGCTGAGAGTATTTGATTGCAAAACCACTATGGTTTTCAGCCTCTGATTTCTGATCAGCAAAACTTAAAAGCAAAGAAGCTATCAGTCTGGTATTTTTCTTCATAGCTTTCTTCAGGGTAACAATTTATTTTTCTCCTTGATCTGTTCAAGGATGTCAATTCTAATCTGAATATAGGATTTGGACTTCTACATTCTGTATAAACCTGCTTGGCAAAAAAATGTAGCAAGAACAGAATTGATGTGAACCAAACTGCAGTTTCACATGACATCTGGAAGATGCTGGCAGTTATGTTGCTGTTCTGCAGCCTGACTGCACCAGGACCTTGCCACAGAGTGCAAAGGGCAGAGGACAGACAGAAGGCGGCTAGCAGAGGTCAAAGGCAGCCATGCTCCCTGCTGGCTTCTCAGAGCAGGTTTGGATGGCCAGCGACCAGGCAGGTGGCAGAGGAAGCATACTTTGATCTTGTCCAAAGGGGAAACAATTTGCTGAATCACACTAAAGGGGAACGTGGCAGCTAGTCCTGTCGAGGCGTCCAGGAGCTCCCTCCTTTTTTTTGCCTGTTGCAGTGGCTGCCCAGATGCAGTTCTGTACCCCATCTGGTAGCCCACACTGCTGTGCTCAGGTTTGTCTGTCCACCCCTCCTTCCCTCATCATACAGCTCAGATAAACCACTGCCTTGTTTTATGCTTTAAGAACATGTATTTCTGTTTCTTTTTCCTTTGCAACCATCTTTAGACTGAACACTTTCTAAATGGAAAGCACAAATGTAACTTCAGGCAGATACCTGCCTCAGCAGGTCTATCAAGAGCAGCTTATTTTCCCCAACTCAGACTCCACACGTGAATACATCCACAATACGGGCTCAGACATATCTGCATAAAGAGGTCCATTTGCCTGAGTGTTCGCTAATGAATGCTTGGCAGTCAGAGGGACACCACAAGTGCATTCAGTTGTTTTCTTTTTTTAGAGGAAAGACTACTTATACCTCTAGGAACAAAGCGTTACTGAGGTTGCTTATAAAATGCACCACCCGTGGATTCGTGGATTCAAATCCACATCTTAACATTGACATGAAAACTAAAGGTGCAAAGAAGAGTAACTTCACCCCCGCCCCCCCCCTCCCTTTTTTTTTAAATGCAGTCTGAATCAGTTTGTGTGGGAAAAATAATAGAAATATTCCGGTGAAATGGAAAATGGATCAAACCAGTACAACATAAGCCTTCAGTATAGCAGGAAACTCCACACAGAATGCTCTCAGAAAAATCACTCAAATGCAGTACTACCCAGTGTCCTGAGGGCTCAGGGAGGTCAGCTCTTTGCATAGCCAGGACCATGCTCTGCTTTGCACCCAAGGTGCTTGTCAGGATTGAAAATCAAAACCTTCTTTTTTGACAGGTCATGAATTAAATAACTCCAGATGGTTCCCAGCATCTCTTTCCTTCTGCTAGCAATCTCACATAGAAACAACAGAAGTATTGACACTAAATTAGTTCTAGAGGCATTTTTTTAATCACAAAGCTGTTGCAAGATACTTCTTCTCTGGCAGCAGTGAGTTCTGGAAGCGCAGAGCACCTGCCAGCATTAAAAGAAGAGCACGTCTAAAACCACAGGTCCCAGTTGTTAAAAGTGCTACTTATAACAGGAATTTCATCTATGCTAACACTCTGCTAGAGCAGTCCAGGTAATAACAGCACTAACAAACAACAAGGACAAAGTTAAAAAAGCACTAATATAAATGGGACAGTACTGTTCTCTAACATTTTAAAGCCCCAGTAGTGTTGATCCACTCATGAGCAGGTCTGGATTTATAGCAAAGGAAAGACTAAGTGCATCATTACCCCACAGAAAGTTTCTATTTCGAAAAGTGACTGCATTGCCTGAAAATCAAGATCACGCTGCTGAAATTCCCACCCATCCAATACTTTCTGTTTCCTCCTTGGTCTTCTTTTTCTCTTTACAGTGAACTGAGCTGTTCTAGGATTATTTTTCTGTGGTTTTCAGCAAAAGGAGATACAGAAGGCACTGTGGACAAGCACTGAGGGCATCAAGCCCACAAGAGACGTAGCCTTTGTTCCCCTTGAGAAATGGTTACAACCCCAGCTTGAGTGGACTCTGAATCCTAGTTTTAGCTAGAGAGAAGGTGCAATCAGGCGAACCTACCTCTTGCTCAAATACTACTCTTTCCTTAGTATCCCTCTGTTCTCCAGAACAATGGTCTTCTCCCTGTTGGCGACCATTTATGCAGGCACAGGATCCAAACTCTTTCCCACTGTGTCTTCACCATTTGCATGTTGTCTACCTCTCTATTGACAGCTTCCAATAAAAGCTTCCTTTAATAGAGTTGTCCTGACTCACAGGTGGGGGGGGGGAGGGAAGCTGACCTCGCTGCAGCATGAAGAGTCTCTGACGCATTTTGGGAGGCTGTGGTTTCAGGTCTGAAAGAATTCTGCCTTGTTTTCAACTAAGTTTTACATGTTGAACTTCCAAAATACCACCCTATAGCTCCACGTCCATTTGTGACTCGATGTTGTTTAATGGTTTGACTTCACACTACTCGGGGCTTTAGCTGTATGCTGGGCAAATTAGCAGTACTCACCAGCAGAAGAGAGTTTCTCAGAAACGCAGCCACCCAGGCTCCTGGCTGGCTCCACCTCCTGTCCACCCACTCCCAGTTTCAGACATTTCACATTCCAAAACTGGAAGTGCCTATGCAACATAAGGTCACGTTATTGCACAATGTACTCCGCTCCTTCTAAGAGCCACTGCATCCTCAAAAGTGCATCAACTCTAACAGCAAGAGAGCTGTTTACAGTGAATTTCTATCTGAGTGGGTGTATTTTCTCCAACAATCTTGAAACAAGGACATGAAGTGTACAACTCCTCCCTACATTTGGTAAAATTGTTACCAAGATTACATTTATTTAATACTTCCACATCAGCATTCCTTCCCCTTTAAGCTGCCTTTTGAAAAATGGAAAATTAATTTTTACACTTCCCCAAAGTATTTATGTGCTGGATAATTTTAGGACACACTAAACAGAACAATTTCTGCCTATCTTAAATTTAGAACTGAGGCCATTTGAAGCTTTTGCAGTGCAACTGTGAAATAAAGTGATTGTCACCAACATAGGTTTTGCCAATCTTTTTTTCTTGCCAAATGGTCTGAATAATCGCTATGATCCCTCCTTCACTTAGTCTTTAAATTCTAACAGGTGAATGTAAACTCCAGTTTCAATTACAACTGAAGAACACCTTATCTTTTGGTATAGGGGATTAAAAGTGAGGCAGGCTTTATCGTTCTCCCCAGAGGACAACACACAGGTAGAAACAGTGGTGTCACACTGTGTCATCCTTGAAACTGTGTTCAGCTTTTCAGTTACAATTAAGTATTCGCTTTAGCATGGAAAGCCTAGCTGGTGTTCCCTTGAATGCCAGTGAGCTATACTGGTATCTCCTAAAGGCAATTTTTGACACATTTAAACAAAGAATAAGTGACCAATCCTTACGTGCCACCACTTCTTCTGGTTCAGATCTGTCACCTTTCTCCTCAGCACCACTGGGGCAGCTGAGCAGTGGGGAAGCAGAAGGGTTCAGGGCTGGGAGGGCTCCCAGCACCACCTAGTGAGAATGGAGATGCTGGGGGGGCTAAAGGCTAAGGTAGCTCTAAAAAAGCCCTCCTGATTTCACAGCCAAGTGAGTTCTTCATAAGCTGTCACTCCCATCCTCCCAGAAGCGAGAAGGTTCAGATCCAGCAGTCAGCATTCAGAAATCTGATTGAGGCTGCCCAGTGAAAACTATGATGGCCAAAACAAACCAGTGACAGAGTAAGAGGGAGTGGGAAATGGAATCCTATGAGAGAGGCAGAACGAGGCACAGAGCAGGACTTTTGCACTTATCTGTTTCATTAGATGCACTGGCACAGTGCCCTGCTGTAGGGAAGCGCAGCCCAGGATTTTCACTCTGAGTCACTCATTTGGAAGATATAACATGATTGAGAGTCAACTGCCCTTCGTCCCATGGAAGAGATACTTAAAATGGAGCTAATGGTTTAAAGTTACTTAGCTCCTGTTCAGTTTGTGAGCAAGCAAAAGGTTAGACTGTAATATTTAACCACAACTCCCATGCCTGAGAAGCCCAGAGGAGGCTGCCTGAAGGGAAGTCAGGCATCTGCCACACTGCTTCCCGTGTGCATGAGGCAAAGAAATCCGCGCCAGCCTTCAGCCTCGTGTAGATAGCAAGCTTCCTCTGGTGCAGTGGCTGTCATGCAGCATGCTTTCTGGTACAGCCCATTTCCTTCTGGGGGACATTTCCCCTGGGGATAGCAGGAGCTAGTGCTCTGTGCGTGCCACCAGCCATGACCATCAAACCTGCCAGCTAGTCACCATGCAATACAGCCAAAAGTTCAGTGCTTCAAGCAGAACTGGCTGCATATCTAAGTAAGAACAGGATGAAGAACCAATGAAGGACAGCAAGACAAAAAGATTAATGTAAGTCTGGGGACACAGTACCATAAGGAGAACAAATCTTGGTGAACTATTCAAACGTGCATTCATTCTTTGTTAACGTTCATCCATAAGAGATCACTGTGTGACACCATCAACACCTTGGTGTCAGCAGCATTCCCCTCCTTTCCCATACATACGCTCAGCATCAGGTGTCTGGTCACTTTCGTAGGGACTGTTAGGGCAGGCAAAAAAGCAAGACGTGTGGGGTGGGAGTCCTTTACTTTGATCATGTGACCTTAGCCAATTTTACAATCACTTATATGTACTTACTTTTTATTCCCTATTATTCTCAGATGGAATCCAAGAGTTTTACACCCCCATAGACATTTTAAACAACCAGTAAGAAATAAACAAAAATTTGGGAAACTGAGTTTGAACAGCAAAGATATAAGCTCACAAATGGCCAAGGTCCCCCTTGTTGCCCAGGGTTTGGGGCCTCTGGTTTAGAATGTTTCACTATGACGTTGGTTTTTCAGTAGTTAGCAGATTTTTTCACACGGATGACTACAATACAGTGTGGCACATGGAGTACTGTCAAGGTGACCTGCCCATAGGAACTTCTTACGCATACAGTTTTTATATTGCCATTCACCATGAGATGAGAGGGAATAACAGGCAGATGCAACTTAATGGCAACTGAACACATTTTAGCTCAGATCAAAGATCTTCATGGAATAGGGTGACTTAAAGGGAAGTATTTCATTCAGAGATTTCCATGGGAAAACAAAACCAAAAAAATAAAAATAGCAATATGGAGATTTTCCAGTGGAAAACTTGTTCTTGTGGAAATTCCGCTTTCAATTGACAAAATTGTTTTTATGGGAAATTCCTAAGCAGTTGTAGGCACAGCCCTCATGCTGAGAAGTTTAAAAGCAGCTCATGTCTGACCCAGTACCCTCAGACTTCCCACATCATATAAACGGGAAGCGCAGAGCCCTCATCTCTCTCTTACTCCCATGCATACCCTCCAGCACACAAGTGGTCCCACCGCAGGCATGACAGTACATTGACCAGCAGTACACATGTGGTTACAGGTGGGATGCTTGAAGGATTAATCTTTTAATGTCCCAAATAAAGATTAAATCACAGGCTTTTATATATAAGCTGCCTCTAATGCTCTGATACCGATAAAGCTGTCTTTGACTTCAGCAACAGGTGTACCTGCACTAGGGATTGCAAGCTTAGGAGTCTCAAACGAAGCTCCTCATAGTAGGCTGTACCAGGGAGAGAGAACTTGGGGCTGACTTTTAGGTGATTAGGTGAATAGTCACAAATCATGCATGTAACTCCATTGTTACTGGTTTACACTTGCTTAAACACATCAGTAAGAACTACGCACTCCACAGCTAACATTATAGAGAGTAAGACAAACATTTTCAGTGAGCTTGCTAAGGGTCTTCTAAATTTACAGGAGGAGCACTGAGTAAGCATCTCCTTTGCAGAGTGATATTAGAAAAGCATAAACCATTCATTATAATGCATGCACCTCCTTTAGCATGAATCATCATACTCTGTAAGCAGGCTAGAAATCATATTTATGGCAGGGCTCAAAGTATCTCAGAAAGTCAGAGGAAGAAAAAAAGAGTAGTCAGGGTTGTACAACCCCTCCCAGTCCAGAAAGGTACCAAGCACCTAAATCATTAACCTAAACCCTTGCAGTATTTCTGTACCAGCCCTGCATTTTCACACTAATGCATTTTTAACACACAAAAAAAATTGTAGACACCTGCAAATAAAAAAGTTAATTCTACTGACTGCACGGGACTGGTCTTCACAACTTACTCTCAAGAGTAGATGCTGCCTCTTTCCTTCTGTCCCATATACCCTATTGAACAGTGCAGCGGATCCAGCATCCCCCATGCTGAGCTGAGCTGGAGAAGCCCAAGCACAGCAGAGCTGTGGCAGGAGCAGGAGCCCCAAGGTGCCATTGAGGAGGCTGTCAGCAGCTGGCCGCCTGCCAGGCACTGCAGGCTATGAGGTGAAGGAGTGGACAAAGGCCACTGCTCAGCTGCTACAGTGACCTTCAGCTATGCTGATCCGCAATGGGAATGCACCCCCGGCCATGCTCATGTTTCTAGCCCGCATGCTTTCTTGGCATGTGCAACACTACATACACACGTATGATACTGAGTTCGCACACACGTGGCAGCCCATGTTCGTACTGTACATGAGGCCGAGGGTTCCCCTCCACCTCCAACCACAAAGTGGTTAGCCAGCTACAGCAGGGCTACTGCTGCTCTGCACCCAGGGAGCGAGGCGTGCTGCATGGCTGTGAAAATATGCACAGAGGCCGAGATCAAATTGCAAGCAACATGAATTTCAGAGATCAGTTAAAGTAATCCTGCATGTCTCCACCTAAAGGAGTTATTCTTTTGGGACATCACAGTAATAAAATACAATTGCGATGAAAACCTCACTGCTACAAGCTTTGTTACTGAAGTGACAAGAAGGACATTTATTTTCAGGACACTCAAAGGAATACCCCATGTGCTAGATAGTGTGAACGGTCTTTTCCAGTGTGTAACACAGACAGTTCTACTGCACTGAAACACATATGATAAGAAAGGAGGGCCCAGGCTCTTCTCCATATTCTCTGCATACCTGTTACTATCACACAGCTGCTCTCAAGTCTACAGTTTCCTGTGCAGTACAAACTGCATACCACTTCCCCTACGGAAAAAAAAAAAAAAAAAAAAAAAAAAAAAGCAGCCTTGCTTGTTCTTAATTGACGATGGAAATACTGTCATATTTTCCACTAGCCAAGCTTGAAACCATTACTGAATGAACCTTCATTATTTTTTCCACAACATTTTGCAGAAATGTCAGGAAACAGCTGCACCAGAAATGATTAACTGTCCTTATCACTAGGGCTTCATTGGCCAAGTTCAAATTATATAGGTTTTCTTCTTTCAAAACTCTACATTCAGTATGTTTTTTGTTATTCTTTAGTTGACTGTCTCAATACTGTACTTTCTCTTCAAAAATATCTGATTACACAGGTTCAGTGGCACACAGACATTTTACAGCCAGTGGAAGAATTTGTACAGTTTGGAGCTGCATACTTCTAGGAAAAGATTGCTTCCTGCAGATTGCTCAGCTGTGTCTTTCTTGGATCAAATTCAATGAAATTCACAACTTGCATTCAAATTGTATTTGCCAGTCAGATCGAATTCATTACACTGACATACACTCTTCTTGCTGCATTTTCTTACTCCTTTCCTTCCCTGTCCCAGTCTTTTCCTTTCCCCTTTTCTCTCCCCACAATCTTTCTCACCTCTCCTTTGAGCTACATCGTGTCAAAACTTATCATACAATGCCCTGTACATTTTCTGGCAAAAACAAGTGGAACAGTATACATCATCATTCCAAACATGCAAATGCTGAGATGCTAGAAGACTTGGTACAAAGTAAGAGTGCAGCCATCTGGAGATAACTGCTAGTGTGGATTTGAGATTCCCAGCTGGCTGAAACTTTGCAGCCTCCGAACTCTTTAGCAAAGCGTCGGTGAGCAAGAGACTCTGCTCACACGGATTTGCACAGGGTGCTGGTTCTTATGTAATTTCTCAAAAATGTAAATTCTTCAAATTTTTTATAAGAACACAGCAACAAAACGCAAGGTTCACAGGATTACTTTTAAAGACCAACATAATACTATAGTGTCTTGTTTATATTTTGGAATATTTAATTGTTACTACAGCATGGCACGTTACAATAATCTAGATATTTGTCACTAGAAGATTCAAAATTGCAATTGTTCATGTCTTCATGGAAGTTGTAGGCCTTAAATCTGTAACCTTAGGATATTTTTAGACAGAGGGAAATATAGATGTGAATAGATATATACATGTATTGGAAGTTACATACAGTAAATCCCATCAACTCATTTGGTGTTCATACTGCTATGACCCCCTATCACTAACAGACGGTAGGTTACTTGCAGAAATGAAACAGCCACAGAAATAAAGGTTCATCTAGGTATTACAGAAGAAGAATCCTTCCTGCTGCCTGGAATTCCAAATGATGCGCATTTCTTGTTTTTAAACGGGTGCTTTCCACAGCAGCGTGCATGCCAGCACACAATCCACACGCAGCTCTGCTCAGAGCCAGCCAGCCACTGATGCCCTCAACCCCTGCTAGGTCACCTCCCCAGCACGAGCGTCTTCCTTGCCTTCAGCAGGGAAACATACAGCTGGCAGATCCCAGCCCAGGGTGCCTGACACAGGCCAGCATAGCTATGTAATTGGTGCAGTGCTGGCCACAAGAAAAGGATCAGTTTTTAAATCACTCTACCAAGATACTTGCTTAGATAGCAGAAACTGCAGTACACTATATTCTACTTAAAATACACACGAATATATATGCGTTCTATTAACAAGATATGAAATACTGCCAAAAGTATGATTTTTTTTTAAGGATTCAATTTCATATAATATGCAATGCTGAATTTCCCCTTCACGACATCCTTATCTGTCTCTGTTCTAGTCTGAAACCAGGAGCTTGTGGTGCCAGAGGATTTCAAGGACCGTGTCCTGCCAATACACGGCACGTTAACGCGCTGCCAGCTGCCATACACCGCCTGTGGCCGCACGGGAGGCGCACGAAGCACGCTGCGTGCTGGGGGAGAGAGGAGGCTCAGCTGTTAGACTGCATTAACCAAACCCTGCGGCTTGTTGCGGGGGGAGGGGTGGGGGTGCTCTGGAATAAGCACAATCGGAAGGCAAACACCGCCCCCTCGCCAGCTGAAGGGTGTCGCAGCTTCCCGAGGGGACAAGGGCTGGCTGGCAGCGGCTGCGGCAGGCGCAGGCTTTTCGCTTCTACATTCCGCACCGCACCGGCCCGCGGCGAGCGCCGCCGCCGCCGCCGGAGCCGCCGCCGCGCCCCAGGCGCGCACCCGCGGCAGCGCGCGGCCGGCAGCCCCGCGGCGCCCCGGCACTGCGGCGGCGGGCGGCGGGCAGGGGCAGCACCGGCGGGCGGGGGCAGCACCGGCGGGCGGGGGCAGCACCGGCGGGCGGGGGCAGCACCGGCGGGCGGCGGGTGGGGGCAGCACCGGCGGGCGGGGGCAGCACCAGCGGGCGGGGGCAGCAGCGGCGGGCGGCGGGCGGCGGGCGGCGGGCAGCCGCGGCGGCACGTCCTGCCCGGGGACTGGGAGACGCGCCGTCGCAGCACCCACTTCGGCCTCCCCCGGGTATTCTCGGGTTGCTTTCCTTCCCGTCCGAGGCGGCCAGAGAACGAGCAAGTGGACTTGTTGTCCCACCACCCTGCTCGGCTACCTCCTGGGTGTGGAGGAAGAAACGTGTTTTTCCTCTCTCTGACTAACAGCGGGACAAGAAATGAGCGCTCTTGCTTTCCCCTGAGTTTGCACATCTTGAGCTTAAACTGGTGCGAAGACACAGTCTCCTCCTCTTCACATCACCAGCAATGAGCAGCAGGATCTAGGGGCAATGTCATAACAAAAAGAGAGACCTTGAACTTGCTTCACCCTTTGCATAATCATTTATATTTGGGCAAAGTGGATAACAGCTCCTTTAGCACTAGGGTAGTGGCATTTTATGCTCGCTCGGCATTCACTTTATCCAGGTATAAATAGCAAAAGGTTTCAGGCGGCAGAGAATCGGGACCAGTATCTTCAAAGGATTCTCAGCCAAAATAAAGTAGCGAGTCCTCTACACCACAGCTTGTGCAACCTCGCTCTGCTGCAAGAATCATTCCCTGCAGGGTGCCTGGGACTGCTGGTTTGGCAGCATTGCATGCTCCCATTCTCAGAGAAAATGTGCCTTCCCATTGCCCCGTATCTAGTGGTGGAATCAGACTGCAAGCTTTCACCTGTAAAGTAGGCAGTAATAGGGTTCAGTTCCGTAATGGGAGCCTTTTATTAGCCCACACAGCACATTTACTACCCTACCAGTATTAAGTGCTTGCCTTGATATCCTCAGCGCACAAGGCAGCGGTACGTATTATCATCGTTACAATAACATTGGTCTGAACTACATTAATTGAAAGCATCTATTCTAAAACTCAATGGTTCCGAACAAAAAGGTAAAGCGTGCCATTACTCTTGGCCAACACATTATCAGGGAGAGTTCTCAGCGTACAAGACAGCCACTGCGATAAGGGCCCAATGCACAGAAGTACCATTAAGTTACATGCTAATGAAACCTGAAAATATTATGCTAAAACCCTATTTCACAGGATGGCCGCCATGCTCTTGTGTACCAAAGTTCTCAGCTTTCCACTTAAATCCTGCCTGGTGAGTTGTGAGACGTGGCTAAGATTCTGTACTGCAGGAGTATTCCATTACTCCTACTTATAAATTTCACACACTGTTAATGCTTCCCAAACTGGCAACAGAGCTCAGGGGTGCACGAGGACAGTTTGTTTTCCTGCTGAACTTTCAACATAAATCCCACAGGACCTCGGCAGGGATGATGCCTTCTTTTTTGCCGACATGTTCACTGGCAACACCCCTGTTGACAGCCATCAGCTTGCAACCCTCTCACTCACCAGCTCTGATCCGGGGCTGCACAGAGAGCGCTCAGAGACTGCGGAGGGGAAAGAGTGCAACACAGACACACACAACTTCCATTGCAGGATCTTGGAAAGGGATCCCTAAGAAGAGATAACCCATATAGCACCACCCTGGACTGCTGAGTATTTGGGATTTGTTCCAGGTTTGAGCAAACGTTCAGGGAAAAGACCATATCATTTAACCCCCTCCATTCTTGCCTTTGATTCATATATAGAATGAAACGTAGGTCCAGCACCACTTACATAGTTCTGAAAAAAAATGGGGGTTTTATCTCAAAGTATGTTCTGCGTTTAATTTGAACAGGTTCTCCTGTGGTCAAGATATCACATGAGAGTCTCCAATGTCTTCCTTACATGCCTAGCTCCTATGGTTGCAGATAAATATTGGATAATTAAAATAAATAAATTGAGGGCCAATGAGAAGGATCAAACTTTTTCTTAACTTTTCACTATTTTAAGAGAGTCTCTTTTAAGTTTTGAGGGCTAACAATTCTCTGACCACCAAGGATGTGCCCGTACAGACAAGACTAGAGAAAAGGAGCTTCTCAGTGTCTCAGGTCTCCTACAGCAACAAAAGTAACTGCCTGTACTGCAGGCAGGCAGTTTTGGAGACAAAGCGAAGGCAGCACTTCCAAATGAAGAATAACATAACCTGCCCCAAAAAAGAAATGCCTCTCATTACAGCAAAAGCTGACTTAATTCGTAACAAAAGGACATGTAATCAGTATTTCAATGTGAGTGACTTCCACGTGAAGCCTTCTGTGAATGAAAAACCACTCGCTCAGGCCCGCTCCCTCAGTTCACTCAAACCCACCCTTCCTTTGCTCTCTTACCTGGCTGCTTCCATCAAAGGTACAAGTGAGTAATAGTTCCAGTCAAGACAATTTAATTCACCACTCCAGCAAATATGGCTCTTGACTCTCTCCTCCACCTATTTGAAAAACAAATATGAAAGATTTTTAAGGACTATGGTTGATTCAGCCTGCTGTTTGATTTTATGACCTAACTGATGTTATGCATTGGCTACATTAATGGATATAAGAACTTCTAAGATACAGCCATAGTCGTCCTCGCTACTCAGGACTTTCTTCCCCAGAGCAATGTGGCATCAGCAATCAGAAGCTGTCCTGTGGTTTCCAACTTGCTGTGGGCTAGAATACACCTCAACGAATATATTCCAAGGTGAGAACAACAGACATACAAGACCAAAATGTGCACACAATGATGTATTTTCAAACATGCTGTATACAACAAGCAGTGTAAACACACAAAGCACGGAAGGGCCTTTGTAGTCTGTTTACCTATTAGGGCTTGCAGCTCCAGGTTTTTTGCTTCATTTCTGCCTGATTTTGAGAAGATCAAATCAGAATTTAAGAGCACATATTTTTTAATTAAATGCAAATACTTTCCTGTTGTTAAATCAGAGCAGTCCAATTGTCTTTCATTCTACTTCTTTCTCGTCTAGCACTGTGCTTTTGAAGTGAGATCACGTCTACTATTTCCCTTTCCATATGATGGTAGTCTGTTTTAGAAAGTAAGTTACTAGTGTACACTATGAAAATCACTCATAAACTTTACATCTCTCTTTACATGTCATGGTACTCTGGGAAAGACCACAAAAAGGCACTTTCTGTGTACAAAAGATCCGCTGTAGAAATGTAAGCAGATATATATGTACATCTTTGCATCCAGGCCACGGAGCACCAGATGTGTTTGTTAATGCGTTAGAAGTGTTAGACAGCTACAGGCTGCCCTATTTACACCTGCAGGGAGGGGGTTACTGCATACATGGATGCTACCCTTAATCAGGGCATACAGACAATGCACCAGGAACCGGAGACTTACATCTAATTTGCACATAATAGAGCTGATTGAAATGCCCACCTCATTAATACTGAGACAACAAACCTTCAGTGATCTTCTAGTGACCACATACTCCAACGGGCCTGGCTATTCTGATTTTTTTGAAGACTGGTGCGAACACACAGACAACCACAGCACACATTTTGCCCAGGGCACTTTCTTTCAGGCTTCCCTGTGTCCTTGAGCACTCCTACATGAGATGCTACCCCAGGTGACACAACAGTGATGTGCGATGAGTGTGGGCATCCCTGGACGGATGTGCTTCTGGACTAGGCATCACCCCAGGGGAGCAGAGGGCCCCAATGAGAAGTGCAGCTCATGCTGCCCCCTTCTCCTGCTCTTTGCTCTGTCTGTGATGCTGAGCCCTGGCCAGCCACCGCCTCAGGGCAATCGGGTCACTGCAGCGGGAGAAGGCACCTGCTCTTCAAGGGCTTACAAATGTCATGGCAGAGGAGCATGCCAGAGGACTTGGACAGGAAAATCTCAAATGTAGCATGCTGGACTTGCAGATCTGTGCCCATGGCTCGACCATACTGGCACTGAAGCCAGCAGCAAACCTCCCTCTGCTTCCAGTGAGTGCGATGGCTGCCTATGCTGCCCCATAGACAGGGCAAAGCCTGTCCACCATGGTGTGTGCGACGCATGGTGCTTCCACCACTAGCAGAGTGCAGGTGTGAGCTGGTCAAAATGGGACGCCAAAAGCTGAAGGGCAAAGCAGGCCTGGAACCAGTTAGCAATAAAAGGCATATGCCAATGTTTGCTATCAGAAACGAAAACAAATAGGAAATGATGTGTTACTGACCAGCAATGTCAACAGTGGTCTATACAGGCATCAGAGTATATAAAATAACACATGCTCTGACTCCAGACCTGGATGCTTTGCCACATCAGTATAGAGCTTTCTAGGAAATGACCTGCATCTGGAGCCAGGAGCCACTTTTGAACCTTTGAACAAACAGGGCTCAATACGGTTTTAATCTGGGTGAAACCTTGGCACAGCTGGACTCAAGGTTTTATCAGGGCCAGTATTTCACTCACTACTTTTACAAGTGGCCTGAGAAATATTCCAGTCAGAAAACAAAGCAAAACAATAAAGAAGTCATGAGTCCTTATTCTCCTACTCTTCAGCAGGACCTAGGGGTGCTCTGGATTGTAGCCTCCTCTCCCTGGTGTGGCATGGATAGCTTCCAGCCCCCAGGTGGGCCACCCTGTGTTTTCACAGGCCTAACTGGCTTTAGGGATGCTGGCTGCACTCGCACAGAGTTATTTTTAATTAATAAGCACTGTGAATTGGTTTATTTAATCTGCAACCCAAATACAAGGGTCTTTATTCTCATTTACACAAAATCTGCTCTACCGCACCCTGGCAGGAGCAGAGGGAACTTTCATAAAAAGAGAATGAAGCCATAAGCGAAAGATGTCATTTATGAAACAAAATCACATTGCTGCCACTCCAGCTTCATAAAGAGTATTTAAACTGAAACCCATGAGGAACACTGCATTCCATTCTCCCTAATTTCTTTTTCAGCTCTTAACTGATGGGAGCCAGCACCTTCCCTCTCGCTCTGGTAACCTGTCTTCAATGGTGTTCCTCAAAGGATACCTTAGCATCTGGTCCAAGTGTGAAAGAATCCCCATATTTCAGTGAAGGCAGGGTCAGTTTCCAAGTCTTTAAGAAGCTTAGTCATTAAAATTAGGCAAAGTATCCAGAGTGAGATCTGGTTAAGTACAGTAAGATTTTGTCTAGGAAGTACTACTGCACCTCCTCACTGACCTACCATCTTACAGCAGCACTGGCACTAGCACCAGGACGTGGTCTGAGGGAACAGCCAACCTGCAGAGTCTCTAACAACCCCAGATAATGCATGTGTCATCAAACAGGATTTTACTGCCCAATTAAAGGTCCCAGAGGCATTGTTGTGATACTAAACCCAGGAACTTTTAATTTGTTTTTATCACCCTATTAGTAAAAATTTGTGCAATCCTTGCCTCTTTGGCAGCAGAAGCAAATGAGCGTGCCTTCAGCGCCCGCCCGCCCAAGGCAGGCAGCACAGCAACCACTGCCGATCATTTGCTAGTACATGGTCATATCTGGTCATGACTCTCCTAAACTTCTGCGGTTGTTTGCCATCCGTGGAGACTACGATTAAACAAGCACATCAGAAGGGATATGAGAGTATGAGAAGCACAGCATGTCCTACTGCTTGGAAGAGGGTTTTTTTTTATTTGAACTTTGTATCTCAGACACTCGGGGATTAGCCTTTTACACGGGACCTGGAAACACACAGGCAGAAGTACTTTGATAACGACTCTTACACCATCTGCTTTTGAAAGACTCCTAGCTTCTCCCTTGGCAACACCCATGCTCATTTTGTAATTTTAAAACTACACTGTTAGTGGTGAAACAAAAATGTAGCAGTAGGCATCAGCATCAGCTGGCCATAAAGATTAATTCATTCCATGGAGCAAAAAGAAAAAGGACTTTATTTTATATTACTTCCTATATATCTGTTATACCGACATTGTGAGGTCGGTTGGGGGTAGGGGCGTGTGATAGGGAGAATCTTATGCACTTCACAAAATAAAAAATACCAGAAATCTCATGTGTATTTTAATTAGAAACTTAAGTTTAGGGAAAGAAACTGGATAATATTTATTTTACTGCTAATTAAAGATTCTGAAATAGCACAATAAATGGGTAAAATTACCTCACGACTACAAAGAAAGACCAAATAAAGCCATGCCCATGTTACTCCTTAACTGTCTTGCAGCTGAGAGCATTCCTACACAGACTGTACCTTTGTACCTTACCATGGTTTGGGAATCTCCCTTAAGCTCCAGTTTGACCAGGTCCATAAGAAAACCAGGTGCCATTTAAATTGCACCCAGGATTATATAGGATTATTCATACCAAAGAAGAGCCAGGCAACACAGGTAGAAAAATGTGCATACTTCTACAGCATACCACCCAAGGGCTTGAATTCATGTCTGGTAACTCAAAGCAGTGAGGCTATATGCAAATCTCCCACTTCTCAATGGGTTCAAATCCCCTTTTATAGATGCTTTCTTACTAAAAATAATGAACGGTCCATGCAAACTTCCGTATTGTAGTATGTAGAGACTATGAATCCAGTCTGTGTGGATTTTCTACTGTTCTCTTTGCCCCCTTTCTCCTCTTCAAACACAGAGTCTGGAGAGCTCTGTGAATTATGGTCTGTAACGGGAGAAGAAAGAAGCCTAAATTTGTTTGATTGCATTGTATGATGCATTAAGCTCCAGGCATCAATCTCAATCTCAGTACTTTTTCTCTGAATGGGCAATATTTTACAGTTATCGCTCTCTAAACAAAGCACAATTTATTATACACACAATTTGATAGCTACAGCAGCTAAGACTAGAAGCAAAAATGTCTTCCTACTTGAGGAAGGTAAAAGCAATGTCATACTTTAAATTGACTTCTTATGATCAATGGCAGAACCCAATCATCTGAGAAATGATGTTCATGTCCTGATCAAATGCAATCATACCATATGCAATTGAATATGGAAAAAGTGGAAGAAAATTATTCCCATTACTTTACTGGTGTTCTTAATGCGTTCACACAAATCACCTGTGAATAGCTGAATCAAAATACAGTGTCTCTACCTTTACCCTCTTAATTCCAGGTCATTCTGGCAGCTCTCAATACTGCAGAGATATGTATTCTTACAAGCAGCTTGGTGAAATTAATGGATCAAATCTTGAACTAACTCCAAAGTTAAAGGGATATAATTTATTTTTTTAATCAAATGTCTCTATGCTGTAAACATTTTTGTCTTCATTACTAAATCAGAAAGACTTTTTAAACCTAATTGATTGTTCAGTATTTATGCTTTTTTTTTTCCACATTTTTCTCAATAGGAGTGTAATAGCCCATTTAAATTCTCTTTATTGACAGCTTTTCTCCATTTTGCTATCCTGCATGCTAGCACCATTTTGCAGATCTGGATGCAAAGAGCATGAAGAAACCTTTGTAAAATTTTAATTTGTTAAAATCTATACAAGCATTAATTGATATGCATACATATATGTGTGCATATACATATATATGTATGTATATGTGCATATGTGCATCTGCATATGTGTGTATGTATAGACAGTATATAAAAAAAAATAGCTGTATTTACTAACATGTGTGTTAGTAGAGCTGGTTTTATTGTCACTCAGGCTCTGCAAAAGGGTAGCAATCAGAACAAAATTTATCTAAAAGAAGTATCATGCCAAATGCCTTTTGGAACATCACCTATGAACTTTGTTTTACTTTACACCTAGGTGATTCACTTTATTAAAATCAAACACAGAATTTCTTCTTTGGATCCTCCCTACATTATCTCCTCTATCCCCAGAGCCCACTGCACAGGATCTTATTTTGCTGCCACCACTGAACTATGATTTTGGGTTACTTTTTTTTTTCCCACTTCAGCCAGGAGCTAAATTAGCAAGAGCACATCCCCCTAAGTACAGGGCCATAACCTCACTGCAAATAACAGTTTAGATGCTGCCAGCTGAGATCAGTGCTCTCACTACCCAGGCTTGATGCCTTTAGACAATGGTCAGGCTGACAACTGACAGAGTGTCCATACACACACATTGCTCAACCCGTTTGCCTACCCTGCTGTTGCCAAGAGAAGAGGGCTGTTTGTGCAGGCAGCTGGCGGCAGGATGTGAGTACATCTGGCGATCCTTCGAGAGTGGGCAGAGAAGGCAAAAACATCAGGTCTCAGTCGAGACCAAAACAGGATTCCAGGTAAAACTCATGCTCTCAGTGATCTAAACAGGCTTCAGCAAAATCACCATGAGGAACATCCTACACTGACTGCCTTGACTTTTTCCTTCCCTTTTTGAATGACTACACTGCTATGACACCCGTGCATTGGGAACAAAGGAGAAACTGAGGCAGAGCCACTCAGAGCTGCCAAGCAGGCAGGCTGCAAAGCAGCAGGTGTCCTACAAGCCCATGACAATCACTTGAGCTGTCAAAATCATCTCCATGGAAAAACCGTTGCAAGTTCAAGGCCATGGCAGAGCGATGGCAGCAGTGCTGGACAGTCCCAGTGGTAGATGAAAGCTAACTTGCCCCTGAGAAGCTGGCAACTAGACAGATATGCAGGATACCAGGAGGGAAGTGTGGTGGCTGGGAACAACAGAATTTTGTCAGCGGGGAAAACGATCTAAGAACTTGGGGTCTGTTTACAGAGTTTTGGTTGTTGTTACCTGCAAAATCTAAGCCAGTGTTCTCTATAAAATAAAACTAAGACCTCGGTGAGATCGTGTTAAGCCAAAGCACAGACTAAATTCAAGGCACTCTGGATTTGCAGCCGATAAGCTAAGATCAGTCTCTGGCATTATGCTCCTGGTTGCAAAGACAGCTTGTACGGCACAGGGTATGCGGCTGGTGGTTCAGGTCAGCAGCCACAGTGAAGAACCATTACTGGCAGCTGATAGTTTGTCTTAAAAATCTGGATGGTCCACTAAAACACCTCTGACCACACACTTCGCTGGCACATCTGCTGGATGCTGTGTGACTTCTTCACAAGGAGACAAATGCTCCACCTCACTATCCCTTGTTGTTGCCACATCTAGAAAGGGACTGTTTAAAGTGTCCTCCTTCCCTGTACTGCCACGCTGGTCCTCCAGGTCACAGACAGCCACGAGAAAGGCAGCAGTGGAGTTTTTGGTCCTCCTCCATGAGGCAAGATCCCTCTGCACTGATGTCACTCTGCTCTTGGCGTGTGCTCAGTAAGGCAGTAATTTGTCATGAGCGTGGGCCCTATCCATACATGGCAGGCTGGAGGAGGAATGACCTCAAACTCTGCTTCTAATCCGGGGGGCGTTGCCAAAGCACAGTGTTTGAGTTTGATGCATGAAGTGCAGAGATATTTTCAGCTCCTGAATCACACTTTTGGCTCAACAGCCAACTTGAAGTTCTACTTAGCTTTGTTTGCAATTTTTCACCTCCTGCAAATCACTATTGACTCTCAGAAAACAAGCTGGTATGTTAAAGAAAAAAACCCCAAATGGTCATAAATATAAGGATTTTTTTTAAAACACTTCTTTTAATAACTTCTATTTTATTCTCTCACATATGTGGAGGAATGGAGTTTAAAAAATAACTAATAGATTATTGGTGCATCACAAATGTCTGGTTTCTTTATTTCACATTCTAAATATATGCTATTAAATGCTGCCAGTGAAGGTTTTATAATGATTATAATGATTTCGGTGTCCAACACAAGGATGAAACAGTCTGAAAAATGAGGCAATGCAACAGCATGCAGCTAGCCTGGATACAGCTACAGGGGAGCTTTTAGCTATATATTGCTATAGCTGAAGCAAAAATATTTTTATATACTTGTCCCATGAAACCATATTAACTTGACCACAATTCACAATCATAATTTGAAACTGGCAGTAACAAGAAAGCAAAACCTCATTTTACAATACAAAGGGAATAAATTTTAATTGGCGTATCATGCCAATTACACCTGCATCACCTCTCTGTGATCTGATCACTACTGTGGCCTGAGTCTACTCTCACTGAATTCAATGGGAAACCTCCAGCAGTCAAATTATGGAACCTCAGCCACTGCTAAGCAAGTCATTTAAGCATATGCTTAATTCCATCTCTAATCTGTAAAGCCAATTCAGCAAAGCAAAGCATGTGCTCAAGTCAACAGTGAATAGGTAGCGTGCACCGTTCTGCATATGGGTTTTTCACAGAGTGAGGATGTTGCACAAAACTCCCCTTCATTTCCTTTAGAGCTCTTCATGCTGGAAGAAGGTAGAATCCAGCTGTTAATCAAACTGTCACTTATGCATGTAAAGCGCTAGTATTTTTAACTCATCATAGATTGGTTAAGCAAAAACAAATTTTAAAAAGCCATGTGGTGTATCCTTGGAGCAGACACATACGTGCATACATACATGCTACCCATGGCTTGCCGAGGACCACAGAGGCGAAAGGAGGTAACACAGAAAAGGTGGGGTAAGAAGCTACCATAGGAAATCTAGTACATCCAGAATATTTGATGGGCCTCTCTGAGCCTTTTCACGAGTGAATCGGGAGCTTTCTTATCGACTGGAAGAAGAGTGGAAAATAATGGGCATTTCAACTCCTCTATTTCCATTTCCCTCCTGTGGGAATGCGGAAAGCATAATGATATAACAAACAGTGCTTTGATAAGGAATGTGGCCCTTTCCTTGGTGCACTGAAGTAACTGGGAAGCCTCTAAAGTTGTCTGAAACCTTTTCTTTTCCTTTAAATTTTCTTTTGTCTTAGGAAGCACCATTACTCTAACAGAGACAACTTCCAGGCAAGCACGGATCCCCAGGAGCATTCCTCGACTGCGGACAAGTGGGAAAGGAAAAGCCTGTTGCAAACAGCAGGGCTGTAACCCGTCACAGGGAATTTACGCTCAGCAGCAGGCTGCACCACTCACCTACCTCTGCCCTTCTCCCCAGATGAAGGGACCTTATCTGTCTTTGCATTTTGTCTCAGAGATCGGGAATCAATTATAAATGCTGCAGGGCTGCCCTAAATTATGCCCAGCTGCCCAAGGCTGATTCCTCCCAAGCGGGTCCCCCCGGCCGAAGGCTGGGGTGGACAGGAGAGGAGAGTGCTGTGGGCCAGGCTCTACCTGTTCTCCAGCTCCTCCAGGCTACCAGAGACAGCCAGCGTGGGGTCAACCCTCAGATTTGTTCTGTTTGAGATTACAATCTGTCCCTGCCCCAAAGGCACTGTGAGCTGCAGAGTATAAATGTTTGTAGAAATCAAACAACTCCAGCAAAATACACATTATGCAAAGAACTCTTCTCTTCCCAGATGACACAACATGGAGCACCGAGCACAAACAAAAACCAACGAAACAAAGCATTGTGGAAAAAAAATAAAATCATTTAGCGAAGAGCTTCTCTGCTTTCCTTACAGCCATTAGGACAGCGATAATGCTGAAATGGCTGGCCAGCCCTGAAAATTGGATAAACCGAGACAACAGAAGAGAAAATTGAAAGCAAGGAGACAGACAGCAAAAATAAGTGAGACAACAGATGGAAAGCAGAAATGCAATGTCTAAACTGCAGCTGTAATTCTGCTAGTAACAAGCATGTTTAAGTGTAGTTCAGCTTGCTTTCCTATTTTGGGGAGGGATATTTTGTTTTTTGTTTTTTTTTCAAAAAAGCACAACTTGTTAGCCAAACTGCCACGGGTTCTCCCCAGGTAGTTTGTGGGACAGAAAATTACTTCTCTCCATACCTATGAGTGAAACAACACTTCTAAGAAAGGGAAAAATTCTGATACCCTCTGGTATCCCAGTTATCCTAGTACTGTTGGGGGTGGTAAGAGGGGGTCACATCATTAAAATCTATACCCACAAGTGCAAGACCTGTGTTTCAGTTGCTGCTGGCCAGAGGTCAGTCACAGAAATTGTTCAGAGCTCTCCTGCAGCAGCGCAGCTTCCTTAGCGTTTCTCCTTTACTAGCGTGACTGCTACAATTAGGCAGGAAAAAGGTTGTTACTGTTCTAGCAACCGTTTTATAGACTAATTTGGCAGTTTTTCTAGCAGGCTTTTAGTACGGTTTTGATACACGCTAGTATGGGAAAGAAGGATTTCCACATTGGCCAAAGAAACAGTTGTGGCAAGACTACCTATTTTTAACATGGTTTATTCCTAGCACTATTTCAGACACAGCATTTTCTCTCCCATCTGTTGACACAGTTGTTTTGTTTCTTTAAAGACACAGTTGTCTTTCTCTTGGGCAGAAAAAAACCTGCACCTTCAATAGCTGCAGAGAAAAACATGAGACCAAAACCCAATCAAACAGTGATCTGGTCAAAAGGTAACACTGGCAAAGCTTTATGACTGAAATACTGAGCAATTCTTCTGGTGCCTCTTAAAATTTACATCAGGTTTTGGCCTCTGTGGTATGTTAAGTGCAACTGTGGATTTTGAAAATTCAGATCTGGTATACTCACCAACTAACTAAGATGGTTTATGACTGCGAACCCGCCATCAGAGCGACACACCGGTCTGGCTCAGGAGGAATACTGCCACAAAAGCACAGAGCAAGATGCAAATGCTTTCTTTCAGAAAGGAAGGAAAATGCAATGAGAGCACCAAGGAGAGGGGGGTGGGGGGGGAAACAAACCCCAAAGTCTGACAAAAATTAAACTGGTATAAGAGGAAAAAACATCAAGCAATTCTTCTGACACTTGGGTTGCCAGGCTGTTTTCTCTGATTTTTGATGTTTGTATTTTTTCCTTATTGGACCGTTAAGAGTTCATGGTTATGATCTGCCAGGCAATCTGAAAACTTTATCTCCTCTCAAAGGCATTTCAGGCAGCTTGAGAGTGTGTAGGTGGAAGCAAGTAAAACTGAAGCATGGCGGAGGCGGGACCTCTGCAGATCACTAAAGCAACCTCAGTTCTAGTAGGACAGCCTATTTGCTGGGAAAGTTGCAATATGAAAAGCTGATATATTAAAGGTCAAGACTCCAATACAGAGCAGACTCATCTGTATTGTGCTTTAATTTCTTTTTACGGTGAGAGGTGCCTAGGGACCTGAAGAGGTGACAGAAAGATAAATCATGCATGACAAACTGGAACAGAAGACAAGGCTGTATTCAGAATAGGATAGCTCTGCTGGTGCAGCTGTCCTAGCAAACTGTACTGACTGTATGTTCCCAGCACAGCCTTCACTTGTACCAGCAAAATCACGCTACTTGCTGGCACAGCTTTTTCCTGAGGTCCTTCTTCCCTCATCCAGCAAGTAAAAAGTGTTTCAGTAAAATTAAAGGTTTGTCCTACGCATATCCACAGTGGGAGCTTTTGTGTCAGTTGCAGATCAAGTCAAGGATCAAGCCTCTCTATGCCTTTGGCCAAGACAGCTACAGCAGCAAAAATGTCTAAAACAGGCATATTCTGCCTTTGACTGGAGTGAGAAGTTCTTTGCAGAGACTTCAATTACTAGCTTCTGCCACTAACAGGAATCTTACCTTCTGGTTCACTTTTTGCAGAAATGGAGATATAAAATGTCTCACCACACATGCCCTGCTCAGAAAGGTTATGGTATTTCTACAAACAAAAGTCTCCAGCACGCCTACGACTGACGCCAGTTGCTGCTCCACCATCGTTATGGAAAAAGCTCACCCAGCCGGACCTGCCCATGGCAGCGAGGCTCAGCCCAGGCTGAGCACCCTTCCCCGGAGCTGCGGGAAGGGGGAAGCGGACGGTGGGCTTGGTGCCACTGCCTTCTGCAGGCACAGCCTCTTCCCTGGATGGAGAAGGGAGGACTGTGATGTTCAGCGACATGGGAAAAATTATGCCAAACCAAGTGCCTGGGACTATATGGGCAGCTTTAAGAAAACAAATTCACTCAGATAATGAAAACCACAGCTGATTTAAGACATATTTTAAAAGGAATTTGTGGATCTGCTTTAAGGAGCTGTGCGAAAAGATATTTTCCAGGTGTGCTGCATGGTATGGTCACAATCATCCAAGAGATTAAAGATTTTACCACTGTTGTCTATGATTTTCATAAGAGAATGGGCAGTGACTTTAACATGCCCTTGAGGAAATTAAGATCAGCGACGGATCTGGCAGCATATTCATACATGGTTTCCAGCCTGTTAAAAGGGCCTACCAGCTTTACCTGCCTTTGGTTTGGCAACGTTTAGAGCTGTGGTCCTTGGGCACCCAGTATTATCTAATTTCTTTACAAGGCATGCAGTATGTATTTCTGGAAGGTTGGACCTAATCCAGACTACTATGGTTTCCACGGACAGGAAGCCTGAAGGTTTGGGATTAAAACGGCAGGAGGCTGAAAAGAAAATTGAAGACCTGGAAATAACAACTGATGGTCCTGACTCAATCATCGCTGAGAACACTGCAGCTCTTACAAATGTGATCAACAGCCTGGAGAATAACCTCAGATGAAGGGCTAGGGTTTGGAGGACAGTGGAAAGCTCCTGCAAGTACAGTTACAAGACTGGTTCTGGTACACTTTCGCATATGAATTTCAACCAGTTTTCCATAGTATCATGTAGGAAAACACAACATAAAAGACTGTAGCTATCTGATCTACCCCAGCATGTCTCATTTAAAGGAAAACTGCTGCTGCCTAAGACCTGTGACAGAAGCCCTCTTCTTCCTCCAGCTGTGGAAGCTGGAGGTGCTCCTGGCTCCTGTCCCCACTTGCTCTTCACTGGCTACAGGCTCATGTTTCCTACCTCAGTCAATGTCAGCCCTCCACTGACCTGCAACCATGGCCAGTTCAGATGACTTTGCCCGGAGTAAGGAACAGAGCACTTCTAATGCTCTTTCAACAAGCAGAGTGGTGGAGTAGTAAACTTCCAGCTAGTAAGCAATGACAGTCCATGGGCAGAGTGTCATCTTCAACCTTTGTGGCCCCTTGCCACCTGTCCACTCCCCGAGACCTACAGCATAGATGAAGAGTTATAGAAAATGCAATATAGAAAGTTTTGCTTTCTGTATCACTACAGAACTAACTGAAGAAGGATGCTTACCAGCAACCCTACTGGACTTAAAAGCCCTAAGTAACAATGATGTTACCATGATGTGGTACTTGACAGAAGACTCATTACTTTGGGGCAGACACACAGGTTTTATCGTGAATTTTCAGGACTCACGGATGCTGTTGTGGGCAAAGTACCACCCTGATACCCTTTTGTGATAGCCAAGACAACAAAGTCAGAATAAAATAAAGACTGAAACAACGTACTAAAGCAATCCCTCTCTAAACTACCTTTATTCACTACCCAAGAGAGGTCACTAAAAAGCAATATATTTTAGAGAAGAAAATCACTGACTTTTAAACACCAATGGCAATGCAGATGAGCAGAGCCTCCACTGAATTTATTCATGTCTGTGTCCAAAAGTCAGGTGGCAACTCACGTGGGTACCCTACCACTAAATGACAGAAAGAGGCCTTATGGCTGACTTACAGAGACTGGCAGGGATTAGCTAAACCTGGTTTCTGAGGGTGTTTCCTATTAACCTGAGGTATGTTCAAGGTCTGGTTGCCCCAGGAAACAGACAAATGGAAAAAAGGGTTTTAAGCTATTTTCTCTCTCTGCTATGTTCACCAGAGCTTTAGTGTAGCTGGAAGCAAAATACTAAGGACTGGCAAGCTGGCAATTTCATTGACATTTGTCCCCTTAAAACCTCAAGGTTTGATTCTGCGTTAGGGGTGCTGCTCAAAATTACTAAAAACAGGAAAATGGTGAGAGGCCACACTGACCGTAGCAAGGCCAGCTGAGGAAAAACTGCCCTAGGAAAGGAGCCAAGAAAGCGCATGGGACCTAAAAACGCTTCCAGATAACACAGTCAACATGCTAGGCAGCAAAAATGTTTCTGCCAGGAAAAGATAATGCCACTGCTAAGAAACATAATAAATCAAGTTAAAGGCTCCTTGTGAGGGAAAAAAGACACAGCAAACAATAGTGATCATTCAGAAACTCAGACACAAAGACTAAGAAAGGTGGTAAGTTAGAGAAAGAAGGACAAAAAAACCCTACTGAATTCTGCATCTCCAAAGAGTTATTCAGATTCCCATTGAGTGTTTCCAGAGATGAATGCCACCATCTTTGCTTCAGGAAGTTACAACAGATATACTAAAATTCAGTCAGTTATATCCCAAACCACTATCACACTGTTTCAGAACCTTTGTGACCACCAGAAACTGCTTAAATGATAAAAGAGCAAGCACTCAAAGCTATTTGTCTATCAGGACTACTTCACAGGAGACAAGCAGAATTAGGAGACCCCAGGAAAAGGCTCCGGGCAGGCTCACTCGACCTGATCTGCCTAGTGTGCCCTTATGATATGGTGAAGCACTTCTCACCACTTCTCTAAGGACTGCTTACTAATACACCAGTCCTACACTAGTCTCAAATGGGATTTAAAGAGGATAAGTAACTGGAGTCAGAATTAACTTTGCTGGGGATACCCCTTTTCTTTCATTCTGACAAATCAAAGAAATCCTCAAGATGAACTGCAGATCTAGGTTTCAGCACCTATGTTCCAGTGTTTTTCATACTACTTCATCATGACTCGACCCAGCAATGAGCAATAAAGTCCCCAATGGGTTTGCAGATCACCACAGCAACATGATTAGAAAGCTGGATCCAAGTATCATAAAAGTCAATGGAACTTGGACTGAGCCCCAAGAGAAATGATTTTCCCTGCTATGAGTGGTTAGCTATACATTATGCTTCTCCTGTTGATAACTGTGAATCTTTCCCCATGCACCCGTTTTAACTACTTAACAACAGAGCCTGCTTTTGAACAATATAGTGTCATAAAAGAAATCACAACCTGGAATACAGAAAACATGTCTTCTGTACCCTGGGATAAATTAAAAATTCCACTGACTACAGTAACTATTGAGTAAGACTCAATACTCAATACTTACCTAAAGGTATGCACATGTGCACATAAACGCACATGCATCAGCTTACTGATCTGTAGGTCTTCTAAACCCTTCTCTGGGAACTAGCACTGTGACAAACATTTGTAAGAGAGATGTAGTTTGTGTGGTCATAGGGACACAGAGTGTATCTCACCTCATGTGTAATTTTATTCTCTGAAATTTTATACATTTCCCTTCTTTAAAATACGGAGATATTTCTGTGCGGGAAAAAAAAAGTTTTATTCTAAGGAAGAAAATAAAATGCTTTAAGAATAGAGTACAAATTTATAAGATATTTTAATTTTAACACAGATTTGAAGAGATTACTCATAAACGCAAACACTATTGAGTTTATGTAATAATTATTTGGCATTTTACATGTGCTATAACATGTAAAGTAATATTGGTAATATTTCTAGCTTATATGCTGTTCTTAACACAGAGGGCTTTTTTGTCAATAGGGCCATGATAATTCACATACTAACTGGAAGAACAAGTTAATCTGGTAAGAGTGGTACCTGAAGAGAACAAAAATCACAGAAACATTTGGGTTGGAAGCCACCTCTAAATGGGTCATCCTAGATCATCTATAATAGACACATCTAGTCTAGCCATGACTGACTCCACACCCTCCCATGGCAGTTTGCTCCACTGACCTAAATGTTGTGTAGTAGTAACCCCTTTCCAGTATCGAACAGTCCAGCAAAGTACTCCCTGCTGCAGCTCAGCCGCAGTATTCTTCCCCCTTTCTCTTCAATGACATGTGAAAGTACCTTGCCCTGTTCTTTCCAGCCCTTTTGCACACATATGTGCAGTTAAAGCTCTCACACTTTCTCCAGACTCAACGTACCTGGGCTTCTTGTCTCAAATACTTTTTCATCTTGACTTTGGGCTTTTCCACCTTCCTGAAGAGTCCTGTGAATTGAGGTTACCTTTTGGTAATTATTTTGATTTATTATTTGATGATTTTGTGGGCTGAAGAGGATTTGAAACATTTGCACCGTCTAGTTAGGAATTTATTTTATGAGGCTTGAAGTTACAAGTATGTCATCGCACATCTTCCTGCTTTAGAATCATAGAATCATTTAGGTTGGAAAAGACCTTTGAGAACATCAAGTCCAACCGTTAACCCAGGACTGCCAAGTCCACCACTAAACCATGTCCCTAAGCACTGCATCTATGCATTTTTTAAATACCTCCAGGGATGGTGATTCCACCACCTCCCTGGGCAGCCTGTTCCAATGCCTCACCACCCTTTCAGTGAAGAAATTTTCCCTAATATCCAATCTTTATAGATATTTGTTCTTTCAAATTTAATAGTTCTCCCAAGAAACACCTTGAGAAAATCACTCATACAAGATCAATACGCACATTAATAAGACAGCTGGAATTCAATCCTGCTGTTCTTCAGGATGTGCTCTGTAATTCCAGGGAACTTCCACCCAAATTTGAACAAGGAGTGTTACTTCCTTATATAAATGTATGTCAGCTCCATCAGGCATTGCTGGGAGTGAAGCCTCATCAACACCAAGTTTACCTGAGCATTTATAGAGAGCGTCTGAAGGCCTTTAAGGCCACGCTAAGTTCCAGTAGCAGGACTTAAAAGCAACTTAAAAGCTGCTTCTGGTAAGCCTGGGCAGGCTGCAGTCACGGCAAGGGCACCATATACTTTGATTTTTAAATAACAGCCTTCGTCTGATACATATTAATGACCGTGACACGCTTGTGCTCCCAGCACAGAGGAGGTCCAAGAGCACAGGAGAAGCTGGTGGCCTGCTCACGCTCACAGAGGGAGTCATTGGGTGGGCTGCCTGGAGTCACACACTGCGAGTGCAAAGCATGTGCTACCAGCACGTGCTGGTCCTAACTCTGCTAGTGCCTAACACAGACCTCTCTGAGTGACTTCTGAGCAACCCGTACAGACAGACTCGGGTGGTCAAATTCTCCATCAGCAACGGAACATCTGTGCCAGTTCCAGTACCTGAGGATTCACAAATATTTCCACAGTCATGGATTTAAAATGCAATATTCATTTGGCACACCATTGTATCACAATGTGCATATACTGAAGTAGAATCTGGGACTTTAAATCAATTACTTGCCTGTAACATAAAACAAGTCTATTTTCCCAATGAATATATATGCCTAAAGAAGGTGGTAAAGAAGGGGCTCTCACACATGTAGAGGAGACCTTTTTTTTCCTCTGTTTTCACTGAAACATTGGCAGAGGGTATCCAAATGGCTCGTTCCACAGTTGCTTTGAATAGCTGCAATATAATACTCATCCAACTTGTTTTCAGAATCAATATGAGGAAGGTTTGGGTTTTCTAGTTTTTCAGTTTCAACAAAGAGAGGACACTGCTGCTGGGACTGACTCTGCCTATTGCCAGCACGAGAACCTGAAAACATGCTTAACAACAGCATGGCACGAGCAATTTCTATATTAAAGAGATAGCTATAAAGTTTGATAGGAAGAGACAAGCGTTACACTTTCCAATATGCAACTCAGAAGACAGACTCAGGGACCATAACATGAATTATATAACCCAACACGCATTATGTCATCTGAGACCTTGGTTAGGCCACTGCTTTTTTTGTATATGCATACATACACATATATGTATGATTTTTTCCCTCAGACAACTGTCAAGTTACATTCCTTATATAATGCTGCTGCAGCACTAACCTGAAGCATAATGACTGTGCTCATTACAGGGTTATTACGAGTTCTGGGATGAAGAGCTGTCAATAATTTGATTTGCTCCATATAAGGTAAAAAAAAATCTTTGATGCAAAGGGAATCCCAATTATATCTTTTTGAAACAGTAATTACAGTAATAACCAGATTAAAAGCGGTATCCACAGGTCTCCCGCCGGCAAGGCACGCCAAGCCTGTGTCTCGGTGGGTGCACGGGACAAGGAGACAGGGTGCTGCAATCTAAACTGCTGGGTCAGGCCTCGGTGTACAATCCCCTGCATCCCTGCATGAAAGAAGATGGTACAGAATACAGCAGTGCTCATGGCCAAAGAAATTCAATGTTTTCTGTATAAATGAAAACCCTATACACAGTAAATTTTCTTGATTGTTCGGTCTGGCTTTTATTTTTTGTTGTTTTTGCTGTCAGTTCAGTGCAGCCTATTAACAACTGTGAAAAGAAATGGCCTTCAGCAGGATTTACACTCCAATCAAACAATCTCAAATTTCTTTCAGAAAAATATCTATTGAACTGGTTCTCCAGTTTTCACGTAAGTCAGGTCCAGCTTTTAGATGCTGGCCTTATGTTGTAATTGTGTATTGCCAATGAATTCCTATTTAATATAATGCAAGATAAGCTGATACCTGTGCAGCTAGGTTCCAAATACATTGCATCAATTGATAACAGCACAAGTAGGTAAATCTCTAACACCTTCCTGCCCATTTATACGGAAGGGGTTTTGCACATCTTTTTTTTTTTAGACCTCTCACCTAAAGGTCTTTTAAAGGCATCACCTCTTGTGAACTGTGAGAGAGGCTTTTGTTGCTACAAGTTCTCACAGGAAAAAGGCAAAGGTGTTCCTTTCCTGGGATTTCAGTTTAGCCCTTACCACCAACATTGCAAAGTATACACGGCATTCTGTTCAAAACCCTTATTGTTCTTCATCATGGGTTTATTACCGTTTGCCTACTGGCCACATTTGTATGGATCAGTGCAAAACCACAGACCTCTGAAACGCTTCCAGCAGCTGCCTGTTTGCCTGCTGACTCGGTCCCCCCCCCGAAGCCCGTGGGCTACTTCAGCGCAGCCAGGGCTCAAGAGCTGGAGCATCAGACCCCTCTGCCATCTCAATGAGAAGTTTTGATGTCCAACACTCACGTGTAAAAGCCACTGAGGCTAAAATTAAAACCCCAGAAACAACATGGAATGCAGGTAAGTCTACTTCAGTGTCTTATCAGTGGTTTTAATTTTCTAACAAACCAGGAAAAAAGAAGAAATTAAAACTTAAGGCTTCTGCTCCATCCTCATCACCTTCTTGTGTTCAGGCAGTTCATCTGATGCAGCAAAACACAAACCAGACACGGTAAGATAGCCCTGTTCCACAAGCTCCCTAATATATTGCACCTCCAATTCTCAGGCTCTGACCCACAACCCAGCACCTCGCAGAGCCCCCCTGGACCCAGTCCCTGCAGGGTGAGCCAGCAGCTCGTACCCTCTGCTTTCAGCCAGGCGGCATGGGTTTGCAGCTAGAGGTGGGAGAAAGGCTGCGAAGAGCGAGCAAACCTTCCCACCACCAGTGTCCTTACCCATCCCCGCCGCTCCTCCATTGCCACCCAGAGCCTCCTCTTTTGGGCTCCGTCCCCACCCCCACTGCCCCCCCTCCCCCCCCAGGCACCCTTCTTCTGGGACCAGCACCAGCTCCGCTCCCCGCGTGAGATGCCGAGGAGTGATGACCAAGAGTCTGTTCCCGCGCAATCCACCCCAAACCATAACTCTAAATGTATCTTCCAATTCTACTCATGTATTTATAGGCCCCTGCACAGGGACATATTATTCTTTCAAAAATATTACAGGAAAATGCTGCAAATGATTGCCATAAAAAAACCCTCCATCATAATTTCATTAAAAATTAACAAAAAGAAAGCATTAGTGTTGTCCTGCCAGCTGGGGGGGGGGAGGTGTCTCACATTATTAAATTGAGAAGGGCAGCAATGGAAAGCCTTTTTAGGTTGGTGTTTCCATTCTTTCCTCTTTTGCTTGGTTCAAAAGTCCTGCATAATTAATACTGTAGTACTTAATAAATGCTTATGAACCTACTACTCTCTGCTCTTTCCGTTTAATTAGGTGATCGACTTCAGGCGTACTATAAATTATAATGACAATTAAATTACTTTTTTAATGTGCACACTTAAAAGATTTATAAACAGGAATAGAGTAGTACAGTGCACTGAAAACTAGAAATACCATGAACCGGAGAACAGCACAAAATAATCCCATCTAAAGTATCTCTCCAGACCTGCAATGACTGGGAGATATGGTATTTACCGTGTCTGGTACAACCACAGAGAATCGTGTATTTCTGTCTGAATGCCTGCATACATATGCCCCTTTTAACTTTTTCTTCTAGAACTTACATATCTCACTTGGCTTCATGGCAGGAACCTACAGCAGTTGAAGAAGAAGTCAGGCTACAAACTTCAGCATCTCTTAGGTAAAACATTCGCAAAAAGTGGAAGACCCTTTCCCTTCTTTGAAACAAATCGTAAAACTTCTACCTCATTTCATCATAACACTGCCATTAAAACTTTTAGGGGGTCAAAATACACCATGGTATTCCAGCTGGCACAGGCAAATCATCAGAGACCATGGGTTTCATCATCTCACGAACAGACCTTTCCTAGTCAGGAGACAAAAATGTCCATCTGAGAGTATTTCACGCCATTGCACCACACAGAGCAACAATCAAAGTCAGCTCTTCTGATCCTGTTATGCCATCTAGGACTCATTCCCCTGTCACTTACCGCAAGGTAAATTATAACTAAATTCACAAAGCTAAGAGAATTGCATATATAAAAAAATGAGTAAGAATCAGACCTGGCCTTCACTTCAAACCGGTGCTCAGGAAAGTACAACTGATAAACTAAAAATACTCTTTAATTTTAAATAGTTTAAGATACTAAGAGAAAAGTTAACCTACCTAAATGTCCAGACATTTCCAACCCCTGGTTGGTTATTGAAAACAAAGAAATCATCACTGTTTTCTTCTACAAGTTACCTGTCACCCACATGGAGAGACAACAGCATTTGTTTTAAATCACACTGTATGCTATATTGGTGAAACTTTCTCATGTAAAAAAAGTCATTAGAATTTGGGCTAGAGGAGATGCTTTCCCATCTGGGAGCTGAATCTGGTTTGGTGTGACTATTCCTGTCTGTTAATTTAGCAGTATAAAGTATAACTGTACATTCTTGGCATACTTACAGGGGATGCTGGCATCTCTGTAACCAGAACTGCTTTCAGAGATGGGAAAAAAACCCAGACCGGGCAATTCACAGCGCGCTAGAATAATGATGGGCAATTCAGTGTTTTAAGCATCGTCTATCACAGTGTTGAATAGTCAAAAGGGAAATGAATTTAAATATATTGCCAAGACACAGTGCTGTGACAATTGTCTCCGGTTTTCCTTTTTAATACAGAAAAAAAAAAAATCCCAGACACTCGTCTCGTTCACACCCAGTGAAGCTGAGTGGAAAGCAGATCAATCCCACAGCTTCCTCGTGTGTCTGTCCACCTTGACCAGCACAGGGCAGGGCCAGAAAAGGTACAGGTAGATGAGAAAATGCCGGGAGGCTGAGCAGTGTGGTGAATCACAGGGAGCCGCTTTGTCTGCAGCTTCCGCTCTTGGAGGAGCTGTGTGGGGCTGAAACAATGGCTCTGCTATGGAGCTGTGTCTCACCCACCTCATCTACAGCTGGTGATGGATGATGGGTCAAGAGGGCAGCAGACTTTGGGTGCGCAACCCTTAAATACTTTATCAAAGATGGCAAAAGGCCACGTACTACAATAACACAGCAAATACTTCCTTTTGCTGTAGAGCAGACAAATTCCTTCCTCTCTGCTGGCTAAATCTGAAGCTTTTGGTTCATGGCTCAGAGTGTATGCAAATCCTATATTCGCAAAACATATGTGTAAAAAAGCTGTGGGTTTTTTCCTGAGACCGTTTCGTTGTAAACATTCTCACAGAAATGAAAAGTCAGCCCTATCTGTGCTGAAATCCTATGCAGTCATAAATATGTAGTTCTAGGGATTTATGGGGTTTATGGACAATAAAAGAAGGCACGTTTCACTCATTTTAAAAATTGAAACTGCACAGTAAAACTGTAACTCATCCAAACTTTCCATACTGGAAGGGTTTCCTGAAAGAAAAGCATACTGATTTCATAAAAGTGAAAAGTTCCATAAAAAATAGAAATTTTGTCCCTGGTTTAAATGAAGATTAATAAAAGTAATAGGCCTTGTGATATAACAAGGTAGTTCAATACTAACAGTTTAACAGTATTGTTCTGCTACCCAGTGAATTATAATTTAACAAGACATATGAGATGAGTTGGAATACCTTCATGCCATCATAATATCTTTCTGGAGAATAAAACTGAAGCAACATTTAGAATGTTCTGAAATACGATATCTTACTGTACAAGAGTTGTCAAGGGTTTGTCCCAGTTTAGAGCAGAGGTAAATTATTTCAGAACTTTCTGCCATTTAAATGCTCTTCCAACCACTTTTGTCTTCCGTTCCTCCTTAGCTCCTTCTCTCTCTGTTTATCCCCCAGAGATCTTCAAAACTTGATCTAACTGCTCTGAATCTGACAAGATAACTTAATGCTCTAACAGGACAGAAAACTGTGGCTTCATGTTTGGTTTCTAAAGGCAGCAGCACAAAGGAATCTCCAAAGAAGCCTCCAAATCACCTGTGACCACTTCAGCTCCCTTTACCCGCTGACGGGAGCATGAGCAACTGAAAGGCAGCCACTTCGCTGCCCACCCACGTGGCCCCAGGAGCTGAGGTAACGCTGTCATAATGGAAACCCTGATCAACAGCAGCAACTCCTAATATTGGCTGATAACTTTCCCAGTTTGGAGGCAGCAAGCTGTGCCATCCCACCGCGCACCTCGCAGCGACATGGGAGACCTGCACCTTCGGCCTCCAGGTGCGTCAAGGTAGAAGAAACTGGACATTTTCCTCCCAAAGATCTTACAGCATTTTATGCTACAGCAAAGAATTAGCATAATTTCAATCAAATGTTGTATTACAAATCTCACCACAGATTTTGAACTTGCATGCTCCAGAACTGAGCAAAATAAATGGTGCTTCTGTTCAGAAAACGGAAGGTCTCGGGGTGGAGATATCTCAACTTTCTTATTGCCCTATTGAATAGATTACAAGCAGGCCTGTCATCTCTAATTCAACCAAGTCTAAATTTCAGATTAATCACAGAATCATAGAATCATTTAGGTTGGAAAAGAGCTTTAAGATCATCAAGTTCAACCGCTAACCTAGCACTGCCAAGTCCACCACTAAACCATGTCCCTAAGTACTACACCTACACATCTCTTTAACACCTCCAGGAATGGTGACTCAACCATTTCCCTGGGCAGCCTGTTCCAGTGCTTGACATTAACAAATTAAAAAATAAGTGATTTTAATTAATGGCCATAATGTGTACTGAAAAGCTTCTAGAGAAATAAAAGCTTTTGCACAGTCTCTGTCACCCAGAAAAGAAATCTGCACATAGGTAACCTGCCCTCTGAGTACTTTCATTCCTTTTTCAGAGTGTGAAGCTAAGACTGGCATCAAACTGCATTGTATTTTCAGCACATTTTCCATCTGAACTGAGAGGCACCTGAGCAGCCAGTGATGTCCCAGAGAAAACCATTTTGAATATAACCTTTCTGCTACACCCACCTTTAGCTCATGGCCCAGCACGCTGCTCCCTTTTACTCATCCAGGTAAGGAGAAGCTGACAGCCGGGGGAGGGAAGAGATTGGAAACCATATGGAGCTAGAGTCAATTTTCGGCATGTTATTTGTGAATAGACACAAAAGAGATAAATGCTGGCATGCATAAATTCATATTTTATCAATATCTATTCTGGTACTTACTGTCAGAGTAATTTATTCAAAAAAAGGCTTTTAAAGGCAAACACCGGTTTAAAGAAAACCCAAAATCCTTAGAGACACATTCTAACCCTGACTTAACTCCTCACCACAGCCAGTCCAGGATCCCAACGGCGTGAAGCAGGAGGCAGAAGCCCACTCGCTGCGTTTATCTACCAAAGCCAAAAGGGCAACTAGTACAAACAACCAAGAACCCAAGAGAGAGTTTCTTCAGGCCACTGCCCAAAACAAGTCCCCTGGGAGCGGGGCTGCTCCAGCAGGGGTGACGACCAGCCCGGCACAGGGAAGCACTGGGGGTCCACGCCTGAGCTGCTCATGCAGAGGGCAGGCAGAGCTGACGGTTTTGCATGCAGTAACTTGTACTGGCAAAGGCTATCAAAATTACAAGGATTCACTAGTTTTGCTGCCTGTAGTTGCTGTACCTACAGATGTTCAGTTTCACTTCTCAGACTTATTCAAATTATCCAGCCCTCATGGGTTTGCAAACCTGAGCTGCAAGTCTCAACCGAGAAGGGGATTTATTAAAAGACTGCTGGTGCATCTGACTGTGACAAAATGCGAAAATAAAAAAGTAATGAAACATATTGAACGTCTCTGAACCCCATATTATGTTTGGTCTGGATCCAGTGGACACGTTTGTTTTCCATTGACTTCCCTATCACAGACTGTTATCTCCCCAAACTGTGTTCTAAGACCAGCACACAACAGAGGCAGAAGGACAGTGGAGCAAAAGTATCTGTGACAGTCACTTACTCCATCAGTCAGAAACTGAAAAATAAAAGAGCCACTTCAAATGCTAACAGAACGCAAAAACTGATCGCTTCCTTCCAGAGGAGGGCAAAAGACCTTATTTGCAAGTACTGATCAGAACACATGCCATGGCAGAGAATGTCTGGACTCTATTCATGGCCCTTAAACAGCTCTGTGTCTGGGTTTAGGCAAATGGTTGGAATTTTCTATGCTTTTTCAAAATAGTAATAAAAACACATAACCACCTCACAGAATAGAGGCTTCATCTGTGTTTCTAACTCACTCACAGCTTCTTAAGTAGGCAGTCCTGCAAAAGTGCAGATTACCATTATTTAGATTTTATCTTCTTTAAAAAATTTTAATCCTGCCTGTTGCCCGGGGGGGGTGGGGGGGGTAGGGGGGGGGTGGGGGGGAGTTGCCAGGTAGGAACAATTGTGGATGCAAAATCAGCATCTCTGCTTGGAGGCTGGTGTCAACCTCCTGCCTCACATGTACGTGTACATCATATTCCTACATCTTCCACAACACATAACATGAGTCTATGAACAGGTCAGTAGGACACAAGCCAAGCAATGCACATCTACATCAGAATGCAGAACAAACAAAAAAGTGGGCGTTTTTAAGATCCAAACTCTTTCCCAAGAACCTCATTTCTTGCCGGTCACACAGTCTGGGTGTGACATGTAAGAAACAGCTTTCTGAGGCACTGCGGTGTCTTCTGAATCACTGCCATTACCCGAGAAAACCCCAGGAAGTGGTTTTGATGAGAAGCTGGACCTGACTTGCGTAGGTATCAGCTGATGCCAGAGTACACACAGCACAAAGCCCTAACAATACAGACATTGTGAAACCAGGAATAACCTCCTCTTATCTCCTGTAGTTTGGGAAATCATTTCTAACCTGGTGGCTACAGAGCTCAGGAAAAAGTCGAACAGTTAATTATTCACTGTGCATTTCATAATTAATCTCCATTTCAGGCCAAATCTTTGTATGCCCATAACGACATGAAGATCTTCAGTGAGGGAAACAACAGCATTAGCTTTTGGACCTCCTTCTGCAAAGCAATTCGTTTTTCCATAAACAGTTGCTATTAAGCAAGGACAAAGCAACAAACCAGCCATCTGTGTAAACCGATTTAAAAGGATGGTGACCTCATGTAATTTTTCAAACTAACACTCTCCATTTAACTTCTGCACACCCTGTCCTACCCCAGCAGATGCTGGGTGCCAGCAGGTCCTCGGGTGAGCACAGTGCTTCCTCTTTAGGGAGAGCTGGTACTTCAAAGCTGTAGAGATTTCAAACCTGTGAAAAGAGCATGTCAATGAAAATATCTCAGCATATATGGAAGCAGGACAACCTAGGTCGCCCACACACCCCAGAGGGTGTTGCCACATAGGTCTGCCCTATATTTGCCAGCTGAGCTTCCTAGAGGTATGAGGTCAAGCAAGCACAAAGGTCCAGATCACCAACAATAACACAATCCCTGCTGAAGTGTGTGCTTTCTTATGACCTGGCAAGAAGCCAGCAGAAGCATGGATGGCAACCACATCAGAAAGGAAGACAAACCTGGCAGCCATTCAGCAAAACTCAGGAATCCACACACAGCACAGCTATCCTGTACACACCTGAGACGGCCACAGCACCCACAGAGCCTTCTGCCTCTTTAGACTTCCATCTAATGAAGCTTCAGGCAAAACGTGCGAAATAAAATACCAAATAGAACACGTAGAAACAGGTGTGAGTAATAAACACCCAAGGCCATGTCTTGCACCAGGTCACTTGCAGAACTGCCCTTTATTTCATTTACGGAAGTCAGTCAGAGACACACAAGAGCTGAGAGCGGGGTATAGAGGAAGATGTTGGTGATACCAGACCATTGGCAGCACAACAGAAGGATGTACACAAACTCCTTTCCAAAGGCATGTGGACTACAAGCACTTCAGTACCAAACAAGGTAATTGACAAAAATGTGTATTGTCTTCCCTTTTCCAAGCACCAGAACAACGTGGCCGTACGTTACCTTTATTGAAGTGGTAGAAAAAAATGTTTGCATCTCCATTATGTTTCCAATCCATGTAGTGTAGACATGGTAAAAATTACCTCCTACAACGCCAAGGCTTGTTACATTGACTTTTTTTCTTTTTAGCCTGCATTTTCAAACACTCATTACTTTGCTGCTCCCCTTTGCAAGGCCTGATAGTTGTGTGCCTGATAGTTGTGTCTGCTTTAAAATAATGGCTGTGAGGTGAAAAGTAACTTGCTTTCCTGACCCAGCGCATAACTGTACAAGCGTTTGTGCACTAATAGCCCATCGCGCACATGAAGTGGCATTTCTCTAATCGGCATTTGCTAAATGCAAGGGTACCCTGTAAACACAGTCACTTTTTTATTGACAACCACTTTAATTATCTCACTGATCATAACGCAGTATCTCCTTTCTGTCATTAGAGAAGAATAAACCGCTACCACCACAGCCACAGTAATGGTATATATTTCAAACTATGTATCAGTGAATACTATTAAAGATTAGCCTTAAAAGACAGAGTAGTATTAACAGCTGTCCTGGGAATTTGTTACAGAAAAAGGAGCAATTCTGACATTTGAGTCGATGTTTCAGCGCCTTTTTGATATGCTTCAGAACAAAAGTTCAAGCTGTATTTCATTTCAGTTTGTCACATCATCTTGCCTGTAAAAGTGAGGACAGAAATTTGTGAGAAGTCGGGCTGATACCGCTTTCCCTTGCCTTCAGTTCTGCTATGTCAGCTGATGCTGGCACATGCAGCGTTATTTCCCTGCTTCCTTTGGGTTTGTCTTTCCTTGGTCACTGCTTTGAGTTCCTACCCAGCCATTTCCAACAGCTCTTCTGCTGGGTGCCACGTTATGTAAAAACTCAAAAATGGCTCAGCAAACATTTAAATCTGCACTACCCTGGCAAGCGGGTAATCCTTGAAGCAAATACTACTTACACAATGGAGTGCCCATGTTTGCTGGCCCACCGTGGAGATGTTGTGCCTCATCTCGTGAGGCTGGAAGGAATGCACACCACTTTGTAACATACCTCTGACTTTCTGTTTCTACTATATAAGCATTTGCTATCAGTTTTTATAGGGACGGAAAATGGAAAAGGGAATTCCTGGAAGAGATTACAATTGTCATACAAGCTTTCGATATCTTTTAAACAGCTGAAGCATTAATTTTTTGGCGGCGCTGTCAGAAGTCTATGAGGGCTTCCTGGCTGCAGTGGAAGAAACAGTACATTTAGTTCAACTACAAGCTGTACTCTTTAAAAAATCCATATGAAAACAGACTCATTATTCACTTTTCTGTTAATATGTGGTTTTGCCCTGAAGTTCAATAGTATTTTTTGTAAGACTTTGCAGTCTCAAGAAAGAACTGCAACTTAGAGCTAACACTTTAATAAACTCTTGTTTATATTATAGTCAAACCAGAACAAACAAAATAAAGCTATAAATGAAATTTTTATAGGAAGTCAAGAAAAAGATTCATGTGTCTGAATATTTTAGTTACAGTATGGTAGGCACGATTATTATTTCCTGTAAAGCTGAACTGTAGCTCTAAAGAACTGGAAGAAGGCTACTCTGGGAATAGAGCATGGATATGAGTTGAGCCTCTGAAGAATAGCTAGATATAAATACCATACCATTTTAATGTAAAACTCCCATCAGGTATTCTGGGAATTTTACAGCGGAGCAACAGCAAGATATGGCCATGAAAAATCTGTTTTGAGTCTTCAAAATACCGCCATGTTGGATTTCTGCAAATGCCTCCCTTTGTGGTAAAAAGTGCCAAAAATTTTCAGGAAGAAGGTTTGCAGTGAGACAGGCAAGAAAATGACCTTCCTTAAAAGTGATCATAGAATCCCAGAAATTAGATCAAAAAGGAAATGGCCAAAGTCTATTAGATCATCTCATACCCAAATAAGAAAAATCTATGTAGTATATTTTACAGTGTTTTGTCCAGGTCACTTTTGAGTTAGCCAAACTTATCAGCTCTTCTGGTTTCCATCAGGAGAACAGATCTTCACCATAATGATTTTCAGTAGTTAAAGTAGAACAGATCTTCACTGTAGCTAACCCAATAAACTCTTTGCTCATTTGCAACATTTTAAGCCTTTATACCTCTCTGAGATTCCTATTCCCTTCTAGGTGATCTTGGATTTGTGTCTTTTACCAGTGTGATATCTAATTTAATAACAATCAAGGTAAATAATGCTAAACTAAAAAAAGCAACTGATCTCATTTGCAGCCTTGCTCCCTCCGTAACCAGTGGCAAGCTTCTGGTGGAATAAGACCTGAGCTCCTGGTCAAGAGACAAGAGGGTGAAAAATCACCACCACTGTATTTAAAAACAGGCTTTACGTCGTCAGCACATGGCCCTGAGCTTTACGGACAATGCAGATCTACTAGCCAAGCAAACTCAAAGGTTCGTATTCCCTTTACTCAATGTGACATTCCGTGAATTGATTGCACCAAGAGAATTTGGTTACTATTACTTCTCCCTGCACATTAGTGAAAGAGAGTTTAAAGTTTTGTGTCTCCTAGTTGTCGTAACACCCATTTCTTTCCTATTCCCAAATTACAGACTTCCAGATTTCCAGCTGGCGTTTGTATATGGAAACGGAATTCCCTGGAGGGGGGGAAGAAGTTTCACACTGCAGACTGATATCCTGCCTCCCGAGCAAGGGATAGCAGATGTCAGGACCTCACAGACTAACTTTGTATCTCCTCTGAACAAAGATGGTCAGAAGCAGCACGCAGAACAATCCCCAAGCGTACATTCCATTTGCTGCTTAAAAGTATACACGTGTAAAAGAAAGAAAGCTGCACAGAGTCCATCCTTGAGCATGTTGGAATAAGTCTGTGGGGAAAAAATAACTATCTCTATAAGGAATTTCATATTTTAACTTAGTTGCTATTATTTCTAACTGGCAGAGTAGCAACTAGCAGTTGTGCTTGAGAAAAAGACAGGCTCAACAGGTTTCTGGGAAAGTCCTCAATGCTAAAGGCCTGTCTGCAAAGGGACAAAATCATTACATGAAACTAACACTCAGCAAACTCCTCAGCAAGTCTGAATTAGTGCCTTGTCCTGCAATCATATTATTAGCTGTTGCAGTGTCATGTAAATCCCTCACAACAGTGATATTTCTGAAGGACCGCTGTACTGTCAGGTGTCCTGACATTATCAAGGCTCCTGGGGATGCTGGTGTGGGGCACTTCTTTCTCGCCTCCTTTATACCAAGTTTCCAAGCCGCTCCAAATGCCTTGCAAAGGGACAGGGTCTGCCTCAGGAAGATTTTAACCTGGGTTGGAAGGGAGTTTCTTCCCTTGCTATCTATTTGGGGTATGGGGCCTCTATACCCAGGATAACCCTGTCCCTTACCTGCCCCGATCTCAGGATTCACGTACAGCTTTGCATCCGAAAGCAGGAGGCTGGCAGGGAGCGCTTGTGGCTGCAAGCAGACGACAGGGACTGCACTGAGTCACTGGCAGCACACCACTTGTTGAGCTGTTTGAGGTCCTGCAGGAAAAATGCTCACTTTGTGGCACTAAAGAGGAATACTGCCAAGAGCAAAAATCCCTACAGGAATTACTACGCTGTGTATATACAGGAAACAAAACAGGAGATGAAGAAAAGACTGTGCCACAGTTTACAGGAGTTGGTGCCAGGCTAGTGACGTAAAGGAGGTACCTTCCCGTCTGCCACGGCACACAGGCTTCACCTGCACTATCCTCCTCCCCTCTTCTTCCCCATGTGCGAACAAACAGGTGGATTCCTTTCAAACTAACTCGATGCCAGGGTCATGTTTACAAACCTAATAACCTACTGACGGCCTGGTCCTGGATCTCCAACAGTCTTACGAAAATCGCTGGCCACTTGCAGGAAGGACTGAGCTGAGGAGCAAAGGTTTTGGGACCAAGGTCATCAGGCACAGAGCATGCAGGAAGAGCTGAAGGGTTATCTGGCTCCATTCATTCACATTACTGTACGCCATAACATCAGAAAGATGGAGGGCTTTTCACTTATCAGTGGGATTAAAAAAATGAAATACCACAAAAATGAAATACCAGTACCTTTTTTCACTTTTACAACTTTCCTTTACACTGTATTTTCCTTACACTATTTCACTGCATTGCTCTTCATCCTCTTCGCTCTTTATTACTCCACTGACTACAAACATCAACAATGTTTATGAGTAACTCCTTATTTTTCCCTGCAGCAAAGTAATGTCTGAATGAGGCGATGGCTAACCCACACTTCCTCCACGACACCTGAAGAAACAAAACCCAAAACAAACCAATGAAACTATGCAAGTCCTTCCTCACACAAGCCGACCAAAATTGGAGTTTCCTACTATTTAGGAGCTGGTTCAATGATTTCAATGGGATTTTATGGAAACACAAAGATCACCTTGAGAAAGCAAGTATTTATGACTATATTAAGATGAATCTGAACCAACACGATCAAAGGATACTGTGTGCCATGAAGTACTGAAATCACTACACTTTGCCTCGTATTTCAGAATACTTTTACAACATATAGCCAGCTCACAGTTAGCAACATATCTCTGCTTGCATTAATGATTTTGTTATTGACTGAGTAGCACTGCCTGCTCCACACAGTCACTCTTCACATGAAACAGTACTGTCAGAAGGGAGGGCCATGGCCAAGGTGAGTTTGTATTCCTGTTGCTGTTCTCCCCAACCCAGGGCATCTCTTTATTCTCAAGAGTATTTAAGCACTGAGAGTACTTTGTCAAAACAATACAAAACCATTAAATACTGATTCATTGTTATGACCCTCAACAAATATCCGATGCCACAGCAGCTGTACAGAGTGCGCAGTCATAGATGTAACAAGCAGGAGAGAAATGAATTGCATTTAATCTTTCAATAATTTTCAAAATGAAGCCCCTGATATCGCTGTGTCAGATTCAGTCTGTGTTTTCACCTCCCAAGTATGGTAATTACAGTCCCGTGCCCACTGGGAACTAGTTGCACACTGAAACACCAACACGCTCTGCTGGAGGAGGGAGAGGTTTGCCGATGGAGTTATTACAAGATGCAGCAGCAGATCCTTTGACTTCCAGTGAATGTGCAGTATCCGTTGTTCACAACACCTAATTATTTTAACTACCAAAATGAAGTATCTGGTTATCTGTTGTTCAGGGCGACTGACAAGATTTTAAAGGTGGTCACTGAACAGGCAAAGGCTCTTCTGGAAAAACAAGGCTTTAGCCACTGCAGTCATTTTTCATCAGTTCAAGCTGTGCAAGCAGAACTTGGTGCCGGCATTTCAGTCACTGAAGTCAACAGGGTGTAGGCATATGGACCCAGGCATCCACATGGTGTGATTTCCCTGCAGGCTCAGCACCTAGACTGGTTTGTCCTCAACGTGACACCTCTGTCATAGCACACAGGGAGGTACCACACTGCCACATGTCACTTTGGACTTCATCCTCCGCCTTGCAGACAGCCCTAGTGCCAAGGATCACGAAACAGCAGGCAACTCGCTAACGCTTTTTCCTGGCAAACAACGACCCTTTCTGAAATGTTTTGAAGGCCTTAGGAATCTTTCTGGAAAGTTGGTGATGCTGAGCTTTTGTACAAATGCTGTAAACGAAAGCTACTCTAAAATACTATCACTAACCTAAAATACAACCCCCCTAAAAATGGGGGGAAATGAGGTCAGTATTAGCCAAAAGATATTAATGTGTTGCTGGACATAATGATTCCTAGAAAGCTGTCGCAAATAATGCACATAGCAACATCAACAGTTGGCAAACTTTGTATTTTCTAAGCACAGTACCTCAGGAAAATTCACTGAATTTTAACGCAAATGACTCAAGAGTCATCATCAAGCTTTCTGTGCTTAACCTTTCACAGATTTTGAATTATATAACCAGTTTGTCATGAATCACAAAGCCTTACTGAAGTGACTGCAGAAAAAAAAAAGGTACAGAAACAAGAGTACACTCGTAAATCACAGTTCAATGAAAATCTTTTCATTCCCTCCTTTCCCTTGATCTTCCAAGCCTTTTTTTAACTGCTGCGTCTCTTCCTATTTCTTCTGTCAAATGCAATTCTCAACCAGTGCTCAACTAGACAGAGAGCAGATGAGGAAACCTGCTTCAGACCCAGTGTGTGTGTTATACCAGGCACCTGTCTGCAAGTAACGGAGAGGTATACATAACCTGTATTGCTCTGAGCAAGGGCATCCACACTACAACAGCACATGCCTTGCTACCAAAAGCAGCTTTATGTAAGCACTGTGTCAACAAATGCACAGCCATGGGTTAACTGGCTCCTGCGGGAAGCCCAGTTTCATTCATTAACTACGACCTCTAGGCTAGTACACGCAGAGCCGGAGACACACAGGCAAGCTAGAACAAAGCTCCTGTTCTCCCTCTGAAAGTTTTCAAGTCTCAAAATCCCGCACAAAACCCAATCTGCTGTCACCTGAGCGAAAAACAAAAGCAGGCACTCAAACAAGTAAGACCCGTGTGAGAGTTGCAAGCCCAGCCCATGCGGAGGGCCACCTGCCAACAGGAAGAAGTGGTGAGGAGGAATCTGGATCCAGCTGCTGTCCTCCCTCAGCCAAATAATGCCACGCGATAAACAGCATTAAGGACTTTTTTTTAATCATCAATCACACCGAGAGATCCACGTCTGTCATTTTTACTCCCTGCTTGCCAAAAGAAGGGCTTGAGAGACTTCTGAGCTCGAGTTCACAGAGGGCTGGTCTCCTGTTCCCTATCACAGCTGTATGCAGGGGACTGAGCCTGGCAGAGGCGGGAAGAGCAGGGGGGAAAGAAGAAGGAATGACACAGTGCCTTGCCGTAGGGCTGACTCAAGCTGCTAAATTCATCACAGGTAACACAAACATCTTGTATCTGTCTTGCAGCCCCATTTTGCATGTCAGCTTCTGACAGAAAGGCAGAGTGGAAAGAGAAAGAGGGGATAACTCAGTATCTGCAGTCCTTATTTTTGTAATATGAAGCACTGAACCCCAGGAAATCAACTATGCCCGCATGCATGCTCAGTGGGTCACTGTGGCAGGTGCAACTTAACCTTAAAACCACGTAGCCTACTGCACCTTCAGATTTAGCCCAGAGAGCACCCGGGTGAAGCACTCCAATAAATCCACTTGCTGCACACGGGCAAGTAACAAAAAGGGTTAAGAAAACAACCAGGCTGCAGCTGAAAATTCCACAGCACTTCCCTCCCCGGAGCTGCACACAGCTCGCCTCCCTGGGATAAAGCAGAGCAATGCACTGCCCTAAAGATGAGGCAGTTAAACACACTGAAACGCCACTGCCACCGGCAGGCACGTATGGCTGGAGAGCTCAGGAGAGTTAGTCAGAGCATCACGGTCGCTCGGCGTCCTCTGGCACGGCTTCTGCCCGCCATCCAGGAAGCGTAGGGCTACGCATCATCATCATCATCATCATCGGAGCTACATCATTCACCGCCCTGCAGCCAAGGAACCCCCTCTCCTTCCCCCCGCCTCAGCCCCCAGTGAACACCCGGTATCTGGGCACTACCTGCCTGTATCAGCAGAGCCATCCCGTGTCTTCAGTCATTCAAGGAATTTAACAGCCTGGAAATTCCTGTTGTCCATTATTTGAGGTCACAGATAAAAACTAAACAGCAGCCGTGACTCCCATCAATCATAAGTCACTCACTGATAGAGTGCATGGTAGGAGACCTACTGATGTAAGCTAGTCACCAGAGAAAATACCCACTGATGACGCATATCCAGGCACAAAAATAGTTACAGGGCCCCCAAAGGGATTATTCAACAGCCTACATTTAGATATTCTTACAAGAGACCCGCAGTCAATTTGCTGCTATTAGATGGCTGTGGAACGTTGAAGTTTAAGTTTCCTCAGCAGACATAACCACAAATAGCTGGTTTAAATAAGCTACTGCAATTACAAGCTGTTTTGTAAATTTTAACACTGCATTATAGGGATTAAGTCTAAACAGAACCACTGGCTATAAAATGCTGTATAGCCTCTGCTCTTACTATTTACTAATTCCTTCTGTATATTAGCCAGCAATCAAAAGAACGATTTAAAATTAACTCACAAATGCTCAAACTAGGTCCCTTGTGCTACACGAGAACAATGTTTGTTCTAAAAAAAATCCATGTATGTGAAAGAGTGGGGTATATTTTGGTGATGCTTCAACACTATCTGGATCAACTTCTTTATAAAATACTTTTGGCTTAATTTTTACCCCTCTTTGGCATTTGCCTCTCTACTGCTCAAAAAAACCCAAAGCTGAATAGTTAATCTTTCTTGCACAAATCAAAACCACTTAAGTTATCAATGACATGCAAAACCGCCTACTGTGCACCTGCTTTGAGCAGGGGCTAGAAAGATAACTCTCAGAGATCCCTTCTAGCCTAAATTATTACTCTATGATTCTGTGCAACTGGATTTTTTTTTTTTGCATGAATATCAAGTTAAAAGCATAATCCTTTAAATTAACCATCATCTGGTAATCCCACAATACTCCTGCCCCCTTCAGTTTCGGGATCCTTCTCATGCCCTCACAGCAACCAAACTTACTATGATATAACTGAGCCTACTAACACTGCTGATGGCAAAACACTGACTGTGCATGTCTGGCTATATTAAAATCTTTAATTTTTTTTAATTAACTGATTTGAACATCCAAGCCCCCTTTTCAGAAGCAATTTTGGTGCTTAGAAGTCTAAAAGTTAATGACTTTCTATTGCATATTTAAAATCTAAATATAGGAAAGTATTTTATGACTCTGATGCCTACTTCATTGACATACTTTTGGAAAGCATTACCTAGCCAAACAAACACTCCAGGATTTATAGTGTTTACCCTCTAAAGCAGGAGAAAAAAATGTCCCAGGCTACAAACTTCTACCTTTCTTGATCTGTGATAACATTAAATTATTTTTAGCACAACTGTTTTGCAAAGCCCTCACATTTCTCTCATGCGTCTATATGCTGGCAGTCCACATGGCCTAATTTAACAGCCCTAAGAAGAAATATTCATTGGTGCCCTCTAGCTGCTTATCCCAACCAATTTGCTGCAGAAACCTTGCACCATCTCTCTTTTCCCCTCCTGTCATTCCCGAGTCTTTCACTGGTGTCCACTCGTATATTCCATGCAACGCCCTGGAATACAACAATTCAATTCCTACAGAAGATGTGGGAGTCAGAATATTCAAATCCCCCAGCGCTCCCAGTTGTAGAGGCTCTTAGAATAACACAAGTGTCATCAAAAACAGGAGAGGTGTAGACCTGTACCACCTCACCAAGAACTGTCAAGTACGCAGCCTGCCATGTTTCACGTGAAACACACAAAGTCCCTCCCCCATTCAGAAGTATTGTAATTCCCACCTTCGTCAGGAGCCTTTAAACAGTTTGTAAGCCATATAATATGTTTTGCCACACATTCTGAAATTCATGTATGGTTAGTCAGTGATGGATCAGACAGTTTCACAACTCGCAGCCCAGGACCTCCCTTCTGCCGTGGCACAAGCCTGAGCCAGCGGAGCTCGCTCGCCTCTGTTTTCACTCTGACATCTGCTGAAGGGACGTGCTCGCCGTCCCACCCGCCATGCTTCCGTCCCCTCTCCCTCCAGACCCTCTCCACAGAGGCTGTGTCGGGTATGACTGAGGTACACGGCCCCATCACCACACCACTGCATGGCTGCAGCAGGGATCTGCCTGCAGCACGGCTGCATCTTCAAGGCTGTAACAGCTGTGAGGCACGGATGCTAACGCATACCCTGGACACCACCTCTAGCGTGACAGGTGAGACAACCAAAATGGCATCCGAACCCCAAACAGTAGATCCCCTGGGTGGAGGGAAATCCCCACCGAGGAAGACTTGCCCCAGGAGATGCCATGCCTGTGGTGTCCCCGGCTCCTGCACCAAGGGAGGGTGCCACCGAGTGCCAGCTGCCAGGACAGCTCTTTGGCAACCCCACCAGCAAGTACATCTGCTCCGAGTCATGCCAGCAGCCACTGACGACTCAAGGGACATGAGAAGTGGGCAGGCTGTGTGGAAAGCAGGGTTAAAGCTCCGTTCTCTTCCTCCTTGCCCAGCTGCACAAGGCAGAGGCTGGCTGCAGCTGGCTGCCTCTGTGCATTTCGTTAAAGCCACAGAGATGTCCATAGCACCACATGAACCACTAATCAAACACAGAAGGGAGACCACGATCTGAAGCTCAACATAAATACTGTTGAGACTGACTAACTTTTAGGACTGCATTCATAATTCTCAAAAAGTCTGTTTATACCTTGATTGGGAAAAAAAAAGCTGCAGCATACACTCTCTTATTTCTGTGTCTGAACAACAGCTGTAAAGCAGCAACTGTTCAAATGTTTGGGAAGCACCAGGCTGCTCCTGCAACTTCCAGCTGTGCTTGGAAAGTTAACTTCCCATGTGTCATGTGCCTGTTGAAGCACAGAACAGGTTAATCACAGCAGCCAGGCATTTTGGAAGCATCCTGGGGCTTTGTTTCTCTAGCACCTTACTACAACATTACAGCTGATGTTATTTTCACATACACACAGAGGAAAAGGACACCATGGACCCTGTCAATACTCATTAAAGGGATACAATCTAAATCTCTACATCTCAACCAAGGGGTTGTTTGACCAAGGGACAGTCAAAACCCTTCGCTCACTTACAACAGGCTTTTTACTCCACCTGGAAAGTGAAATTTTTTTGCATAGTTCATTTCATACAGGAGACTTAGCACAAGGCTGCTTGGTGCAACTACTTCTGGAGCCACCAGACTTTTCAAAAGCCTGTTTTCTTCAAACATAAAGGAACACAGAAAACCCTTGTACAGAATAGGTGCAGTGTGGGAATGTGACAGGTGGGTTGTGAAGGTGGTATCTATGGGGTAAAAGGAGATGTGGAAAAACAAGGATCTGGTAGGAGCAGCTTTAACTGTTCCCAGTAGTAAAAATGTATGGCTTTTCAATATAGAGAGTAAATAATGAAAACAGGTAAAGGACAGAACAGGATTCATGATGGTTACCAAATATACCCATCTAAATACATATAAAAGAGTGCAGAGATGTCCTGTTGTAACAAAGCTTCATGATAGTTTTAAAAATGCTGTATTTGAAGTAGGAAGCTGATGAACTACGTCTTACTGACCCTTGAGTATCCAGTTAGGACTGTACATTCATGTGGCGTAGGAATATTGTTTACAAAAAGTAAAGAGACTACTAGCCTTCCAGAGAGTAAGAGAACACCCCAAGTTAGCAAATCGGTTTTTTTAGAAGTTTCTACAACTTTTGAAACAAGGGGAATTATTGGAAAAGATGTTTGGCTCACTGAGGATGGAACAGTATGGAGCATTTAGTCACTGTGTCATACAACATTAGATAAAGCAGGACACTGATGTCAGAAATATAAAAACAGTCATGCTACTCTTATTCTGCCTGCACATCAGTCTCTCAGGGCTCTTCTCCCAACAGTAACATTGGTAAAACAGGTAATATTGATTATAATTGAAAAGCAATATTAAAATATTTAAATATTAAAGCACAGAAGTAGAGGCTTCTGATACTACATAATGATTCTTCTCTACTTGGAAGTAGGTATCTGATACTTCCCTTTCTATTCAAATGCCCCTGCAGAAATCTGAGTATCAATGGATAATGGTGGTGCAAGTTCAGCTTATTTTAGATATTTAACATGAAAATCAACATTTGTATTTTTGGAAACAAGTATACTTAAAGTTAAATTTCAAATTATCACTACCTATTATATAGTCTAAACTGGTTACATTTGGTAGCATAGTCAACAGTAAATTACAGGGTTTACGCCGAAGTTTTAAAGCAAATCAAACCATGAAACTAAGGAAAGCTGTTGCCTGAGCACCTGGAATCAGATTTTGTTGAAATGAGAAACTAGAAATTGATAGCAATAGCTCCTTCTGCAGCTGCAGCCAAAGGATGCAAGGGTTCTGCACTTCACTGTACTCAGTTTGGGTCCATTAAATAACTAGCTCATTTACAGTTGAGTAACTGTAAGTTCAGAAAGGTGTACTTTCCTATTCCAAGATATCAATTAAAAATACTTTTGAGATCTATTCTTTACCCAAATCCTTTAGAAGTATTTTTAGAATACGGTGATGAAAAATAATAGTAGTCTCAGCAGTCTGTTCACATCTTATGTATGCTACTTGACTTGAAGGGACAAAATGAAGTTACCCAATAAAACATGATGGGTCTATTCTATGTATTATTCTACTGCGTTGGTGGGTAAGGGAAGAGAAACTGATGTCATCTGTCTTGACTTCTGTAAGGTCTTTGACACAGTCCCACACAACATCCCTGTCTCTCTACATTGGAGAGATACTGATTTGATGAATGGACTATTCAGTGGGTAAGGAACTGGCTGGATGGCCACACCCACAGAATTGCAGTCAACAGCTCAATGCCCAAATGGAGATCAGCATGAAGCGGTCCCGATTGGGACTGATACTGTTAAATACCTGTATTAATATTTTCTCCCACGGGAAGCCTACACTGGAGTAGGGTCCCGGCAGGACCTGTGGACCCATGGAGAGAGGAGCCCAGCTGGAGCAGGGTCCTGGCAGGGCTTGTGACCCCGTGGGGGACCCACCCTGGAGCAGTCTGTGCCTGAAGGACGGCACCCCATCGGGGGGACCCCACGCTGGAGCAGTTCATGAAGAACCGCAGCCCACGGGAAGGGCTCACGTTGGAGGAGTCCGTGGGGGACTGTCCCCTGTGGGAGGGACCCCAGGCTGGAGCAGGGCAGAGTGTGAGGAGCCTCCTGCCCCAGAGACAGCGTGTGATGGACTGACCGCAGCCCCATTCCCCGACCCCTGCGCCGCTGGTGGGGAGGGGGGAGAGAAAATGGGGAGTGAAGTTAAGCCTGGGAAGGAGGAAGGGGTGGGGGAAGGCGTTTTTAAAGATTTGGCTTTATTTCTCATTACCCTACTCAGACCTGATTGGTAATCATTTAAACTAATTTCCCCAAGCCGAGCCTGTTGTGCCCATGACGGTGATTGCTGAGTGATCTCTCCCTGCCCTTATCCCGACCCACGAGCCTTTCCTTGTATTTTCTCTCCCTCCCCTGCCCAGCTGAGGAGGGCCGTGACAGAGCGGCTTTGGTGGCACCTGGCATCCAGCCAGGGTCAACCCACCACATGACAATATTCACAACTCCTCCTCTATTCGTGCCTCACCTGTATGGTACTGAGGATTACTCCAACCCAGGTGCAGGACCTTGCACTTGGCCTTGTTAAACTCCATGAGTTTTACACTGGTCCACTTCCCAAGCCTGTCAAGGTCCCTTGCGATGGCTTCCCTTCCCTCAAGTGTATCAACTGCACTGCTCAGCTTGGCGCCACCTGCAAACTTGCTGAGGGTGCACTCAATCCCCATGATGATTCTTCCCCTCTGCCCCACGCTCCTGAGACCCCACCTAGAGTACTGCACCCAGTTCTGGGGTCCCCAGCACAAGACAGACTGACCTGTTGGGCAGGGTCCAGAGAAGGGCCACAAAAATTGTCAGAGGGATGGTACACCTCTCCTACAGAGAAAAGCTCAGAGAGGTGGAGTTGTTCAGCCTGGAGAAGGCTCCATCGAGACCTTATCATGGCTCTTCAATATGTAAAGGGGGCTTATAAGAAAGATGAAGAGTTTTTACCAAGATTTGTAGTGACAGGACAAGGGGCAACAGGTTTGAACTGATAAAGGGTATGTTTAGATTGGACATAAGGAAGAAATTTTTTACAACGAAGGTGCTGAGGCACTGGAAAGGGTTGCCCAGAGAAACTGTGGATGCCCCATCCCTAGAAGTATTCAAGGCCAGGTTGGATGGGTCTTTGCGCAACCTGGTCTAGTGGTAGATGTCCCTGCCCACAGCAGGAGGACTGGACTAGATGATCTTTAAAGGTTCCATCCAACCAAAATCATTCTGTGATTCTACGATTCCAGTGCACAGAAATTAGGAGTACTGAGGAGATACTGTAAAGCCTTTTATTTCTTTGCAAAAAATAAAAATAAAAATAATGACTGCAAACAATCTATTCTGAAATCACACTCATTTCACTTTGAAGTTTGATTGCAAATCTGCAGTCTTTAATCGTTCACAGGTGCTGCCAATAAAAACCCAATCCTGAATGCATTTCCATTTCTAACTCCATCTGGAAAGGGAAACACAGAGATCGACTTGGGATTCACAAGTGGGGAGTGGAAAAGGGCAGCACAGGAAACATTGCTGTCCTCCACCATCATCTTCTTGGTATCTGTTCCTGATTACCGTGATAACGTAACACAGTACTCAAGTGTGAATGACCTTGCACGTACAGGACCTGATCTGCATGTTGAGGATGCAGTTTCATGCTCTGGCAAGGTCAATCCAGTGGCAAGCTGTGAGCCAAGAGGGGGAGATGCCGCTTTGCTTCTTCCTCCGCATGCCAGCCACGTGCTCCTGCCAGCTCTAGAGTTTGCCTGTGCCCATGGGGAGACAAGGCGCTAACCCATCAGAAATCCCTGGCTGCCCAACAGCTTGCTGCCTGTCCAGCTGCCCAAACCAGCCCAGCGTGGGCTCAGGCGGGCAGCTGCAGAAGATGGGTAGCAGGAGCAGCCCCTCCAGGATGTGAAACCACAGCCAGGACAGTAGGAAACCCTTCCTCAAACACCAACCACCCGCTCGCTCAATGTTTCAGCAGCGCTGGAGAGCCCAGGCTGCAGAGAGAAAAGCCAGCCTCTCAGAGTCGAGAGATGTTTCCGACACTGCTGCCAACAGCTTCAGAGAGGACCATCAGGCAGCCAGCAGGACCAGGGAGGAAGTGCAGGGCGAGGAGAGGGGAAGGTCCAAACCACCCCATGCAAGAGACAGCCCCATCTTGGCTGCTGGCAGCCTGCCTGCTGGGCCCTGCTGCCAGCGCCCACTGAAAGGGGAACTTGCCCCTGGAAGGTGAATTTAGCTTTGTGTTGATTTGCTTATCAGCCCTGTCCAAAACCAATTATGTCCGATGTTTTAAAACTGTCCATTTCTGGTATTTTTCAAAATGTTTGTCCACTTTTTTCCTTCACACCAAACTACACAGCTTAAATCCATGAGTGGTTTCATCTAAAAGAGGTGGCTTCTTTTCCTCTTGCAAGATTTTTTTCTTACTACTCAACAACCAGGGAAAGAAAGCAAAGATCAAACTCAGAATGTATTCTTCCAAAATCAAATTTATTGATCAAAGCACAATTACCAAATCACATTGCCTCACCTTTTATTTTCTTAAAAAAAAAAAAAAAAAAACCACAATAAAAACAACACAGATAACAATATGAAATTTTGTCGAGACTTTCCAGGGATTTCTCCTCAAACAACAGTTTCATTAGTTACATCCAAATTCCTCTCTTCCTGGGACTTCCTCAAACCACCAGCTATAACTGTTACCCCTGGAATATGCTAAACCACAGAGAAAGCACCACCTTGCCTATCTGGAGCAAGAAGAGGGGGATTTCTCTCTTTGCTCTTACAGGAATGCCCACTGAAATGAAAGGTTTTGGGTTGCTCATGCTTATGCACTCATAAATTTGGCTCTTCTCTTACTGATGTCTCCTTCCTTTATGAAAAGTTCAAAAGTTCAGTTAGCAACAATCTGATGTTTCAGCTTGCTGCACAAGCCTCTGGGTTAGTTAATCAAGAAATTAGAGGACTATAATGCATGGCAGTACGTACAGCACATTCAATACTGTGAACTGTTGTTAATAAGCTTAAACAAAAATGCCAACATACACTTATTTACGATTTTAATTATTTATAGTATATATAAGCAGCCTAACTGTACAAAGTTAGACTTAATCTCTAACAGACCTCCTGCTGATGAGCTGCCAGTCTCTCGGTGCAACTGTGGCCATTCCTAATTAAATAAATAATTTGCCCTGGAAGATTTCATTGAGTGCCAGCCACAAGCACCAGGGCTGGGTGAAAATAAATCACCGCCGGCAGTGTGCCAGCACTCCTTCCTAGAATCTACGGAAAATGGCAATTTCCCTACAGCGAACATTTTGCATAACCATTCTGCACAGTTTAATTGATCTCTGCCATAGCACGGTAGTAAAAACCCTCCATTTGTATGTGTTTTAAGAGAGTACTTCATGTTCCGTTGATTTCATTCTCCCTGTATTTGGCTGACAGTTGTGCAGCTTCTTGTGTAAAATCATCCTCTTTTTTTTTTCTTTTTTTCTTTTTTTTTTTTTTTAAATTTAGGGTTAAAGTCCTCCTCATTAACACTTCTTGTATGTTGCTGACCCAAACCCATCCTTCAAAGCTGGCAAGTTACTGCTTTGAGTCTACAGTCATCCCCTGTTTTGATTTCTACCATATTCCTATCAGCTTTACCAACAAAACTCAAATTACTTCCTACTCTCCCAGTCTACTCCTATCAGTACACGCAAACCCAGCTTTTAATGTTTAACATTTACTGCGCTATACTGCTATTTAGGCGTTGTCATAACTTCAGGAAAAAAAGGAAAATTCCCACTTTGTGCTGTGGTATCGACCTATTTTAAAATCCATTTTAAGATCCCACAATAAATATTATGGTGTGACTTCAATACCTGACAGCAGTGTAAACATCAGCAAATTTTCATGGGCAATCACAGGCATCTCAATTATCTGAATACTGTCTCGGTTACCAAAAGGGCAGCCTGACCTACTGTGTCATCAATGTCTTTCTACGCACTAGTGATTTTAGAAAACCTACACAGAAAAAAGAAAGTCCTTGGGTGCTTCTTCACAAAAGATTTCTCCTTACATTTTTGCATTCAAAACCAAAGATGTGAAGTGATCGCCCCCATGCAGAAGAGCTCAGACAGTCTGGGGGTCCAAGCTCACCACTGCCTGCCCCACGCCCCAGAGCCCACAGGTGGACTCCCAGTCCCCCCTTGCCAGATCAGCTTTCAGTCACTAATCCCCAGTCTTCCAAAAAATTTGTATTTTTTTGCAAAGTTTGGCAATCAGCATGTAATGCTTCCAACGTAAAAACATGCCCACATTTCAAGAATAAGCCAACCACCTTGACGGAGCTGCCCCACTGAGGAAATAACGAAGGGAACACACTCTTCTCTGCACACAATTTACCCTAAGGCACACAACGTCCCAAGCACTACCAGTATTTCACAGCGCTCAAAACTCTGCTCGACCACCTACCACTTTTTGGCCAACTGGCTGACCCAGAAAAGCAGAAAAGAAACGACGGCCGCTGCAGGGAGAAAGCAGCAAGCACAGCTTGCAAAGCGGCATGCCTCTGCACGGGAAGAAGTCGTTCGCTGGGCACAAAGACCGTTGGCTATGGCTTGCCCTGGAACGAGCAATGCGATGGGGGTCAGACCACAGAGGTCACAAGAAGAGAGAGAAGAAAGAGCACACCAAGGGAAAGAGCTTTCTACTTCTACTGCAGTTAACTCCCCTAAATTTCATTCCACCTCCTGGTTCCCCAGTTTCCCAAAATAACCTATACAAAAGGCAAGATCTGCAGAGGCAGGGAGCCTTAAAAGAGCTGCAGCTGGAAAATACAAAAAGCTGGCAAGGGAATTGAAAGAAAAAAAAAAAAAGAGACATGTTCTTTTTGGAAAAGAACAGTGACACCTTTTAGTGTGGAGGCATATTGGCAGGGATGTAGGTCGGTAGCTGGAAACAGCATCTGTGGGGTCCCAGGTCCTGGGGGCTGTGCAGGAGGCTGCAGCAGCAGAGCAACCAGAGGGGATGGGGGGCTGTTTGGCTTCTCCCTGGGGAGGCTGGTGAAGGCTCTGGCTGCTCTTGGTCATTCCTGCCCTCATATGCTGTAGCTCATCGAATGCCTTCTGTTTAGGCAACCACACACTTTGTATGTCTGTTATCAGAAAATGCTTGACATTTTCCCTTAAAAGTAAAGGCGCCTTAATGTGAAAAACATCTCTTAATGACTAAGAAGAGAGTCAGCAGCAACCATTTGCACCCAAAGAATCCAGTCCCTCCCACACCAAAGCAACCTCTTGGAAAACTGATTATAAACAAATTAGCAAACAACTAGTGTGTCTATCAGAAATAACTGTTTTGCCACTGGAAAAGAATTAAAGACTCACAGGGCCCGAAATAAACACTGAGGGTTAAATCTGATTCCTAACTGCTGGACTGGACAACAAGGTGAGGGAAGGGAAAAAAACTTCTTCCTGTTGGGGAGAAATGGCTGCCCTGCTCACACAGCATCTGTGGAAAGGGTGCTTTTTCTCTAACATGTGAGAGGTAAATTCAGGTACAGGTTAGGAGATTTGAGGTTACACAAACATCAGCCATTGCATTTCCACCTCGAACTGGCTTTGATTTCAGGTGATTCAGCCTTGTATTACAGCACCCCAAAGCCACATCCTATTTTTTGCTTCTGTTCTTCAGCACTGATGAAAATATGCAAGTATCAGCGCATCTCTGCATAACTACTCTGCGATACAGGAATGTCCCTACTCACTCCACCAAAGGCAGTAAGGCTGTGCTCACTGTTGAAAGGTCTGTTTTCACCAGTATTTCCTTGTTGTGCCTCTTCACCACTTCATTTCCCTGTAGTAGGAAAAAATATTAAGGTCTCCAGGTAAGCTCAGGTCCCCATGCTTTCACCATGAAAGCATTCATCTTTATCGTAAATACTACCACACGCTGCATGGTATTTCAGACAAGACTGTCCAGTAAGAACCATTCCCCTTCTCGTACAACACACTCTTTGAACGCCACATTTCTCCACCTCTGCAGACATTCGTATCTTCTCTCCTAGACAACAAATTTCACTAAATTTCAGTAATTACATTCTCACAAGTCTCAAGAAAATTGGTAGCTGGCTCTGAGGACAAAAGCCAGACTGATGCCCTGAGCTGAGCCCTCGGGTGTTGCACGGCCACCTCGGTGGCGATCAGGGCTGCGCAGCCTCAGCCCGCTGGGCAGCCTGCAGCCTCCCGCCGGCTGGCAGCAATCTAAGGGAGGTGGGTGAGAAGCGCTGGGGGGGGGGTAAAGGGCCACGGGAGAACACATACTGGTACCGCTGCCCACAAGAGAACTTATTGCAGAGAAAAGGTATTTCTCACCTTTGCAGTTCTGGAGGAAATTTTAAAAGCACAATGCAAGTACAGCCCAAGTGTTTAGAAAATAGGAAGCAGAAATAGCAGAAATTATTTAGAGGTTTGGGGCTTTGGTTAAGGTTTAAATCTCATAATTCTTGATCCTTTTCTTTCAATGCTTAAGTGATCATTTTCAAATGGCACATCTAGCAGCACCCATGACTTATTCCACAGCAATCTTCTTCAGCCTCCTATCATGATGAAAGTTTCCACAATCTGAGAAAACATCCCCTAGCAAACGATGGCACTAAGTGGGCCAAGCCATGCCGCCTTCAGAGAAGCAGCAAAGCCGCTGAGGAAGAAGCATTTTTAGGAGAAAAGTTTAGGAGAGTGGGAAGGAGACAGCTTCACACAGTCTTAGCTGCTTCTCCCAGCAGAGCAGAGCTTGAGAAGGAAAAACACCACAAGCCTCTCATCATCTCCAGCTTGCCACAAAAGAGGGGTGTATTTTTCAGCAGGATCTGGTGAGTCTGACACTGAACTTAGCTCAAGTGACACAAAATGTTAATGTTTAGGAACAAGGTAGGTGGAGAGGAGGAGGAAAGAAGACATTCATTATTTGATGTAGAATTCATTCAAAAGCTTCTTTTCACAGCCAGAACTAGAATTTCTATTCAGCTGTTTATTTCTGGTAGCCTAGATAGCTTGAACAAGTGGAAGAAGAAGTATCTAGAGGGAGCCCTTATCCTTGCCTGTGTGGCAACAGCCCATCCTCAGGTACCTTCAGAGAGAACTGGACATGTTTTTCTGACTGCCAGTCTTCAAATGCAGGATGGGTAACTTTTCTCAGGGATACTCACACTGGCTTTAGGCTTCCACCCAAGGTGCACAGAAGAGAACTACCTCCAACCACCCACACCAGTGCCTACAGCAGCTTCCTGATGTAGCCCCACTGCTCCCCACAACCTGTCACAAGCTCTTCATGCTACAAACTTAGCAGCTACTATTTAAAATTGGATGGACCAGTGCATGAAATGAACGTGAAATTAATCCATGTGTTTTCTGTATTTTTTCTACTCATGTCACTGAATTCTCCTCCCTCATCACTCTGATAAGCTCTCCCACTTCATGTATTTTAATTTTCTTGCTCCTCGGGGAATTTTTTTGGTCTACATTACATCTGAAAAACAACTTTTCCCTCATAGGCACCAGAGCATCATCTCTTTCCTGTGTTGCGCTCTTCCCAGCCCCCTGTTGTTTCTCTATTCACCCTTCTGCCTTTGCTCTGTTTCCTCACTCTTCCTGTCCTTGATTTCTTTCCTCCTTTGCTTATTCCTTTGATGTTCCTCTTGGTGCTTTCTCTTCATCCTTCCTGCCAAGCTGAATGAGGCACTCCACGGGGTTAGCAGTTAGCCTGTTTGGAGGGTTATGCCAGGTCGGGACACCTACACAGGAATCCTTCACCTCCCTTACTACATGGTTGGCTGGAGTGATTCCTCCTCTTCATTCAGAGTTGTATGCACAGTCCCTTTGTCAAAAGTCAGGAAAATGAAGGTGACACATAATCTGGGAAGCACATGCTGGTATTTAATAAGCCACATCCTGGGGGGTGGGGGGTGGGGGGGTGGTTTGGGGTTTTTTGGGGGGCTGTGCAAACACTAGAAGTCACAACAGCAACAAATTTGGGAGTGTCAAATGCAGCATTAGCAAGTGGCTCAGGTTTACCACTGCTGCTCTCCCTCAGAAAGTGGCTGTTTAAAAACAACCCCTTCTTACTTTGCAGTTCTGCTGCCTCAAGGGTGAAATCCACTCCTTTGCAGAATGCCAAGACAGGGTCATTTAATCATTTCAATTCTATTTATTCCCTTAGAAAAAGTTTACCCATGTTGCACTGGTCTCCTGAACAGGGACAGGTTTCCCCCAAGTAGAATCTCAGAGACAAGGTTCCCACTTCAATGAAAGCAAGCCTTTTCTTGAAAAAAAAAAAAAAAAAATTAAAAAAATTCCTGTTGCTAGTCTTTTTGACTAAAAAAAGGGGGGAAAGAAAAGGATACAGATAAGACAGACACAAATTTTATTCCTCCTGGCACAGCAAGAGGAGAGAGGTTGACCAACTTCCAACTGCAGAGCTATAGTCTCTCCCCAGTAAAACAGAGACACCTCGCTGAAATCTATAGGCCAGATCCACTGATACATTCTGGCTGCTTTGCCTGTTTTAGCAATGTAAAGCAGCTGTAAATCCAGTTTAACTTGCCAGTTTCTGCCAGCTTTACCATGCCAGATTAGCACTGCTGTTAAGCCTCAGAAATACCAACATCTGGAGGTTCCCCCACTGCCCAGTTTGACATTAAACTTTGAAAATCTGCAATTCATCCATCCATCAGCACAGCTGGCAGGACCAGCCTTAGGTAGTTCTTTAGACTGAGCAAAATAGATTTGTCACAATCCCCCGTCCGACATTCACGCAGCCAACTGAGTGGATCGAACAAAATTCACATAATGATCAGCTCTTGGTTATTCCCTGGCCAATTGCCCAGTTGCTCCGGAGGGTGACTCTTGACCCTGTCTGGGAGCAGGTACCTTCCTAGTGCAGGTCTGCAAATCCGAGTCGGCTGGCAAAACAAAATACACCATTTCCTCATACTTTTATATTTCTTTGGATGTCAGGAAACAGCTCAGTCTTATTTCCTGCTCCTCAGTCAGGGGAGGTGGGGGAAACTGGAGGTGGATGTAGAGAAAGGCAGAAAGAGGGCAGACCAAAAAAAATCAAGGATAATAACAATAATAATAACAATAATAACAACAATAATAATAATAAACACTGCTTCATTCTGCTCTGTAAAGCACTACATCTTGGAAAAAATACCCACACACACCAAAGTCTTTCACTTGAGGGATATGTAACAGTTTCCGGAATTCATAGCATTTTCTTGCAACATTCAAGTGCTGCTGCACTTACAGTCTTATTAAAGAAAAGAAAACAAAAACAACAACACACACACCCCAGCCCCCCCAACAAAACAGCCTCTTTATTTGCTCTTTGCCTGAGAAAAACACAAGCAAAAAAATAATGGGGGGGGGGGGGGGGGGGCAGCTGTATCCATGTCAGTACAGATTTTCTAAGAACAAGAGCTTTACTTCACATGCAAATAAAAAACAAACAGGAAACATTCAGCATGTTTTATTTTTCCTCAGCTCACTCCCAGCCCCTCACTCTGAATGCATTAATACATACACCTTCAGCACAGTCGGGCTCTTCATGTTGCCATGGAACTGAAACCTTTGCAGTTTAGATGGTGATGTACGCCAGGAAGCATACTGTTCTTACACTTCCTATAACAGAAGCAAAATCACTGCATAGCATTAACTCCCTTAGTATTTAAGGCATTCGGTGTCTTTCTTGTCTGCTCATCTTCACATAGTTTGCTTTTTCTGTCTTGCCACATGCAAATGAAACACATTTGACATAGCTATTCTTGTCTTTGTGAAGTCAATAGCTCACACGCTGAGCACATTATAGAAGGTCCAAAAGACTACGGACTTTCCCTTTTTAATAAGAGGCTGTTTGCAGGCATGCAGCAGCTGAGATATAGGCTGGAGAAAGCATACATATATGAAATATATGCGGATACAGCAAAGTATTACATATCCAGGTAGAGCTTAAGCAGATTTTTGAAACGTAGTTAACATATTTATTGCTGACACTCTTGACACTCCTGAACATTCATGTGCTCCCATTTGTCTGGACAACCAAATCACAGTGTAAAGCTCCTGCAGCAGTCACCAGATCTTTCCACACCTTTTTTTCATAACCTAGGCTGGTGGGCTTTCAATGGCGAGCAAAGCTTTGGGCACTTCAGTTAGAGAAAAAATTAGTCAGTACAACTCTGCGGCATCTAAAGATTCAGCCTACAGTGATTCTCTTCAGCAGGTCTGCGCTTTTTGCCAAAGCTTCTGAAAATGGCTATATACACGTTGCAAATACATAGATTTTTACGTTCAAAGCAAAACCAGGGTACACAAATATCCAAGTTCATTATAAAAAGATTACCATAATAAATAAAAAAATAAATAAATAACCATTTGTGTACATAAATATTGGATCTGTACCTGCAGAAACAGCTGGAAGCCAGTCCATGGTCCGAAGCCAGCCTGAGGTTTTTTTGTCCAAAGCTAAATATTTGCATAGTATTAAGCTTAAAAGTAAAGCATTTGCTGAAGAAACTTGCTGACTTGGGTATACAGAAAAACAAGAGGGAATTTAGCTTCCCTGCACATGGGGGCAGATTCTTGGGATGCCTTCTCCATCCCATGAATTCGTGGACAGCAGAGACGCAGACAGACTACCGACCAGGGAATTCCCCTCTCGCTTTCCAGGGGATTTTGTGCACGGGCTGGACAGAAAGGCAATAACCCAGGGAGTTATTTTATGAAGGCAGCATTTGTTGCTTAGGTGCCTGTCCCTCGACCACCTGGTAACACTCCTTCCTTCTAGCGTCTTCCCCAGCACAGAAAAGATCCATTCACCCAGCGCCTCTGACCGAGCAGGTTTGCCTGGTTGCTGTGCCACCAGTGACATCCTCCTGGCCACTGGGTCAGCCCTCCAGCTGCTAGTGAGCTCCAGCAGCTCACTGCTCAGGGACACAGGCTGGGGGCTGCTCATAGAGGGGCTTTTTGAGGCAAGGTTTGGCCCCCGTGGTCCCCGAGCAGAAGACACAAATGCACCACTGTCTCTCTGTCTGCCTGGGCCACAGCAAAGCGGCTGGTCCCCTGTTCCTGGGTGTTAGACCATGTGAGCACCTGTGCCTTCAGGTCCCCTCTCCTGCTCTCCCGTCAAGGTAAGAGCCGTGCTGGTGGAATACGCTCCCTCTCCTGCCTTCACCAGCAGCAAGCATCTGACAGTCGGGTGTCCCCAACGCTGCGTCCATTACCTCGGGTTTACGTAGGGCTCTAAGCCATCAGTTTTCTAGTTACAGGAAAATGTATATTGTGCTGTGATGAAAGGCCAGTGCAATGTCAAGAGCATTAAAAGGACTCCAGGGACTGATTAAAGTCAAAAAGGAAAGGATTTATGACGGTTAATAAAGTTAATTCTGCCAGAGTCCTGCTTATTCTTTCCAATTGCAGGTAACCAGATCTTATAGGAAAAATAATTAAAATGTTGCAAGTTATTACTGTCTCCTTTGAAAGAAAATCTATGTTTTGCCGTGAAGCACCTGGCCAGGAGAGAGCCCATCTCAGTGTGGCACCTACGCTGACCCCAAGGAGAAGAGGAAGAGGGGATATGTCACCTGCCTGCACCTTGGGCGAGCAGCAAGGACCTTGGTACCAACAAATCTCTTCAGCACCTGTGTCACCTGAACAGACCCCAGTGGGTCTGGAGCCTGACAGCACCTGTGACACCAGCATCCAGCCTGCAGCTGGGATGGGGCTGGGACTGTCACCCGCCACTGAGCATCACCCTGCGACTCTGCAAGGGGCACAGGCAGATTGGAGAAGGATGAAGCAAAGAAGGAAGCTCATGCCTCTCATTCCCAGTCTGGTGCCACATATGCATCTTCTGCTGGAGAACGTAACCTAACTGGACTACACAGGACTGCTCTGAAACATGTTTTAAATACTTTATAACGTAACATGCCCAAAAGTTGACATAATTTTACAAGATGTTAATGATTTTCCACATTGACCTAACACCACCAAGAGAGAGCAAAGGGGAGGGCCACATATTTTTTTTAAATATTGGCAATTTTGTATCCATATCTAAATTACTACTGGATTTCAACTTTTCATTTTTCTACCACTTAATAATCACAAACAAATGTTACAAATGCCCTTTCCATTTTGTCATTCTTTCACTATATTACACCAAATTTAATTTCCTGTGGAAGTGTGTAATCTTTTCAGCTGTGACTGTCTCAGAAGCTCTTTTGTAATAAGCAGAGCCTCATCCTGTGGCAGGCCAATCTTTTATGAGCTGCGCTCCCACAGATTAGTTTCCTGAAATGTTTGCAATACTGTATGCTATAAAGTAACACCCAAAAGGAAAAATAAACGCGAAAACCTTCACTTCCTTCTGACTCCTGCATTCACCAGTCAAAGGAAATTTCATTTTGATTTGGGTAGATGGCAAATCTGTGAAGGTTATTACTGCATAACAGAAGAAGCCTCACGAGGTGTGAGACACAGCATCCCTTGCCCTACAGCTCATTAAAAGCATGGCAGAGAGTTGGCTGCTTGCTCCTTGTGCCCAGGGAACACAGAGATCTGCAAACAGTCACCACTCCGACAATCACCTCTCCCCGCCACCCGCCCTCAGCTCTCTAAGAGGTCCCCTCCACCAGCAATAGGCTGCATTCCACCAAAGTAAAAATGTCAACCGAGACGCATTCGTGCTTTGCATGACAAGATACCTGTGATGGCAGGAAAGCAGACCAGCTGGCCTGCTGGGTCCTTCCCAGACCCCTGCCCCTGCAGAACGTAAACCCAATCTTCTTCAAACCAGCTTCCCACTACCAATGCTCCCACACACACCAAAACAACTTATTTACAAAAACAGAGATAAACAAACAATTCTGAATGTTTAAAAACTAATCAACTCAGAAGAAACAACAGCAACAGAGATTAATATTCCTATATCCCTCCTGAAAAGAGAATTTAGGTGCCTCAGTATAGATGACAGAGGAGACACCTGAACAAGCACGAAGTAAAAGTCTGCGAAGGGTCGTGTTAATGGCATTCAGCCAGCAGGGATTACTGAGAGTGGCTACAGAGGTGTGCTAGAAGCCCTGCCAGCACATGCAGGACCAACACTCTCTCACTTCAGTGGGAGATGTCACCTCCAGGAGATTCTCTTCAAACTGACCCAGAATCCAGCCAGATTTGGAAACCTCTTCACCTGAGCACACAAGTTACCCGAGTTGTGAACTGCTCTCCCAAAACACACTAAATTGATGGATGAAGCATGACCTTTCTCTCCCTGCTCCCTGTAAGACTTATCTTGCTTTCCCTCTCTCACAGCACTGATGTAGCAGCAAATCATTCACATTTCTGACATCGTCTTCTAATTTATGTACCAAAATACAGCACATTAAATCCATATATATATTTTCAGAGTAAACAGTCATCTCTCCTCATCACTTCATAACTTTTGAAGCTAGACAAGCATTTTCAGTAATTGAGCCCTCTCTCAGGTTATTTTGGCAATCCATTTCCTTGTAATTCTGTTTTATGCTTGTATCTTTAATACTTAATCTCTAAAAAGCAGCTAATCAGTAAAAATAATTCCATGCAGGGAACAGTACTTAAACAAATGTCTCAGGTGTTACATGCAATGCAATTCAACTCCCATAAGCATGAAGAAACATTTTTCCACCAGCTTCAGCGGGTGTCGCATCGGGGCCATAAATCAGATGAAGATGCTCCATGCTAACGGTTATGTGGTGTGCTATGAACTGTTTCAGAACATAAAACAATGATGTAACTACTCTCATAAAACCAGTTTGCTCATGGTTTTACAGGACCTGAGTGTGTGTTTAACAATTTCAAGCCACAACAGTAGAAAAGAAAAACCTGCCAGCTATTAGTGACCTTACATTTTTGGCCTCGTAGGCCATAAATTAAATAGCCTCCCCTCACTAGATGTGCATCTCAGTCTCCAATTCCTTATACAGGGTGAGGAAAAAAGGGTCTATATATGGATTTAATTCCTATAGAAATCTTGGTCAAAGATGTTGGGTGATGTAAAGCTAAACATCAAGGGAATAACTGCCATCATCTGGCTGAGTTTGGTAAAATGGAGTTAATTTACACTTCTTTAGGGATTCACTGGTGTGTGAAATTAATCTAATTTAGATTGACCAGAAATTGAAAATGGAATGAAGGAGAAAAGCAATTAAAGACCTTTCCTAAATGCAAAAATAGTACTGCTTTAAGTGCAGCAATACAGAACCCTTCATGCTATTGCTACCACCCTTCCCGCTTGAGGAAGAAAATAGTAAGTCTGTATATCTACATATCATCACTGTACCAGTATAACTTCATCCAAAGAAAACAGTGGTAGAACTTTTCTACCAGTATCTGTAAATAAATACATTTTCAAGTTAAAACAGTTCACTATTCTGCATACAGACCAGGCCTAGCAGATAAACATCTGCTGGAACAGCTCCGTGTAATTGATTGTACATGTGGCTCAACATTTACTTCAATGACTTTTAGCACCTTCATGTTATTGTTTCTGCGTTGTTCCAACAAGCAATGGCTAATGTAAGATGCAGACATTCACATACCGTATCCTTATGAATAACTGGTTCCCAGAGATGTGGCAGTGATAACATTGTCATCGTATGATTCAAAGTAGCTTGCTGTAGGTCACATATCAGAAGAGAGTCCCACCTGAAAACATAACAAATCCAGATAGTAAGTTCATCATATTCAGAGATTTACATCAAGCTCTGCTAATCCATTTTGTGTGTTTACACATGTTCCTCCCCTGCATTAACAGTGTCTGTGCTCTTCCCAAGCTTACAGAAAACACTTGTGATGGGTTTTCTGCTTGTTTGGTTTTGGGGTTTGTTTTTTTTGCTGTTCACAATGGCAAGCAACAGTGTGCTGCTGTAGCCAAACTGCTTTGGCCCACTGCTCCAGACCAGATTTCAGGCATGCTAGCAAAGCAATGAAAACAGAAGCTGTAAATGTAGAGTGGACAGATACGGAATTTCAGATTCCCCATTGTCAGGTCCCTGACAAGCACATAATTGCTCTCACCAGTGCACTGCCAGTTTGGCTCTACCTTTATCTTTTTTTTTCGTTCTTAAGATAGAAAATCGCTGGTTTAGAAGAAGACACAACACTGGAGCTCCCTCATGAACTATTCTCTTGAGATGAAGCAGTCTTAAGAAAGCATTTCTTTCCTATTGGTGACAACAATTACCTTATTTATAACCATTTGATCATTTCAAATTACTTGATGGGTGAGTCTGGTTTAAAATATTTTTTTTATGTATTGTAGGTAACCAATGCAGATATGGAAAATGAGCTTTTACTAGCAGCACTCATGGCAGCAAACACATACATTTTCCAATTTAAGAGATGAAAAAGCTTTTTCTTACTAAAACTAATGGTAAAATCACAACTGATTGAAACAAATGTAGGTTCAGGCAACATAAAAGTCTACAGCATTAAATAAAGAAAACTTGCTTGGACTGTGTATCCCCATAAATAAATGTTTGAAACAAGAATTAAGAAACTTTTGATTGTTAATTGTTTTGACTCATCCTACGATGCATGAGGATGTGGATAAAGCTATAAAACACAGCTATTGATACAAAAAGCGGATTAATTGGGTTCTCTTCATTTTGAAAATGTGGATAATATAACTTATGGGACACTCAGAAATACAGCCACACACACACACAGAGTGTTAAGAAGTCACATCAGAGATAAAGCAGGGCTCATATCTTTTTAAATCAAGTCTCCTCAAACAGAAGCTGCTCTTCCCCCTCTACAAGCTGCATCTCATCCTAGGGTAAGAGGTTTTCACGAGCGAAGTTTAGCAAATAACAAAGAATTTTAAAGAAATGATGGGCTTAGATTTTAGCCATAGTTTACATTTTTTAAGTTACTCTAACGTTTCTTTGACTCTTCACACCTCCAAAGAGGCTTGGCTCTTGCCTTTATTCACTGGCCAGCCACAACATCACACAGCTCACTAGCACCATGTACATCTTTCATTTGCTGCTACCTAAGCAAGTCAGTGTCTCCTATACTCTGTATTTGGTCTTCAATAACAAGCATAAAACCATGTAAAGATTAAGTTACCAAGAACATATTCCATGGTCCAAACCCCAAAAAAAAAAAATTATTAGTAGAGTGCGCTTGCCATAGGTATGATGCTAATATGTATTATTTAATGTTTGCCTGCTCTGAAACAGTATAAATACGAGTTGGTGAACAGAATCAGTACAGAGCAGTGGACATATATATTTCAGTATACACATACTTAAATGTCAGGCACTGAGGTGAGTTGCTGAGTCACAGCATGGGATCCAGCAGCAGTGAGCAAGGGCAGAGAACTGACTGCTAACAGTGCCCAGAGGCAGTCCCGGCTGGCGGAAGGCACGATCTTCTGCCGTGCCCCACTGCTGGGATTTCAGCAGCACTCCCCTTCATCGGGGAGAGCTCCGTCCCTCCTGGCTGGCAGGCAGGCAGGCAGCTCCTCTAGCTCTGCGCTGGGGGGTTCCTACGCTGCCCAGCTGCGGAGTAGCTGGCTGAGGCACCATCTCATTCATTCACCGGCCTCCACTCTGTAACCCCAGCAGTGGCTCCTTCCCTTTCACTCACAGCCACCTCTGCTCAAGGAACAGAGGGCTCACTGGGAAGCTCATGGGGGTCTGACACACGTGAATCCAGCTTGGGGTACTGGTAAGCAGGTGCACATGTTGGCTGACACAGGGAGGACCAAGCAAATGCACACTGGCAGAGCTGCACGGCTGGATGGGCTGGGGACACAGTGTCAGCTGAACTGGCTGCTGCAGGCACTCACGGTACAGCTGAAACACTGCAAAACTGGCAGCGCTTCTGACCTCAGAAACATGGGCTTCAGAGCATGAATGTGTGAAAACCACCCACCTGCCTGGGGAGCCCTACCAGAAAGCAACTCATTTTCAGAAATGCCAAAACATGACCAGGTATCTGCATTCCCAGATACACATAGGCACAAAAGAACAAGAGAGCATTGTCTAGATTTGATAGACAGCTTTAACTTACAAAGTAGACTTAGAATTTTTAAGGAGCATACACCTAACACTTCACATCCAGGCTTGATGTTATAAAGGGCTTTCCCTAAAACAGCCATTTTCCTGAGTGTTAGATAAATCCATTCTATTGAACTGCTTAAATTCTACTTCCTAATAACTCCATTTACCTACAAAACCAGTTCGTTCTCAACCCACTGAAGGCTTAAAAAGAATCCTCCCTCCCAGAGAAATCATCCTCCCTACTAAAGGATGTTGCTAAACATGGCCAGATGTCTTCAACAGGAAAATACAGTATGACATGCAACTCATTCTTTTTCTGCTTGCAGATTTATTTGGAGTCATTTGATCAATCTGTTCCTAATGACTGCACCTAATCATTTACCTTGCATCACTTCATTTACCTTTTGGAAAACTACCAGAACTTTTCAGGTGAATAATTTATTTAAACATTTTTCCTTTCTGGTTTTTTTTTTGCTGCCTGTTAAGGGTACTCTTGGACAATACTCTGAAAGAGAAGTCCAAAATCACCACCTGAATGGAAATGAATGACTACAAAGTAGCCCCACTGTGAACAGAAATGTATCGCAACACATGGAACCAAGCAAAACATAGTGTTTCATGTCCAGTGAATCAGTTCAAACCTAATTTAGGATGGTAGCTGTCACCGGCTACCGTTGGCTTCCTGCTGTTCAGTGTCCTGTAGGAAATGCATTTGTAGTTCTCCATTTGATTCCCTTTTGCTTAGATCCCTTCGCTGAGCCTTGCTCCTTTTCTTTGGCCAGGTCAAAGCCATGGTTCAGATTTTCAAGGCCACAAGTCATGCCCCATTTTCTGAGCTTATTGCCTCTCCGCTCACAGTTGAGATAGAGGGATCTCTGAGACCATGTAGGAGAAAGACAAAAGTGCTCTAAACAAACCACTTCTGGCAGAGCAGGAGGGACTAAAGAAAAGCTGTTAAGAGTCAACTGAACTACTTGTGAACCTGACAAGTTTCAAGATCTTTCACAAAGATCTTTCTGGCAGAGACTTCCTAGTGCCTTTCCTTCACTGAGAAACAAGCACCAAAGTCCCAAAAATACACTTAGAAATTGCAAGTCCTAAAAAAGCTTCTTTAAAGCAAAGGCAAAGTCTTTTCAGGTGAAGCAGAAGCATGGAAGCCGCTGTGAAATCTCAAAATGGAAATTATATGGGAGCTGTTTAAGTACATGGTTCTAGCAATTATGGAAATAGCTAGCGCTGACAGGAATACACTGGGGACGCAGCACTTAAAATCTTGGTGGAAGAAAGATTGGGAACTAAATATACAAATCAATATAGTCTCTACAGAAAGAGATAATGGTAAGAAAATATATACAGTTCTTGTCCAAACTGTTGATTTTCTATGGCTAGACAGTGGTAATCTCCGGTGCCATCAATTAAGACCTTTATTTTCACAAGCAATCTCTTAAGGAAATGTAAACATTAGGCGTAGTTAGAAAAATCAGTGGAAGCTGAAACATAATTTTTGCTGCTAACTTACATGCAGGTAAGTGTGCCCTCACTTCCCAAAACTGAGTCTATCAGTCTTAAGACAATATTAAAACTGTATTTATACATACTGAACTATAGATAAGTTACTCCCTCACCCCAAATAACTCCTTCCTTACAACAAAGTACAGCACTGAAGAAGCAAATATGCAAGCTTTTGCATTATAAATATTCATATTAATGCACACAGCAAATTCACACGAAGAGAATTGAAGAGGCCTTAAAATGTGGGTATTTAGAAAGTGCCTATAAAACCACTTCTGTGCTCTAGGACTTGTCAGGGTTTTGGCAATTCTTTCTCCACCTTCAGTAAATACTATTTGCTCATTTGAAAAATGAATAATGACTTATAACAGACAGAGTGTCTAAACCAAATGCTTAGATTGATTACATACATGCATTGAATTGTTTACTAAAATCAGGTCTAAATATCAAGCCACAAAACCTCCCCAGATACATATATTTTATTATGAATTTTTAAAAAACTATAGATTCTGATTTCAAAAAAATATACTTGTGAATAACCTTTCAGAAAGCATATTTCAAAATAAAAGAAAAAATGTAATTAATGATCTGAAAAAACTTTCATGTCAACAAATTTCAGGAATTAAGAAAAAAATTATAGTCTCAAGTCTTACTTTCCTGGTATCTACGGATGCATTTCAGCATTATTTCAAAAAAGGTGAGAAAGCTGGTATTTAGTTCTCTCTGACATCAGAAGCTCCATGTTAAGTTCTCTCTGACATCAGAAGGTCTATTACAGACATGACAGTACTTGTACGGTTTACCATGCAACACAAAAAATGGATGGATAAATCAACCGCCTGTAAAATATGTCAGACTGACATCCACGCAGATTGAAGACCTCTTCTCCATACAGAACAATCACGGTGCATGACAACGATACAAGCTTCTTCTCAAACCACGTCTCCCCATACACTCCAGCTATACTCTGGAAGGAGCAAGAGCAGCAGTTTCTCGGTAACCGGGAATTACTTCACTGACAATGGCAATTCAGTTCTGCACTTGCAATGTCTGTACACACATCAACAAGTAGAGGGGGAAGTGGGAAGAGAATGAGAGAAAGAAAATGAAGCTGCAAACAGGGGGTAAACTGCAGAAGGAGGTTCCACAGTGATGCACACTGATGTGCCATCCGATGGCATCAGGGGAATTAGAAACAGCAGATCAGAGGCACTCCCTGACACAAAGCTGCACAGAAGGGATGAGGGACATGACAGAGCTGTACAAAAAATAATGCATGAAAATCCCCAGAAGAACAGTATTTTTTCTTTTACTTTTTTTGATAACCTGCTCAGACGGTATTTAAAATAATAATAAAAAAAAATACTCATTGGATTCTCTCTAGCATGATATACTCCACCAGCACTACTTAATTAATCGAGCGTATTGTTCTTTTCTACAGTAGGATTTGCTTTGACCTTTCTCTTTGACTATTTCTTTTAAATTCTGCCCCTCTTTTTCATTAATGTTAGCGATCACAAAATATATCAAGAGTGACAGGCAGTAAACATTACTGGAGGCTGTTGCACTTGGACTGTGATGTGGATGGTCATCCAGAGGCGGGTGTTTGAGCTCCGAGTTAGAAGGTCACTCAAATACCCGTTCCTCCAAATATCAACACTTTTGGAAAAAAACCTCCAAGATCAAGATCTAACACCAAGAGTATTTCACAGTAATTTCTATTTCTATTCCAGCCACAGTAATGACACTTTCATTTCAGAGAACAAAAGCCATTAAACAGACTATATTATGAAAGGCAACAGTAGATGCTGGGGCTATGAAAGCTTGGGGAAAAACACCCTGTTCTCTAACACTGCAAGTACAGGTGAGAGACACGCAGAAGATGACAGAGAGTCTGAAAAAGCACAAAGAGATCTGATAACTAATCAGAGACAGAAACCCATCCGAGAGTCACAACTATCTTTGCAGGCTCTGAAAGACAGAATTAAATTGACTTAGTACTATACTCAAAAATTAATTTAATTAGCTGCCATTAAGCAGGATAAGTATGCAGTACCATGTTGCTCTGACAAGCTGTCTCCAGAAGGGTAAGTGGAAGGTAAAATCTTACTTTTCAGGATGAGATTACGGCTGTGCACTGAGACAGAAGGCAATGGCATGTCTGCTGAGGGCTGCTTAAAGTTAGTGCTGGACATTTCATCTCACACTATATAAAAGGATGGTACGTGATAGATGAGCCACAAGTGCGAGTTTCAGATTCTGCACATTTATTCATATGGCTGTGCAACTTCACCTCTTTCTGGTGTTGCCACTTACGTGAAGATGACAGCCTCAGTATAACCTCTGCCAGGAGTTTTTTCTCCATTTTCTCCTAGTCAGAGCTGTCCCTGAAAGGACTAGAATACCCTCGGTGCAATTTATTTATTTTTGTTTTTAAGAGAGCATATCAGTCCTTAGCTAGAAAAACAAGGTCTGTGCAGGAGGTGGTTTCTATGCTAATCTGGCAGGCTGCCAGATCTGCTGGCTGCTGCGCACCTATCGTGTTTTATGGGGTTACCCGTGGCACCTCTGCTCTGCTCCCAGCATCTACCAAAACTTCTGCCTTCTCTACATAGCATACAATCTACACATCACAGTGCAGCCTGCAAGCAGAGTGGCAGTGGTTGACAGAGAATAAAGTAGACTCAAACTATGGCCACAGTCTACAAGCAGATAGTGACAACTGAAGAATCGATGGTAAAACACAAAGGAAATCCAAACTAAGTGTTCCCCTGAGGAAGACTTGGAGGAAATAGAATAACACATTTCAAAGCAAGAGTCCCATGCATATGAGACTTCACAAGCCTCACCTTCTCATGCCTCCTTCTATTCAATGATAAATACAGTAGTGAGGAAAGGCATCTCACTGTCAGTGCTAGAAATTCTGCTTATTTGCAAAGCAGGCACTTGCATCCCAGGCTGTGATCAGGAAGCTATTGCTCACATCACTTATATTAATATATATCTCAGCCCTGTCACACCAGAACCAAGCCAGATTTACCAGGCAAGACAAAGTAGCTTTCACCATTCCATCAGCAAGTCATTAGGGAGGTGTTCCTCCATGACAGGACACAACTGCACAGTAACATAAGCTCTCAATTTAGGCTGGCAATGTCCTTCCTGCCACGACTCCTCTCACCGGGACTGTCTTTAGGCTGCATGACCTTGTGTAGCAGTTCACAGATTTTAAGAGCAAGCACAACACACCATGTGCCCTTCTCTGGCACTACATTAATCACCCTACTTTAATGACTTCTACTGATAAACCACTCTGCGTACCTAACCATCCTTCCCAGTGGCTGCACCTAAAGTAATAAATCATATATGCCCTTTCCCATACTCTGCCACTCTGTAACCCTCTAGCAGAGACAAAGCCACTGAGAACAGCAGCTGGCAATTAAGGGTGAAAACCTGCAGGGATCAAGAGATGCCAGTTTTACTAGCCATTTGATGGGTGGCCTTGAATCTCTCAGTCTATGTATTCTCATACTTACAGAGAATAACTGCATTTCTTTTCAGCTACACTGAGAACCACAGATACTAGATACTACTTATTACTGGTATGTATCTACACCACCTATTACTATATATAACTACAGGTAAGAACTGCCTTAGACTAAACAAACAGCTACAAACAGAGAACATATGATTTTATAGCATTAATTCTTAATTATTTCACTCTTCCAGGAAACACAGGTCCACAGCTGAGCACGAATAAAGACACAAGATCTCTATGATAAGAAAAGCAAAACAATGGCCTGACATGACCTAACGAAAGCACAGGATACTACCCCCCCAGGGTAGAAATCTCCTTATTCCAACACTTCCTTTCAAGTGCTCCCAATATGTTACTAGACAAAGAAACAAGAAATTCACTTTTGCAAGGCAGTAACATTTTTTAAAATAGCAGCATCTGACATTATTCCATAAATCTTTCCCAAAATCAATGTGCTTTATATCAGAAGGGACCTTTAAACTCCAGAGCAAAACAAATTTAGGTTTGAATTACAACATAAAGATACATGCAATAAACTTAAGTATGTCAAAAGCTTCACTGAAAAAAGGTTTGCTGAAGGTTTAACATGGAGCTAAAAGGCTCACATGGCGTTGCAAGATTGACTTCTGTGCTGCTAAGCAATGTATGGTACTGAGAGTTCCATCAACTCATAGGGCTTGAGAAACACGCTGAGCTCTTAGCTGCCACAGATTTCATATCTGACCATGAAGGGCATCTCACCATCTGCCTCTGTTTTTGACCCCTGTGATAACATTTTTTTCCTCTGTTCATCTTTATCTATCAAATACTTACACTGCAAGTTCAATGTGTCTGAAGACTTAAAGACAAGGAGGCCTACATCTTCACTGAAACCTTTAGATGTTACCACAAGGAAAATAAGTCACCATAATAAAAAATCATGTATATCACACAAATCCACCATTTTATCATTTTCACACAGCTTCCTATCCGGAAAGTATTCTTAAAGGAATAAACTCTGCCTTCCTCCCAAGATCTCTTTTGTAGCCTTGTTTCCTATGTAAAAAAAACCTGCAATCACACGCTGTGTGTAATGTCACGCCTGTGTCTGTCTTCCCCTAATAACTTCTCTACAGACATTTAACAAAGAGGTAGCAATCTGAAAATTACTCAGTCGGAAGAAGTTCCTTCTGATTCCAGCTTGTGCTCAGACAAGAGACAGACTGCCAGCATCCACACTAAAGGAAAAATCTTCCACGTTGACTCATAAGACAACACAGGATCTGCAGATAAAATAGATGTACAGAGATGCAAAACTGCTGAAATCTGAAGTTCACAACTACAGGTGCACCTGTATGGCTGAATAAAAAGTGAGGAAAAAAAGCAAGTTTGAGCACTGCAGCACACTGCTCAATAGCTCACCTCCTGTGTGTTTTTGAACCACTCCAACCACCTCCTCACAAGCCAAGCGTGCTGTCAGGAGGGCTGCTGTAGCAGCAAGGATGTAACCAAGCCAGTACGACCTGGCTATCAGTTCAAGGGTCAGTCCTTCGCCTCCTTTTATACAGCAGCCCAAACACAGCAGGGACTGCATCCAAAAGACAGGCACTTACAGGAAGCTGGAGTTCATGATTTCTGCTGCATACGGAAAAATCTGAGGCATTTTCTAGGGCATCTCGTGGGGGCAGTACTGAAGCAGAAAACCAGGGGATGGGAAGGTTCTCAAATACACACATGTACCATTGCCTCACTAACCTTCCATCCTACCACTCTTCTACCTTTGACCTGAATTTGAATGTTGGTGCCGTAAGTCAAGATGTATAAAAGCACCAGCTGGGCGATATCCCCGCTAGAACTGTTTCTGGAGTTGAGCTTCGCTGCCCAGTGCACAGCTGCTCCAGACTGAGTGCCCAGCCCCCAACCCCCACCCCCCACCCTCCCCATGGCCCCTGCCTGCTTTCATGTCCCTCCACACTGGGCACTCCCAAATAGTCTCCTCTGAGTCTCGTATTATTGCGACAAAAATCTGCTACTGCAGACATGGGTTTGTTCCTTACACATCCTAAACCCAGTACTCATTACACATTTAAAAACAGTAACCTGTGCATAATTCTAAATTTTGAACCTTTACATTCAGGGGACAAATCAATAAAGAGCACATGCAGTTTATTTCACAGAAGTATGCATCACCCAGAAAGAGCTGTGAAAACACTCACTGCTTTACAGTTCTCTACCCAAAAATGTTCAAGACTGAAATTCAGTAACAGAAAGGTCTGTGACTTTGAAAGTGTCAGTTAAATAGTGGACAACACACTACTGTACCAGAACTCCACAGGTATATTCATTATACCTTCCTTTTAGTGGTCTGCCTTAAGTCCTTTTCACCCACTGTTTCCACCAACACTTTATCTCGAGGTCTTCCACATCCCAGCAGCGTCACAACAGGAGTCTTACCAACTGCTTGTCTAAAACTGAACTACTCCTCCTTAATGTCCTGACAAAGGAAACCAGCGTTGCCCCCTGACCCAAACCTTTAAATTCAGGAGCTAATTATTCCCTCGCTGAAGTCTGAAATCTGTCAGTCATTCCCTGTGTGATATCCCCTTGCCCAAATCTTGTCCTCAAAATCTTTCTGTATCAGGAGAAACCTTCCATATCAGGACTTCCCTCTGAGTCATCACCTCCATTAGCCAATCTCAGAAAGAAACATCTGTAAAATTTGGAATCTGTGAACAGACATCAGTGGGATCCTCTTGGGCCACACACACTAATCTGTTATGGAACAGCTCCTGCCAAACGCTTCCACAGCAGGGACCTGCAGTTTCCAAGGGGATGGTTTCAAGATTCAAGTGAATCTTTGGAAATACTAAATTGTTGAAGGGAAAGCAGTAAGGGTTTAGGTAGTGGCAACTGAAATCCTGGTAAAATGAGCTGTTTAGCAGATCATTAACCGCACGTGGTGAAGGCTTTCACTTTCTTCATACTGGGGAACAAATGAGTAAGACTGGTCAACTGCTAGCAGACACTGCTCTAATATTGAGCATGAAACTTTACAGAGGGTTGATAAGAAACACAGACAGGTGTCAGCACTGAATTTCCCATGAACAGAGGTCTGTGGCCTAGCTATCCAACCATCATGGGACGAGAAGTTTGAGTTTGTGACCTGTATCTCACTGGGAAAAGGCTACAAAGTTCCCATTGCCAGAGTGTCTCCCATGGAGTTTTCCAGGCATGACGCAGTGCAGTATTTGAATAATCCTGAAGCCCTCAATTAGAAGGTACTGCTTTGAAAACGGTGGGAGAAAAGCCAGGATGCTGTAACAGATGTAAATACACACACAGAGGACACCCCTGAGTAGACATTACAGTTGCAAAGAAAAGGTTGTAAACCTGAAACAACACAATATTGTCTCTCCAGTTCTGTCGCTATTGGCTGTTTCACCAAAATGTAACAACAAACCAAAAAAAATATAAACAAGACAGATGAACTTTGCTGCCCTGTGGAAAAGCAGTGTATCTGCCAAGAAGTATGCTTGTGCTACTGCCACTGCAACACAGAAAAGTGGGATCAGCAGCAGGTGAATTACAACCAGCAGCACTGGAATTACTACCTTATTTTGCTGTAAAAATTAAAAGAAAAATTGCTGTATTTTGTTACACATCACAGATTATATTAAAACACACATAGACATTAATGATACCTCAAACATACTATCTGTATAACGAAAAATGTGACAAAACAACTTTTAATTTATTACTTATTCCCACATTTGATAAGAAAAAAACCCCATTGTATCAATTTATTTATTTTATTTTACCAAAAGCATCTTATTTGAAACCAGTAATTTCTTTCCACTACCCTTTTGTAGCATTCTGCTTCTACTTTTGCACTCAGAGTTTCATCTGTTGGTGGGAGGAAAAAGATTTGAGCAGCTAGAAGTAAGTGCAACTACAAGAAATGTAGTTGAAAGACAGATGACAGCAGGATGGAACACGTAATCAGAATATTTTAGAAGTCTAAAATTTTTCTTTCTATTGATATAATATGGACAACAGATGGGTTTTTAAATGCAGCTCTTGGTACAACTTTGCATGTGAGAAGGAAAATAATTTGGAGTTCACGGGAACAGGAGCAGATTGTTCTGTGGATCCAGTTGGTGTCATTCTACAGCCTTAAACTCTCCTGCAAAATACTGTAAGCAGAACAGCAGGAGTCCCAAAATTCCCCACGCTGGCTCCAGCTCAATAAGTCATTTCTATTCACAAAATATATAAGCATAAACCTAACTTCAGGAGCACATGTAGGACACAGTAATTTCACTATGACTTAGGAATCTGCCCAAAATTAAAGTTTCACTTAGGAATTTTGCTAATCGAGCACCGGATACATCTGGCAGGTATTCAAGGCCTTCACTTTTCACTCGGTCTCTACATTACATTTTCTACCTGCCATCGCATTTTCTTTGTTTGCTAAGCAATGTGCTCACCAGTCTGGCCAAGATGGGCCTAGCTGCATGTAGGAGGTACCCAAGCAGCAAAGGACACGACAGGCAGAAAGGACAGCAAACACGCAGGAGGACACCCTTCTGAGTAGGCCACAAGCATCACAGACAACACAGAGAAATACAAGACAAGCAGTATCAAAAGCATTAAGTTTAATCGCTTTAACTACTTGAACTCTTCCTGTTTAAGTCTTAAACTAGGAAACGGGAGAAAAAAGACCAGTGGGGGAGTGAAGACAAGGCTGCTCACGGTCTGCCTTCTCTCGCCGGTGAGGTTCAGCCCTGACCACCGCAACCCGGGCAGGGCACCACGGTCCTGCGGCACGGTACGCTCCCAGCCACCAGACCACGGCTGTGAAAGACTACCAGCTCTGCGCACATAGCAATGATGATTAACATTTTCTTCAGAAATGCCTGTTAGTGAAAAGTGCGTGTTGCTAACGAGTGGGTGTGGTAAAGGTTACACGTAGTATAAAACCAGCCCCATCCGCAGGTCTCCTCAACACTCCCACCACCACCTCCCATTCCCCCACAGACATTTACAGAGCTCAGTCACAACATCCCGGATCAGGAGGGGAAAAAGAGCAACTACGCAACATCACCTGGCATAAATTGTGGGGACTTTTGGGCTGCCAGTGACAGCGAGCTGATTCACACCTCCCAAAGGTTTAGCGCAGGTGAGGCCGAGTGTCCCTGCAGGCACTCTGCTGGTTTAGGAAGCACTCGTGTCCCTTGTAGACCCCAAAACATTTTATAGTGCTCCCAGCAGCTGTCTTAAGCCTTCGCTTTGGCAGTTACCCTTTGAACTGCCCGGGTACTTCAAAACACAACTTTCACAGTTGCATACAGCTTTACTCTTAAAACTGGCAGGTTCTGCATGTACCCACTCAACAGAAGTACCTCTTCCCTCTGCTCTGCAAAGCTGGTACTCACTCTAACACTCACTGCAATACAATGTCAATTGTAAAAAAAAAAATTACAGATTTCCACCTTGAATTTTACCAGTTTGTTTGGGAAAAAATTTAACTCTTTCTTTTTCTAAACACAGCATTCAACGATTGGATCCAGGTCTATGCATTCTGCCCTTCGCTAATGCCTTAGCTGCTGACTGTACCTTAGCCAGGCTATTTTCGTTCTTTAGGAGACAGAACTGGACTCCAAAGCAGCATGTACCCTGACTTCTGCAATGACCTGGATGACCTTTAACAGCATAAATACTATGAGCAGACGTGGTCATAGTAAATAGCACAACAACTGATCACTCTGAGAGTGGGCACTTAAAAACAGATACACAAACGAAAAAAAAGAAAAGGTTCAAATCCCACAGTTTTAGCACAAAACTCCTATTGGCTCCCTATGGACTGACAGCAGAACACAGCATCTGTCTACAGGATATCTCCATAAAATAAGGAAGTGGAACTGACATAAAGAGAATACTGCACAATAATGGTATTTTTATGCCTAAGTCATATTTATGAATATAATTCACATGAAAATCAGTAAGGTGTTGTGAATCTTACCCTAAACTCATGAACTGTGCAGCAGAACCAGGAATTGAACCTATGGGTATTAAGTTCCTGCCTAGCCTACTAGTCACTAGACCATATTTCCTTAGGTAGAGAATTAAGTAAATATATCAAGTCAGCTGCGTACTGTTGAGCTTGTGTGACCACACATCGCAGACAGTAAAATACGTCACCATAAATGACCTACTCCATACATATGACACTTCTAGTTTCGATGCAAAGTGTTCAAGTTCCAAGTGCAAACGCATGCAGTAAAAGCGGTTTTACAGGTGAAATAAAATATACATTGAAGCATGGAGTGTTATTCCAGTTTTCAAAGTATCTTTGAAAAATGGTTACACAAAATTGTCATTACCATTTTGAATCCACAAGAATGACACATCAGCGGAAACGAAAAAAATTTCTTTCTCACTAATGAAACCAGGCACCTTACTGCAGCACACTTGCAAGCAAAATGGACTTGCTGCAGAAGGAACTGAACTGGCATGACCACAACAAAGGATTTTAATCTACAAGCGCTGCACCGTGGAAAGCAACTGCTTGAGCAAGCATGCTCCATGCAGATAAACCAAATCTTTCATGCCGCACTTAGAAAAACAAATTCCATTCACAAAGCAGTCTCGCTCCAGACATCTCCAAAGTTTGGGAAGGTTCAAAGCCAGGGTCAGCTGAGGTAAAGAAAGACAGCACACACATTTTTGGATGGTGAAACAAGTTCTCTGCAATACAGAAGGGTGTTGTATGGTATTGGTGCTTCCAAAAAAACGTACCATGGCAACACTACTACGGTGTTGAATTCACCTTGGTAAGACTGGCAGCGCATTCAACCCAACCCACCGCTAGTCTTGTCTACAATAACACAAAAGCTTTTACTTCTCATGCCCGCAAACAGCAGAGCCACCATGACTCATGATCCGTTGCTCCCAAAGCAACGGCACGTTCACAGGGGACAGGCTGTGGGGTAGCACGACTGCAGCAAGCACAACTACAGGGAAACACTCTCAAATCCATTCCTGTGACAAGAAGCCAAGACCATGTAACCCACTCAGGTTATGCATTATACGAATTTCAGTATTACCTAGAGGCTGATTTCACACACACAATGGCTTTGGGGAGGCTACAAAACGTGTTTCAGCAACACAACCTGGAGAAAGCATGGCCACTGCACAGCTCTAAAGATTATACCTACACATAGTGTAACCAGAGTTGAGAAAGTAAGCCTGCAATAATGAGAAGATTTTATTAAAACTCTCCCATCTTAATCTATTCAGACTAAAATTTTGGTTTTATTAGTCTAACTGTACACTATGTTTTTTTCTTGAAAAAATGCTTCAATCTGCTAAGAGAAGTCTTCTCGCAGATGGACTGGTAATGAAATACAAACAGAACATTAAATATGAAAAATAATGCACAGCATATTTTTCTCCTTTACTTATTTAATCTTAATTTGCACCTAGTCATTTTCACGCTGAGCATCTTATGTAGTTAAATAATTAGTGTAAATTAAATTTCACCTTTTTTTAACTGGCAGAAATGGTGAATCTGAGTCGGTAATTATTTCAAGTTTTGCTGCAATATGGGAACAACTCAATAACCTGAAGACACTTAAGGATTTGAACAACAAGACACATGGGCTTTTAACAAATCAAGGAGGACGTAATAATTGTGTATAGCAACCTGCAGGGCAAGAATCCCTCTCTGCAGAGCCTTATGACCAGGACTACTAACCTCTGAAGATCTATTCGAGGACCTCAGGATGTGAGAGTTTACTCCTGGCCAAGCCATCACATGCACACACACAGATACATCCCCTTCCTGCCCGTGCATCAGTGCCACTCGTGGCAATTACTGTCTTTCATCTGGCAGCCACATACTTGCCCTACTCTGCTCACTCAGATCATGCTTATTTCAACAGAAATCCCACCAGAAATAAAGGCCAGACCATGATGGCGAGCAACCCTCGCTACTCACAGGCACCGAGCCCAGCTGAGCCCAGCTGTGCCCACCTGCCATGGCTCCAGCCTGTGCTCACACAGCCACAGCTCACACCCTGGCAGCCCTCAGGACACCCCTGTTCACACCCCAGCAAAGGTGCACAGGCTTTCACCGTAACACAATGCAGCAGGCAGCCACAACCCCCCTCACAGCTATGCCCATCTCACAGGCTCTACAGAAACGTGGGGTGAACGCTCCCCATGGGCCCCACAGTGCTCCCACCTACCCCTGACCTTACAAGTCTCAGCTCTTAACAAAACCACAAGGACTTCTCATCCAAAAGAGTAAGGGAAATTCAAGTAAAGTACACTCAAACCCTCCTAAATAACCACATCAGAAAATTGAGCCCATGCTACTATTGATAGTGTGCACAAATATTTCAACAATTTTATGATGTCCTTACATAACATTCATCTGCATTAAGAAAATTATGGAGTTGCAGAAAGAACATAACTATTAGTTAGCCAAAAACCACTACAGAGTCTGAAGTAAAGAGTACTGGAGATGATACAAATACAAGCATTTGTTGAACCCTGTATTTGGTTATCATCATGCAGATTCAGGAAAAGATCTTTCTCCACCTACAAGACCTTGGTGTCCTCACATGCCACTACGTAGACCCCCAGCTCCAAGCTTCTGCAGCTATACCAGTAACACATGACAACACAGAACTAACTCAATCCAGTATAATAAATGAAAATTCTCCTGAACACTGAAATTTCTTGTAAGTTTTCATAAAAAAGCAAGTTCCTTCTGAAGGATGTTGCATGGACAGTCCAAAAGAAATCCTGCATTTGTTTGGAAAATAAGGACATACTGAGAGCAACACTGTCTACTTCCTTACAGTGCCTTTTTGACATCCCTTGGCCATGACCTGAATGGCCTCATGTGAGAAAATACATGTTTCCGTCTGTGCTTGCTCATCTCCTCCTCTCCATGCTGCTATCAGAAACGGTGCTATAGCTACAGAAGCAGCTTACAGATGTAACTGTTTCTCATTATAACATCTCAGCTGTTGTCTGTACCAATGCATAATCTGCCACTGTGCACATATGGTAGTATATAAGAGATGACCATAAATATCAGCACTCATTTTTGAATATTTGTTGTTGGTAACAATAAAATCTCAAAATACAGCAGTTAATAGCCCTACGCCACAGACTACAGCTATTGAATTTATGCATGAAGGAAGGAAGAATACAGACTTTATTTGGTCAAAATGAGAGTGAGTAGGACAGTCTGAAGGGAAATTCAGGAGCAGTTTAAACCATTTCTTTCCAAGAAGTCATTATTCCCACTCCTTTCCTAAAGACCTGTTATCCTCACACTTTTATTTCCTAACATTATTTAATATTTGTATCCATGCCACTAAAGCAAAAAGTCATCCCAGGATTAACAACTCTGCATGACTTTGAAGATCAGGACTGAATAACAGCAATGAAAATTCTCAAGGAAATATTATTAAAGGAAGATTTAACTTAAAATCAATTGCTTTTATTCTAATGCATTCATATAATCACTTGCTTCCCCTTTCCATAAGCTGGCTGTAAAATCTCTTGAGACAGAGGACTATTGTATTGTATACATGCCTAATGACCCTATAGGGGCACATTTAGAAGAAGAGATTTACATGACACTTTACAGGGGCAATCACAGCTCATCAAGTTATTTTCTTTTATATGTGAAGTCAGTCCCATTTAAGAGAATTTTCCCATTTATTATTCTACAGTGCTTTTTCAAAGGGAAAACAACAGGGGGGGTGGGGGGGGGTGGGGGGTGAGGAGTGAGGGGTGGAATTTGGCATGCATATATACAAAATCCTCCAAGGACTGCACATGCCTGAGCAAATTCACTCTTCTGTCTGTTAAACATTCCCAACCCAAGACTTTGTTTTAAGACACATCCTCATAATGAATAGCTAGACCTTTTCTGTATGGCTGAGAGTATCAACACACAGTATTTATTTCAAAACCCAGTCATATCCTATACCTCAAAAGGTTGAGTGCCATTATTTCTTTGCCTATCTTGCTTTTCCCTGCATACAAGCATCTTACCAGGCACGATTCACATTACATAACTCCAGCTTGTTAAAAACAACAGTTATTTAGCTAGGTAGTGTGATAGATTAATGAAGTAAATCCAGAACTTGCTTCTTACAGAACACAGTCAAAAGCTGCTCCCCTGATAATATGCCTATGCAACATTAAACAAACGAATAAGCAACTGCACCAGCACTGTTTACATTCAAAGTTAATTAAATCTTTCAAATTCAGGATACTGTACTCTAGACTACTCAGTGCTTTTTCTCATGCCACAAGATGCAAAATCCCTAGTGCATATGCATTTTGAGAGTGACCCGCCCCCCCAAACCATTAGAGAATTACAGTTGAATATTGAATCAATTTCACTTGCAAGAACGCAATATTGCTTTAATGTTTTGGATGACTTTGATGAGACGAAATTCTCGAGTTAGCTGCAAAATGCTCATGTTTCTCAGATAACCGTTCTTACTCATGCCCCTGTTTTGGTTATGAAGTGTAAAAGCAGCAGCCAGAGAGGGTTAAACAGGTTTCCTGTCAATGCTCTCTGCAAGAAGCAAGATTCTGTATTACAGCAAAGCAAAGAAATCTGTTCAGGCCCTGTATATTCAGCATTATTCAGCACTATTGGGACCACATTCCAGGATCCCTCAATGCCCACCTGACAGTGTGTCCTCTATATTATGCAAGTGATGTGGTCTCCCCAAGGCAAATCATCACCTGACCATCCTGGTCTTTGCAGCTGAGCTGTATCCAGTGACATGCTCCCTGGAGCAAGCCATTGCCACATAACTGTATTCTCTTCTCAGTCACTTCTCCAGGTGGAAAAAAAAACCCATAAAAATCAAAATGCTCATATTTCTAGCATCACCACCACAGCAGGGCAATACAGAGGCGACTGGCTGCCCCGGAGAGGAGGCAGCAGCAATGGGGGCCCTGTGTGAGCACCGGCTGGCTGCCGAGCCCAGACCTGAAACTAGGTCTCAGCCCGCTCGACTGCAGGGGAAGGGAGAGAAAAAAAAATATTAAAAAAAAAAAAAAAAAAAAAGGCAGCACTTTCTCAGAGCAGGAAGAAGGGGAGGCCATGAGCGTTTCCTGTTGTGCAGCTGAAACAAGCAAAGACGTCATTACATTTACACTCCCTCAGGGTGTCAGCAGATTGAGGGCCAAAGTTCAGTCATTTCCAATGCACTGCAAGGAGGGAGGTTTTGGAGGAGAAACCAGCAGTGGCTTTATTGCTAACAGCGTTCTCTGCACTTGCATAGCAAAACAGCTAAGCAGCGTGTTACCAGGCTCAGCTGCAAAGGATTGTATGTGACTAGAAACAACATTTGCTCAGGAGCCATGCTGCTCTTGTTTTTCTTCTACAGCTTGTTTAAGAATATCACTACAATATAGAAATGCACAAAGCTCTCGCTACAGCCTATACTTCTCCAAGCATCTGGAAATCAAGTCTTACATATTTTTGGATCCCATTGAGTAGAACATGTTTTGTGAATGCATCTGGGGCACAAGCGGAGTGTAAAACTACAGGATTCCCTTGTCAGATATGGCTGACAATCCAGCAAAGCGAATACAGATGCTTCTTTCCAATTTCATCCCTGCCTTTCTGAAGCAGATAAGGGCCCAGCTCAAGGAAAAAAGTAAAGTGGCAGTGGGAGTTCAGCATTTTGTCCATCTGACTGTAAGTAAATCATCAGTATATTTACCTGGCAAGTGTAGGGAGAACCTGGATTGCCACTCTACCCACCATGCTACCTTCTTAAGTTAAAAACTAGAAAGACTTTCTTAATGGAAAGCATCATTAGGAATGCAAATGAGACTACCCAGGAGGTTTCAGAGTCTCCACCCACTGGAAGCTCTAAAAAGCAATCTGAGCAACAATCCATAGGAAATGGTTTGGTTATAGCTGATCCTCCCCTGGAACAGAGGGATGCACGGGCTTACAGTACACTCTCACTCATGAGACACATTCTAGACCCATTTTAGTTAGTCTCTGAACAACATGTCAAAACACAGTGACAAACACAGTCAGTCCCAGCAACAACCTCTGGTGTCCAGGACACTAGACTTTTCCACTGTACACTGAGTAAGACTGCTTGGGTAGCAGTGCTCTACTTGATAGATGCTGATTTTCAAACAGAGGCACTTAATTCAACAAAATTCAATTTAGAAGGTTACAAAGAGTTTGGAAAATGCTTTTCTGCATTTTCATCTCATACCGCCATCAGTAGTTGAAGAGTATTTTTGCCACGTTTCTGCAATAACCACCCTGTGGTCACACCGGGAACTGAAGCCAGCCTTTCAGCTCTAGTAATTCAGAGCTGAAACTAGGGATCCACATTTGTATCCAGGACTCATAATAAATCGTATATTTCATGGGACATATGCAACACCACCGGCTTGCCAAAACTGCTCATTTTACTAAAAGAAGGTCAAAGATAGTATTTTTAATTATTTATAAACTAAACATTTTAGATATGCTTTTAAAAACATGAACTAGTTTTGTTGTTTTCTACCCTTTCTTTTAGAGGTAAATTTTTCAAAGACAGCTTATCTTGAAGATTCACTGCCCAGTTACCATGAAGATACCTCTACTGCCTCTTGTTCTGACATTAGCTTGAAGACTTAATCCTGAAGGTTGTCAGTCTGGCACTAATCATCAGGACTCTTCAATATTAGAAAAGCAGACAAATGAGTCTTTGGTGTTGGCAACAATTTGCAGTACACAATACATAATCTGCGGGAGAAAACCAGATTCTAACTCTGCACCAAACTGAAGAAGCATTCACTTTACCAAAGACAGTTTGGATTCGCTCAATCGGAGTAAAGCAATCAGAATCTGCCTTTTAAAAACGTGGGCGCTGGATCAGAATCCAGCCCATATGATACACAGTGATGGGTGTAGGCCGTAACAGTCTGAGGGAAAGAAAGTAGGAACAAAACCTTCAGAGTACTCTAAGAACGCTTCCATTGTGCACAGCATCCTAAACAGCATGTAAGCAAGCCATTCAGTTTTCTGAAATGTGACCATAAAGTACTACACCCATTCAGAATAAGCTTGGTCAACTATTTTTAGCACCACACCTTAAAACTAAAGAAATGCACCCACAATTTGTACTTTTGACTGTACTGAGACAATTACCACAAGGCACAACCATAGCATGCGGCCCAGATATGCAACCATTCAGCACCAGCACAGAGTATTGCAGCAAACATTTTTCATACATATATGGCTGCCTATTGCAATACAGTGCCTGTTAAAGAACAGAGAATATAAGGGACAGCAGTGTTTTCACACACCCATCCATGTCCTGAGAATTAATCTTCAAGTAGTTACATCTTACTGTTCTGTTAGTTGAAGATCGGTATTAAACCATCTCTGCCATGGTTTGAGATGAGAAAGTATGTTCTCTCCAGTATGCTTTGCATCCAAATATGACCTCAATATGTTTAAAAGAGCTGTATCTGTTGTGTTGGTTTTATTCATTTAAAGTTCAAAATTTAAAGCAAAGGGACAGATGCAAACTGAACTGGCCTCACTGTCAGTACCCTTGGTATGCTGATGAAAACACGTGCTTTTCCACTCCAAAACAGAAGCTGGTTAAGTACAAATACATATGGAACACAACTCTTACACGCTAAAAGCTGGCTACCTACAAAATATTTAACACCTTTACAGATTCCCACAAACTCAGTTACACTTTTACCCTTTACAACTCATCTGTGCAATACTTACAACAAAGCCTCTGTATCGTATCACTTGGGAATCTAAACTACATACAAGATTTTTATAATTCTTTCACTTCCATTTGAAGGAACATTTGAGAAATGTAAGTGGAAAAGCCATTATCTTGAGATTTTTTGTTGAACTGTCTCATCACTAAGGGAAGTCTCTCAAGAAATCCTATGAACAGATAATTAAAATATCCTGTGACACTTTTATGGGGAAAATAAGGCAAATAAAGACTACAAGGTCCAAGCTGCCAAACACCTGATAACAGGTAATTATTTATCTTCAAAATATATGTGGCAGAAAACAGAAGGGGGAAGGGGGGGGGCTTCTTTTTCACCATAAACCTAGTATCCAGCCTAACTGCAACAGTACACAAGAAGCAGCCTGAAAGACTGCCCACCACTGAAGGACACAATCCAACCACCAGTAAAGTCACAGCAATCAGAAATTCCTGAAGTGTTCTCCATCATCTGCCTTCTCATCTACCACACTCTGCTACCCTGTTCTGTGCTCTCCTGCCCCCGGAGGGCTCTGCCTTCAGCACTGGTCTCCCTCCACGTACCTCAGGGGGTCTCCAAACATAAGGATGCACAACCTCCTGTTCAGAAGCTACTGGAAAAATGCCATGTTGCAAAGAGAAAAACACTACTACGATTATGTAGTAAGGATCGGGTTTAAGATGAAAACATAAACCTTCAATTTCAAATGGGATGATCCCATATATTGCAGATGTACGTGAGTGTCTGTATAGTGTGAGAGTATATAGGCATGTATGGTGTATGTATGCATATGTACATACATGCACTCATGTATGTGCATGTGTATGTAAGATAATGTATATGTTTGTATATATAATTATATGTATACACACACAAAATAGAAGTTAATATATGAAAGTGATTCGGCTAAGTGGAACCAAAACACGGTGATTTTAACTATCTTTTGTAAGTAATGACTTACGGAGATTCTTGGACAAGACACATTAAGTCCTGGAAGCTAAGCAGGGGAAAGGCAAGCCTTTATTTTGGGGCTTGCTCAAGTATTTATATTTCATTTCAAACGTCTAACCAAGGCAAAGCAGATCGGAAATTCATGTTTAGGAACCTGCAGTTTTCAACAATAGGTAACCTAATTTCAAGAAACCAAAAGCAATCGCTGAAATATTTATTGAAATTGCTTTCATGGAAACAATGAGAAAACACTATAAAAATGTTAAAAATATTAAATCAGCTTGACTGCTTCTGTATCTCATGAATTCAAGAAGAACCTAGGCAACAATAATATTTAGAATAAATATTTTTCTTATGGGAATAGCATTTTCACTCAAATTGACCAGATGATATCAATTAAAAAAACAAAGATTAGATACAGAAAGCACATCTACTGACTTAAAAATGAAACTGTACTCCAGTGAGTACAGAGCTTGTTTAAGACGACACTTGCTTTTCCTTTCAAAGATCTTCTTTCCTAGGCTTCTTTCCTTTACAGTATTTTGAACTAATTTCAATCCATACGATGAAAATCTGTTCACTAAAATTTCAGAAAGCACACATTACTCAGTGTAAAATACTGCACACATATACAGAGATTAATATATCAAAGGCAAATCCAATACCGATTCCAAACTCTGCACTTATGCTATATGCCCACTTTAAAAAAAAAAAAAAGACTAACTGAAATAAATAATCATCAGTGATACAAAAATACAGTAACTTTCTACGCAATATACCATCTGTTCCAACAGAAAACCATGCTGCAGCAAGCCACAGGGGCTACAGAGACGAAAAGCCCTTGTAGAAGAGCCAAGCACTGTAATGAGCAGTTTCAGAAGCTGTGGAAAAGTGTACCAGCCACCACAGTAAGGAGACAACCTGTAACACATTCAGTGGGAACTTGCCGTCCTGCAGGCAGGGAGGACCTGGGCTGCCACGATATCCTGAGAGAGCTCCCAGGATCTTGCAAACCCAGGGTCAGAGGTTTACAGCATACCAGTAAAGCCAAGCAGTGCTGAGGAGCAAGTGCCAGTTGTTTGAGATTCCTGTAAAAAGCCATGTCAAAACACCACAAAGTTTTGTCTCCAGAGTTACAGACACAGTAAACTGGATTTCCCCAACTACTCCTCCACAGATCACACCTCCACCAGTGCTGCTCCCTGCTCTTGTACTATGAATCTAGCATCTGCACACAGAAATAGTTTCTAGAACATGGGAATGAGCACCCTAGTATGCCTGCTACCCCTGAGGCTCATTAAAAATAAGAGTTGCTGTTGCATGCCAGATGCTTGCTCACTGTTGTGTGCCTTACAGCAAATAAAGTGCGAGCCTTCCAGCCACTCGGGCAAAAAGGCAGGCAGGAGAGACCCAGATCAAAGAAGTACTAAGGGGTGCTCTGTTATGGTTAGGAAGGCCAATTAAGGTGTGCATCCCTCTCCTTCCAGCTGGCAAAGTCTCATGTACTCAGCATTATGTAGTAAGAATTTACTTCTGCCACTTCTATTATTATTCATTAGGTGTGTGTTAAAAAAGCATCCTACCTTTCCAGCTTTTTGTTGCAATATCACACCAAATACAGGCTTCAGGGCAAGGTCTGAGTTCTTTAAACCATGCTTGTAAAAGCTTTGCTTTTGCTCTCTGTCACCATCCCCAGAACAAATGATGGCATCGCAGAACCCTGGGCAATTAGGAGACCATACCTGGACTGGAGGGAATTCATGAGCCAACACATTATCACAGCTCTCATTAATAAAATAATAAACTGTGCAATTACAGTGGGTTGTACACATACCTCAGGGTATGCAGTAAGGCACAAATTTAGAAATGGAATGTTTCCAACAAGCAACAACTTAAACAGGCAAGGATCCTTATCAAACAATTATGTTACTCAAGAACTACTCCAATAACTGGCCCTTTTTGCCCAAGGTTATGCATTCTGAAACCATATCATAAGCTTTGGTTGACCTGGGCTTTTTCCTTTTCCTTTTTTGTTTGTGGTATTTAAAACAAGAAAATAGCTCATATCCCCTCCAATCAACCCATCAGGTGCAATTCTTTCAAAATTACATCTAAAAATGGGAAAGTGCAGAGAGAAACCCAGTTATCATTGATAACCCAATTCAGTTCAGTGCTACTGGGCTTCAGATGGAGATACATAGGACAGGTAGGTTACACTAGAATGAAACATCACACTAGAACTTTGAAAACCTATTGTAAATATTGTTTTATTTTATTTTTTTTTATGCTGAGCCATACCAGAAACAGGAAAAAAAATCTCTGTAATTATGCCACTTGAAACTAGAAGGTATCAGACCTCATTAGGAAAAAAAAACCCACCATCAGCAACAAACTGAAATGAAATACATATTTCTCACATCTTAGTAAGCACTTCCAAATCCAGATAATGAGATTTTACTGAGGAAACAAGCATACAGGACAGGTAACGTACACCCCAAGCTTCAAGCTCACAAATTCTTGCTGGAACTACGATGCCCTCAGGAACCCAGCAAGTTCCTTTCTCAGATTAGTTATAACTACAGGAAAAAAAAAGAAAAAAAAAAGCTAAAACCACAGCTCTAAGCCACTGTCGGTTCCAACACTTGTACCTAAGACTTTGTGCATTTTATATTCAAATCACAATGAAAGCACCTTGGGGTAGATAATATATCTTTTTCTTTCCAAACTACTTTATACCATCTGGCAATGTAACAATCATTTCTGTTGAGAGTGCCTTTTGTTTTATAACTTCTCTGCCTGAAGTATCCAGAGGCTGCTTCCATGTAGACAGTTTTTCCAATATTCTCACCTAGTGTTACTATATCCAATGAAAAGCAAACATCACAAGCTGAAGGTTTCCATTTCTAAGCTGAGACAGTCACGAGGAGCACTATTTTAGCAGTGTAAGTCCTATCTACAGCTGATGGCAAAATCCTGGCCTCATGAAAAAAAAAAAAAAAAAACCAAACCAAAAAAAAAAAAACAGTAACAACTTCTCATTCTGCACTTATTGAAGTCAGGATTTGATCCAAAATGACAGGGTTTTCATTTTACTCACAAGAGATGAGGCAGCTCACACAGTAACACAAGCTGTGCCAAGCACAGTTTGGTTTCACCTTCTCAGCTGTGGGGCATTGATTAGAAAACTGACATGAGGGCAGGATGGTTTTGTACTTGACACCAGAGGAAGTGAAGGTCAAGCAACAAGATAACAAGTGCTGGCACAATGCAAGTGTTTTTTATGATATCTTTCATTTACACAATCTATTTACAGGTAGTCTGTTCATGGATTGACTTTCTGGTCACATTTCTACACCCATGAGACCTGGCATCACTGGTTCGGCTATGGTGCTGAAGTGGGTGTCCCACCAGAGGAGTGAGGGTTAATAAGCACCACCCACAAGCTGACTGTCACACACCATCAATGAGAGGGCCTCAGAAACAATCCTTTAACCTTCTGACTAGACAAAAAGTGATACCATTATGTCCTTCAGAAACAAGACAATATAAAAGGAATTCAAAGGGCTTCAACTTAGAAGACAAACATCCTCAGGATCCAGCAAGACATCATCCTGGCTGAATCAGTCACAGGCAATAAAATGGGCCATGCTCAGTTACTGACTCTGCTGGCATCATCATATCAGCAATGTACCAGGAACAGTGGATAGCACTGGAGAAAGATCACCTGGGCAGATTCTGATACCCATTACACCAAAGTGAAACCACTGCAGTTCATCAGAGAAAACTAACATGATTTTTTTACTTGTTTAACAAAATGTGGCTGTGTATATGCATCTATAGACAAACTTGTGAAATAAATGCTAATACACATAAATAATGCAAATAAGTTTATTTATTTAAAAAAAAAAAATATGTAAACAATAGCAGAAGTTGAACCTACATTGAATCTAGGACAAATCTTTCTCTCTGTGACAAGCAAGCCAGACCTGCAACCACAAGTTCTCCTGAAGTTATTCCAGGTATACTGTACTGTGAAGGAGACAGAACATGACTGGAGGCAAAAGCTACGATCACATAAATGTACATAAGTGTGTAGGTATATACATAGACATGCATACTCAAATACTTCCTCATGCAATATAGCAAAACCCCTCCATTTTCTGGTGTAATCTGTTTATTTCTATGGGAAAACACTGAAGCAGGAGCCAAAAAAAGGGCATTTTTGGCGACACAAAAACACAGGTGTAATCCCATCGTCTGGATGTGAGGCTGTCTGAATTATGTAACAAAACTGGGAAGCACAGCACTCTGTTTTCTAGTGCGTATCTCTGTAAATAACCACAAAATCTATTAATTACACTCTTGTCTTGCCAGACAACCTACTTGACTGAGAAAGAGTCAGTCAAAATTGGTTTCATTTGTTCCCTTGCTTGCTAGTTAGTGGGTTGAACTCTTGACCAGGTTCAAATGATACTGGAACTAAATTACATCACAACAAAGCACATGTGCGGAGAAATACCTGCAAGCGTTGAGCAAGACAAGGCACTGTATTCTGCATGTCAGTTATCTGTAGAGATGTCAAACAGGTTGCTACCACTGTATCCCCAATGATGCCGTCCATAGGATCTTAATTATTCATCAAGACATGCTTGTACAACTTGTGATTGAACAGGGATTTTAAAGGCTGTAGTACTAAAATTCTTTGGATTGAGGACTAAATGTTAGAGGGAAACTTGATCTGATAAAAATAACTTATTGTAGGCAATTATAATCCACTGTCACTCACATTCAAACCTCCTCTCCCCATCTTATTTATTTTCTGCTCTAAGCTTCGTTCTCAACCAGCATACATCCAAAAATGTGTATTTAGCATCTTTGTTTTCTTCTTTAATTGCTAAGGCTGTGAGAGAGAAAGAAAATTGAAAGGTTTCTCTCACAGTTACTCCATTTGTGTAAAACACTGAAGTGAAGCTTTGGAGAGGTGGGTGTAAAGGAACTCCATCATCCCATGTGTCTTTCTCTTTCCTGCCATGCAGAGGGTGATCTGGGGAGCAAGGGAAGGAAAGTCAGGGTATATCAACTGAAAGCTACTTTGCCGTTACTACAGTAGAACAAGCAAAGACCCCAGATACACCACTTAGATAGAAAGTATCACATAAAGAACACAAACCAAAACTAAAGGAGAGGTTCTCCTTGTATGCCATCTTTTACAAGTGAATGGGTCTGGGCCAATCTGTCATCATGGAAGGTTCAGGTTTATCAGCTCTGAATGCTGAAATCTGTACAATCCAGAGGCAAGACAAGCATTTCCAAGGTGCTGCATAAACACACCTTATCCTTGCTCCAAAAGAGCAAGTTTTAGAGGATCTTATATGCTTCCGTTTCCTTGCCTATTACCTTCTCACCTCTCTGCCAAGCCTGTTCTTAAGAGCAACATACAGAGTGATGAATTTCTGTCCACAAAGAAATCACTAACTAATTTAATGGAATCACTGAACAGCTGGATGTTACATTTCCAGCTATTAGTGACCTGAGCTAAAAACAAAGCAGAGAAAACAAAGGTACCCTCTGTCATCCTTTTGGCTCCTGACATGTCACAGACCAAAGTCCTGTCAACTAATTAGGCCAAAGCAAGGTGTTATGGGAACCTCCCTACTACTGTATACCAGTCCCAACTTACAACCTTACTCCTTTACAAAAACATTGCTGACTCAAAGCTGCCCTACTAATTACTCCAAATTATGTAGCAGTTTTACTAATGCATGGCTGATTCTCAAGTTTTTCACCAATAATTAACATTACCCACTATGATAAATTAGGTCAAAGATGAGTACAATTTGTGTATTTTTTTTTAATTAGTAATTAAGTAAATCAGAGAATAAAAAACTAAAAAAGATATGACATATATCAAACGTGACAGACAACTTACTGGACCAACTTCATTGCCCTCTCCCTCTCAACATTTTGCCACCAAACCAACCAACTGCAGAGGTAGCAACACTGTATTTGCCATCACTCTAGCTCTAAAACAAACACCTTCTTGTGCGTTTGTACTTCACTAACATAATTTCCTACTCAAGCATGTTATATAAATGACTCCTACCCTTCCACTTCTCATAAATTTCTTCAGAGGTATCAGTAACATCTTGCTAAGCCTGTAACAAAATTCAACTGAACCTCACAAAATTAAATATATACAGCTGATCCATTATTTAAGCCTTAAGAAAACAAAGATTCCAGCCAAGCAGCACTGTGAAAACATCCACTAACTTTTAAATAAATTTTGCTAGTATTGCAGGACCAAGCACAAAATAACGGAACAGGTTCAAAGTTCTGTTTGACACAATTTTACTAAGAATGTTGGAAAAAATGATATTCACATAGCCTTGCAAAGATTTAAAAGTTCTACAAAGATTTTAAAGGCTCTTTACTCTAACAGCCTAGTACCATGACCTCTCCTGGTGATCAAAATAGACTATCAGATCACACAGCATCAAGATGTCCAACTTTATGGTCTCAAAAGCTCATAGTTAAATCCTACCTTTATCAAAGTGTAGAAACTTTTATTGACTGAAACACAACAAGAAGTTTGGTGGTAGGAGTCTATGAATATCCATCCAGCCAAAAATAAGTACCTTTTTCACTAAAGAATTATTTTATCTTAAGACAAATGCAGGGGAAAAAAAACCTTTCATAAGTAGCTTCAGAAACTGTGTTCATAAGCATAACTGATTTTAAATGGGAAACTCAAAATTAGTCCATCTCTATTGTTATGGAAGATCATGAACTGTACTCAATTCTCTGTTCTGCAACTTTAACAAAACAGTTTTAGAAACTAAACTTTCAGGATGAATCAGTGTTCACAGGTGTCACAGAGGACTCAGTTTAACACTGTCAGCACTCACAGAAGTCAGTTAACCAGGGGCCTGTATTATGCTCTAGAGCATCTTTTTTTCGTTGCTAATGCTTGTACAGAAAGGAAGAAAATCACTTTCAAATCCCACACACATTGACAACAGTTAGAGCAAATAAAGATACTTTTTTCCAGCTGAGCCATCTAACTTAGCTATCTTTGAGAGACAAGGAACATGAAACTACACACACTTTTAGGACTTTCGTGAACTGACTACACTTGAAATAAAACTACACCGAGCTATGAAGACTGTTAATAGATGTCAGCTACTTAGTCTCTGTTGAATACTGACTTTGGTCTAAACTATTTTTTGCTCTAAATAGTGGCACATCTTGTTGTCATGTAAGGGTAACCTCAGTTAATATTTCATGTTATTCCTTCTTGACACACTACAAGTGTTTTGTTTTAACGCAAACCACAAATACAAAATACATAAATACAGAGACTGGGCCATTTAACTGATTTAAATGAAAAAGCAATATGCAAGAAAATCCCACTGTAATACTAATTCTGATAAACATGATCCTGTCCTGTTAAGATTTTTCTAAACATAAAGCTCCTTTCTGCCTAAGCACAAATAATACTTTATGGGAAAAATGCTCATTGAATTATATTATTTCAACAAAATTAAGCATTCTGCTGTACTAAATTCTCTGCAATTGTATCATGTCCTACAACACGTAATTAGACATTTCTTTCAGCTTTTTAAATTGCTTAATAGAAAGCATCCATTATTACTCCGTATTTATAAACCACCTGGTAAGAAGTGCACCCAAGCTCTGACAGTCCACCACCAAGCCCAGCAGAGGAAAATTCCAGGCACACCACAAGAGTTTGGGGACACAGAGAGGATTGTTAGCTAGTCATGCCAGCAACAACATCAACCTCTGCAGCCTAAAAAAGTCTAAACTTCACCATAAATTACAGAAAATAATCTGGGGATTTTCTGCTTTTTTTCATGAACATTTTCTTATGAAGATATTTTTTTACTAAATTACCTTTTAAAGGTCACCTGACACTGTAATTTCAATTCCTTTTAGCTCCTGTAGTTTTCACTTTGCTATTAAACTGAACTACACATGCAAATTATCTAACTGCTTTCCTTTGTATGGAATTTCTGATAAACCACTACCTAAATAAGAAACTTGCTGAAATAATCAACCTTGAGTTCCTCCTGTATGACACCACAGCAATTAAAGCATGTCTTTTAAAAAATACTCTACATCCTTTCCCCCCACCCTTTGACAGCTTACACAAATTACATCATTTTAGTCAGATTTGCAGCAGTTTATTACAACTTCAGTTGCAATGAAGTGAACTTACACTTTTAAGAACAGAGATATTCTTTACAACTTTTTGTGCAGGATGGAATTTCTTGTATACTAGAGTTGCGTTTTTCACACTCAATAGGCATATTAGGACAAAACTGTCAATCACAAGAAAAAAACAAAACAATAAAATAATTTTCTGTTAAACGCAAACTGAAGTGCAACAAAACAAACCCACATGTGCATGAAGTGGCCATAAACCCATTACCAACTAAATTATTACAATACTTATGGTTTCTATGTCATTTTTAGAAAGAAATTTTCTGTTGAGACCAAGTTTACCGTGACAGAGGTAGAATGTGCATAGACAAACTCAGAAAATGGATATAATCACTGTACAAACTAGTCATATCAGCGTAACCATGTACCAGGGTAATTTCTATCAGATAATTATATCCTTGTTGGTACACTGTATTACTTTAAGAATACTACCATTTAAGTGGTACTTTTATTGGTAGGTATACCTTGAGACACCCTCCCCATCCAAAGTGGAGAACAAACCCCACGTATAGGTTTTTGCTTACTCATACATAAATCTATGAAAAAGTAAAAGGCAATATGCAGTTTCAAGAAACAGTAAAAGAGGTATGTCCAGGGCAGAACAAGGAAATACAGAAAGACAAGCAATGTTGTAACCATGAACAGCTGCTGTCCACACTCTGCTGCTACTACCCTGCCATACAGAGAACGGAGAGTGACCATTTTGCAGATGAACAAAAAGCGCCTGAAAGACAAATGAAAATGAGCACCCAGAATCCACAAAATTTCCTCTGTGCAAGAAGAAACTCTTATATTTAGACCATATTCATTATGCTGAGAAATTAATCACAAGACAACAATATTAAAAAGAAAAACCAACAAAAACAAGAGACTTTTAATTTGACAGGCACTTGGACATCTTATGATTATTTCACATCGGGACATTGGGGATTTGGAAACGCTGCATCAGACTGTTTCCCCTACCCATACCCTCTCACACCTTTTTCAAGCTCATAGTTTTGTGAGAGATTTCTGGAGACAAATCTTACTGTGGGCAACCTACTACAAATGAGTGGTTAGTGTAAATTGTTTAATTTATTAACGAAGGCTCAGAATGCTAAAATAAGAGGTATAAAAAACAAAACTCAGATGTTTCCAGAGATTAACATATTCTTTAAATTCACTGATGAATTCTTAAGGTCCAAGTAAGGGCTCACTAGTTGGTTACCATGGAAAAACTTCTAATATTTCTATTTACAATGGATTTTTGCTCTCAGGCTGTCAGACTAGCACTTTTAAAAGTCCTAATTTCATTTGAGAATGAAAAATATGGCCCCAACGAATTGCTTTTTAGTATTTCCTGCTGAAATAAATAGTTGTTGCAAAGTCTTATAGAAAGTGTTTAAGCCCCCAAAACAGAAACAAAACTGTACAAAGCTGCTATTTCCTATGAAAATGGCACAGCCGGCTTGAAACTTTCATTCTTTTGTGATAATTCTGTGCTACTTTAATTAAATGTAGCATCCAAATCACTGACTGAAACATGAAAAATACTGTTCTCCATTTTCCATCTGGCTTACACTTCCCCTTGCTGTTCCTTCACTTCTTCAGGAACTGCTAGATAGTTCCTTCTACTGAAGGGGGGGAAAAAACAAACACACCAGTTAAATTACAGGAGAAAACCAAATAACTTCCAAAATAGTTATTTTAATCTGTAACATACTACTTCAGAGATGCTGCTTAAGAAATGTCAAGAAAAAATAACCTGCCTCCTTAAATAAAATAATTTTTAAAGCAGTTTCCTCATAACTTATCAGACTTTCTTCAAATAACAAAGGTATGCAGCCTCTGCACTCCACACTTCTGTGGAGCTCCCAAGAGTATTAGCAATTAACTCCTTCTGAAGACTTTAACACATCAGATCTAATAATAATTATGTATTCCTCCTGCCAGGAGGACCAACAGTTTAAACCCATGCACTGTCAGGTTCACCTCTTCTCAATGACTGAGGTAAGATGGATAAAACATTTTCCTCTCTTTACCCTGTGTGAAGGCCAGCACATGAAGAACCAACTTTTGCTGGGCCTGGTTTATATTAGGACCTAAGACAGGCAGAGGAAGTTAGTACTCAGCTCTGGCAATTTACCTGGAATTCTTACGCTGAATCAAGTGAGAACTACATGCAGGTAGTACTTCCTGAGCTCTACTTACAGAGCTGGATGGAGAACTATCAATATGACCAACCACAGCTTATTGCAAAGCCCCATCATACTCAAATTTGAAAAACAGCTTGCCATATTTCGTTATACAAGTCATATAAGTGTGACTTGTATACTCCACAGTAATACTCTTAAAATAGTAAGCATTTTACTCTTGAATGTGCAAATATTGCAGTAGTTTGCTAAGCAAACCACTTCTGCCAGACACACAGCCCCTGTATTCCCATTACTCCACCTGATACAGTTAAATTTCAAAAGTAGTAACAGTAACTGCCCCTGCCGATGACTCAAAAAGTATGAGAGGGATATGCAAAAATGGTACTCACTACTTTCACCTTTGTTTAGATCCAATCTACCTTATTCTTTTAAAAACAAGCACCTAAATAAATGAATAAACAAATAAGTTTGGCAAAATGCTCAATAAAGGTCCTGCTTTTAAAACCTCCAGCTTAGTTACAAACATGTGGACCAGTGTTGTAAGTTTACTCATGTAACTGAGTCCAGACAATGGTATTACAAATAGTTAAAAGTCAAAAAAGAATAGCCTTGTAGGGTGCCACCACATAAACTAAACATGTTATACTGCCAAACATTCAAGGAGACACATGTACCATTATTCAGCAAGGACCGCATAAATGCATATGGCTCTCTGTTTTGTCTTCATAGTAACAAGAAGGTTTGTAAATAGATGTCACATATGAGGCAATCTAGTCACTTGAGAATCTAAAACTCTTGCCTTTGTAAAGAAGAGTTCTGCACTGTTGCCACGCAATTGGACTTAAATACACAATTAAAAGTCCTCCACATTTGTGCTTCGAGACAAGTGCTGCTCAATTTTATTCTTATCTAGCAGCAATGTTTTAACATGCAACCTCAGCCAGGATGTATATAACTGCTATGCCCAAAAAACACTGGAATGCCACCACAGTAAGAGGCTATAAAACATTAAAAATCCAGATTGTTCTATCAACAAAAGTAATGACACCCAGACTTTGTACCATATCACTGCTGTCTTTGGACAGCTGAAAACCACAGTAACTTTAAATGAATTTACAGACAACAGTAGGAACTTTTTCAAACTCACACAGCAAAAACCCACTCTGTCTAATCCACAACACAATTTTTTTGAGAAACAACGCAAAGCAAAAAAAATAATGAAGAAAGTTTCACATAATCTATACCTGAAGTTTTTCAGAAGTACCTCCTGACTGCAACGATAAGTAAAGATTTAACATCTAACTGTAAATAAATACAACTCCCAGGTTACAGTGCATCAATCTAAATATGTCCACATGCTGCAAACCTAAGAGGCAGAGACTCTCCTATCTTTAAAAACAGATGCACTTTTTTAGCATGTCTGCATATCATTTTCACTATCAAAATACTGAGGATTCCACACCGTGTCTTCATAACCAAGGATCAAATTCCTCCGGTGGCCAGTGGTAACTCACAACAACAGAATTTAAAAACTGGGCCCACTGAATTTGTACCTTGGTAGACCAGTCGTTCTTTTAATTTAGTAATTACTTGGTGTCCCCAGAATTCCCAACGATGACCAGAGCCCCCTTGTGCTAGGAGCTGCACAAATACGGAACAGAAGGTACGGTCTGCACGCACAGCCCCACAGAGCAGAACAACACAGACCTGTCGATTAATGGTTTGCTTTTGCCACTCTGACGACTTCATTTACTTCTTTCAGAATAATCCACAGTATACGTTCATTAGGAAGGGGAAGGAAAAAACACACACACACACACATTTGACTAAGTAGGCATAAAATGTATTCTGGATCATTTAATAATGTACAAAACTAGACAGGTTTTACATTAAAGTTGACTTCATTTGAAAATGAGATAAGGGAAATTATTTAGCTAAATATTTATGCTGAAACTCATTAGTATTTCTATTAGTTTAATTTGAAAGGGTACTTAAGAATTATTGTCATTAAATAAAACCTTTAATGTTTGGTGGAAGTTTAATTTCTGCAATTACCATACGAAGGGGATAAAAAAAAAACAAACAACAACAAACCATCTCAAAATAACGTCTGACCACCAGTGCCAGCTAATAAGAAAAACAGAACTCTTTTTCTGGGAAATTGAGCTCGGAGGCCGTTTATCGTTGTCCCGGGGCCAGCCCCGGCCGCCTGCCCGCGGAGACAAGGCGTGCGCCGGCGGCCGGCCGCGACCCCGGGCCAAGGGGCCTCCCGGCGGCTTCCCCGCCCGCGGGCCGGGGCTCCGCGGGGCACCACCTGCAGCAGGGACACCGCCTCCCTCCCCGCCGCTCCGGGCCCCCTCGCACGGAGGGGAAGGGAAGGCCGTGCCGCCCGCCCGCCCCTGGCAGGGAGGTCGGAGCGGGCTGCGAAGCATCACCCGGGCTAAACCGGGGCTTTCCCCGCCGCTTGCCCTCAGCGGCGGGGCAGCCCGCGGCGTCCCTGCCTGCCCCCCGCCGCCGCCGGCCCCCGCAGCGCGGTGCCGGTATGAGATAGCCTATGCGGCAGGCGCGGACGTGCCGCTTACATAACCACCGCCGGCCGCACACGCACCCCGCGTTACATAAGGGACCGTGCCCCCGGCAGCCCCCGCGCCGCCGGCCCCCGCCCCCACGGCAGCCCCGCCGGCGGGCGGGGGAAAGGAGGGCCCCGGCGGCGGCCCCGGCCGAGCCCCTCGTTAACCCCCTTCCTGTGGCGTTTACACGTCATGGAACATTCCCGGAACGGGCCAACGTCCCACCCACTTCAGGGAACAGTCACCGCGGTGCAGCGCGCACACGCACTCACACACACACACGCAGCCCCGGCGCGGCGGCGGGTCTCCCCGCACACACGCACACCCCCTCTGCCCGGCGCCTCCCGCGGGGACGTGCTGGCAGCCGGAGCCACACACACGCCACCCCCCGCCGCTACCCCCGGCGCCCTGCCCGCCGCCGCGCCGGGTGGCCCGCGGCGTCCCCCCCGCAGGGCGCCCCCGCCCCCCCCCCCGCAGGGCGCCGGAGGCTGCGGAGAAAACCCCGTCGGGGCGCCCCCCCCCCCCCGCGGGCGCCTCTCCCCGAGGGTGACCGTGCCCATTCCCCGCCACGGGAGGGGATTACGCAAGGCAGCCGGCTCCTCATCTGCATACATTTACAAGCTGGGTATTCCCCACATTTCCTAACGGTGTGTCACCGACAAAGGCCTGTCCCCGGCCCCGGTCCCCTCCCGCGCCGGCTCAGCGGCGCGCCGGGCCGGGGGAAAGGCCGCCGGCCGCGGTGCCCCGGGGCCGGCGCCGGTAACTGCCAGCGCCCGGAGCCGCCGCCACAGAGGTGACTTACCGGTCCGGCGGTTTTACAGCCCCGCCGGCTTCCCCCGCCGGCGCCCTCCCGCCGCCTGCCCGCCCTCCATTTACCCCTGCAGCCCCGGGGCCGGGGGGCGCCCGGCGGCGGCCGCGCTGCCAGCTGCTCGGGCGGCACCGGGAGCGCGGCCGTCAGACCCCCCAGCTCGGCAAGAGCCCGCTCTGCCGCGGCCCGAAACCCAGCCCCGCGGCGCTCCGCACCCGAGCCCCGCCGCCGGCAGCCGCCCCCCGCCGGCGGCTCGGCGCGGCTGTCAGCTGGTGCCGCTGACAGGGGACGAGCGGCGGGGCAGGGAGGAGGGGGCTGCCCGCAGCAGCCGCTGCCGCTCACCTGGAAAGTCACCGAGGAGGAAGGAGGGAAGCCCTCCCGGTGCCCTTGTTGTTGTTGCTGCTGCTGCTGCTGCTGCTGATCCCGCCGGGCGCTCTTGTTGCTCCTTTGCTAAGGGCTTGCCTTGAGTGAGGTGCCTCGCGGTGCTTCTTTATATATAAAGCCAGAGATATTCCAGCGGCCAAGGGGCGCCCGCTTCACGCATTTATCTTAAGGCAGGTCATTTCTCTCCCTCTTTTTGGAAAGGCTCATCACCATCACCCTGACAGTGGCGGAGGGGCTGGTGTTGCACGGGGTAGAGGCGGAGGCCCGGGAGCCGCAGCCCGCCCCGGCCGCGGCGGGAGGGAGCTCCGCGCTGCAGGCGGCTCTGACGGGCTATTCCTGGCACCACTTCCCAGAACAGAAGTTACAGGGCGGCGAGCGCGGAGCGAGCGCGAGGAGCGCGCCGCCCGTGACGTCACCGGGTCCCCCCGCGCGCCGGCGGGGAGCGAAAGGGGCGCGACCGACAGCGCCCGGCCGCGGGGTGATGGGCGCCGCCCGCCCCTGCCTGTGCGTGCGCGGCCAGCCGGCGGGGAGGCGGCGGGCGGCGAGGTGCGCCGTGCGGCCGCGGAGGGAGGGAGGAGGCCGGGCTTCGGAGGGCGAAGCCGCGGCCTCTCCCCGCCGGCGGAGATCGCCGCTCCCCCTCCCCCTCCCCGCCGAGGGAACTCCCAGGAGAGCCAGTCCCGACTTGCCGTGCGCAAAACCGCGCGTCCTCCCGGCCCGAGAATTTCCTCCGAGGACGCGGGATCCTCCTGCCTCTCCCCGCCCGCCGCTTCCTTTTTTTTTTTTTTTTTTTTTTTTTTTTTCCTCCCCTTCTCCGCCCCCTCGCTCCTGCCCGGTCAAGATCACGTTATCTGTCAGGGAGAACAATACACCGCCAGGGCTCCCCGTGGCGGCCGCCGGCCCCGGCTTCGCAACCTGCCTGCCAGCGGCGCCCGCCCGGCACCTCCGAAACCGGGCACGGCTGTGCCCGCTGGGCGGGCGGGCGGCCGCCCCGACCCTCGCTCACCACTTCAGCGCTTGGCCGCTTAAAGGGGGCCGCGTAGCACAGGGGCACGGCGGGGCTGGCCGCCACCCCGGGGGGCAGGTAGGCACGCCGCGGGCGCCCCGGGCTCTGCCGCAGACACATGCACTTATTTTAACAGCCTGGCGCCGCGGCGCAGCGCCTTCTCCGAGAGCGGCCCGTGCCACGGACGGCACCGCCGCCGCCGCCACCTCACGCCGGCTAACGGCTACCCGGGGCTCGCGCCGCCACTTCCCCCCGCCGCCGCTCACGGGGCCGCCCGCAGCCAATGAGCGCCCGCAACGTCCGGGGGCGGGGCCGGGCTCCCGCAGCAGCCACCACCCCCGCCGGCCGCGGAGCCGGCCCGCCCCCGGGGCAGGGGCGCCGCAGGGGGAATACCCTGCTGGCGGGGCCGGGCGGGGCGCGCCTCCCGCTGCCGGGGAGCTGCCCGGGACCTGCCCGCTGCTGGCCGGCAGAGCCTTGGCCGAGCCGGGACCCGGCCCAGGGCGCAGCTGCCCGCGAGGGCTTTGGGCTCGCTCAACCCGGGCGAGGTGACGGGCGGCAGCGGCGGCGCTCCCGCGTTAGTCACGGCCGCAGAGCCCCGTCCGCCCGGCCGGCTCCCTCGCCTGGGCAGCGCGGGGGTCTCCGCTCCGGCTCCGCCTGGTTGGCTTCGCTGTGGCACAGGGGCGTGCTGGGCTTGCGAAAGCAGGGCTGCCATTTACTTGTCAGACCACAATGATTCTCCTCCGGGGAAGCCGTGCCGCCGCGCCGCACGCCGAGCTGGAGCGGTTCGGACCCGCAGCGCTGTGGCCGTGACGTCGGAAGTCACAGTGACACCTGAGCATTGCCGTGATTCACACCGGAGGAAAATCTCAGCCTCACGGATGGAAAGGAAAGGGTGCATGCATAAATCCCGAAAGCAGTAGTTCTTACGGTAGATGCCAGGGCAAAAAAACCCCATTATTTCATAATTTTAGTAATTAAGAAAGTCAAGTCGTTCCCGGAGCTTTTAAGGACTAGTAATTCAGTACTTGGGGTCAGCAATACAGGGGCACAGAATCTATCAATAAATACCCTGTCACCCTAATATGGTCCTTGGTCCCTGTTGACTTTGGTGGCCTCAGAGTCCGATTCACACAGGGCTTCACTGTGCGAGGAGGTGCGAGAGAGCCTCGGGATGTCTTGGGACTCACCTCAAGTGATACGAGATGCACCGGCATCTCGTGCAATCACAGTTTTGCAGTAACTGATGACTTCTGTTACAGAAAAGGCTTGCTCCTGCAAGTACGTTCAAAACTAAGAGGGCTGAACCAAGTGAACAAGGAGTTGCTTGCTCCAGTTAAGGCTGTGAGAATGTCTGCCTTTGTTTTCCTGATTTTCAGCGTAAGTGATACTGTCATTCCTGACACCGAGTATTGTTTGACTGGAATTATTCTGTCTGAGTAAACATATTGACCTTGGGCTTGTGATCTTTATTTGATGTCATGTCAGAATAAGTCAATGGGAGACAGGAGTGCTTAGGATTTGTTACAAATTGAGTTTTTTTCCCATTGCAGTTGCTTTCCACAGCAACTGCCTTTACCTCTGCCCCCAAATGACAGCTGCCAGTATCTTCCCCTCTGGGAAGCTGCAGGCTCCTGACCAGCACATTTGACTTGTTGCTGTATGCCCAGCACTGTCTGCTGCTCTCCTGCCTCTCACAAGGCTTCAAGAGTCCATTTTTATTGTCACAGAGACCAGCTCACAGAAGGTACTGCAACAAGATTCAATCATTTTAAAATAATTTTAAATAAAGTGTTTACTGACGATTATTCTCAAAGCAAAGTAAAAAACTCCACGTTTCTCTGTAATGCTTTTCAATGTAAGGGTCTTTTTCCAGTTATGTTGGTTATCTCAACGAGTTTTCCTTTGCATCCTTTCCCGCATTCTCCTTCTGTTAGTATCGCAGCATCTGAGCCACAGCCATTTCTTTTGCTGTGGCTCCACGAGGTACATGCCGGCGTTACAGCTCTTGGGCACCTTAGAGTTCCTAGGGAAGAGACAGAAGCTACACATGGGCTCAGACCTCAGCGGTTGTACATAATTTGTTTGGCTCACGCTCTGAAGCAGGTTTTGACAGGCTGCACAACTTGCAACTGCAAGTGTCCTTAGCTTGGAGGAGACCCCCGCCTACCAAAGAGGCAGGGAGGTGTTTGCATGGTTCCTTCAGCCCACTCCCACTTTGTGCACCATTGTAGGAGAATGGGTGTAATGGAGGACAAACTTACCTTCATCCCTAACCGATGCCTCTTTCCCCTCCCACGGGGAGCATGAGGCAGAAGTACTGTCCCGCAGAGGGACTGCAGCTGGGATGCCCAGGTAGTTTTTTTCACAAACTCCTGCCAATAACTCCACAGAGAGGCAGCAGACATCTGAAATCACTCTCGCCTACTTGTGACAACAACATAACTTAATAATGATGTCCTTCCATCATACCCTATCATTTCCCTCTAGATTTTTTTTTTTTTACATTTACATCCAGCATTTAATAAAACTATCACACTAACTAAACTGAGAGGAGAACTAAGGGAGCTTTCAGGTGTAAGATTTACAGCTGTTATTTAAATGCAGATTTTGCAGACTCATCAGAAAAGCAGTCATTCTTGCTGCTTGGAAAACACCTTAGCCATCACAGCTGCTGCTAGTAGCAAGCACAATACAGAATGGTAATATTCAGCAATGATGTTCACCGTTTATTAAACACTATAAATTATTCTGAGAACTTGGTTTGATCTCAGAACATACAGAATCCATCAGTTTTGTAAACTGTGCTGCTCCCAAAGTAGATAATAGAAAGCATTACATAATTTTTCTATAATAGTACAGTTGAAATGTTAAATAACCATTCTTAAAATAGCTAAAAATTTTAAAGCAATTTGTCCTTTCTTTCTTGGGGAAAAATTCATCGGTCCCTGAACCTGTACCCACAAGCTCTTTACCATTTCTTTACAATGTTGTTACAGATAGAGCCACACCAAAAGAGAAAATTACTTTATATAAAGGGATTGATACTATCTGTCAATTTCAGTGTCAGTATTGTAAAGCAAAATGGACCAAATTTATCCAGTTTTCTGAAAGTCTCAGAGTGTAGGAGCACAAATTAAAATTAGTGGTGTTATCTTGCTCTTTAGCATCCTCTTTCTTGAGGTTTGAGTAAGTGAGAAAATCTATGGGAAACTGTCTGGGAATGGCTTTCCTCATAAATAAACAAATACTATTAGTTTCCTATCAATGTTGTTTAAAACGCATCATGATTATTTGTGTAGGAGCTTCCTTCCGTTTTCCTTCATTCCTTTCTGTCTGCCTGCACTGCAATGTCTCTTGCTGCCCTTGTCCCTTCCGCCCCCACCACTGCCTTTTCTAACTCCCTAGTTACACTCAGCACTCCTTGTACGTACTAGTAAAGCTGCAAGATACTCAGGGCTGGCTTTCCAATGCTGAAAGGGAGGTATGCTCCCTCTTCTGTCCTCCTCCTCTTTGGAGGACCTGCTCTTTCTCCCCTGATGAGTGAGAGAAGGGCCCTGAGCTGGATGCTGGGGTGATGAACAGCTGGCGAGGATGAAGGTCCCTGCCACCAGCCCCTCCTCAGGGACTCAGGGGGCACTCCCAACAGCTCTGGGGCTGGGAAGGAGGGTAAGAAGGGGGACCGAGCTAGATCAGACTTGGTGAGAGCCCTGAAAGGGCTGCATTTGTCTCTTACTTTACTTTGGATGCCTAATGCATCACAAAATCAGCTTGTAGAGCAGTATTAATTCAGGTAACTGAGGGGATTTTTACTTTGAGAGATACCTACCTTCTACTGACCATCTCAAGCTCTTCTTTCAGAGATAACTGGCAGCTATGAGTTTCACAAATCCTTTAATCGTTTAATACCATAAAACATATTTCCAGCCACAGAATTCCACTTTTCCATTTGTAGGCATTGCTTTTATTTTGCTCAAGTGCCATCTTATCTTGTGAGAAAAGAGAAAAAGACATTGCTGGTTCACCCTCCCAACACCTCTCCTGATGTGCTCCTTGAATCTGGGCTGCTGTATCTTGTTTGTCTACTCTCCTACATAAACAAGGGTCATCTTTCCTCATAAGGGAGTGTGCCCGTGACTCCTCCACAGAACACAAAGAAGTCACAGTGAAGCACTTCTTTATCCACAACAGCTTCAAGCAAATACAGTATCAAATGGTGCGAAGGAGCAAGAAGCCAAGGTGGTTAGCTTGAACAAGCCTGTGTGTAAATAATTCTGGCAGAGGGCCCAAAGGAAGAGGAGTACTATTTGCCTGGTAATGAACAAATGGCTCTACTTCCTGAAGGAAAAATATTTTTCTGCTATATTGAGCTTTCCCTCAAAAAAAAAAAAAAAAAAAGGAGAGAAAGAAAGAAAGTGATTTTCTCCACATAAAGTATTTCCAGATGCAGAACTAACATGCTGTGTGTATCAACAGCTTGATAATAGCATGTCATCACTTGACCTTGGAAGGGGGGGAAAAATTAAAAAGGCAGAATTTTCTGAAATTATGCCCTTTCATGGGAACATTTTTTAAAGCCCATGAATTCTGGGAAAAGATTTTTGAATAAAATTTGATTATTTTTACTCATTTCCATTTTTTCACAGCTAATTAGCAAGCTGAATAGGAAAATCTACAGTGCTGACCAGAAACTCAGCTGAGTGATTATGTGCATTTCTCATGTGAGAAAATTGAACCCTGTAAGTGCTATATGCAGATCCTCTTTGATCATCCTTTTTAATATCACAACTCAATTATGTTTTTGAAACACCCTTACTTTTAGGCATTTTGAGGAAATATTTTGCCTTGCTAACAAGTGGGCTGTGTTTTTAGGGACTGGTTATTTCTCTTCAAATGAAAAGTAATAGCTGCTATGTATTTTGTATACTGTACTCGGTTCTCTCTCCCACCTTGCCCCACTTTTTCTAGGAACAGCTGAAGTAAGAGCCTGCCAATGACACGGTGTGATGTAGCAACTCCTGAGTTATATATAACCTGAACAATTAAGCGACTTAATTTTCTAAAAGCTTACCTATTTATATTCCTATTAGACCTAACAGTCTTTCACTTAGCATTCTTCTCAAACGGGCAACTTTCAATTTTCCATCATCTTCCAATCCAAAGAAACCTCAAGTGCTTCATGTGCAGACAATTTCCTGCACAGGCTGAGGAGAGGCCGCGGGGCAGACCACTCAGTGGCGAGCAGTGACAACCTGAAAACAGAGCAAAGGAGAAATTCTTGGCGTCTCAAAATGGCAGAGGGCACTTTGGATAAGAAAAATGACATTAATGAAGTTGCAGCTACCTAGAATTTGGCCATATTATCCTATCTTCCTTACGTTCCTGGCACATGTCATGGGAACCTTCCTAACCACACTGGTTGCCCTCCTGGTTTTGCATCTGGGGAATCTTCCCACAGGCCAGCGCCCGGAGCATCCTGCAGATACCTTCCTTCACATCTCATTCAGAGGGAAGTGTGCCACCTACTGAAGGACCTCGGCCACTTTCTCTATGTCTTGGGCTTTCTTAAGTTCTTTCCTATTCCTGAACTTTCCAGGCCTTCACACTATTGATTTGAATTAGAAATTAGTCTTTGGTTTATGAAAGTTCGTAAATTCAGCAACTGGAAGGTCATGGCAATGGACATGAGCAAATGCAATCCAGGCTAGTTCCATCTAATTCACGTGCAAGCAAAGTAATTTGAGATAAAAATAAACACTCTGACTGAAAACAAGTGTTACCTCTACATGGCCACTTTTGCCGGAAGTAGGATGAATACCAAGAACAATCTTTATAACTGTGAGAAAAGATTAAATTTGGGGATAATCAGTACAACACATGGATGTGTTGTCAATACTGACATACACACTATTTGCACTTTAAGTATTAGGTAGGGCATTTTAACAAATGAATGAACATCTTCCTTTACCACCAGATAGTAGTTACCTTTGATAGTGCACTTTGTTCAGTTAATCATTCGGTTGCACAAGCTCAAAGGAAACTTTACATGGCTGCTGTCATAACTTGTTTGACACACCTAGAAAATGTCCTTTGGTTACCTGTGTCTCATGCCCCTGAATTATTCATGTACAGTAACGCATCGGGTTTGCTATCCAAAAAGTTGAAACAGATTTCAGTGTTGTTTCATCTGTTGTAGTAGTGGGTCATAAATATTTATTTTAATAAGACCAATTGCTTTTATTAATATATGTGGAACTGGGTAACTGAAAAACTCTGTTTTGAGGCTCATTAAAGTCTTTCACTTTGGAGTCAGTGTTTTAAATTCTGCTCATGTACATTACAGTAGATAATCAAAACATCTAAAATTGTGCTTCACTGAAATTAACAGATGTCTTTAAAGCTTATCACGCTTCTCTATTGGATTTATTTCCTAAGAAATCTTATTCTCCAAAATTCTGATGAAGAATTTCATCATAACTTCAGCTGGAAAGTAAAGAAATAAAATAATATGTTTTAGAATAAACATCTTAATGTATTTACAGTGTGAAAATGTGTATAATAAAAGTTTGAAGTGTTTCTACCACTTTTGTCACAGTCTTAACCACTCTGTCATACAGCACATTAAAATCTCTGTAATACCTGAAACTGTACCACTGAAGGTTTCACATATGTAGGACATAGAAGGGAAATAAAATTCATCATCAGCAAGCACAAAATGGGGAGAGATCTAACTCTAGACTCACCATCACGGTCACAGAACCTATAGTAGCTATCACCGAGCAATAAAAAGTCTGGAGGTCATTGCAGGGGTTAAGAGGTATAGAGCTTTATAGATCTAGGGTGGCACATACCAAATGTATTTCTGGTCATTTTCTGCCCATTGTGCTCCCAGTGGGACCGCTCAGATGGCAAAACTCTGGGGGCAGGCAGGGCGCGAGCCACCAGCGGCTGCGCGGTGGCACCCCTTTGGGTGCAGGGTTTTCCATCTGCGAACTGCTCCCGGGGCTCCCTGCCCACTCCCGGGGCTCCCTGCCCTCCTGCCCTTCAGCTCCCAGGGCATGCGTGGCAGTCGCCGGGGCTCTCAGGTGCAGGAGGGTTTTGTGGGTTACAAAAGGTCTATCAATAAAATTATTAATCATGACAAGAGAGTGAGCCAAAAGTGAACTCTCACTTTGATATTCTCAAAATTTAACAACATAATAAGGTGCCATCCCTCTTCCCTGCCTCCTTCCAGGAAAACTACCTGGTTTAACAGACTTAAAACAAGCAAAAAGAACCACTTCTTGACACAGCACACAGTTAAAGCGTGGCCCTGGCACAGAAGAATGCCGTGGGGTGCCAAAGTATGCAAGTCTTCAAAACAAGATTCACCTCATTAGCTGTGAGATAGGCCAACACGGGCTGTTAAAACGATGGCCCATATGCATGCAGATGCTCAGGGGGTCAGTCCCTAAACCGCTTGCTGAACTGGCACAAGTGGCTGTATCATGGAAAAAGTATAGGAGACAAAATGAGAAAATTCTTCTCTTAAGCGATGCCATTGGCCACATTTTGAGGACAGTAAATTACACAGAGCTTTCATCTGGCTGCAGTAGTGGCAGCTGTTATCTTCCTACCAATTTATGGGGATATTTTGACTCACATTTAGCCTCTCTTTCTGCAAATGTGTGACTACTTTGGGGCTTTTTCATGATTTTCAGTTTCAAAGATTATATGAAGAAGCATTCAAAGAAAATTTCATTTCATCCTTGCACTGTTTTTCTTTTTCATAATGAAAGAAACATTGCAGTGCAGGTTATATTTTCTGCTTTGAAAACAGAAATGCATTAAAAGATCTCCAGCAGGATACTGATTTGTCATGATGTAACCAATTCTAAAAGCTAAAAGATCAATATAAATTCTATTTTCTGAATACCACAAGTTTAAAAATGTAAAATATCCAGACAGCAAACTTTGTATTAACTGATTTTTTGAACTTCTAATATTTTTGAGCCATTGTTAGCCCAATTAGGTGTTCAGCATATATTTTGCATTTCAGAATCCGTATACCATTCATCTGGAGTAAAGAGATATGAAAGGGATGTGAGTCATTAGACATATTCAGGAAACATGTTTCTGAAAAATTAATACATGACCAGTTGCCAGTAAATAGCAATCTGCTACATATACAAAAAAAAAAAAGTATGCTATAAAGCTACATATTTTAATGATAGTCTTTAGATGTTAAAATTGTAAACTGTAATGGAAACAATGTTCCTCTAATGGAATATTTAATATCACTTAAGATGCACTAAGGACAGCACAATGATTCTTACATCAATGGGAGCTAGGTAAAATTGCCTAGAGTCAGTGTAGTACAGTCAAGTCCGAAGTCAAGCTGCTATGTAAAGGTATACTTAATTGTTAAGTGCAGGAATAAACATAGTGGTGTTCTCTTGGGCTTAAAGTTAAACAAATGCTTGAGTGTCCTAGACTTTACAATCCTGTGCCCTCCATCCTCTCCCATAAACAGTGACATTTCTTACACACCTCTAGAAGAAGAAGTATGATATGGCTCAAATTGGTACACTAATAAAACGCTTCCCCATCTCCAGTGACTATTAATATGCATATAGATCATTTTCTTACATTTTGAGAATTAGATTTTTCATGTGTGTGGGCACTACTAAATACAGACAGGTTGCATTCACTGGATGTTGTTCATTAACAATATTATTTGTGGTCTCAGTATAACTATGAGGAATCACTGGAGATGGGGAAAAAAAAGCCAGGTTGTCTGTTTGGTCAGTAAGAACATTGGCAGACTGCGTAAAAAGCATTTTTCCCCTAAAGCTAAAAATTGAGATTGCCAGTGTAATAACCATGTTTTGTCAAGGAACTAGGAGGAAGCTTGTTCAGCTGGGGAAAGTCAGTTGGAGGATACCAACATATACAAATAAGAGAAATAAGAGATTCACTCCTGGGCTTACAGCATGGCTATCGACAGTCCTGGATCAAGGTCCCTGGGCTGTAGAAATGACTAAAAGAGCAAATTAAAAGTTCTGTGGCATCTTCAATTAAACTATAATTATACTTCAACAATCCAGAAAGTTTTGAAACTACAAAAAAGTTGGCAGCAGCTAACCCTTTGTGCTGTGAGCAACGGGCTCTTTCACAGCCATATAATAAACTGGAGGTCATCTTTTTGTCTTATTTTCTCTGCCCTAAGTAGGTGTAAAGGTTGGCTAAATAGTTTAGGTGAAATGCTTTTCTTTAAAAAAAAATATTGAATCTTCCATTTCAGAGGAAAAGCCGAAGTACTGCTAAGGACTGTTGATGACTGTAGGCAACAGGTGTTCCTGAAGTATAAATTAACATGGAGTTTAGTCAAACGAATAAAATGTAATAAAATATTCTAGGAGACAGATATAGTAGGAAGGTGGGAGATGTTGCAGGGGAGAAATCACTGAATCCATGAGGTCAGATATAGCTTCAGACAAATTAAAGGAAATAAGAGCAGAGGAGATAATACACAGATCAAAATAGGTGGCTGTGTTGACAGTAAACCAGATGAACATATTTCCTAGTCCTTTTCAGTGCTAGTTGTCCATTATCATCCCAACAGGACTTCAGAGACTGCACAGGCATTACCCATTTAGCTGAATATATTGCCTACATACTCTGTACCGCTCAAGCTACCACAGCTGAAGAACACTTATGGAAAGCCTAACAAGCATCGAAGTCCTGCAAAACCAGAAAGTTTCCAGTTTGGCTTCAGTGAAATGCTGTTAGCAATCAAGAATATAACATTCTTCTGATTAAAGAAATACTTGGGCCAACAAATCAGGTAGCTGGTGGCAGTCGTGTCTGCAGTTTGGGATCTTTAATTTCGCTGTCTCAGACTGACTAGCAGACTTAGAGTGCAACAGTTACAAGTTTTATATTTCCTTTATCTGCCTCTCCAAGGCCACAGGAGACAGTGCAGCTATCATAAGTGGTGTAGAAGTAGATTTTCACTCCATACCATAGGATCTGTTGCCAGAAAAAGCTGGTAAGGAAATCTGAATCCAAGCTCATTTATAGATATTTGGACTTTTTAATTTGGTTCTTATTACTTTTCTGCTAGACTCGTACAACACAGAAGACAACAAAGCTATAGCTATGCTAGTCAATGAACCAGGCTAGGGCCCATTCTCTGTCCCTGAGGACTTGTGTCTTTAATGCCTTCCAAAATAGAGTGGCATCACACACACACGCTACCTGGCAGGAGCAGCCCTGAGCCCATGCTATTCCCCAGGCTGTGCTCAGGTGTATCTGGCAGACCACTGTTTGGCACAAGCCAAAACCCTGCCAGGAACATGTTCACTGCTGAACAACAGGCTAACGACCAGAGGGCTGAAACCATGCCCTGGCCCGGTATTACCCATCGGGACAGAAATGGCCTAAGAGAATGAAAAGATGCACAATCAGAAAGTCGAGGGAGAACTGGCAATATGCAAAAAGAGAAATGAAGTGCATATTGGCAGGGAGTGAAAAAATAAAGTTATGCTGGATGGGGAGAGAAGAAATACCGAGAAGGAAATAATCTCAATTCAGGAAGCACTTAATAATGTGTTTTAAGTTAAAGCATATGCTTCAATATTTTCATACCGATAGTCTGTGTGCCTCAAGTTAGGCACATATTTGAGCAGCCTGCTGAGCTGGGGCTCTGCAGTGAAGTTTCACAAACTGCTTAAAGTGATATAAATCCACGGCATCACTGAGAGAGATGAGCTTCCCCTTCCCCATGTCCCTAGCCCTGTTGTTCTACCTTCTCTCCTCTGCTGGCATTAGTACCTGTGCAAGCTGCGCTGCCAGCAGCACCAGCAATGAACTTGCAATGGGGACTGGACAACATGAGCAGGAGAGGTGAGGGCAAAAGTGTTTTTTTCAGCATCTGCAGCTGAGCTGGACACAAGCTGAAGACACTTGTTAAACTGCACTCGGTGTGTCCTCAGCCACTCCACTTCTCCTTCAGCAAAACTAAGGAGAAATTTCAAGCTTATCTTAGATGAGCTGCCTGAGCCTTCACAACCTTTTTCTGAAGTAGTTAAAAAAGCACCATATCTCTGTGCAGACATAGTGTAAGAAACAGATCCATCTACGTGACTGCAAATAAATAAAAAAATACTAATTTACATTTTCAGAACAAACATTCCAAAAAAATGTGGATTTTTTTTTCCTGAAGAAGTGTTTGACAGATGGTTTGAGTGAGGAGTGGTGAGGCACTCAAACAGCACCCATTTCCTAGTGTTCTCTCAGCTATTTACACTTTCTGTTGCACACATTAAACAGAAAGCACTTCTTCATAAGCTTCAACTGTAACTTTTAGCATATAAGAAAAAAAAACCATCCAGATGCCCCATATTGATACCACTGTAATGATATTGCTTAAATTATTGGTCTCCATCATTCAGTGTACAGTACATATATAGACCAGTTCATTAGTCAGGAAGAGACAATAAAATAGCACAGCACCATTTAAAACCTATTAATCTAGATAGCACCATTAGCATAAGCAGTACTTTATTATTACCAAATTAAATCCATTATAAGTACCCTGAGTACCCAATCAAGTTAGCAATAAACTGACTAAAGCTACCTACATGAATGACTGTGCTGCTTGATGGGATACATTTTGTATTGGTGTACATTAATCTGACTTTTAGTGTGCTGTACTGTTATTTATAACGCTGATAAACTGACTTTATAACATGTAAAACAGCTAATCATTTTATGAAAGAATAGTTAGAATGTTTTCATAAGTTTTGTGATTGACATTTTTTTTTTTCTGTAGGGGCTGCAATGTATTTTCTAACATACCATAGTACCATCTGTAAGATAATCCTCGATCACTGTGAAATTTAACTACTTATTTTTGCCTTCAGATTTTACAGGACTTAGGTTAAAGAGAACGGCAATGAAGACCAAACATAAAATATTTGGAAAAATACAGTGCTGATTGGATATTCCGGATGACAAGGCTATCATGTTGTCATTGTTCCCACTGAGCCAGAGCCCTGCTAGTGCTGACTGCAAACAGGTGTGCTAGTCTGTCAGGACAGAATGGGGTTCAGACTGCTCCTCAAAAAACACTTCAGATATTTCGAAGGGACAGAACAAAGTCAGAGATTTACTAAGGAGAATTTTAAGAAGAAAGGTAGTTATTTAAACTATTCAACAGTAATGTATATTTTTATCTTTCTAAGAACACAGATATAGTTTTTTATCAGTTAATTGACTATTTTAAAAGTCCATTTCTTGTAAGTGCTACATATGCCAAATATTGTATATATGTATATGTAATTCATGGTAAAATGTAGGATTCAGTTAAAAGTCAGCTCTAGGCTCCCCCCAAGATTTTGCCAGTGGAGGCTGTCTTTTTGTTGTGGCTACTCTTGCTGTAGTGTGTGACTGCCTCTGAAAAGATTATTCTCCCAAGCCATCTGTATAAGCAAGAAAACAGGCCTTTTCTACAGATGGGAAGCAGAAGCTAAAAGATTATGACTTCACTTTGTGCCGGCAAACAAGAAAATAAGGAGGAGCAGACCTCCCTGGTGCTTTATAAGTCCTTATAGAGGGGATGCAACGCCTCCCTGTCTGGTGCAATTTCCACCATACATGTTTTGATGGGGTTTGTATATAGGATGGCAAGTGGAATCAAGAACTTGATTCTATTTATCAGAAGTCAGATGTCAAAAAATTGCTGTCATTGTCAATAATTGCCTCCCATATACATACAAATATATATATATATATATATATATATATAAAATTATTTCCCAGTGCTTTTCCTAGGACAGTAGAGCTAGGCTTTCACATAGACAAAGATGGGACATGCTGCTTGAATCCCAGAAAGGGGAGATTTCTATCACTGCCCTGGACTTCTTCAAGCCATTGGGGAAGAATGTGGTAGGATCAGCATCAGGTTTAACTGGTGCCAAGTATCAGTCCACTATCTTACTCCATAGGTGGGATTACAGGCAAGAACCAGAACAAATACCCAAGGCCCCAGGACATCAGGAGTCCACTGGGATGAGCTAAGTTGCAGCACCGATGGGCTGGCACAGAGAGGAAGGGACTGTGCCGCCTTCATTTGCCAGCTGCTCCCATTTTTGTGGTATCAGCCTCATCTTGGTACTCAGTGCAAGTTTTTTCTTAAGGCTGCTGTGATTTTCCCCTGAAGTAAAAGGGTGTATGACTGGGTCCTTTCTGATAAACTAACAGGATAAGAACTGACATAGACAAACCAGATTAGTTGACAGTAAAGATACACGGGATGTGTTTGAAGGACATGAATAGTTGTTGCTGTTGTTCAGCCTGAAATAGCTTTGCTCTCCTGAATGCAGTATGAAAACCTGCCAAGAAAAGTAGACTATCACAGCTGAACGTAGCTCTGTGTTCTAAGACTTACAATAAGATACACGTAGTACTTTAACCTGGCCTCTCACTACTTTTTCCAAAGTTCAGCCATAACAATCATTCTTTTGAAAGTCAGATTATTTTGTGTAATTTTCCTATGTAGCATGACTTAGTTGCTTAAGAGTCTTTGAAATTTAAGAAGGAAAGAATCTAATGGAACCAGAAGTAAACCCTACTGAATTTTAAATCTCAGGGCATCTCTCAGGCTTACTTCTTTTCCCTTATACATGGGTAAATAAATTTAATTTGAGGATAAGACATGTAGCTTTCTGCCACTAAATTAATAGATTAACGTTGTGGTTTAACTCCAGCCGGCAACCAAGCACCATGCTGCCACTTGCTCACTCCCCCTCACCCAGAGGGATGGGAAGGAGGATGGGAAAGGAATGTAAAACTCAAGGGTTGAGATAAGAACAAATTAATAGGTAAAGCAAAAGCTGCGCACACAAGCAAAGCAAAACAAGGAATTCATTCACCACTTCCCCTGGGCAGGACAGCCGGGCTCCATCACACGTAATGGTTACTCAGGAAGACAAACATCATAATGCCAGATGTCCCCACCTTCCCCCTTCTTCCCCCAGTTTATATACCAAGCATGACGTCATATGGTATGGAATACCTCTTTGGCTAGCTTGGTCACCTGTCCTGGCTGTGTCCCCTCCCAGTTTCCAGTGCCCATCCAGCCCTCTCGCTGGCAGGGCCCAAGGAACTGAAAAATCCTTGATTTAGTATAAACATCACCCAGCAACAACTACAATCATCAGTGTGCTATTAACATTGTTCTCACAGCAGAGCCAAAACACAGCACTGTGCTAGTTACTAAGAAGAAAATTAACTCTATCCCAGCTGAAACCAGGACAATTAAATAAAAGTAAATCTTTTTCTGACAGTCTTTTGAGGAAATAGGTTTTGTTGGCTAAACTGAATGGACTTGCATTCTGATCTTCTTGGCTACATTTTTTCTACGGTCAAATCAAGTTTGTGCATCTATAGAGCCAGAGACATGACTACTTCATTTACTGTTTCACATTTTAGTCCTCTTTTAAAGCAAAAGCACATTCAGTGATCAATAGAATTACATTATTTAAAAATACTTTATGACCTATGCAGCAAAGATAAATACATTCCCCAGTTTCCCGCAGTGAGTTTGCCCTGAGGTTGAGCAGGAACCCTGTAAACTGTGGCTCACAGTATGGTCCTGCACTTCTTTCCATCCTGACTGAGAGGGGGAAAGTTGAAGGGACAGTGGGAGCACTGGTCCTTCTTCATTTTACTGCAAGCGGGATCTTGACTCCCATGACTTACTCCAAGGTGTACCTCCAGACACAATCTCCCAGGGAAGAAGAGTTGCTCTGGGGGGAGTCAGTGCCTGGCCCCATCTGCTTTCTCGCTGCACCACTGCTCTGCAGGCAGCCTGCAGATGGCCGGCCAGTGGCCTGCACAAGCCTGTGTGCCATCCCCTGGCTGGCACTGGTGGCCACTTGCAGCCAGGCATGCAGGACCACGGCTGAGGATGCAGGGGGCTGGGCTGGGGCAGACCTGGCCAGCTGGCTGCAGGCAGGAACCTTCTGGCTCATCTGAACAGGCGGAGATTTTGCTCTTGGTGCTGTCAACAGCCCTGATGGGGTATATTTTCCAGTTAGGCCAGTCTATGTTTTCATGAGGAGGGAAACTTTCTCTGGACAAGGAGGGGTTTGTTACCAAGGGAGGAGATAGTGTCAAGTCGCAGTTCCCCTGGCCATGTCTGGGGACTCTTATTCAAGGAAGAACATTATTAACCATGGGAACCCAAACCTTTGCTTACATGGCTTAATGCAAGTGACCAGTGTGAGTAACATGACCTATACCTTCAACCAAGGCAACCTTTGTTTTGCATAAAAAAGTAATGTGAAATGTAGGTAGAAAAAGGTAGCTTCCTCTTATCTCCATGGCATTAGTAAGGGTTTTTATTTCTGATTGAACTTCTGTTTAAGCCCTGCCAGTCAAACTTCAGCCATACGCACTGGGAATTTTCTGGTACCACTGGTGTTTATGTTCTTCTGTCAAGCACTAATTGTCTAATTTTCAGTAACAATATTCATCCCAGTATTTGTTTTAGTTCCACTGGTACCACTTTGAAAACTTTCTCATGAACTTCAGTTTTAAATTCTAATATTCCTGTATAAATGTTAGGTATAAATGTTAATAGTTCTGCAAGATGCAAATGCTGGCAAAAAAAGAAGAGTCAGTTTTCTGAGTAAAAGCCTTTAAAAAACCTTAATTTTCAATTGTGTCCATAGAAAAGACAAATTAACTTGGGAAGAAGATAAAGTAATTCTTCCTGAATAAATACCTTCTAGTAGCAATTTCCCCTGTGAAGAATTGAATCTGGAGGAACTGTATCAGAGCATGTGGCACTCAAGAGATGTATCAAACTGGATCTCTGTATTTCTTTTACATATTTACACTAACCTGCCTGGTTCGTGTTCTTAGCTCCTTTGGACTACAGCTGTAAGTGCTGGAGACGTCCTGAAATCTCTGGCCATACTGCATTGTTCTTGGCTCTGACACACTAAGACACAAATAAGCTTTTTCTGTGTTCTCAGTAGAGCTATTTTTTACAGACGTTTTCTCTGCTAACAATCTTTCATGTGCTCAGGAAAGTCACATGTGCCCATCCAGGGGGGAAATGAGTTAGTTGTGTCTATGTAGAATTAAGCAAGTAAAAAAGGAATATTGAATTCAGGAAAATGGATTTTTAATAGTCTTGAAATTATTTGCAAATATTTGTTCAAATGCTTGAATACTTTTGACTGTAAGGTGCTTTGGGGATGTGGGGAGGATTGTATTCATAGAACTGCAACAGGAATAATGGAGGTTTTCCCTGCATCCTTCTTTCCCCCTTTTTTAGTTAATAACCTTAGGGTTAAAATGCTTGCCCAAGATAGGAGCAACACAAGATCAGTTCTTTGCCTAAGAGAGTAATGTAACTACAAGGCTAAAAGGCAATGGGTATACATGAATGAGGCAGAGAGCAGATTCAAACTAGCTCTCCCACTATCTTTGCATGAGTGCCTTAATGGCTAAGATGTAGCACAGTTGAATTTTCTACTGCTGACACTTTTTCCTTCGCATAAAACAAGCTGTCATCAGTCAAGGTCACAGTAAGCCCTGAGTCCTGCTTCAGATATGAAACCTGAACACTAATTGCCAAAATAAAGAGTTTTTATTATTTATACAAAATACACAGTCACCAAAAATAATTGAAAAGAACCCTTTACCACGCAAACATATCCTCTAGCATATTGGAGAAAATAAGCAGTGGGAGTTGCATATTCTAGTCTGTTCTGCTACTGGGAAGAACTGAACCAAACTTTCTCATATACTTGCCAATTGCTTTAACACCTGGATTATTCAGGAAAAAGAGTTCACCTTCCAGTTCCTTGTGTCCATCCTTCCCTCTGCTCTCTCTCACCCATCTTTCCTACAATATGCTGTTTCAGATCAAACAAAAAGGTTTTTCTTATTTAAGTTATTTGCATATTCCCTTACAGACCAACAGATAGACGGCAATTTGCTACCCACTTGCAGCCACAGGCCTCCCACTTTGAACAAGAGGAACTGGGGGAACCATGCAAAACAGGAGCAGGACTTGAATATTGTAATACCCATAAAAAAATGAAATGCAATGGGCTATCAAAAGTAAGAAGCATCTTAGGAACATCACCCAGTAAACCCAAAGGCATTAGGTAAGGAACAAATAAATTGTTAATTAGATTGCTAGAATCTACAACAGAAGAGATTTATTTCATTAAACCATATGAATCTGTATGTAAGTACTGTTCATCAGTACCTAATGAACTGCATTACAATCACAAATTTCTACCTACTTATGTATAATCATGCATCTGTCATGGAAGTTCTTGCCTTGATCTATCACTATGCCATACATAAAACATTGTCATGGGTCAAAAACATCCAAAGCACCTGGAATAACAACGTTCACATAAGTAAGCTTACTGCGCAGCAACAATACTGAGGCACACTGCTGTGTCATGCAGGAAACATATTCATAGCTGTAACATCCATAGACCTTAGTGAAGCTAAAAACTGTGCGTTCCTCATCACCTGTGCACTTCATTTCCTGCCCTGGGCCTTTGACTTTTTTACTTATGGAACACACATTGTCTTCTGCAGCATCTCTGCTTTGCTGATCTATCTTTGCATTGTGTGTGTGAAGCAGCACACTTTTTTTCCGTGTTTTCCTGTTTTTGACTGAAAACTATGACAAAGGTGTGCAAGTGAGGTGCCTCCTTTCCTAGGTTAGCCTCAAATGCTGCCAAAAATGTAAGACTAAAAATGGCCTCTTGTTTCAGAGCAATGGTCCATTTAGCCCAACATCCTCTGTTGGACTCCAGCTGTGTCAGAAGGAGACAAAATTTGGGAGAGGCAACATTTTCCAGAAATTTACTGCCTGCTTGGTAAAGTAGTATTTTTAAAATACTTTTTAAACTGATATTCTAGTTTTATTGAGCATCTCTTAGTTTTAGAATTATGCCATTCTCATAATTTAGAACATACATCCCTCAGCCCTCTTCATTCCACAGTGAAAATGCCCACATTTTTAGTGTCTTAGGAATCAGCTGCTCTATCTCCTTAGCCATTTCACCTGCTTTCTCTATATCTTTTCTGATTCCACCATATCTTCTTGAGCTGTGGTGGCTGGAGTGGCACATAGTACCTATAGTGTAGGTGCACTGACATCTTATAAAATGGCAACGTGTTTCCTGCCTTGTTCTCAGTACCCTTCCTGATGATGTACAACAATTTATTGGCACATTGAACTGATGACTTCAAGGTAGTGCCAATGGTAACTTCAAGACCTCTTCTCTGAGTTACAGCTTTTCAGTTCATATTGCAGACATGGAGTTTAGATTATTTCCTAGAGTCTGCACTGAGGCTCATATGACCCCTGCTTGCCTCCTCACCCAACTTAGCAAGTTGTTTCTGGTGTCCCTTGTTCTTAGCACTGCATTTCATTGCCCAAAAAGAAGCCTTGGAGAATTCACTGCTTATGTCCTGCTCCATGTCACTGATGAAGGTGTTTAAATTGCTGAACCCTGGTAACCGACCCCACCCCTAGTAGTGATGATCGAACTCTTTCATTTGCCCAAACCTTTCACCAGCTTTCAGTCCATAAAAGAACATCTCCTCCACCCCCATGGAAAACTACCTTTTCTAATAACCAGTGGTATGGAATCGTGTCGAAGATTTTTTGAAAATCAAAATATTAAGTACCCTGAATACCCTTTATCTATGTGCTTACTGACTGCCCTCACAGAACTTCAGCAGGTGATTGAGAGGGCCCTTCCTTTTATAGAAGCCATTCTGACTTTTTCACAACAGGTGATGTTTATCCATGTGATCCAGTATCTTACTCTGTAAGATATACTTTCCTATCTAATCAGGAATGGAGTATTTTATTGGTCTGCAGTTCCCCAGATCTCTTTTAGAGCTGGTTTTGTAGGTGGAAGTCTCACTGGCAGCCTGGCACAGCAGCTATTTCTATAGATCTGTGAGATGACTTTGCCAGCAGTTCTGCAATTTCACATTTGAGTTCCTTCAAAATCTTGGTTGAATGCCAGCCTGCCCTGGTGACTTACTGATATCTAATTTGTCTATTTGGCCTAATTCAATTTGAATCCCTGTTCCTACAGCTGAAGAAAATGGGAACAGAGGCTTGTCTTTGCCCTAGCCACTTGGCCAAAGCAGTAGTGATATGTTAAAATGGAAATCTGTGGAAAGAAAATAGGTCTACTGATTCTATCTGGTTATCCACAAGTAATCTGTATTGTGCTGAAAACATTGGATACAGCACTGATAGCAATCATAAGGGTAGTAGTGAGGGACCTTTTGATTTGCACATCTGTCATAGTAAAGCCAGCCTACTTATGAGATGATAAAAATGAGCTAAATTAAGAATGATCAGGGAACTCCATTCGGATTATTGAAGCATCATACAGTAAGTGCAAGAGACAGGTGGCATAAGTGCTAAAACAAAGATGGAAAGTATGTGCTGCAGGGAATCAATCTACTGCATTAACGGCTAATGGCACACTCAGTGTTTATCCATTATTTATCACATAAATGAGTATGTACTGTCTAGACTGCAGAGGTGCTTTCATAACAGAGTGACACTGATTACTGAAAATTAAAAAATGAGAGCTGAACTTAATAAATGAATTGAAAATTAGCAAATGGTAATAAACTCCACATGGTATATCTGCTCAACCTAAAAATACTGGGTTTTGTTTTAGTTTTATGAAAAATATTTGATTCACTGCCATAATTTTAGAGTTTAGGGAATAATGCAAAACCTGGAAAAAAAGCAGAGGACTTAGGAGGCAATTATTTCCTGCCACTATCACATACTTTCATTTGCATGCACACTTTCATGCTAAGCTGCTTTTTGTTTTGTATTAATATTCTGCTCATTAGTTTCTTTTCCCTTTCAACTTATTGGCACATTAATGAAAACTAAGAATATCTGCTCGTACTGAAAGAAGAACGATGGTACCCAAAACGTATTGTGTTCCAGTCGTGGCATAGCAACTACACTCTGTGCGTTGATTTTAATGTTTTAATGATGCCAGAACACTGGCCTTGAATAAATAAGTTACATGAGCTCAGGCTTGATCATGTATCATTATTAGTGGAAGCTGTATCATTAAATTCAGAAGAAGGGTCAAATTTTCACCAGAGATCTACTGAAGGTGTTAAAACTGGACACAAATTTAGATAGGTTAGTTGAATCAGGAAACTGTTTATGGCCTAATTCTGATAAAAGTAGTGCAGGTTATTTAGGCATGCTAATTTATTCATGAAGGACAGAACTATATCAAAGAGGTGGAAAAGACATAGTACTTAAGTGCTCCCAGTACACTAAATATCTTAGAAAGATGACTTCTGAATTAAGATGCAGTTCATAGAGACTTAGGTAACCACTTGAAATTTATACAAACCCTGAATGTCAGTAGTTTGCATTCACCTGCATTACACCCTATCCTCATCACACACCAGTAATTCCCAAGAGATGCATTATTATACTGCTGACAAGAAGATTTTAACTAGGTGTGTTGGCCCTGAAAGAAACTTGCATACTTCTTCCATCTGAATCCATCATATCTGTTCAGTTTATCATAAGCAGCAAGCTGTTGTCCCAAACTGAATCCCTTACCAGGATAATAGACACACTTGTATACGTTTTCAGTGATGAAGTGAAAAATACGCAGTTTCCTCAGCTTCCATCAGGAATGTCTGAAAGTTTAAAAATCCCTCTCTTCAGTCATTGCTGGAAACATTCATAGTATCATTTACTTTGATAAGAAGGACATCTCTTATATTAGGATGCCAACAATGAAACCCCCCCAAAAAAAAAAAAAAAAGAAATAAAAAAACCCTCTCAAACCGTGGACTGCTTAGGTTCAGAAAACATAAAGACAGAGGACAGTTTTGTGATTAATCTAAACCAGCCAAAATTAAATAGAGTCTTCCAAGGATTTACTTTGGGTTCTGAATCCCAGTGTGCCATCTGGGCTGCTCATAAATTATAAACCTGCTAGGTCAGTGGCTGCAGAACTACATGCAAGACTTGAAGATGTTTGAAAACAGGCTATATGTTTTTCCCAAATGCTCATAAAAAGGTTTTCTTACAACTCCATTCACGTGACTATTTCAGCAAAAAATTGAAGTCCTGTGCCTTTTCAGTTATCCCTACCAATTGCCAATTACTAGAAACTAGTGTGATTGACCAGCTAATATACTCCAAAAAGGCACCTAAAGGCTTTCAAAGGTATCCTAATTACCATATTTACAATGTCTGAGATTACTTCCAGCAAATACATCCTAATTCAGCCTCTTCTTCTGGTTTATTCAATTGCACTTTATTAGCTAGTAATCATACTACTAAGCCTTTTAATAACACTGCTTCACATCTGCTTAAACTGCTGTCTCTTCAAGATGCATCTATGAAGTCTATACAGTTGTGTTCCTTCTATAAACAGAAAACAATGGCAAAGTGACTTGGGGTTAGTCCATTCAGTTAGTGAACTTGAGATTTGGGGGCAGGAGCTCCAGCAGCCAAATTTTCCTAACGATATTAAGTACTAGCTTTTCTTTGCAAACATCCATTATTCCAGTCTGTCCTCTGCAGTGGTTATGTGTATTTTGCAACAGTGGTGTCATTCAGGAAAGCAAGGGTTATGGTTATTTCACTTAGTTCTAGAGAAATTGCCATGATGTAGCTGTCCCAAATATTTTGATTTTTATTTTTGTTCCAGCAAGTGGGTAGCATATCATAATACAGAAAAAGGTGGTTGTGAGACAGTCCAAAGTCATTTCAACGTGTTCATTTATTTGCATATGCATTTGCGGGGATTTATCTAAGAGCTCAAATATGCAATAGTGTACAGCTGGTTCTTTTCTGAAGATTGGTCTAGACCTCCTGCTTTTCCCTTACTTTTCTCATTTAAAGCATATTGTCATTCTATCCTCTGCGATCAATCTCAAACGATCATCAGACTATAAGAATATACAAGGCTGAACAAACAGTAGAGAAAGTTATACATGGTTGTTTCCCTAAACCCAGTTTGCAATTCAGTTTTTGTATCACATCATGTGTGTTTGTCTCCCTTTTTATTGTGGATTTTTTTTTCACACTGATTTAAAAGGAGGGGTTTAGTTATGGAAATACTGTTGGCAGATTAATAAATGAGGAAATTACAGGAATAGATTTCTGTCTATTATATCCACAGTGGCTTTGTGTGTCTAAGAACAAGATTTGAAAGGAGGCTGGATGAGTGTAAATGAGTGAAGAAGGAAAGGATTGAATCCATTGGCATAGCCATGGACTGAACTAAAAAGGAAGAAGGCAGAAAATTAAAGGTTACTCTGGAGACATGAAGATACCTTACCCAAAGATTTCTTATTCATGTTCTGCTTTTCCAGAATATGAGTCAGCTTTGACCAAACATTTTTGATAAGTGGAGGCACCAAAAAAAAAAAGAAAAAAAGAAAGAAAAAAAGAAAGAAAAAAAGAAAAAAAAAAAGAAAAAAAAAAGAGCAGTATCAGTATCCAGGAAAACCATCCTTTGGATCCATCTGTAACACAGTATCATCACAGTATGGTAGAGACCCCCTGCAATTGTTAGCCCAGAGAAATGCGAGCCTTCAGCAGCAGATTGTATCAAAGGGAAAGATATATATTGAAATGACAGTTTCTACAAGTTGTGTAAAAGACATTTTGAGGATGAGCACTAGCATAAAAGATTAGATAGAACAACAGCTTCCAGCTGGTGACAGAGAGAGCCTGGTTACTGCTGTAATGTCTGGCAGACAGTAAAAAGCCAGAAGTGTGGCACTCTGCTGAGTCGCTCCTACCAAGAGAGGGGAGCTGGCACAATAAGCATCTCCTGCAGCGGGGCTAGCAGATGATGACAGGCACCTCCAGGTTTGCTTGGCAGTCCAAACGCAATACAAGCTTCTGCAAAGTCATCAAAGCCAAACTAGTTAAAAAAAAACTGGCTGTGCCAAATTTTTGAGGTGGGTATTTGGTTACTATTGTCCTTGGTAGCCAGTGCTGTTGTTCTGCCACTGAATGAAACATCCTCTGCATTGTGGCTGTTGTACTAGATGCATATTACTACTCTCCCTTGATCAGTTAAACCTTACTGCAGCTAAACCAGAAAATTACTCACCTGTTCACAACAGAAGATACTTCATGTTGACTCTATTTTCCAGTGCTGCCCACTACAGTTAGCTGTCACAGAAAAGAATCTGTTGTTTAGGAAAATACTACATTTTTTAATATATCAAGTTTCCTCAGAAGTCCAAGATGTAGTTGGGTGAAGTATAATTGCATATTTATTTTAAAATACATGAAGAAATAGTTTTTGCTAAGATGAACTTTCAGTCAGGACACAAGACAGGAAATTTTACTAGTCCAGTTTTATGAATGAGAATTTGGGGTAGAGGTAGGGTGCAGATAAATACTTCCACAACTTTTGCTTGGCGATTTAGGGGTAGAGATTTGTTCAACTCAATCCATAAAATACACATATTAAGTCTCCAGCATGAATTAAGAATTATATAACTCTTTTATGCAACCAATGCTACAGAAGTGGCATGGGGCACCTGCATCATTCCTATCCCTTGTTTCTCATCCCACCTCTAACTCCTTTGTCCAGGTGTTCAGAGGAGGTAGCATGGTGATGCACTTAGGGGATTTAAGCCACCAGAGAGCTGATTTTAACAAGATAACCTAGGAAGCTGAGGTAGACTTGGTGAGTTATGCATTAGTCACATATGTACCTCCAGTTACAGTATAGCATCACAGAATTGTTGAGGTTGGAAGGGACCTATTGAGATAATCTAGTTAAATCCCCCTGCTCAAGCAGGGTCTGCTACAGCAGGTTGCCCAGGACTGTGTCTAGATGGGTTTAGAGAATATCCACAGATGTAGAGTCCACAGCCTTTCTGGGCAATCTGTTCCTATGTTCAACCATCCTGACAGTAAACAGCATTTTCTTATGTTCAGATGGAATTTCACGTGTTTCAAAGGTACCTGGTAACAAATGTAACATCTGGACTGTCTTCTATCAAGATGGTCTAAGAGAAGGCAGTTATGTAAAAAAAACCCAAACAAACAGGGTTACATTTTCTGGCTTTATAATTATTCATGGAAATTTTGTCTTCTTTTGCACAGTTTTAATGAATAAGAAGCTGACTCATATTTCCCCATGGCAAGCAGTTCTGATTTTTTACGGTTCACTGATATTCCTAAACAATACTGCATATCCAGCCTTTTCAATAATTTGATGATGGGCAGATGTAGTGTAAGAGCTAAGCTCTTAAACCAGGACAGCAGGTAATTTATAACTGCACTGTATGTACCGAAACCTTTTCCCAAAGGCGACATCCCTCTGTGAGACTGCATGCTACAGCAGAATGTTTGCTGTGGTTTACAGGGGGCCATATCATCTGCGGGCAGATAGAATACTCCTGGTCAGTATTGCGCTTCTGCACCTCAGAGGCCTGTTACCTGCCTTCCCTTCCTTCCCTAACACTAACCAATGTAATCAGCAGAAAGCATATGAAATTAGGATATGAAATCCTTACAGTGAAAAAGCTTTGTTACACACTATGCATTAGACCCAAATGTGAAGGAAAGTTCTGCTTACACAGTCCCCACTTCACTTACATATTCAAAACTCCTGATTTGTATGATAAGGAGTTTTCTTTATAAAATCAACACTCTGGGAAATTTTAACTTAACAGGGAAGATGAATGCAGCAAGTTTTATCTGCTCATTTCTCCTTTATAGCAAGAAAGTTCATGGTTTTTCAGGATAAAGCAAAGTTTAACTTCCAGAGAGGATGAATGAATTTCCAGCTGCCCCAAACTTTGTTCCACTTATCTCCTGGTCATCTCTGCTCCAGCTCTATTTCCCATTGTTAAATACATATGGATATATGTACTGTAGAACACTCAGTACAAAATATGCCAAATTAGTAACTTCACTGTAATTCTTAAACCTACACTTGAAACTAAATTGGTATTATCAGTCATCATACAAACAAGTTGCTCCAGAAGTCTTATTAAACACATTGTTCTTTATACCTGGTATAAATGTGGTCTTTTTGTTTTTGTTATCTTTTCCCCCTCCTTCCTTCAATTTTTGTCATTTATATCTTGTCAAAGTAAATGAAGAAATAAAAACTTGCCTAAACTTTATTATGAGTATTAACAATGGGTCCAGTGACAGCAGATAGCTGTCTTTACCAAAGATTTTGAGTTGAATACTCCTCTGATATGTAGGGGCCTTTTACTAGCCAAGTGATAGTTCATCCAACTAAAGAGCTATATATTAAATCTATGCCTATTAACATTTCTAAACACTTTCAGACACAGGCAAGAGTTTTTTCTATAACTTCCTGTTGATTTTTAACTTGCAATGTTTCAATAATTTCACTTACGTTCATTGCAAGAAAGCTTAATTTTTGCGTGTCTGCTTATGTGGGAGTCTGCTTAGTGGTAAGTACACTTACTTAGTGGTAAGTACACTTACCTTGGCACAGTTTGTACGCTGCCTCAAATATTAGAAATTGCAGTATCAGGTGCATCACCATGAACACATTGTTATGAGGCAGTATTACCAACTTCCTATGAGTTCAAGCATGCATTGTTTTTCTTATTATTATTGCTTTGGAGGCAACTTCTATGCTTGTGGCATGATTCTTGTAAACAGCTCACTTGCATTTAAAGCAATTGCTTAAGAAAAGGCACCTCACAGGTCTCAAAACATCTCTCAAAGATCATTTACCAATATCCACCAGTATCTTTGATATTCACAAAACACACTGCTATTCAGAAATTCGAATGTTATTCCTTTAAAAAACAAACAAAAAAAATTCCAAAAAAACACATCACCACCAAAAAACTCTTAAGCATTCTCATCTGCTAGCCTGCATAGAAAAGATTAAAACTTGGACTCCAAGATATTACACTTTATTCTGCCAAGGTGCCAAGTAGCAAGAACATCATGCTACTCATTCTATATTAACAACTGGAGAGGAAACTCACCTTTTCAGTTCCTTTTCCCACTTAGTTCTCTGACAGATTTTTAGACGTCTTGCTTTTCCCCCTATAGCAGACAGCACTTATTTACATGTCCCATCCCAGACACAACAGCACTTTGGACTCCTCTCCTTTCTAAAGTCATTTCTTATCTCTGCTGAATGACAAGTATGACCCATGTCAAACCCCCACTTTAAAATAAACTTACAGTATGTGACATGAAAACTGAGTTGAGGCTTTTCACAATTTACATACAAACGTTAAACATCAGGATCTGAAAAATCACAGCTTATCACTGAATATCATATTTTACATGTTTAGAGTCTATATTACTATGTTTTATGCATTTAATCAAAACCCTGAAATGTCAACATTTTACAAAGTACCAAAAAGTTGCATACATATAGCAATATAAAGGGCAAATTAATAAACTTCACATTTTTGCTTTGCTGAAAAAAATTAAGACCAAATCCAAAGGAAAATGAAATCCACTGCAAACCTATTTCTACCACAGTCACAAAAGGCTTTGCTGCTTGTCTCTCTAATAGACAGGGAGTATAAAGCCCACAGTAGCACATAAAGGCTAATGGCAGCCTACAATCTAATTAGTCCTTATTATAACACTGTCCAGAGATTGAACAGATACTTCTTTAGAAAGAACACAGGCACAAAGAACCCACCCACAAATGAGTTACTTTTCCTTTCAAAGGTCTAGAAATGCGTAATTGTCTTTGACCAGGAAGAAGCTTGGCTGAGCCTGGCATGTTAGGTAGCCTCCCTTGAGCTTTTCTTGACTGACAGAAAAAAAATGGGGAACAACAATGTTTGTACATTCTGCTTCATTTAGACTTCCACCTTGGTTTACAAGGCTGAGTGAAAGTTTTTCTTTGTATGAGGCTAAGACTTCCTGTGAGCTTTGCTGAGATTTCTGTGGAAGAGTAGAGAGCAGAATGAAAAAGCATACGAATAAAGCTCCAAAAAGGTTGGGTAATTTTTACTTTTTTAAAAAAATTTGAGCATGCTGTAACCCTGGAGGATGTTTAAATACATGTGACTAAAAGGCAAACCAAGAATGGTGGTTACCAAGTCATGTTCACTGAGTGCTAATGTCTGTGCTGCCTTGTTAGTGACATAAAGATGACGCAAAGAGCGAATTCCTGTACATCATAGGAGGAGGTACAGTTAGAAAAGTAGGGGACAGGCTGCCTAAGGCTTAAACAGCCCCAAACTCGTCCTGTCAGAAGCTGATCACAAGACAGAAGAGTGTGCATGGCTATGTAACCAGTCACTCTGTGGAGCTCTGCGCATAGTAACTTGTCTTGGAGAGCTTACAAAGCTCAAGTCCAGCGAGACTTGCACACGAAGGGTGCCGCTACAGCAGCATTAAAGTCTGGCAAAGAGTATATTTCAGAAGTAAATCTCCTGATCATCTGGACTGCTACTGTGCTCGTTCGTAACTTGCAGTTTCAGAAAGCAAGCTGGACTCCTTTTGCATAAAATGGAAACAGAAGATGTGCTCCAGGGGTTCGCTCAATGCACTCCAGCCACTAATGAATATTCAGTCCACAGATCCAGAGAAGAACCGTTCTGAAGTGAGACCTCCCACAGTACACACAGCACAGACATCAGGTCCTCAGCAGCAACTGTGCTGCTTTACACATCCATGTCTATTGGGTCACACTGCTAATGTTACTAGTCTGATCTCCCGTTGTATCGCAGACCATTGCATTTCACTCAGATACCTCTCAGACAGAACCTTGAGACTTCAATGAGACCAAACCCTTTGAGCCCGTAAGACTAAAATACATGCCGTAACAACAGAAGGGTCTGATTGCCCAGTGCGCTTGCTGGGGCTGTGAACTGATAGGTAAAATAACCTACAGGATCCAGTGGGAAATTCATGGTCTATGCTTCTAGAGGCTTCTTTTTCCACGCCTGACACAATTCCTCCACATAGACAGACATTTTAAACTGTGCTAATTTCATCTAGAATAGCTGCTAGCATGTGTTCTCCTAAAAGCCCTTCGTTTTTGCAGAACTTGAGCACAGTGGATACCGGATGAAGCAGCACAGTAACAGAATAAAATCAGGGAACGTATTGCACAGACATTGATTCATTTTGCCTTCCCATAGCATAACTACGAAGACGCATCTTATTGTTCAAATGCTTATTTCAGAAGACAGATGTATGGAGATGGTGTTTATATTAGTTACTTGTCTATCCAAGGCTAGACAACACTGTCGGAGGGTTTTTTCCCCTTGAAAATAACTTTTCCAGATGGTGGAGCAATTTAGTATTTACCCTGCAATCAAGCACTTTAAGATCCTTTCCTTTTCAGGGTGTAGAAGTCCAAGCACAAGCCGCCCCCAGCTGCTCCTAGCACCAAGGATCCCTTTGGTGACCAAACCCCTGGTGACAGAAATGGTCTTTCCTTATAACGCTGGTACTGCACCCGACGCTTTAATCCAGGCATAATGATGTCCCCGTCCCACAGTGGTTGCGGGTGTGGAAAGCACGCTCCTCGCAAGGGTGTGCGCGGCTGCGGTGAACGGCAGCGCCGCGGACGTGACTGCGCCCGGGAAAAACGCATGGAACGGCAAGCGCTCTGCGGCGGGGCAGCTGCGCGGGCAGCGCAGGCACCCGGGGCAGCGCAGGCACCCGGGCAGGGCACGCACCCGGGCAGCAGCGGCACGGCGCCCCCATAGCCCGGCGGCTTCTCCTGAGCGGCAGTTTAACGGCTCCCGCCGCGCGGCCCCACACGACCCCGGCGGGGCGGTGACACCTGCGCCAGCGGCCGCCGCGCGCCCTCAGCCCACAGCCCATTGGCTCCGGCGCGGTCAGCTGGTGGCGCAGCCTGCGGGCGGGCGGCGGGGACGCGCGGCAGCGTTTCGCCGTACGGCGCTTAAACCTGGCGGCTGCCGGCGCGTTGTATTTTTCGCTTGAAAATGCGGGCAGCCGGGTTCCGTAAATGACTTGCTGTTCACACTCGGGCCCTCCCGGGGGCTGCGCGCCTGAGGGCGGCCCGCGGGTCCCTCGGGCAGGGCCGCGCCGCCGCAGCCCCGGCCCCGCACCTGCTGGGCCCCGGGCGCCGTCCGCTGCCGGAGCGGCGCGGCGGAGGGCGATGTGAGGGGGAGTGCGTGCCCCTTCGCTCCCTGGGGAACGCCGCGGCCCCTCCCCACCCGGCTCGGCCGCGGAGCTGCTGCCCGGAAGCGTGCCGAGCCCGCCGGCCAGGCTGCTGCCCGCAGCGCCGGCACCGCCGCCGCCAGCCTCCCCCCCAGCCCCGCCTGCCCCGCGCCGCTGCCACCCGCCGCCGCACAGCGCTGCCCCTCCGCTCCGCTCCGCCCCGGCCGAGGCCGAACGCGGCGCGGGGGCGCTGCCGGTCCCGCCCGCACGGGCGCGCACACCCGGGCGCACACGCACCCGCGCGGGCACACACGCGGAAGTGCACCCCGAGCTGGCGCCGCGCCCGCCGCCGCCGCCGAGGCCGCCCCGGCGCAGCGCGCAACATGGCGCTGGTGCCCTGCCAGGTGCTGCGCGCCGCCATCCTCCTGTCCTATTGCTCCATCCTGTGCAATTACAAGGCCATTGACATGCCCGCGCATCAGACCTATGGAGGCAGCTGGAAATTTCTGACCTTCATAGACCTGGTAAGTGCCCCCGGCGCCCGTGGCCCTGCCCCCTCCCCCCCTCCGGGCTGCCCGTTGAACGGCCGCGGCCGCGCGCGGGAGCGGCCAGGGCGCATCGCGGCCCCCGGCGGCGGCGGCCCAGCTCGACGGCAGCGCCATGAGGTGACCTTAAAGCGGGGACGGCGACATGTTGTGACTCCAGGGCCGGTCGTGAGAGGAGCCAGCCGGACACCGCGGCAACGGAGCCGGGTGGTTTGAATGGAGAGACACGGACGATGCCGAGGGGCTGCTGCGGCGAGTGCCGTGGGGAAGGTGCGCCTGACGGCCAGTCACCGCCGTGCTGAGGCTGTGTTTTGCCTTTCTTAATGGCTGGTAGTAAACACCAGAACCTGCTGTCCCCAGCATCTGGCTCCTGTGTGCTGTCAAAATAGAAGACATGTCTTGCTCCCTTTGGCCTTTGTGAGGAATCCATCCCTGACAGGTGCAAGTGTGTGAGAGTGACACAAAAAACGTTGGGCAACTCAACTTGCCGGATCCAGTTAGTTTTGGTTGCAAATCCATAAACGAGACTGTGAAACAAGTTTCATTTCACTTTCCTTCATAGGGGTCCAGATCGGGAGCAGTCACGAGCATGCTGGCCTGGTAGAAAACACCAGGTGCTGGCCAGGGGCTACTTTTGCTCTGAGCTTCCTGGCCTTGTTGCCTCCACAACACTGTTCCCCTAGTGCAGGTGGGAGGAAAGGGGGCTGGAGGAAGAGAGGAGATGGAAGGAGAAACTTGGATCCTAGTTCAGAAATAGGATAGCCAACTTACACCTAGTGTCTACAACAAAGTATTTTTTTTTCTTTGAATCCACAGTGTAAATAGGTGAGAAATTTTGCAGTCGCTACCGAGTTACAGAAAAGTCAAGAAGTGCAAGTATTTCAGTGCTTCCCAGTGATAAAACCTATCTCAGAACCTCATGGTAGATTCACAAATATTGCTACTATTGCATATGCGCTTCATATCCAGTCAGTAGGTTGAGTTTGTGAGTTTGGAGACCAAACTCTAAACACATTAACCTGGCAGGTCAAGTGTGCAAATTTCTGCATCAGCATTAAGCTAAGGTTCACTGAGGTCCGTATTTTAGTTGGACAGAAGAAGCACCTAGCGCATTTTGCACTTAGCTGGGGTGATTTTTGTATTGGGTGCCAAAAATTTGCTGGATGTCTGAGGATTCACAGGCAAAACTAGTGCTTTTACTGTGACTGTAAAAAGGCATTTTAAGGCCTGATGTTTTTCTAGAAGGCAAACTGGAATCTTACTTTTTTTTTCCTTTTGGGCTGCTGAACTGTACTGTCAGTAATATTAATTGACAGAAGTTAGCATCAAGTAAGTTAGGGGAGAGCTGTTGACTTTGCTGGCAGTTGAATTGGAAGTGAACCAACTAAAGCTAAAAGCCAATGATCTTGTCTTTGAGTCACCTTCACCTTTTCCTCTGTTCTCCTAGCCTTGACAGTTGTTTGAGGATTAAGTGAACTAAGACTGTCATACAGTGAAAATAACATTTGACAGTACATGATATTTGTCATTTCCCAAAAATCACAGCCTGCAGTCTGTGGCAAGTTCATGTGGGCTTTCCCGTTAAAGCCTGCATGCAGTTCAGGCTACTTCTGTTGTGGCCCAAAAGGTCAAGATAAATATGTAGTGTTTTCTACAATGTCTGGTATGGTTATCAAATGTGGCTAGTAATTTCTGTCCTTCTGGCCCTGGTAGTATCTTATCTAAGCAAATCTGTCTTTCTCCTGGGACAACTGGGAGATTTGAAGAAACAAAAACTGTGGAATCGTGAGGAGGATAACAGGAGGCGTGGTTGGAGGATGTTAGGCACGTTTCCAAAATACTGTATGTTGACTAAATCTTGAAAAGCTCTTCTTTTAAGTTTCAGTTTCCTCAACCTTGTGCAGTATTCCTGTGTCAGTCACATTCAAAGGCTGTCTAGACAAAATATCATCAATGCCAGAGTCTTGGCAGACATATGTTCTTGCTACAGATTGTACCTCCACAAGCAGAGATTTTATCTTTGACATCACAGAAGCATGTATAAGTTCTTTCTGTTTCCAAAAAATGCTGTCAGTTTTTGAAAAAAGTGATTTTATGACTTGAATCTAAAAAGTAATTTGGATGTTTTTTTTTTCACTCTGTCCATTTGTGAAGGGACATTCTTTTCAAGTCTCAGCATCAGTAAATGTCTTGGAGATTTAGGTAACTGACTTTGCAGAGCTGCTGTGTGAAATAATTTACAGTTATCTGCAGATAACATAATTTTGATTCCAATTATGAAAAACTAGTAGTTTGGACTGTAAAACACAAGACACAGTAAAGTATTCTAAATAGATGCATTTATCTGAACAGTAGACTTACAGCCCTCACGCTGTTCACAGAAGTTGAGCATTATGGGGAAGTTGTTTAATACAGAGATAAAGACTGTAATGTCTCTGTCCACCTGTAATATTTTGGATGTTCATACCTAAGTAAGATTTTCTGAGATGCCAATATTCATGCTTAGTCTCTCCTGCTCTTGAGTTTAGAAAGAAAACAAGTGCAACTGATGACTTCTTTTATCTGCTGTCGTTCTGATGACTGACTCTGGATTTTTGCAGTTGCGAATGTGATGGCAGTATTCCCTAAAACACCCATATCAATGGAATATTTTACTGGTTTATGAAGCGATGTACTGGTCCTATATTTTACCATTACACTGGTGGTGCTCCTCACTGTAGCTACTAACAATCGTTTCTCCACCTAAGACTTTCTCCCTGATATGTAGAGGGGGTAGGTACTTATCTTGCTTACCCTGGTAAAGATACCTGCATAGTAGCTGTGGATTCCAGAACACTTCAGAAAAGCATACAGTATCCTTTTTGTCATTTATGGAAGGGGAAACTGAGGTACAAAGAGGTAAAGAGTTGCTGCCAAGATCACTTGGCTGGCCCAGCAGATCAAATCATCGAACTGAACATTCAGGCTAGTTCAGAACTACAACACATTGCTGTCATTTAGCCTCACAACACAAACCAAGCCCCAAAGTTAGTTCCTGTGAAAAAAACAAATGGGTATTTCAAGAGATGCACCTAAAATTTCTTGTACAGCTGCCTTTGTTAGGTCTGAGATTCACCATTTTGTGCTTTAGTAGTGGTTTGCCACAGGACTGCACTGTCCTGTGCCACAACCCATAAATTCATTGTTGAGCGTCATAGTTGAAAGTTAAGTTAGGGTGAAAATGATGCCAGTACAAAATTATTCTTTGCAGCAAGTTTGTCAGCTATATAAGTCTCAGAAATTTTCCCTACTTGTACCACTGTTCCAGTTCTGTAAGTACTTGAAGTAGCTGAATTAAATATAATAATACTTGAAACAAAGATAACTAGGTCATCCTGCACACTGCAATCACACACCTGCCTTTATAAATACATATTCATTGAGGGATCTGTTGCACCAGCTTGTCTAAAATGGCAGGATCCTTGTTGCAGGGGTTAAGTTTTGTTCTTCAGTTTCTCTTAACTCTTACTGCTGTTATGAGAGGAGGGAAAAATAAATAGAATTTGTATTCTGGAATAAAGTAGAGCCTGTGGGTGCCGAAAGGAGACCAGTTCTACTTTCTGTGTTTGGGTGTGTGATAATTAGCAGAAAAGTAGCGTAGAGTTAAAATAAGTATGTATCTTCTTAGTAAGGTGTGCGCTGGTCTAAGTAGCTTCTGGTTTTCATTGTGCAGTTGTGAAAACCTCATTCCTCAAAGAAGCCAGGGTAAACCAAGATGCTATTGCATATACATATGCATGCATTAACAAAATACTGGTTTGGGTTTTTTTAATCTTAAGGCCTCTCGGCTAGGCTGAACAGGGTAGTTACAGAGACAAAAATCAAGACTAGAATTTTGGAAGCAGTATCAAGTATTATGTTTTATTATGATGATTAATGATCCCATTTTGAATAACAGAATGTTAATGTGGGTATTCATATGACTTGATTCAGGGCAGCCAAAGCTAGAGAGGAATTGATTTTGCTCATATATACATCTGCCTGGCCTTATACTTTTATTATTCTCTTGAAAGAAGTAGCAGGATGTGTGTGTATGAACTTTTATATATTGTCTGGCAGACTGAGTTCTACAAAAAACAGGTATAAGCTCTGTTCCCAACACACTTTTTGGTAGTATGTGTTGTATTTGTTTTGCAGAAAATGCCTTTAGATTTAGTTTAAATTTAAATAAGTCATCAGAACTTAGTTCATTTCTTGTCTTTGGAAAATTTCAGAGGGACATGTTAACAATAAGACTAGAAACTAGAGTTGGTAGATTTGTCATTTACTGAGTTGGTGTATTTAGTTATTAAATTATATGAGATATGATTGCTAGACAACAAAAAAGATAGCAGCTTAACAAAGCATAGCTAAAAAATATAGGTGATTTGTGCCCAATTTGGGTTTACTCATGCTGATGGGAAATAAAATGACCAGAAAATGTCAAAGGTCAGAGGATTCACAACCAAGGAATAATAAGCTGTGCCACTGGTGCGGTATCTGAAGTTGAGCAAGTTTCATTACTAACTGTATGGGTTAAACTTATTACAACACAGAGGACAAAAGTAGAAACACGTTCCCCACTGTGAAATATAACTGACTCTTTTCCAGGATTTTCTTTAGAAAAATGAATTTCACCTTCTGCTTTCCCCTTTTATCATCTCTAAAGTTACCCTGATATGCAAGTATTTTATGGCTTTTGGGTGAAGATATTACAGAAGTGTAAAGTATTATTATGTATTAGTCCCAGAGGTAATTCATCACCATGTCTAATTGTCTCAGTATTCTTACTATTACAGAGAATGCAGTCAACAGAGTGTTGACAAGTTTACAGAGAAAGAAAGGGCTTGCTTTTTAAGGAATAACAAGGTGGGATTTCTTAATGGTGCTTAATGGATTTGAGAGAAAAGGCAACAATATACGTAAGGGAGCCTTTTAATAAGTGTGTATTTTAGAGCTTTCTTTTTCCCTCTCAGGCTGTAAACATGTCAGAGAAACAGCTATGTACAGTGCCATTGATGCAGTAATAAAAATGTAATAGCATAACTGTTTCTTATTCATAGACCCATGTTTTCCATCTGCTTTGGTAGCGCTATCAGAAATTGACTGGAATTTGAGCACCACATTGAAGAATTCCATTTTCACATTTCATTAGCATGTCTTTATTTTACAATTGGCCTTAAATATGTTGAACATTTAATTTGGGAATTCTTAGGAAAGTTATGGCTGTCTTGAAATATTTGTGTTGGCCAGGGGAAAGGAGGAGAGTAGAAGAGAGGATAAATGGGGATCACTTACTATGATGATAGATTTAACTAATGTCAGTAATGTTATTTTATAACTTGGAATATGTAAGCAATAGGTAACAGTGCTGTGTTTTAAACCAGTGTAAAGTCTGTAGACTTTTGCCAGAACAGTTTCAAATGATGACAGCTTCAAGGAGTTGGTTTAGTAGTCTGTAGTTCAGCTTTGAAAAAAATCCTATTTATGTGATACTACAGTTGAATTATTTTCTTTACAATTTTATTATAGTGGGAAGGATAATTCAGATAATCTTGTATGCTTCCATATGGCAAAATTGTTAAATAGTTTAAACAATTATTTTAAACAAGGGCAACACATCTAGTGTTCTATGTTCGTCTTATGCTGAAGTCAGAGTTGGGGTTCTGAGCTGTTCTAATTGTTGTGAATATAAGTATATTACAAAATATTTAATTTATGTATTTTTGACCTTATATTTGTGTTATTTTAATGAGGCTCTGTAAGCTTATACAAGAAACAAATTTTGAAATTGACCTTCAAGTCAAAGATCTATATAATCTATCAAATAATATCCTCTAACTAATACAGAAAACGGCAAACTTAAATTAAACATACTTTTAATAAAAATCAAATTCCACTTGAATCTTTGCAGTTATATCAACTTGAGGATATACAAGGACTTGTAGGGTGGAAGTCCATGTGGGTAGTTACTTGTTTTGTCCTTAGGCTGAAAAAAAAAAACAAAAAAAGGAAACAATCACTCTGTCTGAAAGTGGGGAAACAATCACACAATAGAAATCTTTTATTATCAGTGTGATGGAAATCTCAAACATGCCAGTATGCCACCATACAACGAAACGTGAAATTCTTTAAACCTACAAATAGAAAGAAAACCACCTTTATGAAATTACAGAACGATGACATTGCACAGAAGTAAATTTGCAGATTTGGACAAAGTAAAACCACAATAAAATGTAATAAAATGAAGTTGAAGAAATAGGTAATTCTGCAGTGTATTAAACACTATAATATAGATTTATTACAAGGGATTATGAGTATTTACCTGAAAAAAACAATAAAATTATCGTTTTCCTTCCATTACATACAGGCTTTTTTTGGGCTGCAACTGTCCGTATCTAATAATTAGAGTTGCAGTGCCTGCCTGTCCTAGTGTGGCATTTAGAAAACATTTTTCTAATTGCTTGACTTTAATATAGACCTTGAAGTTGGGATGAGCTCAGCATGGGCAAAGAATTCCTTGTCGTTTGGAGTTTTAATTGCTAATGCAACTCCAGTCAGTAAATGTCAAAAAGATAAACACCAGTGACAGGTCTGTACCCTTTCTGCAGAATTCAAGAGTGAAACAAATACTGGTGTGTAATAAGTTCACATTGGACATTGCTCTATTTGAAACAAAAGTGATGTTATTACTCTCAATACACACAAGAAAAACATCAAATTCCTCTCAATGTAGGGTTTTTTCTTTTAAGTATCCGAATCTGAGGCCTGATCTTCTCACTTTGCATGTCCAGGTATATATACGGCATATGAGGTAGAAACAAAATTAATAATGCCTTGGCTTATTTTGAAGACTGAAGGACAAACTCCTTGTTCAGTCTTTGAATGGGTGAACATGAAAAGCTTTCTTCCTTCTAATGAAAGCTTTTTCAAATTTTGCTTTATTTGCTAGCATTTATTTGAATAACTACATTTCCCCATGCCATATTTTCCAAAGCTCTGAATTTGTTATTAGTCTTCAAACCTTATGGCTTTTGTTCTATTACTATGTACAATGCAAGATTTTTTTAACTTGACATAGTTAAACTTGCTACCACTGAAAAAGCGCTGTTTAACTTTAGTGGATGGAAAAGTTAACCAAAGTCTGAAGAAAAAAAAAAATCATTTGGAAGGTGAAGTAAAACTTCCAGCCTTTTCAGAGAAGAAGAAACTAAAGTAAATTAAAATTTATAAGTATGTTTTGGTAAGACTTAAACCGAAGTCCCTCTCCCAATTAGAACCGTGATTAAGCATTTAGAGGGTTTTCATCAGCATTTTGCTGGTTATCTCAGGGTATTTTACACTCTCTTGGCATGTAGCTTGTCGGGGTTTTTGCAGTATACTGCAAAATTTAGAGATTCTGTTGATTGGAAACAGGTTATGTGAATGCTAGGAGAAAATCAGAACCTGATTTTCATTTGTATGAAGGCTCCTGGCAACTTAGTTAAGTCCATGTGATTTTCCCTCGAGAGTTTGAAAGCAACATTTGAATGCCTCTAGTTGCATTCCCTGAACATCTTGTCTTGCCACTGCCCTTGCAAGCATCCTGTTTACTGTAGGATTTCCAAATACTCGCCAAAGGGTGCAATTATATAATTACTTTCCACTTAGATCTGTGTGCAACTGATATAGCTCAGGTATTTTTGCTGCAGTTGTCTACCAGGATAGTTGTTTCTATGTGCTTGAGGACTGTCTACAATATAACTTAAAACAAAACTAGTGCCGCTAGATTTTTACAAGCTGAATATTAGATATCCTGGTAAAGATAAACTAGAATAGAATGTAGAGAAGAGCAGAATGTCAAAATATTTGCTAATTCCTTGCTGACTTGTAGAGCAAAGCACAGGGGCTGGTGGGTTATTGCAATTAGTTTAAGCAGAACAATTGAAGAGGCTGAGTCTTACCTCCACAAATGCTGCTAGATGCTTCAGACTGAGTTGGTTGTGCAGGGACTTAGCAGAGAATTTTTTCACTCTGTTAGGAATTGATTGGCCTATTTTTGATTTTGTGCAGTGCTGTCTTATTTGTGTATTTTTTAAAACCTTGTCTTTGTGTACCTGAGAGTAAATTTACACCCCCAACCCCATTTGCCTATATTTTATCAGGTGTCTTGAAGCCTCCTGGTCCTGTCAGCACATAAGTAACAAATTGTTATTTATTATTATTGCTAGTATTATTATAATTCAGTAGGAGTGGGAGTTCCACAGGCAGAACACAAGTGGCACGTGTTCCTAAATGTATTTGATCAGATGCAAAAGGAAGAAGAAACACCTGACTTTAGAAGCTGGTGTGTAAACTGATAAAATGCATGAATGCAAAAGGGATGTTTTTTTCTGTGTGGTGCTTAACAAGCTTGTGCCTGAATTGGTGGAATCATTTCATACAGCTAATGTTCAGGCTAGTGTCCCGGTGTGATCCTGAGGCACTGCAATAGGACCCTTGACCCTAGGGAAGATGCAAATTGTTTATGGGCAGTGCTTGCGCAGGCTCAGCTCTGCGGAGGATGCAATAGAGAAGCTGGGAGAGAAAAGGAAGATCCAGCAGACAGCACTTTGTACCTGGGGTGTGTGAGTGAGAGAGTGCACCATGCTGATCAGCCTTGTGTTGTGACAGAACGGTATTCAAGTATCTGACTGCTGGCAATGAGGACAAAGCGAGGGCAAACAAGGAAGGGGTAGAGATACAAAGTGGCTGGTGTTTCTCAGCTAAAACATCATGTCTTCGCTCTCTCAGACTTCCTCCCCTTCCTTGTCCTCTCCCTCATTTTTTCCTCCCACACACCCACACGGTCTCCCCAAACAACCCCCCCCCCACTGGTGGCACAGCACCATTTCCCTGCACATGACTTTACTGGTGTAGCACACTTTCTACTCAATGGAGGGTGCCTGCAAAACTTTGTCCTTAGAAGCCATATGCACTGACAGATGCAGAGGTCCCCATTTGCTGTTCACTTCAGCTTACAAACAAATTGAAACTCCATGCTGTGAAATCTTTATTGACCTGACTTGACTTGTTACAACTGCGTTCCAAGAACTGTGAATTTGCCTGTGCATTAGACACAATTATCTGTATTCTTGTAGGTCCCAGGAAGTGACTCCTAAGAATGCATGAGTCAGAAAGGAAACCTTTACTGCATGGACCTGCTCTACAGCACTGTACTTTTAAACTGGACATTCAGGAGACTGAAAGGGATTTGGAGTGTTTGGAGATTGATATGCATCTTTGTGTACGTTTGACATAATAGTTATTTACTTATGCTGTGCATAATTTGAAAATACCAAACTTCATAAAAGCTACTCTGTTCTATAGTCTGTCCATACGCTGTGTATATCTAAGAGTAGATTGGTGCACTACTGCTGAAGTCTGTTTAGGTGGCCGGTTAATGAACCATGGGTAGAAGATTACAGTGTCTTGAGGTACCAGATGCTGTTAAATTTTTGAGTGTCAGAGAACTCTAGCTAACAAGAGAGAGCAAACAGCTTTCAGGTCAGCTAGAAAAGGATGTGCCTGTATTTATTAAGAAGCTAATGATGTTTCTAATTCTGAGTATAGAAGTTTGGTATTAAAATCTCCTTGACTCAATGCCAGTATAATTTCAGAAGATAAACACCTCTGAATTTCCAGTTATTATAGTCTATGCTATTAAGTCATATGGCATTTTAGGCTAAGTTTTAATTTTCTTTTTCTCATGGTTTGCGGCAGAAGCTACTAAAATGACATTGCCAAATCAATTCAAAGCTGTTTTGTTCCCCATTAATTATAAGGCTGAGTTAAAACGATGAGGTTTATTTTATGAGGATGTATTTTAGAAAAGGGTGGAGAGATCTCGTTACTTTGGGGACTTGAGCCAGTGGTATCTGGACTTCTTGATTTTAAAAATCAACCTATAACATATAAGCAAAACATGAATGTCTTTGAATGTGTGCAAGGTATGGTTCTGTTCATCCACTTCTGGCTTTGTGAATGAAAGTACTCCCACTTTGTCCTGATCCATTCGTGCCCCGTATCAACCAGTCAGGCTGCTCACTTGCAGGTTGCTGTTAGCTATCACTGTATTTTCTGCCCTTTTTTCCTTATAGGAACTCGCCTGTGCAGTATCCCTTTTCTCTGTTCCTTCTAATCTTTTCTTACCCAGCACAGTCTCCCTGGTCTTTCAGCGCTGTGTCCCAGTTCCAATTGCATACGCAGCCCTCTTCCAGAAGCCTGCGTTTTCCTGCCTAGTGCTGCTTTTCTTATCCCCACAGTACTCCTTATACTCTTTTGCCAACATTCACACATACTGTCTTTTTCACAGTGCATTGACTGTCTTACATTGTCTTCTGCATCCTCACCCTGTTTCTTCCCAAATACCAGACCTACTCAGTGTCATTCTCTTGTATTTTAAAGCACCTCGTGTAGACCCAAAACAATGAAGACTCAGTCATCTTCCATTAGAAAGGCTTGATTTTGGTATAGTGATAGCCTTAAAGAAACCTTTTGAAATTATGTTGTTACATAAGACTCTTTGCTTTGCTTTCTGTTTTTGAACAAGTTTTTAAGCATCCTGGTTACGGGAAAAAACTCCCATAAGTGTTAAGCATAATGGATCATGATCTTAACGTTTATTATGCTGTTAAAATCTTGTCATTTTTTTGTAGTCTGCCATTCAATTTTTTATGATAAATTTTCCAGTTCAGAAGCAAGTCCTTGCCAGAAATTGATGTTTCTGTTGAAAAATCAGTATGTATGGAATCAGCAATCAGTATTTCTTCAGATATTTTCTATATTTTCTTTGTAATTTATATATTTTAAATTATATGCTGAGATGATTTAAATTGTATTTTATATTTCCTAATAGGAAAACTTATCTCCTAGTAGTCATTGTGAGGTTTGAAATCTACTGCATTCAGTGAGATGAACAAAAATACTTATAAGTGTTGCTTAGCTTGTCAGCTATTGCTGTGGTTAATAGAAGCAGCTTTCTTTTTTTTCTGTGAACAGGTATGAATACTTATTCCTTGTTTGTGTGGGTGGATTGGGAGCTCATGCAGACACACCTGTTGCAATTTGGAAGTAGGGGAAGAGAGAAATCTGCATTTCACAGCAGTAACTTTCTACTGAAACCTACATGGAAGCGTATTTATTCTTGTTAGGGGTTGCCTGATAGAGACAAGCCTGCCATGGCCCTGTGCCCCCGTGTCTAACCAGTAGCGGGGCTGAACACATGCCCAGCAGGCACATACAAAACCAGAAGTATAAAATCATGTTGCTGAAGTGCAAGTCAATGCAAATAAAATTCTGAGTGGACTAGGTGGTTTAGGTTTAAAAATATCTTAAGATATGTCAGCCAAATAGTCAAGTGGTGACTGGGACAAGGAACACTTAACATATAGCCCACCTAGGGTCTGTAGCCTGCCTGGTTATCGTTCCTGTGCCCAGCACAGGGGTGGGCTGCCGGCTGGATGCACTGTTCTGATGGGAGCTCTTTGGTCTCAGTGCCACTTTTTGCAGGGAGTTTGACCCTACTATGGGGTTTGATCTGTGTGGCATGCTGTTGGAAGCAGTGCTCTCAACTGCCTCATGATAAAATGTCACATATGGTCTGTGGATCTTGCAATGGTCTTGATCTGCCAAGGTATTTTGGCATTACTTCTGGCAGCAAATGGGAAGATATCATCTATTACCCACTTTTCTTCCGCTTATTTAAGGTCAGGCTTCCAGCTCTGGGGTGATACGCAGCATCCACACCATACTACATGTGAGTTAGAAATATGAGAGTTTTGAGCACCTTGCAAGATAAGACCCTAAAGTATTGAAGGGGGCTTTTTTGGTGGGATTTTATTTGGGTGGATTGTTGATTTTTTTTTAATAACTCTTCTGGTGTGATTGTAAATTTAGAAATTATGAATTTGTTCCAGATGGGAAGAAAAAGTCAATCTCACAATTTCTTGTGAAGGAGAAAGATTTAGAAAAAGTATTTCAGAGTCATGGTTTCAGTGCAGTTGGACTGACCAAGTGAAAACAAAACATTTGCTTGTCTTCATTCAGATACTTGGACAAAATTACATTAGAAAGGAGTTGGCTGTTGCAGTAAGAAATAATTATTCAGAAATATTTTCCCAAATGTATTAATTGAAAACTTATTTTTCTTTAGCAAGGGCAAGATCAGTGTCACAAGAGCAACATAATACTGACAGTTGACTTATTCATGTTAACCTTATTTCATAGGAATTGTACGTGTGGTGTATGAGATAATGAAAGCAACCCTGAAATTCAAATATAAAAGTGAAAGTCAGGAGGGAATGTGATAAGTCACATCCAGAAAAAAACTGTTTAATCTCTCTCTCTTTTTTTTTTTTTTTTTTTTTTTTTTAGATTAGGTACATCCCAATTGCAGGGATTAATAAGTATTTTGAAGAATAACCAAAAATTAGTAATATGGTACAAGCGAAGTCCACTTTTGGCCACTCTTTCCTTCTTAGACTTGGTATTTTGCCTGTCTTGGGTCTTGTGCTCTATCAATGTGACTAGACAGTGTTTGCCAGACAGAGAAGTACAGTGATGGAGTTAAACCTGTTTTATGAGATGCTTATTTGTGTGGTATGCCTGTATCTCAGTGCTGTATTTTCAGACAAGGTCTCTTTGGCTAGGTTGTGGGGCACACAGCTGTGAGCCCTCATTTTGAATCACTCCAGTGCCTTCTATACCCTTCTGGGTGCTGTTCTCGAATGTATATATATTTGGTGTGAGAGAAGACATATCCTTGATATTCAGAATTCTATAAAGTAAAGTGACCTTTTAAAGCCAGGTAGATGGGGATTCAGCAGTATGAATCAGACCTGGAACAGCCCCATCTTTTATTAATATAATGTCTCTTGATTTACTGCAGGAAGCCACTGAAATGATTAAGTGTACCAGCAGTCTGCAGAAACTGCCTGGGTGACCTCTGAAGCGCTATGACGAATATAAAAGAAGAAAATTTAAAACCTGTATGATCAGCTTAAGGAAAATTAAGGCCATATCTCAGCTTGTTGGAAATGCTGTTAAAGTGGGAAGACAGGTAGTGGCTGCAGAGTGGCAGAAGATCTAAGCCACATCTCTTTCCATACGACCTAAAATGAATGATTGTTCTGGGTGGAAAGCATCTTTCCACTGGAGTTTGCTTTCAAGTTTTCCTCCTTGGTGGTCTTCCAAAAAGAAAGCATAGGTAAATAGTATAAACAGCTGAAGAGTATCTATTCCGAACAGCTAATCTTGTCCATTCTCTTTATGGATACTTATTTTTGTACTATCTATCTCCTTCTATCTCCATCTTCCAGGAAAGATGCAATGCACGTGTAGATGGAGGTCTTATGATTTCTCTTTAGGACAAAATTAATAAATCCTAGTAGCAAATATCTTACTAAGAGTAAAATTACTTTGTAGTGCCATTGCAGCTTTTATTACAAGATCTCAAAGCAGTTAGGAAATAATACCCAACTAAGCCTCACAGTATCTGTGTGCAGAGAGGCATGATTTAAACCAAATGCAAGCCCAGCATGCAAGGCACTGAAATTGGCTGGACATTTAGTCATTAAAATCCTTAAGGAATTATCTTAGTTGTGTAATCTATATGTTAAAGCATTGTAAATCTCAAGTGGTCCAGGAGGTGATTTGTGGGACATAGTCGCCCGTAGATTACTTCTTGTCAGCCTTTGGGTTTTGGTGGGGTGGGGTGGTACTGGAGTTGAGACTGGCTATTCAAGCAGCACTGTCCAGATAATTAAACATCACCTCCAGTCTGCCCTGTCTCACCGGCTGACTCGCTGCTACTGATATCTGCAAAGATACGGGAAGTGTGTGGACATTGCCATCAGGTGTGAATGAAGGCACATGCTGCCCCTTGGTGGAGTGGAGCAACCTGACTCCACAGGGGTTCCTGTTTCAGCTCCTTCTGCTCTCCAAAGTAAGAGCCGTGTGCGATCTTGGCCTCAGCCCTTCCCAGCATTGCAGCAGACACTGTTCTCAACCTGTACCTACCCAGCTGCTGCAGAGCAAGCAGTGGGTAGAAGCAGAGCGCTTGTTTGCATGGTAGATGTAGGGAGGTGCATCTGATGATAGAGGAAGGGTGAGCTGAGTCCAGGCTGCTGCTGAGGGAGAAAGGAAGAGATACAGCTATTTAAATAGTAGAATATAGGATGCTGCCACGGGTGCAGAGTGGGTGGTTGCTGCAGCAGAGCATCAGGAGGGGTGGCTGCAGCAGGGAGAGTTGACCTTCAGGAGAAAAAGAGGCCCTAGACCGGAGATCTGGCCCCTCTGTGTGCTGCGCACACGTTGTCCTCAGTCGGCAGCAGCCGTGGGGATTATTGCCATATTTCTGGACAGAAGGAGGTGTACCTGCACTGTGTAGCACATGCAGCTTAAATGAAGAATCTCTGGGAAATGTTGAACCTGCTGGGTGTATACTGTGAAGTTAATCCCTGTGTGAGCAGTAGGTGTTTATCCAGAAGAACCAGGCATTCAGCAGCCTGGACAAGTACCACGGATCCTCACATGCTGCCTGGAGACTGTTTCTAGCTGGAAAGAGGGAAAAATGAATGTAGGGTAGCTCTAACCTACACGGTGAACATGTAGGTTAGCATGGAGGCTTCCACCCACATGACCTACTTGTGGAGCAGCTTCTTGTCTGAAATAAACAGCGTGATACCGTCCATGCCCGTTTATGTAGAACGTGTATTTCTGTTGGCTGGAAGAAAGGAAGGTACAGTTGTCAGGCCCAGATGGAGGCTTTGAAATATGCATGATAGTGGCAGCTGTGTGTGGGAAGAATGACTTGAAGTGTGTTGAGGAGGAGGAGGCTTGTTTACTGTGCTACTGTCTTCATGTAGCTGCAGAGTTAGTTGAATGGGGAGAGAAATGAGGAATGTATTTTCTGTCCGTGGATTATTGCTTCACTGTGCTGGACAGTTTTTTCTCCAATATTCATTATTTGTTTGAAAATTCATAAAGAATCAGTGAGTTGCAGTGAATTGCGGGGAAGTATTGTCGATATTTTGCCAGTTCTGGATCCTCGTGGATCTGGCCCTGTTTTCCTGAGCTGGGCCCTTCTGCCTGCAGGGTCCTTCTCAAAAGCTGGGCTGAGGCAGCTGTGTGCACACTTTGGAGAGGAACACGTTGTTCTGGCAGCCTTCCCGATCCTGAATTTTGTGTGTGCCCTTATTTATGAGCGTGTTTGTAGTCTGTGCTTATGTGAATACTTCAGTCTGTGTACCATTGGCACTGGTGTGTTCTGTCTACCATTGGCACTGGTGTGTTGGCACTGGGTTGCATTGCTGCTGGTGGTGCTGGCTGGCAGTGGTGCTGGAGGCTGGCCCACAGGTGCGCCCTCTTCCTCCCCAGGGAGATGGAGGCAGTCCTGGTCAGACGCAGGTCGGTGAGGCCTCGTGGCCAAGGCTGCCTGCAGGCAGCATGCCGCTTGGCTCCTGGGCACCTGCCTTCATGCAGGAGAGTGTGGTTGGGCTGCATGCCTTCCTCTTCCTCCTTGTAAAGGCAGCCCACAGTCGCTGAGCTGGGAGTCACCTCCGCGAGGGGATCCAGCTTTCATAGCTGCCGAGTGTATCACCTTCTTTCAGGAAAAAAGGCGATGCCAACCCTGGCCCAAAGGTTTTGAGATATGTAAGAGGGAGTATGTATATATGTACTTCTGATTATCTGTAAAAAAAAGGAGGATATGTGATACACAACAAAAAGTACTCTGTTCATGTGTCAAGTGGAACATGTGTCAAGTTCATTCACAAACTCTTTAGGGTTTTATATTTTTTTAGATTTATGTTTTATGTTTATGGTTTTCAGTCATCTCATTAATTAACACTTTTATATGGAGAGAATAAGGGTTTATGGCTTATTCCTTTTGTCACAACAATATTTTCCAAGCATGTTTTGTTGAGTACATTTTTCACATTCCCACCCCAGAGCATGAAATTAATCTTTTCTGAATAATTCTCTAGTATCTCTTTCAGCTATGTGGCCTAAAAAGGTCTTTGACTTAAAACTGGTCTAAAAAGAAAGTCTGAAGTTGTAAGGTCATCTGCTAGAATATCAGAAAGGCATGAGTGGACCCTAATAACAAACTTCTAGAGTCAGAGTTAGTTTTGGTGTCAGCTCTTTCACTCTGTGCTGCAGCTTGGTTTGTCCTGACCTGGACCCGGCACTGGAAGACTACCTTTGCTCTTTACACTCAGATAAGGTTGTGTGTCTGCTTCCGCAGAATGCCAGTTAAATGTAGTAGATAGCTTCCAGATACACCTAATTTTGAGAGTAGCTGCCATTTTAATCTGTAATCATATGACAATGACTTCCAAATTTTTATCATTTGAAAATCTACATCCTAAGTGATTTATCTGATTTGAGCTTTAAACTTACAGCAATCAGTCAGACCTACTTCCATTATAAATGTCCTTCCTTCCCTCCTCATTTTCTAGCAGGTCTGTGGACAAACCATGCTTCGGACCTTTTCCATTCAACAAGTATGTCCAAGTATTTTATAAAGAAGCACAGCAACAAAAGGAAGCAATATCATACTCATCCTTAATGTGACTTTTCCACGGCTTTATTTTTATCTCACCTTTACTGTGACATAAGACAACAATGTAAAGAGCCAAAATTAGTGATCATCAAATGTTTCAATATATTGAGTTCTCAGGAGATTGAATAAATCTCTAACAGCCAGTCTTCCTGAAGTCATAAAAGGAACTGAATTGATCAAAGTGTAGAACCATCAAAAAGGGAAATTTAAAAGTGTTTGTTTCTGTGTTGGACAAACACAACATCTTTACAACACTTCAAACAGAAGATGTTGCTGCAAATGGAGTGTGAAAAAAAAATTTGCTTGATTAGTAGTAAACAATCATGGCAGCAAAAGAACTTTAGGTGTTTATATTCTTGATTAATCATAGCCCACATTTGCTTCTGACAATTTTACTTTGAAAACTGTGCTAGTTTTATTATTGTTTTACTCTCTTCCAAATGAGGATTTAGCTTTGTTAGCTCTTGACCGTTCTTCATCCAGTTTTAAGGCCTCTAGCTTGCACCCTGTGTTGCCATTTACATCTTAGGAATAGGAATGTACATCATTATAATTTGATATTGCTAGCATCTTATCTTCGCCTTGTGTGTAGACGTAGGTCAGACTGAAGTTTCAAGGCATAGAAAATTAAGACAAAGGCTGGATGAAAGCTTTCTTCCATGAAGCAGATACCAATTAGAAATACATGTTTAATCTGGTAAACAGACAAACTGAAACACAGAGAAGACTCTCTTAAATTATAGTGCAATTTATATGGTTGTTGCCAGGGTCCATAACTGAAAATTATTTTTTTCCATGATAGACTTATCATATAGGCATAGCTTTATCAGAAAGAGGAAAACACAAGTGGTGTTTATTTAGAAGTGTGTATGCCTGTATTTAAGTATGACCTTTCCAAGATGTCTATAAGGGAGGAAGATATTCAAATCTTGAAGAATTTTTGCCAGCTGTCTTCTATCAAGGGCAAAAGGGTTATTTGATGAGTCTCATTCAGTCAAGAGTTTTGACTGGTGTCTTGTTCCAGAATATCATGAGCTTTAATATGTCATTACAGGAGAGTTAGTAAACTCTGCGGGCTTCAGTTTATCTATAAAATGTGACAATAAAATTATCTATTGTTACTTCACTGGATGATGTCATGAGGTACAATAAATATGATTTTACAGTGCTTTGTACCTTGTGCTATGAATTGTAGTAGGTTTCCTTTTCAGTTTCTTTTGAAGTCCTAGCCATAAATGTTAAAATTTTGGGTAGACTTAGCTGTAATGCTTAGTAGCTGTAATTTTTCTTCACAGTTTCTTCAAATAAACCAATAATACAATATTAACTTCATTAGAAAATATTTCTCATCTTAGTTTGTAGGATATGAAGCTATCATCTGCATACATGATCATTAAAGACAAATTTAAAAAAACCCACCCTCCGAGTGGCAACCTAATTTCACCTGACAGTGCATGTAACATTCGGTTACGGACCTTCAGTGTGACTTATCTGAAAGTCCTTCATATAGGCTTTGTGTATTCATTTTGTGTCACATATTATTAGAAAAAGTGAGATTTTCCAAAGACTTTGTACAGTTAAAGTTAGGCAGCTGCCAGCATCATTGAAGTAGTGTCATGGTTTAACCCCAGCCAGCAACTAAGCACCGCATAGCTGCTCAGTGGAGGAGAGAATTGGAGGATTAAAAGTGAGGAAACGCGTGAGTTGAGACCAAGACAGCTTAACAGGTAAAGTAGAAGCCATGTGTGCAAGCAAAGCAAAACAAGGAATTCACTCACCACTTCCCATGGGCAGGCAGGTGTCCCATCTCCAGGCAAGCAGGGCTCCGTCACGTGTAACAGTTACTTGGGAAGACAAATGCCACCACACTGAACATCCCCCCTCTTCCTTCCTCTCCCCTCAGCTTGTATGCTGAGCATGATGTCCCACGGTATGGAACATCCCCTGGGTCAGTTGGGGTCGACTGTCCCGGCTGTGTCCCTCCCAGCCCTTGTGACCCCCCGCCCCCACCGAGCCTGATTGCTGGTAGGGTGAGAAGCAGAAAAAGCCTTGAGTCTGTGTAAGCACTGCTCAGCAAAAACTAAAGCATCCCTGTGTCATCAACACTGTTTCCAGCACAGATCCAAAACATAACCCCATACCAGCTACTATGAAGAAAATTAACTCTGTACCAGCCAAAACCAATACAAATAGAAAGCTCAAAGAATATTTCATACTTAGGATCCCACCTGGAATGTACTACAGAGCCAAACAAAGGAAGAAAAATAACAGGACTTATGAGAATGGCTGAATCTTCTTTGTGAAGTACAGGTAGGATATGTAGGGCAGAATATTGTAAGGGGAGAGGTAGCAACGCTCCCTCCTACCACAGTCGTCTTGTTCTCTCTTCTGGCTGAGTATATCTTTGCAGACCACAATAGATACGAATATGGTACCATAAATAGGCATTAAAATTCAGGGTTCTTACTCTAGTTTTAAGGAACAATGGTGAGGAATGGTGGACTCCTGTTGAGGCTAGCCCATTTTTGAAGTGTACACATTTAAGGTGTTAAACTGGAGAACTCCAGTATCCCAAGACAAACTGAAGCTTTGATTTCAGCCTTTACAGCAACAGAGAAAATAACTGTGTGACTACATCCGTACGTTGACTCTTACATTTTAATTGATAGAAGACTCCACAAAGGGAAAACAAAACATTATCATCCTAGTTTGTTAGTGTCTTGTCTACATTGCATACATATGGCAATGACAGCCTATGGAAATTCAAGTCCTAAAAGCTGTCCCCCCGGCTGATAAGCACTTCAATAAATACCATTAGCAGCTGGAAGGACAACCTGCAAAACTTTAATAAGGCTTTTCAAGAAAATAGGGTGCTGCATTTCATATGCAACTTGCCTTGTAGATACTTAAGTGACAATTTTTTGTCAACATTGTGCATCTTGGTCAAAAGCTGAATTGGTGTTAGTTTGCTGCTGACACGAAGACTTGGAAAGATCCAGGAAAAAAACTCCCATGATGAGGACCTCACCAGAGAATGCATAGCATCACTTTAATGTGAACCAAAAGTTGGACACAGGATGTGAGTAAGAATTCTTTATATGATGGGGAAACAGTGAACTGTAAAATTACATGTGAAAGAGAAAAATATTGGTTTCAGTATCTTTTGGTTTCATGCAGATAGAAACAGATTTTGCACAGTTACCAGAGAAGTGAGAGACCAATCTATGATTACATTTGAAAAATAAAAGGGCAGTTTTAAAAAGCAGTACTAGTATATAAGTATGTATATAAGAACTTCCTGACCTGTTTAGACAGCAAATGGCAATGAAATAACCATTTACTTGTCTTTGCTCTTTCTGAGTGTCAGTAACAGATGCATGCCTAAAATTGCACAAATAGCTTGTCTCTGTTCTAATGGGTGAGTTGAGCCTGGCCAGTCTTTGCAGGCGTTGCAATCACAGAACGATCTCCAGTTTTAGATGGCTGACACAATTTGGATAGGATTTTTTTGGTTGTTTCTATATGAACATATAAAAGAGCAATTAGTTAGGAATAATCTATTATACAAATTTAAGCTCAAATCTTCAGTTGGTCTGCTTCCCCAACTTCTTCTTCCCCCCACCCCGCAACTGAGTAACATGTCTGAAGTCTTACCAGCAGGGAGACGCTTGTACAAGACTAAGTACTATTGCTGCAGTGTGTGTGCACCAGTATATTCATGCAAAGCTTAAATGACTACAGGAAAAGTCCTTCAGTAAATTGTGAAAACACTTCAGAAGTGTTTAAGATTTTGTTATCAGCTGGAGATCTATCTAGAGATATCTGTGTTTTGCAAACAAGGAATAGATTTCACAGTCCTTGATAAGACTAAACACTTCCCCTTATGTGAAGCCCCAGACTTCATGTAATCATAGGATCACTCAGGTTGGAGGGTAAGCCAGGAGGTCATCTAGTCCAACCCATTGCTCAGATCATGCTCAGCGCTGGCCCAGGTTTCCTAGGATTTTGTCCGAGTCCTGACTAATGGGTTGAAAACCTCCACTCTTCAGCATGTTAATAGTCTTGTACAGCTACACATCCATCTTTTTCCACTGTATTGTAGAACTGCTCTATCACATTGTCTGTTAAGCACCTCGCTGGTGATAATCCTGTTTGCTGGATTTGTGATAATCTGATACACTCATAATCCATCATGTATCCTGATATAGCATATTTTTGGATTTTGGTCAGCGTGGACAACACATCCAGGTTTTTCAGTAGTTCTTGTTACATCCAGCTGGAGCATGTGTTACGGAAGTTTTTAAGAGGAGCCACACCACAGAACTACTGAAGGTAATGGTTAAGCACCAGAGTTAGAGTTTGCTTCAGTATTATTTTTTTTTTGACAGCACTAGTCTTCTCTGCAGAGGCAGAGAACGTATTTCTTCCTGTTACTCATTAGTTTAGTTCAGTAACTATTTCATTCACACAGAATGAAATCAATTCACTGAGAAACCAACTGGGAGTTAAAAAGTAGGAAAGCTGGTATTCCTCCTCCTCACCTGTGAATAACAATGAGGTGTGGGAGAATAATATCTACTACCTCTAAAATCTTGTAAGGCGTGGTGGAAAGAAACACTAAATCTGGTTTTACTTAGTACAGAAAACATTTCATTTGTTCAGTATGTCAGATTTAAATGCATGATGTGTTGTTTTAAGCTTTTCTTTACATGTGCGACACATTTAAATAATTTATTTAGTTAAAACAGTTCAAAATTCTGCTTGAAGAAATTTTAGCATATCCCAGCCTGTCACCATGATAATTATCTATCAGAAATAAAATAAATGCACCATTTTATTCACCATTTTCTAGTATAATAAAAAAAATTAAGGGCTACAGCAAAACCCCATGCTTTTATTTCTTTAGGGAAGGTGTTTGCTGTTCTGTTGCTTGGTTTTGGCCCTTACAAGTCTGGTTACATTCCAGAATACTAGAGACTCCTTTTTTCTGCCTGTGGTTGACCAGGCAGTTGCATTCAGTGTGACGTTTTTGCGACACTCACGTGGCAGCAATGCCTTAGGCCTTATTTCTCTGCTGTTCTCTTCAGCAGGGGCTTCATCCAAAAATGGAAAGCCCTGCTGAATGTAGCAGTCTGCTTACTAAGTGTATCTTGCCACAAAGAAATTACTTTTGTTTTTGTTTTGTCCAGCTACAGTAGCGTTTCCTGTGGGTATTTTTCAAGCTGAATTTAAAGCACTGGTTTGAGTTACAAAAGAGTAAATTGCTGTGGATTTGCCTGCTTCACTCTTGGTTGCTCCTCCTGTGCTACTGCGCAACAGAGAAGTTAACAGATGTACTACTCTGCCTTCTTAGGAAATGGTCACTGACAGGGAACATCTCAGTTCTGAATCTTACTCCTCTGTTTGATCTGAATAAATAATTTGACCTATAAGGAAAATATCTTTTATTAGTTCTTTAAAAAAGATTACTGTTAAGAAGAATGAAGAAATTAAAAACAGGGGAGCACACCATATTGTTTTTTAGAACTGAGCCACGTTTTATAAAATATAGCCAGCAGTCAGTTGATCTCTGCTTTGTGATTTTCTGTTGGTTTTAAAAAACCTACTAGCTTGGTAGAAATATTACAGTATACAATCAATTTACACTCCCAAGTAACGTACAATGATACCATTAAATAGGCTGGTTTATGTCAGTTCCACGTAAAACCCCCTCTCAGTGTGACATTTAGAAACATAATAAGAGATGTATAAGAAACAACTAGAGTATCTTTCATCCCTTAGCAGTTTCAAATTTCTCTAAAAGATGGTAAAGATCTGATAATACCAGAGAGAAAGTCCCCATCTGAAGCTGGCTGTCTTTGTATCTAGTGGCAAAATAAATGCATATATGTCTTAAGTGCTATAAAGTGAAGGAAAACCTAGAATAAAGTATGTGAGATCCTTGCAGATTCCTTGAGTAGTTTAGAGAGGCAATGCTCTCTCCATCTTCAGTCTGAAAACCTGGGAAGTAGGAATGGCAAAAAAAAAAAAAAAGGGTGTGTGGAAATGTCTGTAGAGCGACAGTTATTATGCTGTAGTAATATTATGATATGCAAATGGTTTCATTTTTTCTAAGCTAAAGACACAATAGGGAAGACATGATACAGTGTTTTACTTTTTAGCACGCAAGGTTGATAATTGCTTGGTTAAAAATATGACCATTTGTGCTGTAGACTTTTTGCGCTTGCTTTTCAAATTGAGTATGTGCTGATGTGCTGCCCTTATCTTGGCACTGATACAAATGTAACTATAGACATGAAATTTCTGAAGTTATCGTTTTACATTAATGATAATACTTCTGTATTACAATACTATTATCATGTTTTGCTTTTAAGTGAAATATATGTTTTGACTACACCGATAGCTGGATAAACCTTGCCTCTTTAAAAGAAATCCCTTCATAAGGAAACAGAATGTGCTTTTACTTTATTTAGTGCATGTGTGCAGGTTAATGATTGGATGTCAAACATTTTGTAAATCAAAGCAGTATTTACTTTGTGTTTTCCCCAAAAAGATTAGCTAATACAATTTAATGTAAAGGCAAGCTGTAGTATTTTAACTTGGAGTCAGTGTGCATTTTCTGGGTTATTACTTTGTTTCAGTGTTCTCTCAAAAGAGGATGCTTCCCTACCCATATTAGATTTGCCATACTTGTAGGTTTTTATTACAGTTTTTTAATAGTTTTATTAACCAATATTAACCCATTTACATGCCATTAGTTTTCTAATTCAGGTATTTTGGAAGTAGATACAAGCAATACCTTCAGTGAGTCAAATAAAATTTCATGGTCCTCATAAAAACAGTCACTGTGATGTAGAATCGTAGAATCAGAATAATTTAGGTTGGAAAAGACCTTTAAGATCCAACTTTAAATCCAACTGTTAACCCAGCACTGCCAAAGCCACCACTATACCACATCCCTAAGCACCACAGCTACACATCTTTTAAATACCTCCAGGGATGGTGATTCCACCATGTCCCTGGGCAGCCTGTTCCAATGCTTGGCCATCCTTTCAGTGAAGATATTTTTCCTAATACCAATCTAAACCTCCCCTGGCACAACTTGAGGCCATCTCCTCTTGTCCTGTTGCTTATTACTCGGGAGAAGACACCTACCCCCACCTGCCTACAGCCTCCTTTCAGGGAGTTGCAGACAGCAATAAGGTTCCCCCTGAGCCTCCTCTTCTCCAGGCTAAGCAGCCCCAGTTCCCTCAGCCGCTCCTTATAGGACTTGTTCTCCAGACCCTTCACCAGCCTCTTTGCCCTTCCCTGGACACGCTCCAGCCCCTCTACGTCCCTCTTGCAGTGAGGGGCCCAAAACTGAACACGGGGTTCAAGGAGCGGCCTCCCCAGTGCCGAGTACAGAGGGATGACCACTTGCCTTGTCCAGCTGGCCACACTGCTTCAGATACAAGCCCAGATGCTGTTGGCCCTCTTGGCCACCTGGGCACACTGCTGGCTCATGTCTCACGTTCAGCTGGCTGCCAGCCAGCACCCCCAGACCCTTTCCCACCAGGCACTTTCCAGCCGCCCTTCCCCCAGCCTGTAGCGCTGTGTGGGGCTGGTGTGACCCAAGTGCAGGGCCCGGCACTGAGCCCTGTTGAATCTCATGCAATTGGCCTTGGCCCACTGATCCAGCCTGCCCAGATCCCTCTGCAGAGCCTTCCTGCCCTCCAGCAGATCAACACTCTCCCCCAAGCTGGTGTTGCCTGCAGAGTACTGAGGGTGCACTCGATCCCCTCATCCAGATCATTGATAAAGATATCAAACAGAACTGGCCCCAGTGCTGAGCCCTGGGGAACACCATTTGTAACAGGTTGCCAGCTGGACGTAACTCCATTCACCACCATGCTTTGGGCCCAGCCACCCAGCCAGGCTTTTACACAGTGAAGAGTACACCCATCCAAGCCATGATTAGCCAGCTGTAACTGCTACACTATGTACTCGGTTCTTTGAAATGTAATACTAACTTTCATTGCACTGTGGATGCATGTAACAATTTATTAGTGAACTAGTTCCAGCAGAGTAATTTATCACACTTCCCTGAGCATGGTTCTGTGTGGATACCATGAGAGATTGGTATCTTGTTAGAATGAAGGTCATCAGTTACATTTTCTAGTAAAGGGTTACTCTTCCCAAGTTGGCATCAGATCTAGTAACTATGTGCTGTTAACCAATAGAAGGATTAACAAGCATCATTTGTATGATCCATATAGTCACTTCACACTTGTCCGTTTTCCAGAACTTTTATGAAGTAGGTAGAAGACATTACTGGAGCTATGATGGAGCAGACCTTTGCAGTCAAAAGGCTAGGCACTCAGCTAGTTTGTAATTCAGTGAGACACATTATCTATTTTGACAGTCTTCATGGTTAAATAGTCTGGCTCTTTTAATACCTAACTCTGCTTATAAATAGAAATGAAGTAGTCAAATGGTCCAGTCTCGACAGCAGAATAATGCAGAGGTTTGGATATGTCCAGAGCTCACATATGCCTCTTCCCTTCAGTGGAGTGGGAAGAACAAGGTAATGTGGTTGAGTCAAGTGGAACTTGAAAACACTTCTGGCATGTGTTTGCCTTGAGGTTTCAGTAATACATGAAGAAATTTGATATATCTGAGCTCTGCTTGAGGCCTGTAAAACATAGTGGGTTTCTGACCAAGAAAAGCAATTATTTGAAAAGCAAAACAGTAGACTGAGCATCCACAAAAAGCTGTACTTAGAAGACCGGCTCTGCAGTTTGCATGTGGTGTGGAGAAGGAGGATGGGACAGAAGGAAGTAGTCCTGGCTTCTAGTTCCTGTCTCTTGCTCCAGATAAAGTATTTTAGCAAATAAGGTTCCCCCGTGAAATCTAGGCAAAGGGCTGGAACCTCAGTATAAGCCTCCAAAGACAAGTGTAGGCTCTCTCCTACATTCGCACAACTTAACAGGAAGGGTGGACATCCTACTCTTTGCCACTGTCAATAAGACATGTCTTCTTGAAGACAGGAAAGCTCATTTTGGGTTGAAATGTGTGTAGAAGGTGCATCCCTCAGCAAGTAATACACTTACTTTGATGTTGCATAACAGTTGATAGCAAGAATTTGTCTTTTTCTTCCACCATGTGTTACAGTAAGCAGTCCTGAGAGGTAAGAGCTGACTCCCTAAACACCTAGGCACTCTTTGGGCTATAAGCTGGGAGCTCCAGTCTTACACAGGGAACTGATGGAAGTGACTTTAGTGCTGCATGTATGTGCCTTACAGGAGAGGAGTAGGGTTCCAGACATACTCCTCTTCTTATTATGCGCAGTTATTTTTTGCTTAAATATCACCGCACTTTATGGTCTGCTCCTTGGAAATCGAGTGTTGTGTGAGAGCTGTGATTTTCACTTTGGGAGCCAGGTGTCTGAAAACCCTGTGCAATGTCACACCTGAACCTCCTGGTGGATACAGGCCTAATCCAAACCGAGCTTTTCTGAATGTACATGGAACAGCCCTGTGTGGTGGTCCTCAGGCAGCATCCAGGTTGGAGTCATCTCAGCTCTGCATCAGGTACTTGGCCTTGCTCTTGTGACAGGGGGGTGGAGGCGTCCAGACCCCTTGAACAGAGGCTGTGTTGTGTGAAATATGTAACATATCTCTGAACCAGGATTCATGGCTGATCCAAAGCTAGAGGTTGAATGTAACCTGGTCTCGCTGTTAATCAGAACCGAGTGCCTCAGGACAGGCATGCTGACAGAGCTGGTCAGCAGTTCCACTCCGGGACTCTGGTGTGAAGGTTCATGTGCGTGGTTACGGATAGTCTGGGCAGGAGAGGTTCTTCTTCCATCGCAGTGGTGGCTGTGCCTAGTGCTGCAATGGACTACAGCTGGATTATAAATAAACAGGCATGGCCCAGAAACCACCAACATTTATGAATGTTATCTGTGTAGCCAGCGTTTTTGTGTTGGGAGCAACAGGGCAGAATACTGGAATGTATTTATTTACTAAGTATTTTAGAAAACGAGTATATATTCTGCAAGTCAGAATTAGAGGTACCTTATTTAAAATCTGACAGTGGCATCAGATACATTTACTTGGACCAATGCCCTTATACTCCGGGGTAATGTTTTAAATCTGTATGACATTTCATTGTGACCAGCTTACGTGGTGGCAGCCTCTCATTTTCTTAAGAGACTGTTCTGGTCCACGTTACACACACACTGGTTCAAGTGTTAGCCAAGAAGCTAATTTATTTGGATGTTCTGCATGAGGTAACACTCTTGCATTACTGTTGTCACTGTTGTAACAGTATGGCCAGTTTCTGTCCTACCCATCTGGTGTATGGTCCCTCGTCAACACTCCAGTGCATGCATGATGAGTTTCTAGTTAAAATCATCTCAACTACTTGCAAAAAACTGCCCTATCCAATGATAAGCATATATGAATAGATAAATAGTGGCTATCAGCTCACCATTTACTTCATGTGTGCAAAACAGGACCCACCTGGGTTGTTCCCAGGGCTGTGGGGAACTCCCTGCGTCCCCAGTCCGGGTCACACAGACTCTTATCTTGTTAACACAGACTGGGACTGTCTGGGGAGTTCTTCTGTGGATCCCTCAGACCTCTGGTGGAGCTGGGCTTGCCTGGGGCGGGTTCCTGTAGCTATCAGTCAGTTATCTCATCTGGACAGAAACTAGCTGAGGAGTTCCCCGGACTGCCCGGGGAGTTCCCACCTGTGACTCGGCATGCTGAGCATGTGCAGGGCACAACCCTTGTCCCCAGCTGCATTATGGTTACAGCTACATGTTAACTTGGAGTGCATGTGCATGCACCTACCTGGTGCATGGTGTTGGAGTACTAAGAGGTTTATTTAGCAGAGGACAGTTGATACTTGGGCATTGCCTGGATGTGATCAGCCCAGCTGCCCAGTAGGCTATGTTCCTTCATAGGCACGGATGGTGGTTTGTTTGTTTGTTTTTGTTTTGTTTTTGTTTTGTTTTTTAATGTGCTGGGCTGCCACATATACAAGCTACTACCTGAAAGTGCTTTTGCTGCCCTGCAGAATCCAAAACACTGTGCTCACTGTCAGTAGTACTGGTCACCAGTACCACACTTTAGCAAAGGTCTCTTTCCTAGAGTCATCTGCTGCTTTCTTAACTGCAACAACAGGTGTTGCCTGAGCCTCCTGTCTCTGGAGAAAAAAGGATAGCTTATTGTTGAACTTGTGATGTTTATTTTAAAAGTCTATTTACTGTTTGTTGGTCAGTGTGCATTAGCCTGATGAAGAGCATCTAAATCTGATGAGTTTGATACCTGGTGTGGTGTCAGGTAGTTGTCGTAAAGTGGCTTCCTGTAATACGTAGCGGGATGTAAATTTAAACTTCCTTACAGTTAATCTCCTTCTTCATTTTGCAAGTGAAAGGAAAAGCAGTGAGCAAAACAGAAATACAGCAAACAGCAATGCCTGAAAGATTAGTTTGGAAACTCAAGAAATGGTTGAATGTTGGTTAGAGTAAGAAGGGGTGAGAGAGATTTGAGCTGTGCTTGCCTTCATGAGCATGTAAAGCAAGATAGGGCTCCACACCATTTATTCTTCAGGCTGCTCTCTCCAAAGACAGTCTCCAGGTAGCAGATGAGATGGTTGTGCTTCTTCCACCCAGTGCTCTGTCCTACAGGGGTGCTGGGAAGTCAAATGTGCACCACACTGAAATTGCAGCTCATGGAACTTATTCATACAGAGTAGAACAAGTGATTAAAAAGTTAAAAAGATTTATTCAGTGCTAGCATTGCTCAAAATCAGTACTTCCTATTACAAACTAAGGTGTAGGAACAGTGAAGGTGGGAGTGGTATAATGGACAACCTCTCCAAAGCTGTTATAGTGGAGACCTTGGTGACTTTAGTTGGTTGGAACAAATAGATCACAATAGTCAGAATTACAGTATCTAACCTTTAGAAAAGTTTGAAAGACATATTAAAGCAAAAAAGGTCTTTGAAAACTATGATTGATATGAACTGTGTAAGAGGAAAAGTATTTGGATTTATGCTAACAGTAGTATGGCTGCATTTGGAGGGAATGAAAACGTCTGTGCTGTTTCTCTGAGGAAGCCAGGAATGTTTCTCTAGCAAGCAGTGGCAATGGCTGTTGCTGCAAGAGTGAGTGCAGGTGTGTGGAAAGCAGCCTGATCTAATGCCTAGAGAACTGCCTAGGGATCCGAGCACCTGAGTTCATCCCCTGGGGTCCCCTGCTGCCTTGCTGCCTGCCCTTGGCCAGCTCACCTCCCCCTGCCTCTCACCTACAATCAGGAAACAAATCCTTAATTTCCTTTGAGACTTATTCATGAGAATGACAATGAAAGCAGGGAAATCTTATCATCTGGGGTTGAAATGCCACACACCTAGTGAATGCTCAACCCCCCTTGTATTATTTAGTTTAAATGCAGTTAGCTTATATCAGGGTTTTTCCGATGTTTTCTTTAGAGATGTAAGATAATGAGAACTTTTTTTTTCCTCCTGAAATACAGCTCTTTATAACACACAGTGCCTTGCTTGAAATATTGTGCAAAGAATAGTCTTGTTTATGAGGACAGTACAACATGTTATATCACCTTTCATTGAACCACGTGCTTTATAATTAATGTACAAAATTATGTCCTCTCTTTTTTTCAAGTGAAGCTTGAATAGCAGTATCCTTTGCTGTAGTCTAATTACAGAACATCCTTATCTTAGTAATAACTTTATGAATATACTTTACCTGCCCCTCATAAATTATCCTTGAGCTGCTGCAGCAGTGAGTTGAGGAAGAAAATTTGCTTTAAGCAGAAGCTGAAGGTAAGCCTGATTGGAGACTTGAGCTATTTTTCATGATATGGGTTTGCAGCTGACTTGGTTTGTGTGTTGTTGGTAGTTTGGATGGATGAAGAGGTGGGATAAAGCTCCCAGTGTTTCCTTCCCTTACCTTCCCTGGAGAGAGGGAGAATAGCCCAACTGAGACGGTATCACTTAAAACAGCCTGCCTTGCTGCACTGGTGTGAGGAGTCATTCAATACTGCTTGCACAGTGCTCAGGAAACAGATTAAAACTCTTTTTCCTACAGCCATGGTAGGGCAGCACTGAGGCTGCTGTGTCTCAGAAGACTGTAGCGCCTTTCTCATTTGCATTTCCAGCTTTGTCACCATGTTGCTGAGATACCTCAGTCATGGGTTTTCTAAATTCAGCAATTTAGAAGGCAGCTGTTACCTTATTCATAAAAAAATGGAAGAAATGAAAAGCACTCTAACTTTTAGAAACTTCTCTGTAGTTTTGTTTTCAAATTTGATCTGTCAAAATTGCTCCCCTCTAGTGGTTTTCAGACTGTTTCTAAACATGAAAAAGCTGGTGCAATGCTAAATATTCTGAAGTTTTAAGAAAACCGTTTCCTTGAGAAAGTTCTGTACTTAATAAAGTGTAATTTCTTTTGGGGATAATTAACTTACAAAGTGCTAGGGACTTTCCAGCCATCAGAAACCCTATCCTAAAGCTCAGTTTAGCACAGGCAGCTGCAGAACAAGTCTTAGCTTCTTAGCTGGCTATCCCAAACATTGTCTAGAGAGCTGCCATTCCTGCCTGGTTGACTGCAAGGCCACTGCTGCAGAGAGCATACCAATCATGCTGAAATGTGTAAAATTAGCATTTAAGCCAAAATAATGAGATAACCTTCTGTGCAGTGTATAATCCTAATAAGATTAAGCTTTAGCAAAGAAAAACATAAAAGATATAACCTAATAAAATCATAATCTATTCTGAATAAACTGTATTATACATATTTGCTGAATGGATTATATAAGTTTAATGAAATTACACTGTCTTATAAGCAGGATACAATAAGTAGTAATGGCAGTTTTTCTATACACAGTGCAAGAGAGTAAGGAAGAAGATGGGGATTATTAGAAAATGGGTTTAGTCAAAACAATTTTAAATCAAAAAGATAAAGACAAAAATAGAATAATAATTTCTTAAATACTGCGACAATGAGCTTAGTGTTTCTTTAAGTGTATTAGCTAAGATCAAAGTAAGATATGCAAACATGCATAACTCAAAAGTATCCAGAAAATACCTGTAGTTTTTAGAGGAAGAGGGAAGATGGGATTGACATGGTGTTGGAGCAGAATGATACAGCTAAAAAGAATGTAAAAGATTTGAGAAGATTTAACACTTTCTCAGCATCTGGTCAAATTTTTGTTGATATTGCTGTAGTATACTCTGTATTTGTCCATTCCATGTCTTCATCTGATACATGGTAGTGGATTCCTTGCTGTTAGCACTTCTGAGCCAGATGGCATACACTCTGTCATGCTGAGATCATGCTTGAAATGTCATCTACGCAACACAGCTGAGATATAGTAGCACTTTAAAATTCATTTCTCAATTGTTGTCCATTACGGCAGGTTTTTTGTTGGGGGTATTTTACCCATGTAAAAAGAATAACTAAATATGCTTTTTTTTGCCTTTACAAATGAAAGCATTTCCAAATATTTTTGATAGTTTACCAAATTTCAGCTTAGCTTGTTGTATTAAGGAATATGTTTGTCCTTATAGTAGTACTAAAATTAAGAAGAAAACTGCTTTTAAAACTATGTTATCACAACCATGTTACCTCTCCAAGAACTCTGCTGCATGTTTTTGAAAACCGTTACGAGACAGTCAAGAATCATGTTAAGACAGAACGGTCTGAGACTTAACCTCTCCAGTAAGTGTAACGGTAAGGGTTTTTCCTGGGTTAAGTGAAGGGAAGATGGAGAGAGAAAGGAAGAGGTGCAAGAAGCATGTTTATATTATTCATCAATTTTTTCTTTATGTAATGTGCTGAAAATTGTGAATTAGAATAGATGCTGAAAGGCAGTGCTACAAAAATTACATCTTAGGGGCCACATCTGTTCTGGTTTTCTGGTTTCTTATTTAAGTTGCTTAGTTTGCACAAAATGTTGCTTTTCTGTCTGTCCAGATAAAAACACATCTTGTGTTCCAGCAGGCAGAATTTTAAAATACATCTCTCGGAAACGTAAGGTCTAATTAGCTTACACAGCTTTGTCCCCATTCCGCAGCTCCATAGTAGGTGCTGAAACACTTGGGCTTAAACAATGTATAAGAACTAGACCCGAGAGTCAAATGGGTTTCTTTTCCATGCATAATAATTTCATATTAGACTTCATTCTTTTGTGCATCTGTAACATCTCATTGGTTTAAACCCCATCCTTAGTTATATCTGGGCAATACTGGTGGGCTTAAAAGAAAAAGACTACAGGAGGTTATGTAGAAAGCAAAAGTTTATATTTAAAGGCGTCCCTGAACTTAAATCATATGATTAGGCATGTTTAGATGATACATGTCATAAGACTAAATCATGAAAATGAAGATTAATTTCCAAGTAAAGACTAGTCTTCATGTGTGACATCCTGGTTAGAGGAGCCTCCCCCCTGCTGAAGGCTGTAAAGGGAGACATGAGTCATTGTTTTGGATGAGGGCAGTGCTAGATATTTATAAGGCTGTCCATCTATGCACTTGCTGAATTTCTAATGGTTGTTCTGATAGAAATAGTGTTATGTTTTACTAGTGGAGTTTAATTTCTGATATGTGTAAGTGAAAGAGAAGGGAGAAATAGGAGAAATATGTATTTCAAGATTCCTAACCAACAAACAACTCAAAGTAAAATAGATGGCGATTCTATTAAGTATTTCTTTGGCTTTTCATTCTCTTGTCCTTTACTTTTCTCCTATGTTGTGTATTTGGTTTCTCAGGCTGCTGGCTTTTGATAGGCAAGGGCTGTCTTCCTTTTCCGTGTTGAAGTGGCCTATGGCATTGTTGAAACCTGCTTCAACAAACAAAACAAACTAAAATGGCCATGGCACTGCAGCTGGTGTGGAAGAATATATGATACGAGGTCTGACTGCGTGCCCCAACTCAGTGTCAGTCAGTGAATGTCCTGGGGTGATGCTGCTCTTTTACCTCTGGCCTTTAAAATACAAGTCATCTTCCCCATTCCTTGTACAGAAGTAATGATTCTGAGTAGCACACAGTACTTTTTCATTATGTTTGCACTTCAGCTTTAATTAGTTGTAGATTTAGTGATTAGACATATTACACTGGCTTGCATTTTAGTACTTAAAATGCTGTTGCTTCTTGCTTTTATTTCTTGATGTCTCTCATTTGTCTGTAGACAGAAAGATTTGCCTTTTCCTTATCTGAAGTCAGTAGCTTCTCAGACACAAAGATTTAACACTTGATTATGTGTTGTCCAGCTTCTGCTTGCTTTTATAACTTACAAACATACAGTGAGGGGAGGAGAAGCGACAAGAATAGAAGCAATGTGCCTGTGAGTAACGCTGGAATGGCGATGGACAAGAAGAATCAGTAGCTTCATGCAGTCAAGAGCAGTAACAGATTTAATGATCTGTCAAAAATACCTTGTTTTTCTCAACTTAAACGGGACATACTGTAATATACAGTAGTATATTACAACTATAGATAACTGAGCTGTTGTTATAGGGATGTAGACAGTCCTCACAAACCTGTGTACAGCCTGATACACTACAACCCAAACCAAGCGTGATCCCAAACCAGAGACCAATCAGAGTCTTGTTTACAGTGGGCAAAGAGATAAAAATTGGTCTTAAATTACTTCAGTTTCTTAAAATACAGTGCTCTTAGTTGCTGAAGCATAGTACATTTGTACATGAACTCCTAGAGGCTGAAGGAATGAAAGCCAAAGTGACTTAAGGTGACAAGGAGTAGTAACAGACACTCTTGAGGTTATAAATCATATTCCTGTTGTTTGAAAAGGAAAATCAGACCACATTCTATATAAGGCAGATTGTAAAATCTGAAAAACATGAGAAATGACAACTTCCAGAAATTTGATTTTGCATGGCGGTAGAGTTAAACTTTCATCTTCCTGCAGAAAGCCACGAGTTGTCTTAAGCATGAGTATTGCTTTGATGAGTCAGGTTATGCCTGCCTCCCACCCGTGGGCTGGTGGCCCATCCCCAGGGAGGTACCTGATGCCTGGGGCTGGGACTGCCCCAGTGCCCCTGGCTGCCCTGCTCCTGGCTGGGGCTGGGCTGGGACCTGGCAGCACCCCCAGTTGCTCCCAGCCCCCAGGGATCATCCAGGGCTCCCTGACACCTTACTGCAAATTAGTCTTCCTATAATATGGATTATATTTGCAGATTCTGAAGTCTCTTAAATGCAGTCTTACTTCTAAACAGTGGGAGCTTACCTGGTCAGTGAGGTGCAGGTACATAACGCATATGTGCATGCAGACACACACACACGTGTGCATGCGCTTCATGCACAAACGTGGCATTTTGGAATGTGTAAATTTGTGACTTCATTTTCCATATATTTCTTGCTGATTCCATGAGTGTTACTCCCATGTTTTATTCTGGCAGCACTGTCTACATGCCAGCCTACCCAGATGCCTTATTTCATAGAGGGGTATCTGAAATAATCTTGAAAATGGTAACTTGAGGACAGTTAGTTCTCCATTTTCAAAGGTATACCCATGAATAGTAGTGTTTGCATAGACTTTTCCAGTTGTTCTGCCCAGGGCACTAGGGAATGCTTCTCATTATGAGGGTGAGCTTGGAAGAGAAAGAGTCCGTGGGAAATGAGATCCTAGATTCAGCACATTTCATGGGAGTTTTCTACATTGGTAAGAATAGTGACAGAATTTCCACTGACCTCAGTGGTACAGAGATTTTGTCAGTGCTGTGGAGCCCCACGGCATGGAGGAGAAGGGAGTCTCCGTGCCCTGAAGTTCATCCATTTAGTTAATGACTAACTATGTTTTCTGTCTGACTCTAAGAAGTCAAATTAGGGGGAGTACAGGGAGGTCATTAGTTGCCATCCTGCAGTGAGCACCTTGTGGAAAAACCGTCCTACTGAAGCAATTCTTTATTTTCTTGTAGGAGACAGACATGTACAATTAGTTTATTTTATTCTAGTCATTCATAAGGAACAATATTTTCTGCTATATAATCTGAATAGATCTCACTGTTTGGGAAGGTTTCTGGGCTGCTTGGCTTCATCTTCTGTTCATAGCTGTTTTCTCCTGCAGCAACTTTACAAGTATTTTCTCTGCTCAGAGTTTTGTATTACTAAAACACCTGTAGATAGCCATTTCCATTATTTGTCATTATATTATCACAGCTTAAGGGTACTGTAGTGTCAGCTATAGTAGCATGGCCCGTCTAGGCTTCAGTGGAGAAAACGGGGTCAGCCGCAAGTTAGTATGTTCTTAAGATTTTCTTATTTTTGCATACTTTGCTTACAAGTTTCTGAATCTATCACTGTTACATGGTATAAGGAAGATGTGGCTGTTTTCTGTCAAATTTGTTTCTGTCCTTTTTCTAAATTACTGTTTTCCTTCAGGCGATAGTTAAAGGCAAAATTTGTAGATATTTCCTCTGAAGTGATGTTATTTCTTGTATTTCCAAGAGGGGGAAAAAAAAGACAACTGTTTGTTTAACATCTTGGGGATGTTTCATGTATAGATTCACCACTTGCAGATTTTCAAAAGAAGGTCCTTGTTTTGAAAAGAAGATCCTAAATGTGAGGTAACACCAGGGCACTTTTGAGAATATTGTTTCAAGGGAGTTTCTACTCCCTTGCTGTGAACTTTTCACATCTGTTAGGCAGCACTCATACTGAGGAGCATGGACTTACTCATTTCAGACCATAAACCACCAGTAGCTGCTTGCTATGCTTTTACTATACCAGACCCACAAAGGACGTAAATTGTTACTGACTCTGGCTGTTCAGTTTATGCTGCTGAGACTCATGCAGCTCTGGAGGTCCTCAGTCTAATCCTAAATCTTGAAAGGTGTCAGAAGAGTTTTCTTGCACATTCTAGAAAAGAAAGGAAGTATTAGAGGGAATGTACGTACATTATTTGTATGAATAAGCTGGAACTGTTCCTTCTTGCACACTATATGATTTTTTCATTGGCTCTGAATGTTCTCAATAAATATGTAATCTCCTCCTTCCAATATGAATTTTGTAGAATAGGTTACTTCATACCTACTCTCTGAAATCCTTGGGTACTTTCTTCTCCTTGAGGAGTTTTCAGTTATTCCTGATGATATTGTTACATTTTCCCTTGAAGCAGTGTGTTCATAACAGGATAATGGGGAGAGAAGCTGTTAGATTTGTGATTGATTAGTGGATGTACAATCTGAATTCCCTTGGAAAGTGGGCGTGTGATTGTTTGAGTGTGTTTCTTTGGAGAGAGACCATTTCAGGGAATCATAGTTAGAGCTGCAAACAATCCATTAGTCACTCGTCCAAGCCCTGCCAGCGTAATACTGTTCCCTGCAGTACATTATTGAGTGTTTTGTCCAATATCGGTTTGAGTGACTCAAGCCATGAGGCTTCTACCACTTCCTCTGAGAAACTATTTCATGGTCTGACAGAGCTCACTGTTAGGAAATATTTCCTGGTACTCAGCCTAAACTTTTTAACACCCAGATTGATCTCATTACGGTTAGGTATACTTTGTTTTTTCCAGTCCTGTCTGAAATCTTTTTCCTTCTTTGGCATTCACACTCTTGAGTGAATAGTAGATGGTATCATATCTCCTCCTAAGTCAAACAAATACATAATTAGTTCTTCTATTCCTTCTCTCCAAATAGGCCATCTGTTTGGTGGAAAACAGGGCTGAGTATGGGAAGATTTTTTTCTACTAAGTGCTTGTTTCAAACAACTAATACAGAAAAGTGCATTAGGAATTCACGTGATTATGTAGCTCCAAAGAGCCCCAACTTTTGTATGAAGTGTTTTTCAGAAATTAGGTAGAAGACAGTAGGTTTTTCAGGCAGTCATTTGAAGTCTCTAGCACAGTATACAGCTCTAGCATTAGTAGTCTGTAATATTTCATGGCATCAGAGAATGTTTTGTAATGCTGCTTCATCTATTTATCAAGCAAATTATGTGAAACTACAGCCCCAAGAGGGGAGAGTAATGGCAGCAGAATTGCAAGCAGATCCAGGGGCCATTTGGATGTCTGTTGTTCACAGCTTTACAGCCAGAATTTACAAGTATTTGGGTCATATAAGGATTGCTGAGGAAGGGAATGTACCATCCAACCATTACACATCTCTGGATTTCTTTCTAGTCTAGTAGCCAACATCTGTTTGGTATTTCCTTCCTTCCTTCCTTCCTTCCTTCCTTCCTTCCTTCCTTCCTTCCTTCCTTCCTTCCTTCCTCCCTCCCTTCCTTCCTCCCCCCCTCCCTTCCTCCTCCCCCCCCCCCCCATTCCAGATCAGTGTCCCCTAGCCTAAGGTGGTTACTTATGATCATCTACATTCTGCAAAGTTGTACACACATAATAAATTGTGTTTTGCAACATCTGGGTATGTGCTATTCTTACGTCTTACAGAGGATCTGCTGCTTAGTCAGAGGAACACTTAAATTTACAAAGAAGATTTCTAAATTAGTACTCCATGCTTGCTTTGAAAAACACATTGTATGTATTTTAAGCGTATGTTTATGTTTTTTGATGAATCACTGTGTAGTTTGGGAATTTGTTTTGTTATTTTTTTACCTGAGACTACCTGATGTTTGTGGGTTTGTAACCTGGGCTTCCAGCTCAGGGAGTAAACAAGCTGCGTGAACTTCCTCCAAACTGTGCTAGAAGGATGCACAGGTCCTCAGGCAAGAGCATTCCTGAGCTAACTTACTACAGTTTTCCTAAGCTAATTAAGGAAGAAAAACACAGTGATCAAACTATGATGAAGTCAAGTTTGAACCAAATCAGTGGGCTCAGCTGATTAAACTACCAATTTAATATAAAAGATGATCATATGATAGTGCACACAAACATGTAAATGCAAAAAAGAAAAAGGCAGGTGAATGAAGTCTGCCATCACAAAAACAAAGCTTGAATTACTCCTGCAGCAGCATGCTCATTCTGTCATTCGCTACCTGAGTGGTGACAGGTGTGCTGAAGCTCAGGCCGTGTGCTGCACCTCTTGGGAAGTCTCAGGCACCTTCTTGGTCTCTGGGTGGAGTGTCTGGGGCAGGCAGGGTCTCCACGGGAGACCTCCTGGTGCAAGGGAAAGAACCACTTTTCTTTTGTCTTTCCTTTCTTTTTACAGGGAGTGTTCCTCACTTTTTCCGCCTCAGAGGTGAATGCTATGGCTTTGGGGCCGAGTTGCATGGAGTTAAGCAGGAAGGGGTGGCTGCAGTTCAGTCCCTGGTGGGTGGCAAATATCTGAGGTGAGGGTGGGAAGTCCCACCACTGGAACGGTCCTTCCACTCACATCGATTCCCCCCATACATGAGCAGCGAGGTGCGTGCAGGGCTTTCAGTCTAGAAGCGCAAGTGGCTTTTATGTGCACACAGTCTACCCATGTTTAAGGGACTGATGTTTTCCCGTGTCAATTTGCATGTCAATTTCATGGCAATATTCCTCATGTGTACCTGTGTCCAGCCTGCTCTCTGCCAAAGGTCTGGTCTTCTCTGTGTTCAAGAGTGTGTTCCCCTTCCATGCAGGTTATCCAGGCTGTCTTCTTCGGGATCTGCGTCTTGACTGACCTGTCCAGTCTTCTCACTAAAGGAAATGACAGTCAAGAGCAAGAGAGGCAGCTGAAGAAACTCATTTCCCTCCGTGACTGGGTGATGGCTGTTCTAGCTTTCCCTGTTGGAGTGGTAAGTGTGGTGTTAATCTGCCCATGTCTTTACAAATTGGGTGAGCAGTGTTCTTTACTGATTGTTTTCTGGCTAAAAGGCTTTCCCACCTCTCTGCAAAAGACTGCAGAAAGGGAAAAATGGTAGAGAAGATTTTAACAACTCTTGTTTTTCACAGGTGTAAGGGAGCGCTGGTGTTGCTGAAATGATTTTTGGTTCATTAAAAATATGTACTTTACAATAGGAACTTGATTGTGCAAGTTATTTCAAATGTGAATTGTACCAGCAGCATCTTGAGAATCAATTTGGACTTTTTCTGCACAGTGTGTCATAATTGGGAGTAGTGGGAGGGCTGGCTGTGGCATGTTTCACACTGTAACAACCTGACCACAGTTCAGGCAGTAAGCCGTCTTGTCATGGGCAAGAAGGAAAGTGAGAGTCCAGGTTGCTCCCTGTTAATCCCATAGGGGATTCAGAGCTGACAGAAGAAATGGGATAGGAAAACAAGGGGGTTGTCAGTAATGTAAAAAAGCACACAAGGTATGGAAAAATATTGGTTTTACATGTCTTTTTCAAGAGAAAACTATTTTTTGGATCAGGTCCTACTCCACTGGGACATTGCTGTCAGTGGCAAAAGGTGCTGAGTGTCTTTATGTGTCTCATACCACACTTTGAAAGCAGCCAAAAATCCAGAATTTCATGGGTTTTTACATGGAAGTGTGTTCTATGTCAGTCTAAGTTTAGGTTACATTAAAAAAATGTGTGAACCTTTCATTAAAGTATTGCTTTTATTGTAATTCACGGTCAGGCTTTAATTCTAGGTTTTTATTTCAGTGTACAGTAGTTCAAAATAAATTAACTAGAAACAATTTTTTTTCATCGTAGGACTATTAGAAAACTCTATGAGGTCTCTAAAGTTGTACTGTTTCACAAAAGCTGATCACTTATTGTCAATTGACAGCAGTTAACATCAATCTATCATGTATAATTTTGTATATTCAAGAGATGCTTCGTTAAAATGCGATTTCACCATTTCTGTGGGATTTCACAATGCATGAAGAAATACAGGATCCTTTCACAAAGTTAGAAAATGCAAAGCATATGTGAAACTTTGCAGGTATTTCTTTCATAAAAACCCAGCAGGTAACCTTCCCTTACTGTACTTGCTGGCCCACCTCTTGGGAGCTGTCACAGTTCATGTTGGGGTGACAGACTGCAGTTCTCCAGACATGGTAGAAGAAACTACATCAAATAATACAATTTTTGTAAAAAAATAAGTGCATAAACAGGCTTGCAAATATGTATTTTTATGGGTGCAGAAATTTCATAAAATCATAGAATGGTTTGGGTTGGAAGGGACCTTAAAGATCATCTAGTTCCAACCCCCTGCCGTGGGCAGGGACACCTTCCACTAGACCAGGTTGCTCAAAGCCCCATCCAGCCTGGCCTTGGACACTTCCAGGGATGGGGCATCCACAACTTCTCTGGGCAAACCTTTCCAGTGCCTCACCACCCTCGCAGTAAAGAATTTCTCCCCAATATCTAATCTAGATCTACCCTCTTTCAGTTTAAAGCCATTCCCCCTTGTCCTATCACTACATGTTCTTGTAAAAAGTCCCTGCCCAACTTTGCTGTAGCCCCACTTTAGGCACTGGCAGGCTGCTGTAAGGTTCCTCCAGGGCCTTCTCCTCTCCAGGCTGAACAACCCCAACTCTCTCAGCTGTTTTCACAGGAGGGGTGCACCAGCCCTCTGGTCAACATTATATGTTACATTTATATTTCAAGGGAGATTGGGAATTAGAAGTAGTTGTGATTGTGATTAGCAACACACGCTTTTCCTACTGTGTTGATAGTGGAAGTGAAGAAGGAGAACAATATCACATTATTTGTCTTTATTTAAAGAGTGCCTTTTTCATTTTATTTAAGTGCCTTTTTCATTCTAGAAGTGTAAGCCTTTACGTGCATCAAAGCACACTCTCCTTGGCGCTCCCATGCCATTCAGGATTCAGGGATTCTCTCCTGCCACTGTTTTAGCTCTGTACTGTTGTCTGTGTGCTCCTGCACCCCCACAGTGTTCCTCACCTTGAAACTTTTCAAGATCTTGGAGAATTTCAGATTCACTTTGTCTTTTCAGTTCTGCACATTTCTTTCAGGCATCGTTTCTCTTGCCACCACCAGTAAGCGAGGAATGGCAACTAGCCATTGCCTGCGTTAGAAGTACTGTTGCAACATTTACAGGTCAGCAGTTCTCTAGAGATGTGTTGCATACCTCAGCTAGGTTTTCATACAGAAACAACTTAAGTCTTAACCAAAAAAAAAAATAAATCCAGAAAATAGTAAGAAGTGGCCATGCTCATTGGGCAGATGCTGTCCATTTCCAAAGGTAGCTTTTCTGTAGTGAGGGGGACCAAGTGACTACCACATATTATTTCACTTTACTTCTTATGAGAAAAGCCTAAAAAGGTTGTTTTCATTGTTGTTTCTTCTCCTGGCTACTGGGAGGCAAACAGCAGCCCTTCATAACTTAACACTGGCCTCCGCTCCTTCCTGAGACCTGATCTTCTCCAGCAGAGCCCATCACACCACAGCTACCACTTGCCAAAGCCTTGCCTGAGGGACTGCCAGCCACTTGGGCTGTTCTTCAGTGGGATTATGGGTAGGAAGAGTTCAGGGCCTGAAAGTAGCAAACATCTAACAATGACTTTGTTCTCTAAAGAGCTATTTATGTGTAAGAAAATACCCAGTGAAATTTTGGTATGCGGAGGTGCTTGTTAGAAGGAAGATATTAAACACCGGAGTGTCGGCAGAAAAAAAGTTAAGTTCCCTTGTTTCCCATATTCTCTCAACAGCTTCCTAAAAAAAACCAAACCAAACCACCCCAAAACAAAACAAAAAACCCAAACCAGAACAAAAGAAGTTCAAATGCAGACTTTCTTTCTTTGAGACTCACCCACCTAGCTCTCCATGGAGCTTCTCAGTGGTTTCCAGCAGCGACACAAGGGAACCTTCATACATAAAAATGGACAGATGTGAATAAAATCCTTGTTGGATTTCTAATGTAACAGCAGTGGTCATGCTTAAGTACTTGTCAGTTACCTTAACATCTAAATTATTTTTATTGCTCAGTGTTTTACACAGGGCATGTTTAGGGAATAATGCAAATACTGGGGGAACATTTTAAAGCCCACTAACTGTAGTTTTTCAAGAGCAATTCAACACAATTTTTTCTGTATTCCCTGCTTACTGAAGCCCTTGAGATGACTTGTTCTGAAAAACAGATGAGAAAAGGGGTTTCCACTCCCAAGTCAAACAATGATGTGTGAAAACAAAGAGGTAACAAAATAAAGTATTTCATTTTTAGTACTTCCTAAAGAAGTCTTACATATAAACCACTTGGGAAGTCTGACCACCAACCTCCTCCCACCTTCCAGAGGAGGGGAAAGAACCAGCCCAAGGGCAAACAATCTCCTTGGGTGGCTTTGCAACAAATCAGATCTTGCAAAATCTTTGCCGCAGATCATCTCTCTCCAGTGTTGTTTTATGCATTGTGTATCTTTGGGGGCTGAGATAAAACTGCATTGCCAACCTATCATTTTGTTTAGAAGCATCAAGAAATAAATATGAACTTCTTTGAAGGACACAATGACTACTGTTTACCCATTGTTGCTCTTCCTAATATGACTCTTAAAATAATGAAATCAGAAATCAATAGACCAATTTTCTATGCAGTAAAGCTTTATTCCATGAAAAGTCTGTGGGCAACACTTCCTGGCCCTTTTTCAGTTTATTATAAGACTGGGTTACTACTTAAATGCCTAAGAGATCAGGAAGCATCCATTGAAGAAAAATGCTTGCATGGACACTTTAGAAGTTTATTACCAATTCTCAACTATACTAGCTGCACTTACCCCCCTTTTATCAGTGTAAAGGAGATTTATATTGGGAATAATTTACACTGCTAGAGAAGTGCGAGACACACTTAAAGTCAGAGACTACACCAGTGTTTTAGACTATCCCTACTTTTTTCTGTTTGTTTGACAGATCTTGAAGTTGGCGAGTTTCTGTGTTTAATTAGCATTTCATGTAAACTATATATGGTTTTATCAATATGTTTCTTATAATTTGTACTAAAAAAGAGGAAGAAGAGACAAAGCAGGCATTTCTAGTTTAGCACTGTGTTTAATTGAAATAATAATAAGAAAGAAAATTGATACTGTTACATATTAGAAAAGAGATTGCTGCCTAGAAAATCACAAACTCTACCATTGAGGGTTTATATCATGTAGCTTTAACAGCTCTTTTGGGGTCTGAATCTAAACTGACAAGAATTATCTCATATTTTTTATATTATACTTTTATGCTTATAAAAATCTGTGATACAAAAGAAAGTCAAGCATGCTTTCTTATCTCTTGTTTCTCTTTACTGATAGAGTCAAAAGTAATCTTCTACTTCTGTAGATCATCAGTAATGCTGATCTGGGATCTTATCCCAGGAAAAGATGTGTAGGTATTTGCTCCAGTCTCCTACTTACCTTGTTATTTGACCAGACTACAAAATACTTTTATTTCCATTACTGACTTGACCACGTCAAAATCTCTCTAGTCTAGATTTTGTCTTCATCTGTAGCGTTGTGGTAGCTGGTGATGGGAGCATGAGCAAGCAGTGATGCCATTGCCTCCTGAACTCTGTTCTCCGAGGAAAGTCTTCCCTGGCTTTCAGTTCCCACTCCTTGTGATTTCCTTCACTGGCCTTTCTGGAATTCATTTGGTGTGATACTGTGCTAGCACTAGATCCCACCTAAAGCCAGTACCATGCAAATTTGTGCTTAGTGTGGTCTACCTTTAATAACACTTCACTTCTACATGTAATGCCTTTAACCCTCAAAGAGGCTCACAAATGATATATTTATACTCACAGTTAACTGCAAATGTCTTGGGAGATAGCCAGAAAGCTTACCTTTAAGAAGTACTTAGAAGAAATTTTGTCAAGGTCAAAAGGGTTGGGTGTTTTTTTTTTTTCTTTGTCATGAGGCCATCCAGGAAATGAGTGAACTGAGCTGTGTAGCCCAGCCAGAAACAAAAACACACAGTGCAGGAAAATATAGTTCCACTGGGTTCATTCTTCGTTTGCATAACATTTCTTGGTCGGGCTCATGTAAAACAGCAAATTATGCAATTCTTTTCACTGGCTTTCCTCTCGTAGTTTCTCCTTGCTTCCATTTGTGGTGTTTTGATAAAGCCACTTGTTTTCCCTTTTGAATCATCAACCATTTCCCAACTTGTTCTTTAAAATTTTTCCCTTGGCAGTGCCACATGCTCTTCTTGTGTCCTCTGAAGCTTCAGAGACAAAGGACAAAAACTCAAGGAATATCTCCTTAACTGGGAAAACATTTAGTTTTCAGCCTTGATTTTTTTCTGCTGCTGTGTATTTGTTTAGCGATACTTATGCCTGTGACAAGCGAGCTGCTCCACACTTTCAAACCGTTTCCAAGGTCTGTTTGCAAATTTGAGGTCCCTCTGGTCTATAATGACCCTAAAGAAGATAAGTAGCAAATGAGGGACTTCCATTCTTTTATAAGTTGTTTAACCTTATGTTTAACCAAGTGATACCTGTCTTCGGAAAGCTGGCAATCTTATGAGTCTCCTGTTATCTTCCTTGAATTCTGGGCCTCGAGTTTTTCTGAAGAGGAAGTGGAAGGGTGACATTTTTGCCATTTCACCTTGGGAACAAAAGAAAATAAAATATTTGACTCCCTGAAATATGCCTGCTGTGTATGAGCAGCCTGTTCAGCCTGGGAGGTGAGGGTAGTGCCATGACTGTCTCCACAACAGTGATGAATTGTGCCACAAGGAAGGCAGCATGAGCGACAGAGCTGCTGTTCTGATGGAGCCTTACACAGGCAGTGTAAAGAAGCAGCTCAATTGTATCATGATCTGGCACTGCATGACCATGTGTGATCTTGGCAAAACCCAGCCCAAATAAAAGTCTACCAGTAGCTAAGTGTAAGCATAGTAGAGGTGATTTAGAAGTACCAGACCAATAGCTGCTCATTAATCAAAGTAAACAAATTCAGAAGCAGCCAAGGTAGCTAAGTAGCAAGTTCTTGTTACAGTTTTTTTTTATCCATTCTTGTTACAGGTTTTTTTTTTTTATCCAGACAGTTCATTTTTAGTTAGTTTTGGTTCATAGTGCAATAGTTCATTTTTATAGCTCATTTTATCCAAATGAACTAATTATAAGGAAAGGTAAGGTGAACCATTCAGACACTGGAAGGGATCTTCCCCAGGGTGTTGTGTTAGTCTCGTGTTGGGTCATGCTCTGAGACAGGTTAGTGCTGTAACACCTTGGGTTTTGCGCACTTCCTTTACCTTATGGCTGCCTTGTGATAGTGCTTTGCTAAGCAGCATTTGCCGTCTGTAGCTCCAGATGGCTGCAACCAGCTAGGCTGATCCTGTTCCATCCATTGGCTGACTTTGGTTAAGGGACAGATGGCATGTCCCCTCTTTTCTTATCTTTACCTCCTTGGCAAAGTCTATTGTTTTATTCTGCTCCACACAAAAATCACAGGTCAAAGCTTGCCAGCTTTGTTGCAGTCAGTTCAACCTAATCCTGGGTGATTCTTCTTGCTGTAAGACTTCCTTGGAAAAAAGCGTTGTCAGTCTTGGTCTTCATGCACCTGAGAATATGCTTTTATGTCCCAGTTGGTCTTAGCAGATTCTCAGAGACCCACTGTGATAATACATGACTTCTAGGAAGCCTGTAGAGAAGAGGATACTTTTCTTCCATTTTCCCTGCTGTTCAGCTATTCATATCCTGGCACTTACATGTCAGCAGGTGTGTAAAGAGCTAGGCTGTGCCAATGCCAAGGCTGGCCCAGAAGAGAGACTTCTTATGGGGTGCTTTATATTTGCAGTATTTTTCAGGCTGTCCATCATAACTCTTTTTTCCCCTCTGTCCTCTGTGCACTAGTCAAATAGTCCAAGCTTATTCTGAGCAGGCACCAATAGCTATCATAACAGATGGACAAGTGTGTTGGAAGCTAAGAAGCTATGTACTGTATGCACACTGAGGGAACAGTGTACTGGTTCAGGTCATTCACATAACTGGCTGGCCGGCATGTCTGTGGTTAGAACAAGGTGCCATTGATAAACTGCAACCTGAATTTAAGCTCTCCGAAGTCAGAAGCATATGAAACAACTTACACCTATGCTGTCACACACACTAGCAATTTGCTGATTTTGCTGTGGTGGCCCCGTATTTCTTGCACTTTCTTTTACTGACCCCCCAAATTACTCATAAAATCATGGGCCACATCTTTGGGTGGACTGACCTGCTGATCTCAGTGAAAGTGCTGTCTGGTGCCTCTCAAGCTTTAAACTTGGACTTGTTGCTACTGTGTAGAATTCCCCTAAAACGGTCACTGAAACACTCCTGGGCCAGGTATTGGGTTTTACTGCTGTAAACAATTAGCCTTTTATTACTAGAAAACAGGCTCAAATTCAAGGTGAGAAAGAATTGTTTTAATTAAAAGATTACTTACTTTGTTCTTTCCCCAGCTAAGGTAAGCTAAAACTATTATTTCTGTATATTTTTGCAGCTTTATATTGTCTTCGCTTTTCAGACATCAAGGAATCTTTAAAGAATAATTTCTGCACACTTTGGCAAAAATTTAGCCTAATGCAAACTTTATCTGAGCCATCCATCCTGTCCTCAGCCTAGAGGAAACAGTGGTCTTTCACTGGGCTCCTGGTGAATAGTCTCTGACAAGAACTAAGTCAAATGTTGTGTTAACAAACAAGCAGGATACTAGTCCTCTTTTCTGCAGATTCCAGTCCATGAGTTATATGCAGAGTAGTAAAAGGTTAATTTATTTTTTTTTAAAGCTATTTTGATGGCTGACACAGAAAAGTGCAAAGGGGAGTTTATAGGCTTCTGTTCAGGGTAGAATGTTTCATATTTATATGTTCTATGAATTCCAAGTGATATTTTACCTGATTTTCCATTTGTTTTCTATCCTGTTAGTGGTGAAACATTATTTATGTGCTACATCTGCTACTAAAGTTTAGTACTGAGTAGTAATTTGGCCACAGGCATGTAAGTAAAAAATGAGGTTTTTTCCAGGCTGAAAGTCAAAAAAAAAAAAAAAAGTCAAAATTCTTGTGAATGCAAAGATTAATCCAGATGAACACTGTTTATTAAATCAGGATTTGGTCAAAGAACAATAATATCCATGTCTGTCCATAGATCATTTGCTAAATGCCTCATTTTGCTATCTAAAATGTGTGGCTAATTGTTCAGAAGCATGTATTTTTAAATGTCTTGTCTTTTGGTTTTTTTCTTCTCTAGTTTGTTGTGACGATGTTTTGGAGCATCTATATCTATGACAGGGAACTGGTTTACCCAAAGCTGCTTGATAATTTTATACCAGCGTGGCTAAATCACGGAATGGTGAGTAAAGTAACTCAAACACTTCCTTGCATAAACAGAAGTGTAAGACACTGATTTCCCTGTGCATGACTCTGCATACACTTAGAGCTAATCCCCCCAGAAGTGATTAAGGAGCATTGTTTGCAAGTAAGAATAACATCTTTCCTTCCTTGACTCTTGAGTCAAATTTGAATCTCTATTGGGTTGAAACAGTGGAGATTTGAACTTTTCCTAGTCCCATGTTAATTGTAGGAATCAGCTGTTGTGTGTGATAAGGTACCTTTCCCAGAGCACTGTCACCCTCGTCATGAGGAAATTTAATCAAAAGAGACTCTTCTACTGAAGTCCTGACTTTGACAAATCTTGCTCTAAAATGACAGAAACACTTAACTGAGTGATTCTTTACTGTTCTACCGAAGTATAATTTGTGATGAAAATGTTTTGGTTAAAATGCTTGTTCAAAAAATCTCACTATGCTTTTTGAACTTGTATGTTTTTAGAAAAAAAAAAATAGAAGTAATTACTCATTTCTCAAGCACACCAGACTTGTGTAGCAGAACCTGTATCTGAGTATTTTTAATAATGTGGACTTCTATGCCATCAATGCAGAGTTTCAAAATTGTTGCATTGGTAATCATAGAAGTAGTTTCTTGAGAAGAACCTTTTCATCCCTCTCTGGTATGTCAAGTTGGACATGCTTTCTCTCAACTATATGTTTAAGTGTTAAGGGAAAGATAAGGACACACTTTGCCAGCAGGTACTTAGACTGTTTATGTAGCATTTGGAGCTGAAAAGTGTCATGTTTGCTTCTCTATTTGTGTCTGTGCAAAATGTTTCGTTATGACTTTGTTTTCCATACTGGGGCATGGCAAACCATTTGGCACTGGTGCTCATCAGTAGATGACAGCAGAGCTTATCCTTCAGGGTGTGAGTACTTTATCACCACAGCATATCAAGAGTTGTCTACTACTGCTGCACTTGATAAATAGGTCCTTTGTGGGGTGGGGCAGATGGCACTGCTCTTTATTTTCCCTAAATTGCATGTTAAAGGAGCAATATGAGAGTTAATACTGACAAGAGGAGCATCAGCTTCTGCTAGGTACTACACTTCTACAATGTTTTGAAAGGCACAGCATGATGTCGTGTATGTGTAGAGCTGAGGAAAGAGCCTGATGACTCCTTCTGTGTTTGTTCAGACTGTCCTCCCTTGAGTTTTGAGGTCACAAACTGAACACTTGCAAACACTGCCAAGCCATACATACATTGATTTTTTCCCCACGCATCAGTGCCAGTTCTGATGATATTTCTTCCCGGTGACATTCCACATACTGAAGGTGCCTAACCTATAACATTTTTTTATGAATGAGCACTGTGAAGTGGTTGACAACAAGCAGCCCTATGTATTCAGGAAGTCTCCTCTGTGCCATAACTAAAAGGCAATCCAAACTCATGTTGCTGTGTAGAAATGTATACTTACTGAAATATCTAAAGAGGGCTTTTGTTTGAGATTCTTGGACATAATAGAGTGTTATGAAAAGACTTTTTTTTTCCAACTTGAAATATTGTAGAAGGCATTTTTGAAAGACTTTTGTAAAGGAATTGTTTGCTGTGTCAGTCTCCATTTGTCCAAGAGTTCCTTTAGCTCAGTCACAGAGAAAGCTTATGGCTGTTGGGCTTTTCACCACCTTTCAGTCTAATTCTTTCTGTTGTTTTAGCCATCGTTTTATCTTTACCAGCTTTCACACTAATTAATTCTGATGCATTGCCCATCACAATATGAAGGGGTTCTTAAACTACTTTAAGGATGCTAGCATCTCACTTAGTAGTAGTTATAATTTTGACATGGCAGATTTTAGAGAATCTGATAGAGGTCCCCTTGGTGAAAGGGTAGGACCTCTGGGAATACAGTTTTAGAAAAGTCAGGACCCCTGGCTGTTGTTTTTTACTGAAATGAACATTTATTCCCATCTTTTCCTGCACATTTTGACAGCAGCTGTGCAGAGTCAGTGACAATTTTTCTGAACGCAAGGGTAGCTGTACTGGAGCCTAACCTTGTACAACAAAATTCACACACGAGATTCATCAACCTTGGCAGAAAGAAATCTGTCAGTGAGAGGTGGGTCCTTTTGCTGATGAATTCCTCTTCCCTGTGAGCTTCCCCTGCAGTGCCGGGTGCAGCTCCTAAGAATCTGAGATCAAGTGTTACTTCACCTGTGAACACTCCATCCAGGTTTTTTCACAGCAGTAAACACGTATTTATCACAAAAAAGCCACAAAAAGTGGAAAATGTAAAACTATTTCCACAGTAAAAAGATTCCCTGCTTTAACTGAAAAGTCATATTTTCAAAAGTTTCTGACAGATGTATTATGACCAGCTGTAACAACTTGCTCAACTCTGAACATCAGCCTGCAAGATCCACAGGTATAAAAGGAATGAAGATTCATGAAAACTGGCTGTAATAATAGCAATCAGATTTCCATTACTAATATCGACATGTATAAAAATATTTGGGAGTATTCATGCTTTGGAAGGATCTTGAAGTCTGTATGAAGAAATTGTTTGAAGGGCTGGCCCGATTCAGTGCATTAGCCCAAGCAGCAGTGGTTTGGGCAGCAGTGTCTGCTACTTTGTTAGGTTATAATAATTAGTTCCCATCCCCCTTTTTTCTCCCCCACTCTTTCCCATCCCTCCTATGCAGTTACAACATTGTCTATAGTTAAAAAAAAACCTGCTTTCTTGAATACATAGTAATGTCTTGCTAATACTCAAGAGCTGTCACTTTTTCATAGTGAAACTTTTTCAACATCTAAAAAATTCCTAATTATAAAAAAAAATTCCTCTCTAGACATGGAAAACATAACGGAAATGAACCTCACAGCTATGCAATTCCATTACCAATTCAGTCTTAGTATTGTTTATAAAGCTTCATAGAAACAGGAAGAGGCTCATGAGTGCACACAAAGATAGAAGCCATGAAGTATTTACCATGAAATTGCATATAATGTCAATAACTGTATTTCTATTACATATATATACACACACCCTCCATAATGATTAAAAGTATAATTCCCGTCTATAGAAAAATCTGTGTAGTAAGTGGTGCCTCATGGTACCTCATACATACAGGTTCATACACCTGTGAAAGGCATCACTAACAGAGTTTTACTGTGTCGTAAAACTGATATATTTCATCATCTCAGCCAGTCGATTCATCCATAACCACTGGCATCCCTGTGACTTGAGAAATGACCAGGGGAAATCAGTGGCAGGGTTGCTGTCGATTTCAGCAGGACAAGGATTTCATCTCTGTTTATTGTGTGAAGGAGCACATGTGGGTAGCTGAGGTTAAGCTTCTGTCAGTAGAAATAACTACCTGTCTGAAGAGAGCTGTTGGAGAATAGGGCTGGTCTATTTCTGAAGTGTCAAGTTCACATCCTGTATTTATTATTTATGCAGATGAATTCATCTTTGCTGGCTACAATTTTAGTTGCTGGATTACTGAACTCTTCCATCAACGATGTTGTTCGTGTTCTTGGGAATGTCCTGCTCGTTGGATCCATATCAACCCTTAATTCCACAGGCATATTTTCCATGGGAAATATTCTTCCCATTTCTGATGGCTGTCTATCTGATCTCTATCAGTATTAGGAATTTTTAATTAAAAGCTAACCTTTAGTGTTTAAAACTAGTGTGTCATAGTAATAGGATTTTTATCGGCTCATTCGTTGCACCTTTTTGTGTTGGGACTGGGCAGGATCATGTGTGGATAACATTTGTTTCCAGAAGTTATATTCCCTTCAGTATTAGAACAGACTATAAAACGAGTGGTTGCCCCTATTCTGATCAATGCCCACATAAACAGATCTGGAGACTGAATTAATTTCAGCTTGAGCATTGCTGATTTTGAGCCAGGTTACATGGCAGGACTGCATGCAGTATCTGTCCAAGTTAGCATACCATTTCAGCGAGAGTCCTTCTTTGTTTTTCACAGACACTGTCCCAAATTCTTTTTAAAAATGTGAATCATCTTTTGTTCGTGGCAAGGAAAGTAAAATACAGAGATAGAAATTACTTACTGAGGAGTTCAGTGGCTTTGGAAGTCAGAAACAAAGAATTGTCTTCATAGGAAAACTCTAGAGGAGAGGTCAGGGAAGGGGGAAGGGGAATATACTCTGCCTCTATGGAGTTAGAAAATTGTTGTGTGCGTTCTGTGCCGCTACAATCTATTGAAAGCTCTTTCAGTTTTGTACTCTGTTCTTTTTATGCTGCTTTTGGGCAAAAAAGGCATTCCTAGAAAGACATGCCCTCTGTCATTTTATTCAAGAGAATGCACAAAACCTGGGACAAATAGCAGATGAAGACAAGTTATGGAGAGGAAGGAGTCTGTCCAAGTGGTACATCTCTGCTTATTTCACAAGTTGGCTCTCTTTTCTTATTACTGGCTGCTCAGCTGAAAAAGCTCAGCCCACTAGAGAGTGGTAAAGGAGTCCCTCCGGCCATCTCCCAATTTGTTCTTCCTGGCAGCCTTGTCTTAGGTCCAGTGGCCTTGGCTTGTTTGTTGCTTTGTTTTTCTGGCGGAAGGCTTTTTTCCTTGGTGACTCAGCAAGTCAAAAAATAGAAAAGCCATGCAAAGATCAAAATTCATAGTAACCTGGCATATAAAGATTGAACGGGCCAACACCGGTGAGTTTTTTGACAAACCTATCTCTCCATCATTACTTGGGTGGGTTGCTGCACGGTGCTCACTCTGATGGACAAACAAGGAGATGTCCTTTTTTCCAGCAAAGTGTTTCCACCTAGCATGTTGCCCTAAAAATCCTTTTCAGATATGACTCATTAGAAACAGTGCATTATACTTCATGAGGATGCTTGCCTAATACAGCAATATCCCACGTGTGGGCTATTTTTGTACAAGGTATGGCACCTTGATAATACCTCATGCTTAAGTCTGGAAGATACTTACCCTTTTCTGAGATTTTTTTCTAAATCTAATTTAAGGCTTTCAAGGATATTCCAGCTCAAGTGCTCTTCTTACTTTATCTGTAGTATTTTCATATGTTGGGGGTGAATAAAATCTTCAGTGCTCCAGGAAGGAGTTCCTGTTTGTTACATGGCTTGCAAAGTTTTCTGATACAAATCAGGGAAAATCTGTAATTTAATTTCCAACAGAATAGCCACCCCTAGATGGCTCTTATTTAAACATCTATCTGATGGAAAGAACGATTGAAGCTGGTTGCCTGGGGACCCAGAATATTTGCAAAACTTGTGAAAATAATGTTGTTGGGTTTGTACACTTATTGCACGTTCATGCTGTAGTTATGCGGTTCTGTCTGGTATCTCTCCTCATTATCTGCCAGTTCCCCCACTGGAGCGTGAATACAGTAGTATCCATTATCCCTCTGCTCTAGAGAGAAAGCAGCAGCAGCTTAAAAGATTTTTTTGATGTTCTGTTACTTATGTGAAGGGCTTGGAAATTGGTGGTGTGTCAAAACCTGTGACAGCGTGGCACCTGAAAATTGAGGCAGGCTGCTATGTAAAGAAAACTGGTATGAGTAGGTAAGGAAGGTAAAGAAGAAGATCTGAGCGGCATCCTCTGGGAGCATGAGGAATACCTTTACCTAATACAGTCATAGCACAGCAGTTCTGTGAAGCGGGAAGCTGGCCTTAACCATGTTATATATCGGCAGGAGGAGACTCACGAGGGTAAGGTGAAGACAGCTTTCTAACTGAACACAGGTGCCTAATGTTTCTGCTTATTTGCTATTTCCAGTAATCTAGAGAAAACACACATACAGGCTCCTCCTGGTACGAACGAGCCCAACACGTTCTAATGAGGGACCTTTTCTGAAATACCTTTGAGTACTTAGTAGCAGCTAAGCACGCGAGCCCTACTCTGGACATGAGCATTGCAAATGAAAAGTCTGAGAGCTGAAATCCCCAGATGAGATCTTTTTCTGAAGTTTTGCCTTTTTCTGTTGACAAGGTCATGTAACTCGGTCTGTTAGCACAGAGGATGGGAGCATGTAGTGTCAACACCAAGTCGTGGGAGTGACTACCAAAGGAGAAGGGGAGTCAGAGAGCACAAAAAAGGAGGTTAGGGAAAGATAGATTGATGAGAGGAGAAGACAGGCAAGAGAAAAGAAATGAATCAAAAAGTCAGCTGATGCTCTTCCAGTTCCTACCTTGAAAAAAAAGAAAAGAAAGCAAAATAGATGAGGCAAGTGGATAAAAAAGGAGCCACAAAATAATGTAGACAAAGTGAAAGAGGCTCAAAATGCTCAAGGGGACCTGAGGTAAGGGAAAGATGAGGAAAGGGGAAGCAAGGAAATAAGGAAAAGTAAGAAAGGGGAAATGACTAGTATGCTTTCTTACCATATCTTTGCATTGCTTCCCTGGGAAGACTTCCCTGAGATCTGTTATTAGATGAGTTAAGAGCAAGGTGATGGCTTATTGATGCTCCTGTGAGAGGAAGAGAATTGCTTCTGTTGCTGTTGGACTCAGGTTTACAGAGTAGTTGAAGTAATATTTGCACAGTGACATGCCAGGAGCGTCAAATCCTTGTAAAATGTTTAGGATTAAAACTGCCTGCAACCATGCAACAGTACGAGGCTTGTGTTCATATAAATTATATTTGTGTGGTATCGGTAGAACGGCATCAGTGTCTTTGCATGTCTGTCTATATTCTTATCTCACAATGCCATATGTTATCTTGACTGTCTTTGAACCTCGGAACTTCAGTCCTGCTGTTGAAAACAAGCCTGTTCAGAGTGTGCCTTTACTGTTTCATACCAGCTGTGGAGTGTGAGTTGCATTGCATATTAAAACAGGTGCTGTTTTCTAAGGGTTGCGGGCATGCTGGAAGATCACATATTTGAAGCAGCACAGGTAAGAAGGTGTACTATCTGTATTTCAAACCGCTCTCTGCTTTAGCAGACAAGGCTAGGTGTAACTGGAAATAATAATTATAGTAATAGTAGGAATACTGATAATAAAATCTCAGAGCCGTATTTTCAGCTGAAGTCACTTACACAAATGATTGCTAAAGCAATTACTACAAGCACAAAAGAAATGAGTGAAGAAAAGCCCCAAAAGGACATACAGAGGGAGCCTTAGACTTTCTGCCTTTCTCTGGGTGTGGAGTATGTACTGAGCTGTTTTCCTGGAAGCAGAGTTTGGCCCTGGACTGCTAGGTCTGTTAAACCAGCAGCAGCGTGGGATGGAAACTCATTTGGTTCATTCCCATAATTCTGACAATATTAGGAACACCAGCTTTGTTTTAACATTCACTTTCTGTGCAGCTTATATTGCTCGCTGTAGTCACTACTGGAGCTGTGCTCAACTCTTGCAGTGCTTAAGCCGGTACGTTTCTCTGGTGCTTCTATACAATTTATCAGATAACGTGGTTTGCAGGTTATAAATGTAAATAAATGTTCAACTTTAAAATCAGTGCACAATGCATTAATAACTGGTAGCACATTTTTGATAAAAATCTATGTGCCCTGCTGTCTTCTTTCTCAGTTAAAATTAGACACTTGTTTTATCTTTTGACATAATAGATTTGGTTTTTTCCTGAGTTGTTTTTTTTTTTGAGAGAACATAGACACATTGTAGAATCAAACAGTAAGTGATACATGATTATGATTCATGATAAGTATGTTTAAACAGTGTCTTTTATCAAGAAAAGAGAACATTTCACTGGAAAAACTTAATGTATTGTGGGGAGGATTGCTTACGTTGAGGAAGGTTTGGTATGTCAGCTGCCCGCTACAGGTTGTGTGCTCTAAAGCTCCCCATATGCAAGTCACCTTGGAGACAAGAACTTCAAAAAGGTTTCTGTCTTTAGCAGGCCATGCAAACATAGGGAAGGATTCAAATATCTCTTGGAAGGTATAGTAGCTTAATATGCATCAATTGTCCATCTTTATGTATGTAAGGCTCTATCCTTTGCATTATGATTACAGTAAAATGCAGTGTTATGTGTCCTTGGGCATGCTGGCTTCCCATTCATCAGCACTCACATAAGAATTAGAATGTACATACAATAAAAGTGAGATTATACGATATTGTACCCACTTTACTAAACTGTGCTGTTAGTATTCACACATGTGGCAAATATGACTTAATCAGACCACAAATATTTTGCAGCATTCCATGGTATCTCATTTATTTGTTTAATTTGCCACTATAGCAACTGGATTCCATCCTTTTAGATTCTTTTTTTCACAGACCTATGATCTACTTGGTTGAAGCTTGGCAGACAGTTTTTCCTTCAATTGAAGGCATATGCACTAACTCAGTGACCAGATTTTTACCTGTTTATCATTGTTGGAAAGTAGGTTATTTCACATGGACACAATACCAGAAGAATCAGCAGACCTGGTGAAGGGAGCCCAAAAGCTTATATGCTTTTTCCAGCCCTTGAAGTTGGTGGAATAAAAAATATTACTTCTCCCTGTATCCCAAGATCATTATTGCTACAGGAATGCTAATACAAGGACATATTTTGACTTTGTTTTTGTAACAAATACCACTTTTTTAAAGTAACTTTTCGTTGTTACTTGCTGTCTTTTTGCATTTCTTTGGATTTGGAAACCAAATTAATTTTGGAGAAATAATTTTCATATTCAGGTGATTAACGTGTTGAAGTAGTGCCACAGCAGTAATGTTTTATACATGCAGATAGGCAGAAATAAAGGATTTGGGGACAACCTTGGGAATTACTTTTGCTTCTTGCGGGCTACGAGCTTTGACATAACCTGATGTCTGCACTGCTGTTCAGTTCAGTCCCTGTATATTACTTTCCCACATGGGTACAAGTAAGTAAAAACAGTGTACATTTTTAGTAACTCCTCAGATATAAGAGACTCAAATTCAGCATGTAGCATGAAGAATGTTTTTGACAGATGCGTAAGCCACTGCCATTACTCATGCAGGTCTACAATTATCCCTTTTACCTTTGGACATTTTCCTAAAGCACCGAATTCCCAGCCTGGTGCTCTGCTCGGGAAAAGCCGTCACCTTCCAGAGGTGTCTGTTTCTCTCAGAGAGACCATAAGGATGACTAAGGTGACTTTTCCTCTGTCAGACACCACAGTTACCTGAGCAAGAAAAGGTCCAACCATGGAGAAATAGCACGGGGTGTGGAGGTGTCTCAAAATGGCAAAAGGCAGACCAATGGCTAGTATATGCTCTTACATCTTTGTTGCAGTATTAACTGGTATCCTTTAACTCTTCACAGCTTGCTTTCTCTTCAAAGCAAGTAACACTGCATATTTGAAGTGCTGTTTAAACTCTGTTTTTAAATTTCCATTTTATTCCTAGTTCTGCCACTATTTTACTGAATAAGCTAAGTTGTATAGTGTGTGTTCAAAAGCCTTTATTAGCTAATGTCTGCATTTTGGGGGGATTCTATGGTATCTCATTTATTTGTGGGTTTTGTAATGATAATTAGAAAACAGTGCTGGCTTGGCTGTTACTGGGTTTATAGCACTGTGCCTGATTGTGGTTATGAAGTGTCCCAGGCGAGGCAGCCACTGTGCCAAACCAGACTGTGTGTGCCTGTACTCCGCTGGTCACCCTGCTGGGGGCTTGCTGGGGGCTCAGAGGTATTTCCCTTTCATGTGCCTCAGTGTCCTGGTCATTCAGTTGTAACGAAGAGGCAAACAGCCTTTTGCAAATTACTTTGAGGTTCATGTGTGCAAATGCAGCTAAGAGTTAAGAGTTGGTGTTGTTGTCCATTCTGCTGTAGAACAGAAGCGACCTCCGTTTCAAATAACATTACTTAATGGCTATATACCAAACTAGTGCCCCTGGTATTTCATAAAATACTCTAGGCTGATGTGGTGCATGCTGTAGCTCAGATACACCTAGAAAAGAAAGCTCAGATATACCTAGGAAAGAAATTCTTCTTTATAAAAAATGGCCATAGTATTGAAATCATATCCTTAAGTTAGTTTCCAACAGGAAGCCATTTTATTTGCATTGTGGGGCTTTTAGCTTTTTTTTCTGTTACTTTGAGCTTTACCAGCTTTCTATAAACCCTATATGCAGGCTTCCAACTTGCTGAGTCACTGCCATGCACATTTTTGTGGCTTCTTGTGCAAATACAGTATGTAATGTAGAAATTTTTTATGAACTCTTTATGGGAAAGATGAAATATGTTTGTCAGTTGACTGAACTTTGTATTTTAAGGCACTATTTGAAATGAAGAAATGAGAAATGATACCATTTTCTATAAAGGAAACAGCCATTAAAAATGTCCTTTTACTAATACACAGATTTACTGATGTTTCCATTAACAAACAAAACTGCATCGGCTGCAAGTTGTTTAAAAATACATACAGCTGCAAATCATTTTAGTAGGTGAATATATGTATTGTTAGATCAGAGACTTAAGGTGGATGACATTTTGGTCTTTGCTTCTGAAGCAGAGGAATGAAGGATGAAAAGGAAGAGGGAATTTGAAGGTGAAAGAAATGCACGTGTCAGAAGCTAAGAGAGAAAGTGATAGCCTTAGAGGTTGTTAAGGAGGAGAAGACAGCGAGCAAAGCAGAGGAAACCAAATACAGAAATAAAGATGTGATAATAGTAGTCAGCTGGAGAGAGCCATAGAAATTGGAGGTGATAATTGTGTATACTGTACATCACTGAGAAAAAGCTTGAAAGGGAAGTTTAAAAGTACCCTTGTGTATATTGAAAATGGGACCCTTCATTTATTCTAGACCAACAAGCAGAAATTCAGCTTCATTTGGTTTGTGACCACTGTGCAGGATCACTGTTCGCAGTGCAATTTTCTTTTTCCAACATTTTTGTGCCTGCAGAAGTCAGAAGAGCGCCCTGTTTTGTACAGTCATTGCCTCTATATTTCCTCAGGGTTTGTGGGTCTTTAGATCTCACAGTTGTTTGCCCAACCCCTATGCTACTGTGCCTCCCACAGTTTTATTCTCCATGACATCAGTGTGGTAGGTTTACAATAGGTAGTATATATATGTGTGTGTGTGTGTATATATATATATAGTGTATATGTATAGTGTATATGTATACTGTATGCTATATAGTATATATAATATATATAGTATATATTTATGCACTATATATGTATATAAAATGTGAATAGTAATATATATATCATAATAAGTGCTCTCTCTATATATATTTTACTATTCACCTATTAATAATGATATTGGTACCTAGTACCATTTTAAAGAACATCTCCTATAATTCTGTTTAAGCTAAGCACTGTTGATAGAAATGTGAAATGTTTAGTCTTCACACATTTCTTCCAGCCTAAATGAACAGGACAGGTAAAGACTGGCAGAAAAGAGTTGCTGTTTTCCCCATGTTACAGAGGAGAAACTAAAACATGGAATTCGTGGTTTGCCTGAGGCTACAGGCAGTTTGTTAAGGATTGAACTGCAAGGTGAATCTGTGTGCGCTTCATTAGCCAGTGCTTTTATTAAGAAATGATCCTCTCTCTCCAGACCAGGCAAAGGAGACAAATTCATGGCAATGAATGAACACTCACTTGGGTTTCAAGCTCATGCTCTATTGGAAGGAAGAAGTGACTCAATTTTTGAATAGAGAGATGTTGCTCTAAGTCCTGTTTCACTTAGTTACAATAGGCGTTTCATTATTTTCGTTTTGTTTATGTTACTGGAAGCACAGGTTCATCTAACTAACTGCCTTTGTGTTTATGTTTTCTTTTAGTATAGCAACTACTGTCAGCTTACTCCAAATAATTTGATTTTGGGTGTACCTTTTCTCCGTAAGGAGAAATGTCCCTTAGGTTTCCATTCCTTCTCAGATGATGATTGATTTGAGAAGAGAGACTCTGACATGTAAACAGAAGAATGATTTAAGGAGGATGAACTTGGAAGTTGAAAAGATACCAAAGCAGGAAAGGTCCCTCTCATCTGCCCTGTCATTTGGAATTGTTTTTTCTTTTCTTGTCCAGGAATGCTGTTGGGACCAAGAAGGGGGGTGTTACCACCAGTGAAAATCAAGGAAAGCTGAGGGCTTTGCTTGCAGATGTTTTAAAGATCTTTCAAAAGTCTCTTTTATGGAGCCAAAGCTATTTCAAAAGTGTGAAAAGCTACAATTACAGGTATATGGCAAGAGGAAATAAAAATACCCTTAAGAAAGGAAATACTTTGTGCAAAATGTGTCACTGAGGGTCAAGTATGAGTAGTGGCCATGAAGAGTTATACTTTGATTATTTTGACTGAGGTAGTAAGATGTGTGTTTACTAGACAAAAAAAATTACACCAGAATGCGCAGTGGCACGATGTAGAGGCCTGCATCCACTGTGGGAAGCACCTTCTTCAGGCAAGAATTCAGTGTTTACCAGCCCTGTCTCAAATCTGAGCTCTACAGCTTAACTGGCAATAATACAAATATTCACAGCTGTATAAAAAATGTTATTTAGTTCACAACAGTAGCCATGGTTACCTGCATACTTTCATTGCCTTATTCATGTGTAATTCTTTTTTTTTTTTTTTTCTGGAAATACCATTACCATGTAACATAATACTGTACGGCTTCTTGGTAAGTTTTACAGTGTAAGGAAGAACATTTTGTGGTGAACCTAAAAGCATATTATATCAAATTGGCTTGTACATGGAAGATCCCACCTATACATTGCTAGGCAGAGAAAGGCGAGTCTGAACACTGTGACTGCAATTTCAAAATATAAATAGGAATATGTAAAATTCTTTGGCATTAAAAAGTCTCTGACAGTGTTTTAACTGCACCACATTTAAATAGGACTAGCCCCTGCTTGGTCCCCTCACAGGTGACACAGACCAGGCAGTTCCTGTTGGTACGTGTTAGAATAACAAATTATTCTTGTTTACTCTTGCAAGAAATGTGAGCCCCAGCAACCCCACGGTGTCAGAAGGGTGCAAAAGTGCTGTGATTGTACTCCTCTCTCCTTACTTTGTCTGTACAACTCAGTGTGCTCAAAGCAGATATGATGTATTTGTGAATCTAGTGTTTTCCTTACATTTGTGGAAACCAGCCCTTTTAGCACTACTGCAGCAGAATTCCCAGCTAGATTCTAACCTTTGCTAAGGCAAGAAAATAATACTTAATCTTTCCAGATATCTCAGATCATTTTGCAAACGAATTAAACTTTACAAGAGAATTATAGACAGTTTACTTAGGCTTATATATTCTTTTTGTAATTGAGAGGTGTGACATTCATTCTGAAAGAATAAAATCACCTATCTCAGTTTAAGTTAACAGCAGCAGCAACAGGAATAAGGATATTTGCTTCTTTAATCTGGCAAATTTATCTGAACTCTTTCAGGTTCCTTACTGCTGTTAGTACTGTTGTAGAGAAAATTTACTGAAAAATTTATTTCAGAGAAAAATACTGGAAAAAATATTTTATATACGAAATATAAAAATTATATTTAAAGGTTGTGTTGCTTGGCATTCTCATGTAAACAGTGAAATCTAGGCATTTTATAGTTACCGCATAGAGATTGAACTGAATTTCTGTAATGAAATTTGAAAATTACTTATGTAACCTTATGAAACCTTGTTGAAGGCATGACAGAGTTTTAATATATCCAGACCTGTTTTCAGTGTGTCTCCCACAGCAAGAAGGAAGATGGCATTAAGATGAAAATTTCTATAGCGAAGCCGGCTGTTACCACAGTCTGGCTTCTGTTACTGCCGTAGCGCTGCCAGCTTGGAGTTATTTATAGGCATTAGCCTATATCTATCCATGCATGCGGATCTACTACTCTCTTCAGAAGTAGTTGTGTTCCTGAAGAAGTTGGTCTGAGGTTTCAAACTTTATTTTTCCTTTCAGAGGCCAGTTTCTTCAGCTGTCCTTATTACCAATTAGCAGGAATTTGGCAGGCAGTCGCTCCCTGCCAGGGCTCTTGCATCAGCTTCCCTGCATTGGCCTACAAGCTGGGCGGCTCAGTTGCGCTGTTTTCAAAAACAGTTTCTTACAGTACAGGACTCTCTCCACTATCTTATGATTTTCACATCTTTTCCTCCTTTTCTTAAGTGAGACATATACAAAACTCTTCAAAAACAATACTTGCTTCCATTATCTCAAAGCTACAGCTTGTCTCAGCTAAAAAAAAAAAAAAAAGGTCCCTCTTTGTCAGAGATCACAGTGAACCTTTGGTTTTTCTTCTGGCTGCAACAGAGTGGCTTGGTGATGTGCATGATTTATAGCAGAAATAAAACCTGTTCTCTTTAATTTTCCTGATGATGAATGCTGGGCAATAAACCCTTTCTCCAAGAGCCAGTCCTTGCTTGGGGCAGAGGTATTGCTTAAGTTTGCTGTGCCACAGCATGGCTGGAGCCTCCAGCGGTCTGCAGCATTCTCTTAACACTTCATGCCTACGTACACCCATCCATAAATTAGATACAAGCCAGCCAAGTGCAGCCTTTCTGTGTCCTGCACTACACCACCTTTATCCACCACATAAATCCCGAAATGAGTTACACTCACTGGCAGGGTCTGAGTGGGAGCACGCTCTCCTGACAGCAGCAGCAGCAGCAGCAGCAGCAGCAAGCCTCAGGCTACAGCCTTGGAGTGCGTTATATCTTCTGCCATCTCATCCAACACAGTGATGTAGCGCTGTGGGCAGCAAAAGTTCTGCTAGCTGGTAAATTTGCAGTAATGGGCTCAATACTAAATTAAACTGAGAAAGTAAAAGAACGGAACAAGTATTTGGCTGATCCAAACCATCATCTCTTTCATTCTCACGTTCTCAGTTCTAAAGATGATTTCTTTGCCACACAGTTCAGGCACAGTGGTGATCTCATGGGGGAGAGGTTTTCCTACTTGATTAGAGTAGAGGGTGTTCTGCTGATATTAAATTTGGTTTTTTCCCTGCTAGTGGTGATTTTTTGATAAATACATTCATAATATTCTGGTTGTTTTAGTTAATTGCGGTAGTTTGCTTTTGAAGAGCATTTACCTTCTCCTTGCATTTACCTAAAAGTAGCTTGAGTGTTAAAGATGTTTCTTCAAAATTTTTTTTGCACCAAATAAAGGCTGATAAATTCATAACTGTCCTTCTGGAAAGGTAGTAAATTTTACTATCCAAGACTTGGGTAATTTTTTCTCCATGTTAGCAACTTAAAACAATATTCCCAGCTCTACTCAGCACTCCTCTCAGCACTCATCCCTGCTTTATTTGTTTTCTTCTTTCATGCAGTTGCAAAATGTACATATAGGTATCATTTCCCTCGTGCAGTGTTTTGTCCCTCAGTGATTTGCAGCAATGCTTTCAGTTTCTGCTAATATAATTCTTTCCATGGCAGCAAATTATGACTTTGCAAAAACAGAGGTTACTGTAAGCTGTTGGTATCCAAGGGGAAGTCACAGCCTCACAGCATCGTTTGAGTTTTAGTTGGGACTTCCACCACTCGTAAGTACTTAAGCTCTCCTAAACAGAGATGTCATGCTTAAATTATTTTCAGCTTTTGACCTTTTCTGTTCTGAACTTTTAACCACTAAAACATGAGGTTTCCCTAGTATTTATTTCAGAGGACAGGCCGAGGTGAAATGTCAGTGTGAAGAGGAAGGAAGAATAAAGTCTCTCATACAGTATTATCCAGGTATCCGGTGTCCAGTTAATACAAATAAAGCAGTTTTACTAGAATTTGTTGGAGTGTTTTTGCTGCTAAAACTCAGACCACATGGGAAACAGTTAACAATCTCCAGATGTGAAACAGAAAGGACCATCAGCAGCACAGAAAAATTGTATTTTTCTCAGTGAGAAGGGCTACTGTAGATGAGATTCATGGAGATGCAAAGAGAAGGCAGCTGCTCTGAGAGCATGAGAGAGTCAACCATCACTTTCTTCTTTGCTATGTTCGTGACAGGGCATTTACCAAACCTGATATGCTATTAGATGTGCAGGGAAGGAGCTGGTGAGCTCCCCAGGGAGAGCCAAGCTGAGCTGTCTTAGCACACACCTCAAGCCAGGGATCGATGTTTACCTGTTGCTTGGGGAAGTGCCACCTGGGATGGCATTTACGTTAGCTGTGTGTTGCGTGAAGCCTCATGGGACTGAAACGAACTGGGAATCTTCTTTCTTTTGCAAGTCTATCCACAGGGAAGCCTGGGATGGCATTTGGCACTGTGTCACTTTTCACATCTTTATCAAACTCTGGCCACATAGAGGCTCTGTAAGGAAACTAGATGCTGGGACAAGGAGTGGGTTGGAATCTGTCCGCTTGCCAGATACTCTGTGAGTAAGTACATTTCTTTCATCATAACCTTTTCCACCTTGCTGATTGAGAAACTGGATAATGGTGATACACAGATCCTTTTTCAGAAAATTCTGTGGACCTGTTGACTTGTTAAGAGCATCTGTGAAGCTAAATGAGATGTCATGCTTTTAAAAGGCTGATGTTTAGTTGCACTGGTCCCTACACAAGTTCAGGGAAAAGGAATGGGCATAAAAATACGTCTGCCACCACCAAATAGCCTAAGGTACAGTACAGAAAGTTATACTTGGAACATATTATTATAGACATGTTGTCAGGGAGTATTCCTGTTGCGCGATGTTCTGAAAACATCTCTGTTTGCCTCAAGGGAATGCCCGTCTGCCCTTCTTAGGATCCATGGGAAAAAAAACCCTTGTGGTAAAGGCAAATGGAGAGTTTCCAATGTCTAATATCCATCCTGTTTTTGTTCCTAGTACAGCAGCTGAAGTGATTTGTTTGTGAGAATAGTACTGGTGGACAATGGAGAGGGAAGAAGGAGTTTCCAACTTCGAAGGTTCCATGATTACAGAAGAACTTAACTTTAAGGGCATTGTTATCATCCTGAAAGTTTCTGTTTTGCAATTAATACACTTTTCTGAAATGTTTACCATGTTTTATAGTTCATATGCAGTAGCTGCAATACTGCTTAAATCCCATCCCCAGTGCCTCTTTCCAAATACGCTGCCCATTCACCTGAGCATTATTCTTTCAAGGAACTGTCCACCCACAGAAACTAATGACACAGGATGCTTTCAGGAGGTATCCTGTGGAATAAGTCATATGTGCTGGTACTGCTCATGCACCAGTCGTTCTTATTGAGTATTTCTTCACATAATCTCCGTGAATTATACAAATAAACCCTGATCATACTGCGCTGGTGCCAGTATATGGGGGCTCTTCACCAGGTGTCAGTGGTCTTGAGGGTAAACCTGCAGGCATTAACGTATGAATGGTCAGGATTAAAGAGAGCAAGAGGCTCAGAAGTATCCAAGTTTTGGAATTTTGTCTTGGTAGTTTAATCCTTAGGGCCTCAGTTTTAAGACCTTCTTCATATCATGAAGAATTGGAAAACCTTTTTTATTGAATAAAACCTGAGATTATGAACTAATCATGTACACTGAGGATCTGATGCCTTAAAAAGGGGGGGTGTCAGCCATTCCCAGAAGACACTATGTCTTAGTAGGCACAGCCTGCTACAAAAGATTTTTTTGCTTGAAAGGTTAGCTTGTGGGGTTTTTTTTTACTTTCATCTTTCATTTTTATTGACTTTTTTCTATAATATAAACTTCTCTTCTGCTGCTTCTTACAAATGTTAAGATACTTTCAAAAGTGTTCTTCTGTGTTTATGTTTCTGGAGAAGTGGTTAATCCTTTCTTCCATATTAATTCTTTCCCAGCACTTACCATTTTGAGTCAGATTGTCACAAGTGGAGTAAACGTCTGAATTTTTCTTTTGGTTTGCACTTTTACTTCAGTACTTCTTTATAGCATTAATTCGGTCATGTGGCTTAAGCCCTTTTGGAAAACATTCTTCCCACACAACCATGTTCTGTCTTTGCTCAAGCTATGCTTTCCTTGTCGGTGTACAGCTCTGTGCTGAGAAACTTTTTCAGTGTTGCTCACTCTGCTTTCTGTAAAGGCAAACCGTGTGGTGGCAATGATATTAGCACCGTGTGCTTTACTTGCCCTTCCTTGCACGTCCAGTGCACGTTCTTACTACTGTGTTCATTATTCTACTCTTTAGATGCCAAGCTCAGAAAACAGTTTGACCACATCACTGCTTTTGCAGTTGGAATTGCTTTGGTTCAGTTCATGCTGAGAAGAAGAGACAAGTTACCGAGCGGGTGCTGAGAGTTTAATGGAAGGGAATGCAAGCTGCCCTTTCAGAGCATTTAAGCTCCAGCCACAAACAGTGAGCATGTCTTGAGCCCTCATTCTTGCTCCAGAAGAAGAGAATCCATGATACAATTTGCCTTGTAGCACCACTCGCAGCAATGCCCATCTACCCTGCAGTAGGAGTAGTCACCATCACCAGCTGTGTCCTGGCACCGTGTGGTACAGATCTTGTGCTAACGTGCTGATTTGGTCCTGAAGGCAGCGTGGCCAGGTTAGCCAGCACTGGTCCCAGGGCACAGGCCTTTTCGATGGGGCTGAGGTGGCTGTACTGCCACTGGCTCCGGCGTGAGCACCGTGGGTGCTGTTGGATATCCCTGCACTGCGTTCCAGGACATGGCACAGACATGCCTTGTGTCTCCTTATCTGCAAAAATGCACTAGCGTGGCTGCCTTGCTGTGTAGGGTAGGTGTGTCTGTATGCTATTTTGCAGACAGATGCAACTTTATTCTGTGTTGTGAACTGGCCAGGCATCAGCCAGCTCCAAGCCAGGAGCAAGTTATTAGGTTGGATTTTGCACTGTGCTAACCACAGCTACATGACTCCTGGTTCATTGTTGGCATGGATTCATGCAGACTCAGAAACAAAGTGAGTTCTCACCTACCGACAAAATACCACGCAGACAAACCCAGACATCTATGGCATTTAAGGTCTGAAGAGAATATTAGATCATTTTGTCTGACCTCCTGTTTAACAGAGGCCGTAACAGCTCACTTGCACCTGTAGTGAGCCCAGTGATTTTTGTTTCGTTGAAGTTTATCTTCCCGAAAGACATTTGGTCATGATCTGAAGAGATAAACATCTGTTTTCCTTAGCAGCTTGCTCCTGTCATTATTCATTGTCACTGCTCATTCTTTTCCAAATTTCTAACTTGCCTGACTTCAGCTTGTTGTACTTTCCATTGCTACATTAAAGAGCCCTTTATTTCTTGGTTTGTATCACTGTTTTCTATATGGGGAGAGAACTTGTGACTGTCTCCTTTTGGATAAACTGGTCGGGTGAAAGGCCCCTGAGAGTCCCACCTCAGGAGATGCTCTGCAATATCCTCTTTTAAGAGGGAGGGGGCACCTGACCTGTCAGCAAGATGTGAGCTACAAAGGTCCATGGGTCTGGTGTCCCCTCGCAGGTCATTTTGATGATCCCTAGCAAATCAGTACATACAGAGGGTGAGACAGTCACCACCAACCTTTCATGGAGTGCAGTGCTGTTTATTTTAAGAGCAAAGCCTGCCAGAGAAAATAAGCTGTATACGATAAACCGTTTACACACGGTTGACCTAGCTGGCTAGCTCTAACACTGCAACCACTTATGGTGCTATTAGAGACAGATGTGAGCTCATCACTCGTTAATGCCATTTTATGTCTGCATACAGTTCCCTGGCCTTGGACTCATTTGAAAGCTCTCCCAATCCCTTATTCTTCTTGCATTCAGTAAAGGTCTCCCCCAGGAAGGGCAGCAAATTCTGCAGCTTAGTTTACCTGACTGGAAGTTTGCATTAATTATTCCTCTTTTTTTCCTGTGCAGCCTCAATTAAGCCAGTCTCTGTTTCTCTTGTACTTGGATAGAATGATAGATCTTACCAAAGATCTATTATATATTCTCATAAATGCAGAACAGGTGGGGCTTTCCAAGATCTCGCACCTGACAGACCTACACATACCACTACTATATGGACATGCAGCAGTCTGCATAGCCATTAATCACTGGTTTTTCTTATGTCCATAGATTATATTTACTCTTTATATCATTATTGGAGGCAAAAAAAAAATAATTGTAATGTTTCACTCTGGGTGGGGTTTTTTTTTGGTTTTTTCCCCCCTTACTTTGTACCAATCTATCTTGTTTTTATAAATATTTCAAAGACTGTAAATCTAGAAGTCACAAAATAACTCATTCTGAGTTAGTTCAAACCTGAACTGCATCTTCCTATGTTTTTTCGTGGTTGCACTTGGGTTGCTCCAAACTGGTCAGTCTGAGAGGTGTGGCCTATCCAGAAGCCCAGCCCACAACCAAGAACTGGTCCATTGGATGCTTGAAAACTAAAATTCCCCCAAGGCTACATAGTTCTGGAGAGCTGCTGGGAGAGGGCAGAACGCCCCCAGTGCAGCCATGCTGAAGTGGCCTGATGGATCTTTTAGATTGTTTATGAGCATGGGAAAATTTTGTCAAATCAGAAATGACAAAATTTCAGTAATACCCAAACTACATTTTCCGTCAGAAATTCATTCTGAAAGAAATTTTCTAACCCCAACACACAACTTCATGACTATTTTAACTGTGATGCTTTTTCAGCCTCAGCTTTGGGGTTATGTGAAGTAGCTTGAGGTTTTATTTTGGTAGCATACTATGGAATTTCTTGGCAGCCTTTTATTGCTGCTTTAATTTACATAAACACTTTTTGCAGCACCTTACAGTTTCAAGGTAGTTCCTGAAGGTAACGGGGAAGTACAGAAAGGATGATGTTAAATAAGCCAGTCACAGTAAATTGCTTACCAGGTTTGACCTGGAATTTTGGGTGGAGTTTGTTAAATCCCAAACTGGGGAAAAGACTGGGGAGTGTGAAATTTTTGCCTGAATTTAAGCTGCACTGGGAGGTTAATTTAGCTGCTTGTAAGCTTTTCTGGAGCTACTGTGAGAAAATTCAGCTACAAAGACAGGTTGGGAAACGGATAAGTCTTACACCTGCACAATGGTTCAGCCTTACCAGATCGGGCTCAGTGACACACACATGTCTGAAAAGAAGGGTTTCCTTCAGTTGCAGAATAAAATACTGTGGCCTGTGCACTGTAGGAGGTCAAATGGCTATCAACAGGGATCCCCCAGCCTGAAGTCAGTCAGTCTGCAAGGTATTAGTGTTGCAGCCTAGCAGGTGAACATGCATAGGTACACTGGTCCAGGGTCACACACTCAGGGCTTGCATGGGTTGCATCTCACAGTATCCAATTCCCAGCCCTCTTGAGGATGCACCCAGAGCTGGGGTGCAGCTGTGCCATTACATTTGGATGAAGTGGCGGGTGGGTAGCTGAGGGCATTCATTAACCTAATTAGTTTCCTCATGGACTCTGCATTAACCTTTGAATCCATTACCACTCTTGTTTGCTTTTCCTGTATGTTACAGACCAATCTTCCCTGCAGGCTTTGCCTATCAAGCTATTTTACAAACAAACAATACAGCTTCTCTCTGAAGAGAAATTTCTTCCCAGAGCTCTAGCAGCGAAGTCTAAACAAACAAGCAATTAAAACCACTTTTAATCTTTTTTTTTTTAAAAAAGGGCCTGTTCACATAGTTTTAAACTATTCCAGGTGTTGCTGTGGCTCAGTTACTGGCTGCCTCCTCGGATTTGACATTGAAAGTCAAACAAGGAGGTTTTCTCCCTGCTTACAGGAGAGATGAACATCATCTGTAGTTTCTTTCAGGCTTTCCTAAGTTATTAAAAAGGAGGCTGCTTCTATCTTGTGCTCCTTCCAAATACGCCTTTCTATGGAGGTCTGCAAATCCCAGCAGATCCCGGGATTACGTTTTCCAGGATTCCTTCTAGATGAGATCGAGCAAAGCCATGCCCTGCCCACGCCGTGGTCCTCGCTCTGGGGCACTGCAGGCGCTCAGCAGCCTGGACACCTTCCCAAACCATGGGCTGCCACCCGAGACCGCTTCCTCTGCCTTGGTCCCACAGCTCCGCTTTGTTTAAGGCAACCTATGGGAGGGGATATTCTGGACTCTGGTAAATCCCTTTTCGGTTTTAAAATATCAGTCTACACTTGCACAGCCTCTGAACTGGAACAAGGAAGACTGACAGACTCTCTGCTTCCCTCTAGAAGGAGGATCAGAAATGTCAGAGGTTTCTTTCTATTTTTTTCTTCAGAGCAATGCAGAAGGAGGGGATAGAGCTGGAATATGCTGAGTTTTCATAGCGCTTTTATTCTAGTTTGCTCTTAACCAAAAATTTCTTCATTATCTAAAATCCCACCAGAACCACCAAAATTGTTATGTTGTTTGCGTGCCTTTCCCAGTGTTGCTTTTGGATTGCAGAGCGAACTGCAGCATAACAGATGTGTGCTCCTTCTGCGCGTTCATGGGTTTTTCTTTATTTGAAAGTTCCTGGTCTGACCTTTTAAAATCCAGGGCCTTTCAGAAAAGATGGAATTAGAGCCCTTAGTTTCCAAAATCTCTTTCGCACACAGAAATCTGGGTACACACACCCATACTGATTACATTTTGTTTATTAAAGGATTTGGGGTTTACAAAATGTTTCTTAATGCATTTTAAAGAGAAAATTAAATATAGTATATGGTGTCATACGAGTTATTAAATGTCTTCTTTAGTAGAACTTAGTGATTACTGGAAATATGACTGGCAAATATAAAATGTGTTTGAACTTGAGAACATGGGCCTCTGGCAGACGAGAACATTGGCTATTTGGGCCTCAGCTTCCACATAGTGTGAGTCAAGCGAAACTTGGCACTGGTTGTACTGTTTAGTCTTCAAACATATTTTATAAGCCTTCCTTTCTCTCAGTGAGATTAGATCAGCCAGTAAGATGATGTTCTGATCAATGTGGTCTTGTGTTTGTTGTTGCAGCAGTCTGTGGAAGATAAGTTTGGAAATAATAATAAATTATACTCTGAAAGGAAAAAATTGATTTAAAATTTGTCAAGTTTGCCTCCATAGACATGTAGTTCATGACAGTTCTCAAGATTAAGGGCAGAGGATAGCCATAGAAGTAATTTTTAAAAAGTCCACCTGCTGTTAACTAAATTTTGGTTTCTCATCCCTCCCAGATGCAATCATGTAACAAAATCAATAGCATAACTAATGAAAGTGAAAGGTGTAGCCAAAGTTCGAATCACAATACTCCAGTCCTTCCAGATTACTAGGAGAAGGAGAGCTGGCTAGGTCTTTGGGTGGAAGATGGGATGATAATAATAAAAAGATAACTATAAATTAAATATGAAGAAATACATAGTTCACAGGAGTCGGAGCGCTGGGCAGGTTTCTACACTGAGTTTCTGAAAGGCTGGGCTCATGTCCCAGAGAGCAGAGGAGCAATGGCGGTGTTAGGCTCTCCTGAGGCCTTCCGGCATCTTTTCTGTACCATATGCTGAAAAGACTTGTGCAGTGATTTGTGTTCCCTAAATTAGTGATTTACACAGGCTGCCTACTGGGCTGAGTGTGGTGTGTAGTTGCAGTTGTGCTGTGAGAGGTACCTCTACTTCAGTATACATTATGCTCAAGGGTAGCCGTATAGTTGCCCTCATGGAACTTGTGCTAGAGGGATCTTTTCTCCAGCTGCTTCTAGTGCCCCTTGTTACTGCTTAGTTCCTTTTCATTTAGTATAAAAGCAGAAAAATAGAAGTAAGGACATGTTCTATATTGTCTTCCTTTTAGTGTCGTTAAGAAAGCTTCATTAATTCTCTTGGATGTTCTGGAAATAAAGTTCAAGTTAGTTCTTTCACTCAGAGGGGCCAAATGTATGTAACTCAAAATGCTAGATGATGGACATAACAAGGAAAAGCTTACAAAATGTGCACAGATTGGCGCTTGTCCTTGAAAGATATTTAATTAATATTGTATCTTTATCTTTCCCGTGCTCTGCCATGTCAACGTACTCTGCCAACCCTGCAAAACATATTACAATTTAATTTCATCATTTGATGTAGCTTCCTTTTTTGATATATGCAATGAAATCTTACCGCTTTGACATCAATACAAGTCAGGCCATTCCTTTCAGTGCAATGAATTATCCAGTGGTTTGCTTTTTAAGAAGCATGTTCACAGATTTAAAAATACATATAATTAAACTTTTCTTAGCAAAATTTTAAAATGTTTTTCTCAAGTTGTATTGAATTGCTCTTTGATACTTGCTTGCCTTATTAAGCTCTTTCCTCATCATATGTCATTTTATGTGCTGTGGAGATACAGTGTGAATTTCTTTGCGGCAGTAAACAAAATTGCAGAAACCTGCTTTCAGTCAGCGGGCTTAAAAAACTAAGTATTGCAGTCTGAATTGCCAGATACCCCCAAAACGGTGTATTTCATCTTAGCAAATGACTTGAACACACACGTGCCAAAAACCATTGATCTCTGCAGTATGTTTTCAGAAAGGTGACAGAACTGAAGGGATAGGCAGTGCACATACACAGCTGAAACTGGATGTAGGTAGTGAGCATGTGTGCACTGTGCATTCCTCTAGGGCAGGTGCCAGAGCCGTTCAGAGGATGGGGTCTGTACGGTTAATCCTGATTCTGTTACGTGTTGTCTCCTCGCTTAGTCACTGACTCTGTCCCTTCATTCACTTAACCTCAGTCAAGTTTTAGTTGGTAAACACATGGAACACCTTATGGAGACGGACTAGTGAGGAAAGCAATACCTTTTATTTTTTATTGAGACTGTACTTACTTTTTAAGGATAGTTACTGGATTTATCTGAAAAGAAGTGTATGTAAGTGGGCTATAATTTTTAACACGTGTGCGTAAGTTCTTGTGACTTCATTCCTTGCGACTTCATTCCTTGCTCCAGCAGAAAGATGAAAAGATAAACCATGACAGAGAAAACTTGTGGGTTTATACTAATGTAACTTCTAATTTTGGATAACAGACTGAAATAAAATAATTAGAAACATATGCATAAATGGCTTAGGATCTCACTGATGTTTCTTCTTGATATTACAAATTTGACAGAAAAGGAAAGGACTTCGGCTGTTGAAATGCTGAGAAGATTTGCACCTATAATCTCACCGAAATATTGTCTGTGTACCAGAAAGAGGCAATGGCAGTTTTTTGTTATGTCACTTCCTCTCTGATGATATATGGGCTATTATGATTCCTCAAGACTAACAAATAATTACAATTTAAGAAGTAGTTGCAAAATTGCCATGCCTCCTGGTACCAGCTGTGACACTGGGTAGAGTTTTCTGGTGAGTGCAGTGTTTGAACAGCAGTTCTAACAGCTGGATAGATGCAGTATTACATGGGTCAGCAGAAGGCCAAAAGGAGGTTACAGATTATGAAATACAGGGTTTATGATACTGAAGTAATGGAAATGAGTTCCTTACCCGCTTTCTCCTCAGGCAAACTCTCTTTACTTTCAGGAAGCCACATTGACGTTTGCCTGAGAGAGCGCTGAGTAAAAATAAAAGACAGTAAAGGGTGCCTGGATTTGGTCAATTGTGTACGTAAAATTACGTCCTGTTGTGTGGACCAGCTGAGAGGAGGTAAATGGCCCTGTGGGAGGGACTGGATCTCCTTAAGCAGGCGAAGTTAGGTTGACAGTAGATGTAAAAATGGGTTGAAAATGGGGCCAGACCATTTGTCATTGAAAAGGAGACCACAGGATTAATGCCTTGCCCCACCTCTGTTGTGTTGTTTGCTTATATGAGGAAAACATCATCTTAAAAACGCTTCTTTTCACACCTGCTTCAGCAGTCCTTAAAAGAGCAGCCAGAGATCCTTGTGCCACCTCATGCCTTTTCTTCAACATGCAGGAATTAATTGGCTTAGCATTTTCTAAAATAGGTCCCTTCCTCTTTTTTGCATTGTTCTATCCAGGAACCCAGTGGGATCCAGCAAGTGTCTGGAGCTGAAGTGCCATTAAGACTTGGGTGGATCTTCCACTCTCTACTGACTTTCTGGTCTCTGGTTTGTCTGCGGTGGAGCTGTAAAACTGAGCCACAGAAGGGTAGGAGGGAAGAAAGGGAATGTCTGTTCAGAATCTTACTATTTTTCTTTTTATCTATACTTTTCCCTGCTTTTGAAAGCTCATTAAAAAGCCACTCTAAAACCAGAAATCTGCGTGTGTCATGGGGCACCCAACTGTTCTTCCTAGATTTCCCCCAGAAGTTTTATATTCCTCCAGCAGTTTTTCTGACCAGTACTTACAGACCTGTACATCGTGCATCTCCATGCCTGATCAGTGGCTCTGAAGGGTTCTGCTCCGCTGTCTGCACTTGGGCCATGCTGGAGAGCCCTGGTTGCAGGTAGGTGCTGATACACCAGGTGCAGCAGAAAGGCAGGACACAACCACAAACCTTGCCCGCAGCTCCTTCAGCTGGGTGCATCACTTCTGCTTGCCCCCGATGAATCAGAAAAGACTGATACATGAGCAGTTCTCTGGAGGAAAAGAAAAGAAATGAGTTGGGGAGGAGAGCGTAGGAAGCCACAGGCAAGGGGAAGGAGGAGGAGAGGGCTGTGAAATGGCAGGGAAGGGAAAGCTTAAGCTTGGAGTATGGCAGGGGAGGGCTGAGCAGAGGGCATGTGTCCAACCCAGCAGAGGTGAAGGAGATCGGTGATGTGGAGGAGCCATTGGCCTAAGAGTGTGGCAGGAAGGTCCTGAAGTTGGATGTAATGGGAGGATGGCACATAAAGGACTTATGGGGTAAACCAGTACATATGACATACTGGTCTGGAGAAGAAGCCTGTGCTTATGTTTGTCTGACATAATGTCCCAAAGCTGAAGGGAGAGCAAGATGATGGTAGGCTTATGTATGCGCTGAAGAAACAAAACTGGAAATATTTTTCACAGCACAAATCATGAATTTTGTCAAGAATTACTCTTACAAATTGAAATTTGTAGATGATATCAATTTGTGCCTCGGTTTATTGCTTGATGATTCAGTGAGACATTTTGGATGCTGTTGCCAATAGCAAACTGTAGCTGCAACAAAAATTAGATCCTTCTGGCCTTCTAGTAGCTTTTTGGTACGGCCTTCCCTCAAGGACTGGCTTGCTTTGCTTTGAGCATGCCAGAAGTAGCAGAGGTCAGTCAGGAACTGGAACCACTTGCTAGGCTGGATCATAAATGCTGTCCAAAAAAATTTCCTGGTTGAGAAAGTGGTGCTCTTTCCTCTGGTGGAAAAAGCCCACTAGTATCTCCCATATAAAGTGTGTATTTAAAGCATCAAAAAAATGGAGAAGTAGAGGAAGGAGGGAAGGGAAAGACAAAAAGAGGAAGGGTGATGAGAGGGAGGGACGGAAGGAAGAATGGATGGATGGATGGATGGATGGATGGATGGATGGATGGGTGGATGGGTGGATGGGTGGGTGGATGGAAGAAAATGAAACTGCTTGCCATTTTTATTGCTGTTGAGTAGGTGGGCTAGTGACAGACGTTTCCTCAGGTATACCCTCCACTGAGGACAGCAACATCATTTTTTCAGTTTCTGTCTTCTCACTGTCTTTGCTTTCCTTGTGGCTTTTTTCATCCTTTGCATTCTTTTCAGCAATTTAGGGTTTTTGTACCTTGCCATGCAGACTGTAAAAATTACTTTTCCAGCCCCAATCATAATAGCAAAAGGGAGACAGAATCTCTCTGGCATACTAACCTCAAGATACTGATTATTTTAATACAACTTCTAGCAAAATTATATGAAGCAGAACTGTTTTATTGGAAGGGGAGGTGCTTTTTGATTTTGTTTCTTCATTGGTCCAAACAACAGCACCATGTATATGGGTCTATCTGTTTCTTTTTTCTACAGATTATTACTATAGAGATTCTATGTTAGGCATAACATAAAAAGTACAAACAAGTGGTTACCATGACATTATTATAGATATATGCTGAGCCACATAGTTGTGTTTGCTTTTCGTTCTCTTTAGTAATTTATAAGCTGAATGTTTTCCTAGCTTAAGTAGTGGAATTCAGTTTTAGTGATCATCACTTCTAGTAATTGCCTGGCTGCAGCAGAGATCAAATAATTATGTTCCTGAAACAAGTCTTTGTTTAGTCTTCATTTGTGCTTCCTTCTCTGTAGCTCCACTATGGAGACAGGATGGAGGGCAACCTCTGTTTCCATTTTGCTTGCTCACCCCTCACCAGCAGGTCGTGTGGATGTGTCTCTGACATGGGCGGTTTGGTTCACAGCCTTGCATTAGCACTGGCCCTTTCACCTCATCCCAGTGAGTTTTTTCTCCCTGCTGCAGCACAGACACTGCTCTTCGTTGGGGAATGTGCTGCACCATGGAGCAATCGGGAAATAAACTTTCCCCCTCATCACCCAGCTCTTTCAGCTGGCCTTAATGATTTTTTTTATTTTTTTTTTTTTCAGCTGTGGGGAAAAACATTTTCACAGCTTTGAAAAGGGTTCATTCAGCCTTTCTGTAATAGTTCAAGTGGTTGGTTTTCTGCTGGCTTCTGAAATACATTACAAATCACAATCTGGAAAAAGTTCTAACACGGTTCCAAGTCTTGCTGCTGAATTTGGATACATTGCCGGGTCTTACTCTGTAGCTCATCCTTAACAACTGACAAAATATTTACTCGGCACAGTGCAGAAACAGCGAACTTTCTCCAAAATATTATAGAGTTGGAGTCAGAACACAGACAATGAGGCAAAAAATTGGACCTGCCCACCAAGCCATTAGTTGAATAATTTTCCAGAATGTCATGAGAAAGAGCTTCATCGAATCGCTATGCTGCATAGCTGCTTCTTATGATACGGGAGTGGAGAGGGCAGCCAGGTCCTCGGTAGTGAGGACAACATATTGCAGATACTGAAGACTTAAGGGTATATTTGCACAGGCAGTTCCAGCAGGGAACATTTTTTGCCGTTTATTAAACAGCTACTTCATAAAAAGGTGCTTTCCCTAAACTGATCTCCTGTGTTCAAAATGAACAGTAAAATCTTTAACCTGAGCTGGATTGGAGCATTGTTTCCTTTTTGGTAATTTCTCAGTGTTAGTTTTCCCCTGGGGAAAGGATTATTAAACTATTAGAACCAGATTGGAGTTGGTGGTGTGGTGTACTGTTCATCTCTTAATCTAAATCCACTACGTGGATTTAGTAGTATTTGACCCCTCTTTTTGAGAAATTGTGGAGGGAAAAAAAATGTAGTAAATTGTCTTCAGCGCAGAAAAGCCCATAGTGACAAAACTGTTAAGCCTAATAATAGTTTTCTTCTGCTTTTATGTTGTCTTCATGTGATCATTTGCAGAAGAGCCTCCTTGGTAATCATACTCTGTTGTCTTTTTGACAGCAGTACGTTGCTGGGTTTAGACCAAATTGTACAGCATATCTCCTGAAAGAAGATCACACCTCACCACATACTTAAATGCAGTACACTGCAGTCAATATTTCTGGCAGATTCCTTGTTTTCAGTGTAACCCCCCCCCAAAAAAAAAAAAAAAAAAAATCAGGAATAATGAGGCATGATAATTCAGCCCTTCTGAAACTGAGCAGAACTGGTTTTATAAGGCAAGAGGGTTTAGACAATCTTAGTTGCAACCACATTTATATCCATTGATGTCATGTCACTGTTTTTCCCATCTTGTTAAAATAGTAAGAAATATACTGTCCCAACTCTCTAAGAAACAGCATGGCACAGCTGCTCTAGCTACAGAGATTTGGAGAGAGGGGATACAAACAAGGATTATTTTTTTTTTTAATAATCATTTATACATTTGTCTTTGCTAATAGTAGTCACATGAATTGGCATTTTGGATCACTTACCTGCATACTTCTCTGTTGTCATCTTTTGTGAGCCCTGAAGAAAACAGTCTTTGACAGGTCCTCACCGATCCAGATCAAAGGTGTTTGTAAGGCTAGGAATAACCTGCCACTTCCATAGACAGTGAAAAAGCAAAGAGCACTGACATACACTTGTTTAGAAAACCTGTGAAGAGTGCTCAGTTTTTGTTCATGCTGAGCCTTTGAAAAACAGACGTGGATGTCCTGCAGCTGACTTTCTCTCGGAACTCAAAACATTCAAATCAATTGTGTAGTGGTTTGCAGCCGCCTGCTTTTTCTGAGATATTGGGTAACCTAAAGAAAATAGGGCTTTTCAGGGTTGTTATTTTAAATGTTCTATTTATGTTAGAGAAAACGTGACAGTCCAAGTTAATTATTGATTCAGTTGCTGACAAACTGGAAGTATGAACAAAAAAAGGACTATAAAGTAACCCTTGGAAGGATTTTGTCAATTTTAAATCCTCCAGGGATACAGCTGAATTGCTATTATTTTTATATAAAACAAATGGGAAAAAATCTTTGCTGCAGTTGAATATAGTATTTCATTGGTAAATAAGAACAACATACCCACAAATCAACTAACATTTCCTCAAAAGCCCAGTTGAGATGAAATAATGAAGTAACTATCCAAATTGCTATTATCCCAGAAACCAAACTACCCATATTCAGGGAGCACGGAATCAGATAAAGCTTAAACAACTGAACCATTCAAGTTATGTCAACCATGTTATTACTGCTTTTGTTTTGGCATTCTGTTTTATCAAAGGTTGAGATTTTCAGAGAACTGTGTGAAAAGGTTTCCCCACATCTTTTTTTCTTAATATTAATGGAAGATTTGTGGCCAGGCCTCTGCCAGCTCTTACAATACAAGAGAATAAAAACAACAGAAAATAAAAGTTTGGGTTTTTTAAGGAAAATACATGGAATTTTGCCAAGGGGGGGGGGGGGGGCATAAAAAGGTATTTAAATATTTGGCCAATCTCTTTTTATCCAAGCTTCAAAAATATTTTCTGATGTGATAGAGAAATGCTGGCCAGTTATAGAAGCACATGATTTCCTTCCCGTTGTGTGTGAAAACAAAAACACACAGAGAAACAACTGAAACCCAACAAGAACAAAAAGGAAAACCTTTGTGTATTCAGTTTCTCTTGGTAATTAATAAAAAGCTCACATTTCAAGTTCTTCCTCAAACAAACTGCATTAGTGGATTTTGAAAACGTGTAAGAATCTGGAAAAGAGAAATAAATCAGTATTTGGCATTCTACAAGGAAAGATCAGGATATGCCAGTTCTACCTTCAAAGAAAGAAACCCACCTAGATGTCTATACAGTGCTTTCAGGCAGTTACCTTTATAATGTCATATTCCACCAGTGCTAGTTAAGGGCAGTTACACGGGTGCAGGACATCCAGGTGGGTAAGTACCGGGCGATGGGGCAGGGGGAGGGAAACTGTAGCTCACTGTTTTCATTGCTGTGCTGTGTCCTGTATTTGGGAATGGGGTGTGCGGAAACAGGACATGAAGAGTGTAAAATCAGTGCTTCTTTGCCTTTTTTCCTGGACAGTTTGAAGAAAACGCTGTTACTTTGTGTATTTTCCTTTATTTCCCTTGTTCTTTCCTCGCTGCCCCAAGCTAATTCTTGTTGAGAAAAGAGGGGGAAGAGAGTGTCAGTTGCATCCTGTGGTTTGATCTCATGTTTTCAGCTGTATTGGCCAGACAGTGGGAGAAGCTGAACATGGGCAAGGCTGTTGAAGTGTTCCTCCTGCAGTAAGCAAGCAAACACCTCGTGGCAGAGGGTAACAACGGCCTTCTCTCCCACTACAGCCACCATTTGCCAGCCCCTTGCATCCGTTCATGTGCAAGACTGATTCGGAGGAAATGTGGCGGAATCTGTGGTAGCTAACATACGTGAGAGCTGGCTCTCTTTGAAACTGTTGGTGCTTTGGCAGTGCCGGTGTAGGTTGCCCTATGTCATTCCTTTCTGTACTGAAGTGGATGCAGTTGTACTTACAAAAGCGTTTGTGTCATTGTAGCGTATTTTGGTCAAGGAACTTCCTGCCAACATAAACCGCTTGTGCAGAGTTAGGGTTTAGCAGAGCATCTGTGTAGATGCATCTCTCAGTCTACGTCATGTTTTGGGAGGCTGACACCAGTGGCTGTAGTTATGACCAGGCAGTGCAGAGGTGAAGGGTTTGTGTGTTTGCACACTAGCTCTTGGCTCTGCGTGGGTGCTGACTGGAGCTTGAGCATGGCAGAGACTCGAGCCCTTATTGTCACCTTTAAATTCAGTACAGCAGTCTTGCTCTCACCTTCAGTATAGCTGCTTGGCCATGCCATGGGAAGCCTTGAAACGCATCTCTCAGCCTGATGAAAGAAGGTCAGGCATCATAATGTTTCAATCCAGTATTTCTGTTTTCCTCTCCTACGTAGGTCTTGCCCTCACCTTATGTTCCTACTTTGTAGTGAGGGTGGGGGTATAGTAGCTGCATTCGTTGGTGGATAACTGTGATCTGAAAGAAACTAATACCCATACTCCAAGATAGAAATTATTACCTCAACCCCATTTCTAGTGCTTGAAGTGCTCAAAGACCACTTTGTCCTGCTTATGGGATGAATTCTCTACTTTATATTGTGGAAGTGAGACTGCTTCTGGTATACATATTTTAATTTATAATGTGTTTGACAATCATATTATTGTATGTCAATTGCTGGCACAATCTAATAAATTCCACTTAAAGACTCAGACATAAATATAATTGTCCATAATGAAAGTATGCGCCTTTTGATTAACAAGTACAGCACTTTAATTCAGAAGTTTTGCACTTCAGACATTATATCTATTGCAATTAGAATTCTTTTGGAATCTCTGCTTGAAAAGCAGTATGAAACATAATCTTAGGAAAAAAAGCTTCAGTGACCAGTGAGAGAGCACATGAAGTCAGAAACTACTGCTATTTGGTCTGAGAAATTGGCCAGTTGTGCTTTACTTCAATTATGCCCATCTATCAGTTGCATTTTTCAGAATTTTTAAAAGTGGTAGAACTATGGGGTAACTTCCTCTATTTACATTTATACTGTCACAGTATCTGTTACCAGTTCTGTGCATATATGTAGCAACAGATTGCTTTGTTTGGTGGGAATAAAATTCCTGCAATACACTACATTCTCTTTTTACCGTGGTCTTAACTGGCTGGTAATGTCCTTCCAGTAACAAAGTAATCAGAAATCATCTTAAGCAAGTTTGTTCTGACTTTTGTTTCCCTCTTCTGTCTGGAAGCTATACTTGAACATCCTTTAACTATCATGTTAGTTTACATGAGCTAAATTTGACGTGGCATGTAGCACTGTCCTCCTTAACTGTGTGTCATCTGTTGTTCCAGTTAGCATCAAGGTCCTTTAAAGGTATTCTTTGTCTGCCCTAACGTTTCATGTTGAGTTATTTTATGCATACTAATAGACAATAATTTTCTGGTACAGACAAGGCTGGCTTCAGCATTTTTTTTTTATATATCAATATAACATTTCAGAGAAAAGAATCCTGTCTTGACCCAGATGTCTCTAACCTTTGCAAACAATAACCTCGTACATCTATTACACTTCGTACTTACTTTGGAAGCCATCTTATTTTTGCTGTGCTGGATAGCTGATCTGACACATCCACTTCTCAGTTTTACCAAAGAAAAACCCATCATTCCCTCCCTGGCCATGGCTTATCTTGCAGCATTACCTTAATTACTGCGTGGAAGTTGGTTATGTTCATCTCAGCCCATAGTTTCCTATGCTTGTTTCATAATTAGGTATTTTTTAGGGTACAGAGAATACTGGCACCTCGGGTGATACAACTTCAACCAAACAACCCTACCTGTGTACAGATCATGTCAGTTTGTTCTTCTAGCAATGGTTCTGTACATACCTGGGAGTTTTGCTTCCAAACTTCAGAGGATTTCTTTCTTTCCCACCTTGTTGTTTTGTTTTGGTTCGAATTTTAAACTGGGGCCAATAATGTGTAGCTAAGTACTGTAAAATGGAATAACAAGTCCCTGAAGTTAACACTGTTGGTGAAGAAAACAGCTATAGTAAGCATGCTGAAAAAATAACCCTAGAGGAGAAGAGTGGAGGTGTGATGGACAAGATGGTGAAAAATCCCAGTGCCCTTAGTGGCTAGTTGCAAGGCAGCCTCTGGTGGATCGTTCCCATTTGAAAACCCTGTTTCTTCTTGTGAGGTGCAGAGGACAGATGCTGTGTGATGTTCTTAGACTGAACATTGGGTACCAAGAGATGGGTAAAGTAACAGCATTGGTTTTGACCTGCTCATGAGCCTCAGAGACAGGTGGCGTTGTCAGTATCCTATATAAATCTTCTTCCACCCTTAAACTTCATCAACGCCGGTAACAGGAAACTGGCAAAGAGGGACAAAAAGGTGACTGCTGTGACATAGGCTCTCTTTAAGGTTGACTCCATGATGTTTGTGCAGTTTCTGCTGGCTGTAAGCTAAAATATAGATGGAATAATAAACATCCCTTTTCAGCGTTAGCAACCTATGCTGTAAATTCTTATCTTAAAAACGTAAGAATGATGTATGGGTGGCAGAGAACCTCACCCTTCCTGCTTATACTTTGCTTGCAGGAAGTTCCCCCCAAACATGTAGGCAACTTCTCAGGTTCCTCGGAGGCAAGAGGAAAAAATATTCAGACGGTATGCTGAGCTAAGGTCACGTAAGAAGAACCTTTTTTACTGTAAAGGTGACTAAACACTAGATCAGGTTGCCTGGAGAGGCTGTGGAATCTCCATCTTTACTGATATTCAGAATGCAATTGGACACTGCCCTGTGCACCCTGCTCTGGTTAAACCTTGTCTGAGCAGTGAGTTTGGACTAGATGGCATCCAGAGGTCCCTTCCTAGATCAGATTGTCTGATTTCAAAGTCACCTTTTCAAAAATGGGTGGGTCTTAGGCTCATAAGTACCTCCATCACGTGGAAGTGGAATGTGGGCTCTGAGTACAGAGATAGCTTTGGAAAAGTCTATCCTATGCTGAGTGACTTAGGAAATGGATCTTACAGGAGACCATAGAACACAGCAGCAGCTAACATCAGTCCTGATTCAAGGCGGCCTTTGCTTGACTGCATATGACCTAAAAGGCTGTCATTTGGCTTTTTGCTTTTTTCCAGTACATGGAGAAGTAGAAAAGTGCTGAGTATCAGCCATTGATGCACGCCCAGGAAAGCAGGAAGCCAAAGTGTGCTGTTGCTAACCTAAGGTTATTTGAGCAGAGGTTCTGCAGCATAGCAGGGTGAGTTGCAGAGGTATGTCTAGCAGAGGTGTCAGGCGGGAGAAGTCCATTATAAGCACATGGGAAACTTACTAGTAATTTGTGAGTGGGCAGTGCAAGAGCTTTAGCAGATGCAGTAGCAGCATGCATTGCTAGCCCTGTGTGCCCTTGGAAAACTGTAAAATACTTCTCCATTGTTTCGGCATCTCTAGTAGGCAGATGATGAAATGTCACTATTCTTCAAGCACAACATGCAGAGCCATCATTGTAACGGCTGCTCTGGAGAGGTTTACAGCCTTCAGAGGCTATTGCAACACAGATAGGGAAAGGTTATCTTCATATCTCCTCTTTTGTGTCTGCTGACAGGGAGTTGCTTCTCACTGGCTACACAAGAGAGATTTATGGTCTTTTCAAGAGTGTGTGATGTAACCTGCCTACCTCATGTTGTCAATTTTTAGTAGGTGTTCGGAGTTGCAGTTCAAGCTGTGACTGACTGAACTGTACCAATAAGAGATTACTTGCATAAAAAGGAGAGATGTGACATTGCTTTTAGAAATTGCAAGAGTTTAGTTTGGAATGCTTTCACCTGCTTTAGCTGGGGAGTTGGAAGAAGGCTGAGGTTCATACTGTGCCTGTAACTGCTGTAGATTACAAGAATTAATTTTGTGATGCACTTGAAAATGTGGCTCTGTCTGTCTTTGGGTATTGCTACAGTTAAAAGCCTTCTCAAAGATTAGGAGGGGTTTGGTCATGGGTCTCGGGTGGAAGAGAAGGGATACAGTGGAGGCCAAAGAGAGGTGTGATTTTCCCACAAATATTGTTTCACAAGCGTGATTAAAGGACAGTGCCAGGAAGGGATAAAGAGAAGAACATGTACTGAAGGGATATAGTAATTAGAAGGGAATGCTGCCTTGGTGTGGAGTTGTTCAGCGAAACCAGACTGGTTATTGAAAGAAAATGCTTCAAAACTTAAGACTTGCAGAGGTAGGTGGGTAGTTTATTAACATTTAGATAGAAGAGGCAGGCAGGAAGACTGTTTTAAAAAGTCTAATTTTTTTTGCATTTTTGCTTTTTCCTCACCAATTAGTCCTTTCCACTGAAAAGAACAGTACTCTTAGATTGAAGATGCTGCTGTCAGCATAATCATCAGCTCTTGGGAGTAAGAGCTGCAGGGGGACATATTGAATAACCACATGACTAAACCCTAGCCAACCCTCCCCCCCAAAAAAAAAAAATCTGAAAAATACATGGCCTTGAACAAGCTGAAAAGGTAAAACCCAGATAAAGAGATGACAGCTAGCACTAGGTAGTGGCTTGACCAAGGTGGGACAAGGGCTTATAAAAACCAAAAGAGGTGGCATGAGACATTGTAAAACCAAATGATAGGTGAGTATGACTGGAGTAAAAAAGCACTGTTTTTTTTCCAAATGTACCAGAAATTTGGAGCCCCAGACAGAGTAAGAGTCTGGATCTTGATGAGAATGTGGACAGGATGGATTAATAGAGACAAGTCTTTATTAAAATGAGCAAATATCTGCTTCCCCAAAATTGCTGCACCAGCAAGTGAGCCAAGGACATCGTTTAGAACACAGTGAGGGCACCAGGACCTGCTTCTTGCACATGCCCCCATGTGCTCAGGGAAAAGAAGGAACCTCCAGACCCTTGCCAGGGTGAGAAGGAGTAGCACAATTTGGGGTGTATGTTTCCCCCAAAGTACAAGTCTCACCTGAGCTACAGATAAGCTGCTCTTGGCTGCAGATACAGAGCCTGCATTCCCACACTTCCTCATCACCTCAAGAGCAGCTCAGGCAAACTTGCATTCTCTGGCATGAAGAGGAGAGGCTGTGTTGTGTTCTGCCTCAAACCCATCCTCGTGCAGGCAGGTGTGTTGGCATTTTTTTCACCAATATAAACAGCTTGAGGAAATAAGGTTTCTGACAGCCCATGGAAGCCATTGCAGACCTCAAGTGAATCAAGCCAGGTAATCAAACTAATACTGAGGCATCAGAAAGATGAATCACTATTATTTATATTATGTGGCAGCTAGAGTCCTCCACCCCCTCATGCTTGGCACTGTACAAAACACATAGTAGAGGATGATCCTTGCCCTGAATTCTTGCTGTCTAATGAGAGTTTGGACTGCTATAACTTGTAGAAGTGGGAGCAGGGCTGAATTTTACTAGCTGAGATCAGTAGTGCACGTTCACTTCTGGAATTACTTTGCTGTTTGCAGGTCCACAGAATGTTACAGTAATTGCTTACATGGCCAAGCTGTTGCATGTGGTCTTTTGACAAGCACAGCATAACAGCATCTATTCACACTTCAGCATATTAGAGCCAAAATTCTTGTTGACCTGATCTGCTTGTCCTGTTGTGTGTTCCCACAGAATCTGATTAACCTGCCTGTTTGGTGACTTAATTTCTCCTCCTTTTTCATTCTTAAAGACTGATCAAGATTTTAGTACTGATGTGAAATATTTGGGGTTTACAATGATTGTGACCTGGTACTTCACAAAGGTATTGATGTTACAAATAATGAATCACTAGGCTGCAGGTTAATACCACTGAGATGACCACAGTGCAACCAAATGTTCTACTTACCGAGCCATTTTTATAAATGCTCTTTCTAAAAAAAAAAATTAACAAAATAAAAATCATCCCAAACATGGCTTGCTCATACTTGCAAGGTAGGTTTTTCCTTACTTGTTTTCAATCATGCTGAAACATGCTCAAATGATCAGTGATCTCTTCCAACTTTTAAAACCAAGCATTAACTAGCTGTCTGTTTCAGGAACAGATAGTGATTCAGATTCAGGATGACTGTGATCATGCACACCTCCAAAGCTGCTAATAGACTTTTGTATAGCTCTGTTTCATGTAGGGTGTCATGTCAACAGTTTTCTGTTCTGCATTCTGGTAAGGACAAGTTTCCTGTGTATCTCCATTCCTCCATCCTGTTGTTGGCTCTTGCAGTGTCCTTCCCCTCTGTTCTCATTTCTTCCTTCCCACACACCTCCCTTCTCCCAAGTTCACAGCATGATTCCAACCTAAATCCTAGCCCAGAGCTCATGTGCAAGAGGATGCCCATAGGATCTCTGGATGCAGTTTGCAACCATGGGAGGTTGCAGTGACCGTGGTCTAGCTTGACAGAAAGAGTAAAGCTTCCCACTCAGTATTTCTGCCTAGGAGCCAGCAAAAAGTGCGAAGCAACTTCATGGCTACCATGGGAAGAAGATCTCTGACATATGGTCATAACCCTAAAGGAGGCTAAAGGTGTTGACACAACGTCAGGAGTGCTTCCTGCAGTGTATTCAGATGCCAAATGATTCTTTCCCAGCCAATCCAGGAAATGTAATGGGCAGCCTTAACCTTGCCCACCCTTCCCTTTCTGTTTCCGCTGCTTACACAATTCAGATTTAAATAGAGTCATAGAATGTTTTGCATTGGAAGGGACCTTGAAGATCATCCCCCTTGCCATGGGCAAAGACACCTTCCACTAGACCAGGTTGCTCAAAGCCCCATCCAGCCTGGCCTTGGACACTTCCAGGGATGGGGCATCCACAGCTTCTCTGGGCAAACCTTTCCAGTGCCTCACCACCCTCGCAGTGAACAAGAGGCACAGAGTGCGTCTCAGCAACCGGTTAAAAATGGAATTCCTCTTGCAATTATTTTTTTCCTCCCCACCACCAGCTCCACAGTGCTCACGCAGACACCTCTGTGCTGTTCTGTGCCTCTGCCCCAGTCTGCCAGGCCACAGCCTCTGCTCTGCATTAGCAACCTTGCTTGAGCTTGGCATGCGCTGTACCTAACACTTGGCAGTGTTTATTAGTGTTGCCTTTATGATCAGTCTGTGTGAGAGCCTAGCAAAGAGGAAGGTGGTCACCCGCTTATGTTGATAGCTCTCTGGTGGCAAACTTTCTCACCCTGCTGTCCCAGCTCTTCTCAGCCAGTTGCACCATATTTAGGGCAAATTTGAAGCTCAGCCAAGCTGATAGTCAAAAGTTCCCCTCGGTATAGCCTCCAACAGCAGGAGGCTCCCGATGGTGTTGTCATTCTCATGCCTACTGCTCAGGTTTTTATTTTTCGCCCTAACACATGGGATATGCTAAACACGAGACGAGGGAATGGGTGGTTCTTAGATATGCATCATGAAATATGGTACACATCTGAGTGCTACGGATTTTGATTTTCCTTTACCAGTCATAGCAGCTGAAGCAGTGGTCCCTGCAGTGAAGTTGTGACCACTCTCCTGTTTCAAACTGTTTGTGAATTCCTGAAACTTTTTGCTATCTGAAGTACTCCAGGCTTTGTCTCTGCTTTACTGTAATCAAAATCAACCAATATTATTTTTTTTTACTTTTCTTAGAAAAATCATTGAAGAGGGAGAAAAATAAGATGCCCTCAGAAGCAGATCAGGCGAGTTACAAAGTTTGTTAATCATGCACGCAAAGTGGCTTCATTTTGGAAACTGAAACACATCATGGAAACAACCTTTGATCAGATGTCATGTGTTTCATTACCACTGGCTTTGACTTCATTAGTCTTCCTGGCAAGTGGTGAACACATGGACTTGCTGATTGTTTTGCTGAAGTGAAAAGAAAGGATTTACTCTTCTTTTGTAGACAGGTGAATATAGTAGCTTTAGAAAAACTTTGCACGGTGGTCAAGAGCATCGTTAAGTGTTGCGTAGGTTAAACTTAACTTTCTTCATCTTCAGTCATTGTGTTCTGATATGTCCATGAGCTCCATATGCTGTAGCTATACACAGTATTAACTTATGTGTTGAGACGGGTGTGGGAAGTAACCCTCAGTCCTCAAGCTGGCACTCAAGTTGTTCACGTAGCTGCATCTCAGCCCTCCACTACCTGGAGCTGAGCATGGAGAGGGGCAGGGGCCTGGCCAGTTCTGCCAGCAGCTGAGGCTGTCTTGCAGCAGCTTGAGTCTCTCGCAGGAGCATCCCGATGCCACCAAGCAGCTGCTAATCCTGTCGTGGAGGAGACAGAGGGGTGGCTGCAGGGCTCCGTGCAGAGCAGCTTTACACCAGCAGAGTCCTTCGCATGGAGGGACCTCCTGCAGCCTGTGCATCACTGCTGGAGCGGAAGGATGCAAAGGCAGCCCAGTAGCTCCAAGGACCTGGCTCCCAGACTCCAGTGGGTGTGGGGGAAGTCTGGAGGTCAAAGGCCCAGACCCAGGCATGCCGATTCGCTCTTCCTCTCGCCCATATCGGAATCCCATCTCCTTCCCACTTCCACAACAACTCCTGGATGTTTGGAGAATGAACTGCACGTTGCCTGCCTGGCTGTCTGCCACGAGGGCATGGGGGATGAGGTCATGTGGGAAAACGGGTCCAATGGAGCCAAGAGGAATGTGGAATTTGGGCAGCAGCCAAATTAAGATTACTTTTATATGGCCATCTGCACCTGTGTTTGTGGGGGTGGGGGTATCGGAGGCTGTTGAACTGACTCAGCAGTTGCACACACAAGGTCTGGCAAGGCTTCTCCCCTCTCCTCTTGTCTGCTTGGTGTCTCTGCCAACACCCTATCATTGCCATCCAGGTGCAAGTAATCTGTATTGAGAAATCAGAACTCATCCCAGGAGATGACGTGAGGCTGATAGCGGAGGAGCAACTGCTGAGGTACTTGGTCCAGAAAAGACTGGCTATTTGTGAAAAACACGCCTGTCCTTAAAGCTCCGTGTCCCGGAACTGGGATCTGGGGGGAACAGCATGCACCGTTTTCTGAGAGCTCTGTCCTGCTTTCAACACAGGCCCATAAAAGGAGGGGTCTGTGGGAGCGAGGGGCATCTGCTGTGCCCACGGTGCCTCTGCTGGCTTCCCCGAGCGGCCACCTGAGAAGGTCTTCCTTGAGTCTCATTGAGGCTTGGGCCTGCCATGCGAACAGAAATGGGAATTGTTGGGCTTTTCACGCATCACCACAAGTGTGCTTGGACCTCTGAAGACAAGAAGGTTGGAAACACGTTCCAAGCAGCCTGTGCTTTTAAAATGAACAAGAAAAATAATGCAGAGATCGATGTAGAATAAATGGGATAAGGGCAAAATCGAAACAAGAAGCATGCAGGTTGGTGCATGTTTTTTTATAACGTGGAAAAATGCTTATAGTTAGGTTTGCCTAATAATTTCCATCACTTAACTTAGTCACGATAAGAAGTCTAGCCTGAAATTTTCCATGTGAGGAGTTAAATTCCTACCTGAATTTTTCAGGAGAGAACTTCAGAACCACAGATCATCCATGTATAAAAACTGAATCGTCAGAAGACATATCTTCTAACATCAGAAACATTCCAGCACCTTCACCCTTGGAACAAAGGGCTGAATTTTGGCAAAGAGACAATGTTGTGTTGGCTTATGTCTTTTGCTGGTCTTTCATTTTCAATCTACCGAGATTTGGCTAACCTGCAAGTTCTTGAAGTCCTCAATGCCCCAGATTCCAGGCAGGCTTGTTAGAAGTAGGCAACTGGTTCCATCAGTCCCACAGAGGTAACGCTACCCAGCCTTGTAGTGAGGACCGAGTTGCATATGCACCCTTGTCCTCAGGACTGAGCATGTTTCTGCCTGGAGCAGGAAGGGCAACCATGACTTCTGATGGCATTGCTCTCCAGAGTGCCGGGGATTTCTGTGGTTGTACAGGAATTGCAAGTAGTGAATGTGTCTGTACAGGCATGCCTTTCAGCGATGTGGCTCGAGATGTTGCATTAAGCAATAAGGATTTGTCGTCTTTTCCTCTTTGCAAGGTGACCAATGGTATTCTTGAGTTAATAGTCCATTTTCTCACCCTTTTTATCTTCACAATCAGTTTTCCTGGTAGCATCTCAGAGTAGCAGAGATCAGATACATGTACAGCATTTAAAAACAGCATGCTTTTCTAAAAAAATTGTTTCCAAGTTTGTTGCAACGTGCAGATTCAACTGATGAGATGTGTGCACAGGCAGCGGGGTGCCTGCATATGACAAATGAAATAGCAACATTCAAGCTATTGGCTCAAGTGATTTCCTTATATGCCTTGTGCAAGAGACACCTCTTCCGAGGCAGGACTGAAATCACTTTGTGTTTCTGTGGCACTGAGACATGCCAGAGTGTTCGTCACATATTCCTCCGGAAAGCCGGGTGTTGTGGTTTAACCCTGGCTGGTAATTAAGCCCCACGCAGCTGCTCGCTCACTCCCCCCTCACCCAGAGGGATGAGGAGGGGTGTCGGAAAGGAATGTAAATCTCGAGGGTTGAGATAAGAACAAATTAATAATTGAAATAGAATAAAAATGAAAGAACAGTAATAACAACGATGACAATAACAGTTGCAATGAAAAGGGGAAGGGAAAGAACAAAATCCAGAGGGAAAGGAACACGTGTGCACAGTGCAGCTGCTCACCCCTGCTGGCCGATGCCCAGCCAGTGCCCAAGCAATGATCTGCCTGCTCCAGCCAGCCCCCCACGTATATATACCAGGCATGGTGTCCCATGGTATGGAATACCTCTTTGGCTAGTTCGGGTCAGCTGTCCTGACTGTGTCCCCTCCCAATTCTTTGTGTCCCTCCAGCCGTCTTGCTAATGAGGCCTGAGGAACTGAAAAATCTCACATCAGAGCCAAAACACAGCGCCCTGCCAGCTCCTAAGAAGATGATTAACTCCATCCCAGCTGAAACCAAAACACCGGGCTTAAGAATAGGACCCAAAATCCAAGACTTTTAGAGGTGGTCATATGGCAATCTACAGCTTTTCAGTTGTTGCAAACCTAACTCTTCTGTGTCCTTACCTTTTCCTTGGTGGTACCCAATGAGTGTGGGGGACAGGCAAGAAACAACCACATGGAAGCAGTTGGATGAGGATGAAGCACAGAGAGATCATTAAGGGATGGATGTAGTGTGCCATGTGAGTTGCTGGGGGAGGTGAAGGCTGGGCGGAGGATCTGGGAACACGGCAAGGAAGAAGAGGGGCAGCAGAGAGGGAATTCTGTGACAGAGAGCCGAAAAGGAGGTGAGGGTTGAAGCCTGTGAACAGAACAATGGCGAGGTGAAAGGCAGAAGGGGTCAGGCTTAGGGTTTCTGGGCCTGTGGGTATTCCCAGGATTCAGCATTATTGCCTCAGCCTCAGCATTAGCGAACAGCTGTGAATCATAGCAGTAAATGTGCTTCTTCAGCTCTTTGTAGGAACTGGTCTTCTTTGTCTCTTACAGTCAAGGCTGTGCTTTAGACAGCGTGTGCACAACTGATGCGGGGATTTCTAGGCCCTGTGTGCCAACAGCGAGAAACTGAGAGGTGGCCTCCATGCCTTCGGGGCACAGCGGACTAATAGGAGTTTGTTCAGCTGAAATGAAATCAGGAACTCGGTTTGCTTCCAGCCAGCTTTAAGGAGAGGGTCACTGAACTCAGACCGACACTCCAAGCTGCTGGTGCCATTTCTCTTCAGATCAACTGCACTGAAATCTTTAAAAGCTGTAATTATTTTCTAATTCCCTGGTCAGCTTTTAGGGGACAGTGCAAGACTTTCAAACTTCTTCCTCCCCAGCCCTTCCAGAAAAAATTAACATAGTAGTCACATGAGACAAATGTAGACAGCAATATTGCTTCTGCCTCTTGGTTTGCAACATGGGAAGATTTTCTATATGTACGGAATAGTCATTGCTAGCTTCTACACCCTTCTCTGCATTACAGTCAACTAAGAAGGTAAATCAGGGACAGGCAGAAATGCAGAGAGCTACAATCAGCTCCCTAATGGCTCTGCTGTCTTTTGTGTGGGCACCAACCTGACACAGAAGCCAGTGAGACATGTATTGCTCTTGCACTTTAGCTCTCTTCTTTATGAGGTACTTGAAATAGTGCTAATAAGCATACTTCTCTGGCCCCAAAATTACCAACTTCATGTTGTCTGCTGTGGGAATTCCACTATCTCCAGCGAGGTAGTTGTGTTACCCAGACATGAACTGCCAGAGAGAAAATATCCAAGTAAACAAACATATGCTTAGTGACCTAATTAAGCAGAATGTTTATATTCCATTCAAGTATGAGACCATTTCAGTTTATTTCCTGCTCTGCATTTTAATTTTGCTGTCAGAAGTATAAACAACTGGCTGTGGAGTTTTTGTCTCTCAACAACTGAACCTGTCAGACTTTGAAAATACAACGAAGATGTGAGGTGTCAAGGAGTATCAGCAAATCTTGCACTTCAAGAAAAGTGCAAATTAGAATTATTCCACTGATCTCATCTTAGTTGCCTGTATCATTTTTCCACATCATCTAGTAACTCAGTTAAGCAGCCTGTATGCTTAGGAAAAGTGTTTTTAATGAAGTTCATTAGTCAGTTCACTGTAATGTTTAATAAAATAGTCACAATATAATGCTTTGTCATAATTTGTTGGGCAATATCAGGACAATGAAGCATAATGTTAATAGCAAAGCGAAACTGTTTATAGAGCAAAGTTGTTGGAGGGCAGTTCCTGCCAGGATACAGGGTTGTCCTGCCAAACTCAGCACGGTCTCAGAAAAAAGGCTCACCACATCTCTGCCAGGGGGTATGCAGAAGTGTGGGCATAAACAGGCATGCACAGTAGGTCTGTGCACTGCTTAACTCAGGCTTGTATGTCCATGAACTTAAATTCTTCCAGAAGCAAAATTCAGACGTGAAGAGAGAAGAGCAGTGCAAAATTGATGGGGGAAAAGCAGAATTTGCCGGTTAGGAGGACAAAGATGGAAAAAGTTTGATGCGGCGGGTGTATAATTAGTGCAATCGGACAAAGAGGAGGCATTTGCAGGATGTGTTGTTTCAGTTCTTTTTCTAGACATCATGTTGGTTACGCACAGTAGCAGAGTGTAGTAAAATGGCATCTATTTATATATAAGTAATTAGAGAAGCATGCAGTGTTCAGAAAAGAACATGTATTTGGTCTAATACTGTTGTGGTGGTCCTGCCACTAAAATTTGACTGCTCTTTGAACTACCGCTCCGCTGGAGAAGTCCTGCAAGGGTGGTGCAGGCCATAGGGATTCACTGGATGCAGTCCCATTAGGTCTGAGGCCTGTTAAGTCAGGACGAGGAATTTTCATTAGTTAGGAAGTTCAGCTATAAGTCAGTGATGTTGCATGCTTTGAGGACAGAGGGGTTATATATATACCTGTGCACAAATTCTTATGTGTGAAACAGAGATTTCCTTATTTTGTCTATTGAATTTGCTGTAAATCGCTTGAATCGGATAGTGGGAAAGTGTGTTCTGTGCTGTAAATAACATCATTAAAAATGTACCTTTTCATTGAGAGAAATCACATCAGTGAGTCCATCAGTTAACCAGGTAAATGTCCATGAAGCCCTGTGAGTGGTTTATGGTCACTTTGAAATACAGTAGTATGCTTATTTATATTAATAGAAATATAGTAGATTTTTAATAATATGCAGGAATACAATATTTTCATAGATATGTTTGTGTTTGTATACATATCTATACATTTATATTTAATAAATAAATCAGGAATGCAACTACCCCTCATGTTCAACCCTTATTTCCAGCCTTTCAATATGTGTAGGATCATCTGAGCTGAATGTGAGGAAGACTATTCCTCTCAGACCCTGCTGCTCACACAGAAGAAAGCTGCAGGGATGGGGGGGAAGTCTTTTAAATTAATTCTTCAGGCTTCTCCCAGCCTAGATCTTTCCTCTTTTGATGTCCTCAGATGCTCCCAAGGACTTCGGGGGCTGTTTGAGCTCAGCTCGGCGCTGCCTGCCAGTCCCATTGGGTGCCATTTCCTCTTCAAAGAGCTATTCCTGCAGCTGCTCCCTTCTGCGCAGGGAGCGGAAGCCTTTGAAATTGCTGCAGCTTCGCTACACAGTCTGTTGGAACAGCTCGCATTAAAAAGGAGAGGAGGAGAAGTGCTTGTGTCTGTTTAAATTAGTTATAGAGGCTCCGGCAGAAATGTGAAGGCAAACAGAGAGAGGAGACCTGATTTGTAGGGTCCTTCTTAGAAAATCAATTGCTAATCAGTGCATGGACTTCTGCTCCCTGAGCAGAATGAAGCAGCTGTGCCAAAAAATTCTTTTAACAGGAAATGTTCTCCGATGGGATGGACAGACAGGCAACGTGCGAGCAGCTCAGTAGCTGCAGTGCTGGTAGGGAGCGTAACGGGAAGGTTAAATCTTCAACTGCTTCAAAAATGGGAAGGTCCAAACCTGTAAGCAATGTAAGGAATTCGCTTTAAAATTATTCCTGAGACATCACAGCTTTACTTCCAGGCTGGTGAGTCTCTGAAGCTCCCCTGACCTACCTGAGGGACCTGTTCGGCCCTTCAGCAGCCCAGAAACGTCACCATAGAAGTTCCACTTCTCTCTCAGGGTATGTCTTCCACCACGTGGGAGGTGTGGTGCAGAATGGTGGTCATGCTCAGCAGAGCTTGCAGATGAGCTATGGGGAAGAGGATATCTTATCACATGGGCATGAGATGAGCTCCTCAGCCCCATGATGGAGACTGTGGGAATCATCCTGGAACGTGCTGAAAATCAGAAGGATTCAAATGGGTTAGGTGGGGTTTCTTGGCCTGCAGGTCGGCTTTGTTGCTTGCAGGTGTGATGGAAGGGAAGAGAAATCTTTCCGTATGTGAGGCACTGGTCAGACTGACAGAGTGGTAAACTGTTCTGACCAGGAGAGCTGGAGAAGGCCCTAAATAGAGCAGAATATGTGCAGCCTCCCCAGCAGCCCTGTAAGGCTGAGGCTCATGGCAAGTACATGCAGTTCTGTATGTCAAATGAAAGAATGATTATGCAGCATGCACCTTGAGGAGTTTAAGCTACAGCGTCCTTGACTGTGTGGTGCCAGCATCCTTCATATGAAGTCACCAGAAGCAATGAGCTTAGGTTCAAATGTTATGCTAAAAAGTGGGTTCACCCTTAGCTGTAAGATTTATCAGAGGTTTTGCCTGAAAGGAGCTGACTTACAGGAAGATGCCTGGTCTGCATGTCTGATTAGAGGAAAGAGGCAATATTTCCCCCTCTTTTTTGTATTCCTTTGGTTTAGTCTGTGTACGTAGAATACACCGCGGAGATTAGCTTAGCAATAGCAGTGCTGGTGCTTTTCTACATCTGCTTTCAGTAATACAACAAGACTTTGAAAAGGGATGGTTTGGGTTTGGTTGCTTCATGCATTCCTCAGCCATGGTCCAAATCTGCTGTTGCTTTATTTAAGGTGCTCCGGGGACATGGTGACAACAGCAGAAACTGATCTGAAGTGTCAGATGCAGGACAAGTCTTGTGGCCTGAACTTCTTAGCTGGTATCTCCTCGTTCACCAGTCGCCTCTTGAAAGGATGAAACAGCCTTTTAGCCACAGGGGGTCTCTAGGTCCCTGTCCCAGCTGGGGGCTTGAGCTGCTGCTGGTTTTAGAGCCATGGCAGAGCTGGATATGAGCAAATGCTGGAATAATGCTCTCTTGACATCTTAGGATCAGGAGAGGTTCAGTGCAGCCCTAAGGTGTCACCACTTCAGGAGGAGGGACTCTGTAGTTGTCAATAAGTAGCTGATATTTAGGAGGCAAAAGCGGGTTCTGAGCTTCTCTTATTAGAAGGAGGCAGTGTTCAAGATGCCAGGCTTGGATGCTTCAGGAGTTGCTGGCCATGGATTAATGCTTTTTACAGAAGGAAAGACATTTTCCAGATTTGGCTTGCAGAATTCTTCTCCCATGCTTTTGCTGAGCTGGGAGAAACAGGTTAGTTTTGCAGCAATAATGGAGGTGGCTTTTCTCATGATTTACCAGTCTTAATAGCATATTCTTTCTGCACTGTTTTTCTCTGCCTGGTACATTTAGCTGCACTAAATCAGAGTGAATTTCTAATCCTTTGCTTTTGGAGGGGGTGGCGGCAAGGCAGATGACTACAGTACCTCTTATAGAATATTATTATAAAAGAAGTGTGAATTACCTCCTAGCCTCTCATGCTGTTGAAAAATTGATTTGAATGACATTTTCAAGGTGTTGTTTCTAAGATATTCAGCAATTGCCATTCATCCATGAATGGTTAGTGAGATGAATAACAAAAAGTGGTTTAGGATTCATAGGAGGAAGTGTTAAAAAATAACATTTGGCAAAAAACCACACTGGTTATGCTAAATTCTCTTGTATATCTAAACTGCACCAAGGTTATCAAAGTGGTTTTAGGTAATCCAGACATCGTGAAAAAGATTATTTGAGACACAGAAGTGGCAACATCATTTCTGTTTGTATGTGGACTGTAAGAGTTACCTATGTCAAGTGAAATACGGTATTATGGCAACATGACTTTGAGGGAAATAAACCAAGCTCTCCTTGCTGGACATTTTTAGGCAGTTAAAATACAGAAATATTGCCTCTGAGTTAATTCATCCCTTCAGCAAGCAAATGTCAGAATTCAAACATGGCAGAGAGAGGAGGGAAAGAGGACTTCATCTTTGAGTGGAAACCTTGAGAATAATTGACCTGCCAGGAGACACATGCATTTATTTACTGGGTGGTTGCATGTAGGCTTTAACAAAAACAGCAGATTTCTTTCTGAAAATACTACAAAGAGGTGGTGTGCCTCAAGAAGCCAAAATACTTCATCAGGATCTTAAGAAGATCCATGTAGCTCTCATACTTACATTCTTGTGGTGAAAACAGGAACGTATGTTATTTTGCAGATATTTTAAGTTTGCTGATAACTTAGATTTAAAATAGTAAGAGTTTCATTTATACAAGATATGCAGATGTATCTATGTGTGGATGTTAATAAAGTACATGAATAAGGTGCATAATTAAAGTACATTATGTAACTTGTGGTGGATTTTAAAAATTTTGTACTTACTAGCACTTTATAGATGGAAGGTATCAAAACCTGAATATAATAACTAAAAGCTATTTCCAACAAAAAATAAACCTTTGTCTTTAGGTAGAACCTTCTTTTTCATAATTTTTGGATAAATCTGTTTTTTTCATCAAAAATTAACCTGCAATGGTTTGGATTTTTACCATTATGGATTTTCTTCCTCCCAATTTATCCATTTTCCCATTATTTTCCCTTTTTTATGTCAGCAAATGCAAAATAGAGTGATATCCAGAAACTTTCCTCATCTTTCATTCTTTCTTAAAAAAGATTAAGATAGAACGAAGACCTGAAACGGAAATGAGAAAATGCTGGAAAGCTGTATGACTTCTCTTTGAAATATACAGCTTGTAGGTTACATACTCAGCCTGTGTGAGCCTCCAGGCTAAGATATGTACATCCTACGCAAATATCATTAGCAGTGCTGAGCTTTCATCTCATAGTTCAGATTCCCAAAACTTATTCTCTCCCAAAGCAATCAGTAAAACAAATATTTTCCAGTTCCTTACAAGAAGGACTGCTTTCTTATGCTAAAGGAATAGGCTGCTAAGGAAATGCTAAGAGCACTTAATAGAAAAGTCTTCTTCCACCTGTCCTCTTCTATAACTTCTGTTTACAGAGCATGCTTTGACTCATATGTTCTCCATCTGCTCTGTTATGCCTATCTGTATGCTTTTGCTTTGCACACGCCTGCTCCAGACGCAAGGTAAGTTGCCCATCTCTCACTGAGAAGGAAGCAGGGAGCATAAACAGTTTGTGCTGTATTAATAGCAAGAACTGGCACTTGTGATGTGCAATGCATTGTCCCTAGAGGCTTCTGCACTTTGCCTGCCCTCTACATTCCCTGAGCTCTGAGTGCTTGGTTGGTTCTGTTCTGTTTTTTTCTGTCCTTGCAAGACTGGGAAAATACTGCCTTTCACAGTGTTAAAAATACCATTGATGTGGTTCATTTACTTTTCTTCCACTCCACATTTTAAACTTGAGCATCCTTAACCAAGAATGCTTTTTCTCCAACTTCCATGAGCTATCCTCCTTGGAGGACTTCATAGCTGCACTGTCTCCAGAAAGACTGCCTCTTGCTGTGGCTATGAATGAAGTAGTCGCTTCTCTTGTGTCTGGTACTGGACTAGAGCACAACAAAGAAAGACAGGCCAGGCCAGGGAATTTCCTCCCTGCCAAAAGCCAGACAGGACATCCACTGTGCAGCACAAGTGGAGAGGTAACGGAGGAGCAGAGCAGCATCCAGGTAATGTGAGGCTGGAAGCAGAAAGGGAAAGAGGGATTTTATAGAGAAAAGACAGGTGAAAGATAGGAGGAGAAAGAACACTTCACATGCTGGTGGCTCATCCCAAATTAAGTCAGGGCTGGAGGTTTCCCTGCTCTCAATACAACCAAGGCACCAAAATGGTAGTTGAAGTGATTTAGGAGTCCTTAGAGGGCAGAAAACATGGTATAATGTACTGAAGACTGTTGCCATATTACAATTAATCTAATTTTTGTTTCCCCACTTTCAGTTTGAAAGACTATTAAATACATCTGGAATTGATAAATGAATGAATAGACTGCCATTTGCAAATCCTCACCCAAAAGGAAAGAATGTGGCTTCCTATTAAATGGGAGATTATTACTGTCCCAACATAAGCAGCAGCATTAGCAATGAGACCAGCAGAATTAAGAAGCTTTCCGAATGCTTTGACAAATAGAGTGCTAATGTCTTTGATGAAAAATTACTTTTAGCAAGATCTTCCAAATATTTTCTTCTATTCCAACTACATTTCAGTCCCACTAGCTGTATCTGTTCTTTGCAAAGGAATTCTAGTAGTCATTGGGATATTTTGTCAACATCACTGGTCAATTACTTTACCACCAGAGCTGGTTACATAATAAATTCAGACTACTTTTTAATGAAAAATGGCTTTTCAGATTGAATCAAATTAATACTTCATTTACTTTTTATTTTTAAGGGGAAAAAGTAGAATTGTTTTTTTCTTTAAAGATAAAAAAAAGAAGCCAAAATCCATATTACTTTCTCAAAAATAAAAGATTTTTGTATTAACCCTTCCCCCACAAAAGCAGCTGTAAACAGCTGTTTTAATACCATATGCGCAAGTCTCAGCTCTCGGACAAGGATTTACTGGTTAGAGGAGCTGTTGACCTCTCCTAGATGCAGAGTGAGAAGGTCTCTCCCCTTCTTGGCCAGAACAGTCCATCATCTGTAAAGTACACTGGGGAAGTACAGTAGAGAGCTCTTTAAGTCCTGCTGGGGCGATGGAGGCAGTTGCAGCATTGTGCCCCCGCTGTCACCAGCATCCAGCCGTGCAGCAGTGCTCAGCTCAGTGCCCTTGTGCCCCACCGCCACCTCATCCTCCCCAGCACAGAGAACCTTCTGCCTCGGGGAAAGAGCTTGTGTCTCGGCTACCAGTAGAAGGATCATCAGAAAAGGTTTCCTGAAGGATCAAGGCACAGTTCTTAGTGCAGCCACTTAGGTACTGGGTGCAAATAATCGACTGTTATGATAACTCGGTTCTCTTTTTAAAACACGGACAGTGCTTGCCTGCTTCACAGGAGTGCCGGAGGCTGGCTGGTGTTTGCCAGGTTCCCAGCTGTTGTGTGGGAGAGGCAAAGTGGGTATTTGTTTAGACAGGGATTGTGGCACGGAGGTTTGTACAATGTCCATTAGCCACCATGAGGTCATCCACTAATGTTGCTAGAGTCATTTCAGCCTCTTGATCCCATCTGAAGGCCAGCCTGAGGAGGAGAGTGAAGTGCAGTATTTATCAGCTTCTTTAACCTTGTGGTTATTCCTAAATGTGTTGTTGACTTGAAGGGGAGACTGGAAACAGTACAGGAACTCCTTTCAAAACATTATTGTGATGTTCCTGACTCCCTAACCTGCTACTGCATCCTTTCTCCTTCCCAGGATATGCCTAGCTGAAGGCATGCCGTGAATCCTTGAATCTCGACTGTATGAGTCACTGGATTGCATGCTGCTAAGCCGGGGCTCAAATTCATGGACCCTGTCTAAAGTTGCTCTGAAGCTGAAGTCCATTAGTTTTAAGCCCCCAGTTGCTCTCTGCTTTCACCAGCAGAGAGGGGTCAGAACAAGAATAAATTTCACAGGCAACAGCCCAAGTATTCCTCTGGCCTTTTTGTCTTCCCTCTAGCATGTCTGCATTGACATTTAGAGAGGCAGATGGGCTCACATTTAATAAAAAGTTTTTAAATAATCTGCTTTGATTGGGTGCCTAAGCTATTGGATTTTATCCATGTGATTTTCTCCTGCTGCCATGAACGTATGGGGTCAGTACATTCAAGCCCTTAAGTAGCTGTGGATTTCCCACCAGCACTGTTCCAACTCTGACCTCCTGACAGGGGAGCAGTGTGGTGATGTGGGCTGAGCCCAGTCGAAGGCATCGCCAACACCCACATTCCAGTACAAAATCCATCACTGATTGCTTATCGCCTTGGTTTAGACAAAATGCATTTTCTTTCTTTGTGTGCGTTTCTTCACTGATAAAGTGCTTTGATTTTTTTCCCCCCACTGTCTCACAGAAATGTTATAAGGGTTAATTGCAGTATTTATAAAGCATACTGACAGGAGTTTTTTTTAATTATTAATAAGACTAATGATATACCATCATCACAAGGAATTATACTGTGGTGATACCTGCTGATCCCATAGTGAGTCTGGGTTGTCAGGGGTCTCTTTATGTACTTTTTGTCCCGGTTTGCTAAAAAGTCTGAAGTTTTGGTTCTATTTTGCTCTTTTTTTTTTACTAAGGTGAGAAGGCAGTGTCACGCACTGGAGAATGTACTGGAGATTGCTGTTTAAACTGTGGGATTTATCTAAGGACCACAATACAGTTTCAAGTCTTTTTATAGTAGTTCCACCGCTCTTGGACATTGCATCAGTGCAGCAAGCTTTTCCTTACATTTTAGTATTGTTCCATGGCGGGGAGTATTAAGAAGTTGGTTATAGGGCTGAAGAAGACTGCTCAACAAGGTAGCCCAATAGGGCAAGTAATTAAAATACTGATCGGAGTCTGCTGCCAGGTACCTTCTGCAGAAATGCCGACGCGAAGTTTAGCAACCCCCTGAGAAGGCAGTGCAGCAGCAGCGGTGGGGGAGCAGCCAGAGCGCCGAGGGCGCAGTCCGGCGTGGGTGTACGTTATGTGCCCTCTCTGCACAGCGCTGCTGCCAGTCAGATGGGATGGGTTCAACCCCTTAGGTATTCCTGCTGAAAATAACACTGGCACAAGATCCTGCCTAGAAACCTGCAGAAGAGAATTACCCACGTGGGTGCCCCTGAGCAACCAGGGCTCCAAGGGCTTAAAGCAGAGACGACCTTACGGGGGGGGCGGGGCGGGGGGATTACCATGGGGAAGCCCACGGTGAATAAATCAACAGTGTTAAGTAAGTCTCTTCTCCTTCTGGCATGCCTTTGCAGTGCTTGTAACTCGGGCCTCCTCAGGCCTGGGCGACCCAGGCCCGGGCGAGTAGCCGCCGTCCTTGCTGTCCCCACCACGGGCTCCTCATGCCTTGCCGTCCTGGCTCGGTGCAGACCCCAATCTGAGCAAGTCTGTCTTTCAGCCGGCGCAGCCGAGGTGGCTACGTCTCCGGTTCTGGAGATGGAGTCCCCAACCAGCCCTTCTCGGCTAACCTGCTGATTGCAAGAGGTCTCCTTCTGCCACCCAGCTTCCTGCGCCCGCCGTGCTGGCTCCCACAGCCACGCTGCGGCCAGATGTGCTCGAGGCAGTTCTCCGGTCTTCCTCTGAGCAGCAAGGTTGCCCCTATTGCCCCCTCCCCGTGGAAAATATCACTGCTGTGCAGCTGAAGTGCTCTTAGTTAAATGTGCATTTTCCCCTTCCCAACAGATGCCATTCTGCAGTTAAAGACCTCTGTCAATCAGATAGTCTTAGGCAGCTCGGAATCACTGTTACCCCTCGTCAGTGACACATTTGCAGTGATGTTCCTTGTTAGTAAGGATTTACTCTGCGATTCTGGCACTTGTGGTCTCTGAGAATTTTAGTTGCAACAGATCAATGTTATAGCTAACATTATGAAATGAGTCTAGCAACTGGCCAGTCTGTTGCCATCTGAAAGGCATTTCCATAATTTTCCACCTCAAACACATGTTCACACACAATGGGTTCATTAACAATGAGGAAACCACATGTAGAACAGGGACCTGCCTGTCATCTCTCTGTTTCCTCAGCTACAAAACGGTGACAGTTACAGGGCTATTTAGAAAATACTCTGAGAGTCTGAACAAGAGAGACTTCTGAAATGCACAGGGTGGAAATAATGCAGGTCAGGGTGGTTCAGCTCTACTTTTCTGCTCTCACCACGGGGGGCCAAGGGGATGATAGCAATGACCACATACAAAATACAGCAACTTCTTACAGACCCAGCCTTAGCCAGGGAGAGGAGATGGAAGGAGAAGTACTGAGGACTGACAGGACTGGATATAAAGGCCAGTGACCATAACAGCCAGGCAATTAGAGACATACGGTCACAGAACCACAGAGCTGCTGAGGTGTGAAGGCAACTGTGGAGATCATCTTGGTGTGACCGCGTGCTTCCCACCCTCCCCACCCCGCACCCATCAGCCTGAACTTTTATTTGCCCATAACTCTGCTCAAGTGCTGACCACCAGCAGTGGTCGTAACAGATACGTCTGTCCATGATGAGGATGCATCTGACTCAGGGGATAACACCACAATAGCCAAGGGCTACTTTGAGCAATACACCCACCTAACTACAGTGCTGGTCAAGGTCCAACTCAAGCCAGGTTTGAAAGAAACTGACTTCAGTAGTATGTATGATAATATGACTGTAAATCAGTTACTTCACTCCGTAAGTGTTGGACAGCCCAGGGCCCGCTGAGCTCTCCTGCGTGGCAGCGGGCTGCACACCAGGATCCTCCTTTGAGTAGGGACACCCCTCAAGGTTACTCCTCAAGGTTGAGAGATTCCTTGCTGCCAGATTCTCAGTAGTGATTAATAGTGTGATAAACTTTGAAATCTTAGCTAAGTGATATAAAAGGTTGATCGTGCACATATAATCCTTTAGACATAAACAGTTGATCAAGTCTGGGACTAAGTCTGGTTCCAGTCACATCCAATCTCCCCTCTGAGAAGTAGTTTAGAATGCAAGCTTCGGAATGAGGTGTAATTTCTGAACCTCATGACTCAATGGGAGGCGCTCCCTGACAATTTTGTCTGACCCCGTCTTCTCTATGCAGTAAATTATCAAGTATACCTTGCCATTGAATCTTGTTAAACTGCTGTCACATCTGCTATCAAACTTTGTTAAATCACTGTTTTATATTGATAAACACCTTGCTAGTTCTGTGTTCAGAGTGAAGTGCATCACTCCATCCACAACACTTTTCCAAGCCCCCTGCCCAAGCACGGTCAGCTAGAGCCAATGGCCTAGGACTGTGTCTGGTCAGGTTTTGAATATCACCAAGGATGGAAACTCCACAATCTCTCTGGGCAACCACTTTCAGTGTCTGATCACCCAAACAGTTAAAAAAGATATCTATTATGTTTAAAGAAAAAGTTTCATGAATGACTTGCATCTGTGGGTGACCTCAGTCCCAAAACCAGCATCATCCCCCAGCGCAGAAGGATACATAGCAAACTTTACAGATGACTGATTGTACAGCTTTATGAGCAGGTGCTACAAAGGAAGTTCTGCCTTGAATCCCTTTGACAATAGGGGAATACAGATAAATTTTCTAGTACCAGAAAAATGCATTATGATACTACAAGTCTCACCAAACTTCTCAGACGACATTCAGCAGGGTCCTGGGAAGGAGACCAAGGGGTACCTCACATTAACTACTTTGGACCTCAGTATATTGCTGGGAAGCTGGAGAAGAAGTCCTTGAGACTCTTATTCCATGACAGGACCTGCAACACCAGGCAGAGTAAGAAGTCCTCCTTCCTCCAGGGCTCTCCAGAGTCTGAGACATGAGACCACGCATCCTATCGCAGCCCTCCCGCTCACCTGCTGCCCTCCCAGGAACCATCACCTTACACATGCAACAGTTCTGCTCCCTTCCTTGCTTGGAAGAATGCTACCATGTGGTAAGAAGAATCATATCTCATCTCCAGCTGTTCCTTTTTCACGTCTGAAATAGAAAAGCCATGCAGGTCACTGACAGCTCAAGGAGATCAGCCTGGCTGGGGACAGAGCTGTTAGTGAGGGAAGCGGAGACAGGCATATCAAGGTTAAGCTGAACAGAAGAAATCAGGACAAACTCTGCAAGACAACCCAGAGAAGCCCATAGCATTAATACTATGGATATCACAGCTCCACTGCAACCTGATCGCCTTGGAGCCCTTTGATCCCACATGCATTCAGTATCACTGTCCTCTTGTGATGCTCATATATTGCCCATCACAGCAGTCCTCAAACAGGTGCTTGACAGCAGGAAATAGGAGGCCAATTCCCATTAAAAGATTTATTGAGCTGTGCACTATCTGCATTAAAGTAAGATTACTTATGTTTGCAGAGTTCAGAAGTCAAAAATAGGAAGGAAATGTGAAAGATAAACTCTACAGCAGTGTTAACATCAGTTTTGTTTACATCCTCTGCTTTACAGTATTCATTAAATATGTACAGAAGTACATTTCTGTATGATATCAATGTTCATATTTACCAAGAAAAACAGGTAAATAGAAATGTGTTCTATGTAATGAATGCGATTGAATTTTGCTGTAAATGAAAACATCGTTTCTTGTTTGCTGACACTTGAGACCATAACTATATGAGTTACATGATGTATAGTTTGTCTTCAGCTCTCATCACTTGGCAGGGTTGGTTCACAGAAGATGTGAATGCCTTAGTTCAAGCATGGATGAAAGGCAAACACCTGCCAGTCTCTGAATACATTCCTCTTCCCCCGCCCTTCTCCCCAAATGTGTACCTTTTCGTGCTTGTCTAAACCACACTTTAGCCATGCAGCTTATTTGGATTTTAGAAAGATGTGACGTTATCAGGATTCATATGTATTTAAGAACAAGGGCAAACACTTTCTTGCATACTAAACTGGTTAACACTGAGATCTTTCTCAGTCTAAGCATGTATACACGTGATTTAATGTGATTCCATTTGTAAAAAGTATGCCACCCTCTTGAGACCCTTGTAGTTATCTGCTTTCAATTACATTTGAAGTATTCCGAAAGTCTCCTATACTAATCCCATCCAAGTTGGAAGCCACATAGCTCATGCATGAGGCTGTCAAACATGAGTAGTTGCAGATGTCAGTGCACCAGTGGCAGGAATCCAGAAAGATAGATCAAGGCTTAGTCACTGAAAAATACATGCCAGCACATCTCAAGATACATAGCATTGTAGCACCTCATGAGGAAAACGTGTCGTGACAGGAAATCAATAACCTCTTGGAGGCGATCTGTTTTTGAAATATTCTTGATTAATTATGCCAGGGTGTGTTTGGCAACTTTGCCTGATCCAGCATTAACCTAATGCCTTTCGCATGAAGCACTATTGTAACTAGTCTCATAAGTCAAATCTGATGGTTCAAGTCAGGTTTTAAAGGGTCAGGTTATAGATTTTGTAATGTCTTTGTGTCCAACATCGCTGCCTTTACAGTGGTGTGTAGGCTTTTACTATCAATCAAAATAACAATTGTTTTAACATGAACAATAGCATTTAGAACTAATTGCATATGAAGCAGAATGATTCTCCTAAATAAAGTATGTAAAACAAGTAGGGAATGTCAGTGTGTTTTCATGACAGAAGACCCTAGTTCAGGATGTTCCCCAAGCTTGTTTGTTTGTGTGCCTTCTTTGCAGAGAAGCAGCTCCGGGAGACACATGAGCAAGGCTGCACTTCCATCTTTCTTCCCCTGCCTTCCTGCACAAACTCGTGTTCCCCCCCAACAAGTTTTCCAGTCATGGAACGTGTGCTGTCCCGTCTGTCTGGCAACCAATGCAAGACCCCAGCTCGTGCCTGCTGCCTTGCCTACACCCATACCACATACCCCGTTGTCCCTGCACCCCAACACATGCTGGTGCCTTACACACCCACTGAGTGCTCTCACTCTTGGTCTTACTAACCGTATGGTGCCTCTAGACCCTGCCTTGGCCTGGCTGCTGCATCCTGAGCACAGACTGCAAGACCTCTTCTTTTCTTTTTCCTGCAGCAGGTGCTGTCAGCAAAGCTGGGTGCAGAGCTGGGGGCCGCCTTGGTGCCTGGCCATGGCTTATCGCTGGTCATCGGGTCGCTCGGCAGTAGCTGCCAGTGTCCAGTGGCTGCTGCACAGCCTGGCCCCGTGCCATTGCACAGGCTGGAGGAACGCAGAGCTGATGCTAGCGCAGCACTTTGGCCAGGGGCATGGGCACCGTTACCCAAGCAGCTCTTCCTCATGCACCTCTGCCTCACAGTGGAGTACATGCTCTTCGGAAGATGCAGGGCAATGCACATGAGGCAGAACTGGTTACAGACAGATTGCTGGCTGCAGTAATGAGAGCACACTCGCATTAGTCTGCCGCTGCTTTCTGTAATATGAAAACAAAAAGCTTAGGAGGTTACGTCCTCTAGAGTTATTTATTAGAGGAGTTTACATGTGTAATATAAAGAACTAATTAAACAAAGATAATGACAATGACTGTGAGATAAATTGTTCGAACTGAGTTGCAGATAGTTGCAGTTACCATGTGGTAGGCCAGAGTTTGACCTTTGGCTACCTCACATGCACAACACCCAATAAATCCACCTCCTCAGTAACCTTTTCCAAGATTTTAAATTTCCGAAAAGCGTCAAAGAGCCACCATTTGAAAAAGAAACTGCCAAATAATGGTTTCTTGATTTTCCCAAATGTGGAATTTCTTTCCCCAAATTATACTGGCTCAAAGCCCGGGACAAGCAATATTCAGCCCTGGACCAGTGACAGATTGAGGGTCCAATGTCTTCAGGTTAGAAAGAGGATACTTTGGCTATCATGAAGCCAAAAATATCCTTCTATGAAAGCCTTAGTGCTATCCCTGGGAGACTGCCAGATATTAGAATTTAACATGGCACATTTTATGTACAGATAAACTTTTCAAGTCAAAGAGATTTAGAAAATGTATTGATATGCATTATTTTCTCCTTTTGGGGCCTCTGCAGTTAGACTCATGATATGGAAGGATTTGGCTTTTCAAGGGAAGGAATACTATTTTCCATTGGAGTAAAATTATTTTAAAGCATTGCTAAATTACATCTGCAAGGGTTTTTTTGTGATTTTTGTGCTAAGAATACATGAGGCTCAATGACTTTACTAGCACTTTTTCAGCATGACCTGCATAAGCAGTCAACATTCATTCATGCAAATTAAATCTCGATGATACATCTAAGTATGTGTGTGTGTGCATAAACATTGGTTTTAAGGATAATCGTAAGAGACAAGAGTGTATTTCTTTGCCTAGATAAAACTTTTTGCAAATAGTAGTTGAAGAAATTCTAGGGCAAGTGTTTTAACTTGTAAGAGGCAAATAAGTTGAACAAAACATGTAGAAAAATTACTTTGCATAACATTGTGATTAACGAGTGATCCTTGCACAGGATGTATGCGTGTGTACGTTCCACACTGTTAGTGGTGTGATTTTTCCAAGGATTTAGTGGCAGAAATAAGGATTTGAAGTTGAAAGTAAATTGGGGGTTGCAGGATTTGCTCAGCCGTGGCTGAGTGCAGAGAACCTGGGCTATGTCGATTCCCTTGTATTTTAACAAAGTCTCCTGATGGCAGTGCCGTGTGTATTGCCAGGAGCTGACTGGGGAGTCTGGGCACAGCACGGAAAGAGCAGAAAGACTAGCTAACTGATCCCAGCAGAAGGAGAGAGGTGACTTACGTGACACTGCACTTTGCATGTGTTTAATGATATCTGGATACATGACATGCATTTGAAATGGTTATATTGAATTATACAAAGTTAAAGAAAATCAATCATGTAGCAATGCTGTTCCATTTGGCAACATGGCACTGTTTTTGCGAATTTTTATATACCAGATGTGCCATGTCCTGTCCTGTCTCGTCCCTGTCATCATCTTGTTCCAAGTCCAAGTGACCAAGATTTTGATGTGTCGAGTTAAGGCATTATCTGTGCCTGCCAAACATATTGATGCTTCAGTATGGTGGTGATGTTTCAATATGGACCTGTGGTGACTGAAAGAGACCAAGTCAGAAGTGAAGATGCATCACCTGGGGAGCTGCTGAATCAGGGCCAGGAAGGCACAGAGGGGTAACTTGGGCTGATAGGGTGGGAAGGAGCTTGAAGTAGCAGGAGGTGAGATGGGAGACAGGCAGACAGCCAGAGGGAGGCATTTGAAGAAGCCTTCAAAAGCAGAACCAGGACAGATCAAGGTAACAACTGAGAGATGCTGAAAAAGGCCAAGGTGTCTCAGAACTTGAATGAGTATATTGGCTTTCATACCAATTTTTTATTACTTCTCTATACGTGCTTACTTATCTTAGGCTGACACCCAGGAACGTAACTGAGGAATACGATGTGGTCCTTCATTCCTCCACAGCTACCCTACATGACCTCGAGTGAGGCATGCCATGTCCATCTTGCCCTCTTGCAAAATGGGGATAGGATATCCTGCCCCTGCAGATCGGGGCTGCTGTGAGGGTATGTTTAACACATCTGAGGTGCTGAAGTGCTTCAGTGATCGGCACTGTGGAAATTCTATAGATAAACACCTATATATAACCTCCTTGAAACTAGTACAGTCACAGGAGTGAGATCACGTTGACACTGCTATTTCAATATATAGTATGTACTGCACGTGTCAGAAACAACGGGAACGAATCCATCAACATGAGGTGTGCATGGAGAAAGTGATACAACTCCTGTTAAGTCAGATATGCCAGGCCACTGTGTTTATCTGCAGAAAAGAGGAAAAGAGGGGGTAACTTTAAAGAGGAAGTGTTAATTTTCTTTTCTAAGAACTCTACACTCTTATACTGATTGAAAGTGTTTGGCTTGTGTTTGTTTTGTGGTGTTATTGGGTATCAGTCTTTGTTTAGATCATACAATACTTCTTCCTCCTTCCAACCTACAATAACAATTAACGAGCCGTCTGTGGCTGCCTTGGAGTGCATCTTGTGCATCAGTGTGTCTCAGTTAATAGTCATAATTTCTCATTTGTAAGAGGAAAAGTGCTACCAGCGCTTTCAGTCTCACAAGGGCTCAGACTCACTCAAGGTTTCCAATTTATTATGCACCCAGCTCTGATATCCTGCTGCTCTCTTTATGGATTAGGCTGCCTTGGTGGAAGGTATCATCCTTCAGATGACACATAAATACTCTCTTGCCAGCTGTTCCTTTCTCAGAAGTTTCTCGATGAGTAAATCATAATCATGCCCCTTGTTTTACTAGTTTCTGGTCTGGTTATCCACATTAGTCTGCTAGGAGCATGCAGAAAGTGGAGCTTTATTACTGCTGTTACTCTACAAATGGCGCTGTCTACAACTGTAGGGATTTTTAGGCCTATTACTATTGGTTTCGGAGGTGGATACACCAGTAGTGGTTTTAAATCAAGAGGAACCGGCATAGGTCATTTTACTGGTCGTTTCTGTAAAACCTTTAATCTCAAGGTGCTGCACAAACCCCCGAGAGGTAAGAAGGAGATGCAGCCAGATTGCTTCGCTCGTTCTGATACGCAGCAGCTGTTTAACAACAGGTAATCTGGTTTTGAGCTCAGGAAAAAAAAAAAAAAAAAGTGAAGGGTAACACCCTGCTGATGGAAACTAGGTTTTATAGAGGAATTGAGAAAGACAGAAAGCAGAGGCAGCCGGCAGACGCAGCAGTTGGCACAGCAGGGTGCAAGTGAGGGGTTTTCCATCACATTTGTACCAGTGCCAGCCCAGGGCACAGTGGCAGTGTGCTGCAGGGCACTTTCCCCAGCAGATGCTGGAGCAGCTGCCCCTGCCAGGGCAGAGGCTTGGTCACAGACACAGCTTTGGGTGGCTGATGCAACCCTCCAGGTCCCGGGCTGCACCAGTTCTGTGGGTGAAGACCCACCTGCAGCCTTCTTGTTCCCAGGGAGCACCAGCACTTACAGGACCCTCCCAGTCCATCAGTTAAAATGCTGGTGACAGCAAAGCTGCGAGGCCCTTTTGCTTATCACCGGGCTTTCGCTGCCCCTTAAGAGCATGGGCTGAATGTCATGCTGAAGCCCTCTCAACAGAGGTCCATGGTATTTCCTTTGTACTAAAATATCCCATACCCTATAGTTTTCAGTCTGATTAAACTGAGTAACAAGTCACAGTCTTCTGTTGGTTGAAATGAACTATAATCACAACTTACACGATCCCCAAATGGTTTCACCACCCTGCAGAACTTCTGCATACTGACTGGGTATCTGAGGAAGCAGATGCTTTTTTTACATTGAACTCCTTGTTGTAAAGGTAGTTTTGGAGAGTCTCTGCAGATCAGGACTGACTTGGGAAGAAAGCACTGCCATGTTTATGCTAAGGACAGAAGATACCGATACACAAAGCTGTCAAAGGTACTGTTTAGCACCTTTTGAAAAGCTTTAACATTCCATTTAAAACACAGTTAGGGGAGGAGAAAAGGCCAAGGAAGGTTTTGATAAAAACAGTGTTAAAAAAACCAGCACTTACTGGTTGGAAGATAAAATATATAACCAGGCTTTCAAGAATGAGCACTTAATTTGCCTAAAGACTATTACAGAACTCATTTTTAATGTACCTGATTTGCATAAAATCTTTTTTTCCAGCTACCTGTTGCAGCACACACATAAAATGGGGAAGCACAGTCCTCCATCAAAGCTCAGTTTCTTAAGCCAACACTACAATGCACTGCCTACTTGTAATGTGACTTTCCAGTCTCAAATGTCTTTAGGCACATATGTACCACGTAGGGGGCTTGGTATGTATTTTAAGAGTATCTTTTGAAGAGAACTAATGAGCAGAGTTTCTCTCAGGAAGCAGTGGCGGTGGTTCCAGGAGTTAATCCACCTGTAGCCCTTGGGGTGGCTTTTTTTGCAGTGTGTACTAATTCAGCTTCACTTGAAGGCTGTTGCTTTGGAGTCAGTCTCCAGAGTGTTTTCTGGATTAAATTCTCCATATGATAACCTTCCTGCAAATTCCACCCTCGGTTCCTCTCTGTTTTCATGCATCATTACAAGCAGTTGAAGACTTAGCAAGCCAAATTTCTTCCCCACTTGTAGATGATGGGACCTTGGGAAGCAGTGCCGTGTGGTGGATACAAAATGGGGAGGAAATTTCAGCTTGCTGCTCTGCAGAGACCAGCACTTCTAGCAGACCTAGCAAGTGTAAAGATCTGTCAAAGCAAAGGGCAGTGGCAGGGACAGGCAGGGACAGGGCGGGAGGGGTCTTGAGCAAGATGGTGCTGTGGCTGGGTAATGGGGCTTATGGCCATGCTTCACTCACAAGGTGGTCATGGTAGATGGATCCTTCAGGGAGGGGTTAACAATAGGTCTGAGGGTCACTGCCTTGGCACTTCAGAGAAAAAGGCATTTGTGGCTGGGAGGGCATCTTGGTGGGTAGCACCGCAGTCGCACCAGGAGAAGCTGTCGGGGTACGTTTTCTTTCAGGTAGATGCAGTTACTGAGCCCAAGCTAAGAGCTACTGCTAACGACAGAGTTCATTAGTTCCCTCACTGCTGCCCGGGCAGGGCTGAGGGCTACCCCTGAGCCTGCGGGCACCGCGGGGCTCACAAGCAGAGTGGTGCCATCCCAGCTGGTGGAGATGGTGCTCCCTGACGTACCCACAGTATTGCTCAGCACAAATCTCTGGTGTCAGCACAGTCATACAGGCAGAACTGTCTCACAGGAGTAGCTGGTCTCAGTGGGAGCAGAACAAGATGTCCAGGTAAAAATGCAGCTTTGCTTAGAAGTACTTAATCCATAAAAAAGTATATAGCATTGATTACTAGTGCTAGCATAGTTTACTACTATGATAGTACGATACTAGTCATTGTACTCTGATTATAAATTTGCCCTTTTCTTAAAGACTTTAAATGATGCAAAATAACAGTGACTGGAAAGCTGTTACAGCAGCTAATCATCCTTGCCATTTAAACCTCTTGTTACTTAAAGTTCCTCATTCCTCAGTCTTCTGTCAAATAAGGCCCTGGAGATACCTTGACAAACAAGGTGAGACATGTTGTGTTGTCCTCCTGCCTGCCAGTTAAGTAAAAGGGAGCAGCCCCAGAGATACCACTCAGGCATCTTTGATTGGCACAGCGTGATCTTTAATGAGCAGGTCAAGGCAGCATCAATGGTATTTTCTCTCTAAGCCTCAGGTTCCCATTGGCCCAAGTTTATTCAGAAATCGGGTGGCAAACACGTCAAGGGGTGTGAAATTTCTGGCCACCTGCAGCTTTCCCAGCCCTGATGGATCCCACTGCAAGCACATTTGACCCCTGCTCACCTTCACTAGGCTTCAGTCCAGGTGCCAATCTGATTAAAATTTGGTATTTTTAGTTCCAGAGTTTTAATTGGCACTGTTTGACAGAAGGTATCCCTGCCTACAAATTTTCATGTTTTTTAAATTAAGGTTCTTGGAGAGGCTGAAGTGTAGGAAAGGGAAATTTTATCTTGGTTGTAGTTTGGGTCAAACATCTGAAACAGCTTTTTAGAGTGGCAGTTTCACTAGAACGTTTGGAACCGAAGTTCATACTCTGGATTTGTAAAACTGCAGTGATTGCAGCATCGCCATTTGCCGTAACAGGCAAAGATTAAAAATACACACCTCTGATTTTCTCCTTACACTTTACTTTTAAGAGGATTTTGGACACAAACTCTTTAGAGATACAGCTCATTATCCTCCTCCCCCCACCCCTCCACTTACCTTTAGAAAAGAGCAGAAGGGAGAATTCAGGAAAATAATGATCTATTTTATTATATTACCACAGGAACTGGGAGGAGGGAAAGGAGAAGACTCTAGATTAAGGGTTGATTGCTGAAATTATTTAAACTACTTTTTAATTGGCAAGCTGTTGAGTTGTTATCATCAATAAAGAGCGCATCAGCAAGCAGTATCTAAAGTGGTAAACATTTCAGCTGAGAAGCGGAGCTCAGAAGCTCTGTAACCGTCATCCATATAGTGAAGATTTAAGATTAAGTGACGGGATCACAAGAATACATCGTACAAGGAATATCAGGGGTGGGGGTTGGAGTTAATAGTCTTTGTTGTCTTCTGTTTTTTTCTCTGAAGAATTTATGGAGGCAGGGCAGAAGGCAGCCTCCAGCCGCCCTGCTTTGGCGGCTGTGCCGAGTGAGGTACCTTTTCCATACAGATGCAAGACATGCAGGTGAATCTCCAGGGCTTGCTTTGCTGTCAGTCCCTATTAATGGACTATGAAAGTCCTGCACAGTTTATAGACCTCTCATCTAATAGTGGGCACTTCACATCGCAGACCACATGTAAAACATCTTTGCATTCCCTTGAAGCTGATTTATACTGTTTAAGGGATGGGGGTGGAACAAGTTGTTAGAAGATGAAGAAATTGAAAGCTCCCCTGACTGCTGTATTATCCACCTGACATTCTCCAAATGCTAGTCATTAATTACTAATGCCTTGAAAATCGGAGCAGTTACCCAATTCAAATTATGTTACATCTCTGAGCCAGAGCATTTCCATTATCTTATCATCTCCCATTCAAACAATTCTTACTTCTCCACAGTTCTTAAAGGCTCAGACCCCACTCTTGTTTCCTCTCATTTGGACCTGTTATCCACGCAAGGGTATTTCTACTCCATGCCTGTCCTGTCTTCACATTGGTGAAAATCAGTGTGGGTTTACAGGATAATTATTACAAACTTGCAAATCCAGCCTTCTAGCTCCCCTCAGAACTAATTGTGCACATCTGATGGCAGAGCTTGGCCAGCATAAGCCATAACCTTCTTTTCCAGTTGGTGATCAAGTGCTTGGGGAAGGATGGAACCTGGTTTAGGGCTTAGGCTACCCTTGCAATCCTTGCACCTGCAGACTCCCTGTGGACTGGGCAGGAGAGTTCACAGTCACGCCAAGCCCCAGAGCCAAGCTCTCAACCAAAGTAATTCCCTTTAGACACCAGCGATAACTTGGCCCCATGGTGGCAAGGCAGAGTATGTTTCTGGAGTCACCAGTAATGCTCGTCCTAGGTGAGCTGGGTATCCAGAAATGATGGGGTTTATTTTCCGGCACATTTGTTTTTCACTTATGTATATTTCATGCCTGCCAGCACTCTGAAATCTAGACATCAAGTGTTGGGGGCAGGCTAGTTGCAATTTTTCATGCTGCTGACATTAATTGGATGAACAGACCTTCTCAGAAGGGGCAGTGTAGGAATGTGTATGGGAAAATGACAAAATAAGGAGTTTCACAGCTAAATAAAGACAAGTGGCTGAAAATGGTTTTTACAGCTTTGGCTTTCATATGTTTCATTTGGGAATCTAAAACCATTTTGCACAGCAACTAGGAAATTAAGATTCACAACACCTTTCTGAAGAAGATAATTGCTCCTGTCTTACAGACGGAGGAACAGAGGTATTGAGGCTATCATTTGGAAATATGTCCCCTATTTTCAAGTCCCTAGATTGAGATACATTTAAACCTAATTCTCAGAAGCATTAAACACCTCCATTTATATTCATTCATTTGGCATTGTTTGTGCTTAGAGTCTCTGAAAATCAGATGCATTGCCTCCTAACTTGACTGGTCAAAATGACCAAGGTGGTGTGGCAAACTGCAAGGCCAGACTGGGACTGGGACCCTCATGCCACATCCCATTTTCACTCACTGACTATCTGCTTTGGATTCCTGGACGAAAGGAAAAGCACGTTCTGCGCACTCAGTTTTCCTCTGCTCTCTCAAACAATTGGACGTTATAGCTATGATATTGTTTGAGTTATTGATCAAGTTTATGTAGAGTCATTTTACCTTGTCTTTCTAACCCGCAAGAAATTGTCTTCAGGTTTTTGTGACGAAGATTCTTATTGTAGATCTAGCATGGAAATGCAGTGAGAATCATTTGTATCACCTGGTTTCCCCCTGTTGTTTTGTTTTTTTCAGCATACAACAGTTTTGCCCTTTGTATTAATCGAGATGAGAACAACACATCATCAGTATCCCAGCAGGAGCTGTGGACTGGCTGCAGTGTGCACCTTCGCTGTTGGCTATATTTTATGGTAAGGACTATACACACTGTGTTTTCATATCGTATTGGGGGTTTTGTACTGCTAAATTTGGGCACATATTTCATTATGGATATAATCGCTAACAGATTCACGCTGCATGCCTCGTTTGGTCCAAGACCTGGGCTTTGTCTGGTTTCCCCAGATGCTTGTATTTTTAGAAAGTATATGCCAAACCTCACACAACAGGAATTTGTTGAACAATCCCATGTAAGCAGTGGTCTTTCCAAGGGTACATTTTTCAAGCTTTTTTTAAGCTAAATGTTTTTCTTGGACCTTAGTTTTATTGCTTAGGGTTTTTGTTCTATCAAATAAAGTTGAGAATAGGCAAATGATTTCCTGTATCACTATTTAAGTGGCAACAGAAAAGATAGAATATTTTCTTCTTTACTACTTCATAAATTCTTTCTGTAAAATTGATTACAGAGTAAGCCAGTAATCCAAACACTCTGAAGTTTGTTTTAAAAAATGCAAATGTTTGTGAAAAATTAAACTAAAACAGAAATAACCTTTCCTATACAACATTAAATTAAGTCTTTGGGCAGTTTCTATAAAAACACCTGACTTAAGGGACAGAATTAATTTACTTTGGTCATTCTAGCGTTTTATTTTTCGTGAAACCTTTTATTTACAATGCTTCTTTGATACCATCTATCCTTTATCCTTTCTGCAAACATTTCATGACAACATGTTCACTTCTCATATGATTTCTTCTCACCTCACAACACCCTTCCCTCAGCTAAGGGGGTATTTTCCAAAATTTTGGATAATACTGCTTTTTCCACCAGTCAAGTGAGATGAAACTAATGAGAGGCACACAGGCTCAAGGCAGTACTGTCGTACTGCTTCAACAATGCAGCTTACCCCTTCGGTCCAATGAAACAGAGGCCATTACTCATACACAGCCACGCACACTGAGTGATCATAAAATGCTAGTAATCCAGCTGAAGTGGGATGTTTTGTCCCAGGACAACAGTCACATTCTGCCATTTGCTTTTTATAAACATACATATTCTTCTTAAAAAGGAGTAATATTTGTAATTGTAACATAAGGACAGCCTCATGCAAAAAGGCACGTAGTGATTCCTTCAGGAGAAAGTAGTTCGGGGGGTTTTTTACCCCATATATAATAATACGTAACTGTGATACTTCACAACCTTCCTCTGAAGGGTACCTGGAGACAGGCTGGCAGAGTTACTGTACCTGTGATCTGACCTCCTATGGCAAATCCTTCTTTTCTCAAAATGATCTGAGTAGACAGATGCATTAGTATTCAATAGGAACAGCAAATTGAAACAGTCCAGTTCTGCAAGTGAAATAAGATGAGATGTTTTAAGAATCTGTTACAGTATCAGTGTGATACTCCTATGGCATGATCCTGCCTACTACAGTGCATCTGCATCCTACAGCTGCAAGTGCAAGGTAAAAGGAAATTGTAGGACAAGTGAAGCAGGGGAAGAATATTCTGTATTAAGAAATTAACTACTAAGCAGGTACTCAATTACAGCCTGTGATCATCTCCCTTCGCTGATTTATTGGTTTTGTCTGCATGTACATTATTTCCAAACTGGATTGGGCTAATCTCAAGTGGACTCACCTTCTTCCAAGTTGTGATTTCTCTAAAGATGGTCTGAGACATTTGTTTGTTCAGCCTAAAGGTCATCTTGCTAAATTTTGCACTTGTAGCCCATTTCTCTGGCTACTTCTGTGAAAGAAGGCCTTTGTGGAAGACTGGAGGCAGACACAAGCTACACTGTGCCATCATCTGCAAGTTCTGCATGTCTTCAGCCTGCAAGTGTTATTGAAGTTATCAGTACAGTGTATCTCAAGTTCACAGGTTGGAAAAATCTATCAGAAAGTATGAAAAGTGAGCGTTTTCTCATCCTTCTCACTCAGAGCATGCCTGCCTTTCATAGATGAAGTCCACTATCTTCCTGCTGCTAAGTGACCACATTGAAGTAAAGACCTTAATCACTCAGTGGGTTTCGAATTACTTATGTCAAATTTACTGCCCTTGGTGTACCATTTAGACACCTCAAGGGTAGCACAGTGCATCAAAATGAGACCTGCAAATGACCTAGTTACATATAGCCTGGTGGAATTTCCTTCCTTTGTACCTTTGGTTGTCCATGGGTCCCCTGCTGGGGCTCAGTTCTTGGTTTATGTTTTTTTGCTCAGAAGTTAGGGATCTGCTGCTTCAGAATTTGTCCTTCTCCTACAGCGTTTTTTCCTCACCAGAAGTGTTTTCACTGCACCTCTCTCAGTATAAAGTGGAGACAGTTGCTAATCAGATGTTCTCTGTGTTTTGCCCTTGTATTTTGAACTCTCTCTCCACCTGAGCTGAAACCTTCAACCCGTGCTACATGATTTATGTATCGCATCTCACTTTGTACTGTAAAGGAGCATACAGGAAGATATTGATTAGGTTTGATTCTGTTAATGCATTTTTTTCAACTCCACGTAGAGGAGAGCTTCTGTTATAAAAGAGAAAACAGGCAAACAATTCTGATAGAATTGCTGAAGTTGGAAGAACATAGCTGAAAAACTTGATAGCCCCTGAGCATTATCCAGAGACGTTATCTGAGAAACTTCCTTTCCTGAAGAGTAAAACTTTTTTTTTTTTTTTTTTTGCATTCTCTCCCTTCAGTCAGAGAGCATTTGAGTAGGCACACTTAGCTCATGTGCTCTCTGTGAGGGGGAGCTCTCCCTTGCTCTTAAGGAACTGTGCTCAGGCAGAGCGTTCGCAGATTTGCATTGCCTGTTGCAGACCATACATGGACTTTCAGGATCAAGGCCATGGGCTAAGATGGGGAAGGCCAGTTAGTTTTATTTAGTATGGCTTGAAAAGGTCACAAGTTGTATTGAATTGTTAAATCTAGACAGTGCTAAGAAAGCCCAAGAGCTTGCCAGTACTACTAGAAAATACTGCCGATGGGTGTATGGAGTTGGTTGTCAAGGAACAGAAAAGAGCCAGAAATGTGTTGCTCCCTGTAATAAGAATGACCTCATGGTAAGTAATATCAGAGTCTAATAGGTCCCTAAAATAAACTGAGACAAATACGTTTATTTTAGTTGGTTTTCTTGTTCCCTCTGCATTAGAGTGCTTGAGGATGCCAAAAAAACAGACCCTAAGAACCTGACTCCACTGTTCTAGCCATGCTGGGCTACGTGTTTGGGAGCAAAAGACTTGATGCTGCTCTCTTGCTGCTATCTCAAATCCACTAGGAACTGCCTCCACATGTGCCAAGCTCGGACTTGCTTCATTCTTTCATTCTTTGATAAATCTAATTAAAGAGCTTAGGCACCTTTAAGCTTTCATTTCAAAATAAAGTTTCTCCTGAGGTGACTTTAGGAGAGTTCTGTAGATTTGCTGAGGGAGGCGTTTAGGCAGGGTAATTTGCTGAATTCTTCTTGAATGAATTTAAGAAAGGAATGTCCACTGAGAATGTGGAATGCATTTGAGATGGATGCCGTCAGCCTTGCCGTAGGATTTCCACTAGCAATTCTCTATAGAAGGAGAGGAAGATCAGAAGGAGTGGATGCTGGCAAAGGGATAAGGGATAACTGCTAGGACAAACCTTGACATTGAGAAGAGAGGGGTGGAGAGGCAGGGCGTGAAACTTGGTGGGAATTGGCAGCCATATTGATAAAGAAGGGCAAGACTGAGAAACCAGAAGGATTTCTGAGGTTGCTGGTGCCGATGGAGCCAGAGAGACACAGCACAGCTGTGCTAGGGTGTGCTGAGGGTCTGTATGTGGGGGGTGTCATGAATGCATTTGGAAGTGATCACTGGGGACAGAAGTTCGATAGAGAACAGAGGAATCAGTGGTTGGAATAAAAACAAGGGAAAAGTCCTTAAGGCAAGTAAAAGAGATGAACCATGGGTTTGAAGAGAAATGGGTGAGGAGATGTGCAGCTCACAGGTCAGCAGCTTGAAAGCAGAAATCATGCAAATGAGTAGGAACAACTGGGAGGGGGAGAGAGAGACAGGCTTTGAAATCGGAGTGGAAGGCTGATGGAGAGGTGGGTGATAGATGAGACAATGCAGAGGAGGAGAAAAGAGTTGCAGCCAGAGCTACTCAGAACAGGAAAGAGTAGGAAGAAGTAGAAGCAGCAGAAATAGGCCAAGAGAAGATTAGCGTCCCCTGTACCTGACCCAGAAGGAGGGTGGGAGAGCAGAAGTGCTTTCAGCAAGAGAAGGCTGCCTGGATCCTCAGCCTGTTAGGTCTGACATAGCCATTATGGACTGTTACATTCTGGCTCTCCTCCACCTCCACATCCTCAAATGTTTCAGTCAAAGCAACAGTACAATCACAGATGACATGCATGGATAATACATTCTCACTTGCTTATGCAGCTCCTTAAAATATAGCTCAAGAAGGCATAGCAACTATCACTAAATTTAAAATGAAATATTATTTATCGAAATAGATCACTTGCAAAGATGACAATACCTTGCAGCAAATCATGAATCTGTGGAGTTTTCGTCTTTCTAGCTACCTGTACATAAACACAAATTTTTGCTCAAGTTTTTTTCATCTCAGAGGATGACCACAGTCATGCTGGGTATGTTTTGCATGTGACATTATTTGCAGCTGCAGTTTTCCAGGACTTGTCTTCTTCTGAAGGCATAACTACTCCATACCAGTAGCACAGTCCTATGACCCACGTACTGTCCAGCACCAGCCAGCTCAATGGAGAAGAATCCAGTGTAAGAAACTGGGTCAAGAGGGGGTGATTGCTGGTTTTTCCTAACTGATGTCTGTTTATCGAAGTTATTTTCAGGTCTTTAAAATTTCTAAAGAATGTACATTCATAGTGTAGGTGACTTAGGCCTGGCTGGCTGGTGTCATAAGAAGCCCAGAATCTTAATGTGGCTGAGATCTTAGTAATTCTGATTAGATGCAGAACAAGTTGTCCTATGTTTGTGGGGCAGGGGAGAACAATCATAAAGATTTATGAAATGTGTCTCACATCAGTCAGTATTAGAAACCAAAAGTAGAACAGATTTAGTGTGGGTCATTGTGCTCCTGCCTCTGAAAGCACAAGGTTGGTCCCTACTCTATAACCACAAATGATGTGTTCATTCAAGTTTTGAGTGACTCAGCTGCTATAAGCCTGTCATCTCCTTTGGGAGACATTCCACAATTTAATAGTTCTGGGTAAAGTTCTCACCTTTTGTGGAAAACAAAAAGAGTGATGCTAGGGTAGATCATGAAATAAAAGCACAGCAAATACCCATGTTCTGTTGTTTGGTAAAGAGTAACGCAATGGGAACTGGCCTAGGATTTGTTTGGGAGCAAAGATTCAGCCTTCCTTTCTGCCAGTCACTGGAAACACGAACAGCACAGAAGATGTGGGAAAGGATTTGCTGCTGGAAGAAGTAACCAGAAGGGAACTGCCATAGTAGGTCAGAGCAGTCATGTATCCAGGCTGTAGGTGTAGCCAATGTCAGATGCTTCAGGAGAAGATTTAGCAGGCCATTTTGGAGTAACCAGCCTGTAAGTTTTCTTCCAAAACCTATATCAAAAAGCAGATGATTGGATCCTTCAGTCCTGGTGGTTTATATACCTCGTACTCTTTGAACTTAAACATACTGTACACATTCTTATTGCTTATACAGTCTCCTGATTTCAGAAGCTTGCTAGAGTTGCATGATACGGCCCAAAGAAGAGGAGTGGACTAAGAACAGTGGACTATGTAGACTTCCAAAATTGTACACTTCAAAACTTTTTTGAGTATCTTCATTTCAGTGATGTATCACAGAAAGATAAAGCATTCCAGAGGTTAATTAGGTATCATTCAGAATGATATTTCCATTATCAGATTTTAATTTCTGGTCTCTGAGTTCTGTTGAGGTGCCTCTTCTGTTATGAGAATGAGCCCTGGGACCTCTTCAGCCATTTTATGACATGCATTGTTGTTCTGTGTCCTCTCATTCACTGCTCTTGAAACATTACACAGCCCCTCATCTAATAGTTTCTGTTTCCAGAACACAGCACTGATTGTTGTTTGGCTGTGGACTTCACTGAAGAGCTCAGCTGGGGCAGGAAATGAGCGGAGACTTTCGGAGTTCAGCCCACAACGTACTGCCAGACTGTGATGCCTGTGCAAGTACGTTCAAACTCCTGTAGCTGAGGGCAGCCATCACGAAGGAACAACCATTTTCTGCAGCATGCCTCCCACTGCAAAATCCTTCGGGTGTTATGGTGATCTGCCATGATGTCCACGTGTCGATCTTGCTTCTACCAGGACTAAATTTCACACATGCTGTTGTAACAGCTGCGTTATTCAAAGCAACAGGTAGAGCACATATAAACCACAAGGCTCCGAAAATTTTTTGTAGTTACTTTTCCTCATTAACAAAAGGTCTATGGCCAAAGAATAAATGTACATGTATCTTTTCTGCATAGTTTTCATTTACTCCTGATTAATTTGATAGGAGAGACATGCAACATCTACTGTACACTAGAAGTGAAAAACAGCTACAAAGTCAAATTTTTGACAGATTTGTTAAAAAGAAGCAATATTGTGTGTTTTAAAATAGCTTTTTCTGATTTCTACACCAGCTGGTTGAAAATTTCCCAAAATCACTGCTTCTTTTAACAGACATTTTAATTTGAATACAATGTGCGAATATTTCCGTTCCTTCTTTTCTTACCAGTTATAACAAATGGCTAGATGAGCTCGATGATGTGCAACACATTCATCTTTGAAAAGACACAGTTATGTCTATATGGACTGCCATGGAACCAAAACACAGGGAGGTTCAAGATAATTTTAACTTCTGAAAAGTAGCCGGTCCAGTTTTAGCTTAAACTTTTTCTCCTCAGTTTATTTTTGTCTAAATGACCTATTTTTTATACCTGTTCAATAACAGAGTCTTAAATTGGATCTAGATTTGCACTCCTAAGTAAATCTTAATGCATGCTCCCCTGTGCTTGTCTAATAATGAGGTTAGACAGGAACAATGACTACTAGAATTGCAATGTTGAAGGCATTCATTAACATCAGTAATCAGCAATCTTGTGTGGAAGCTTTATGCCTGCGTTGATCAGACCTTTATTGTGCAGCATCAAGATAGCTTGTATTCAAGCAGGAACCTAAGAAAGGCCATCAGGTGAGGTTTCCATGGCAGCAGCCATCCCTTTGTTGTTCCCGTTTGTGGTATAGACAATGCAGGAATAGCCAGTGTGTCACTGCTCAGCAGAGAGAAGGCTAACATTACTCCATCCCAAAGTAGTGAGCGGTGTGGTACAGCTCGTTTTAAGAAAGATCAGGGTGGCTGCTCAGGTGGTTTGTGACCATTGTTTCCCAAATGGCACTCGGTGCCTCTTGTGCTCAAAAGTGAGTTCCTGCGGTGTGACTGCACCAGGGGCAGGCGTATGACAGCTACGATGAACTCAGGAGCAGTGTCACCAAGCCATGAGTGGTCTCCTGCGCTGGGCGGCAGAGAACGGAGTGCCTGAGCTGTACTCAAAGACTCTGAACTAACCCGAGATCACCGACATTTGGGAGCTCATCGGTGACTCATTGGTTGGATTGAGAAAATATTTCCTCTTTCCAGCATAAATGCATTCTAGTAAATGCTTCTTCTGCTTGGTTCATGAAGTTGGCTGGGTAGGTGCAGTTTAGAATGTCCCTTGAAAAGTCCCTCTTAAAGGTGTTTTATAGTGCTGGGCAGTTTTATCACACCACAGAAAATAAGTGGAAAAGAAGCACTGGCTTTTTTCCAAGTTTTTTCCTTGGAGCTTGTTTTTCACAGAATGATCATAAAACACAGGCAAATGAAACTGGAAAAGGTTAGGCAATAACAGACACTCCCTGCTAAGCCAGCCCAGGAGTGGAGATCCTCCCATTACCTTCTACCCAACTGCCCCATCTTTGTATTTTATCAAGAGGAGCATGGTATCCCCGGTTACCATGGGTTACACAGGAATCCTTTATTTTTTTCACAGATACCTCTGTCTTGTCAGGTTAATTCTGGAACAGAAGACTGTTGTGAAAAATAAATGTAAAGTACAGAGATCATTTTCCATATGTGAACTCATTTGGAGAAAGGGGTTTTAATTTGCATTTAGATCATGCAGATTAATTTACTGACACATGTAAATTCCTACATGAAGTGTCCAACTGTTAAGGGTTTGGCTGCAATAAAAGCTTTTCTAAGGAGGAGGGAAGCTATGACAACCATGTACATTTTCCAGGGTGTTAGAGAATCATTAAACAGAGATTCTGTATTCTCTGTGCGACAGGCATTTATGATCACAGTTTTGGGTGGACTTCTGTGTCTCTGTCCTTCAGGAACCTATGACTGTTGATCTAGTGATTGGAAGTCTTTCTTAAACAAACAGAAGTCTCAGAGAGGTAGAGATTTACATTCTGGAAGAGAGCCCAGCCGTTCTCAGGCCCCAGCATCTCTCCACTGAGCACTTGTCCCGGTTAGCCTCTGTGATGTTTGCTCGGTTGTTTGGCAGCGTTTGCCTTTTTTAGCTTTCACCTACTGGAATGTATGGACGTGCTCTGCTCCCTCTGACTTCACCACTCACCACGTCAGTTCCCAACGCAAAAGCTGTCCTTCAGAGGGTACAGGTGTCCACGGCAGTCACACACAGTGAAACCACGTACCTGGAAGGCTTCTTCAGGCTGCCCTGATTTAAAGATGACACCCTGTCTCTTGAGTTAGTGTACCAACAATCTCCACTGTAACTGAACACTAAAAATCTCTGTGTCACCAGCAAACTACCATCATTCCTTTTCCTTTACTGTATATTGAGCGTGGAGCTGGGCAGAATTTCACTGATGAGGTGGGGGTTTTGATTGTTTGGGGTTTGTTTTAAATGTTTATCCTACCTGGAGAAAAATTGTTAGATCCCAAATGATACCAGGTAATGGAAAGAAAAGGAGGAGAAATCTAAAATACAGGTGCAGAAGAAATTATTCTTTCAAAATGAAGCTGAACCATATGTTCATGTGAACAAACTCTGAAACTGATGCACTTGCCAGGTGTAGCGAGGAGAGCAGCAGAAACACACAAATGTGTACAAAATGAAAGAACACTACAGAAAGCAGAGAGTTGGGCTGTGTAGGAGAGCCTGGAGAACCCTAACTGCTCTTTGGGTAAAGAACCTGCTTGGAACGGAGATGGCTGCACAAAACAGTGGTGTGTATTCCTCGTAAATACAAATGCAGCAAGGAAATACCCGTCTACATCAGAACACAAAAACTGGCCAACTGCTCATATTACATTTAAAACAAAGCAGGAAGAATGTGGGAAATCAGTCATAGTTTCATCGTTTGTGATGCCTGGCCTGGGTAGATGTCATCCAGGTCCTCCAGTTCCATTGAAGCTTGCAGTCCTTTTAAATAATTGCTTTTCAGGTTACAGTAGCAAAGCCTATAGCCCAAGCTACTTCTGAAAAACAGGGCTGTAAGAGTCAATACTTGTTATTTTTGTTTTGTTTCAGGGTGTGCTGGATTCACCATGTTACAGGAGTGTGGGTGTACCCACTTCTTGAGCACCTCAGCCCAGGCGTCAAAATAATCTTTTTTGCAGCTGTTACTGTAATAATTAACATATTCTACTTGGTGGGAGAGGTCCTGAACAACTACATCTGGGATACCCAAAAATGTGAGTATTGTTTTAGGAATATTAACTCATTAACACTGTCAGGACTAGAGTCTGCTCCCCTGAAAGTTGGGAATGGTTTTAAGCTGGCTAAAACTCAGGGGAATGACAGAAGTTCCGCTGAAACGTCTTGCCTGCTTGCTCTTAAAAGCAGCCAGATGAACAGAATGGCTGCTGGGAAGCATGATGAGCTATGAATATGTATTCTTTTTTATAACTTCCAATACTGATTTAAGAGCTATTGGCAATTACCTGAGAGGATTACAACCACTTATTAGCTGACGAACCCATTAAAGGTAGCTAGAATAAAGTATCATTCTGTAGGAATGCTGTTAATGGTACACTTAGAAATAAAATATATTCTTTCAGTATTTTCAGATATAAGTTGTTTTCTGCTTATACATTTACTCAAGGAAAATTAATACCTTCATGTCAGTAAAATAATAGGAATGAAAGATCGCCTTAGTGCCGGGTAAACATAACTGTGCAGACTCTACATCATCTACCCTACCTAGGCCATCCGTTGCTGAGTAGAGGAAAAGTGAAAATAAGACAAACACAAGATTAAAAGTAGGTCCCTTTAATCTATGAAAGACATTTTTCATTTATCAAGTTGCCTGAAATAAGCAAACAATATTCATGTTCGCTGCAGTGGCAAATCACAACTGGACTGAAATCCATGCTCCGTGGGAATTCTGTCATTGCATGCATTGGGCCCGTAACACATTGGGCCCGTACGAACAGCCTGTATCCCCTTCTGGGAAACTTAGTGTGCACTGGTTGATACACCATCAATTCACATGCTAGTTTATTGCACGCACAAATTCTTTTAGCAAGTCCTCCAGTACTAGGTAGAGCCTAACGCCAGAAGCTCAAAGCAGTTTTACTTGCCGTTTGCTCATATTAGCACTCAGGTATAAAGCATCTTTCTTTTTTTTTCCTCTGGAACCAGCAATCATTGGTCACAGTGTTCAAGTCTGGTTTTCAGTCCTCAGTCTGATGCCACATTCACATCTATTTAACTTATTTAATTTAATTCAGGAAAAAAGTTTCTTAAAAAGGCAGCCACAAGGAATAATTTCGCTTGACCTAAGTCCTGTATGAAGAACTGTATGTGGTGAAGAATCACATGTTCTTACTGAGTTCATGAATAAGTAAATGGTGGTAAATCCGTCACTATTCCACAGTATTCATACCAAAATCCCTGGTTCTTGTGGCCCTCCACCCTAGAGGAGCTAACGTCAATCAGGTCATTCTTCCAACCTCTTCCAAGGTTTGGTGAATGGCCTTACTATCCTCTCCATCATTTCCTTGATTTGGTTAAAGAATATTGATCCAAAGTCCTTTGTGGCTCAAACCAGAAAGCCATGAGTCACCTGGCAGTTTGCTGTGCTTGAAACACTTTGCATAAACCTAACCTGAAACGTATGGCAGGCACACCACAATCAGCAGAGATGTTAAATAATGCCAGTCTGTCACTGTGCAAGACTTGGGAAAATACTATTAGAAAACTGTACATTTAAAAGGGGCTTTTGAGCCGTAAGATCGCAAATCAAAGCAGTCTGCCATGAGAAGACTTCAGGGGTGAGAAGGGTTGTTTTGGGTTTTGAGTTTTTTCCTTTTCCTCTGGAGATATATTAAATAAAACCTCACTACTGACAAAATGATTTGCAGTTAGTTTTTCCAAGTTAAACCACAAACATGGTAGGCAAGGAAAAATTTGCCCTTTGTACAAGCCAGTGTCTGTCCACAGTTTTGAGGGTATCTGCATTTCTGCCAAACTATTTGATGCATCTGCAGTAGAGTGCTTCAGAAGACAGGAAAGAGGCTCTTCTAAAAGGCAAATAAAACAGCTCATTTAAAACTATTGGAAAAGTTCCTTCCAGCAGAAAGCAGAAGACTCAGGATTGGCTCTGGAGAAGCCTTGTAAACCCACTGTAATCTTTTGGACCCAGCCTCTTGTTTTGGTTGTTAAACCTTCAGCTGTGGCTCTTCCATTACGTTGGTTTGCCAGCATCAGCCAGGACCGTTGTGCTTGGGCCGCCAGCAATGCGCAGACCCATTTGTTTCCGTGTTGCTTCTTTCAGCAAGAAAGCTCTGTAGCTGTACTTTTTAACTGCAGGTGGGTCTTCTTGTTTCCCATATTGATATTAATTAACTATGGTTTTAAAGTGACTTTTGGTGTATGTACCATCTGTGCGTGTATTGCATTAGCAGGTGATCCTACTTGTGACTGGATTTTCCTCTCAGAATTCTCAAACATTGCTTCTCTTTTGCCTTCAGTCCTCAGAAGTCTTTCTTTTCCAGCATGCAGCAGGCCCGAAAACCTCCAAAAGAAATATTTGTATTTGAGATGTCTGGCAGAGAGGGCTTAGTCAGAAGAACAATACTTGTGTCAGATACCAATAGCAATTCATTGTCCAGGAACAGGCATATGAAATAGCTGAATGTTTTCATTGCCAGAAAAAACACAATCTGCTGCCCGGCCCAGACTTTGCTCAGCATAGAAAAGAGACAAGTCCTGCAGCAAGGATAAGCTTTTTGAGAAGCTCTATACTCAGCCCTCCTGGCATTACTGAAGGACGTGGCTGCTACAAGAAGAGAGGCGCCCTGTCAAGAGTAATTGACTCTTCATTCTTGTACTCTCAAAAAAGGGAGATGTACTTGCAAATATTTAAAAATCCGATGTTGAAATGGAGGGGGCCTTAAAGCTATTGAATTCTGAAACATATTTTTTAAAACTTCCTTTCAAATAAAGTCAGCTGCTTCACTTCAGCTATAATAACATCTACTTTAATTTGCTTGTAGGTAAGCAGAGGAGGTGAGGGAACTAACTGTTCCCAGACCCCTGCAGCCGTCAAAGGCTGAGCGTGCAGCAGGGGGTTAGGCTGGTTTGAAAATGGTCCAGAGGGAGGGAGGATTGTGCGGTTCATTACTGGACAACCACTGCCATCAGGTGTGCAGATACTCTTTTCCTTCACAGCAGGTGAGTTAACATGTGAGAGCATGGGAGCAAGTAGGGAAGAAACAGGAGCAATAAAGGGAAAGAAAGATTAATGCATTGGAAGAACCTCTCTAAGTAAACTCTTCATTTTTATTCATTGAGAGATTGTTAAAAGCTGTTCTCCATACGTTTTCAGGTATTGAAGAAGGAAAAGAAAAGCCAAAATTGGACTGAACAACAGAGGCAACATGGAGGATTGTTTCTGGCTGCATGGAAGATTTCTCATCCCCAACAGAGGTTGGCGTGGAGAGGAATCTTTTGGAAAGGGGGAAGCTAAATGGGCCCTCTGCTCAGTGCAAGGATATTTTGGGGTTTTATATGGAGGGAAAATGATTTTAGTTAAGAATAATGATGTTTCAATCTGCATTCCTATTTCTTCATGCTTGCATGTGACATACATATATAAGATGTATATTTATCTCCACGGCACTCTCAATGAGCATTTCTTGCATCAAATAAGTCATTAAACCATTAAATCATTAAAACTTTTCCACCAAGAACAATGAGTCCATCCTCTGTATTGTTTGAGAAAAGCCTAATCAGATAGATCTAATATGGAGAAACAAAACAATCCTATATATTTCAAAGTACAGTGTGAAAATACAATAGAAGTTAATTGCATGAATGTATCTGAAGAAGAATTCAATCTGACTGAAATATTAATGTAACACTATGTAACAGCTGCCTTAAATCAGTGATGTTAACAATTTTATCGGTCCAGTAAATCCTTATTTGCAGTGTTAGACTACCTAAATACGATGCAACTTTTCTTAAACAGACCTAAATAAAGATCAAATTATCCCTCTGTTTCTGTTTCTTCATGCTAATTCTTGAAATTCCAAATGGATTGATGACATTTGAATAATACATTTTCAGGTTTTCCAGCATCAACTGTAGATGATATTTCTACATGAGGATTTTTCTTCTTGTTTTCCTAGTACAAGACCTGATCCTGCATTTTCAAGTTATAAGTTCTCAGTAGATGGGCTGAGCCACTAGTGTTGTACCAGAGAACATTTAAGTCTTACTTCAGGAAGGCACGTAAGCAAATATTTAAAGTTAAACAGTTGCCTGTTTGTATTAGGAATTCAGTTGCAAAATACTAGTGATCATTTAAACTTGACAAGATTCTGTTTAGTTATCAGACAATCAAGAAAGAACTCTAGTAGGCAGAAAAATTGTCTAGAATTTAAAAAAAAGTGAAAGGAATACTTTTCAGCAAAAATTTTTTTATAAAAAAGTAACTTTAAGATCCAAATCTCTTGGTATTCACATCACACATTTATTCATTAGCATATTTAGATGTATTTATTTTAACACATACAAAGTACTTCAAAGATGCATGATGTTAACGTGTGATTTTTATTAAAGGGATTTCTGCAGAGTTTTAATATTACTTAATCATGTTTCTGCTCTGGAACAGTTCTGGAGGAACCTGGTCTCATGCAACTCATGACATGCCTCCACAGTATTTTTTTAAATGTACATGTATTTATGTACACACTAATGTACATGTACTTATGTACAAAGTAAAAAGTACAAAGTAAAAATTAAGGCTTCTGTGATTATATTGTCTTTGTGACTGTCTGCCTGTCCTCAATAATTTTTAACTTGTTGATCAGAATTGCAAAGATTTCAAAGCTAGGCAAGTTACTAGAAAGTTCATGGAAATAAGTTGCCAGATAAAGAAGGAGGACCTCCTCTGATGGTCCCACAGAGGGAGAGGACAGGACACACAAAACCAGCAGAATTTGGAGGCAAATTAGCTGTAGCCGTGTGGCCTTGTGTTAGGGATATTATGTTCTGGTCCTGAGCTGTACATTACATCTGCAGTCATCCTGCACTATGGTTACTCTCTCCACAGGTAGCTAGGACTTGATTTTAATAGACGGTTGTTATTGGAGGCGGTAAGATGTCTGTTATATGCAACAGGTTTTCCAAACTCAGGAAGGAAAGAAAACATGGATTCAGTCATGCGTAGTGAGCTAGGAACTTATGGAATGTTTAAAGTCACTGCTTCTGAAAGCTGTGGTGGCACATGGAAGTACTGGTGGGCAGTGAATGTGCTAAGGAATCTGGCTGTACTTTCCAACAGCAGCAGCAGCAGTGACGGACATCCCCTTGTGACAGATTATCAACTGCAGCTTAGGGTGGGAAGCCCAAAGCACAAACCCTGTTGACTTGTTTGTCATTTGAAGAACTTGAATGACTTGTACTCTGCTGTTAAGTCTAGTACATTTTTGCAGCTTTTTTCATGGGGATTGTTTCCTTCACTGCATTCAAGAATTCATTCTGATGGAAAGATTGTGTTAAATAAAAATAAATGCTGAAATGCCACACAGCTGTACACACTCTGCTAGAACACACTCTGAACATCTCTGCTGTATTTATTGCACAACTGAATGGCTGAGACCTCAAAAACTGGCTGTTGATGGAAAGATTCCTCTTTCTCAGCAAGTTTTGCACCTGCTCAAGATAAGTTTTTCTTCTAATAACATATCGGTTTAGGTGATATTGGAAATGTAATAAGAATATAAAGAGAACAGAAACATCGGAGACCAAAATTGCATAGCTGAATCCATAGGTAGGTGTGCAAGTAAAAGAAGACTCCCTTTCAGAGGTACAGCATAGGGACACTTTAAATTGTCATCCTTCGTATCTGTGAATTTGTGAATATTCAGCACCTCAAAAAAATAGAATATTCAGCACCTCAAAAAAAAAAAAAAAAAAAGACTACCAATCTTAGATCTTGCTTAAGCCCCTGAGGTTAGCAATGTTAGCCAAAGGCACTGTATGTGCCACAAAATGTGGTGGGTTTCATTTGGTTTGAGGAAATTTGTAGTATTCTAAGAAGGTTTGAACTCAGTTTGTCTTCTCAGATCTCAAAAAGTTCTCCACCTGAGAACGATGAGCTTTGAATCATCATATTTAAAGTCAAAAACATTTTAGAGCATTAAATCCAGCCTATGATGTATGAACCATGATATAAATAACTTCGGGGCCTGTGTACCCAGAGAGCACTCTTCTAGACTGTGTTCATTCCCTTTAGAATTACACAATCCATCATTCTTAAGAAAGATGATGGATGAATGATGACTAAAGTAAAAGTCACTTGTAAGCTTGCCAAATTTCAACCATCTTGGCTGAAATTGTCCTTGAAAGGTATTTCTCTTGGGGGAACTATTTTTTTGGTGGAAAACTTTTTGTCAGAACAAGTCATCTATTTCAAAGTGCAAGTCTATGAAAAAAAAATCATGTCTGGAAAACTTTATTCTTCTCTTGCTGTGGAGTTGGGTCTTTGGAAGAAGGATAGCATCTATGTTAGTAACACTTCTGAATTTATGGGGAAAATATATTTGTCTTTGTCAAAGTTTTAGAAAAAATATGCTTGAACATATGCATGCACAGGTAATTCTCCAAAGTGTTTATCAACTTTGGGGAATCATCCATCTTGTGGCTGAACAGGATTTTTCCTACTATCCCTGATCTGTGGTCCTTCTCCAGGTCTGACTACCCAAGACGCACACCAGAAAGGGGACTCCCCAACTTTGGTTCCCATGTATTGTCAAAACCTCCCCAAAGCTGCCTAGAACATGTATGAAGGAAGCAAAGCTTTGATGAAAACCTGAGTGACGAGAATAGGTTTTAGATGGATAAACTAAGTGAAAAAACTCCAGCTTTTCCCTTGAGGACTGCAGTAAAATTAACTTAGTAATGTTTATTGAGTATGTCATAGCTGTAATGATAAACCACATAGAAAACATAGGCAACCCTGTGAAAGAATCATTAGTTTTGTTGTCAAGAGAATAATATAGCATGCAGTAAATAAGGCAGGCTGCCACACCTTGAACCACAAGGAAAAAACAAAATACAGTTTCATCATTCAGTGGGCACCATCCATCATGTGGTATGAATGAGGCAAAGGAAAAAATATTGTGTGATCATCTAATTAAAGGCAATATCATACTTCATACTCACAAGGGGCCAAATTAATGTTGAACTGGTTGCCTTAATTCTGACATTACCTCACTCTTGAATGCCTGGCTTTGCAATCTTAATAATACTCTCTTGACTTAGTATAGAACACAAAAAAAGAGGGAGATTTTTTTTAAGTCCAGTTACAAAGTCTAGCCACAGAGTTGCCATGAATTTCAGCATGAACCTATCCCCCGTTTGGCTTCAGAAAGCTCATACTCGCTTCCTGCATGAATTTAGCTACCCCAAAACTTATATGCACAGTTCCTATACCACTCTGTTACAAAGGGGTTGCCATAATTTGCAATCTTTCACCATAATTTCAGAATTAAATTATTTTAATCTGCAGTTTGGCTTGTGTGTGATAAAACTGTTGTTTGCTGTCTCTCTGTAGCTACTGTTTTGTAGCTACTAATTTTAAAGGAAAATGACAAATATTTTCACTATTTGTAAGCTGATACTTTGTTTCTCTGGCTACATGAGTAACGGCTAAATTACCACCAGTGCATGTCAAGTACTTGGACACTGTGAGTAGACTGAAAAATGGCTATCTATTCTGCAGGCTCCCATGTGGCAGCTTGTAGTGACAGTGTATGAGGCATACGCTTCTTAGTTTTCCCTATTGAATTTGCTTTTCAAAGACTATTTCAAATCCTAACAACAATTTCTTCTTCATGTTTTGTTTCTGTAAAGGTTGGTCAATATACAGGGCTCTGATAAACACTCTGGTAGCCTTTGAAGACCATTAGACTGAGCACTGAAAGGGTTTATAATCTAAAATTTGAGTTATAGTCCTGAAGAGACCATCAACCTGAGGTTTGCATCACTGAGGTAGGTTTGGTGTTCCTGCCCTGGGAGTAAAGGAGCAAGCAGTAGGAGATGTGTAGGTGAGGTTGCCTCTGAATGCAGCCTTGGAGAATTGACACTACTAATCCTGTCTTTTAATGCGCCTGTTTTTCATGTGAACAGGGGCAAATGCTGGTGACAGGCATTTTCCATCTGCAGCAGCAAAGGACAGCTCCTAATCAAAGCACCGTGCATCCTAGTAGAAGAAGTCAGCTCCACTACGGTATTGCAGTTGCTCTGCTCCTGTTCAGAACTTCACCTGCTGGTCTACCCAGCTGCTTAAACTGCACACAGGTCTTGCAGGGAAGGAAAGAAACCTGGGAGTGTTATCATATATTTGGGCCATTATGTTTGCCCCAACATGTATGAACATGTGTTGTAGAAGTGCAGGTGTCTTCCATGCGTCTTGTCTGCAGTATTAAACCTGAGGTTTGACTATTGCAGAGGTCCCAGGAAAAAAAAGCAGCTGCAGGTTTGACTTTCTACAATGGCAGTCATCTCTCCTCTTTCTGAAGCAAGAGGAGCAAAGGGGAAAGGAAATTAGCATTGAAAGTAAAAAGAACTAGCTGTTAACATCTGTGTAGAGTAGTACTTAGGTGCTTGCTGAACTTAAAAGTGCATGCATAGATGCTTTTCAGTGCAGAGGCTTTGCTGAATGAGAGGCAAGTGGACTTGCAGGTGGGATGCTTTCTGTAGTGCTTTTAATGACATAATGAACTGAAAGAGCTTTTTGTACTTAGAGTGAAAATAGGTCTTTTGAGCATAGTGACTTCCTCTTGTACTATTAAGTAACTTTAAGAACAGAACTGTCCAATTTACAGACCATAAACATCAAATATATTTAACATATATTCTCCAAAATAAGCAATTTTATTTTTATCAAAATGCACTCTGTTCTGTTCAAGTAACAGATGGAAATCAATGGATTTTAGTGTAACTCAGAAGAGGAAGTTGTAGTTTTATTCCCTTAAGTGCCCTTTTCTTGTTCAGACCGCAGCTGTAAAGGGATTGGAACCTCAACACAATACATGCCAGCAGGGAAATTTGAAAGGTAGGCCACAGACTTCGTGGCCCACCAGAGGAGGCATCTGCTGTTCCTTAGAGCTGAGTAAAATAAGGCAGAAGTAAAATAGCATCTTTTTCATATAATTCATGTTGTAGTTAGTCATCATGTCCAAGTTCACCATTTTATATATAGCCTGGGTATTAAAAAGTAAACATCTACCATTAGGCTGGAGAAGTATCTCCACAGTGTGCATTCTAATTATAGAGATTGCTATGGTACAGTCAGTACTAGGACATAATATCTCAGTGCTTTTTTAATATGCAGATCGTCCCCACTGTATGTATGTTGTTTACATAGAAGTTAAGCGTGCACATGCATACAGATACATATATACACACAGACATGTATACACGTGGACACACATGATCTTCTGTAGAGTCAGATGTTAAATGGCCGTTAGCTGGAAAGGAACCAGGCACTGTGAAAGGTGTCATTCCTGACCTGGGCAGTAATTCCACCATGACATAGCAATAGGGATGATGTGCGGCTGCAGTACTCTGCAGTACTGCATTTCTGGATGTTTAATTTTGCAGGCAGAGCCATGCCTGGCTAGTTTTCTACATATAATCGTCTTAACTTCTTTACTATGTAAAATAGAATAAATTGTTCTTACTCAATAATGGTTCCTAATTTGACTTCTAAGTTTACATCTGACAGGTGTAATGGGATAAAAGAGAGGGAGGTCACTCCTTTTCTGCTACCGGTATTAAGCTGCAAACCATTTTCTCTAGAGATGGCTTAACAGGAATGTCTTTAGTCACAGAGTGGGAAGAGGCAATTAAGCACACACTTAGGCAGCAAAAGTGTGATAACGGAGGACCTCAGCTACCTGTGTGTAGTCTGGCCAAGAGTCACCATGGAACAAGTTACAAAGAAGGAATTTCTTGAATGATTGGTTCTTGAAACAAGTGGCTGTGGCGTACACAAAGGCAGGGAGGGCTCTCAAACCTGGGTGAAGCTCAGGAGCTCGTTGGAGACATGATCCCAGCTGAACCATTAAGCAATACTGACCACAACATGATTACAGTCACCCTGCCTGGGGAAGGGAAGGTACCAAGGCTTTGTACAGTGACCCTAAACATTGGAGAGGAGTGGCAGGGAGGACAGGAATGTGGGTGGGGGGAAAGATGTAAAAAGCTGTCACCGTCTGGAGGTGACTTGCCTCCAGCAAACTGTTCCACGAAGGAGCTCCCTTGGCACAGACAGTGGGAGCTTCTGCCATCCAACAGGAACGTTTTGCAGTGAGCACTCATGAGGCAGCTCTGGGGACCTGTGTAAGAGAAGATAAACTAACCTGGTTAGAAAAATCACCTCAGTTAGGTGTAGCCTACAGCTAGGTACACCTCCAGTCCAGCACTCAGTCACGGTGGGGTCGGGCCTCTCTCTCTGCGGAGGCCATACAGTTAGGCAGGATTTTGAGCTCATTCCTCAGAGGAGGAGCTACTGAGGCCAACCCTTATGTAGAAATGGTGCCATAGGCATCCTGCCAAGGACACCACAGTGTGTAAAATCCCAGGTCTGAGGAAAAAATACGTAGACATGTGACACTGTATTGTGATACTTCTAACGTCAGAACCACTGTTGGGATAGGCATAGTTAGATGCATAAATACATATAGTGGTATAATTATATTCTAGCTGTTTCTGGTGTTACGGAGTTTTTGGAGAGAGCCACAATACTGAATAGGTGGTAAGCTTAGAAAGGGGTCCGCTGGGTGGCCTATGATACATTCACATCAGGAACACTTATAAAGTCAAGTACCTGGCTGCCACTGCTGTCGGGGTTACGGAGGTGGGTTTACTGCACAGTGTGGGAGCACACCATTTGTACCGGCCCACAGCTGAGCTCTGTAACGTGTGGTACTTTTCCTTCAGCAGGAAGTCCCTGTAGCCCAGGCCATCCCAGGAGCTAGCCAGGTCTGGGCTGCAAACACATACTCTGCTCTGCTTGTAAACTCAGCTCCTATAGGGCGACGCACATTAGCATGTGGCATAGGTATGTTTGGGGTGTGTGTCTGGAGATTTCAGACTAACTCGAAGGAAAAAAAAAAAAAAAAGATGTAAGGCTTTGTTTAATAGAGCGTTAATTATGCAGGTACTGGAAGATTTCTAGTTCCTTTCAGCACTTTCACTTGGCATTTAGATTCTGCTGGATATACTTAATTTTTTAAAACCCTCTACATTTTGCAGTTTACACATTTGCATAGCGTAGGACTACTGTCAGGAACATATATCTGCAGATCTGGGGCATAAGCTGTTCTCATCGTTTCAGTGGGATGGAGAAGAGAAAACAGTTCAAAGGAGGAGGATGGGGGAAGGGAAGCATTTCCATATTTTTTTAAGGAATCATAAAGACACACAGGCAAGTGTGTCAATCATGAGACATAGTTGTCTATTTAATATTGTCAGGAATACAAAAGTTCACAGAGCACATGTGTGAGAAGGTGCTGCGCTGCCTTGACTACATGATCTGCATGATACATGTCAGAAGATGGGAATGTTGCTATGGCAATTCTTCCCTCTCCTGAATACTAAGTTGACAAAGAAGCCAGTCCACAATCAGGCAGGCTCATTTATGAACTTGCCTGCTCGGAGATGCTAAATACTATTTATAGTTTCTCTTGAAAGGAGACAACATTGTTTTCTACCCTGGCCTCTCATGGCCCTGCACCCCAGTCCTCCTATATTCCCAAGGTTTTTTGTGATATGGAAGCTGAAGACAGAGATTTAACTGAATTTTGTGCTGAAGGCTGTTGGGGTTTTCCCTTAGCTTATACAGTGTCCTTCAATTTCTAGCTTGCTAAGAAGGCAACAGACAGATGAGTCTCTCTGCATTTCCAAAAGCCATCTTGCTGTTTTATGAAGTTCTGGATTAAGTAATCCATAAATCTTTACTTTCAGTCTGCAGAGGAGTAGCCTGTTCCCATTTATGTTTCCCCCGGCAGGACAGCGAGAGAGGGACTGGAAGCCTGTTGGTTCCCCCTACCTACCTTTTAGCTGGGCAACCCTTAGAGCCCATCCTGTCCTTGCTTGTACTGTTGAGCCTTTCCCACCGTGCTGTGAGGGTACTGTGATGGGAACGTAATGCCTTTACCACCAGCTCTGCTAATTGCACCTTTGATTTCCCTTAGAAATAATATTCTGTTTCATTCCCTGCCCTAAAAATCTGTATAGTACTGCTTTGTGGACCCAAAGCAACTGGCAGCTCCATTGCAGAGGTGGCAAACTTCAGTAGATGCAGTGATTCCTGTATTATGGTGTTTCCCCATTGCCCAGATTGTATCATGTTTCCTACCAGCAGGCTCTGATTTCAGTTATTTTCCTTTTACCTAATTTTCATTGTGTAGACTGGAATATTCCCTGCTAGGAAAATTCTACATGTTTGATTCAGGCTAAATACTGGGAGGAAATTTTCTAAGATGGCTCAGGCACTCCAAAAATGAAGATAAGGAAAAATAGACTGAATTGTCCATATTAAAAAAAAAGTTCCATCAAATTAGTTGATCACATTGTTTTTATTTGGGGCTTTTTTCCTTTTTTTTTTTCTTCTTTTTTTTGGTCAAGATGGATGCTGCTTTAGGGAACTGTGGAACTGTGCAGGGAGGGAGGATTTAAAAGCCTTATCTGATGTGCCTTAAATGAGGCAGGACAGCACAGGAAGAGAAAGGGGAATCTGAAGACTGCTTTGCAGAACTGGATGCTCTGCTTACATATGTGATGTTGGGCAAGTTACTTAATTTTACCACTTCACAGTTGGCCGTTAACTTTTTTTATAGTTTGAAATGTTTATTTAGCACCTCCCATAGGCTCTAAAAGTAGTAAAATAAATGAGTTCTGGAAGAGCAAATGAGCAAGGCAATAGGTATCATTGAAAATTATGGCAATCTATATACCAAATCACTCCAATACCCACCTCAAACAGAGAACGTACCCAGCATATGGATTTATCTGATGCTTCAGTGCTCAGTTATAGAGTAACAGCCAACAGAAAATACAACAATCTGTCATGGGGAGAAACATGACCAAAACAGCAATAAAAGAGAAATTTTATGTCCAGTTTATGTGTGCACAGATTCCAATAAGACTACTGAACTCTCTCAGACAAGTCAAAGGTTGGTGTAGGTGAAGAGGCGTCTGCAAATACAGGACATCTTTGGAAACTTCGGGAACAGGTGCTTTCCAGAGAAACGTGTGCCTTCCTGATGTAGCATTCATGTGTTCTCTGTAGGAACAAGAAATTGATGGAAGAGTTTTAAATTTAAGGCTTAACTCTGTAATGCATATGCAGGCATAATTTGGACACCCCAAAAAAACCTTATTGACTTAATTATTTATTTTGTGTCTGGTTTCTAATGCGCTCACCAAAAGAGCATTGCTCAGTCCAGCTGCTCTGAGGTTTTTGATACCCATCTGACTCAGAGGCAGAGCTTCAAACCACAGTGTTCAGTACAGAGACATCAGATGTTTTCACAGTGCAAAGGACACAGGAGTGAAAAGCATTTACTTGTTTAGCAGGCGTAACACAGAGAGGACACTTAGCAGTTAGCAACCACCCATACCTAGGATTCTTAAACTATGCTCTTTCTTCTTTCTTTTCCATTTGAACTCTTTTTTTTTTTTCCCCAGAGATTTAAAGGACAAACTTGAGAAGCCACCTCTGCTGCAGGTACTTTCCATGTTTCTGAGTGAGCAGGCCAAGAAAAACAGCAAACGAAGGTAATTTTCCTAGTGTCCGCACCAGCTAGAAAAGATGATGAACAGCAGCAGAAAATTCACTGACAATTTTAGCATACAGAGCAGCTCACCCTGCTAAAGGGGGACCAACGTACATTGTACCAGCATTGCTGTGCCTCTGGGTCAAGTTGTTGTACTGCAGCTTACCCAGAGCAGGTGTGGATGTCATGTCTGGAAGGACTGCAAAGCTTAGATTTCCCTGTTCAAATAGTGGCTTTTGCCTCATGCTGCCAAAAGCTGTCCGTGACCGTGAAGCATCGTCTTGGATGTGACCAGGAGAGCTTCCTTGGCTGCGCTGTTTGCAGGCTATCTGCTTCTAGTGACCACAGCATGACCCCTTCACTTTCACCACTGAAGCTGAGAATCGCTTGCCTGCCCCTGGAAGCGCTCCTCAGCATTCACAGCCATGAAAAACCACAAGAGCTGGAGAAAAATGAGATTTATTCAGAAAGAGGGTATGAATCCAATTAGAGCAAAATAAACAGTCTACACGACACATTTCTTTCTCACCTCTGCAGAAGCTGATCTAGCTAATCCCTTTGTGTTCTAACAGGAAAATAATCGACACCTTACAACTCTGAAGCCAGTATCGGAGGACTCAGGCAGCAAACACCAGCTGTCCGGGCCTCCAGCCCATCCGGCTCTGTGTTTGTTACTGTGAGCCAGCAGCTGCCTCTTGTGTGTCCTCAAACTTTCTGCAGTGGTGCCTACATGCAAGCACTGACTTGGGGCCACATCTCATTTTCTTATTCCCAAATAAGCATACTGCTTTGCTGCCATGATGCGAGTTTCCTAAATAAGATGATGTTCTGGGAAAGAGATCTTCCTGTGTGCGCAGGAGACAGTCATTTCTTTCTGCAAGCGTGGCGTTCACATAGGCTGCACTGACATCCTGTGGCTCGATTTCCCTGCCTGGAAGGAGCACGAAGGGACAGCTTCACCCCTGTTGCCAGACCCCTCCACGTCCCCCCTCTGCTCCCTGTGGGTCACTGATGCCCCATCCAAACCCTCTGGGACAGGAAGGGGCACTTGCCCTCTTGCTGAGTCCAGCACTGGCTCCTGCCCGCTGTACCAGGCTGCTGGACACGGGACCTGGTCTCACCGCAGCTGTCACCTCACCCAGACAATGTCAGCCTGGGGAGCCAGTGACCATCTCCCCCCGGCCTTTTTGGCATCCCTGGGATCACTGCCCAGCTGAGCAGGGCAAGGATGAGCTGTAGTGACCCATCGCTAGGTGGGGGTGTTGCTGGCAGGGCAGGGGCTTTTTTAAGGGAAAACTGATGAGGATGCTTCACACACCCCCAACCTCTGCCCACCAGGACTCCAGGTGGAGCACAGACGGCACTCGCCGCACACATTCACAGCACTGAGCCCTGCTGCAGGGCACGCAGGGTCTGCAGCGAGCTGCATCCCCCAGCCTGGGCTCAGACACTGTGCGGAATAGCACCCAGCCCCATCAGAAGTCGAGTTTAATTTTACCTTCCCCTGGGGAATAGTGTTAATCTGTAACTTTTTAGGCATCACTTGATCAGCTGAATAACAGCTATTAGCTTTGGACTCTAGGCATTTTTATGAGATATTAGTTCCAGGGCTTGTGGTTTGGCATAGAAAGCATATTATTCACACACAAAACAACTGCATTAAAATAACATTAGGAATCTGGCTTAAACTGACAAAACCTAGGAAACTCAGAATTAAGGCTGAAAGTATGTCCTTAGCTCACCCACCGCGTGGCTGGTACCACAGCTCAGATGGTATGTCAGGCCCACCAGCTGCAGCCCCAGCTGCCTCCTGCTGAGCCGTGCTCCCTCCTTTTCCAGGGAGGAAACAGGGCTGCACCTCAACCACAGTCCCACCACCCTTGGGGAGCAATGGCCTGTCTTTGTGCCATGGAGCTCTCATCCAGTCGGACAAGGTTTGGGACTTCAGTGTAATGCAGCTCTTTTCTGTGCGTCTTTACTTACAGAGTTGGGTTCCTCCCGTGTCACCAGCATCACCATGGTCAGAGCAAAAACTGCTAAGAAAGCAACACAGGCTGAGGAGGAATTTGTCCGGCGTGTGGTCAGAGGTAAGACATGAGCCAGACAAGAAAATCCACATGGTTCCTTGCTTTGACCTGCCCTTGATTTGCTTTGATTGATCAAGGTACCACAGCCAGAATGAAATGCAGCCAGGGCAGCAGCTGCCAGCTTGTGCTGGGGGCTCGGCCGCGATGGCTGGCTGGGGGTAGCACCGGCCCTGAGAGAAGCAGACGGGCCTTTCTGAAACCTGCTGGGGGAAAATCCTTGGCCCAGAAAGCACCTTCTAAGGTTCACTTTGTGGATTGCCTTACTGCAAGGGAACTGAGGCCAAGAAGTAATGCGGGGACACAGGTTGCTGTCACCAGAGCTGAGGGGGGGAGGGGAACTTGTGCACAAGCTGTGCCAAAGGGCTCCCCTTTCACAGGGCCTTCAGTCAGGGGAAGCCACGCTGCACGTCAAGAAATCTGTGTCGTAGCATCCAGTGGCTGAAAAATGAAGGAACGTCCCCAAAAAGGTCATGTGGTGGGTCAAAAAGCAGCAGTGCTGGGGACATTCCCAGTCAAAACATCTGCTGTGCTCCCGTTTTTCTCCCAAAGCCCTGCCCTTGATCATGGGACACAAATATCAAAATGCTCATCTGGCTGCTGGCTTTCCAGAAAGTGTATCTGAGCTCTGGAAAAGGAGATCTCAGCTGCAGCATGTTTGCTGCAAAAGCAAACAAAAGCAGTATCACGGCTCACATCCTCCAAGAATCACCACAGGACCCTAGGAAGGACCAATCTGCCCACTCCTGGTGACAGACTGGCATGATTCTTTTTAAGATGTCTTTTTTTTTCTTCTATGGGCAAGTATTTGCCTCCAGTTTGCAGTAAAATCAGCTTCTGTAAAAACATATATGAAATGAGCTTCACTTCTGCTCTACCCATTCCTTTTATTTATGAGCTCTGCCATTTTGTATGAAACAATCCAAGATGTTCGTGCGTGAGACATCTCTCAAGGATAAACCACAGTAAAGGGAAAAAAAAAAAACCCAAACAAAAAAACCAAACAAAACCCCCAGAAGGTAGCAGCCAAAAAAAAAAAAAATTCTGTTCAAATTGCAAGGTTGTCACACTGCTCTGTAAAAAGGGGTGCACCTTAACCATATTGGGTGTGATTTTCTCCTCTTGGTGAGGTGAGAGAGACATTTGTTATTCCTATCTTGGAAGCAAAACAGAATAATTATTGCCTTTCCCAGCAAAGGCAAATGCAACTGAACTTAGCTGTGTGCTTTTTACTTGTGTGCCATAAACCAACACATTCCCTCGCTGGCTGGCATTTGCAACAGACCACAAACACAGTACTACACCTGGCACCAAATCTGTATTTTAGGTCAGAACTACATTCTGGTGATAAGATGAAGGATGCTTGTTCTCTGGACACACTGTCCCAGAAACACTGTAGCTAAATTTACCATAGAATAATTCCAGTTTAATTCTTAGGAGGTTTTCTAATGCAAAATAAATGTTTTGCTTGTTGTGGAACCATTCTCCAAACATAACCTGGGACCCCAGCATCAAGTTTCCTTGGTCTTTTAAAGTTGCTGAGTGTCTCTGTGCCTTTTAGAGTACAGCTAGTGCCACAGGTACTCACAGCTTCTGAAAAAGCAGTCTGAAATGAGTGGGTGCTGCGTGACATAGGGTCTGTGTCCGCAACACGCAAATGATGACCATATGTGAATCAATCCTAATCCTCTGCTATAAAAAAAAAAAAAAAAAAAGCTGAGCCTAAAAATAGCAAATAGTAAAATCTCCTCCACATTGGGCCCACCTTGTGCCACAGAGCCAGCGTGACCCGTTATGGAGCAAACACCTGTGCCTTGCATGTCCCACAGCCGCAAGGTGCTGTACGGTGCCTCCCCTGCACACGAGCATGCGCTTGGCCTTTGAATTTCATGAGGCAGCTGCTCAGAGCTGTGCCAGCGGGTGTCTATGGGATGTACATGCAGATGTACACATACGAGCAGTGTATTTACAGAAAATGATAGAAAATAAAATAGGCCAGGATGGGGTTTCAGGTGCCACCTGGAAGGTTTTTTACCAAAAAAATAAAAGTTGAGACTGCAGTTGTGTTCAACTTATTAAGTACGTTGTGCCCCTTTAAAAATATGGTTGAAATGGCAGGTGATTGTTCCCGTATTAAGGAAGGCTTAAGAATGACTGACAAGATCTACTTTTGCAGCTCTTATTTCTGCCAATCAAATTACCGAGGACAAGACTGAATAGTGCATATTTAGAAAATGTATTTTTAAAGTTGGGCTTTGACGGAACAGTAACTTCATGAGAAAGTGAAGCCTTCCCTTCCCAACTAGCTGTGGCTGAAATACCCCAAACAGAACGGGGAAGGGGAAGGGGAAGGTATAACGAAGAAACAAAGCCATAAAAAAAAAAGGCAGTTTTGCCAGATGTGCACCTGCACCCTACACAGAAAGTGTAATTTCTTCAAAGAAGAAATCTAGGCTTGGGATCAAATCTGGGTGCTCATACCCAAGGGCTTTGATCAGAAGAGACAGGCAAGGAAGGAGAGGCGGGGGGGCAGCCCTGTATGTTAGGGGGTGCTCTGGTTGTCTAGAGCCTAATGATGGTGACAGTAGGGCTGAGTGCTTATGGGCAAGAATCAGGGGGAAGGCCAACCAGGCAGATATCCTGGTGGGAGTCTGTTAGAGGCCACCCAACCAGGATGAAGAGGTAGATGAAATATTCTATGAGCAGCTGGGAGAAGTCTCACAATCATTAGACCTTGTTCTTGTGGGTGACTTCAACCCACCAGATGCCTGCTGGAAACACAACACAGCAGGGAGGGAACAGCCTAGGAGGCTCCTGGAGTGTGTGGCAGGTCCCTTCCTGACACAGCTGGTGAATGAGCCACGAGGGAAGGCGCCCCGCTGGGCCTGTTGTTTGTGAACAGAGAAGGACCTGTGGGTGATGTGATGGCTGGAGGCCATCTTGGGCACAGCAAACGTGAAATGATAAGAGTTTTCAATTCCTGGAGAAGTAAGGAGTGGGGTCAGCAGAACTGCTGCCTTGGCCTTCCGGAGGGCAGACTTTGGCCTGTTGAGGAGCCTGGTTGACAGAGTCCCTTGGGAGGCAGTCCTGAAGGGCCAAGGAGTCCAGGAAGGCTGGACACTATTTGAGAAGGATATCCTAAAGGCACAGGAGCAAGCCACCCCCATGTGCTGAAAGATGCACCTTCAGGGAAGAAGACTGCTCTGGCTGAACAGAGAGCTGTGGCTGGAGCTCAGGAAAAAAAGAGTTTATGACCGCTGGAAGAAAGGACAAGCAGCTCAGGAGGACTACAAGGATGTTGTGAGGTTATGCAGGGAGAAAATTAGACGGGCCACAGCCCAGCTAGAACTTAATCTGGCTATGGCCATAAAAGACAATAATAAATGTTTCTATAAATACATTAGCAACAAAAGGAGGGCTAAGGAGAATCTTCATCCTTTACTGGATGTGGGGGTGTCCTGGTTTCAGCTGGGATGGAGTTAATTTCTTCTTAGTAGCTAGTACAGTGCTGTGTTTTGGCTCTGATGTGAGAACAATGCCGATAGCACACTGATGTTTTCAGTCGTTGCTGGGTGATGTTTATACTAAGTCAAGGACTTTTTGGTTTCTTGGGCTTTGCCAGCAATAAGGCTGGAGGGGCGCAAAGAATTGGGAGGGGACACAGCCAGGACAGCTGACCTGAACCAGCCAAAGAGGTATTCCATACCATGGGACGTCATGCTTGGTATATAAACTTGGGGGGTTAGCTGGGGCCTGCAGATCGTTACTCGGGGACCAGCTGGGCATCTGTCAGCAGGTGGTGAGCAGTTGTGCTGTGCATCACTTGTTTTCCTTTCTCCCTTTCCCTTTGGATTTTATTCTTTCCCCCACCTTTTCCATTATAACTGTTGTTGTTGTGATTATTATTATTTCCTTTTTAATCTGTTTAAATTATTGAACTGTTCTTATCTCAACCCTCGAGATTTACATTCCTTTTCAATTCTCCTCCCCACCCCTCTGGGTGGGGGAGTGAGCAAGCGGCTGCGTGGTGCTTGGTTGCCGGCTGGGGTTAAACCAGGGCACAGGGGAAAACTTAGTGACAAAGGATGAGGAAGACCCTGAGGTACTTAATGCCTTCTTTGCCTCAGTCTTTAACAGTAAGACCTGTTGTTCTCTGAGTACCCAGCCCCCTGAGCTGGAAGACAGGGACGGGGAGCAGAATGAAGCCCCATAATCCAGGGGAAATGGTTAGCACCTGCTACACCAGCTAGATACTCACAGGTCTATGGGACCTGATGGGATCCACCCAGGGGTACTGAGGGAGCTGGCAGAGGTGCTCACTGAGCCACCTTCAACCATTTATCAGCAGTCCTGGCTGACCAGGGAGGTCCCAGCAGACTGGAGGTTGGCCAATGTGACACCCATGTACAAGAAGGGCAGGAAGGAGGATCCAGGGAACCACAGGTCTAGTAGTCTGACCTTGGTGCCAGGGAAGGTTATGGAGCAGATCATCCTGAGGGGCATAACGTGGCACATGCAGGACAATCAGGGGATCAGGCCCAGCCAACATGGGGTTATGAAAGACAGGTCCTGCCTGATGGACCTGATCTCCTTCTGTAACAAGGTGACTCAGTGGATGAGGGAAGGGCTGTGGATGTTGTCTACCTAGACTTCAGTAAATCCTGAAACTGTTTCCCACTGCATTGTCCTGGATGAACTGGCTCCTCATGGCTTGGACAGGTAGCCTCTTCACTTGGTAAAAAAACTGGCTGGGTGGCTGGGCCCAAAGCATGGTGGTGAATGGAGTTACATCCAGCTGGCAACCTGTTACAAATGGTGTTCCCCAGGGCTCAGCACTGGGGCCAGTTCTGTTTGATATCTTTATCAATGATCTGGATGAGGGGATCAAGTGCACCCTCAGTACTCTGCAGGCAACACCAGCTTGGGGGAGAGTGTTGATCTGCTGGAGGGCAGGAAGGCTCTGCAGAGGGATCTGGGCAGGCTGGACCAGTGGGCCAAGGCCAATTGCATGAGATTCAACAGGGCTCAGTGCCGGGCCCTGCACTTGGGTCACACCAGCCCCACACAGCGCTACAGGCTGGGGGAAGGGCGGCTGGAAAGTGCCTGGTGGGAAAGGGTCTGGGGGTGCTGGCTGGCAGCCAGCTGAACGTGAGACATGAGCCAGCAGTGTGCCCAGGTGGCCAAGAGGGCCAACAGCATCTGGGCTTGTATCTGAAGCAGTGTGGCCAGCTGGACAAGGCAAGTGGTCATCCCTCTGTACTCGGCACTGGGGAGGCCGCTCCTTGAACCCCGTGTTCAGTTTTGGGCCCCTCACTGCAAGAGGGACGTAGAGGGGCTGGAGCGTGTCCAGGGAAGGGCAAAGAGGCTGGTGAAGGGTCTGGAGAACAAGGCTTACAAGGAGCGGCTGAGGGAACTGGGGCTGCTTAGCCTGGAGAAGAGGAGGCTCAGGGGGAACCTTATTGCTGTCTGCAACTCCCTGAAAGGAGGCTGTAGGCAGGTGGGGGTAGGTGTCTTCTCCCGAGTAATAAGCAACAGGACAAGAGGAGATGGCCTCAAGTTGTGCCAGGGGAGGTTTAGATTGGTATTAGGAAAAATATCTTCACTGAAAGGATGGCCAAGCATTGGAACAGGCTGCCCAGGGACATGGTGGAATCACCATCCCTGGAGGTATTTAAAAGATGTGTAGCTGTGGTGCTTAGGGATGTGGTATAGTGGTGGCTTTGGCAGTGCTGGGTTAACAGTTGGATTTAAAGTTGGATCTTAAAGGTCTTTTCCAACCTAAACGATTCTGTGATTCTATGATTCTAACCCTTTCCTCCCACTCTGGCTACCACCCACATCTCAGCTCTTCATCAGTCCCCTCCCTCTTCATCTGCTCTTGCTGCCAGGTGGTCTGGCATTCCCTTATCACAGCCTCAAAGGACTCTGCAGTATGGGGGACTGGAAAAACAAACTAAATTCTGCTCCTGACCTAGGCAGGTAGGTCCCCAGGTGCCTGTCCTCATTACAGAGATTGTTTAGGGAGCTGGATCCAGCTGGCAAAGGTTTCTCATTAGGATGGCAAGGCTGAAAATGTGAAGCTGGAGGGAAACTATGTGGTTCTGAAGTAGAGGTGGCCTGGAGGCTGGGGTTAAAGAGGTGGTGGTAAGACTTTTTTTTTTTTTTTTGCCTATTTTATTTTAGCTTAGCATTGTGGGGTTCAGTTAGCTATGGAAGTGGCAGCACATTTTGGGTGGGTTCAGGTTTGTTTGGATTCCCCCCTTCCCCCCCTCCCCTGCTCTAAGGATGTTACAATTTTGCAAGTGTTACATTTTGACTAGTTCTAACAGAGACTTGGGACAGGAAAAAGCCTGGCTTAGGGTTTCTTGAGTCTGGATCTTGTGCAATGTGTGGGAGTTGTGCTCCTGCTATTTTTCTAGTGAGTATATGAGGAAAGGCAGGGAGAGTGGGCAGTGCTTAGACTCTGCTTATTTTTGCACTAGCAAACAGCATAGCTTTGGCAGAGGAAGAAAGATTTCATGTGTTGAGCTGCCATGTTAAAGCCATGGGCAGCTCCTGACAGCATCTTCTCTTTTAGAAATATCACAGATATATGAGAAAGTGGTCAGCAATAGGGCCTACTGCCCTTTTGACTGGAAAGAGTAGATAACAACAGAATGCAAACAGGAGAAAGAAATTAGATGGAGGACAATTGCAGAGGCTTTAAGGGTCTCAAGACTTCGTGTTTCAGGTCTGCTAACCCTGCAGAAGCTCTGTCTCATTTAATGTCATTAGCCAGTCCCCTATGTGAGAGCCCACTTGTGTGGCTGCTAAGAAGCTTTTACAAAATGTGCTTTATGGCCAGTTATAAGCTCTTCAGTGTTCTTACAACAGCAGAATACTTACTTACTGGAATTGTTGGGCCAGCTGGACCACTGTGTATACAGCCACGTGCCTTCCCAGAAGTGGGTAAGGCATGTGTTTGCATGTCCAAGGAAACTTTGCTTGGAGTGCAACTTCACTGTGATTGTTTCAGTGGCTTCTCTGCCCCTTGACTTTGTGTACAGAATGAGAGGTGTTCTGTGTAGCTCAGCCCAAAATCACCAAACTCTGCTCTGTGTACATTTCAAAGGATCAATGAGTCTAACAGCTGCACTTTGTTTGTGATAGTGATAAACGTTAGCTGAGGTAGCTATAGTCTGTTAAGAAATATTCCTGTGTCCGTTGGCTCCTGTTGTCTCTTATTCTGCTCTTTGCACTAATGGCATCTGCACATCCAGCGCTGTTTGGGTGCCAGGTGACCACATGATCTAGCCATCCAATTGCTTTTCAATGATGAATTGCTATAGCTGCTGCTGGCTGCATATGGCAGGTCAGTAGCATTGCCTGGTTACCTGTGGTGAATCTGCATTGCAGCTACTGTTTGCTGAAGGATGTAGCTGAGAAGAGGAGACTTAAGGAAAAAGAGAGGGGAGTGCACACACACAAGTGAAATAATACTGAGGAAAAACTAGAGCAGTTTTTAGTCCTCGGGTCTGTAGTCTAGTTCAGCTGAAGGCATAGGAAAGCTGGGCAAACACAAATGAACTGCCAAACTTCAGAATTAGCCCACCTCATCCATCTATCTTTCCTTCCATTGCGGGGAGGTTGAAAATCTCCATGAAGAAAAATTGCGATCATTGAGTCACTCCAATAGCTGCCATCCTGGCTGCCTGCCCCTGCCAGCCCGCTACACAACTTGTATGCTAATGTTTGGATTTTAGTGGTGGGAAACGAATGTCAGGCTGTACTGTCTTCATGCACCACCGAGCTGTGCTTATGGTTGCTCTTGGCAGAACCAAATGATTAAACAGATAAAACAATCAGCCTTTTTATTTCCAAACATTAACCTAACTGTTAATAAAGCACAACCCGTATCATCCTTATGGACTCTGCAGAGCTGAGTCATATTAAAAACAGGATTTGAATGCTGGAAAAAGTCTCATACTTCTTTCCTGTGCTGAGAGGCAGTACCCAGAGCTTGCCTCGGAGAACTTTGCTGTGAGGAAGCTGGCTGGGCTACAGCTGCCAAGGAAAGCAAAGAGGCTGTGACCTGCATGCTTCGGTGTGGGCGCAGTAGGCTGCTGTGCTGGTGCCCTGGATGGATGGATGGATGGCTGTGTCCCTGCCTTTTCCCTCCCTCCCAGTGCTCAGCAGGGATCTCCTCTCAGCCTCCCAGGGTGGGTGGCAAAGGTTTGTCAGGCTCCGAGGCAGAGGAAATGGAGTGATTCTCCCTCTCAGTGGACTTTGCCCTTGGTGACTGAAGATATTTTTCCCCAAACATCCCCAGCGAAAACAGAGGGGGTTTGTAAATTCATTATGTCACTGAGGAATCTGTTTAATCAGCTGCCTTTCCCTGGAGGCACTTAGCACTTAATGAGAGACATGATGGAAGGAATCAAAATTGGTTTACAAGATTTTAGCCTCAAACCCCCTAGCTGATGCATTGCTGAGTGCGCTGTAATTTAGAGAAGCAAATGGAGACACTGAGCAGCTCTCGCCCTGTCTGTGTGGGTCAGTGCCAGAGGCAAGAGGTGAAGCCTCAAGCTCTGTGTTGCATTGTTCCTTTCCTAGGTGTTATCACAATTAATAGCAAAAGTCTTATTGTTATCAGGAGCCTGAATGGTGCTCCTGGTACAACTTGGCAAGCACTCTTATTGCCCACTTTGCCAGTTACACTAAGGCATATCCTAGTCCAGTTTATCTACGTACTAATTCAAAAAGCAGCCCAATGAGAAACATTGCATATACATGAGAAGGAGCTTTATTCACTAGATAAACAGTGGGACAACAGAGCTGGTTCAAAAAACACTATAAAAACCTTCGCATGTAAAGTAAACGTACAAAGAAAGGGCACTTTCAGAAAACGACTGTGCGTTGTTTGCTTGCTTTCCCTGGTTGCCTGTGCTACCCCTAGTCCTTCCAATTAATAAATAACCCTGCTATCTTAGTGTGATGGGACAATGGGACAGGCTGATGTAGCAGCAGCTCTCCCACTAACAAGTTATGTTTACAGGTGCAAGGTCTTCATGAAATCTCACTCTGAAGGACTCTCTGCGGGCTTGTGCGTGATGTGCCCTCAGGAACGTATGAAGTATTTTATTACTGTAAAATAATTCCCATGCCAGCATCTCATTAGCCTTTACCTTTTAGCTTCTCCACTTCCCCACCTCTGAGTAAATAAAGACTAAATCGTTTGGAAGCAGATTTTCCTGCAGTGTAATTGCTGTGCTAGCAACAGCCGAGTGTTTTCCATAGGGCAGGGGAGCAACATGCTCTGCTGGGAGGGAAGGGTGGTTTGTTCACTCCTCTCAAGCAACAGCCGCTGGAGCCAGCACTCACCGCAGATTTTTCACCCCAGTATCATTTTTGCAATACTACTTTGAGAGGGAACCAGCACCCTTTGCCCCTCAAGCAATTATCAAAGAGACAGCCAAAAGTGAAAACCTTTGAACTGGCTGGCTGCTTTTTGACCTGCTCTGGGTCCCAGTGATCTGAACGTTGAGCTGTCCTCAGTTGTGAAGATACTGTCCAAAATCACTTCCCACAGTCGCGTTTATTGAAAGAAGTGCAATTTTGCAAGGATAAATCTATTAATGTAACCTGCCAAAGCATGACAAATTGAACTTCACAGAGAAAAACCCTAAAACTTGTGGTTTATTACTCATGTATAGTTTATAATATGCTTATATGTAATCACGCATGTCTTGGATGTAGATATTTAGATTTTTATATAGCTAGAACATATTGTTTGTGTTAAATTCATAAGATATATAGCTTGGACTGAAAGTAGCATTTTCTCACAAAGATGAGATGTAACGGATGGCAAAGTAGATGTACACTCATCACATTTATTTTACTTTCAGCTGTAATAATTGATAGTCTATATAATGTACACATATGAGTTTTTTTAATATAAATATGGATTTGTGAGAGTGCTGCTTACCATCAGTCTGTAACACATGATTTAGAGATTATTTATGGGCTGTTGGTATCTTTCTCACTATTTTTTTTTTTTTAAGTTCAAAAGGACTGCAGGGGAAAACACAATTTAGCATGGAATTGATTTTACGTCAGCTGGTTTTACATGAAATAATATTACAGTATTAAAGAATTGCATTGTCACTTCTTGCTGTGAAGTTGCATTATGTTCTGTAGCCTTGGCTCACTTATTAATCCTTCAGTAGTGCACACTTAATTGTTCAGCAAATAACATAACATGTAAAGAAATAATACCTACAATGTGATTTATATCTCTTCAGGCAAAGACACTGAGAACTGGATCATCTGCCTTCGTTTATTATACTGCAACACAGGAACAGCCACGGGACCTGAAAACTGTGGCCAGTTAGGACACACTGAAAATCCGTATCCTGGAAACAAAAGGTACGTCTGCTCTATCAGTCAGTCAAGTACAAGTCTGAATCGCTTTTAAAACTAAACACATGCATGATGCATTAACATATGCATCCTGTGGTGGACAGAAACTTTGAGGCTCTGAGCTTGCTGGACAGAACAAGGGTGGTGTGATCACCAAAGCCCAGCTTAGCTGCTGTACGCTCACTGTAGGGAGCAGGGGTGTGCAGCCAAATAAATGTAGTCTCTGACTCCAAGGGATGTAGATGTATCTACCCGTAGGACTTCTACGGGTAGAGGGAATGGGAGGGTGGGCAGAGAGAAGTGATTTTAATAGCTGATGGGGTTTCCCACTAGGAGTCTACCTGGAATAGCAGAACCATTTGCCAACACAAGCATCGGTTTACAGGTTTCTAGACAGCGTCTGTAAGTGGTGGAGAGCAGAGTCTACTAGAAATAGGTTTTGCATCCAGTCCAATCCCAAGCTTTGGCATACCAGACTTTGAGTCTCCCCAAATACTTAATTTTTAATACATGCTGTAAAAAACCTGGTGTACATAGATTGTGTGGCTCTTCATGATTACAACTCCTTGCATCTTGCCCTCTACCTTGAAGGACAAAGGGTGCAGATCTTCTGATGCAACGTGCTCTGGAGAGTAGAACCAGCTCAGTCCATTTGTTTTCCTTCAGCCTTCAGAAACAGCTGGAGAGCAGAAACCTAGTCTCCACCATGTTCCATGGGTCATGCTTTTTAATTAGTATTTATTTTTCCTCCAACTCCACCACACCCATTTCTCTTGCTTTTTCCCAAGTAATTAATTTAAAAACAAACATGTTTTCAGTGAAAGGAAGTTAGAAGATAAATGTATTCAAAATAGGACTGTTTTCTTTCCTTGTAAGTAAACCAGGCTCCCATGTGTGCCCTATGTATTTCACAGGATCAAGGCGCTGATCATTTTGCATATTAGCATTTTGTATTTGTAGCACTCTGACTTGCCATATTTTTTGTGTTTACTTGAGTTTTCCCTTTCTGTGCCTTTTTTTCCTATTCCCCTCTATTTCTGATCTTTTTATTTTGTCAGGCAGAAAATAAGCACACTCTATAGGCCAAATTGAAATACCACTTGAATACATCATGGATTGCACAAAATACTGTCCCTCGAGGGCACTACTTGGAACGTGTTAAGGCAATGGTAGCCTAGTCCAGCCAAGCTGCTAAGTGGCAGACTCCTCACATACAGTATAGCTCAAGTGTCTGTAAGAGAGGTCTTAAGTTCATTCACAAGTTCAACCCTTGTATGCCATCTGCACACCTTACGGCACCTCCACTGCATGGCCACAGGCTATACTCTGGAGATCTCTGAAGGGAAAAGTCCAGGCATGCTCACCACCTTGATGTGTGTTCAAGATGTTCTGGATGAGTCAGGCATGGGCAGATTATATTTCAGCCCTCTAGCAGGTGCAGCAAGTCCTGCTCTTCATCAGTAGCATGTGGATGGCCCCAAGTACCCACAAGATAGATGGTGGAGTTCAAAGAGGACAGTATAGATGGAAGATTGGAGAGGTGCATCACAGAGCTTGCTATGTTCTTCAGCTCACGGCATTCAGGCATAACAAGGCTTAAAAAACTTTTCCAGGCTCCTTGCCTCAGTTTGGGAGTCTCTGAATCCCACTGAGAATCCTTTATGCTGCTCATTTTGTTGATTAATCTGCTCAGGCCCTAAATGTTCTAAATCATCAGGCTGTGTGGTTATGAAGAAGCAATAGAGCGAGGGTCTTTTGCTTAATGGGACTCAGATGCACAACTGCATCTTACTTACACTTCTATGTGAAGTAAAAGTGGAGACTCTTTTGTCTAAAAAATGGTGGAAAAACAGAAATTAAGAGCCATGAGGAAATGTCTGGGAGCTGCTGGCAGTACAGTTCAGGAAGGAAAGCAAGCACAGGGTGTTATGCAATTCCTGTGCATGGTCATCTGCTGTACAAGCTACAAACCCTGTTGACCTAAAGGACATCTCTTTTGAGTTTTAAAATCCTTTAACTAATCTGAGTCATTTGCACAGCTGAACAGACTCAAGGCCTCTTAAGCGAATTGGCAATACCTATAATTCTGCAGGAAATTAGGGAATATTAGGTAGTCCCAAAGCAGAGGAAGAAATAAAAAGGAGTCATAAAACCTCTGGTCTCTGGGAAAGCTCTGGGTGTAGATGACTTTCTAATAGAATTTTCTAAACTCTTTCAGTCTCACTTGGCTCCTGTCATACGGAAAATTTTTCAAAAGGCCAAAGCAAAAGGGTTCCATTTCAGCATTAATTGCAGTGTTGGGTTTTCTTAACTCTCTTTCCTAGGAAATAACTCACTGATGCACCATTTGCAATAATTAAATTATAGCCCAATTCTTTTGACTAATGTGACTCAGAAGACACAGGTTAAAATAGCATCTAGAAAATGTCTGAACGGCATACCTTATGGGCAAGAACTTAGCATATAGCTTGAGGTTCACATTAATCAGAAAGCTGCTACAGAGTCTATAGACCTGTTATTATAATTTGCTATTTTTAAAATTCTCTGAAGTAATCAGAAAATCAACCAGCTCAACATCCCTAAAGAGAGCTGCTTCCCACCCACCAGCAGTGGCTGACTTCACTGTTGACATAAAAATCATGAAGATCTCAGTCTAGATTCTGCCATGTAATTGTATCTTTAATTTTGGCCTTGTTGAAAGTCTGCTGGAAAACTGAGCTTGTGTGTCCTCATTAGAAGCAATTCATATGTAAATCACTTAAGATTTCTTCTTTCTTTTTTTTTCTTTTCTTTTTTTCTTTTTTTTTCTTTTCTTTTTTTCTTTTTTTTAACTTAAAGAAAGCAAGCCTCCTTGTGACTCATTCTGCAGGCTCTTGCTCCTCTAGTGGCTCCCGTGTGGCTGTGACTCCTGGCAAATTTGATGCAGAGCGGGAAGGTTGCTGGCCACACTGGGCTTCTCTTGCCTTAGCTGCTGGAGTAAGACTTTACTTTTTGCCGGCCTTGATTTAGTCATTGAAAGGATGTCAGATGAAACTATGCTATCTTCTACACGCTTGTGCCTGGTGTACACCCATGGAAGGTGCTCCCTCCCTTCAGTCAATAGCAGCCATCTACTTATCAAATTCTTTGTATATTGGAAGGCTTAATTTTTGCTCTTTTACATGCAAAAATAAGCTAAACTGGCAGCACAGCCATAGAGGAATGACATCCTAGTGTTAAAATGGAATGACTTTGAAAAGACATTAAATAAACAACAGTCAGATGAGTTTTCTGGACCTTTATCAATAAAATTGATGAAGAAGCATATGAGGTAACAGCCAAGTACTTGTCTAAGAGTACAACTTTGATAAAGTTTGGGCACCTATTTCTTCTGAGTATTTCTGGAGCTGGAAGTGGAAGCTATCATAAGTATGCTATTGAAAGTGTTGACAGCAATTTGAAGGTGTAAAGGAATATCGCGTTTTTACCATGATTTCTATGCTTTTGAGTTGGATGAGCCGAGTCCCTTCACACTCTTAACTGTTCTTAAAATATAACGTCTGAGGTATTTGTCTCTAAGAAAGCTGAGTCTTTGTTGCTCATGAATACATTTTAAACTATTGCTGAAGGTGTTTGGAGCTTCCTTTTGGCACCTTGTTATTGTAGGTACGTAAAAATGTAGACAAGTGGGACTAGGTAGCAGCTGATGAAATTCAGGTTGGTTAAATGCTGTTTGTCAGAACTGGCGGGTTTTTGTTGCATAAAGAATTCTACATGGAAAGGTAGCAGGGGAAAAAAAAAAAGGTAGAATCCAAGGTACCTGGGAGGCAGGTAACTGTTTATTCTTCATGAATTGTCCAGTTCATTGCAAAAAAAAAAAATTAAAAAATAATTAAAAAATCTTATAGCTGCTAGGAATCTGACCTTGTGCCCAGAAATGTGTTAAAGCACAGCTGGCCCTGTCTGGGCTGGAAATCAGCTTTAAGACTAACAGCAAAGACTTTATTTCAAGAGAGTATTTAGCTTTAAAAAATGAATAGGGGCTGCATGCTCCAAATGTCATCTGTCAGTTTAACAAATGGCAACTATATACACATCTTAATGCCAGATTGCCATTTCATTAGGCTGCTATTCCTTCTTGGTAGCTGGCATTATTCTAGCTGGAGTAGCAGAAAGGCAAGAGGGCAGAGGCTCCTCATCTCTGCTGCTCCCCAGATAGGCAGCGCAGCTCTGGGCTGCTTTTTTTTTTTTTTTTTTTTTGGGGGGGGGGGGGTGCGGGGAGCAGCAGGAGAGGAGAGAGGATGAAAATGAATGGATGAGATCAATAGGGAGGCACGTTCCTCAATACAGCTTGGTCAAGCTTAGCACGGGACCACTGTCAGCAAAGATATTTTGGAGTTAGGTTTGTAGCTACAGCCTCAGCAAGCAGGCAAGTTCTGATGGCTGCCGAATAGCGCTGCAGTGATGGTTGTCTGAAATCTGAAATGAACAGGCAGGTGGCTCCAAATGGGAGCGCTCTGTGGCTCTGCCACAGGGTGTAAAGGAAGATCAAAGCCTTGCCCTACCTTGACTAAGACCTGCAGGAAAGAACCGAATAAACTTTCAGTACAACATATTGAAGTGAGCGAGCACTGAGGAAACAGCCATGGCACAGGGTTAAGGTAAAGATGGGAAGGAGTCTGAGCCTCCACTTTGCCCAGCTCCAACCCATTGCCATGCGATTCCCTAACTGCCCTCTGCAGCACTGCAAGGACTCTGCAAATCTATAGGTAAATCCATAGGTTGAACCTCCTCAAGCTGCAGCTGCCTGCACTGAAGTTGCCAAATCTCCCCTGTGGTGGAAATGCTACTGAAGTGTCCTATGTTGTAAGTAATCAAGGTTTTGTTGCAACTGTGGCTGAGAGCTTTCAGCCCTCCCTATTGTCGCTGGCAGCTTGAGCATCCTGATGGAGCTCCCTGACGAGATAAACACATTTAAATATTAAAAAGTGCACTGAACAGGAATAGTTTTGAATGATTCATTTAGGCTGCTGCCAGTGCTGCCAGATAAGTGCTGCACAGCATGACTGGAAAGAAGTGGCAGAGGGTAAGAAAATTAATTTCTTTAAAAAGCAAGTATTTGCTGTCTCCAGGGTCAGTTTTAGGAATAACAGCCTGGCCACTAGACAAGCGGAGGGTTTCCTTGATGGGGAGCTCCACGTATATGAGGCCAGAGCACAGAAGGGCAGCTAGGTAGCTTTGTTCCCAGGCTAAACTGACTTAATTTGCTTGTACCACGGCATTCAAAGCAGTTTCATGCTGCAATTCATAAACCACAGGCAATGTGAACTACTGTCCCCCGTCTCACAGCAGTCCTGCTAGGAAGCTGCTTCTCTTTGCGAGAGTCTCCCTGCTTGAGTGCAAGGAGCTCAATAAATAAGCTGCTGCGTTCAGCACCTCACTGGGAGGCTTTTGGGAAGGGAAAATAGCAGTGGGTCCTCACAAAGTGCTGGCACCTGCTGATATGTCCATGCGGAGGCAGGGAAGGGTCTCCTGGGGAGCCAGGAACAGTTTACCAAGAGTCCAGTCTCCTGCGATCTCTTTTCCCGCTCAAACCAGCTGATAGCCCAATTTGTCCAGATTTTTTTCAAAAAAAGCAAGGTTTGCAGGGAGATGATATATACAAAAAAGTACTTAGCTTATTTTTGGTTTACTTTCATTGGGTGTGTGGAAAAAGCTGGTAAGCTTTTGAACTTGCTGTCCCTGTGGCTAGTGGTTGAAAAGCTTGCCTGTTTTTTCTGACTACCATTTGGCTTAATAAAAGATACTGCTGCTCCCTACAAATCTTTTTTTTCTCTTGTGCAATATGGCTGCACAGATAATGGCAGTTGTTTATATCCTCACAAATTAATGTGACTGTAATGGCTAACTCTCAGACTTCAAAAGAGAACATGGGAAGCGTCAATTTTTATTACGCTGCCTCCTTGCTGGCAGAGAAAGCTCTGAAGGTTAGAGAAGTGCCACGGCAAACCTTCCCCCATGCATAAATGTGAAATCCTGACACCACAAGAATCAGTGCCCAAGCAATTTGCCCCTCCAAAAGCACTACAGTCTGAGTCATATCTTAATTACAGAAACTGTTCCTGCTTTTTCCAGCAACACGGGCAGCCCCCACAAGCACCACAGCAATTGAGGCTGGTGAGCATGGCCGTAGCTGAGGTCAGTGCATGGCTTTTCAGCCAGAAAGCAGCAACGAGCTCAAGTCACTGCCCCTGGGAAGGGCAGAGTTAATTACACCATGCTAAATGCTCAGGTATGCAGAGACCTTATTTTATTTTATCCCCCCCTCCCCCTTTTTTTTATCATCTCTTAAGATTTTTAAAAGACAAAAGGAAGGCACCATGTGAAAACATTGCTATGGAAACATCACGGGCTCACTTGTACTTGCCTGCCAAGCAACTACCTAACTGAAGTTTTACATCCTATTGGATCACTGTTTGGCCATCTGCTCTCCTTCAAACTTCTCTGAATTCCATATTTCCCTGAAAAGTTCATTTTTAGAAAAGAGGGAGGAGGAGGCAAAGGGAGAATCCAGCATTCTTGGCTAGTGCGGAGCTATTGTGAAAGAGGAAGATAAACTCACTTTGGGGCAGCCCCTTAAAAAGACAAAGATCCATGTTTTGCAAAGTAATTTCATAGAAAATACCCTGTTTCTAGATGCACTTTAATGATAAGAGTATATATTGGCAGCCACAAGGCAAAACAAATAAACAGCTGCTTCTAGTACTCTCCCCCTAATTGTCTTCCTCTCCCCTTCTCTCATTTAGCGTCAAATGTATTTTCTTCTAGAATGTAACAGTTACTGCCTACACTGGAGTTGTTGGCTGCAGGCTCCCCAGCCTTGCTCCAAATAAAACACAGAAATAGATTTCCTGCCAAGCACTGGGGAAGTTTGAAGACTTCAGTTTTTAAAAATATAATCTTTTTATCAGTGCCCTAAGCCTGCCAAAGGTAATTATGGGCCATGGCACATTTACATTAATGCATAGGATCTACAGACATTTCAAAAGCTTAATGGAGAAACTCCATAAATGTACATATTGAAAAATAAATTAATTAAACTGTCATGTAAAGATACCACTTAATTTTGCAAAGCGGAAGGCACTCTTAATGGGAATGGAATGGATCAGTGAGCATTTCAAAACCCAAAGCTATAATTTAAATTCAGGCTCTCCTCTAGCGTGCAAGTCACAAGACATATTTATTATAGCCTTGAATTGTCAATTGTAATCGGTTTAGCAGAGACAAAGCCATGTTGTTTTGTTTCCTTGCCCTCCTAGCCAGTTCAATATATTTTGATGTCAGACTATTGACAAGCAAACAAAGGCTGAAATAAAATCATCTTTATCTGTGATGAACTGGCAAAAATGCAGTCCAAGGTAAATATAATGCTGAAGCCTATGTATTTATCAATCATGCAGCAAGGGGAAAAGTAGTGACATGAAGCATTTAAACTTCTTTAAATGAACCAGTTAAATATGTTTACTGCTGCTCTTGAGGCCTCCTATGTGGCAATCTAGACACAAATAGATAAACAGAAGTAAAAGCACTGTGAAAATGAATAGAATAATTTATAAGCCACTGCTCTGAGTTTTCCTGGTGGCAGTAACAAAGTTGTTGCCTTTGACACTCTTTTAGGGCTAGAGCAAAAGCCTGAGACCTAGGTCCCCAGCAAGCAGACAGCAACACTTCTTGCAGGCTGTGGAACCAACCCATCAGATCCTGATTCCTGGGTGCCTCTGGTGTGATCTGCTGCAGGATTTTATTTGGTAGCAAGTTACAAACCAAGCCTATGCTTCTGCAGCCATGAGCAACAGTCTCCTCCTCGCTAAATAAGCATTCCAAGAATCATTCAAGTCTTTTTCTGACATTCTTCTTTCTGTATTCTCCAATACTCTTATCTTGTTAAGTTCATTTTCTGATCTGGAGCACTGAAACTGGTCAGTTCATCGGGTTGTAACCGTTGTGGCCATCTCCTGCCTTCTTCCAGCCCCTGTGCTGAGCTTAGCCATGGAGATGTTTCTCTCAGCCTGAACCTAGAGCCTTCTGCCCAGGATCTCCATAACTTTTTGTGGAGCGCTCAGTTTTGTGAATCCAACCCTAAACAACACTAACAAACTAACTTATAACTCATGGTTAGGAAGAGCCGCAGCACATGAGCCAGGGACAGCTGCCCTAGGCATACCTCTGGGGGCAGTGGCAAGTGGAGGCCAACAGGACCCACCTCAGTGGGCTCCTGCCACCAGAGCTGCTGCTACACTGGTGGGAGACCAGTCATTGCAGGGAGGGAGGAGAGCGCTGCCTGCAGGGAGACAGGAGGAGACAGCCAACTACCAGTTGTGGAGATGTCATGCTACGGCTGCGATGAGCAGCTTGTCTTCAAACAGGAGTTAATGTCTTTTTTTATAAAAATACCTGTGTATCTGCATTTGTTCTTACTCAGGTAAGTAATAGGATTTTAAGGAGAATGGGCTACATTTTTGCTTTCAGTGTAATCTTTTAGCAGTTTGTTCCCCAAGCTAATTATTATACTTAAAACCAAAACAAACAAAAACCACACATCCAAATGTGCCTCTTAATACTAGACTGTTGGGGTTTTTTGCTCACCTGTTAAACTGAACAGTGAACAGAAGCATCTTTTGTAAGCTTTCTGGAATACACTAGTTTTTAGCTTGCTATGCTATTCCTCTTTCATGTCCTTTTTCTAAGATGTACATTACCCTTGATCACTCTTATGAGAATTTTTTGTCACTCTCTCCAGTCTCTTTTGGATTTGAGCAGCGCTTAAACTGTTGTTTTAAGTGACAGGCTGTCACTGACTCCTGTTACAAAATAGTTCTGTTCCACTTTTAAGGGTTCAGAATTGGGCACACCTTTTAAAGTGTGTTTTATCCTACTATTTATGTGGCTCCTGCTGTCACACTACCCAAATGCTAACAGAATTCTTTTTTGAAAGAAAGCAGTGGGGAATGAAAGCATTCTTAGCCCCTCTGCAGAAGAACAGGTGCCAAGAGATTTAGGTCCTGGTCCAAAACAGTATGTAGGCTCCAATTCCTACTGTCATTGATGTCAGTGACAAGCCAGAAGTCTAACACCTTCCTTTAATTTGGACTTTCATGACTTCTTCAATGTGTAAGAAAATTACGTTCCAGTTGAGGACTGTATGTATGTATCTGTATAGACAAATGGCTAACTTGTATCACCAGCCAAACACCGTAACCACAGGTGGGACTGTTTCTTTCCTTAAAGCCACTGCAGTCATTAAAAAGTGGTCTTTTCCTAAATAGCTTTTCCAGCTCAGCTGTCTGGTTCATGAGCCCTTGAAGTGCTGAAACTGTTGAAACCTTACAAATGCAGTTATAACTTCTTTTGCTTATAGAAAGGAAAAGACTCAAAGAGTGCTGTAAGTAACAGTGAGGAGAACAGGGTAGGTCACAGACAGCAGTTAAAGGAATACTATTTCTAAACTCTGAAAATAGCCATTATGGTAAAAATGCTTGTTTCCCATGTCACTTCATAAACAATAAGTAAATGCACAAAATACAAATTCTAAGCTATTGGGAGCAATGATGACAAAGTAATGCTTTTAATGCTCTTTTAAAAAACACTTTTGAAAGTATTTATTTGAATTATCTAAAAAGTTTAATTGTATTCTGTTTTTATAGCCATAGAATTCTAATGGCTCTTTTACATTAAAAAAAAAAAAAAGTGTGGGCATTTCTCAAATTCCTGAATATCAGCTGAATAAAACACAGTTTCATGCTTAAGGTAAGTATCCACTAAGAGGTATATAATCAAGATTGAACTGTGCTTGTATTCTTAATTCATTAGTGGAACTGTAAGGCCCTCTTCTGGATTATAAATTACTGCACAGCCAAGCAAAGTACATTGAAATGACAAAGTCAGCCATGAAAACACTATGAAAAGATAAATACCTTAATATATTTTCTTCATACTATTACCAGTTTCATTTCCTGGTTTTACATGTATCTGCCCATCTCAGGTACTATAATTGAGTAGCTGAGAACAACTTCTTAGCAGATTCTTAATGATAAAGTATTTCTTATGCTAATAGTCACAAGAGGAGAGGACAATCTAAAGAGTTGTGGAGTTTCTCCACAACTCTGTATGAAGATTCTGTCCAGCCAAGTGATGCTTGCTTATGCTTATTAAGCAATAGCATACACAAACTGAGACGTGATTCCGCATATATACCTGTCTACATACATATGTGACTTCAGAAGTTATGTCTGAAAATTTGGCATCTGTAAAAAAAACAATGAAGAACCGTTACAATGATCTTATCTCAAGTCTTCAAGGACTGTACAATTCCTTACATGCCTGTGGATTAAATATATGCACAAGGACTGTGAAGTTCTCACAGACATAACCTTCCAATAGATTTCCTTACTTGCCTAAGCAAACATTTACTACTGAAAAGCAAGACGCTTCTCCACAGACAGAAAGAAAGAAAATATTCTAGAACGGGCTGTACAGAATGGCATCATTTTAATGGATCCATCTGGCTTTAAACAAGTGAACATGAACCATAAATTTTCCTCTTTCTAAAAACAGCCACTTAATTTTCTGTTTGGTCATGTATAACAAGAAATCAATACACAGAAACACAGGCATAGGTACTAAGTATCCTGTTAGTAAAAACTCTGTACAGAACATTAGACATAGTTTAATTGGACTGTACATTTTAAAAAGCAGGGATGCTGAAGAATTCTTTGCATATTTTTGGTAAGTTTCTGTCTCCCATCAGTGTAAGGCTAATTACGATTGTCCTTTTTCCGTACTTTTGATTTTGGTGCTGCCGAGAAGAAACAGAAAGGGAGAAAAAAACATCAGAAGTGAATTACAGTAATACTAGTGCCAGCATTCTTTTAAATTAGGTTGGGATCAAAATGGATCCATTAACGTGAAACCTACCATTGGGATTTTCTTGTCTGTAGAAAGCTTTTAACATTTCCACTGCTTCTTTGGCACGATAGCCAGAAATGCACTGTTCAAATTAGAATGATGCTCGTGAGTACATCTGAGAATAACATGCTCCATGCTTCACAATAATGCCTTAAGTACAGAATAATTGTAAAAAACTGTATTGTCTATTTGAGGGTCAGAAAATCTCCTTTTCAGGCTGAATACCTTATACATTTGAAAAATACTATGTTGAGGCTCACTAAATAATTTCCCTAATAACTTAAAAGTTAGGTAAAACAAACTTTGTTACTAACTTACATAAAATTTTTATTCAGTCTCCAATTTCTTTCTTATTAATGTGTTTCCAACTTACTTCATATGCTCCTCAAGCACTTGGAAATCTAAGAGATATACACCTAGGTATTTGTAGATAAGATTCCTACCAGAAAGCATTTGTCCACACACCCGGTCTTTATTCCTAACAGTCACCTCTCAGACCTTTTTGGTCCTCCTAAAATATTTTTCCAGGCTGTAAACGTTAATAACAAAGTGTATAAATGTCACTAACACTAAATGAATCTCCACCCACACTAGGAAATAATTATAGGAAATAATAATTATATTATAATTAATACAATTAATTATAATAAATAATCCCACTGCAATTGCCTACAGAAACAAAGAAAGGATTTGTGGTAGTAAGAATCTTCTCCTTTCTTTCTTCCAAACATATAGCAAAATTAAATACCATATGCCAACGTTACCAAATGAACACTCTTCTAGTACTGACCATACAAATTAATTCAGATGCTAGCCTCACAAACACCCTGACAGAAAGATGCTTAATATGGTTACACTGGACTGCCAAATAGTGTCAGCTCGCTGATGGAAATTCTTTCTGAGCCTTGAGCCTTCAGTGCTTATTTACAATGCTGAAATATACTACTTGGTTTTTACATTCATTAAATTATAAATGTTAAGTGTGAAGAAGAGACTTCTAAGAACCCTAATCAGTATCCTTGTATAAAACAGGACCATTTACAACTGTGTATAATGTGATAAATGTAATGCTATAAATGCTTTATCTATACAGATGTATAGATACCTATACTTATAGGTATACTAGAATAATGCTGTAAAGCATCTGTATTTATGTATACTGTACCTCCACTGAACGCTTGTCCAGCCGTTCTTAAATGACAAAGATGTCATTCTCCCCACTCTGTTCCAGTCCTTCAGTATTGTTACTATCCAGAAAGTTTCCTGCTATCTACAGTAAATCTCCTCTGCTACTTTTCCAGTCTGTATTTTTTTGGTGATTTGAACTATATGAAGTCTATGCTAATGCATTTTGCCTCATATATAGATAGACTGGGAGCAAAAATACAATCATTTCCAGTGGCTCAGCTAAAAATCAGTAACTTAGTAAGCTGCTGTTACTTGATCTTTATTGATTATGTGTCTGTATATTCTACAGTTTAAAAAATATTTTCTCTCATCTCATCCCACAGCATACACTTGCTGTTCTAAGTATTACACATCTTTTAGATATATTTATTCCTTACTTTGCTCCACAAGTATAATTCTTTCCTTTCCACTTTGATGCATCCTTTTAAATAATTTTAAAACTGTCATCAGGCTTTTCCTCAATTTTATTTTCTCTAAGGACTTAATCTTTTATCATTATTTTTTTGTTAAATCAAGTTTACTTTGATCATTCTTCATCTACATCCTCTTAAACGGATGCATAACATTCTCAAAGCAGGGTAGCGAAGCTAGGCACAGTACCCTAGCTGAAATATAGAGGAAAACATTTTACTGCTTACTTCAAATGGTTCTCCTGTGTCAACCATATCATCAGATGAGATGCTTAAAACTGAGCCACAGCCTCCAAATCGCTCATTTCGACAGCCATATACGACCCGCGGAATTTATATGAATGAGTTAAGGTATTAAGTTAAAATGAAAGGCAAGCAGGAAGTACAGTAGCTGGATTTAAGTAGTCATTAAATTTCACAAAAATGTGCTTGTACTTTTCAAACTAGCTTGCACTATAATTCCTCCCTCATAAAATCAAAACTTACTTCTGAGTAATATAAGATCTATTGCTGAAGATGCACATCCAGCCTTTCTCAGAAAAGGATAAGCAAGAATCCCAAAGCAGAGGCATACAAAGACATGGTTTACGGATTGTTACAACATTCAAAACTGAACATTAAACTGAGATTAGTTCATTTTACATAATAACAGGCATGTCTAAAATGTATTTTCACATCCCTAAGAGAAATCATTGCTGGTCATAATTGCACCACTTCTCTTTCATTCTTGAGTCTCCCACTATTTACCACGTAGTAAATGGAGGTGGGTGCAGACTCTCAGACCATAAGATGGTACCCCTGTTGGCTCTGCCTGACATTGTCAAGCCCTTCTTTGTGGGCTCAGTGCCAAAAGCCTTAACAGTTTGATATATGGTCTCCCAGCATGAAGAAGCATGAAAGGATACTCATCAAGCGCACGGCAGCTGCACACATGATGCAAGGCTCTACAGTTACGTACAATATCGAGTGTGCAAATACTTCGTTATAATCTCTGTTGCGTTGCTTGCACCAGTCAAGGACCTGATCGATTGCCACCATTTCTGCGTGTCGAGTAGCCTAGGAGATAAAAATAAACATTTTCATAAAGTTTGCATTGATTCACAGCTTTAAGGTTCTCACTTGTACAAATACAAATGAAATAAAATGCAACATCATAAAACTACTCTTTCAAGTCAAGGGCATAATCACCTGACATCTAATTTATTAATAATGCAATTATTTTCACTTCTCTTAAAGTAATACAATGCTTTCTTGAGAAGTATGTTTTCAGTGCACCTCTTTGCTGGTTCAAGTTGCAGAAGGAATTTCCTGCAGCCTAAACTGCAGGAAATATTCAGCCGAAGAAAACATATTCAACCTCAGTCTCATATGCAACACACAGAAGACCCACAAGTGCAAAACAGTTTTTTCTTCTACCTGTTCCTAGGCAGAGGAGCCTGCTCAGAAGTTCTTCATTACCCCTCTCTGTCATGTCAGCATAGTAAGACATGAAAGCTCTGCTTGAGGCTTAAGTGACACACAAGCCCATTAGAACAACTGATCTAGCCCACTGTGCTTCCAAGAGCAGGCAGGGATACTTTCTCTGGAAATATTAAGAAACTGCTCCTAGCTGGTACCTCTTCCTCCCTCTGACGATGTTACTATGCCTGCATGGAATGAACATGCAGTGATTTCAGTATGTTTCTGGAACTGCTTAGCCTACTGCATAAACACAGTATTTTCAGTTTGCGTCAGGTTTAATGCTGCCTGGGAATATGTAACACGTACAGTAAGTTCCTCAAGTAATAGGCAGGGATTGCAGCATATGCCTGATTACAAAAAGACATAATAATATTGATTTATCTTTTGTTAATCCAAGATAACTGAATGATGAGTATCTCAGAGGTCACAGCAATAGTTATGGCACAAAAACCTGAACAGAAGAAATGCTGACTTTAATTGCAGGGACAAAACCAATCAGTAATGTCCCACTATCGCTCCGGAATGTCTGCAGTAGTGTGTTTTGCCAATCAAATGTCACAGCAAAAATATCACAAAGTACTAGTTATGAAAGGACTGTCCAGTTACAAAGCCTGATGCTTATTTGAATGAAGGCTGTTAAGTACTTCCCTTCCTTCTAATCTACTCTAGAAAAAGGATGTTTTTGACACAGGCATTAGGCTAAGACCTAATCAACCCAAATTATACTTCTACCTCTGCTACACATGTATTTATGTGACCTTAGGTAACTTCCTCTCAACACATGAACTTGGGTTAATGTTCTACTACTGTGACGATCTGTGGTGGTAACTCTGAGATGCTCTACAACAGGGGTCCTCAAACTGTTTAACCAGGGGGCCAGTGCATGGATGCAGTGGCAGGCAGTCATCTGCGGCTGCTTGGTTCCCCCCCAACCCCCGGCGGCGGGTGGGGTGGTGTCTCTAAATACCGGGGGCCGGATTGAGGACCCTGGGGGGCCGTATCCGACCCACGGGCCATAGTTTGAGGACCCCTGGTCTACAATATATGGCACAGGACTCATGTATAAATCAGTGGTAGGTTTAATACAGTTTAAAAATGTTTTAAAACGCCTACAGAGATCTACATTGCCTAAGCCTACATTAGCAAATAGTGCAGTGCAAGAGGACTGTATCTGTAGGGCAAAACAGTGCTAAGGACCCAACGCCTACTGAGGAGAGCTCACACTGGCCTAGCTCCAGTTCAGTCCCATGGACGGTACCTTCCCAGCAACAGCTGTCGTGCATTAGGTATGCTCCCTGAGCGCATTTTTCCAGTATAGTTCCATCTGAAAGGAAGACAGCTTGCCATCTCTGAGACACAGACCAAAGCATGGTAAGCAGACACAAGAAATTTATTCTATAGTGCACTTGTAATCTGAAATAACATAGTAATGAACCCACTCAGAATAAAAACATGGATCTGAATCAATATGCAGGCATGATTCCTCCAGACCTACCAGTGAAATGTTGCCATGAAGGTTCCCTAGTTGAATAAAAGCAATCACATCAGCTGAAATCTCAGTGGAAACACCAAATGCAACACCCTCCAGTAGAAAGATCCCTCAGACCTACTACAGCTACCGTAACAGAAAATTATTAAGCTGTGGCTATCCTAGTTTTGTGCCCCTCAGACCACAAGACACATGAATACCACATTGGCTTTCTAACTCCTGAGCACGAATTGAAAGCATATAAGCAATAAGCCTGCATGACTGGAGGAAAACATGCCTCTGACCTATGACACTACTTTACACTGAGTACACCAAGTAGCTTTTAGGCCTCTGCTGCTCTTGGGAGTAGAAGTTAAGAGACATCATGCAGCTGCTCTAAGTCATACTGGCTTCTACAGTAATAGAAGACAGCTACACAAAAGAGATTATGCTAACATAGAACATTACTAGGTCCCAGTGCATCCACATCTTAAGAAACGCACACTGGTTTGGTCATCTCACCTCACGAAGACATGGGAACACCAGGAAAAATCCACCACAGGGTGAGAAAGGATTATCCAAGTTACAGAACAGTCTCTGTATAAAGACTAATGATGTCCTGGTTTCAGCTGAGATAGTTAAGTTTTATTCTCATTAGCTGGTGCAGTGCTGTGATTTGGATTTGGTGTGAGAACAATGCTGATAGCACGCTGATGGTTTTGGTTGTTGCTGGGTGATGTTTATACCAAGTCAAGGACTTTTCCATTCCTTGGGCCCTGCCAGCAGAAGGGCTGGAGGGGCACGGGAAGCTGGGAGGGGACACAGCCAGGACAGCTGACCCCAACTAGCCAAAGGGATATTCCATACCATATGATGTCATGCTGAGTATATAAACTGGGGGAAGAAGGAAGGGAGGGGGGAACATTTGGTGTTATGGCGTTTGTCTTCCCAAGTAACCGTTACGCGTGATGCAGCCCGGCTGTCCTGGGGATGGCCGAACACCTGCCTGCCCAGTGAATGAATTGGTGAATGAATTCCTTGCTTTGCTTTGCTTGTGTGCGCAGCTTTTGCTTTGCCCATTAAATCGTTCTTGTCTCAACCCTCGAGTTTTACATTCCTTTCCGATTCTCCTTCCCATCCCTCTGGGTGAAGGGGGAGTGAGCGAGCAGCTGTGTGGTGCTTGGTTGCCAGCTGGGGTTAAAACACGACACTAGACTACAGCTCTTAACTCACCAAATAGTCACTAGTTTTCCAAGTTAAGATGACTACAGTAGACATTTATAAAAATCAAGAAAAATGTGGAAAAGCAAACAGTAAATTGTGATTTATTATTTGTCATAACAAGCAGGCACCCAATGAAATTATCAGGCAGCAGATTTAAAACAAACAAAAGGAAGTACTCTTTCACAAAGCACATAATTAAATTGTGGAACTCATTGCTACAGGATGCTATGGAAGCCAAAAACATAAATGAGTTCAAAAAAGGTTTAGACAAATTCGTGGAGGATATGTGCAGAGACAGCTATCAGAAACAATGATCCAGATACAGCCTTGTGCTTTGGAAGTCCCTAAGCTATCCTCTTTCTGAAGTGGGAAGGTTACATATGGCAAAGGTGTACACTACTAATTTCTTGTTTCTTGAGCTTCTTTCTTAAGCATCTGCTAAAGGCCCCTCTTAAAGACAAGATATGGTGGGGAAAACTGACCTTCTAGGTCTGCCTTAGGATTTTATTTTATATTGAGCTATGACTATATAGTCTTTTTTATTGACTTGCTGTGTGTAAAATAACATACAAAAAAGATGATGTTCATTTTGAGTCACTGACTCAATTCCTAAGCTTCTACAAACCCCTAATGTTTTTTAATTTCCTAATATTATAAACTATTTTAAAGCCAAGAAAACAAAAGCAGGTATGAGTAGCAAGGGAAAAAGAGAATTCTTAGAGAGTAGCAAATGGCGTTCCAAGGAGAAATTATTTGAAGCTGATGTCAGTGGGTAAAAAGCCTTGACAAAGCCTTAAAATAGTGCCCCAAACTGTGGCAAATGTTAAAGATACCAGCAGTGCCCCGAAAAGCTTACCTTCCAAATCTTAGACCAGAATTAACAAGCAAGAATAAAGGGGATCAAAGGTCAAAGTTCTATATTATCTTGTGGCTTCATTAGCAATTTAAGAGTGCAAACAATACTTCATTTTCAATTATTGCATACTGTACTTGCAAGATGATCTGGGCAAAGACACGCACTACAATGACCCAGCAGGAGATAACAAAGAGAAGTCTGCATGTATCAACAAAGAGCCTAAGACAGAGAGCATTTTAGTGGGAAGCAAATGATTGCATCACACATGGGAATAAAGATGCCAGAGGAAAAAAAAAGGATTCTGGTCAGAAAGGGTCACATATATTATAAGGATGACAATTTTCAGGTTGGTCTGAGGCACAACTGTGAACAAGCAAGTGCGGGACCTGCCAGAGGCAACACAGTACTAGCACAATCTTGTGAATGTATTGCCAGGCTGTTGAAAACAAACGTCTTGCACAGAAAATTGTTGCACTATTGCCCAATGAATACAAGTAATTACATGCCTAACTATTTTGACATGCTGATGCCACAACCACACTCCTAAAAAAAATACTCTTTTCTTCCAACAGCAAATTTTTCCAGGAGAATGTGGTGATGATCAATAATTTCACAAATAACTTCCACAGAGTAAGTGGCAGTACTCCTGACATTAATGTGTTCTGCTAAGGACATGCAGGGCAGAAACAAAAGTATGGAGAGTGACAGGAGACAGGCTTAAAAAAAATGGGAGAGCTTTCAGCAATTAAATCTTTTTGCCAAAATGAGCAGTTTGGGAACAAGAATGAAAGAGGGCATAAAGAAGACACTACCTGCTCCTAACTCCAGTCAGTTAGATCAGAGGATGCAGAGACTTACTTAAGGATCAGACGGAATTTATTTGACATGAAGCCTTGTGACCAGCTGGTTTCCAAGCAAGGGCAGAACTGCAGGGAAGAACTGCAGATTTAACTGGATAAACAATAATTTTTTAAAAGCTGGGAAAAAAGTTTTCAAGGAGTGAAAAAAGGCCAATATATTATAAAGCTACATTTTGGAGGACAGAAAGCAAAGGCTAAAGGAAGAGTCACCAAACATCAACCCTGCAAAACAAATTACATAAAAAGTAAAAATACCTTGAAGACAAAACATGTGAAAAAGGAGTTAGAACTACTACAGTGACCATAAGATGAGGCTGAAATATAATTATAGCACTACTCCAAGACAAAATTAGTATTTTGCCTTTTCAATAAAAATGACGTGGAGAATATGGTCAAAAGGCAGAATAATAGTATGACACCACAAATTACAGTATATGACATACAGAATTAGAACTTTAAGGGCATGGAAAAGGGATAAAGGGCAAAAACCCAAACTCATCTCCATCAGAAAACCGCTAAAGAACTCATGCATGAGGCTGACTGTCACATAGCAATGCTTTTAATACATCAAGGGAGAGTTATCACATGACTGAAACCTATAAGAGCAAACAGAGTCACTGTAATGAAAAATAGGAAGGACATACAATCCTGACATCTACAGATCCAGGATAGTCTCAAAAGCAAAACAGGCAACATAACACACTTTGAAGGTAATATTCTAAGGACTAAGTCTATAAAAGGAAAATGAAACAAAATACAACGTGGATTTACATAAAGATAGTTGACACAAAATTAACCTAGTAACTTTCCGTGACAAACGTTTTTTCTAGGCAAAGAAACACCAATCTCATCTCTCTGGACTTCTACAACGCATCTGGCACAGCACAAGACGTGAAATTATTGTCAGTCTGGGGAAAACACCATAGCACAAGAAACTTAAGGTAAGCAAGCAAAGAAAAGAAGTTGCATCAAAAGGGGAAATATTTGTCCAGAGGGAACCAATTAGCAACAATGCTCAAAGATCATTTTGCTTAAATGTTTTCAGTTGTGACATTGGCATTAATGGGAGAAACATCTAGAAAAAACAACTAACAATGTGATGTCTTTCATGAGATGAAAGACATCATCAGAAGAGACAGGGTCAGTGTGTCACTCGAGAGGTGGATGGCCTTATAGATAGGAGAAAAAAATAATCAAAACAACAAATGAAGAATAACAAAACACCACAAAGGACCAAGGAAGCTTCAGAAAAGATGGGTGGACTTACTTCTGGGGAGAATGGGAAGAAGTATTGTTATCAAACAAGGCGCAAGAGGAAGTCCATCTGGAATAAAGCGTATAGTTCTGGTTAAGTGAATTCAAGATGAATCAAAGCTGGAATGAATGTATATAAGAATTATTAGAATGAACACAGAAAGAAAGCCTATCTTCTGAGAGGAAATTAAACAGCTGGCTTGGGGAAAATAGGGAAAACAAAAAGCCAGAAGGGAATACGACTTCAGAAACATCCAAGCTATGTAAAATAATGGTTGATGCTGGCACAATAATAGGGAGATATAAACAGACCATAAAATGTTTAAAACTGGAAATCAGATGTTTTCTAGCTGTCTGAGGAATGATGTTCTGGAGAAGTCCTCCAACTTGAGGTGGGACGAGCAATTAGTTTTAGAATAGACTTTAATAAATGTAAGATGTCTGCCGGAACCGCCCCAGCGTTTCAAGAGTGTTTCTTTTTTTCCCCAGGATCATTCCTAAATAATGCCAGCAATTGTTAGGAGAAAACTGAAAACAATTTCCTGCATTCACATTTCCCAACAAGTGCCTCCTTCAAGCTTACATTTTCTTCTAGACTATATAGAGCAATTAGGTAACTGATACAAAATTTAGAAGCACTGAGTACCAGCATTTCCAATCACTGTAATATAAGCATTTATGAAAATTAAGCCACAAAAGAATTGAAACTTGAGCTAAACAGAAATTGAAAAAAGGGTTGGCTTTCAAAGTTATTAACAGTTTACTGTTTCTAAAATGCAGCCAAATTTTTAAAATCAGACTACTTGGATTTAAGTACCTACCTTCAGACAACCCTGACATTAAAGCCAAAAAAGTCCTAGTTTCCCTAACATTTTAAAATTGATTCTGATTTTTGCAGTCTCGTCAGTTACGTTCTGCCCATTTATTAACGTGATTTTTACACAGCATTAATACCTCTGGCACAATTTTCCCAAGAAGTGCCTGCTTCCCCACAGTGTTTACGCTGATTTAACTTGAGATACTTAGCTTCTCTGTCATCTGGCTTTCTTGAGTTGTATTAGAATTATCTTAATACATTATGGATTGTCCTGTAGCACAAATTAGTATAATGATTCATCTCTACTGTTACATTTTTGAGCTTAGAAGACTCATTTTCACCTTTTATTATGTTCCCAGATTTGAGACAACTAATATAAATTACAACCAGATCCTGCAATCAGATTCATTTATACAAAACTTCCAGTTGTACAAAATCTCTGTTGGCTTTAATTGGTCTCCCAGAGCGTAGAAGATGTAATTTGATGGCTGAAATCACAAGCATCAGGTCTAAAATTTACAGGCAGTACTTTTTAGAAAAAACAATTTTGCTAAAGGAAGAATTTTTGTAAACTAGACATGAGATTTGGTTACCCTACGTATACTGTAACTACGCAACTTCCCAACTCCTTGTGCTCCCCCATCTCTTATAAAAAGAGACTGGTAATTATGTATTCCTTTATTTGTACGGAGTTTTTCCTAGAAGGGCAACAGGCTTGGATTTCCGATTTATAGCGCAGTACTTTTCAGGTAAGGGGGAAACAGTGCTTTGCTAACGACGTGAACTGTTCCTGCAGCGCCTGTGGAAAGAACACCGACGGGAGGGCTGCACAGGCCGCTCCCCTCCCGCTCTTAACCCGCAGGCGACGGCAAAGGCCTCCGGAGCGCCCCGGGGCGGGCAGCCTGCGGGGGCGGCAGCCGCCACCTCACACCGCCACGGGGCGGCCTCCCCTGCCCCGACCGCGGCCCCGCCGCGCCCCGAGAGCCGCGCTCAAGCCCCAGCCCCGCCGGTGCCGGTGAGGGAGCCGCGCCCGGCGCAGCGGGGCAGGGCAAGGCAGGGCCTCCAACACGGCAGGGGCCCGAGCCCGGACTCACGTTCTTCGTCTCGTTGACCTCGTTCCTGCCCCTGCCGATGACCTCGCCGTTGTGCACCAGCAGACAACCGACGGGCACCTCCCCGTTCTCCAGCGCCTCTTTGGCCTGCAGGGCACACACAGGGAACGGGACGGTGTTACCTGCCCCAGCCACGAGCCGGGCTTCAGCCAGCCCCCGACCTCCCGCCCCCACCGGGAGGCCACGGCCAGCCCGCTCCGGGGCTCCCTGCTCCCCTCCCGCCTCCTGCGAGGCTTCCCCCCGCGGGGCAGCGGAGCCTGGCCACCCGCAACCCTCGCGGCCCGGGGGACGCGGGAGCCCCCGCGCCGGCACTGACCACGTCGAGGGCCTGGTCCATCCAGGCCACCGCTGCCGCCTCCTCCTCCATGGCCGGCACCGGCGGGGCGCGGGCGGCGTTTCCGGGGGGCCGGGCGGCGGGGCACCGCGGGCGGGGCGCTGCCACCGCCTCTTCCGCTGACGCGGGGAGGTGAGGGGCGGCCGGGCCGGGCGCGCAGGATGCTGCGCTCGCTCTGGAGTTTCCTCAAGCGGCACAAGAAGAAGTGCCTCGTCCTCGGCACCTTCCTCGGCGGTGAGTGCCCGGTAGCCGGGCCCAGGGGCCGCGGTGAGCGGTAGCACGGGCCGACTCCGTGCCGACCGCGGGGCCTCCCCCGCCGCGCTGTCGCTGAGGTGCTCCCGGCTCCCGCTGGGGAGGCGCCCCGGGAGGCGGCGCTCGGCCGCTGCGCCCGGCCGGCCCCCTGCGGTCAGGCGGGTTCCCGGCTGGCGGCCAGGCCTAGCTGCCCCCGCGCCCGCCCGGTGCCGGCCGCTGGCGTGACCCCCCGCGGTGCCGCGGGGCTGGCCGGCCCCGGCCCCGCACCGCTGCGGGCCGTGGCGCAGGGGGCTCCGCCGTGGCCTGCAGCCCTGCGCCTCGCTGGGGACAGCAGAAGGCGCCCACCGCCCGCCCGTGGGACAGTGGGGTGGCAGGGGGAGGCATCTCCTAGGCAGAGAGGAAAATACGCGTCGTCCCTTCGGGCTGCCCGGGTGTGCTTACGGCGGGTGTCTGGGGGGGTCCCAACAACATCCAGCAGCGCAGGGCGCGGGTGCCGCTTACATTGTGGTTCTTAGGACGGAGGTTGAACGCCTGTACTTTTAAAAGCGATTCGTGCGTTCAGGTGAATTGTCAAGTATAAACAACTGCAGACACAAAACTTCACGGAGAGGAGGATTTACGTTAATTATTCAAGCTGTTCTTTCTTCCTTAAGGTGCTTGTCTAACCTGTAGGGTGGTTATGGTTTGGTAAGCTCCTCCTTTCCTTGGAGTTATTATAGGGTTATTTTTAGTTGGAACTGGATTTAAAAGAACACCTTGGATATTTATCTGTTTAATAATAAAGTGCGTATCTGTGCAGGTGGAGATTAGATAGTACTCAAAAGGTACAGCCGTGCCTTTGCATGCTCAATCATCAGATGTGTCTTATGCAAATGACACAGAATTAAATATTACAGAGTTGTTAAAGAAAGTTTGTATTTCTTTATACGCCCTAGAACTTGCCTGAACAGTTAAATATTTTGAGAGCTACAGGGGTTTTGCAGTACATTTTGTCTCATATTCAGGTGAGGTCTCTTGTGAAGGTAAATTGTATATACTTCTGACTTGCCTTGGTTGTTGTGCCCTCTGCATCCTTTCAGCATTAATTCCTTCTGCATTTTTCGCGTATTAATACTCGATAATAGGTTAGATTATGGAAACTGAAGTACTTGTCGGGCCTATTCTCTGGTTTACCCCCTCACCTGCAGGTTTCCTGACTCTGCGAGTACAGCAGAATATAATGTTTACCAGTTTCTGAGCCACCACACTTACAGCCCACCATGTTAACAGATTTACTTTATCGGGTTGTAACCTGCAAGCTGTTCCCCTTCAGTTGTCTTTGTGAGAATGGTGGGCAGGCAAACGGGAATAGTAAAATCATCGGTTGTCCCAGTTTCCGCTAGTAAACATGGATTAATGTCCAAGTGGGAAAGCAGATATCGGGGGCCTTCTGGCTCTTGGTAGTCTTCATAGCCTGAAATCATCAATTCATCGTGTATAAACAGCTCTCTGCCAGCCTGCAAACCATCCTAATATCACTGAATAAGCTTTTTCCTTATAATTGGTGCTGTTTATGTACAGTTCAGTGTCACTTTCACTGAAATGTTACTAACTGGATAAGGTGCACTTAAATAAATATCAGGGACTAAAATAAAGTTAATTAAAGTATGACCAATCCATGAAACGCCCAAGATGCTCCTCTTCTAACAAGCTATTCAAGTTCTGACTGGAAATACTGAACTATGCAGTTGTTGCCTAAAGCATTAGTACCTTTTTCCTCAGGCCATGTTGTATTTGAGGTCTCTGTAGAGAATCACTTTTTTGAATTTGATACTTGGTAGTAAATCAGGGCATCCACAAGCAGGAGAGCATCATTAGCTGCCACCAGCTGCAACTTACACCATGGTATTTTGAGGCAGCTGGGGAGATGGAGGGATTTACTGCAGAATGCTGAATTACAGCTGTTCAGCAGCTGAATTGTGAGTGCTTTGTCCATCTGCATACTAGTTATGGATCAGACCTTAAAATAACTCCAGAAGCTATGATAATGCCACCACCAATTAATCAGAACTCCAAGATCCACAATAAAATCATTCCAAAAAATACCGCTTGACTTTGAAAGGTACAATGCAACTTCACGCAGCTGCTCTTACTTGAAGGCAGAATATTTGGAAGTGGCTGAATGATTTAAGAAAAGCATCCAAATCTGCTGAGTTAACGCCAGAGACTAGAATCTGCATCTCTCTGGTGTATGTTTGCTTTTTTAAGAGCTGTAGGTGCATTTTCTGAGGAGGACGATTTAACAAAGAAAATGGGACATCACAAGGTTTAATGATTTTAAGTCTTTAACTGGCACATGGTCATACATTAATGTGAATATTTAATGATTTGTTAGACAATATAGTGTTTTATCGGTGTTGTGTTACTGAAGAATTATTGCACCAAAATTCAAGTTGGTTGGTAGCCTTTCTTCTGTTTACTGAGATGGATTCCTTGTGCACTATCAGTGGCTGTTATTCTTAGTGTAATTTCTGTCAATCCCAAAACTGCAACGGGTTTTTCTGCTAACAAAGATACATAACTCATAAAGTAGGAGCTCAAATAGAGGGAAAAGCAACTGAAATGGATGTAATTATCCCTTAACGATAGAGCAAGGTTGAGAAGACCTCAACTTAGCAAAGACCCAGTACAAACCATTTCTTCAGAAGTCTGTTCTTGTAGCAATATAAAGTAAATTGCATACTAAAAAGATTTAAATCTCTTCAAGCAAGGAAGATCTAGTGTTCTGGGGTTAAACCCACTAGAGATATTTAGAGCGAATGCTGGCATGACAGAGCTGCAAGGACATGTTACCTTCACTTGTTCTTATTAAGTAGAAACAACTTTACCACTTTAAGGTGACTGCCTGTCTCAGTGCTCAGTTCAAGGTGGATTTCAATGGATATTACAAACTTACTTGCTGTTGAAATTCTCTTGCTGCAGTAGAAGAGCAAGTTCTGGGTGTGTCTGCAACGTATGGTTCTGATTTCAGTGGTGAACTATTGCTCAAATTTCTGCAAGCTGAAGGTTGCAGCAGGTGAAGAACATTGCAGTTCAGAAATCTGTCTGCTTATCAAAGTTTTTTTTGGTTTGTTTGTGCAGGGGTGTTAAGAACGTTTTGGTGGGGCTCGAAGGTGCCAAGAGAATAAGACCTTCTTATTTTAAATATGGTTTTCAACCCTAATGGGACAATTGTGTGTCACCTGATGCATGGCTTGCTTGTACATAAGGACAAACCACAACTTACATAGCTGTCAGTATTCTGGAAGGGTACAGGCTTCTGTGTGTCAGAGCAATTTCTACATAATATTTTTTTAAAGGAAAATTTGCCTTTAGTTTTATTTTCTGAGGGAAGTATAGCAATGAGGGTAAACCAGGTCACATAGGGTTGTAAAGAGGTTTCCTGAAAACTAATGCCTTCTAGTTACCTATCCCACCCTTTTTCTCTCTCTATCCCACCTGTGAAGAAAGGAAAGAGCTGAGGGAGAGGTAAGCCATAACTTAAGTGATGTGAGAAATATCCTACCTGTTTGAGGCCACTGGCATGAATGTGTAAGAGCCTGCAGATTTTGTACGCTTACTTCCATTACTTACATTTAGATGGGAAAAGACTATACAGTGCTGAAGAGAGCTACAGAGACAAATTAGAACATATCTGTCTCAATTCACTGTTAACAGATGAACCAAAGCGTTGCTCCCACAGGATATGGATGTTGTAGGACACTGGTTTAAACTCCGCCGCTCACTCACACTCTCCACTCCTTATCATGTGCTGCCCCCTGCCCCCACCGCCAGTGGGATGGGGAAGAGAATCAGAAGAGTAAAAGTGAGAAAACTCACAGGTTGAGATAAAACCAGTTTATTATTGTAATTTCTTTTTTTAATTATTAGTACTAATAAATTATAAGGAAAAGGGGGAAGAATAAATGAGAGAGAAAAATAAAACCCAAGGAAGACAAGTGATGCAAGTGAAAACAGTTGCGTGCCATGAACTGACTGATGCCCAGCCAGTCCCCGAGCAGCAGTGCCCCCCGCTGCCAACCTCCACCCTAGTTTTATTGCTGACATGATGTCCCATGGTATAGAATATCCCTTTGGTCAGTTGGGGTCAGCTGTCTTGGCTGTGTCCCCTCCCAGCTTCTTGTGCCACCCAGGTCTGCTCACTGGTGGTACAGTGTGAGAAGCAGAAAAGACCTTGACTCTGTGTAACTACTCTGTGTGACTACAAAAGTAGACATGGGGACAAATGACTGTATGTTAATGTAATGTGAGACATGTGGTGGGATAAAATGATTGGAAAAATCTTGCGTTCAAAAATTATTTGCTAATACAAAAAAACCTGTTGCTGTTTCAGTATGTTAGCTGCAAAATAAAAGATAAAATACATCAGTACACTGACAGTTGTGTTCTAAATAGATATTCTTGGCAGGGATCGATAATTTTTAGAGAAAAATAATCTAATTGTTATTTATGAAGTCTGATTTTGGTAATAATTTAGTTGTCAAATTGCATTTTTTGTATATGGAAATATATATATTAAAATTTGCATCTAATCAGGTGCATCTTCCACATGGCAAGTGATCAGTCTGCCTAAAGTCTGAAGCAAGAGAGAGTGACTTCCCCATTTTTATTTTATGAGGCTTTTGGGAAATAAATGGAAGTGACTGTGGGTGTTCCGAACTGGTCTAGCCTGTAGTTGCCTATTAGAAAACCAATATGAATAGCCAGGGTTTTTTTGCAGTCATGAATGTTGGGCCACAAAGTTGACAAGCCTTTTGACATACTAATGATAGTTTTGAAGAATGTATTGAAAGGTTTTAATGACCTAACAAATGTAGCGGAATTCAAAGTCTTGGGGAATGTGGGGTTTGTTTGTGGGTTTTTTGTAGTTTTTATGGATCTGGCTTATAAAAATAGTTTTAAAACTTCCATCATTCAGCAACTGTTAAATGCCTCATTCATTCAGATACTAACTTTGAAATGTGAAAATAGAACTTTGAAGAAAACTGTGGCTCTGTGTTTACAGCCTTTGAAGTGGAAGTACTTGGTGGAAATAAATAAAGGTTTGCTATTCACGTTTCTCCTGTGTGCCATTATTGACTTGACAGAGTTGGAGCTGACGGTCTGTAGAGCAGTTTCAGTACTTAGGGAATTGTTCTGCAGTGGACAGAAGATGATCATCTTGTACAACAGTCTTTTTCTGCTTGGGTTTGGCCTACCTCATACAATCCCCACCTTCCCTGTCAGTTTTTTCATGAGAGAACATGGGAAGGGCTGGTTATGCACCTAAACAGGGAACTGCTGCTACTAGTGCACACAGGAGACCGCAAATGAACTTGGTACACAGGGTGTGCTGTAAGAAGGTATCGGTGGAGGGGGAGAAATCCATACAAAGCAGCTTGCAGTGGGCAAAAGGACTGGGGGTAATCTAGACCAGGGGTCCTCAGACTGTTTAACCAGGGGGCCGGCGCACGGATGCAGTGGCAGGCAGTCATCTGCGGCTGCTTGGTTCCCCCCCAACCCCCGGCGGGGGGGTCTGTAAATACCAGGGGCCAGATTGAGGACCCTGGGGGGCCGTATCCAGCCCACAGGCCATAGTTTGAGGATCCCTGCTCTAGAAGATGTGGTATCTTGAGGAGTGGCTTAGAAAGCAGGGTGGAGATAAGGAAGGATAAGAGGACTGCAGGCAGCATGGAGAGAGATCTGAACCCCTGATGGTATGGGAAGAGCAGTTGGGGGAAACTTCAAGTGGATTTATGCTGGGAGAGGAGGAAATGTAGAGAAAAAATTTTGGTGGGTCTTCGCAGAAATGGAGATTTGTAGTGAAACTGATGAGGGATTATCAGATCTTCAAGGGTAGAAGAGGGGATCTGGAGAGTAGGAACCAGGCATGGTAAGAAATGAGGGCGACAGCCAAGCCCCACCAAAGCCAAGGTTCTTCTTACAGAAGTTTCAGGACCAAACAAAGGAACTGTTGGGTCTGTAACGTTTTTCTCTTATGTGATTTTTAAGACTTGGGGTTTACCTCTAACTTCTGCTAATTTTAGAAATATACCTTTTTTAAAAATTTAAATTTTCATCCATCTCCATACCTATGCATTTCCGTTTCTCTATTTTTTTATTTTTGTTACTCTACATTGTTTTTTCTTCCCAATATGTGCTTTAGTCTCTTCAGTACTAGTTGTTCACATTGCAGTAGTACTAAAAATGCCTTCTTTGAAAGGCAAGATATATCTTCTCAGGAAAGTTTCTTATGCTGATTCAAGTCATTACCCTTGATACTTTAATTAATTAATTTTGAAAAAAATATTTCTAAGTATTATTTTGTCAATCAGTATTAAAATACTCAAGACCCACATATACCCAGAAAACCCACTATTGCACCCTTATGGTTTAAAATCCAAGGAGGGGGCTGAAGGGGCCTTTCTCGCATTTTCAAAACAGCTTGTAATATGCAAATCTCTCTGTAGGAGTCTATTTACTGGGAAAATATGGGCAGAAGAAAATCAGAGAAATCCAAGAACGAGAGGCAGCCGAATACATTGCCCAAGCACGAAGGCAGTATCATTTTGAAAGTAATCAGAGGACATGCAATATGACAGGTAAGATAAGGAAATAGCTGCTGTTTGTGATAGGTGGAATTATTTGGAGATTTATACTACATGTTGGCAGGATGGAAGAAGAATAAGAAATGTAGGTGAATTCAAAATCTTAATTAAATGCTAGTGCATAAATAGTCATTTGCATAATAAAAAACAATCTGAAGAACAGAGTATTGAAGGGATTTCCAGGGGTTATCTGAATACTTATCCATCTATAATGCATACAGATATACTCGCAGGTTACAGTTGTTTGTTACTTCAGAATCATTTGTGTGTTGCCCTAAACTGCATGTGGTATTGAGGTATGAAACAGCAGCTAGATTCAAATAATACTGAATCTACAGCAGGATTACTTTACTCATTCTAGCATGTTGTTAGTAAGCTACACAGAGAGAGTTTGGTGAGTAATTTTTATTTACAAATAAGCATGTCAGCCTGTTAGTTCCCTGTGTTTTAACATGTAACATTTAAAAGGTACCCGACTAGCTGGGAAGCAGAAAGTACAACTATTCATCTTACAGCACTGGTCTTTGGATTTTTGAAGAGGAGATGGTAGAGCAGAATTTAACAAAACCCTTGCTATTGTTGTAGATACAGGCCATTCAAAACTAGTTCTATAAAATGAATCAGGCTACATTTTCCTGTTGAAATTTGTATTAGATTTTTGGGTGGCTGCAGATGTTTTCTGTGCACCTTGTTTACCCTGACCGATTGGTATTTCATTTTCATCTTTTCCATTTTGTAGTGCTGGCTTTAATTTTACTGCTAGGACCAAGTTTTTCTTTGCCCTCTTTGTATGAAGTACCTTCTGTATGGCATCATGCATTCTTGTCAAGATTTTTCATACTTTTTTTTTTTAGTATTTATGATGTTCTGTGCACGCTTGTTTGCCATTTCCTGTTCCCATCATGTACCTTTCCTTGGTTTTCTTGTTGAAGAAAAAAAAACAAACCTCAGATCTTTTTCTTTTCATCTGGAGAAATGCAGCAGTGTAGATTTTCACCAGTTTTTCTTCTGGGGAGTTGAAGACACGTATATGCAAATATGCAGGGTGTGAGTACACATCCACAGCTAGAGCCAACAAAGGCATGTAGCCACGTAAGGGGAGCATTGTGCCCAGTCTCAGGAGAGGCACACAGGTAGTTGCATTTCCGAGTACTCTCGGAGTTCTGTATTTTGCTTATCCTCCCAGCTTTGCCTGTTGAGAAATGGGATTTACGTTGTATAGCAGCTATTGAGTGAGAGCTGGGAATAGGTTTATGATGATTTTTTTTTTATGTTGACAGGGTTTTTTCTTTTTTTTTACTTTTAATAACAGTGCTGTCAATGCTTCCAACATTGAGGGATGCCTTAATGCATCAATTAAATTCTGAGAGTCTCACATCTCTTCTTAAAAATAGGTAAGATGGTTTTGTTAATTGTGTTAAAGATCACCTGTTTTGTGATAAGGGGTTTTTTTTCAAATTATATATTTATGATGTAGAGAGCATGCAGGATTTTGATTTTGTGTCCCAATGAGTCACTAGTCTTTAAAGTATTTTGAAATTACTATGTAAATATTTTGTGTCAGGTTAGATGTATTTTGATAGGTATGGCTGACATTTTCCAAGCATTACAAGAAAAAATACCTCCTTTAAGATGCTGCAGTGGGAGCCGTGTTTTTTGTTGAAGTGCCTGTAAGATAGGCAGATAAAAGTACTTAGAAGATCTAGTCCTCTGTTAAACAGGACAGAGTATCTTGACTGAGTTTTTGATGATGTGTTTGTAAAAATGTTTATGTAATCTTATCAAGGTTGGGTGTGAGTAGCAGTAGAAAGTATCCAAGATGAGATTGCAAATGGATGTAATCTGTAAGAAGCAATACTTTTTTTTTCTTTTTTTTTTTGAAGTTGAACAAATAGGGGCATGTCGTACATTAAGAGGAACAGTTCCCTGTCAGAAAACACCTTTGGTTTCCTTACAACTGCAGGAACAAATAACATATTTTTAAATACATAAAGTGCGTGATAGCATACCTTGACAGTAGAGTAAGTTACTTGGTGTTTGGCATGGAGTAGAAGTGTTATGTAGGCAGTTAACACAGGGTTTCTGACTCGCTCTAGACTGCCTTTCTAGTTTACCTCCCACTAGCTTATTTATATAACTATAACTTCAGCTGTCCAGCATTTAGTAGATTACCTATCCAGTCATTGTCTTTTTTTCAGTCAAAAAGCTCCCACAAGGCAACAGAATGTGCTATTTCAAGTGGGGATTACAGCCTGAACAATGTTTTTGTAATAGATTATCTGAGAATTTGTGATTGTAATTTAATATTATTTACTCTAAACAACAAAAATTAGGAAAAGTTAATTTTAAGGGAATACTTAATATCTTTTTCATAATAAGAGTTTTACTCAGCACAAAATTAACCTGAATGGACAGGAGATCTTGTGGATCACCAGATTTGTCTTCTGGACTGTGCAGCTATAACAGCCTGTAATCTTTGAATCCTATGAAGACATACAATGCCTTAGTTTGTTTTCTGTAGTCTGTGTTCTTTTGTCATAATACATCTGGTGTGTCTAACTTGTTCGCCTGTTGAAACAGTTTACAGGTATGGTGACACTTGCTGAATTCCAATAATTCCAGTGAAAATAGAGTTGAGACTTAGATAGTATTGTTATGCATTTTTGAAAACAAAGATTTTTTTAAATGCTGGTTACAGCAATGTCCTGTAATCATTGATGTCCATTTAGTGGTGTCCACAGTGGAGTTATGTCTTAATGCTTCCTTTTTCACTTATGCTGAGCAAGTTTTAACTAGATGCTTGAACATTTTGAACTGAAAAGGTAGAGAAGGGGTTGGGAAGACATGGATCATGGAATCAGCCATCAGGACTCATGCCACTTTGAAGTAATTCTTTGAAGAAGCTCTGCATTCTTATGCTACAGATTTGTTTAACTTCCATTTGAGAAGATTGATCAAGTGGCTCTGGACCTTTGAGTGCCATTGTTGAATATACAGTAGAGTAGATGTGGAGACTGACCTTTCTTAATGTCCCTGAAGACGTGTTTTCCTTCTTGCACAGTCTGTGTTATGGCTTAACATGTTACAAATCTATGTTACCATATGTTACAGATCGTGTTATGGCATAGGTAAACTCCTTAACTTAAAATCCATTCACTTGCTTGAATTCAAACCCTTTTAATATCGTTTCAGTAATTTGGGGCAGCCAGTGGTAGGTTGGGGGTGTAAGCCAGCTGAAATCTTCAGTCTTCCAGAGAAATTTTTAAAGAGGGAGAGGCACACAAGACTGCAGATGTTCTTACTTTGTCCTCTTTTCAAAGGAATATGATTAAATGATATAAGGTGAAGTACCTGCTGCTGTAGCCTTGCAGATGTTGCCTACCTCCCACCTATTCAGCACTTAGCTTATTCCAAACCTCTGGTGTTTTGTTTGCATTGCTTTTTGCTTCCATAGCAGGTAATGGTTTTCCAAATAAATAAATGTGAAATAAGAGTTGAGTTTTGAGTAGCAGCTGTGTCTTGAGTAAATTGCAGCAGATGAAGACTGAAAAATCCATTTCCATTGTTAGGCTTAATACTGGCAGACTTGAGCTGTTACCTGGCTGTTGCTTTGTGTTGTGAGGAGAAACTTTGTAAGCATGAGCTCTAGAAAATGTTTTGACGTAATAGGTGCAAATATAGTCGGCTGACGTTGATGTATTGGCTTCTCTTTCTCTCTTCAGTTGGCATGGAAAACTTACCACTCAGTAATAAATGTGGTTCTGAGTCCTGTTACACGTCTTATCTATAGAAATATTACTGTACTTTTTTAACAGTCTTCCCTTTGTTTTGCTTTGGAATAGCTTTTAAAACTGTAGATCTAGATTGCAAAAAAAAGTGTATAAACTGGTTTTGTATGTGCCATGGTCCCTGTATTTCTTCCAGCTATCCTTTCTTTAATCTGTCTCTTTGCTTTTTGGAGTTGTAGACTTAGTTGTTTTTTGTATCAGTTGATTTACATTATTTGATAGCAGTGAGCTTAAATAATGGTCAAAGTAATGCCAAAGCGCATGTGTTGTGCCTGTAAAGAAAAATTATTTCTGGTGAAAAGTGTATTTTTTTTATATAAAACTAGGTCTTTTTGTAATGTAAATGTAAATCTACAAAATGTAAAGTCTAGGTTAATCTAAACTATCTGTCGTCAATATTGAAGTGTTAATTCTGATCCTAAGAAATTACCAAATGTTTCTCTAAGTGGCTTTCACAATATATGTCTTTCATGATATAGATATACAGTAGTCAATCTTTATTGACGCTGCTTAAAAGGCAAGAAGAATGATGACACTTTGGGGATGGTTAGCGTGCTCTTATCACTGCTGCTGCTGCTGTGTGGCTAACATTACCTCTGGATAGTAGTTATAAATCTGCGGTGTACCACAGGCAGTTCAGGTGTATCTGTAAAATCTACAGTGTTGCTCTTTTGACTGCAGAATACATAAACTTCTAGGAATCGGTCAGGTCAGAAAAGTAAACACACCTCAACAAATGCAGAAAGATCAACTTGCATTTGTGTGCATGGCACAAACCTTTTCGACAGATGGTCGTGATCTCTTTGGGTTTTTGTGATTAAATCTAAACTTTAAAACTCAGTCAGGCAATGGTAAATCTTGCAAGAAGGTAGGATACAGAAATTCTGATCCTGTGCTTAGTATGCAAAAGTGGACCCAGGAAGCCCTACTGAACTGAGATATATGTTAAATGTATACAGGATTGAGGCCCCAGAAAAGACCACTTTGTACCATCAGTGGGCTTTTCCTGACTGCTTCGCGTAGCCACTCAAAATTGATAATATAAGTGTATGATTGACATCACTAAATACTCCATTTATACATTGAAGTTTGATATCTTTTCTGCAACTTCATAGTGTATTGTTTATATACTGCTTTCTTGAATGAGACAAATCAATGTAGATGTGAGTCTGGTCTGAACAAGTATAGTAGTTAAATGAGCTCACCTTAGAGCACTGCTATTTCATTTAATATATGAATTTCTAAGGAATATATACTTTTTAATGTTTAATGTTTCCATTTGTTTCCTACAGGCCAGCAAACAAGTTAGAAATATGGGAGGATTTAAAGATAATAAGTAAGTGGAAATGAAAGATTCCATCTGCATAATATATAGCATAAATTCAAAATGTCTTGCAATGCTAGGTTGTTGTTTCAGTAGGTATTAAGATAGTGTAACACACGACATGGCAAACTTCCTCCGTGCCCCCCCTCTCAAAAGCTCCTCATGAAGGATTTTTTCTTAGCCCCAGGGGAAGTTGGAAGTTCAGAGACAAAGGTGAAAAATTTTATTGGCCTTCATGTAACCCCAGTAAAGAAAACTTTGTCAAAAAATTCTATGCCATCACAGAAAATTCAGACTAGTTTTTCAGAAAGTTCCATGCTGAACCTAACAGAAAACATCAATCAGAAATGTAGGCGAGCCCTTACGTGGCCAGCAATTTCCTCTTTTCAAACCTGTTGGAGAGAACCACCGTAGCAGTGGTTATGAACTCTTTGGTTCATCTCTTTTTTTATTATTATTATTTATTGGCTGATGGAAGCAGTGGAAGGGAAGGAAGAACAGTGAAGTCAGACAATTATGTAGTGAATATTACTGAGCTTTTTTTACTATTTTTTATTCCTTGGTACCATTTATTATCTCTACTACCTCCCTGGTTTTGTCTTTTCTTCCTTTTGGTTTTGTTTCTCCTTTTCATAAAACCTTTACAGATCCTACATCTGATTTGGCTCCTTTCTTCCTGTGTCCTTGCTGCTCAATATTCATCTGTATTTATTCATGTCACTTCTTCCACACATCCTATGCTGCCTAGTGGCTGGTAGCTGATGCTCATTTTAACTTACCTCCTTTAGGTATTAGCTGCTCCTGCCTTAGGTAACTTTTTGTTCCCACGCTGCTGTTCGACGTTCTGCGTCTTAGTTGCGTGGTGAGGGCTAACATACCGTGGGTATTTTCTGGCATAATGAATAACGATAACTTGACAATACATCCATTTTCCTTCTGGAACAACTTGTATAATTTTTATTTTTTTCCCAAAATAACTTGTGTAAGATGCAAAATAGGACTTTAAATGGGACACTTTAGGTGTAGCTCCAGCACATACTAGACTTATGACCATCTTGGGTATGTGTTGTGGAAACAGGCTATGACAACCAATGAGAGCAATGTGACTATTTAAAAATCAGCAGCACTTGAATCTTGGAGAGCACTCTCTTTCCTTGACTCTCCCATATTTCTTTGACTTTGATGTTATTTTGTTGTCTCTTTTCAAGGTTTCACAAGAAGCATCGTAGCTGTATATAGTACCTGTATGCTAGTAGTTCTTTTGCGAGTCCAGTTAAATATTATTGGCGGTTACATCTACCTAGATAATGCTGCACTCTGCAAAAATGGCACAGTAAGTTTCTTGTTTTGTTTCAAAGGCAGAACTTCCACTTCCTTGAAAGTGAAAGATAAAGGGCATAGCTCAGGAGTATTAGAATGAAACCAAGGGTTCTTGTAAGAGTGGGAGATGTGGAAGCATTGCTGGAAGTAAGATATATTGATGTGTTTTAATAGCCTCTAAATTTGGGTGATTTGGTGATACTATTGCTTAACAGAATACAAGCAATATTGAAGAATACCTTTTGTCGGCATTTGTATTGCTCAAAAAAGGTTACTTCGTATCTAAACACCACCATAACATAGTTCCTTTGCTTTAATTTTTTGTGAAACAGTAACACTGCGAGTGATCCAAGATATGTGTTCAAATGTGTATAAATGTTTAGGTCTTCCTAGCACATACATTCATTCCCCCAGTTACATTTTCTTAGGATTAAAGGAGAAAAACGTTACTTTTGAAATTTTGACTATTTTGTTTAACTCCAAAAGGCCACCTACCTAAATGTCTGTTGGTGGGGCCAAACGAGGTAGAAGACTTGGTTTTTGTTCATTATAGTATATCTATCACAGCTCAATAAAAATAGGTCAATCCCACAGTAAGCAAGTACCTATTGTAGAGGGCAAGATCTGCAAATTGTTGGTTGGCTTGTCTAAAAATAATGGATACAAACTTCGATTAGTTCTCATGTGCCCCCCTGTGATAGCTCCTGCTGAAAGTCAAGGAACAGCATGTCAAGGCAGGTCTAAGAAAAGTTTTCATTAGGGAGGCCAGGGCTGATGGATGGAGGTTGTGCTTCACTTTGTAAAACCTGAAAAAGCTTTTTTTTCTTTTCTTTTTTTTTTTTTTTTTTTTTTTTAAAAAAGGGGCAAGATGAGTTTGGACTAGAAATGTGTTTCCTTTCTGTTATTTTTTTCCAGTAGAGAAGTGGGTTGACAGGGCCATCTCTGAGGCACTCTGGTGGAGTAAACTGACATCCTATCTCAGTTCCTGAAAGCTTCTTTTCTATCAGAAAAGCTTTTGTTAGGGTTAAGCATAGATACTCTATTCCACTGGGTTTAATTTTTGGAGAGGTGGAGGGTCTAGTTTCACCTGCAATGCAGCTTTTTAAGAGACTTTCCTATACATGAATGACAAGTGAAAGGTTTTACTGTGCCACTGAAGATGGAAGAGAGATCTGTATAGTATTGAAGAGAAGAATACCAGAGGACTTGTGAAAGATCCATGGGTCAATGGCAGGAAGAGAGTCAGAAGTTACAGAATTGCACAAGAATGGGAGAATTCATCTATTGCAGGGTATTAAAAAGATTAAGGAAATTGATCACAGTGGATTTAAAATTATTTTTGCATTGTTCTCTACTGTTGACATGTCACAGAACTGTTGGATTTGTTTTCCCCACAGACACCACTAGCTCCTCCTGAAGTTCAGCAGCAATATTTATCAAGTATTCAGCACCTTTTAGGAGATGGTATGGTGCTTACTATGAACTAACTACGCTTATATAATTCTACTTTTTTCTAGATTTGAGCAAATAATTAGATTAATTTTGACACTTTCCTCCTTCTAGGACTGACTGAGTTAATAACTATTGTTAAACAAGCTGTGCATAAAGTTTTTGGAAGGTAAGAGTCTGTATTTCTCTGTGGTTAGCTTTTAACTTTTACTGTCATCACTGTTCCCAAAACAATGAGTTTTATTAGGAAAAAAAAAATGGGGCGAGGAGAAAGTAAAGCATACTGACTTTTTCCAAAACAATGGTTTTACTGTAGCAGGCTATGTCTGCCAGTGCAAACCAATATAGCAGATTGGGATCCCATTACTTGTTAATGTGTTATCAGGAGGAGGAGAAAGTGCCATTACTCCTTTTGCAGTCAACACTGTAGTCTTTCTCCTTTCCAGTATTTCCCTTAAGCACACCCTGTCTCTTCTGGAGCTGGAACAGAAACTTAAAGATATCAGGAAAGTAGTGGAACATAAAGATTCAAATCAGGTTGCATCTTACTCTCCCTTATGTCATTATCTGATGCCGGATGAAGAAAACCCCTTGGCTACCCAGGTACTTCTGGCAGTTTCTTTCATCTACCTTTTTTCATTCTGTGTTTTTTTGTTTGTTTGTTCTGGGGAAGGAACGATGCATAACAGTCCTCCAGTTGGCCTGTGGCATCCGTGTGTTTAAGAAATGGTGATGCCTCTTCCATCATAAATCAATTATCTCTTTAGGCAAATTAAAGTACTTTTTGCAGATTTGATTGAAAACAAGTGTCATCCTCAGAATGTCAGCTTTGAGCGTGGAAACACAGCCCAGTTACTGCTTCTAGCCTGTGATACATGCTGTAACACAATGCAGCTTAACTCAGCCCTAAGCTAAATTGTGTTGCCTTGTACTTGTGTACCAGCAAAGATCATGGGGAGCTGTGGTGTTCTGGCTGATGCACAAGAAGGTGACGGTGTGCTGAAGTCCTTTGTTGCTTTGGGCTGGAAAATGAACAGAAATCAAGAGAAAGGTGTATCTAATCCCAGTTGTAACATTAATTTCCTAAATTTTCTAAAGGTATTTGTCTCCATCCATACCACAGGCTGGAGAAAAGTCATTCTTAACTTGGTATTACAGTAGTACAAAGAAGAATGTTAGGCTTCAGTGTGTGACTGCATGCACTTGACCCTTTAACTTAAGATGATAGGCAGTTTATTTCAGTTTTGGAGGTCAGAAGTGGAAAAAATACTTTGCTCAGTATGGTGTTTCCTGCTAATACTGGTTTTGGTAAAAAAAAAAAATATCCTACAGTGACCATTTAAAAGGAAAATTAGAACACCGATCAAAAAGAATCAGATTTACAACACTAGATCTTTTCTTTTAAATAGATTTGACCTACACATCTTAATTTCATGGTACAAAACTCTTCTATTTCTACTCTTATTCTTATGATTGCCAATGGATTTCTTACTAAATAGTTCCTGTATTTGCTTTTTCTAGGCCTGTGGACTCACAGAAAGAGACATTGCTACAATTAAATTACTTAATGAAACTAGAGATATGCTAGAAAGGTATACAGAAATATCCTGTATTCATATTAAACTCCTCACAACTATTGTTTATGTAAGACAGTTATTTTCACGTAAAAGCTGACAACTTTCATTTGTGAAATATGACCACTCTGCTGCATAAAATTTTTATATTCACTAATTGTAGACTGGGATTTTCAAAATCTGAGAGCTCTGAAACTTATGTGTAAGAAATAATCGTGCCTTAATGAGATGACCAGGATGTCCTTCCCAGTCAGACCCCCTTATCTCTTCCTTACCTTTTCTGTAGTTATGCAGGAACAAAGGAGTACTCTTCTGCTAAAGCAGGGTGGAGTTTAGGTTGTTCATTGGTTTGCTGTGGAGTTACTGGGGAGGTGGTCTTTCTTGAGGTGGCTATACCAATGCCCTTTTGTCTGGGTTATACATCTTCCTGTATGAGAGGGACATCTGTAGCACTGAATACTTGCCGGGGGTTTTAGTTGGAAAAAATAAATCCCAGCAATCAAACTTTTTTTTTTTTCCAGTCCAGACTTCAGTACAGTTTTGAGCACATGTTTAAATAGAGGATTCAGTCGACTATTAGACAATATGGCAGAATTTTTTAGACCTACTGAACAGGACCTCTCTCAGAATGGCTCTGTAAATAGGTAAGTGTTTTCTTTTGTTGTGGTTCTCATGTGAATAATGCTTTGGGTTCATAGTGAATTCCAAAAAAGGCAATTGATTTTCCTGCCTACTTGAAGTTCTCATGCTGGAAATAATTCTGCTTCTTGCTCTTCAAGAATGAATGAGGTTTTCTCACTGGTCAAGTAGACAGCTAGGAGTATTGCACGTTTCTTTCCACCCATGAAATTGCTAGAATTTACATGAGTTGTCTTTCCCACCGTTACTTGGAGATCTAAAAGTAGAAATCAGAAGACCTATACTTCCACTCCTTGCCTGAACACTGTACAAGCAGACTGCCTTTCTAGCTAAGGAGGATTTACCCCACGGATGGTGACTACAGGAGTATGTGCTGCAGTGCCTGCCGTGTGAGGCTGTGATAAAGACGCCATTCCCCTACAGTTAGCAGATAAGCGCTGTACACCCCTGACTGTCAGTGACTAGTTTTCAGGGAAGGTGGGTTTTACTGTGATTCTCCAAACAGATGTAGCCAGAGCACCTACAGAGCTTTCTTCACCGGTATGCTGGAAAAAAAAGGTATTAACAATCAGGATCTTCTGCCTTTTCCTGGAAGACAGTTTAAAAACAGCTTTTATTTTGAAGTTAACTTTGGTTTTAAATGATGCAGAGAGAATGTTAAAAATCCAAAAGCTGAATTCAAATCCTTGCAATATGATTGCTAAAATATTAAAATTAAACCCTTGAATACTACTAACTGGTTTTATGTATGATATTTTAATAACTGATGGTTCTCAGCAAGTAATGTTTTTATTTAAATACGTGCTATTTACATCACTTAAAATATCCCAAAGGCTGTAGTTTGGCTGCCTGTCCTAAGCCTAGTTTAGGGTCTGAAATTGTGTGAGATTGTAGACCAGCACTTCTAACAACTGTTTACATACACACATGGAAAGACTCTGGCTAAACCATGTTTCTCTTGCGTGAGAAGCAAGTGTGAAACTGTGTAATAGGAACACCAACTGAAATTTGCTTTGGTACTTTAAATGAAAGGCTTGCTAGGGAAAAAAAATACTTACCTGTACATTTTGGTTTGCAGTCTTTTGACTCTTTATTTTTGAAGTAGCAATTATTGAGAACTGTAATAATCACAGCTTAGCAGCTTTACTAATGTCAGAGCAGGTCTAGATCAGTATTTTTTGCTTCTTTTCTAGTCTTTCCAGTGTCAGTCTTCCTTTAGCCAAGATAATTCCAATAATAAATGGACAGATCCATTCAGTATGCAGTGAAACACCCAGTCACTTTGTTCAGGTAAGAATCTTGCTTATTTAAAATATCCCAAGTAAAATTTTGAAATGAATGTTGTATATTTAATTTTAATAATATACTTCATTCTGTTTAATTTTAAGGGCTTTAAAAGAAAAAGGAGAAACAATTGGCAAACTTAAATTTTCTGTTAATTTCTATCTTCCAAAAATGCTGTATCTAGAATTCCTTTCCTCTGCTAAACTGTGCAGAAGCACAAAAAGGTGTCTTGACTTGGTGCTGCTTGCAGTTCTGCTCGTAAACCTTTCTAAAGCAAGAAATTCAAGTTCAAGCTCTGTGGGAGTGCCAGGTGCTTTTCTCATGATGAATTATGTAGTGCAGCAAAGTCAGAATCATGATGGATGTATTGGATTAAGCAAACTTTTAAAATTTCTTCCAGGACCTGTTGATGATGGAACAAGTGAAAGATTTTGCTGCTAATGTTTATGAAGCTTTTAGTACCCCTCAGCAGCTAGAGAAGTGACCTGTACATTTATAGAAATAGATCGTGTACTTATAACAAATCCCTTGTGACTACTGATGAAGCTTGGGTTAATTTTATAACGATGTAGGAGTGGTAGAACAGCAGAAAGAACATTCTGAAAAAAGTGGCAGTGAGCCCATATTTGTTCTGATAGAATTCTGTTTCAAACACCTATTACAAATATTCTTGTTGAAAGAATCATTGTATGTAAAGACTTTTCTATTAAAAAAGTGGTTAAAGTCTTCCATAATTCATTTGATTGTTTTTATTGCATCTGAAAGGCATCTGATGGCAGTATTACAACAAGTTAGTAAAAAAGCCCCTTTGTTTGCCTGGAGCATGTAAGTTTTGGAAAAAACTAATGCTGGTGATCTAAGAATAGCACGGAGTAGCAAAAAGCAGTAAGGCTTCTTTCAGATTTTTCTTTTTATAAAGGAAAACTTTTTTTTCCTTAATTTTACAAATGTTATTCCAATGAGTGTCTCTTTCTTCAGAAAGCCTTTGCCAACTGATGCACGTTCCTCTTGTACAAGCTGGGGGGTGTGTGCTCTCTCTGTCACTTAATACTAAAGGAATGTGGATTTTTAGAAGTTCTCTTGTTTATGCTGTTCAAACAGCCACACTGTACACATTAACTTGTAAATATTTTATCTTAATTTGTATTAATTTTGAGCCCAGTTGTCCGTATTGTAATAAAATATTTTAATGTAAAACTTGTGTGTGTGTTAACATTACTAGCAGGAAAGGCAATAACCTCACCTGCTCCATCATTTAAAATCAACACAGTTTCAATAGCAAGTTTAACTTATACCGTAATTGTTTTGCACTTACTAACACAGGAAAAACAAACCTTTGGTCTCTATACTGAAACAAGTAATGCTTTTTGTTGTCCTGTACCACCACCTCTTTGCAAACTTCATGCTGCAGGTCTGTCCCTACAAATCTGACAAAGTTTGGGAATTTTTCAAGTTGGATGCCATCTACCCTCTGTTCAAAATATTGTCACTCTGCCAAAGTTGAGCATGCCTAGCAACTCGTGATTATGTCTACTTTTTTTTAAAAAAAAAAAACAGTTGTCATTGAAGTATGTGTTTTGTTTAATAGTCCAGAAGGCACTCTGGTAACTGTGTAAAAACAATAGCTGTAAACAAAAGTCAGCTTTAACCATGTAAAATTATACAAAAACAGCAAAAACACCCTCCTACTTTACCTGCATCCCCATCATGGATAGTATTACTCAAGACTAGGAACATGTAACAATGGTTTTCATGATAAGAAATGAAGATATGTACATATGCATTGCCTCCATGCATTTGTGATGAATTCCTGACCTTTCTAAGACTGTTCTTGCAGGTCTGTTACCCTACGCTACTGAAGCTGCCAGTTGCTGCACACAACTAGGAAAAGTCTATTATTTTCTCTAAAACCGACAGGTTTTAGTGTATGGTTTTGTAGAAGTTGTATCCCTTTTTTAACATAAGAAATCTGACTTATGTGCATTTGGACACTGGCATGAGCTAGATTTTTTTCTCATAGCTTTAAAAAGCTAGTGCCTCTTTTTTTCCCACCCCATACTTCACATAACTTGGCAAGAAGCTGATTAAGAGTGGAGAGGTCAAGGTAAATGCTCAGTTTTTCACACAAGTTCAAAGAAACAAACTGTATGCAGAAATTGAACTATCTAGTGCTACATTTCATGTAAGGTTCATTCCATCCTTCGATAACCCGCCTTTCATGAAAAATGTGAAGTTCCTGATATTTCTCAGTCAAACAAGCAAGAGTGAGAAACCGGGCAAAAAATCAGCATTCTGTACTACCCAGGGCTCCAGCAGTGTATGGCTCAGTTTATGTCAGTCAGTTGTAAAGTCCAGCCCCACTGACATGGCAATTCCTTAGGACTTAATTGAGGTAGAGCTATAACAATTCCCTTTTCTCCCAGTGCAACCCATTTCAGCAGTTCCTTGTGGCCAACCAGCGTCACCTGAGATAGAAACATACACTAAAATTAGAACAGTTCTTTTTCAAAGTGTGTATAATTGCAATACTGACAAAAGAAACGTCAATCCATAGCTACCTTACTATCCAGTTATCCTTGAATGCTAAAAACCAACCAAATGAATGACTGTTAAAGGTAATGCAAAAATACTTACATACCTACTTTGCAAGTAATAAAGCTGGGTCTGGAGAAGTACTTAGGGCTGTAGAAGGCACATAAACACTTTTCAGAAGTATTTGGGCCTAAGCAGGGATCTAAGTGCCACAGTATGCAGCTTTATATCACCTGTTTCTGAAATGCCCGTTTCCCATGGTAGAACTTGAAGTCTAGGATGAGCATCACTGTTTCTTACAGAGCACAGCCAGATCTCAAACAAAGCTGACCTGAAGAACCCCTCCACTAAAACCACACAAATAGGTTTTATGGTGAGACTCTTATACCAGCTGGTGAAATGCTGAAAATTGTGGAGCAGCTGAAGACTGGTCTCTGCCACTGGTGAACATTACTCTCTTGTGTACATACAGTCTAGATGCCTCTCCAAAATTCAAGATGCATCTTACCACTTCTGAAATTTTTCTTTCTTCCTTATCACAGAGCTGCATTGGCACTAATTAATTTGCATATGGAACTAGACCAGAAGAGGCAGTCCAGAAACACCCTTAATGCATTTCAGCAGCTAGTAGACATCCAACACGTGAGACCAGAACAGAGCTAAGGCAAAGTGAAACCCCACCTTAAATGCACAGTGTGGATATCGAGTCCTGAGCACCAGCTGTTCCACTCCATTGGGGTTACGCTACTTGCTAGTGCAGGTGGCATCTGTGTCCTCAACTTCTGACCACCACTTGCTATAAAGCACACACCTAGGGTCATACTGACTTACTGTTTAGCCTCCCTAGGCAATGAAAACTGTGTGCTTTCCCTTTGTGCAAGGCTTTGATTTGAAACTACTGCACTGTTACAGCAATTACAGTACCACCAAAGTCATGAGAATGGCTATTTCTAAAGAAAGGTCAGTCATACCAAGGTAGTCTACATAGGGAAACAAGCAGGGTGGCACAGTTCTTTTCCCAGCTACTTGGCCTCTTTTTATGATCCTTAGTTTGCAAGCTAAAACACAGCCCAGCAAACAATTCAGTCTAACTTTTGTTTGTTGGAGAAGAACATCCCACTGGGAGGACTATGGCAAGGACATCCCAGAACAAAAACAAACATTTTGCTGGGTCTCTTCCAGCATACTCTGTCCCAAGAGCTATGCATTCCCAAAGGTCCCAGAAACTAAAATAAACACGATGGAACATGATAAATCCTAGAGGCGTTTTCCTTCAGGGTATGTTCATTTCTCACTCTGTGTGTTAAAAACTTCATTGTTCTGAAGGGAAAGGGGGCAAGTGGAGATGCTGGAGGGGTGCTGTCTTTTACCTGTGTTTCGCCAAGCTTAGCCCGTGGCTCACCAAGTTCCAGAGTCCCAGAGCCTGGCCAGTTAAGGAAGACAGCATTGACTTTGCCTTCTTTAGGGCTGAAAGTATACCTGGTTGGGAATGGGGAACAGAAAGGCACGTCAGTTTTAGTTTGTAAATTTTCTGAAGTTATACATAGAGTGCTTTCAAGACTGGAAAAATGGATTTGAAAAGCTGGCATTAATTACATTTTTGCACACATAACCATCTTTTCAGACAATTTATACCCTTTATTAAAGTACTGTTCCTTGAAAATACGTTCCAACAAACTAGAGGTAATCAAGAGTATTAAAGAACTGAATTCAGAGGTAAACATCTGTAGTAACTTCAGCAAGCACCTAACAACTCACTGCTGCGCAGCCATATAGGAAGGAGGTACTTGCAGGGCAGGGGGAATCGTTAACAGATAGTTCTGAGTTATATTCAGAGAAATATGGTAATTCACATCTCTACACAAACATTCTACCAAAAAAATAAGAGTATGCGCAACAATAAAGCCTGGCACCTTGCATAGCTAGTTTTTTAAAAGTTTCATTTCAGCAGACATTATCTACAGTATGTCCTTAGAAATCTTGTGGCATACACTTGAAACATGCATCCCTCCTTCCTTCCTTTAGTTACAACTTTTTATTGCTCTTGGAAGTGGTTTTACTGAACGGTCAATGGTTCAGCATTTTCAAGGCTAAAGCCAGATAGCCAAATCTTTCTGGGAACGGGAGTAAAAAGGCCCACTGAGGCAGAGAAGAGGGTCAGGACCTAAACCCTGATGGATCATTAAGGCATTACAGCAGCTATGAGGCACAAAGGCCTCATATGAGGAGAGTCCAGAGACTGGCTGAATTTAGTGGCCAAGTAATTGCTGTTATCTTCCCATGCATTTTTACCTTAAAAAGAAATGCAGAATATGCTAGACTGATTTCTAGTTTCTTACTCTCCCCTCTTTCTCTCTAGAGTGACATCAAGTATTCCATAGTACAGATAAACACTTCATAGCAGTTTTATATTTCCAGATTTATAATTTTTGTTTATAGTTGCTGTTGCCAGCTACACTGAGAAGCACAAGGTCACTAAGGAAATGCTTGCAACCTTCCCTTCAGCCTCAGCATCATCCCAAAACTATGGTCTCTCATCACCTACCTACATTTTTGTACGCACTTTTATATGCAGTTACTCAAACTGACAAAAGAGTTCATTTTGTGTGCTGTGAAAAAAGTAAGCTGGTGATTCCTGTAACATCAACTCATTAAGAATTTTGAAGTTCCACATACCCTGCTGCTGCTTTACACAGCCTAGATGTGGGTTCAGTAGCCTTACCACACTTCTGGTGTGACCGTGTCATTCTGTGCTCTCCATGGTTTCGTTCCATAGATGGCTTCCCCGTTGACTTTCAGCCAGGCACCCATCTGCCTCAGACGCTCCTCAAATATAACAGCAATGCGACCATCGTGAGTGGGCCCGATATTCATCAAGAGATTTCCTCCACAAGACACTGTTTCTACAAGTTGCTGAAATGTTTTTAAACACATACACAGAGCATATGGTTACAGCTAATGAAATCATACATTTGAAGTACTTTCTAAAGTCTGCCATACTGCTTGAGAACAATTAACTGAACAAGTTATGTTACTGCTGCATGGTTAGACTTTGGGGTTCATCCCAAGAGTCAATACAAAATTTAAGCTCCCATAAAACAAAAACTCTGCTATCATTTTTTTATGGCAGAATACAGCTCAAAATACATTTTTGCAGCAATATATCTGGCTGAACCTACATAAGAATCCTACAACTTTTTTAACATTTTTACTTCCCTAGGAACTTCATGAGGGTTTTAGTGATGGAATGGGATAGCTGATTTCTCTGCACAAAAGGAGAATAAGGCTAATAGATGCTACTTCGTTTTCACTGAAGCTAAGAGAGGCAACTTCCTCCTTCTTCCTCTCCCTATTTTATGGAGACATCTGTAAAAGACAAGGAAGCCTTCTACAGAGTCCATAAATATTTGTGTTCACATCCACACTGCCCTCCAGAGATCATGTACTGAGCTGCACACATCTGAGGAACAGACAGCTAAAGACAAGCTACTGAATGAATTTACACCTTCTGCCTCTGAAAGGAGTTTACTTCAATTTGAAATTATCTTTCTCAAGGACAGTACTAGGAACAGATTAAGCAACAATAATAAACAATATTCTCCTCACTAGCTGAATTTTGCTTTTAAATGCATTTATCAGATAGATTGATCAGTCTTCCTTTCATTCAGTTTTCCAAAGCTTCAGATCTTTTTTAAATACTTTAGACTAGCAAAGGGAATCTGTGTTTAATTAACATCAGCTCTTTGCAGCTGTTAAGTGTTTACCAGTATGTCTGCAATAAGTCTATTGGGGTTTTTTGTTTAAATGAAGCAGGATGAAAGGGAAGTTTCCTGCTACAAAGTAAAAAGACTATTAAGAGTTATAAACTGTTTCTAGCTGGAAGAGAGAAAAGATGTAGCCTTCAAGTAGGCATTCCTGAACAGGAGCTGTGAAACTGCAACTGTTTACTTCTCATCAATTACAGGTGCGGTTACCAGGAAAACTTAGTAGAAAAGGTTATTATGGGACTATCCAGAACAGTCCTTGGCCAGTTGCTCACAGCAGAAACAGCTTCTAAGAAACTGACTGAATTTTTACTAGATAATTTTTCTCTTAGTCATTTCTATGAAAATAATAAGAACTACATGGATATTCCATCCTGCCAGTGTTAGCCTGCAAATGAACAAAATGATTTATTATTTCATTGATTCATTATTCAGTTAAAATATTTTTTATAACAGTAGATACATAATTGAAATGTTATATAGCACAATACAATGATCAGGAGGGAGAATCAGAAGTTGCAGGCAATTCCTTTGCCCCACTGTACCTTCACCAAGTCCTCGATTGTAAGGTAATCATCAAGCTGTGCGTTCCTCCTGTAGCCCCATGACTTTTTGTCAATAGTCATACAGTTCTCCCACTTGTGAGGCAGGAGGTGGCCAGGGTTATAACGGTCACTACAAGTGTAGAAGCCACCATGTGTACAGATGCTGCCAACTCCCCAACGGTCATTGGTCACAACTGTGTCCTGGACTGGACTAGAAACAGAAATTTTTGTGAACTTTATTCTATAAAACGCAGTCACAGCCACTGTAATCCTTCCCACACGCACCCCTCCCAGAAACAAACATTTAGGATGACTTCTGTACTTTTATTACAATTAGATTAAGTGCAATTTCAGGAATCCTATTCTCATTCTTTGCTAGTAAGAGGTCTGAATTGGCATTTTTTAGGCAAATATGCTCCAGACTTCCACAGGAAGTCTGCCAGAAATCAGCCAGCACTTGACATCTCCTGCCAGATGTTCAGTCTGTGATGACAACAATGTACCATGTTATTAAATTATCCTGGTATCCCGTTTGTTCAGTAGACAATACCTAGGGAAGAATAGCCAATACCATCTTAATTGAGTAATTTGCAAATGTGGTAAAAAAAAAAAGAAAGTTTTTTCTAAAGCAAGCTTTTATATTTCGAAGAAATACAGACCTGGATTCTGCATTTCAGGAAAATTAGTATTTAGTTAAGTCTTCATAAGCAGAGGTAGTAAGCTCCACAAAATGTACAGAAAGTGAGACAAACTAGACACAGCAGCATTTCAGATCAGGAGCTAAATCAGCACCATTATGTACCTGTCATTATACAGCCAGGCCAAGAAACCAGTGCTGTTCCAGTAAGTATCCGGCGCATTTCCATCCCCATCAGACCAAATTATTTCTGGCTGGTACTTGGTCACAATTTCATAGAGTTCTGGTAACGATTTACTGGTTGGAAACATCCTTGTCTTAAAGGCATTGGTGGCATCTTCAAGGAAGAGAGGATTAAACCATTCAAACAGGGAATGATACAACCCAAAACGCAAGTCAGTCCTGTTTCGAACAGATGTCGCCAGTTCAGCCACAAGATCTCGTTTTGGTCCCACATCAACAGCATTCCAGTTCCAAGAATATTTGGACCCCCACAAAGTAAAGCCTGAAAAGAGAAAAATGGAAGGATAAGAAAGGGAAGCAGAAGAGGGGGAAGTTCTAATCCCTCTTTCTGGAAAGCAGTGTACGCGTGTTTCACAAAAAATAAACATAAAAGTCATCTATGTAATAATATTGTTAACATGGTATAAAGTATGCCTATAATCCATTTATGCACAATGATAGTAGTCATAACATCAAAACACCATGCCAGACACGTTTATGTATTTTTTTTTATACATACACAAATGCATTTATATTTTTCAGTTTTGTAATGCTTAGGATAATTATTCCTTTTCCTTTATTATTCTCTCCATTCATACGTCCCAATGAAATTAACCAAAAATAAAGCAACTTTCAAGGCATGTACATTTCTGCTGAATGCATCAAATGTGAACTGTGAATACACATTCAACAACTGGAAGACAAAATGCTTTCTCAGTTGCAGATCACACAAGCTATCTTTCGCATTCAAAGACTATTCTCCTCCCTTCTGTTTACATCTTATGCAAACATTCACTTTTCATTTGTCTTGACATTTATAACAGCTCAATCAGCTACTCAGTACATGTATACAAGCAAAGTGCAAAAACTCCTGAAAGAGCTTTTAAAATACTAGCGTTAAATATCAGGAGGGATTTAACATTTCAGACTTCCAGCACAAGCACTTACAAGCACTACTGCACGGCAGACTTAGACTGCTGCCACAGGAGCTCCACTCACACCTTCAAACTGTTCTATACACATTGTCTAATAAATCTTGCAATATTTTCATGAACTGGATATGTGGAATTGTATCAACTAGACAAACAAGCTAAAAATTCATGCCCAAGGCTATAGGACAGACTAAAAGAATCATGTTCCTTTTGAAGTCACTGGGAATTATGCCACAGGCATCATCAAGACCGAGATTTTATGTGTGTCAGAGCTGAGATTAAAATTCACAAGTTACGAGTTGCCAGTCTTGAACCCACATCTCCCCAAAGACCAACAACATTCACTAGATGTACTGTCATATCACATCTTAGTATTTTATACTTTCTTTGCTACCATATCTCCTTCCAACTGCTTTCTTTTTCTTTACTTTTCTCTGCAAAGCATCTTACAATTACCGTGCCGAAAATCAATCATACCTGTGAAGTTACAGACCTGGTTGAAGGTTTTGGCTTCTATGCACTGCGACAGGAAGTTGTACATTTTTAACTCTGAAGTTGACTCCTGTACTAAATTCCTAAATTCCCTGGAGAAACCTATGTAGCTCATTAACTGCCTGTACACAGCAGCTCTCCTTATGTTAAACAGTGCAAAATTAACTTCTGTGGTTCCTTGAGCAATAAATTGCACAGCAGCAAAAAGTAAAATATGGCTACTGCAAGAAGCTCAGCTGCCACCACTGCTTTACGCTCTTACCTACAGCAGCAGAACTACAACACTATCTACTTTTCCTTCTATGCAAGCTTCACGGCCATAGCTTTTGTGTAAGAGTCAGGAAATGCATGCACATTTCTTGGGTGGTTTGTTTCCTCTCTGGCTGGGTTGGAGCAGGTAAGCCGGCCTGGCTTTCTCTGTCTCTCTCGGCGGTGGGAAATTCACCTGGATTTTTATTCTGTTGACAGAAATGCAACAATTACTAACATTCACAAACCTCTCCCTTACCTTCATGATGTTTTGAAGTTAAGACAATATATTTTGCACCTGAAGCGTTCAGAATATCGGCCCACTGGTTGGGATCAAAGAATTCTGCTGTAAACAGTGGCCCAAAATCTTCATAACTGAACCCAGGTGGGTAATTTGCCTCCATAAATTTCACATAAGGCTTTCTCTTCTCCTTCTGCCAGAACCACCTACAAAATACAGAGCAAAACATGTCTGCCAGTGTATTTTTAGACAAAGGAAAGAGAATTGAAGTCAGCAGCTGCTATTTGAGTTCACACTGGGAGGCACATGCAGTGGAGGTACATGACACCTGCAGTAAGACAAAATTGCTTCGGAACAATATTAATTATCAAAGATTTCCTTTTCTCTGTCCTCTTTTCCCATGCTCTACCTCTTTCAAGCACTCCACTTTGGAAGGGTCCCAGGATTTCATTTGGAACAATGAATCAAAGCAGCTACACTTTGAGAATGAAAAAACTGCAGTCTTGATCAGTACCCAAATCTCAAAACCACACTAGAGAGCACTGGTAAACAGTCCATGTAAGCAACTCAGGTAGCATGATGAGTGCACATTTTCTGGACTACCATAACTCACCCTCCTCAAGCCTCACACATCAGCCATCAGGCACCTCTGTTCTGCCCCCAACACTGCAACTCCTGCAACCCATAAACATGCAGGCCAGCAGCTCTACCTCTCCACTGGTCCAGAGCCCTCTACGTCAAATGCAGCTGAGTGACTTCATGTGCGAGCAGATGGCCACGGCCCCAGAGCAGGACAGAGCAGTGCTGCAGCCACAGCACACGTGAGGCTCTGAAGCAAAGGCACCCTACTAGAAGGCATGTCCTCCAACAACCACCTGACCCTGCAAGAACCCCATACTTACAAACGCACCTCTGTCATAGGCTCTAACATCTCTTTTTGCATCCCACCCAGCAAAGAGAGGGACAGTTTCTATCCTGTGTTTTGCCGTGACAGCGACCAGTATTGTCACTATTCCAACTGGTCTAGTCCACAGCAAGGCTTGGAGCTCTGCTGTGGTCCAAGTATGGTCTCTTACCCTCATTATGGGCAGAGACCATAAATCACCAAGAGTACTATTTATTCTCAATCTGCTCCATCCCTCCCCTACCTAGCAATGAAAGAGGAGCTCCAGAAACAGCACCTAACAGTCCTCAGTGCATGAACAGCCTTACTGCTGGAGACCTCCTAACAACAACATACGTTGTGACTGCTAAAACTCTAAGGAGAAAAGGGTCTGAAAGCATTCACATTTCTATAAATGAAGTGAAGCAGCAAAAATCCTGTTGGCAAATTTAGATATAAATGAAAACAAACTGAAAGTGAAGGAATAAACCAGGCCAGAACCTCAATGTTTGAAATGTGTTTCTCTCTGCTGTCTTGAGCTGGACTCCAACCTCAGTTCTGTAAGACCACAGTAACTGTATGGATATTGTAACCTTCCCAAACAGACTTTCAACATAAACAAATATGATCTCTGGCAGCAAACAGGGAAAAAAATCTAGAAGAAAGAGGCAGGGGCAGCCTTCCTCATTGAAAGAACCTAGGGGAAAAAAAAAACAATTCTGATTTTTAAGTATGTAACATCCTTGCTTCTCTCCCTTTGACACATGGTTTGCTAACATGAGCACTTCTACTCTGACATCATTAGATTCTAGAAACATCCCGTCCAAGGCTGTGCAGCTCCAGGGAAAGGAGGACAGGCTGGGTGATATTAGAGTTTATGACCCTTCATTTGAAGCTGCTAATGCAGGACCTCAATCATCTGACTGCACATGCTGCCAGAAGGCCCTGAAGCAGCTCTATACTCATATGTGGCTAAGGATAGGAGGCCACAGGAATATAAATCTTCATCAACAACATTAGAGTGTTTTGGGGTCTTTTTAGAAGAACAACAGATAAACACTTGATCCTGGCTCTGTGTGACCACTATTGGAGCAACAGCACTCAGAGCAAGGCCTGAACCCAAAGCTAGCTTCCTCCTGCACCCCCACTGTGAAAGTAATTTATTAGTAAACAGAGCCCACATTAAAAAATTGCTGAAACCCTTAAACATAACTGTGAAGAAAACAGAGTAAATGTTGTCAGAAAACAGTGGTTTGTTTATATCAATGTTGGTTTGTTTAACAAATACTGCATTTAAGGTTTACCATAGCTCTGCCACAGAGCTGCTGTTACTTCATATTGTAAATGATAATGGGACTTACTTGAAGCCGTACAGGAAGTATTTGGTAGAGCACGGAAAGCAGACAGCAAAAAAGTGCTGACAGCCCGAAGGTCTGAACTAGTGAGCACCCACAAACTAAAGGTTTTATTCAGCCTTTGAATTAAAATTATTTGAAGGATCAGAGTTTTAGGCTCTTTAAAGTGGAAAGTACTCTTTAATAACAATAATAATAATTAAAAAAAAATAGAAGAAAACCACCAACAGCACAAAACGTGCACACGAAAAGTGCAGGCAGTTTGCCCAGCAAGGACAACAGTGGAGGGAGTGATGGGCTCCTGCGCTCCCCACAGAGAGTGCCCCAGCACTTCAGCAGGACTGTGCAAGGCTTCTCCGGAGGCCAGGAGAGGCCCAGTGCCCGTGCCCGTGCCCACAGGGCCTGGGGAGAGCCCCTCCACCACCCCTCCATCGAAGCCCTGCAGAGGCCTGCTGCTGCCAGCCACCCAACCGCCTCTTTCACCAGCGCTGTGGGAAGCACATCTTTCAGCTCCACGAGCTCTCTACTCAATTTAGTTAACGTTAGCCAATAAATTCAAGTTCTAGGGCTGGGCAGACAGATGGTCAGACATACCAGAAGCACATCAAACTGCTTCCTGCCTTAACGGCACCACGCAGTCCATGGCCTCAGGTGGCCATAAACCTCTTCCCACACACCTCAGCTCTGCAGAGGGGCTTTAAACCCAACCACCACTTGAGGCTGGGGACACCAAACCCAGCCCCGCCTGCCCGAAGCGCTGCTGCCCGAGCAGTGCCCTCGGACCCCCAGGAGGCCCCACCCGCAGCAGCCACCTCAGCACGACCCTCCCGCTGCCCCACGGCCTGCCAGGCGCCGCCGGGCCGGGCCGGGGAGCTCACCAGAACCACTCGCTGCCGAAGCTGGGCACCGAGAACACGCCCCAGTGGATGAAGACGCCAAACTTCGCCTCGTCAAACCAGGCGGGCAGCGGCCGGGCGTCCAGCGAGCCCCAGGTGGGCTCGTAGCGGGGCCGCCCGCCGCGTCCCGGCGCCCGCGCCGGCAGGAGCCCGGGCGGCCCCAGCAGCAGCAGCAGCAGCGCGGCGCGGGCGGGCGGGCCCGACATGGCGGCGGCGGGATGAGGGAAGGCGGCTCCTCAGGGCGGGGGTCGCGGCGCTGCAGGCCGCGGCGGCGGAGGCCCCTGGCCGGGGGGCCACAGGCGGGGCGGGCCGGGGCAAGGCGGGCTCGGGCTCTCCCCGCCCGCTCCTCCCGAGCCCGCCGCCCTCCGGCCGCCGTGCGGCCCAGCCGTGCCGCCTGCAGGTGAGGAGCTCCGGCTGCGCTGCGCTCTGCTCCGCCCCGCCCCGGGCGCGGCCCTCCCCTCCGCGGCGCGTAGAGGGGCGCCAGCTGCTGGGGGCCTCGTCCCCTTTGGGGCCGTGGCTGCTCGATCACGCGTTGTCACCTGGATTTTAAGGGTTTTAAGAAAACGAAGGAACTGACCTCTGCCTGGCCCGACATCCCACCGTCCTTCTCCCGCCCCAGGCGCTGCCGGCGCGGCCCGGCGCGGCCCATCACTGCCCCCCTCCTCCGGGGAGCACTGGCCGTCTCCTTCAGTGCTTGCCTGAAAGCTGCCAGCCGGGGCCTGCTGGGCCCGCAGCCCGATCCAGGGTACGGTCTTGGATCTGCAGCCAGGGCCTGCTGCAGTGGTGACCTGCTGGTTTTGCCCTTCCTGTCTGCCTACAACCACAGGCACTGCTTCCCTTTCCCCTTTCCCCACATTGCTTTGCAGCTCCTTCCAGCCCACTGCTGCATGATGGCTTCCAGGGCAGAAAGATCCCCCAAAGCCTGTTAAGGAAACGTTTCTTTGACTATTAAAATGGCTTCAGAGGGAGCCTGTGCTGAAGCTGCCTCAGTTTAGTAGATGACACTTGGCACATGTGCTGCGGATAATAGGTGGCAGACACAAACTTTTAAAGATGCATCATCTGGTGCTTCTCGAGTCTTTGCTGATGCCCAAATTGTGTATTTTTGCATCAGACCCTACCAGCCAGGGGATGGCCTTTGTGAAAATTTGTTTTAATCAGCAAATACTAACTCTCCAGATTCATCACCACGAATGGAAATTTCTTTGGCAATCTCATCAGAACAGTCAAAAATGAGTGAGCAGGCAAGTAAATGAATGAATCTCTCTCCACCTGGGAAGCGTGTATACTTTACTGCTGTTCTATGGAAACAGAATTTCAGTTTCCAGAGCCATTAACCACAGCTGTTAACATTTAATCCAAAAATATTTAAAGGGCTGTGAAAACAGGAAGTACATAATTTTTTTAATGTTTTCATTTATATTCCCTTGATGAGTGTATTAAGTTACAGGCTGATAAAAAAACATTGTGACTTCCATGGTGTTATTCTTTCTGACTGACTGTTCACATTACTCTGACTTACAAAAGCACTTTGATAGCACAATGGGAGCCTCTTCATATCTCTTGTAGATTCAATGTTGACCTACTTTATGTATGTCTTCTTTTACCTTCACCCCTTTAGATGTCACTTTGCTTCTCAAAAAGAATACTTAAACAGCTTTGACCTCTTGCTATGGTATCTTTTCTAGTTTATCTGTGGATTTCTCATGTTCTTTTCTTTTTGATCACAACACAGGACTGAAGACAATGAGCAGCTCCTTAATATGGGAATTCTGAAGCAGAGTCTCTGAACCTTATTCTGTACAGCACACCAAACTTACAACTGCTCTGTGGTTCCAAATGCTTTGAAGGAAAAATGATTTAAAAAAAGCTCAGGGGTCGGACCCAGAGCCCACTGACATCAGTGACCTGCCATAAATTAAAAAAAAAAAAAAAAAAAAAAAAAGAAAAAGAAGTAGAAACCAGTTCAGTAAACAGCAGTCATGAGTACACTTCTGATTAAAGCATAAACAGGTTCAGAAAATGTCACCAGCCCACACAAGCACAGCTACTGAAATCTCCAGTGACGGAAAAGGTCCTCAGTGTACAGACACATCTGTAATGATGCAAGCTGCAAAGGTTAAATAATAAAAATAGTACACTGTAAGATTTTGCGAATAACGCAAGGCCACTGCCTGTGACTCCAGAAAGCTCTCTGAACTGGGGTACAGGGTGCCTGCCTGCACCACCGGGCCCCCACAGGAAGGTCTATAAGCATGGAGCTCACTGTTGTGCCCCACAAGGAGAAGCCCCTGCCTCTTGATCTCAGCACAGCCCCACTGGGAAAGCTCTCCACAGCTAGGGAAGGAGCAGGCTGGTCTGTCAGCAGAGGGAAGAAGGAGAGGAAAATAATGAAGGCAATTCCCTGGGAGATGCTGTGCAGAAAAGACCTTTTGACCTGACTGATGGCTGACATACCAGACTCATGTACTGGGTTGATTGCTTGGACAAAGATGAAGGGTGCCTGAGCCCCATGACTGCTGGGAAGCCTGCAAAACCACTGCACCTGGGGAGCTGCACAGGGCTTGGTGTTGAAAGGAGGGCACTTGGTTCCTTGGGTAGAGGCAGAGGACAGAAACCGAATTTCACATGGACAAGTTTCAGACTTGATAGGATTTGATTCAAACCTGGTGAGTGGTAGTTCCTAAGATGTTTTCATACAGCCTAAATGGGACTTTCATATTTGAAAGCTAGATAACATGGCACTGGATGTGTTAAAAATCCAGGGTGATGTCCTGACTATCTTTGCCTTTGTGCCAGTGGCTTCAGGGGAGTGTGGATTTTATTCAAGGCATACAATAAAAATGATTTGCCTGTAAAAAGCAGTGAAAATGTTAAAAATCCTTTTAAAGATGAATCGTGTCATAAAAGTGTATTTGTAAAACAAACACCAGATTATGAAACCACGGGGCTTGATTTTGTTGTTGCCAAAGTTTGTGTGACTCCAGCTTCTGACCTGGGAGGCAGGAAGAGTACCTTCCTCCCAAAATACTGAGTCACACCGTCGTAAAACTGGTTGTGAAAAGCCTTTTGCCTGCAACCCAAGCCTTAAGAAAGTCTAAGGTGTGTGTGTGGGGGGGGGGGGGGATAGCAGATTTGACTCATTGCCCTCTCTGCTCGGCTGCAGGGCTGCGATGCCTTGTGCAACCTCCCGGTTTTGCGGGGGCCGGGCCAGAGGAGGAGGGAGGGCACCCTGTTACACAAAACAGAAGTGGTGATGTCGGTTGCTCTGCTCTTTTTTAACTGATGCTTCTTTTTTTTTTCTTCTTTTTTTTTTTTTCCCCCAGAGAGTTGGAAATGACTGGAGCAGGGAGCACGAAGACATCCTGGGGGGTGTTTGTGTGTGTGCATCTGCACATACACGCACCATACACACCCCCAGCCCCTGCTTTGCCCCTGTGCAGACACACAACTTGGGCTCCCACAGACCCGAAATCCCCGCCGCTGTCCCGGCGGGGCGGCCCCGCTCCGGCGGGGCGGTCGGAGGCGGGGGGCGGCTCTTCCTCTGCAAACTTTCCCTTTCTCCTCCCTCGCCGCCTCTTTCCCTCCTCTGCTCTCCTCCCTGCCCCTCTCGGCTCCCCGACGGCGATGGCTGAGAGGCCGGGGAGCACCGGGGCCGCACCGCCGCCCCTCTGGTCCTTGCCCGGTCCCCGCGGCCGCTCCCAAAGCGACATCTCCTCCTGCTCCTTCTCCCGCAGAACCTGCCTGCTCCGGTCCAACGTGGGCGGCTCAGGTAAGGGGGAGGGAGGGGAGGGTCCTTGTGTCCGAGCCCCCCCCCCGCCCCGAGCAGAGCTGAGCTGAGCTGGGGAATTTGGGAAAAGACATCCTCCTCCACACCCTGCCCTGCCTCCCAGACCGAGGTCTGCCTTCTGTCAGTGGCCGAAGCGTGGGTCCCTGGTTTACGTGGTGCTTGAACTGCCCCTCGAGATGATATTTGGCAGGTTCCTGGCTTTTCATGCCGGTGTCCCCGGGTTTACATGGACCCCAGTGAAGTCGTGGATACCCATCCCGTCACCAAAGCAGCCGACTACAAGGGCAGAAAAGCGCCGGGGAGGCTTCAAGGGTGTATTGCGGGGACATCAAAACTCCACGTCCTGCCACTTCACATGTTACGCTTCAATTGCATGTTAGAATTTTACCTCATGCACTTGTATCTCCTTGGGGTTTTTCATAAACAGGTGAGGCAAAAAAACAACAACAAAACAACCCCACCACCACCACCTGTGAGTCAGTATCCCACCATCCTCCTTCAGGAGGTAACTACTGCAATATGAAGTATTGTAGAGGTGATTTGGGTGTGGAAAGTGCCCTTTTGGGACAGACTAGGCTTCCTCCAGGGTTTGCGGTAGCTTTGCTTTGTAAAATGGGAGGAAGTGAGGGTCCTAGTTTACAGTGCAGGTATTTGAAAGTGGCAAAATTAAAATACATACTCAGTTGGGCTATACTTTACTCAGGCTGTTTCGTGAAGTTAGGTATTCAGGAAAATGAAATTCTGTTCTCCATACTGCTGAGCACGTTTTGAAAATGTGTGCTTGTGTGGTTGTAAATCAGCCCTGCTCTGTTGACTAAAACAAGACTGCAGGCACATACGTCCCTGGCGATGTGGGTATTTTGGATGCACTGGTACACTCTGCTGGACAGAGGTACTCCTGAGCCACAGCACCACCAGGGATGCTCCAGTGCGCACTGAGGGACCCCCTCTGCTGCCGCACGAGCAGGACAGCGCGGCGCATGGTCGGGCCTGCAGTGGACCACAATGTCCTCTTATGTTGGTTCCTCAGGGAGTGTTGAGATGAGGCAGGTCGTTTACTTGAGGAAGCTCAAATGCACGGCTACGCCTGCCTGATGAGGAGAGAGGGAGTGCAAGCTTGCTTAGTCACATAGGAGCAAGTAGATTCAACTTGTGGGGCCAGCAGCTGCAAGCAAAAACAACTCTAAGTGGCATTTTCTGCATAATTTTTTTCTCTGCCTTTTCCTGTGTCTACTTAAAAATTACATTGAAGGACATTTGAGATGGGGAGGAGGGAGGAGGTTCCAGGGGTTTGTCCAAATCTACTTTTAGGCTCAAGGTGTATTTCAGCACCATCTTGGCAGCGTGCTGCATCAACAACACCCTATGGCTTGATGTGTAACCTGGGTGTGGAGGGATCACCACAGAGGTTGACAAGATTGCCACTATGTCAGTGTTAGACTGTGTTGGTTGTTAGCTTAGCTACAAAGACTACTATCAATGAGCTGGGTTTATTACAAGAGACTGGCAAATCCAGTGGAGGTAAAATGATGGTGTTTTCAAAGATGAGTTGTTATTTGTAGTTTCTTACACACAAAATTTAGGCCTCCCTGTTGCCCTACTTGATTTTTTTCTTTTAATTTTGAGGATGTGCTTCCTGCCAGCAAGTGACAGGAGTTTCTTTCTCTGGTTTTTATTTTTTTGTCATGTTTTCTTTCATTCTTTATTTTCTCTGTTGCTGCTTCCTGTATTTTTTTCCAGCTGCTCATTGGACACAACAAAAATACATGCTGCCACACAACTGTTGATTCTCTCTTTAAAAAGGAAAGTATGCATTAAAGATGCAAAGCTATTTAATTTTTAATGTGGTGGTTAGAGAATTGTTTTTATACTGAGATGCCATTAAAATAACCTGCTTTTTCATTCCCCTACTAACCTGGAGAACAATCATAATGGGGACAGAAATGTAAAACACTTAGAGAAACAATATGAGCCTTACTACTTTTTTTTCTTCTACCTTTTTCTCTAGTTCTACCATTTGATTAAAGTAGGTCACTCATTTACATGAGATGCTACCTGTGCTCCAGCTGCTTCATTTAGAAAAGAACAATTTGCATTTTAAATAACTTGCAAAATGTTTGCTTGCTGCCTGTTCCTGGAGTGATTCACTTGCAGCTGTTGAAGTCACAAGTTGCAGTTCCTGTTGCATATTTGTCTTCATTTTCTAGATCTTGATGCCAGTTGTATGGTATTGTCTGCTTGCACTCCATTAGCGATGGGTTGGTACCCCTACAGAGGGTTTGCACTGTCCTTTATTTTACCACGTCCTGATCCACTGTTCTCAATGGAGGATCTGTTAAGAGGCAACATTTGTAGAGACCCGTCTAGCTAAGGGAAATATAATAGCCTTTCTAAAAGCAGCTTTGGCAGTGGCTTATAAAATGCATCTGTTTGTTATTCTAGATATGTACATATCTCAATAGTACAGTGAGGCTCGTCAGGTGGTCCCCATGTTCATGGTACCTGTGCTTTCTTATCCCCACTCCTTCCTCTGCTGTTATCATATGCTGGAAGAAGCAACTTTCACTTTCTGGTATCACTTGACATTATCTCACTTCATTTGCTGCAGTCCAGTTTGAAAGGAGAATGTATTTTCAGGTTTTTCTTCTTCTTAAAGCTGGCCTTTTCTTGTAGGGTTAGTGGTAGAAGATTACTTAATTCCCCTCTCTGGGCTGGCATCTCACCCATTGCTGTATCAGGCCTTTACCTTCCAACTCTTCCTTTACTTGTGGGAAGAACCTGGGGGGAATAAACTCATCATGAGCAAAGGTGGCACAATCTAGACTTTTGATTTAGACCCTGGAAAAGTGTAATATCAGTGAAGTTCAGAGCCTCTCTGGCAGGTGTAGCCTGTGCATTACTTCAGCATTGTGGTACATCCCACCTGACAACTGGCTACTTTTCCAGAGCATCTCAAGGAGATTTGAGAAGAAAAACACATTCTCCTAAAATTTCAGAGCAACACCAGAGCCACTTCAAGAAAGCTTCTTGCATTACATACCTTTAAGCAACCTTCCAAGTTCAGTGACTAGATTTAAACCAACCTTAGAAGTTGGGTCAAGTTTGCCAAGTTTCTTGATTTGCCCAGCATAGATGAGGACTGAACTGCATCTGAAACAAAGACCCTGTTCAAATACTTTCCCAGAATTTCTTCAAAATCTAGATTTGGTGGCTATGCAGCTGAGGGCAGCTCTTAGCGTGGGCAGTGAGCCCTGGGTGCAGGGTGGAAGGGGATGTTGCTGTTCCCTATCAGTCACCTTTGTGCTCCAGTTGCAGAACGGCAGCGGTGGTTCTATTTGTGACAACCCTCAGGCACCAACCTCAGCTACTGTGGTGCCTGTTCTTTATCTGCATGTCCACGTAGACAGTTTTCAGTTTGCTCTCTTTAGTGTTGTGGGTTTTGCTATACAGCCTTGCATTTTCTTCTGAAGGTGGTGAGGTTTGTGGTGAGACACATCTTGGTGAAAAGGGAACTTTACTGCTCAGACCAGAAGTAAAAAACCCACCCATTTCTCCACTCTAGGATTGACACTGTTATATTGCTGCAGTTCCTCTTGATGTCTTGCTCTTTAGCAAGGAGAAGTTTCAGATAATTTGTTCCACTGCTAAGAAGCTCACCTTTCAGGTAGAGAGATGAGCTTCTCATGCATGTTTCCGTTCTTTTCATGCTTTTTTCCATGCTTTTCTGATGACACACACACAAAAAAACCCTACCTGAGGATTAAGGCAGCAATTCATCAATACCTTAGACTCTACACCAGATGCTGGGTTGCAGCAGAGTGAAAGGCTGAGGGCAAATGCCAGTACTGTCTCAAAACTTATACATATCAGTATTATGGGGGGAATTTTTGGCTAGCAAACTGGTCCCTTTCAGGTTAATTTATTCAAAATGGTAATGAGAATCAGCTATGATGCCATTTGCTGCTGACTTTAGAATAGGGTGGGTAAAAAGATAGCTTAAAATCCCTCAGTTAAGTGAAGAACTGGGGAAGCTTTCATAGTGACCAGAGCATCAGAGTGGCTGATGTTGGTTGGGAAGAAAACTGACAAATTTTGGACTTATTTGAGCTTTTAATGCTTAGAATGCTCTACTTTGCAAATTTAACAAATGTCAGATTTTCTTCTTAACCGAGAAATTTTCTGGTTAATGCCAAGGAGATGTTTTTGATGGTTGAAGGTATTTGAGAATACTCTTACTCTAGACATTGACTTGATTATCTAGGGGCACGGACTCTCGGGAAAAAGCTAAATTTTGGGTAGGTAGGTAGTTAGCTGCTAAAGTTTGTCTGTCTTTCCCTCTGCACTTGTACTCATATTTCCCAAAATGGCTACAGATTCCATTTGGTTGGATCTATGTCCATATGCACCAAGCTAGAGTTCTACCAAGGTCTATGGGAGTTGCATTAGTGTTCATGAAGAAGAGATCAGATGTGCTTTGGGAGGTCATTTAGATGGGGGGGGATCGCTCATCAGGATGGGGGTGAGGAGGAAGCAGCCTCATCATGTGGAAGAACTCTCATAACTAAACCAACTAGTTTTGGCACATTATATGAAAATATGGGAGTCAGGGAAAAACATGATTCTCCATTGTATGAAGCAGGACGTGTTTACAATAGAAATCAAAGTACAGAATTTAGCAAGAAGCCCAAAGCAGATAATCTGGTGTAGGAAACTACAGAAGTTAAGACAAATAATAATTTTGGGGAATTTAGAAACCAGACTCAACACAACTATGTCATTTTCAAGAGATAGTACATCCTGTCACTAAGTCCAGGATAATATTTTCCCATCAATTGAAAATTTAAACTCAGAAAGAGGCAGCAAACATAACCATATGCAATTTGACATATGCTTATAGAATTGAAGCATCTACTTCTTTGTAATAACCTGGAAACACACTTAGATCGTTGACCCATAAAGTTAAATCCCATTCTGGTCATCCGTATATGTAACTTGGAGTTTCAGAAGGGTGCTGGGGAAAAATCCAGGAGCCTTATAACATTTTGTACTGCATACATTGACAAAGTTTAAGTCTGCCTGAACACTTGTTTACTTTACAAGATTAGATGGGTGTGCAGGGAAGAAATGTGTGACAGAATTTAGTCAGCCATTTCTAATATGAGTTTATACCATAATGCATATGAAATAAGAGTCTGCCTGTTTTATACTGGACTAAAAGATATTATTCCACACCAACTCTTGCAGAATAACTGGGGTAGGTTCTTGGTATTAGCAAGCCTGATTAAGCCTAAGTGTGAAAGGGGGAACACTGGGAACATGATGGTTTACACATACAAACCATGTATACTGTGTGTCATTTACACATGACCCAGTTTCTGGGACAACTTTAGAATCAAATATTCAGACTTGTGCTCACGCTTAAAAAAAAAAAAAGTATTTTCTAAATGTAGTAATAATCTCCATAGTTGGCTAAGTAGAAATTGGACAGCAGACATTGGCAGTGTAGGATTTAATGCGTATTTTGCAGCAACTAATCAGTAGCTGACTGTGGGATCTGTTCAGCATTTTGCTACTGTGTTTTCGATTCTCAAGGCCCTTTGGCATTTAGCACTTCCTGCTGTGTGTGGCTTCTAGCAAGTAACCATTTAATATCAGACCGCATGTCAAGTATGAAGCCTGAAGAAATGATCTGAAGAGTAGTTGAAGAAGACTTTTTACTCTTTCTCTTACTGAACGTAAGCAAGTTTGGTTTGAAAACCTAATGTTTCATCAGTCAAATCCACTATTAGCATAAATCATTTTCCTTCCTCACTCCCACCCCCCTCTTTTTGCTGTTATTTCCTGTAAAAGCAAGCACTATTTAAGGTCAAAGGGCTGGGGATAATTTCAAATGATGGTGAAGAATTTACGTTTTTATTTATTTTTGCTTTTTGAAATCATAATCTTTTCAGTGCCAGAAATCCTGTAGGATTTCAGTTTTCAGTAATACCAGCATTAGTCTTGCTTCTGAATTTTTAGTAGTTCTCGTTGAACAGGCTTTAGCATAAGGCAAAGATATCTTCAGTGGTAATCTTTGCTTTTTTAATATTTTTTTTCCCCTAGCATTTTACCTAGCATGTTGCTATTTTTAACAGATTCAGAGGTTAGTTTTTCTCAGGTACAAACCAAGCAGCACAAAAGGAAAAATATCTAGAAGAAAATAGAAAATCCTGACTTCAGTGTTCTGAGTTCAATCACTTTTCATTTTATCTTTGAAATTGTCAGTCTTAAAACCCACCACAACAAGGGATGCTCTTGCTTTCCATTCATACGGAAAGCAGAGAGATCTTCCTGAAATACCAGCAGAGTTTGTAGGCAGTCAGCACTTCCCTTGGTGATGAGCTGAGAAGTCTTGCTCCCCATCATGCAGTTTTGATGCAGAATTGGGATTTAAAAGGTGTTGTGTTGTATAGATTCTACGAGTGTTTTCGGTGTTGTCATGATTTTTGAGTTTTGAAAGGCTGAAGTAGTAAAATACTAGTAAATTGTATCAGTATCAAGTATTTAGCATAACGGGGTCAGAAGCGTTGTTTTTAGTACAGCCTGAAGCTTCACAGCCGCTATACTTTGCAAGTTCACCGTGCCCTCAGATAGAGAACTTCATAATGAAGTGGAGCTAAAGAACAGCTTAAACCACTGTGTTTTGGTGGTAAGACACTCTTCTACCCTCTCTTCTCTCTCTCATGTTTCTGGCACATTCTGCATTGCCCTTCCCATTTCTCATGTTGTTAAAACTCCTTGGCTATATTCACACCAATACAGGGCCGAGCAGTCAGGGGCTGGGAGGGAAATGTAGAAGCAGGAGTGTTCTACCGGAGATGGGAACACGGTGACTCCTCACAGGCTAAAACACTGTGTGAAAATGGCTTCTCTTTGAAATAATGATCATGTTTTGTACTAAGTGTCTTAATTTTTTTTCAGAAAATGTAGCATTTAATAGGTATTTTAAATTAAATATGTATTTTATAGCTTTTGTAACGTTTGCACGATTTACAGTATCCAGCAGAAAAACTTGTCTGGGTAGAGTGGACTGCTATTAAAAGCAGTTACTTTTTCTTTCCCTTCAACTTCAGACATGACTTCAGTCTTGCACGCAAATGGTGTTGGCTCCCACTTGGGGAATTAGCCCAGCTGCATAGTACCACACACCATTTCTGTTGGCTGGATGCATCAGTTGGTAGCTCAGTTTTGGTACCTTTACCCAAGTTGTTTCTATCTATACTGGAAATAAAAGGCACTCATCTCTTTCTTCCTTTCACCTTCTCCCCACTCATTTCTCCCCTCTTCCTTACTAGGGAATTTTTCAATTTTGGGAATTCATCGGGAAGGGAAAAAAAGAAAAAAATTCTAAAATGAAAAAAAAAAAAGAGGGTTGCTGAATATTAGAAACAGAGAAGTGCCTCAGAGCCTTTTTAAGATAAAACTTGGCATGGTGGCAAGGATCAGGAAAAGGCTGAACTCTGCCACAATCCCTAATTCATTTCATGTCGTTAAGTTAGCTAAAGTTTATTTGAATACAAATGTATCCTGGTCAAATAAGAGTTTTGTGAAAGTCAACTTTTTGTAGTAACAATCCTGTTTTCAGGCACATTTCTGCATTTTCTGGAGTAATATCTGACAGAATTTGAAAGTGGTAAATTGTCGCTTCAAAAAGTGAGTCTAAGGTTTTTAGAATTTGATATAGAGGGTTTTTTTCTTCTAGTTTGGGGAGCAGGAACAGGAGCAAAGGCAGAAAAGAAGTGTCAGTATTTCCCTGGCACAGAAATGTGGTTATCCTAAGGGGCCCATCCACCTATACAGGGCAAGTGTACCCACTGCCACTTTGTTATGGCTAAATGGTCAGATATCAAATTCTTTAAGGGTTCAAATGCCTTCTTGAAAGAATAAGGATGTTCAGTACTTCAGAGAACCAGACCCTAAAGAGCACAATGAACAAAGCTCCCCTTTCAGCACATGTTTGCTTTTCTTGTTTTTTTGGGGAAGAATCACAGCTTTTAAGATACCTGTGCCTCATGTACACAGTACTCGAGAAAATTAAGGCAGCAAGCAGAATTGGTGTTGAGGTATGTTTTTGTATCACCTACAAGCACAGTAAAGAAGAGCTTGTGGTGCTTTTGCAGTTGAATGTGTCCTAGTTGCAGACCTTTGTGTTCACAGGCAGCTGTATTTAAACATTGTGAGTGAACAGATAATTAGCAGTCATCTGCTTGCCACTTTTTAATTTATTTCCTCTGTTGTCCAGTGTAAGGGCTGACAGTTAACGTTAGTGGTTTAAACCACCAATGAAACTGTGAACTTTTTATCTGAAAGAAGCACTTGCTACCAAAGCACACACGAAAAGGCAGCATCTACAAGCATAATTCTGATTTTTTTTTTTCTGATTAAAAGCAGTTTTGGTAAGCTCAGAAGGGTTGAATTTGAAGTAAGTTGTTTTACTTACACAGACAGAGCAAGCGTAATCCATCAGGGACCAGCAGACATCCCAAGTCACAATACAAACTGCTCTAGCCCCAAGGATGAAGCATGGCATGCTGCTTTTGTTATTTGGGCTATAGGCACCTCTGCCTGTGTTACTGAGTCTCAACTCTGTATCCTTGGAAATGAGCTGAGAGGGAGAGTCAGAGCTCCCCAGAGGCACAGCATCTTTCTTCCAGCCATATGACTTTTGCGCCCTGAACATTTAAAAATAATGGTGCCTTCCTGTTATGCCTTGCTGCAAACAAAACTGAATGACAATATTTCACATCATGTTTTCTTTAGTGAATGGCCAATCCAAAAAATATGCTACCACTCAGCTATTTAAGTCTTTGGAGACACATCTGCTATGAATTTTGCCTCATTCTTTAGAATTTGAGATAAACAATAGCTTTTGATCTGCAAATAGCAAGAATTATTTTGGAGAAAGATTTCCAAAGGATTGATGCCATAATTTTCAGAGCTTTCTCTTATTTATATAGTCAGCTTGAGTTTTGTCTAATGAGATCTTCATATGATGAGCTGGTGAATGTATATATGATTTTGTAGGTGATTTCAAGTCTCACAAGCCAACAGCACCCATTTCACTCCGTGATGTGGATGTTTATCACTGGGCACATGGTACATGACCGCATTGTACTGCAGCTTGTGCATTTAGAGGTCTATCAGAAACAGCATCTGAAAGCTACACCCTTGCAGTGCAGCGTCTGCCAGACCTGGAGAGAAACAGCAGAATGAATTACTTGCTTTCAGCTACAGGGGTGAAAGGCTTTGGGGAGAGCTTGGGGCTTCAGACATGCTGCCTGCCCTTTTTGGGCTCTGTGTCCAAGAGCTCTCCTGATCATCACCAGACGCTGGAAGAAAGTTTGTCCCCTTGCAGCTTCCATGGGGACAAATAAAACCTTTCACTCAGTGCCTGTCCCAGAGGCATGCCAGGTCCTTGGTCTGCCCATCCTTGGGTGAGGGAAAGTGGCACACCATTTCGAAACAGCAAGGTAATTGCCTAACAGCAAATTAGGGTTACTTTGAAATCACTCTTAATTCAAGTTAGGTTAAGAAAAATGCAGGCAAAGGCATTTTTTTTAGAATGTCTAAAATAACACAGTTGCCAGTCTTTTGAAAAGAGAAAGGAAACATCACCAACAGAGTGAGTGCTGGCAAGATGCCTGTAACTGGTCTGTGAATTCAGAGGAAGAAAGACCCTTCAGACATAGTCTTGGTGTCAGCAGTTTAAATAAAAATTTTTTTATACTTCTTTTCTTACATCTTCTAAAAAGTTTGTAATATTGTCTGTTTTGCATGGGTTTGCCCTTCAGTGGAATTTTCATCATTTGTCAAAATTGGAAATTACCTATGGCAAGCAACAAAGTTGGTATCACATAACTATCTGGCAAGTGAAAGTAACTTGGTGGAGTGCACAGCTGTTGCAACTTCATTGTGCTATTGTGTAAACTCTGTGGGGAAAAAGATATTTGTTCCCCTTGTTCTAGGCCAAGATTGGAAAAGTGCTGCAAGCACAGGAGGGGCACGTGTAAAAGAAGTTTGCTGGGAGCTACATTTATTGAGCTGGGGAATAGTCTCTCAAGAGGAACAGTGAAAGCTACCCTGCTGGAAGCACTTACAACCAGAGCTGGAAATGCACTAAAAAGTATGTGAGAAGAAACTGTTGCAGTGGTAATGAGAAGGGTCTTTTGCGGTTGTGGATTTTTTTTATTGCTCTGCATTTAGGCCAAGTCAGAAATGGCAGTGGGGGACACGGGACTGAGCCATCCACCTGCACCAGACACACTAGGCTAAGGAGACAGAGATGGGTCTGGCATTTTGGCTGGATGGAAGAGCCACATCTATGTCCCCCTGTCTGTGGTAGGGTGTCCTCTTCACCTCTGTTAGAAGCAGAGAGAAGCAAAAGAGGTGGGAAGGAATTCTCCCAAGCGGCAAAGAAATAACTGACAGTAAGATAAGTGAAATAAAAGAGCAAAACCAAAGGACGTTCACCCTTGGTGTTTTGAAGAGTGGTTGTGTTACACTCACTTTTACCCTAGGCTTAAGATAAATATATATTTGGATGAGTTTAGGTGAATATTTAGATGAATTCTAGGCAATGAGGTCTTGACAGTGAGAAGTCCATCAAATAAACAAGTTTTGTCTACCTTCTAAGGCCATTGCTATTTCTAAAACAAATTATATCAAGGATATTTTAATTCAGGCACTAATTAGTGAATTCTAATACTTAATAGAACTCCGTACTTCTACTCCAGTGAATTTGTCTCAGTTATATATACTCCACAGAGGAAACAAATCCCAGAAAACTAAATTTCATGCATATCATATATGAAGTAAATGGGATTTGATCCAAAATGTTTTTATACAAACACTGATTACCATAATAATGGAAGAGAGGGGGGAAAATCCAGAAAGAGCTCTGTAAACGGCAGTATGCATCTCTCAGACTCAGGATTAGATGATTCAGATTATGCACATTTATAAGAAGGACCTGAGTTTCAAAAATACATGCAAATGATTTCTGATTCTAATCCTTTTACATGTCAATAAAAGCTATCAAAATATGTGCACTTTTCGGTAGTTCTAATCTCCATTTGTTAATGGGAGCTTAATCTTTTAGAAACAGAGTTGTTGTAAGAGTGGCTTTCATCTTCTGCGGCAATTTGGGATCACTGTGAAAGTGATTTGACCAGTGTAATAATTATAGGAGGAAAAATCAGAAGCCATGTTCAGTGACATTTTATAGATGCCAGATGTCTGTGGGATTCACTCTGATGCTGAAGACTCCTGCAGTAAACGCTGGTGTGGTTCAGGGAACTGAAACGTCTTGCTTGTCTTCTAATGGAATATCTTCCCTCCATGGTACTCTGAGGGGATGTAATGTCCCTAAGTGGATTGCTCTGAGCCTGGGAATTTCTGTAACAGCACTGAACATCGGCTGAGCCATGTGGGTAGTGTCATTGAAATACTCTGCTATAGAATTGCAGGGCAGTTTTAAGTAGGGGTGCATATTTTATGCATAAAATTGCAGTACAGATTCTTCTGTTGAGAATTCATAACGTGCAAGGAATAAGGGCATGTCAGGTATGCCCTGACCTATCAATAGGCATTGATAGGTTCTTGGGTATGATGGTGTGTGTATATGTGAAAAAATAACTAACCACCTTCAGTTCAGTCCAGTTCATTTAAATGATACTTTTCTAAACCACTGAAGTGTAAGCGTCCAGCTATCAGGCTGCTGGAGCCTTGCTTCCTCTGCTAGAAAATACAGGTACGCAGTCACAGGGAAGGAAGGAACCAATTGGTAGCTATCAGGCATCTCTCTCCAAGAGGAAGGCTGAAGGCTGAAGGCTACCATGTGGACCCTTGCTCTGAACAGGGAAGCAGGGTTCAGTCACTGTGCTTCGAGACTGACATGGAAGGACAAAGAGCTGGGCATCCCCTTCCTTTCCCCCTCCAGTCTGTGCTGACATTTCTCCTCCAATTTAAGTGTATTTGGTGTAGTGTAGCAAAAATGTAGACATTTTTATCTCTCAGCAAAGGCATTGGCTTTGAGAAAAGGGAGATGAGCCAGCACTTCCAGCAGACCCAGCATCTGTCAGTGGACCATGCAGCTTGGGCTGTGCCAGTGTGGTCCAGCCAAGCCATTGCTGTGACTGGACCCACCCCAGCTTCACCTTCAGCTGTGTGCAGCCCTCTCCTTTGGTGCGCAGCAGTACGCTGCCACTGAAGCCTACTGCAGTGTTTCTGGCTTGTGATTTCATTGTGACTTTCCAGTGTTTAATACTGTTTTGGTTTGGCTCTTACACTCTCGGTTGTTGGTGAGGTTTTCTTTGAATGGCTGCTGGATTTCTTTGGTGTTGAAAACTTCTGGAAACATGATCCTGCCATGTCCAGGCACTCAGAAATTGGGAGAAAGAGACAGAAAAATCTACTGTTGTCTTTTCATTCAAAATTATGTTTCTGGAGGCTTGATTCATTATGTTGGTTCACTTGTGGCTGGCAGTGCTGCTGTTGCTATTGACTTCAAAAGGCTTTGGCTGAGGTTGAAATACATCGCTACAGCTTTTATCCCAGGAAGGGCTCTTTGCAACACTTTACAAAGACTGAAGTCAAATATCACAGTCCTGTGGAAGGCAAAAGTCCCTTTGGGACCAGACTGGGGTTTTTTTCAGTTCCAGTCTCTTAAGAAAATCCTGATGTAAGCAGGCATGAGATGCATTGACATGTTTTGTGATTGCCCAGGCTCAATAATAATAAAAATTAATGTGAGATTATTTTCCAAAGGAAATTAAACAAGGAGCAAGTAGAAAGCATCTACAGCAATTTCATAGTAGGCAACATTATACGGTGCCTTCTTTTTCCTGTGAAATCCCTATGAAAGTACACACTTGATGATGTGGGGGTCTCCAGGCAGCCCAGTTTCATAGGAAAAGGTCTCCTAGTGGGATCAGAGTTCTGCCTGGGCTCCTTGTTACTTACGTAAGGACAAGAAAAGGAGGGGATTGTCTGTAATGCACGGAGTCCATCCAACCTCTTCTGTCTGTCAGTGGGAGTGAGGAGCATGTTGGCTCTTCTTCTCTCGTGTGTGGGATATTATCTCCCTCCATGCAGCCAGTCCTTTTATTATGGTATCAAAAGGAGTAGGAAGGGCAAGGAGAAAAAAAAATACTGACTCAGATAGCAAAGGCAAATGGAAAGGGTTTAAAATGTGAAAGATCCCCAACAGTAACAGAAGTGATTACTTCATTTAAAATTTTGATTTTTTGTTAGTCCCACCATTATATCCACAAACAGAGCAAATGTTTTTTTTTGTCTAGAAAATCCATTGATGCTGTTCTGCCTCTTCCACTTTATCTCCAGCAAACTTTTCGCTCAGATCCCTTGATTTCTGTTCCGTGGAAAATCTTTTTTCTCCAGATCTTTTGTGCTGCAATACCCACCAGGTGTAGGAAAGTGGGGATGCTCTCCATCTAGCATCAACCACTGCGGGAGCCCATCTGCCTGTGGTGGTCAGCAGAGCTGATGTGCTGCACCCTTATAAGCTCCAGCTCTGCCCTGTCACGGGGATGAGAAAATTTTCCAACAGGTCTTTGAAGGAGCCTAAAAACACAGACTATAAAACAGAAAACAGCAAATGAGCAGGTTGGGGCCTTTAAAGAACTTGTTTGCATTATAGTAGTTTCTTGAAGAAAGTCTCACTCATGTGAGTAATCTCTTTTATTTTTTCCCGTGCAATGAATGTGTAAGGTAATAACGGAGCTTTCTCTTGCTTTTGTTCATATTTCCTGTCCTGTAAGGCCCAGCAGCTTCGGTAGCCTTCCTGCTGCAGGAGGAGGGAAATGGAAAAACAGTTGGAAAAGGCAGGCTTTTTGGCTTCTGTAAGGATGCTTAGGTTTATCAGTATGTGGTCAAAATGGGATATTTTGCCCAGCCATAAAATAGGATTAACCGCCTTGTAGCTGCTTGTTACCTCTTAGTTACTCTAGCTATTTTTGGTAGGACTTGAGAGCTAAGAGCATCCTTACGATTACTGCAGCATCTGGCCTTATCACCACTAAAACAGTTTTCCCTGAGCCCAGCCATATGCCTTGTATGCTTTATACCGTCTGATCCCAACTGCCCCCACAGTCTTCTGTCCCACTTGCTGCACCTCCCACTGTCTGTCACCTCCAGACAGTTTGAGTCTTAACCTGCCCAGCTGCCCAGTTGCCTGCCAGGCCACTGCTGGGGGAAAAGCTCTGTGGGTGAGAGATTTTGTGTCTCAGGGAGATGCTGCCATGTGAGGCTGCTACACTAGATGGGGCGGTTGTTATGCTGATCAGCAAACACCATCTCTCTGCCTCCGGATTCCTGCCTGGATCACCCACCTGCTCTCAGACCAAAGGATTTTAAATATAGACTCCTTTATATGAAGCAAGCAGCCCTCCTGCAGCAGAGCTGGTAGATTGCCCTCAGCTGGTTTTGTCTGGTATCTGCTCCATCCCAGATGAAGTCATGGCAGGGTCTTCATTAGTTTTGATGTCTTTAAAAAGCACAAAACTGGAGTGGGATGCGATGTCGCGGCAGCGTTTTAAATTTCCTGAAACACCACCACCCTCCCTTTTTTTTTTTTTTTTTTTAATCCATAGAATATATATTTAAACAACACAAAATGTTATTATCAGCCATTGCTCTTCCCTCAGCCAAGGTAATGCTGCAAAGTACTGGTGAAATTGGATCTCCTTGTAGTATTGATTCTGCTGTACTTTGGTCAGGGCTCGTGGGGTTAGTATTGATCTGTCAAAGAAACTGCTGAGGAGTGGGTGAGCAAGATCTGTTGTCTGTGTTGTTTGGGAACTAACAGAAGCTCTTATTCTTTGCTGATGGCCTGTTGCCCACCTTGACATTGATTCATTATGAGAGAAGCTGGCTTTAATTAGGACAAGGTTTTCCAGTGTTTGTACAGAGTGCTTTGACCCCAGTCCACAGCAAGTTCATAAAGGCAGACTCTCGGGCTGGGTTGTTCATTTATTATGCAGTCTTCTGAAAAAGATACCATTAAAATAATTGGACTAAAATTTTTGTTTGTGCTGAACCTGAAGTAGTCTTTTCTAAAACAAAACTCAAGGGGATCTGTACAATGTGTGCAGAATTACACACCTAGACCTCCATCAGCATTGTGCATTGAAGTACTTATTGCTTACCCTGATGTTTTTGGTGGCCTGCTAGAGGTTTAGATTTGATGCATGCAGTTCTGAGGGCGGATGCAGAATCCCTTGACTGGTCTGAAAGAGCCTGAAAACAGGAATTCCTTCTCCCAGCCTGAAAACTCCAACATTAGAAAAGTTTTCCCCAGAAGCCTAAAAGAGAGACATCACTCATACTTTCTAACCTCAAAACAGTTTTATGGCAGGAAGAAACTTTTGTTTTCTTTTTTTCTTTCTTTATTCCTGGAGGAGGAGGCACTGGCTAGATTTTTGCTTTTAGACTGTATTTCATGAAGATCAATCACCCCAGTAATACTAAGTGGTTTATATACAATTGATAAGTATCAAAGATAACATCAAAGTGTTCACATATGCTATTACATGTGCAACAGAATTTTTTTCTATATTAAATAATAAAAGTACAGACACTAGATATATGAGTAAAAGTACGCTAAAGCAGTTTTCCCATGACATATCCTCCAAACGAAACATGAATGGAACACTCATACTGTTATCAAAACATTTCTCAACTATTTAGTCAATGCTGCCTGAAACGATCATGAAAAGTGACTCAGTGAAAAATGACTGTCATTTTATAGAATGTAATCCATATCCTTTAAAATTATAGCACTATAGTAGTACAAACAAAATCTGAAGTCCAGGAAATTACATCTGTAAGTTCTGGCCACCTCCCACATATATGTGCAGATCAATATAATGTGGGGTGGGAAGAAACTGAAACAAAAAAGGCCCTTAGAATCCCACTTATTAGCCAGTTCCCAGCTGGGTACCAGCCTCTAGCAGTCATATGCTTCCAGCAACCCCCATGCAGCCACTGCAGCATCTGCAAGACTAAGGAGCCACAGGTCCCTCACTCCACAGCACCCACAAGAAATGCCTGGTGCGTTTCAGCCCCAGTGGCTCACAAATATCCAGGACTGCTGCAGGCTTTCTGAAAGCTTTGGAGCAGGCAGTATTGCTAGAGCAGGGTGGTGGAAGATCTTCATGTCCAGGACTCTGGGGGAGGAGGCATAGAGTAGTTCTATCCAGGTCTTGAGATTTGTAGTCAACAATATCCTTCAGTCAGGATGAAAAGCATAGCTGTTTTTTTTCTTACTAATTTTAAAATTATGCACGATACTATTTTGGATTCAGATACAACTCTGACCTAAAGATGCAATAAATAAGGTGGCCTACTTCACTGCTTGTTGCAGCCTTAGGACAATGTAGTATCTGAATGCTTCCTTTTAGGTTAACTGTTCAGCATACTTCCAAAGTGATTTAGTTCTTGATTTGGACAGAAAAGCCTGTGGGAGATGTATAGCAGAGAATCTGCAGGTTCTGGCTGAGCACATTAGAAGGTTTGCCTGTTGCATTTGACTTTTCTTTTATAAAATAGAAATGTTGCTGTTAAATCTGTAGTAGGAGAATCTCTTTGTGAACTCGCCTATTTCAAAAACGGATGTAATTTGCTTAGTTATCTTTAAGCATCATCTTTTTCCAAAAGATGCATGGCAAAATTAATACAAAAAGCCACTAAAAATGTTAAATTACTAAAACGTTATAGGACTTGTATAACTGCAGAGAACAACTGGGCTGCATGGCTGATTTCTCACACAGACAGGCATTGACAGGATTGTTCCTTTAATTTATATAGGCTTATTGAAACATAGGGCCAGCACAATCTTCTTTTTAGATCAACTTCATCTCTGCCATGTCATCTTGTAAACCACATGACAGCAGCTTGAGAGCATGTACCTCCTTAACTGATCTTAATTTGTGCTTACCAAAACCATTTCATTTATGTTTTCTTCCCCTGTATTTGCTGGGCCTCTCTATGGGTTCTTGTGCTTCATTTGTAGGGTTCCGTCACCCCCAACAGCCCTCACGCAGCCGAGCAGCTCCCTTGGCCTGCATTGTCCATGCCACATGTGGAAGAAGCTTTTTCCTTTCGCTGTAGCAATACAACCCTTTGGGGGTCCCTTTCCCAGGATTAGCTGGCAGGGGGTGGAAGTGGCCTGGCCAGAGGGGATGAGCGAGCATGCCATGGTCTGACTTCAGCATTGAAAGCCAAAGAGGAAAATGAATTATCTGCATCTGTGTTACTGTGTCCACGTAGGGTTTCCCAGAGCAAGCTATGGTCATGCTGGCAGAGTCATGCTTGCTGCATGGGCACAGGGTACCTGCACTGGTGGGTGACCTGGGCTCTTTGGGAGAATGTTTTGCAAATAACTTTTGCTTGCAGTATCCTGGTCTCAGTGTGGTGTTTTACAACGGAAGTTGAAGATAGTTAGACTAAAATTCAGCCGAGGAAGGTTCTGGGATGAGTTATGTTGAACAATGGGCAAGTACTTCGAAGGCAATAAGTCAACAACTAAACGAGAGAAAGTGTGTGCTAAATCCATTTGATTTTCTGCTTCTGGAGGGCTAAGTTGCCTAGTGAAGGAAAAGGTTTTGAGACTGTTCCATAGAACTGTGTTTTAGACATAAGCTAAGGAGACAAGGCCTAGATGTAATCTCCACGAAGTGGGTGTCCAACAGTTTGATAAAATGCTCTCAAAAATATTTATCAGTAGTTTTCTGTCAGACTGAAAGGGCATCTCAAGCCAGATCTTGCAGGGGGCAGTCCTTTGCCCAGTTCCAAGCAATACTTCAGTTTTGATTTGAATGCAGGTTTACAGAATATCTTTGCAAAATTTGCAACTATTACCAAGTCAGAAAAGCTGCAAGCACTTGCGAGTGCAGTACTGGGAGTCAAAACAGTCTTCACAAATTCAAGCAAAGAGGTAATACAGCTTTCTGTCAATTGCTATACCCCTCCTTTGGTCTGTTTTTCATATAACTACGGCAGATAAAGAAAGTATTATTGAAATCCAGGTTAAATTCCCAAGCACTTGAGGGGTTAATCGCTGTCAAGTAATTTATGCCCAATGCTAAGGTTTTGTAAGGATTTAAAATAAAGATGTTTGAAAAAATGCTTTGGAGAAATGCTGAAGCTACCACATAGAAACATACCATTTTAAGTTTTCACCAAAATGCTTGGAGTCTGGGGGTTGTCAGACTTGAAGACTGTGGCCTGAGAGGGCAAGTAGAGAGCAGAAGGTTTGGGAGGTTCAAGCTGCATATGATTGTGCCATTGACTCATGATGCTAAACTGAAAGCAAATTTGAGGAAGGGAGTTACCGAAAGACAGTGTGCCTGTGCTTCAAAACCAAGATGGAAAATGGGGAATCAAAGAGGAAACAGTCTTCATTGTAATCCCATTGTCCAGGCTGACTGCAGTGACAGAAGAAAAAGATAGCAGCAGTGAAATAATTAGCCATTTCAAATTCATTACATTTTAATAATTCAAACACTATTAATAATGCAGGTAAAAAGAATATTTAAAATATATTTTTTTCAGGGTCCTTCTATAATATTCTCTTCCTCATTGAAGCAAAGAAGCTTATCCTTCTCACTGCCCTGCAATGTAAAGAGAAGGGCAACGTAGCTCTAAGATACCTAACCGCCTTTTGTAACAGGTTTAATGAGCTTTTTTATATTGCTCTCAAGAGGGCAGCTTTCCCTGCATTTCTAAATACACTCTCTGGGCAAATTCAAGCAGTATGTTCCTGATGAAATTTTGTTATTTTTAGAAATAAACGAAGCAGGGTACATCATTTCCTCTCCTACACTTTTGTTGATGCTTTAATATAAAGACCTGTGTTCAGAAGTTAATTACAGCATCCTAGATTGCACGCTAAATAAGCACTGCAACAGCAAGTGGGTGCTATTGTAAAGGAAAGGAACAATGCTGTACAAATGTCATTTTGGAGTTCTTTTTTTGTCTGATTACCACCCCAGGAAAATAGTGCTGACTTGTTTGCCGCAAAAGGGATTAAACTGCCTCGCATGACACCCTGGGAATGGGAGCCCAGGTGAAAGGCATGTTACGATAAACAAGGTATTTTGGGTAATAGCTAAGGAAGGAAAGAAATACTGCAAAACAACTTGTCATGCCTATTTGGCCCCTTTTGAACTTTTATGCAATCTTATACAGTGTTGTACTTAGGAGGAGAAATTGATAATAGAAACAGGAACATCTTTGATTTCTTCATCTGTTTGTACACCAGGTTCTGTCTCCTGAAGACAGCAGGAGTCAAACAAGAGGGCCTAATTTCATTGTTTATGGCTCAGTCTTTTTTAGCTGGTATTTGGTCTTTAGTTTTTTCTCGGGATGTTTTTCTAGAGTTTCCCTGGCTTCATTTTTGCCTCCTCAGTCAAACTGTCTGGTCTTTCTGCCCTTCCCCAGACATGCATGCTTCTGAGCAAAGCATCCAAGCAATTTGAACCACATTTATAACATGTTGTTGAGTTCATCATAATGCACCTCTCTGCAGTAGAGGTTTTTATGTTGTGTTAACAGTAGTTTACCCTCTGGCTCTGTGGTGGAGTGGAGCACTGTTAGAGATTTCACTCAGAATAAAAGGTTTGGGCTGCTGAATTATCAGCATTACTACCTGAAATAACTTGGGTTTCATTTTTCTTCTGGTATACTGGCCAGCTCTAGTCTAATGAAAGTACAGCCTATGGTTTGCATCCTGCGCTGGAAAATATTTACCTTGCCTATTCATTCAGCAAAACCAAACTCTCCCTAATGCATATTTCCCTGACACCTGCATATGGCACATCTCCAGCTTGCCAATTTGTCTGATGTGCTTTGCTGATATCAGTTTGGCTCTGTGTGTGTCACACACACTTTGCAGTAAATTCTGGCAAACATATTCGTCAAATCACTATAAAACTAATGAGTGCTGTTCACTAGCCTCTTTCAGGGCAAATACATATTTTATAAGAGTTAAAATATACCTGTCCTTTCATTACCTTTGAGATGCATTTGAACATCTGTTTTGTGGCTGGTTTTAGCAAATCATCAAGCTGTACAAGGTGAAGTGATCATCTATGTGGTACCTAATGCAGTTCGGGACAAGAGTTTAGCAGAAGTCAAAATGAACAGAGACATTCATGTGACTGATGAGGGCACTGAGAGTTAAATTACACATATACCAACCAACAATCAATTCACCACACGTTCTGCACTTGGGAAGTGAAGTTCATCTCTGACTATTAGTCATTAAAAAGAAATCTTTCGGTGCAAGTATGAAGCATCTGGTACTAGCAATATCCAGAGCTGTGATTCTAGTCTAGATGGATTCCTTGAGCAGGTTGATCACTCAGAGGAAGTTCTCATTCATAAATACCTCACTTTGAGTCAGGGAACAGCAGGTGAAGTAGACAGAGGGAAAAAGATGAGCATTTTGTTTCAGGGGCCTCTGTTGGTGTGGCATAGGTGGACCCAGTTTGGACACACTGGTTACGCTTCAGTGTTACACAGCCCATTCAGCTTGAGCTCCTGCCCATGAAGGAGGAAAGTAATCCTTGCAACTGCATGGAAACTCAGAGGCTGAATCAATAGTAGCCCTGAGCTTGAAGAGAGGAGACATAATTCTATCTGACCTCATACACGTACCAATTACTCATGGATACCATAACTTGGACTGTATGTGGGTAAAGTAAGTCCCTTCTGTGGGGAATAGAGTGGCAATTAAGTGAGAATGCAGTCCCAGTACAGTAATATGGAGAGTAAAATTATATATAAATATACATAAATAGATTTTTTTGAAACTCATTTGGAAGAACACACTCAAGCAGTGTCCTTTACTCTGCTTTAGTTAGATTCTCCTGCCATTCTCCATTCCGAATGTTGCTGAAGGTTTGGCAGCACCTAACAGTGCTCCTTTACTTAATGGTCACTTCTGGCTGGTGGATTTTACTTTTTTAATGTGCACTATGGAGTGCAAAAGCAACACAGGTTACCTGAGAGACCAAGCAGAACCTCAGGGGAAGAGACAGTAAGGTAACAAGTGAAGTTATACCTCTCTTTAGTGAATCTTGTCAAGTGTCTCCTCTGTTTGTTCCTGATTTATTTCTGCTCAGATTTCTGTCTCATGAATCAAGTTACAAAACACTAACCTCCAAAGATGCTGTCAAGTTTATCTGGCTAAATGTACAGTGCATCAAGTGCAGCACATAACTTCGCACTAGCAGTTGTTCATCAGCCTTCAGAGTTTGAAAGACTTCTTTCTCAGTATTTGATCATTTTCCTAAGGGTGGCATTTGACATTTAAGTGAAAATTATCTAGCTCTCACTTACCTACATTTTATTTCAGCTGAGAGAAGGTTAAGACAAATGCTGATAAGTAGCTCAGATGCATTCTTCTATTCCATTGCTTAAGTCTTTCTTCATGTATTTTTACTCATACTGCTTAAAACAAACTGATGCACCCAGAACCTCCCCTGTCCTTAACATAAGCCTGACCACATGTTTTATGTCCAGAGTTGAAGTCTTGAAGCCACTGAAATGGAAGATTTACTGTTGGCTTCACCGTGAGTGGGGTATCACCTCAGATTCTCAGACCAGGATATACTGTCTCACCTTGGTTTTCCTTTACTGCATTATCTGTTAGTAGATTTTATGGGAAAGCAGAAAGGGAGCTACATTTACGCCCCTCAGTGAGGTTAAATTCCCTCTCTTTTTACTGTACATAAGATTACAAGAGAGAAATCTGCAGAACACACCAGAGGAAAAGTGGTGGAAGGCAGGCAAGAATAAGCTCCTGAGATAAGGAGCAGGGTAAAATGTTTTGTAAATCTATTATATGCAGTTATAAAGGCATGTGAAAGTCTGGTATTTCACTTCAGCAAGGATAACCAAGACTGGCCTTTTTACATAGATTCATAGCACTAATGCCAAAGGGGTTATTAGGTCTGACTTGTGTGATACAAGCCCTTAAATCACTCTTATTTACCCTTTTGTTGGGCTCACCTGGCAACTAAGCACCATGCAGGATGGGGAGGAGAATTGGGGAAAAAATAAAACTCGTGGGTTGAAATAAGAACAATTTAATAATTGAAATAAAATAGCAACAACAATTGTAATGAAAAGGAAAGAGAGAGTAATAAAACCCAAAGTGAAAAACAAAAACCCCAGGTGATGCACAATGCAATCACTGACATACTGAGCACGATGTTCTATGGTATGGAATATTCCACTGGCCAGTTTGGGTCAGCTGTCCTGGCTGTGCTCCTTCCCACCATCTTGTGCCCCTGCTCACTGGCAGAGCACTGGATACTTGAAAAGTCCTTGATTTAGAGTAAGCGCTACTTAGCAGCAACTACAGCTCAGTGTGTTATTAAAATTATTCTCATCCTAAATCCAAACCACAGCACTGTACCAGCTACTAAGAAGAAAATTAACTCTACCCTAGCCAAAATCAGGACACATATTTGATCCTTGTCATCCAGGAAGACATTCAGTCCTGATGTGATAACCTCCAGAGACAGAATATCCACTGATAGCCTTGGTAGCTTAATCACATTTGCTGTTGCAATAGATACTTGTTTTTACTTGAAAATGCCTATTCTCAGTTTTCAACCATTGTTTATTACTGTAACCTTCTCTGACAGACTAAAAGGCCTTTTGTTTTTCTTGGTGCCTTGTCCCTTATGACTAAAATGTGTGTCCACTTTTTACATTGCAATAGGAAGGCTGAAGCTTTTTTTGATGCTATTAGCCATCCTCACTGAGTGAAGTACTGAAAGCGAGGTGTTGCTGCACCAGCCACAGTATGACTGAGCCAGGGACAAACTGAGATCCAAACTGGCTGTCCTTGTTTCCAGAGCTTCAGTTTGGTCTCTTTATAGAAAATCTGTCCAAATGCAAATACTGCATCTAGCCAAATATCATGATGGTTTCAGAACATTCAAAGATGTTCATAGATTTTCAAAGCCAGAACATTTTATAAACAGGCTTTGTAATTCTCTAGCTCAGGTGTGGGAAGCCCACAGCCCATAAAATGGGTTTTGAGTCTGGGACTTTATTTCAAAATTTACATATGGAGAAGAATTTTCTATTCCTTGTTATTATTGTATAATACTGAGGATTATGTCAGCCTGCTACCTTACAATTACACTCAAAAGTCTTATTTTGAACTGAGTTGGCCTATTTCCTAAGCCTGATTTACCCTGGCACTCTGGATAGCAAAGGCTATGCTCTGCGGTAGGGTTTTGGTTGGAGCTCATCTGTTTCCATAGGAATAGTAACTCATTTCAATACACTTGTTTGTGATATTTAAAGAGAAAAGGAGAGAGGTTATTTCAGTTTGCTTGACAGAATTCACTTATGTGAGCAATATGTTATATTAATGCATGAACACCCACGCCAGGGATCGTAAATGACTGTCCAGGCCTGTAGCCTTTCTCCCGGAACACTCACCCCGTTTTCTGTGACAGAGATGAAAATACCTCTTTTGCAATCTCCCAAATCATAGCCCCTAATCCCTTTAGTAGCCATTTGCTTTTTCAAGTAATTTCCAATTTTGGGGGACCATAAAAAGCAAACAGAAGGGCACATTCTGTTTCTGAGAGCAAATACTTGACAGTTGAGTGGAAGGTGTGTGGCGGTTTCGGTTCCACACCCCCCCTCTCTGTTGCAGCCCCACTCAGGGCTGTACGAGCTGTACAACGAGCCAGTAAAAGAAGAACACAGAGGACTAACCACAGCCCAGTTTATGTACGTGTGCCCATGAGAGGGCAAGACAAGGGAAGAAAGGGAAGCAATACAGAAGTAAGTAATGGCTGTCTAACAGGGAGGAGGGAGTGCAGATGAGTCTGTGACTTATGGCATTTCTACCAGCATGCCAATTAGACATGACTCTTGAGTAGATTTAATTGTACTCTGAAGGCAGCCAGCCTGCCAATAGTTCTGAGCCGGTTTAAATAGTAGTAAAAATGCTTGAAGCCATTAGACATCTTGTTTCTGAGGCTCTCGTTGCCAGCTGTGCAGCTGTGCTCACAGTGACACCAGCAGATATTTAATATATATTTACTTTTGGTCATGTCAGGGCATGGCATAAATTGTTCAAGCACATCCAAGTCCAATAAATCCTCTAAAGATTTCCAGGGCTAGGTAGGCAGTTAGGCATGTGCAAAGCTGCCTGACTCCATAGTGGGATCAGTGGGAAAACTAAAGGGGAAAAACTTGCGTTTATTTTTCCAGATGTTTCAAGCCAAACACATACCATGCCTCTTTCTAGATATGAGTTCACTAAAAGCCAGGATTCAGAAACAAGTTAGAATTTACTTAAATAATCGAGCATTTAGAGGTGTTTTCCTTGTCCAAGCTTTTCTCTCCCCCTGAGTACCCCTGTACATGGTATGCTGAAACATCTTTCTTGATATCTTCCCATGTCACTGCTTTCCCCTCCCACTGCCCCTGTGCCTCCTCTCACCCAGCCCTGCCTATGTCTCTGCTCTATACTCAACATATGCCCAGCGCCTTCCTGCTCCCTCTGAAAACCCATCTGTGCTGTGAAACTCCCCACCTACAACGACCACACGTTGCTGTCTGGATGCCACTCTCTTCTTGTTTTCTATCAGTTTATATCCGTTGACTTCAGTGGTGTTGCTTCTCTCCCTGCAGTTTTCAGCAAGAGTCAGAACTACTACATCTGGTTGGGCTGTTCAAGGATAAAGTCTTCCCAGGGAACAAAAGGCTCCTGTTGTTTACTCATCAAAATAAAGCATCCTCGGCACTTATAGCAGTATATTAACCATATTTCCAAGTGGAACCATAGCTTCTTCCCAGGAAAAGAGCATCCTTGTTGTTGTCTTCCTTTCAAACTCTTCTGCCTCGGTGAGGTAGGGAAAAGACATTTGGCAAAACCTTCTTCTGGTGATGCTGGGAATTGTTGCTGAGGCTTAGGGAAGGCTTCTGATGGAGGTGGATCCTGCCATATGCCGAACCTCAGCCCTAACCCAGGGAAACCTATTCCAGGCATATGGTTCAGCGTTTCCTCAAGAGGTTTTCCCTTTTGCCTAGCAATTTTCAAGAACATGCCAGAGAGGTGGTTTTCATATACCTAAAGCCTGAAGAACATGCATCTAAACAACTTTGTATTTATAGAGATGTCGCTCATCAAGGATTTTGGTGCAGTTTATAGAGCATCCTTCTGCAGTAAATGGTGATCTTTGTTACAGAGTGAAAAATTGGGATTTGACTGTAGTAGAGCTCAGACCTTTTGCTCTTTTGCTGCCATTTCCATGCCTTCAGAGTATCCTTCCTTCCCTCCCTCCCTGTGAAATCACCTTACCACTGGTGGAGAGAAATGTACTTCACAGGAGGAAACCATCTTTTGGAGGACTACAGATCCCTTGTACTCAGCACAGTTATTGGCCTGGGACTTGGTGGATACCTAGAAGAACTGCATGAAGCTGTATATTTAGAGTGTTGGCGTTGATTATACAAACCCACAGCCTCTAAAAACAAGTACAGCTTCTCCCAGAGACACCTGCATGATGGTTTCTGTGTGGGAAGAAACAGACAGTGAAAGGGAAGCAAAACATTTTGCCTGAAATGGCATCTTACAGAGTCAGATCTTTGAAGTGTCAAATCTGCACTGAGCCGAGCCAGATTTCACATTTTCTAAATGTGTTCTCAGGCATCTTTGTCATGATTGGAAACACCGCAGCTGAAGCTGTACATCAATTCTGTGGGTTTGTCAACTCAAAGCATTTTCGATGGCTGGGTGCTAAGCTCTCTGTTTACTCTGCTTTCTCTATTTGCTTCTTACCTGGGCAGATTGCTGTGCCTCCGTGAATCCTTATTGATTTTCCTGGGAGTGAAATGTCATTACTGCAGCAGGCTGTGTACATCAGGTACATTGAAGAACAGGATCATTAGGGTTCTGTGTCATTAGCAGTGCTTCTAATGTACCCCATAATGCTTTCTTCTCTAGTATGTGGCACTGATTATCTGAGTTAGCTGCTTCATCAGCTCTTAACGCTGTACCACCAGGGTCTTGCACAACCTCCACTGTGTTTATCCTCACACAGCCGAGGTGTGGGGAGTGAGCTTGGTACAAGATGTTCCCGTAGGAGGTCAGATGTTGGGGGAGCTTGCACAAAATCATTCAGGAAGTCTGCAGATGAACAAGGAATTAAACCCAGCTCTTAAGTGCCTATGACTGAAATGAACTGTGAGCCAGGACCACCTCAGAGCTGAAGAAAAATGGGATACAGGTTGATGGAGCATGAGATTTTGGGAAGGGGAACACAGAGCTTTGGACTTGTGCAGACCTCATCTTCTCAGTCCTTACCCAAAATTGTCCTTAAACAGACTGAGGTATTTTGGTGTCATGCAACTACAGATTGTGATGAGGTTGCTCTGTACTCCAAAATTAAATAAGTTTGTGCCTGGAATATATGTGTGTTTAACTTCTAAATAACAGTTGCAGCCCGCTGTTCAACCCTACCTAATATCTGTATCTTTCTTTTGCCCATGTGCAGTCAAGGAGATATTGCTTTAATCCTGTAATAATGGCATCTGATCATACACAGTTTTTAATTTCTATGCAATAATCTAATTTCCTAATTACAAGAAAAAAAAAAAAAAGTCATGTATTTTGTAAAGTTTTCTTTTTTTGGAAGGTTCCTGGTGAGATATTGTCTGTCCAAACAGAAGAGATTTAGGTCATATATCATATGAAGTTTCCATTTATAGTTAGCTTTCAAGAGTTAATAAATGGTTACCTGTCGCACAGCCCTGATGAAGCACTCAAACTCAATGCTTATCAAGCTGTTGCAATTGGGACTTCCCATACTCTAGTTAGCACTTTACAATCCTGATCCTCAGCTCTCCTGAGGCTGTGACGATATCTGAATTGCCTTTCAGGACAGGACCTGGGTACACATTGCCATCTTCCAGGACTTCTTTAGAAGGAAACTTGTGCATGTGAGTGGAAAGAGAGCTGTGGTATGCTTCCTTCGGTTTTCTCATCTGCATGGCTGGGAGACCAGCACCCTGCAGTACACCATGAAGCCCATCTGCCCTGCAGCTGGTGTTCAGCCACAGCACACACATTAGGATCTGTCTGCCACGTAGAAATAGTCACTATCTGGAGCTCTTCATTCCTCTGAGGTCTGAGTAGGTGCAGCTTTGTGTCTCCCCTTGGGCCCTTTGGCACAGGCTGGTGCCCACCTGTGTCCCCAGCCACGAGGGTCAGTACTGGTTTCCTATGGCTGCACCATTGCCCGGTGACTGCCCAAGCACATAGCTCCCATTTCCCAACCCAAGTGAAACTCAAAGCAAACAAATTGGATGCAAAAACCAATTTCCATCAGCTTTAATCAGCACAAGACATTTGCATGCTTGCTAGGATTTAAAATATGCTTATGCCCTTCTGCCCTGCGGTGGTTTTGTCACCATCCCTCAGTGCTGTTTGGGCTCAGTCAGACACCTGTATGTTTTGCAGCTCTGCAAACTAGGGAATCTCTTCCTTTTATGCAGGCAGCTTGCTTTTCCCTTGGTTGGTTCCATAGTTAAGCAATAACACAAAGGCACAATCCCATGATCTTCTCTCCTGAGCAGTCTGCCGGTGCTGCAGTACATTTCCTAGCTCTCTCCAGGACCTGTGGGGCTTTGGAGACCCACCAAGAATCCTCACCTTCTCCCCATTTCTCCAGGAACCCAGCACTCTCGAGGCAGCTGCCTTCCGCAGAGGAGTTAGAGAAAACTGGCTGCATCTATCAGATGGCCATCTCACAGCCTCCAGTTTAGAGCTCCTATGCAACTAGTTTCACCAGATGCACATTAACCAATTACCTAAATTGGCACATTAATTATCATTAACTGATACAGAATCTAGCAGACAAATAACCTCTTTATTGGTCATTTTTAACCCTTTGTAATGGTGTGGATGTAGATGTCTGTAACATGCACTAATGCAACATGCTTATGATAACTTCTATTTTTTATAAGCTTTTTATAAGCCACTTATAAATAGAAGCTTAATATGAAGTGTGACAGATTTCTAATCTTTAGTCTTTCCTTAGCCATCCAATCACTTCCTTTCTGGAAATACAGAATACATCCAGTATGCCCTAGATATTCTCCATTCTTGCTGATGACTTTAACTCTCAGCCATTGATTCTCTCCACTTCTTAATCAGTGTAAATAGATCAGTGCTGCAACTGTCTTTTTATTTAACATTTTAAAAGGACATATAAGATCAAAGGGGCAGTGAAGGGGTGATGAACAGAAAATGTATTTGTTGCTCAAGTGATGATATGAGGCTGAGGGGTGTTCATGTCAATATAATACAGACACAAAAATCTGTATTTCTTATTCACTGCAATAAAGAGGATTGGAGAAGCTCAGTCAATTATTTAAAAGAAGGGAAAAAATACTAAGACGATACTGTGTGGCATTTATGTAGTGTCAGTACTTTGCAATATTCTTTCACCAAAGGCAGTGTGTGTCATGGTCTCCCTTTCACCAGTGGGCAAACACTGGCACAAGGTGCCTGGTTTAGGGTTACACAGCAAATCAGTGCCAAAATGAGGGATGGAACCCAAATTTCCTGGTACCCTCCATGTACTGCTGCTGCTCACCTGCCTCTGCCAGGGGAGAGATTCTTTTATTTGAAAATAAGGTATTTTTTCAATTGTAAGAAAACTCTAGAAGTGTAGGGAAGGGAAATGTTTAGGAGTCTGTACTGGGTTTGTTTGTTTGCTTACTTCTGTGGGGGAAAGCCTGTGAATCAGAGACTCAGATGGTATGTAAAATTTAGAACTAATACCTGTTCATCTCAGCATATGTCATTCAGATTTTGTTAAGTCTAATCCCTCCAGCGTCCAGTGTGTTTTTACTTTGACTTTAGAAGAAGTAAAGTCTTGTAGTTATTTTTTACCCTTTCTCACATTTAGCTATGAACAGCATAATAATGAATGTCTCCAGGCAATTAATGTATTGACATGCATTTGCAGATAAGCACATCTACTGCGTTTCTCACAAACGATAGGGAACATCAGGTGCAGAACCTGTTGGATTTGAAGCACAGCCAAAGCTAATGGCTGCAAATTGTAATCTAACCTAACACTTTCTCAGCCATAGATTCCCCCCCCTTTTTCTTCTCCTTAAAACTTTTGCTGTTGCGTCACTGATAAATCACAGCCCTTTGCTCTGTAATATATCCCTTTTTTATTTAAAGTTTTGCCTTCCTACCCATTAAACCCTTCCTCATCAGCATTCCTTTTACTTTTCAGAAACGTATATTCAATATTATAGGCTTGGAGTTCTTTTGTTTTCTCCCCAAAGACGTAAAACCCTGGGGGATTTAAGTATCTACTTGATAGGCTCACACAATCTTAATCAGCCTATAATGGAGCTAATGGCTGTTTGTCATCCTTGGAGATATAAATTTCCTGGTGGTGTCTACTGCAGTCAGTGCATGAAGTATGCTCTGACTGCCAGCAAGGTCTAATAACCAGGAGAAGGGCAGTCAGCTTCATTAGTGAGAGCGAGACTGAGACCGTACCGGCTGCTTTTCTGGGGAACTCTGCTTTTTTGAATACCAAGGGGGGAAAATGGATAATGCTGGTAAGTGAAATAAAACAGATCTTCATTCTCAGTGGAGCTCTGGGGTTCGTTTGTATCCTGTCTCACTTGCTGCAGGAGATGTGTTTCTTTAGCCTTTGTGGCTTCTTCCTTTTCAATGTCCTTTATTAAAGCAAATTTCTATGTGTAAAATGTGACACACTTAAACTGTTAACCCTTTAACAGTCTTTTTTTTTTTCTAGTTTAAGTGCGTTTCCTGGAAATGTGAACCTAAACTGTGATTTGGGATCTGCCTTTTTAAGGTTTTCAGTGTTATTTCGGAAGCTATATGCAGGAAATGTGGCAGGAAGGGAAAATGCATGTACTTCAGTAGGAAAATATCTCTCACTGATTTCAATAAGTGGAGATACATAACTAATAAAGCTAACAAAAAGTAGATAATGCATATCTCATCTGCCTTATTTTAAGCTGTTTCTATTTTCTCTCTGTAATGCCTTGTTCTCTTTTATATTTAGTATACACAAAAATGAATATATTTGCACTTTTTATTATTTTCTTTGATGTTCTAACTTTAGATCATGCATTTTCATTCCAAATAATACACTTGACAGTTTCTAAGGAGGCGCACACAAAATGAACATTGCATCGGTGATAAAATATGTTATTTGCATTTCCCTTTTGCATTACCTTATATCACTGAGCAGAGCAAAAAGAGAGCTCTTTGGAATGGATATTTTGCATGTTTCTTTGACTACTATAAAACTTGAACTTGTCAATGTTTCACTGATTTGTTGGCACTAGTGCAATACATATTAGGACACAGAATATGCAGTAGATTCAGTGCCTTTTGAACCCTGCTTAAATCATCAGGTTTATCTAATGTTGACCTTAAAAGTGACTATCATCTCTACAGTGTGGGAAAAAATTATTCTACGGTAGATTTTAGCAATGTTACTATATATGTAGCTTATATTTGTGGGGTTTTGTGTGGGGTTTTTTTGTTTTAATAGCAAAACTCTTCCTTATGTCTGCTAAGCTGTTCAGGTCAATCTCATCTCAAGTGTACTGCTGTCGACTTCTGCGACAAACAGATTAAAGGGTCTTGCTGCTTTTATTTCTATAAAGTTCAAGACAAAACCAAAAAAAGTTTTTCCAGAAATTAAAATGTTGGTATCGTGGAAAAGTATGGTGCCAGTACTTATGAGCTTATAAACTGACATGGTCCTAGTATAATGTTCATTTTTGTGAAATAAATAGATTTAGGAATACTCTTTGCACTTGGTGCTTTGGCTAGCTTTTAAGAAACCTTAACATAATAAATGATAATGACTTGTGTTCGATATTCCATGACGAGGCAGAATTTTCTGGTCGGAGGGGAAGGATTCCTATTCTTCGGCACAGAATGCCTGTGGGCAAGAGATACCCTGGCACACAGAGCTGCTAATTCCTCCAGGTTTTTATACTCCCCAGCATCAATAACTAATACTATTGAAGTCTTGACAGAGCTATCACTTTAATCCAGCTATAGGATCTGTTCTGGAATGAGTCACATTTATTTTAAAGGCCAGTTTTGGCGGGGGGGTGAAGAGGGAAGCTAGTATCTGAAAACCATAGAAACAGATTTTCCTGTGTGTGCATATATTTTTTTGCCTTAGGAAGATGCCAGTTTGGCTGCTATCTGCAAAATTTGGAAGTTAAGATAAGTAAGGCTTTGCTCTTTATACAACTTTACCAACTGCTCTCAAAGCCTCTTTTTTTCATGCAGAAACAGTGACTAGTACTTCACATTTTTTAGAAAACAATTTATAGACAGTTGAAATTAGTTAAAGTAACCCTTTTGGAAGGAGAATTAAAAGCTAGTTGTAAAAAACAAACAAACAAACAAACAAAACCAACAACAAACCCAAACCAGCCCAACAACAGATGGAATTAAGCCTTAGTGAGGATGTCACAGCAGAGCACAAGCCCATGCTCTAGCTTCCACTGTAGTTACCAGTGAGCTTCTCGCTGCCTGCAGTCAGCTTTGTCTGAACCCCCAGCGACCTTCAGCCCCCTCCGTGGCATGGGCACGCTCCCTTCTCTCTTCCAAGCATCTAGCTGCCTCCACGCTTTGAGTGGTGTAGGGAATGCATGTCCCCGAAGAGCCTACCGGGAGCTGGGGAGCTGGGTAAACACAGCTGGGTCTGCAGTGGTATTTTTAGGACTCTTGATCCCTAATTGCAACCAAGTCGGGTGCCAATGTGGGGACGGTGCAGCTGAATACCTCTGTATATCTGGCCCATGCCCTCTGACTTCTACAGGGATGCGCGTGTACCCTTGAAAACCAACACAGTGTAATCTGGGTGCTTGCGAGATCAAACAGACAGGAGCAGGATATTTGCAACCATAAAACTAATTGCCTAATTAATTTGTTATTAAATTATATAATTTTATATAGAATATATATTATTATATATTAAATAAAAATAAATTATATAATAATAAATAATTAAAAATTTAATTGTTTGCCAACTGAAATGTAAACATGCTAACGTATACAAACTGGATACCTGCCTGAATTCTTCCTAAAGAGATGCTATTTCTGGCAATACAGAATGGCAGAATGTTAGCAAAGCTGTGAGTTTCAGCCACTAACTGTTAGAAATAACAATTTGGTTATCGGTGTCAGTGAATCAGGCCTTTGTTATTAAATTTATCATGCTGCCAAAGAGACTTTCAAAGGCAGACCATGGATAATTGTTGGGCAAATCTCCATCTTCTGCTCTGCATAACAAAAATATCTCTGTAATTCATCACTCATCTTCTGTGCCATCACTAAAATAATTTTCTGGCCAAAACTGTTATTTAAGAAGATCGGTGTTGCTAATAGGTCACCTGTGTGCACCTTTTAGCTGTTTTGGTCCATGCTATTTTGTGGTTTTAAGAAATAATATTTTCATTTTAAAAGTCTTTTCCTTTAAATGTTAGATTGCCTATACTTTTAATATGTGTAGTGAGACAGCTCCACATAATTGTTGACTTGTGTGTTCTTCTAAAAGCCTTTCCTGGAATAACAATAAAATATTCATCCATCTCTGTATGGCACATCAGGACAGTTCTAGTTGAATTTCTTTTTCCTATTTTGGCATCAGCTCTTTGTGATGGGCTGGCTGCAGGTATTTAGCTGCAAGACTGACGGCTGTTATGGCAGGGGAGGGCAGCCAGCAGCCCCCTGCCTGCCTCCACCAGCAGGTCCTGGTCCTGGCTCTGGTTTTGCTGCACGCGTCTGCTTTAGGCCAGACATATCAAGCCTGGTGACAGCAATGATGTAATGAAACTTATTTAAAAAAACCAAGGGCGGGCTGGAAATAACTCATGGGAAAAGAAGCTAATATAAAAGTAGCAAGAAACTTGCAGCAGCAGGAAGGGAGCAGCTGCGGAAACAGACATGCTCCCAAGTGATGCTTTTTGGGGGGGATTTCCTGTAAGAGTGAGTGAGATCAACATCATCTCTTCCCCCAGAGCTCCTAATCATCAGTGTCCTGCCTGGACAAGCGTTTCACCTTAAAGTGGACAAGTCTCACACACTCATTCATACCCAAGGAACATGCCAACGCAAGGTGCCAAAAGCTGGGGGGAAGGATCTTATCAGGGTGAATGGCACCATAGCAAGGTGCTGTGTTGTGCATACCATACCAGTACTGAACAAAAATGGAAGGCCTTATTTCATGTTTCTTTGGGATTTATATGACTTCTTTGCACTTGGAATATTATTTTAGCAGTAATGAGCTAGCTGTGGTTAATTGTTACCCTAAATTATGTAGGCTCTACAGCTGTGGCTACAGGCTATGCCTTCCAGTAAATAATGTTTTAAAGGGACTGGAGGTCTTGCATATTGAATACCATATCTCTGAGGAATACGCAGTAGCACATTGAACTTCATATCTGACCAGCAGTGAAATTTAGAGCTTTCCATTGGAGCAACACTATTTAACCTGAGGTCTGAAATGCTGTGGGACGGGGTGAATAGCAAGTGTCAATTTAGCTGCCTTCTGCATGGTACCGCATGTCACAGGAAGCGTAAGAGACACAGGAAGCTGTTTGCTGACAGTAATTCTCTTGCTTTTGAGGTAACTGGTCATATTTGTCTTTCAGTAAGTCAATAGGACTTATTTAGCATCCTTGAAATATAAGACTGCTGGGATTGAATGCTGGTTGAGGATCTGACCTTACAGATACTTTGTAGTCTGTTACCTGAATTTGAGGCAAACAGGATGCATCTGTTTAAAAAGCACGTACGGGAGAAAAACATGCAGGTAGTTAGAAGAGCAAGCTGGGAGGTGGGCTTCAGATTATGATCTTGGTTTTCTCATCAGCTCACAGTGCTCCAAAACTTCTAATGCGGCCCAGCTGATCTGTGTGCAGAATTAGGCTAGATAACAATCTCAGTGTGTTGTAAGGTTCACTTGTTGTCCATAAAGGGCTCTGAAATCCTTTGGCCATCTAAGGCTTAAGCTTGGCTGAATTGTCCCTACCAATTTGGAAACCTATTGAAATAAACCCATTTGCGATGGAGACAGCGACAGTGTAACTGCGGGTTTGTCAGCCCTTGAGACGTGATGACAACTCCAAACTCCAGCAAAAATCAGTCATGTCCTGCTGGCAGCTTCTGGTTTGATCTTTGCTGGTACTTTGCCCATGTTTTCTCCAACAATGTGAAGATGCTTTTGGAAAGGACAACAGCATCTACTTTCTCTCCATTCCACTCTTATGTGTATGTTCAGTCATTGTCCTTGCAAAATGCAACTATCAGTGATGCCATGTTGACTTTTATTGGGTTCATATGCTGTGTTCTATAGATCACAAAATGGTTTGTACATGGGCAACAAAATACAAAGCAATAATCAACTCTTTTATACTACAATGTGCATCTTTATTTGTCTCCTGTTCATACTCATGGCCTCAGCTGAAGCAGATGCTCAGTGTATCACAGGTCACTGTCTGATAGAAAGTTGAATTTCTTCTTGTAATTGTAGAATACTACTCATGGTTTGTGCTGCTTTACCCAGAAGCTGGAACAGTATGCTTATAAAGCCATCATTTTGGAAAACGTTTCTGTGAGGATTAAACTTCCTTGTGATGCTGCTGCTTCCAATGCTATTTCTAAGCCTGTATACACATAACCCAGAATAACTGTATCAGAGCTTGCACTAGAGGTAACCAAATACAAAAATTATGAGCATCTTCTAATGTAGAGGTGGTCCACCCACCCTGCTTCAAATGGCTCTTTAACTAGAAATGCTGTGGTTGCACTGCATTGACATACACTCATGATATTTTAAGCAATGATTCCAGTCACTACAGTACTTCTTACAAAGAAGCACTGTGAACACTGCCAGTTTGGAGAGGCAGCATAATATAGATTTTATTTTCTAATAAGTTCTGAATCTGTTTTCTGATAAAGCTAGCATCAGACCATCAGGTGCTGAGTTCGTGCCTTATGTTTACATCTGCTGGTTGTGTGGGGTTTTTGGCAAACTGCCCTCGGACCCCTGTTCTGCACTCTGAGTCATCACTACCACCTATGGTGAAGAACAAAGTGTTGTGTACAGAAGCAGTAATCCAAAATTGACAGGTATTGCTTCCCCCTGTGCTTCTATCAAGGAGCAGACCACAGCTGCACAAGGGAGCAGTCCAGAGGAGGAAAGGTTGTATTAAGAGAGGCACTGGCACAAATCCTGCTGAGGAAAGCAGCCTGTGACCCAGGGGCTTCACACACCCCGGGCTGAGGTGAGCTGCAAGGGGGGAAGCCAGACTCTATGACCAAAGAATGGGCAGCTGATAATCAGGATCTAGTCTGCTGCTGTTTAATCATCATTAATGGTCTCTAACTATGAGTCTTTTAGGAAATTTAATGCTTAATTTGGGGGTGACTTGCTAGGATATTGCTTTGGACTCTAAAAGTAGACTGGATGGAATTTTACCATGAAGTCCCTTCTTTTTTTTTTTTTTAAGTCTGTCTCACTCTTTAACCATTTTTTATATTTTCACATAAAACGTTTACGAGACTTCTTCCTGAAGTATAATTGGAAAATATAAGTAGCTTAGGACTATAAGAATACCTAGCAACCTTTTCTCAGCAGACAGAAGTAAATCCTGAATAAAGCAGCTGAGTTGCTCTCTGATGGCTGCTTCTGGCAGGTGGGGCCCTGCAGCCCCTGGGTGAGCATGGGGGGCCCGGGACCAAAGCGAGCCCCCCACTAGTGCCCTGTGGAGAGGCAGAGTATCGGAGGAGATGGATCACCCAGGTTTGTTATCTTGCACCCAAGGAACTGTCTGTGTTTGGCTCTGGGCACAGCTCAGCGCTAGAAGGGATGTCCCATTTACTGCTGGCGATGCCAGAACAAAGAGATAGCCACATTCATTTGAATAAAATGACCACCTCTTCTGCAGATACTGGGAGACACAAACTAATGTGGTTTGTACTGGTATCAGTACAAAAACATCCTCTCCAAGCACCTCGTGGGGGCAGTGGTACCGGCAGTTTGACTTCTCACAAGGAACAGAAGTTTATAGCTGGCTGCTTTCCTCCCAGAGGAGACACACTTGACCCAGACTTGTCAGCCATGGGGTACTGAGTTGCTGTGATCATACGGCACAAATAATGGACTTGAGTGCAGAATTAGGTCCCTAACAACATCCAATTTTCAAATAAAGCAAGAGGCCCAGGAGAAGCTAAACTGGCCAGGGCCAAATATTTGCTTGATCTTAGTTTGCTCAGTACCACCATTTCTGTAATGTAACTATCAAAAATTACTGTGATTACTTATCTCACAACTTAGTGTATGCTAAAATCCCTTAAAATATATTTCTGAATAGCAACAGGGTATTTCATAATGATAAAGACAGTCCTATGTCTCTACAGAGAGGCAGACACGGTAGAAGACAATCCCAGAAACAATTTTTTCATCCACGGCTTGACCATTGCTAGGAGAAGCCTTGCACAATGTAATTCAAACACAAATTACAACAGCAGCTGGTATTTCCACAGGGAACAACGTTGCGATTGATTCGTACTAGCTCTAGCTCCTGCTGACTCACAAGTCCCTTCTGTCTTTCTCACTGGGACTTGCATTGGTCCAAAAAGCAAGGGGTATTTTGTTATGGAGGTTTGCATGGAAACCATGTGGAGACACGAGTGAAAATACGGTGATCGCAAACCAGCAGAAAATGCATGTTGCTGGGATCAGCTTATTGAGATTTAGACTATAGTCCAGCAACGCTTTGCTATGGCCTTACTGTCAAGGGAAATAGTTTGTTAATATAGGAACCCTATGGAATTCACGTGTGTGTATGTGTATCACAGAAACGGCCTATATATTTTAGCTGCTTTGTTTGTAGCTGCAGTTGTTATATAAGTCACCTTTTTCTTCTCTTTTCTGTTTCTGTTTTTGTTATTTAATATTATTAAAATAACTAACATGACGCATTATTCTGTTTTAATTTCAAGTGAAATTTGGCAGCTTCTAGTGGTGGTATAAGATTTAATTGCTCTTGGCATTTTAAAAAGAAATGCAAATGACCAAGATATTAAACTGACAAATTATGACAGCTCACATAACACTTTTTTCAATGGATTTTTTCCATGCATTTTTAATATGCAGAATAGTCAGCCTTAATACTACCATATTTACAATAAATCTTTATTCTAATGGAGACATTCTGCTTTGTCAGGCAATACACAATCAGCAGTTTTCAATAAAGAATCTGAAAACTGTTTAACATTAGTTCTGTGACACAAACTTATAAATGCCAGACAATTTAAAATTGGGGCAAATACACTGCCCTTAAATTGGGATATTAAGAAATAATTAGAGCACTGTAAGGGCAGGTTGCCAAATGTAACTTTTAAATTCCCTAGTTTGTATCACTTAGCACAGCGATTGTAATATATTATACAGCTTCTGTAAGGCATAAACACGCATTTCCTACACAACAGCTTAAGGCTTTGAGCGGTGCCCTCAAGAGGTTGAAGTGGCTGTTTACTTTGGCATGTGCGGCTACAAGAGGCATGACGCACCACAGAATTTAGGAGCAAGGATGGCTTTGGACTTAAAAATGGGAATGGGAAGACCAGTAAGTGCTACCTCAAATAGTAGATCAGACAGCTAATGAAGAAGACAGTTGTCATCATTGTGAAAGACAGCTGATATGTGCTTGCCTGAAAAAGCAACACAAATAAACTTCTCAGCAAGTTGCAGATGGAGCTGTGTGACTTCAAGCGCTCCTTTTCTCTGCTTCTGGCACACCACACTTGTCTTTTGCACCTTTGCCTTTTTGTAGCCTGTCAGGAAGCACCTAAGCATCCACAGGATGCAAAAGTGGTGCTTCCCACAGCAAAGCATCTATTACCTGCTGCTGTGTTGGACTGGTCCTGATAATTCCTCTTGTCCCCTTTGCTTTTGCGGTCCTGTGCTGGTCTGCGTGCTCAGCATAAACCTGCATCACTGGGTTTCTTTTCTTTTTTTTTTTCTTTCTTTTTTCCTTCTGCCCATATTCATAGCCAAGTGTATTGTGGGCAGAATGAAAAAGGAAAACAAGTGTTTTGACAATATTAGTAGCTTGGCAACCATAAAGCTTTCCTGTGGCTTTGCAGAGGAATTTAGAGTACATATTTTCTGTACTTCCCCTGGTTGTGCTCTGCACTGTGCACCAGAGCTCCAGTTCTGCCACTGATATCATGAAAGTAGGTTGCTGTGCTCAACCCCAGTGTTTGCCCGAGTCTTGTGAGTTCAGTTTTAGCACTGGCAGGACAGCATATGCATTGCTGGTTTTGACTGCGTCCACCATGGGTCATCCATTGGCTGTCTCATACTATTTGGAAAGGGGAGTGGGTGAAATCTAAAAAGCAGTTTGGTTTCTAGAAACACAGAAACAAGATGGTAAGAGAACACTCACTGTATCACACTGGGCTGCTTCTCAGCTGCGAGAGAAAAAAGCAAAGAAGATTTTCATGTGCCTCATGATTTCCCTCCTTGCAAGCTCCATGGTCACACTAGCTAGACCCAAATGTCAGAAGGGGGAGGACCTTTACAACTGGTATGAGAGGACTTCCCACAGTGGTCGCCAGGTTGTTTCAGATTTTTCTGTGTCAAAGATGACCAGTTGAAGATTTTTACTGTCCTTAAAAAGCGTATCAATGCTTTGCTCCCAGGTTTTTTCCTCCCATTTCGGTGAACATTAAATCAAATTCTGTTACGTGTTCATTTATAGAACAAGCTGTCTTCTCATAATATTTATGGATGGCTGCATCACATTCTTTATGCAGTTCAGGAGGCATTGCAAACACATGGGACCAAAAATGTTTCCCAAGCAAAACAACATACTCTTCGACACGCGGAGAACTGACCTGTGTGGGTGATACTCAGCTACAGCGCAGAGTCTGTGGAAAGTCTGCAGTGCTTAGGGACACTGTTGGAGATGGAGTGCTGGGCTAAGCGGACCTTTCCTGTATGTGTAGGAGGGATGCAAGTATGGTAGGGAGGCGGGAGGTCCCAGCCTGCTGCAAGATGTGTTAGTGTATAGTAGTGGCCGGGAGAGCGCTACGAAAGAGCTGCAGACAGTTGGCCATGCAAAGGCACAAAGCTGCTCCCTGTTTTGTAGCCCAGAGATGGAGCTGGCAGAACTTTCAGGCCCCCTGTTTCTGGGCTGGGAAGGTAGGGAGTTACCTGGGCTCACAATCATTCCTCTTCTGAGGATAACCAGGCAGGGCACACAATGTACCCTCTTGGTCTGCCTTGTGAGAGAATTGCAAGCTTTTTAAAAAAATACGATTAATCTGTATTGTAACAATTTTTAAAGCAAGTAAATGAGGTAGACTGGTAATCATTAGCTGGTGAGTCTGACATCAGTCCCAGGCAAAAATACAGAACAGATGATACCAGGACGGAGCCAGAAAGAATGGAGAGATTGAATACAAATAATCCCAATTAATATGAGCTGGAGGAAAACCAGGTTTGAGGGAATTATTTCATACATCTGTCTTGCTGCATTAGAAGATGTTTGGCTTGGTTCTACTGTGTAGAACCTAAAACGATACAAAATCAATGTTATGTATCAAATGGGTTACTCTGTGCCTAAATGCCAGGCTTCAAAATACAAGTGTATTTTGGGAATCATTGTCACCCATCAGGTGTAATTCAGGAGGTATCCGGCAAGAGCTGGTTCTTTGCTGCAGGCTATATGGTGCTACTAGCTCTGACTAGCTAGAAAACAATGAACTATTTTTAGGCGAGAAACTAGTGTGTTCAGACAAATGAGAGGCCGTATAATCAGGGGGAAAATTAATTAGGTCATAGTTACAGATTGGGAGACTCAGTGTTGAGAAACAGTGATTTTGAAAGATACTTGCATAATAATAGCATTATGCTGGAAGCACATGTTCAGCTGATGAGCTCTGTCCCAGAGAGCTAATGCAGTCTTTTGCAACACTGAAAGATGTTGTCTTACTCAGGTTTGAGCACTGGAGTGACTTTTTCTGGGAAAATAGGTATTCTATGGTGTCCCACGTCTTCCCTGATATAGGAAAATCTGGAGAGGATTCAGGAAAGCCTTGTAACTAAGCAATCTCAGTCACTGTGAAAGACTGATGAAAGCAAATTTCTTAATATTCTGAACCTTACCTTCACCTGAAAATCCCTTTGCATCTAACTATAATAATCCTACAGAGAAAACCGCCTCAATGTTTCTTACTGGGAAATACTAGTTTGGACCTCTTCATTCCCACTTATGACTATGTATGACCAAGATCTGTCTACAGAGGTGGTACATTGTTGGGAACTGTAATCTATGTATATATTACATGTGGGTATATATATATATATATATATTTATAACTTGAATATAGTGGTAATAGGTGATTCTGAAAATACTTCAATCTAGAAAAAGGAAGGTAACTATTAACTAGAACCAGGGCAAAGCAATACCGCACAACTTAAAGCAGACAGACTGCTAAAAAGGTTGGAAATGAGGGGTCCCAGGTGTTAGAAAGCCTCCAGCAAGATGCTTCCTAATCAACACTCAGAGTTCCTCCTTCCAGTTTTAATAAAGGCTCTGTTTCCACTGGAGCTAGCTGCATCTGCCTTAATTGCTGCCTGTCGGACACTACGGTATGCCAACACTGACACATACAAGCCTTGGCTACCCTGCCTCCTCAGCAGGAGAAAAGCTTGTTGAAATAATGCCCATTATACTGTTTATCAGCGCACATGTAGTTCCATGAAAGATGCTCAGTTCTTTCTCATCATCCCAGAGTCGACACCGGCCACAGTTCCTGTACAATGCATTAACTCATGTTTCTTTTATGTGCTAAGCACTAGCCAGTGAGGCTGGCAGGGGTAAGCCAGAACCAATTAAGTCATTTATCTCCACTTGCACCAACGGAGGGCAGATTTTGGCGTTATTCCAGTGTCTCTGAAATCAGGCACCATCCTCATTCCTAAGTGTTGCTGTCAGCCTGATAATGTAGTTGGAACTCGTGCAGGGCTGCAGTGAAGACCATGTTAAAAACTGCTTTGGTGTTTTGCCTAGTAGGAAGGGTTTCACTGGCTGAACCTGGCTGTTCAGGAGGCAAGTTACTGGTGCTGCTCTTAGTACTGCAAGGCAACACTTTCCAGTCTTACTACCATTGCTTTATGCAGGCAATATGGTTTTCTTAGTGTCACTCCAGTGATAGATAGTTCTTAAATATCTTAAATTTTATTTTTCAAAAGAACATCAAGAAGAACCTTTAAGTTCTGTCCTTCTTCAGTTTATGTCTTTCTTTTGGTGGCACCTAAGAATTCAACACCACAAGGCACCCCCTGCTAAGAGAGGCCCCTTAGGATGAAAGAGCTGGAGGCAGCTGGAAGCTGGAGGTTGTGGTGAAGGTTAGTGCTGTCGTTGGAGCGTGCAGCCAGGATCTGCAAACTCCACAGTGCCTAAAATAACAAGCAGTTCATTAGGCCTTAAATAGACTATGTGTATGATAATACAGCCTACTGATTAGGGCACTCACCTGTCCTACTCAGTACCTACTCAAAATGCTGAAGCACTTCTTTTTTTTTTTTTTTTTTGGAAGGAGGCCTAGAAACAAGAGCTCAGCCCCATGCCACTGAGCTATAGAGAGGTGCTGACACTGCTTTATTCTTAGCATCACCAATGTTTCCCCCTAAAACCCAGCTGGCAGGACACAAGTCCCCAAATACTTGTACTATACCAGCAAACAGATCCAGTTGGTTTGGACGTTGGAAGGTCAGAGAAGCAGGAATTAATCCTTTCAGGCAGAAAAAAGGCTTGAGTCAAGATCCCCCAACTTCTGCATCCTGCCCAAGGTACTGTGTGGATGGACAGAAAGGGTCCCCTCCATCTAAAAGCTGGTCTTGTGTGGGATTTGGTCTGGAAAGAGAGCCCCTGTAATACAAACTGGGGAGTACCTTGCTACCCAGCGCTGTGTTGTCTAGGATCTTCTTTTGGCAATGGAGACCCCAAAAGCAGAGAATAAGCTTTTTTCCCCAAACACGCATTCTTTTGGCAGCCCAGTATCACTTGAAAAAGTACAGGCTCCTCAAAAAGCACAGTCTTCAGGCTGCTCTCCAGGAATCTTTGAAAGGGACTGGACATCATTTATCCAACACTAAGCGCTCAGAGTGCGGACAGCTGTGGTGGTACCCCTAAGCTGACGTTTAGTTACCAAGGATGAAAGCTTCAATGTGTGGGTACTTCTGGTGCCTGTGTGGTTGGAGAACAATGAAGGAGGGTGTTGAGGACTGTGAAACTGAGTGCTTGTGAATCTAACCACATTTCTGTAAAAGGCAACAGCTATGCTGTCACACTCTAGACAAAGCCTGCAGCAGATCAGTTTGCTGGGTACTGTAAGGCACTCAAACGTTGCAATAATGAGGAGCCTGAGATTTGCTTTACATCATAGCTGGTCACCTCCCATCGAGCACACTGTTCCAGCTACTCGGTGTTCTCAGGGTGAATGTGCTCCTCCTATAACCTGTTCTCTTCCAGACTGCAACAAATGGCAGAAAAGATCTTGACCGTAACAGAAATAGCTACCACACACAAAACATGCTTTCTCCATAGCAAAGGGAATGGGAGGCAAGAAGTCAGGTCTGGGTGCAGGCTGTTGTTGTAACCTTTTGCTCACATTCCCAAACAATGCTCTATTGTGATGTTGTTTCCGGCAGATTATCCCAATAACCAGCAAGCAGTGAAGCATGAACATGTGTTCAGGTTTCTTAGATTGAATTCTAATGTAATAAAATGTGCCAGCTTTTAAAGGGCTGATCAAAAACGCACAAGAGGGCGAGCTGGGTAAGACCGAGCACATGGAATTTTGCTGTAACCCTCAAAACTTCCTGGATTATTGCTTTCTTTTCAGCTGTTTTATAATTTGGCATAAATTGTTTCTCTAAAAGGGCATAGCCTGATGTTGGTAGTAGAGCTTTCATAAAGGCTTTTTTGCAATTATAACAAGGATGGGATTTTTCATGTATGTAAAAAATACACAGCCCAAGGCCTTGCGTGGTGTGTGAGCTGATAGAAATGCTGATCAAGTACCTTGCCAGGGAAAACAGGGAGACCTGGAGCTCCTATGTGGCGACATCACGGTACACAAGCTGAAGTACTCTGGGTATTTACCGCGCCAGCAAGTTGGCGCAGTTGGTAATATATAAAGTATAAAACTGATTGCCAGTGAAATACATTGTAGTGCCTTCAGTGGAACAGCACCAAAGAGAAGCTGAGTGACGTCTCATTTTGGCAGCTCAGTATCAGGCTATTAGCAGTGGACTAATGATGTATGCACATAAAAGTTCTGTCTGTGAAGAAGGCTGCGCTCCTCATTCTGGGTTTTCTTTTGTCCTTTAGACAGGCTCAGCTTTTAGTGAGCATTAACCTGGGAGGTACATAATGTCATGGCACTTGGAAGGGTTTGCAGTCAGAAAGGCTCTTCCAGTCAGACAGATTATGTTTGATGTAAAAATCAACAGACAAGCCTAAAATAACTTCAGAAAAGGTATGGATTTTTCTTAATAAGCTGTTATGGTCCATTAGTTACCCGATATTACTAGACAACTTATACAAACAAGCAATGCCTTGCATGAATTGTGGATCCAGTTATCTTATATTAGCTTCATTAACTTGATGCAGAAAAATATTTATAAAGTCACCTGATATCTATTGTATGAATAGGAAATGCCAGATTTGTATAGGGTGCCTGCAGGAACTCCTATTCAGACTTTACAAATTTCATAGGATTAATAGGATCTTTTAATGCAAACATCTGTGCACTGAGAAAGTTTTCAGTGGTGCTGGCCACACAAGAAAATTTGTACCTTTTTACCTGGGTCAGCATTTAACTGACTTGTGTCAGTTTAACATATCTATACAGAGATATGCATGAGTCTAAATACATCCACTTTATAAACCATTTTACTTAAACTGATCCAGCCTTTGTCCATAGACATGATCTGCCTTGTGAGGTCAGGAGTTAGTAGAGTGCTGAGCAAGGATTAAGTCTCCATACCTCTGAAAAAATTAGCTTTGATTAGCTTGAGGTGCAGGGATCTGACCCCTGACAATGTAATGTGATTTTATCCACACTTTGTCTTGAATTGAATGGAAGTCTTCTGGGATCCAGGTGTAATATCCCATTCTGAGACGTTTGGCTTTTGTAGAATTCAGCTGCGCAAAATGAAGATGGCCCTGTTTCATCCCTTAACCAAAAGGCAATCTCTATTAAGGGCTACTTTAGAAAGGAGCAAGTATTTTCTCTGTATACACTAAAAAAAAAAAAAAAAAGCCACCTAAAATGCTCTGTGCTTTCCTCAAACACTAATTCTGCATACTGCAGTCTGATTTATGTTCAGCATGTCAGGATAATGGGGATGGAAAGCACAGGACACACTTCTCAGTCACATAAATACGTTGCAAACCTTTCTGAAAGTTTTCAGCATGTCTCCAGCAATGGATCATTAAATAAGAGGAATAAACAAAGAAGGGACCATCAACCTGACCTCCACATAACACACTTAATGACTGCCAGCTACATTCATAAATTTACAGGCACTGGGTTTTATCACCATATGTGAATCAAGATTGTGGTTCATATTTACTGTGCAGTTCATGGGAAAAAAAAGACTCTGACATCTTGTGTTGTATTTTAGGAGTTTAAGTGAGGGGGATCTGTGCTTGAGAATGCTTAAGACCAGCACCCCACCCCCTCCCTCCTCATACATCACATGTGTAGGCGAGACTTTATATAGACTTTGCTTACTGTTCTGGGAGAAAACAACTATTTACTGTGGTACACAGCTAACATGCAAGCAACTGTCTCAGCTTTTCTGGAAAGGGCAATTGTTTAAAAAGGGAAATGGAGTGGGTGTGGGTATCTTATGTAGGGTATTTTTTTTTGTCTTCTTAACACCCTGAAGACCTACCAAACAAGAAGGCCAGCATTTGCATACCCCAGTGATAGGAAAGTCCTACACCAGATAGCACAGTTCTCTAAGTGACTTCACTGAAAATACTGAAGCATAATGCCAAGCTGGATTTTGTGGCTCATGCCTCACAACCAAAGGCGTCTGCCTTGCAGTCAGAGAGCCCAGCGGATGCTATTTGCAGTGGCAGTGGCATGAAGGCACTCCTGAATGGCACGGGGCTGTGCCTTGCAGCGACCGAAGGTTTTAGAGGGCGCTTGGCATTGCAGCCTGGCTCCTGATGATGCCGGGGACAGCAGAGGAGGCAGTGAGGGCTCCCCAGGCAGGTCGTGATTTTGGAAATGTGTATTTTCTTCCTTTGGCAATGGGTCTTCTTGGGTTAATTTTTTTCTACACTCCAATACTTCCAAAAAGCACTGTAAAATTAAGTCCTTTTTCTCCCAGTAAGAAGGAGACCAGTAAAGGTCTTATTACTGGCTCTCCCACATCAGCTTTCCGGCTTCTATACAGGAATGTAATTCAGTGAGCCACAGAACCATGAAAATGTCTGAAGTACTGTTTCTTTTAAACGGATTTTCCTTACAGACAAGTTATCTTGCTGGGCATTTCTGTGACAGCTTCTGCCAGCCCAATTTAATTGGGTTGTAGCTGAAAACAATAATATTACATTTACATTAGCTTTAAAAGTATCTTTTAAAAAAATAAATAAAAAATAAAACCCATCTGGCTTTAATGCTGCTGAATTTAAATTTAATGAAATTTGTTCATTTTAACTAACTAAATGTGCTGCATTAATGATCTGTATTAAGCAGGTAGTTAGAAAAAAGTGTAATATTGATGTTTAGCCTTGGTAAAAGCACTTTTCTGAAGAACCATATGGCATTCCTGCTTTAGTTCATGTAATTGTTTTAGTTTCCTTATGTGTAGGTTTTGCAACTGAATGAACCTGAGCTAAACATGATCTGGATCAGCACCAAAAAAAACGCAGGACTAGCATGGTTAAAGCACACTGGTTCCCCTGGCCACCAGCAAGCAAACAGATGACGCAGGAGAATTTAAAAAGCAAAATGAGACCCACAGATTGACACTGGATTTAAACAATCACCATGCAGAGACCAAATGCCATGCACATGGGAGGAGCTTGAGGCAAAGCTAGCCAGGCTTTCTGCCTCATTAAAGCAGCCTTCTCCAGGGAGTTGTTAGCAGGTTACTAGATCAGAATTCCCCTACAGCATGCTGGCAAGTGCTCGAAACCTGACCCTTTATAACCCTCCCCATCCGCAGCAATGCATTCGGTCATATAGAAGTTAAACAGGGATGGTATGTTTCCCGACATCAAGGATGGCTTTAGAAAAGAGTGGTATGTAAAACCTATTAAGAAGAAAGCTACACCCTGTTTGCAGAACAAAAGACAGCAGCTGATTCTGACTGACCAAAACAAAAGCCCCCAAGCAACTGCTGGGGAGGGAGGTGGCTGCCCTGCATAGAAGCATGGAATTGAATCTACTGGTATCTTTGAACCAGTCCCACCTTTTTGACATTAGGTCTAAAGCACAGGGCCCAACCACCAAAGTCAACCTCCACTGAACACATCCCTGTTTGTGGGGTTTTATGAAACTCTTGGCTGGCTGCTGTTCCCTGGCAGAGCAGGCTGCGTGCTTTGCCAGCCCCACTGGCTTGACTGTGGCCACTGTCGGTGAGCCCCGCGGCCCCCACCACCTGGCTGACCCACTGGCCCCTACAAGGAGCTGCAGCTTGGATGAGCACTGCAAGGCTGATCTGTGCCATGCCACCCCGTGGGACATTCTTGAGAAGGAAAAAGCTTCTGGGCCCAGTGCACAGAGATCCAGGGGCTGACTATTTGTCTTCTGTCCCCACCTCTTCACTCCCTGGTGACACGGGGAGTGACTGCTGTCCATCCCCTCGGAGAGCCGGCAAGCAGCCAGCTGGTCATTCCTGGCTGAATCTGGGGCTGTCTCAGGGCCAGCAGGTAACTGCAGCCACACACACATGCTTGGAGGCACCACACCGAGGTTTTGGTCTGCCTTCCCGAGGGAAATGGGCTTGTACAATTATGCTTTAGTATGGTGGCCTCCAACCACAGTTCTTGAGACCTGTGGGGAGCTGGCATCAGACCTGCCGGAGGAGAAGCAGCCTGTATCAGTGCTTGGCTAGTGCTCATGTATCTGCCTCCCCACAGACCCCAACAGAGCCAGGAGGGAGGGGACGTCACTCCCCTGTTAAACCTCTGCCCTCCACCAGCCCCACTCCTGGGGAGACTTCCAGTCAGTGTTTGCATTTTATTGCGAGGCAAGGACTGTAAGCAAAAGCCACACATCTGTGGAAAAGCCGGGCTGCACAATAGCAGAAGATTCATTTTACACCCTTGATGGTTGTAGGCTTTTCTAATGAATTGGCAAAGATGCAGGCCAAGCACCATAGCTGTAATCTGGTAGGTGCAAAAAGGGCTTTTTCCATGATGGAAAACTGCCCAGGGCCAGGCCAGCCACCATGGAGCAGCTGGAATAAGCAGGGAGCAGACTGAAGATAGCAGGAAGAGTGCCAAGGAAGAGCGCCGCTGAGCAGGATGCACTCACATTTTGTAGCACCCTCCCTTCCCCCGCCACTCCGCATGAAATGTGGAACACCCACCCTAGGGATACTAACACTTCCCCAGGACCAGCAAGGGGTGCTGACATGCTGTAATAATAGACGCTGTATAAGTGCTGCACATGCAGAGTGGATATTGGCTCAATATTTGCAAAATGGGAATAATAAGCCTGGTCTTGCAGAAGACCATCTGGGGAGCGTGGTGCAGGAAAGAACCCAGCGCACGGGAAGGAGAGCACATCCACAACCGGCCCCTTATTCTGTTACTCTGCAGACAATGATGAATTAAGTGTGTAGTGTCGTGCTGTGCAGAGTAAGTGGAACAGACACAGGGAGATATCTGACATATATTTTGAGGTGTATTTAATATCATGGTGCTTCCAGATTCCACTAGCATGCTAGGGGTTTTGGCCTCAAACCAATGTTTGCATCAGTACCATGTGTCTCTGGAACAGCAGTGCTTACTTTAGAGCTGGCTATGAAAATAGTTTCCATTATAACCCCTTGTTTTCACATGCTTCTTTTATTTTATTTTGAAAATCCTCTTTTGAGTCAAAAATTTCCATTCTGTATCTTTGCCAAAAGGTGAAGTTTTCCTCCCCTCTTTTTCTTAAGCTTGGAGGAAGAGTCTTTCAAATGTTTTTGAATCATGGGAGAATGGAAAAAATGCATTTTCCCAGTAGGGTTAAAAAAAGGTCCACATTTTCATGGTGGTGGAAACACAGGGGGAAATGAAACCAAAGGTTGAAACTTGTATTTTGGTCTAGAGATTTCTGTAGTAAACCAGCTTCATAGGGTATGACTTTGATTCGCCAAAGGCAGAGATTATTCTGGGTTTTGGCAGTTAATCAGGCACAAGTCCAGGTTTCAAACTTTGCTGGCATTCAGGATATCATTTAAGGTAGTGTCTTTACAGCTGCCTATTTAAAGAGGAAAGAGCTGGTCCCCTGTGGTCTTCTGCCCTTCAGAGCTAATTATATCCAGCAATACATTTAAATTCATTCTAAAATCTGATTGAATGGAGAGGAACTAGATGAACAGTTGTGCCAAACACTTTAAAAACTTTTTCTCAATTCTCACTCACGTTAGCAAGAGCAAATGGATGTGTTGAAGTCATGGACAGGCTCAGGCACTTCGCAAGGGCCAAAGTGCATGACAGGGTATGTGCAAATGACTGACTCAAGCAACTGAGAAACTTAATTCATTATGCCTGCCAAGTTTTTTGTTGATGCCTTTTTTTCTCCTTCACATAGGCTAGGAAGCGTCAGTATAAAAATCGGCTCTGCTATGTGTAGTTACACTGCCTCAATTAATAAACAGAAGAGGAAAGAAAGAGGTGGGCATCTAACCACCATGCTGATGAGTGATCCTGCATCCCTATGCTGCTTTCTGTTACTGTGTTTTTCTGGTGAGAGCTGTAGCTGATACACTAGTGGTAATTCCCATCTGGGTGTTCCAGAAGTTATACAAGATGTGAACAATTCTTGGGCTAGCAGTACGGTTGTGACCTTCGGATCCACATTTTCTGGGGTTTTTGCAACTTTTAGCTACGCAGCTTGCACATTTCATTAAACCTTTTGCTTTCTATTGTTCAAAACCTGCTCTAAGTGTACATACTTTTGGCAAAGGCATCCAAAATGATGTGTTTATTTTGCTCCAGTGCCAAAAAGCAGTGATTCATTAAGGAGCTTGGAGCTATAGAGGGAAAGCCACAGCCAGCAACCACCACACATGCCCTGAAGAGCAGAAAGCTGTGTTTTCCTAAGGAAAATGGTTAGCGCAGCTGGACTAGTATCACGGCTGACTTCTCTGAAGTGAGGAGGTACTGCTGGGCAGGTTGGAGAGTGCAGTCGTTCTTCTGCATAAAATTGGGCTTTGCTGCAGCAGCCAGCAGGCATCTGGAGGCTGCCATTAAGCCCATATGGGAGAAAGAAAAAATGCCTGAGGGGAGCCAGTCCAGCTGATAGGAGCCTTTCCTTGAAATGATGAATTAGGGAGCTCCAGTACTGTGACCACTGCTATGGTGAACGCAATGGAAGGTGCAACAAGCCTTGAGAGAAGAGGTGGAGGAGGAAAGCTGGTGTCCCGCAGTAAGAACAGACCTCCAGCTGCATTTAGCCGCACTACTTCATTCTCCCTGCTGGGGACACGCCAGCTTGTATCAGTAAAATGGCTTGTCCACTCTTTGTTTTAACTACTGATACGAACCTGTAGTGGCTAAAGCCTTTAAAAACCTGGCAGAAGCCTGACTCTTGAGGAACTCTACACTCCAGCATGTCATTTTTACACCATTGCTTTCTTCTTCCCCAGTGGCTTGAACTAGGACAAGTGGAATGCTATTTATAATTTTTAATGTAGTTCTTTTTGTCTTTCATCACAAATCTGGAACCCTGGACAAAATTGATATCTGGTGAAAAACACACACTCGATTGGAAAATTTCTGGTGGTTATTTTCTGCCTGGAGAGGCAATGCTGTCCTGTGCTGTCACCGCACTGTCACTGCACGGCGAAACACAACGCAACAGGAAGTTCCAGGATCAAGGAGCCAGTATGAAGCACAAAGGAAACAATCACGTATGAACAAGCATTAATATCAAGAGTTCTTGTTATTAACAATCATAAATATGCAGAAGAGTTTTGGAAAATCCAAAATTTAAAATGTAAACCAGGAGTGTAGCATTTAAATTATTAAGTATTAGGGCGGGACCTTACAGACTTTGGGTAATACGTCATGCCGTCTACTGGTGGGGTTCTTCAGCTTTTTTCCAGGAATATCTGGTCTATGGTTAGGGACACAGTGTGAGCCAGTATATCCGTTCCTCTTGGTGCTTTAAACAAAGACAGAAGGTAGCTTTTCCCAGCACCAACTGCACAGTGCTTAGTTCTCTTTAGAAGATTATAAGATCCTTGCCCTGAAGAACACGCATTTCTTACAGCATATTAATTTTTGGTAAATTCAAATGAAAAAAGCCCAACACTGTTACTGTCAGAAGGGTCTGATTAATCAGGCTCTGAATCTTTCATTTGCTCACTTCTCATAATCTCACACAAGAAGTTCTCCAAAACCTGGATTACACCACTTCTGCAACTTACGTTGTAAATCTTTAGGCAGCCAATAACTTTTAAAACAGTAGATGTTAAAGTAATAATTCCCTAAATAATTAGCAAAATATTCTGTGTCTGTGAGGAAAGGAAGGTTCCTGCAAAGGCCGGGCTTCCTGATGCAAATAAGGGAACTGACTCCAGATCTTTGCAAGCAAAGTAAACAAACATGAGCAACAACTGTGGGATGGAGAAAAAGTCAAAGAATCAAAGGGATATAAAGTTCTAGATTTTGCCTTTCAGGAACATTAGGGAAAGAAAGCATTTTTGAAAGATACAGTGGAACAAACCTGGGGTGGATGGATGTGAAGTGTGTAGAAGTTTAAATGTTTAAAGAAGTTTAAAATAAAGAAAGCAGGGGAGGAGGGGAGTCAGGGCAGTTTCTGAAGCTGAGGAGCATGTGCAGGAGGGGAGTAGATCTGCTCTCCATGACTCCTGAAATGTTTGTGTTGGGACTGTTTTCGATTTTCTGCCTTTCAACCGCGCAGACATTATGTAAATTACTTCAAAAGCTCAGTGCATACAGTACCACAAGAAACTGCAAACTGTTATTAAAATGAAAACAGAGATTTTTCAACATACTTGCAATGTTTGAGTCTGTAGAAGTCTTTCCTAGAACAATTTGCCAAGCAGTTACTTAATATAGGCCAGGGTAACGTTAAGTTAAAGGGTACAACAAAAATTGCAGCTCAGATGATAAAACCATGTGAGTAGATCTATGAGCATTCATTACTAACCATTTCAAATCATATTGACGCAGCTACTGTGAAAGCTTCCTCCAGGTACAAACAGACCCCCCGAGTCAGAGAGCACAGAGAGGCTCACAGCTGAGGGCACCCAGCACACAGCCTGGATGATAAATTATTGAACTGCTGTTGCCATGAGTCATTTACCTGCTTCTCAGTGTCTGAAATTGGCTTACAAACTGTTATGGTAAATAATTTAGAGTAGCAAAGAAGTCTGCAAGTGCATAAGCTATTTGCAGATAATTTGTGAGCAGAAGAAAAACCTGCCAGTGCCAAAGCACCAGGAATGAGTTTGCCCAGCTGTGCTCTTTTCCTGCCTGTGGTGGCAAAGAGCTGGCAAGGATAAATAAGAACAGACATTGACACAGGAGTTGAGATCACCTGAATACTAAACAGGTCCAAGCATCTCAGATCTTCCAGAGGTAAGGGCCTCACTGCCTGTGTCCCAGTGCAGTCTTCATCTGAACAAGCAAATATCATCCAAGAAATGTCTGCTCTACGTTTTCATCAGAATAGCCCTCATCTGCATTTAACTCCTCTGATCCAAGGCTTTGGACTCCTAGTTTCCAACCTGAGAGACTGAACTACAGAAGCTCCTCTCAGTTAGTTACTCTGCATAGGTGCCTTCTATTCCACTATGCAAATAGTATGTACAGGCGGGTTTTTTGAGGGAGGAAGACTTGTGATGATCACGCACAAAGACAACAGCCTCTTTTTTAAAGATTTCAAATTTTGTGCTCTATATTTGTTATACATTGGAAATGGGAGGTGACACTGGCAAGAACATAGCATTGCTAAGCCATTAAAAGTAAAAAAGGACCCGTAGATATATTTTTAAATATTTCCAAATGAGAGGTTATTACAAAATTCCCTGGATATTAAAAGGAAATGGCCTAAATTCCCAATGCAACACCAGTATAATTAATTAATATACCCTATGATTTTATTTTGACAGTGCCTGTTTAAGGACTGCATTCAGTTTCCCAGAAAATAGAATTAGCCTTTTGCTTAACCACAGCTGATGTTCTAGTCTTAAGCAAACTGATTTTGGTGGTGCCCTCCCTAAACTCTTTCCCTTTGTAACTGCAAGTTCTCTACAGGCAGGTCCAAATTCAATGTTGTTGTTATAAACCTTAGCATGACCCATGACTAAAAAAAATTACTTAGCTTCTTGCTTATGTTTGCTTATGTCATAACCTTTGCTTCGTTCACTGAATCATACAACTCTGCAGCCTGCAGGACACGGTGCTGCTCACCTTCTCGCAGTTCTGCATGCTGACAGGAGTTGTGAGTGGGTGTGGAGAGGTGGGAGGACCACGCAAGAAGTGACTCATCTGCATCATTCCTGTTCTGGACTCTGTGCCATCCTCTTGGTTTATCTTGATAAGCACCTGGGTACTGTTACAAGGTTGAATGCACTTGCCAGTCCTGCATTACAAATCCTGGGATCAGATACGATAGCCCCTCCTTATACCTTCTGTCATATTTAGTGCCATGAATTAATCTCGGCGACCGAAGGAAGAGTAATACAAATTCACCCTTCTAAAATGCCTCTTTACGTTATGTGAGACTACAGAACTCTAAAGACTGGCAACACCATCTTACAAGTTGTAGGCCATCTATTACCATCTATCGTTCCAGTATAGTAAACATGCTGAAATACAGCTGTCTTTGAAGCTTTCTTGATGGGAAGGAATTTGCTTTTTGATATGTGAGATAACTATTGTGTGTATTGTTTCATTCTGACTTGGGAACATTTACAATCTCTTCTGTGAAGAGATCTCATACCAGCCATTTATACAAGTTAAATGTTCTTGTTTTACGAACACTGCAGAAGTTCATGAAGAAGTTATTCTTCTTTCGGTAGAAAATTTCAGTTCCTGAGGGACAGCAGAGTATCTGTTTAACAGTATTCACTACAGTACCCAACACAGTGACTTGGGACAAGAAGGGAAGAACTGTGCCTGCAGCATGAGGCAATCGGATAACTGCAGTATTACTACTGACACTGAAATCTGAAATCTAACTGGGAAGCTGGGTCCAGGAACCCCACTGATGCTGATGTGGCATCAGAACAGTCTGGCATGACGTACTGGCACCTGTTCTACCCATCAGCTGAACCTTGGCTTCCCCCCCTGACAGAAGACATGTTCATGTTTTAGCATCTTACGCAGCACTTCCTTCAGTATGAGATTAGCCCTGGCTAAAATGATCATGGAAATTTCAGTCCTGAAATTTTATCTTCCCAGGTAATTTTTGCTTTGCTTGCAGTTGTGGATTTCCAGCAACCCTAGAAGACTATAAAAACTACAAATTGCTGAGCAGCCCATTTGTGTCCATTTGTGTCTCATCCTGTTAGTCATTTAAAGGCAAAGTGGAATAAACATCCAAACACATCATAGGTAAAGTTCATCTAAATCCTAAACCCCAAAAAAGTATACCAAATAGAAATGTATTTTATCTACAAATTGCAGTCTCAAATCTCTGCTAGAATCACTTACCAAACATTATCGTATCCTTGAACTTTTACCCGTCCTAAACACCAACTACCAACCATGGCAAGAAATTTAATGCCCACATTAAAATATCTCTATTATACTGCAGAATAAAAGTCTGCAAACAACTGACTACTGAATGTATGTATTTTGTGTGGACGCTTATATAGGAATGTCAGCAGGATCACTTCTGTGTGGAGGCAGTTACAGAAATATAGCTCTACATACAAGAAATGCTATATATCTGCTTTCAATAGTTCATTTTCTCTCATAGGTCACATTGGTAGATGTCTTTTTGTACAGTGTTGAGGATTCAGGGTTCATTCCCTCCTACTAGTGAGTCATAAGCTGAATTCTTAAATCAAAAGGCTTAAAAAGCAGGATCTAAGTAGAAAAGTGCCCCCCCCTTTTTTTTTTCCTAAGTTGATGATTATTAATGACTGTGAGTAGTCTGAGATATACACATTTCCCCTTTGAGTCTTTAGGCAGGAAATAAAGCAGAAAGAGATGTAACTGTTGTATGGACCAGTACTATTTTATGTATTCAGCTAGTATTCCCTGTTCAGGATCAAAAGAAAGTCTTTATTTTTGCTTGCTTTACAAAAGCTGAATGAAGAGTCTATGAGGCTAGTATTGGATGCTCCCAGCATCTTGTCCATCATGAATAAAAGTCCCCTTACTAAGACCTTTACATTTTCTAATGCAAGTAAATTATTTCTTGTTTACAAGTTGCTCTTTTGGGTAACCCAAATACACACAACAACCAAAACAAAAGAAGCTGGCAAGTAATTGAACTACACTGGAGGATGTGATAACCACCCATTTTATCAGCTTACAAATCGACCTTGAGGAGTTTATTACTCCACAGGAATCATTGTAGACAGATGATATATAATTTTGCATTGTAAACTGGGTTTTTACGTAGGAGGGGAATACAAATTCCTTTGATGAAATTAATGAGATTCACCAGAGGCAGACAGGAACACTTTATGTTCCTATTTACGAGTGACTCCAGAGAGGCAACTCAAGTTTCTCAAAATAAACCCTTTAAAAATTGCTTTTCAAGGTAAGAAATATAAATGTGGGGAATTGATGCAAAAAACTCTGCTGAGAAATAAGTGACAGGGGTCGGCTGTCACACAAGCCGCCCTTCTGAAAGCCTTTCCTCAGGCTGAAGAAAGGACCATTAGACCCTGTATGCTCCCTTTGCTCCCACCGCGCAGTTCAGCCTGCTGCCTCTGTACAAGCCCCACTCACTTGTCTTCAGCTCTGTGCTTTGTACAGGGCCTGGATTTGGAGGTGTCAGGCAACGAGGCTTGCCTTCAGCGTTTGAACATCCAGGCGTGCTGCAATGCTATTCTCTCCTTGCAAAGGCACTATTAGGTTAAAACGCAACAGATCAGTCTTTCCCCATCAGCATCAGTCTTCTTCAAGCCTTCTGTTGGAGAGTACTTTCCATCTCATCTCACAGATCTCTTCTGAGCTGTCTCCCATCATCCAGTGTTTTTTTTTTTTAAGGGGCAAACAACAACCCTGGACATGGGAAAGCACTTTTTGTCTGATAAAAAGCACAATGATGTAATGGGATTTCTGCCTACCCCCTTCCTGTTTGGACATCCGTATGTGAGTATCAACTCCCTTTTGTACCAGCACCAGCTCACTAGGAGCTCATGTTGAATTTCTCCAAGCCCCTACACGAAGCAGCTTTCTAAGACACCTTCCTTGTCCCTCTGGGCTGTGTTGCTCCATCCTGCAAATCTGACTTTTTTCTTCTTTTGACCCTATTAAAACTTACTTGTTTGAAACAACTGAGTTTATTAAATAATCCAGATAACTCTCTGACTGCCTTGTCCTCATTATCACTCTGGTAATATTTACTCCATATAAAATTGCTGTCAGTGGTGATTTATTTAGTCTTTTAAAGCCTTTTGAAATAATACTTCTCTAGATAGCTGATGAAAACACCGAAGAGCCTCCCTGCAGCTCCCCAACAGAAACACCCTCATTAAATGCCAGTGCTGCTTGGACAATCGATCTGCTTCTCATTTGGTTCTTCATCTGTTTGTGCTTTATTAATTGTGTGCTGTCCTCACTTTCTTCTCTCTTACTAAATCAAGAGCCTACTGAAATCTATTACACTCAAGCCCGAACCTCTGGCAATTTAACATGTAATCATATAAAACGAGAAAATAAAAGACCCGTTTGCCAAGCCCTACTTACTATAAAACCCATGAAGACTAGCATTAGTTGTATTCTTCGCTGCTCACCATGTATTAGCTGATGACCACATTTCTTCTGCCTGTAGGTGATGCCAGGCTCCCCAGACCGCAGCTCCTGTGGTACCCCATTTGCTTCCCGAGCACAGGCCCCACACTGACACTGTTCTCCATCTCCCGAAATGTCACCGCAGTGCCAGCACATACAAAGATCAGCAGGTCAGAAATCTCTTTAGCCAACTCCTCTAGGATTTACAGGCCACTCAAAACCATTGTAATTTTGCTGTATGTCTTGCTAATAGATGTTCTTTAGCATGTGTTTTAGATGAGCCTTGAGTGTCCTCCTTGATGCATGTGCATCTCCCGGTTTTTTTCTAGGCACTGCATAGTAATGGCTATCAGAGCTTTTTTGTTTGGTTTGGGTTGGGGGTTTTTTTATTGTTTTTTTTTTCATCACTGGTAGTAGTTACCTGTTTGCATTAAGCTTGATTCACTGCTTGGATTATGGTTATGGGTTAAGAAAAGCAAAATAAACCTTTGTTCCTTTTGCCCTAGTGCTATGCACAATCTCTATTTCTCCCCGTCTTCCCCCTTAATTTATACAGCTGACTACGTCCCTTCTTGTCACTTGTTGCGGCACAGCGCTGGCCGGGTGCCGCTGCGACCACCTTCTTTCTTCCCACGTTAGCAGCCGTCCTGCCTTCGATGTCGCCCCTGTGCGACAGGCAAGGCTGGGGCGGTTTCAGCCTCTGCCACAGCGCACAAGGGCCTGTACAGGGCCGGCGGGGCCCCCCGGGCGTCCCCCTCCCACGCGTGGCGGCAGCAAAGCCCCCGGCGCCGCAGCAGGGACCCGGGCCGTGGGTCCGCTCCCTGCGCCGGCCGCGGGCCGCCCTGCGCCTTCAGGGGGCGTGAGAGCGGCTGGAAGCCACCTCCCGCCCGGACCCACGTCTCGGACCCCGGGGAGGGGCGGCGGTGGGGCGGGGGCTGGGGAGGCGAGCGGTGCGAGGGGGTCGCCAGCTGAGCGCCGCCTGTCCCGCTGCGCGCACGGCGCCGGGCGGGTTTCCCCTTCGTCACAGACCCCCGCGACCGCTCCCGTGCCCCTGCCCCGCAGCAGGGACCGGCAGCCTCCCGCGGCCGGGCGGGGACGAGGCGGCGCCCCGGGGCGCGGCGGCCCGGCAGCGCGGCGGTATGAGGGGCAGCCGCCGGCCCGCCGCCGCGGCCGTACCCCGCCAGCCGGCGGGCGGCGCGGCGGGGAGCGCGGCCCCGGCGAGAAGCGAGATGCCCCCCCGGAACCAGCCGCGGCGCGGGCTGCGCGCCCGGCGGGCGGCGTGATCGCCTCCCGGCCAAGCCATGGGCCAGACCTCGGTCTCCACGCTGCCCGAGCCGGCCGGCGGTGAGTACCGGGTGACGCCGGCGGCGGGGCGGCGCGGCGAGGGCGGGGGGCTCGGGGCGGGGGTGGGCAGCCCGAGGGGCGCTGCCGCCCGCCGGTGCCCTCGAACCGCGGCGGGGACGGGGGCGGCGGCCGGGGGGCTGCGGCCGCTTCCCTCCCGGCCCGGCCCGCCTCGGCAGCCCCGGGGGCTCGGGGCTCCGCAGTGCCCACCGCCTCCCCGGGGGCTTGGGGCTCCTTTTTTCCTCCTTTAATTAATAAAGAAGGGGGGGAAGGGGGGGGAGCTCTGGCACCTGGCCCAGCAGCGCGGTTAGTAGCCCGCCCATCGCGTTGCTTTTGGCTCCGGGACATTTTATGTGTAAGCAGGCGAATGCAAATAAATAAAAAACGTGTGCGTGGAACGGCTGGTCGTCCCCCGTCGTCCCCACCCCCCCAATAAAGCAGCCCGAGCAACATGTTCGCAACTTCATTTGAGGATAGTACGAACTGCCTGGGAATGCTGTTTGGAGGCTTGTTAGGATAACTCGGGTGTGTTTTAGTTACTGAAAAACAGAGCGGGGCTCTTCCCACAATAATAGGATGTAGAGTCTAAATGAACTCCAGCGAGGTTTGAAGTTTCCTGTGAAAACGTCACTGCATGTTTTTCCTCCGCGCCTGTTTCCTTTGCATCCATTAAAAAAAAAATAAGCAAATCCTGTTGTAGACTTTCAATTCTGAAGGCTGAACTTTATTCTTAATTTGCTTATTGCTGTTTATCTGGGAATGTTTTGTCAACTAGGAGACCGTGCAACAAACTTTCTTTTTCACCTTTCTTTTCTTCACGGATGTTTCAAAGAATAGTTTTGGTAATAACATAAACATTTTCAGAAAAGGTCCATTATCTTGCCAGTGGTACAACTTCCCTGTCATACTACCCCAGTCAAAATCTTGGATGATTTCTTCTCCTGCCAAACACTGCATAAAAGAGAAATTTGACCGTTTCCGATAAGTTTCACCATCCCATTGAAGGCTTCACCCAGCAGCCAGTGCGTTAGAATTATATGAAGGTCGGCGTCGGGAAACAGATGGACTGGTTAAAAGATTTTGTTAAACTTCCTGGACACAAATGTGTCCGAACTGTTACATGCAGAGTCTGTTGTGAGAGTATTTTGTCTGGGAGGGGGCCTGTATCTTGCCTAAGGATAGCTGTGGTGCCTGTGTTCCCTCGGCAGAATGCTAATGGGCAACAGTTGGGCTGGATTTCTAGTTTAATCTAAAAGAAAAAAAAGTCACCCTTGAATTCTTTCCTAACTGAAACCAAGGTTTTCAATCAGGAGCAACAAGGGACAGTTGTCTGAAGATGTAAGTTACGGTGATGCTACCTCAGTATTGCTAAGTAAATTCTCGTTATCACCACGTTATCATCACTGCACTTGTGACGAGGCGCTGGTAGTGCCTCCAGCAGGTTTCACAGAAGAGCAATCCCACTGCGCTTCCAGCCCCGCTGAAATGTTGGGAGAGCATATCATCAACAAGAAACCACAGGGGCAGGGAGGCTTCTGGGTGGCGTGGATTCATGGGGGTGCAGTCATTTGTTTTCTCTAGTCCGCTGATACGGTCTGAACGCTTAATAAGCTGTGAAGTTTGGGAGGCCTCGTCTAGCTCTGGTCAGGGCAGGAGAACGACTTCCATCAGTTCTGGTTCAGACAAGTTGCCCCTTAGGCAAGTAGGCCTAAAATCTTCGTTGATTTTGGCGTGCCAGCCAACTACAAGCCATTTAAGCCTTTGACAGCTGCTAGAGATTAAAGTTGAAGGAGATCCCTGTCTTGCACACGCAGGGGCTACAGATCTGTTTTCGTGCCAAGGAATCAATACTGCATTCAGATCCCCAGTGAGCCACACAAAAGCAGCTGTGAGAAGTTACTTGCCTGTTCACTCCCTTTTTTCCCCCAATTGTGCCTGCCTGCGAGGGCTAGGACCCTGCCCCTGATCCCTGCTGTGCCCTGGCAGGGCTGCGTCGGGCGCGGGGCACCGCTAGTAAATCACCGTGGGGCTTTCGGGTGGGCTGGTAAGGTGAACATGGTTTGGTGTAGAAAACTGAAATAAAATGTTTTTCCTGAAAGTCACGAGTGTTAGAAGAGATAAAATATATGCATAGTACAATACTCAGTATGGACTCCAGCCAGTGTCCTGCGTTTTTTTTAAGATTTACTTTAAATGAAAGATTTTACTCTTGGAAAAGGAAATACATACTCAAGTACTCACACAGACCAAGGTCCTAGTGGCACTTTCCTGTTGGGTTAAGTACAAGACTGAGGCCTAACCATAAAACTCGGAGTCGGTGAGTGGGCAAATGTAGGCTCGTACCAGGTAGATTGAAGTGCCTGTAAAGAGAGGAAGGATCGGATTTTCATGCCCGATTGGAACTTTCTTCAGCAGTAATGCTCTCTCGCTAGAGTTTGCCATCAGCTGTGGGTGGGTGGGTGTTGGAAGTATTTTGGACAGGTGGATCAGGGCTTTAATCGTGTCCCCTAACTATGAGTGGTAAAGGGGCAGCGAAGGAGGTCTTGGCTGCTGGGGACACCCACCAGGCAATCCTTTGCTCCTTGTCCTCTGTTCCAGTGTTTCAGTAATTTAGATACAATTTCTAAAGCTTGCTTGTTATTTGCCATGGTTAGGAAATGTGAAGAAACAGCAATTGCAAGAAGAGCTTGGGAAGACAGTATAGATATGTGGAAGAGGAGGAACACATACTGTCCTTGTTCATCTTCCTTCCTCTTCTGTGATTTTTCCACGCCTGGCAGGGCTTGGTTAACATGCTGTCTCCCCTTCCCTGACTGGAGTTCTGTGCTTTTGGGGGTTATCAGCCATCATGTGCTTCTGCTTTCTGATCTGCAGCTTATCAAAGGGCAGCAAAGCTGTGGACTTTTTTCAATTTTGTTCCCCCCCCCCCCCCCCTTTCTTTTTAGATTTGTTCTCGGGTAGTTCACTACTACCCACAGTATTGGGAAACAGCCAGGTCATCAAGTGGAAGCACGATCAGCACATTGGGAAGATAACACTTAAAAGCAGACCTGGTTAGATGGCATAAGTTTTTTGTTGTTCTTTGAATAGCAATGCCTTGTCGAGAATGAAACTTGAAGTAAAAACAGACCTACCAGTGTTCCTAAGGAGAGGTCAGGCAGTTCAGCATGGAGTCTGTGGAGCGCAGTATGTGGAGGGGAAGGACAAGCTGCAAAGGGAAGGTCTCGGGAACCTCATGCCCCAATGGTCAGGGTGCTCAGCAGGGCCAGCTGAAGATGGGGGTCAGACCCCAGTGCTGACCCGCAGCTCCAAGTATGTAATCCATAGGCCTGTTTACTCCGGGGTGGGTGGGAGTTCCTCTCATCATATATGTTTTACAGAAACAGAACATAAATTGTCAGGCTTGTGTTTCACCCCGTTACAGACCAAAGTTTTTTCAAGAACATGAAAATGTACTTTGATAGCACAGGAAGATCATTTCCCACCCAGCTCTCCCCATGAGATGAAAGCAGTCACTGGTAGGATCCTGTTGTTTGTTGACCTTGGCGCTCAGTGAAATGATTCTCATAGGTCAGAAGTGAGCACGTTTCTCAGACTGCTCCTTTTCATCTCGCTTGGCTTTATGGGATTTCCTGTTCATTGACGAGGAAACAGTAGCTTCACCTGCGCCTGTGTGGAGGAACTGTAATTGCCTTAACTGGGCAACCTTCTCTTAATCCTGAAATGAAATGGAAAACAAGTATTTCCTTCAGCAGCTTTAGCTGTTGGCAAATTTCAGCATAGAAATTTCAGGACTTGTCTAGGAAGAGAAGTTACTCCAGTAGCGCTCTTTGGTAGTAGCTACTCCTGAGCCTTACTGAGGGTGCTGCTGTGGAGCAAGCACTTCTATTCCTGAGGAGCTGAACATGGAGATACTCAGCCACAGACTTAAATTCTCATCCTGACTCAGTCCACTATGAATCTGAATGTGCAGACAAGCCCTTACAGTAATAATTCTTGTCGAGGAAAAAAAAAAAGTAGTTGATTTTTCTCCTCCAGCTTCTTCCTTTCAAAAGTGGAAGAACTTTGACGTCATTGCACTTTACAGGAGGGCATCTCAAAGCGTTTGCGGTGGCAGTGAGCTACTCATAACGCACCTGCTAGCTGGTTATTTTAGTTGTTGGTGCACTTGAAAGAGTGGAAAGCAGAGATATTGAGCTGAAATGTCAATTCCCATTTGATGTGAAGCCCTAAATGACCTGTCCACAGCCACAAAGGACCTTCTGGGCACAAAGCCTTGTCTTCCTTGTTTTTATCCTGAGGTTTAAATGGATTGGGGGCTTGTAATACTGCACTGGGAGTTCTGTTCCTTTTTCGCCCTTCTTTTTGCTTTTGTGAGTTGTGGAAGAGTTATAAGTACAGTGTAAAGGGAAATATTTTCAGTTGCTGCTAGCTTTACGCCCAAAGCTTTTAAGTTTTTCTGGATCTTGGGCATGAGAAACTCTATCCTTATCCTACTAGTATTGTCAGATGGGGCTACAATTGTGACAGCTTCAGAATTTGAGTCAATTAAGTAGTTTACCCCAGTCTTTGGGCTGATTGAGTGGATATTTTAAATACCTAGTCAAAGACATAAAAAGCCCATGGTTTGGGGCAGAATGGATAGTCACAAATTTGCCTGCTACTAATGGGGACTGCAAGAGCTCTTTTAAAAAGTTGCTCCTTGTGTGTCTTGAGCTGAAATACCAAAAGTAATAGCAAATGCAGAAAAGTGTAGGTCTCAGCACCCAAAACCACAACTCTGATCTGTGCTGTTGGTGAGGGTGGTGTGAGTGTGAGCATGTGGAATGAATCACAATTTGTAGAGAAAAATGGCACACACTTTTAAATATAGCATGTTTATAAAATATAAAATGTATTTCCATGTTCATGGGTGCTGTCATATACTCTGTGATCTGCCAGGGCAAAACTGTGCCCCTGCCTGCTGCTGGTCAGCCCAGGCTGAGCTCCTCAGCTGCAGCAGTAGCTAACTGCAGAGGCGGTTGCCATCTGAGCCTTCCCTAAGGGGCACGGCTGAGAGCAGAGATCTTGTAAGGGCACGGTGGACCCAGCTACACCACAGGAACCGCGTATGAACTGCAAGAACACACGTGTGAAAATAAAGATGTAGTGTTGAACAGGTCCCAGATCAGTGTCTCACCTCTTCTTACTCTGAGCTGCTTCAAGGATGAAGTTCTCCTCATTTAGCTGCCATGGTATGTGACTTTTCGTGTCAGGCTGAGATGCCTTCCTGCATTGGTATTTGGTAGCCACTGATCACCTGTTCACAGTGTTAATCATCGGTTTCCTCATCTGCTGCGAGGAGGAGAGCTGGCTCCCTGGATGTCAGCACAGGCAGGGTGGCAGAGCCTGGGGTTCTGCAGCGTTGTCATCTCAGATGACCACCTCGATACTTCCCCCAGATGAAAAGCTCACGGGAGATCTTGTTTCCTCCTGCACCCCCTGTGCTAAGTCCCACTGACAACTGATCCCACTCCGCTGGATCTCAGCTCCCCCTTGGATCACTTGTCCTTCCTTCCTAGATCCTTTTCCTTGGCTTTCTTACTGCTCCCTGGTAATAACACCGCATTGTCCTCAGGCAGTGTTTTCTGTTACAGATTTCAAAATGCTTTCCAGTCCTTTTTATAATATTCCTTGATTTAAATGGGAAAACTGAGCACAAGGAGCCAGGACAGCACCTAAGACACAGCCAGGAGGAAGCCAAAGAGCTCCCGAGTCCTGATCGGTGTTTGAGCCGTGTTACAGTCCTGCCTATTAAGAGCAGGACAGATTTGGATGTTTGTTTATTTCTTTTTGTTTTGACCTACTTGAAGTTGCCCTTTATTCATTTTGGATACTGATGCTTTTTTGAGATTTAAAATATGAAGAAACAATAACATTGCTGAAAAATACTTCTGAACCAGCCCTGGATTTGGATGTGTTTTTCACTTTATTGTTTTGAAACATAATGAAGCAGGTGAAGGGCCTGGAGAACAAGTCTTAGGAGCAGCTGAGGGAACTGGGGCTGTTTAGCTTAGAGAGGAGGAAGCTCAGGGAAGACCTTATTGCTGTCTGCAACTACCTGAAAGGAGGTTGTAGTGAGGTGGGTGTCGGTCTCTTCTGAGTAACAAGCGACAGGACAAGAGGAAACGGCCTCAAGTTGCACTGGGGGAGGTTTAGATTGAGTATTGGGAAACATTTCTTCACTAGAAGGGTGGTCAACCATTGGAACAGGCTGCCCAGGGACATGGTGGAATCACCATCCCTGGAGGTATTTAAAAGACATGTAGATGTGGTGCTTAGGGACATGGTTTGGTGGGGTTCTGTGCTAGGCTAATGATCTTAATGGTCTTTTTCAACGTAAATGATTCTGTAATTGTAGGATTAAAAAAAAATAGAGTGCTCTTAATGCCTTGGGTCGAATTGATTGATTTTTAGAAAATACTGCAGCAAACAGCCTGCTTTCAGAACTAATCTCCGCCTGTTGTATTTAAATTGTAACAGTGGCAACAAAAGTATTTCTGATCCACAGAAATATCCCAGCCAGCTGCCATTCAGTCCCGTACGGAGAAGTCATTTCTGAAGTGTCCATTCATTGCCTTCTCTGGTTGACATAAGGGGGATTCCTGATCCTGATCCTTCTTCTGATAGGAAAGGATTTTCATTCAGTAGGTCTGGCCAGGACCGGTTCTAGGCGTAAGAAAAAAGAGAGGAGGTAGTTTGCTGGTGACAATAAAATATCTCTAGTAATGGCAGTGGTGGCTCTGTTCCCTTTTGCTCCCAGCAGATCCCAGAAAGCGAGGCCGGCTGCTGGTGCCCCCGCTGGGCAGCAGCCGGGGCGTGGGTGTGTGTCACGGAAGGAGGCAGCTCGTTTTTATTTGTGCCCCTGAGTTGACAGAGTTCAGTTTTGCCAGAGCTGCTGAGAAGCCTTCAGTCAGGTCTGGTTTCAAGCCACATAAAGATACTGATATTAAAAATACATGCAAAACTGAAGAAGGAAGAGAAAGAAAATAGGAGTACAAACCATCAGCAGGGAAGGTAGGCAGAGAGTGAGGGTGTTTTTCTTTTATACCCCCAAAACAAAATCAAAAGCAAAGAGTGAAATCAAGTCATTTATATCCCCTCTTAGGTCAACTCTACAACCCCCAGACTGTCAAGTGTATTTTAGGCAAATGCAGAATTACACCAGGGCTCCAGAGTATGCCATTGCCTGCAGCGTTGTATGGTAGAAATGGTTCAGTAGGAACTAGGTAGGAAGGTCGCTGTGAACATCCAGGTGGTGCAGGGTGTGAAGATGGACTGTTTTCTCACTGTCTCTGGCCAGAATCGCATGAGTAACAGTGCTGGGTATCCTCTCTTTTGGGTTTGGTTTTTTTCCCCCCATTTTGTTCTGGATTTAAATACTATGATATGTCAATCAATTGAACCTTGCCCGTTTGCAGTTCAGAGTAGTTTGGACTGACAGTCTGCACAGACAATGCAATTGCCTTTGCCTGTCATGTGGAGGCTGGTTATTAGGAAATTTGATTTAAGATTTTAGTTTCTTACAGGCTTTGTACAAGGTCGCTGGATAGGAATTAATTTCTTCTGTCTCTGACTTGGTTTTTGGGCACACGGAAGTAAAGTCTCTGTCAAAAGTGGAAGTCTTATTTACCTTTGTGTTCTCTCACTGCTTTGAACAGCTGTGATGATCAGTGTAAGTGAGAAAAAAGCTGGGGAGAAATTAGGATCTAGGTTGCTGCATCATTGTGTGGAAGTCTAGGGTATGCTGTCAGGCTGCATGAAAGTAAAATGAGAAAGAAAAGTGAGGATAATGACTTGCTGTCTGTTTTGTATTGATAAAGGGTTGACTAAGTGTGTGTTGGGATAATACCCTTTTTTATAATACTGAAAACTGTGGTAGCACTTCATTACTTGGTGGATCAGTGTATTAATACAGAATCCTGTGTCAATGATAGTTTTGTGAAAATGATGTTTTATATGAAAAGATACAAACAGCAAGGGGTGTGTTTCCTTTTTCTTCTCTGATTCCTGCTTTGCTTTCATATGAATTAGAGTGATGTTTTGATGAGAAGTTATTGTGATACAGCTGTCCTAACATTTGAAACTGTGTGAGTTCTGTTCCCAAACATCAGCTTGCATCCCTCACCCCTAAGAATGTGTTTTTTTTGTTTTAGTGTTGCAAGGTATCTTCACACTGACCAGCTGCCAAAACTGTCAGCAAATCCTTGTCATGTAGACAGACCATCCTCATTTCAATATTATTTAATCCTTTTTGTATTTTCTGAATCTGAATTTTTTAATGTGTTGCCCTGTAAAAGCCCAAGAATGGTGCAGAGACCTTAGATGCTGGCTGGGCTTTTCAGCCTGGGCTATTACTGCTCCAGGTGAACAAATCACATAGTTTATAGTCTAGAAATAATTCATGAAAGATATGGAGACTCTCTAATGTTTATTGATTTAGAGTTAACTAAGTAATGTGCACAATTAGAGTAACTGTGATAAACCGTGAAACTTGGTATTTTCACTACAATCATATAGTTTACATTTTCAACTCAAACCATTGCTGACAAGACTTAGAGGCACACCAGGACTCTTCTTCAGGCTTAAGAATTTTTCTCTAATGCTTCAGCTCAGAAAATTAACTCTTGACTGGGGATTTGTCACCCCTGGTTGTATTTCTGAGGTTTGCAACCCAGAACTCTCTTCTTGCACACTAAAATTATTGTAATTTCACTTGACCTTTTCTGCTGAAGAAGGCAGGGTTCTTCTCCTTGCCTTCTGCCTGCATGGCTGCAAAGCAGGGGCAGGCAACAGAAGGGGATATGGATCCCAACTTCTGTCTGGTAGCCAGCTGAAATAAGTAAAATAGCACTTGTAATGGGTGAAATTGTGTCTGAATGCCCAGGAAACTTTACGGGAGGGCAGCCTGACACTGGAAAGGATGGTCTGTTGAAAAAAAACAACACAGGGATGCGAGCTGGGCTTTGCACTGAAGCTCAGCATGCTGCGGTCGGGTGTGCTGGTGATCTTCCCTCTCAAACCGGGAGCTGGGAAGCCAGTGCCCTGTGCCAGTGTCCATGTCTGCATCCTCAGCAGATTGCAGTCTCTGCTGATGTATCCCAGGTACCAATACAAGTCAGTGAGTGGTGTTGTACAGATACCAAAAGGCATTGGATTTCATGGAAGAGTCACGATGCTTTAGCCCCAGGTTATGTTTGTCTGTGCCCCAGGTCAGTTTTTGCAGATGCTGTAGGGCACCAGATGCCTTGAGATGTTTTTTCCTAGCCAGTGGTTGCCCATGAAGCCCTGGCAAGCCTCAAGCACGGCTCATAGATCTCCGACCTCTGCTGTCTAAGGGATGCACAGAGATTTCTAATGCTTGGGCACCAAGCTAGTGAAGTTCACCAACGCAGCAGCATCCTGAGTTAAAAATGTCGTGTGCCCATGAATAGTGAGGAACGGTCTGGTTTGTGACTTTTCTCCTGGTTGCTTTCCTTGCTTGTAACCCCCAGGAATCAGCCTACCTGAAGCATTTATGTCTTAACAAGCAATATAAAGTCACCCAGGCTGAAAACTAATCTCCTGTGGGCTTTTTTTTTTTTTGTCATTATTCCCCCTCCTTTTTTTCCCTCAAATCCTGGATGAGTCAAGAAAGAAATGACACTTTCATTGTGTGCTCATGAAACACAGATTCAGTGGTATACAGTCAAGTAGTTTGAGTCACGTTACCACTTAAAGTTTTGTAAGCTGAGAGATGATTTTTAGATATTAACTGTCTTTATGAGGAGAAAAAAAAACCCTGTACCGTTCATTGCCAACAAATTGGACATGTTTAAATTATACATATATAATGTGTTATAATTTATTTCATTGGTAATAATTCAAAAGTGGCTGTGCATTTCCTTTCCTGTAAATTCATTCAGTATGTCTGAAGATTATGGTTTGTTTCTTGGAGTTTTATAGATTTATTGCATTTCTGAGGGGAAGGAAGTGTTGGTTTTGGCATGGATGCTAGGAATATTCTTGTTCTGAAAATGTGAAGCAGTGTTCTAGTGCACTGCTAATCTGGCCTCTTTTATGTTGATACAGAGAAGGGTGTAGTGGTTTTCCTGCCCTGCGTGTTATACCACCATGCATAGTTCTCCTCTTGTGATGAATCGTTCATGTGATTGATAAAAAGAAAGAAAATATTGGTATTAATGATTAGTATTAAAAATCCATACATGTTTTAAAACAATTGCACTAACTGCAGAGTAGTTTCTGTGCTTAAATTCTGGAAATGAAAAGCTTTAGAAGGCCTGGTCTGATTCTTGGAAGAAGATACCAGATTTGATTTCTTGGGAAGAAGATGCTGTTGTTGTTTCTTACTTGTATATTGCTGCTTTAACACACAGAAATCACAGAAATAGGTTATGGAAGAATACATAAAGCCTGATGGTAAGACATGAAAGAGACTGTGTCTGTGCAAGGGAGTGAACAATAAGAGGGACAAATAAGACTGTGGGTGAAGTCAGATTGTCAAGAGCTAGTCAAGGACCAAGCAGAAATGAAAAATGGTCTATACTTCAGTTGAAGGAGAAGGTCACAGTGAGTAGCAGAACATGAGCCAGCGGCGGGGGGGGGGGGGGGGGAAGAGACATTAACTACAAAGTGTGGCAGAAACTATGTGACTATGACACTCGGCTTTGAAAGCCTTTTGTTGGATGATACCATCATGTAACTGTGTTGTGTTATAGAGAGAACATGATTCTGAAGAGAGGAAGAATGTTTTTGTTGGAAAAGTTTGGGGGAATTCGCAGAGACCTGAAACTGAAAAAACAAGTATCTTGGACACTTACAGCAACACCTCTCTCTTAACTCCCCTCTGGCACAGCTCTTCCTGCTGATTTAATTTTCCCATCACTACTGGAGACAAGGGGGGAGAAGGAGGGGAGGACATACTTCAGCCAGACCCAGCAAGACAAACAGTTTGCTTCTGAAACATTTAGTGCACCTGGAAACTCTGTAGCTTAGTTTCAAATGCATAATAAAAAATGTATTGAAAAGTATTTAATGTCAGTATTTGACCTTTAGGATCATGTCTTTTTGAAAGCAGAAGAGGAAAACAGAATGTACGTTTCTAGCTGTCATCCATAAACAATGAAAAAAACCTTGAGAATACAGAGCTAGGCCACTGGAAAGTATCCAAAATCATTATTTTCAATACATTTTTCAATACATTTTAAATCATTAAGCAAAAGTTTTGGACTTTGCAGGTTTCTCCAGTTAGCAGGATGAGCTGGACACAAAATTTGGTGTATAGCACTGCACGCTGTATCTAATGCATAGACCAGTTATTAGTTTGGTAATGGCTGCAGTGGCTGAAGATGCACCCACCGATGCTTACCTTCCCTTAGATAGAAGCTACCCCCACCTCAACTCAGTCCTGCTAACCTGCAAGCCTTTCCCAGCTGCTGCAGTGCAAAATCAGCAAAATCTGCTGGTCTGTGAGAATAAAGGCATCATCTGGAAGGGTTCATGTTTCCCAGCTTTGCACTCCTCCGCAAGCCTGAAATCAGTCCTGAGAATGGTCTGGTGATAAATTAAATGCTGTTATTCCTTTCATCTCACTACAGATGGAGCGTGCCAGATCTGAAAGCCGTAGACCAAGGAGCCATGTGAGCACAAATGAATAAAGTCAGGCTGTGGATTTTTGTGCTTGTACCTTTCAACTAGCTGTCCTTAAGGGATCTGTTTGTAGAGAAAACATCTCTCTCTCTGTTGCTCAGCCTACAGTGCATTCAGGGTTTCCTCAGCCACAGAAAAAACACAGCAAGAAAGAACCCCAGAAGATGAGATTAACAACAACAATAAAAAAAACCCTCAGCAACCTGAAGTCCTTCCTCATGTGAGTTTACTGTGATGGAGGAATACAACTGAAGGCATTAGTGAGTCAACCTGTGGCTGTGGGTAACTCTTCCTTTAGCTTTTCCAGGGGAGCAGCATCCTCAGAGCCTGCCTGCCTGTGGTTTAGCAGATAACATCATTGTGCCCTGGCAGTCCCTGGATGGGAATGCTACTGTTTAGCATATATGGCAACCTGGTTTTTCCCTTAGGGCTTGTTTTGGGGGATAGATACCAGCAGAGCAGAAATGAGTGCCAGTGTCTTTTCATCAGCACAGAGGTGTCTGGTAGCACACACCAGGTTTTTTTAACCCTCTGCATATATGGTGCCAGAAGGTGTTTTCTTTCAGTTTATTTTTTTTGCACTTTATGCAGTAAATTCCACATAGAGTGAAGGAAGAAAGAACAGACACAGCACTACTAATTAAATTAGCCATTTCTTAAAAGCAGATAAATACCAGGCAGTTCAATCTCGTAACAAAAATTACCAGACTGGAGCCCAGTCTTTCTGGTTTAAATGATTACTTGCATGGCCAGATGTTGACACAGGGAAAACTTGCAAATCTAGAGAGGGTTTTTTTGTCTTACTCTGTGTATGTCTTTATAATTTAAGCTTTGCATCTGCCATTTTTGATACTTTAAAAAAAAAAAAAACACATGGGGTGGTAGCAAAAGTTTTGAGACAAAAAAAAAAATCATTCTTGAGGGTTGAAAAAAAAGGAGTGTGTTTGGGGTGAGAGAGAAGGGAGGGAGGTTCGGGTAGTGCTGATGTGCAAGACATGACCCTTCAAGGAGTTGGGTAGCAAAGTGAAAAGTCTTTTACGAGGACTTCCACTAGCCCTCTCTAGGACAGCAGCTTGTCATTAAGTTATGTGAGAAAGTCAACCATTAGTATATCTCAATGCAATTGTTGGTATCGTGTCACTGAGAGATACATATATGTGTACAGTGACATATACTTGCAAAAATTTTTAGCATCAGATTATGGTTTACATTACGTTTTGCTGTAAATTTCTGTAGCACAATTTTCAAGAAAACTGACAATTTTTCAAAATATTTCTCATCATACCAGTTAAGACAGAGAAGCTAGAAGTCTGGTAGCAGCAGTTTACAGTTGGAGGATGGATACATGAAGTCAGTGGATGTGGGAGAAGCTGAGAGATGAAGCAATGCTCCCCAGAGCTTGCCAGTAGTAGAATAAGGTAGGTTTAGGATAGGTTTAGGTTAAGAGCCTCTTCGATAGCAGAGATTTGCTCTGAGCCTCTCCAGTTCTTTGTAGGTGCCTTAAGGGGTAAATGGGATCCTTCAGTTTTGTGGATACAGCCCTGCGTTTCCTCCAGTTTTGCTATAACTGCCTGAAAAGAGAGCCACCTGTATTAAAGTCCATGCCAGTGAAATTATTGATGAGAACTTTTCCTTGCACAGAAACCTACACTCGTGTTTTTTAGTTGCTGTCCTTCCAGCATTTTCACTGATTACTCACCTGTTCCTACTGGCAGGTAGTTGTGTACTAATAAAACCAAAATGCAGATACACTCCAAAAAAATACTTTGACTTCACATAAAATTAAGATTACATTCTTTTCAACAGCTTCACCGAAGCACACCAAGAACAATATTCTGCCATGGTATGTTTAGCTCTGACTTCTTTTAGCCGTGAAATAGGTGGTTTCATTAAAATATGGAGGCAAAGGTCCTTTCCAAAAGCCAGCCTGGAGGGCCGTGGACTCCAGAGTAGCTACAGTAACAAATAGCACAAGCCACTTTATATTTCATATTTTGTGTTTTCCCATGCTCAGCCACCTCCCTGGAAGGTGGCCCTGAGCTCAGCGTGCTGCCACTGCTGGGAAGGGGGACTGCACATCCCCCTGAGCCGCGACTGGGGCTCGCTCTGCATCCTGGCCTGGGGATGCTCCTGGCCATTCTTTCCTCCAGCCCTTGCTGCAGCGCCACTCTACATGTAAGTGCCCAGTATTAGTGATAAACCATGGTATTCCTGACATGAGTGAATGAAGATCCAGTCTTTTGTCTTCCTCTGAGTGTGAATGCTATAGTACTGCATTATTTTTTTCTTCTTAATTTTTCTCAAAGCTAAACTTCCCCTAAAATGCAACTATACCTTAGAATGCTGTGGTGGGATGAAAGATAATTAGAAGTCCACTCAAACCTTTGATTTCCAAGTGGGTTAAAAGACGGAAGTGTAAAGCTGGTGTAGGGGCTGACTGGAGCGGGAAGGCAGTGTCGGTGATGGAGCTGGGTGGGAAGGAGGCTGTTTGGATTGGAAGCTTCAGGGCGACATCTGAAGATTTTCATCTCCTTCAGAGCTGGTCGTAGCTGAAATAGGATCATGTTGTCCCTGGGACTCCAACAGAACGCATGGACTCTGTCCTTCAGTAGGTTGCTCCAGCATCGCTGAGCTGCTCTGGTGGGGGGTGGCTTACGGTGGGTCACCAGCTGGGTGCTTGGCCAGGCTGCTCCTCCTCATGCCGATGCCTGTCCGAACCCTATAGGGCAGCCCTTAAAAAGCCGAGACAACATATGGGCCTGTTGATATGGGCTGTATACTTGTTCACAGACATGAAACTGAAGAGGTTTGGTTTAAGTGAAAGTTCTTATAGAACTGTTCCCAGTGACTGCTGTTCATAAAAGCGTGAAATGTCATAAGGTTTGCCAAAAAAACTTTTAGTTACATCACACATACTTCTGCTGTTCAAGTTTAGTGTATTATTCCTGATCTTACACAGGAGTTCAAAAAAAAAAAAAAAAAGGCAGTTAACAATTTATTTTAAGTTAATTTTATTCCTTCTAGAACAAGAAAATATTCAGTGAAGGTTAATGATGCTTTTCTAGCATATTTTTTTAAACGAGTCAGGCTGTGCTGTTGTGCTTACCTACGTTGCATTGTGCATCTGTAGTGATATACAGAAAATCTCCTACCAAATACGGAAATCTTTGATTTTCCTTATGTCACTACTATATGTTTTCATCGTGGTTTTAGGTTTTTCCCTGAAATACCTTAGTTTGTGTGAGCACCGCACTTGAAAGGTTCAGTGTGACCAGCCAGCAATGTCCTCTGTGCCTTCTGTGTGATGGAGCAGGTGGCCCCGTGGTGTTGGGCTGCCGTCGGCTGCTGTCGGTTCAGCGGCTGCTGTGGGTGGGCAGTGCCGGCCGTGGGCACGAGCTGCGCCCTCAGATGCGCCGGTCCCTCCTGGGGTGACAATTGCCGCTCCTGCTCAGAGCTCAGCATCCAGCTAGGGTGAAAAGCAAGCATAGGGTCTAAAAGTGTTGAATATGTGTGCCGAGTACTTGAATGTTTGCAAGAATGGGAGGGAGGTTTAGGGGAAATTATAAACCTTTTTTGAGGCAAGAAAAGTGCCTGAACCCTCTGTCACTTCTTTTCATTTCCAAGATGTCACAACCACTCCCCTAAGCTTGGGAAGGTTGCTGTCATTTGTTTGTAAGCTGCTTGAAGGCACTTTATTGAAGAATAATTATTAACCTCTTTCTGTTTCAAAACCTGCTCTTACAGAAAGTGTGTTTCACTGGAGATGGAGTTAGGCAGCAGCTTTGTTCAGCATGAAAAAGAGAATTTCTCAGGAGGTATTTTCTGAGGGAGGTAAATTGCCAGGGATTGCAGGAGAGCCCTCTGCTCCTTCAGTCGATGTTGTAGCTGAATGGGCTTCAAACCACGCCGCTGGAGTGGTGCTGGCGGGTGGCTGCAAAGATGACAAAAGTGCAGGGGGACTAGGTTCAACCCCCGGTTGAACCTGCTGAGAGCACCAACCTTCCCTCTGGCCCCACCAGCATGGGGACAAGAGCATCCATCATCCATGGGCTGTCTGCTTTCCTTCCCCTCCTCGGATCCCCGCAGTGATGCTGTTTTGGGGGCTGCCGAGCGGGAAGAGCAGGGGCCCAGGTGAGCCCTGGCTGCCAGCACAGGCTGCCCGCCTCTGGGCAAAGCCTCAGGGAAAATCCCCCATGGAAGCACCACCAGTGGAAACAGTGTTTGCTCATTCCTTTGTGGGAGACTCTAGCCACGTATTGATTCATTATTAAATGAGCGGATAAACAGCCCTTTCTCTCCCTTGTGTGCATCAGCTGCTGGGTGAGTTGCAGAAAGCCCAGGATGAGAGCACCAGAAACAGTTGGGACAGGCAGAAACTGCCATCAGGAATTTCTGAAGTATTCCTGTGGGGTTTCCTAAGGGATGACTCTCTTTCCCAGGGACTGCTGGAAACAGGCAAGCGCTCCCTCACATAATGTTCCCTCTCTAGGAAAACATTTGGTTGTAGTTTCAAAAAAAAACTTTACAGAGCTTAAATAAAGCCAAAGATGAATCTGGTAAATGTTGATGCTGTACATGCTTCACTTGGGAGGATTTTGAATTTCCAGTGCTGCTTGGAGTTGCTAGCAATAAGTGCAGGTCTTGCCAGTCATATTTGGGCTTTTTGTACCACCGTTTTTTTTTTAAATCAAGTTCTTATTATGGCACTTTTAAGCATATGGGTAATTAATTACTAAGGCTTTTGTGTTCAGTTCAGTTGTATCAGCATGGTCATGGCACTCACAAAGATACCACAGAATCTGAGTAATCATAAGTTTAATGAAACCCTAATAATAATGAGAACAGCTTCAAGTTAATTCAGTTTTTACAGTAAAACATTTTGGTGTTTTCATTTGTATTCTGTCTTGTAATTACTCATGTAATTTACAAGGTCATATAGTCTGGTTTACCTCTGCAGTCATAAGGAATAATAATGATTAAAAAAACCCAACTGTTCTGTTTGGGTTTTTTTTTAAAGGTTTAAAGACAGTCTTTAAGAAATTACAAAATATAGTTAAGTATGTCTTTCCATACAGTGGGAATGACCTGTCAGCATTAGTCTGGCTAAAGCAGGCTAAATTATTCTTGACACCTATAATGGGTTTCGTACAAACTAACTAAATCAATATATTATCTGATTCAGGACAAGCTTGAATACATTAATGGTAACTGGAAGACTGAAAATTTCTCATTGGGCTACAACGACTGCTAACTCCTAACTGTGCCTGTCCCAGGGAAGGGAAGGAAAGGTGTTTCAGGTGGCAATGCAATGGTGCATGCTGATGTAGCTGTGTGGCCTCACATCCCCCTGTCAGGCAAACAGGCATCACCTCTGGCTCTGTTTGAAATTCTTATTAGTGATGTGTGCTGAAGCTAAGTACTGAATGAATATCATTAGGCTCTGTGATAGCATAGCGCTGAAATGCCTTGGTGGGGAGAATATGAGGTCTGGTATTTCTTCTGTGGGTAGTTACTTTCCGGCTCGAGGGATGCTCATCCAGCTCCAGATAAAATAATTCAGTTTAAACTGGCACTCAGAAGTTCAAGTTGGCATTTTAATTTAGCCTACAGATGACAAAGATATATTTTATAATTGCTCAATGCCAGTGTCTGAATGAGAGAGGTGTTAGAAAAGGACATGCTGCAAACAATATCATATGGGCTTTTGGATAGCTAAAAAATCTTAAAAATGCAACAGCTGAGCAGGTGGCAATGAAAAATCAGAAATCTGTTGTTCAAGCTGTTCTCTTTCATTTTATACTTGGAGCTGGAGCAAGAATGATCGTTACGGTTTTTGTTTGTACAGCTCTTGTCACAAAGAGGTCCTGGTCTATGACCAGCCCTCTTAAGCACTGTGATGATACAGTCATTCATTATTAACAGAGAGCAGAGGAGAAGTGGGGACCTCAAATACAGCATGAAACAAGCGAGTGAGGAAATGAAGGTATCAATTATGTATCTGTCATGTTGATGGTGCTCTTACAGAGTGGTTGTTTTCCCCTAAGGAAAGAATCTGCTGGAAGAGCCAAGTGTATTCTCAGTGCCTTCTCTAACAAGATGATGTCTCACCATCTGAGGCCTCACCAAGCCCTTTTTGTTAGCCCTTTTTCCTCCGAGGAGGACTTGATACTTTGGTTAGTCCTGGGCTGATGCCTGGCCCTAAAAGGACAGCACTGCTGGCTCTCCCACAGAGAAGCGGGATCCTCATTTCCAGCCCCATCTCTGTGAGCATCTGCACCCCTGGGACACGCTGCAAACAGGGTTGTCTCCTGGCCTGGCATTCCGGTGCCATGAGCCGAAGGGGAGAAGCTTGCTTATTTGCAATTTGTTCCAACCAAATCTTTTTGAGTATCTGTGCCTTGCTTCTGTAAGCACTGATTCCATGGAAAAATTGAAGTTCAAAATGTGTATGACTACAACCATCAAATCTACGTAAAGATAGTACTATAATGCCACTGGGTTTTGCTGTAGTGATTTAAAGTGCCACCAGCTTGCTTGATGGAATTGCTATTTCTCGATAGTGTAGGAAAGGGAACACACTGGTGTTTGAAGTATAACTGAATCCCATCACAGATTGCATGCGGACCTTTCCTTTTACATGAACATGCCCCTGAGCGTCCGACTTTAAATTGGCAAAGGAAGAGCAGCTGGGCTGACAAATGTGTCAACTTGTGCCTGATTTTCCCCACCCTGACCCTAATAAAGAACAAGATACAGGGAATAAAACAGCTGTTTGCTGTGCAGCCAAGGTTGGAGAGAGTAGTGAAACATGATGCGGAATAAAAGTCAGCCGCAACTTGGCAACTCCCATTTCCTCATAGCAAAGAAGATGACTTAGACCGTATTCAGAATTGTGTTATTATAGGTACAGCATGATATGAACAGTTTTCACAGGCTGTGGTTTTAGAGTTGACAGATTGGCATTTTGACTGATAGGAACTGCGTTTAATCATTAATAGTTTCTTCTGAGCGTGTTGGAGTTTTATTATTGTGGTTTATCCAAGCTGGTATCTAGCAACAAAGACAAACATTTTAAAGGCAGCTAAAAACTGAACTTAAAAATAAACACCGTTTTCTCTACAAAGACTGCAGAGCTAATAGCTTATGCAAACATTTGCAATGACAGCAACACTCAGAAATTTGCTGGTTGAATTTAAAAGTGTCCTTGACCTCCCTGGCGGGATTCTGAGGCCAGCGGGGTCACAAAAAGAAGTGATTTGCTTCGGGTTTGACTTACATACATTTGGACAAGTGCAATGTGTTGTTTCCTGTACTAGAAAAAAGGTGTTGAAGTGGTGCCAGTATATAAGAAAATGTCACTTTTAGAAGACAGCACAGTGAGCTCCAGGCTGTCCTGTACAGGAGATTTAATTACACGACTGATCAAATTGCTCCTTTTTTCTATGTAAGTGTTTTGTTATTTGTAGATCAAGGGCTCCTTGTTACAGTGCTTGATGTGAGGAAATGATGGGGTGGGAGCCCACAAACCCAAACCTGCTCTCAGATGTATGAACATGTTAATTGTGAAAGATTTGATTAAAGATAGTAATAATAAAGGGAAAAGCACATGTGTAGTGTTCATACAGAATTGTATTTAGCAAGGGTGCTGGGTGGTCTGGAATGAGTTGGGGTGGGATGGGAAGGGGAGATGTGCACCTCTTTCCCCAGCTTCCTTCATGCGGAAGAGGGGAATAGCTAACAGAGTTAGCACTGCAGGTAGTCATTGCTTCAGCGTTGGATGTGGTGAAGGGGTCAGGGTGTGCTGCAGTGAGGAGCAGCTCTCACACCTGCCGGCAGCGAGGTCAGATGCTGACTTTGTGGCAAAAGTCTTCCATCTCTTCCCAGACTTCTCCCCCATCCCCTCCTGTTCTGTTCCTGGCGTAGCTCCACAGCATGCCACCCAGCTCAGCCTGGTCAACAAAACCATTTGCCTGATGCTCCTGTATCAGTAGTAGGAACTAACTTGGTTTTAACAGCCTAGGCAAAAGTTTATTTATCTTCTGACTTGGTGCAGTGATAAAGTGCAGACTCACAAATGGTCACCAGCACGGTTGGTGGTTCAGCTGATGTTTCCCACCCTGGTGGTGTGAAAACACACGCTTGAGATGACTGGAAGCCCACTTGCGTGGGCAGCATCTTCTCTAAAGCCATACCTGTGTGCTGCCTCTGCCGACAGCGGCGGTGGCTGCCGGGGACGCAGCCGGTGAGCTGTGCGGGAACGCCTCTGTCTTCCCAGGTACACCGAGGGAGCCGCAAGGCATCAGAGGGATCAGCAGCTGGGTCCTTTAGGCGGGGTTGTAGGGTAGGCAAGTTGTTAGCAGAGTAAAACCCTCCCTCGGGGTGATGTACACCTCCGGAGGAGCCAGCCGGCTGAGATCTGGAGCAGCCTCAAGCTTGCTTTGCGCAGGTGCGGAGGGGAGAGGAGCTCGGAACGTCCCGCAGGAGCTCCGGCTGCGCTTTGGCCCTGTTGCTGGGTTTGACTGGGCTCGGACAGTGGGGAGCTAGGGCCACCCGAAGGTGTGCTGCTTCACTCACTGAAGGCAAGCAGGCTCCTGAGAGGAGTCACAGATAAGCATCTAGACCTGCCCGGGAGTTAGCAGGCTGATGGTGCCAGGGCTGCTTGGCAAAGTTTGTGTTCACCTTCTGTCCTTCAGTTTTCTTTTCCCCAAATTCCTGTGGACTGTGTTTCTCATGTCATCAAGTTTATGGGAATGCCAGGGATGGGGTGTTCCAGTAGGGCTGCGACAGGGCATGCTGGTCGCCTGGGCTCCTTGCCCACCTTCCCTTGCCTCGGCGGGTGCCGCAGCTGCTGGGACGGGCCATCCAAGGGCTCCTGGCTCGTTTGGGGCAGGCGGAGAGTAGCTTTCCCTCTAGCTGGAGAAGTGGGAACGAAGCCAGAGGCTTCCCTGTGACACAACTTTCTCTCAGCATCAGTATTACATACCTATTAATTACAGCAGATTTTTTTTCTTTTCAATCCTGTTTATTACCACACAGGAGAGGGGCCATGTGCTCGCTTCAGTTTATTTTTACACTTCTAGCCAATATCTGCTGGGAAGTTTTACCACTTGCCTGTAGCTAAAAATAATTGTTGTAAACTTATTGTAGTTATTTTTCACCCCTGTATTAAGGCTACGCCAAGAAAAGTCAGTAAAGAAGTATTTCCAGTTCTGCAGTTCTGGTTTTCAGATGTGACATTTAAAAAATACTACAGAATTTAGCTAGATGAGTACATGCAGCTCACTTTTAGGTGGAATTACAAAATTATCCAAAAAGGTTTTTAAACTATAGGTAGAAATCTATACCATTGTACTCCAGGAAGAATTATCCCTTAATATTCTGACAGAAGCAGCATTAATTTTCAAACCTCAGCTGTTCAAAGCAGTTTGGTTGCTCTTTTATGTACATTGCTTTTAGTCGTCGTTTTTTCTGTCCTCCCACATCTCTGTCACTGTGCCTGGATTTCGCCCCCCCCCTCCCCGGTTTTTGTGGAGAAGTTGCTTGGATCCAGAACTTGACCTTTGACCTGATGTTTCAGATATCTGGAAAATGTAACTGTCTGAAAATTTTCCATTTGCTGCTGTTCGCTCAAGTATTTGGGTTGAGAAAAAAGGAATAAGCAGCCTGCATTAAACCTATGATCCCTTTTCTTCTGGTCGGAGCTAGGTTCGTACAGGTCGGAGAGGAGGTACCAAGGAGATTTTTGGTCAGATCACTTTCAAACCTGCATAATGGGACTGCTAAGCATTTGCTTATTCCCTTTGTAGGAAGCCAAAAGGACGGAAGCTAAACATTTCGTTGAAGAGGAGGAGGAAGTCACACAGGTGTTCTAATAAGGACTGCATGATGCCAAAATGTAAACTGTTGATTTGCAAACACATGCTTGTGGGCATATTGCAAGCATAAGGTCAGGTCTTATTTTTTTTTTATTCAGACTTTAAGCAAATCCCTAGTGTGTTCTGATACAAGGAACAGATGAGGAGAGAGGTGGTGTGATCGTAGAGGGATAATTGCAGTGCTTAGTGCACTGCAGAACACTCCCAGCTGACATGCCAGTGTACACGCAGCAGGCAAGAGCTCTGCGCAGGTTCCTGCATGAGAAGTCTAATTTAGTTAGGCTGTGTAGCCCTGACTAGTTGTATTGCCTGTGATATTTCCAGTGTCTCTACAGAGTGCCATGCAACTCTAACTTTGCTTTTTTTTCCTGTAGAATTATCCCTATGGAAGTGAAAACTATACCATGAAGCAACTCTAAAGCTGCACGTTATGAGTGCATTACAATCACATGTGTTACAAGTGCATGTTACGATCTGCATTTGGGTTGCATTAGCAAGAGACAACTTGCAGTAACTAATGTGATAATGCCATAGCACTGACAGAACAACCAACAGCACTTCACCTGATGTAGTTATTGTGACCAGAAAAAAATAAATAGAGCAACACTTCAGGTAACTCTGAAGCAAACAGGTCCTTTGTGCTTTACGCCAGTGAAGCAGTAAGCATGTCTCAAGCCCTAAAATCAACACTGTTTTATTTACTGCTTCTTGTGTAAGATAGTAGGAAACCAAGGTAAGGTCCCTCCTTGCTCGCTAGGGCCAGTGTCTTAACAGGGTGAGGGCTTCCTACCTAAGAGACAGATAGCTAGACAAGCTCTTCCAGGCTCTGAGCAAGTTAATCCCAGGTGTACAGAGTGAGAACTAGAATAAATGCATGTGGGAGGTAGCACTGTTGCTTGGGACTATGCTCATGTTCCTCTTCTGTGGACCATAGAAGAGGACAGCATGGCTGGGCATCACTCTGAGCCACACAGCATTTTGTCTGAAATCTGTGCTGTTGCTTTCAGGGGGAGCACAGGCTCCCCTCCTGCCCTTGTAGCACCGGTGTAGCAGCACCTGTGCTTTTTGCAGAGCTTAGGCAGGGGCTTGTCGCGGGGGAAGAACACAATGTAGACACTTGAGCTGAATTTTCCACACCTTGCAGTGTCTGACTTTCTGCAGCGAGCTAACGTTTTGCTTGCGGCGAGGTGGGAGTTACAGGGCTCAGCCTCCTGAAGCCCTTCCTGGACTTTTGGCGCTGCTGGTCCATGTGTGACTCCAACGACCCGAAAGGCATTTGTGCATATATCCTTGTAGAAACCTGGAGTCACTGGGGTAGTCGTACCCATTCCTGCTGTGGTTATCACAGGAGGGTCCCCCCTGGCTGTTCCAAGGCAGCACCAGCAGCCCTCTGAAGTAGCCGCTACCCAGCCTGTTTAGCTCGTTGCCAGCAGGAGGTCCAATTAACATTTTGCAATATTGGCAGTTCCATATGGAAACAACCATTCAGCCACCTACATCTGAACTTCAGCTTTTTCCTTTCATTTAATTAAAACACAATCAAGTCAATTAGCTCATGACAGAGTTTTCCCAAAGTTAAACTCCAGATGTATGGCAAGGCAAAAGCATTCAGATGCCAGTTCATTGTGCTGCTTGGAGGTAGATTATAGCTCTCCCATTTGTAAGTTTATCCGCTGAGGATTAGTTGCATTTTTCTTTTTCCCCTTCCAAGTAGAAAATAAAAAGGGAGAAAGAAAGAAGACCTATCCTCCCATCTGGTCAGGAAATGCAGATGTAACATTACAAAATTCGAGATATTTATTGGAAATGACGTTGATAGTGTCAGAATGACTTCTGATTTTTAATGACCATGTCAAATATTTTACCATGCAGTGTCTTGAATTTTTCAAGTAAGCTCCAGGAGTAAGCAGCTTACCATACTCTATAGCAAGTTGATGACTTATTGTTCTTGTCGCTAAATGGGGATAATACGCAGCTGCATAAACATGTTGATTTTGCTGGCATAAAAACCATGACTTCCAAATCTGTGCCCTTTGGCAAGACTGTATAGTAAATCATAACACTGTCAGAAGAGCTTTAGAGGTCTCAATAAACCAAGATGACTTTTGCAGCACATCCCTGCAGGGCAGCTGGGTGCAGTGGGAGGAAGAGGAAAAATAACTGTACTAGCTAACTGGCAGAGTTAATAAGCACAGAAATCATTCAGACTCAAACCCGCACATAAGGTAGCTTTGAACTGAGGCCATTGCATCTTCTGTTGTGTTTCTCGGTTCGTTTATGGTTAGATGTGGCAATATCCTGAGTCACCTGTATTCCAACAAAAAGGTTATCCTCACAGACTTTAAGGGTGATGTGGTGGTACCATAGTAATACTGCAAGATACCCAATGCCAGTGAAAGTATTAGGTGCCAGTACTATCTTAGTACCTCGATATCAGTGGACCACTTGGTTCTGTGCCTTTTCCCCTCTTGGTCCTGATCCCTGGCAGTGAGGAGGAGGAGAGGCTGGAGGCAGACTTTTCCTGCATCTGGCCGCTCTGTGTGTGCCTTGCTGTATGACAGGGACCCAGCGCAGAACTGCTGTGCAGGTGAGCAAGTCTTGGGTGGCAAGTGGGTGGGAGAAGGGATTGCAACCCGAAAGGTGCAGCACCCAGAGGGGTAGGGAAAGAAGCGGTCTTGCTGCTCTGCCAGTACTGTCTTGTACTTAACAGCCCCAATGTGAGAAAGAGTCTCTTAAATACATATTCCAGTGCTACAGCAGGATTAGTTGTGGAGAACGGTACTGGTGCAGGGAGTAGAGAGACAGAGGAAAGAAAAACCACTTCTGACTACTCATTCAGGAGTTTTCATAGCATTGCAAAACTGTAAGTATCAAATATTCAAGTGATGCTGTACATACTCATCTAACATACAGCAACTGTTTTTCTTGCAGAAGGCCCATACTCATTGCATCATGCATCACCCATAATGTATATAAATCCCCATATCTTTGTAAATGAGGGAACTTAGCTACCCCAAGTACACCATCGCATTCCCCCTGCTGTTCTCTCTCTTGCTTGTGGCTGAATGACCCCAAAACTGCTTTCTGCAGATGACCATGACTCCCACTCCCAGTTTGGGTGTTATTCTTTGGGAAGTGAAGGATAGTAGGTTTCAACACTGTTTATTCGGGAAGGGGAAGGAACCCAAGTCTTCCACCTACCCTGTGAATACTCTAGGCAAAAGCATGCTTATTTTGTGGACCCATCCAGGTTCAGGCATGTGGTACGTGCCAGGCTGTGTAGCTCTGTCAGGTTCATGGCTGAGGGGTCCTGGTGTCCTGGCCACGGCTGTGAAGCTGATTTCAGCTGCCTGCCCAGCCCAGTCACTGGCTCCTGCCCCGTGCCACAGCCTGCTTTTCGCCCAGCCCTGATGCTTCAAGTGTTTGTGGGATCGTGCTGAAGACTAAATCATTGAAGTGGCCCAGATTAAAAATAACCTTTTAAAGAAGGAAAGAGCATGGATACGGGGAGGCATTTTTGGTCTGGACCACTCAGAGATCTACTTCTGATGAAGCCCATTGAACAGTTGTATTTTTACAACTGAAGGGACGGCATGGGTTTTTTAGGGTCAGGAATGAGCAGATGGAAGTGCAGAGAAGAAACTTCCCAGGCTGCCTTCATCACCAAAGCCACTGTGCTGTGAAACTCCCATATGGGATGCTGTTTTACATATAGAGAAGCAGAGATTTCACATAGTTTTAATGTAATGAATTATGGCATCTGTACCTTCGGAGTCAGGGAGCTACTGATCAGAGCTTCTCACGCTCCCAATAGCACGACTTTTGACATGCACACCTAAATTCTGCCTTATTCTTTTCTTTGATGTAGCCCTAAGTGCTTTTTACTCTAGGATCTCAGGAGTCTTTGTGACAAGAATAAACTAACTAAACTTCACTGATTAGCATTGATTCCAGTGTACTTGTTATCAGCAGCAAGTGTCTGTAAGAATAAATTAAAACTACTTGTGTTTTGGTATCATGTGTTGTTGTTGGCCACACGACACAAAGTTCCATTTAAGACACTGTTCAGATAATTATTAAATGGCAATTTTATAAGACATTCCCTACTAGATGACAAAAAAGTCTTAATAAACTTTCTCATCGGGACTAAACGTAAATGTGGACTAACACGAGAAAGAATCTTAAAATTATTTAGATTCAGTAAAGTATGTGTCTACAGAAAAATCTTTTGAGTATACTCCTGCTGTAGCTAGCTACTTAATTACTCAGGTTTGACCTTTTTAGTGTCATCAGTGACTCAAATTACTAGCAGTAAACTACAAGCAAGAAATTTTGATCTGTTAACTATTAAAATATGGTTCTACTAGAAGAAGAAAAGCATAAGAACATCATGATGTGGGCGCTTTTTTCCCCATATATCTTGTATTACGCCTCTTATTCAGTCATGAGGTTAGATTCTACTGGCTTCCCACTTTTCACTGTCAAGAGTAAAAATATGCAGAAGTAAAAATACAGAACAACTTATGGCATAAATGTAGCCCTCTTTTTCTGGTCATGAATTTTCTTTTAAGTCAAAGCTTTTAAACGATGATCTTACTGCATTCCAGATCGAAAGACCTGGACCCAGCAGAATCACAGCTGTTTACTTCAGAGGAATTTATATTAGACTTACTTGAAATGATCTGATGTGTGGTCTTCTGTTGCATTTTGCATTTGTAAAGTTAGTTTTAAGTTCTTACCTGAAGAATGCGTTAACGTGTGCCAGTGCTGACGTGAGCGCCTGGGCACTGGAGTGTACCATGCCCTGGAGAAACAGGTGAATTCACACCCCTGCTTCAGCCGCACAGCATCTCTGTGGATCATTCACAGCAGGAAAGTGTCTCCTGGGCAGCTACAGAGGTTGGCATCGCTCACTGCAGGTAGCCTTCCTAGGGTGGGATGTGCTCAGGCGTTTCCATCTTTGGGTGTTTGTAGGCAAGTTGGGGTCATCCATAGACTGATCTAATCGCGGCTGGCTGCCCACGAGCTGGACAGAGGCTGTCCTTCTTGTGTCCTTCGTCTAGCTCATGGCCTGTGCCAGCATGATTTGGCTTCACAGTGTCTGGGTTAGTGGTGGTGTTGATCTTTTACAACATGATCTCCTCTTCGCGTGACAGCAACGTGCATGGTTCATATACTTCTCACCCTTCTTGCGTACACTTTTAACCTTCAGATGCAAAATCTACACCTAGGACAAAGGACTGGAAAACAGTAACATAAACTATGCAGGTAGTATAAACAAAAGTCCTAATGTCAAACTTAATAATGATGTTTACTGAAGGCAGTGACTCACCGGCTTTCTGGAGATGGTGGGAAGAGGGCAAGACTTCAAAACACTGTACAAATAAAAGAATAACGCAAGTGACCAAGCTCCTCTAATCTTGGGAAGCTAAGATGCTTCTTTTAATCTCAATGAGTATGTATAAGGTTCATAATGATTAATAGAATGTACATAAGCTCACTGAGGTGAAAAATACACTGCTTTATTCTTAAATAGTACATGACCTATAAAGTAAATAGTGTAAATCTTAATCATCAGTTTCCTGCTGAGTGTTTCAAAGATGAGGAGTAGTAGCTTTTGAAAAGATCTTTCCATAAATGCTCTGGAACTTCATTGTTTAAATTGTGGGTTTTTTTCTAGGCAGTTTATTGCTTAGTAAAATGTTCTACCTTATAATTGCTTTTGAATATAAATAAGTTCTTTTTCCTAGAAATGTTACTTTATCTTAGATGATTTCTAAAATCAGTCTGTGATGTTTGGCCATGTTTACTCCTCCTTTCCACTTACATATTTGGGTCCTTTTGTCAAATGAAGGAGCTGGTACGCAGTCAGTAGATTAGTAAATTCCACAGTATGAGCACTTGTTGAACTCACTGGATAAATCAACTCCTCAACTTTTATTATCCAAACGAGTTAATGTTGAATCCTGTCCTGCTTTCAAAAGTTGCAGTCTTCCCAAACAGAATTATTCACCACTGAATGGATCCCGTTTTTTATACGTTAGCTCATGAAGCAGACAGATTTCTTTAGCTAGGATGAATGTCATTATTTCAGTGTTAAATATTTTCAGCAGAGGGCAGAGCAAGGTCTGATGCAAATCTATGTTTCTCAGTGGGGAGCCATGATCTTCCTCCGTTGCTGCTGGTAGGCGCAGAAGGAAAAGATCTAGATGAGGCTTTTGTGAAAATGGTTGCCTGCAATGGACTGGATTCCATGACCCAGGAAGATGTGAATAGATGTGCGTTCTAGTGTTTACAAAGACCATGCTGATAGCACCAGGGTGCAGGCTTTTCACATCAATAACCCAGCCTTTCTAAGCCTTGGGAGACAAGAACGGGTATTTTGTCCTGCTGCTCCAAGGGGAGGGCAGCGTTTTGCTCTAATGAGCTGATGGAGTGCCGCTGCCAGTGAGAGGGTGCTTGGCTCTGGTCCCACGACAGAACTCTGCAGCCAACAGAGCCTCCTCATCTCGTTTCTTTAGCACTTCACTTCTGATTCTTTGGGTTTACTAGCACAGATTTCGCAGAGCCACCGTGCCTTTCCACATCCCTTGGCAGCATGGGAATCTTGGTCGGGAGGGACCTTGGGAGGACACTCAGTCCAGTCCCTCAGGCAGAGTAGGACAGCAGGGGAGGTCAGCCCTGCCTTGCCTGGCTGAGCCTCCAGAAGCTCCCAAGACCTGCTCCAGTGCTGCACCACCCACCTCCTGGAAGTGTTTTCCAGATGTCTCACCCGACTCTTGCCAGCTGCCAGCTGTGGCCCTGGCATCTTCTTATATTAACGGGAATTGCCAAGATAAATTTAGCTCTCTTATCTTTGTAACTACCCTTCAAGGAAATGTACTTCTCCCTTAGATCCTCAGTTTTCAGCAGAGGCTTCTGTATTCTGTAGAGGACTGCACTCCACAGGCAGTGTCCGTAAGCCTAGACAAAAGTGCAATCCCTAATTCCAGGCAGTGCAATCCCTATTTTCAGGCAAGGGACCCCCACAACGGTCCTTCTGCTGCTCTGTGCCCCCCTGTGTCTGCAGAGCTGCACGCTGCCGTTGGTGGTCCTCTCATCCCCAGCTCTAACCTGTCTTCTCAGAGTCTGTAGGTTCATTTTAAGAGAGTCTCAGTTGAAACCTCCCTAAAGGTCGCCCTGTTCTCTAGGGTGCACAAGTGAGGAAGCCAGGGTTTGTGCTCATGCAAGGGGTAGACATAGCCAAGTCCTTATCAGAATCTTGGCTTTTTATATTTAAAGTCCATTTGCATGCTGTTCTTCCATCTTATATCTATGTTATAGACCAGAAAATACCCAAGGAAAACACTTAAATAAAAGCTATACATTCCGATGTATCTGAACAACAGTAATTTATCCTGGAGAAGTTTTCCATCTCTTTGTTCCATATCTCTGACAGTACAGAGTTTGTTACATTTTATGGCATAACTCACTCAGATTTATTGATTTAAATGCTATCATTTTCATATCAATTTATCTCTGGTTTTAACTTTATGGATTTCAATGAAGTTATACAATGGATCTTTTTTCCCAGTACTTTATTTCAAAACATTGGAAACAAAGTTTCCTGGACTTTATTTGCATTACGTCAGATTTCTCACAGAAAAGGGGTTTTTTTTAGCATCCTGGATCAATCTAAAGTCTAGGACAAATATAGGACTCATTAAATGCCATTTGTCTGAGAAACAGAATAATGAGATTGCACCATGATGTTATGTGTCTGAGTATGTATCTTTTTAGCAGTTAGGACACAGGACCAGGATTCAGGAAGCCATTTGGCAAACATGAAATTAAGCACTTAACAATCCTCTGCCTTATATTTTCCATCTGTGAAATGGGGATAGTGATGTTTCCTTCTTTGAATAGCACTTTCTGATTGAATGATCTATGATAATCATGATTACTGTTCGGAGTGACATCAACTCTATTCTGAATTGGTTATAATTAGAATGTTTAGATGAATGAAAGCGATTACAGAGCCTGTATGCCACAAACATTTAAGCCTGTGATTAATTCTATGTATGTAAGGAATCGAAGTTTACTTCAGTGAAGCTGCTCACGTGAATAAGATTAAGCACGTTTAAAGTGTTTGCAGAACCACGAATGGAAGGCTTTAACTCAGTTCTTAAACACAAATAAATAATAGTAGACTTCTCATGGAAATTTCCAGGAAATTTATTTTAACTGTATGCTATGGTACGTTGTGAAATGAGTTTTTAATTTAATTCACAAAACTCAAATGTTACATCCATTAATGATAAATATTGGCTTTCATATCACTCAATATGTTTTCTCAGAAAAGTAATCCTTCTTTAAGTTTTGGCTACAGCTCAAAAGCTTATTGTTAAATACATTTTGTTAATAAGATGCTTGACTCATGGCAGGCCATGTTGTGAATGACTGATAACCAGGGATATGAAATGGACCTATTTCCATTCTACTGCCAGAACAGTTATCTTGAGAGCTCATTTAGAAAGGATTTGTTTTACTCAAAAGAAATAGTTTATGTTTTTACATTGCAGGGCTTTCATTTTCTGTATGATGACAGCTAGTTATTCAGCTTTACCAAGGATACGGGAAAAGTTGCTCAAATGTATGTTGAAAGAAATTCTGCAGTAGCAATGGGAAACCACAGAACCGTGCAGATGTGCCAGATGCGCATGGTGAGAAGTTCTGGCCTGCTGCAGCCGAGGTGCTGAGCAGCAGCAAAACCCAGGGCTAGCTGGGGTGGGGACTGGCTTGTGACCATGAGCTGCAATCAAATGCCCCTTGGCTGCCTTCTGGAACAGAAAACACATGGAACCACGCACAGCCTGTAGCAGTCTGGTGGTGGAGGAGTTTAGCTGTTGGTTTTCCATCCTTCAATGACCTTTACTTTTCTTGTTTATACAGTTGATGGTCTGGATAAGGCTTCAATCGCTAACTCGGATGGACCAGCCCCAGGATCCCAAACTCCTCCCTTCAAGAGGAAGGGCAAACTTTCCACCATTGGCAAAATCTTTAAACCATGGAAATGGCGGAAGAAGAAGACTAGTGACAAATTCAGAGAAACATCAGCAGGTATGTCTGTGGCCCTTTGGTGGCAAATAGTAAGAAACACTGGTGAGGAAAAACGTAACCTTGTTCAGCTTCTGTCCTGAACCTGTCACCAAAATTATGCAATTTATCGTTCACTGTACGTTATATTCTTTTGATGTTGACAGTGATCTTTTTTTTAACTAAGAAACAGTACGCTTTATGTTACATATCCTCAAATATGTTGGGGATGTCTCTATGTTCTCCTAATAGTCAGTGACTTGGGTTATGGAACAAACCTTGCCTTCACGGGGACAGAAGTTTGATCTGTGCAGAGGAGAGAAACAGACATGGCTGTGCCCAGCAGAAGAACGAGGATCAGCTTTCATTGCCTTCATACAAGCTGCTCTGCCCCTTCACTTCCCTGTTGGGCTGTTGGCCAAGCTTCCAGGATGGTCTGAAATAAAACGCTGTGATTGAATTATATTCCTTCTGAAAAAGAGGAATATTGAGGGCTGGGATCTAGTTAGGTTTGTTTGGTGCCACCTGAGATGCTCTGGGGTGTCCTGGCTGCTCTCCCAGAAGGTTCCACATCATATTTTCCAACCCTGTGCAGACATCTCCAAAACCCTGGGGCATGTCAAGTGGCTGTGGGCACCCACTTTTAGGAAACTGAATGCCACCCTCCATATATGTGTATGTCTCTCTGTGTGTCACAGCTCTGGCCAAGCTTTCTCCAGAAAAATCCCAAACTTCTGTTTTGGGATTCAGACATTTGATGCTGTGCTTTTCTAAACCTGAGTCTAATCAGTCCACTGAGCATCTATGAGTTCTTCAGATTCATTAGCATAGTGCAGGCCCTCTGTCCGCTGTTTTCCATGATCTAGGTAATAAACCCAATACTAATCTCCTAAAGTGTCTTCAGCAGGCTCTCCTGAACTCTTAGGAGTACACTACTTGACATTTTAAACCCAAAGCAACCCCTGACAATTACAGCAAGGAACTCTGTGGTTTTGCATTGTAACTTATAAACAGTGTAACTTCTAAAATATGCTTTATTTATGCAAAGGGAAAACCCCACCCATCTTCTGTGGTGTCTACATCATTCCAGATACCAGCTGAAGTTTTGGGCAATTTTCTGAGATCTTGAAATCCTTCTCTCAGCCTACTTCTTCTCCTCTTCTCCTTCTTCTTCCCCCCTCCCTCCCTTAATTTTCCTGCCTACCCTGCAACAAGACCCCCACAATTTCTACCACTATTGCAATCAAAAAAATCCTCTCAGTCTGATATCTCCTTCATTGCTTCCAGTTTTCTTCAGCTTCCCCAGTACTTCTACAATATTGCTAGAGAAATGTTATTTCTAGTTAATGACTCCTGAATGTTGTGCAGCTCCTGTTGGATGGCTATGTGATTTTATAGGCAGTGAATTCTTCAGAATAATCACCACTCATAAGCTGTGTATACAGAAATTCCCCAAACTGTCACAACATATTAGCATGTGTTAAATTGTTATGCAATTAAGTAATAATGCCTGTGTCATTTTGCAGTTATTTTTTACAAATGAATATCTGGTAAATTAATGTTAAATACAGTATTTCTTATGTTGTACTGTCTTTCTTTAGAGGGCTTCGGTCCAATCTTACAAGCATAACATCAATTCTTACAATACCAAGGCAAACCATGTGTTCATACTTCATTTACAAGAGGAGGAAATCAGGCACAAAGAAATGAAGGTCAACACTTTCAAAAGTGCTGCCTTAGTTAATTGCTTGTACTTAAATTGCCTGTCTCATGATGGTGTGATCCCTCAAGTCCTTTCAGGGGTGTGGAGAACCCACGGTTCCCATTAGCACTGACTCCAAATGGAGTTACTCAGGACAGTTTATCCCAGGGTGAGCACCTGAAATGCTTAGGAGATGCCTAACAGTAGATGTAATGGACAGAAAACATTAAATCCTCAGAACTGTAATGAATATCAAGCTTTAAAATTATGCTATACATACAAATAGACAAACTTTGAGTCACAAAATACTTTATTCAGGTGCCGTACAGCTGGTGATAGGGGTTGTTATTTCCCTGAACCTTGCTTCATTCATATACCTAGAGCATCGGAGCTACAGTACTATGAACATTACAGCAGATTATGTGAAACATTTTACATTCTGAGTCTGATTTTGCCACTGCGTGCTCCCAAATTGTAACTGTATTTATTACTTTTTCTTAAGAAGAAATTATTGGGAAGCAGCATCCATCTTAACTACCTCAAAAATAATTTTAAAGTGATAATTTGTCTTCCAAGTTCGCTCAGCTGTGTCTGTTTACTTCTACTGCCTCCTGTGTAGGACCAGGTTTGTGATGAACAGATCACAAACCTGATGCAACTGAAAACAAATCCAGCAAAACATAACAAGAAGTACTTTTTGCGCGTTTGTGAAAGATACCACTTGGATTTGTGTCCTAGCATTGTGAGTACTATCAATAAAGCCTGTTGAAGCAGAGAGGAAAAAAGAGACCCACTCTTCTGGGTGACTTACCATTTAGACAAGCTGGTTTTTTTTTCATTTGAGCTGTGGTTTTACAGCGCTGCCTTTAAGGTCTGGAAGCTAAAAGAGTAATATAGAGCTTGTCTTTTTTTTTTAAAGTTACAGCTTTATTTTGTGATCAGTCTTTTCTTGAAAAAGGAGAGCACCAGTGGGCAAACAGAAATTCAAAACAGTTAGGAGAATTTGTGCTACAAATTGGCAGAACAGAGTTGATGGTGAAAGATTAGTATAGTCCATAGATCATATAAGTAGGAGCTCTTTTGGTCAGTTGAATACACAGTTGTATATAATGATGTATTGAAAAGTAGAAGATAATTATCTGCACAACAAAGTATTTTTGTAAATGGTATAGCAAGCAGATGGGAAAAGTCCAGTGCAGGAGGAGGTAACACTTAGTGGACTAACTGAAGTCGCTGCTCTAAGTCCAATCACAAGACTTCATATTTGGTAGTCTTTTGTGGCAAAAAAAGCAACTAACAGGAGTGATTCACTAGTGTATCTAGAAGTATTAACTTCTATATAGGCTTTTAAATTATCTTGGAAAACCTTTCATTTTTTACTTCATTGTTTAGCTAGCGTCCTGCTAGGTAGCCATGTAGCACATACCAGGCTTTTATACAGTGTACACTGCCATTATATTCAATAACATAATGTAAAACAGCTAATAAAACACAAAACCACTCTAATGCTCTGAATTATATAAACTACAGTGTTTCAGTGCTTGTATAGTTTGTGATGAGTAAGTATGCAAAATTTAATGTATGTCTTGGTGAACAGAACTTGAGATGTTATATAAGAGATTTGGGAACTTCTGATATTTTTTCATTATTCAGTGGATTGATTTTTTTTCTCCAAGGAGTACATATGCTCTATTTTTAATAAGTTTCTGCTTATGCATGCTGCTACAGTGTAAAATTTGATTTATTTAAATTATACAAACATTGTGACATAGGGAATTAATTTCAGGTTTTCAAAACTTCTGTATTATTTTGTACATTCAGTCTGTCAGCTTGTATTTGTGTGCCCCAGTTTACATGCATTTTGTCAACCATTAAAATATTTAGTGCTTTTTTTTTCCCCTTAAAGTGAATATCTAGGAGTTATGTAGTATCTGAAAATCTTGACTTTCACCTCAAAGATAGCATGACTGGCTTTCTAAGCTGGGGAGATGAGAAGAAAGTGAATCTGGATGATACGAGTTGTAAGAGTTCTGTAAGTAAAGGAAAGGTTCCCAAATTATTTTCCCCAAAAATTTCATATGAGAGTTTTACCCCTTGTGACTCTTAAAGATGTAACCTACACATTCAGGCATTTGGCTGTGCGAAAGTGGCGCAAGGACAGTTCCCAGAGCTTTTCTGTTGAGAAAGAAGATTGTATCTAAGTATTGACTGTTCTCCACAGAGTGAAGACTCGGAGTACCTCTTCAGGGCAAATCTATCTTATAGCCTTTCTTAGGTGTCATTGACATTTACCCTCCTGTCTACATACAAGATACACATTTTCTCCCAAGCCTGGCTGTGCTTTCCGACCTATGCCAGCAGCATGTCGTGGGCTTTTATTCGTGCTGGTTGCTCATTAGTAGTCCTAGTAGTGCTTATAGGAGTGGACCGGAGTAAGTCATTTATGCGTTGACTTCCAGCGCCCTCCTGCAGTTCCTTCCCTGCCTTGGAAAGAAATGCAGATGACCTCCCCACGTATTTCCATGTAGAGAATCACAGGGATAAATTGTACTCTTCTGCAGTACTAAGGGTAAGGGTTGTGTCTCCAGAAATTCCAGAAACAGACAGGGTGCCGGCCTCAGCTGCACCATGAATAAGCTATAGCTTTTCAGTGCCAATCAAGTTAGCTTGCAGTGAAAGCATGGCTTTATGTGCTTGAGGACTATTTTGCTGTCAGGAAACCCTGCAGCTGTAGGGAGGTACCATCTGCTGTTAACCTCCATGTTTGTAAGGTATGGAATCACTTATGTTTGTGTATGCGCTTCACGTGCGAAGCTGGAATTTGAGATCAAAAGTAGTTTGGATTGCATTTATCCTGACTCAGATGGTAGATTCAGAGAGGAAAAAAAGTAAAAAAATAGTTATCCGTATATTTCTTGAGGAAACAGACCCAGGACCAATGGAGACTGAGAAGATGCATTTACTTGGCAAGTTGCCCCTTGTTGCGTGCTAACTGAAACTTGCTTATCTGATTTGAGAAAGAAATGGGAAAACATCCATACAAAATTGAAGTCCTACAGGAAATCCTCTTCCTCAGACTACTTGATCAGAGATGTATTTACATTACAGAACACGGGGTGTGCGTGTATGTATGTGTGCCTGTGTGCATCTTACGCGCAGGAAGCCCATTTCCTGGCCTGAGACCATGGGAGACATTACCATGATTGTCATATTTATTGCCTATCTTCTTAACAGGGCTACAAATTGATAAATCTGTGTGCAGCTAAAGAGTTTCTTCTCAGACAGAATGCATGCTATTGCAAAGAACTCATTGCTTTTGCTGGGTTTTCAATAGGCTTTTTGAAATAGGTTCTTGCTAGCGCCTTGCCAGGGCGTGTACCGTGCAGTGCTTTCACAAAATCTCACCCAGCTGTCTTATGCTAGCAACTGAAAGAGGTTCATAAGCAGCAAATACCACAAATATGAAAAAAAGGATGGAGGACTAGATGTGGAAGTATTTGTGCCAATGTGGGAATGATGGTTGGAATTTTTTCCTTTAGCAACATATTTTCCATGCTGTATCTCAGAAAATCTGTTCTCTGGGCACTGGTTGTCTACTTTCTGCCTAGAGGGCTTTCAAAATTAAGTAAAAACAAACAAAAAATGGCATCATCTCAAGGGTTTCTCCCCTCCACAATGTTTTGCTGTGAAGGAAAGGAAGGCAGCAGTTTGTGCCTTGGCACGAAGCAGATGCCACTTCAAAGTTCCACTGCAAGAGTATATGCAGACAGGCAGCAGAAAGCAATTTTAGCTCTTACTAGGTCAGATTAAAATTAAAAATCTGAATTCTCTCAAGCTTCTCTTGGAAGAGCAAAACTAAAGACTGGATAATATCCAGAATCTCACAGCTCTCTTGAGTCAGAGAATGGTTTTTAAGACTGCCTGAGTTTGTAGCTGCTGAATATCATCACTAAGCAGTCTCTTTTGAGGGGTTAGGGAGGGAGGGATGGAAACTGCTTTCTGAGGTAAACTGTTCATATGATTAGTGTTACTGCTATTTGTACTGGGCTAAAAATGCAAATGTTTGTGGGAACCCTTGGACAAGTAAGGTTTACTCAGGTCAATGAGGGATGCATATAGTGTGATAAATTCACGTGCTTTCTGACAGTTAGACCTGAAGTCAGGGCAAGCTTTGCTTTTGACTGCAGCAGGGGACGGATTTTGATGTGGGATTTTTTGTGTCTGCTGGAGCATAATGTGTGACAGTAGAGTCCACTTCACATCAGCCTTCCTCAGCAGGGCGGTCAGGACTGACTTGTTTGTGTAATCGGTCTCAATACATACCTGTATACAGATGGGGAAATTGTTATTTCCATTTCATGATTGCTTACCGTTATGAACAATGTGTTGCTGTTAATGTTGAAATGTTATATATAGTCACATTTTTGTATATACACATATATATCTATATATCATATATATCACAGACACATGGTAAGATATTTATATTTGCAGATTTATATACACATTATTATATACACATATGACAGAAAAGATTTGTAGTAATAACATCAGCTGGTCACTCAGATTAAGAATGTCGACATCATGGTGGTACGCCTAACAGTATTTATCATATATGTGTTTGAGGATAGGAGTAGTCATATACTCCTTAGTGAGGAATAGGTAGTAACTTGTAAGGTCAGAGACTGCAAAAATGATGATCAGCAGGAACACAGAGGCAAAGGTGCATTTGTGGAAGAAGGAAATAGGTATCATATTGTGGCAAGTTCTACTAGAAGAATAAGGAAGAGGAGAGAGGTAAGTCTGGAAACCAAAGATACAAAGTTTAAATTTCTTCAAGTGAAGGAGAAAGACCCAGATGATGAAGTCAGGACAGCTGGTGAGAGGAGGGAGCACACGAAGCAGAACAGTGGTGGAAGCGCCCAGCTACAGTCCTCTCCCTCTACTGAGCTCAGGAGACTGAGCTATTTCTAAGGTGATGAATAGTGATACCCATCCCAGGTGGTTCTGGTAGATGATAATTGTTTCTACAGTTGTCTGTGCCATTAGCTCAGCAGCAGATGGCCCGTAGTCGTAGCTTTACTTCTGTTGATTAGATATTTTGAACTGTAAATTGGAAATTCAGCTAGAATTCCTATGCTTTGGGTTGCTTGGTTGTTCATTTTATTTATCACAATTTTAATATGGGAAATTACACCTGAAAACGTACCTCAAATTAAACACTTAACAAATGTCAGCTTGTGTGATATTGCGACTTTTATCTTTCTATGCCCTAAGTTGCCTATCCGTACAGTGATAACACCTGTGCGTCTCACATGGGCATCAAGGAGACCATACTGGGTTTGGTTCACTCTGTTGTTGGGTGACATTTCAGAAAAATAGCAATTTTCTGTTCAAATTGTTTAGATTGTTCCTTAGATGACGTTTGGGCCATAGAGTGAAAGGTAAGGTTAAAAATCTAAGCAAATAAATTGTTCATTGAACACAGCGCAGTCTGTATCCTAAACAAGGCAGGGATGGCAAAAGTAAACTACATAACAAACAAATAAAAGCTGTACCATCTGCACATTCATTAACCTTTGTTCAAACATTCCCTGACTTTTGAATGCTTGAATTTGTAACTTCGATGAGAGTTTACTGAAACATAGCAGTAGTCAAATGTGATTAGCTCGAGTGAGTAGTTTGTGACTCTTAAAACTCACTGCCGTTGGGCTGTGATAATCAAAATACTTGACTCTGTAAATGTGGAATGTGTTGTATAGTCCAAAGTCTGTAATAAGCAGTAAATTATAATGAAGAGTCCGCCCTGGCTAAATAGCACCCAGTATAGGTTCATAAGTAGACAAGCTGCTCATTCCTCTTATGCAAGGGGACATATTTTTGGTCACTTTGATTTAGATTAAAATTCTGACTTTTTCTTTGTAGGAATTAAATTATATGATACTCACAGTGAATGCTAGCATGATTTATAATGTTCTTTCCATGGGCCAAGTAATATTTTAAATAAATTATCTTTTCAAGCTGAATTAACTGAGCTGCATCAGTTTAAATAAAAACATTACTCATGGCTAGCATTTTAGATGATGAAGGATTGGAGCTTAAGCTTCTTATCTCTTTGTAATTTTTCTAATCTGTGAAATGGAGATAGTTATGTCTAAGGGATGTTATGAAACCTATGCAATGTTAATAAAATGATTTGAGGTCTTCCGGTAAAAGTGTAAGGAGTTAATGTCTTTTAATGCCAATTGACATTTTCCATGATAATTAATTTGATACAGTTGTTAATTCAGTGTTGTAGAACTGAAAAAATGCATCATCCTGAAAACTAGAGAGACATTGATGAGGGAGTCTGATTCATTGTTCTTGAACTTGGTGTAAAGAGTATCATTGTTTTCAAGTGGTATTGGATTAAGTTCTACAAATAAATGTATGAGAGCTCACCTGATTTGACTGCCCCCAAGAAAACAAATGTGAAAAGGAAACAGATAGGAAAAATAGTAGGAAGTAAATAATACCTCTGAAGATGATATAATAATAAGAGAATATTTATATTGCCAGCAACAAAACAGGTATAAAGTATATGTGTGAAATGGTTGTCGTTGGGGTCTATGTTAAAGGATATTTCACTCTGCTTGTAAATACCCTGGCTTTCTAGAAAGATTAAGACCCTCCATCTGTGCCTGCCCACGTAGTCCTCTGACTTCATGGCCCCTGTCTCTTTTAAAGCAGTCTCCGTGGGATGGAGTGTTCACCTACATGGAGAAACCCTTTGCAAGAATAGGGCACACTCCTGTGCTTTGTTTGCTGTGCCAATGTGACACACACTTGCAAGGCATATACCTTAAAAAAATAATGGGAAAAAACCTGGTAAAGCTGTTGAGTGATTTAGGATTGGGACCCAAGGCAGTCTAACCTGATCTAACTTGGGGCTGCTCCTCTTTCCAAGGAGGCTGGCTTATATGGAGAGCCTGCAGGGCTCCTTTCTATTGCCAGAATGTGATTTGAATGCCGTGAAGGTTTGACCTTTAACAGACGCATCCCACAAAATACCCGAGCATATAAACACAGACCCAACGCCAGTTTACATGTTCGCGAGCCAGTACTGTTTGCATTCATGAGCTGTTGATCTCACAGGCATGGGTAGCTTGAACTGGGCTGATCAAAATAGTTACAGCCCCCGGTTCTTCTGCCAGGAGTTGGTGCTATTTTGGCAGGGAAATTCATCCCATGCAGAGCAGTCGCTGAATCTTTGCACTTTGCTGTGTGAGAAATAAAACCGGTGCTATAAATTTGAGAAATGCAGAATGTACTTCATCTTCTGTTTAACCATCTCCTTCCCTGGCAGAGAAGGGGGGTGGGGAGCTGTGAGCAGAGATGCCTTCAGGTGTCTGAGGCCAGCCAGCCCATCTGTGAGTCAGCAGCTGGAGTTATGTGCTGCGGAGAAAGATGTTTTGCTATGCATGGAGGGTGGCTTCCTCAGAGCTGCCTTCTCTGTGCCTCTGCAGGAGCCGGCACTTCGCCATGTGGCCGTTCACTCCAACTGGGCTGGTGCATGTGAGATTGACAATACTTCTTGCAGTATTTAATCTGCATAAAGCAATTAGACTGGTCCTAAGCAGTGTTTGAATTAGTTGATGAGATAAATGACCCTATCCCATAGCATTAATAGGATGAAATCTAGCGCGGCTGAAGCTTTGCTGCGTACCCCTTGCCCTGAGCTCGAGCTCCAGACGTCACTTGGGTTTTTGATGATTGTGTGTAAATATAATCAGCATGGGAGATTAACTTTTCCTGACAGAAAAGACAGGATTTTACAAGTGATGCTCACATTTTATGGACCACGCGCCATGGTTCAATGGATCATTACAGTGGCCTCCCAGATCACTGACCAAATGTTGTGTTGGTTTGGTGTGGGGTGCAGTGGTGAGCTATTCCATTTTGCCATCTGTAAGTGCTTTTCCCTATAAAACCATTTAGAATTTTTCCCATGGGAAATAAACGTAATAATTAAAATGCTTCCTGTCACAGTCTTTTTTTGTGTGTTGTATGCTTCTTTTTTTTAAGCTAAAAACAGGATGCTGCATTTGTTTCCATGAAAGCCAACCAGCCTGGATGAGGATGTTATTCTCTTTCAGAACACAATTTTCTTGCCCCTGTTTAAGGTTGTGTTGGGTTTTTTTTCCTTTAAAACATTGTGTATGTTGCAAAGGCGAGTCTTTGAGTTGCTTGATCTGAGCAGGATTTGTCTCCCTCAAGTCAAAACAGTTGTAGGTATCTCCAGCTGAGCTAGTCAACCCTGTCAATGGGAACGAGGTGCTTTTACATGTTAAATGCAATAATTTTCATAATGAGTTCAATTTCACTCTGAAAGTACCTTTTTCCATTGACTGTAAAAGAAGCCTCATGGAGTCTGGCTCAGCTGAAGGTATTGAATCGTATGAATCCCCACCTTCTGTGCCTGGAATCGTGGGACTGTTTTCGGAGAGTGTCCATGAAAACCCAGACCACTTCTGCAGAATCAGAGGAAACAAGATTTCTCAAGACTTCTATAAAATGATATTTTTTCTACATTTTTTACAAGCATTGGCAGTACGAGAATAAATCTATTCTTAACTGTGCTTTTTCTTTAGTGTTGGAAAGGAAGATTTCGACAAGACAAAGCAGAGAGGAGCTGATAAGAAGGGGAGTGCTGAAGGAAATGCCTGAGCAAGGTGATAACACGTTACCTAGAATTTAGCCCCCAAGTGCTAAACATGGGTGATAACAGCCACTGTTGCATTGTTTCCATGTAGTATAAATAGGTATGAGGAGACAAAGCTGAGGAGTGTGAGAGGCAATTTGGACCAGTTGACAAAGAGCTAATGTTGGTGTGAAAGGATTTGTGTTCTGTAGCTGCTCCTGCCATAGGTACACCATCTGACTTCTGGTGATATCCTTAAGTATTTTGATGCTTCCTGTAAATAACGTGCCTCCTGTGGTTCCTACTTAACTATTTTCCAGAATTATTTTGAGCTAGTGATTAACCTATTTTTTGAGTCAAGGTCTGCTGTCTAAAGCAACTGAAGTACAACATGAGAATTTTGGCTGAAAAATTAGAGGCTTTGGGACCCCAAGCAAATGAATAGCATCCTTTTCAGGTATCAGAAAGCACCAGTGTGGGGATTATACAAATCCCACCACTGTCACACAGACCACAGTCACAAATGGCACAAACATGAAACTGTAGGGAAGACACCACTTGTTTCAAAATGCTATAAGGTTTAGTAACTGGTATTAACCAGAATTTGACTTTGTAAAAACATGAGTAAACCATTGTTAATACCTCTGTGCTACATACATCTGACTATGTTTCTAGTGGTATATATTATATTATATTATATTATATTATATTATATTATATTACATTATATATTACATATTCAGTCTTCTATAAGTCCAGATCAAATAAAAGCCAAGTGAGTAAAATAATTTTCTGTAGCTTAAAATTAAACCACTTGTCGTTTTGTCAAGGAGTTCAAGAACTCCACGATTTTCAAAAATATTTTTATCCTAGAAATTCTGATACTCTGCCTGAGCTGAAGAATCATGAAAGTATCAATGTGTATGGTTTCTATTGTACACATTGATAAGTAAAGGGCTTGTTGACATGTGACATCACTTGTCTTTATAGTGACTAATTACCAGACTATGATGTTCAGCATAGTTGGCTTCTGAACTTGTCTCTGCCACTGTCTTTGATGTAAAACAAGACGTGTAAACTCTCTATACCTCAGTTTGTCCATTTGTGAATTTGTTATGTTTTTTGCTACATGCTTTGCTGGGGAGCTGCCTGACTTTGTCCATTGATGGCTGTAAATTGCATTTGGACTGCTGGAACAGTTAATGAAATGTGTTAATATTTTCAGGTTGTTACAGTCTGAACGTAATACTATCATTCTTGCTAAAAGTATGCTTGCTTTGGTCATCAGTGTTCTTGACCCTCTACTCCATTCTTAAAAGGGGATGAGACTTTGGATCCCTTACGGAGATGGAGCAAAATGAGAAAACGATGTAAAGATGAACAACTTTCTCCCCTTCCTCTTGTCTTAAGAAGGCCATCAATCCAGTCTGTGTTGCCTTCATCACATTGTACTTCATGTCTGATGAAAATTGTAAATTTTAAGGAGTGTTTTAAAAGAATATAGGACTGGTTTGAAGGTGCTAAAAATTGAGATATAAGAAACAGTAATTGAGCAGTGTGAAGGTAGTTAGAAGGAATGGCTATGGAGATGAAAGCTAGATGAGGAAATTACGTGGAGTCTTAAAATATGGGAGGTAAGAAATGTGAAGCAGTGACAGTGTTTCACATGGGATGAAGAAGAACAAAGCAGAAAGTGGCAAGTGCCACTTGGAGGGAGGAGGTGTTTGCAGAACCATGATATGTAAGAGGTGGGAACGCCAGATGTGGAGGTAGAGAGAAAAGAATGGATTTATGAACGTCTGGAAGAGAGTCTGAAGAAACTGAATGTTGCGGTAAGGTAAGAAGGAAGCCTTGTGCAACCGTCAGCTGTAGTGAATGAAATAAGGTTAAGAACACAGAACTTAGTTTTTACGCATCAAGTTGAAGTTAGTGTGTGGGTGAGAGTGAAACCATCAGTTTAACCCATGGAGCACCCAAGGTGGTAAGAGAGTGTCTGCATAATTGTGTTGAAACCAGGGAAGTGCCAAATATCCTGGTCTGATAGCACACAGCAAGGCAAAGGAGGAGTAGAAGAGAGTGGAATTACCAGGATTAATGAAGAATCAGCTAGAAGAACTAGAAGAGACGCCAAGTAGATTTGTGTAATGTTTGGATGGACAGCAAGAGAATCGCGCAGGAGGAGAGTGATCGTGATCATCTACATGAACTGCAGGTGGGGTGTGAGCAACATAAGGATAACAAGCTTTAGAAATGACCAGAGAATAAAATCGGTAGCAATTTTAAAATGCATGGAACAGAGAACAGAAATCAGTACATAAGAGAAGAGAGAAAACTGAGAACCAGCCAGAGCATGTAGCATTTTCAGAAATATAGAGACAAATAAGGAAGAGAAAGAAGTTTTTTTCAGGATTTGAAAAAACCTCATAGCTGAGGTAGTCTGGGTAAGGAAGTAAAATAACATCAGAGCTGGGAAAGAATTTTACTTGCAGAATTTAATAATGGTATGATACATGATACAAGAAGACTTCACCTTGGTTCTTAAGACTGGGTAATGACTTTGTGACCTATTTTATTGATTACATGGCACATTGAGAACTTCTGTCTGAATTCCTGGCTGATTTACCTACTGGGATGCACCACAGTATTCCTGCAAGTCTGCCCCCTCATTGTCCAGCTTTGGGGCATGTTGGAACACATTGCAGCTCCCTTGTGGTCCATACACACATTTCTTTGCTGTGTAAACCAAGATGCAGGGACGAAGTGAACGGGATGCTAACCTGTACAGACACGAAACTGGACCTCAAAACACGCATGCCCTTCCAGGCCTGCAGAGGTGTCCACCTGAAGAAAGTGGAAGCCTATAGAGTTTGTTTACAGAGTTACCTTTCAGAGCAGATCTGCAGCCTGATGTTTCACATTTCAGTAAGTCTTTCTGCTTTGCTTCCATGGAAACTTGAAAGCAGAGGGGTGCTGTGTGTTGATAACAGGTGCTAGAAAAGCAATTAAACTAAGCAATAGCTTTTTAATTTTCATTTCAGATGGTGATGTAACAGTAAATTTTGAAACTTCAAATGGACACACCATAGCCATTGGTGAAGAAACCATACGGGAAGAAAATGTAGTAAAAGCCAGTGCAGATAATGGTACTTTATCAGAGAAAGCGTCGACACTGGAAGGGAAAAAAGAAGATCAGAAAGGTAAATAAACACCTTCTTCACACATTGTTTTTTACCTACTTAAAATATTAACATGTTCTTCTATTAACACCAATACATGATGTGAGTTCTGTTCTGCCACAAGGATGCCAGCAGAACCTGCCGAGAAGATAAAGACTTGTGAAACATCAGTATTTCATCACTGGTAGGCATGCCTTTTGCTGTGGGTATAGTAAGATCATAAAGAGAAGCATGGTCTGAGCATGAAAACGTGTGTAAGGATGTTTCATTTCTAAATTCAATGTGAGCCTTTCCTTCTAGCCATGGTAAGCTTCGGTTTCAGGTATGCCTTTTGCAAAAGAAGACACCGAGTGCATTTGCATCACCTTGCAATATTGTTGTAGGAGTGGCTCATGGGTTGACTATTCAAAAATATTTAAGCCACTTAAAAACCATGTATCATTTTGAAAGTAACCTCAGTGACTCATTCCTGCTGGTTTTCATTAAATCTTAAACGCTTGCAGCCCAGCTCTTCAGAAATATTCAAGGGTCTGTATCACTACCGCAAACTGAACCTAGGCCATTTATGGAAAATGTACTTGATGACTGTAGAGTTTTTCTATAGATGTATTGCAGTAAATGCTCCTAAATATTTAGCAGTCCTGGAGTCCATATTAATTTTAATACTTTTACTCAGATCTACCTTGGTAACAGCAGTTTGACTGAGTAAGGGAAAAGTAAAGATTAATGTGGAATCACAGCATTTGGACCAGTTTTATTTTCTTTCTCTAGCATCTTGAATAACGTAGCACTTACTTTCCCTGTCAAAAAGTGTTCTTAAATACTATTCCATTTATTGGATTTTCCTAGAGGAAAGAGCAAAGATAAGAAAGATCAAGAACTTCATGTCTGGCTGTAATACTGAGCAGCCTTTCCAATGTCTTCTAGTAACCTTACCTAGTGATGAATGAGCCTCTGGAGGTTGAGAGGGTCAGTTTGGCTAACACAAAAATTTGAATTCTTCTCTGAGCTATGTAAATCACTTAACTATGTAAAAAGTGGCTGGATGTCCAACGAGAACTGCCTTTCTTATGAGATTTCTAGTACTTCCTGTCTCCCAACAAGACAGAAATACACGATTAGCCTTTTTCATGGCATTTAAATACATCTATCTTTTGGTGCCAAGTAGAACCAGATGTGTATTGGGTCAGGGGAAAAGAGTTATAAAAGCCATGGAAAACTCCTTTAAAATGGTTCAGGTTAACTCTGGGGTTAGATCAGACCACTTATTATTTTATGCATCCCTAAATAGAGTCTTTTGGAACTGTCAAATCTTGGAAGTTTTCCTAAGGTACTGGTTTTTTTAGAAATGCACATTACTATGTTGAAATCCCCTCTAGCTGACTTTGCAGAATGCAGAACTCCAGTGAAGCAGGAAATGTTCAGTGTCTATTTCAAACACATCATTGCACTCTGCGCTCCCTGTATTTTGTGTTGACCTTACAGGGAGAAATTAAAAATTATTGCTGTACAAGAGTAGACTAAGTATGGAAGAATATATAGCTATCACTCCAGTCCCTCTCAGAAAATGGGGTATATATGGAGGACGGAGAAGGAAAACAAAAAATGAGCAAACTTGGTATTCTAGGCTACATAGAATGACAATATGACCATATAGAAGATGGAAAACACTTCAAGTATACTTCCCTTTTACATCTAGACATGAAGTTCTACGTGTAAACATCTTGAGTTCCCTGAAAAGGATCCAGATAGATTTATTGCAGAGGAATAGTCTGCCAAAAAAAGGTGTTAAGAATCAATTCCACACATCAGCAATGGTGTTACACAGTGCACATGCAGTACAACTCACTGTGAATACCCTTCAGTTATTCTTTACCTTACAGCACATTAAGGAGGAAGGTGAGCCAGTCTGTTGAACTCGGTGGAAGAGTAAGGCCCACTGCATCTCACAGGTGCATCCTGCCTGGCAGATTAATCCTCGGTGTTTTTTTTAGGGCAGATGCAGTATGTACGCATTACACCCACACCCATTGGCAGAGCAAGGAATGAACAACCACAGAATGGACATTTGCTGATGCTTACATAGCGTCATAATGAGAGCTGGAGCAGGAACACCTAGCTCAGTGTCCTCTGCTTGGACCATAAAACAGGCTGGTACTTCAGATCGTGACCCTCCGTCATGAGAGTTGAGACAGGTGCAGTGAATATTAGCTGGACAATTTAGAATAATGCATGCAAGGAGTTCATCTTTAGTGAGGCTAATGTGTTAGGTTTTTTAGAGTTGTGTATGCTTAGGTGTAAATCTTGAAGGAAGCTGTATACCCTTTCCGTGTTTCTAAGACCTAAAGATGATTCATTCTGGCTGGTTAGTAGTACACAGTGCTGCAGTTCCAACTCTGGTTGATTCAAAATGCTCCAAAAAATCTATCTCAGCCCTTGGAAGTTATGAGGTTATTTTAAAATGTTTTTATGAAATGGTGGCGGTCTTTTCTTTCTCTCTTGTTCAAGTGGGTCTTGAAAATGGCCTTTATCATATGAGTACGATGATGGCTGCTGGAGCTGGAAGCTTAAAAAGAACAAGTGATACAGGCACGTTGTGATAATACGGTGAGAGTTGGCAGCAACACATGGTAGAATGTGGAATATGTTATGAGTTAAAAGAAGTTAAATGAAAAAAGTTGTTTCAGCATGAGCCATGGAAATACAGTATCAACAAGGGCAAACAATAGGCTCAGCCATGCAATGTAAGAACGAGTTAAGCAGAAGGGAGTGAAGAAGACAACTCCTGAAAGCTGTTCCTGTGCTGCTAGGCAGTTCTATAAACCGCGTACCCATCTGCTGCCTGTCAGCTCACAGGTGCTTTTCATATCTGGTGAAAAATTCCCTTTGGTGATTTAATAGTGTAACTGTTACTGTTTGTAGTAATGATGAGATGTCAGTCATCCAAGCAGGGTATTTAAAAGGAAATTTCTCCTTTATGGCAGGATAATAAGTTTGTGACAGTTTTACATAAAACAGTTACTTGACGGATAAACTTTGCAGATGAGAAATGGGAGAAATCTTTTTCCTAGGTGATTTATTCACATTATGTTCATACTGGGTTGAGTTCTGAATTGTTTTGTTTTGACTAATAAAAGTCACTAGCATCTTCTGCAGAAAATAAAGAGCTGAACTGTAGCCATTCTCAGTGAGCGCTCTGGAAGGGGTGCAGAGCAGCAAGGGGGCAGGCAGCATGTCAGAGTACACCCTGCTTGTCTGGGCAGCAGACTGAACTGTACCATCATGACATCAGGCTCCTGACCTGTGACACTTGCCTGCAGTAGCCCCAGCAGACCCCAGTCTCCAGGTTCCATGTGGAGCATGAGCATCGCAAAGGGGATCCAAGGAGTCTCTGTGCCTCCTGCCCCCTACAGCAGCGTTGGAGAAGACCAAAAGCCACATCAGTAGAACAGATGTCAAAATTGTCACTGTTTGCCTCCCTAGGCGTGGGGACATAGCATGGTGATGTGGCATGCATGCTGCTCATTGTAAAACCTCCTGGTACTGTGTCAGAGATCATTTTCTCCTCTCCACCCTCCCAGGATGTCTCTGGCACACAAGATGTACCAGAGAACCCTGAGTTTTCATCTGAGTTCGGCTTGTTCAGTAAGGTCAGGTCTTACTCATTTTTACCGTGGCAAGCTAAATCTTTTCACGATTGTGGTAGATGCTTCCAGATTTCATTGTTAGCTTGGGCTTGAAGAAGTGAAAGGCTCAGTAACTGTTAGCAAGATACTACCTGGAAAAAAGTAATAAGAAATTTCCTTTTGCATACCATCATGTGCGGTGGATGCTGCTTTGATAAATAATTGCACTGCAGGAAGCTAGAGCTGTGTTGCAGGTGCTATAGGTGTTATGGGTGACATGGAGCATAAGCTTGTGAAATGTTCCTGTGTGCCATTTACAGCAGACTGATCGTCTCAGGTTTTCTTGTTCTCCTTCAGTGAAGGAAATGGTTTGTATTCCTGTTCCCAAATGAATTCACGGGATACATGCACATAATATTTTTTCCCCACAGGGTAACTAATATGAGAACTGGCAAAGGCTCCAGGTCTTAGTATGTTGGATTCAGAGGTTCTTTCCTCTGTACTCTGTTCTCCCTTAAATCTGCCATTAAATTTAATCTTTTCTTTTTCTCCTGGGTAACCAAAAAAACAAAAGTTGGAGGCACTCTGATATTATGAGTATGCATCATTGCTGACCAATGCATAGTTTGTCTACCAAGGACTGTTCTTCAAAGTAAAATTTTCTAGGTTCCTTCTCTGAGAGGTCTTCGCTTTATTTCCCCAAAGTGGAACAAAACCTGTTGAATTCAAGATCATAACCCTCATCTTCCAGCGTCTCAGACAGAAGCCTGCTTTCTCTCAGAAGACTAACCTGTAAGCCCGTGGCTGTGAGAAGCAAGGCAGACTTTTTCTTGCTGGCTCCCTATGCTCCTGAGCTCCATAGATCATCCATATGAGCACCATACATAAAAGGGTGGGGTTTTTGCCTGTCTCTCAAAGAATCTCTCGCTCAAGCTGAGTTATTTGCTGGCTAAACCCAGTTTTTCTAAAAACAGTATTATCTTCAGTTCATCACCTGAACTATGTAAATGAGACTGAATCCAAATCTTCTTAAAAGGAAAGCTACTCTAGATAAAGCTGTATTTGGATAGAGCCTGTCCACTGAGTTAGCCAAGCTGGCTTGTGCCAGTAGGGTGATGTGAGGAGCACAGGCTTTCGCCCACAGACAGCGAGCGGCAGAGGAAAGCTCCTGATTTGAAAAGCTGCTCGATTTTTTTGTCTTTTGTAGGAAGTACATCCTAATGTGGCTGTAGAAATAAGCTTGTAGATGTGATTTTAATGAACTAAGCTTTGAATTACTTGAGCGTATCTACACAGAAAGTATAAGGGAATGTAGGAGACCACGTCTTTCACTTTCTAAGTCTCCCATAGACCAAGGAATGGTGGGAGTGTGCAGCTGACAGTGAAGATGTATTAGGTATTCTCTCTTGATTTAACAGCTTACTTTTTATAAAAAAATTGGACAGTTAGCAATGTAAAATGGCATCCAGTGGATTTTTTTCTCTTTTTTATCTTGGAGCCAGTGGAAAATATCTGAATGTGGTTGCTTTAAGTGCCTTTCTCCCCTCTTCTGTTTTCTATGCTGTCTGTCACCAGGCCTCTCATGCATAGTGCTGTTGAAATCATAGAGTAAGATCTGGAAGGCCATAGATGTATAGATCTGCTCATCCATCTTCAAGAAGGATGAATTGAAAATTGCAGAGCATGCTGCGAGAAGCATCATGAGACAGCTGTTCTTGTTCAGCCTAGCAAAACAGAGCCTGAGAGAGCCCAAGTGCATTTGATGAATGTAACAAGTTGGTATATAGCCAGGAGAGAACATGGCTAAAGGACAATGCTGGCACAAGTAGAAAGGAATAAACAGTGGCTTGAAATACATTTAGACTGGAAATTAAAGGAAGTTTTCTAACAATTAGAATGGGTCTTTTCTTGAACAGAATTTTAGTAGCAATAGCAGGAAAAAAGCCGAGCTGGTTGGATCTGAAAGGATTTCTATGAGTTGACCACCTGCATCAGCACAGTCAATGAGTCCAAAAAAGACACAAAAGACACCTTGTCTTGCCCTGTGTCCCATGTTTCTGAATGACAGCTTCCTGAGTTTTGATTAATGAAAACACAGCTCTCTGCATAGGCTGGAAAGAAAACTCATGATTCACAAAACTCTTATTGAGTTTCATTTTGAAGGGAGTCATTCTGCAAAAGACAACAAATCATATGTTATTTCCAACTTCCATTTTACATAGTGTTACTCCACTCAGTTGTGCTCGTCTTCCAGGGGAAGGGTGCTTTGCATTTGATGTAGATTATATGTTTGTGCTGCAGCGCTACTGGTTTTCCATGATCTAGCTTCATGTCACTGCTATACCTGTATAAACAGAAATACCAGTACTGTATGACAAATTCCTGGGCTAGAGAAGCTGTGGTCTTCAGTTCCTTCAAAATTCATAAAAGTAAAGAAAAAATTCTTGTATGATACAACCCAGTCATGTATGGCTTCTGATACTATGCCCAGGATTTTCATAGGTCCATTTGATCCAGAGTTTGCAAAAGGTCTGGCATTTACCTTCCAAAATAAGTCATCTGATTTTCCAGTGCATATGGCATACTGGTATGTTTCTGAAAGACTTTGAGATTTGATGAGTCCCCACAGGAGCTGTTATATACTGAGTACTTTATAACCCTGATCATCATTTAGGTGTTTACATAAGAATACAGATTTCTTAAGAGTCTGTCCCCAGCCAGTTTCTGGGAACAAGAAAAATCTGGTCTCAAAGTGAGCTTTCTTGAAAATCTGGCCTTTGAAAATTTTTATTCTAAACATAAACATACTATTGATCCAAATGCTTAATGTAACATTAACATTTGCTTTGCTTTCCTATTTAAAGAGTAATTTATAGGCACATTGCTTTTACAGCAGATGTCTTGATCAAGGCAGCAGTGAATAAAAGATATTCCTATCTGATGGTCTTTTGGAGACCTTTTATTAAAAGGTCAGTTTGTGATGAAACAGATGTCTACATTAAGAAAAAAAAACAGCAATAAAAATACATTGCAGATGGTACTGAGGTGCCTGGGGGATTAGCTTGAACGATTATTTTGGCAAAAGATGCAAAATAAAGAGCAGGCATGAAGACCAAGGGCCCATATTCAAGCAGAATCATGTTGGGGAGGTACAATGGCAACGTAATTGTGTCCTGAGACATTTACAGACATTATACCATCCCTGTCACTGTTCAAAATCAAGCCACTGTTGCTGTTAATAGTCATTTGTATTACTACAGTACTTAATACTAGTTGTTTCTTGTAGTGTCTTACATAAATGCAGAAAACCAAAGAAAGTTCCAATGGACTTGCAGTAAAAGAGAGGACACTGTAGTTAGGCACTGAAAACAGGAGGGGACCAGATCAGGATAACAAGCACAATGCTGGCAGCCTAGAAATTTTCAGCTTTGGCATCACAGCAGAGGGGAATTTGAGGGAGGACAGTCAGTGAATGTTCACAAAGCTGGAGGGGCAGCAGACGCAAAGCAATGAAAAGCATCTGCTTCAAAACTTGGCTTGTCACGAGCAGAAGCTGATATAATGGACTGGTCAGGTAGGAACTGGAAATCTGTATCTCACGAGTAAATGAGAAACAATGGTTTGGGCAAGACAGACTGTCACTGAGGGCAGTCAGGTTGTATCTGATGAGATAAAGAAGATTAAGCTAACAAAGCTAATAAGAGATCGAGAGGGATGATATGATCAAAGGCAGTTATCTCCATCACAGCTTTCCTCAAGGCTATGAGCAAAAAGAAGATTCAGTGGTCAAAGCCAAGGGCATGTATATCATCAAGGGGCAATCAAGACTTAATGAGAGCTGTAACTATCTGAGCAGATAGGATGCAGCTGTGCAGAAAGAGTCTGCCAGTCTTTGGTGCAAGGTACATGTAACAGTATCGAAAGCAATGTCCTGGATAAAGAGATATCACAGTGATGGCAAGGTATTTCAGTTAGAATCAATATTATGGAAATTGCTCGTTTTAATCACAACTGAAGTCTGCAAGTGAGAGCTTTGTGTGAATGAACTGTTCCAGTTTTGGGTTTCATTTATAGTTTTTAGTTATTTCTATAAAGAAAATTTGAAAATTATTAGTTGTTTGTCACTAAGATGTGTTTATTTGTAACTAAGTAAAACTTTAGCCTTTTAGTACTTTTTTCCTGAATCAGAAGATAAATTCTAATACATGTGATTTAATCAGTTATATAGTTTAATGACTGCCTAAGATTCTGAATAATTACAATGTATTATTTTAGAATATGGTGAATGGTATATTTCTTTTTACTAGGTTTTCTGTCCTGTTTTAATATTTTCTCTACTAATATGACTGGAATCAAAACATGGTAATGGTGTATATAAGTACACAAGTTTTAAATTCATTCTTACTAGTAAATAAAGTTTTAGTATGCTGGACCCGTAAGTAAAAGATATATATATTCTTTCATATAAAATTCTTCTATTTGTTTCTGATCATCTTGTCCTTCAAGATCTTCATAATACAAAGTCTTATCTTCTCTTGGCATGTTTGTTATTGATGGAATTAAAATTTTAACATGTCCTGCTTTTTCAGAATTAAATCAGTTTTTCAACTTTGAACGAAGGTAGGTAGACTTTCACAAGGAGTTGGGTTTTGCTATAACAGAAGAGAGCAAAATGTAACAATTATGTATGTTTCTTTCTTCTTCCCAAGTCTTTCTCTGGAAAACAAAGAGGCAGTACCAGAATCTGTGCTTGAAAGGTTCTGTTTGAAAGCTGTAAAAGGTTGCTATGCAGTGGTTCTTGCAAAACCTTAGCAAAAACATATTAGTCTGTAATGGGCTGGAAATGAAGGAGGAAGACACTGGACAGTTAATGTTAATTCCTTCTGTTTGCAAAGAGACATACGCGCGCATGTTGCTTTTAGTAACTGCAGTGATGCAGTAGGTTCATGTTAAGAAGCCTTGAGCTAGAGGTTGAAGAGGCTTTGTTTCTGAGATCAAGAATGTCATTGTTGTCCAACATGTTGTTTTTCATCTACTAAACTTAAAATGAAAAGGTGCTGCTTATCTCTTGGGAATCTTTTACATGGGAAGGAAGAAGCTGGGAGCAGCCATTTAAGGTGTGTAAGAGTGAGGCTGTAACAGGAGCATACTGCAAGAAATGAATTGGTTTCTCTTGAGTGACAAAAGAGGCTTACAGAACTCCTTGAAATATTTGCTTGGCTCCTTTCTTCCCCAGCCACTGTAGTTTAGTGACATGCAAATAAAGCCCATATGATTCTGATGGTATGCTCTTGCTTTTATAATATCCTTTTCCTGGAAGATTGGGGAAGGCTATCTTGAGACCAAATGGGCACAGAGTTGGTTTAAGTGAATAGATAAAGATTTCCATCTGGGAACAACTAGTCTTACAACCATAGTCATTATATTGCAAAATTTTATGTTGACTCTGAATGGCTCACCTACATTAATGTTGCAGTTGGCATTAGGTGTGCGCTTTTGAAGTGAATTTCCTGGTCACCCCCACTTAACTTTCTTTGGTTTGCGGAGCACACAAGCCAGATTTCTTTTGGATGAAATGAAGCCAAAAGATGCGTTCAGGAACTTGTGCTCCCACCACTGCTGTGCATGCAGTCTACAGAACTAGCCTGAAGCTAGTCCAGAGTCGAGTCTCCTGCAGCGCACATGGTAGACATTGATTCCTCAGTTCTACTTTCTCAGAGCCATCTCTATTGCACAACACAATGTAGATGCACTCCAAATTCCAGTTGACTAAGGAAGAATCAGCAGATTCTTGCAAGTGCAGTCTTGTAACAGTACCCAGAGAGCTTGTAGGAGAGGAGGGCATTTCCGTGGCAAACGGTAATCCTGTCTGATTTAGCTTCATCTCTTTCTGAAGAGTAGAAATACCCTGGGGAAGATTCTCAAAATTAAGTTCCTATGAGCAAGCAGTCTGCAGTTTAGGAAACTGAGTTGCTTCAGGCGAAGATTTCAGCTGCATAGCCATATTTGAACCCGTGACTGAGAGTGGCCCTGTTCGTTCAGATTCATGTGAATCTGAATTCTATAGCTTGTTGATCTCAGAGGGCTGGAATGAAGCCAGGGGAATTTGTTAAGAGGAGTAAATGACGTTTCCCTTGTTTTGTTTGCAGCAAGCCGTCTAGTTGGCGGTACTCAACGTTAAGGATGATCCTTGGAGGTCTAGAATAGATGAGACTGAGAGAAGTGCCAGGCAGAATCTTCCATGAGAAGGACTTGAATTGAGGCCAACGGTAATTTTTTTTCTGAGATAATACTTAATAAGCGGCAGAAGATGAAGAAGTATCTCCTGATTCCCAAGAGCTCAAGCAGCAAAAAGTAGTCATTGTTGTCAGGCTTGCTGTTTGAATGTATGTAGCATATGTCTGTGTCAGTTGGCTTCTGTTCACTTTCTTATCCTTAGAGAGCACAGCTGATCACTGCCTAGAAATACTGGCATCCCATGCTCCACCACTACCCAAGCCTAAGCCTAAAACTAAAAAAGCTCCGCTACCACCAAAAAATGCTATTGCTGCTTCCACCACCACCAGCCATAAGAGTAACGAAGCACCTCATGCTAAAAAAAAGGGAAAGGCTCCTGCTAAGCAGCCTCCTCTCCCACCACCCAAGCCAACAAGTCACAGTGCAAATCGAGAGGCTGGTGAGTACTGCACAGGCAGTGCCAATTACGGCGGGTGCATGTGCATGGGGGTGCTTGGCTTGGTCTTACGACAACTTCTGCCTTTTTACGTAGCAGCGTTACTGAAGAGCATGCCATGGATGTTTTTAGCTAGCCTGCTGCTGAGCTCTGGTTCTGCTGTCTGCAAACATCCCAGACAACAGACAAATCACTTTGCTGTTTAATGGATGTATGCACAGCACCAGGCACATCAGAGGTGATAGTGAATTCCCACTTCACGTGTGAAGACTGGCAACAAAGTGACCCAGAGAACTGCTGAAGAATCAGCAGGGGAAAAGGGGATTTCTGAAATCAAACATGAGTTGCCCAGAAATAAAGCTACTTTGGTATTGCTGTAACTTTCTGCTGGAAATATCTACTATTCCAATTAATTTGACAAGATTGCAAGATTTTGAAGAGGTAAAGGATAAAACCATGAATACATCTTCAAAGACTGTTGAGTAGCAGTTGTTTTAGCTGCAAAAAACCTCCAAACAAACCAAAACCCTCAAACAATTATAACCATTAGAAATGGCCAGGCTTCCCTGAGCTGGTTGATGGCTTCCTGTGATTCTAAATACACACTGGAATGTCAATCATCAGGCACATAGCAGATGTGTATATCACTATGCTTTTAAACCAAAATTCATCAGTGATGCTAGATTAAAAATTATAGGTAGCTGTTCTTAAAGTACTGATCTCAAGTTTGAATCATCGTAATTTAGCTGATGACCAAAATTAAAACATCCAAATATAATTTGAACACAAGCAGTATTGTGATGAATGGACTGTATATATGCATTGGCAAACTTATACAAGCCTTGTGTTTTCAATCCTCTGTCAGTCTTTGAAAGCCCTTCAGTCCCTCCAGTTTTCTCTCCAAGTATACCTCTTTATAGCTTGTACACTTTGGCACATTTGGTATTTGAAGCACAGAGAAGAGGACTGTTTGAAAACATTGCAAAATTGCTAGAGTTACAATAATAACTTTGCCATAAAATATCCATTAACTTGGTATTAACTGTCCCTACTACATCAGACGACTACAAGAATAAACATTTTGAAAACACAGAATTTGCTGCTTGTATTTCACGTGCAGCTGGAAAACTCAGCTCTTCCTAGGAGAAGGAACCTTGTAACAGCAGACCTTTCAGAAATGAAATAACCCATCACATAAAGAAATGTTTATACCAGTGGTTGGTAACAAGCTTTCAGGTAGCTGAGTTCTTAAATTAAAATACTTTCAGAGTCCAGATTTGTCTTTTAGTAACCTTGCTTAAATGTCATGCAGTGGTTGAGGCCATATGGGTGTAAAATATATCGATATATCTCTTATATAAAATAGTACCTATTTTACTGGTAATTTCTTTCAGCGTTAAAAGTACATCATGTTCATTTGAAGTGGGCCAATACTTAATAAGTTGAGCCAATTGGGAGAAGTATTAGTACGAGAGGTTTGTCAGATCCCCATGAAAGTGAACACATGATGCAGTCAGTGATCTGTGGCCCTCCTGAGGGCACAGCAGCAGGTTTCCAAACTGAAATAGTGGAACTGGGAGAAGGGGACTTAAACATAGGCATGGACATGTGCCGAAAGGCAAATAACCATGAAATTTTTCATTTAATCGAAGTTCAAATCTGCTACTGAAAAAGAAGCATGACATAAAATTGTCAGCCAGCCCAGTCAAAAGCAACAATAGCAACAGCACTTTTGATCCACGTGAAAGTGTAGGGGGCTTTTCTCTGGAAAAAATTGTTCAAGTTTCTGTATCCGATTGCAGGTCCAGAAAATTTCTGAGAATAATGTGAGGGTGTTTTTCAGTGGAAACATTTCTTTGCATTTTACCAGCCACAATTATAGTGTGGCTGTGTGTTTGTATTATGCTGGCGTTCTTAAGCGTAAGCATGTAACTGCTCCTGTCAGCCTCCAGCCTGTGTTGAAGTGCTTTGCTGGATTGGACCCAGCGCCCTTTCTTACTACTACCCACTTACTCAGTAAGGTTTCTGCTAAATAATACACAGGTTGGAGCCACCATCTATTTCCACTGCAGTTACGAACTGCTGCCTGTACCATTTCTCTGCTTCCTTTTGATTTGCTGGTGGGTTAAGTCAGTGATGTGTACTTGGTGTGAATGATGAGTGCAGCATCCATAGATTCGGTGCGGTGCCCTTCACAGTCGCCTTGCAGCACAAATAGGGACACTGATTAGCCTAAAGTTTCTGTGGATTTTTCCAGATGTACTGAAAGCCTCACAGCACTCTCAATGTTTATAAACTGTAACACTCAGCTACAGAAGAGAACAGTATAATGTTTGAATTATTTTCCATCTTCTTTGGGACTGAGAACAGTCTCACTGTGAAAGCTATTTTTATAGCATGAGCTTATTACGGCCAGTATCTGTATTTTGATTCTATCCTAATCTGCTGGAGTTTTGTTTTTATTTAAATGCTTATAAGTAAAGTAGGCCTTTCAGCAGATTTCTATTACAGCTTTCTGTTTTACTCTGTAAGCTTAGCCGCAAGGCTGCTGTGTAGTTTTATAATGCTTTCATTTGTTCTCTGGAGGTTAATGCTTTTTTACTACAGCAGAAGTGTTTGAGTTGGATGCATTTTGATGAAAAAGACTGAGTCATAAGATGGTTGTCATTTCTATTGCTTTTTAAATGAAAATCAGAAGTTTGAAGTTCCCAATCCAGATGATGGGTGCATCAACACAGCAATCAGAAATGTGGCTGGAATGCACATGGGCATGCAGGCTAGCTGAAATCACTTGCAAACTTGGGCATTATACATATATGCTTCAATATGGTAAGTATCACAGGATTAAACAGCAGCATCACTGGCCAGCTCGTACAGCTGGTGTCAAAACCTTGTTTCATTATGTTTTCAAGGCTGCCTGAGTTGGTCACTGGTAAGGTGAAGACCTCCAGTACATACAGGAGGCCTTCAGTGCCTCCTCCCTTCTGGAGATCATTTATGCAGAGTGAGATCTGACAGGTGTTTTCTGCCTCTGTTTTATGAACGTGCCCAGCTGGACTTGAAAGTATATCTTGTTTTGCTGTCCCTCTGCTCTTGCCATTAACTAGGAGCACACCACTTGCAATAACACTGTGAAAGGTAATTGACTGATACCTGTAACAGTCCTGAGGTGTTCATGGAAAAGCATAAGGAAAATCATGGTGTTCATCTAGTGCTTAGACCAAGAATTCACATAATAGAAAAGGTCAGGCGGTTTTCTCTGTCTGATAGCAATTTTTTTAAATAGGGCACTAAACACATAAGTAGTGGGCTTTCTAGAGGATGTCCAGGCAAGTTGTACAAAATGGGCCAATGCAGAATGCTAGAATCAAACTATCACCCATTTGTAAGGTTGATCCCCTGCACTGTTCTTGAGCAAGTATTCATTGCAGGTTTTTCCACTGTAAAGGTGAAATTTGAACTGCAATATTTATTGTCTCAAGCATATAGATGAAGGATTGTAGAAATACTGAGTGTAATTCTTTTCAGTTTTTAAGTGTGAACACACATCAATCCACACAGAAAGAACAGTGCAAAAACTATATAGTTGCAAGACCGTGAAATGCTTTTTCTTTTCTTATTTTAGCGGGTTCCTCTCATGCAAAAAAACCACCAGTCTCGAAGTCCTCTTCATCACCATCTCCTTCGTCCACATCATCTCATCCCAAAGCCTCTAAGGAGACTTCCAACAAATCTGGCACATCAGGGACTCCCAGGGGCAAGAAAAAACCTGGGAAACAGTCAGCCCCACGAACAGCGCCAGATGGGGCTGCTTCTTCCCCCTCAGGTGCCACAGCCAACAGGTTGGAAGCAAAGGCAGAAAAACCTGAGCCTGAGCAACCTTCCATAGTAATTTCCAAAACAGAGGATGGAGACCAACTGAGCAAGCTCATTGTCCCCCCTCCTCCCACTGCTGCCCCTCCTCCGCCTCCACTTCCACCTCCTTTCCCTGCTGCAGCTGGTCAGCCCGCTGTCTCCTCGGATGCCCAAGATGTGTCAGATGGCTGCATGGCAGGACCAGCTGTCCCCGGATCGGATACTAAACTTCTTCTCCAGACCGAGCGTGGCACAGACGAGGGCCTGAGCAGTATGGCCCTAGACAGCAGTGCAGATGCTAGTGGAGAAGACACAAAAAGGTAAGGCAGTGTGGCTGTTGTAGGGGGGTGGTAAGACCCACAGCCAAGAAAGCCACCTTTTTTCACGTGAGGGACACTGTAGGCACGTGGGATCTCTTCTGTTTCTTCTGCTGACTGGTAATAGTTTGTGTTGCATCCCAGCACAGTTTGTTTGTTGCCCATGCCTTTGAGCCATTCACCTGCAGAACCTCATGTTTCCCAGGTCATTGCTCATAACCTGCCTCCTGCTTCGGTGCATGGCTTAATGTGACCACTGCAGTCAGCAGCTGAGCTAGTAGCTGGTAATACTTTTATTTCTCTCTCATAAAGGCAAAGAAATTAAGCTGAATAACAGGGAGCTTTTACTTTTTTTGTGGGTATTGTTCAATATCCCAACTGCTAAAGCTCTCAATTCAATAGCCAGATTTACTTGCACACTTGAAAATGACAGTTTCAGGCTTCGGTTAGTAGGTGTTTGGTCTGTCACTTACTCAGATACTATAAAGTCTGGTCAAGAGAAAGGTCATAATTACATTTTTTAAGCAAAATAATTGGCAACGAAAAAGAAACTGGCTTATTAACCTGTCTTTTCCCTGCCATGAGAAGCAGCATCTTTTGTAACAACCCAGGAGGGTTTAGTCTACCTGTTAGTGGCCTATAGACTTTCCTTTAAACTCTTGCTGGTGTGGCTGTGCCAGCATTATGCTCCTGTGCTGCTCCTCCCCTTGCTCTACCCTTCCTTATATAAAGATTTTCCCAAGGCAAAGGGCAATCTGCTGCTGCTTTCCAATGGGCATCAACTTTTTGGACTCGGCAGTAAAACTGTTTTTACAATAGAGTTAGGCTTCCAGAACAGGAAGCTTTGCACTCCAATCCATTTTCCAACCCACTCCTCTCACCCACAACGCTATGAGCTGTTTTTCTTTTCTTAGTAGCTTTTATGTACTGTTGGTGCCATCCCACAAGAAATTAAAAATAATTAGGGTTTTTCTTTATACAGGCTTTGCAGCATGTCATTCCAGATTGCACCTTTTTTTCCTGACATGCATAAAACCAGATACGTGTACATATCTGTATACTTTATATATGGTTTATATATATGTGTGTGTAAGTTTTTTAGAAAGAGAGAAGTCAGTTTGAATAACTGAACTGAACTTTTCATACTTGCTTATACAGCCTGTCTGCCATTTGTGTTACGTGCTGCTTGCATTTATGTGACACCCTGTCTGCTTGTGAATTAACAGCTTGGCTGCCAAAGAAGACCAAGAAGCAGAGGCACCTGACCAGGCACACTCTGAGCTGGTGGAGGAGGCTTCTGATGCTGCTGCTCCTCCTGAGAGTGAAAGTAGCAGAGAGAGCCACAGCAGTGACTCGGACTCTGATGGGCCAATACTGTACACAGATGACGATGATGATGATGATGACGATAATGCAAGTGCTGAAAGTAAGCGTCCCGCAGAGAACTTGCAGGCTACCTTGTGCCCATTTCATTACGTGAGTGTGCCTGAGCCATGCCAGTGTGAAGTAAGGAGAGGTACGGCTGCATGGGATGGTTCTACATGGTTTAGTGTTTTACCGCTGCTGAGAAATGAGTGTCCCACTTCTCCCAGACAATTATGACCAGAAACCTGCTGAGGCCTATGCAGTGGTGAGAGCAGATCAAGCATTGCATGGATGGGAGTGGAGGTGGGCGAAACAAGTTCAGAAGCACATGAGGATGGAACAAGGCCTCCGTGGTAGGGTATCAGCAAGCCATTGATTTGGCTCACCCATGTCATGAAGCTCTACCCATAAAGCACCAGTGTGCCTTAAAAAGCACCATGTTGTGGAGCTGTACCTTAAAGCACATTGAATTGCACTAGAGATCCCAGAGTTTCTTGTGTGAGTAACAGGCAGTGGTGGATGACAGAGGAAGCCCATCAGTCAGCAGCTTCACTGAAAGTCATTTGTTCCTCTTTGATCAGGATGTTTTAAGCACTGGAGCATCTGAGCAGACACAGCAGACCACAGTGGATTACATCTAAGTTAACAGCTTTGAAATTTCATCCGGGGTCATGACTATATCATCACCCTAATTTGGTAGAAGCCCTTGCTGCTGCTGAAGGGGATTGTCCTGCCTGTCTTCTGCCTGATCCCTGCTCCCAACTGTTCATTCTTCCTTTAAGTCAACGCTCATGATTATTTTTGCAGCGGTGCCCGTTCTTGAGCTGATTTGCAATCGAATCAGGCCCCCTAGCCAGCTCATGCGGAGGCCACAGCTTTGCTGGCGCAGAGGAGGTGGCACCAGCAGGCCGTCAGGGGTGGAGGGGAGGGCAACGCGGCCTCTGCCATCTGCAGGGTGACCTTATGTCAGAATAAAATGACCATCGAACCATGGCTTGGGGACCTTGCTGGCAGCTGATCAGGAGGAGGCACTTCGCTGTGCTTAGTGAAGGCCTGAACGTGAAAGTGCTGTGTAGTGAAGGGGGGTGAGGGAAAATGAGTGTGTTGGGTCTTTTTTGTCCTTGGCCGCTGGCGCAGCAGAAAGTGAAGTGACGGATAGCTCGAGAGGCTGAAGTCATCTGCAGTTCTGCATTTGGTGTGAACACAATCCAAAGTGGTAGCAACCAAAAATTCATGTGTTCAGACAGCAGAACGGTGTCTTATGAGAAGTCAGCTGGGAGCCTTTGTTCTAACCAAACTGCCTTACGTGGTGAAAATCTGCCAGCCTAGGACATATGTAGCCACCTCTGTCAGCATATCAAGAGACGGGAAGGACTGAAGGCAATGAAAAATACCCTTCCTTCCACAGCTGGCTGAAGCTAATGCTGACAGAATTGCTTGGCCTTTGTCCCTACTGTGTCTGTTCTGTGGATGAGCAGATTGCTTCAGTGCCTGGGGGTAGCTGCCCAGGTTATTTTACAAGCACTCAGAGCACTTTTCTGACCTGTAGTTTTTGTTTTAATTTACAAATCACTTAAAAGATGAAAAGCACTATACAAGAACTGAGTGGTACTTCATTGAAAAAAAAATTGAAAGAATGAGGGAAATTATGACAGAATGAGACTAAACCATTTAAGGCTGAAGAAAAAGAGCGGCAGGTTGCTAAATATACTAAGTAGATATATAAAACGCCATGTAATGTGTCAGACTTCAAAGGCACTTAAGTGTAGATTTGTCATTTTTATCCAAGCACTTTGCAGATGACAAGTGATGTTTTTAAAACTCTTATCAATTTGGCTGGTAGCTTTTTCATCCAAGCCTTTCAGCTTTTTATTGTTGTGAAGTGAGCTAAAACTATTTTTCTTTTGATATTAATTAAAATTCCTCTCCTGGATGTGGGAATAAGGCTGCTTTTGGGAAGCTATTGAAGGTCTTACTCGACAGTTTGTATCGGTAACCTAAGCATGAATGAACTAAACCTACCCTCCTCCTCCTTTCCTCAGGCTCTTTGGCAAGTAAAATTCGTCGTAGGGATACTCTTGCTATCAAACTTGGCAACAGACCATCTAAGAAAGAATTAGAAGACAAAAACATCTTGCAGCGTACATCTGAAGAGGAGAGGCAGGAAATCAGACATCAGATTGGAACAAAGCTAGTGAGGTACCAGTCACAGGGTAAATGTGGTTTCACTGGGCGGAGGTGGAGGAAGAAAATCAGGAACACTGGGTTCACCTGTCAATGCAGCTCAATAAGCGGTGCAGGATCTTTGCGGTACAACTGTCTGGAAAATCAGTATTTTTATTTCTCACAAAACTTTTAAAATGTCAGTAATGCATTTTTATTCTGCAAGAAACAAATCAGAGCTTCTGGGGTTTGGGGTTGTTTGGTTTTTCTTAAAAAAAAAAAAAAAGGAAGAGGATAAGAGTGACTCCGTATAATTAGTGCCATGGTTCAATTTTTTTCTCAAATTAATTAGCAAGGACTTGCACTTGTATATACCCATCTCAGACAGAGTAATAGTTCCTGACACACAGAGCATGCCTGTGCATGGTCATGCCTTCTGGCCCTCCCCATCCTCCTCCTGCTAACTCCTTTATTATTCATGTGCTGTTTGCAGCAAAAGAAGCAGAGGGAGGCTGACTTCGTAGGTCAGTGTTTAGTGTTTTACTGTGCCCAGCTCTGAGGCGTGTCTTTCTCATGCTGTTCAACTGCTGTGGCATAAGTGTTACTTTCTCTTTCTGGACTTGGGAACATCGCATTAAAAAACCTAATTTTCATTTGTGTTTTTACAAGCTTTTTTTAAAAAATCCTCATAAATGTTAATGTTGGCTTGCATGGTCTCTGAATAGACTACAACATGTCTGGATCTTCCCAGACCTGTCCTTGTTTCTCTTGTGCTCAGAAATGTTGTCCAGGCAGATTTGGAGAATGTCCTGTGTTTGTTGGAGATTCCCCTATGTTGGGTAGTCCAGCTGGTACTGCTCCAGTACAGAGTACGGCCACCCTGCATCAGCACTGGGAACACGAGCCGAGTTGCTCTGTGAACCGGGTGGCTGGCTGTAAGTCGTTTATTTCATCTTCTAACCTGTGAGAGTGGCACATCTATTGTGTAGGGCCCAGGGGTCATTTTTCTTCTGCTAATAAAGTGGTGTGGTTGTTATCACCACTTTCCTGAGCAAATCCAAGCTCCAGTGATCACAGCCTGCTTGTTGGTTCTTCCTCAGGGGCTTGAACTGCAGAAGCCGCTCCGGTTCCTGCCCTGAGCTCCTTGCGCAGGGACGTTGCTGGCTCTGCCGGGAAGCTGGCACGCTCCCTGCACAGCTCTGCTTTGGGGGCAGAAGACAAGGTCCGTGCATGTCAGGGCTGTGCTCGTGCCTGAAATCACAACCAAGTTGGACGCCAGTTCCTTAAAAATTCCTGTTGTGGTGGTTGGCACTTGGCAGCATCGAGGTCTGATGGGAAACCTGTTCTCACAGCTCGGTTGGGGTCAGGTCAGGTCCCAGCCTGGGGCTTCCCACAGCAGAGCTGGGCACCTGTGGTAAACCTGCTGGCCCTCCCCACCGAATCTGAAAGCCCAAGCTTGGTTCGAATTGGACGGGTTTCATGAGGCTGAAGATAATCCATAGTGAACTGTGTGAGGTTCGCTGGACAGAGAGGCGTCAATCTTTAACAAATTTGCAAAATGAATTTTACTGCTGAAATTTTTGTTGCTCCATTTCTCAAGTGAACAAGTGAATTGTTCAATAAAAGTAGAGACAACATCAACCATGTTCTCCACTATACAAACCAGAAAATTATTATCTTCATTGTTTGAGGGTTTTTAATGGCGTTTGCTATATATAGGTAGCTAAATCAAATTAAGTTCCAATTAAAGCTTCCATTTGCATTGTATGTACAAATCAGCGAGGAGCACCCAGCTTATGTGGTTGTTTAAGAAAAAATGAATAGGATTTGCATTCAGAATATCTGAGAATAATCTTATAATTGCACAAGTTACCATAATGATGGTGCCTGGAAACACAAAAGGTTTCTGAATTCTTTCATAAAATTATACCTGCAAACAAGGAATTAAAATGTGTTCATAAAATTTCTGTACTATTATGGAAGTATTAGTTATTTATGAGTTCAAGTGGCAGTAGCACATCTTTTAAAACAAATGTCCACTTGGTACTGAGGTTACATGCACAGTTATAACTGGAAAGTACCTGTGTTGTTGAATACCTCTGCTGGTGAAGAATAGCGCGGCTATATGAGAAACACCTTTTAAGCTGTATTACAAATAATACATTATATTTATTATATATATTTATATATATAATAATAAATTATATATGTAATAAATTATATATAAAAATGAATAATATTTAAATATATTTATATATTACAAATAATAATGTATTATTTAGAGCTGGTTTCAAATCAGTCACTTTTCCTTTGTTCTCACAGGAGACTTAGCCAGAGGCCTACGACTGAAGAGCTAGAGCAAAGAAATATCCTGAAGCGTAAGTATTTTATTAGGTTTCAGCTAGTATTTACTTAGAAAGTGAACATATGTTGGATTTGTAAGGAAGCCTATTGTTGTTGCTCCAGTGTTAGATCCATAACTGGGGAAAAATTATAGAAAATAATGTGTCGAGACTAGATTTACATACTAACCTGTAGTAGTAGCTGTGAAAATTGAATATATGCAATATGCTGAATTTTGCTTATCACAATCCCACTTCTTGAAGCTGGTCCCAAAGAGCAGGATTGACTTAGGCACCCCTAAGAAGTAGTTCTAGGCTGGCTGAACTTCTGCCTAATTTTTCTGAGGAGGAGGAGGAGGGAATATCAGTAAGAAGGCAGAGGTGGGATAAAAGGGCAGAGGTTGTAAGGAGTAGAAAGAGGAAAGGTGAAGTGTTCAGGGAAAATGAATAGGTATGTGCTGCCTACTTCAGCATGCTGGTCTTCCTATCCACTTCTCACATAAATGTCTTCTGTACTGAAAACTGCATGAAACAATCTCACTGAATATCTCCCTGTTGATTAAATCCTTCCTTAGTATCCCTGCTGAAAAATTTCAGTCTATGACTCAAATAATCAGGGGCAAAGGAATGAAGTACATTGGATGTTTACCCTCTATACCTATTCTCTCATTTACTTCTGTTGGTTTTGTTCTGAGGCTGGCAAACATTTCAGAACAGGCATTGTTTATCTTCCTTTATGAATCTTTCCATGATATGGATGTTATCTAAACACATACTGTAACATTTGCCATGCCCAGCTCCATCTAGCCTTCTGTTAATTCTGCAAGGGTAGCTGATGCTTAAGTAGAAAAAATAAAAAAAATGCACATGCAAGTCTTTTACATACAGCAACAGATCAAAAAATCTCATCTCTTTGTAAAGTGTAAGAACTTTCCACATTGATGAAAGAGCAGGTATAATGCTATTATTCCCATCGATCATTCAGAAAAGTTGGAGTTCGTCTGTACAACCCTGGTGCACTACATCCTAACAGAAGGAAAGAAAAGAGAATTTACAATGACAAAGGCCATAGACTGGTCAGTCTGTCATCTGCCCAGGCCAGCAAATCAGGGAGACACAGCAATGGCTGGCTTTCAGGCAACCATCCATGCTAATAAAAACCTACTTGTCCAAGCTCTCAAAAGCAGATCGTGCCATGTCTCACTGACAAGGGAAGCTACAGTTCATGCATTATGGTGCACAGGAGAGGGGCCAGGGAAATCCTGTCCAACACATAATGTGAATAGACTTTCTAAGACTGTAATTTCTGGATTTATAGATTGTGTAGATAAATAAAGATAAAATCTGAAATATGAACTTTTTTTGTATGACAAACCACTCATGTTGGACTACGTGAGAAAGGTAATTCCAAAATATTTCTGGTGGGCCAGGATATGGCCACTGAGCTGGGAGCACCATCTGGGCTTCCTTACTACCTTCTCTGTCTCACTCATCTTGAGATAACTAACCTAGCAGCGAACCTGTGATATCTTTAATATCCCTTTTGCCATTGTTTATTCCAGTCACTGTTTTTGCAATAAGTAGCTCAAGACTGGAAAGCAGTTAGTAGATTTCTCCTCCTGTTTCAGGTTGTTTACTTTAAGCTTTTGGACAAGTACCAGGCTTTGCACTCAATGCCTCCCGCCATCCTCCCCTGCTGCTGCCAGGGGCTGTCTTAAAGCAGCAAGGGAGAGCAAAATATAAAGGCTGGGAAGCAGCATTATAAATCACAAAAAAATCAGAGTCATTGGCGAGCACATGGAGAGGTCAAAACTGCTTTTTTGCTCATCGCTGAGATATAAAATATTTCACAGTGACAGTGATCTGTAAAAACCAAAGCAAGCCAGGGTTTGTGGTGACAGTCTGACTCAGAGCCCTTTCAGGGTGCAAGTTCTCTCTCAGCTCTAAGGCAGTCATATTATTTATCAAAATTTTTACATTCCCTTCCTGTGGATCATTTGAAATTGTTTACATCTCTTAAATGCCTTTGTTGTTGTAGGCAGCTTTTGTGAATAAGCTGTGATTTCTTTCATAAAGCTTCCTTCCTCCTATTTTTAAGCAGTAGATGGGGAGAAGGGATTATATTACTGCACAGATGTAAACTGCAGCTAGGGGAAGGTATTGTTTTGAGTAATATTTATCAGCCTTTGAGGTTACATTAAGTGGTAAAGGTCTAAATGTTTACTTGAGAGTTAAGTTCAGCCCAAATCTTTTAAGAGGTTCAGAAAAAGTCTGTGTTTTTTCCTTTTCTGTATTTCCAGTTAGCAAGGAAATCTGTCTTACAAGAAGTTTTGTTTAGATAATATTTCCAGATAAACCAGTTACTGAAAATCCTGTGACCGAGTATGATCACAAGATGTTGCAGGCGGATTTCTATAAAAACAATTTGGATAAAACTATCCCAGCTTCTGAGTCTTCACACACTAAAACAAAGTTATGATAACTCAAGAGTCCACTTGAAGGAATAGATAAAACCCTGTGTTTTTAATAAAGACAGGTTTCTTGTGTACTGTCTTTGAGCCACTAGTACTATAGCATTGCATTATGGCAAAAAACCTTTTTATTCCTCCAAGAATTTTGAATTAAGATAACTGTATTTTTTTCCTGTATTTGTAAGGGACAGTGAACTTTTTGTGCTGTGCACCTGCATGCCTGCCAGTACTGGCTTTGTAGAAGATGGGTTTTAGCTCTTGATGCTAGTTAAGGAATATTAATGGTTATCTTTGCTTGTAACACTAGGAAAGAGAAACTGCTTTGTGCATTCCAGAGCACTGCAAAAGGCAAGCACTTTGTTTGTCTTTTCTTTCTCTTTCCCTAGCAAGCCCACAGAGAAGTCTAAACATAGCTAATCCCATAGGGACACAATGGAAAGTTCAGTTTTATGCCCCAGGACTACTCTCTGGTCAAGAATGGGGCAGTCCTCAGGCAGAACAATTTCTCTCTTTTCTCCTTCTGCTATGAAACAAATATCCCACAGAACAGAAGGTGACCAGATTTAATGCGGCAGAAGTTGCAGGAGCAATAATGTATAGATTCTGGGAAAGTTGCTTTTTCAGCTTCGACTGGTGGGTTGTTTAAACTCAAAGGCCATAATAAATGAGGCTAAACAAAATTGTTTCAGTCAAGAGTCAAACCCAGTCTGACCTCCTAGGAGCTGCAGGCCGGGAAGGAGGGAAACCATAGTTTTGCTGGGAACTAACTGGAGATTCCTGCAAGCAAAGGGTGCTCGCTGGGCTGGTCCTTTCCACTACAACAGCAGCAGGACATTTCAGGAGGGGACTTGCAGCTGGGAATGCTGTGTTTATATTTTCTTTCTCCACATCACACAGATTAGATCTGCTTTTAAGGTGGAAGTCAGAAGTGTGTTCCTATGCGTTGATGTGTTCCTGTTCGGGCAAGTGAGTCAGTTCATACCTGTAGCCAAAACTTGACCCTCTGGCTGGAATTTTCCACAACACCTGAAGGAAGCAGGAGCACCAGACCCATTATTTTTAGCACCACACATCTTCTTAACTCATTACAGCAACTTTCAAAACTTTTTACCTTAAAAGACCAAAAATATACTGTAGGTTTTACTGTTGGTAGGCGTTTGTATCAGGGCAGTATTTTTGTAGCACTGGGTTTAAAGCAGCGCTCTGCCCGGCAGGCTGGAGACAGGGATAGGTGCTGCAGGTACGAGTCAGTGCCGCAGTCAGAGGGCCATGTGCCAGACAGCCGATTCAGTATATTAGCAGCAGCCACCAGATTTCAGTCCCTTTCCTTTAGCTCTTGAGTTCTATTCCTAAGAAGTAAACCGACTTGAATGTACAAAACATGTCGTGCCCCCTGACCTGTCATGCAGAAGACTGTTCCTCATGGGGTCAATCCCCTCATCCTTTGTCCAGGAGTGAAGGGAGCTCCTGGTGCCTCCTGTCAGAGTTGTCCTCCAAAAGGTGGGCTTCCAGCTTTCCTCAACAGCCTGCTCCAGGACCTGCCTGAATCCTCTGCCTAGCAGCTATGACGGCCTTGCTCATCTCCCATTTCTAGGTAGTTTCCCATGTTCAGGCATCCCTTTGTGCAGTCCTCTGCTACTCACAGGGAGGTAGCTTCACAGTTTGGCATAGGCAGCTAACCTTCAACCTTCCTAAATGTCCAGATCAACTCTTTCATTTTATCCTCCCTCAAAATACAGAAAAACAGTATTTCAGGTGGCCATGCTGTTGGTAGCTTTTTCTTAAGGTATGCATCAGGCAGTGTGAGTCCCTATTTCTTACATAAGGCATCTTATTGCTGCTTCCTAGGAGACAGCGGTGGCTTACATAGCTAAGAAATGTCAAGATACAAATAATGCAGAATGTATTTTACAAACTAAATTAAGGAAGAGGCATTACAGTGATGTGTATATCCAGCTGCATGTTTTTTTCTGCTGTGTCTGCTACTGGAGAATTTCTGAGGTAGGACCTGAGCAACTCAGTTCATGAAGGGATACATTTTTTTATGTCAAACGATTCCCAGGTGAATGGAACCCCAAATTAACAATTCGTGTTAATTACCTCAGTTACTCTGTCTACTGATTGCAAAGACAGTATGTTTAAACAAAAGCCTACAGATGATTTACCTGTCCTAAAACAGCTAGAGAGCTTTCAGTTTTGTTAGGTGAAGATGTTATAAAAAAGAGTTCTCATTTAAAGTCTTAAGTCCTTAAATATACCCACTTGTTTATTGATAGATTAATAAAAAAATTTAAAATGTAGGTTAATCTTTAACTCTCCCTTCTTCAATTTTAGTCAATTGACAGTTCCTCTATGGAAACAGGCCACCCATTTTTTCAGCATTTCAGAGAAAAGCTATTAATAAACAACAAATTACATTAACATTTCAGTATCTCAGTAAAATTACCATCAACACAAGCAACTTAATCCTTGCAGCAAGCCTGTTCAATTGCATCTTGCTGATGGAAACCTGGGATTGGTGTTGGACTCTTCTCACAGAGCAGGTCTTGGGCTGGCATTGCCTTTCTCCTACTGTAACTCTCTTCTTTTTCTTTCTGATAATTTGTTCCTCTTCTGCTTTCCCTTATATTCTTCTTACATGAGAGCCTTTGACTTAGCAAAGGAATTCTGCAAGTACCACAAGGTGTCCTATCATAGTGTTGCTTCCAGTGTGTCAGTCATGATACAGAAACTCCTCTGCAGCCAGGTTGCCTGTACTGACACAGCAGGCTGGCCGCAGCAGACAGGGCAAACAGGACTACACTAGGATTTAAAACTGCCTTTTCATCTATACAGGTTGGCTGCATCCACAATAGACAGATTAAGTCCTTTAAATTTATAGTTAGCCTTGAACTGCAATGTGGAGTCCATAACCCCTAATCATGAATAAAACAGCATCAGAATTTTATGGGTATCACTAGGTGGGATATTTCAGCCACAACAGAGTTAACTTTGCATATAGCCATCAGAGGTGGACTGAAAGGGCAGATAATAGTCTTTAAAATGTCCATCAATTAAAAAAAATGCTGAGTCCATATGAACATGCTTTCATAAGTGTGGTTTTCACTGGCAATCAAGAAATCAAGTTTGGTTAGCACAGGAATTTGTTAAAAGCACATTTCAGTCTCACACCTGAATACATTCAAAGAATGCATGTAATTTTCTGCTTGTACTCGTTCATTTGGCCTAGCTGGTGGCCCTTAGCCAAGAGAGCTTGAGTGCTGAATCATATGCTGACATCAGAAAATCAGAAAAAAAAAAAAGTAACAAAACCAATTTGCACTAATGAATGACAGTGAAATAAATTGTCATCGATTCATTGTGTCCTGTAGCAGTAGAGGACACTCAGCTGACTTAGATGCTCAGAGCAAACTTTTTTCCTGACCCTTGTGAATAATTAGACTTTTACTCTAGAGTCAATAGGTACCATGTTAGAAGTAAAAGCAACAGTAATTTTAATGATAGAACAAGTAATTAGGCAGCTCTTTCAGGGTACTTTTTGCTTACAGTTGCACAGAAAGGAACTGACAGACACCTCTTTGCTGTGTTCCTGACCCGCAGTGGTGACCTGAGATGTTTACAGAATTGGGGGAAATGAGGGCAGGGAAAAGAAATGAGAGCACACTAAATCCAAAAAGCAGGCAACACATGCTTTGTCACCCAGGAATATGAGGAAACATGACCCAGGATTTAGAAGTCCTGAAGCTTTCAACCAAGAGAAATACAGTATGTGCAATTATAATACTTAAATATTCACTCCTTTTTATCTCTTCTGAAAACAGAGAAGAATGAAGAAGAGGAACAGGAAGCCAAAAGAGAAATTAAACGTAGACTCAGTAGAAAGGTGATGATGTGTTTTTTCTGTTGTGTATTTGTGTACATAGGATTACTTTTTGTAAGATTCTAAAAATCAGTTTATATACATTACTGCAAAGGTCCATCAGTCATGCCCCCAAATTAGAAATCTGTTTAAAAAGCAGTACAAGCCAAGTCTGTCTTGGAGGAAACTCCGTTCCATCCAGTTTCCTGTATCGGGAAAAACATATGGAGTCTGGCCATGCTTAATGTGTGTCCATTTAAGCAGGGGAGAGAAATGACACGTTTCCTCTGTGAGTGTGACTACTGCTGTCATGTATGTTCAAGGGCAGCCACTCCTGCAGATCCACTCTTCCCTAGGGCAGTGGAGAAGGCAGCAAAGTGCTGTGGGCCCTAAGAAATCCCTTCACGGTTCTTCCAGCCACATCAGTGGTCTTGGCTGCTGCAGGTGGGACTGCGCTCATTGTCCTTGGAAATAAAGCTGTTATGGATCTGCTGCCCTGACTTTGGGATCTTGTTCTGGGAGAGGATGGGGAGAGTCTTCTTATATATCCCTAGTCTGCCCTTCTCTGCAAAAATACAGTTTCCTTAATATGATCATCCTTAGTTAATTGAAGTGAATATTGTTTGAGGTGACTGAAACAATTTGACATCATAACGACCCCCAGATGTTCAAAAATATCTTTTTTTAGTTAGGTAGGCCCTCCAAATCATGCTGATTTTCAGTATTATAGTTGAACACAGCAGACTCTGTAGTTGTTAATGCAAATGGACCTACTGCCTGGTGGGGTAAACGGTGTGACAGTTGCAAAGTCACAATTAATATTCCAGGGATAACTGTCACGATTCTCTGTGACCTGCCCGACAAAGACTATTTTTATAACTTAAGAAATTAGGTTGTGCTGCTTCCCCATTCCCATGCAGCGCTCCCAGGATGGTGCCTTTTTTTAGACACCTGAATGTGACCCTATTTAGAAATACCATTAAAGTTCTCTTGAGATTACATCATACCCTCGGCTTTTATTTTCTTTTATTTCATCTTATTAAACGTACTATTTTCTGCCTTCCACTTACAGCTCAGCCTGAGGCCTACAGTGGCTGAACTTCAAGCAAGAAGAATCCTTCGATTTAATGAGTATGTGGAGGTCACGGATTCTCCAGATTATGACCGTCGTGCTGACAAGCCTTGGGCCAGGTTAACTCCCGCAGACAAGGTAAAATGTAGATGATAAGATAATGCTTGTATCTGTCACTTCGGGGGGCTTTCCTCTGGTTTTCATTCTCTTTGATGCCGGCATCATGAATGACATCTGCTGGAGGCAGTGAGATTGTCATGGTACTACTGTGCATGTACTGCCTGCAGCTAAGGAAACCCACTCAGGTGCCTATTAAGAGCATATATGCCACCTCCATTACAGCAGTTCAGGCCCGAACTCCATGCATTTTAAAAATTTTTAAGCCTTGCTGAGCCAGGTACACACTGTTAGCAAAGATAGCCATGACCTGTGGAATTCGGGCAAGGTTTCTGAGGCAGAAGCCTGCGTCACTGCCACGAGAGTTACTTTTGCAACTCATTCAAGTGAAAAAATGTAGCAGATGCTCCATCCTCCTGAGGGCCCTTGGCCACAACCGTCAGTGCAGGAGCTGACCGTGTGTGTGCAGCACACCTTCTTGGGAAGGTTGCCCCCAGCATGCTGCAGTTTGTGGGTCCTCTGCCTAATTACAAAAGATAAATATTCTGTGATTCTTTTTTAAAAAACAGATTGGTCAAAGATTACCATAAAATGCTCTTCCATTTCCCTCCTATGCCACTTCAAAAAAGGAAAGCTGTAGGTAGGATTTATGTATCAAAAAGTGCTGGCCCTTTTAGCACTGGGTCTGAACCAACTTTTATGGCAATTCTATGAGATGTGCTTGGTGTGAAAAGTGATATGTGCAAGAACCCACTGTCTTTTAGCTAATGCCTGTGAAGAACTGATTTTATTTCAGCTTCTATTTTAATATTAATGCCAGCTCACCTGACAAAGGAGAATCTCAAGTCAAGGTGGAGGCATTAAAAATGTATTCAGAAGTGTTCGTAGATGTTGGTTCTAGTCCTCACATACTCTGTGGGAGGGTAGAGCACCCAGCACCTTCACTTTCACCTAGCTCCAGCCAGGGTAAACTGCGCTAGAAAAAATAGTGGAGTTTCCTACCTATTTAGGGTAGCAGTTTTTAATCTCAATTCATTTTGTAATGAACAGGTGCCCAAGGCTGGTCCTGTGAGCACCATGTTTGTTGGGCTCAGCAGGAAGGCAGACGCCAGGTTGCTTGGAAACTCCCTTGCCCTTTTTTCCCAGGGAAGTCATTTTTCTAATTCCAGTGGGAGCAGGAAATTGTGCTGTAACTGTATTACAGGGCTGGAGGTCTGGTGTCTGCTGCTGATTTGGTGCTCAGAAATAGCTGTCTCTTTCCTAGCTGCCTCACATGAGCATGCTGCTGCAGCTGAACAGAACCATCCCCTGCTTAAAATGAAGGTTCTCATTTATGAGACCAGTCTGGTGATGCTGTAATTTTATCATGCTGCTTGTCTGTTCTGCGTTGAAAGGCAGGTGCACCAGATGAGATTTCTTCAGGGATTAATGAAATAATAGTACTTTTATTTAAAATGGTGAAAGAACAGAGTAAGAATAAACTGTCATTTCATTTCACAGTGGAGGTAGGAAAGCATATGGAATAGAAACAAAAGCCCTTGTAGTATATATTAGAATATTTCAGAAATTGTGTTTATTACTTGATGTAGTAAATTGCTTATCACTCTTCAAACACAAGCAACAAGGCATTTACAAAGGGCACTGAAATTCTGCTGTTCTTTACTATCTGCCAACTGAAAACATAAGCCTGAAATGTCCAAATATTTCAGGTCATTTTACATAAAACTAATCAAACCAAGTGACTAATTCCACTTTAAAAAGTGCTGTTCATCCTGCATTCCTGAAGTCTTGTCTCCGGTGTGGAGATACAAGGCCCCTGCTGCATGACTCCCGCAGGGGCTGTGCCCGGGGATACAATCCCCTCCTGGCTGGATTCTCGCCAGGTGACTGTTGAGGTAACCCAGTACCTTGCCCATTTTTGCCTGCAGCAAGTGCCACATTTTGGTGGGGGGTGTTGGTTCACCCATTGCAGTAGATTTGGTGTTTCTTTGTTTATTGTTGGTGTTTGATGCTTTGAGTTTCTCTGTAGTGTATTACTGCTCCAAATAGCAGTAACTGAAAAAAGTCATTGGTGCTGATGATCAGAAATGTGTGAGAGCTGTGGATTACAGTAAAGGAGACTGAAAAATGGGGACTGTAAGGGAACCTGCAAGTGTAGGGCCAGGTTCCTCTCAGACTCTTTACTTCCCTTAAGATTCCTATTTCTTATGGTTGCGTGTATCATTATTGTTTATTAGGCAGCAATACGGAAAGAGCTGAATGAATTTAAAAGCACGGAAATGGAAGTACATGAGGAAAGTCGGCAATTTACCAGGTGGGTGAATCCCTCTTCTTGCTTAAGTTGGAGAGGTGGGTATGACAGAGACACTATTCCTCTCTGCAAGTCCTCTGCAGTTGTGTCATGACTTGCATAGGTTCCTACCATGAGTCCCCTTGAATCCCACCACTGATTCTGTTGGGATTCCCAGTGCTGCTGGTGCCATCCCTGAAGCTGGCAGGTTGATACACCAGTGAAGGTGACTGCAGTGGATCATCTGCTACAGGGAAAAAGATATTTGGGAAATCTAAAAAATAATCATTTCAAAGGACTCAGCATTTCTCACAGGTGAAGTTAGCAGTCCTCAAGCACAAAAAAAGGGATGTCCTTCTCTAGCAGTACTCCCTTGTTCATGAAAGTATACATCTTTGTGGATGTGTTTGGTAAATGAAAACTAGATGATGTGCTGAACTTCAGAAAAGCTCACCAGAGCTTCCTAATGGTCACCTAGGCTGCTGGCAGCAGTTTCTGGAGACCAAGACAGATTCTAATATTCCCTTTTTGCTTATTCTGATGTGTTAATATGGATTTGTTTTGTTCTCCGCTTTGGATAACACCAAGATGTTGTCTGAAGCATTATTATTTAAAGAGCTCTGAATCGTCCACATTTTTTAGCAAGATTTTAAATATGGGAGTTATTCCTAGCAGGAAGGAGGCACTTTCTGCCAGCCCTATAGCACCTGTTCCTGTTTTTTGAAGTTACAAAGGCTGAAAATTGCCACCAGTAAGCAAAACTTGCTGTTAGGATCAGCTGACGTTGCATACCTAGTATTATTGTCTTCACTTCCACACAGAGTTAAGTCAAATAAAAACAACTGACCAAGACTGGGTCCCTTCCTTTTCCTGCTTTTGTTTCAATGAAACTCAAGACCCAACCGAGTGTGAATCCTCTAATTAAAGAGAGTGTCACGAGGAAGATTCACAGTGGCAGATGGGTGTTTGGTGGTTTCCGGCATCTTCCTAGTTCATTGCTTATTTTACAACTTCAGTGTGTTTTTTCTCACCAAAACATGGATTATTTTTTTCTAATACTGTAAAGTTATTTCAGTGTAGATATAACATGAATAAACTAATCTTAATAAGCCAGTTTCATAGACAGCAAACGTAAGCCAGGAGGTGAACCAGGGAGGTAGGGTTTTAATCTAGTGTCGCATTCTGACTGTTAGAAAATGTCTTTTTCAAACACAGATATGTATATTTTCATTTGGCTTCTGGTGTCATTTTGTCTTCAGGTAGCAGGTTGTGTATCTTCTTCAGAATATATAAAAATACTACTTTAAAAAAATGGGCATCCCAAGGGAGGGAAGGAGAATGAGCAGGAGTAGAAACCTGGCTGTGTGCTGAGAGAGATGGGAGTGCAACCCCCTGCTTACATTGTTACATGTTTTGGAGTTGCACTGTAATATAGAAGCATAGGTACAGATAGGCATGAGTCATACAAAAAGAATTGGGTTTTTTTTTTCCACAAGAATTGAAAACCATTGAGACCAATTACAATTGGATTCTTGAAAGCTGAACCAAAAATCTCAGGGATCCAGTGCAGTGAGAAACCAGTTAAAAAGTGAATGTATTTTTTTTTTTTTGAGGAGGGCCCTGGAAAAAAAGCAAAAAAAAGCAAAAAATAGGCACAGCCAAATCATTATAAATATAGGCAGTGATTCTATCGGGTCATGGAAGAATTTCAACTTGAGGTAAATCAGGCCCTCTCTGTTCCTTCTTCACAATTTTTTATTTTCACTGGTCATGTTAATGGAGCCACTGTACAGAAGTCAGCAGAGTACCACTAGAAAGAGCTAATTAAGAGCAGAATTGTATGCAGATGTTTTAAGTCAATTGCAGTCTTGAAAATAAAGAGATTCCATTTCCTCTGGGACCTGTCATTAAAAATGTTGTTCACCACTGCCTTTGGATTAATACAACAAAAGTGATTTGTTTTAAGAAAAACGTAGACAGAAGTCTCTAGCCAGAGCACGAATTACTCATCTTTTAATTTTTTTCAAGGAAATCACTGAGATAATACAAAACAAAAGGCATTTGCATTGGCAGCTGGTTAACAAAGGCTTATTTGTGAAGTTCTGTGATAGAATGAGATGAGAACACTGCTTATTAAACAAAACCAGCATATAGCATATAGTTTCTTATGTTATTACATATTCAGTATAAGACGCTTTAATATTATAATCGGTATTTACAATATCTTTGAATTGTTAAAATTTTATATTCAACTTGGGAAGAAAACCCTAGTTTTCATTGTTCATCATTTACTGTCATGACTGTCAGCTGAACTGTTTTAATACTCTTAGTAATTTAGACTGATTCCTTCTGTTATTTCATAACAGAATCCAAGAAACCTGAGTTTCTCAAAATACAGAAATAAATAAAAGTTTGGGAAGAGGATGTTAATAGATGTTTATAAAATGCTTCTAATGGAAACACTGTATATAGTCCAATATATTTTTGTTGTACACAAATACAAAACCCCTGTGTCTTTTTTGCAATGCACTGTACCCTCACTTAGCAGATGAGCTGCATACTTGTGACTGTCAGCTTTTTTGTACATCTTTATTTGAGAAATGCATCCAGGAATTGTACAGTTCCACATTACAGGGTAGTGTGTGGCTTGTTTTCTCTTCTCTGGAACTGTGTCAAATTCTGTGAAGAGAGAATGTGTCAAAAACTTAGGTCAATCTACTGTGTTAGGTACATCGTTACCTATACTTCTTCAAAGTTGTGCATCCTTTACTGCTTCGTGGATAGATATATTTTTAAAGCTGTTTAAACAGAGGTGTAGAAGCCTGGTGATAGATACGTAGAGCACCTGATACTGGTGCCCTTCTTAGCCTTTTGCTTGGGTTCATTACATTTAAGCTGAGTTAGAATTTCAATTGCTGTAAGCTTCTAACATGCTCTAGAAAAGGTTGGTGACACCCTTTAGAGCAACCCACCTCTCTATCCATCATACAGGAAATCTGGAGTGATGTACATGCCCTACCTAAAAGTCTGAAAAAGTGAGGTGTGTTTGGGTCTTCATGTGCCACAGCTGGCTGCTGTTGATAGGAAGGAAGCATCTGCAGTGCTATAAAATTTATTGCTTAAAAAAAAATCCAAATTTTTTGTTAGCCTTATTTTGCACAAGGATTAAAACCTGGAAGTTTAAGTTGTATGGCTTAGGAAAACTTTTCTGATTTACTGACAGTGTCTCCAAATAGTAGACATAATTGTGGCTAAATCTATATTGGCAAACAAAACAGAATGGAGACTTTCTCCAGCCCTGAGGCCCACAGTCTTGGCACAGCTTGAGTTCATACAGTTAACCTCTTCCCTCCACCCTAAAACAGGGTGGCATCCACCTATACCCAGTCTGCCTGTTGGCCTGTGCTAATCCCAGCCATGCCCAGGTGGTATCTGGAAGAGCGCTGGCTGATCCGAGCAAAACTGTGCCAGGGACCACCGTACAGGTAATGGTACAGGCTGGCAGACATACACCTGTGCCTGAGGCTCAGCATTAGCCCTCTTTGGTTGTCTAGCAGAGAGGGATGGACAAGGGGGGATAATAGGGCTGACTCTAATCCCATGAAATCAGGAATAATTAATTTCTAATCCCATGAAAATCAGGAATAATTGTGTTCAGGCAACAAAAGTAAACACCTGTAAAGGCAAGATGCAGATCCGTGTCATGGTCAGTTGAAATAATGTAGTTCTAAGTTTTCTAATGATTTATCATTTCAGGTTTCATCGTCCCTAACTGTTTGACCACATCCCATATTTCATGTAATAATTTTCTTTGGGGAAATCATTGCGTCCTGAAGACCTGCGATTGCACTGGAACTTGACTGAGTATGAGTGTGTGCTACAGCTTACCCTGAGGTTAATGAAGGATGTGGCTCTCATCTTTATCAATGGACAAATGATTTGTCTGGGAGGAGAATCCACATGAAGTGTTTGTCAGTGCTAAGACAGACCACGGTTCTGTGGCTAGCCCACACAGACGAGTCAGTGGACTTCTTCGTCAGAGCTCCACAAGTCAGGAAGTGCTGAAGACAATCGCTTGAGAGCCTGTTACTAGGAACTCATCAGACTTCACAGGGTTGTGACTGAGGGTGACTGGGAGGGGGGAGTGTGAAAAGGACTGAGAGCGTGGGGGAAGAGAGATTTTGCTTGTCAGTCCACAGAGAAAAGTGGAACAGATGGGACTGCTTAATGATGCACTTGGCCAGTGGGAGGAATTATTTTTTCATAAAAACTTCAGAGTGTGAGCAGCTGTGCATGTATATTTTTTTTTTTAGTGGCCGCAGCCTGTCTTAGAAAGACAGCAAGCCACAAGTCCTCATGTCATCAGTACTTTAGTGAAGAACTGTAATTTTCTCTAGTGCCAGTAAATACAGTTGCCAGAAATTAGTCCTAGTATAACTCAGCTGTCTTTTTTAAAATGCTGATGAGCATGCTTCAAGAAAATACACTGAAGATTCATACAGAACAAGTCATATATTTTTGGTTTTTAACGTTGACATACTCTGGTTCCTCAGAAATACATACAGGATTTGAAGGACAAATAATGTGACACTATGAACACAAAGAAATGCTTCATGTTTATAAACACTCCTTGCTGTCTGTCACTTGCCATTCAAACCAGAGGGATCATTATCTTTCTGACCTATGGCAGGCAGTGGTGACAATTTTGACATCATGCTATATGAATCCAAAATCAGAATTGAAATTAGGAACAAAAGTCTCTACTAGTAGGCTTGAGCAGTGATTACTGATGTGACTTTTTATGTTTAAGCACTCTTGCACTGCTTTCAGGAAGAACTCCCAGATGAATCAGTATGACTTCACCCAGTGGTCCTCTAAAAGTGAATGGAAAATCCTTAGAGTGCCTGCAGCCTGTTTTTGTTGAGTGTGAAGAATGCTTCTTAGAGTCATAATTTTTTATACAACCTTAAAATTGTACATGTGAATACAGTACTATTAAAATTAAGTGGTATGGAGTGTGAAAGGCAATACATGGTTTTTCTAAGTTGGCCCAAAGGCCTATTAAAAAGCCTGTGGCATTGTTTACACTAAGAAATTCTCTGTCTTATATTAGCACTTATTTATCCTTTGAATTAATGTACACAACTTTGGGGGGGAGGGGAGGTCTGAAATTCACATATGCATACATTTAATGCAGTATTACAGTATATTTGCTATTTATCCTTTCTAATGTGTGTATATATTACAATTTATTTTTGTCTTTTATGTGCCCTGTTTAGTTTCTAATTATGAAGTGTAAGTATTTCTCTTTCAGGCAATAAAAGGTCTGTGTAGATGTGATTTTTACCTCAGAACCTGCAATAGATTCTTGTGGAATATTTTTGGTTTATAAAATTGAAGGTTGTTGTTTTAGATGACAGCCTAAAGGCAGGAAGGCAATTTGGTGGCTAAAATTAGATCTCCCTCTTTACTGATATTTACAACAGGACCAGGTTTGCATAAATGGGGTGGATTATTTTAGTAAAGAGCACTTCTAGTAACAGAAGAGTGTGTTCCAACAGCTGGCACTCTATTACTTTTAAAGAGATTGACAAACCTTTTTTTAAAAAAGATAGATTTATATGACTCTTAGGCTCCCTTACATTTTAGTAAAAATGTAGTGATGTACAGACTCCAAAATATCAATAACTAAATAAAATAGCCGTCTACATGCTTGTAGCAAAGAAAAGGAAGCAGCACCTTCCTTTTTTAATGGAATCAATAAGAGCCATTAGGATTCCATTTACAGAAAACAGTTTAGCTTCTGTGGGGCCCATCATTTTATAAATATAGAAACACTGCTTTGACATCAAGGAAGCAGTGAAAATGTATTCTTTGGCACTAAATCATACAGGAATGATCAGGCCATTAGAGTTAAGGTTTGTCAGCAATTCTGCTAGAATCCTAATTTTTATTTTTAGAATTTGAAGAGTAAACTTAAAACTTATACTAGCACTTCATAAATAGTTCTTCTGCTTAAACTTTTTTTTTTTTTGCTGTTGTTGCAAAATTTAGAAATGTGTGTCCAAAATCCTATAAAGGTCTACTGTGTTGACTTTGAAGTATATAACATGGTATTTCACTTCAAAGGAAACAAGTGGAGCAATTAAAGAGACCTCAGTGTTGCCTTAAACATTTTGAAACATTCAAAAGCAGCCAAGATACCGAAGGCAGAAAGGTAGCTGTTGCACACACAGAATAACTTGGACAAAGGTAAGGCTGGACTGTATCAACTTTATGCAAGACAGTAGCTCCACTGACCTGCCAGGGCACATACAGGTTGCACGAGCAACCTAAAACTCGTTAAACTCTTAGGATGAAGTGAATGAATTGACTTTGCAAAGAGACATTCCTCTATACTAGGCCTGGAGCATGGATCGAAAGACATGTGCCATCTCTTGTTTTAAGAGTTAAAACACAAAGATGAAGATACAACTTCTGTCTCAGACTTCCTCAAACTGCATTTTGCAATAAGATGTGAGGCATCACTTAGGCTTTCCCTATCTTCCTCCTGGGTTTGAGGGTGGTTTTTTAAGTATTCACTACAAGACATTGCTAGAGGCAGAATGCTAGCCTGGACAGAGGTACTGAGCTAATCTTTAAATCCTTATGTAACTTCTTATTTTGATTATAGCTGATCAGATGCATTCTTTGGCCCACAATTCAGCAAACTACTTAACCAGATTTATGGAACTGGACAAAAGAGTTACCTTTGTTGCAGCTTAAGTAGAAATGTAGTATACTTGCAGAATTAGAACTATAAAACTATCCATTATGTATTGCACCTACACACAGATTTAGAATTTTATATACTGTTTTTATATTCTAAATATCAACTGGCAGAAAAATGACAGCTGTGAAGTGTTATCCATGCCATAAAAAATAACAGGATTTTGGTATGTCACTGTGTGCAGCGAAGCAAGTTTGCTTTACCTTATTGAGCTGCTTGAAGTTGGTTGCTGCTCTGTCTCCGAGTCCTCTGTATCGATGGTTTCAAATGTCTTCAACTTGCTACAACAGCCTGTTGGGAATAATACATCGTGTACCTAACTGCCTATGGTGCTGCATGCCTGTTAGAAGAGAAAAATCAGGGTAAGTCCTGAGAAACTCCTGAGTAATTCTTGAGGAAAAAAATAAAAATATTTTTAAAAGACAGATAAAAAAAAAACTTCCCATGCAATGCATAGTACAGTCCGGCTGGTCTAAAAGGGATCGGTGTGTTAATTTTTATCAAGTTGGACAAATAATTTCAATGTCATCCACAACATACAACAAACCTTACACACATACCTATGTTCCAGAGAGTCAGATATGAACTCAGATGTCTACATCCATACAAACAGAACATTAGTATCTTGAAGTGGTGTCTGAAATGACCTCATATGTCACGTTTATCAGTAGGATCACAGATCACAGCATGTCACTGTGGGTGCAGAAGAATGGATGCTTAATCAAATCCGAATTTCTATACATAAATTGAAATGGTTCTGGAATGTCTTGTCTGTCTTCTTTCCATTAATATGTATTTGTCCTTATAACTGAAATTAGTTGTTTCAAATCAAAAGTAGTCTATCTGAATTTCCTCAAATTGTGATATATGTGTTGACTCAACAAGTAAAAAAACCCACACTTTTAAAGCTAAATGCTAACAATTATTTAAGCTAAATACCAGGAGCAGTGTCTTCATAATCACTGAAAGTTTTTGCAGGCATTTGTAGGTCTACAAAATTGTATTTATTTGCTGGGTTTAGCTTTTACCTAGAGTTGTGTGTGTCCCTTGCTGTGGTGGACTTAACCAGCCACTGATGTGGGGCAGTGTGGGGCAGCCCTACCTTCTGCTTCAGCCACACTGAGCAGCTCTTGGAGAAGCACCAGAGCTTCAGAGTTGACATGTAAAAACCATATCGGAGGACCACCTTTTTTTTGTTGGTTTTGTAGGTTTTTGTTCCTTGAAAACCAAATGAAAGCTGTAAAACAAGGGGATGAAAATGTCCCTGACATTACAGAAATTAGACCCCTCCTTCCAGGTGAGATTAGTGCTTTGTTTCCAGTGGAGATGCTTCAACCCCAGATCTAAGACTAGTAACACTACAGCTACATCAGAGAATTTGTGTGGAAATAGCTGTCACTTAACCTGAGTATAAATATAGTCTGAGCCACAATTCTGTATTGCCATAAGATGGGAGGAAGATCCAGCCAGCACAGACTAAAGACATCTTATCTAGTCTGGCAGCCTGAGAAGCAACTGAAACCCCCTCATCGGCTGCAGCTGGCAGCGGGTCGGAGCCAGGGCAGGGAGAGCCACACTGTCACCACGGGTACGGCAGACTGCACCAGAAGGATGGGCCTGGCTGATCCGAAGTAGAGACTAGATGATCAGCCCATGTCTTAATGTCCTTCAATGCTTTAATGATAAAGTAAACCAAGCTAAAAGCCTACATTCGCATTGAATTGTCAGCTAAAAGCCTACATTCGCATTGAATTGTCAGCTAAAAGCCTACATTCGCATTGAATTGTCAGGTATGCCAGAACTGCATCTTTTAATGCTTTCACATCATCAGTTTTTATTCATACCTCAAGGAGTTATGACCTGTGCCAGTGCTGTAAACTAAAATAAAGATATACTCAGGGTGAATAACAGAATAAACTTGCCTCCTGCCTTTAGGAGCTCCCATGTTTAGCTCCATCATTGTTGCTACCTTTATTCTTATTGTACAAAGCTTAGTGCAATGCTCATTGTGGGAACCTAGCTTTTGATGAACAAAAAGAAGCAATTCTGGAAGTTTTTATTAGGTTGATTTAAAATATTTGGAGGATCAAATTGAAAGAAAATTAAATTCCCCAGAAAGCTTAAAGCTTCTATTTAACAGACGTTTGAAAAAAAAAGAAGAAAAACTTATGCAAGTGTTATCTATATAGAGAACGGGAGAAATGGAATAAAATAACATCTTTCATCATAATGGTTTGGCAGGTTTCTATTTATTGATTTTAATAATCAATAAGGTCTTGTTTCACTTTGTCAGTGTTCCCATCTTGTTTCAGGATTTTAATGGCAACAGAGCTCATATGAACTAGATGCAGAATCTCACCAATATTTCATCATTTTCTAGAAGCTAAATATTGCGCCGGATAGGAACAAAGACAGTAATGGCATTCTCTATATCTCCTTGTTCAATCATTAATTCTTTATATTAAAAAAGTCTTGCAATACTATGTCAAATTTAACCATATTTGAACATTGTTATAATATAGTAAAACGTTGCTGAACATGCCTTCTCTTCCTTTCACTACTTTGTGTGGTGGTATATTGATTTGTAAACTTGTATAAATTTTGGAATTAAAGAAATACTGTGTTTTGGATTATTATTGTAGCTGGTGTGATTTGAAACAAAAAGATATCAATGGCTTGTTTGAATGGGCATCTAACTGTCAGAGTAGGGGTGGGAAGGGTATGGAGATGGCGCATGCTAATTGCCTCTTCAGATTATTTTTTTTTTCCCTGAAAGAGAAACAGCATTCCATTTACAACCAAACTTCAAATCTAGGAGGTTTGTGCAAGAACACTGCAGACCACATTGCTGTACACTCAGAAGCTAGGAAGTTTGTGTTCCTTCCCAGTGTTTTACAGAACAATTGCTCAGACAGCATCATGGCAATATGAGTATGCCATGCTTTGTAGACCAGTACCTTAAACAGTGGGTATTCAAGGACATGTATTTCTCAGGCAGAGCTGCAGTACGCTAGCACAAGGTGCTATTCACTAGCAAGAATCCTTGCGTGCATATCTCTTCCATTAAAGTCTGCAAGGACACCTCCGAGAGATGACTCCAGTAAGGAGGGCTCGATAACCCAGCCCCACCAGTGCAGGTGGTTAAGCTCCAGCAGAGCCTTAGGAGGGTTCTTAGCCAGGTTCTTAGGTGCTGAATATACTAAAAGCAGGCCACAACCACCTGAAATGAAATTTTCATGTGAACTCATTGGACTTTAAGCACATAATGGAGAGTGTCACCTACTGACAGGCACTGGGCCAGTTCTTCGGCTTTATAATAGTTTCTATTAATTTGATTAAATATAGAAACAAATTATTCTAAAAGCAACTTGCTTGAATTTCACTAAATGTTCCTATTCACAAGTAAAATGAGGCAAACAAAATTCAAAACTTGGTTCTCCACTGCCCATCATGATCGATAGTTACTGATAACTATAAAAAATGTACCTGAAAGATTATCAGCTTAGAATTGCTGGTATTTTAAAATATATTTTCCACATGTTTAATGACATTCAAAAGATGTGAGGCTGTGGAGAATCAATACTGCTAACTTCAGCTTACACAGCCTGTATTTTACATAACAGTTATAAAATGAATGCATTTTCTTGTATTTTGGCAGCTTGACTTAGTGTGATTGAATACAGTAACTATAAAGAAGTGGCTGATCTGATACTGCATTTTACGCAGGTGTATTGATATCTGTGAATGTAAATAACGGGAACTGTTACAGATTAATGATAGCTGTTTCTTTGGATTTTATCTGTACTGTAGTATATACCTACACACACACACACGGAAATATATTCCAATATTGTCATTTGAAAAATAGAATATGTATTATCTTTTTTATACAGTACATATATTATGCTTCATTTATGGTGGGTTTTGTTTAACAAGCAAAAAAATGTGTGCTGCCTAGTTGTACAGTACTGTAGGATACTCTGCTGTGCAGTTCCAAGTGCCTTAGACATCTGTTTAACTCTTTGAATTATAGATATATACAAATGAATATATTTAAAAATATGAAGAAAATTACCTCAATAAAACTGTTCAGAAAATCTTTACAGAAAATATCTTGTTCTTGACTCTCTAGCAAGTACATGGGCGTGTACAAGGGAATTAACTTCAGAGGGGGGTTACTTGTGGGAAAGTAGCCTCTAGAGGTGAAATTAAAAGACCCTCTGCATGGAAATGAGATGAAGGAAGGTTCCTGAAACCTTCCTTTAAATTCTGGGAGTCCTTCAAACATACCTGGTAGCTGTCTTGTGGGTGGTGTATTCATGCAGAGGTGTGTTCAAAGAGGCGATATTTATTTTAAAAATACAAAGCTAGTGTTGTGGTTCAATGGTTCAGAGACCTAATTTACACTCCTAGTTTCCCACATTTTTTTAATGAGCAAGAAATGGTTTTCACTAGCTTTGATTTCATTCACAGATTCACACCAGAATTATACCTACCGTACATGGACAAAACTGATCTGCACAGCTGAGGGTTCAACCTAATCTGCAGTATGTCTGCCAGTCTTTTAACATTGCAGAGTGACTGACAGTAACTTTTGCTTTTTAATTACTTCGTAATAACTTCTGCTTTGCAAGAGCTAAGAGAAAAATTATTAGCATAAATTTCCTCACATGGAAGGAGAGTTGTTGATTATGTTAAGGAAACACATGCTTCCAGCATATTATTTTTCAAGTGGCTGTCTCAACAGTGAGACCATTCCAATGCTAACCATTCTTCTTCCAAAGCATAAAAGAAGTGGTTAGTGACCTGACTGCTTTTCCCCTTAGTCTCTGTAGACGCTCTTTGCTGAGTTGAAACTGCAAGGTGTCTCAGCAAAAAAACACAGCTGAAGTGGAGTCTCCATCTGAGAGGTTCTCTCAAACACATTTGACATACATGTGATACTAAATTTTGAATGTTGATATGTCGTAAATCATATCTTGGAAGGAGATGACTTACTCTTAGGTATCAATAAAGGAGACAATATTATGCTTATTATTGCTAATCCCTCAATTTTAAAACTAATCTCCAGATGTATTACTGTTGACATACCTTATCAATCTTCTGTGATAAAGCAGCCTGTTTTTTTAATCACAGTGTGAACATATAACATAGGTCCTTCCTCTTAAACACTTAGAATCTAAACAGGAAATACAGCATGGGGATGTGAGTTAAAGCAAGACAGAAAACCCTGAATCTTAAAAAACTGAACAAGTAAATTTAACTTACACATATGAAACAGATGATTAGCAACAGAGCTGAGAGCAAAAGCTAATTTTTCCCACTTCCACACTGACATGAAGATCCCAGATCAGATTTGGGGTATACGGAATGACAGCGCTGCATCTATTAGATAGGGAGTCACCAGGCTAGGCTTACAGGTTTGTCAGATGTGATCCTGTTACCAAGTTTACATACAAGTACTTCACACTTCTGTGGATGCAGGGACCTGGAAGCAATGAGTCATATAATCTACTGTGTTACCCCACAGGTAAGTCCTAAGCACTGTATTTTTAACAGCTGGGTGATTCTGCTTTTAATTGTCTTGTGAAAAGGTAGCCCTGCCATTCCACTTGTCACTACGTTTGCAGGATAGATGTACTATAGGAAGCAAGTTGCTCCTGTTAGGTGCAGTCCTGAAAAACCTATTCACCGTTTACAGTCAAAGGGTTGCTAACCTTCCTGTACCACAAGGTGTGTACTACAACCTTCAGATGGCTGGCAGTAACGAGATACCAGGTACTTTTAGGAAGTAAGAGGAATGGGAGGTCTAGCCTTTGTGCAGATATATTCAGGGATAATTTGAATCCTCTGAGTACAGGAGTCATTTCAACTGATGGAGCAGATCAGATTAGTTTGTGCACTTCCATAAGAGTGATGTGATGAAACTTGATGACAAAGATGCAAGACTTCAGAAAACAATAGCTAGAAGAGTGAAAATCTGGGCTCTTTTGGAGCTTTAGTGACACCTACTGAAAAACAATGAAATTCACTCAAATATGATTAAAGCTAATATTTTAAGGTATACTTATATATTTAGCTGCATACATATACACATACAATAGGAGGATAATTCTTTCTTAGTTTTGAGTAACAAACTTTCCATATTTGTTATTTTTTTAGTTGTCTGTATGCACATAGAAGAAACCTCTCCCTTCTGTGTTTTACACTATCTTTCTGAAATGTAACAGAACAATTTTACATTGTATTCCCAAAACACCAAGCCCGCTTTTCTTTTTCTTAGCAAGGAGCATGTATGCTTGCGTCTGTGTGTTTATGCACAGGCATGCTACACGGCATAGGTATAAATTATACAGCTAGAGTGTCACATCACAAGAAATAGGAACCCATGTATGGCAAACCCCTGTTAATATGAATACGTGGAACTGACACTTGAGCCTTCAAATTCAGCCTGGATATGAGCTTGTGCGGAGCCAGACTGCAAAGTACGTGTCAGAGACCCGCCGTAGCACAGCTGGTTGAAGAGGCCCGTTTTGCTGGGCCTCCTGTCACACACAGGTTCTTTATAAAAGTTTATCATATTTTATTGCAGCACCTGAGCACTGAAACGCTCACTGAAAGTAAATGAAATGACTAATGTCTGTCACGCAGCCACCTCTCATCTCCTTCGCTCGGACCGGAGAGGCGTGCAGCCGTTAACTCCGCGCTGCAGGACGCGCTGGGGATCTGCTGTTTGTGTGGAGCCCGGGGAAGGGTTTCTCGCCCCGCTGCCAGAGCGGCCGTCTCAGGGCAGCGCCAGGCGGCTCCGCCGAGGGCCGGCGGGCGGGCAGGAGGAGCCGCCGCGGCGGCGGACAGAGGCGGCGGAGGAGCCAACCGCCAGGCGGCTGCGAGCTCCCAGAGCTGCTCCTCTGCTCCCAGTATCTCGCACCGCCGCCTTCACCGGCCGCTCTCCCGGGCTGGGCTCCGTCCCGCCACCCGCGCCCCAGCACTGCCTCACGGCCCCCGCCGGCGCTCCTTCCCTCCTCTGCCCCCTCACGCAGCGCGCACCGCCCGCAGCCAGCCCGCGGCATGGCCCAGTCGCTGCCGCTGAGGCGACCGCTGAGGGACCGCGGAGCGACTCCGACGGCCCCGCCAAGCCCCCTCTGGCGCGGCGCCGCCCCGCCCCTCACAGACCGCCCGCCTCCGGCCCCGCCGTGCCCGCGCCGTCCGGAGCCGGGGCGGAGCAGCGCGGCGGCTAAGCCACGCCTCTCTGCCAGCGGGCCCCGCCCCGCCGCCCTGCCAGCGACAGCCGGGCAATGCGCAGGCGCGCTGCCCTTTGGCCCGCGGCACAGCGTGCTGGCAGTGAGGCTCGCTGGCGGGTGGAACCATACTCCGCTAGTGTGGGGGGAGAACTGGGAAAATATGCCTCCGGAGGCTGGCAGGAAGTACCTGCTTGCGTTTACGGAGCCTCTCTTTTATTAGAACAGCGTTTAAGTCGGAGAAAACTCGGGGTTTTTGTTACTGGGTTAAAAAAAGCCCTGTCCGGACTGGCAGCCCATCGCTTCCCCCCCGGTGGTCACTGGTATATCCAAGATGGAGGCGGCAGGTCTCGGGTGCTGACGCCCGGCCCGCGTGAGTGCGAGCGGCACGGGGGTGGCGGCAGCGGCCCCGGCGGCTCCCCCCGCCGGCGGGCAGTCCCCGCGCCATGGTGAGGAGGGGCCTGGGGCCGGGGCCGGGCGGGTCGCTACCCGTCGCGTCCGTCCGTGCTCCCCCAGCGTCTGGGTTGGAATGGGGCCGTTTCCGTAGCGCGTTTTGGAGGGGGAAACGGCGCAGCGAGCGCTCTGGCTGCCGAGCTACGCGGGAGACCGCCCCGGCCCCGCGGCGGGGAGCGGCTGAGGGGGGGGAGCGGCTGAGGGGGTCCCGGCCTCGCGCGGCGTGGTGAGGCGCGTGCCGCAGGCCGCCCCGGGCGGGGGGCGCAGTTCCCCTGCTCGGCGTCGTGCGGCCTCGCCGGGCCCTCAGGCACCAGCAAGGCCGTAGGGGTAGCACGTTGCCTGCTTCCAAAAACTTGATGTATTTCCTTCTGTGGTTCCTCCGAGCGTTACACTTTAAAGAGTAATTTGGGGTTTTTACCTCGAGTCATGGTGGCAGTCGATACGCTCTGAACTTCGGTATGGCATAGTATGTCGTGTTGTATACTTAAAGTTACCAGGTAAAGAAGATAGGTTAAATCCAGAGTTAGAGTCCAAGTTGCATATATCTGCTATTACATCTTCTGGTCGGTAAGTGAAGCTGGAAATTGTGCTAAAAGTATTTCCCAGAGTCATATGTGCTAACTTTGGGAAAAGGCTTTTCACCAGGTTACTTCTGATTTTTACTGATTCAGAACATATATATGGTTTAGATGTTAGAGCTGTGTCAGTGTAATGGTGCAGTCTGTGGACTTGGTGGTTGATGCTGATTTGCTGGTGTAGGAACAGCTGTCTAAACAATTTCTAAGAAGCTAAGTGTGTCTAGATGAATTTCTTTATGTCAGTTTCCTTTGCTTCTTGAATGAAGCATGTTTCAGAATTGAAACAGTGTTTAGAAAGTAGGTACTTAAAAATTCCTTTCTGGGATTATATATCAATGTGTATGTGGTATAACCAGGTACTTTACCAATGGATTGCCATTCTGCAGCCAAATACAGCTGCAGATGCTGTTAGAACATATGAAATGGCGGTTGCATGGAGTGAGAGGAGTTAAGCTACCACTAGTCTCTTTGCTTTTGTCTCCAAGTATGTGTTTATAAGACGTTGCCTTAAAAGGAATACAGTAGCACACTTCATGCAAAAGATTCTTTTTAGCTATATTTAGTATTTCGGGGGTTTTCTTAATCATTAACCTAATGTCCTTTTGCAGCCTCACAAGAAAAAGAAACCATTCATAGAGAAGAAGAAAGCAGTAACGTTTCACTTAGTGCACAGAAGTCAGAGGGATCCGCTTGCTGCTGATGATACTGCACCCCAGAGAGTTCTGCTGCCTACACAGAAAGTAAATATTTGCTTATAATACTGAGGTTCATTCATATAAGAAATGCTTCAAGAAAGAAAAGTGAGTGTGCAATTGTACAATTCAAAAACGTAGCTTGACAGAAGGTAGGTTTTAGTCCAGCTTATTAGAAACAAGTGGATGTTGTAGGGAATTGGATAGTTGTGAGTTACTACCTGATGGGTTGAGGGATGACTAACTGGCATTAGGGATATAAATTTATTAAAAAACAAAAATTGCCTGACTCACCCCGAAAAAACAGACTTTGTTAGTTATGCTGTTTAAGGTCCTACTCGAGCAGCACTGGACCACCAGACTGGATGGTTACAACGTCCTAATTGGCTGTGAGTTAGGGTAATGGGCAGAGAGAGGACTGCAAGAATTTTAGAATTCAGGCATTCTCAACATATGTGTTACTTTTTTTTTTGCTAGTAAGTTTTAAATGAGCTTAAGTAACTAAATGTATTTCTGTTTACAATACCAAGGGGCATGAGGAACAAAGGAGGGAAGAGCAGCGGAAGTATGGAGTCTTCTTTGATGATGACTATGACTATTTGCAGCATCTAAAAGAAGCCTCTGGCCCCTCTGAGCTTGTCCCTTCTGTGCATGGACAGCAAAGCAGAATTGTTGTCACAAGTAAGGGGCACATAGAAGATGAAATACAGCGAGTTTCAGTAAGTAGTGTTTTTGCTAGTAATAATGTTATGCTGTTCTTCAGAGTTTAGCATCCTGTAGACACATTAACCATATTCAACAAGTGTTATCATGACTGTGATCCATGTATGTATAGGATTCTTTTGACACAGTCAGACTTTCCTACAAGTAAAAACAAAAGTTGACAAGCCAAAGTTTATTGATGGGACAGTGTTTTGCTAGCACAGTGTTAAAATGCTTTGTGTACCCATGACAGGCTTTTCTTGGCAGAGGTGGCTTACAAAGGTATTTGTTTGAACAAGTCATGTTTTTCTGGGGTTGGATTTTTAGAACTTTTGAATGCTCTGGGAGTTATGCATATACCAGATTATATTACCAGTACACCATGTTTTTAAAGTAGAATGTTAACAGAACCCAGAGGGAATAAACCCAAACTTTTTCAAATTGCTGGCATAACTTGTGGGATTCCATGATGCTAGACCACATTGGAATGGAAAATCAGTGAGTAATTTCAAGCAATGAAGTGTGCAATTGCCAGTCAGTCACTTTTCATTGAGGGAGTTTGGTTTGACCAAGTACTGTAAGTTCAGTCAAAACTGATGTTCTTAATTGGAAATACGTTCGGGTACAGTTCAGAGACACTACATAAGATTTAAAGTTATTTTAGATGGGCATGTTAATAAGCCTTTCAATAAATGGGTAATTTCAAATGTGTGTTAGTGTTTCCCCCCCCCCCCAATAAAAATAAATTAGAGATTTCATTGTGCCTGCTGTACAGCCATTCTCTAAAAAGCTTCAGAAATGCAAAAATACTGTCTGTATACCTGGAGAATATTGACACAAGAATAAATGCTGCCAATATTTTACCTAGCTCTCGTTGCATAACTTTGAATATTTGCCACCAGTAAAGGAGGGCTTGTCTTAAATAAGTAGCATTCACTTATAATTATATAATTATAAGAGTTTGTTTTGGTTGCATTATCTGCATATTTTTGTTAATGTGAACTCACATGAAAAACTGAGAACAAGTATATTGTGATGTTGTTTTTTTGTTTGTTTCTAAGGCTCCATCTATTAAGTTGCCTTCCTCAGTATTTGCCACAGAGTTTGAAGAGGATGTGGGGTTGTTAAATAAAGCTGTTCCTGTTTCAGGTATCATTAAATCTCTTTCCTTTCTGTAATGTGAATTGCTGTCTTGGTAGTAAGTGGTAATTATGGCTTTGATTACATTGTCATCTTAATTTTGGTTTAGAATAGGCTTGTTAGCAGATAAAGAATGATCTATGATATTTACATTTCAATTTGAGACCTATTTCTGTGATTCACTAATAATAGCTTTTTAGCTTTGCTTGGGAGTGGTGGAATCCATAAGCCGTTATCATTGGGTGGCAAATATAAACTAATAATGGGAAAACTAAGTAATACTATTGATTTATTACTCCATCTGTTTGAATTCAAGCCTGGAACCAGATTTTCACTCTCAAAATATATCTTTTTTTCAAATGCTGAGTCATGTTTACTTTCCTTCATTAATATTATATCAGTGTTACAGGCTGCAAGTATGCTTTTGTTATGTGTCCATGTTTCACTGAACATTCACTTTACAGCTCTTTTAATATTTTATAACAGGAAGTAATTGTGGTAGTTCTCTCTGTCCTGACAGAAGGATGCTAAAGACCCCTCTGTTAATCGCAGTAGAGAAACACTTTCTGACCTTTTTTAATGCAGGGAATTCTAGGGGGTGGGAGCTAGGGTTGGCAGTTGGTCATACAGTACTTCAGCTTGGATATCTTTTCTTCTGCAATATTCTAAGTAAAAATATATTAAAATACATTTATGGAAGCTTAAGACCTCTGGGGGATATTCTTTTCTGTATGAGGAAAATTGACAAGAGGCTGGTGACTTGGCCTCTCTTGTGTAAAGTCTAGAAATATTATTGAGGAATTTTCTGATTCTTGGGTTTCATTTTTCCTTAATGCAAACTAACAGTCTAGTTGTATTGGGTTTTATCCAGGAAGGTAGCTTCATAATGTTAGAGGAACTTACATATTTATGTTTTGGGTTTTTTTAACTTTTTAGGACCACGGCTGGATTTTGACCCTGATATTGTTGCAGCTCTTGATGATGATTTTGACTTTGACAATCCGGAAAATATCCTGGAAGATGATTTTGTTCTACAAGCAAATGAACTACAGAAGGGGTAGATAGAGCTTTGTAGAACTGTTTGTCATATGTAAATAGGAATGATACCGTTTGTTTTTTTCATGTGCTGTAGGAAGCAAGAATGGTTTCAGATTTCAAATCGAATACTTAGTTGTATTAAAGAAAAAAAGTATTGCCTTGTGTTATGTGGATGGCAGCTTACAAAATCAAATTTTCATGTGTTATCCAAGAGATGGGTTTCATTTGTTACTTTGAGCTCATGGTTTATACGTGTGTTTACAGTTGCAGTGTGTTGAATAACAGGAATCTTGAGCTATTAAAACATTACCATCTATCACATTTAAAACATGTCAGTAATAATACTGATGAAGGTTAACAGATGTTTCCAGAACCTTTACAAATAGGTTTTGGTATAGTTCTCATTATTTTATGAACAGTGAGGAATTTTGCTAGTTTTAATATTCAGGAATGCAGTATTTTTCTCTTTCTACTTTGACACATACAGCTGAATGTAAACATAGCCTCACTCTCAGTGCACATATGTGTGATCCAGCGATCACCAGAAGTGGTTTTAGTTTTCAGACAAAAGTAGTATTATGCTGACTTTGGCAACATCATTGCTGCTAAACTTGTTTTTCTTTTACTGGCTTGAAAATAATCACGTTTTATCTTCCCCTCTCAAGATTTAAAGCTATTACTACCGATTTGTTTCAGATAACCCACGTTGGTCAGGAGCTGTAGAAAGGTCCATACATTATTCTAAAACTGTTTTATACTTCTGTTCAGGGGATCAGATGCTGAGGATGAAGATGAATGGGAAGATATGGAGGATGATAGTGATGGAAAGGATAGTTGTAGTGATGATAAAGACTATGATTCAGAAGGTCCTTTATCAGATGATGGGATTAATGAACAGACAAAAGAATTCCTTTTTATGCAAGAAGAAACCAGGAGTCGTTTCACAGAATATTCTATGACATCTTCAGTAATGAGAAGGAATGAGCAGTTAACCCTGTTGGATGACAGATTTGAGAAGGTGAGGCGGCTCAAGAATGTAACTGTTAAAAATGAGTGTTAAATGCTTCTTTGTGCTTTGATTCATCTTGTAAGGTGGTGTCCTCTACACCTATGCAAATTCTTGCTGCCTTAAGTAATTATGGCATGAAACAGCTGGTCTTTGCACACATTCCGCATTTAATACTGGGTGAGTTAAGAGGCTTGTGTTAAATAAGTTACAGTGTTAACTGCTGATACAGTTAAACACTGATACAGTTAAACAAAATTACTCCGATCACTATAATGAGCATTCATAGTTGGTGTTACACTTCTGTCTGAGAGGCTCAGTTCAACACAGCAAATCATGTACAAGTGCCTGGTAAAGATTCACTTCTCTCACCCTTTCTCCCCACTGTGCCAAGCATACATTCACCAGATGGTGTCAGAGCAGTGGTGATACAGTATAACTGTCATCCTGAGCAGTGACAAGCTTTTTAATGTACAAATTGGGAAAATGCATCAGAATAAGAAACATTTTCCAGAAGCTGATTTTTATATTATTAAAAGATAACTTTGTGGCTCCCATGCTGAAAGAATGCTGTCATTAAGGAAGAAATGCTACTGCAGATGTGTTTGGCAGTCGTTCAGCAAATGAGAAGGAAAAGGAAAAAATGGCAAATAGAAAGAAATGTGTAGGTCTTCTTTAAGTTATCAAAGGAGTTGCACAACAAATGTGATCTAATTACAGATATCCACTTCTTTATTTTAGTTTTTTGAACAATTTGATGAAGATGAAATTGGAGCCTTGGATAATGTGGAGTTAGAAGGCTATATTAACACAGACAATACTCGGTTGCAGGAAGTCCTGAATGATTACTACAAAGAGAAAGCAAAGAAGTATGTATTCCCAGAAGTACTCTGCTTCACATAAGTAGTTATGTAATTCTGTGTTTATATTTAAAGTTTGGGAATGTTGTTTCCAGTTCATGTACTCAAAGATTACATCCCACAATGAAAGCAGCTATGTATGAGTATTACCCATTTTTTATGTCCCTGAATATCAGCTTTTGAGACGATAAAATTAAGTGGAGGCATTTTGTTGGTTTATGTGAGATTATGCTCCTTTTGTATAATTGTATTAAATTCAGTGTAAGTAATATCTGCAGGCATTCTTTTATTCCCTTTTTACTGTTTACTGTAACGTACCTTTCTCCTTGTACCTTTATTTTTAACAGGCTCTGTAGCCAAGTCTATTCTGTCCTGATGGTATGCAACGGATTCCAGTGTATACCTAGTTAGATGACAAACTTGCAGGTGACTGTTGCATGAGTGCCACTGGAGCACTGCAAAAATGAGTGCTTATAAAGCAACCCCGTGTCAGTTTAAGACCACATTGCAACAGTGTATTTACTTTATCTTAAAGCAGGTGATACTATCCCAAAGTTAAATTGGCTCAGTGTTCTCACATTAGTCTTCCGTTTCCTGTTTGAAAGATACAGTAATGTGTCCCTTGGAGTGAAAGGTGCAGTAGCAGGGTACGTAATCCTCTTTAGAGCTGCCTTGCTGATGGACTGCAAAATATCTCCTCTTCCTGCCCTTCAGTCACAAATATTTTGTGCCACGTACTTTTGAAATGCATAAAGACTTCTTTTATTGACTGTGTCTCTTGTCCAAATGTTACAGTTTATTTTGGGGATGCTTAATTAAGGAAACTTAATTTTGCTGCGAGTTTCATTGGGAGTATCTTTCTCTGGTTTGGGGTTTTACTGAGGGGCGACTAGGTTTACATAATTACACATTTTTAAGAAAATATAAGCCGTGCTTTTTTTCTTCTCTGGACTACTTCAAAGTTGTGTGAAATTGGATGCTCTTGAGCCCTGTGAAGATTTGGACTCTGCTATGAATGAAGAAAGTGAGGAAGAAAAGGAGGAAATAGTAGCTGTAGTTATCGAGGAACCAAAAGAAAAGTGGGATTGTGAATCCATTTTGAGTAAGTATTTTGGAGTTCACTTGTTCGTTCCTAGGATTTCAAAGTCAGTGGTAGGTGATCTCAGAACTTTTCTAACAGTGCTTTAGGTAAAATGGTGTATGCTTCTGGAGCACAACAGCAAGAATTTTCAAAGACTAATTTGTAATAAATTCACTTAAATTCTTTTTGCAAGCCTTTCTTCACTACTTTTTTTCTTTTTTTTTTTTTTTTTTTTTTTTTCCCTTTGTGACCTAGGTACATATTCAAACTTATATAATCATCCAACACTTATTAAGGAACCATCAAAGGTAATTTTCTTAAACTTATTCTGAGTAACACCCTGGCCTGGGAAAACTTGAGACAGAAGTGATTTTCTTAATGGGTATCTGTTTTTAAAAGGAGGAGGGAGCAGAAGAGAGGGCTTGGGAGGGTGTTAATCTCTGGTATTACTTCTTCACTGAAGGAGTGGGTGTATTTTTTTCTATTAGAAGGAAAATTGAGTAAGTTCAAAATTTCTGTAATTGCTAAGCAGAAACAGAGAGCAATGAATTTACTTCGTTATCTGTGATAGACCTTTGTGTAATCTGTGTTTCTCAAGCACGTATTAGGTTTTTTTTCCTTTAGCATAGGCTTCTGTTTCCCCTTCTACAGTTTGAAACAATTTATTCTAGTTCTTTTTGGCCTTCCAGACATTTCTCGTCATTAGAGCACAGCTTGACATTCCAGATTTTGAAAGGAAACCTTTTTCTTGAAAGCTTAGAAAGGAATATTAAATGTCTACTTAAGGTCTTTTTTTGTTTTTCATTAGTAATATTTAAATAAAAGGGAGAAATTTTTTTTTTCCTTGTTCTGTGAGGCTGGATTCTGTTCACAGGTTTGTTTGAATTCTTATTTTGGAATTAATACACATTTTTCGGAGGGAAGAAAATAGTGTGAGGAAACTTGGATGTCTATTACTGTTAAATCTGAATCTAACTTTTTTATATTGATAAGGTAGTGCAATGTGTGCTTCCTGGAGAGAAAGCTAGGGACCATTAATAATACGCACTCTCTATTTTAGCCCAAACCAATAAAAATATCCCAGAAGACAGGAATTCCTCTACATATCTTGCCTCAGAAGAATCTTACTGCTAAGCAGATTGAACGCATGCAAATGATTAATAGTAGTGACCTGCCAAGAGCATCAACACAGCCCCGTTCCAAAGACGAGAGCAAAGAGGATCGCAAAGCTAGAAAACAGGCAATAAAAGAGGAGCGGAAGGTATGCTTTATTTAAAATAAAACTCTGCAGAAACTTGTTGTTATCTGAATTGTGTCTTACAGATTTCTTTTAAAGCTCACTTGATCTTGTGGCTGGTAATTAAGAGGAAAAACTTGCTGATCTCAAAGGATTAAACAAAGGTTCTTTTTTAGGAAAAAAAATTACTAGAAGGAAAGTTAACATCATAATTTTGCTGTCCTTATTTCCAGTATGGAAATTTTGAGTCTGTTATTGTGGCCACTGTTACATACACGCATACAGAAGGAGCCCTCCTATTATTATCTAGGGAAGCAAAGAAAACATTTTTGATGTCTGAGATCTCACAAAGTGAAGTCTCTGAAAGAAATGTGGAAAAATCAAATTGGCTACAATAATATACCAGTTGTTTTATTTAGGAACAGAAATCACCAGCACATTAGAAGCTTCACCTAATTAGAGATGATGATCCTGGTGGTACACATGTTAATTTGACTACTGATAATTAGTGCTGTAAATAATAATATTGTCCAGATTGCTGCTGTTTTCATGATCCAGAACTGTTAATTGGAATGGTTTCTTTTAGCATGTTATGCTTATTTTGTAAATTTGTAATTATTTGTATGCACAGGAACGCAGAATGGAGAAGAAAGCCAACAAGCTAGCCTTCAAGTTGGAGAAAACAAGGCAAGAGAAAGAGTTGCTAAATCTGAAACAAAATGTTCAAGGATTGAAGCTGTCTTGATGAAACTGAGGAACTTACTGTGGAAACATCTTTAAGTTTTCATTTGTATTGAGAAGGGAACTGCAAACTCAAGGCTTTGCCAGTCACTCTCAAGGGGTTTGTTATTCAGATATGACTGTAGCAAGAACCAGTAACTTGTCATTCTTTCTGAAATGAAGTCAAACATAAAGCGGTGTATTAGTGATGTCTGTTCTGTCATGAGTGACACGGCAACTGTTGCAAAGTTTCATTGCTGTAGAAATGTATTAAAATGATAAGTATTTTTCTTACAAGCCATCAGTGGACAAAGTTTTATATGTATATTGTTGAATGTATTTGACAAATCAGCAGTATCCTACAGATTTGATCTGATTAGATTCTATTAAACTATTTCAGTTTACAAAGCAATATATCCGTGTATGTCTTCTCTCTCTTTTACTGATGGCTAAATATAGTGCCTTAATATAGCACAGTTTTGCAAGTCAAGGAGGCTTCACCCACTCCTTAGTTTTATTCTGGGTTGGCTATTTATTGTTTGGGCACTATTATGAAAGATACAGAATAACCTTTTGTAGCCAGAGGTGTCTGAAAAACTGTTGTGTAGCTAAACATCCTTGTTGCTGAACCAGAGTTTTACATTTCTTGGCAAATAAAATCTGTCACAACATGGGTTGCAGTTACAGTAGTCGGTGACCCTTACTGTTGCGATGTGATCAGCTTTGCAGAAAGTACTCAGTCTGAGCAGTGTGGCCAACAAAACAGCAGATACTTAGAAAAATACTGTATGTTGCAGATAGCCGTTGTCTTGATTTTCCTGAAATGTTATTCTTCGGGTCCTGCATTCAGCTTGGTTTCGTTGAAATACAAACTTAGTACCCACTGCAGTTGTTGCAAAGACTTCTTCGTGATGAGAGAGGGCCAGTATCTTTAAGCTTGGTGTGATCTTAAATTTTGCTACTGTGAATGTGAGTTACTCTCACAGCAACCAGTCTGTACGTGTGAATGAAATTAATAGGATTTGTAGCCAATCCTGTATTCATAAGAAACCCTCAGCTTTAGGTCTTTAGGACTGTAGACTGAGCAATCTTCTGCCTTTGGGTGAAAAGTTAACCATTTTAGTGGTAACGAACACAGTAATCAACTGTGACTACTACTGGATTCAAAGCATCTTAAACATTCCTTAAGTAGTTTTGTGAATACTAGATGGAGATAGGTAACAGAAGGACTGATGAGGCCTTTGTTTTTATTGGAAGAATGCTTTTGTATATTTTAATTGGTAAAGTAATGTGGATTTGGAGGAGGGAATAAACAGGCATTTAAGTCTACAAGTCTCTTGATCACTGCTCAGAGAAGTGAGGTGTCAATACAGTATTCACATCTAGATCAAGCCTTCCTTTTTCTAAAACTGTTCAAGAGTTTGTGTTAACCAAATCAGTAGAAGTCGTCTGTATGATTAGAAGAAGTTTCAGGCTTCATTTAGCTGATATCTCTGCGAGTTTTCATGTTTCACAGGCTTAAGCAAGGTCTGCCTGTGTAATAATTGTTAGTTATGTAATTGCTGATCCATGGTGACTTGATTTGTGAGCTTTTGAGTAATGAAGACTGACCACCTCGTACTTATGACTCCTGACAGCAGTGCAGAAGAGGAAATTTGAGAAACCATTCTATTGAGGTGAGTCAGATGCCAAGAGAGGAATTGAGTGGTTTGGGTGGAATGTGATTTTTGTGGTTTACTGAAAAGGACAATCTTTTACTAAAGACAGTGCACATGTTCTTTACTAGTCTTTAACTCATTTGCTGTTGTACATCTCTAAAGTAACTAATCTCCTGTGGCAAATAGTCCTTTTTCTTGTCTTTTCATTGCTGATTCAGTGATACTGTGCTTGTGTCTAAATAGCTTTTTTTAAAAAAAAAAAAAAGTAAGCTGTACCGATCAAAGCCTTGAGGGGGTGAGAACAGAATAAGAGAGATGGAGGAGGCAGAGGAAGACACTGGAAATGAATAGTGTAGCCCAGACAAAGCAGACACACAGATGTTCCTTGGGAACATAAGACTCAAAAAGGTTACAGGGTTGTTTTTTTCCTCTATGCTCACAGGTAATGAAACTCTGTAGTAACATGAACACTGCCTTGTTCAAGAGTATGGTAGAATCTGAAGGAAAAGGTAAGAAACAAAAGCAGTCACACGTGTGCCCAGTAAGACAAGGATTTATTTTGTTTCAGCAAGAGCAGGTAAGAGCTCTTCAGTGAGAAGCCTTTCCCTCTGTAGGTTACAAATCTCATAAAAATGGCTCTTTGTTATTGTTCAGGTTTTCTTAAAAGTTATTTAAATACAAGTGATGTCCCAGCTCTGAAATGAGAACGTGACTCAGTGGAGTCAGAAAGGCTTTAAGCTAATTCCCAATAACTTAAACCCCTGTTTTTTCACAAAATTACTGATTTAAAAAGACAAAAAAAATCCCCACAAATTTGACATCTACAAAGTAAGATCATCTTGGAATGCTGTTTAGCATGTGATGGAAACATCCTGTTTTAAGAACGACGGTTCTGTCTTGCTTAGTGTGACAGCTGCTACTTTCTGGAATAGTGATGGATTACCCCGAGCCATTACTGGGCATCATTAGCTTCTGATGACTTACGAATGAAATTGAATAAATCTGGGTGTAGGTGGCCTGCTCTTGCTTCCCAGCCAACCTCCCTGAATTTAGGCAGCGATGAACCTGAATGCTCTTCCATCATCTCGCCCGACTCTAATATCATTGTGAAAGGACATACCTGAGCAGCCATGTGGAAAACAAAAAGCTGTCCGTCACAGCAGAGGAGAGCTTGTCCTACGTAGGAACAAGATAAATAAGGTAGTTCTGCAAAAGGGAGCCCTGGCAGTGGCTGTGGCTGTCCCTCCCGACAGCGGAACAGTGTTTCAGCAAGAGCTGGGTCCAAATGCTGACTGCCACAATCCAGCCGCGCAGCGCTCTGTAACTGAGACTCTTGCATGGTTTGAATTTTACAGAGGCTGCCCAAAGTGAAGATCTGGCTCGGTGTGCAACCCGTAGAAGACATTTATACAAGATGTTCTGGTAAAACAAGACTTCTTTTTTTTATTATTTTTATTAAGGGCAATGTCAATGTGTTTAGCTGAAAGGGGTGATGAACTCTGGGGAAGGAGGAGGTGGCTGCTAGTAGAGAAATGGGTTGAACACATTTAAAAAAGCAAATGATCCAATAACTGCTTTCATTAGCAAGCTCGATTAGAGAATTAATGAATGTGCACAGAAATACTGTGACATAATCTGCAACCTTGCACTATCTTAGTTTACCTGCTTGTCCAAAACCAGACGTTTACTGTATCTTGCGTTTAAAACAACATATTATCTCTTGGTGAGACATAAATTGCTAACCTGAAGCTTCCTTTGTGTTCCAGGTTTCTAAGCAGGACTTATTTCAGGCTTCCTGGGAAAAATAGACTAATAAACCATCTGATAAGTAGTCTGACAGCATAATGCAGGCACCAGGCTGTGCCAAAGCCGCCTGAAGTGAATGAAAAGATTCCCCCTGACCTCCCTGATCCCTGGATTACAAACTAAATGGGTGGCTGTGCAGTTTGCCTGGTACAACCCAGCTGGGGTGTTTTTCTGCAATGTGGGGCTCTGCACGCACCCCTCCCCTCCTCAGTTTGCATTACTGATCCTGTGGCTTGGTGGTAGAGCAGATCGGCCCCATGACAGAATAAAAACTGATTTAGCAAAAAAAAAAAAAAAAGGCAAGAAAAATATGCTGAAAGCTGAGTGACTGTGAGGGCTGAGATAAAGGTGGGACTACCCTGTGTTAGTAGTTTTGTGTTTGGTATCTCAGATCAGGTGCATGAAGAACATGATGTTTAATCTAGCCCAATTGTTTGAAAAGGCAGCTATCTATGTTTTGAGGGAGGCAGGGAGTTTCTTGAAACTATGACTAGTATGAGATACAAGTCCTGTAATGCCTCACTGTGTCCCGATGATGCAGGGCTGGTATGCTCCTTGGTAAGCAGGACACAGTATCTGCTGCCCTCTCAGTCCTGCAGAGGAATCCTCAGGTTGGCTGTAAAAAATGTCTAGTAACAAAAGACAAGGACCTGAAGCACATGGGTAGAAAGGTTCAAAGGGAAACGAGAATTTAGAAATGTATGTTGCAGTAGAATGAGGTGCTTTTGAGCCCGGCTAAGCTGTAAGCAAAATGCATTGCTCAGGCAGGTACTTAACTCCTATGGGAAGAGAGCGGGTGGCACGGAGAAACTGAGACGATCAAGACGACTAACAGGACTAGAAAGGGGGAGTAAGCAAAGGGAGACAGAATGGGATCTTTCATTTACCAGCTGCAGATGGGCTGAAACAGGTATGACCCACAGTACAAGAGAGAGGACGTAGTTTAGTCCTCACTTTCACGGTGTTCCTCATGAAGGGGGTTGCCCACCCTCTTGCAGAGGAGCGAGGTTGATGCTAAAACCTGAGATGCTTCTGAACCTTAAAACTTCCTTTGTTGTGAGGCATGGCTCTCCAACAAATTCAGCACTGGATATCTTATCTACCTAAAATTTCCCTGTACTTTCAGCTGCAGGTGTTAGCCCTGGTTTTCCTTCTGAGTTGTGCAGTTACGTGCGCTGTAAGCAGCTGTGCCCTTTCCTCCTGGGGCTGTCACCGTTCTAGTGGTGTTGATGGAATGGACAGTGCTGCTCTTCGTCAGGGGAGCCCCCAGCCTGGAATACTTACCTAAACTCAAAGAACTAACAATGTAAATACCAACCCCTTGAACAGGATCACTCTGTTCTCCCTCTTAACCAAGAAAGAAAGAAACCAAAGTGTGGTGGTGTGGGGGGAGTCCAACGGGAGTGTTCCCGTTCACAGACCCAGTCTGTTCTCTGCAAGGCATCATTTTTGCTGGCCTCCAGCACGTCCCTGAGCAGAGCAAACTGGAAACGGCTTCTAGTTCTCGTTTGTGTTGAACTGCAGTTGTACTTGGACAGCTTTTTAAAGTTTTGCTGAACTCCTTCAAGAGTTAAACTGAACACAACGTAAACACTGCTTCAGCTCCCTGTTCCTTGTTAGAAGTAATTTTAAAGCCCAAGTAAGGAAGCATCCTTAACAAAGCACGACTTCAACCCATAAATGACTGTGTTTCTTTGCATCCCAGCCGAGACATGATCCAATATGCAAGAAAACCTTCAGCGAGAAGCGCAAGCCCTTCAGCTCTTTGAAACGGTGACTGCAGGGAACAGAATCCACCACTGTGAAGAAGGAGCCCCTGCAAAAGGTACAGTGAAAACTGAAGCATGTGTGTTATCTCCATATGAAGTCTTTCATTCAGTAACGCTATTGTTTCCTCCAAGGACAAAGCCTGGATGTTGTGGATGAGTATCACATATGTGCTTGACTCAGTGCCAAATTCTTCCCCCCTCCTCCCTGTGCTGCTAGTGTTTGAGAATATTTCTCCATTCAGAAGCCAAACCAGTAGGTGTCATGACTACTCCGGGCACATGAGTGTCTCTGCTCTTCTAGGAAATGTTCGTGTATGTGTTTTAAGGACTATTTGAGTATCTGACAGCTTCCTCTTCACTTAAACCTGAAAGAGAGCGTGATCCAAGATGGTTGGTGCATGAATGCTCCAGGTTGAACCTGAGAGCTGTCAGTAGCCCCAAATCTTTTACAGATGAAGCTACGGAGATTCACTGCTATTGAACTCAATGGTTTAAAGATGTATTTAAATGGAACTTATTTCTAGAGCTGGAGGGAAAGAGGCTTAAACTCTTACTGGAACAAGTTTTGGGTTTTTTTTTTCATGCATTCCTAGGGAGGAGGGGACTACACATGGACGTACGTGTGTATAATTTTGCCCAGAGATGACAAATCACTGCTGATTTGGTACCTATGCAGACTGCTTTTGTAAATGTCCTTTAAAACTGGTTGTGGAAAGAAACAGAAGCGCACAAAGGTTTAAAGCAAGAAGAACCTGTTAAGTGGAGGAGAAGGGAAGGCATTGGTCATCGTGTCTTCTATTCCCTTTTAAGTGCCCTTTGGTCTGCCACGACCAGAGTGTTTTGTTGGAGTGCATTTTTCTTTTATCCATCTTCTGGTGCTGTGAATAGACAGCGAAGGGCTAAATCAGCTTTCCTATGCCTTTCAAAAAAAGCAGATTTATCTTCTTTGTAATGTTTTCCCTTTCCTTAGAGAGGAAGAACCCCCACTCTATGATTTTGCTCTGTCCCTTGCAAAGGGAAAATATGGTTTGTCTTCCTTTATTTCCATTACAGAAACAGGCAGTGAAGAAATCTAACTGGAGGCAGAACCATGAGGATTTTATCAATACTATTTAATCAACCAAGCAGGTCACAAAAGCTGTGAAGGATGGCCACCCTCTCCCACAAAGCATCAGTCCAGGTTTGTGGTCTTCTTTATCTTAATACTGTTCTTGTACTGATCTTTGTTAAAGCGGTGACTTCTTATTATCCACATCGGGGCTTCAGTTTTGCACCCCCCGGCACAACACAGCATGAACATGAATTCCCTCCATACTCTAATTTTCAAAAAAACCTCCATGTTTCTTGGCTTAGATTGAGTAGGCGTGCAATGCAAAGGTAGTAAGGAGGATGAGAAAACTAATTTGTACCTTTTAAATTTAAAGACAGGCAGTTTCGGGTCTAATATTAGATGATGCTTTGGGAGGAGAGTTGGGATGCCTGTGTTGTAGCACAGGCTGTACCACAACTTAACAGAGGGTGAAATACATCCCTTCATCATTCAAAATAACTGTAGTGCATGTGGGCTTCCCCAGTCCCATGTGGTGGCTTTACCAACTGTCCCCTTCCCCACCCAACCGTGCAGATAGGGGAAGTCATTCAGAAAAAGATGGGTTTACTACTAATACCGGGTGTGGTCTCTGCACAGAGATCACTGTTAGTTACAGATCCAAAAAGGTGCACATTTCTCATGATATGTGCTTTATGAAATGTGTGAGCAATCTTGGAAAAGGTCTCAGTGCAGTCCTGCCTGTGCTGGGAAGGCGGAGGTGGGGAGGAGGAAGGGGGGGCTCTCTGGGCTCACTTCCAGAGCACGAATTTGTGACTGATAGCAAAACCAGCTGCCGTGATTCCAGACTTTCTCCTCTTCTAGATGACAGCGATGCAGTATAAGCAGCAGGACACCATCTTCCTTCCTTGATTGGGGTCAAGCTCTTCTCTGAATTTCCACTGCTGAATTCTTTAATGACTGTTATTTCTCGTCTGACTCTAAAAGCAGACCTCTCCCTTTCCTCCTCCCTCCTGGAGGAAAGAGTTGTGCAAGAGCAGCAGTAGTTGTGGATAAAGGTACTGGAGAGCTGCTTTTTAGGAAAGACAGAATTGCCGAGAGGTCTAGCGAGGATGTATATCCTACACTACAGAACTGTATATCCTATACTACAGGACTGGAGAGAAAGCAGATGGACTGTGGGGAGGGGAGGGAGATTCCCCTTCCTGCTCTTCCTCCTTCAAATAGAGCCCAAAGCTCCCCCCGGCAGGTCCCTCTGCCAGCCCCCCAAAGCCAGGGACATGCCCTGTCTCATTCCCTCTCCTGTGTTCAGAACCATCTTGCCCACACTGCTGGTCTGGAACTCGCTGGTGGCTGATTGGGTCATCTTTTCTGGGCTGAAAGAAACAATTTGTAAAGATACTGTATCTGTAATATCAGGATAAGAACGCTTGGGCTGCTTTTGTAAAAGGCTTTGGGTCAGGGAGGGAGGGTCTGAGATGTGCCAGGGCTGAATGTGACTGCAAAGACCCCAAACACCGACCGAGTGCATCAGACCGAGTAGGACTGTACCAGTGATAAGTGTTGCTGAATAACTTTTAGCAGAAAGTAGTCTTAAAATCATTTGTTTTGACCACTCTAGGGATTTTTAAATAATGCTTTTTCTGCAGAATTGTTAATTGTGGGGTTGGGGGTGGGAATAGGACAAAGATAATAAAATCTGCTTTTATTAATCCTCAGGGATTTATTTCTGAAAGCAATTACTGTTTGCTGGGTTAATACCGTAAGCACGTATTTTAGGATCCCAAGTGCTTTTTTAAAGGAGGTTTTTGTAGTTCTCCCAAGTTTGTACTTTGGGAGCTGATGGGAACTCACCACGGTCACCTGCTGAGGGAGTCAGGATTTGAAGTGCAGCTTGAGTGAAGCAGGGCACTTCTGCAGGGTATAAACCGTGATGCAAATTGTTCCTTTCTTATGGTCAGACTACATTCTGTGCCCACACTGCTCATGGAGATTTAATGATGCTGCAGCGCAGAGGCACATGAAGTTTTGCAAAGAACAAGCTGCCCACTGTGCCTTTGCTGCAAAGCCCACCGGACAGGCTTTGGTAAGCACAGTGACACTGGTCTTGTCCTGGAGGCAGGTTTGCCAAACTGTAGTTTATGGTGAGTGAAGGCCTATATTAATATGAAACTCAAGATTCCAGGGAAGTCGGTAAACTCTTCAGACAAGACACGAGCTGAGCATCAGCTAGGGGTTCCCTGAAACGGGAACCCTTTGTCTGATGAAAAAAGTGACAGAATGTGATAGTACAAAAAAGTTGGACAACAATTTCTTCAGGCTCTTCTGCGATGGGATTCCAGGGTAACAGCTGTAGGGGAGCAGAAACCTGGCAGCTTTTGCAATACATAAAGCTCTTCCCGTTCAGTAAGGTTCCCTGCTGTCGGGCATGTTTGCTGTTCCCTGCAAATGTACCGCTGATTTATTCCCTGGTCACTAGACACGATGCCAAAGGGCTAAGTTCCTTTGAGGAACCCAAAAAGTGGAGCTAATTGACAGTCTCTTGAAGTGAGCTTCTATTTTATTATAGAAAAACCACGGCTTCCTAGTGGCAGGAGTCGTGTCTTTTCCCTTGTTCCTTCCTAGCACTGCTTCAACAGCGACTCGCAGAGTTTTCACTGGGTTCTGTAAGCTTCTTGCTAGAATGGAGTGTGGATTGTGCATCTTCTTTTTAAGGCAAGCAACCAGTGACTCAGAGGAAACCCCCAACCTTAACATTTGCTGTGTTATCACTTCAGAAGACAGTATACGAAGGTGCCAATACAGATGAACCTAGGCCAGGTAGGGAGTTCATTTAGCCGTATTTATGTTTTTCTTACAACAAACAAAATGTATTTGAAGTGGCGGGTGGCATTTTTAAAGCAGATCCTAGGCTTTGGAATCCAGTTTTCTGATAGAATAATGAAGTTTTAATATTTTGGGGTGGGTTTTTTTGCAAGTCCAGGCCTTGACATGAAACCCTAAACTCATTTCTGTACAACACTTTTTAGAAATAAGAAGGGCCAACAATTTCCAAGTGGATGTTGTTAATATTGAATGGCTTTCCCAGTCATTATCCTGATCCATTGTGTCGAGTGTATGCACAGAGGTTTTCGTGTAGGTCCGCAGGAGGGACATCTTAGCTGTCAGTTAGAGGTCCTCAAACAGATATATCTATATAGACCTAAAATATGTAGTCTGGATGTGAGGTTCCTTCTGTCCCATAAAGGACTCCATAACTTTTAATCTTTGATTTTAAGGTTCATTCTAAGTCCATTTAGATGAAGCATCAAGCTTTGTATGCTGTTTGTTCCATGTGACTTTCCCCTTGTTGATTCAGCCTTAAAAAAACCCAACAAAACCACCACATCCCTAAAAGAGTTCCCTTGAAACAGGATACCATATATTGTGTTTGCTAGCCCCAACTGCTGCCCGTAATCATGACCTGTATGCCGGTCTTGTCTATGCTTCTGATGTATTATGTCTGTGTTTAGAAGAGGTATTATAAAGTTATTTTAATGGTTATTTGTAGTATACAATTTGTGAACAATAATACATACTGCTCTGTCAATATCTTTGATCCCTATGGTTCAGGGTTTTATGATGAATTTATGTAGGTTATAGTTTTTTTACAGCCGATACATTTTTTAAATAATGATCTGCAGAGACCTCTCCAGGAATACTGAAGAAAACCAGAAAATCATTGGGTGAATCTACTGGAAAAAAATCTTCAGGAAAGTTTGGGTAAGAAATATATTTTTTTATTATTTCAACATTGTAACATGAAAGGACCTAATTTGCTTTTGTGTATATACAATACCCTTTTGCAGTGTTTGCTGTGTGAGCTTCTATGTGTTAATTGAAGCAACCAATTGCACTGAAAACTTTTGCAGAGCTCCTCATGTTCCCACTACAGGCTGCCGAGAATATTCATCTTGGTGTTAAATGTTCTTTGGTTTGGAGCAGCTCCATCTCAAGTAGGCAGTGACTGTGTTCTGCCGTAACAGGCATTCTGAGAGGATTTGCTGATTGATAATGCAGGTCTTGTGCTCTCACAATGTGCTTTTATTGTCTGAGGAAGATGCCAGCATCTGTTTCAATAATTGCTATGTCAGGATGATGGTGTGGAGTTTCTTCTTTCTTCTCAATGTTTACTTTCCCAGACCTTGATGTTTGGTGCTTCTGCTCTTCAGACCATGCAGTCAGTGTTGTTCCCATCTGGGGCCATGCAGAGTCATGTCAGAACAGCAAGGCGGCCTTCCAGCACCTGCTTAAGGTGGTTGTGGTGCTATTGTGCAAATGGCTCAGATGATCAGCATCTTGCACCCCTGTGAGATGCATACAAATGCAGAATATGAGATCCTGGCAGGGAATGTGGCCGAGATGCATTCCCTGTAGCTGGCAAGATATTTTGAGCCTGGGAGATGAGCTTGTGAAGAACGCTTAGAACGTGGGATGAGCAGTGATGTGCATAAAATCTGTTGCAGAGACTCACATTCAAAGTCTTTGCAGGGTCCTTCTATGTAGCGTTTTGCTGTCCTTGATTGACCTTCAACTGTGGGGAAGGCTGCAACAGGCATGGCAGTGTTCAGTCCACGGGGCCATCAACTCTACCTACCTTCTTGACTTTGCCAGCTACAGGAAAGGCTGTTGACAGCACCCAGTAGTCTCATCTGGTGTTCACTCCTCAGATGACCTGTGACTATGTTAACGGTGTGGTAACTCCTGTGGTTATTGTGCAGAGTCTTGCAGACCATCAACAGAGATTTACCGATAGCATCACCATTCTCGAGGTTTAGCCAGCAAACTCTGAAACTCGAGGCTTGATAGACTTGGGGAGGAGACAACTCTTTCCCTAGGGATACTGGTGAGTCCACGTGTCACTGGGGTTGCAGTTGCAGCCAGTTTACACAGGCTTGGGACAGTTGGTGCCTCCAGGTCCCCAGGACTGACAGCTATGTTAGCGTCCAAAATATGAGAGCCCTGTTGATGACCCTGGGAACTGTGGAAGCGACTGGCCTGGGTAAGCTTGTAGGTGCTGAGCCGTTGGCAACTGCTGTTGCATTTTCGCTAAAACTTGAGCTCTGCCAGGTGATTTGCAGAGTACTTTGGGCTAGTGAGACATCAGTTTCAGTGCTGCCCAACTGTGCTTTCTAGCTGAGAAAGCAGACGTGAGAAACTGGCTTTGAGCGGTGCAAATAAATGTTCTTATTCTTAATGTGTCTGGAAGTGGTTTCCAGGATGAGCTTCTCCATCACCTTCCCAGGGATCAAGATTTAATCTTCTCAGATAAAATGGAGTGAAATACAAGAGCTGTTTCTATACAAATAACAAGTATATGGCTATATAGCTTCTTGCTGCTTTCAGGCCACAAATCCGCAACAGAAGGTAGAGTGGCTGGTTGGCAAGGATGTGTTAAGGTTTTCTTCTGATGCATTATGGAAGACATTAAGCAACCCAGTTTTCCAGCACCTCTTCCACCTGAAGTGCTACAGCTACCACATGCAATAATAAGCAAACTGAAGTTCATTTCTTTTGTGGCTTACCGCCCCCCGTCCCCCATCCCCCCCTCAATGCTTTGCTGTGATATATTGAACAAGACAAATTAACATTTTGGAATTTCATGTATATATTTAATAGAATCTTCCAGTAAGCAATAAATGATAAATGATAGTGATTGATAAGTGATAAATGGCCATGTGTGCTGTGCATCAGTTTCAAAGCGCTTCAAGTTCAGAATAACTAAACCCAAATCTCATTCTCACATTAAAAACTTCAATTGCTTTTAGAGATTGATTGGTAAGACAGAAATGTTCTGGAGGCACATCTCTTCTTATTTTTTGGCCACCTGACTATTACCAGCCTTGGATCACCTTGCATAAACTTCCAGTGTTTCAACATGTTGGGTCTTTTTAGCCCAAAAATTTCCAATAAGGCTTTCAATTAAAATCCATAAGAATTTTCTTGCCTATTAAATATTTATGAAGTAAATGAAGATGGAAAGTAGTTGGACACAGCAGTAATAAATACCAGACCTTACAGAGTTCAATGAAACACTACGTAGGCTCTAGCTAATAGTGATTAGATAAATACAGAAAGAATTACACTGAAGGAAGTGTAACTCCTAGAGCTAGACTCAGAAACAGCTGGGAAATTAGCCCAAATATATTAAAGCAGTGCTGCTTAGCCTTTTTTTCAATCCAGAAAGAAGAGTGGGGGGAATCTCATACCAAACTATTCTGTGCAATGTTACCACAGTTGCTTTCTTTTACAAGCAAATCCTCAAAAGTTAGAGCAAGTTTTACTGTATTTTTGTTGTTGCTCCTGCCTCCCTGGTTATTTTCTGTCTGTGTGCAGAAGTGTTTGATTTCACAGCTCACTTTCCAGTAGCTTACATAAAATGTAATTATAGGGGCAGGAACAGTGTATTGAAGAACAGTACTTAAAAATTCTGCTAGCAGGAAATGAATCAATCATTAATACATGGAACTTACCACCCTATTTCAGCCTGTGAAAAACTCCCTGGAATTAACAGCAATTCATTGGTTAAGAAAATGGAGCATCCCAACAGGAACAGCTGGTAAAAACTGAAGGAAAAAAGAAATGAATGTGGTTCCCATAGGGGATTGGAACTGAGCACTAGAAATATTTATGTTTACATAAAGGATGCAGAGTCTTTTGGTTCCATGTAGTCTAATTTTAGCTCCTTGACATTATTTCAGCAGGTTTACATGGCTTCTTTTTATTTTTTTGTATGAGACCAAATGTTTTACAAGTTTCGCTATTTTATGGTATCATTTGATTACAGTAATTCTGTCGTTTAGCAGCCACATATTGCTCTGCTTCTACAGATTTTCAAGCAGAATTCAGATTAAAAAGTATTTTTATCTCTATTAGGATGTGAGGTAAAAAGGACTGAGATCTCCCAGATCCTTCTGTTCCATCTCTTAGCATGGCATAGCAGCTGCCTTCCCCCTGCCAGCTCTCTGCCCTTGCACCTTCTTCTCCCATTTGTACCAGAGAGGAGGGAGGACCGGCTACTGGCTGGGCTGCCTTCCTCCTCCGCTGCACCCCGGCGTGTGTGGAGCCACCTCTCCCCACACCGGTGCATGAGCCAAAGGCAGTGCCACCGGACAGATGTCCTGCAGCTCTTGCTGCCTTCTCCACTGTCGCTGCCTGAAGTCACACGTGCCTGCCTGGTGCAGCCCCGTCCTCTCAGACACACAGGTAAGCCCAGGGAGAGCTGGCGAGGACCTGCTCTGTTCCCGCACCCCTCCTTTAGCACTGCCTTGCCTATGGTATTAGCCCCACGAAACGGAAACTACTGCTCTTTCAGCAATGCAGTATTCAGGCCCACACCAGGCAGGTCTGCTGAGCCCAAAGAATTTGTTTGCACAGAAACAAATCATTCTCGAGCCTCAGCTACTGCTGGCCTCTCAAAAATGCTCACAGAAGTCCCCCTGACAAACCTATGAGAAAGTCCAGACCTACTTTAAGTATTAGATGACTTGGATGTACCTCCTGAGTTGTAAGAATTTTAAAACAAAACATTTTTTCTGCGAACAGAACCTTTTGAAATAACCTGCCTGCCTTTGTGGTGGGATATCATCAGCTTCCTCTATACTGATGATGTCAAGAATCTGCAAAAAGAAATTTGAATGGACTAAGAGTTAAAACTGCAATATTACGTACCTAAGGTTTGCTTCTGCTTTACTTTTTGACACAATCATTGTGTGATTTTTTTTTTTTAAAGCATTTTAATATCAAAGGTGGTTATTTTCTTTTTACTTGAATGAGGCTTGGTCTTTAACTTGTAGTTGCATATGGTAAGCATCTCTCATCAATGCATCTTTCCACGTTTCAGAACAGGCTGAGGTCAGGCAGCAGCACCGCCCTTGGCAGCTCAGAGCTCAGGCACCCTGCTACAGTTGAGCAGCTGAAAGAACACGTGTCAGTCTAGCTCAGTGTTTGCAAAACGTTTTCTTCTTAACATCTCTGTTTTAATTCAAAGTATTTCAGTAATTAATTACATGTTTTATAGAAGCACAAACCAAAATAAAAAAAATGTCTATTAAACAGTATACGATCAGGCAGTACTACAAAATTTCTGGGTTTGTTTGTTTGGTTTTTTTCTTACAAGTACATAAGCTTAAATGAAGCCAAGTGAATACAATTTGCAGGAACAAGGAAAACAATGCAGTAAGTGAATATACACACACCTTTCTAAGTCCAGATGAAAATATGAGCCTACCTGTAACAGCTGCTAACTGGGCATGGCTGTGCAGCACCACTCTTCCTCCTCCTGTTATCATTACAAGAATGATCTTAAACTTCCTTCTGGTTTGCCTTATGCCAAAAATTTTCATAACAAAAAATACCCCTCCAACAGTGTATCTGAAGAACATATTCTCGCACGAACTGTAATACAACAACCCTTCCTTAATCCAAGTACTGATAAACTTGTAAGAATATTTGCATCACTGTAGTTGTACAATGTCATTGTAGTTCATTAACAGCAAACCAGCAATCATTTAAAAATATTTTTTATTTGAAGCTGTTGGGAAATATTCCTGTGAATTAATGGGGGGGGGAAAAGAACACATTTGCTTCATGCTGTATTTGTAATGATCATTAAATACTATTAACTCTCTTTGGATTTAATGGAAGAGTAGCTCTCAGGGTTTGAAAATCTACTCAGATTGAGAAATTCTGCGTCTCTTTTAGCTGCAACGGAATCCATCAGTAACTGCATCATCCACTGAAACCAGGATTATTTTTTTTTGTAACTATGGGTTAGGCAAGAAAGTAAATCGTGAACAATTTGGTTTGTTGGGTTTTTTTTAAAATGTCATCTGCTGGGAGATGTGATTTTTGCAATTTCTGCTAGTTCACGCATCAGATGATAGGACTGTCACACCAACACATCATCAACTGGAAATGTACATGGACAATTTACCCCAGGAAACAAACAAAAGTCCACATGGTTCTGGTCTGGAAGAAACTAAGGCTGGAAGTCCAGCTGTAGCTGTCCCAATGCTACTGAGCAAAAGCCCTATGATTAAAATGGCCTCAGCTGTTATCACACCCACTAATTTCAGCCAACACTTGTGAGGCAGGTTCATAACCTGGTTGTAAACAGGGGCCCAGTGTCAACTCACCCCTGCAGCCCTTCTATGCATGGACCTGCCCCTGGCACCACAGAGGTGTCACTTGGTCACAGGCTCCCCTGGGCCAGGGTTGGCTTTCTGTGAAGGAATCCACATTTCAGATGGCTGTGACTAATGATCATTTCCCAGACTAAACAAAGGCCATTTCTATCAACAAAACGTGAATAAAGGCCCCTTAGGTAGGAAGCATTATTTTTTATTGAGTGTTAAATCAATTAAGCCTTAGCCCAGGGGGGTAACAAGTGCTTAAATTTAACCAAATGCTTCAGTGTTTCATGAGAGAGAAAGAGACAGACCAGTGTCTGATACCTTGCCAGATCCAGTTGTAAGTGAAAACTAATGTTTTGCTCTAACCTTTGAGACAACTCACTTCCCATTCTGAAAGCTGCACATATACAAGACATCAGTTCTTACACAGTCATGCAGAAGTGGTAGTTATTTCCAGCCCTAGAAAAAAAATGCAGGAGATGCACAGAGCTCGGTTGCACTTCAGAAAACAAAATCTAGTTAAACATAATCACAATAGTTATCTTCTTCATTTAAAAAAGGTGAAAAAAGGAGGTAAGATTTACTCTTGGAATGATTCTGATTTAAATTAAAGATTCATAAAGTTCAGTAATTGAGCGCTTAACAGAAATCTATGTGATGTTGATAAATTTTTTGTTATGTGTATAAATCTGCTGTGATTTATGGCTCATTAAAATTATTTTCCTGTGATTTCCCCCTTCTTCCCATTTATCCTAATCCTATTTCTCCTACTGCAGCAGCCATAGTTTCATTGTGCCTGTTATGATGCTTTGCTGTCATTGCAGGTATTTATTCAGTTGTTTGCAGGAAAAGGTAGAAACAAAAATATAGAGGGTGTTGAGGGAAGTATGTTAGTTCTCCTATTTTCATATGCTAAAAACCTAATAGTAGTATGAAAAATAGAGCTTCTTATTTATTAACATCCTGAATTTAACTACCATGTTCATAACATGCTTTGAAAATGTTTGGGGCAGTTTTTCTTCAAAACCAAACCAAACCACACCACCCCATCCTAACACATTTAAAAAGAACAGTCTCGAAAAAAAAGCCCAGCCAAACCACAGTGACAGTTATTTGAAGGCATGGTGAAAATGGGGCAACGTTACAGAATTGGTAGTGGACGGAAAGGAACGAGGAAGATGATGCAGATGGTTTATGGCCATCCCACCAGCTGCTAGCTGAAGACCTTGCTGTTGGCCAAGGCCATTCAGCCTGTGTGATGGTTCCTCTGGACCAAATGCCATCGTGATGTCCCCAGTAGTGTTCTGGTTGTCACCTGGTGGGAGCTGCCAGAAACTCATCACATGAGTTAGATCCATGAAAGGCAGGCTCGTAGTTTCAGCTGCTGCTTCTGTCTCCTTGTGCACTGGATACTTGTTAGTATCCCCTGCAGGCCCTGAGGAAGCTTCTTCCAGACTGATTTTGTGGAGAGATTGAGGTTCTGGTAACGGCAGGTCCTCAAGATGCACATTGTAACCCTTAACATCCACTTTTATTGGCAGATTCTTGAGGGATCCTGCTGCAAATGAGGTAGAACTAATGTCATATTTATTAGGCTGCTGAAGGTTCAGGTTGGCCGGAATGGCTGCTGAGCATGGTGCGGGATGGACAGCTGGAAGGCCGTCTGCACAGCCCATCCTTTGCAAGTGAGAAGTTTCAAGAGGAAGAGCGGTTTCTAAGCTCGGCTGGGAATGGAGATGTGAACAGTTGTATTCCTCTGATTCTGAACTATTCAAAATCCCATTCTGCACAGACACCCCTTCAGGAAAAGGGGGCAGTGTGCTGGCATCTTCCTTCAGTCTGAATGGAAAAAGCTGGTCAAGGAGACCCACTGAATCACCATTCTGCAACCTGCTTTTCAGCAGTTCTTGTGAATGAGTCTTCCTAGTATGGCGGGTCAAGTGGTCCTTCCGCCCAAACCTCTGGGCGCAAAACTGGCACAGAAAGTCTTTGCAGCCTGTGTGAACTACCATGTGACGTCGCACATCTTTACGGGTATAGAAGTGACGCTCACAGTGGTCACACTTATGTTTCTTTTCCTTTGTGTTGCCAGCTGGCTTCCCTGCATGGCTTTTGAGGTGTTCCAACAAAACTTCAGTACCACCAAACTCCTGGGCACATACCCTACAGGTAAGGTCCCCACTGGTGGCTGCATGCAGAGCCAAGTGTCTCTTATAGCCTAGCTTGGTGTTGTACTTCTTGCCACAGTCTTCACACTTGAAGGCCATCTTGTTAGGGTCATGAGTCTGAAGGTGGTTCTTTAGATGGTCTTTCCTGTGAAAGGTCTTCTCACAGTAGCCACACTGGTGAGATTTCTCTGGAGAATGAGTGGCTGAATGCCTAAGACAAAAACAACAAAAAATTTATTGGTATTTACATTTACTCTAGTACATTTACTCCTGCAGCTTCAAGACTTGACAACACTGGCATTCTTGAAGGAAGGCATTTTCAAAAGTTCACAGATTATTAGTATAAGCTTAACTTTTTTTTTTGGGGGGGAAGGTGTTAATCATAAAGCATAGATTAGGTTTAAAACTGCTCAACATAATCTTTTTGAGTAGTCACTGCAATTGAGAAAGACTAATTTTCTCCAATTCCACCAAAACAGGAATAATAAAAACTAGAATTCAGAGAATAACTGTCGCTAGGACACCTCAGAGGAAAAAGATGTCCTTATTTTTTTCCCCACACCCCCATCAGACAAGGAATGCCTTCAGAGCTGTACCTGAGCAGTTTATATTTGGAAATGAAGGCTTTTGTGCATCCGTGCTGTGAACACTTGTAGGGACGCTCCCCTTTGTGCACGTAACTGTGGACTGTGAGCTTGTCAATGGAATCGAATAGCTTCCCACAGAGTCGGCACGGGTAACTGTCTGGCTGCTTCACTTCTCTTCCCTTCAACAGTGAAGACCGGCTGTTTCTCCATTTAGGTATAAACCTCACAAGAGCATCACAAGTGCTTCCTGAGCTGGCACAGCCAAGCTTTGCAGCAGAGGAACAGGAAATGGTCCCAAAGCACTGAGCAATGCTTTTGCCTAATGCTGTTCCTCTCAGTTTCCCTTTAACTTTGCTTTTTGCTTTTACAGGTCCCAATTTATTTTGTGGTCTGAACTTGGTGGTAACAACTCGGTCTTTAAGGATGCACTGGTGAGATTCCAGCAGAGCAAAAGTTGCAAAAGTGCTTCTACAGGTGGAGCATATCCAAGGGTCTACGGGCTCTTTCTGCAATAAAAAGAGAAACAGGTCCTTCTTGTTAGCCATGCTAAGGAAACGTAATTTTCTTCTCACTGACCCTGCATCTTCTGGGCTTTCCCAAGACCTGTGATTGTCCTTTGATATTTACTTCAATGTACTACCACACAGCCGTTCAATTTGAAATGGATTCTCTCTAGAAATCTACAAACTCAAAGGGGAAAAAATGGCTGGCTGAATACTGAGTTCCATGTTTTTGTTTAGCATTTACTGTAACAGTTCCGAGTTGTTCACCTTTGTTTATTTGTGCTTACTGAATTCCAAAGTCTCTACATTTGTTCCTGTTACGGAATTGCTCATAGAAGCAGTTGCAATTTGTATCTTATCCTTAGACTGACACAATTTATCTGCTATTGCAACAGTACAAAAATTGGGTGGGTTTCTGAACACAAATGTATTTTAGCCATACAGGACTTCCCTATATTTTGGGCCAAATCCATGCTTTACCAGGCAGCAATAGTTAATGCCTCCAGGACAGTATTCCTCGCTTAGCTTGACATTTGGCATTAGACTTTCTTAAACTTAATAACAAACACCTTAGGCTTGGGGATCTCAAACCTATCCTGACTTAGAGGCATTAAAACATTTTTCTGGCAAGCAACACATTATTGGGAAGCATTATTTCTGTGGAAATAAGAGCTCTACTTGCTTCTGTTGGATTCTCTTTAAATACTGACATTCTAAAAATTCCAATGAAAAACAAAAAAAAACCAACAAACCCAGTCACTGATGAAATGTACTTCCAATTAATACACGGCCATGTGCTTCCTTAGCTGCCTCTACATTTTATGTAAGCTTCTCATAACATGTCCTTACTTCCCCTGGCTCTTGGGCTAGCTTGCTCTGGAGAGCATGGTAAGGCTATGTCCCCTCTGTTTGAGAAAGCATGAAAATAAACTGTAATTTACTGTCCTGCGATGGCTTGAATGCAGATTAAGGGTACTTACTCCTACGGGAGGCAAAGGATAGACATCAGATTCTTCTTTAATGAAGACTGCAGAAGCTTCCATAAATTTGGCATAATCGGCAGCATACCACACTTTCAGTTCTGTGTGGGGTTCAATTGGCTGTGAATGGAAGAAATCAGCATGTTTAATTGTGCCAGTTTTCCTGTGCCAAACAATACTGCGGGTTGGAGGGGTAGGGGTGCGCAATTTATTGTCCTTACCCAAGCTGTACTCTTTGAATCAGCTCAAATTATTGGTAACATCGTTCTGAGATCCAAGCACTTTTTGAGCGTTACTATCCGCTAGGGTTTGACACTTTCACAGTTTCTAAAAGCAGAAATGCCATATACAGAGATTTGGGGGGGGGCAGTAACAGGAGGGGTGCCTCGGCCCTCATGACCTTTGTTCAGTGAGATGTGTTGTCTGTGAGGTCCAGACATCCAGCAGTCCTTCCAGGCAACACCCCATGCCCATTCCTTGATGTCTCAAAGCCCACTGAACACAACACTTAACTACAGGATACAGGCAAAGGAAAAATGCATCGTGAAAGCACAACAGCTTGGATGCCTCCTGGATGAGTCGCATGGTTGTGTCGTAGTACCCACTGCGCGTGGGTGCAGAGCTGATCACTATGTGGGCTGCAAGTCAAATTTGTGTGTTTCCATGCACTGACTCCGATGTGCCAGACTCACTATACATGTGTTTTACTGCACCTCTGCCCCCCTTTCACTGAAGCCTGCCCACACAGGACTAAGGGAACCCATAATCTAGTGTTTCCCGTCCAGCCATGCCTGCCCAAATCTTTCCTTAGACTGGACTATAACCTCCTCTGACAAATACTTTCAGTCAATAATACAGTAAATAGAAGAAGACAGCACTGATTACACTCACTGGCTAAAGATGTATTAGTTATTTAAAAGCAAAGGAGAAAACTAACTTTGGGGTCATGATTTACATGACTCCCTGGCCCTGTACACAATTTTCTTAATTTCAGCATTGTTGCAACAGGGGTAGAGCCAATCTGCACTGTACCTGTAGTTTTATTTTAAATAAGCTAAACTTGTGCCACTGAAAAGAACCAGCTAGCCTGGAAGGACTGCAGCTGAGTCTTATTCCACAAAATGTGACATCTTACAATGCACTTATTTTATAACATTGGTGTTAGATAAGCATAGTAGGTGAAAGTCAACTCAGATTGTGAATGCTGACAGATGACAGGTAACTGCGTGTATAATGTTGAAAACTGAACTTTTGAACTCCCAAGCACAAGCCTGCTTGCTAACTACAACCAGTGTGGGTTGGTTGTATGTTTTGATAACACCTGGCCTAAATGTGCTGAATTCTCCACTCAATAAAGGACATGAGGCAGAGCCACCAACTAGGAGGCTGATCAGGCATCATGCTCCTGCATATAGTCTATTTAGATGGAGAAAACCAAGCCTCAGGGAGCTTTGCAGGGACAAATGCCTGGGGATGCACTGGGACCTTGGCCAGTGACACCTGAAACTGGTACCCAGAAACAGCTGCACAGCATGATACTGTCATGACTTTCTGCCCAGCATTCCTGGACCAGTGGCAATCTCCTCTGTGGGAAGCTGAGACCCAGTCATCCATGTGACTTTGGAGGGAGAGCAAGTGCATCAGTGTGTGAAATAGTCAAGTAAGGTAACAGTAAAACTGAGATTAAACACCAGTATCCAAATCCATTACTAGTTGTCATTTATTGTGTCTCAGAGTCTGAGAACTGTCTCAAAAACACTTAAGAGAAAGCTATGGTAGCACCCACGTGAAACTCCTGTGATCAGACAGACAGCAACCATGGATCACTTTTATCCCCTCACAATTCTGTAATTTTTTAAAGCATTTATTTCTAGGACTGCAGTCATTAGATCAGCAAGTACGCCAATGGTGCTGTTAGTATACCACTCACATGTATGCTTTTGTAGCTGCAGTTTCATGTCACTGAAATCCCATCTCTTTGTAAAAACTGAGTAAAGAAGCCAATCCTTCTATTCCCAAATTAACAGACTATATTCAAAATAACTTGAGAAAATATTTTCACAACCAGCCCTAAAGCAGCCTCATGCAGGGCATGCCTAAGTGTAGCAAAAGGCTACCACTTCCACTGAGCAGGACAAAACCTGCAGGATGCCACAGTACCACAAACAATACCAGGACTTTGGAAAAATAAAGCCCAAGTAACTCCCTATGATACACAGCACAGTAAAGGTTCCAAGACACATTCCTAATCCTAAAATACTCTTCATGTCAGTATATAGAATGCAACTCTCCATTTGTTCCAATGAGCAGAGTTCTACTAGTTCAATAGTATTTAAATTATACTGGAAATTGTGAGTTACCAGTCCGTAACTACAACTTCTTAGAAAAGCATTTGTTCATGCTTACCAAATACAGTAGTATTAATCCTCTCAGTTTCACAAGTGCAGCGTGCATTTAAGATCAAACTGAAATCTCAAATGGTATGGACTGCATCGGAATCTCAAACGCAGCCTAAACAATGACTCAGATTAGCATATGCTATCTTATGTTGATTTTGGTTTTTTTAAAACAAATACCTTAATATTAATCCAAAAGAAGTACTTTATACTGTTATAAAGACTTGGAAGCTGTTAAGTGTTATCACTAGTAACTTACTCTCACATCATCACTGTGTGATAAATATTTTTCTCATGTAAAGGTAGAGAAACACATATACCACAGAAACATATGCCAATCCTGGAAACTAAACTGAAATGCTGGATTTTAATCCCACAGTAACTTCTTTTGACTAAATATTCTCTCTTTTTTTTTTTTTTAATTTGTAATGTTGCTCACAATGATATACAAGCATTAACTTAAATATTAAAACAGTAAACAATGAATGTTCAACATAAAAATTTCAGTTTCCTAAGTGTACAAAAAAGTCGTGATTACAGCAAATTTTGCCTGAGAAAGCGGCCAAAGCAAAAAAACCCAAAACTGTATGTTCCAGTGTCATTTATAAATAGAGAGTACTTTGTTCTCTCTCCTCCAATGAAGATGCAGTCCAGAATCTCTAACATAAACTGATAATTTCATGGCAACATTGCAGTATTTTAGGTTCTGCAGTCAAGTTTTCAGACAACAAGCACAGAAAATAGTTTGAAAAGATTCTGCTTAGCACCCTATTCCTAAGCACCTGGTAACACACTCAGAATACAATGCATGTCCAAAATTGTAATAAACAAAAGGAATGTGTTCATTCTTTCCAGGATGAAGTAGTTTTGAATGTAACAATGCTAGATAATCTCACCACATACCTATCTGGAACTGAAGAACTTTGCAACATTCAGGTTTAAACAACGCCATCATGAATGGTATTTCTGTTTCCCCCTGCTCAGTTTCTTCGCTACCCACAACAGCAGGTATGCACCACCTTTTACTGGAAACCCCCGTACGCTGTTTGCTTTATTACGGATTAAGTGATATAAAAGGTGGTATGTAATAAAGATCTAGTTGGCAGAATATATTCAACCTTTCATCTGTAAAAGAGGGTTAGCCTTTCAGAACTTTTGCCTATGAATTTCCATTTGGATTTTAGGTAAAGCAATGTGGATTTAACTACCTTAACAGTTGTGAAGTAGACTTCTCCACAGTGCTGATAAGCCACAAGGGTCTGTTCTTCTTGGTTCCGGGCTAGCCGGACAAACATCATCCAGTTTCCACAGTCTTCATTGGGAGTGTCCAGAAAGTACTTCCCTCCATCTTTCAATACCTGAAACAAAGGGGGAAGACAGGAGAAAGAACATGATAAAACCAAGTCCTCTATAGATGCACGCTAGTCTTCTTTAACTTGGAATCATGGCTATCAGTTACTTACCCTGTCTTGGTCACACACCCTTTGAAATCGTGGTTGTTTTGAAATAGATCACTCTTAAAGAATACCAAGTGCAAAAGAAAGTACGAATGAATACCTGTCAAACAGCTACTAAAATAACTGTAGGCCTTTGTATGTATTTCCAGTTTATATTTCATCATTTTTATGTTATATAAAGATAATATTATAAGAACTAAGTGCAGGCAGGTAGAAAGATAAGCTTTATGCCTTAATGTACTTCCTGAGTACTTGATAATCTCAAACTTTAGTGCTGTATTAACACTACCTCTTGCATGGAACAATTGTATAACTTGTGTAATAAGATCAGAGAGGTAACATACAATACAATGGCATTTTAATTGTCTTCTCTTTTTCCCCTTAACAATGCAAAAAGTAAATACAGATGAAGATTTGTGCCAAAAGATCTCTTCCTTTTTGCTTTACTTCATTCTTCCTACGCTCCTTTCCAAGAGAATGCCTCTATGAGGCAAACACTCCCAACCTCGTACAAGACAGTTGCTTTTCTGCAATATAGTCTTGAACATGGGCAGCTGAAGCTGTACAACAGACGTCAGTACAGCATGTATCTGTTCTACTAAGCATGTAACTGAGCAATTAACTGGAAAAAAAAAGTTGTGTTTCCATTGCTTCTGGGAACTTTTTATCTAACTTTGTCATGTTTCCAATGAAAACACCTGCCTGTAGGACAAGTTTGGTCACATACTCGGAATGCTGCTAGGGAGAAGTTAAGGCAGCTACTGCCGTCATGTAGGAAACTTGGGACTCCAGTCTCCTGAAGAAACAATCCATTCATCTGTTAGAGCTGTGCTTTTATCATTGTATACCTTTAAGCAAACGGGGCTGACTGATAGAGGATAGGGTGTGGTTTACAATGGCTTGGTGAAGAGGAAGGAACTGGGTGCTTAGCTCATCCATGCTCACAAGCTTGTTAGAGAAGTAAGTTTTCTGCATTTGTGAGAACTAAAGTGTCTCATAAAAAGAGAGAAGAAATTTAGTTATGGAGAAGAACAAATCCTCTCTGGTGTCAATATGGCATGAAAATCCCACAGAAGGACAGCGTTGCTTTCCTAGCAGATCACTCACATGACTTCCACGAGCAAATCAAGTTTACAGCGATTACTGAAGCTATTACTTTTGCCCTCAAAGGAAGTTACAGAAGTGTCTGTACCTATGCCTTCCTCCACATCACACAGTGTTTTTCAGTCCCAAGCTTCTGCACAAAGCTCAAATGAAAACATAAAGCATGTCACATGACAGTTGCTGGTGGTCCCTCTCTCCTGGGAGGTGAGAAGGCCTGATAAGAAATGCAGGCTCCGGAAGAACTGGGACCTGTTGGAAGTCCTGATGGAGGCTGTGGCTTGACCACGGACTTGCGTATGACAGAGGTGTGCCCGGGCATGGCCCTGTGCCGCAAAATGCAAAGACTGGAGCCTAGAGGATTATGATCAACTATTGCTCCCAAGGAATTCCTGTGGGAAAGGATGTGCATGTACATTATGTTTAAGCTAGGCTAGTCCTGAGAGGCCACCATTTGTGCTCAATAAAATACAAACAATAATGTCACAGCCCAGATGCGCATACAGCAAGGGATGGTACCAGCCCCAAATAACAATCTGACTAAATGAACTGAGTTAGAGCACTGTGTGTCAAAGTTTATACATGATCACATCATTAAGAAGTGCTTCCCCATCCCTGGCACTGTTCCTCCCTACTAAGCAGGTGCCTTAGTGTATATTTCTGTCACTATTGCTAACTCAGCGCACAAACTTAACCCTCCCAGTGGCATGGTGTTAAGCACAAATCCTTTTGTCTCATCTGGGAAGACAATACTATCCTTGGATACTTCCAGTGTCTGTGCTCTGTGAAAAGTTTATTGAGAGTAAATCACCCCATAAGTGGTAAAAGTAGAAAACAGGAAAGCAAAATTCTAGAAAACACAATATATGGGAACATTTTGGTACGTCAGATTATGCTGTGCTGTCTAATAATGTGATTTACATCCATGCATACAGATCAGATGTACAATTGATTAACTAGATCAGACGTCAAATTGACTGGTTAAAATACATAAATGCATACGAACTGTTAAAGATACATATGCACTTCATAGTAAGTCACTGGGTTTTTACCTGCAAGACTAGCCTGCTCTCATCATAGCGGGTCAGTTTTGTAGACAGTTGACCGACATAAGGACCAAACTGTGTTCTCTTCTGTATTACTTTCTTTGCAAATACTCCAAGGACTGTGAATAAAAAAAGACCAGTCTAATATTAATATAGACATCACTATTTAGTGTATATTTACAGTTGTGAAAATGGAGCTAAACACAATAGTTCAGAACCCATGAACAGTTCTTCTAGACAAATAACCCACATAAATAATTCTAATGGAAAGAATCTAAAATGGATATAAATATGTATAGACATTTTTTTAAAAAATGGGTATTACGTTAAATACAGAAATGCCTAAAGTACATGACAGGATATTAAACTGAGTATGCAACACAAATGTGTTGATACTCTTCAACCTACAAGCTGATGTTATCATAGTGCTCTGCTTGTTGGCATAATTTACGAGGTTGTTCTCTCCACATATGAGTGGGGAGATCCTATAAAAACACAGCGTTAGCTATCTTAATCATTCTAGTTATTCTCCTACCTAATACCAATGGCATAACACAACAGGAATCTTGTCATTCTCTTTCTGAAATGCAATCTAGGCAGGACTAATTTTACACAGGTAGCTGTCAAAAAATTGCACACTGAGGATCTCATTCCCTTGTTCAAGTCTGGGCATTCAAACTGCCCTGCTCTCAGAAGGTAACTAACAGTCTTTCTATAATATGAACTGAAGATGCTGCAGAAGGTAAATTAACCCCCTGTGTTCTTCTGAGTTTCCTGATTTGCATGCTTGGGGAAAAGAAAAAAGTATGTAATAGTGCATGGTTGTTACTGTTAGACACAAATTCAACATTCATTAAACTTGTATTGACTGAACAGAGCTAACTGCTCACAGCTAAATGCCATACCACCTCTGGCTAATATTCTGCCACCAGTCTATGCATCAAAGTTACTAGAAATCAGTCATAAAAAATGGTAGCTGAATGTGAGCTTTAGCTGTGCTCAGCTGACAATAAAGTAGTCTTCATACTGCTAATACCCAATGATCATGTCTTGAGTTATTGATGAAAAGAAGCTAGTATTAGTACTTTTGCCTCCTCTTTCTCAAATGTGTGAAAAGGAGCCAAAATACTTACTCTGCTGGTTTCCGGCTCGCAGCTCCAACACTCGCAAAGTGAGGTAATGAGGTAGGGTGAGACGGGCTCGGCTAGGAATAACCCTATCTTTAGCCTTGATGAGTGGTCCGTGGAGTCTGCATTCTCCTATAAGGCTTTTACCGCAATCTTCACACCCTACAAATCCAGAAAAGGGAACCTGTTACTAAGAAGGATGTATCGCTCTCCAATTTAGTCTCTTTAATGTTGTCACCTTGAGAACACGTCTTGAATTACCAGTGCTTTTCTTCACACCACTGTTCCACATTAGGTAGTGAAAAAATAATCTGCAAGCCAAAACTGAACTAAGAAGTTTGAAATAACACCTCCAGTTTGTGGATTCCCTCCTGTGCAAATTGGCGGGTCCTGACCTCCAACTATTTATACGCATGTTCATTTGAAGGTGTCGCAAACTGTGCCTTTGAAGACTAGGATGGCAGCAAAAATGGAGCCCACAACATGCACACCTATAAATCAAGGTGCATATATTTATACAGAAATGAGAAGGGCAAAGTTGCTAGTAATAACCAAGGTAATTTTTGCAGAGATCCAGGGAGTACAAGAAAGATTACTGTGACTTTGCGAGCCTGCACAGACCATTCTCAGAAGACGAGACGCTTGGTGTACCACGAAAAATTAGTATGACGGGTCTTACAGTTACAACTCAGTTGATAATCACGCAAGGGCAACCCCCTCATAGACTGTGCTGCCTGTGGAAGTAAGCAAAAGGGGTATGACACATGTTCACCATAATGACATCTGCAGGCTGAACACACGAACCGTCCAAAGAAGTCATTAAGGAGAAATGCATGTCTGCAAACTGACTCTCCCCCAGCACAGCAAGATATTTCTGGTTCAGCGTAGCTCAAACTGGTTGTCAGGGAAACCCTTACGGAACAGCGAAACAACTGAGCAATGAGACTCTCCAGCAGAAGGTCATCCCAGCACTGGTGTCACACAGGGCGATGGGAAAAAGGGGACTTCTTGCACAAAACCTTTTTATAGACAGTAGAAACCAAACCAGTGAGCCAGCAATGCTTTACAACTGAGTTAAAAGGAAAAGCTGATATTGGTCATCCATGACTACCTCTTTTTGTTTTACTTCTGAAAACTCTGCTGAGCAAGTCTATTCAGCAAGTGACAATAAGAAGCAGAGGACAGGAGCCAGAACGGCCAAGAGAGTCCAAGAGAGCCATGGGATGCTGTAGCATAGACTGGGGCAGGAGAGATGAGGCTTCACCACAGATGGGCTCATAGCCAAAGAAAGGTCAAGAGAAGCGTAAGGGCTCAGGTGACACCACCTGGAGGGACATCAGAGATGGTGTTTGAGAAAGGACAGCAGCACCACAAACGCCAGATTCAGGGCAGCTCAAAAAGGTTTCGGTTTGTAAACACAAGTAGGCACTTGACTAAATTACACGCCTCAAGAGCTTAGTCCAAAATCTCCACAAATAGGCCTAACGTGTTCCTGCTGAGTTCTTTTGGATACCCCACCAACCCTAACTGAGGAGGTACACTTACATGTTGGTCAGGCTGCGGGCACTGCAGTAGTCCATATTTTTCAATAATTTGGGGACCATGTAGAAGTTTTGCCATGGCTTGCAGACTGTACACCTGCACTATGAACAGTTGAAATACATTTTTTTTTTTTTTTTTGCTAGCACTATGGACAAAGGACACGCCACTCTACAGCCATCACTTAAAATGTACAAAAAATAAAAAACACAGCTGCAAAGCAGATTTTTCTTGTACCTGGAAGTCCTTTACAGCTAGGCGGCAAGAAAAAAAAAATATTTTCTTGGTGATTTAACTTAAACTGACTTTTAAGTGAATTCCCAATGATCTGTGTCTTCTGGGGGCAACAAAATTTTAAGTGTTTCCTGAGCTTACCTAGAATAATAGTGACTTTGTCTCAAGTCAAACAGCTCCTGCTTGGAGAGTTGTCGTATGCAAACTGCCGAAAAACATTACCAAAAGCATAATAGAGACAAAGAACCACTGTTAGAGGGAGGATGTATCTAATCATAAAGTACACGACCTTATCAACCTATGCCATGCCTCTGTGATTCATCACTCCTGAGCTCCTGAGCAAACCTTCCAGCTGCCCTGGGGCAATGCCCACCGCAGAGGCCCCAGGGTGGGCAGCTCACAGGAAGGCTGGAAAGGGAAAAAAGGGTCTCCGTGAACTGGCCTCCAAATTCAGCGCTAGTGCCCCATTACCTGACGCCCATCAGTCCTCCAGATCCCAGATATAAGGTCTGAAACTACTCACTCAGGCAGTGTGGGTGCTGGGAAGGCATTCCTCCAAAATCAGGCACCGATTTGCATCCGAACCGGTGCCGACCATTCCACCAAGTTTCCTGGCCTCAGAGAGGGCTCCTCACCTGGCACACCTCACTGGCAGGATGAAACCATCAGCTAGCACTGAATGAAATTAGCTGCAGCGCTGGAAGTGGCTATTAAGCACCTTGCTAGTATGGCTTGGGATTCTGACTGGGTGCACGGCACCCTGAAATATCCAGAGCTGCCCAAGGCTTGTTCTAGGATTTTCTGTTTCATTACATGGCGTATGAAGATAACTAGATGATTTATTTAACAGATGTCTCAGAATTACGTTCACTACACAGTATTTCTGACCCTACACCAGCATGTTAGTAGCCTGACTCTGAATTTATTGCACACTAAAAATTACCAGGTGTAGCAGAAGCACAGGAGTGGACTGCTGTCAATATAATGTTAGGGACTACTCTGGGGAATGGAGGTCTTTGTAATTTCTTCCCCCCCAAACTAACAGCACAAAACTGTCAAGTTCACATTCTTCCTCAAAGATAAATACAGACCAAGTCATGATCTTTTGTATTTCAATGCTAAATTACTGATGCCATTGGCAAAGGAATGTATGCATTAACCATAGGTGCAGCATGGCACTGGTTTGCAAAGCTCACAGATTTTATGCTCCCTTTTAACTTGGCTGCTTAAGTAAAATGTAATTTTTTCAGCAACAGCCTCAGAATACACTCTAACTTGTTCTGAAATACGGAGCATCCAGCTATGGAAACAACACACACTTTATCATATCAGCACCAGGAATGAAATACACTTGGTTAGAAAAATCACTTTCTGTGAAGAAGATTTTTCTGCTTTTTGTTAGGCACTTCAGTACCTCACTTGATGCTTTTACAGTTTCCCTGCTTTCTTAAATTGTATTTACACAAACAAAATTAATGCATCCAACGTCATGTTTACAGGAATGCTTGATAATGTGCAAGCATGTTCCTCTGCTCTGCTGTGATTTAGATGAGTAGGCAACAAAAAGAAATAAACAAGATCCACAGAAGTTACAGGCTGTTAAAAACCAGACCGTGTCATTTAGTGTACCTTTAGAGCAGCAGTGCTATATTGTCCCCTAGAGGGTACCTCTCTGTTCTTTCTCTGTGTCTTTGCAATGATTCTGAAAAAGTTCCAAATAATGCCCTTTTTATCTATCTGTAGATAAAACTACTCAAGCTTAATAGATCTTGTAGCTGGTAAGATTTTTATTTTGCTGAACTCCACTGCAGCAGTGGGGAGGCACACAACAGAAGAGCCCAGCACGGGTGCAGGGGCAGACTCTGACCAGGTTGCGGGTACGCAGCCACCACCTTACCGCACGGACGAGGTGCTCTCGTCCTTGCAAACCACCGCTGGATGGGCTAAGAGAAGGGGACATCTCCTGTACACTCCTAGCCTGGTACCCCTGTATCTGAACACATCTGCTCCCAGTTCTGCCCAGCCACTGGGAGGCATGGTTGGCAGCCACGGCTTTCTCCTGCTCTTTGGGTCACTGGAAAAATAACTCCCACTGGCTGCAGGAGGCACTCCCACAACATGGGCTGACCAAAACACTGACAGTCGTGTTCCCTGAGTGGAGAATGATCTGTGAATGTGGCTCACCTGTACTGTCCTCACCGTGCTGGCACTTCTCCCCAGTCTAGGTCTTGGTCTAGGTGACAGCTCTCCTTTGCTGCAGACTACAGCCTGGCAGCCTCAGCGGCCAGCTTGCCTTGTCCTCCAGATGGCTCTGGGGCCGACCATGCTGCACAGCGACAAGCTCCCGAGCCCAGCGTTAGCCAAGCTGCCGTGGCGGCTCGGGCAGGCTGGACTTGAGCACAGTTAACAAACTCGAGTTTCCAAAACAGCAGCACCGTCCAAGCGCCGTGCCACCCCCACAGGCACAAGCCCGTCCTCGGGGAGAGCTCATTAGCGTGGGCAAGGAGCCACAGGCTGCGGTTACACAAAGTCCGGCTGCAGAGATAACAGGAGCTATACATAGCCATACTAGGAACTGCAATCACTGTTGTGATAGCTCGAACATACCACCAGCTACTTAACCAATCGGTGGCAGAACATCACTTTTAAAAATCAGTTTGCTAATAACTAGATGCCTATCTGGCAGTCCTTCCTGTGTTTTCTCCAACCTCTACTTTCAAGCGAGACTTTACAGTACCTGAACACTTCAGTGGACCACAAGATGCCTGAGCTATGATGCATGTGCCCTGTGAAGGCACAGGTAAATCATTCCCTTTAAAATGTGCGCTTTGAGCAAGATGGCCCATGAGAAACAATCATCGGCTGAGCAGCACTCAACATTTGCTGTGTTGTTTTGCAGCATTAGAATTAGCTCCTGTGTGCAGAAGGGAACAAAGATCAGTGTACACAGCAGTCCAAATCCTAACCTAATTACAATCATAAGATTTGCATAGCAAACACCGGTAATTTATCCCAGAGTAAAACTGTAGTGCTCCGTTAGTCTTGTACAGCTTGCATGTAGAGGAATGCTGCAAAAATACCTTGTGGACATTTTTTGTCTAAGACACACTGCATGTGAAGTATGCCGGTCTTGGTGGTTCTTACACAAAGGCACATGAGGTTTTCCTGCCATGTGGTCTGCTCTGCAAAGCTCCTTGCTGGGAAAGCTTCAAAACCTTGTTCTACAATACAATTTATTTGGCAAAAAATTCAAAGTACTCAATTAGCAAACAGTTCATCCCAAGATATTATCCCATTACTTGGGCCACTGCCACACATTTCCTCTGTAAAAAATGTTTGTGAAAGAAGCCTTACATGTCATAAGTTTGGTGTGCAAAGAGCATTTACAAAGGAGCTGAAGCTCTTAACTGATTAATAATTCATCCTACTTATATTTTAGTAAAATAGAACTTGTTATAATTACCAGAATTCCGAATGATTTTATTCAAATCCCATTAACCTCTGATATTCTGTCATGTGAAATTTTCTACTAGCGATCTTCACTTTTTCACTGTAATAACCGATACCTAGTCCAACTAGTCCAATAGAAAAACAGGTGAACATTTCTTCAATGTCTCCTTTTCATGTTTCTTCTACCTCATACAACAAAACCTTGTATTAGCAGAATTTTACCTGCTCAGCTCTGCATGGAAAAAAGGTGAAGGAAAAAAAAAAATTGGGAAAACACACTCCAGGCCGACTTTCTAATCATAATTGCTCACCTGAACAAAGACTGAAAACTTGCACTTTCATGCACCACACAGCATATTAGTTGAGAAGCAGGTATTGTATTTTCCATAACCCTGCACTCAAAATAACAACCCCCCCAAAAAAGAAGGGGGGCAGAGGAGGGGAAGAGACTTATTCCTAAGTGCTTGAGTGGGAAACTTCCAGTAGATTTCAAGCAGTGAGTTCCCATGTCTTTGACACACTGAGACCCTGAAGCCTCACAGTCTGGTGGCACCAGCACAGACAGTGTGGAACATGCTACTGGGGCAACATCGGCTCCCTTACCAAGGCCTTGTGCTGCCGACTGCCATCTCCGGGCTTGCAGGCAAGTGGACCACAGCCCCTGTGATGCTGGTGGAGGGGGAGGAAGAGCCTGGTCCTGCACACGGGTGAGCAGCACCCCACAAGTAAATGCCTATGCCTCTTTTGGGGTTGCCTTTCCCCAGGGAAGAGAACAATAGGTGTTTTGCAAACATCGCAGCAATCATCCTTAACATTAAACATATTGACAGGCACACGACCTCACTACTAAAATGTAAAACTTAAAAAATTACTTACTACATTTGGAGACAGAAACAGAGAAATATAAGAGCAAACATGACTTACTGCCACCCCATATGTTCAGTCAAACCAGCAGGTCAAGCTAATTCTTTAGAAGTGGGACCCAGCACTGCAAATGAGCCCAGCCCTCAGGCATCCTGACCCAGCCACTGATTTGCAGTGACTCTTTCCCTCACCTCACCTCCATCGAGCCCCTGCCTTTATTCCCAAGAGGAAAGAAGATTCAGAGGCACAGTACATCCTCGGGTCTCCAGCAGTGGGAGATCATCCATCAAGGCACTAGTTCCTGCCTCACAGCAGTACAATCCTGTCCAGCACAGCTGTTCTTAGGGAAGGATGCCTCTAGAAGGGAGGCTCAACACTTACCTGACTGTAAAGAAATCTTCTAACACAAATCATGCATGCATTTTCCTGACAGACACAAGTTCCAGTATGTAAACTCTCCAGAACTCCAGAACTATTTGTTATACAAACATATAAAAGATAACAACAACTACGATGCATTACTAGTTCCTAATACGGAGTAATCATGATGACAGTCGAGCACATCTGGGAACAGTAAGCTTTTTGCTTGTTGATTATGAAGCTGTTGACAACAGGCACAGCCACAAGGAATTTAACCAGCTTACCATAAAAAGTCATCCTCCCACCAATCCCAATGAGGCTTTCTACTGTGCTCCTTCCATCTAGCAAATCTTAAGAGCAAAACAGTTAGAGAAGCCTCAAGAAGCACAGCCAGGCTGTGAAATTCTGCAATGTCACTGCACACAGCAGCTTCAGCAGGTTCCCAAAAAGCTTGCGCAGAATAAGGATACCTGTGCTATGCTGTATCTTGCAAACTTCTCAGCTAGGAGGAAAGAAAAAATTACCTTCACTGTTCAAACACCTGAAAGGGCAGTAACTTATAAAACTTTCCTGCAAACTTACAGAAAAAACCCAAAACCAAGCAAACCAAACAGCAGGGCAAGTATGTAGGTGTGTTTATCAAGTTTAACTTCACCCTGCAGTCTGAGCAACCAGTTTATCAAAGTTCTTGGTAGGTTCATTCATCTAAAAATGACTTGAGATCAAAGCATTGATTGATTGATTGAAAGCTCATTTTAAAAAATAATCTTTTTCTGGTTATTCCTGGCACTAAAATGTACATGTCACATTTCTGGTACACCACATGGGGTTTGGTTGCTATCAGAACCCATATAGATAATGAGCACAGTTCAAGTGAAGTCACCTCCCGCAGTTTACATGTAAGAGCTTCTTATCAGCACAGAGACTTCTCACATCGCTGAAAGCTGAATACATTTCAAAGAATCAAACTGAAAAATGCAGTTGGATTTTTGGTGGGGTTTTTTTTTTCCTTCTCTCCCTCTCCCTCTCCCTCCACTGGCTTGGCATGAAGCCATAAAACTGGATCCAGAAACAGGGAAAAAGGTTAACAGCAAATTCACAGAAACAACTAGTATTTTTTTTGTGAGAAACAGTCCCAGTCAGCATAGGCCCATCCTACAAAATGCCCAGCAAAAGCTTCCTGAGAGCCAAGCCTTCCTGTTGCACTCTGTCCACCTCCCCCAGCAGCCAGCAGCAGCTGGTCCTGGTGCAAGGCTGCGGCTCCTTGGCTGTGACACTTTGCTTTAAGTCTTCACTAGTGCTGTCCAAACTGCACTGCTTCCATGTTGCAGGCAGCAAAACTAAAATCCCTCCGTGTCCACAGAAATACAGCCAGCCATCAAAAGTCATATTCAAACTGCTCATAGGCATCCTATGGTTCCTGGGCCACACGCTGGACCCCCTAATCTACAACTCCCACAGCACCAGTTTTAACTCCCACAGCAAAAGCAGCTTTAGCTGGTCTCAAGCATTTTTCTTTTGGGGAGATCTTTGGCAGGCTTTAAATAATTTGATTTATTCTAGTGTCAGGCCTTTCAGTGGATGTTATTGCTACTGCTGCAATTTAACACAGACACCAGCATCTTCCATCTTTGTTCTAGCAGAAAAATTCACAAACACGTATGTCTTCCTAAACACAGGTATGTATAAATACACATGCACACAACCACACACACCATGAAGTGCAGTAATACAGTTGGCTGTTTTATACATGGCAGGTCAACACCATGGTTTCAATTCTGATAAACGAAGTGCAGCAATTGTAATGACTAATGCTTAGTATTAATTAGTTGAAAGATTTCCAAGCCCTACAACATTCCCTTAAAAGGAAACCTTAGACTGGGTCTCTCTCTCCTTCACTGAACTTGGTTGCTACTGGCCACCAAGTCCAGATGTCATGTGGAGGAGACTGGTGGAGGGCTCAGTGGCAAAAGACACCTTAGGAAACATGCCCAAATCAATTCTCACTCTTCCACTCATGACACAGCTTTGAACGTGGACTTGTGGAAACTCTCCCATCAAAGGTGCTAGTGGCTGGGATATATTTCCAGCTGATTACTGGTAGAAAGAACCAGGCAGGTAGACACGCTTTGGAGAAGGAAATGTGAGTTTGCTGTAGGATGCAATGAGGAAGCCTGGCACGACAGAGTGAAGAGATGCTGTACTCATCCTGTGGCTGGAGAAATTGAGGTCTTTATAACAATATGAAGCAAGCTACATCTAGTGGGAATAAAAGCGCAGTGTGGAAACCATAGGACCGACTTCTGTGGGTAGAAGTTCATACATATAGCCCTACTGATGTGCGAGTAGCCACGTTATGAAAGAAGGAAGTCCATGTGGAGAAGTGAATACACAGACACTTAGGACTGCTGGGGGCTGAGACGTTGGACGGCCAATCCTGAAAGAACACTCCAATCCATATTACGTTCTAAGTCTGAAAAAATCTGGAAAATCAGTTAACTTCCTCAGTGAACTGTCCAAACCTCTTACAGGTATTCCAATTCACCCAAGAAAACAAAACAAAAAAAATTTACTCATGAAACATAAAGCATATATTTAAAATACTGAAATGTAGGAGTCATCTTTTAAAAGCATTGGTTTTTGTAAATGAATGGGCATTAACAGCTTAGCAGAACAGCTTTAGTTCTTACTAAGCATCACCTTCACAACAGAGGATACAGCCAACAACTCCTGTTATTATTTGCTTAATTTCCAACATGTAAAGGATGTTTGATTCCCAGCTTCTCTGGGTACAAAACAGGTAGGAGTGCCTCATCCTTAGCCTTTATTATCCTGTTAAATTATTCTCCTCTTTTAAGGCATGAAGTGATTTATTTAAAAAACTGTAAACATTGGTAAGCTCTGCTGTTGAACAGACACAAAAATGTATTTCTATGAAATAAATACTCACATGCAGATGTCATATCTGTGTTTCCATTTGCTTGCTCTCTTTTTTTCTGAGATCCAATAGGTACTTCTTTTTTCTACTCTAAAGACTTTAAACGGGAACCATAAGGTAACTACCTAATGTCTTGACTGATGCTGTACTAAAGAAATTATGTCCACCTCAGCTTCTTTAACAAACTAATGAAGAAAGAATAATAAAATAGGCAGATTGGGCAGCCGTATAGTACATTTCCCTTAACATAACTACTCTCCTCAGGTGTAAGGACAGCCTTCAGTCTAGTTCTCCAAAACAAAGTATGCGATTAGAGAGTATTATTGAAGAGTTGCAAAAATTTGTGGGTTTAGAAAAAAATGCAGATTTCTTCTGCAGATGAAGCACTAATTCAGATTATAATGTACCTCCATAAAGCCCTATTTATTCTTCTGTTGGCAGTCATCTCTGTTTGAGATGAAATAAAATCCAAACATTTTTTCTATGTTTCTGATTAATTTGTAGTTTCTTTAAACTATTTCCGAAAGTCACAAAAATAAAAATAACCGTAGTCTCTATTACTAGAATCTAAGAAGCAACCTTGCAAAGCAAAAATCACAAATAATTTGCTCCCATTTTCATATGTTCCTAGCTTGAAGAACAAGATCAACAGATGGTAAACACATCACCTTGGGGGAAATACACCATTCCTCAGATACTTATTTGTATAACCCTGGTCATTTAACATGCATATTTAGTTAGAGCTGTGTATAATCACATAACCAGGTTTGTATTGGGTGTCTCTTACTCTGTGGATTGGAATTCAATTATTTTATACTCCTTCCACTTCAAAATTGCCTATAGGTCACAATAATACTAGTATTTTATAAAGATCCCTGATGTTAGAAGAGGCAAAAGGACAACTGCTTGCCAAAACATCCCCATGCACTTCCCTACACACATCTGGCTAAGCACCCTCCAGTCCAGTAAGTTAAACATAATACACACTGCCTTGCCTTATCACCCAAGTAACCGAGAAAAATGCCACCTTCTGTGTCACACATGAATCATCTACTTTCTTCTCCATTACACTAACTAAAAAAAGCTCTCACCAACTCAGCTTTCCACAATCGTAATTCTTCTCTATTTACACCACTGTAACTACCCAGAAACCCTCATCAGCCAACATTTTAATAACAAATGCAGATTACAGCATTAAAATGACCTACAAGTGTATCTCCTTTCGAACTTAAATTAATAACTTTAAATAAATAAATAAATAAATAAAATAACTTTAAATTAGCTTTAGCTTTAAATTCTAGTGGCTTCCTGTGCCTGTCATGTATAAATATACTTAAGTGATGCCAAAAAAGACTTGACAAATTTGAATAACAAGTATGACAACAGAGCCCACAAACATCGGTATCAGCCTGCTTGAGCTCAGTATTTTTACATTTTTGTCAAAATCATAAATGCATTTGCATTTTTTGTTTTTCCCTCTGAAAATCTTGGAAACTTAAAGACAGAAGCCACAAGCAAAAATGCTGGTGCTCTACAGTTAAGCAATGTATTTTCACTTTCAGGATCACAAAGTATTTTAAAGAAAGCACATTTGCATATGGAGGCACAATGCTTCCAAGAAAAACAAGTAAGTTATCTGCCGCAGACAAGAGCAAAATGAGACAAAACTAGTAAGACTGCTGGCTCAAAGTCACTCAGAAAAAGTGCCAGAGTGAGGAACACAAACTACCCCGATAAAATGTGAAAACTTCCCAAGCACTTACCCTGAAACTAGGGAGACTATCAAGGGCTTTCAAACAACTGCACACGTGCACAGACACTTTTAATCAGGTTTGCAACACAAACCCAGCAATTCCTACTGTCATGTAAGAAGGCGGCAGCACTATGGCAATTATTCTGTTTGGAGCTTGCCCTTACACTCATACTGACAAAGGAAGAAATGACATTACTTAACTTTTTTTCTGCAGTCATAAATGGGCCACACCTGAAAGTTATAGCTGCATGAGCTCAGAAATCTTTTGCTTCAGTCACCACAGAAACTAATGCAGAAACTGGCGATTTGTTCTCCTGTTTTCAGTAGAAAATTTACATATGAATTACACACCGAATTCCTTTGGTCTGATAAAACTGTTCTGGACTCACATGAAGAAAATACTGCTGCTTCATTATCATCCTCCTCTTGCTATTCTTTGCCATCTTTACAAAAAAAACCCTGTAATCTAAATGCAGAAAGTAGTGGTAAGTCCATCTCTTGCCTTAAGTCTATGCATAGAAACAGAGGTTTAGAAATATATCCTTACATTTCAAGGGATTTTAGATTCCCAGATTCTCTGTCAGACAGGCCTGCTTGCTAGGCACAGACTTGTGTGAAGTATTAACGCAGCAACTTGTACCAGTCAAGAAATCATCTGAGGCAATTCAGCTGACTCTCAAGGACATGAAAAATTGCATAGAATAGCCTACATAAATGACTGATGTTCAGGACTTGACTGCAAGACCCAAATACCAAATTATTTCCTATTACTTTTCATATTCACTAATTACCATTAGATAAAGAACAAATGGACGTACACAGAGGCTAGAAAGAGCACAAGAGTCACTTGGGTGTTTCCCATAACAGGATACAATTCAAACACTGTTTTTGCACCCGAGAACACAAATGCAAACATTTGATAATCTCACTACGTATGGGAAAACAAAACAATTCTTACCTTATTTAAAATGGCATTTTTAGTAAAAAGTCAGGCTATGCTAGTACAAGGTGGCAGGAACCATGCCGTCCTCCTCCGGCAGACGCTTCCAAATGTCCCTGTGTTCAACTAAGTCTAACTGCGCGGTTTTGTTTCCCCGGGAGGACCCATTCAGCACCATGTGCTCCTTTTCAGCTGTCAATAAACAGAAGCGGTGAATTCCCCAGCGCTTCACAAAGCTAGTTAGGCATAGCCATTCATTTCTTCAGGAAAACAGGGCATTGATTTCAGCAAATTCCCAGGGAGCAGCTACAACAAAGAGATCAAAGATCCACCTCCTTTCCTGCGTGGCTTTGGCCGTTCGGGCCAAGAGGAGCAGCAACAGGTTTCCCGAAGAGCGGGCTCGAACCCCACCGACCACCGCATGCTCCATTCACGCCCGTCGCCTTCCTGCATTCCCGGGACAGCCCCCGGCGCTAACCATGACAAACCCCTACATTCAGGCAGCATAATATACTGCATGCTAGTTCATCCAAGGATAAAAAGAAAAACAAGCTCCAAGGGAAGTCCGCTGCTTCTCCAACTGGCCAAGCCTCAGTAGCTGCCAGACATTTTATAAACTTTATTTTTTTCCTCAGCTTCTCCACCCAAAACAGTGAAACACCTGCTACCTCAAATTCATCACGCTGAAACGGGATGTTGGCTTTTTCGATTTATTTCCACAGGCTTGAAGACTTAGCTGCTGGAGTTTGAGGTCTAGCTGCAGCAACACTTGTATTGTGCAGCTGTGACATTTTCTTTGTGCAATTGCCCCACACCGCAGCGGTTTTTTTCCTAGGAATCTAAGGGGTTTTGTTCTGGTTTGGTTAGATTTTTTTCTGTTTAGTTATACATCTAGTCTTCATTAATGTGACCTGGAACAAGATTTTTAAACCTAGAATTTGACCTTGTATTGAACCAAGCATTACTGAAAGACTGTGCTGCAGTCAGGCTTTGGGACCGGGTGGTTAGGCTACATGTCTACTACTAAATAAGCACCAAAGACTTCCCTGGTGCTGAGACCACCTGGCATCAGCTCCACATGTCTAAATGCTCCTCACCTCCCTCTCTTCCCCCCCCGTCTGGCTACATCCAGTTTCTTACTTGGAACAGAGTAAATGTTATCCCCAAAACACACCTTGGTGTTGCTTGTTAGCATAGGCCAGTACTAAGCCCATGGGCTGGCTCTGTGCTGTTTATTTATATAAAAACAGACATAATGATCTAGAGTCATTTCACATCTGTACAGATTTGCCATGTTATTCTTTAGCGTTCTCCTGTGCACTGACATATTTCCAAGGCACAACCTGGCTGTCACAAAGCCCAGACCACTGGAACCTGGGAAGTCCTCTCTGTGTTGGTACTGCCTCAAGTCTCTTCACACATCTCCTAAGTGAGAAGGCAAACATCTATCTAGCACGACCAACTATCACAGGACCCGCCGCAGCACAAGCAGTACAATAGTAAGACCAGGGACAGTTAGTCGGGATGACTGATCATTGCATATAAGATAGATGAGGACACCAAGAAATACAGAACTGCAGAATTATCCGAGTTGCAAGAGACCTGTGGAGATAACTAGCCCAGCCTCTTGTTGAAAGCAGGCCCTTAGGTTAGTGTTACCCAAGGCTCTGCCAAGCCGTATCTTGAGTATTTCCACTGTGGAAAATTCCACCATTTCCCCAGGCAGCCTATTCCAATGTTTAATCAATCCCATGGTGAAAATGCCCCTTACATCCAGGAGTATCTCCCCTGAAGCAACTTGTGGTCATCACCTCTTGTTCTGTCACAGTGCATGCTGGGGGAAAGAGTACTTCCACATCCTTCCCCATAACCACCATTTTCGTACTGAAAAACCATGACGAGATCCCTTCGAGCCTTCTCTTCTCCAGGCTGAACACACCCAACTCCTTCAACCTCTACTCAGGTGATAACTTCTCTAACCCGCTGATCATTAGGAAAAGTGTGAGAGAGGTGCTGACACTGAGCTAAAAAGAGAAAAATGAAACTGCCAGGGCGTAAAATAGCTAAAAGATCAAACCAGCTTTAACATCTAAGTACAGCTGCAGAGTCAAGTGATTCTGACCACGACCACTGTGCGGTTGCCCTGACCTCTCTAACATTTCACCTCTGACAGCAGTTTTGCCTGTTGAATACAGCAGTCAGACATATTACATTCCTCATTTTAGAGTCCTCCCTGTATCTAAATGGCACTTAAGCATGCCCCAAAATTGCCAGTTAGCAGATAAAATTTTAAAAAATGCACTTTTCACAAATAACTTGCTCTTGAAGTACAGAAAACACCTCCACAGACAGCTGCTATCTGCCAGTAAGCCACTGATGGTTTTATATTTATTAACTGATTACAGTTATTGACAAAAAAAAATAAATGTTTCCTTTGTTCCTCTGAGGAAGTACTGAAGACTGATAAAACGGGTTTCTGAAACTCCCCTCTCCTATACTGCACAGCGTGCCGCTGGGCAGCCCTTAGAGGCAATGACAAAAAATGGCAGCTGAGGCACTGGAGAGACTCCAAAAGAAAGCACGTAGATCAGAGCAATAAGCATAGAAAATGAGCTTAACGCTGCAGATAACTTAGGCTGGAGCAAGAGAGTGTGAGTATCAGGGAGACAAGAGCAGTAGTTTTTTTGCAGTACTTAACAACAGCAAAATATGTCACTTGTACATTCTTTGCTGTTGAAAAAGAAGGATGGATAATAGTGATGAGGTGTGAGATTTGGATGTGACTTGGATAATGACGCCTTGGAAACCCAAGAGTTAAATTCACAAAGTGATTAAAAAAAACCAAGCATATCACTCAGTAGTAATCTGGGATGCTATTTGTGCCAAAAATAGATAAAATATTTTAGACAGAATTATAACTTCAAGTCTCAATGAACCAGTCTGTTCTTATACATGGGCCAGATATTTACAATTTTACTCATATTAAGTCATACTTTACTCCAAGAATAATCCCGTTGATTATAATGGTAATGTTGTTCCGCAGATGTCTCAGAAGAAATGCAAATGTAAAAGCAGACTATACTTAAGATAAAAGACATCAATCATGAGCACATCTGGGAATCTGATAAAAACATATGGTACAAAAAAATCATGGTGGGACGATGGAAATGTACTTACATAGCAGGTCTGTGGACATGTTTACAGATCAGGCAAAGGAAACCTACATAAAATAAATGAAAAAAGAATGATCAGTTTTCTAAACTGGCACTATTCACGTTTAAACCTCATGCTAGTTATTATATGCATAGTTTTTTAGTTCTTTAGAAAATAAGGAGAACACATCTAGGGAAATCTAACAAGGAAGAATTTCAGTTTGTAGAGGAAGAGTAAATTCATTTATTTTTTACTCCTTAATAAATTATTCCACTTCATTTCATAAAAAATGTGAACTGACAATATTCATGTAATGCACTTTAATTAAAAGCAGTTCACTGTATTCCACATATTCATTAACACTTATTATTAAAACAGAATTTTCAGGTGCCATGTATTTTACCCCATTGCATACCATGCTGTGTTTAAGCCTGCTATTTCTGGTATCCACCTTAAGAGTCCTCACCCTTGCCAAGTCAAAGAGAATATTAACTATATATAGGAGAAGACATTTTATTTGCTCTCTAGGAAGACTTCTGGAGACTTCTAGCTTTCTGTCGAACTCTGTTTATCTTGTTCCCTTCCCATTCATCTGCTGGGTTTTGACTGAAATTTTACTGTAAGCACACAGGAGCAGAGCCTGAGTTTTCTGTCTCCCACGCAGTGGGATTCCAACGTGTGGGTAAGGCTACTCGGAGCAACAGAAATAATAAGGCAGGTAATAATATGAGGGCATGCAAATAACTACATAAATCACATCAGCTTATGCCATTTTGTTGTGTCCTGTACAAATCTTGAAAATTTCAGGCAGTGTTTGAAGGTATACGTATATGATTTAGGGTGAAAACTTGACTCTGTTGAAGACAACAGTATTCTGTTCGCTGACCGAAATGGGTCAAAGAAAACACCTTCATTTTTAAAAATACAATGATCCTTAGTAAGATAAGTCCAAATTAATTTGAGCTAGTTTGAAGAACCGATGGAAGAGGAGTATGGGAGAAGGCAATATAGATGACAGGAAAAATGGATGGCGAAGAATAATGAGAACTGAGGAGGAAACAGACTCAAGGACAGTAAAGAAGTAGTAAGATAAGGTGAATGCAGAGCGTGACGAGGCAGGGAGGAGTCTGTGATCTGCTGATGAGTATTGGCCAAGGAAGAAGCTGTGACTCTGTCCATAAACAAGATGAGGAAGCTGACATCCAGCTATCTGCTGAAATCGAGTTCAAGTTTGAGAAGACTAAGGTAACCTTTCTAGTGATCCACCGTATAAGCAATTAAGTTGGCATCTTACCTTGAGGCCCTTCTGTCTGTCCCTGCATACAAAAGCAGCCATGCTGAGCGTCCCCCCCAGCATTTACTCAACGATTATGTACATACAGATCATCATTCCTGGGCAACATAACAAGCATGCCGATTACACTGGCAAGTTCACAACTGATAAACTTAACATATCCTCATTTAAGTGTTCACTGACCCAATCCCAAAACCAAGAACACACAAGTTTAAGTAAATCAGACTTGCTAGTTTACGAAGTGTCTCATCACAACATACTCAACTTCCCAAGGATGTAAATTGTCAGTTCTAGCATAAAAGATAATATGTAAAGAAAATGTATTTTATAGATGCTCTGTGCTCTGGAACTTGGAAGAGTTCTGATGTCAAAATGTAAGGAGCTGCCTGGCCTTTCCTTCCCACATGTTTAAACATGTCTTTCAAGCCTATGCTGACTTCAACAAAGAAGTACCAGCTTTGCATTTTAAAGAGTGATTTGCAGTGATGAGGGGTGAGGCGTAGTTAACAGGTGTACTGTAGACTTTATTGCAGAAAATTCATAATTTCAACACAAAATCAAAAAGATTCCTCCCACCTTTGGGCTGCACACACTCCATAACATCAGTGGGATAAAACTGACAGGGAGCAGCTCATCAGAGACCTTCAGCAGGGAAGACACCAGGAAGAAAAACACTTCAATTGTCCATGCACAAGCATCCTGTATCTTTTGAGGTGCCCTAGGACATCTGAAGCACCCACACGAGGCTAACAGCTACAATATTGGTTATATAGAAAAAAGAATCCTCCTGGACCAGGAGCTAGAAGCCAGGTAGGGCTACCCAGGGCATCTCAGACAGCATTAGATGCTTATGTTTCAGCAAAGTAATCAAGTCCTACAGTATTGTAGTTTGCTTTAACAAGAAGCCAGACAGAGAACAGGTGGGCTGCTGGTGCATCACTTCTGTCTGAGATCAAGGGGACTGCAGATGAGGCATGAAACACAGGTGCCAGCACATCAGCTTCTCTTCTGTAACCTCTGTCCTCTGCCAAAACAGCTGCCTCCGGTGAACATACAGCTTATAAACTATATTTTGCCTTTGACTGAGACTGTGTGTAGATGTGAGAGAGAAGCAGTAAAGGGGTCTGCATGCTAAAAGGACATCAGCGAGTCCTCTTTCCAGATGAAAACAGCCATGCTTGCTGAGAGCAGGCTTTCTAAGCAGCAGGTGTCCTAGTCTGATTTCCACTGGCCAGAAAACACTTTCTTTCTGAAAAAAAACTACTCTGCAGTTTGACTCCATTCTGGCTGAGAGCAAGGCACTTGCCTGTGGTGTTAACTTCTAAGAATTTAGGCCTTGCAGAGGGAACAGTGGACTCTTAATAGCATCCATATGTGACTGTACACATGCCAACCTTTGTCATCCCCAGACACAGCAGGCTACATGTTGTCACTGTCAAAGCAGTGCCATCAACTAATAAAGATTTCATCCCCCCACTGAATTACTAAGCAAAATGACTTAATTGTGCTAGCATTCAATCTCTGAGGCAATTACCTGGCAAAACACCACAACATAAACTCTCCCCTGCCATATGGTTTTAGCCAGTAATACACCTTCATCCTCCCACAACTGGACTGCACCAGTCTCCTGTCTTGAGAAAGTCCAGCCTCAGTCCATCCTTTCCCTGTCCCCCACATGTCTGCCATCCAGACATGTTCCAGTGACACTGTGGTCCATAAACACCTCACTTAAGGTTTAGTTGAATTGTTCTGTGGTGTTCTGTGGCATGGAGAAGAAGGAGACATACACTAGCTGGGACAGAAGACCATACCTCTTGACAGACTGTTACAGGTCAGAATGACATCAGAGGGACTCAGATGAAGAGCAGCACAGTCCAGAGCAACACAAACACCCATGAGACACCTCCAATGCAATCAAAAGGCTACTACCTACTGCTGGGGTAGGGGCAGCTACCAGAAGCAGGAGAGAGTTCTCTGTTCACTTATTACTCAAAAGCAGCTACAAAAAACACAGCAGGAAAGACCTGTTGACCAGGTTGCCTCTTTCCTCCCACCACCTTTTGCCCATGCTGACAGGGCTGTCTTCTGCATCTGCAGCCAGGAAGGAATTGGTCTGTCATACTGCCATCTACCTGCTGTCCCTCACGGCATTAAAGGCACTTACCAGTACCCGCAGGTCACCTTGTACAGACCACTACTTCTAACAGTCCTCCTAGGATGTGATCAAAGGTACAACACCCTGCTGCACAAGATTTGCCCCAGAGAATGAGGGCACTATGAAAAGGATAACCATAAATCACCAAAGTGATTTTCTCCGCAAGCCATCAAATCCTGAGACGCCTTCTTTATTCCCATCCCCCGCCGTACAGTCCTCTGATGAAGCGGCATTAGCAGCAGCAATCCCATAGCGTCCAAGTCCAGCCCTTGGGGAAGGCACAGAGGCTACAGACCAAGAGGGAATGCCTCCGTGAGGGCATCCCAGTCACTGCAACAGAAGCCACCTGCAGAACAACAGAGCAGCAGGTACACCAAGACAAGCAACTGCTCCTCTTCCAGCAGTCGGTCAGGACGTTATCTCCAACACGGCGAGGATAAGCACAGCGAGTTGTATTTACAGAGCCAAGGAAGTGTAAGCAGAACTACAAGCTCCTTCATAAACTATGGTAGCTCTTCCCTGCAGTTACCCTGAACACGGACCCAGAACTGCCAGTCTTCCTAGCTGCAGAAAACCACCACCATAAATCCCTCTCCTGCTTCAAGGTCAGCCTCTGGTGCATGAGGACCTCTTGCACCTGACCGAGCGGGCCCCAACACATGCAGGGTCATGGCAGCCACTTACGCTGCGCCAACCAGGCACAGTGCCTGGTGGTCTCTAGCTACATCAGACACTTGTCAATCCAACCTTAGGTGGTTGGCCAGTGCTCGTGCTGGCCTCAGTTTAACAGTCCCATTGGCCAAACTTTTGTAGTTTTACTCCTTGTAAACCACACTGACTTTTATATGAAGTACTGCAGGTATACTGGCCAAATCTGCTGTGCTGCCCGCACAGCCAAAAGGTTGTGGTTGCTCTTAAATACTGTCCTTTCTCATTAATGAATGGGCAGGGAGGAAGAGTAGAGTGGGGGATGTTTCCCATACATGAAAATTGCAGCCCTGAAAATGTGAGGCAAAGCCTTTCGAGGTTCTTGCAGGCTTTCAGGTATCAGGAAATTGGCGTATGCACTTAGGTCAAACAGGTTAAGTATAATAGGTGGTTAACAGTCTACAGATAGCAAAACAGTGATTACAGGTACATTGGATGATGAAAAGTTCAATGCTTCGTGGTGGTGAAAAGTGGTTATGTGCTGGTTAGAGGAAATGGGGATGGGTTCTGCACTGCCTACTGAGAAGAAGGACATGTCACAGAGTGAAGGAGCCAGGATTTTAGGTTTTGGTTTTCTTAGTTCCATCATTGCCACAAATTCACAGACTATGCATTTTGTGTTTTAGAAGTGACTGTAGCGGGCACACTGTAGGCATGTATGACTTGAGATAAGTGCACATTATGGTTGTGGGACTGCCCTGGGATGTCCAGGGTTACTCCTGTTCTGACGCAGAGGATATGGGAGTAATGAAATCAGACAGCCTGTTTCCAGGTATGGCCCATGAGGAGGACCTACATGAGGACTGAGATCACTGCTGCACCAGAGGAAAGGTGACTCCCACGAGGAGATGCACAGCAAGGGAAACCAGCCCACACAGGACCTCTGGGGCTGTTCATAATGCATGAGACATCCATGAAGGCTGTCAACAACAGCCTTGATAGCTGCCTTGCTTACCAGTGGTTCTTATTGAAAGGCAGAGAGAGGGGCAGCAAAGGCTCCACTTTCTACTCCTCCTGTGCCTGCAAAATACTACGATGACACCTGGCTAAAGTTTCTGAATGCAGTTCTCACCCAAAGTTCTGTATCCACTGCATGTCACTGCAGATTTCTAGAAGGATGACACAGTTTTACCAACCAGTGCTTGCTTCACTGGCCCTGAAGCTCATCTTTACCGCAGATGACAAACTCCACAGCAAGGGAGGCCAGGAAACTGCTCTGTGAGGGACCTTTGCAAAGTCTACAACGTAAGACTCCAACCAGCTGTTCAAGAAAACTGTGCAGCATGTAACACCACAGATTTCTCGCTTGGGTTCACGTGAGAAGACCTCTTCTGCTGACCTGACTCTTTTCCAGAAGAGGTAAACCTACCTTCCCTGGCATCATAAGCCAGAGGAAAAGCAGGCACTGATGTGGGAAGAGACATAAGTGGCAGCAACAGCAAAACCTTTCATAGTGCTACACTGACATCCTGATGCCATCTGTAGATGACAAGAGAACATGCTGTCTGCAAAAGAGACCTATGCCATGCAGAGATAAAGACCAGGATCATAGCTTTTTAATTATGAATTCACTGTGAGTAGAAACACAACTGTTCTGAACCAGTCAGCATCTGCCCCTTCCCAAGCCTCTCAGAGGTTATTACAGAATTCCTTATATTGCTTTCTGCACAAAACCAATGTCAAAAACAAATTACAACAGTCAGCACTGGCACGCTTGTTCCAATTATCTGACATTGCACAGCTCAAACATGCACCTCAGTTTCATGCTGCACACCAAAGAGATGCAATAGCTAACCAGTCACCACCAGAAGACTCTTTTGATGCTATGAAGTCATCTGTCCACTGTACTCATTCGTGCAGCTGCTATAATTCCAATACTTTGAAGAACGTCTAGGACAACCCGTGTATAGATTCACAACAGCCCCATGTAAATGACATTGTTATCCAAGCACCTTTTGTCACATTTTAACTCAGTGAAGTTAAAATGCAAGTAAAAGCATTTTTTCAAGACATCTGTGGTAAGGAAGATGGTTGCAGATGTCTTGAAAATACAGCAGCAAAGATGTGACAGGAAACCCGCACTTAACCTACTTATACTGAGATTAAATCAGGAAGGACTCTCTTCCCCCATTACAGAAATCAGTTGCCAGGGTTTAACTTTCAGCATATGTTATGCCTCAGGTTGCATCCATCAGAAAAAAACCCCACCTTCAGGAGACAACGCATCTGTCACACAGCATTAGCATTCCACTAGTGTCCCTGCTTGTTTTCTTTTGGCTACTGTGAGTGCTCATGCTGGGCTAACTGTATTTCTGCTGACATAGTTTCTTTTCTTCCAAATTCATGATCAGGAAGGAAAATCATAATGATACAGAAATGATTTAAGGATTAATGGAGTATTGAGTTGAGTATGAAGGGCTAAGTGCATACAAGTATGCAGGGCTAAAATCACCATTCAGAGAAACCTGTGTAGATCTGCTGAAGTTTGTGTTAGTCCCACATGTGCATTCAGAGTCAGGATGTGGTACACACCAGGTGCAATTCAAACATGTCCAACAGCAAAATTCCATGCATTTTGCATCTACCACATGTAGAGTCCCTCACTGGAGAAAACATGAAATTGTAAATAACTTTATAATTTATCATATAAAATAGCATATACTTGCTTTACAAAATTACATTTTTTTTTCCAAATCATGGATTTATTTTATAATTATAAAACAGAGTAACTGTTTTGCCATCATAATGTCTGTCTTTATGCACAGGATACCACATCTTTCCCTGGATTAAGGAAAGAACTTGAGCAGTAAAACACATACATATTACGTCCCCCCTGCAGAAATATGGCTCACTGATACTGCTGAAGTTCTTCAAATACAAGTCGCATTTGTGAATGCAAAAAATAATTAAACCCCAAAGTTATATATGGAACACCTCTCTCTTTTACAAAGGACTATGCAGATGTAAAAGAACGGTGCACAAAATCATAAGGCAGACTGTGGGTCAGCAAAAGTCATGCACTCAAGTATATGTTTCCTCTAATGTGTTTACCAAGAATATTTTGTATACCTTCATGGTATTGTTTTAAAGTGTGTATACACACAAAAAAATACTACTCTAATATATAAACTAGTCCCACTGTTGAAGGAAACATTTTAACTATATACATATCTCTACAGATTAAACGCCTTGGTACGCAAGAAACCAAGAATACTGTCAGTTTCTAGTGCCTTTAAGAGGTCAGGCGATAAAGACACCCTATTGACTTCAAAAAGTTTTGGATCAGTTGGCTACTACTTCGCCAAAGCTACACTGAGTGTTAAATTTGCACATATAATAGAGTCCTGCCTTACTATTCCCTGCAGCAACCAATCAATATTCTGACCTGGTTACGATCACCTCAGTATGTAGCATCATCAAATATGGTCCACATATGCACCTAATTATCCAAGCCTATTTTCATTTTAAAGCAAAAAAAAAAAAAAAAAAAATCATTAAAAGTAAATCCATTTTATATCCTGTGTCCTGATACCAGACTGATACCAGAAACACAAAGACCGACAAATCCCACTCCTTGTTTCTAAGCAAGTTTTCCTGTTCTGAAATATGGCACTGTCTCTCATCATAATTTTCCTAGCTTTGTGTCTCACTTGATGTTTGTCTATTTTGGTCAGCAAAAGACCTATGGCAGACAAGGCATCAAGTGCAAGTCTTTGCCCATCCCCAGTGCCCTAATAACAGAACAAATGCTATTAAATAGTATTTTCAAAAAACAATAGTAACAAAGGGAGATAAATCCCTAGGGAATGATACCAAATGGCATCTCATGCCAGCCTGCCTTATTGAGGGCTGCTCTTGTTGTTTGGCTTTGCAAAGCACTCAGCATTTTGATTGCGATCCAGCAAAACGTTTCTGCATTTCCCATGTCTTTCCACCACTGACTTGCAGGGAACTATTTGTACACATGAAGACAAACGTACACTTCAGATTTTTCTGGGTCAGGATCAAGGCACCAATCATCTTTCTGGATCCTTGGTTTTTTATGAGAATTGGTTAAAATAGCATAAAGAAAAAAATATCTTAAAAGTGTGAGTTCTAAAAAGCCTCAAGACCCAGGAACATTCCTAAAATAATTTGCATTCCAGAGCAGCGGCCAAAACCATTTCCATTTCAATGAGCCTGTGGGGAGGACTCTGGTCTGCTCCCTGAAACCCAGGGCTGAACCCCAGCACAAAACAAACACGGGACCCACTTGCATGAGGTCACATGAAAAAGCACTTTTTCCTGTTCTCCCTCACTGCCTTGGCTAAAACTCTTATCGCTTCAGGCCTGTGTCCCAACACTCATTTCAGGAAGGGTACTGCCACACCTCAGCTGGACAGGCTGGTGGCAGAGAGATCTCCCTTCCCTTCCCTGCATCCTCCTCAGGCTGCTTTCCCCAAAGAGTCAACAAGTCTCCTGCAGCTTCAAAAAAGGTTTTACGAAAACCTTGGCTTTAACATGCTCTGCTTTCATAAGCTTGCTACAAATAAAATGCATTAGCAGCCACCAGCTTTCCAACAGTGGCGAGCAAAACCCACCGCAGGGACAGCCAGACTGACACGTTCCTGCATGGTGCAACAGCCGCTCCCGTGGCTGGAGAGGGGGATACACGCTCAGCCCAGTACTTCGGCAACGTCAGGAAATCTCAGCAAATCATAAAACCAGATTTGTCATCTGGAAGCCAACACCCTACCCCACATGTCTTGCTTATATTACCATAATCTAAAACCTCCCACCCTCAGATACTCACAAACCCTGCACATTCCTGCAACATCATTCCGATATGTCCTACAGCACTATTGCAATAGCGTAACAGTGTGCAATGTTGCTACTGTGTTATGCAAATATCAATGTTCAAATGATTTGGTCTAATGTCACTTCGAGAGTCTTGCTCTCAACTCTTGAGTAGCTTTAAATTTCAATGCTGTGAAATGACCGCTTCATTCAGAAACTTGTAAAACTGAGAAAGTTTTACCTGAAAAAGCATTTCAGGTTGAGAATATTGGTATTTTTACAAGTATTTTAGATGCAACATGTGATCTCAATGGTGATTTCAACAGGTTTAGTACCTTTGTCTCTTTAGCTGCTTCTATACATAAATTATGTATCAAAACATAATTAATTATCTTCCATAATATGCCACACTATTTGTTAACAGCACCTTGGCTAGTACAAATGTTTTTTTTCCTCTGTCCACTCCTAAAGGCCTCAGACTTAGAGAATTGCTTGAGCCATCTGAAGGAAGTAACACTAATATATCCTCAAAACCCAAACTAAAGCATAAGCTTTTCACTAAGAACTTAACACTCAGGGTAGAGAGAAAACAGCAGCTGATTTCTTTCAAAAGATGCCGCTAGCCTTGTACTGGGTAACAGTTGCCTGTCACATCCCCGCATTTGTTTGCTGCAGCCTGCACACTCAGATTTTCCTCGAATAGCAGCTAGATTTGCCAGTGGCAAACTCGGCAGCAAAACCAGCCATGTCCTTTCACTCCTGTTGACACACGTGGACTGGCTGGAGTGGGACACTGCATGAAAAACGCAACCTACCATTTCAAACAGTACAGATGCAAGAGGCAATTATTAGAACTAATTTACTGAAATGGAGCTATTACATTAAATCATCAGGGACTAATTCTGTTGGAATTAAACTACCTTGAGGAGCGATTTTTATTGCCTTTTCTTAAAGGGTATGTTAGTCTTAGGGGTTGTATTTTCATAGCAGTGCCTGGAATGCCGACAGTGCACAACTCTTAAAAATAACCAAATTCTCCAAATACTGCATATTTGCTTGATTAATGAAAGCTATACACACTCCCAAATATTACTCAGCTGTTTCCTTAATTTTTCCTTTGATTATGAAGCTATAGGATGATTCTAAAAATCCACAAACGGTGGCTCACAGGTTACTGTTGAGTAAATGTAGATGCAGATTCAGATTCAGCACAACAAACCACCATTCATATTCAGCACAGACACCTGTTTCTCAGATAAAGGAGAGAGATAAAGTTTCTCCCCACTGTCAACTAAAGGTCAGCTGAACCTCTTGTTCTCCCACACTGAGAGCTTGTAACACAGAGTTATTAATTGGACTTCTGCTTTGCCGAGGTCTGGACTGGAAGCCTTCTCGGCAGTTGTATGGTATACAAATCTTCTTGGGATCCTGTGCCACTTCTTACACATTACTCAAACAAGAAGCCACAAAATGTGGCATCACATGCACAGCATTCATGCTTGTTTAAAATTTCATCCTGCAGATGAAAGTTCTACACTTTTCTCCAGCAAAACTAAAACTTGAATAAATTAAAGGAGACTGGCTCTTCTCTACGCAAGCTTCTTTTTTTGGTGTAGGAGAATGTGAAAGGAATTATGAAACCAGAATAACAAGGCCAACGCTGAAGAGCCCTTTAGAGACCAGTAAAGGAAGAGTTCAGCCACTGCCTCCACAGAATGAAAAAAATAAGTGACCGGTAACTCCCATATCATTACTAAATTAGGAGCTTGAAATTTGGCGTAGCAAAGCGCAGTCAGATATAAAATATACCTAATATTTCAGCAGTTCAGCATTTTTGTTACAGTCACTTGTCTGTATGCCATTTTTTCAGAGACAGTTTTGGAATCTGTTTACTTTCTCCAAAGGCTCTAGTAACAGAGGCAAAGAACGCCATTTCTTTACTTAAAAGTTATCCTGATACAGAAGAGCTTGTTACAATAATGTAGTAAAAAGCCTGTGATCTCTAACCTTTCATTAGAAGTTCACCAAGAGGTCATTTGTCCTTATTTCTTCACCCAGTTGCGTGACCTCTTCAACTCCAACTTTGACATCTGAAACATCCATTCAGTATGGTTCAGTGAGTTAATGAAAAATAACCCCAAACAACTGAGACGTTTGACATTTGCACCCCACGTTACCAGAAGGTCACTTCAGTAATTTATATAACCTACATGAACATATTCTGTCAGATGTTTATATGAGATGTGAGGCCTGAAAATGGAAGAATTTAGAGTTACCTAAAAGCGTCCGCTATCCAATACTTAGATGGTTTCAGTCAACACAATACCAAAGTGTATTTTCATTGTGCACCGTGACATTCTAGTCTCCAGGGTCTACCACATGCTAATAAAAACCCAACAGATTTTTCATGAGTGGTCACTGATGACTTGATAACCAGATACACACTGGGAGAATCAGGATGATTCAAGAGCCTCTGCTGGGACAAACTGAAGGCACACGTCACACTTTCCACAAAGATGCTGTTTTAAGTAGTCCTGTAAACTCCACATATTCTACTTTTGAAGAGCAATCTTGTCAAAATAAATCAAATTAAAATTACAATGTAATGTAATTTAAGATTCTGGGACCCAAATATATCATTAGAAATATGATAGCTACTTAGGGTGCTAAGGTTGATGTGTGACAATTTTTGCTATCAGGTTGGAATTTAATCTTTAAAATTATGACCTGACTATGGGTTTTTCTGAATTAGATGATTAATAAAGTAATCAGTGCAAATCACTGACCATAAAGTCAATTCAGAGACTTACATAGTCTAAAAAATGAATTTGACAAGGAAAAGGTTTTAAAGGAATATATCCTAATTTTTTTACAGCTAATATTTTTACAGATCAAAAAAGATACTCATTCTACACTGTCTTCAACTATTTTGCAAACCATTTTACTGATTTGGGTACAAAATATTTAAAATAACCTTACATTTATACTCCATTTTCTGTTAGTTTAAGAAGCCTATACTCATTCTTGTAATGTCCCATTCTAAAACTACTTTAAAATGTAGGTATTTTTAATGCTGGTAAGAGTGGTATGAAAAACTTAACAAAAATTTACCTTTTTTTTTTTTTTAAAAAAAAAAAGGACTGAGATCTACAACCCCTTCTCAATCAAGCCACTTTTACAACCTCTGACATCCTCTTACATAGTCTGTAACTCTAGGGGTCTGTAAATACTTGCTTGTATGGGTGCTGAGTCCTGCAAAGACTGACACGTTCTGAGATTCAGGCTTCAACTTTAACAAATCACTGAAACTCTGAGAACAACTTACAGGAAAAAACGCCAAAATTCACTTAAGGTCTTCTCTTTTCTCTTAGAAGAAGATAAAGAGGAAAACCCAATTTATTCTCCCATTTGTCCTTATTTTGTTTTCTTCCTTGTCAGTCTCTCTGTTTCAGTCAGGACAGCCTCTCTTCATTTTAATCAATAAATGCCTGATAACTAAGATACATTTTACTAACCAAAAAGCTCCACATACCTTAGCAGACTCAGTGAAAAATCTGTATAGCAAATTCACACATTAAAAAGGGAGATGATTCCATCCATCACTCACACTAAGAATATTTTAGAGAGAAGAACAGCATGTAAACGTACACAGGTCAAGTAAAGATGATTTCCAAGCGTGAAAATTATTCTTGTCACTGGCAGCTGTTATGCGAGAAGCAATAAGGTCCAGAAGCCTTGCCGGGCATGACCAGTGATAAGAATATCATTACGATCCATCTGCAATCTCCAAGAGACTCAAAATGAGTCTGCAATCTTTTGTTCTAAGCAAAAGTAAAAATCCAAAGCGACAGGTTTCCAGACCCGGACATTGTGAGTGTCACCATGGCAGTAAGAAACTTTTCACAAACACCCCACCACAACACGTTCACAGAAAAGATAGCAGAGAATACTTTTCAGAACAACAGAATTTCAAGATCACAGATTTTACAGTAAACATGCTTACTTTGCCTGCTTATTTTACTTGTTTTGTAGGGAAAGGAGTGTTAGGTTTGTAAAAACAAGCAAGTCATGAACAAGTCAAAACATTTCCAGTAAAATTTTTGTCTGAATAGGCTGAGTTAACTGAAACCAAAACATTTTGCAGAAATGCATCAGTTTCACTGGCTTTGCCATGAATCAGTGTTACAGGATGTGTTATATTTCACTGGAAGTGTTAGTTTCATCCTCCTTCATTTGGGATATAAAGTGTGTGTCCCCCTCCACCACCACCACCCCCCCCCCCGCCTCAGCTGTGGAAATCCTTACCTGACATGTTTTTTCATTAGCACCTGCCACCAAGGACCAGCCACTGAGCAATCTCTTTCCAGTGCCTGGCACCATCAGAATTGGGAAGGGCTATTTGGCTGCCAGGTTTACAAGAAGGAAATGATACATCCACTTGGGATACCCCATATGCTAGTTTTCAAATTTCTCTTCCACCAAAAGGAGGAGTGCTTTTACCCTGGCACATTTGGATTCATTCTGGCCAGCAGCCCAGGCCTTTTCTTGGATGAGCCCTGAGAAATACAAAAAGGTAGTGTTTCAGCAGGTAAATCACTTGATTTCAGCAGGCAAATCACCTGCTGCTGTTTCACTGAGAGAGGTATTAAGTCACTTGTTTGATTAATATGGGTGATTGTTGAGATAAGTGTAGTTGAAGCAGAAAAAAATGTTACTTCTTAGCTTGTTTTAATTGCTTAAGAAGGGTGTAAAGCCTTTCACTCACTAATGCAGGCAAGCCATGACTCCAACTCCCACCAAGATAAAAGAATAAATCAGAAGCCAGAAGCATCCTTGACCACGTTATGTAGAGTCTTTTTGCTTTCTAGAACATAACAAAGTTTGCCTCTCTGCATAGAAAATTATGCTGGTTGCTAAGACCAAACGAAAATTGGATTAAAACAGAACACCTTATGTTGACAAAACAAATCTCTGGGGTTTGCTTCTTCCATTTTTCTCTTCTGCTTCTTCAATCCAACTTCAGTTATGTTTTTAGTAACTTCTTTCCTTCAGCTAATACTTTGAGGTATTTCATTATCTTTCCTTTGCCTTTTGCTTCCCGCCTCTTTGCAGATCTTTGTTCAGCATCACTACTTCCCTTACTTTCATATTCCCCTTGGTTCTCTGCAGACTGCATCTGTGGTGATGACACTGAAGGCAATTCCACCTGACAAAGAAGGAATATCCACCTCTCTGGGGACAAAATAAACTTTGAGCTAGCTTAGCTGTGTCTTTAACATGTGTTTTACTCGTCCTTCCACTGTTTATTACTGCAGGACAATACAACAATTAGATACTTGGTTGGTGTCTTCTTTGGGCATCAGTACATCAAGGCACTGGCAAAACAGAACATTAATGCTTTATAAATCACTTGTTTATTGCTCAGCCTTGCAGCACTTTAAATTGCAATCTTTAAAAAAGCTGTATTGATTCTAACTTCACTTATCTCTGTAGGACAGGACAAACCAATGCTGTTGATCACATTATACAGCTTGCAGTGACTGAAACAACGTTCCAGCTGAAGTAAACCAACAGAACTGTAGTGACAGTTTATGGCCGAAAAAGCACATGGGACTTCCGCTGTTGCAGTTCTCTCCCAAAGATATATGTGACACTCTTGCAGAAGGTATCTTTGCTTATCCTCAAGAGTCCCTCAACACCATTCATAGCAACAAGAACCTGGAAACAAGACACCAAGTGGAGGAGCAAAGCATAATATTGGTCACTGCACTACATTTGCTTGCTGTTGTATATGCTAGCACAAGTTAGATACTGCTACTGTAGTATTTTCCCAAGTACAATTCTATTACGTGCCCTGAAGAAAACCAAAGCACGTCTACGCTGACTTTGTTACCTGTACCACGGTACAAGACTTGGAGCAAATGCTATGCCCTGCCTTTGTCCGCTCTAGGTATCAGACTGCACATGGGCACAGTGATTATCTCTGCAGTCTCCGTGTGCCTGCACTGAAGGACTCTTTGCCTACCTACACCATGCCTGTGACTTGTATGCCCAGCGCACACAGTTGACCACGCTGGTGGCAACTACTGTATGCACTCTACCAGCTGCTACTCTGCATTTGCTTCCAACACATTTTTTGCTACAGTTCTGATGATTGAGAGGCAATGGCATCAGAAGATTGGCAGGGGACAGTGCCTCCCCACAGCGTGATCCCAGCAAACATTAATCTGTGGATGAATTTTGCCATTCTGGAGTGACTAGTGCTCCCCAACTGGCAGCACACAACTTTCCCCAACACAGTTAGCATCGCATGAAGACAAAGCAAGGTGCCATCTGCACAACGAATGTGGTAAGCCATTCCACACCGCATGTCTGGGTCACGCAGGTCGTCTGCAACACCTCTCAGCACACAGAGTTGACATGTAACACTGACACAGCTCTATGTGCAACATGCAGGTCTGGGCAGCCACCAGCCACCTTAACCACGAGCACAAGTTTCCCCGTCAGGAGCCCCACTGCCACACGTAAGACAAAAAGAATACTATCACTCCAGACACCCAAGAGATGACTGTTCTCCTACCGTACCTCAACACACAAAAGAGACAGCTCTGCTGCTCCTCCCCAGATACACAGAAAATAGGCAATGAAGAAGTATCCTCCCATGACAGACCCATTTCCACCTCCCTCAGAACAGGGAAGGAGGAGACAGAGACAATAATTGGGACAGGGAATCCATCCACATGGATCCATCCACATAGACAGAGGACTCTCTCCCAGCAGTTGGGCTGGGATGAACATTGGCACTTACTCTCTGACCCCTGTGGGTCGAGAGGGGTCAGAGAGTTGGACATCTTAGTCCCCATCACTTGCTGGAAAGTCAGGACTAGGTGCCACTCACAGTGCATCATGGTGATATTCCTGAGATACTCCCTACACCTTATTTTATATTCCAACAGTAGCAGCAAAGTTAAGAAGAACATGATGAAACACACACAGTTCTTCTGCACAGCTGTTTTTTCAGGCTCTTCGCTGATACAGAGAAAAACTAAAGTTTTCCTTTATACTTGCCTCATATCTTCAAGGATTTATTCACAGAAAGATTTGGCTCTTTGAATTGTATTTGAAACTTGAGGCTCTCCAGAGGAAAAAAATGACAACAACCAAGGATGTTACCAACCAAGCATGACCGAGCTTGCTTTAAACCCTTTTACAACCCACCTCAAGAACTAGAAATGCACACTTCAATGTGTCTTATTCCCACTGTAATATGTCTTATTCCCGCTGCAGTCTTTCAGGGATTTAAGCATGGGAATGTAGTGTCAGTGTGTTCAGGGATGTCCTTTGAAAAATCATGGAAACTGAATGGGAGAAAACACTGGGAGGTAATCAGTGTGATCCAGTTATCTCTCCAACTCATTAGAACTATAAATCAACGCCTTATGATACAATCCCTATTGTAGCACCATTCTGGCTTGGAATTATGAGTAGTTAATGCTATTTGCATAATTTAAATTTTGCTATCTCAAGTTGTTCAGGAAACAGCTTCTCCTAAAATAGTGCTCTAGGTGCAGGAAGGAGAATGATAAAAACAGATTTACTCTGTCCTCCAAGACAGAAGTAGTTTACAAAGGCAACCTTGATCCTGGTTTAGCACTGCAACTCATGCCATTTTACAGAAGAACAATCAGTACAGGCAGAAAAAGCAAGAAAAAAAAGAGAAAATACAAAAAGCATACAGACAAAGACCTGTCACTTCTAGATCGTCATGTCAGATGGAACATCTGGAACCCAAAATGCTCTTTCACAGCAAATTCCAAATAGCCCGTATACAGAAGAATGCATGGAAGAAAGAAATAAGTCAGCAAAAAAGCAAAGCCAGAAGTAAAATATTTATTTGGTTATCCTCGGGATAAGCGTGGAATTAAATTTTACGATCAACTTCCAGGATTTTCCCGTGCAGAATTCAAGTGGACTGACCTTCCTTCTGTCCCAACTTGTTATTTCCTGCTAGTTATAGCAGTATCCTTGGCATCATTTAAAGATATTTCCTATTTCTTTCCACACATGCAAGAAAAGAACAAACAGTTTCTTCTGCGTGAGAATTTAGTGACAATTAAATAATGTGGCCAGTCATACAGTGGCACGTGTTTAAGTAGAAGTGTGTGACTGCTGTTCCCTTGGCATTTGGAGCAGTCTCATTTGCTTCATGCTTATCTTTAAAAGCAGGAACATCTTAAAATAAAAACTCAGTGGAGCCAGTAGGGAACTAGTCGGCAATGCGTACTTTAAATACGTGCTGGTTCTGCAAACATCTTGTCAGCCAGATTGCTCTTCCTGAAGAGGACTATTTAGGTTTGCAAAGTTAGGTGTAATGCTGAATGCTGAAACACATGAAACCTTTTATCAAACCCATGAAACATACCAAACAGACTGTCTTCAGTACAGTGTGTGTATTCACTTATAGGCAGAGTGGGGGTTGACGTTTTTGGGTTTTAATCATCCACCAAGAAGTCAGGAGTCTGAGGGAAACAGACAGTGGCTCAGGTCCCAGCCCCTGCAACACGCTGTACGATAAATGTGGCTGAACAGTCACAGGGGGGAATTATCTTACGCTGTTTCCTTTCCACAGAGCCCTGGCAGAAGGGCAGGCAGGGAGAAAAGACATGTGTGTGCTCACAGAACTTCACAACAAGGAGATTCTTGCTGCAGAGGAGATTACGGAATTGAAAGGAAACAGAAGTTATTGTCTTTAGTTAGAGAGCATGAATCTGTGACCTGCTGACTTATGTATCTGCAAAATGAATGCAAAACAAGTGTCCGTGTTAAAAGAGAGTCCACCTACAAGCAACGCACTCAAAACGGTTTAACTCTTCATTTTCATCTTAAAAACTGAGCAATTCTAAATAACCCTGAAGACGCTAATCTAAGGCTTTAACGTGGTTAAACTTGGAGAACTAACCACATGACTTAAAAGGCCCCTTCTGCCTTTTTAAGAAGTAATAATTTATTTTGTGGTACTTAAATGCTTTCTCATATCAAACTTTCCAAACCTGCCACTTCTGTTCTCACTCTGCTGTGCAGTTCCAGAGAAACTGGTACAGTCCTTCTGATTTTATTTCTAGTTTTCATTCCCACTCATCCCATCTTCCACTTTTTACACAAATAATCCTATTATCAATTTACAGCGATCAGAACCATAAGGTTCTATTTAAATGTCAGACATACGCATTTAGAACACTCAACAATTCAAAACACAGTGGTGATCAGACTGTTATGCAGTTATTCTACTCCAGGATCTATACCAGCTCCCATTAGGTTTGCAAATGAGATTTTGACTGCTTTGACTTACAATGCAGGGCAAGTAAGTATACACTAATGGCAGAAAATATACTGCACATACAGTGGCACCACAGCAGCAAACACACACAATATCAAATAATAATAACACAATTTGTCAGCGATCCTGTCACTGTACCCGTATTTCTGTTCAGCAGAGCTGCCCATGTTCCACCCAGAGCCACCCGCCCACACAGCCCCGTTTTGAGCTGTGCGGTATGACTGCTCCCCAGGCACTGAGGGGGAGCCGTGTTCTGTGCGCTGCTTCTCCAAACCAACAACAGGGACAGAAGGACCGGTCAAGGGAAATTCCCGATGACAGCATCTGTATTTCTCCCCAGCAAAGGGTCAGAGCACAACAGAGGTGCTGCCCGTGTGGGGTCAGTGGAGTACTGCAGACATCATAAGGAAGAAAGATGCTCCTGTCTTGCAGGAAAAGTTGCCAAGTCAGGACAGGACCACTTGACACTTCATGCCGCTGCACATGATTAGGTATCTCAGGCTTAAACAGCCGGATTTTCCACTAAGCATTGGGACAACCAAGAATCAGGTCGCACACGTTGATGTTAATTTTACAACTGCAATACCGAGAGACTAGAGTGGTCAGACTGGGAATCTCTTCCTTCCTCATTCTGTCAGAGCTGAATCTGCTTATCTTATGGCAGTTAACGCCAAGCACACCCTCTCCTACCACTTCTTGGAAAGAGAATTAATGTACCATTTGTGTTTACTCAAGATGACCCTTGTCATCAAGGTTATATGAATAATCCTGGATGTTGGACAAAATACCCACACACAAATACGTGTGTAGATTTATCACACACCCAAAACCATGGCTTGGATTCTGTCCTACAAGCCCTTTATAAATCAAAAATACTAACTAGAGGTGGGAAGATTACATTTAAACTCACATTTTAAAAGGCAGCTACTACTTTGTGTTCTTCATCAACCACTTTAAATATCTCCTACAAAACCAGTTAGCCTTATTGGCCCTCCTTTGTAAGGAGGAACATACTTGTTATGCTCAAGTCACACAGGGAAAGCAACAGCCCTTGGAGAGGAGTCTGGCTGTCCCGAATTCACCTTTCCAGAAAAACAAACTTCCATTTGGCTATGGGACACTGACTTTTCACGAGGAAATAAAAAAATGCTGGAAGTTAGGTTTTAACAAAGTTACGCACTTTGCGAAAAATCGTATCATGTGCTAAATTCCTCTTCCACACAGAGAGGAAAAACCAACAAACAACTGTCATGCCTCCTGTAGGAGTCAATGACAGCTCCAGACTTGGCCGCAGCACGCCATCACCCCGCTGAAGAGGGATGCAGAAGGGACAGACCCGCGCTGCGGCCGCCCCGCCCGCCCGGGCCCGCAGGCGGGAACGAGCCTCCCGCGCCACGAGCCGAGCGCGGGGCTGGGGGGAGGGCGAAGGAGCGGTAAGGAGAGGTGCCCCCCTCATCGCCGGCCCCGAGGCCTTTCTCTTCCCGGAGGCATGAGGGGCTGGAACGGACCCGAGCGCGTCAGCCCGTCCCGAGGCTCCGGTGCGAGGCTCTGCGGCCGGAGAGCGGGCGAGCCTGCGCGGCGGCTGGGGCTTGCGAAAAGTTGCGGGGGAGAACGGACGGGTAAATAAATAAAAAGCCAAATACAAAAGTCTCCTCCTCAAGGCAGACGCATGTGGCGCAATTCGCTTTCCTGCAGCGGCGGGCGGCCCGCCCGGCCCGCCAGCCCCGGTGCTCGGGCGCTGCCGCTCGGCCGGCCCCCGCCACCGCCCCCCCGCCACGGCCGGCCCACCCGGAGCGCGGTCGCCGCTCCCCCGGGCCGCCCGGCCCCGCACGCCGCCGCCCCGCTCACCTGCCGCCCCGGCGCGGCGCGGCCCCGCTCACCTCATGGCCCAGCTCCGCGGGCGCCGCCCGCTCCCCCAGCGCCGGGCCGGGGAGCGCAGCGGCGGCTCCTCCCGTCCCCGCGGCGGTGCCCGGCCCCAGGGAGACGCCTGCCGGCGGGGCGGGCGGGCGGGGCGGAGGAGGGCCGGGCCGGGCCGAGGGCCGGGCCGAGCCCGTCCCCTCCCCGCCGCGCCGCTCGGCTCCGGAGCGGCGGGGCAGCGCGGGCCGGGCGGCTCCAGGGCTTCTGCCCTGCGACGGCGCTGCCGGGAAGCTCGTTGCCACCGCAGCGTGTGTCCCGGCCCGCGGGTGTCCGGCCGCCGGCGTGCCCGCGGCTGTGGCCGGGCGGAGTTGTCCGCACTCGTAAGGACCCGCACAAACCCCCTCACCCGCACTGGCGGCAGTTAATCGCTTCCGAGGCGGGCACCTCGCAGCAGTGAGAATTCCCTGTACAGATACCGATTTTGCTTCGTTATCTCGGGATTTTGTTGCAGACCCGCAGAGGGGTGCAGCCACCAGCTAGCAGTTCCCCCGAAGCGACTGGTGGCAGTTTCTTTTTGTCCTGCCACAGGTCATCCTTGTGGAAGTGCTTTCACCTTCTCCACAACCACCATTTAGGCGCTGGGAGAACCATGATCAGATCGAGCTGAGCCTTCCCTTCTCCAGGCTGAACACACCCAGTTCCTTCAGTCTTGCTTCCTGGGGCAAGTTCTCTGCATTTGAACATCTCTGCGGCCCTCCACAGGACCCTCCCCAATTGTTTAGTTACTCTTTGGAACTGGGGAAGTCCTCCAGGTGTGGACCAACAAGTGCCAAATAAAGTGCGATAATGGCATCCCTCATCTGTTGGTTATGCTATTGCTGACAAAACCTGGGACATAGTTTGCCTTCACGGTTGCAAGGGATGTTGCTGCTCAGCTTGCAGGCCCCCAGGCACCCCAAACACGTTTAAGCAGTGCTACACCCCAGCCAGCCAAAGTCCAGCCTAATCTAGGGCCCTGCTTTTAGAAGAGTTTGGAGCAGATGACCAGGGATCCCTTCCAACCTAGCTAGACCTTTCAGTGAGCCTGTGATTCAGCACGCTGTGGTTTTGGGAACTGTAGATAACTCGAGTATTATGTCAGCTCTGTTTGAAACAAATGTGTTTGATTGATTAATTACCATTAATTGAAATGGTAATGGTTTGCCTGATGGTATTTTCCCCTTAAATAATCTTTAGGTATACTCTGTAACTCATCATACGTATGAGTACTTTCCAACACGATCATCTTAAAAAAAGGTATGTTTAAAGTAGATATTTCAATTGCCAAAACATGATTCAATCACAATTTCTATTAAGTCAAATTCCACTGTTAGGTCATTTTTCACAGTACACATTGTCTCAGCAGTGACTGTAAAATCCAGCTAGGACTCTGATAGGTAAAAGTAATCTTTCTGAGGCAGCTTCAAGCATTATTGCACCAGCCTCTTTGCCAGACTTTTTGCCAGAAATCATGAACCCCACGGCAGTCAGCAGCATGGGATATGCCGCCACTATGGGTGCTACAGTTCACTGTCGGATTTCTTAACTTAAACTGCCAGGGACAGTATATGTATCTAGTATTGTATGTTAATAGCCAAGGTCTGGGCAACCTGAAGAGTGCCAAACGTTTGTGGTGGGGCTAAGGATAAGTGAGGCAACATAAGGTGGTTTATAACTACAACGATACTGCCATGAAGCAGCATCACAGCTAGACCACTGAAATGTGCTCTGTGTCATGTCTAGCTTCTGGTTTGTACCAGTAAAGAAACCCTAGCAGTGAGAAAGCACACTGAAATAGTTTCACTATGACAGATACTGTCATGCTGGTCTGAAGGTGTCTCCTGCAGGAGGGCAGGAGAGGAGTCTTCATGGCTTGGTGAACACCACAGGGCTGTTGCTGTGTATTGCTGTATACTGTTGCTGTTAATGTAATACAGCTTCTGCAGGCTCCCAAGGCTGATGCCATTAGAGATTGATAAGGTGAGGTTCATGTTCAAGGCATGCATATAAGAAGCAAGCAAACACTTTCACAGGTGTATTCTTTTTATTTGTTCTCTCTGCAGCTCTTTGAAACCCATGACTTCTGCCAGCAGCAAACCAGCCATGAACTTTACTCTCACCAAAACGCTCCCAGTCTGCTAGTGTGCAGTGGAGAAATGCAGAGGGTCCCGTTTGGTCCGTTAATATCAAGAGGATCTCCCAAACTGAATCAGGGCCAGGCAGTATGTCTTTTCTGTGACCTCAGTGTGGACTGTATTGGGAGACCCTGAGTGTTGGCTCCTCATGTTATGAGTAGATTTTGCAAAAGGTCAACAACTTTGGGGTTTAGAAGAGGAGGTAAGTCCAGACAGGTGTCACTACTGCAGCGTGCACCGTGTGCAGCAGGTGACATCAGTGTCTTCCTGCAGCCGGATTGCCGTGGGCTGCCCTGCCCTCTAGCGCCTGCAGTGCCGGCTGCCTCTGTCCCCTCCCCGCTCCCCCTCGCATGCACATGCGAGGCCACCCCCGGGCCACCGCGGGTGCAGAGCTGGCTACTCTGCGGCTTACCTGCCTGCCGGGGACAACTGCTGCCGGAGATACTGACCTGAGAAAGGGCATTTGGAGGGGAAGGGCATCAGGAGGGGCCCCCGCGGGGATGCGGTGCAAGGGATGCAGTGCTCACGCTAGGGCTGGGCTGAAGTGGCTCCCCCAGCCACCTGAACGCCAGTCCCTGAGCCACCCTGTCAGAGGCAAGGCTTGCACCACACCGCCTGCGTCACCCCTAACAGGTGACAGCTATGCCGTTTCCCCAAATCCCTCTTCCCCTCCTTACTGTTGCTCATGGTTTTCCGTTTCTTGAGTGACCAACAGGATGTGAGGGGTCCCCTCCCCTGCCAACCTGCCTGTATCTGGGGCTGAACTCAAGTACAGGGCTATTAATGGAGAACTTCCAATGCGGTATAAAGAAAGCTTCACGGCTGTGTGGCCTCATAAAAACAACCAGTTACAGCAAAATCTACACCAATACACAATACTTGAGTTATACCTATAAGTTCTAGTGAAGTAAAAAAGCAGGGCATACAATTCATTATTTTTTAATAATAATTTCAGACTACATAATAATACTACAACTTATTTAAATAGAATAATTCAACACTTCAAGTAAAATTTCTAGCAATCAAACACAGAGCAGGAGTGACAAAAATGAAGATATTCCAGGTGATCACCTTCCTCTTGTAATGTTCCAAACCCAAATACTCAAGTCAGCATTTATTTGAATCTTTTCAGGAATGATTACGGCAGTCCTCGAGATCATGCTGTCTCCTGTAAACACATGACAAAACAATCATTCAGTGATGAGGAATCCTTAAAACTGACATACAGTGTTCTGAAAATGAGCTGAAACATTTACAATTCTCATGAATCATGTCAAAAAGGCTTTTCATTTCTCTAGATAAAATTAGCCTGAAGTAATTTACCTGATCTATCTGAAGTGACAGGAGTCTCCATCATCACAGGGAAAAAACCAATGCAAAATCTTGGTCCAACTGAAATTGAGGTAAACCTCCCACCAACTTCAATGTGTAAACCATAGTTTTATTTCAAGCTTCCAATTCCAGTCATATGCATAAAAATAAATTCTTCTTATAAACTTATAGACCGAGCACAGACTACCTTAATTTCACATGCAACACATTTTGCTGGATGCTTTGAGGAATCAATCATAACTGAAAAAACAAGCACACTTTGTTGAAATACTGTCAGCTTAGCAAACAGAGGAGGAGTTTACAGGGGAATATTTCAGCTTTGAAAAGCATCCATGGGTGTGTTTGTCTACAATCTGTACTATGTGACTCTAGTCACTCAGTTTTAATACATTCATATTACATCAAACCACTGAGTGGATTTGTGGGTGGATACTTCTCCTTACTTCTGATTTTCAGCTACCTTCAGAGACAGGTAAATACCTGAGACCTTCCAAGGGAGCTTTTCCACGTAAGCAATAGCTGCCCTGATTTCACTGGATGTCCTAGCTCAGGATGGAGGGGAGGCAGCATCTGCCTTGGAAGCCACACGTACAAGTGGCCCAGTGAAAAGTCTGGACATTGATGCCAAAACAGCAGAGTAACTGCTCAGAGACAAATTTTGTCTTTAAGCAGCAAAGGTATTTATTTCATGCAATGTTAGGGAGCTAACCGATTCGCACCGGACAAACTAGCTCCGAAGTTTTCAGTGAAAAGTTAAGTAATTTATACAGTTTTCGTGAGAGGTTGCAACATCTTTACATACATATTAATTTGATTTTGACAACTAATCATTCCATTCATAATAGGTGAGATCTAGGTGGAGTAAACCTTTCAGCTTTCTTTGTTCAACGATTTCCTGACTCTGGTCTCCTTATCTCCTTCAGGTACCCACCTTATCTTTTCTAATTATTTAGAGTACATTCCTTTACTTTAACATCATTTAGTGGAACCTTTTCTTATTCAGAGTACTTTTCCTATTATTGAGTATATTCCTTTAACGTCCTCAGTGGAACCTTTTCTAATTATTCAGAGTACATTCCTTTCTCAACACAAACAGAGCATCACCCAGAGCATTGTACCAAACTCATCCTGACTAATTGTTTTAAGACCTTGTTCCGTTTCAACATCCCTTTTGAGGGTATGAGATGCGGCACAGGTCCTTATCTCTTCAGCTGTCATTCCTGACATCCCACTCTCAGACTGAGATATAGCCAGCTGACCTGCAGAGAGGAGGCAGCACAAAGCAGTCTGGACAAGGCAGGACTTTTTCCACAGGCGCAGCTAGCAAGGAAATGGTGTTGCTGCAATGAAAATGTGCTTTTATGAGTGGGAATGCCCCACTTGAGGAGCTGGCCTGTGTACAGACAGATACACATGGTAGTGCAAGCGCATCTTGTCAGTCACGTCTGGTACCATTTCCACCAGTGAAGCAGCAGGAAAGGAAGATTACAAAGAAAACGGAGACTGGACTTAGCATGTGGCTCCAGCCCCTTACACCAGGAGTCAGGAAGCAGAGGATTTTGCACTGGCAGCAATTTCCAGTGACAGGTAACTCTTTGACCCTGAAAAGCTTCAGGAACAACTGCCTTTGCTCTATTACCTACTGAGATGCCCATCCAAGATTGTCAGGAAAGGAGAGACTAACATGAGCAAAAACAGGTTTATCTAAGTGTTGTAGTAGCTACCTTTCAATATAGGGAAAGTAAAGAAATTCTGTTCTGAGAATGTTATCAATGCACTCACAAAGGTTGTTAGAATGCTCTCAATGTCCTTCTCATGACCTTCTAGCACTGGGTGTGAGACAGCATTGTTTTTCAACTATAAATATACCAGGTTTTGGGACAGAATTTCACTGCCATTCACTGCACTAGTAACGTCCCTCTTGATTCTTATAGCCTGAAACCAGCATATGGAAACACACTTCCATGCTCTGCTGTTGCTTAGGTTCATCCTTCAGCATGGCTAGGGCACAATACTTGTAAATAGATAGGAATTCATTTCTTCTTTCTAAGCCATTCATCTCCACTTACTTGATGACTTGCCTGCTTGTTACTCAGTTTCTAAATCCCCTGTTCCTGCTTGATCCGACTCTTCTAACTGGAAAGAGACGTGACGTGAAGGGTGTTCATCAGCAACAGGTTGGTCACTCCCTTCTTTCTCTGCAACCAGTTGGTCAGCAGCGTCTGTTTCACTGTCCGCCTGGGGTGCTGCATCTGCTGGCCTGAGCTCTTCAGCAGGTGCCTCTGTCTCATCAGACAGAGGCTTATGGCTAAATGCATCTAACCGTTTTTCAACCACTGTACGAATCAAGGCTGAAACAGAGAAAGCCACCATTAACACACAGAGGAAAAAAACCTGTAATTTGAGATTATTTTATATATTACTGACCTATAACTTCTTAAATGGGAAAAAACCAAAAATAACACTAAAAATGAAAGAACACTTGAATGAGAAAAAACATCCCTGCTGCTGGAGCCTAGTTCCAGCCAAATAAGCAGTTTACCCTGAAAGCAGTGATTTTAAAGGGTTCACCTGGATGGTTTTGTACATTTCCTCACTGTTGTTCCTTAGTTCCAGAGCAGGTCACCCCACCAGGAATAAGAACTAGCCGGGTTGCACACAGCGTGGTGTTTTTGGCAGTGGGAAATACTGGAACTATGGGAGGCATCAAAAGATCTTCTTTCTGAAAAGCAGCTGTAAAGCACCTATTCTTTACTATTTTTGCGGCTTAGCCTTTGTGAATTTTTCATTATACCCCTTCCAATGGATACAACAACAAAAATATACATCATTTAAATATGAAAAACAGAGGCCAACAATGAAAGAAGAGATGTTTAATGCAGAAAATAGGACAGGTATTAAGTTCCATTGTTAATTCATGAGCTGACTTCAGGAAGAAAAGGAGGGAATGGTCATCTCTGAGAGGACAAACCTAACTGCCTTACACTGAAGGTTCTTCCTTTGTAGTTCAGTCTTTTATTGGACAGTGACAAAATAAATCCTTTAAGTAGGCAGCTTCATTCAAATAGGTTAACGATGGATCCTTTGACTGTCCCCATATGGCTTCTGTGTAAGTGGGGAGAGAAGCCACCAACTACTTCAGCTGAGGCTGTGTCTGCCTCTACAAAACTTGGAGAATGCAACTTGACAAAAAAAGAGGATGTTTGTTCAACAGTGGGTGACTAGATATGATACCAAGCTGCATGGTGCGGTCAACATGCTGGAGGGCAGGGATGTCATCCAAAGGGACCTTGACAGACTTGAGAGCTGGGCCTGTGCAAACCTCATGAAGTTCAACACGGCCAAGTGCAAGGTCCTGCATGTGGGTCGAGGCAATCCCAAGCACAAATACAGGCTGGGCAGAGAATAGATTGAGAGCAGCCATGAGGAGAAAGACTCGAGGGGTGTTGGTTGACAAGAAGCTAAACACAGCTCGGTAATATGTACTTGCAGCTCAGAGAGCCAATCTTTGTACCCTGGGCTGCATCAGAAGAAGGCTGACCAGCAGGTCAAGGGAGTCTGCTCTCATGAAACCCCACCTGGAGTACTGCATTCAACGCTGGGGCTCCCAGCATAAGAAGGACAGGGATCTGTTGGAGGTCCATGAAGATGATCAGAGGGCTGGAGCACCTCTCCTATGAAGACAGGCTGAGAGAGTTGGGCTTTTTTGGCCTGGACAAGAGAAGGCTCCAGGGACACCTAATAGCAGCCTTCCAGTATCCAAAGGTGGCCTACAAGAAACTGGAGAGAGACTATTTACAAGGGCATGTAGTGACAGGACAACAGGTTAATGGCTTTAAACTGAAAGTGGATAGATTTAGATTAGATATTGGGAAGAAATTCTTTACTGTGAGGGTGGTGAGATACTGGAACAGGTTGCCCAGGAAGTTGTGGATGCCCCATCCCTGGAAGTGTTCAAGACCAGGCTGCATGGAGCTCTGAACAACCTGTTCTAGTGGATGGTGTCCCTGTCCACCGCAGGGGGGTTAGAACTAGATGATCTTTAAGGTCCCTTCCAATCCAAACCATTCTGTGATTCTATAACATGCACTCATCATGATTTTGTGTTTCTACACAAGACAGAGTTTAGACTGTTCAGGTGTTTCACCTGCAGCCTCTGAAGACTGCCTAATGAAAGAACCTGAATACTTAGGTTGAACTAGCCCCAAAGAGGCTGATATTTTAATCTATTTCAAAAGCAAGGGCATGATTTTTGACTGCTGAGCAGGTAAGGCCTTGTTTTGATTAAAAGTGTTGGTCACCTGACTTCTCAGTCAACCATGGCCTACGATTATCCTTCTCTTTTCCTTTCATGCAGGATGAACATGTTACTCCGTAGCTCAAGGAGCTTACACAAACAAGTGATGTTCATGGTATACATGTGGCTGTAGACAGAATGGGCTTTGCTGTCCCACTGGCACAACAGGCACGCTACAGAGAGTGGCACAGCAATGGTGGCTGTGTAACACGTGAGAAATAAGAGTTCTGTAGCAGAGAAAATAATGGTGTTCTTTAACCATTCTGTTCCTGCCAAATGTATTGCATCTCCCAGTATCAACATGGATAAGCAAGGAACTTCTGGCAAACCCCAAACAGAAGAAAGAAGTTTACAGGGTGTGGTAAAGGGACAGGCCACTTGGGAGGAAAATAGGGATACTGTCAAAGCATGCAGGAAGGTGACAAGGAAGGCTAAGGTCTGTCTGAAATTAAATCTAACAAGGGATGTCAAGGACAACAGGAAGGGCTTCTTCAAGTACATCAGTAGGAAAGGGATGACTAGGGAAAACGTGGGCCCACTGCTGAATGAGGTGGGTGCCCTGGTGACGAAGGACACAGAGAAGGCAGAGTTACTGAATGCCTTCTTCACTTCAGTCTTCACTGCCAAGGCTGACCCTCAGGTTTCCCAGACCCTGGAAGTGAGAGATGAAGTCTGGAGAAGGGAAGACTTTCCCATGGATGAGGAGGATCCTGTTAGAGACCACTTAAGCAAACCTGACAGACACAAATCCATAGGCCCTAATGGGATGCACCTCCAAGTGCTGAGGGAGCTGGCAGATGTTATTGCCAAGGCTCTCCATCTTTGAAAGGTCATGGAGGACAGGAGAGGTGCCTGAGAACTGGAGGAAACCCAATGTCAGTCCAGTCTTCAAAAAGGGCAACAAGGAGGACCCATGAAACTACAGGCCTGTCAGCTTCCCCTCCATCCCTGGAAAGGTCATGGAACAGCTCATTCTGGAGGTCATCTCTGAGCATGTAGAGGAAAAGAAGGTCATCAGGAACAGTCAACATGAATTCACTAAGGGGAAATCATGCCTGATAAACCTGATAGGCTTCTATGATGGAATGACTGACTGGGTAGATAAGGGGAGAGCAGTGGATGTTGTCCATCTTGACTTCAGCAAGGCTTTTGACGCTGTCTCCCATAACATCCTCATAGTTAAGCTCAGGCAGTGTGGGTTAGATCAGTGGACAGCGAGGTGGATTGAGAACTGGCTGAATGGCAGAGCTCAGAGGGTTGTGATCCATGGCACAGAGTCAGGCTGGAGGCCTGTAGCCAGTGGTGTTCCCCAGGGGTCAGTACTTGGTCCAGGCACGTCCAACTTACTCATCAGTGCCCTGGACGAAGGGACAGAGTGTGCCCTCAGCAAGTTTGCTGGTGATACAGAACTGGCAGGAGTGGCTGATACACCAGCAGGCTGTGCTGCCATCCAGCGAGACCTGGGCAGGCTGGAGAGTTGGGCAGAAGGGAACCCAATGAAGTTCAGCAAAGCCAATTTGTAGGGTCCTGCACCTGGGGAGGAACAGCCCCCTCCACCAGTACTGGCTGGGGGCTGACCTGCTGGAAGGCAGCTCTGTGGAGAAGGACCTGGGAGTCCTGGAGGACACAGCAAGCTGACCATGAACCAGCAGTGTGTCCCGGTGTCCAAGAAGGCCAATGGGATCCTGGGGTGACTTAGAAGGACCATGGCCAGCAGGTCGAGGGAGGTTGTCCTCCCCTTCTGCTCTGCCCTGGTGAGGCCGCATCTGGAGCGCTGTGTCCAGGTCTGGGCTCCCCAGTGGAAGAGAGACAGGGAACCACTGGAGAGGGCCCAGCGGAGGGCTACAGAGATGATGAGAGGACTGGAGCATCTTCCTCATGAGGAAAGGCTGAGAGAGCTGGGCCTGCTTAGCCTGGAGAAGAGAAGACTGAGCAGGGATCTTATCACTGTATACAAATGTCTTCAGGGCAAATGCCAAGAGGATGGGGCCGGGCTCTGTTCAGTGGTGCCCAGTGACAGGACAAGGGGCAACAGGCACAAACTGCAACACAGGAAGTTCCATCTGAATACAAAGAAGAACTTTACTTTGAGGGTGACAGAGCACTGGAACAGGCTGCCCAGAGAGAGTGTGGCGTCTCCTCTGGAGACACTCAAAACCCGCCTGGACACAACTCTGTGCAACCTGCTGTAGGTGAACCTGCTTTAGCAGCGGGTTGAACCAGATGATCTCCAGAGGCCCCTTCCAACTCTGACCATTCTGTGAACACAGCTCAAACAGTATAAAGCCAGCAAAGAGTGCAGCAATTTTATTATTTCAGTGGAGAATCCACTGCTGAGGTGTATGTAGTAGTAGTTTTCCAACATTAAAAATGTTTTGATATAGTTTAAGCCACACCCCCACCCCAAAAAAATAAAAAAAAACCACACCACAAAAAGCCACGGGTACTTGGCATTCTTGCTAAAATGACACCTCCTACCTTAACCCACAGCGACCCTGTGTGATATTTGTTCTGACTGGGAAAAAAACAATCAAGGACATCAAGCAGCCAGATTACATTCCGGGATTTGGTAACTTACAGTCAAGCACTGTCCTCCCCAGAACCTTCTTCTCTAGTGTTTCTTCCACTTCTGTCATCAGCCACGGAAGGAATTCTGTCTCAATATCTGTAAGAATTTAGCAGGAAGAAAGAAAGAAAAATAAAAAGTGAGCAACAGGATCTTGGGGCCACTTTTTATTTGCTGTGACCATTAAGGGATGAACATCTTTGCCAAAAGACACTTGCTCTGCAAGAGCCAGATGAAATCTCTCAGGTGTTGTTGGGTTTCTTATGTCTTGTCTCTCTTACTGAGCTTCCTTATCGTTACGGACCAAGACCAGAGTCCTCTCAACTGCAGTGATTTTCCAAAGGGTCTGGCACCACTGAAAGGCTAGCACAGATGAGATACACAGTAATGTTCTAATGAGATGAAAATATCCTGAACAAGTCAGGAGAATAACATTTCCTGCCTTGCTTTCCAAAGACATCTGGCTTCTGGTCTGCTGAAAGCATTTGTTCCCTCTGACTAAAGAGCTTTCTCACCCATGTATTTCTCAAATCATACCCTTTGTACACCATGGTCCCAAAGCCTGTCCTGTTTGCAAAATACACTCAGTTCCTGCATTTACCCCATGACTCATTCTGGAGAGTGTAACCATTCCCAAACTGTGGTCTGTGCATCCGTGCAGGGTCTGGGGAAGTGGGGTCCAGCAAGGCAGCCCAAAAGAAATGCTGCTGATTCTAAACAGTTGGAAGTCACCAATGTACAATTCCAAAATTATTTTGGGGGCCTAATTTTAATTAACTAATCTCTCCTTTGCTCTGATAATCATTAAAAAAGATTCAGAATGACATATGGATTTCTTTTCACGTCCTATCAAAATACATCTACTTCACTTTGGATCTCTCAGCTCTACCAATCCTAACCACCCATTTATTTCTCTCCAGTTCAAAAGCAGCTCTTCTCATTGTCACACTGTCAGCTTTTGCTTAGTCTTGACTACTTGTACAGATGTCCAATAATGTTTGTGTTAAATGTATGAGGTTGGAAATTATCTGTTTGGCCACAAATGTAAAGAATAAAGTCTTATGACATTATTCTAAACAACAGAACAATAAGCTACGTTTCATGGTTGTTTTGAGCTTTATATTACTCAGTTCACATATTAAAAAAAAAAAATACATACAAACCTCTTTCTATAGGGTCATAAAAAAATCCACTATCACGAAGATTGTTGAAGACTGAGGGAATGAGATCAGCCAAGTAACGCTGAGCGAATGCCCGAGCCGCAATTTTCTCTGTGGTCTCTTTCTGTTTCTGCAGCATTTGCATGTGCTGGCGTTTGCGACGTTCCTGTCAAGGCAATATTGCATGTTAAACTTTCAGGCCTTTAGCTGCTACTCTTTTGAAGAATGATCACAGTGTGAGATTTATAAATAGCAAAGATAATAAAAAGTACAGATACTTATGGTCTCTACCTGGTATTTGTGGCCTCTAACTTCCACAAAAAATCCTCATATGAAAGGGTGCTTGAAAGCCAGCTTGTACTCAATCTACGGAGTACTAAAATCCACAAGGACTAGAGGGAACCACATTCCTTCAGTATACTTTTTCTCATTTTGGCAGGTCTGTAAAATAAGGGCCTTCTAGCAGGCCAAATGAGACCCTTCTTTAATACACTGCTATGCATTGATCTCACAACTCTGCTTTATTACTGCAGATCAAGCTGATCATTGGCCTTGTAATGAGATGAAGTTGGGTCAGGATTTCCCGAACTTTTTATTTTTCCAGTATTATATCCTATTTGATGTAAGAAAAGATTAAAACTCAAATTGGTCCAGGAAAATATTAAAAATCCCAGTTATACAAGGCTGATTAATAGTGAGTGATTAAGACTTGCCTTTTTTGTTTATTCCTATTTCCTAGGTAGTACTAACAGAGCTTAATACTTGGAGATCTTGAGATGTATGTGTGCACATACAGTAGTGCATGCTTTGGGTATGAAATAATAGGAGGTGTCTCTCTTTCAAGCACTCTGACTACTCATTTAACAGTTATAATAAAAAGCCTTGAGTAACGGCTGTATCAGCTACAGAGGAAAATGCTGTTGGGTTTGGCCTCTTGATCAGGTGTCCAAGTACACCAGGTCACTGGAGCATGGCTGCTCCAAATAAACACAACAGCATGGTGGTGGTGCACGAGAGCAAATGACAGAGTGCAGCTATGTGGCACTAAAATGCTTTGAGGAATATGAAATTTGACAGGACACTTTTGACCATATTCAGCTTATTTCACAGCTTGTCTTTCAGTGCTGGAAATGGTTTTCTCTCTTCTAGTGAGCAGAGGCCTGCTCTGCTGTTAGGAAGTCCTACCTTCTCCTCTCTGTATCGCCTGTCCTGCTCTTCCAGGCGCTGTACTTCAGCAAGCTCTGCATTACGCAGCTCGGCATAGGCACGCTGATGTGCCCACAGCTGGGCCAGCTCTTCTTCCTCCATGACTTCCAGCAAAGCTTGCTCAACCGTTTTCCCAATCAACACTTCCAGGATCGGCTTGACTTCAACATCAAAGTCAAACAACTGAGGATGGAGTCAGGGAAACAGAGAGAAATGTCCCTTGATTGCAATCGCTCTTAGCACCGTGGCAAGGAGGAAAGGAGGGTGAGCAAAGCCCTTGTGCTGAAGGCAGCCTGAGAAGTGCAGGTGGGGCCCAGCGTCAGCTAAATCCGAAGCAGGAATGCAACTGGGGGCTAAGTGGTGAGTGGGCTGGAGTGAGACACCACACACCCGACCACAGCCAGCGGGGGGGCTGCCAGGGAGAAGCAGAGCACTCACCTGGACCCTATTTCTGTGTTCCCAACCCCTTCTTGGGCCGGACGCTACTTCTACAGGGGAAAGCTTTTCTCAGCATTGTAGTTCTGCTGCTTTCAGCTAAGAACCAGTGCACATGAAGAAGCACCTTCCTGAATTTTGCATTTAACCTCAAGCAAACATTGGAGACCTTTTGTTTGTTTGTTTGTTTTTGGCATATTCTGTGAGAAGTTCCTTTCTGGTTTTGCCCCAATTTTGCATCAGAAACATATTTTGTATGGGAGGTGTTTTGACAGTGCTCTTGGACCTGATTTTGCTTCATACCTCTCCTTCTTCTATTTGCGTGGCCACATCTTTTCCCGTTTTGGCTGGTATGAAAAGCGGAGTGGGTGGTCTGTCCAAAAATGCATCTGTTTGACACTCTGTATCAACCTCTACTGTTCGGTCACTAATCTCTTCCAAATACAGTTCTAGAATCAAAAGCACAATGAATACTGAAGTTGGAATCTTTTCATTTTAACTCTCAGCTATTTTGATAACTCTGCAGTGTGAATTATATCCAGAGTCCAATAAAAAGTATTCTATAAAGTTTTTTTAAAAAAGACAACTTAAAACATAGATCACTTTGCTGCATAGGCCATCTGATGCCACATTCTCTGTAACATCAGATGCACTTCTTGGAAGTGATTCCTAAAAAGGCATTTAACTTAGCAGGTTTCCAAATTCAGTCTAGACCATTTCAGCCCACCTTGCAGAATAAATAATTCTTGGTAGTCAATGGGATAGGATTTCAAAAAGGGATAATGATTGCCTATCTACTAATGAGTAATACTGAAAATAGAACTTTTTCTCCATTGTATGGGGCAAAACAGAACACTGGATCTTTTGGGTCTAAAGAATTATATTCTACTTCTGGCCCAACCAGAGGTGGCCTTGATGTAACCACACATCTGTAAGAGCATGTGTTTCATTTGAATTATAACTGTTTGTCTCCTACTGCAGAGATAAATAGCCTAGCTCAAAAAATAAGGTCTGTGGAGTACTTAAAATTATCTGTGGTAGTCAGTGGAAAGGATTACCAAGACTTACACACTAGACAGCCTCCTTCTGCATTCAAGAGTATTTGAATGGTGAAAAGCTGCTGTGTGCGTTAGAGGTGGTATAGGAAGTTCAGTGGGGCTGGGGCAGAGGGAACATTCAGAAACCAAAGCTCATGTCTGATTAGCATGCAACACAGCTGTTTTCCCAGTCTGTAAGTCAGTCCAATATGAAAAGATTTTCGAAGGGCACAGCAATACATTACTCACCTCGTGATTACCCCACTGCTAAAGTTTGTTTTTCCTACACATAAAATTGTTTTTCCCAAAATAGGGCAGTTTCCTACTGTAAATTAGGGTGTGTCCCCCAACTTTGCAAAGTATTCTTATTCTTACATGTGACTGCACTCTTAAGCAAAATTTTTTAAACCCCTCTATTTTAAGCATGTACCAAAATTCTCTGATGATACTGGAAAAAGAAAGAACAAATCAAGAAGTCTTGACTAGTGCTCAAGAATGTAGACTAAAACCTGAAAAACAGAGCCTCTGGGAAAATGTCACTAATTAGCCAAGTGGATTAAATACAACTAAAAATAAGAGGTTATAATGGAAAGGATTAGAGAACCTCTGATTCTAGAGTTCTATGATTCTAACCTTAACCCCACATGATTCTACCAACTGCATCATCAATTTAGTAAGTGAATATAGATCTGCAAGTTTTTGTTTTCAGATGGATTTTTAAAAATTCAGCCTTTTACCTGTCTGTACATGAATGTGCTCTCTGCCTTCCACAGGCTCAGGTGTTCTTGGTTGCATTTGCTCTTTTGCACGCTTTCTAGCCAGTGCTCTTTCCCGTGCTTCCCTCTGCCTTTGAATCTCTAGGGGATTGGGTTGGGTGATCTAAGCAGGGATGAAGAAGAAAAAAACCCCACAAAACAGAGTAATTTTTGTACTTGTACTGGTTTTGGCTGGGATAGAGTTAATTTTCTTTTCAGTAGCTGGTAGGATGCTGTGTTTTGCATTTAGTATGAAAATAATGTTGGTAACACACTGATGTTTTCAGTTGTTGCTAAGTAATGTTTATACTAAGTCTTTTCAGTTCCTTGGGCTCTGCCAGCAAGAAGGCTGGAGGGGAACAAGAAACTGGGAGGGGACACAGCCAGGACAGCTGACCTGAACTAGCCAAAGGGATATTCCATACCGCAGAACATCATGCTCAGTATATAAACTGGGGGAGTCGTCCAGGGCATTGCTGCTCAGGGACTGGCTGGGCATCAGTCATTGGGTGGTGAGCAATTGTATTGTGTATTACCTGTTGAGTTTTTTATTCCTTTTGGATTTTATTCCTCTCTCTTTCTCTCTCCTTTGCATTACAATTGTTGTTCTTAATATTATATTTCATTTTATTTCAATTATTAAATTGTTTTTATCTCAAGCAATGAATTTTTCCATTTCCTCAACTCTCCTCCCCATCCCACCAGAGGAGGGGAGGGGGGGAGTGACTGCATGGTGCTTAGTTACTGGCTACAGTTAGACCGTGACAATACTTGAAAATTATACTGATTTCTCTCTACAGGAAAATGAAGGTTGTTGTTTGATATTAATGCTACAAATCTAGCATTTCAGATTTGCTTTTTCCTGACCCTAAATTTTGAGCTACCTTAAAGACTGTAAGGCATGAAACTAACAAGGTATGCCAGCTGCCTACAGTCACGTACTAATGGCATCTCATACTAAGAGCGATTAATTATTATTTGGAAGTGGATATTGTATACAGAACTTTTCTTTGTGAGATAAAAGTATATTAGAATGGCACGTTCTTGCTGACAAGTGAGAGTTTCTAGGTAAAACTTTAAGAAGGTCAAAGGGACTTCAGTCCAGTTACGATATTATCAACGAATTGTTTGCTAGATAACAATTATAGGGTCTTTATTGCTGATGAAGCAAAAGAAACCCATACTAACTTTTCAATTCAGTCCTCTTTTATGAATTGAAATGAACGTGAGTTTTGAACTTCTTAAACAGAAGATGTGCAAAATTCACTCTAAGAAACAGCTACTGAACAAAGCTATATCCACAAAGTAGCTTTTAAAAATACAGACTGCTTTAAATTCTTACACAATCAAATTATCTGTACAGAAATATTCTCCAAAAATAAAATATCACTGAAACATTTACTACTGTATCAGGTTAAATAAAATACTTCAGATACCAAGACAATTTTCTGAAAGCTACTATTCTCACTGATGACACCTGTATATGATAATACATTATGCAGCGATGATTTGTGCTCAGGATCATTACACTAAAGAAATGTGGTGGTGGGTGGGGGAATAATCAAGCACTTAACTGGGAAAAAAAAAATCAGAACTACTCAAGTGAAACTAAGTGCTTTAAAGAAAAGCTGAACAGAGGCACATGCTAATTTAACTGGGCCTGTGACTGCGTGAAAAATTACAACATCAGTATTTAAAATAGAGGAACAGCTTTCTTTCCCTACCTATTACTTTTCAACAAAGCTGCAGCAGGATCCAGATAAAAACGTACCACAGGTTTGACTTGAAGGGAGTAGGTGTTGCCGCGCACTACTCGGCGGTCGTACATGAGGTTGGCGTAACGGAGCGGCTCCTTCTCTCTGCAACACGAAGCGCAGACAGCGCGGTCAGGGCGGCAGCCGGTGCGCGGCCCCCGCACGCAGGCCAGGGGCCTCTGAAGGCCGGAGCCTGCCGTGCCCCAAGTTATGGGACGAAGGACCTGGCGGCCGGGCGGCGGAGGCTCCCCTCCCGCGGGAAGGGCGGCGGGGGAGCCGGTCTGGGGGGGGAGGGGAGGCGGCGGGGGAGCCGGGGTGGGGGTGGGCGCGGAGGGCGGGAGCGCGGCCCGCTGGGGACGCGTAGGCCGCAGGGCCGGAGGGCGCAGCCCGCCGACACCGGCACTCACGGCTCGGCGGCGTCCGGCGGCGCTCGGTACTTGGGGCGAGCGGGCAGGGCGTGCGGCCGGCTGCAGTAGCTGTAGAGGATGGCGGGGGCCGCCGCCACCTCCAGCTGGCGGGTGGGCAGCATGGTGGGGTCCGGCCGGGCCGCGGCGGGTCCGGCTCGCTGAGGGAGCTGCGGCAGCCGCCCCGCGGCGGAGAGCGTCGCCGGGGCAACGCGCGGGCGGGGCGGGAGGGCCCCGGGAGTCGCGGCGCTGTCGGGCGGCGGCCGCGCCGCTCCCTCTCACGCCGGTTTTCCTGCCAGGAAAGAGCCGCAGCCCGAGGGAGGTGTAAGGAGGCCGTGCCCGCTCCCCAGGCTCTGGGGTGCTTAGCGGAAAGCTTCAGCTGCTGGCGGGTTTGCGCTCGGTAGCGCTGCTGGGCCGAGGTAATGAGGGAGTTCAACCGCGAGGCGTCGCCGTCCCCTCGCCCCTGCGCGGCCGCTCGGGGCCGGGCGGTGGCTCAGCCCGGTCTGCGGGGCCACCGGCGGTGCGGACGTGGGCTGGGGGACCGGGGAGACCTGGTGGCTGCCGTGCCCGTGGCCTCAGTGTCGGTGTCCTGAAAGGCAGCCCAAACAGCGGCACGTCTAACGCTGTTGTTTGCTTGGTGGGGGTTTGGGGTTTGTACCCACACGAGCAGGGGATTTGGATGCTGTAAAGGTGTCGTACGATGGGAGGGAGGACAGTGAGGTGGGCCCTCAGGGTGCCATCCCGTCCGTAGTGAGCTGCACTCGCTGTCATCACAAATCATGAAGATGTGTTTTCAGATTCTGTGAAAAAATTCCATTAAGAGAAACACAGTAGCAATTAAAGGTTACTGATACAGTGATAGCTCTTTTTTTTTACCTGTGTGGGTAGTGATATGCCTTGATTACTTTGGCAAGACTGAGTATGTAAAATAATCCATGTCCTTTGTTTCTGAAATATTTGGTTCAAATTTAATTTATGGGTGAAATGCAATTTATTTCAGCTCAGTTATGTTACTGTGGCAGGTGCCTGTGCTCCGTGACAGCCCTGTGTGGACAGTCACCGACAAGAGAACTGGAGGTAGCAAAGAGCACTTCATAGGATGCTGCAAGGCACGGGGAAGCTGTACAGCAGGGGTCCTCAAACTACGGCCCCCAGGGTCCTCAATCCGGCCCCCGGTATTTATAGAACACACACACACACCCCGCCGGGGGTTGGGGGGGAACCAAGCAGCCGCAGATGACTGCCTGCCACTGCATCCGTGCGCCGGCCCCCTGGTTAAACAGTTTGAGGACCCCTGCTGTACAGCAAGAGAAACTTTTAGAAAAAGAAGCAAAAAAAATCCCCACCCCAAACGAAAAAAAGCCTCTCAAAAAGCAAGGCCGTGTGTGGGAGGCAAGGGAAAAGAGGAAGGAATGGTTTTGTAATTAATTAACAGGCAGCTTGCAGAATCAGTACAGGAATGGGAGTTGTGTTGACTACACAGTTGCCTGCTGGGTGGTGGGACAAGAGGATACGGGGCTGCAGGAGCATGGTGCCAAGTGTCATGGGGGTGGGAGGGGAGAACAATCCTTCAATACTTGCTTGTGTTTGAGCAAGCAAAGTTAACGAATCTGCTGCTTCTGCTTTTGGACTGGGAACTTGAAATCTAGGTAGGTATCTCCAGGCTGTTAGGGACATGGTGTTTTGTGTTCTCCTGAAAAACAGCTGCAGCATAGTCTTCAAAAATATCAGTCTGTACATGTCTGATAAGGAACTGAATGTGCTTGCTGAACAAGCCTAGAAATCTGGCTGGAATGGACTGGGTAGGGAGACGATGAGAAGAGTGCCTGTAACCATGAGCAAGGATTCCTGGGGAGCTGCCTGTTAAATACCTGTTGCCCACAGATCTTGTAAAGATGAAGGTGTTGCATCATGGGTTGGTTCTGTTAAGCTCACCTCAGCCTGGTGTCTCACCTATTAGTGAATTACTGATTCGCCTAACGTGCACTGATTGAACAGCAACGACTCTACTGCTTTCCTCTGTGAAACACTACTAACTCCTAAGTTACCAATTTAGTGCAAATGGGAGAGGAGAAGCTCTCTGACTTTGCAGGTTAGCAGAGCTTGGTAAGTAACAAAGCCATGCCCAGGAAAAACCACAGCTCTCTTCCCTTGCCCCCTTTTATGCTGTTTTTTGCTAAAAATAACCCCCAAGTTCTGGAACATTTCAAGTCATCACAAGACTGACTGCAGCAGGAGCCAAAAACACATTGATTGTGATCAGATGGCTAGGCTGCTGTTAGTGCCCAGAGCTGCACTCCAGATCTTGCAGTCACAGTGGCTGTTCCACATATTCTTTGGAGGGTCATCTAGGGCCTGCACAGATCTTAGCGCAGGAGATACGACCTGGGAAGTGGGCCTACCTAGCAAGGAATGAATCAATCCATCTCCCACATGGCAGCTAAGAAAGGTCTTTTGAGGTGCCTTCAGCTGACTTGAAAGCTACATAGCAAGGGCTTTGTCTCCTTCCAAGTTAGCTGTGGGTCTGTTAAAACGCCTTGGAGCCACAGACAGACTATTTGGTTTTTTGTTTTCATGAGAATGAGAATTTCCTGGCATTGTACCATACCTTCTGGCATGCCCCTTGGCTTTCTGGATGTGAAATGAAATTATTCACTGCAAAGCAAATGCGAAGGTATTAGCATCTAGTAACAAAAGATGTGCATCCACTATTTGTTCGAGCACCTGGGATGCATTCTATAACTACTGAATGACATCTTGAAATACAATATGAGAGGTCTACAGTGCTGAGACTGGGCCTTTCTGGGGCCCTAGCTTTCATGATGCTAGCTTGTGAGACCTTGTGCCACAGTCCAGTGTATAATGATGCTGAGCAGACTAGCTGTGTCTAGTTTCCACTATCTTAACTTTCTGCAGCGCTGCATAATTAAGAAAGGGAGGAGGTTTGCAGCACTAATTTGGATATAGACGATGTACACAATGCTTAATTATCAAGGAATGACATGGAGGGGCATATTGCTTTCTCAGAGCATTGCCTTCTGTCTGGAGAGAACCATGACTGCTTTTAAAATTACAGGAACACTTCCCTGATGTAATACTGTGTAATTGCCTGAAATTTGGATTAGATTTGGTTCTCCATGGTCCTGAGATAGAATTTTAAGATGCAGTTTTTACCCCTCTGGGCCTGCAGGTAAAGGGATTGAGCTCGCAGTCTTGGGAGTAACTCTGCTTGAGGCCAAAATAGTAGACATCACAGAGTCATAGAGCAATATAGGTTGAAAGACACTAGAGACATCCAGAATCTAATCCCCTTGCCTAAGCAGGGATAAATTAAAAAATAGATTGGATTGGTCAGGGCCTTCTGCCAGGTTTTGAAAATCTCCAGGGATGGAGATGCTTTGGGTAGCCTTGAAAATCCCAGAAAGCATCATGCTACTGCTAATCAATGACCTGAGATGTCTGACAGAAATACAAAAAGCAGTACAAACATGGACAGCCATCAGTGTGGCTGCAAAGATGAAAGAAGCACAGAGCCACATGAGGTGCATATGTACTGTTTGCCCCAATGCTGTTGGAGAACAATTAATAGAAGCACACTGAAACCTGCTTTTAAATTGCTGCGGTGACATGATCAAAGAGAATCAGCAATACTGCACCAGTATTGTGTCACTGGTGTCTGCCAGCCCACAGATGGTGTCTTTGCTGCTGTTTGTAAGCACCTGGTTCAATGCATCTGTGATATACAGATACTGCCTACGTATAAGCCTGGTCCTAATTGTGAGATACTTTGTTCTAAAAAAATGAGTGCCAGCCTGAGAGTTTTGACAGATGAGAGACACAGAAGGAAAAATAAATTAATACCCGAGCTAAACCTTAGTCCCTGTGGTGACATCAATATTTTTTTAAGTAGGGTTGTTAATCTTGATATGTAATTGTGCATAGAAAAAAATGCAGGTCCTATCACTCATGTCTTCAAACGCAAATTTTTGCATTCCTTTTCTCTGTAGCAGCACAGCATCCTCTTGGCCCCAGTCCTGAACTCAAGGGGTTAGGTAGGACAAATTCCAGTTTTGAAGACCTTCATTTCTCTAACACTAGTCAAACCCCAGAGTTTATTATTCATTATTTCCAGCCAAAATGAACAATTCTGCTTCCCCTTACCACTTTACCTCTTTCTCTCAGGACCATTTTCCCTGGGTTCCCTTCCCTCCATGTCCCCCACAAGCTTTGTTCTTCAGTGTGACAAGCCTGCTCTCAGGGCTTGCATTCTTGCCCTACACCACGGTGGGACTCCAGAGCCAGTGACTGGAAAGAATTATGGAGGGGAAGAAAGCACCTTAGGGTTGGAACAGTGCACACTTAGCTTTAAACTGTCATTCATTAAACTTCTCACTGGAAAATCAGTTGCTGGTGACCTCCCTGTTTAAACACAAATAGCCTGTGTGCTGCTCATCCCTCTCCAGCTCCTTCTTACCATTTCCCTCCTTGAGCAGGGCTCTCCCAGTGTTTTCCTTTTGCCTCAGGAAGCTCTGCCTTATTTTCCGTCTCCCTGTATTGAGAGCAGTTGTTCAACTGCACTAAACTTGCAGAGTAAGGATCAAGACTGATCTGCTTCTATTGTCCCTTCGCTGTAGCCTTGGTGTTTGTCCATCTTGAAATAAATTACCCTTTATCATATCTCTAGGAGGCAGAGCAGTATCATCTGTGCTTTGCTGGAGTTAAATGCACAGTTCAAGAGTTGCACTGGGCAGGAGGCATGTGGAAAAAGCAGACCCTGGTGTTAAATAACCTAACTACAAGTCTCCAGTCTTTATCTCAAAAACGTCCTCCTTGATCATCGATGGAGAGCTAGTGACTGCTCTGCTCTTTCACACACCAAGAGTTCTCAAATGCCATGTCTTCTGGTGTCTGTAGCTGGTAAGATGGGTGTGCATCTGTGTATCTTATCATGTAACATTGTGTACTCCTCAGAGTACTTGAGTGTTGAATGATACTGTGGTTACTTTCTTACCTCTTGACCAGTTGTGCTATAAAAAACGAGTTGGCGGATTACAGGCAAAGCTGTGCCGGTGCTCTTGCTGTGTGAAGTCACAGCTCTATGATGGGGAGGCAGAATTCACACCTGGGGTGATGGGAAGGTGAGTCCAAAACCCTTTTCCTCAGTGTATGGAGGAAGTAGACAGGGCTATGCCCTGTATATGATGAGGTTGAATTGCACAGCCCAAGACTGTGCAGCAAGCATGTGGGAAAGCAAACAAATCTCTAATCTTTGTCATAAGAACATCTTCTCTGATCATCAGTCTTGGAATCTGCTTGGGTTTGGCCTTAACTTTTTTTAAAAATACAGGTTTATAATTTTCAGCTTGGCCTGTGTGTTGGCTGAAGGTGCAAAGTTTGAACTTGGACTGTAGCATCTGTCAAGGAAGTTGGTGAAAAGTTTTGTGGGTTGTAGGAAGGAAGAGTTTCAAACAGCCGTTGGATCAGTTCTGTAAATAGCTGCTTGGCTAAAGAGCATGATTTGTTTAGAAATTGTGAAAACCTTCATATAAACCTTTTCATAGTATTACTTAGCAGAGGAAGCAGAACTAAATGGAGTCAGCCCTGTTTGGCATTTGTGAACCATTTGTTCATACTTGTGTGCTGGCACTTCAGGTTAGAACAGAAAACAAACTCTTGTAGAAGTTCTACCCTTGTAGAAGAACATGAAAAATTTGGAGTGAGCTTCACTCAGAAGTGAGATTTAAATTGGTATATTTATCACAGCAAATGGAACAGACTGATTTAAAACAATAAACGTGATGCATTCTATAGAAAAAAAAATAATTAGATAATTAGCATGTCTGAGTAACGGGCAGAAAAAACAATTGTTCACCCAACAACCACAGAGACTTGCAGCTGGCTGTGTATGAGAGTCAGCTGTCCATCTGAGGATTGTATCACCTCTCCAACAGTGTTTTTTTCCCATGGATTTTTCTCTCTATTATTGTCAGACTTTGTATTACAAAGTTGCTTCCTTTTCTGAATTATTAGTCTTCAGAAGTTCCTCTGAAGTTTTCACTTTGTTCAGATGGCACATGTGATAAGGACTGACTGCTAACAAAATTCAGAGAAAAATGTAACCAGAGCGCCTAACCAAGGTGGGTTTCCTTTTCCTGTTGTCAGAAATTGTCCTCGTGGAGAAACATGATAGCCACAGTAACTGCTATCTGACTAATGCTAGCAGCATGTCTTAATCACCTGAATTTTGCAGCTGGACATGATCAGTTACGGACATGAAATGCTTGTGGGGTTGGACAGCTAACCATGCTAACTTCAAGGTGAACTTGGTTAACTTCATGGCTGAGTTTCCAGGTTAACTTCGTGAGTTTCTATGCTGCTTTCCAGCTGAGACAGATATATTTGCCATGCAGAGGGAACAGGTACCAAGAAAACAGTGTTTCACAGCGGTTCCACAGAGCTCCCAGTGCCCCCTGAGCCTGCAGAGCAGTGGAGAAGCAGGCCTGCTGTCCCAAACATGTCTTAGAAGGCAGGTGAAATGGCTCATGTATCTGTTTTTGCAGGCATGATTTACTTTGAACAGAAATGTAGGATTGCCTGAATGGCACTTGAAAGCATCATCTTTTCCTGAGAGGGGGAATACATTCATGAATTTAAAGAAAGAAAGATGGTGTTATTGTCATGGAATTTTTGGCAGTGAGCCACTGGGGATTTTTCTTGGCCTTTTTTATGAAGGGGTTTCTTTTGTACAAATCCAGTGGAAAAAATGTGTCTGGACACATTCAGGTGGCAGAATGATAAAATTCCTGACAGCCATAATCCCATCTTCCTCTAGGGAACCCTTGAGCTTGGAGGTCCTGCAAAAGAGGCTCTGGAAATCGGTGGTTCCTTAACTTGAGAGCTCTTTTATTTGCTGTAGGCTATCATTCAGGATTCTGGGCTACCTATCTATACTTGCTCAGAGCTCACCTCTGTGATAGCCAAGTGCTATAATCTCTTGACCTCACTACGGTAAAAATTTTGTTCACTTGGTCAAGAGACCTGCCTGGGTGTGATGGAAAGCTGGAATTGTCACTTGTAGTGTATGGGTGAGGAATGAGTCAGCCTGGGAATAAGCATTGCTGGTGTGGTGCTGCAGCAAACCACCTGGTCTCCGGTGATGGATCAACACCAAAACCAGAACAAGCAGTAGAGAAATAAGAACTCCCATTCCTAGACTAGTAACACATATGGGAATTTGTCTGCTGTGATACTTCTTCCTGTTCTAGTTGGAGACACTTGATAGCAATATTGCAAGAGGGAACATTATGGTAAAAAATATCAGTGTGGAGCTCCCTACAATAGGTAACGGAGTTATGAGGTAGTAATTTTATCATTTATCATTAGCTTTTAACATTAGTATTAGCTTTTTAACGCCAAAGTATACATAATCCAAGCAAAATCCCAAACCATCCATTTTGGCTTTCATGCTACAGGAAAATATAGACAATTATGTCTAAGGAAAAGGCTGAAGAGATACAATCCATTACAAAAAAAAAAAAAAAATCCCGAGTTCTTGGCTTTATTTTATGTGTCAGTATTGTGGAGCACAGTCACATCCTACAGAGTGGTTCAGTCTCAGCAGAAACAGAGTTCTTGGGTGACCAATAGCATGCCCTGCCTTCCCTAATACCAGCTGTTGAACTCCAAGTGATGTTTGTGAATCCAGGTCATGCAGTCTTGTCCTCCATTTATGTAATCTCCAAAGAAAAAGACTGCAAATCCTGTTTCATCAAACTACAGACAGTGTAGGAAACTGACTAGCCAAGTACACTTGAAAAAAAGAAAGCTTTACCTACGGAGAGACTAAAACAAGATGGCAGGGTGTGGGACTGAGACTAGATGAGTAGAGTGTTGGTGGGGCTTATTGCAATAATGACCAGTGCAGATATGGGGGAAAAACATGGAAGAACTGAAAGAGAAAATCTGAAACTGGCTGACTGAAAGAAGTGAGTCTAGGGTTGGAGAGGACAGAAATGAAATTGGGTCTTTGACAGCAAGTCCACAGGGATAGATTGGGGTTTGTTCAATTGAAAGATAAATAACTGGATGAGGTGAGGAATGCAGGCTAGGAATGGGGAGGCAATGCAAATGAGGCAGAGATGAGGAGTCAGGACTGAAGAAGAGGAAGGTCTGAGTCAGGGTTGTCTGTGGTCAGATGGAGCAGAAGGCCTGAAGCACTGGAGGAGGGCAAGCAGGAGGGCCTATACCTGCTCAAGAATGGTTCCTTTGAAGGCTTAGATGGAGCCTAAAATCCCAAGTTTTACTGTTTTTCTGCTGTCAGTACAAGTGTCAGCCCTGGATTAGAGAGACCTACATTCAAAGTACCTAAATGTAGCATCTACACATGAGTCTAAGCTCCCATCACAGTCAGAGAAGATTTTAGGGGAGGATTCAGATGCCTAAGTATATAGACCTGCATCCACTTTTGATGCCTTGGAAAATTCCTTGAAGTGCCATAAGATACCCAAATGACTGCAGACAGCTACTTTCAGGCAACTATGTTCCACCTGCACTTAACTCAGTCCCAGGAGTTCAGAGAGATACTCAAATGCAGACTGTGCAGAAGATGAGACACAGGCTCACATAAATGCTTGCATACAGAAAACTAAATATAAATGTCTATGTCCACAGCCTGCATGTGAGTACCAGTCCGAATGTTTGTGAAACCTGCAGTCATGGTGTTTCTCTCAGCCTTCACTGATGTTTGGCCATAGAGTTGATGGCAATGTGCTTCTGCTGTAAGTTGCTGTCCTAATTCAAGTGGCAGAGAGCAAGAGCTTGCAACTCCCTGGTGCACAGCATGGGGAAGGAAGGAGAGGAGCATGTTGCTCCATGAGGAACTCCTCTGTTCTGTTGACTCTATCAGACACAGACATATGTCCAAAACCTGGGTGCCCTGCTAGGCAAGCCGTGCTGGGGAATGGCAGAATTAAAATCTTCTTCTTTGCTATACAACCTTGGTTCCTCCTCAGAGCAGATGCAGAGTACATCATGTGATTGAAAACAAAAGCAGGATGCGAACATAAGGAACTGAATGCAGGCTGCACCAACAGCCTTAATTCCAGCATTGCCTTACAAGGCAATGGCTTGGATTTTCTGCTTTAATATTGCTTTTTTCCCTTTTACGGTCCTGTATGCCTTGCATATTTAGAGTGTCTTCATGAAATTTAATTAGAAAATTGGATGTGTGAAGCAAGTGATGCAATATTGATGATGGAGTAACCTGTGGAGAATGGGAGGCTTACTGTCATCATTCAACTCTTGTGCCAAAATCCACCTCCAGCTGACCCAGCTGTAAACAGGTATTTGATCTTTCTGGCTAAGGAGTCAAAGGCAGCTTTGACCAGGACACTCAGACAACTCACTCTGTGGATGAAGCAGTTAAAGGGGGCACTCTTGAAGGTCAGGGTAGCTGGGCTGGATCTTTGAATGTGGTAGGGTGGGCTGGTAGCATGAGAAACTGCTTTTCTGAGCTGAAGTCAGACGAGTAAGTGCTAAAGCAAAGCTCTCTGATTTCTGTGTCATTCTAGTCTTTTGAGGTCTCCTAAGTATTTATATAGAAGATAAATCACTTCTGTGGAGGGATGTGACATGAAAATAATGTTGACTAAGCAAGCAAGTCTTAAGAGATGGAGAAAGACAAAAGTTATCTGTCAATGAGGGAGTTAAAATCTCTTCTGGGGTCCATTTACATTTAGATTTTGTTTAATCATGGTGTTTCCTGGACTTGAAGGAATGTTAGAGCAAGGTGAGGGGAACTGGGCCCCTCTTTTATAGAACTACACCTTGCTCGATTGTTTGTTAACAATGCATAGAGCTCCTCTCCCTTTTTCTCTTTCTATTGAAATGCTTTACAAGAAGATTCAAATGGGCTTTCTTACCCCGGAGCCAGAAGGTTTAGGCTCATCCATATGGAATATTTAGAGCCCAGGTAAGCTTTCTGAGCGTGACTGTCCTGTCTGCCTTAGGACAGCTGGGATATAAAGAGAGATTTTTCTCATCTTTGGTGAAGCGACCATGCTTATTCTCCCTGGATTTTCTGGTGTGGTTACAGGACAGGAAACAAACAGTTCCTCTTCTTGGTATCCTTAGCCTTGCCACAGTCAAAAAACCTGAGTCACTTACCAAAGAAGTAGCCATGTTGTTGGAATACATTTTGAAGTTCATGTTTTCTGTTCTGTGGCTTCTGAGCCTTTCCACTGCATGTCGATTATCTCTTCACATTCATTCTGTCATGAGGGCAAGACACTTGTGCTTTGTACAAAAGAAAGCTGTCATTCCCACTTGACACAGGACAAGAGGCAACAAGCACAACTTAAAACACGTGGAGTTCCATCTGAATGCAAGAAGACACATTTTCACTGTGAGGGTGGTCAAACATGGGAACAGGTTGCCAAGAGATGTTGCAAACTCCATCTGTGGAAATATTCAAAGGCCATCTGGACATGGTCCAGAGCAACCTGCTGTAGCTGACCCTGATTGGGCAGAGGGGTTGGACAGGAGGATCTCAAACCTCACCTATTCTGTGATTCTGTGACTCAGGAGTTGCAGATTCCAGAAAATGGCAAATGCCTTTTTCAGCTTGCAGCAGAGACCTGTCATTCAGCTCACTTGGAAGCAGAGTGCCATTGCTTAGGGAGCTGAGTGAAGTGGCATTTTCTCCAGTGGCAGCCTACGAGTATGGTTATTCTCACATCATTTCTCCTGTCTGGCCAGGTACTCTCCTTCCCCTTTCTCTGTGTCTTGTGAACGCCCACACCTGGAAAACATTGTACCTGAGGCGCTTCTATAGTTTTCTAATCTACTCCACTTGTGGAGCAGCATCACCTCTTTGCATCTCCCTTTACATCTCACTGATAACTGCTGTTATGTTGCAGTGTAACTTGTTTTCCTGACAGAGAGGGATTTGTCCCCAAAATCTAGCCTGCAACCTCTTACAACAATAGTAGTGATACTATTATTAGTTTCCTTCCCGCTACTTAGATATGCCATGTCATTCAAGCAGACCTGCAATACCTCTAGAATAGTACAAAAGTAGGTACAGTACATGTAGGGCCTGGAAGTTTTAAAGACAGACAGCAGACAGTTCAGCATTCATGCAGAAAAATGTTTTATTGTAGTGAAGTCACACAGGAGAAAAACAAGTCTCCCTGCTCTTGGTTCAAGGCTATGCTGAGCTGTAAAAGGGGAGGTAAGTGCTAAACAAAACAAATTCCTACATGTACAAACACATTGCACTTCCAGTTATTTTTACAAGGTTATAAGGACATGGCCTGGCATTTCATTTTTTGTCCTTTTTTAATGAGCTGCAGCTTTAACTTTTTAAAGCTGGAATACAGAATGTTTCTTTACAGGAGTTTTTATTGTTTGGGGTTTTTTCCCCTCATAAAGTCCAGCCTAAAGAAACTCTTTCTGCTTAGCCTGTCCAGTTTATTTAGGCAAAAAGCACCTCAGGCCACATGAGGTTTACTTGATACATTCCCCTAATGACCTTGTAGGGCTTTGGTGGCTCTAAACACAGGCTTGGTATATAACATGAATGCTGGTTAGTGGTCAGATCATCCTCATCACCAGCAAGCAGAAAGAGGGAATGGCAGCAGGTACAGGAGGTTTATGGAAGAGTGCTTGACAGAGCAGCTCTTCCCCGGTTAGGGTAACTTTCAGCCCACTTCTTTAATGCAGAAAATAAGCAAAGCATTCCTTCAGCCTGGCGCACACACATGTGACAAATGGCCTGGAGTCTGTGACCATACAGAAAAGAAGAGGAAGGTGGAACAGGTTTTGGACCTGCTAACCTTTTAATTGTCCTTTTGGGGATACACATACAACACTGTTTATCAACTACTAACTAGTTTTCCCATACAACAGGTTATGTACAGCACGTTCACTTACATTTTTACATAGTAATACACAGGTTTTCCCCATCACCACCTCTTGTGGTGAAAGAATGTGATATATCAAGCTGACAGACACTTCAGGAAAGCCTCAAGGAAAAAAAAGTTAATGCAGAGTTAGCTTATTCTTGGTCTCTTGAAAGTAAAATCTTACAAATGGTGAGCAAGATGTCTACTTTTACAATACTTCCTTTGTATACTGCAAAGAGGAGGAATGAACTTTTTAAACATAGGATTCCTTTGCATACTGGATCTGGTCTACCTCAAAAACTGGCTGGCTGCACCTCCGAGCCATATACTCCAGTTTGTTCTTTTGACAGGATTCAGACATGGCTCTCAATCGGTAGACTCCCGGGGTCACAGGTAAACTCACACGAGAGTTTATTCCTACAGTGACACTGAGGGTTTCAGTTTCCGCATCAGAATCCTTCGCTGCAGAAACTCTGCCGCTGGGTACATCCCTTAGAGTCATACATGTGTCCTGCGCACAGCTGCTGCATGGGTGAGGCAACAAAGCATCCTGGTTTGACAGCTTTAATCTCATAGTTTGAACTGTGAGATTGTGGGAAGGAACTTTAGTGGCCAGGCAGTTTTTAGTAGCCTCTTCGTAAGAGGGTGGTCTTCCAGGATTCCTCTGGTCTACCTCTCTGAACACTTCATCAGCTGACCTGAAACGGGATCTTTGCTGGTACTCCACAGGCAACGGTTCTTTATCATGAGGGCTGTGCTGGACAACTCTGCAGGAGAACTGGTCTTCTTTCTTTGTGAAATTGTCTCTCTGAAAACTCATATTTTTTCCAGGCCCCCAACTCTGGGTTTTTAGTAGTGTTTTCCTGCGGTTTGCGAAAGAGAACGACATGGAATGCTTTTTAATCTCTCTGCTAGGCATACTGCAGTCTTCGGTGGCCTTGGTGGAAAAGGACTGGGGCCTATTTAAAAAGTTTTTTTTGGGACTAGCAGGTGAAACTACTGGGGAGCTGGTGAAGACTGAGCCATCAGAGCTCTCCAGGGAGCAACTGGAGGATGTTTTGGGTAGAGAGTCAGTTGATAATTGTGAAGGTAAGATTGCAAGCTGTTTCTCCGGTGCCTCCAACCCTAGCCGTTTCTGCTGAACTGAAAAATTGTCCTCACTTTTATTTAGCTTCTGTTTCCTTATCCTGCCTTCAAGGCGGTTCTGGAAGGACAGGTCTGGCTCTGAGTACCTCCTGTCCATTGTCCTGATGTCATTTCTGAAATTAGTCAGTGAAGGGGTAGAGATGTGTGTTGAATATCTTGTGCTCACACTAGTGCTCCTTCCTTTAGGCTGCTCCGTCTGAGAGGTACGAGGGCTGCCTTCAGCTTCAGGGTCTGGGCTGTCATAGGCAGAGTCATTCTGATGAGCAGCACATAGGTGTTCTGTGGGGATAAAGCACCTGTTAGTTTTCAATGACCATCTGAGGATGAAAGGGAACTATATGGAAAGAGTTCCTGTAGAAGGGCATTGCAAAAGTGTCTTGAGCCCTCTACAGCTCTCTGTGTTTCCACAAATGTATTCCCATATCAAATTAAAGAACTTAGCCCCAGCAGCCCCAGTCTGTGACACCCTCAGTACGTTTTCATACCTGTGGAGCTGGTGTGCTCCAGTGACTCCTCAGCCAAGGCACAGGCAGGGAAGGCAATGTCGTCCCCAAATATTTCTGAGCAGTTATTTATGAGGAACTCCACCAACACTGTCACCTGCACACAGAAAAAAGGTTATTTCAGTCAAAAGGGCTGAAAACATACTGAACAGTGTTTTCTGCCCCTGCCTGCTGTCTTGGTATGAAGGGAAGCACAGAGCAGGGTATTTTCTGCCAAAATCCTAGCTTAAAGTCAGAGGGTGAGTCCACTTTGGAGGGTGAGGGCTGATGCTGCAGATGAATTGATCTGCCCCGATACAGACAAAACGCCATCAGCCACAGCTCTGGCCTCGCTGTGCAGAGGGCCCATGGTGGCAATGCCCACCGGGTGCCCCTTGCCCCCTGCATGCCAGGCATTCAGGAGCTGTGCTACGACGTAGGGGGCTGCAGGGCAACTGCTCCTTTTGCTCAGAGGCGGCGAGAGAAGGGGCAGCCTTGCCCATCACGTTGCAGGCGCCCGAGCTGAGGGGCATCCCCGATGTGTGGGGGTGCTGCTTTGTTCAGCTTTTGCCATGGCAGCGGGGTCCCTGTGGATGGCTCTGAGCTGCCTCGAAGCGGGTGGCTGCCTGGTGAGTTCAACACACCTTGTCATTCATCTCCTTCTGCACTTCCAGCGGGAGCGTGTTGTCCGACTCTGGGCTCAGCATGTTTGGGCCGATGCAGATGGCCAGATTGCTGGAGTCCATCCTGTTGGTGTTGGCATTTTGGCTGATGTGGTGGAGCAGAGAGAGCAGGTGCTTGAGCAAGACCAGGTTTGGTCTAGGCAGTTTGTCAGCCACCCTGCATGAACACAAACAAAATGTGATGTTAATTCATGGTGCAGCAGCCGCTGCTTCTTTATTTAGGCGAGTCTCAACTGAACTCAGCCAGATGACGCTTCCTCCAGAAAGAGGCAAGCGTGTGCTTTTTTCACTGCGTAGCAGAAGTATCATTCAGAAATCCCCAACGGCATCTGAGTGTGTGGTTAATTCTAAGATCTTGAATTACAAGGTCTTGACTGAAAGGCAAGCATTAGAGCAGTGCACGTCCTTGAGTAGATGCGATGCCGTCAGGAGATGTCACTGGAGGCTTCCGAAAGGCATGTGCAAGCCTGCAGTTGTGCTGTGCGGCTCTCAAAGGCCTCCACATGGCAGTGGTCTCCATGTGCCCGTCTTTACTGGCAGCAGATGTGAGGGCTCCCTGTCAGTGCCTGTCCCACAGCACTGGGGCTACGCTAGCTGAGCCACTGCAGCCTCTCACCTCTTCCTACACTAGTCATTTCTTGGAGCAATCTTAAATAACTTCAGGAAGTGCTGATGATAGAGCCCTCTAAACCAAACTCCATGGAGCAATAGTAAGCTGATATAAATGACAGGCTTTTTTAAAATACGACTTAATTTTGAGAGACATCATTGGCCTCTGCCAGCCACTCCATTACATTGCGGCTGGTTGCAAAACTTCCTGGTTGCAAAACTTACTCTTTCAATTCTTCAATTTTTTCCTGCTTGCTTGGCTTCTCCAGAGCTTGCATCCACCTCTCATAGAGGTCAGCCAACAGGAGTTTGGAGGGAATATTTCGGAGGAAGTCCTGCAAGGCCAAGAGATTTGGATGAGGCTTTGGACATTACCCCTCAGCACAGAGGGAGCATCACTGTAACATGGGCTCACTAGGAGTCACGCTGGCTTAAGCTACCTGAGCATCAGCACTGGCACAAGTGCAATGCACAAGTACATGCCAACTACACTTGCACTGGGGTAACAACAGGACCCAGCTCCTAGCCGCTTTTCGTTCACCCATAAATCTCAGTATTCCTCCCCGGGAGGATGCTGAAGAGGAGGATGAAGTGAGTTTCCCGTAGGCATGCAGGAAATCAGCAGCACAAGGGGACTGGAAGTAATGTGGAAAAGGAAAATGCTAAACTTTCCTAAGCCTAAAATGTTTTGCCTGAAACATAAAGCCTGGCTTCACTCTGGCTTTAGCTTGGAGTCCCACCTAGGTCAGCTCTGGGCACTGAAGTGGGCCTGCGCAGAACAGCAATGTCCTCCCACTGCCTCAAGTCAGAGGAGCTTACCTTCAAGACCACCGCCAGCAGGTGCACAGATTTGCTTTTTAAATCAACACTCCCGCCTTTGTTTAAGTCCTCCTTCAACTCCTTTCGTGCTTTCTCATTGGCAGCTTTTCTGAATATCCCTTCAGTGAAAGGTCCTTTCATATACAGTATAGCTAGGAGATCCTGCAGGGGAAGAAAACAAACCAGAATGGGAGAAAGTTACTTGGGTGAAGGAAGATCCTTTAGCAAGTGAACATTTCTTTAGAAACAGAATAAAAATTGTCTGGAGGTACACTGTGCTCTGATTAGGTCAGTATCTAATTCTTGCTCCAAGTAGGTTACAGGGGCAATAACCTGATTTTCCTCCAATGCACCCTCTTTTTGGACTGGTGAATGCCACTAACTTCAGTGGAGTCATCCCTGCTTCCTTCCAGAAGGAAATAAAGGATGGCTTGAGTCTTAGTTCAAATTCCTTCCTTCCCAAGCCAGGTAATATTGCTTAGAAGAGACAAAAGCACATCTCTTGGAAAAGCCAACTCAGTGAGAGAATTGTTGGAAGACCATTTTTGTCCAGAAGATGTTTAGATATCGGTAGCATATCTAAACTGCTACGGACTGTCAGTGGCAGTCCATAGCTGAACACCTTTTTCAGGGGAATACAGAGATCCTTGGAAGCTTGTGCTGCTGAAAGATTAATTAAAATTACTTCTGTAGAATCACAGATGTTTATACTAAGGAGCAGATCTTCTCCTATTCCTGGTCCTGGGTTGTCTCTGCTCAAAGTTACTTCCAGTAACAGCTGGGTGGACTGGCCAAAACCTGCAGACATGGCCATTGCTACATCTGGGATGGGCTCTGAGCTTTTGGGGGGTGGGGGTGGTGGGGTGGTGGTGGTAACACCAAAATAACTTATCTCCTGGGCGCTGCAGCACAAGTACCAGGGGGATCCTGCCTCACACTGGAAGTCAGAGGTCTGATAACTATCACCAGGCTTGCTTACCTGGACTGCTTGGGGCAGCATGTCATCTTCCCCACAGATAATTGCCAGAGGCTGGCCAAACAGAGCGATTTTGGCACCTGAGTCTAGCTGCCCTGGGGAATTCCCATTGGTAGAGCTTCGTCTCAGAGTAAATGACTGCGATATCACCTTCTTTTTCTTTGTTCCATCTGCTGCAAACAAAAGGAAAGCAAAAAATTAATTATTAAAAAAACCCCAAAGCATGCATTGTGGCCTTTCATCTGTGTGCAGTGCAGAGATGTATGTTGAAACAAAAGCTAAACGACAAGAAACTGAAAACAACTAAATGGTTGCTAAGAAAACAACTGCCTAAACTGTAAAACCGTGACCATCCCTCTAAGGACACCACCTTTCCTGTTCAGGGTTTTGTTTTTTTTCACATTCTAGTCACTGTTTCTTCTTAGAGAGTGGGAACATACAAGGCACAGAAATAACAGATTTTATAGATTTTTGATACTGCAGTGGTTTCTGTGATAACTATCTAAGGCAGATATGTCGCTTTGGCAGCTGGCAACGACAACAGTTTTCGCTGTGTGGCCTGACTGCCACAGCCTTAGGGCAAAGGTGGAACTGGGAGCTCCTGCTTTTCAGCCTCTTTCACAGGCTGAAATGAAAACACATGGCTCCAGCTCTGCCATCTTCAGAGCCAGCTCTGGTGATAGTGATCCTGCTAGAGCTAGGCGCTTGCCCCCTGCCAGCCAACCCGTGGAAGGTGATAGTTGCTCCAGAGAATGGCAGCATCACAGTAGGGCCTCATTGGCTTCAGCATCAGAAATCTCTTAGCATGGGTTGCGCATCTGCATCTTAAAAAGGAAAACATGCTAGGAATTTGGAGATGATGGTTTTATGGGGAAGTGTGGCTTTTTTTCCCTTTCAGAAACAATGAGAGAAGGAACCTTTTGCTAGAGAGCTTTCTAAAGGAGTCATTTTCTGCAAATTTCCTATAAAGAACTTGCCTTCTACTCCAAAATGAAGTTGTCTTACACAGATGAGAAGTTCTCAGGACCTGTATTTGTGGCTTAGCACAAGTCCTTGGTAGTGGGGAGTTAAAAGCTACAAGAAAGTAATCTAACATTATAATGTCATATAAAATCTGTCCTTCTGATACTCCTGAAAAATGGTCTGATATGATGATCTGCTCCAAATCCGATCCTTCGCTGCTAATGTTCTCCTCTGGGTTGTTTACAGGTGCTGAGGTTTTGCATGGTGAGAGAAAACAAGTGCTGTTGCTGCTGCTGAGAGCGTTTATTTGCTCTGGCATGCAACCACTAGTAGCGGTACTCGGTACTCACAGTACTTGAGCCACACCTCAGTGGTGATGCTCAAGTGAGAAAGGAGCACATTTACTTTCAGTCACTGCCAGGGAACACAATGATACATGGCTCTGAGGACCAGGAACCAAGGATACAAGACCTCTGTCACACAGCACTGTCACACCTGCCACTGAGCGTGAGGGAAAGAAGTAATTTGCACGAGTGGCACGCTGGGGCTTAAGCCATCTCCTGGATGGGGCTCAGGGCTGTGGATTGCTCTCAGGAAGGTGAAGTGGGCAGTTTTGGGTGGTTTTGCAGAAGCGCCGGCTTGCAAGCATTATGTAAGAAGAGAGTTCCTCGGTTTGTTTTTAAAACTTACCAGCTGAGTGGTAAAGTCCGTCTTCAGTATCTGCTGGGACCAGTGTGGGGCATTTCTTGGCCTCAGCCTGCAAGAAGCGTGTTAGGGTTACAGAGCTGCCACCAGCAGCAAGGGCCACCCACCAGCAGGATGCTGCAGCTCCTCAGAAATCTGTGGGAGGCTCTGGGGAATAACCACAGCAAGCCCGACGCCTGCGGAAGAGGTGCCTTGGTCCAGGAGTGACACTGCCTCAGTGCCCAATAGAGGGGTTTGTGGTAAACCCTGCAGCCAGCCACCCCAGACCTGCCCAGCAAGTCACAACCCCATGCTCTTTCAGGCTGCTGTTTTGATCCAGGGAAACCACAGCCAAAGACAGCCTCCTCTTCTGTGTCCTCCCCTGGCACTGAAGGTTTCCTCCCAAACTCCTCCAGGAAGCCTTGATGGCTTCAGAGCCTGCCACATTCTTAAGCAAAGCTCCCTGGGAACCCAGGGAATGCACTGGCTGCTCACAGCAATGTCCAGCTCCTGCACAGTGCTCCACAGAGCTGCCTTTGAAGGGCTCTGCCTGCCTGTGAGTAATGGTAGGCAGCCAGCAGCAGGGGCCACCCCCGCTTTGCTAAGATATCCCCCATCGATACCCAAGAAGGAGCAGGGGAGCGGGGGAGTGCAGTGGCTGCTTACCTCTGACTGGTGCTCAATCAGACTTTCCATGTTCCCAGCATTTAGTGTCTTTGACTAGGCAAGAAAACAAAGACACTATATGTGAGTAATTGAATGCTGTGATTTAGAAATCAGAGCTTTTAAAAATCACTCTGTTGACAGAGCCGAAACAATAAAGACACTCACAGTATTACAGCTGCTCAACACTTTCATTAGGAGTTTGATTGGGGGAGCTCTGGATACTCTGCTTTCCTTCGGTCCTTTTGTTTGCCTGTATATTGAACAGGGAAGGGACAAAAAGCTTTGTAAAACTTCACCTTTCTTGTCTTTCTCCCCTGCAAGCCAGTATGATCATTTAAGTATGATCCCAAATAAGCAAGATATCCCACACGAGTCATAAAGCCCTTCTCTGGAAGGCATTCAGCCCCGCTGCCCTATCTGCCTCTTGATTAAAACAGAAAAAAAAGCAGCTTTCCATTTTTAATCCATGCAAAAAATGAGCATGTGGTGACAGCTATGTATGGTTGTTAATCTGCAGGCACAAGGCTAAGCGAGTCAGTCAGCTCTACCCACAGGCTACGCTTAGCAGTGGGCGCACCTCTCCCCTGTCTATATTTTTGTACATTTCTGTGCAGCTGCATCTGGAGCACTCCACTGACTTCACCGCGATGCCACAGATTTTACCCCGGACAATACTTACCGAAGGAGTGAGTCCAGCCAGAGCTCCTTCACCTCCCGTGAACTGCAGAGGAAAGGAGAAAGAGCATCACTCCCCACAGCTACTAATCCTTTGGACGGAGGCAGGCGACTAAACAGTTCTACCCCACGTGTGCTGCCTTATATATGCAGGAGGGGCAGGTGGAAATTCACAGGCAGGAAGAAGCATCATGGGGCAGGACTGAGACACTACGAAATTTCTGTCTTCCTCTTTCCTTTTAGAGGAGCTAGGGTTTTTTTCCTTAAAGAAAAAAACCCCCACCAGTAAGCTCTTGTATCTGTTATGGATGGAAAAGATGAGACACTCGCCAGGTAAAGGTTCCATCTAGCATCACCAGCATGAGGTGGGATGTGCAGAGGGGCTGCAGTGTAGGCAGCTTCTCCTTACCATTAAAGGGCAGTGAGCACAGTCTGTCCTTTGCTCAGAGACCTTAGGCTGTGCAGTTTAAAGACACGCCACCAGATCAAATTACACTAAGAACAGTTAAAAAGATGGGGGAGTGGAATAGCCAAGATGCAGAGAAATGTTTTTGTATATTTTTTGAAAAACTAATGGCAACTGTTTACTGTCTGCAAGCAGATGTAGACACACACTTTGCCAGGGCCAACTAGTTCTTGAGATTCTAAGCGCTGGACTTCTATAGAAGTGGTGTTATGTAACAATTTAGTAATGTACAACTATGTGATAGAAAGTCTTGCTTAAAATATGTCTTAGTAAGAATTATGTGTCCAAGTAATAAAGTTTAATTCAACTGAAGAGATGAAAAAGTCCAGGAAAAAATCTACTTTTGTTCTTCAGGGTCTGATGCTGACTCCCCCCCAGCCTGGGCATGTCGGGAACATAGGGACAACAGTACTCGCTCTATCAGGCCATTACCAAAGTTCAATGTTTGATGTTAAATGCATGATATTAGTTCTACTGATTCATTGACAAAGGCAAATTAAAACCTGGTATTCTGGGTACTTGTTTTTTTATCTAGTGAAAAAGAGGAGCTGAAGCTGAGAAGTCAAAGGGTTGGGAATATTTCAGTGGTGGATCTAGGTGGAAAGCACACCTGTAAAACTGTGGTCTCTCTACTGTCCCCATCTGGATGCTCCATTTCACATGTGCAGGGGACAAGGCTGTGTCATAGCACAGCTCTTTGCAGATGCACCTTACAGCTACATCCGCTGCTGAATTCACCCTGAAAACCATTCTTTGCTTAACCACATCAGACCTGACCCGTGCAGTACTGACCCTGGGTTGTTGTATGAAACAGAAATGGGGTCTCAGCTTGGCTCTGACAGAAGCCCAAGGTATAAAAATCACTTTTGGTTAGACAGAGATGTGTCCAGAAGGGCAAAAGGAGAGCTGCCCTGCTTTTGCGATGAGCGATGCTGTAGATGACCTTTCAAGTCCTCCTGGGACCATTTCCACACTCCTGTAGAGACACCAGTCTGTAGACTTGTTTAGGGCTGAAACTTACAGGAATCTCAATTACTCTGCAGCCCTGTGCATTTGCCACTGATCATTTACTCACTGCTATAACTGATATTTTTTTTTAATTAGCAGTCCTGTGACATCTGTCATTTCCCTACTAAATCCCATGGGTTGATTCACATTCTTGCAGAAATACTGTCATCCTGCACTGCATTCTGAGAATTCTTCCGAGGCTCCTTAGTAGCTGCAGCACCTCTGCTGATAGTCCCAGCAAGATTCCTGGGACAAAGGGCATTTATTTTTCAGTACATCTGTTAAATGTGTATCTAAACATACCTGTCTGTTAAGTATCTCAGAGGTTTAGGGGACCTATGCAATTCAGTTCAGCCTTGCCTTCACTTCTAGCGCTGTATGCAGATGTATTTCTGAGCTCAGTCTGTTGCAGATTGACATGGGGTTCGATCTGGAAAATGTGCAACTTGTGAAGAAAATGGGATTTTAATGGATGGTGATTACCCAGGCCAGAAGCTTAGATTATAAATAGGGCACAGCTGTACACAGGCATAATGCTTTGAATTTCCCAGGAGCAAAAGATACAGTAATGGGTGGTGTATTGATAGTGCACCACCAAACTGTTGGCACACACTGCTGTATCTCTGTCTAATTAGTTCCCGTCTATTAACAGTTGTGGGGATGTGATGGCCATTGTACATGGAAGGTATGTGTATAGGCTTGTCTGCCCATAGGGAAAACAATTTGATTTTTCCTACCCTTCTGATGTCATTCTTTTTTTTTAATTAATCTTTTATATGTGTATCACAAACACTTAATTTGTGCCAAAATTACTTTAGAGCAGCTTATTTCATTACAAACATGCCCCATCTGAATAACAGGCAGACAAATTGTGTAGCCACACAGAACAAAGCATGGCTGCATTTGTGAAAAGCAGTAAGCGAGCATGTGCTGGCTCCTGTTGAGCACCACAGAGCTGCATGCAGGGTCCCAAAAGAGCTGCTTGTGACAGGTGGGTGAAACAGGACCAGCACACCGTGAGCTGCCCTCACACCTACCATCCAGAGCAGCTTCACCGCTTCCTCCACCAGTGTGTAAAGGGTAACATAGATGTAGCTTCTGAAGCTGATATCTGCGCTGAATATTAACAGAAAAGACCTGTCATATGGAATGTTTACAAATGAAGGTCACTTACACAAACAGCTTCTTCTCTCCCTGAAGAGATCAGTTCCCTCTCTACCACACAGCTCTTCTTTGTAGACTCAGAGCCTTTGCTCTGGTCTGCCCCTCAGTTTGGTACAGATCTTATACCACAACACATTAGGGCAATATGTTTGTTGTACCACAGTCGTTGCCCTAGGGTGAGCAGAATAGATGGCAGGTGGCTGGGGCACCCCTGGAGCTGTTTGCAGGTGATGTGTTTCTCCCAAGCCATCCCTGACTAAGTGAATGCAGTCTCCTTCAAAGGCACAGGGACATTTATGCAAAGATCAGGGCATGAGAGACAAGGTGGATTTACAAGTGTTTTGTAGGACTAGTCTGTGTGTGAGCTCTTCCCCTCCTGTACATCAGGTGGCTTCCCTCACTTCTGCTGAAGTGCTTTGCATTCATAAGTGCTCCATTCCTGGAGGGAAAGCAGGAGTGGGGAAGTCCCACCGAGCAGCTGACCCTGGGTAGAACCAGGCTTCTCAGGACTGGGTTTTCTCCTTGAGATGTGAAGCATTTTCCTTAAGAGAAGCCAGGACATCAGATTGATGCCCCTGCTTCCGCCCAGGCCTAGGCAGCCCCTTTCCCCTCCCAGGCCATGGCTGCTTTTGTGGTTCACTCCCAAGCACTTTGCCCCACAGTTTTTGGAGAGAGGTCTTGTATGGTGCTTGCTGCCAACACAGACCAAATGGTGATTTTCCCCTTTGTATGAGCTACAGTCCAGCTAGGCGTTTTCTCCTCTCCTCCCTCCTCTTACGCTGTGGCTCAGTGAAGGACACCGGACTGTAGCTATGAAGGGGCAGCATCAGCTGGGAAGAGAAAGGAATCAGGAGCTGTAAACAACAGACCAAATCTGCTGTGACTGGGATGTATTTCTTTTCTTTCCTCCTTGTCAAACCACAAATGGGAAAATCCCAACCACAGCTCACTTTTGTTTATTTCTACTACTTTCACAAATGTTTGACATGATGGCTTTTAGAAATGAGGGAGTGTGTGAATGAACCCTGAAACCCGCCTTCACGCTGTTATCGTACCAGCCAGGACGCAGCAGGACTGTAGCTGTGAGAAGGGTGCACCAACATGTACCCGGGGCAGTGACTCTTTCAAGCCCATATAGAGCAGAAAGAGCCTTCATCAGTGCCTCTCCATGTGGAAAAGGGCTTGTATTCTAGTTTTGTCTTCACTGGCACAACTGCAGTCTCCCTGGGGGACAAAAGGAATGTTTACAAAAATAGGGAAAACAGTTATGACAAAGTTAGAGACTTCTTGGGTTATGGGTGGTTTTTTTGGAAAGGAAAACTCTGCATGATCTGTCCATGGGCTCAAAAAATAGGGTGGTGTGTAGGTTGCTGGGAATAGGTCAGATTTCTACATGTCTTCTGAAGACAACTTTAATTTTCTACCACTCCCCAGAGTGTGTTGTGGATTGCATAGGCACAGTTCAGGGTTTGATCACAGAAAAGGTGTCTTAGGCTTTGATCAGACCAGTCCCTACCTCCCACCAGTTCAGAACAAGAACCAGCTCGTGCTGAACTCTTGCAGTGTTAGTCAGGTAGGACCTGGGTTCACGCTAACCCTGCCTTTGGAAAGTGAAACCCACTGTCAGTTTTCCCCAGCTCTGTTCAGCTGATTTCTATCCTTAATTAGATATCAAGGCTAGATTGCAGTGTGGGTTAGAGTGGGTTACTCTTCTACTACAGTAACAGTGGGTTACTGCTGCATAGGAAAAAAGTTACAAATAAAAAATAATTCTGTAAATACAGCCCAAGGTGTATTCTGTGTGCTTCCCATGACACCCTTTTGGTTGCATTTGCTTTGCAGGATGGTTTGTTTACTCTTTTCTGTGTGCTCTCCCTAAGACGAAGTTGGTAGCTCTGGTGTGTTTTACTCATCATCAGATGACTGGTTCCAAAGGGTGGTTTTTAGCTGTGGAGGGCAGGCACACACAGGTCATTTTCCCAGAGGGTCCGTGCTGGTGTTCAGCTGTGTCTGAATTCATTTTGTTGTACCTCAGCCGTGCTTCAGAATCACCCATTCCTGGGGATCCCCAAGGTGGCCACCACAAAGGTGTCAGAGAATTGAAGTTTCCTATCATATCTAACTGAGCAGATGCAGATCTAAATCTTTGCTTGCTCACAATAAATAACAAGATAATAGACAATGCATGTCGTTAAGTCTGAATTCTATTTTTTTTTCAAGATTTCTGGTTGAGGGTACTCAAAAAGTATTGAAAAGTGAGATGCTACTCACTTTGTTACTCCAGCAGGCTGTTCACTTATTTTGCTTCTTCATGTTGTTCATTCACAAATCAGAAACTGAAATGGTGCTTTTCTGTTAAGTTCATTTGTTCTCATGGACGGATTACATTTCTTACTGAATCCAGAGAGGTGTGAATCTTGATTTTGCTTTTCAGGATTAATACAAATGTTTTCTTTTCAATTTTGGTTGATTTAGGCTTGTATTTCTCCTGCTTCTGCACCTTGTGTTTTGCTTTGAGTTTCAGCATCAAAATGATCAAAGATTTCAAAATGAGAATCAGTGGAAAGTAGAGGTAACCTGGATTTCACATTGAATTGTAACTTGCATGTGATTTTCAGGCATTGTTCATCTCATTTTCACATAAAAGATGATCTGCAGACTGCCAATGGCCTAGAAGCCAGTCTGGAATAAGACCAAGAAAATTTGGCCCAAGCGTAATTTTGGGGGGTTTTGTATATGTGTCCCATTGATACAAAAACTAGAAAAGAAAGTCAGGCTCAGGAATGGCAAGACCTTACAACTTCCCTGGTATAGCAGGAGCTGCTCCAGGCATAGCAAGCGCCCATGGCCATGAACATGGTGGCCATCGTAGGCACCCAGGTGGAAGAACCAGAAGTAGTTGGAATTTCCCCATTGTTCACCTCAAGTTGGCTCCCTCCAAGCCCCAGTGATACAATGGGTATGTTCCCAAACTTTTCATCATAGTGATGCCCTGTGAGTTTGTCATTCCTGTGTTGTACCTGCTTCCTGAGCAATAAGTAGAACTGCCAGTAACCACTAAATTAACCACGAATGGGAACATTTATGACAACACACCTGGACTTCACCCTCCAGGCAAAAGCAGTGTCAGGCAAAGTAAATCCTTCCAAGCGCAACTTTGCTGGCTGCAATTAAACTCCCCTGAGCACATTTGACCCTGTACTGTGGGAGAATTATTTGCTGTCATGCCCTGTCCTTGTGCATGCACATCCACACACAGCAAAATAAAATGTTCTTCTGTGAAGTTTTGGCCACCTGTCAAAATCAAGATGCTAAATTTGAAACAAACATCTCCATATTAGCTGGTGATTGCCATATTGTTGCTACTAGCAACTGCTGCCTTGTGAGTGTTATATATAAACACTCCACTTTTGTATTGCTATCCCATTTTAAAGCACAACTACCTTATGAGGATTTCAGAAAGCAAATGCTTCTTGTGGCGTGGGCTCTGCCTCCTGCCACAGGGCACCACAAGGTCTCTGGGCAAACAGAACCGCCACTACTGCTGTGGAGGGGACATGCGGAGAGTGGATGTGTGTTGCACCACAGCTGCTGTGGGACAGGGCAAGCCGGCCTCAGGCACCAGCACTGACTGGCACAACTGGGGGGCACCGAGGGCTGCCCTGCCTGGAACTGGGGCAGCCAGGTCCTTGCCTCTGCATTTGCAAAAGCATGGTGACTCTTCCAGGCTGGTAATAAGAGAGGAATTCCCACCCTCCAGAGCAAGCAGGACCTGGGATCGCCTGCTAGCAAGAATGGGGTGGAGAAAAGAAAAATTGCTTTTGAGACTGAGTTCAGTTATATCAGCTCATTGCTGGAGAGGGCTTGGCTTGAAGACCAGGCTGTTCTGTTCAGGCCTGTGTTCCTGCAAGGTTGGCCATTAATTACTGCTCCTGGCATGCAGACCAGGTGCTGTTATGACTGCGTTTGCTTATTCCACTCCTGTGTGCCTGCTCTGAACCCTGCTTTTGCTTTCAGATCTTTAGTGACTCCACAGAGATGACAATGAGGACTATGTAGAGAAGGTAGCCTGCATGCCACCATGTCCATTTCCCCATTCAGTTGTGTCTGAGGCTCAAACAGAAGACTTTGTTCTCCCTTTCCACTTCCTTTTAAAGGTTTGTTTGTGCTTTGTTTGAGCTTTACCTTTTCTCCCATTTATCATATGAGTATGTTTCTTTGGGATTTTTCTCTTTGAAAACAGTCACTGTGTGTGGTCTTGCAGTCATGAACGGCCTTATTAGCAAGAATGTTTGCAAGGGAGGATATATCTTTAACCAGGCCAACCGATGTAGGTGCAAAACCCTTCCCCAGGTCTGAAAAGAAGCGCCTGTCTTCAATCTAAGGACAAGTTGAGAAGAAATGCTCTGAATTTTGCTAGATACATTAATCAGTTACATGGTTACCTGTTGAGATAAGATAGGCAACCCAGAAGAACCTCAAGAAGGGTCTTTTCAAAGAGAGATTGAATCCTTTTACCTTTAGGCACCATAAGATATAAAAATGCTAAGCCAAAAGATGTACAGTCCAGCCACTGCTATAACATTTGTGTAAGCCAAAAACCATATTGCTACAGAGCATCTTAGTATTGTTTGTGCAACACCATGAACAGATCCTGTCCTTGGGTAACTTAACTGAACTTAGTACTCAAAGTAAAAATGAACGTTCATTTTCCTGTAAGTTATGCCGAACCTAAGATGCTGGTACATTTGCAAGGGGGTCCTACTTCCATTTGGTAGGTAACAAGGAAAGGTACCTATTCTTATTGAATTGTACACAGACCCCCAGAATGTATCTTTCAAACATAACCCCTTGGAATTATTATAGCTATAAGTTAATATAAGTTAGTCACCTCCAATGCTATACTCAGCAAAAAGATTTGCTAAACTCAGGCACTGAAATTCAACATATCACTGTAATTGACTCCTGCCTGTGCTGTATTAGGAGAGCCAGATGTGCTAGAAGAGGAGTCTGAGAGGCCTGTGCTACATTCTGGTGGTTGTCCCTCTCCCCGCATCATTTCTGTTTGCTTCCATAACCAAGCATTCCCACAGTTTTCTTTGGGTGAGAGTGTGCTGCAATGTAAACCTGTCGTTAACTGTGAGACTGGCATGAATAAACAATGCAGATAATATTTCAGTACTGACCTTAAAGGAAAAATCCTAACAAAAATCACAAGCATGGAAGAAGTCTAACGATTAAACAGGCTTACTCATCAAACCTACAGTGCTCAGTAATCCCCCTAATAAGGGAATTTTCAGACTAACCAAAACCTGTAATTGCATCTTTGTGCTGGGGTTTTGTGGGTTAACTCCAGGAGGTGCTTTGGGTTTGCCCTTTGATTTTTCACGCACCATCTGAAAGGTAGCTTGCCTTCTTTCTGCCTCAGTTTCTCATGAATAATGTGCTGAAAACAGAAGGTCACTGCACTGCATAAGGTGTTTTGATATCTTTTGGTGAGAAGTGGTACATGCAGGAGAACCCTGTGAAGAGTTTGGCAGTTGTTGCCTCTTCCATCTCCTATATGTGCCACATAGCAAAGAGAAGACCTTAATTTTAGCTTTAGTGGCAAATCTTTGACAAATGAAGGTATTTTAAATGCATCATCTGTGAGGACAGCATGTTATTTTCTGAGCATTACTTGTGTCCCTCAAGGTCTTTGCGATTCTGCTTACCACAGCAAAATGCGACGGTCACTTTCTGGCCAGACCAAATACTTGCTTATTTTAAGCATGCAGCTTATTATTGGGAGGAAATATGACCTTCTGAATGAAATAACCATTCAATATTGTAACTGAACTAACCATTTTATCTAGGTTCTGTGATAAAAATGTTTCGGAGCATGAACTGCCCTCCCTTTGCCTGACCTCTGAGAAGGGATGTGACGTGGGGACTCCAGCACAGTCATAGCAGCGGCTACCCATTAAACATCAAGCAGATCATGGGAATGGTGTCTACATGCTCTTTGAGGAGCTACTTCCTTCAAAGTGAGCTTGGGAAGGGACACATGGCATTGCAGTCATTGCAACCACTGTGTACCTTCAAGCTTCTAAAGAGGCTCGTAGCATCCTCAGCAAGACAGTTTGCAAGACCACTTAGCAAAAAGGGTCTATTTCTGCATGGGGTTGTGGGGCCTCTGTGGCAGCTCCTCAGAAACCCCCAGCCCACAGCTCTCTAAGACACTGGTGTCTTTACTTCTCACACACAATATTCTTTGTCTTCTGTTTTTTACTTTCCTATGTCAAATTCTTTACCTTTAGCCATGCAGAACTTTTACCAGATTTAAGTGGATTTAATCCTCCGTATGCTTTTAATCTTGGGCTCCTGGGCTCACAGGCAAGGCATATGTGATTGCACTTTTTTCCCCGGTGTTTTTTACTCCTCTATGACCCCCAGTAACTTCTGGTCTCTGCATTAATTTCAGTCACAACAGGCAAGTGAGCAACTCTTCCCGAAGCGAGTGAATTTCCTACAAGCATTTTGGAAATCAGTGAGTGGTGGGAGGTTTTTTACCTGAGAAAGAGTCATTGAACAATTTTGGGTGGCTAATCAGCATGTGCGCCACAGCCACCGTGCCCATAGCTCTGGGCTATCTGTGGTGTGCCTGATGGAAATGGCATATAAACATGGTGGAGATCAAGCTCTTTGCAGGGAGGTGGATCAGGGCACAAAGGACACAGCCTGCAGGAAGTGTCACACGGCTGGTTCCACTCTTCCCAGAACAGCATGTTCAGATTTTCAGATAAAGCTTCGGTGACTACATTCACCTACATTCGATTTTGAGCTACAAAGATGAGGAAATGGAGGGTGTAAGGTGGTTAGATGGACAGCCCATTCTGTCTGTCAGCAAGGCCTGTGCCAAGGTGTGCCTCTGTCATCAAATACATCTCTGGTGGGCTGTTAAAATATACAAGAACTTCTTTTCAGTATACAAGAAGTGCTGAAGATAAGAGGTAGCAGCTGATTTTCAGAAAATTCCTATTTACTCTTCTTAAAAAAACACTGGGATGGTGACTGGAGGGATATATGTAAGGAGGTAGACTTCTTGCTCTTTATCCTAATGACAAGCCAGAGAACATCCCTTCTCATCAGTGTGACCAGTCTGGTCCCTTTCCTCTACTCTCATCATAAGCAAATGAAAATCAATAGCATTTGGGCTTATGTATCACTTCAGAGCTTGAAATTCCCCTCTTCCACTTTCAGTGCACTGGGGTACCTGGTCAAGAGACAAAGGCCCATTTTATACCCCAAAGATTACTTATTTTTAACGTGTGGGGAGAATACAATAACAAGTAGTAATAATATTTTCTCTTTGGTCAACTAGTGATTTTTGCTTAATTTACCTTAGAGAATTTTGGCTGAGGTTTGGCCAGTACTCTATGTAGATAAAGTGATTTTAATGAAACTAAGGAAAAAAGATGCCTGTGTTTCCCGGTTTAGTTTCTGAATGCTGAATTATGTTGTACTGATTGAAAAACCCCAAAACTTTCATCAACTTGAAAGGAGTTGCTTAATGTCTCACACAGCGGTAATCCTCTAAAAGGAAATTAAGGTCAGACACTGTGGTTGTTTTTTTCTCTTCCTTCTCTTTTTTCATTCTTTACTGTTGTTTAGCAGATCCTGGTTTTAGTTCCTCAAAACACAGTTTTTGTTGGTTCTCTTTTTCTTGATGTGTAAGATACCACTACTTTTGCAGAATGAGTTTTCCCGCCAAAAATGCCTTCCCTTGCAGTGGTTTCTGTGGCTGGTTCTGTGTCCGTGCAGGTATAACCGAAAAGGGCCCGATTCCTGCAGCCTGGCGCTCCATGCACCCCAGGTATAAAATGCCACTATTCTGATCTAGGTGTCATTCAACATTAAACAGCAATAAGTGACAACAAAAATGGGGGAAAAGTCCCAGGCTTTTGGTGTGGGATTGTGCCTTCATGAGAGAACATCTATAAAAGCCTGCTGTCAGGAAATAGCCTATTACTTTTAATAAAAACTTCTGTCCTCAGAACACAGAATTTAGACACCGCAGACTCTTTCACAGTGATACATATGTATGAGGGCTACACTTTATATGGTTAAAGTACCACCCTAGTCTCTGTTCCTTAGAAGAGAAGAGGGATGGAAACAGCTTTTGCCCACTTATGGGGTTTTATCTCCTTTGCCGTGAGTTCTGTGCCGTTGCGGCAGAGGGAGGCCGGAGCAGGCCCCACTGACTGCGGGCAGCGCTGTGCTGGGGAGATACTGCCGAGCGCTCTGGTGAGGAAGTGGAGCCAAGGACCAGATCCTCAAAGATACTTCAGGGTCTATTGCCTTTTTAATCACCTACCCACCCTGATTTTAAATAGGAGTTGGGAACAAGTGCCTCGGCAGATTTTGGATGAGGTGAGTGTCAGGGGGAGGGTGGGCAGGCTCTGGCAGTGTGAGGTGTAACTCCTTTCAGTCTGCTCTTCTTCGTGACCGCTGTGCACTCAGCATAGCTGAGAGAAAACTACCCTGCGCCTGGCCAGTGGTTTTCATTGTGATCCCTTTTATTTTCAGTACCAGCAAAAGGCGATACAGAGTCTACATGATGCATTCCCCAAATCATTTCTACAGAAAACAGATGGTAAAAGCATGACCTAAGCTGCACCTGATCATTACAGAGGATGTGTTTAATATCAGGGTGCTTGCCTGGAATGCCAAGTCTGGGGACACAGAGAGAAAAGGGAAAGAGATCAGCATCTAAAATTTGATTTGAGTTGTCACAGAAATATTGCACAGGAATGCTGCAAAGCTGGAATTCAGGGACGAGTTGCTCTAAGTGGTACTTGAATCAAGTTTTAGTCCATGACTCATCTCTAAAAAAATTAGTATGATTCAAAGATCTACTACCAGACAAAACTTTATGAATGAAGAGATCTCACTGTGTCCCTAGTGGAATTCTGCTCTGAATGAACTCTGCCTTGGGCTAACTTATGGGGCCACAGCAAGTTGTTTCCTGTCGTGCAATTTGCTTTACTGCAACTGGGCACTGGATCACTGAGATCCTCTGGCACATCTTTACCATGATGCCATGCTGCACAAACCTTTAACAGGACTTTGACATGCTAACGATCTTGTGCATGGGCAGAAGCCCTTCCTTCTCCACAAATCTGATGCATTAAAAGTGATATGCATCATGACAGGAAAATGAGGAAGGTTTCCTTTTCTTTAATAAGTAGTGTTATAATACAAAATGTAAAATATGAATCCTGCTAAGATCTTGTGAGAATTCAGGAGGTGTTTGGATATGCCCCTAAGATATGCAACAATAACAAAAGTGTAGAGAAAACCAAGAAACCATCCTATTGTATCAGCTGATTGTGGGTGACAGCACTTGCACATGTCAGAACTGATTTGTACTACAGACTCCCTAGTTGTCACTGGGCTTTACCCCATTCATGCTGGCTAACCTGATTCCTGCTAACCAGCTGTCCCTACAGGAGAGTGTGTGCATGCTCACACTTCTCTCAACACCTCCAGGAATGGTTATGCTTCAACTTAAGAGCAGCTAGTAACAAATCTTCAATGTACTTGCTGACTGTAGCTCTCTGTAGAAGGGGGTAAAGATGTTTTAAGGGGGAATAGATTGTGATCCCTGGTTTTGCTATATATGAATCTTAAAACCTTTCAGCTGAGGGACCCGCAAACCTTCTCAGTGTCTTTGTTGGTCAGCATATGGAAAGCTACAGAACGATACAAATACCTTTGCATTATTTTCTTGAAGTCCGCTTGGCTTTTGGGGAGGTAGAAAGTACCAAACATTGTCAAAGACCTTCCCAAACTTGTGTTGCCTTGGGAACGTGTTGTTGTTGTGTCCAAATAACAACTAAAAGCAGGAACACTTAAGGCAAAGTTCCCATCAGTACGAATCCAGCAACAACAGCAGCCACCATGCTGAGAACATCTGACAGCTGTCAAATGGGCTGTAACAGAGCAGGGAGGAGGGAGATGGTTTAGTCGGTTGAACAGCTTCCACCTGTACCCTTGGCACATAGCTCCTGGGCCCATGAGAGGCGGGGCAGCAGCCGACAGAGATGCTGGGTGAGGAGTGGCTGACTCCTCAGATGCAAATATTGAGACAGCACTTGGTGCAAGCCACTGTGACTTATTTTTGGACTCAACCATTACAATGACAAAGGGTTCAAACCCTTCAGCTGGTGCATAGTGGGAAGGCTTGTGGCAAGGACATTTGGCTGACATCTTCAAGGAGACAAACATACCAAGTAATAATTACCAGAAAGAAATATTTTTTTAATATCTATGTAGATACAGTATTCTTCTATTTTTCTCTCTCATTTTCTCCTTTCAGACCATGGTCTGATGGTAGGGTGGGGTAAGAAATGCAGTTTCTGGTGAAAGTTCAGATACCGGTGAAAGTTACATATGACAGGCAGAAGCTGGGTAGATGAAAGAGAGCTCTCAGTGAGGAGCAAGCAGCTCTGATCACTCCCATGTTACCCAGCTAGTGCAGTGCCCATAGCTGAGGGCAGTGGTAGCATGGAGGTCAGAGACGCCCATGGAAGGTGGACAGGAAAAGTGACAAGCAGAAAGAACCTGCCCTCCCGCTGCTCAGCTGTATATACCTGGTTTTCCATTTGTTCTTCCTTTGGGAGACAGATCCAAAGCCACAGCAGAGACTGGCAAGAGGGAAGACAGGCTAGAAGAGGTCTGCAGGGTTTCTGTAGAGGCACTTGAAGACAGTGAGGAAAAGCTACACATCATGCTTTCTTTGAACAAGAAGGACAGGGTTCTCCTGAAATGTAGCTGCAGGCTGTCTTTATCAATTCTCACTCTTCTTTTTTTTTCTCCCGTTTGTGGACACTTTTATCCCAAATAGAAGAATGAGAATCTATGACTTTGGTGGGAATGCTGTCCAGTTATGGCCATCTCCCTGGATTTGGCTTAAGCTGAGTTTGTTCCTTTTCTTCCATTCAGATTTATAAACATAGCTAATTCTCCTTGTCAGGGGCTTGGGAACCCCAGCTTTCAAACTGAGGCTCACTAACAACATAAGCAGGTGTCTTTGGCTTCCCTCTCATAAAGACCTGGGAAATTAAATTGAAGAAAAAAAGTTACCTTGATTGCCAAGTCAAACTGGGAAGTGGCTGGGAAGTATCCACTTTATGGTTTGACGGGCAAACCTATGGTAGTTGCCTTGACTCCATGTGCTCTCATAATGTCTCTGGTCATATGACTACATAGATTTTTTTTTTTTTCATAAGATCCACATGTCATTCTGGGTTTGAAATGAATGCATAAGGAGTGGGCTTAAGATAAATGTAAATAATATTCTCCTCTTTCTTATTTCAAACATTTTGAATGCATGTCATTGCAACCCATGTGATATTTTCTAGCACATTTTTATTTCTGCATTGAGCTATGCAGCTACCACACAGTTTTCTGTGACTATGTTTCCCCTCCACACTGTTCAATATCTCTTGTCTTTGACCCATCCAACCTGATGGTTTTTTCCTGGAAATGGATTTCTCACTAGGCAGATAATTTCCCTCATGATTTCATGGAATATGTTTCACAAGAGGGGAAAAAGGACAGTTACTTCTGCATTTTATGGAGATGTTTTTCTTAGAGGCTCAACATATCCATAAACAGACATCACAGAGAATGATGTTGCAATTAAAATCCACCCACTGAATTTAACTTTCGTTTTACTAGTTTGCAACAAAAGACAGGAAAGTGGCCCAATATTGGTAGGTCTGTGACTGACATTAACTGTCTGTCTAGCCTGATTTTCCTGCTGCTGTTTTTCTCAGTGCAGTTCTTTAATCTTCCCTTCCAGTGTCTTGGGAAATACTTTGGGAACATAGAGCGTTGTGCAATCTGAACAGAAATTTCTTTTGAAAATTTGTAAGACTCAGAAATTTTTCATGGGATGGGTAAAGTGTTTCTCACCCAGCTCATCATCCTGTATCTGAAAAGACTGGAAATTCCTTGTGGAAGAGGAACCAAGGAGGCCATGGAGATATGGGTTTGCGTGTCAGTCACCAAGGGCTAGCAAGCCTAAATCCCAGCTCCCCTTCAGCTCTGAGCACAGACTGTAGGTTCCTCCTGGAGCACTGTTGGTGCTGCATGTGCCTGTGCCAGCATTCCCACCCCAGGATGAAGGAGCTCTGCTCCTACATGGGATAGCCACATGACCAGGCTTTCCCTTTCCATTTTCCCGTTCTTACTTCTGCTGAATGAAAGGCTGCTGTTCATCTGGAGTATCTTTGTACCCTTATAATGCCTGCCAGGGCTGCAGTGCCAGGATTCTTCTTCAGAGTAGTCATGGCAATGTGCAGGGGAGGTGACCAGAGATTTTCCAAATCAGCACATTCCTCTCTTAGCTGGGGCAGAGACTGTGTAGGGTTGGTAAGAGGATCTGACATGTCAGCACCTGGCCCTATCCTATCCTATCCTATCCTATCCTATCCTATCCTATCCTATCCTATCCTATCCTATCCTCTTCTATACTGTGGGGACTTCTTGTCAGTGAAAACAGTTTTGCCATCAAGCCACAGCTGATCTGTCATCTGGGCTCTGCTCTGACAGCCACAGATAGTTTCAGAGAGTCTCCCCAGCTTGCTACTGGGTAAAGGGTAGGTGATGGCTTCAAGTGCCTCTTACACCTGATCTCATGATACTTCAGAGGAGTGAGATGCCTCTTCTCGCTTGCTTATTCTGAAGCAAATGTGGAGCAGATAGTGGGGGGTCATCTCCCTGATCATACAGGAAGGGATGTTGGAGGCCAAGACCAGGGCCATGTCCCAGTGGTACAAAAAGCACTTGCCCAAAAAGGATCTCTCCATTACTTCTGGGTATCTCTAACTAGAGGCTGCCATTCCACCAGGAACACACAGGTTGCAATGGACAAAGGAGATGAGGTGGAAAAGAGGCAGTGTTCTCTTTCTTTGGCAGATTAAAAGCAGAGAAATACAAAATGGCTAAAGCTTGTCTGGCACAAAGAAGCCAGAATGTGTCTTTACGGTAGTCCCTTTCAGTCCTGGATCTCTACATCTTGTCTAGTTGCCACTTACTGGTGAGTCCTGTCAAGAAATAAAAGAACTCATTTGGTGGTCTGGATTTTTTACAGGCCATCTACTTCTTCCAGAGCTGTCACAGCCTGCAATTCAGGATTGCTAACAGGAATAGTGCTTACTGGTGTTTAATGGGGTTTAGACAACTCTTAGGTGAAAGTAAATCTGTGGTGTCCTGTGACCAAGAGTGACCTCATTCCTCTTGGTAGGAGTACACAAAAGACGCACCCTGCACATATGTCCTTCTCGTTCCGTGTGTCCACACATGCACACCTCTCAGCACACTCCCTCCTGCAAACCTGGCCTCACTGTTGTGGTGCTGCATGTTTACTGCATGGTCTGTTGACAAAGGGGAGAAGATCAATTCAAAACAATGTGGTCATGGTCTAAATACAAGGTGGTGCCTCTTCTTTCACTTCCCACATTCTGACACAAGCCTAAGCTAGCCCACATAGGATGGCAGATGAATGCTATGGCATACAACCGCACAGCTATGTGAAATGTCACCAAAATTCACCAGAAAGTGGCAACAGGGAAGCTGGTGGGCCACACAAGGATAAGAGAACTACTGCATCTGAAGATGAATACTTCCTTCTCTTCTTCACACCTGAACGCTGCCTGCTTGCTGTACACAACCCACAGCTCACCAAAATCCAGCCTGTGTGTCAGGCAGATGTTTGTGCCACAGCTGCAGAGGGGTGCAGCAGGGACTAACTTCTAGGTTGCCTTCTTAGAACAACCATGGGAACTATCTCTAGGAGAGTCATTTCACCAAGTCAGAGCCTTGGGAATGAAGGCCCAGAGTCTCAGATGGCAGAAATCAGCAGCAGTCACTGCTGTGGCGACATGTTGACTGGCACTGCCAGAGATTCTGACCTATGACACATCTCTATTTTTTCCTTCCATCCCGCCATTTACACTAGCATTGGTACTCCAACACTGAAATCACAAAATCATGAGACAAACATACTTTTATTTTTTGGGACGATGGCTATAATCAGTTTTGCATGTGGCAACACTAGGGGTTTGCTGAAGGAGCACAGACTGAACCCTCATTGCTCAAGGTGCTGTTCAAACACAGCACAAAATAACAGCTTTCACCCAAAGAGGATGCAGTCAAAAGCTGAGGCTGAGAGTGGACACAGCCAGTTCAAGGGGGCATCACAAGGAACTGGTGAGACATCCCTGTCAGTGCAGTGGGCATAACACCCACTGGCTGTTTTCTCTGTCTAAACTGACACATCTATATCCAAGCTAGTCATCTAGACTCTCTCCATAGTCCAGAGAGAGAGCAAGGCTTGTCTACATGGAGAGGAATCCTGTCCTACAGTAGGAACCTAAGACAGCTCAGAGAGCTTCTGCAACTGGAACCACCGCTTTCTCCCCGTTGACTATAAAGGAGCTTAAACCACAGGCTCAGATGTTTGCTGTTTCCCACAACACTGTATGCATGTGGTAAACACATAGTACATACTGAGTAGCATACACAACATGAATGGTAGCATGTTTCCTTCAGTGTAAGAGGAAAACTGGAGGGAGTGTATTTTCCAGATGAAGAAATAAAATGAGATGGAATAAAAACTTCTTCTTGCTCTTCTTCGTAGAAAAATGCTTCTTTCAGTTCTTGATAAAGACATTCTCCTTGTGCAGCTCTTAGGAAATAACGTCACCATTTTCCTTCTGCCTATACAGCTCGCATAACAGTAGCACCTTGCTCTTAAACTCTTCTCCCCAGCAATAGCTCTCACTCTGCTCTTTTATGCTCTTTGCTCACCGAAGACCCTTCCAGCAGCATGGGTCTGTACCATTCCCATGCCTCCTTTATGACAGAAGCAGCCTGGGATTCCCACATCTGATTTCTCCTGACCGTTTTGTAACAGCTGCTTCAAGCTCCCGTCATGCCACCTGGGGATGCTCTGAGTTGTGTTCTCCCCTGCTTTGCCTAGGGCATGGTGAGTACAAAACACTCCCTGGCCCAGGCAGCAGTTGGGTTTATGCCTCCAGTTTGACCAAGCAGAAGGCAGAAAGGTAAAAAAGGAATGAGATCAGAGGCAGGTCTGCAGTTGTGGTGGCATGTGTCAGAAAGAGGCTCCTGCGAAGGCTGCAGAATAGTGGTGCTTGTAAGAGGACGTTTCAGCCCACTGTGCGTTCAGAAAACAATTGCTGGTGACATTTCTTCATGCCCTCCTTGTCCACAGAGAGAAACTGGCAGGTTCTGAGGTATTATGCTTTTTGTTTGCATGTGGGAGGGTGATAAACTAGAAGCGGGGTCTACTTCCCTGAGCCGAAATAAGCAAGCAAGCAGGGAAAACCCAGTCCCTTTAATCTGACCAAGTATAATAATTTTTAGACTTTAAACAATCTACACTGGATTATGGAAAGGTAGAAGTTTTCCCACTCTCACCTCACAGAGATTGGGGGCCTTTGCTTGTCTCTCTCTTTAGCCCTGCTAATGACTCTTGAGAACAAGGGTTTAAGAATACATAATGGTACAAAATGGGGAAGACAGATAGCCTTCCACAAGGGCCACAGCAGCTGATCTGCTGAGTAACTGTCTAAAAGGCACATCAGAGAGATTTTCTCTGCAAAGACGGTTCATGTGACTGACAGTATTACATGATCCATGGCAGCTGGCTGGTGTCTTGCCTCAGTGCCTAGTGGCTTGTTGTGCAAGCATAAAAGTTTTCTACAATTCAGACATGCTTAGTTTCTTTTAAAGGAGGTCTTAATTTTGTTGTCAGTCAAGTGACTTGGCTTCACTTGTGTCATTCTTTTGAAAGTGACTGCATGTCTTTTGCTGAGTTGCTCATTCCCATGACCAGAATTCCCCATTTTCCGGGACATGTTGGTCATTGTTGCCCCACTAGGTCTTCTCTCAGTGCTGAGATGACATTACTTGTGTCATCCCCGCAGTAGCTGAGTACTTAGTGATTACAAACCACAGTATATTTGAAAAAGTCAGAGGTGGGGTTTCAGATTGTCTGGTAACACAGAGAAAAGCCTACAGTTGTCACATTCATGCTTCAGCAGCTAGCATTCAGCCAGGAAATCTCTTCTCTTGGATCCCTGAGAAACTCTTATTTGTCACCACCTTTGGGTGACTTCAAGCTATTTTTTCATATTTTTCACTTGGAAGTTTTAACATTTCACACATGACTTCAAGCCTTTGCAGACCTTCAGAGAGCAGAATACACATGAGAAAACCTGTGTCCATTAGCCCAAATACAAATAAAACTTATTTTCTGTGACGTGCCACTGACACTCACGCCTGTTGCACTTTAAATAGGCTGAACACCATTTGCATTTATCAGCCTGAGTCACTGGGGCACTTTATCTGTCTTGACATGTTCCTGAGGTACCTCAGCATGCCCTCAGATGAGAGCCTCAGTTGGCTGCAAGGTTAGAACAGCAGCACCTCTGCCATCCTGCCCACCTGCAGGACAAAAGACTGATGGAGAAGACAGGCTTTGCAAGGTGAGGAAAAGCCATGCCTGAGGTGGCCTCATTCTTCTTCAGGTCTCCTCAAATGCTGGCTGGTCCCTGGGACCACTGCTAGCCAGCTCACAGACCTCTCAGTGCTTCTTGTCTCTGCCATATGTGGCATCTTATCATGGGTTCTCGTGACAGAGATACCCTTGGAGGCAGAGCAGAGGAGGTTAGCCAAACAAATCTTTCCAGAGTATGAAACTTAACAGGACTAAGAGTCTTTTGCAAGTATTTTCTAACCTGGAAGCTGTTGCAGGCAGGTCCCAAACCTCAGGGCCAGGAGGAAGGTCAGGGAGCTCTAACTGGTTCTCCAGACACCACCTGTCCTCTCAGCCTGTGCACTCTGTTCTGGGAAGGAGCTGAAATCAGACAGTGCTCCCAGACTTGGGAAGGTCTTCCAGGGCTATCAGATGACACTGGATATACAGCCACTGTTACAGACAACATCCCAGCCACTGCTCTGAACTGATGGTGATAAAGCAGGATTCTGCTTTTGAAGTGAGTCACTATATTTCACTAAACAAGCTATTTTTAGTCCATTTAGTTATTCCAAATTGAACAAGAAAACTCGACTTTTGGGGAGGCTGGCCAGAGGCTCAGAGCTATCTGAGCATTATTTTGTGTCCTTATAAAAATGCATTGTATAAAGAAAAGACAAGAAGATCCATCCCACTAAATGCATAGTTACATATACAGACATCCATATATGCAGACAGGCAGCATTTGTGTGCTTGCACAATTCTGTCATTTTTACTTGGAAAAAAATCAGACACCTGGGGCAGATTTGCAGACTGAATTTATAATTTGCATCCATAATGGTTCTGGTACATACACAATGCCCATGTAAGGGGCTGCCCTGCCCTTTCTCCATGCTGATTGCGTTGAGGTGTCTACAAAGCAAATCCCCAAGCAACAAGCTCAAACAACCTGAAGGCTTCTGTGGTGTAGGCTGGTCTTGAGAGTTTGTGGTTCTCTGAACAGCCACGCATAGTCCCCTTACATTGTACTTAAAATATACTCAAGGATGGGAAAGCCCCAAAAAATCTGGATGGCAGAAGCACTCAATAAGAATGGCAAACCTTGTGAATGAGGCTTATCACTTTTATTAGCTCTGGAGGTCTTACCAGCTTTCTTCTACTTCCTGATTTTAGAAACAATTTGGGGAACATCCTTTCTTGTGCTATTCTGGAACTTCTGCTTGTAGTTGCAATTGAAACCAAGATCTGTGAAGACCTGTGGTGGTGGGAAGCCCCTACAGATGACCACAGCTACCTCCATATCCAAATACTCAGCAGCCCATGGAAGCCTTGAACAGAGCTGAATTTTCAGCTTCATCCATCTCACTGAGGAAAAACAGTGTACATATAACATAGTAACATAGGCATTAGCAGGTTGGATCAGGCTCATGAGCCGCCTAATCCAGGTTTCTATCTCTAATGGCAAAGGATGCCACTTGCTTCAGAAATAGTTGCAATTGTAATGCCTTTATAAGAAGGTTTTTCTTCCGAGCCCCTAGTTTATTAATTTTATTTCTTCTTCAGAAAAAAATATAGAAGAGGGCTGATTTAGGTCCTTATTTCATTAGAAACTGTTTCCCTAAAAAAAGCAGGACTAACACACTGGTAACCATTTCAGTTTTACCAGTACTTCACCTTCTGTCCCCATGGGCAGAAAAGCAGTGTTCAAAGGAAAGATTACTGGTAAGAATCCAGAGTGTTCTTCTGGGGCATCTTCTACCCTCCAAAATAGCATCAATTAACAAATGTTTGTCTAATCCATGCAAGCTGCGACACATATGGTGCCCTTTTGCATTAAGTTGTAGCAGCAGAACTCTGAGCTTGCTGTCCTTGAAGGGAAAAGACCTTTTCTCTCTGCTGGAGCCTATGCTTTTCATGTCACTCAGTTCTCTCGGTCATATCCAGAGAGACCCTTATCTTGGTTTTTCCTTGTAAAGCACCATACAGTCATGTTAAAGAATGACTAAAAAAGTGAATTGATGTCTTCTGCTATTGCTTTAGTCTTTTCACGCAACATAAGGAAGACGAAAAATGCTTGAATGGGTTTATACTCAAAATTCTGGATTTAATTTCTCTTTTTTTCCATGAAGAGTCCTTAAAGTTATGCTTTTTTAATGGTCTGCTAAAGAAGGTAGATGAAAATGTTTCCATTAAAGGTGCAGTCTTTCTTCTCCTTTAAGTGTCAGCTGCTGAGTTACCATTTACCTTCCTTTGTCACCCAAGAAGGGGCCAAGAAAAACAAAGACAAGATTTACAATTGCCAGTACCTTTACCAGTTAAAAAAAACAAAACAAAACAAAGCAAAAGAACACTCCAAAGAACCAGGAAGGACTGTTGTTTTTCTGTGTGCTTTTCAGCAGAAAAAGAAGCCCAGATCTGCACTGTAGTATCACAAAAGTGACGCTGCAAATCAGTTTTAAGAATTCTGCCTATAGGTATTATGTAGGGGAATTTCTGCTGGGAAGTGTATCTAATACAATAACTGAAACTTTTTTAAGTACCCCAAACAATGGAAATTAAAAACTACATCTGAACTGACTGTGAGAAGAAATTAGATAGGAATACATTTAGATCTTTCTGTTCTTTTTCAGTCAGCTCTCTCTGATAAGTCACTTCTCAGCAGAAATGAGTACCATTGATGGGAAACACAAGATGCACTTTGTCCATCAGTATGACAATATATTGCAATTGAGGCTGCATCAGGAGGTGTAGCCTATTATTTCCCAGACCTTCAGACTGATATATTAAGTTCCCCCCTGAGTAATTTAAGAAGTGTGGGCTTTATGAAGAAGTGCTAACTTGTTTGAATGTAGGAGGAAAGCAAAAAGTCAATGAAATGTGGTAGGCTGGCTGACCTGTGCATGGGCTGAATGTTTTGCCTGTGTGAAGAGAAAGACTGTCCAGGGGTGTTTGCAGTTTAAGACTGTAGCAGACACTCTTTCAGGAAAGCTGGTATGTTTTCTCCCCCACTAGGATTTAGAGCTTGGGCTGTTAATTTTACCTGAGGAGAGGGTCTTTCTAAGAACAAAAGCAAAGCCTTTGGGCCCTGCAGCACAGAGTCCCTTCCTCCAGTGCTGCCAGGAAAAAGAACATTAGTCTGATTTGTGGTGCATTTCCAAATACATGGCACAATTACCTGGATGGGATGCAGGAGGAGAATGTGATCATTTTTACTACGTGTATGAGCCACACAGAGTTTAGACGCATGCATGCAGAACAGCTGCAGGAAAAAAACCCAACCCCAAAATCCAGCTGAAAACCAAACACCAGATACCAGGGTACACCATACTTCATAAGCTATTCTGTGCCTGCTGAGGTCCAGAAAACTTTTCCTTCTATTGCTACAAAAGAGCTGTCTGGTCCACTGGGCAAAAGCTTTGCTAAAAGTCAAAGCCAGCTCTATTTACATCCTAGATTGCAATGCATCCAGCTGGCATTTGTTGAGAGTGGCAGCATTTTCTGAATAATGGCCTACACAATGTAAGAGATTTCTGATGCATTTTTGTGAGAATAACGGGCTTAAAAAGCATTGCTCCCCTCAAGGTGCCTAGCCTCCTTCATTTTCCTCTAGCTGTGAAGCTTAAAAAACACAAGAGCTGGGACCCTGAAATGAGCACTTTATCCAGCAGAGTCTAGAGGAACATTTATGATCTGTGAAGCTGATGAAATGTATTTAAAAGATGGACCTAACTTCTTCTGCGATGTGGACTTCCCTGTAGCTGTGCTAGCAGTCCCCCTCAGACCAAGCTTGCCCAGGGAATTTCCCTTTCTGCCTTTAGTATCCTCCTGATTTATTATATTTCAAAGCTTCTTTAAAACAAACAGAGCTGCTGTCTCTCTCACCTCCACTTGTTTTGAAGGATCTGCTCATTAGATAGCATCTGAACCACAAACTGTCTTACCAAGATCAGAATGGAGAAGCCCAACCAGAAAAGTGGCGCTGGAGGCAGGAGAGCTGCCCCCGGCTGACCACCGGCGTGAAAGGGTGGTGGACATCAACGGCTTCCTCAAGCACAGGCTTTGTGCAGGTGACTCTCCTGAAGCAAAAGCTTGTGCCCTTTATATATAAATCAGGAAACATCAGATGGCTGATTTGAAAACCAGTGACGAATGCTTAAATGCTAGAAAAACAGTCAATTGTTTTGTATAAAGAAAGGTTACTGTGTCAGTGTGTTCTATATAGAGAGCCTGGGTTTGGGCTCTGAGGGTGGGCACGCTTGATCGACTCTGTTGTTGATCTAGCCATTACCAGGAGTATTATGAACCTTGCTTATTATAGTGCCACGCCTGGGGCTCAACCAAATCAGGGCACCACAGCTGAGAAAGGGACCAGGTTTCTGCCTGAGCAGGTTGTAGCCTGGGCACAGCAGGTACCCGGGGTCCATGCAAGGATGTTACCAGTTTGAAGGGATCTGGTACCTGCTACCACTTTCCTGGGACATCTTTTAATGAACTAAGCATAATAGCCTGAAGGTCTGCGTGAGTAGGCTCTCGGAAGTTAGCATGGGGGTGGGTTTCCCTGGGGGGAGGACAGGGGCAGTGGCATGCCCATTATGCAGGGTCGGGGTTAGTGAGCAGGGTGCTGATGGGGCAGCTGCAGCCGCTCGACTCTGCTGCCCCCCCAGCCAGCTCCATGGTGAGCCCCTGTCAGGGTCAAAGTGGTAAATTTCCTGAGGAAAAATAGCTTAAGATTTCTGTCTGTGCAGAATGAAGGGAAGACTGAAACTGTTTTGGAAATGATTTCTGCATCATGAAAAATTTAACTGAATATAAAACGCTACTGAAAAAGTAAGGTTTCCTCAGCTGAAAACCAACTATTTGAAATGTGAGTCAGCTTCTTGCATTTCTTCCACTTTCAGCAAGAAAGTCCCCAGCAGCCTGCCAAAAATAAGATTTTGAGCAGCTGTTCTTAAGAAATCAAGCCCCTTTCAAATTTCTTTTTCAAGCCAGCACGAAAAAGACCTGTTTGTTTTCTCTGGTGTAGGTCAGTAAAAGTGGAGTCGCAGATTTACCCGGCTCGCCCGGCTCCAAGCACAGCCTGATTTTTGCTTTTGGTTTGGCTCTTAGTTCACTCATGCAGAAGTTGAACTTTGAGGAAATCCCCAAAGACAAAGCCTGGCCACAGTACTACAGTTAGTCAGGTGCAGGATTTTCCCGTCATTTGTTTATAACTGACTGGAGAGTTTCTTGGGTTTTTTTGTTATTTTTCAAAAAATACTTAAGGTAGGGGAGTTTCAGGGATTATTTTTGGAGCTATTATATATTTTTTCATATCATATATTTCATATATGATATGAAAAAAAGAGAAGTATAAGAAGTAAGAAAATCCATTTGACTTGATATTTGTGAGGCATAATCTGTGTACACGTTTTCTTGTGTAGAAGTAGGGTTACTGCTGCTGTTAGCCAAGGGGAGATGGATGCTCATGGCTGGGTTTCTGGGAGGCTGCAATCGAGGGCCACCACGGGGTCAACCTTACAACTGCAGATAAGAGCAAAGTGTGGCTGGCTGTAGTTAAATATTGCTGCTTGCCCAAGAAAGGGAGGAGTTGTCTCTTTAAATGCCTCTGGATGTGTTTGGACCCTTTTAGCTGCTTATTCTTTTCCTGTCTTGCAGTTGAACCCTTATTTTTGCAATGAAGCAGTGGAACTGGCACATCAGAGGTATGGTGTGAGTCAGAAGGGCCAAGAGTGAGACCTGGCCTTGGCCTTGCAGAGGATGTGAACAGCACTTTGGTGAGGCTGATGGAAACTGTGTTCAGGTGAGGACTGCAGGATGAGGGAACGTCAAGCAGAAAAGTGATCTTTTCTTTTTCCTCAGGAAAACAGGTAACATGGACACATAGGTTCATCCACAAAGCCAGGAGAGTCCATGAAATCACCTAGTCTGCTTGCATGTCCACAATGGAATTTCAGCTGGTTAGTTTTGGAGTGAGCCCAGTCAGCAATGCATGCTTGACTACAATACTTCTGCTTTTAGTTAACACATACACCACCACCACCCAAAAAGCTTTTCCTTTCAAATTGGAGATCTCAGCAGAGAGATCACCATTTATCTTGATATTTTCTTCATCATGGTTCAAATGTTCATAATGACTTTACTAACAACGTGGTTATTTCCACATTTTATTTTTCTCAGCTTGCACAGCTACCACTTCTCCTAATGTCTATTTCTTCTACTTTCAAGAGCTTCTTGTGGCAGCTCTACATTTCCTCTACATGAATGAATCCACACCCATACTCTGAGTCATCTCCTAATCTTCCCTGTAGTAATTTATCTGGGCTGATATCCTCCAGATTTGCGCTGTAGAGTTTTCTCAAACCCTGCAGCAGTTTTTGTGGGACCTTTCTGCAGTTTTGTCAAGTTTCCAGATCCTTTAAAAAATACAGACAACAGTGTGTTAGAAGTCCTTCAGTTTCATTGTTTCAAACACTCTCCTAAGGCAAAATTAATCTCCTTACTTCTGCTAATTGTTTTTGATATACCCAAAGGTCACACCAAGATCTGAGTGTATAAAAGCTTCCTTACAAGTGGTTGTCTTGCCAATAAACAGCTGAAAGAGGCTTTAAAACAAGCCAACTGTCCCAGCTTCCATGATCTACCTGAATTAGTGAGACATGGATATCTCCTGGATATGGTTACACAGTGTACAGATCGACTCACAGAGGAGATGAGTCATTTTGATCAAGAACGTTTTGAAGAAGTAAAGGACTTGCATACAGTTGATACACAGAGAGGACAGGGCTAAGGCATCCTCCTGGATGAGTTTTGTGGGGTCAGGCTGAGTACAAGAGGCTTACAAAAACAATAGTTGGCAATATTTATATTATTTTTCTCGATTATATTGTTCAGTAAGAAATAGATGCAATGAGTTTGACTAAATCCCTCCTCCTGCCCAGAGGTGGCAACACAGTGGGACTTCATTTTGACCTTAAAGCAAATGGCATTTTGCTTTGATGGCTATAACTGATTTGAAATGAAATTGCCCATCCACTGATGGACAAGGGTTGCATGGAAAGCACCAAGGAGGCACTTCATCCTCCAGTGGGAGCTCCTCAGTTCCCTTGCTTTTCACTGGTTATGAGAAATCTCAGAGAATGCCATTTCTTTCATATGCAAAACCAGAAGCATTGCCTCAGGCTGCAGATTAATGGGGGTAATTTCCACAGCCAGGTCTCTTCTCATTAATCCACCAATATGTGTGGAGCAGGGGAACCACTGTGACTGTGCCACAACCCTGGTTTTCTCAGTGCCTGAGTTTTGAAATATGTAATGGGAAGCTAGAAACTTGCCACTTAGCTTCTCAGCAGTGGACAGTGATATGTGACTGCTGCCTGGGACAAGAGAGGAGGCAAGGTTAGTGACTGAGAATTGATGTAACAGGTCCAGCAGCTGGGCTGTGTTTCCATATAAAATCCAAACGTGCAGGCTTATCTGCAGTATACCTGGGTTCTCCATTGTCTTGGATGGCCTATAGAGACTTGCACTTGCCCTGGGAAGGGCAGCAAGGACATCTGCTTCTGGCAAACCCTGGGTCCATCCGTGGCCACAGATCCTCCAGTGAGTTGGGCTGAGACTACCTCAAGACACTGCACCTTCCAGTCTGCCCTCTCTCATGGAAGGTTAAGCAGCACAGATGTATTTTCTACCTCATTTACACCTGGTTCCCATGACAAGATAACACTCAAATCTTCAGCAACCTCAAAGAGAGCAGAATCAGAGCAATACGGTGTGAAGCACACCTTGATGGTGTAGGAAGGTTCTCCTATATCAGCCAACTGCAGCTTCATCTGCTTGTTCCCTGTCTCGCTTGTGACTTGTTACATGTCTTTTCCTCTGCAGAGCAGGTGACAGGGTCACGTGTGGAATAAGAAACATGAACGATACTCCAGTAACGCCCATCTCTTGTGCAATGAGAGGAGCACACCCACGTACACCATACACGGTGCTTCCTCCCAAGGCCCTCACTTGCTTTGCTGGCTGTGTGGTACCAGGGAGCTCAGGGCTGCTGCAGATTTGCAAAGGTTTTTCTGCTTTGGGTGACATTTAACTATTAACCAGTTTTGTGGAGACTGAAGTAAAAGGTGCCATTTGTGGGAGGTGATGTGTGGATGGGAGAAACAGTAGCAGTAGTAGGTGTCATGCAGTAAGAACTATCTGGTTGTGTTTACCCATTTAGACCTTGGTTTTCTTAAGGAGAGAGCCTTTCTGGGTCCCTGGCACCCATAAGAGGCTGCAGGCTCCCATGCTTGGCTTAACCTGGGTGCTAAGTACTCCTGGGCCTGGCTAGCAGGAGGTTGCCTGGCAGTAGAGGCATGACTGCATGACTGGGCTTAAAAGCTTGCAAATGTGGGAGCCCAAGTGGGGAGTGGGTGGAAACCTTCAGGATCCATTCATGCTGGTGGCTGAAATAACCCATGCAGGTTGACACCATGGCATGGTTTGATGCTGATCTCCATGCAAACCTGGAGCTATCTCACCCTGCTGAGATGAGACTTGCTCAGCTCTGCCTAGCTTAAGTGAGCACCCAAGGCTCTGTCAGGGAACAGACACTGCTTCAAGCATAACTGAGCAAGAGGAGGATGAGTGTTACTTGGCTCAGCTCAGCTCTGGGGCTTGTCATAGCACTGGGATGGCCCCACAGCCCTCTGGCTCATCTTTCCTGCTCTTAAAGGTGCCTGTCACCACTGGCACAAGTGCAATGCACAAGTACATGCCAACTACACTTGCACTGGGGTAACAACAGGACCCAGCTCCTAGCCGCTTTTCATTCACCCATAAATCTCAGTATTCCTCCCCGGGAGGATGCTGAAGAGGAGGATGAAGTGAGTTTCCCGTAGGCATGCAGGAAATCAGCAGCACAAGGGGACTGGAAGTAATGTGGAAAAGGAAAATGCTAAACTTTCCTAAGCCTAAAATGTTTTGCCTGAAACATAAAGCCTGGCTTCACTCTGGCTTTAGCTTGGAGTCCCACCTAGGTCAGCTCTGGGCACTGAAGTGGGCCTGCGCAGAACAGCAATGTCCTCCCACTGCCTCAAGTCAGAGGAGCTTACCTTCAAGACCACCGCCAGCAGGTGCACAGATTTGCTTTTCCTGGCTAGGGGGGACCCTGCAGCCCAGGCACTGACAGGGTCTCCCCTGGACACAACTGAGTGCAAGGGGCAAGGGTGGGAAAAGGGGCTCCTTGGCAGCGTTACGAGGGACTTGAAGGCACGTGGCTAAAGCAGGGCTGTGTGAGCCAGAGCCAGATGACTCCAGGAAACAGGAATATGTAGGACAGGGACATGTTCTCCAGGCAGCCTATGGGCTGCCACCACTGAGTCCCGGGTGCAAAAGTGATTCAGGCTCTCAAGATGCTTTAGAAAAAGAGACTGTGATTGCTTGAAGCATCCACACCGGAGCTGATGAGACACAGCAATGAAGGAGGTGGTTGGGTGTGGGTCTGGCCTTCAGAGGGGCTGCTGCTCCCCAGGGCACGGGGGCTAGCATGCAGTTTCTGTGCTGGTGTTAGCAATCCTCCCGCTCTCCCAGTCATGGTGAGAATCCATCGCAAATACAGGGCTGGGGACCTCCTGTCAGGCTGAGCAGGGGAGGTATTTTCTTGCTTGCTTTCACTCCTTCTGCCTGGTTTCTTTCCCACAGGTGTTAATCTGCCCAGTGTTCAGTGCTTTCCCCTGACCTTTCTTCCATGGGCTGGCGGAGGTGATGGGAGCTGACACCGGGACAGCCAGCAGGGCAGGGCAGAGCTGCCATGGAAAGCAGTGCCTGCTGGTGCTTTGCACACAGAGGAAGCATGAAAAGGTCCTGTGGTGTTTCTTCCAAGAGGAAATGGCTTGCCCTTCACGCTTGGTAAGAAACCTTCCACCCCTATAGGGCAGATCACTGTGGGTGGCCAAGGTTGAAGTCTTCAGCACCCGTGGGGAAGACAGGGTTGTCCTGCATGCCCCAAAAGCAGCTGTGTACCAGGACCTCCCGAGAAGCATCCTGCAAAACCCACTCAAGGGCTGGGGTGCTGCACAGGGCAGCCCCAGTGAGAGGAGGTAGACAGTGCTGCTATGGTGGGTGTAGCCTCCCAAATGCTCATGCAGCACCAGGGAATCTCACATCCAGGTCTGACCTATGAAATGAACGGGGCAAGGTGGGTTTACTGGGTGGGGAAGGAAGCTGAAGAGACCAGGGCTGTACCCCTGGCATAGCCAGGTTCTGCCCATGCCCTGAGCTCAGGGCAGAGGATGGTCCTCTGTAGTGTCCTCACCCAGCGACTGGGGAGATGTCAAACAGGCTGTGGCAATGCTGGCGCGTTGCATGGGCCTAGCTCTGGGGCAATCTGGCATGGGGCAGTCCATGTCTTTGCTGTCCAAGGCTATCGCCCCGCCAAGCAGGGAGACCTTGTCCAAGCCACCCACTGGGGATGGCCAGCTCGTGCCAGCCTCTGGACGGTGCCAAGGAGCTACTGGCAAGGGCTGGCTGGCCAGGGCAGAGCCATGCTGAAAACACCCGAACACTTTCTGAGAGGGATGCTCCTGTGCCAGTGATGGCACAGTCACCGAGCCAGTCCCCAAGATCACCCTGTGTGCTAGCAGAGCTTGTGCCCAGGCAAGCCCAGCTTTGCTGGCAGGAGAGCTCCATGGGCTGCCTTGTGCTGCCAAGCATGGGGAGGTCCTGGCTGGAGGCACTGGAGGCATTGCCAGCCATAACCAGCACTACCAGTGCTGCTGGCAGGCTTGGGAGCACAGGTCCCCCTGCTCGTTATTGGGCTGTATGTGCCTTTCCAAGATTTCCAAGTTCTGCAAACGCTGTGCGGAAGACTGCTGAGTTGGAAGGGACAGCAGTTAACTAGGGGGAGGCCTCAGCAGGGATTCCCCCCGTAGCCAACCTGTGACCCCCATCAGAGCAATGCCGCTCCCCCTAGCCCCCATCCCAGCCGGGTGTCTGCTGCCAGCCCTCCTGGGCCCAGGGTTCCAGTGGTCCCCGTGCCAGCATGCTGACGGCTCTGTTGCCCACCCCGGCAGCGTGGGGGAAATGCCAGGCATGAATGTCAGCCTTGGGACGCCTACAGCATGTTTCCTTTCCACCAGCAGACAGGATGTAAGCTGTCATGGGTGTTAATTAGCCTTCCCCGAGACCTGCAATGTGATGCTCCTGATTTTTGTCAGCGCATCTCTCAGTTTGAGGCTATCTCTTTTCAGACTAGTCTTGAGAGGGCCACAGCACTGAAGCCCCCATCCCTCTAAGGCTTTTTCCAAGCTCTCTTTTCTAGGTACAACGTTTTTCAAAAACAGGCAGAATCCTGTATTCTAAAAGCATCCTGTGAGTGCTGCAGACTGCTGGCTGTTTCTGAATAAAGTTTGTCCAGATGTCTGCAGTACTGCTGGACTCAGCTAAGTCCTAGATGTGTCCAGTAGCAACATTGCACTTGGCCCTGCACATTTCTTGTGGCATACAGATGGGAATAGCCGTGTGTATGCAGAAAGGTGAGGAAAACCTTTACTGGCTTTCCTGAGAATTTCATTTAGAAATAAAATGAAATTGTTAGCTGTTTAGAGACAAGTTGGTTACAACTGAGGCTTGGACACATAAAATTTTCACTGCTTTGAACAAGTTGTGTTGGTGGAAGCACAAACTGCCCTGTGTGGAATAACTGTATGAATCAGCATCTGGGAGGGCAGCAGCTGCTGCCCAGCAGCTGGATGGATGTTCCTTGTCACTGGCCTGCAGGTAGACACACACAATGAGTGTCCTGCTCCCACTGGTCTGCAGGTAAAACAGAGCATGTGGCTTTCTCCAGTGGGAGATATCCAGCTTATTTTAAATCTCATCCCTCAGCACTGTAATAAAGAAGTAACAGGTTTGGTACCAGAGCTGTGAGATCCCACCCACCAGCCTATGCTGCTGGCTGCAACTTCCAGACAGGGAAAGGTGACTAGTAAGAACAGGGCAGTAATGCCTGAAGTCCCTCCAGTCATTGTAAAGCTGCGTGTATGCTTTGGTGTGCTGGTCCACTGCAACCTGGCCACCTCTTGTCACACCAGCAGTGTGGGCTCTGCAGGCCATCCTGCTGCAGGCTGAGCCCTGTATGGGTCACACCTCAGCTCCAAATTCACCCCATCGAATTCATCTGATCATAGTCCCCAGTGACTGGTCTTGGAGCCACACATATGTGTATGGTCACATCAATGGCAGGGTGACATTGTTTCAAAACATGATTAGCTTTCTTGGTGTGAAAACCACGGTTCTGGTGCTCATTGAATAAATTTGGATTGCAACTTTCATGAGACTGTAATTTATCAAAAGCACAAAGGGGAGTCACGCATGTCATTTCTAGAACTCAGATGAAAGTTAGAAAATTGGTAGAAAGAAAGGTTTAAGGTCTCTACCAGCAATGATGACATGTTTTTCCCATTAAGAACCTTTTTAGTTTGGGTGATATTTTTAGTGTTGTTTTTTTTCAACAAAAATGTAACATTTCCAAAGAAAGCAGACACCTTCTATAATAATATCAGCCAGCCTTTGAGTTTCCCATCAGAACAGCTTCTGTGAACTGTTTTGAACCAACCTGCATGAGAAGCTGAATGTTACTTCTGTCTTTATAAATAGGCCAGTTTTCACAAAACTCTTTCTCAACTAAACTGCTCTCACTTAATATGAAATACTTTCACTTATTACTTGCATTACAAAAAAAAGAGGGATCCTGCATGGATCAAGCCTGTTTTGCTATCAGTTAATAAAGGGACAAGTCTTACTCTGAAAAACCTCATCTTTTGGGTTTGCTCCAGGTATCTGCAGTTCCTGATTGTCTTATTCCTACCTCCAAATCAATCAGCCCCATCACTGTGTTGAGTTGTTAACTATTCCTTGCCTCACCATATCCGTCTGAGGAAAGGCAGTATTATTAACCACATGTTACAGATGGGGACTTGTGGCACTGAGAGATGAAATGCCATGCTGCAGATGATACAGGTCATCTGGACAGAGCAGGGAGGGGATGCCCACGCTTCCTCTGTAAAGTAGCACCCTACCCACTATGCTTCCATATAGCTGGTGTTATGATAATATTATTTTTTTATTACTCATTTTCCCATCAGTCAGCCTATGAAAGAAAACTCACAGTGCTATCATCAGCTGGTTAAACAAGGGAGCTAAAGCATTTAGCTAGCATAAGCACACAAAGGATGAAAAATGGAAGGAAAGAGTAAAAGTGAATGAAGAGAAAAAATGAAAGGCAGGAGCAGCATGGCTGTCCAGAAGTAGTAGGAGGGTACAGAAATGAAATTGGAGTTTCAAGATGACCCATAAAACTCTATAGTGTTACCAGCAACCTCACTGATTTTGCCCTCAAAGATCTTGTTTTGCAACAACCTTCACTTGACTCACCTACATCTGCCCACTTCAGTCCTGTGGCCAGCAAGAAACCCTTCCACCTCCTTTAACCACAGCCTTTCACACAAGGGTCTCTGCCGTCAGCCCCCAGACTCTGCGTGACTCACCCGCTCTGCATCTCTGCCCACTCTGCAGCTCTCTACAGATATTTCCCTGAGCTTTCTCAGCTTGGCAAGTCTGTCGCACCATTGGGGGGAAAAATAATAAAAAAACATGACTAAATGTGGTTGCATGATGACAGCAATCAGATCTTCGGTGTTGGGATGGGCTCCAGCATCTCTGCAGGAGAGTTCAGTACATGCTGTGCCTCCCTGCTCAGACCTGGCTGCCCGGAAGGGGAAGGAGCCAGGGCAATAGAAAAGACCACACAGAGCCCAAGCTCCCCCACTCCTTGTTCCATCAGTGTGAAGAACCCCCTGAACAGATGTTTTGCTTTGCAAGGAAATACAGTGCTCAGGCTAGAAATCAAGACAGTGGTTAATTAAATTACTTTCCCAATGTCACAATAAAAGCTGCAAACCAGACTGGCCTCACTCTCTTGAAAGCCCCATTGATTGTCATCTTCAGTGCACTGCTCCTCTCACCTTCTGCAATTGCATCCGCAGTCATGGTAAGGGTTGGTCTGGGTCTACTGACCTCTCCAACACGATGTGAGTGGAAAACCCAGTGGAAAATCTTTGGGATAGGAATTCTGTCCCCATAAATGTCTGAAGAGGATGCATCTTGTTTAAATCCTCTTTCCTGCCAGGAGAGGGCAATGAAGTTAGCACCTAATGAGCAATATGCAAACTCAGCCTCAGAGGTACAGAAAATGCCTGGTACAAAAATAATCAACTGCCAGGAAATGTCCTCTAGACAGCATCCCAAGGAATAAGTTCCTTCAGGTCTCGGTTTGCTATGGAGGCTGTGTGCTTTAAAACAAAAGGTTTGCCCTATTTACTTCTTGAAGTTTGTCATTGATAGTTTTCCAACATAAATCCAAAGGATTTCTGATAGGCATGTTGGTTAACAACCAGAAAGTAAGCGTGGGAGTATGCTTATGTTACCTTTTCCTAATGCTACTGGTAATTGCTCGGTAGGTCCAGAAACCAGACACTGCATTGACTTTGTCTCACAAGCTAACTCTTTAGTCAATGCCTGGATCTGCACTAGCATGTCCTGCATGCTACTGCAACCAGGAATTGGTTTGAGAGCTGGAGGAAGCTAGTTTCTAGACATTTGAATCTGCAAGATGAATAAACTCATCAATTTTCTGGAAATGACTTTTAGTTCAGTTATAATCACCTGCATTAGCCCAGTCAGGTAGTTTGTGAACCTCTGTAGGAGAAAGGGAAAAATCACTGTTTAGACCAAGAACAGTCAGGACTGGATGGTCCAAGGGTTTGGCAGCCAGATCACAAAAGCTTTCACTTCCCCTTGAAATCCATCCTCACTGTAGAGTGGCTATGAAGGACAACGCTCCAGTAAGTGCTCTGTGGTACTTGTAGAGCTTACTACCTGCACAGAAAAATTCAGGGGATATTCCTGATATATCACAGGGATATCTGTGACTGCTCCTAATCCTGAAAGGTGACAGCTTTATGAAGGTGGATTCCTTGTGACAATTCCAACTTGTGGCAATTTTCCTGCTGTTAAGTGTAATAGAGACTTTTCTATTTATGCTTATGTAGGTTCAGAGGCTCTAGACCATGTCTGCAGGCAGCAAGTCCAGAGTGTTGCCCAAGATGGCAACATTTTTTGGAATACAAAAGACATTTTTCATTTAAAGGCTGATTAGTTTGTGCTGATCACAGACAAAGAAAATGCTCTTTCCATAGGGCTTTGTGGGCCTTCTGCGTGTTGCTTCATGTCACGGTGAAGCCATCGGTGGCTTGGCCACAGGGCTGGGAGGTCGCAGGGAGGAACTGTGTGTGTGGTACGAAGGAAGCTGGGTTTAACCTGACTTTCACACAGAGCCTCTTCTGCACCTCAGAGGTTTTGTGTATTCCTAGGCTCAACTGTATTCAGTGGAAACTGATGCCTCCTTTTCTGAGATGAGCTGATTCAAGATTTGTCACCACTAGTGCTGTGAGGCAGGTGCTGATGAAGCAACCGGGGCTCTGCCCTGGCTGTTCAGCAGGATTAGCACCAGCTCGAGGGACAGGCAAAGCAGGCAGTCACCCAGGGGAGCAAGCTACTGAGAGGGTGAAAACCAGCACAGCTCTCCAGCCCACACTGTCTGTTAGAGCGATGCTCCTTGGGCAGCCGGGCAGGCTGCAGAGGCAAGGCTCAGGGCAAAGGGACATGGCAGCTGTTCTTGAACCGCTGCTTGGAGGAGCAGCAGCTCCTGCTCTGCCCGGCTCCAGCTCACCACCTGAAGCGTAAACAGACAAACCTGGGTCCCAAGGGCTGTTTCTCCCAGTTCTGCTGCTTGCCCCCTCCCTCCTCTTTTCCTTCTGTAGGGGCAGCCCTGTGCTGGCACCTGACATTTGATTGTCCCGATGAGATATCTTAAACTAGCTTTGTCTAGCGGGGTACTAAAATAGGGGAGACTGCCAGAGCACGCCTCCCTACTCCATACACCTAGGTCACTGAGAAATTAGTGCAAATTAGCTGATGGCACTAGCAACAACGTGAATTACACCACCAGAAGTGCACTCTTGGTAAATGCTGCCTCCTGCAGAAATGAGAGGGAGGACCCATGTTGTGCACGGGGGGGGGCATGAAGCACCAGGACCGTTTTCCTGCCCATCTGGGTCTGTTCTCAGGGACAGAGGTCTGAAAGTCCAAGCCAGAGGCTGAGGAGGCAGGGACTCAGGGCTGGAGAGGGGGCACAGCTGCCTCTCCAGTCAGGTACCCACCACCAGCCAACACAGGGGTGCTGCTGTCTCCTTCCTATAGAGATATCAACAGCCCCTTTTTCCTGCAGACTCCTGGAGTTTGTAGGGCTTGAGGTGGTGGGGGTGTGTATGTGATAGTATTTCACTTGTAACACCTAGTAAATTATGGCATTAAAGAAAACAGAGCAGGGAGTCCTGGGTACTTGTTCAGTATTTGAGTTCCACCTGCCCACCTGGGCTGTAGGATGATTCTGGGCTCTGAGATGGAGCCGTATGGCAAGCCAAGAGGTGTCACAGAGAGCTACTGCAGAGGCTTCAATCAGGAATGTTTCCAGTGAAAGGAAAACATGTTAAACAGCCTTTCTCACAGTCTGACAGCTCCTGATGTTCATGTCAAGAAACAAATGCAAAAAATGTGCTCACTCTGAAGAGAGACATAACTGAAGAATAACTAATTGCAAGCGCTCATACAGCACAACTTGCCCAATTCCCCAAGCGAGGAATGCTCAAAGACTCGGACTTCTGCTACCTGAAGACCAAAGATACTGCTTCCCTTCCTGCCTTTCCTCTGTAAGCTTTTTTTAAACACATACTGAGCCTACTTGCAACACCACCGTGTCCAGTTAGCAGTGCCATTTGACTAACCAGAATGAGTTTGTTGGAGAACAGAAGGGAAATCAGGGCTTTGCAGTGAAGTAGCTGCAGTTCAAATGATAGTGTTCCTCCGCTTACTGGAAAACAGTTTAATGAAGGAGGAGGCACTGCCGCTAACATTCAGCAGGAATTTCCCATCAGTTTGGCTAGGCAAGCCATGACCTGTAGTGAAATGAGGCAGTAAATACTATCACAGCCAACTCTTCTGCCTGCTTTAAAGGTTTTGTTACCCCAAAGAAAGTAGAACAGTTGGAAAGCAAAAAAATCTAAATGCTCTGCAGGGAAAACTGCCAGTGGAGGCTTCCCGACAGCATAGGCACAAACTAATGTGAACAAGGAGCCAGCACTGGCAGGCCTTGCCATGGAGGGGGAGAGATGGAAGAGGCTGAGCTCCTGCTGGGCTCACACAGGCATGGTGGGAGGGTGAGAAGAGTAGCTGGGGGGCAGTGCCAGGAGGTGCAGTTCCCACCGCCTCTCCCCTCCATCCCCTCTACAACAGCAGCCCCTGCTCCGCACCCACAACTCTGCCATCTCAGCCACCCCAGGCACCGTGTGGTTGCTCCCTCGTCTGAGACTCTCCTGGGGCCCGCTAGCACGGGACACTGACAGCACTATATGACAGACCTGACACATGTATAGGCAAGCCGAGGTATATCGCCTTGCTCCTGGGCATTAAACATCTGTGCAGGCACTGTGTATATGGCACACAATGTACATACCTGGCTGAAGGCAACCATGGCTTGCTCAGACCTTTGCTGAATAAGAGTGATGGTGCTGAACACCGGCGGGAAGGAACAGTCTTGAGGGGCTGAAAATGAGAATGAGTTTGTTATCAGTTTCCATCATCCAGCAAAGCTCCCACAAAGGTGAGGGATTTGAGCATTTAAAGGAGTCATTGCTACAAAGCATCTATGGGAAGAGGATACAGTCTGTTTGTGCTCCTAACTCCTGAATGCTGCTGAATTTCCCCTCGAGTGCCAGGGCTCCAAGCCCCACAGCTGTCGGCACAACAGCCGGGCACGGCAGCGCTGGCTGTGGCAGGTGCACAGCTGCAGCACCATAGGCAAAGCCTTGGGGCCACCAGCTGAGGCACCCCGGTGGGTGTCTGCCCGAATTAAGGCAACTGCAGAACCAGTGTCTGCATGGGGGCTGCTCCCCCTGAGCTTCTTCAACGGGCAGTGGGGAGATACAGGCACTTGCAAGGCACTGTTCTTCCTTCTCTGCTTCTGCAGTCAGCTTTGGGAGAAGAGGAGCTGTGTCATTTCCCAGAAGTGCCCGCTTCTCCGCACTGGCTGTAAAAAGCCCCTGGAGCAGGTGGGTTGGATACAGACCTCCGCCTTCTGTAACACGGGGTGGGAGGACCCTGTCCAGCCAGGCTCCCGAAAGCAAGCTGGGTGCTGTGCAAAGGCAACCAAGCTGGCTGCAGTTAGAGGTGGTACGCTGCCTCCTGCAAATCCATGGGGGAGCTGCCTGCCTCTTAAAGAGCTCAAATCCCTCAGATTTGTACTTTGGGACAGTGGGCTCTGCATGGCCACCTGCCATCCAAATATGAGCACTAGTGCCAGGGGACAAGGCTATTTCAGGAACAAGGGACACAGCAGAGGAGCATCAGAGACAAGAAATGGCTCCTTGCTGCCAAGCGTTGACACGAGGCCGATAAAGGGCAGGTTACTGACCTTTCGGGGGATGCCTGTCTTGTTAAAGTTGTACTTGCAGTATTATTTTTAGATACTTGAAAAGCAGGTTGGTATATTTACAGACAACTTTCTGAACATTTGGCCTCATTTACTGAGTGGAAAAAGAATGATTAAAAACACCATCTGCTTTTTATCGAAACTTTGTCCCAAATTCATCAGATTTTCAGCAGCTTTCACCTCTAACTCTCAATTTTTACTTGTGAAGGTTATTAGCAGCTGTGCTGGTTTTGGCTTGGATAGAGTTAATTTTCTTCATAGTAGCTAATATGGTGCTATGTTTTGGATCTGTGCTGGAAACAGCGTTGATGACACAGGGATGCTTCAGTTTTTGCTGAGCAGTGCTTACACAGAGCCAAGGCCTTTTCTGCCCCTCACCCCACCCGGCAGCGATCAGGCTGGGGGGGCACAAGGGCTGGGAGGGACACAGCCAGGACAGCTGACCCCAACTGACCTAAGGGATGTTCCATACCATGGGACGTCATGCTCAGCATATAGAACTGGGGGGAGAAGAAGGAACAGGGGAACATTCGGAGTGATGGCGTTTGTCTTCCCAAGTAACCCTATGTGTGATGGAGCCCTGCTGTCCTGGGGATGGCCGAACACCTGCCTGCCCATGGGAGGTGGAGAATGAATTCCCTGTTCTGCTTTGGTTGTGTGTGTGGCATCTGCCTTACCTATTAAACTGTCTTTATCTCAACCCATGAGTTATCTCTCTTTTACTTTTCCAGTTCTCTCCCCCCTCCCACCGGGGGGGTGGGGGGCCGTGAGTGAGCAGCTGTGTGGTGCTTAGTTGCTGGCTGGGGTTAAACCAAGACAGTCCTTTTAGTAGCCCAACATGGGGCATGAAGAATTTGAAATAAGCATAGTAATTGGGAGAGGTAACAAGCAAAACATGGACCAAACATTGCTAGAGAGCTGAACTATTGTGGGGAATTTCTTCTGAGGGTTAGACCAACCCAGCACAGCAGCATACTGCTCCATGCTGTTTACAAATGGCAAATAAGCCCTACTACCTGTGTCTGCAGATCTTCTCTCCTGGGAGAAGTGGCAAGGTGGCCTCAGTCTTCTGCTAGGGAGTTACAGAGGAAAAGGTGAGAGTGTGTGTGTGCACCACTGCCAAAGCTGGACGTGAGACAAGAACTGAGTAATTTTCTAGAGGGCAGAAACCAAGATCTCATCAAGTTGGTGCAAACCAGCCCAGTGCAAAAGTCAGGCACCTGTGCAACACGGAGCAGAGCTGGAGGCACCGCGTGCTCCCTGAGGGTGTTGGAGACCAAGCTCTGTGAAGGGTGATGGGGAGTCAAGCCAGCTGAGACTAGCCCCGTGGTACCCCTGCCCATGTAGCCAAAAGCAAATGCAGTTTCCCAGAGTAGATGAATGATGCGGTCCCAGTTGTCATCAGCAGAGAAAAGTAAAGCAGCAGCAGAAGAGAAAGGTGCTGGCATGCATGGCCATGAAGCTGCAGCAGCACTGCAGTGAGATACTACGAAATTGCTTTCTGCTAGGAACAGTGAAAGACAGGAGTGACACTGGTATGTTTACTGCTGGTTTATACCTGATTTATACCAATTTGACACTGGTATATTTACTCCTGTGGTCTCTCTGCATGTGGAAGGTTGTGTGACAGGCGTGACACTGCTTCATATCTGCAGAGGAGATGGTTTCTCAATGCAATGGTTGTACCCATGCTTGTACTATCATGACCCTTTTTGCTGCCTGCTTTGACAAATACCTTAAAATACAAAATCAGAAGTCAGAGAATTGAACATTGAAATTGCTTATTATGTCCATGTGTCTGTTATCAGAGCAGCAGGGTTTTTTTCCGTCAATGAACATTGACTCATTATTTGCAGAAGCTCTTTAGAAGTCAGTTGTTCAACAAAAGGTCAGTAAGCGACAAAGTCCATGTTGCTCTCATGGCAGTCACTACAGAGCATGTGGATTTAAACGTGCTTTGGGGAAAGTTTATTCTCCTAAGATAGAGTGTTGTCCTCATGCTTGAGGCCAGCAGGACTCCAGCTTGGGGAGTCCTCCAGCTCCAGTTTAAAATATGGTACATGTGGGGAGCATGGTCTGTCCATCACTGGTTTTGCAGTACCAGGATAAATCACCTGTTTAGTGATGGAGTGATAGAAATAGCTGCACACTGCGGGGAAGTGAGGATGAATCCTGACCCAGGCAGAGATCTGTTTTCTCCCCAGCTTACTCCCTTGTATCATGAGTTCTGACCATATCAGCTTATAAAACTGTCAGCATTGTCTGTCATTCCACCTCCATTTAAACCCACAAGGACTGTTCAGTGCAGACTCCCAAGCAAGCTGCACATGGGAGGGCAGACACCACTTTCTTGATGCAACATCTGCCAGCAAGCAGCATCAAGAAGTTGGCCAGGAACCATTTCTGAACCACCTAGGGCCACCCAGAGGCACGCTTTCTGCAGAGCAGGTTCAGGGAAAAACCTTCCCAACTGGCATCCGGGGTGGGGATGTGTGTTACAGCTGGTGCCAGCATGATGCTCAGGCTGCCTGGATCAATGCATCACCAGGAGGGCAAAGAAAGAGTACCGCACTGTGGGGAAGAAAAAGTTTGTTCCTCTCCCTGAATCAAGGGTAAAGCAAATTATTTCTCTTGCTGTTATTCCTGTTATTCTAGAGTTGCTGCGATTTCATCTACCAAGCGCATATAGCAAAGATTAAATAAGCTGTTTCAAGTTACATATGTACACATGCACATGTTTTGGCACCAGTGAAAACAACAGACCTGATGATCCTCCTCTCACTCCAAATATGAGGAAGAACAAGACCTGGCTCTGGGCTATGATGCTGGAGGGTCTCCTGAGAGGCTGAGGCATGAACCCAAGTGTCAGTCCTGTGGGGTGGGTAACCATGGCAGGTCCTGCAGAAACTACTGTGCTTTGCAGCAGGATTATGTGCTTTAGCAGACCTTGCTCTGGGCAAAGGACTGGGTCAGAAGTAGTTAACTACCTTCTTGAAGAGGTAGGAAGCAGAGCCCTACAGCAGGGATGGAGTACAGATCTTCCTTGCTTCACCCGGTTCTGCTGCTTATCACCTGCAGGAGTGCACTGGCTGTCAGCTGAGACGGCTGAGAAGTCCTTCCAAATGATGCCCTTCCTTAGGTCTCTAGGTGATGGCCTCTCCGCTTGGTGAATTGAAAACCAGTGCTACCTGGATGGGGCAAGAGGTTTCCTACCACAGTTCATTAGCAAAGAACTAAATCTAGGAAGTGAGAGGTACTGGGATGTGGAGAATCAATCCAGTGCATGCAACGTGTTTCAGATAAAAGCAATAAATTACTTCGTCAGGGTCCAGGGGCTTGGAACTGGTTATTTCCACATGGAAACTGCATTCAGTTTTTATGATTTTAAAAAAGAAATTAATGCCTTGTTAGAAGAGTTTGCATAGAAGTTCCCACATGGGGTGCATGTTTTTACCTTCTGACCCGAGTCCTTATCAGTGCAAGAAGAGCTCCATGAGAAACTCCCACCAGCCCTCTGGGACTGCTGGGCTGTCTCCCAGCCTTTGTGTTCCTTCATGGCTACTGGGCATCTTTACTGGGTATGTCATCCCCTCTCCAGCCTCCTATGTGATCCCTGGTAAAACCTCCCTGCCCTCTTTGGAAATCCCTTAGAAAGCCAGTACAGGTGGACAACACCAGTGTCAGGTTGGTGGTGCAAAACTTGTGGACTTGGACAGACTTATACCTGGCAGATTTTGTGTTTGGTCTTTAATTTACGTGGAGGGGATGGTATTTTCATCTGATTTATTGAACAGAATAATGTTGTGTCACAAAGAAAAACCTTATTCCCAAGTATTGCTGCTACTTTGGTGGAAAAAACCTACATGTGATTGCTACTGAAAGACTGCAGCAGGTACAGAGAAGCCAAATTAACTTTGCCCTGTGCTCCAAGAGTCAGGAGAATTTGAATCCATTTATGCCGGTATTGACTATCGATTACATCATGATTTCTCTCTTCAGAGGTTTTACTCCGCTTAACAGAAAACTTCTCTTGCTTCATGGAGGATATTGCAGTATCTGCCACAAGATAAACTCCAGCCCTTCTTACTCTAGCCTATAACCTGCTCACATCCTGAGACACCAGGTAACGCAAGGATGACATCTGCAGATTGCAGAATTTCAGTTGCACTCACTGGGAGCCATTTGCTTAATGAAATCGCCCACATGGACAATGCAAGGGCTTCATCCCAGGCACCCACAAGGAGAACTGTCTGAAGACTTGACCATAAGTTGGAAAACAGGAGGGAAAGCTTAAAAAGTGCCTCGCTGCTTTGCATGTTGCAGTGGGATATACGGTACTGAGAGTGCTAAGCAACCCTGCCACCAAATGATGTGCTTTTTGAAACTGGCAGAGACTTTTTTTAAAAAAGTCAAAACTCCTTTATTAGCTTAAAGCACTCCACTAAAAAAAACCTGAAATTCCAGAGTTTAGTAATTTTTCCTTGGATGAGCTAACCACATGTTGCTGGTTTATAGGTGCAAACGCATCGCTTGTTTTTACGCATTCAGAAAGCCTTTCAAAGTGTTATCTCCTTCAGAGATATACAGGGACATGATTTTGCCATCTGGAGAGACTTTTAAGTGGCCAGATTTTTCAGCAGGCAAGGGCCAGCACTAGCTGAAAACTAAACCCGTTTCTAAAACCTTGGACTTTTATTTCTTCAGGACTTTCAGAAATGCCCCCACATCTACACACCTACTTCTGCAACCCTTAAGGATGAACTAAAAGACTCTTCACCCCGCTCCACCACACTAGGCAAGAGGCCTTGTGAAAATGGCAAACCCACGTCCTTCCTTCTCCTCCTGCAAGAATCCATCACTGGCAGGAACACAGAGATTTCACATGATTCACGTTAAGATATCATTTAAACCAAACCCCACAAGACACCAGAAGCAGAAGCAGAGAGGGGAACCCAGGGGGTTTCCCGGAGGTGTGCTGGCAGGTGAAGCTGCCTTTCCTTGACCAGGTTTTCCCAGGGGACATACTAAAATTCCCAGGGACTTTCTCAAGCCACATCATGCATATGCACGTGTGGAGGAGGCTGGGGAAGGGCCAAACGTGACCACCAGAGCATATCAGACCAAAAAAAAGGGGAGAAAAAGGGGCTCCTGGGGTGGATGATTCCTTTAAATGAGCTTTTGGCTGGACCTGTCCCCCAGTTTGCTTCTCACCTGAGACCAGCAGCAAGGAGGGGACAAGAGCTATGGGGGTGGCCCTGCTGCACCTTGGAAGTGGGACCACTGCTCTCCCCAGCATGGTCAAGCCTCAACCCCCCAGCAGTCACCACAGCTAGGGCATCATCACCCATAGCCCCCTGCCCATCTGCAAAGGGGAAGGGTCTGGTTCCCTCCTGCAGTGAAGTGAGTGGGTGCAGCTGGCACCATACAAGCACCGTGGTGCAGGGGGCCTTGCCCACTCAGGCACAGTGGGAACCGATGAGGTGGGCATGTAGCAGGGGTGACCAAGGTGATGGGAGCAAAGGACCAAATTTTGTTATCACTGTATAACTGGTGTCATTCAGGAAGGATAAGGGAAATGGAAGAAGAGGAGGAAAGGGGATAAGCCAGGTGGGAACAGCTGGGGTGAACTCCCATGGCTGCAAGGGAGCGGGAAGAGCTCGGAGCAGGTGGTGCAGGGCAGAAGCATCCAGACGCTCTTCAAGGCAGTGCAGTGCTGTTAAACCCAACTACCTACAGATGCTGCTGGTGCCACAGCTAAGCCTGTGCCTTCGGGAGCCAGTGTTGCCTGCCCAATGCAGGGCTCTGCTTCCAACCGGGAACAGCCTGGGCTGCTGCTGCCTCAAAGAGGGCAGGGGTTGAGTGGGGCAGTGCTACTCGGCATGGGACAAATGAGTGCTAGGGCTGGCTCTAACAGTTTATGCACAATATTATAGTTTATACCAATTATAGATAATTAAGCTGCAGTGCCAGGGAGGACTCCCAGGTAGTGCTGCCTAATATGCTAGCGTAGATGTACCCTGACTGGCCCATGCCCTGGCCATTTCTGCAGCCAGCCCTGCTAGCTGAAATTCTGGATGGGCGGCCTTTGGCGAGTATTTCCATGGCATGTAGATGTGTGGCATCAGCTGGCTCCTTTGTGCCCCCTGGAGCAGGGCATCTCTGTACCCCCTAGGACCTGTCCTGTGCCTTGCTGTCCCACCACCCCCAGCAGCATCCACAAGGGTTTGGGTTGGCTCAGTCAGGCGGGCTGGGAAGGAACTCACAAATACATGCAAGAGAAGGATTTCTGGTCTCAGTTGTATCAGTGCAGGCAGAGAGTGGTTCTTCTGAAATAAGCAGCAGCACCTGCAATTTAAGCTAGCCATCCCAAGAAGTGGCTCCAGGCTTATATGGAATAAACCACACTGGAATTTGCTTCAGGCTGGTCTGTGTTAAAACTCTTTTCCAAAGCTAAATTGTGCTACTAACATTGCTGAAGCCAGCGTGGTTACTCTGAACTTCTAACACCACAGCAATAAATAGATTTTTATCTAAAGAGGTTTAAAAGCCAGCCGCCTGGTTATGGGGACTGGTGAGATTTTCTTTATTGACTGTGCAATCAGTGTGATTTAGAGCCCCTGCAGGAGCCCTGCCGCAGGCTTAAGAGCCAGCTGTGATAAATCCCCCCACAAGCTCCACTGGGAACTGCTGCTGATCCCAGCAGCAGTGGCACTGGGAGGTTCCTCCTCTTCATCATCATCTTCCCACCCTCCTGGTCCTGCCTTCCCAGTGTCCTGCCCTCCCATGGAGCCAGTCACTTGTCTGGCATCACACCCCTGCTTTCCAAGGTAATAAATTACTGCGGGATGCAGTTTTGCATGGGACTTCATTAACCACAAACACTGTTGTCCCTTTTCCTGCCACACCATGCAAGCCACACATCCATGACTATCTGCAGTAGATACGCATTTCTGAGGCTCCCGGGAGGACCCACCAGGCTGCGACAGATGGTGCACCGGACTGATGGATGCATGGGGCTGGGGAGGCGATTCACTCTTCTTATCTCTTGGGATCATGTCCCAGTACAGCCTGGCACACCGTGACACTTCATTCTCATGGCATTGCAAGGGGTTTATATACATTGTTAACACTGGAAAAAGTGGGATGTAAGTTGAGGAGCCTTATTTGGTACTGTCTTGTTCCATTTTTTGAGATCATTGATACTCTGAAAAAGTACCAGACTTAAGTAAAATAGTGAGGGGCCAGATCCATAAAACTAGAAGTGGAGACAAGACTGTATGTCAAAGTGCAGTAAGACAAATCCAACCCCTGCTATGGGTGCTAGTGCCGGGGCTGTGTTATGTCTAAAGAAAACTGATCTTTTTCCAATGTATATTGAAGGGTTACTTTTGCAAAAAGTTACATAAAGTAAAAATTTATCTTGGGGCAGTCAGCATCCCAACCTTCTCTGTTAAATAATCACGTATTTTTTTCTTTTTGTTTCTTGCCTAGTATCTCACCAGGAATAGAAAAATAGAGAGATTAAAAAGAAAGAAATGGGAAGAAGAGAGAGAAAAATAAGCTTCTCTGAAATGTTTTTACAAGGTTTCTACAGACAACTCTGAACAAAATATAACTATTGTTTCTTTTATTTTTTCCCCTCTTAACTCTTTCTTTTCAGTAAACTCTTTCTTATTGGAAAATGGTCCACTTCTGCTAGCAGCCCTGGTTTTGAAGAGCAGGAGGAAAAATAGAAAACTGGATCAGTTGGCATGTAAAATACACTTCCAGGCTTTAAACTGGGAAGCTCTGAAGCTTCTCCTTACGATCCATGCATCTCTGTGTAAGCAATTCATGCAGAGAGCCCCTGCCACTAATCTCATTTTTTGTGGAAAAGTCTATTTGTCAAAGCTGACAATGTCATGAAGAAATGCTGCGTTTCAGTGCAGAGATTCAGTCCCTGGCAATTTTCTTTTTGTTCCCCCGCCAGCACCTCTCTCCTGTCTGAGGTCAGACTAGATGATGTAACGGTCCCTTCTGGCCTCGCAATCAATGGGCCGGTGGCCGGGGCTCCTCTCCCTGCTGATAGCAGCGATCGCTGCAGCTGAGACCCCTCTGGGGACCCGGCCGTGGTCCTGGGCCACCAGGCTGCCAGGTGCGGTGGGACAGGCTTCACAGCATGTACTAATGTAAAACACATCTCTCGCAATGATGTTAAACCTCTCCATAACAAGAACGACAACGACAACAAAAAAACCCTCTTTAACTCTTCCCTCACACAGATGTAGCCAAGAAATCCGCCCATTTTATTCTAACCGGTACCCGTTTACCCATGGCTGTGGGGTTTGGTTGGATTGTTGGTTTCCAGGACTTTGCTGCCCAAACGCGGCATCTGAGCAGTTTGACCAGGCAGCGCTATCCTCAAGCTGTGTCTTCAGGTTCTGTCCCCGGCGGGAGGTGGGGGACCGCACGTTTGTGTGACCCGGTGCCGCCCGACCCCCCGGCCGTCTTTCTTGGGGAAAGGAGCGCTCTGCGGTCCGGGCTGGGAGCAGGAACCCGCTGAGCCCAACGGAACGGGACTGGCCCCCGGGAAGCGCGTTTCTACAGCTGCGCAAGACAGGTCTCGGGTTTGCGGGGGTTTGGGTTTTTTTGGGGTGGGATAGTCTTGTTTGGTTTGGTTTGGTTTGGTTTGGTTTGGTTTGGTTTGGTTTGGTTTGGGGTGAGTTGCTTGCTTGTTTGGTTGTTTGAATTTTACCAAATTCAAGAGCAGGCTCAAAGACCCAGGCAGTGCCCCTGCAGTCCCTACCCCCGGATAACGCGCAGCAGCAGCCAGCATCCCGTTAAAGCCGGGCAAGGCGGGTGCTGCCCCGCGCCCCCGCCGGCCCTGCCCGCCCCGCCCGCCCCGCCGCACTCACCGCCTCGGGCGCGGGGGTCCCGCCGCCGCCGCCGCAGCTGCCCCGCCGCGCCGCCCCGCCGGCCCCCGGCCCCGGCATCGCGTCCCGGGGGCGCAGCGCTGCGCGGCGGGTCCGCCTCGGGCGCGGAGCCGCAGCGAGTGAGCGGAGACTCCGCTGCCGGCTCCCCCGGCCCCCCCCGCCGAGGGAGGAGCCGCTCCCCCCGCCGGCAGCGCAGCCGGGGGACCGCCGGCACGGGCAGCCGGCCGCCGCGGGGCAGGGCTTGCCGGAGAGGGGGAGGCGAGAATCGATAGGAGCAAGGAGTAATGCAGTGAAAGGGCCTTACGAAGGAAGAGAAGGACCTTCGGGGCTTCTCATTTCTCGGCGGGGCAGCCCAGCCAGCCCTCCCCGCCAGGGTTGTTACTGAGGCGGCGTGGCCGATGTCGCTGTGACACCGCAGGGTGTCAGAAATAACGAGCACCGGTGCGGGGGGACTGGCAGCCCGAATGCGAGCCCATCAGGCATGCAGGAACGAGGGATGGGGCCAAGGGACAGTAGGGATAGCGGTCTGTGTCACCACTGGCCTGGAGGTAGAGACTGAGTAATGCGCTCATCATCCCTGCAAGTGTCACTTTGGTCTGGAAAAGACATCTTCAGCGTCCTCCTGGGCTCAGGTTTGGGGAATCGCCCTTTTAACTCTAGTGAGAATTGCACAGCGCTCTTCAACAACTGGGACTGACTCGCTACTACCGAACAGGCTCCCTCTCCTTACTGAAATCTAAGTGATCCAAGCACAGGGGAGCTTTATCGGTTCAAAGCGGGTTATTTTTTCTGCAGACTTGCCTGTACTTAACCATCATATTTTACAAGTGACCTGCTGAGCTGTGCTGCTTGGCAGCTAGTGATAAAGTTGACGGATTTGTTCCAAGTAATGATGAATTGCCTCCAGATGGGACACTACCTCTTGCAGTCCAGATCATGGTACTTTGCTAGGAAAAAGCATAGGAACTGCTCTTTGCCATAAAGACAAGTGTCCTGTCAAATGCGGGCTGGTTACTAAGAGCTTATCCTTGAGGAGGGGAAGGGATGAATTACCATGTGTCTGACTGTCCACACTGCACTCCTAAGGAAAAAAAAAAAAAAAGAAAAAAAAAAACCAGCCAAAAAACCCCAACATCAAAATTTCAAAACCGCTTTCAAAAACCACTCAGACCCCTTGCAAAGGTAGGTAGATACAGACTCCCGCAAAAGTTGCACCTAACCATAGCAGCTCTGCCCTTGCTTCCCTAAGTCCGACTGCTATAAATCAGCCCCCTAGCTCTGCCAGTATTACCCTCCCTTTCCTGGCTCTCTGTGATCCAGGGAGTTCTGGGGGCTTTTTGCTTTGTTTGGCTTTTTTTCCTCTTGTATTTTTCAGCTTTATTGCTGAGCACATCTCTTCTATAAAATATTAATAAAACTCCTTTCCAAGGTACTGGGTTCCCTCCGTGACACCCTCTGGCAGCTTGCAAAAACCAACAGGGAAGTTACATGAGGTTTGGCATCATCAATGCAACTATTGTGAAGGCTTAGTTAAGCCCTCCAGGATATGAACGCGGGCCATCTTTTCTGGAAGTTGCAATATGTTCCCAGACAGCATGATCAGGAGTGATTGATTTCTACATTTATAAATCTGTTTGTTATTTGATATTAGCTCAAGTTGGACAGATAAAATTATGGCTTGAGACTTTCAGAGATGTGAAACAGACCACTGCTTTCTGCCTATTGTTGTTTAGATCAGAAATGTTTTCTGGATCACTAGAAAGAGAAGAAATTTTTTCTAAGCTCGCACAATGTCTTGGCCAGGACCTATCTGCATGCAAAATACTGGAGAATTTTGAAAGGTGGTAACTGAAGGCTACAGTGAGGGGAAGAAAATGAAAATCAGAATTGCAAACCTGGTCATCTTATTTCTTACAATTCATATTTCTTTTGGTGCTTATGCTAAAAAAAAACCCTCATGTTTTGCTGTGCACAAAGCCTCGTACTTGTAATCATTGTAAGATTAACTGTGATGCCTAATTAAAACAGGCAGTCACCAATTAAAGATAACAAAAAATTGCTATTTGAAATTCATAAAAAACTGAGAAGTTAAAGAGACACTTATCTTACCCAAGAACTTAGCAGGCTTCCATTTGCAGACACTTCAGAAAAAAAAAGAAAAAAAAGGTGAAGACGCACTCTGGAACACAGCCCAGTAAAATCAGAGAGGAGTCTGTGAGCTCTGGTGACGCTTCATTACTAAAGTGCCTGCTGCTAGCCAGCCCGTTTGCTTTTGCACTCCATCTGCCACGTCTTGTACATACTGAGATCCAAGTTCTGCTACCATAACTTCTGCTGACAGTTACCCCTCAGGTGTCCCTAACGGCACTGCTTGGACCACCTGAACCATGCAGGACCTGCGACGGTGCCTGGGTTTTCCTTGGGGCAGAGACAGCTTTTCACTGACGTTCAGTCAACGTTTCTCGTTCTTACCCCCTGGAAGCTCCGTGCAATACAGTAATAATAATAATAATAAGTTCAAGGAATTGATAGCAATTTTCCAACCTGAAGTTTATTTCAAATTTATTTTCACCATCTGAAAAGCTGACTCAGTCTTCTTTGCCTGCTGTTACTAAACAAATTAGCTAGGAGAACATACGCATGTTCGGGTATATAAACATATGTACGAAGCCTGTGAGTATGTGTGTGCATGGCAGTGTGGTGAGCTAACCTTGGCCAGCTGCCAGGTGCCCACCCAGATGCTTTCTCACTCCCTCTCCTCAGCAGGACAGGGGGAGAAAATGAGATTGAAGAAAAAACCTTGTGGGTCAAGATAAAGGTGGTATAATAAGAAAAGCAAAAGTTGCACATGCAAGAAAAGCAAAAAGAGGAATTCCTTCCCTACTTCCCACGGGCAGGCAGATGCCCAGCCACGCTGTGGGAAGCAGAACCTCAGCATGTGTAATGGTGCATTGGGAAGACAAACGCCATAACCATGAATGTTCCTCCATTCCTCCTTCTTTCCCTGAGCTTTTATTGTTGAGCATGACATCATGTGGTATGGAATATCCCTTTGGTCAGCTGGGGTCAGCTGTCCTGGCTTTGTCCCCTCGCCATCTCTTGCCCATTCCTAGTTTACTTGGTTTCGGGGGTGCAGGGAAGAGAGAGAGAGAAAGCCTTCACACTGAGCAAGAGCACTGGCCAGCGGCGGTGTGTTACCAACACTGTTCCAGCCCCAAATGCAAAGCACAGCACCGTACAGGCTGTGATGGGGAAAGTTAACTTTGTAACTCCATCCCAGCCAGACCCAGCGCAATCTTTGTCCCTAATACCATTTGCATCACGCTCAGGTCCCGTGTTGTTCAGTACATCTAGGTATCCTCTGACCATCCCATTCTGTCTGCTTCTCACTCCTAAAATCCCCCCTTACCAACACTGCACTACATACTTGAACCTTCTTTTCACCTACCAGGCAGGTTTGTACACGCTCACTAACCACTATACCCTGCTCCTTGACACACAGAGGTATTATTTTCCCATTTCATGGGCCTTCCCCACAAAATTTCCATAAGAAGAGTCAGTGACTCAGGCCCCGTCTGTCAAGGTCATTGCCCAGGACAGAAGAAGCAGCACGTGGGATCGTTGGGTGCCAACATCAGTTTGGGTTGGGTCATTACTGCACTCACCTGGTTCCTGGTGAAGCTCATTCTCCATCAGCTTAGGTGATTCCTGCTGCAGTACTTACATACAACTCAATGCACACGCTATTTTTTCCCCAATCCCCTTGAGATACACTTGAGATCTCCCCATCCCTCCGCATTACCTACCAAGTGCGCCCAGATCCTTGAGCAAAGAAAATCCCTGGAGTGGGTTTGCCTTTTTCCCAAGAGAGGAGCAATGCACATTGCCCTTCCCAGCCACTTCCCTGTGTGCACTACTACTGGGACAGTATCTTCTTCCGCAGTACGCAGGGGTATTGCTTGGGCAGGACAAGGAGAGGTAGCAGACTCACTGCTATATTTACATCCCGGTGTTTTCATGCCCCAGGAGTCTTTAACAGTTCGTTGTGTTATTCAACCTTTCCAGAGGCTCATGGGTGATAGGGAATGTGATACACCCAATGCTGCGTTTCTTGGCCCAGAAATCTATGAGGTTATTTTGGAATTAAGTCCCATGGTCTGACTCAGTTCTTTTTGGGGTACCCACATCACCACAGAGCTTGCCTTTCAAGGCCCAAATGCTGTTTCAGGCTGTGGTATGGGTTACAGGGTGTATCTCCAGCCACCTAGTAGTGGCCATCACCATGATTAGCGTGTTGCAGCACTTGCCCTGGCAGGTGATCCAATACAGCCAAATCTGCCAGGCTTCACCATATCAGTAACCCAACCACTGCCATCTGCTCCAGGGTTACTTTACTCACATGGGTGACTTGATTACAACAGATTTCCCATTCATGTGTGACCTGTGTGATGGCTTCAATGGTCAGGTCCACCCCTTGATCAAGAGCCCATTTGCATCTTGTATCTCTCCCTAGATGTCCCAATGTTCATGGGCCCACTGAGCTACAAATAGCTCATTTGTACATTCCCAGCCCAGGCCCACATAAGCCACTTCAGTTCTGGTGGCCTGTCTACCTGCTCATTGTTTTGATGTTCTCCAGTGGCAGTTCTTGTGAGCATGTACGTGATGTACCTTCACAATGGTAGTACCTTCACACTACCAGGCAGTGACGTCTTGACACAATGCAGCAATCCAGAAAGGTTGGTCTCCTTCTATTGATATAACCAGCCCCACAAGGCATTTGCAACCACCCATGAGTCAGTATAAAGACAGAGCACTGGCCATTTTTCTCTTTCAGCCATCTCAAGGGCCAGCTGGACGGCCTTCACCTCTGCAAACTGACTTGACTCACCATTTCCTGTAGCAACTTCAAACTTGTCATGTGGGACTCCACACAGCAGCTTTCCACTTTTGATGGTTTCTTACAACACAACAGCATCCGTTGGTAAGCAGAGCACATTGCCTTTCACTTTCTGATGACTTGTATGGTGGTGCTTCTTGGGCAGGAGTCACCTCCTTGGGCAATGCTCCTAAATCTTTGCCTTCTGGCCAGTCCGTCATCTCTTCGAGGATTCCTGGGTAGCTGAGGTTCCCCATTCAAGCCTGTTGCATGATCAGTGCTACCTACTTATTGCACATAGTGTTGGTTGCTTGGTGTGTAGAGGGGACGCTTCCTTTGAACATCCAGCACAGCACATGTAATTGTGGTGCCCAAAGGATCTGTGATTCTGTGCCAGCAGCTTCTGAAGCAGCTCAAACTCCTTCATATGCTGCTAGTATCTGTTTTGCATCTGGGGTATAGTGGGCTTCAGATCCTCGATACCCCTGGCTCCAAAATCCTAGAGCTTGACCACAGGTTTCTCCTGGTGTTTTCTATCAGGGCTCCAGATAAGGCCATGCTCCCCAGCTGCAGTGTAAAGCACATTTTAGACAGCTGGCCTGTACAGACAGGCCCAAAAGCTACTACACAAACTATCTCCTGGCTGATCTGCTCAAGAGCCTGCTGTTACTCACGGCCTCAATCAAAATAACTCTTCTTTCATGTCACTTGACAAAGAGAGCTCACAAGCTGACTGTAACCCACAACATGTATTGTGCAGAAACTCATAACACCTAGAAAAGCTTGTGTTTCTTACTTGTTAACTGGCAGGGACATAGTTGTTATCTTACTGATCACATCTGTAGGTATGTGGCAACATCCATTCTGCCATTTTATTCCCAAGAACTGGATCTTTCACATAGGTCCTTTGACTTTTGCGGGGGGGGGGGGGGGGGGGGGGTTGGGTTTTTTTGGTTTTGTTTTTTTTTAATGGAGAAACCATCTTTCAGAAGGATTGAAATTATTCTTTTCCCTTTTTCAAATACTTCCTCCACTGCATTGTCCCACACAACGATATTGTTGATGTATTGCAGATGTTCATGGGTATCATCCTGTTCCAATGCAGTCTGGATCAATCCATGACAAATGGTAGGACTGTGCTTCCCTGGTATGGTCAGCTGCACGTGCATTGGACTACCCTCCAGGTGAAAGCAAACTATGATTGGGTGGTTGAGTCCTGCTAATCACTCCTTGACTCTCCAACTGATGAATCAGATCACAGATGGGAACCAGGGTGTCTTGGCTGGTGTGATATTGCCAAGGGTGCACCACTGTGGTAGCAATCGGCACCTGCTGTTCTTTGACATGCAGCAACCCCACAACACAGAGATCCTGAGGCTGGGCAAGGCAGGAAGCTGTTTAACCTTCTCTGAATCGATGGCCACTACATCAAAAGCCCATCACTGCCATTCTGTGTCCCTGAAGTACCCTTTCCTGAGATAGTCTATGCCAAGGATACATGGTGCCTCTGGGGCAGTCACAATGGGGTGCTTTTGCCACTTGCCTTCTGTTAAGCTCACCTCAGCCTCCAATGCAGACAGCTGTTGGGATGCCCCTGTCAATCCAGAAATCCAAATCCAGATAGGTTCCTCCCTGCCATACCCTGATGGCATTAGGGAATACTGTGCACCAATGACAACCAAAGCTTTAGTCTGTAGATCTGGTGTGCCAGGCCATCAAATCCACATCATCCAGTAAAACCAGTCATCCCTTTCCTCATCCTGGCCAAAGGCAGAGATCCTCTGTTCCTGGTTGGAGATCCCTGCCGTGTCAGACCAGAAGACCTTTCACCAAAATCGGGGGAGGTACTCTTAGTCCTCTTCTGTACCTGGGGGATCACTGGTTGCCTTCTACCATCTCAAGAGCAGCTGAACTGACAGCCATCTTGGATGGCCCTTCTTATCAGCTGTCTTCCCTCTCAATGTGTGCACTTGGGGTCCTAACTTGGAGGTGGGCTCACTATCCTACTTGGTCATGTCCTCCCCCTGGTCACACAGGAGGAACCAGAGAGTGTCACACCGCATGTGCCTGGGCTCCCTTCCCCTCTGTCTGGGGGGGCTGGGTCTGCAGAGCACCCCTGACAGCCGAGATGCTGACCTGTGGGGATGACGAAGGAGATAGGTTTTCTTCAAAACTTCAGAGCCAGTGGGATGCTCTCTCCACAGTTGGTGGATCAAAGCCTGGTCAGTCCATCACTGCCAGGCAGTTGGAATAGAATGCTGTTGCATTTCAGATGACCCTTCTGCATGTGCCTGTGTATGATGGCCATCATACAGATCTTTGGAGACCTGGTTGTCATCCAGGTCACTGTAGACTTTGCAGCACTGCTAATTCTCCCAGATATTGGATGCCTTCTTCAGTGGTAGTGGCAGCAAAGTGCTTGCCTGCCTGGCGGCTACAATCTTTCAGCGTATCATTCTGCCCAAGATTAGGGACCAGCCAGTTTCCACCTTGGGTGATTTCTCTCACTTCTGCCTCTTGCTTCCTTGATGAAGGACCAGCTTCCTGATCAGACCCTTCCTCTTCCTCCTTCTGTACTAAATCAGTGGTATGGACCCATTGATCTATGTGTCCAGTGCTTCTTTTTGACTACTAAGGCAATTATTGTAGTTGGGATTTGGGTTCCTATCTTACCCATGGTATTCCCAGATGTGGTTTGGGTCCCTGTCTCAACCATGCTCCTCTGGTGGTGCTGAAGGGAGGCTCAAGAGGCATGAGGAAAGGCTCAGCACAGTGCTAAGACCTGCTGGGTTTCACTGGGGTAGACAAGGCACCCTTCCACCCAGTAGCACACCAGTTCCCCAGGATTACATGCCTGTAGAGATGTAAGATCCCAGGCTATGGGAGGTGATAACCACCCCAGGCACCTGCCCAAGTCCTCCCACACATCCTGCCATGCAGGACTAGGTGGACTAAAGGCCCATTTCCTTGCCACCTCACTGACAAACTGTTCCCTCTTAACAGCAGACCAAACCCAGTTTCAACCGACACGACAAAAAGATGACAACTTTAATCAAGCAGCTTAGATAAGGATGTGCCCACACAACAAAGGCAGCCTCCTCAGCCCCAGAGGGGAAAGGGGAGGTGCAGCCCCTCACTGCCCACAGGACGGCAGACAGCGGTACCCAAGCACATGGCTGCTGCTTTTATCAGGGTGTTCCCAGGCACAGCAGCCCAGATAAGCGATGCAGCAAAGGGAGGAGCTGAAGGCAGCCCTGCTGAGCCCTAGGCTCTGTGACACTGTAAATCAGGTGAGCTCTGTGACCCACGCAGAAGCCTGCCAATTATCAGCTACCGCAGCTATAGTGTGCCTGGATCAAAACTGCCGTTATCTCACACCCCATGTTGGGCAGCAATAAAAAGGGCTGGTGGGTTGATCTTGGCCAGCTGCCAGATGCCCACCCAGATGCTTTCACACTCCTCCTCCTAAGTAGGACAGAGGGAGAAAATAAGATGACAAAACCCCCCCTCATGGCTCCAGATAAAGACAATTTAGTAGGAAAAGCAAAAGCTGCGTGTGGAAGCAAAGCAAAAAGAGGAATTCCTTCCCTACTTCCCATGGGCAGGCAGATGTCCAGCCACGCCATGGGAACCGGGGCCTCAGCATGTATAATGGTGGCTTAGGAAGACAAACGCCATAATCCTGCTTCCTCTGAGCTTTTATCAAAAAAGATGTGCAGGCTCTCATCTGTGTGCTGTTTGATGTGTGGAGCTCTGTGGACTGGATCAGAGGGCTGGGAAGCATGATGGAAAACATGTCTTGCTTCGTGTGTATACCGAGGGTGTATGTGTGTGCCTGTGCAGCCCAGTGGGTCTCTACCTGGGAAAAGATTTAATAATAGAGAGCACCCAGCTCTTTGGTGGGCCACAGGAACACTTTGCACCTGGCAGAAACGCTGCCTGCAGTGCTGCCAGCCAGCAGAGCCCAGCGTGGGTGAGGCAGCCTGCACCTGGGTAGGCTTGATCAGTCATCCTGTTGCTCTTGAGGGTCTCTTTTGGGGTTTTGTTTCCAAGTCCGGAGCTCATGTCATCCCTGGATGGGTATTTCTGTCCATGTCAGCTAATGAGGTGGGGGTATGTCATGGATCATACCCCAGTCTGCTGCGGGCAGGTCAGGCACCGCAAATGCTGTGGATCTGCATATACCAGGATGTTTCATGACAACTGCTCAGGGACTGTACCTTGAAGGGTTTGTATGCTTTCAGACAGAGGCACATGTGCATCTTTTTCTTGTTCCCAGCCCTGACTGGCAGAGGCTGCTTCCAAAAGAGTCCAGGCCCATGGTATGGAGGGAAACAGGCATCAGGTAGCGTGGGATGAGGCAGTATTTGTCCCTTTAGGCCAAAAAGCACCAGAGGAATTGCTGGTGGATCCTAAGCAGTGAGACAGCAGGAATGCATTCCTTCTGGAAACATTGCTACAAGTACATAGCATAATGTATAGCTGAATGTTTGCTGAGCACTCCCTCCAGCTCCCCATGAGAAGAAAATACTAGTGCTTTATGTAGGCAGCTGCTTAGTGGGGACTGAGGTAGGAGTAGTGCTGGGGGCTGTGCCAGGAGTTCTGCTCTTGGGAAAGTGGCCAGAGGTGCTGGAGGAGATGAATCACCAGCAGCAGCTCTGGGACTGCAGACTAAATGAGTTTAATGCAGTGTGCAAACAGAACAAGGCTGCTCCCTACACAGGGTTTGGTAATGAGCCCACAATAATCTGTGTTTTTCAAGGCACAGCATGAATTTTTCAGGTGGCTCTTGGGTGTTTCATTTGGTTTTATACAACCTGCTCCGCATGCAATTTGGGTTTGTTTCTGTGTATTCAATTTCAGATGTGAAGCACAGCAAGAAGGGGGTGTCCTGTCATTTCCAGATTTCCACATGGACAATGTCCCTGGACATATTTTCAAAGTAGCCAGGAGCTTAAGCTCTTCTGAAAATTTCCATCTGCTCCAGAGAATAACTTCTGGTTTTCAGCAGTTTGATTCTGCCACACACTTTTTCCTCCTGAAAACTGCAGGAAGATTTCCATGAGAGCCTCAAAACACAAAGCAGAACTCCAGCATCCTGCCTATCTGTGTGCTAAAGCCTCTGCTTCACTGTCACAAAGTGTGCTGGAGCTGTGCTGCACAGTTTCTCCCACCTCCCAGCTAAAGCACCTCATGATGGTGGTGCAAAGCTAAACCACCAAATTCTGGCAAGGTGGCAGGGACTACTTACCAAGACATCTGAAAAGATGGTTGAATATAGGCAGGGAAATGTATTTTCCCTCCAATTTTAAAGGACGGGCTGAAACAGCTCTGCTGAATTTTTTGAAAGGGTTCATTCAGCCCAGGGCCGAGACATGGTGTGGAGACACTAGACAGCTGCCGTTAGTAAGCCCTGAAAACCAGGATCTGAGTGTGGACTGAGTAGGAGACATGTGGACATGTCAGGGGCGTTGGACTAGAGATGATCTTCAAAGGTCCCTTCCAAACCAAACCATTCTGAGTCTATCTTAGTGTGGACTGTGTAGGGTCACCCTAAGTGTTGGTTTCTCACACTTCAAGTGCACCCAGACTTTGCAAAAGGTCGACACCTTTGGGGGTTATTGCAGAGGAGGGAAGTCCACGTGGGTGTCACAGGTGCCAGTTGCCTTTCTACGCGTCTCTGTAGCAGTACTGCTGTGAGCTGTCCTGCCCTCTGGTGCCTGCAGGGTCAGTGCCCTCCATACCCTCTCCTCTTCCCCTGGCACCCGCGTGCACATGCACACTCCAGGGATGCTGCTGTGGCTCTTAGTAGGGACCAGGAGCTGGAAACCCCCGGGGCCTCCCCTGTGTCACCGTGGGTGCAGAGCCAAACTGGAGGGGAGGTCATCAGGAGAAGCCCTGTAGGGAGGTGGAAGGCTTCTTATCAAACACAAAGTCAAAACTGTTTCCTCCCAGCTGACACATCCAGGACTGCATTTTTTCACAGTGCTCGAAAAAAAACAGTTGACACTCCCTGCAGCAGACAGGCACCCTGCAGCACCCCAGCCCAGCTGTGCAGACCCATGTGCAGGCAGTGGCTGTGTGCCAGCAGCCCTCTGGAGGCCCGGACCCACACCCAACCACCTCCTTCATTGCTCCGGCGTGGACTGTTCAAATACTGTCTCTTTTACTAAAGCGTCTTGAGACCCTGAACCGCTTTTGCACCCAGGACTCAGTGGTGGCAGCCCATAGGCTGTTTGGAGAGTGTGTCCCTGTCCCTCTCCATATTCCTGTTTCCTGGAGTCATCTGGCTCTGGCTCACACAGCCCTGCTTTAGCCACGTGCCTTCAAGTCCCTCGTAACGCTGCCAGGGAGCCTCATCCCCTACACTCCATTGTGCCTGTGACAGACCCTGCCGGTGCCTGCCCTATGAAATGACTAGTGTAGGAAGAGGTGAGAGGCTGCAGTGGCTCAGCTAGCGTAGCCCCAGTGCTGTGGGACAGGCACTGACAGGGAGCCCTCACATCTGCTGCCAGTAAAGACGGGCACATGGAGACCACTGCCATGTGGAGGCCTTTGAGAGCCGCACAGCACAACTGCAGGCTTGCACATGCCTTTCGGAAGCCTCCAGTGACATCTCCTGACGGCATCGCATCTACTCAAGGACGTGCACTGCTCTAATGCTTGCCTTTCAGTCAAGACCTTGTAATTCAAGATCTTAGAATTAACCACACACTCAGATGCCGTTGGGGATTTCTGAATGATACTTCTGCTACGCAGTGAAAAAAGCACACGCTTGCCTCTTTCTGGAGGAAGCGTCATCTGGCTGAGTTCAGTTGAGACTCGCCTAAATAAAGAAGCAGCGGCTGCTGCACCACGAATTAACATCACGTTTTGTTTGTGTTCATGCAGGGTGGCTGACAAACTGCCTAGACCAAACCTGGTCTTGCTCAAGCACCTGCTCTCTCTGCTCCACCACATCAGCCAAAATGCCAACACCAACAGGATGGACTCCAGCAATCTGGCCATCTGCATCGGCCCAAACATGCTGAGCCCAGAGTCGGACAACACGCTCCCGCTGGAAGTGCAGAAGGAGATGAATGACAAGGTGTGTTGAACTCACCAGGCAGCCACCCGCTTCGAGGCAGCTCAGAGCCATCCACAGGGACCCCGCTGCCATGGCAAAAGCTGAACAAAGCAGCACCCCCACACATCGGGGATGCCCTCAGCTCGGGCGCCTGCAACGTGATGGGCAAGGCTGCCCCTTCTCTCACCGCCTCTGAGCAAAAGGAGCAGTTGCCCTGCAGCCCCCTACGTCGTAGCACAGCTCCTGAATGCCTGGCATGCAGGGGGCAAGGGGCACCCGGTGGGCATTGCCACCATGGGCCCTCTGCACAGCGAGGCCAGAGCTGTGGCTGATGGCGTTTTGTCTGTATCGGGGCAGATCAATTCATCTGCAGCATCAGCCCTCACCCTCCAAAGTGGACTCACCCTCTGACTTTAAGCTAGGATTTTGGCAGAAAATACCCTGCTCTGTGCTTCCCTTCATACCAAGACAGCAGGCAGGGGCAGAAAACACTGTTCAGTATGTTTTCAGCCCTTTTGACTGAAATAACCTTTTTTCTGTGTGCAGGTGACAGTGTTGGTGGAGTTCCTCATAAATAACTGCTCAGAAATATTTGGGGACGACATTGCCTTCCCTGCCTGTGCCTTGGCTGAGGAGTCACTGGAGCACACCAGCTCCACAGGTATGAAAATGTACTGAGGGTGTCACAGACTGGGGCTTTGATATGGGGGTACATCTGTGGAAACACAGAGAGTCCCAGACAGTTCATTATTGCAGTGTTTTTCTACAGAAACACTTTCCAAAAGTACAAAACAAAACTAAATCCTGATGTTAAACATCGGCCTCAAGCACATTCTGGATAGCTCAAGGATCTTTCTGAAAGGGCTCAAAACAGCATCATTCTCCTAACCTGAGAGGTCCAGAGGTCTCTGTTTTGCCATTGCTTCTCAGGAGGAACAGGGTATGAAAAGACAGACACATTTTCAGCATAGTTGATATGCTATCTGTGCCCTTTTTTGCACTTGCCTTATCGAAGTTAACTCCTCCAAGAGCTGTTTATTTTTCAAGGTGAGCTGAAACATCAAGGTCTAGACATTGACTTCAGAAGTCTGTGGAGTGAAATGTCCTCTTCAAGAGCCATTTTCAAGAAAAGCAGCAGATATTACAAAGAACACAGCATCAGAGCATGCACAGACGCCTGGTGTACATCTTAAGTTGGGTTTTGAATTTTGGTTTTGGCTTCATAAAGGTCATTTTACTGTTCATCTGTTGGATAATGTTTGCCTTAGTGAACTGTCAGACTAAAAAAAAAAAAAAAATGAAGTCCTGTAGCTTTTGCTTTCCAGAGCTGCATTCAGAAGAGCAGCAAGAGGTGCACACAGAGAACCTGGAAGGTGCTATTTTGGACAGACAATGCTCTCCATTCTTCATCCAAGACGAAAGAGGAGGACATGTGACCATGCAAGCAGGAAAAGGAGAGGTGCAGGTCCCCAAGCACTGTATGAAACAAGTTTCTGATGCAAAACTGGGGCAAAACCAGAAAGAACTCCTCACAGAAAGTATTAAAATAAAACTGTCTCCACTGTATGTGCTTCTTCATGTGCACTGGTTCTGCTGCTTTCAGCTAAGAACTACAATGCTGAGAAAAGCTCTCCCCTGTAGAAGTAGCGTCCGGCCCAAGAAGGGGTTGGGAACACAGAAATAGGGTCCAGGTGAGTGCTCTGCTTCTCCCTGGCACCCCCCCCCGCTGGCTGTGGTCGGGTGTGTGGTGTCTCACTCCAGCCCACTCACCACTTAGCCCCCAGTTGCATTCCTGCTTCGGATTTAGCTGACGCTGGGCCCCACCTGCACTTCTCAGGCTGCCTTCAGCACAAGGGCTTTGCTCACCCTCCTTTCCTCCTTGCCACGGTGCTAAGAGCGATTGCGATCAAGGGACATTTCTCTCTGTTTCCCTGACTCCATCCTCAGTTGTTTGACTTTGATGTTGAAGTCAAGCCGATCCTGGAAGTGTTGATTGGGAAAACGGTTGAGCAAGCTTTGCTGGAAGTCATGGAGGAAGAAGAGCTGGCCCAGCTGTGGGCACATCAGCGTGCCTATGCCGAGCTGCGTAATGCAGAGCTTGCTGAAGTACAGCGCCTGGAAGAGCAGGACAGGCGATACAGAGAGGAGAAGGTAGGACTTCCTAACAGCAGAGCAGGCCTCTGCTCACTAGAAGAGAGAAAACCATTTCCAGCACTGAAAGACAAGCTGCAAAATAATTTGGACTCTGGTCTAGATCTGTAATGGTAAAAGAGGCAGGAGGTGAGACAACAGCACCTCCTGGGAGATTTCATCTGGCTCTTGCAAAGCAAGTGTCTTCCAGCAATGACATTAATAACTGTAATGATTGCAGCAAATGAATACTGTCCCCAAGATCCTATCACTAATCCTTAATAAAAAGATACTTCTTGCTTCCTTCTTGCCAAATTCTTACAGATACTGACACAGAATTCCTTCCCTGGCTGAGAGCAGAAGTGGAAAAAACACTAGAAAAGAGTTTAATGTTGGAAAACTACTACTATGTAGACCTCAGTGATGGATTCTCAGCTGAAACTATAGCGTCAGTCATGCTGCACTAGCCTCTCTCTGCTGGCTTTATAAAGTTTGAGGTGTGTTGATGCTGGGAGATGCAGCAGGAGCAGAACAGTTAAAGAACACCATTATTTTCTCTGCTACAGAACTCTTATTTCTCACGTGTTACACAGCCACCATTACTGTGCCACTCTCTGTAGCGTGCCTGTTGTGCCAGTGGGACAGCAAAGCCCATTCTGTCTACAGCCACATGTATACCATGAACATCACTTGTTCGTGTAAGCTCCTTGAGCTACGGAGTAACATGTTCATCCTGCATGAAAGGAGAAGGGTTATCTAGGCCATGGTTGACTGAGAAGTCAGGTGACCAACACTTTTAATCAAAACAAGGCCTTACCTGCTCAGCAGTCAAAAATCATGCCTTTGCTTTTGAAATAGATTAAAATATCAGCCTCTTTGGGGCTAGTTCAACCTAAGTATTCAGGTTCTTTCATTAGGCAGTCTTCAGAGGCTGCAGGTGAAACACCTGAACAGTCTAAACTCTGTCTTGTGTAGAAACACAAAATCATGATGAATCATGAAATCACCGTAGTAGTCCTGGATCAAACCACTTTTTACACTTGCATGACATCTTCATTCCTATAGTTTTCCTCCTGCTGTGATTCTGGATTTAAATTACAATTGTGTTTGTTTCCTTAGGGTTTATTTTTGGTTTAACAAGGACCCTGAATTTTATTTGTTAAGGTATAATTTGGGTAATTACAGCTGGTCTGCTAGGTATTTTATCCTGTGATACATGTGCCAGTATGTACAGATCACTTCTTCATGTAGCTCTTCAGAAGGGAGCAAATTTTCTCTCCTTTTAAGTAAGTATTGTATGTGACTTTTGAATAAACATCCCAAGGAAAATGTTGCTGTAGGATACGCTGTTGATGATCAAGTCCATCATATTCCCATTATATCTCTTCTAACTTTTACAACCAGATACACCATATCTGGGATGCACAGAGAGGTTAACAACCACCACCAGTCTGCCCCTATTTTGCTCTTCCACACTTGCTGCCTCAGCTGATCACCATCTGGCCCAGACTGGAGAAGAGCTCTGAAGGTCTCAGGGCAACCTCCTGCCATGCACTGCTGAGAAGAGCCCGGCTCTGTCATCCTGCTGACCCCTACCACCCCAGCCCCTGGGGGGCTGCTGTCAGGCTCTGCTGAAGCCATCTCAGCCCCAGGCTGAACCAGCCCTGGTCCCCCAGCCTCTCCTCACGGGACAAGTGCTCCCGCCCTGACCATCTTGGTGGCCCACTGCTAAACTCACTTCTGTTGATGACAATTCCTTCTTCTTGTGCAAAACTCAACCCAACAATTACCAATGGAGCTTTCTGCAGCACCCCTGTATTGTCCTATTTTCTTTATTACACCCCTTCACCTTCACTGGTGGCCTTTTTAATTTGTCATATTTATTACTCAATTTATATTGCAAATTGGGAGTTCAATTGTTGCCATATTCATTGATTTGGAAGGGCTATGAGGTCTGGAAAACTTACAAAGGCTGTACGTAACTAACAGTAATAAATAACAGGTGTTCATCAACTGCTTTTCAGGCACACTAAATACTTCGGTGGCTTCCTTGGTCCCAGCACCAAAACCCACCATGCTGTTTACAGGCAGTCAGAAAGAAATACACTTTGGGAAATACAACTTTGTAATATACTTCATTGGGATTAGGCGTTTAAACTCGTACATAACCTTTAAGAAGGTTTAAACTGAATTTACTTTCTGTTACCACCAGATGTCACAGGTAACACTGAAGCAAAACCCGTTTACCTGCCGTTAGAGCCGTCCCTCAGAGGCAGGCTCGCACACCCACCCATTGTCCACAGTTTGCACCACGGCCACGGATGGCTGACGTTGCAGGCATTAATTTAGCATTTGTCATGCAAAGCTTATTCAGTGTACAGCACTTCCTAGCATTGTTCCTGCTTATCACACATGCTGGGTTGTGTAACATTTTTGCTGGAATCTCCCTAGGATGGAGGAAGATATGCTTAGGGACAGGGCTTCCCAAACATGCAGGAGTGACCGGGAGACCAGCATCAGGCTTACTGGTGCTACCTGGTGAGGGACCAAACGACTTCCACAGCTTCAGGTCAAAATCAAAAACCTGATAACTGAAATGTTAATAACATTCTGCCTTCTGACTTGTAAAAAAAACGGTTGTAGCTGGAAACAGAGGGTTAGGCTCATCCTGTAAAGACTGTCATGGGGCCTGATGCAGCTTACACAGAGGGGATGCCAGCAGCCACCCTCACTCCCTTGTCCAGAGCTGGTGGAGGGGACAGACCCAGCCAGGATGGGCCTGGGGGCCAGCAGAGTGCTGGGAAATGAATAACAGGAAAGTTACCACCACATTGGCCTCTTCTGCCCTGCCACACCTGCTCATGGGCATCTCAGCAGGCAATGGGACGAAGGCTGCTGTTCCTGAAGCTTTTCAGGTTCAGAGAATTATCTGCCATGTGTGCTAACCCAGCTGGCTAGATCCCAGTCTGAGAGTGGGATGTCAGGAATGACAGCTGAAGAGATAAGGACCTGTGCCGCATCTCATACCCTCAAAAGGGATGTCCAGACTTTTCACTGGGCCACTTGTACGTGTGGCTTCCAAGGCAGATGCTGCCTCCCCTCCATCCTGAGCTAGGACATCCAGTGAAATCAGGGCAGCTATTGCTTACGTGGAAAAGCTCCCTTGGAAGGTCTCAGGTATTTACCTGTCTCTGAAGGTAGCTGAAAATCAGAAGTAAAGAGATGTAACCACCCACAAATCCACTCAGTGGTTTGTGAGTCAGGACATTTGAATGTGCTAAATGGAGTGTCTGTAGTCAGGTGGTTGGAGGTCAAAATTAGGCTAGCATTATGGACACTTTCTAAAGATGGATATTCTTCTGTAAACTCTGTTTTTTAAGTTAAAGTAATTCAGCATACTGTGTTATATTTTTCATTTATCATTCATTCCTAAAAGTATCCAAATATATGTAATCTGTCAGAAATTAAAATTATCCATACTCACCACATCTGCCTGCTAGTATTTGAGAACAATTGTTCAGTTTCTTCTGATGACACACAAGATGGGAGTCAAATGCTGGCAGTGAGAATTTCGGTTAGAATTTAAGTCAATGGGACCAAGATTTCACAATGGTTTTGTTTCCACAAGGATGGAGACTCCAGTCATGACTTCATATAAATCAGTCTTATTACGGCTTACTTTATCTGGATTAAAATAAATAATAAGGGCACTACGGTGTGGCTTGTAAGAACTGTACATGTTATAGCTTCTTTAGTGGAATATTAAATGTCAGGTTTAGGGATTACTCATTACTGGATGTCTTGTCATATCTTTACAAGAGATTTAGCATCACTAAGAGGATTGCTGTGGACATTTGTGAAAAGATTCAAGCACCTGAATGCTGACTTGAATATTTGTTTTGGGAAATATCCAAGGAGAAAGTTGTCAGCTGGAAGATTTTCATTTCTGCCATTTCTGCTTTGTGCTTTATTAGTTGGAAAGTCTAGTTAGAGAGTGTTGAATTGTTGTATTTAAATTCTCTGTGACATTATTTTTATCTTAGATTTCTGTAAGAAAAATTAATTAATTGTATCCATTGAAATAATTCAGGAATACTGGCTTATGAAAGGTCAAGAACTTGTTTAAGAGAAATTCCAAAGCTTGCACATCACATGATTTTCACATAACATTCAAAGCGCTGTTCAGAAAGTCCCTGTTCTCACTTACCTCAGGTAACATGAACAATGCACAACTACAGAAAAGAAAGCAGGTTTGGTCATATCCAGAAAGACATGATCCTGCCTTCATAACAACGTTAAAAAGTAGAATGTGAAGAGTTTGTTTATTTGTTTATGCTGTAAAATGGTCAAGAGACTACAAGGTCAACCTAAGGTGTTTTGCCTAGGATTTCACCCTCCACCTGCTGCAATGTGGGTAGAGGGTACTTACAGAAAGTTATATGAGAACTTACATTTAGAGATTTTTCCTGCAACATCATTCATACAAAAGTGCCATTTTAACTTCATTATAATTTACAAATACAATCCAAGCCTGTAAATCGTATCTATGCTTTGAAGTACGCACTTAAGAAAATGAATGTGGCATGAAAATAATACTACACTGTAACTATCTTACGATAAATCTGCAGAATGTATTAGAATAGGAGAACCAATTCTTTCAGCCCTAAAGTATGGTACAATCTGTGTTCTTTTGTCAACAGCTAATGGTTTTGTTTGGTAAAAAAATTCATAAACCTGTTTCCATACCCACTAAATACAATATTTGTTTAATGATAACAGCAGTATGGGTGCCAGGAATGCTTATTTGATGAAAAATATTTCTTCACATGGATAAGGTGTACCAGGTTTAAAAGAAAAAGATTATATTGGCCACCCCTGAGCCACCTTTTGCAAGTGACTCTTTGCTGGTAGAAGGACATTACTGTGCTCTGCAGTCAGCCTGGCAGTCACATTCCTTTGGCTGAATGGGAATTATTGAAGTGCGCTCTAGCTTAAAGACAGCAATTGCAACAGAATTTACTTAAAAGCCCATCTTGCTCAATGCCAGTGACCCAGAGAGGGCATCTTGCTAGTAGACAGATCAGTGGCTGGGCAGATTCTGCTGCATTTCCTTCCATTTGCACTAAAACGTTTACAGAAAGCAGAGTTACAAGCACACAGCAGGGACAAACTGACATATGGGGAGGGAGCTCGCTGTAGGTAATGAGAGGTAGGAGAGTTGTGTACCTGACAGAGTTACAGCTGACCCTTGGGTCTCTGCTGTGTAGTGGTGGCAAGTGGATGTCTTGAGGCTGGAGGAGAAGTGATGTTGCTCCAGGGTGATCAACCTTCACGCTCTTGTAAGCTGCCTGCCAAAATCCTCACATGGCTAAGGGTTAGGGAAGAGGAGAGAGCTCCCAGCATGGGTCTACCCACTCCCCATGGGCCCATGGTCTCCATGGAGTTTGACAGCCACCTCTGCTGATGTACACCTTCAAGAGCTGGTGCCTGAGGTCACCTGGCAGCCTCTGTGCCTGCACAGCTCACTGCTTGTTGTGTGATGCCATTCCAGCCTGGGAACTACACTTGTCCTGCTCAAGGATCTACTGCTGGCCACCCCTGATCTGTACTCTTCAATAACTCAGTCCTTCCCAATGCATACACTGCTGCTGAAGAGTATGTTACTGATGTGGCAAAGCCAAATCCACAAGCCTTAGGATTTGCTGGAGCAGCCCTCAAGGTCCTGACACTGGACACTCTACAGGTGCCTATAGAAAGTCTCATGCATCCCTGCTCCATGCAGTGCCAGGGATGGACTTGCTGTGGGAGCCACCTGGGACCACAGCACTACAGGGGCTTGCTGGGGACACTGGTGTGTTTGTGGCAGAGGGCTGCAGGCAGGGACAGAGCAGGCTGGCAGGGCACTAGCTCTGGGCTTCCCCAAAGCTTGTCTTTTCCACTGAGGTTACATGTGATGCTGGGTTACCATGAGTGAAACAGCTGATAAACGTATCTGTTCCAGGCAGGTATAAAAATCTACTAATTTAAAAAATTGTAAGAACATGGTTATTGCAAACAATCAGTTCACTAATAGTGGAATTCACAAACCCAGTAGTAGTACTACCTTTGTTTAATAAATATTGATTTGTTATATTATTTGGTAGGTACACCCAGATTATTTCCAACAAACAATTTAAAAATTGTGGTTTCTGAATTTTTAATTGAATTGCAATTTCCCTCCAAGAGTAGTTTGACACACCAAATGAAGAGCAAAAATGTAATTCATTAAAATCTAAAAATTACAAATCTAAACTAATGTATTTTCATGTGTATAACTGCCCAAATGACAGGCACTGCCCAGTTCTGGTTAGTGAAAAACACAGATCCAAGGAAAAAGTTCTATATGTGTCTGTAAATCAGCACCGTCTGAAGATATACTAGCCAATAAAGACAAGTGTTTCTCTTGAATTTTTTTTTTAAGTAAATTTACAATTTTTTTTCTTTCTGTTTCTTTCCTTATCCCTGTGTGGCAGATTACCACCTTTGTCCCTTTAGGTAATTTACAAAAGTTCTCCTCTTCCAAAGACTCTCAGGTACTGCCTCACTCCAAGAAAATGTTGCTGCTCACCAAATGCTATTGAGCCACAAGATCTCCTGCCCATTCCCAGCCACTGATGACCTGGGGGTCCTACAACAGTTGTGCTGATGAATTACTCCATGGGAACACACCTATACCCCGTGCATGTGCTGCAGGAGCTGCCTGGCACAGGGCTGCAGCAGCACCCATGGGAAGGGACACGATGAGCTGAAGGAAAACTGATAGGGTACCTAAGTCAGGCTTTGTTCAGGAGCTGAAACTCACAGGAGCTGGGAGAGCTTTTTCCTGTTCTTCCATGGACTGTAAACAAGCTTAATAGGTGCTGCAGCAGTGTGGGACTTGAGACTGGAAAACCCCTCAACCACAGGGACACAGTGCCAGTGCCCCCGACCTCTCCTCTCTTCCCATGGGACCTCACACTTGTGATTTTTGGATGTCTACTTAACAGTGTGAGGTTTATTAAAAGGTACCAGGAATTAGAGAAGGTGGCTATGGGAGTGCAGCCAATGTGGTATAAATGTATGTTGAGCGTGGGACAGGTGGAATAACTTCTGCAGTCCTTTCTGGACTGAAGCCTGGTCCCTCTTGCTGGCCCTGTGGGACAGAGCTCAGTGACCTACCCCATCCCCTCCAGGCCTGTGCCCTTCGACTAAAGAATAAATTCAGTCTTATTGTCTTCATTTACACCACGTTAACTCACTCCTGGAGAAAAGTGCTATACAAAGCATCTGAGTCTGAGGTACGGGTGCATATTCAAGAAGCTGTTGAAGACCTACTCACCCTTATGAAACTGTTACATCTGAGGGGCTGCTAAAGCCGTGAGCTGCATGGTTACCTGCAACACAAATGGCAGTTGCATAAAAGAAATGTGACTTTGCAGCAGGACTGGCTTCTATTGTCAACCTCTGTAAGCACATGCTGTCTCTCATTCTGTATGTAGGCAGCCTCTCGCCGTTCCCCTGCAAAATCAACACAGCAACAGGAAGACGGGTAAAAAAACAGGAAGAACAACAGGTTTACCATTTGGCTTTTGCTGTGTTACCCACATCCATCCTGAGTTGGATCCTTATCTATGTGGGAGGTTATGCCTCTGAGCCAAGAGCCGTACGCTGGCATAGAATCCTACTTGTATGGCAAGGATACCCCTCAGCAGTCACACGTCCTTCCTCTTTTCACTTCTCCCTAGGGAAAAGATCTTCCCTCCAGTTGATCCCCCCTGCCCTAGGACTGATACACTGGATTTCCATTATGTTTAAAATGAGCATGAGAATCTATAGTGGTTTTCCAGCCTTGGCAAGAAAGGAATTGGGGCTTTTCCAGAAGACCTGTGCTGAACGTTATTCAATACAATGAGAAGGTCATGCTCCTGTTCCCCATATGATCTCAGGGCACTTGCACTCCTGAGCACTAAAATTAGGCTTGACTTTGGAAAAAAAATATCCATGAATATGGATAACTGATTTTCAATGGAAAATGTGTGCATCAACCCATTTCCTTCCGGCAGCAAGGCTGGAACAGGAACTACCTGTGTCACACAGAGCAACTGTAGTTCCCTGACACAAGGAAAAATCCAAGGACCAAGCCCAGCTGACCCCATTTCCAATGTCCGAGCCTGCTGTAAGCACGCAGCCCTCGGCAGGTACCTGCTCAGCCCCTTGCAAGGCCCTCCATGCCCCCTCGGGGAAACCCAGTCCTCCGCCGAGGTGTGCGCAGGCCCACCGTGGGCCTGCTGCCAGCACCAGGCTTCACTGGGAAAGGCACAGGGGTGGCTCAGGGCAGAGGTGGGGGCTGGCACCACGCAGCCCCCATGCCTGTTATGCTATCTCATCCTTGATCCTACCCTTCAGCATCAGTGGGTTCACAAGGTCTGGTCCCTTGCTCCTAGATAATAAATACAAGCCCTTGCAGATGTGGAGCGTGGAATTTGTAACTCTTCAGGCAGGTATTGCTGGTATTTTAATTGCTTTCTCAAATGGCCCATTTGGCCAATTCTGCCAGCAAATGAGGACTGGAGCTACATGGTTTCTTACTTAGGGTGTTTATACAAGCAGCAAACCTTTTGGCTTGTGGTCATCTTCCGAAATACAGATTATTAATATTTATTTATATAAAATAATTATCTAGGAAATACAGGCACAGACCAGTGCTCAGCTTAATAATGTGGCATTAAACAAACACACAGCAAAGCAACCTTCCATCCCTCAATCAAAGTAACAGGCAAGAAAGAAGAGAGCTGTAAAGAGCATAAGGAAACATAATTTATGTTAAATTAAATTAAGCACAAAAGTTTATTAAAAATTGCTGTTTATGATTTATTAAAGATTGTGAAAAAAAACCCCACATGTTGAATGAAATGGCAGTTAAATGTAGAGATGACCACGCTGGGTCAGAACAGCAGCATTTCTAGTCCAGTCTAGGACTCTATCTCCTAGAGCAGCAGCCAACAGGAATCGCTTAATGACAGCATGAGGACAAGGGAGGCTGCTCCCCAAAACACTTCTGCAGGATGTGAATTTGCACCTCAAAGAGCTCCTGAATCAGAGGTGTTTGTATTGAACATTGCTGCATGGATTTTTCTTCCATGATCATGCCTAATTGCTTTTTGAACTTCTGACATTCCCTACATCCTGTAGCAACGAGTTCCAAGACCTAATTTTGTGTGAAGATGTTACTTCTTTTGAACCTGCCACCCCATAATTTCATTTGATGACCCCTCTTTCCTCTGCTGCTATGTTAAGCATTTCAGTAAATACTTCTCCTTGAATCTGGTGGCAACTTTGTGAAAAATAGAGAATAAACTTCATGTTTAGAGAATTCAGCTGGATGAAGGTGTATATATATAATTATATAAAATACACTGCATGAGCTCTTCCTAATTAGCAAACGCATATTTATGATCTTAGCAAGGCCTCGCAAAAAAAAAAAAAAAAGGCAAAATTAAACCACCCAAGAAAAAAAAACACAAATCAAACCCCCAGTGATCCTGCAGATGATACCTTACCTGATATGACAGCAGCAATGCAGTATATGCAATTAGTAAGGCGAGAACACGTGCAACAATTGCACAGTGCAAAGAACAGGTGTGCTATGGGCATTTCCACAAAGCCCATGGGCATTTCCACAAAGCCAGCAGTTTAAGCAAGTAGGAACACATCTTCTAAGTGATCCACCACACTTCTAGCGCTTGCAACCTTGAGTATAGCCAGGAACCCAGCATATTTTTAACGTTTTCCTGATTATATATTAAAAACGGAGCAAAGAATCTTCAAACAGAAGTCTATTTGCTTTCATTATGAGTCACATTTGGTTTAGCACAGTTCTGCTCCATACCACACATCCCTATCTTTCCCAGAGGGAAAGCAGGTAAAAAGAAAATCTCTCCTTATGTTTCTCCATTGGCAGGTTTATGTACCGATTGCACACACCTGTACAGGAGTGAGCAGCCCAAGAAGGAAGCCTGGCCAGCAGGGCCTGATCCAGAAAGGGCCTGGCCCAGTAACACCTCTGAAACTACTTTCTGTCACTGCATGAAGATGCGATGGAGATGATTACACAGGCCACCACGGTGAAGCTGTAATGCTCCCACTTCCTTTATCGGCAACAGCCAGTCTCAAATTTTAAACAGAGGCTGTTTAAAAGCACGCACAAGGCATTACCACCTGGAACAGTGGTTTTGTCATGACAGCACGGGACCGGCTACCCCCAGGTACTGCAGAGGCAGGAGGCCTGCATGCTTTAAGGGCAGAAGTAAAATTAGCAGGAAGCATCACTGACTCCTTGAAGGGAGATTAAGTGATGTGACGTGACGTGACGTGACCCGGCCCGGCCCGAGAGCGTCGTGCCCCGTCCTGGGGCCGCGTCCCCGTGCCCGTGCCCGTGCCCCAGCCAGCGCCCCCGCCGGGACGCTGCCGGCAGCAGGCGGCCACCACCGCCGCACCTGCACCCGAGCGGCCCCGAGAGCGGCCCGGGGCTCCTATTTATAGCGCGCTATTTTAATCGCGCTCGCTCATTGGCCGTCAGGCGTGTGACGACAGCGGCTCTCCCAGGGTGAAGTCCCACCGCTCCCCCCTCCCCGGGGTGACACGGGTGGCGGCCGGGGTGCGGCGCTGGGCGCATGCGCAGGGCCCCTGCGGAGCGGGGTGGGGCAGCCCCAGGCGCCCGGGGTTAGCGCGGCGGGGCCGCCTCGGGGGCAGCGCCCGAGGGTGGGGCCGCTCCCTCAGAGCCTCGTCGCGCTGGCGTGGAAGGCGGCCGGTTCCTGGGTTGGGGGGTGGGCTTGGCAGCGCTGGGTTAACGCTTGGACTTGATGATCTTAAAGGCCTTTTCTAACCTAAACGGCTCTGTGATTGCTCCTCTGCTGCAGGTGGGGGAGACGCCGGTCGTCCCTGCCCCGAGCCCCTCAGCCACCTCCGGGCTGTGCAGTTCCCCCTCAAAATGGCGGCGCGGCTGAGGGGAGGCTCTCGCCGAGGGCCGCTGCTGCCGGCGGTGTCCCGGGGCAGGCTGGCGAGGGCAGCAGCGTCCGGGGTGGGACTGCCAGGGGTCTGCAGGCAGGGGGGTCAGAGGCATGCTTCAGGGTTTCATCCTTACCCTTCCTTGCAGAGGGGGAGAACGTGCCGTGATGCTGCTGTCAGTTGTCCGTCCATGCCCTTGCAGCAGCGAGCGGGTGAAAGGCTTGCAGGGGTAACTGCGCTTAGGCATGTCCTTGAGGGGAGGGGTGGTATGAGGGGCCCGCTGTGGCAGCCACAGCTGCATTAGGTGTTGGTCTAGCTGTGAAAGCATGCTATGGTACCTTTGTGTACCCCTGACACAGTGAAACGAACCTGGAGGAAGCAGCCAGGATATGTCAATTGCTAGATGTACAACCAACCTTAATTAAGATTAAAATTTAAAAAAATATAAAAGATTTAAAAAAAAAAGAAGAAAAAAAATTGCTGATTTGGGGCTCCAGATAGGAGCATCTTCACATCCCCACTCCTCCATGATGGGATGGCACAGAGTCCGATGGATCAGGTCTCTGCAGATTTTGGGCATATAGCACAATCACTTTGTGAACATTTAATAAAGGGGCTAAATATGTTGCCAGGACTCAGTGCCACTCAAAAATAGCCTCCAGAACACCTGGCCCATAAAACCCATGTGTGACTTTCATGCTCTATTTATAGAAACAGTTTGTGATTACGGTTGGGACATATGCTTTTAGCAGCTGCAGTCCTTCACGTCTCCAGTAGGTCTGCTGGTACATCACTATGCACCTGAGATTAAGGTCGGAAAACTACTGGTAAAGGTGAAAGACCAGTTTGCCATCTTGTGTGGTCAAAACTCAACAGTAAGCGGTGTGAAGATTCAATTGCCCAGTATTTTGACACAGGTGTGGAATTGTCTCCAGTTCACCAAACTCTGTTCATCTAAAACAGCACTTTGAGAAAGGTGCCACGTATTAGTTTGGCAACTGTAGCATGAGACTGAACAAGCAGTGCTAATTGCCTCCCTTAAGTCTTGCAGAAATCATCCCTGGAGTTCTTGAAGGAGGCAGAAGTCAAGCCATGTGGAGATGGGTGTCATGGGAAATCCCCGGTTTTCTACAGCCAGTGTATTTCTGGCAGTCAGACAGGTTGGAGATGCAAGAACATATTGGTGTGGCCATGAAATACTCATTTGTGTAAGTCCTTCATCTCCCACAGGAATTTGTCTGTGCAGGCAAGATCTGTGTTAATCTGGAGCCTGAGCCAAAAGACTCCTGGAAAGTTTCTGCCAGGTGATAGGTCTATCACATGCTAGGCACACAGGCAGGGAAGAAGGACTTTTTACAGACTCGTCTGCTATAGTGAAATATTAATGAGTTGGACTTTGATTGGTTTAGTTCATACCATTTCCTGATGTTTTTTGGCAAGTGGAGTGCCATACCTAAACTTTGCAGAATCTGTTTCTGTTTGTCCAACTTCTGTTGTAGGATTTCAGAACCTATTTGTGTTATGGCTTTAAAACTATTCTCAAAAGTACTGAATTGTTTAAACTAGAGATTGTGCTACTAGTCACCTGATAGTGCTTTGTACTTTCTAATGTGTCATGCTTCATGTGTATTTACATTTACTCTACATTTGAAGCGCTGTTGAAAGTAAGAGAAATGCATCTGCTGCCTGTTAATTCATTAAAAAAAAAATCTCCTTCCAGAAGGTGGTTCACTTGGGAAATTAACATATTCTATGTGATAGGGGTTCCTCGGCTGTCACATCTGCACCGCTATCAAGCCATATACAAGAGTGTACTATAAAATTTTACACACTGTTTTACAGAGCTAGGCACTTTCATCACTGTTGATCATAACTAGAAAATGAAATAGGGGAATCTCTTGACTCTTACTTTCAGAGCTGGATTACAAGTCCATTGAAGCCTATGACAGCTTTTTCAAAAATTTCAGTATATTGGAGGACATAATTCCCCAACATTAAAATAGTGAAACTGCATTATTAGTGGGGATGTTGATTTGTGCGGGTTTTATCACTTAAATGTCATAATTGTAGGTCACTGGGACAAGCATTTTTGCCACCACCACAAATCAAAGGCGTCATCAAGTAATGTCGGTGAAGTTTTGCACTCACTGAGTCTCATCTGCAGGGTGCGGGGAGGATCTGTGAATAGTGTTTGAGAACTACAAAGATCCCGTTTCTGCCTTGCCAGTGCCTGAGTCACCAGTGTAGTACACTGCTCAGAGTTTTCTGAGACTCCAGAATGACAAAGAATGAACTGTAACCATTAAGGAACAGCATGTAATTGAGGGAAGTTTGGGAATGATGTTAAAGTTACGAAAGGTGCTAATTTTAGGTTACAGTTGTTAACACATTTTCATGATCAATTGCATAAAATCAGATTCTACCTTTCTCATTAATAAACAATTTGCAATACATAGGAAAGGGTAGACTGAGCAGTAGTGTCTGCATTCAGAAGGTTCTTTTAAAAGACTAGGGTAAAAGGGTGCTTAAATAAAATTAATTTGCCACATGCAAAAGATTTCTTACCAGGCTGACCAAATTCTTGTCAACTAATGAGAGGCTGAAAATCTGTTTGCAGAGCTAGTCTCGTTGCAAATGTTGCTGCACGGGAAAATAATTGCACCTTTTATCATGAAAATGTGAGCTCCAGAGTTCAGGGAAACGGTGCACAATTTTGCAGAAGGGAACACAGAGGTCATTCTGTGTGCATGCTCATTAAGGAAAGGAATTGCACTGGAATGTGGGAGGGTAGAGAGTAAAAATTCAAAGCGCCTATGTCTGCAAGAAAACAGGGCAGTATGTATGCCAGGTGACTTGTGATGTACAGACACCATACTGAAATGATTCTAAAAATGTTAAGGATGAAGATTAGTTTTACTGAAGACCACAGTCACTAGAAGTTGTCAGTTAGCTCTCCCCAAACTGATTAGTCAACTGTTATCCTTGAGCATGTATAGGAATGTCTGCTGGACCTGTGCTTTATTCAGGCACCAGTTCAGCAAGACTCTTAAGTGTATGCACAGTGTTAAAGAAGTATAGTAATTTCACTGAATTCTGGAGGATGCTGGATTCAAGGATGAACTAAAATCAGTAGGCTCACAGTGAGATACATACCTTACTGCAGGGTCCCAATGAACAGTTCAGGTATGTGTTTAAAGGCAAGGAAACACTGCAAATCTGAGGATCCCAGTCTCCATCTGGGTCAGTTCCATTTGCTGTTCAGCAATGAAACTGCACTGTGAGAAGCAGTATTACATCTGTGAAGAAAAAAACAAGTGAATAATGACATTTGAAATCTGCTCTGTGGTTTAGGGAACAAGAATAGAGGAAAATCTGCCTCTCATACAGAGGCAGATGTAACATGACATACAGGGGTTGTAGAATGATATATTTATACATCTATTCTTTGAAGAGTATTTTAAGGCATTTATAAGTAATCATCCTAATACTGGAAGTAATGATGATCCTTTGGGCTTCCTTTCTCACGCCTTTGGTTTTCAGTGCCCATGCTAGACCTGATCCTGACTGATTGAAATCCATGAGAGTTTTGGAGTAAGGTTGAGGCCTCTCTAACACTGTATTCAAGCTGCACGAAGCAGAAGTCCTGTGGAAATAATAGAAACATTGAATTTTAAAGAGCATGTGGGGATCATTTTCAGTTCCTCAATTTTTTCATTAAAACTGATTTATTTTTACACTGTTGTGGGTTAGTAGCAGTGCGGGCTGGGGTTGGACCAAAAGTGCTTGGTTTTCTCCAAAGTGGTCTGTTTGCTCACCTGAATGTGCCACTACTCCCATAGAAATGCAGTACTTAATGCAACTCAAGTGTTTACACAGCACTGTTGTAAAGTAGGCAGTAAATTACTTCCTTTATGGGTAGACCTGTGGGTACATTCTGCTCACTGCTGTCTTAACTGAATATTAATAATTAATGAAAAAAAAATACATGAAGAATAGCAAAACTGACTTCTTATGCTGTTAGGGTAATACAACCTTTACTTGCTGCTGTACCAGGCCCTTTCCATCCTGCATGTGCTGTTCTGTACATGTGCTCCAGTGAAGGTCCTTGTGTGTCCCACAGCAGTCTGTTCCTAGCCCAGAACACCTGGACCCAGCTCACCCTGTTTATGGGCAGGGTTTTTTTATTGACCATATTACACAGAACGAAAATATTAATCCCATAAGGCCCAGCCTTTGTTGTAAGGCCTGGATGGGTGATTTCAAGTAACCCTTGCCTGATAAACCATCTTCCTGGTTGCCGGCTGTCCTTTGATGAGACAGTGTTTCAGGCAAATTCAGGATGAGCCACACCTTACTTCCTTACTTCCAGCTCTTGTGAACAGCAGGGATTGCTCCACTCCTCGCTCTACCATGCTGTCCTCTCCCTCTTTGCCTCAGGGGAGAACCAGGACCCTTGGTACAGCTGCCTCCCTAGCTCCCAGCTGAGATTAGAACGAGTGGAGGGCTCAAAGAGGAGCAGGGAGGGTCACAGAACCATAGACTCATTTAGGTTGCAAAAGACCTTTAAGATGATCAAGTCCAACTGTTAATCTAACGCTGCCAAGTCCACCACTAAACCATGTCCCTAAGCGCCACATCTACACTTCTTTCAAATACTTCCAGGGATGGTGACTCAACCACTTCCCTGGGCAGCCTGTTCCAATGCTTGACAACCCTTTTGGTGAAGAAATTTTTCCTAATATCCAGTCTAAACCTCTCCCAGTGCAACTTCAGGCTGTTTCATCTTGTCCTATCACTTCTTACTTGGGAGAAGAGACCTATCCCCACCTCACTACAACCTCCTTTCAGGTAGTTGTAGACAGTGATAAGGTCTCCCTTGAGCCTCCTTTTCTCCAAGCAAACAATCCCAGTTCCCTCAGCTGCCTCTCATAAGACTTGTTCTCCAGACACTTTGAGAGGAGCTAAACCACAGGGTGGCTTGAAGGGCACCATTGACAGGCTGTGAAAGGAAACAGAACAGGCACTGGGTAAACAGGTATTGATAAAGCAGCTTTGGGTTGGAAGATGCAAAAGGAATGGTTGAGCAGAGAAGACAGGTTTTTGGGGGCTCTAGGAAGCAGCACATGGGTGCTGAGAAGCAATAGATCCAAGGAAATTTTGTGTAGATTAATAATCCTGGAAGGAGAAGTAAAGGCGATACTTCAATAAATCAAGGACTAGGTTCATATTTACCCTCTCTGTCCTTGCGTGATGTGAGCCAAATCTGGCTGATTTCCCTCACTTGAGCAGTGCCACCAAACACCATCTTACTAGTCTTCTCAAAGGAGCAAGAGGAATCTGTGCATATCAGAGCCAGATGTAATTAATGCATACATAGAACACACATACATAGAATGTATCTAATGTTACAGCAATACATTGCAAAAACACACAGCAGAAACCTGAGAATCATTACGTCAAAGATCAGAATAAAAGGAATCTGTTATTTTAAAGAATTTTTCCTGTGTCTTTTTCCAGGACAACCACCACACAGACATTTAGCTTGAGTTGAAAATGAACAAGACAACTGTACTGACCAGGACCACTTCAGCTTCCCCTAACTGCCTCAGGTTTTCATAACTGCTGAACCACTAATTTGTTTCATGCATGTTATCTCAAGTTTTCTAAAGAACATAAAACTCACCTGTTCCACCTCTACTCATGTTTAAATAAGATTGCACAAGAAATCAGGTAATAGTACCATGGCTAGAAGTAGCAGAATCGGGCTGGTAAACTCTATTTCGAGACTGGCATGCACAAACTCTTAATCTAATGTTTCATAAGGCCCATGAACAGCTGGATTACTGCGATCCTCTGAGCAGGCTGACAGAATCAGCCTGATTCTGACCTCATACAAGCGCAAAAGAATTTCTGACTTTGTCCCTGTGTGCTGCATGCAGGTCTTTGGATAATACTTTAACCATGAACACAGTTCAAGGTTATCATTTCACATTAACAAATGTTGGCTGAGAGAATAATCTAAAGTAACCAATTAAGAATTACAATGGAAGCCTGTCGTAGTGAAGTCATGGAATTTTCTCCACTAAACCTCTCAGTTACGGGCCTGGTCCCACCATCTTGACTCTGAAGGGCTTTGACACTGGGGGATGATTGCAAGCTTGAGTCCTGCGGGAACAGGCTCACTTACAAGCATCACTAGTTTGCATTGAAACAACTTGCAGCTTTCATTCTCTTCTCTGCAAGCAGGGTTTCACTGCAGCTGAGTTTCCCGTAAATGAGTGCCACAGAATTAATTACTTGGTCTAAAAATGATTCAGTTACCTTTTTCCTAATGTTCTGAGATTGCTTACAGGATGTCATTTTGTATCCACCTGGGTACTGGATATGTAGCATTGTATTTCTTCTCAAGGGACAAGTAACCAGGTTACCAGAAGAAGAAGAAAATAACCTGAATTCACATTTAATTCACTGTAATGTACTTGTCAATGTGGCTTGTTTTTTTTAAGGATACTCATTACAGAAATAAATAGTGTAACCACATGTAGTTGCTGCAGTTGTTTTTCCCATGCATTAAAAAATTAAAATAAAAAAAAATTAAAAAAAAAAATAAAAAATTAAACAAAAATGTTAAACCTGAAGTTAAAAAACTCAATCTCAGAATTTAACAGGCACAGTAAAAATCAGTGCTTAGGGATTTTACAGCCAGGAGAGATAATTTTGGTTATCTGCTTTGTCTAACATGAAACTCAGGTTGCCAGTCAGCAACTCCAGCAACTTTTGTTTAGGGCTTTGTTTGAGTTAGATTGTTCTGCTGAAATTTAACACCTGCAAAAGCAAACAAAACTTCTTCTTCTTATTTAAGCCATTATTTACTCACCATTGCTGTGTGGTGGCATTTGAAACACAATACTTAATTGCTGCTTGAAGCACAGAAAAAGAGATCGTTTCAAATAGTACACATAGGTAACCGTGGGGAAAATGGTGACCATAATCTTACTTGAAACTCCACCAGTATTTCAAAAGGCCATAGCAATACACTAATGATACTGCATGCTGCATTTTAAGGTAATTCCTTTAAAGAGGGGAGTTTTGTTACATTCTTCCTTTTTTTTTTTTTTTTTTTTAAATAAGGGTGCAGACTGAACTCTGAGACAAGAAAGAACTTTGTGCAAGACCATGCTGTTATCTAAAGAATATTGTTTCTTATCATTCTGGATTCGTACAGCACGGCTAAACCCACTACAGTGATGAGTGAGCAATTATTTCAGGCGACAGGGGTGGAGGGTACTGAGAGCAATGCAGGGAAGGAGCACATTTAGATATCAGGAAAGATAACACAGTAGAAATCATTCCGTGACATTGCTCGCTTTAGGACAGCCTCCTAAAGGGATCAGGAGAGTTCCCATCAGTTTGAACACAACTGGAAAAAATGCTGTGTTGCTAGAGATGGTTGTGCTTGGAGAGGAAGAGTGTGGGTGAAGTGCTTTTGTTAGCCCTGCCATGTTGCTTCCCAGGAGCAGCTTAGGTGCAGCTCTCCAGGCTGCCCCTGAACCCTGCCAGGCACATCTGCTCTGTGGAGGGTCCCCCCCACACAACTGCCTGGTGGCTTTCTCTGCAAGCACATCCAGCTCTCGCTCTGCCCGGTGAATCAGCTGCACGTGCACACCCTGCTCGGTTGTCATCTCTGAGGCCCTTTTGGCATCCTCCTGCCGCACAGTGTCAGCAGGTGAAGGGGAGCGAGGCCAGCAGCCAAGACTCAGTTTTCCTGCTTGGTGCTACTGTCCTGCCCTGGCAGAGCAGCCATGGAGGGCTGGCCAGGGAAGCTGCCCCACTGGCCTGGCCTGCCGTGCCCATGGAGAGGGCCGAGCCCTTCTCACAGGCTTTTGCAAGCCTCGAAGACCAGCTTCCCCATGGATCGTAGGCATGAAGCCACTTGTGGCCCTAGGCCCAGGGCGCTTGGATGCTCTGAGCACAGGTCGTGCCTGGGGTGACTGCGCTTCAACACTCGGTGTCAAAAGCAGGGCACGTTACTTGGTGTGGCCTGCTCTGAAGCTCTTGTAACAACATCCCAAGTGCTCACATCTGGCTTAAAATTGAACCCTGCAAAAGAAGGCCATAGCTGACATACTTTCACCTCACTCTCCATTTGCTCTGGCAGGCAGACCACAGTCAGGGAAGACAACACAGAGCAACCAACTTTCTCATCGGAAAATGCCACACCTGACAGTGTAGTGTGCCTTAGGGACTCTATGGTTCACCCATGTCTACAAGATGTTTCCAGCTGTTGTGCTTCTGGTCTCTCTCAGGTCCAGGATTGAGCTGGGGCTGGCTTTGGAGGAGGTATTCCGAGGCAAGTCTATGAAGGTCTCCAGTGGACATATGTTTGCACTAAACCACCCAAATGAGTCTGTAAAGCCAAATGACATAGATGGGAAAAACAGACAATCTTCTTGGATACAGAAACTCCATGTGTGATTGCTGCAATGACAATGTTTTTACCGCTGCAAGATAATTAAACATACTGAACAATTATCTCATGAACCACTAGCTCTGGAGTCACCAGATCCTCACTCTCAACTGATACCAGGTGGAGGGACACAACACCCTGCTTCTGGAGTCCAGTGGCACCTCACCCTTCTCCTCCCACACTGTAAGTGCTTGAAGGTCGAAACAGAGCAGTGGACCAACAATCTGGCTTCAAAGGCGTTGCTAGCAATTGCCGAGAGGTCATGCAGATGAAACCAAGGCACAGAAGGCAATCATAAGGTTACATGTTATAGATTTCACCCCCTCATCTTACATTTGTCTTTTATTAAAAGAGGCCGAAGAATTCATCGTGCCACTTTTAAAAGATAACCAGCTTACTAAGTGAGTGAAACACTGAGCTAAGCCATGTTCTGCCCAGGAGCAAACCAAGTCTGTGTGAGATCCTGGTTACATCTGAGGCAACACTTCAGCTCTATTTTGAAGGCTTAAGTGGTACTTAGTTAGTACCTAGGTCCTGAGTTATCTGCTGCAAACAGGTGAAATTCACCAGCTATTTTAAAGGTAGCATAATAATACTATTTTCCAAAGTGTTTTGAGGAGTTGCTAGCCAACATGCTACAAGACTTGGTGTTTATCTTTTGTGTCATGCGTCAGAGGTAATTACTTCACAAACTAGGTGTGTCATTAAGAAGGACTGAAAACTCCCTTTGTTTCAGGTTGCCTGCATGCCTCAGTGTGGCAGGTGAGCAGTAATCAGCCCCATCCCCTTCTCCTCCAGTGAGGCCTCACAGAAGTTATTTGGTTTGGTAGCCTCTTTGTTTCTGAGTTACTGGCTTTGGGGCAGCAAGGGCTGATGAGATAAGGTGACTGTGTATCTGCAACCTTGACATAAAGTGGATTTAGTTTGCCCTCAGTGTTTAGCAGGGTTGTTGAAAACTAATTAAGGATATATGTAGCCATTTGTAAATTGCCTATGAGCCATTTGTTATGAAACACAAATAGCTTTTTCTCATGAATGAATATTTAATTGAGGTACAGATCCAAGTGAGGCCTTGCAAAATATCAGAGTTAAAATTCAGGTCTGGTGAAAGTAGGCAGTGTTTTGCTTTGTTTAGCAATGTCACCCTGCTTATACCTGCCTTGTATTTGGTCTGATGTCTTTATTAGTGCCTACCTGTTTTCAGCATTATTTTGTTATCAAAGAGCAAACAGAGGATTTCCCAAGAGATAGGTGGATTCTTGTACTTCAGACTCCAGCTTAGTGTCTTACTCACGATATACTAAAGTCAAAATTACCCTCCTTTATCTCCGAGAGAAGTCTCCATTGTATATTCTCTCCTAATGCAGTGCTGGGAGTTCCCTGTGAAGACTCTACTGCTGTTGAGCAGCTGCAGCTTGAGTGGAGCAGAAATAACTTTACCTCCTAATGACATTTGGAAATGTTCGTATCCACAGCAGAAGCAAGTGGTGCAGAGTAGGAGAGCTAATGTACAGACCAGTAATAAACAGCAGCCCAAATATTACATATTTTCTGTTTCCCTTGCTATTGGATGCATATTTTAAGGTTAACCAGCCTTACACTACAAAATAAACCTGATCTCTAATGTTCAAAGGGGGAGAAGCCTTGTGTATAGAGCCCTTAAATAAGGCTAAAATATGGCAAGATAATCTGGAAGAGCCAGTCCTGAGAGGAAAAATAGACTAGAGTGATATTTGGGATCTTCTGAACTTTACCTAGTAACCTCTGCATCAAGCAATTATTTCTGTTTCCATTAGGGAAGAATATGAGAAAATGGTCTTTCGATAGCTGGCACCTAACTGCACAGTAATGCACAGCTTGTATCACTGACTTAGCTCGGGCAAGAGCCATGCTAGGTGTTTTATCTTGGCTGAGTATTTAACTGCAAATTGCATTATAGATAGTGCATCTTCTGAAACTGAATGAGAAATACAAGTACCAGTCAACGCAAGTGACTTCTACAACTTATACTGGCACTTGGCCATGGAGAGAACTGGACAGGAGGTAGAATCACTGTCATTCAGTCTTGAGGCTGGAGTTTAAAGCCTTTCTAATGTTACAGGCTTGGTTTGAGAATCACCAGGTGAAACTCAACAGCTTTGTTAATGCTGAAAGTCAAACAACATAGCCCTTCTGATCTTAAAAGGTGTGAGTCAGCATCGTACCACAGGAAAAGAAAATGTACTCTATGTCAATTAATTGTACATTGAACTCTGCACTCTTATTTTAGCCCTGAAATCCTGAATTCTGGTACTTTTAGTTAAGTTAACTTACTATTTGTATTTTTGAACTCTTACAGCCTCATTCCCACAGTGACAGTGATAGATGTCAGCAGTATATATAATTATAAAACAACCTGGAGTAAAAAAACCTTCAGTACACAGACTGAGGAATTGTTTTTTCTTCTGTCAATGAGTGGGCATTTATTTTGCCTTCACCTTCCTTACTACTCATGCCTGCTCTAAGAACACATCTGTGCTCCATTTGTGAAGCATGTGAACTAAGTTAGTTCACATTATTTGACCTGCTGTTTTTGTCAACACCGGCTTTATACATCTCTAGTTTGACGTTAAAAAACCCAAACAAACCAAAAACAAGACTAGAAGAGCTGGTCCCTCTGGTAGAAAGAGTTCAGATGTGCAGGGGCTATTTGCAGTATATGGCACTCAAGTCTGGTTTTAATCAGATTCCAAATAAAAAAAGCACAAAGGATGATATCAAGGTGGAACAGAGATTACTTAACCAGGGGAACTCCCTTCCTCTTTTCTTTCTTATCATACGTGTTAAGATCATTATTTCATTTTGAGACGTAAAAGCTGTGTTGCCTCTAGTTTCCATTTGCTTTGAGTCTTGGACAAACATGGCTGGATATACGTGTGGTATGATCTCCACAAATTCAGTATGTCATGAACTTGTTATTTTACGCATTTTTAAGCAATGCTTTTTGACATGATTGTTCTCATTCACTAGATTCAGAAAACTCAGTGCTTTTTCTATTTGTTTATTTTTGTTGGTAAGATCCATAAATCATTGTGGATTTCAGTTACAGAGATGATTACCATAGATTTGCCTTCCCTGACCACATGCATGTTTAAACCTGCCTTTGAGTAATATTTTATCTATATTTTACCTACCACTAAGTGTTGCCTTCCCCATTCATTGTAAATAATTTCTCAGTCTCAGTGTATTCAAAATGTAAATGCCAAATTATGATTTGTTTCAGTCCAAAAGAAGATTTCGTTGCACAGTTTGCATCACTCCCTGTGAAAGTTTCCTGTAGAAGAAGTGAAGAATGTGTTACTGGAGTTGTTACCAAGACAACTGTCATGGGAACTGAAAGCAAATTGGCCTTGGGACTTTTCAGAATTTTTGCTGAGAAGAAGCATATTCAGAATCTTCCTTTAAGCTTTTCTCTCCTTTTATGATGGGTAAGAACAAACCAGATAAAATCCTGAAGTCTTGTCTGCTTCTTTTTCCTTCTAACCACATCTAAAATAATCCTTCATGAGCTTCATTATATATATATTTCTTCATAACCTAGCATGTCCTCATAGGGCTGCATGATGATCAATCAGAGGGCAAGGTAATCCCAAGGACAACTTGGGGGTGCAGCTGGAAAATAAAATGAATGCAAAGATAAGGTTCTTCCAGCATGTAACCATTGGATCATTTAATGAGGTTTATTTCCAGGCCTGAACTCACCTAACCATTTGTTAGTACAAAAAAACCTTGTGGGAACCCACGTTTAGTGGAAAAAAAACATTAACTGAACTTGGCAGAAGCTTCACATTTAGCAACAAGTGAAAATGAAGTGCAAGCTTTGTGCTCTTTTACCTCTTATATCCCCTTTAAAAGAAACCCAGAGAATGTCAACAGCACTTTGTCAATAGATGCTGGTCCACTGTGACCTGAATTCGTTGGATTTTCAATAAGCTCAGCATGGGTAGTGGGGAAGCAGTTCTCAGTGCAGACAGAACTAGAACTCTCCAGGTCCTTGTCCACTCTTCTTGAAGGCTGACATTTCAGGAATTATAATGCTAAAATCTCAGAAACTGCAATGGGGAATAAGCCTCCTATTCAGTCATGCACAATGGAAAGAAGCTATTGTCAATAATACCATATGGTTCTTTTTTCTCCTGCATCTCTTCCAACTGACAGAGAAAATCACCCTCTTGACTGTCCTAGATGACAGCAAATCTCGTTAAATTTATACAACATGGCTCAGAACATGGCGTCCTTTAACTGCTGTACTGAATGTCCTTTATTTTAACTGCTATAATAAATGCAGTCTGTGAGTTGTGAAGAGGACAGAGTTAGCTACTATAGATTCCCAGTTAGTAAAAAAGTCCTGGAGTAAAACTGCAAACAAACCAGCAGAGACGCTGCAAAACTCTTCCAGCTATGCCTTGCCAAACCTGGATAAAGATTTCTATATGGAGAAACAGGGAGTTCAGGTCTGCTTTTGTTGAGAGTATTGATTTTGCATGAGCAACCAAGAATGTTTTTTTTAGGGTGCAAGATTCCATGTTTTTCCCAGTTCCAGAATGATCCGGCTTAGGAAGTTTTATGTTGACTAAAAATTGGCAGGCACCGAGACTGTTAAGGAAAGGCCACTTTATAGCAACAGGAGTTGCTTTAGCAAATTCTGGCAAATACTTGGATTTCATAAATGTTTTACATCAAGTTGGAGTGTTATTACAGGTTAAAGCACAACAGGAAAATTAAATGAATCTTCTCTTTAAGGGAAGGCTTGATGAGGATGACCGTTTGGTTAGGGGTCAGTAAGGTACAGAAACTGTTACAGAGAAGGAAACAGAAACTGGGTTCTGCTACTGACCTGCTGAGCAATCAAGATCCTTTCATCACCTCCTCTGCCTTAGTAATTCCTGTAAAATGTTAGTAACGCTATCCTCTTAATAAAGCAGGTTAAGAATAAGTGCTGGATCAGAGCAGATCTTAATCCTGTAACATAAAGGCTTCATTTTGATTTGAGTGTTATGCTTAATTGTGAGGTCTGACTGAAGGTGCTCTGATTAGGGTAGATATAAAATCTCTCTTTCTTAGCTAATGCTGAAATCTAGAAGTAACCAAGTTCCATAGATTTTTCATGTTCCCCAACTTCTACATTTGTATATTTTTTTCCCCAGATTTCTATTTCTGCCCCAGCCTGTCCTGATGGGGGTTGATTGCTCTGCACCCATTTCATGTCTGCTCAAATATTCCCTCACCCAGACTCCAGAGGGGATTCAGTCTGTAAGCATTCTTAGATGATGCTTTTCAGTATTGTACATGGTGCCCATGCTCCCAACCTGTCAGGACACTCTCAGGAAAACCAGAGAACTGAGGGCTTCCACCCCACCTCTGGAGGAGAGGAGAGCTAGGTTGGTTTGCATCTGTAAAGGATCAGTAGGCTTCTGTATAAAGGGAAGAAGGCGCTGGCATTATATACCTTGCCATCCTTTGGGGGAGAGGAAAAAAAATATCAAGGAAGGAGCTCAGGGACCCAGCTATAGAAGAAAGTTTCATATTGTCACAAGGATACCTTGCTACCCCACCTAAAAAAGCGTTTAATAAGGCACCGTGCTCTGCAGGCAAGAGGGTTTGAAAACACACATAGCAGAAGGTGGAAGCCCAAGGAGGTGAAGGATCTCTAACGTATACTCCAAGTTGGCAGTTGTTCTGGTTCCTTCCACAGAAGACAATTCTTCCTGTCTAAGCTCGATATGTTCATGGTGGTTGGTTTTGGGTGGAGTGGTGTTGAGTCAGCTGGTAGTTATGGATACCATTGAGGTATCTACCTTTCCCCATGTATTGCAAGCGATTATGGGAGAATAGCACAAGGTTATGTGCTGTGGCAAACAGGAACCTAAAGATTGTATGTTGCCACACTTAATTAGTTACCTAAATTCCTTTTGCCTCTAGGTCTGTGTGGTTAGGAAGCAATGGTAAGCGTAAAAAATAATCAGGGGGTTAAGCTTGGATATGTAACTAACAAATGGAAACAAATACTTACCTGACTGATTCAAGATTCATAAACTTTGAAGAGATTATGATCTATTAAATGAGGCATCACTCTGACATGGAATAGATCCAGCATGGAGCCCCAGGATGATGGTCTCTGCACCCATGTTGAGCTACAGACAGGAAAGGATTTTGGGAATGGAAATCTAGGATAGAAATGGGCTTCCCATTAGATCAGTGCAATACTCTGTTTCTAGGGTATGCAGACACACAGAAGTTGTTTTGGCTTTTCTTTTTCCTGTCACAGCCAAAACTCTGGATTTTAAGACTAAGGACTGAAAATACCTCATCTCTATCCTTTTCCACCCCCCAAAAAAACCCACAGATGCCACTTAAGGTTCTGAATGAGAGCTGCAAAAGCTGGGTTCTTAAAGCACTCCTTACTTGGAACAGTTGCTCCTTATGCTTGGCAGCCTACACAAAACACTGTGATAATCTGGTCTGGTCCATGTCCAGTATTATCCTACTGAATAAGGCATGAATCCCAGCATAAACTTATTGCTTAATAGAAGAACACAGAAAGTCGCTTCACAAATCATATTTTGTTAAATTGACCTGATCCAAGTAAATCACAGTGGAATTATTTCATCAGAAAACTGAAGCCATAACTGTTTCCCACAGATGTTTGATCCCATGGCCCTTTTCTTGGAAGCTGTTCAGCTCAGACTTTCTTCTCACCTGCTGTTGCAAACTGCCGCCCCCATGGCTCCGTTTTGATAGTAAAGTTTCCTTTAATCCCTGAGGATCATGCAACAGGAACGGAATATAACTGTGAATTCTCTCAGCCTCTGATTTGGCTTCCCTCCCCTTTCTGTCACAGACGTGACACTGTAATGATTCTTTTATTTCCTGTGGTACTACCAGTTGCTGCCTAGTGGACTCTGTGAAGGAAGACACCATTTGGATCTCCTTCGGTGCAGAGCTGTATTGTTAGGGCTGTCCTTTCTGTTACCATGCCTTGATATTTCCCAGGCTCTCTCCTGCCCTGTATTTTTTCCATTTAGTGGGTCATTACTCGCCTTGTTCCGTGCCTCCCTGTTCCCACCCTATGCTTTTCTGACCAAACAGCCAGACACTGCTTGAACTGGGGATGTTGCAGGCAACAGCTCAGGTACCGGCTGTGCGATTTCCTTACCTTACAAGCTCAACCTCATGCCATTGCCGGCACAATGGAAAAGCTGCGTCCCACAGGCTGCTGCCCATGCCCACGGAAATACAGTGTGCTCTTGTGCCCAGCCAAGAGCAGGGATGCTGTGGGAGACCTGCAGAACTGGCAGACACGATCTGCAGGGGTGCGTTCCTGGGTGAGGAGGGAGAAGGAACAAGGGGCAGAGACACAGAATTTGTAGTCTTTGCCTATAAATTATTAGGCTACTTGCATGATCTTTTGTGGTCTTGATGAAAGATCAGGGCCAACTGAAGTATACTCTTTGCTTTCTAGTTTCTAAGCTGAGATTTTCAAACTTTTCCCTCTTGCTGCCGTTGTTGAAAACGTGTTTTACTACGCAAAGCAATCCTGTGTTTTGTTATAGTAATCGTATCTCCCGACTTGGCACTTCAAGAGACACAGCGACTGTTACAGACTAGCGACGAAACACACGAAGTGCCAGCGCCCGTCCTTACGGGGAGCAGTACGGCATTCCCGGTTCCCCGGGCTGGAGGCAGGGGCAGCGGGGCGCTGGGGGAGCCCCGCACAGCAGCCCGCCCGCCGACCCCTCTCCGTCCCCTGGTCAGGACCCCTTCCCCGAGCCATCCCCCGGCCCCGCCGCGCCGGCTGGCGGCACGGGCAGGTGCGGGCGCGGCGGCGGGGCTCGCCCCGGCAGCCATGTTGCGATGGGCAGGGCGGCGGGGCTTGGCGCCGGGGGTGAGGGGTCTCGGGTGGGGGGCACGGAACGGGCGGCGCAAGGAGTGCCCGCCGCGGCCCTGCCCCTGCCCGGCGGGTCACCGGCGCGGCGCCGCCCCCGCCCAGCAGCACCTGTTGCCCGACGGTTGGCGGGCGGCCCCGCGGGTCTCTCACCCCGCGGGGGCTGGCTGGCGGCTCCGGACCCGGGTCCCTCCTGCGCGCCGTGGGCGTCGAAGCGAGGCCGGCAGGGGTGCCCGGCGACCGGGGGAGGCCGGTGCCGCGCTCGGAAAGCGCCGGGGGGAGCGGCGGGTAATGGCCGGCGGCGGTGAGTCACCGCGGCGGCCCCACCTGCGTACTTAACCGCCGCCGGGCGGCCGGCGCCGCACTCGTGGGCTGTGCTGCTGCCGTGGCCGGGAGCGGCTCCTTCCTCCTACTCCTCCTCCTCCTCCTCCTCCTCCTCACAGGGCGCTCGGCTGAGGCGAGGCAGCCGCTGCGTGAGCGTTTGTCTTGGGAGCAGGAGAAGCACCGGGACCCCTCAAAATGCCGAAGCCGGTAAGCGGGGCACGGGGCGGGGGAAGCGCCCTACGGGGCCGTGCCGGGGCCCGCCGGGCGCTGGCCGTTCGGGGCTGCCCGAGCCCGGGCGCCTGACGGGGCGGTCAGCTCCCGGTGCCGCGGCGGCGGCTTCTGCGGGGTCCCGCTGCCCCGCGCTGGAAGGGCTGGGCCCGGGTCCCCGCCGCGCCCCTGGCCCGAGCTCCCCGCACCGGGACGGGGCTCTCCGGACCGAGCACCCGCGGAACTTCTCCGCGGTGCGCGGCAGGAGCCGCGGGCTCCCCCCGGTTCGCACGGGCGCTCCAGAGCCGAGCAAGCGGCCGCTGGAAGCGGGAGGGCTCACCGGGGCGGCTCGCTTCGGCCGTGCGTGCGCCCGGCGGAGCGGGGCCGCCGGCGTCACGGAGGCCCCTCGGTGGGCTGGGGGTGCGGGGCCTCGCCTTCCCGCCGCCCCCCCGCTGCGGCGGCAGGGGAGGGAGCTCCGGGAGGGTGCCGGAGGGATCTAAGGGTGGATCGCTCCGTCTTCTGCAGCACTGCCGCGCTAGAAACATACGGACGACCCCAGCAACTCTGAAAGAGCTTTTACCACACTCCCGCTAACGAGAGAGAGCAAAACTGCGCAGACCTCCATTCAGTATTTGCATGGCCTGTGCGTTTTTCTACAGGAAACGTGCATGTGCCTGTAAACGTTGGAGAAACTTTTTTTCCCCTTGCTTTGCTAAAAAGCTAATGCCAGGGACTCTTAACGCACTTCTCCACGCTGCTCTTTACTAGTCACTATCAAAAACCTGCTTCTTCTTTTTGTCTCTTTTTTTTTTTTTTTTTTTTTTTTTAAATTGGACAAACTTGACTATCTTTTTTCATCCCTGTCACTTTCTTGATGCAACAACGCCCCCCCCCCTCCCCCCTCGAATCTCATAGTGCATATTTTGCTTGTTTTAAAGTCTGCTGGTTAGAAACTATTAATTCCCTTGGGGAACCAACTGCCTGATGCGAAGCTTTGAGCAGTCGTTGGACCAGGCACACTTTTGAGCCCTGATGAGCACAATCAGAACGGATTGTTGTTGCTGTCTATTTTCAATAGAGGCAGTATTTCTTAAAATACAGCACAGTGAAGGACTTAAGCGAGTATTAGCTGCACTCTGTGAAATGAGAGTTAACAGGCTTATCTTTATGGTAATAAGCAATTGATGTTTTACCACCATAACATTAAAGTTAGGTTTAATGTACTACCCCCCCCCCAAAAAAAAAAAAAAAAAAAAAGTGGTTAGGTTAATTTAGATTGCAGTTTCTGTAAACCAACTAAAAAAAAAAAAAGGTACCAAGTCGTTTTCAGTTTCTTCAGTAGGAGGTGACATATTACTGCATATAAAAATGTATACTGGAAGGACCCTTCTGCAACTGGGGGAACAAATATATAATTTATAATGCATGGATATAAAAGGTTGTGTGTGAATAATCTCTCTCAGCCTTATTAGCCATTTGCTAATTACAGAGTGCTTTCTTGAAATATCTTGGTCAGAATAATCTGAAATCCTGATTTAGGACTAAGTCGTACTGGAAGCCATGGATAGGTGTTGAAAGACTCTTTAATCTCTTAAAAAAAAAAAAAACAACAAAAAAAAACCACCCCAAAACAAAACCCACCAAATAACATCACAACAACAAAAAACCTCACCAAAAATCAAACAGCTGTATTCATCCTTTTACCTGGCATGGCTATGTTCATATTCTGTCATAGATGGTGACTTTTGTTTGTTTCTTTGCTTACTAGCCACTGAATAACAGAAGTGGATGGTGTAAACTGCTGCCTTCTGGGGAAGGACAGCTATACTTTAATGATTTCTGAGATGTGACCTACTAGCTGGGATTTATGGACGCGGCTTCATGCCAGTAGCTTGTACAATATAAGTGCCTTTTTTAATCTGCTGCTCAGTAGGGCTAACTGCCACCTTACTGTAAAACAAAAAGGAATTTTGCAGAGGTTATTTTAATAAAACACACTGTTTGGTCTGACTGCTTCAGACTGAGACTGGATTTGGATCCTTCCCAACCCAGCTCATTTGGTCTTAATACAGCTAAATAGGATTCCTGTGCGTTTGCAGGGGGCTGGGGGAGAGAATGTAAAGCCGTCACTCCAGAGGCAGAACTGTGTTCAGGATGAATGTGACAACAGCCTTTGGCATGCGTGAGGAATGATAGCATGAACTCTTGGGATGCACAGGGAAGCAGTTTGTTTCTGAGAGGTGTTTGACATGGGTACTAAATATTTATTACCTACGCTTATTTGCATGTGTCTTGTCTGCATGGCAGAAGTAAATATGATGTTGCTTGGCAGACTTCATGCTGCTGTGGGAGTTTGAAACACTGGTCATCAGTTGTTTATAAGTAAAGATTAAGATGCCAAAGCGAAACTTTGGCAATGCTAACCCACACCCCCTAAAACCAGTAAGTTAAACATTTTATATGAAACTGTTGGTTTTAAAAAATTAAGCATGTATGCACAAAGCTTACAGATCATGTAGTTTATTCTTTCACAGTAAAAAAATAGTAAATCCATTAACACTAGAACATATTTTAATGGAGTACCAAAGTGCTAGAAAGCGAACTATATTCCAGATTTTGTGGTAATGTTTAATCACAATTAGTGGGATCTGATGCATGTTTATAGCACTCAAATTTTAGTAACAGTCAAAAAAAAAATCTGAAATAAATGTATTTGTTAGTATAGGGAAGTGTTGATTTATAATTCAAATACAGTCAGTCTGCTATGTTTGACAGTTACAAAGTAATGAGGTCTCTCTAAGGTAAGCTATAAATATATAACTTGTAGCAGTTCATAAGGGCTCATGGCTGGGAGTTCATCAACAGTTCAGATACATAATTTCCATCTAGTCTGTACAGAGGTTCATTAGGCTTCACAGGTGGTGAATTATTATGTAAGGAAATGCAAGGGATGTCATCTTGTCCAAATCTTGCTATGCTATCTGGAAACAAGTGAAATGCTAAATAAACTTATTTGCTCAGCTTTACATCTTTTCATTGCTGAAGTGCCTGCATGCACTCCGTGTTTTTCTTAGGTGTGTGTTACCAGTTTATTTCTGTTTGACTCACTGAATGGATGGTGTTTCAGCTGAATTACATCCTTTTGCAAAATAAACCAGTCTAATAAATTGTGGCAAGAACAGTATGGCTGTGGGCTAATGAACAGTACTTACTGAAGAAGGGAATATGATCTCTGGTCTGCAGACCTGTTAATTTGATCTGACCTACCAGCAGTTACTTTATCGAAGGTAGATTATTTATTTTTTTTTAATTTCCTCTTGGGAGGAAAAAAAAATTAAAGCTTCACAAGAAATGAAGTCAGCTTTGCAGTAGAGCATTTGATGTAGTGTCACACAAGAATCTGTAATACTTGTGTGCATGCGTATAAAATGTGTAAGGAGAGCACAGCAGTAAATGCAGTCTAACAGCTTCTGGTGCTGAAGAGAAAATAAAGTGAATGACATCCAGAGGCACCATTTTTTAATGCCTTTATTAATGGCCTGTGATCAGAAAGCTGAGCATACGAATGAAATCTGCTAATGCCGTGCTGTTGAGGGGGAGGTATTATTGATGCAGAGGACCACCATATACAGGGGGTTGAAGAGCTGGGGCAAGAAGGTCCCATTGCAATAGTTAAACTTGGAGGTGTGGAGGAAGAAGGTGCCTCACTATATAGGATGGGAGGATATGGGTTCATCGGTGGTAGTATGACTGTCTTGTGCATGTCATCTGCAATGCATAGGGTTTCTCTAACAGAAAGCATTAATAGAAGGTGCTAGCGAGCTCTTTCCTTGAATATAAGTTGCACTTACCTGTGTCCAGAAGAGACAAATTCAAAGCTGAATGTAGAGAAGGGTTTGGGGATGACTAGAGGCAGAAAGCCACTTCACAATAAGAGAGTGCTTGGCTGGTTTAGCATGGCAGAATTAAAGAAGTTACCTCTTCCTTCACCTGTATAAAATGTAAAGATTCAAATGCCAAAGAAGAGGAAGAATTGCTCTAAGCAGAACTCGTGGCTCAAGAGACTTTAAAACATTAGAGCAGTCAAGTGTGTGTGGTGTGGTTTAGGATATTTTTTTGTTTGTTTTTTTGGATTTGGTGGTGTTGGTGTTGTGGGTGGGTAGGAGTGGGTTTTTTTTACTCCTTGTTGCTCTTATTAGGAGACTGTTCCAGGACCTAACATCCCTTAACATAAAGCTTGACAAGGAGACTACTAAATGCTGCTGCCTGTAGGAGTGGGGAACGGGAACTGATGACTCAAAAGCTTTTTCCCACCCGTTTTGTTGTTAATAATGTGCTAGTGTGTGCTAAGCATTAGGTGGTTAGACAAGTCCTCCATACCTGTTTGATGCTGAATATACATGAATTCTGAAAAAAAGACCTTGAAGACAGCATGCAAGTCTTATTCCAAACCTTCAGCTGTCTGTGAACAGGTTATGGCATCAAAGTTCAACAGGTTTATGACAAGCTAGGCCAAAGAGATGCAAATGTAGTGACAGGAATTTATGCTAAATACAAATAATAATTGTTCTCAGATCTTCCTAATTTATTCTTGATTATGTATCTTTTAACTACACATAGCAGTTTTGTCTGAGTTCTTCACAGCAGATTGCTAGAACTGGACGGAAATAAAAATATATTTTCATATCCTTAAGTGCTTATAATTAATTAAAATACTCTTAGCTTATGGATAGTTATAGATTTAGCCAGGAATAAAATCTTACCCTCTCCTTGTAAGCACCAATTGCAGTACATCGCATGATTTGGTGTATAGCATACTTGATACCAGGAGGTGTATCTGTGGTGCAAAATGTAAATGTAAGGAAGCTTCCCTATGCCAAATGTGAGAACTCCCACTCATAGCTGCAAAAGGAAGGTGGAGGGTCCTATTAACAGTAAATTTAAGGAGTAGTTTGCAACTAAAGTTGTAAGAGAATGAGCTCACAGTTGTGCCAAAACCCTTATTTACTGCATGAGCTGAGTAAGCATTTCTGAGGGCAGTTTGTTCTGGGATGTTAGCTGTTCCAGAGAAATCAAGGGTGTTAACTGTTATGTTAGTCACTGCTTAAAGAATTTCTTAGCCTTCTTAAAGGGCAGAGGGGGGGAGATAAGCCTTCCTGTTCTTCCTCCCTCCGCCCACATGAACGTCTTCCTCAGTCCATGAAAAAAAGCTGTGGTATGTCAGGACTTTTTGAGAATAAGTCGTCTTGATGACCACTGAAGATTCCCGAATCGCTGTTGTTCTTGTTTGGCACTCTGTCCAAAGAGCTTTATGCATGCTGCAAATCCCATAATCACTCAATTGACCTTGAAGGAAGGCAGTGCTGCCTAAGATCAGTGAACCACACTGCACACTGTTAAGTAATGTATTTTAGCTGTGTTGTGTGCTTGCTTTGAAGCCTGGTTTCAGCATTAGATAAAAATTTAGCCTGTGAGCTGAGCAGTGCAGCTTTTTGCAGAAGCAACTGAAGTGTCTGGCTTTTACTGAGCCATGTATGGGATCCTTTCCCCTAGGAAAGGGAGAAAATTTTTGCTATGTGAGGCTGGAAACAAGGCGTAGCTCAAGTACAGCAGCTAACCATGTTGCTTCCATATTGCTCATCTGTTCAGATCCAGATTTTGTTTCTCCTAATTCCTACTTCATAGTGGGGAAAAATCACCTGCCTTCTCTGCATCCGCTCTCATCTTTGAGAGTGCATGAGTAGCAGCCATGTGCTCAGCTGGGACTGATGAGCACCTGATACTATCAGCTCTCAATTAAAGTAAAAATCCCAAGTCTAAGAATTAACATGCAGGATTCATCTTCTAATTGACTAAGCTAGAGAAAGTGTTGCCTGATGACCAAAGACTTGTATTTGGCTACTTACTGTGTAGGCTCAATGGAAGAGGTGCTGACACCCCTACAGTAAGTCTGTAGCCGCCTGCTAGCTTTGGGAAGGGAGTGTGGAATTGCCCTTTTTGAGAGAGGGTTATTGTGCTCTTGCTTCTCCCTCCCAGTTTCATGAACAGCTCTAGCTGTTTTGTAAAATGCAGAGGCATCACTATCACCATCTCTTCCTGTCTTGATTTTACATGAAATTATCTGTATTTGCTGTGATTATTACAGCCTCTGTGTGTGTAATGTGTGTGAGAGGCTTCTCTGGGGATGAGTCAATAGGCATCCAGTTGATGAATCCTGAACACACTTATGAAATGGGTGTAGAGATGCTCAGTTCTGCCAAGAGACCACCATTCTGCAGATGCGTAGAGCAGATCTGAGCTGCCTGCTGCCTGAAGAAGTAGAGATTAAAGAATCTCACATTTATACTGGGGTGCCTGAATTTAACCAGTGTAGCCCAGTAGAGGACTTAAGCCCAGATCTTACCATACAGACTTTTCAGAGCTCTTTGTGGGAGCTAAAGTTACTCTTAACATCTTGCCAAGTACACTTTAATTAAGCAAGCTAAGCTTTCACAACCTTTTGTCTTTGTAGATATAAGTGATCATAGAAAGTTCCTGGTGTACAAGGTATGTGGTGTGAATTAGAGGGTGGCTTTGCGTAATTGATATTTAGTGATCTGGCTGTAGGAGAGAATAGCTTTTGCCTTTAAAAACTGATGCAGCTGTGCAAGGAAACTTTTGAAAGTTACTTTTTCTGCCCGCACTATTCTCTGGGTACACTTTGGGAATCACTGGTGCATATTTGTTTGCCATCACACTTCTGTAGTGAAGGGCCTATGAAGAGTTTCATCTCAGAAGCCCTCAAGCTGTTTGAGGGGTCAGGAAGTGGTATTTTGCTGATCCTTCCAATCACTTTCTCTGTGTGATCTATAGCTTCTCAAGAGCAATCTCTTTGTGCTTAGGTGACATTCCAGGACTTGCAATGACCTACCTTTATCAGGGAGCAAATAGTACCTGTTTTGTACTGTTTGAAGTACCTTGTTGGGAAGTGTAAGCATTGTAATGTATAGGATATAAATCAGGTTATCAAGCTATCAGAGGTGATCACATCACATAATCCCACTCATAAATTTCGCAAATACCATGTGGTATGTTCCACCAAAGTCCATGAGGTAAAATGAAAGAGGCTGATTATGGAACAGGTAAAACAGAAGGGTAGGGTATCGAATCAATAAATCCCTCTTTGACAAATGGATTCTTATCTAGAATGCAGAATGAATGTACATTGTTACCAGGTCTTGTGTGACTTGCTAAACTGCTATTTCTTGTTAAGTAAATGGGGTTCATGTCCCTTCTGCACTTAGACTTCTGTAAGAGCATGGCTGGCCTTGTAGGTGAGGCAGAAAGCCCCTGTAGCCTGATAGTATACCCCTGATGTTGGCCAAAAGCTGATGCCTGAGGAAGAGTATTTCAAAGATACGCATCATTGCTTTCCTCTGAGCTGCTGCAGAGGTTTTGGAGGCTGGAAGTTCCTATATAATGAGTTACTAAATGGATTTCTGTGAACTTGTCCAGTTTCCCCTTGAAGCCATGTGAACTTCAGCATCCACAGTATGCTTTAACAAAGGCTGTCCTAGATAACCTTCACACTGTTTGGAAAGTTATCTAAAAAACTCCTTGCTACAACACTATTTAAAAAGCCTTTTTCTTGTTCAGAGTGGTGATGCCCTGTAGTTATACTATTGATAGAGCAATGAACATGTGGTCTTTGTCCGCCCTGTTCATGTAACTCATTAATTGATGTGCTCTTACATCCTAGCCTCAGTTAATTTTCTTGCAAACTGAGAAGTCCTAACTAGCTTAGTTGATCCTTGCATGGAAATTATTCCATGCCTTTGAACATCCTTGAGCTTTTTCCAGTTCGCATCTGATGAAAATACTGCTTTGTGTCCTATAACATCTCCATCTAGGAAGAGCATGGTTGTTGAGAACATTTCTCCAACAGTTGGTTCTTGGTCCCCTTAAACTCTCAGGGCATAATCCTGTGAGATTAAATAATAATTTAGGTCTCTGAGAGAAGCCTTTTCAAAGCTACTAATCTGGCTTGCCTGCCAATTGACTACCTGGAGTTCCAGCTAGACATCTCATTTTCTTTGAGCTATTGGCCTAAAACACCAGTCACAGAAACTGTAGAATCTTGGCTGTACAAACTGAAACACAAACTCTGCTGTCACTTTAAGTGACAGAAGCCTACTGTTTCTCTAGCAAGTAATTGGGAAACAAGTATCTGAGGAGGCTTTTTGGCTTGGAAAGAACCCCAATTCAAGAGTAGTTCTACATAGTGGAAATAATAATGTCCTGTTTAAAGTATCTTTCCCCAGCATTGATTCTCCAGTGTGGAAGAAACACAATCTACTCCCTACAGAAACAAGCAGCCCAAAAAAGGCTGCTTTCCTCTAAACAATTTGTTTACAGTCACAGGCTCTCCCTGCATTCACACAGCCCACTCTGCTCCAATATAATGTGCTGGTTGTCCACCCCTGAAGAACAACCATCGTACCTTGTGCTAGTACTGTTCGTGCAGGGACTACTGAAGGTGTTGAGAGCTGTACACTGACAGGCTGTGTGGCTGCTGGGTCTCCAGGTGAGTATCTGTCAGACTTCTGACTCTTCGGAATGGCTCTGGGTTTTCCATGCATGTTGTTACAACCTATGCCTCTGCATAAGTTCTGGAATAAAAGGCACCAGTATTGGTGTAGAATCTGCCTTGGATTCAGGGGAAGCTCTGAGGCTATTACAGCTTTTATTTAGATTATTCATGCCTTCAGACCTCTTCACTGTTTGTTGTGACTTGGTAGTGTGGAGTTTGACTTCTGCGTAAATTGTTGTGTGCCTGTCACTTCCAAATGAAAAAGCCAAGCAGAGGTATGAAATTGTGCTTGTGTTCTGGATCAAGACTATGACGTACTCCACATTTTTTTAATTTTATTTTCCCTTACAAGAATCACAGAAGGATCATATTACTTTATGTAGCTGACTCACATAAATATTGGAGATGTTACATTGTTTACAAGATTCTTAACTCCTAATAAAACTTGACATCTTAAACCTCTGTATTATCTACACTTGTCCCCATGTTGATGTTTTTGATGGAAGACCACGAAAGATGATCTGATTCACTTGGACTCTGAGTGACTTAGTGAGATAAAGCTTATTTAAGGATTGGTTGTGGGGCTTTTGTTTAAACTTCATGTGTAAAGCCTTAGTCTTGCAACTTCATTACGTTTAATTAGATGCAACAGCAGTCATGATAAAACAGTCTGTGCATGAAAGAGTTTGTTCCAGTGGCCTGTAGATTCCCTTTGTATTTATCCTTTAGGTACAAAGGACCTCTTGTTGCTGCTGCCGTCAGTGTTCCTAAATCCATCCTAACATCCATTGAGGGCAAATGGCTTGTCCAAGCAGCAGTGCCGCGCTGAGCCTGCTGTCACTGGTGTGTGCTCCTTCTGTAAAGAATAGGCTCTAGCTTGTACACAGACATTCCAACAATGCTAACAGAGTATTATACAGCATCAGAAAGTCTTAAAAGTTAATATATTTCAACAGAACACCATAAACCCTCCTTCTGCTTCTTAATGTTGTCTGTGTTCAGAGTAAGCCATTCTTGCATCCCTCACAGAAAGTGAGAGCAAATGTTTTGCATGAAGAACATATGGGCTTCCTAAATGCACAAGCGCTTTGTTTAAGGGCAATATCCTGGGGCCTTTCAGGCTCAAACTGCATTGCTTTATGTCTTGCCAGAACATTTAAAAAAAAAATTAAAATTTTAATAAGGCATCTGTGTCTCAATTTTTTTTACTTCTTCCTAACTCAAGACAGAATGATGTAGGTTGCTTGTTAAGGAAGAGTTGGGGGAAACCTTGGTGGGTGAAGAAAGATTTTTCTCTGGGAAGAGTACTTGCTTGGTTTTACTGTTTCACTGAGCAAATAATGTTAACTGTATGGAGCTGACTAGAGGTGGTGGAAGGTGCTGGAAGTCTGGCTGAGACCTAGGCATTTGGGAACCGGGGCCATCGGAGATGGTGTCATGTGAGCTTGCCGCACCTGCATGGAATCTTCATGATCTTTTGGCATGCAGGGCGTTATTGCTTGACCTTGGGTAAAGAACTGGATTACAGCCATGGCTGCTTCTCAGCTTTTCATGCAGATGCCTGCTATGCAGTTATTACGTGCTGACAGAGGATATATCAGGCTTTGGTTAAGGAAACTGAGATAGGCAGGTAATTTAGTATACCATCTTCTTCTGCTCATCTAAACTAAAAAAGTTTAAACTTATGTGCTAGGATTATCTTCATGCTTAATTATAAGGAAGATTTCGTGCTATCTCATGAAGAAGAGTTAAGTGACCTGGCTGCAAAAGCAAGCTCAATAGGTTGGCTTTCTTATGATCTGTTTGTGTATGCTGGCAGGGAGGGAGGATTTTGTTCTGAAAAGTCAACCTGCTTTGCTAAAACTGGAATTTCTGGATGACTCCCCAGATATGGGTATTCAAGGTTTTCCTGACACATAAGCGCCACCCCACCCCCCCTTCATCCAAAAGAGTCTAGCTTACAAATTTCACTTAAAAATTATTCTTGGCTTCCCCTCAAAGTACTTTTTTTTTTTTTTTTTTTTTCCTCTTCAGAAGATCTTCCTCTTAAGTTGTTATAAGGCTTTTTCACCTTACACAAGAGCAGCAAATACCTGGGATCCTATTGCCTTGAGTAAACTTAGTGTAAAGTTAAGAAATTAAAGTTAAGTATAGCTGATACAGTTATTGCTCCTTAAATACATAAGAATACTACAAAAGAAATATGGTTGTACAAGCTGTTGCGTTAAAGTTGACTAGTAGTTAAGGCTAACAACCACGCTAGACAATTTTAAAGTAACTACTACCTTCTAGATTATATGCAACTGTATTTGCCCTCAGTGGTATTTCCCCATCTCCTGGGAAGGTGAGCAAGGTTTTAAGGAACAAAGACCAGCCTACTCAACTCTAATTTCACCTGTTGCAAGTACAGCAGTACTTAAGTGCTTCATGGATTCGGAGGAATTTCAGTGGAATGTGACTTAATGTTCCCATTTATTTGCAATGAGGAAGCAATGTTTAACACGAGATTTGAAATGGAATGTGTCCTTCCATTTGCAGTTTGGTCTTTTTGATTTAACATGGTATGCTGAGAAACTGGGTCGGTTAAATGGGTGCAATGAGCTTGCCTTGTCAGTCAAGTGGATGCCAGTGAGACCGTCCCCTACTCGTGTTTTGTGAACTGATGAGGCTGTTTTCTCCCTTGTCGGCAAACTGTGTGCTCTTCAGTCTGGAAGGGAATGCTCAGGACTGTTTTGCTGTGCTGCCACTGCCTTCTCTGAAATGCTAGTTGTGTTGGGCAGGACAGAAATGATTCTGGCATGGGAGCAGAATAGGAGCATGTGAAAGGCTTTCTTCAGTGTTGTGCTGTACATCTCTCACACTCTCATGAGAATCAGATTCTCCTTCCCATAGAAGAGAAATTGCAGGTTTGTCATTTGTCTTCTCGTCTTAGTTCATGGAGACCCTTTAAAGCATAAAAATGTAGCACTGGGGAGGACTTGAACTTATGTTGTCTGAAGGCTGTGTGAAAGTAGTTACATAGTGCCCTGATATCATCCACTCCAGCAATTACTTTCTTTTCCTGTTACCCAGCCTGCAAAATAAGAGGGCTTTTTGGTATTTTTCTCCTTGTGGGTTTAAAAGTTGCTGTCTTCTCTATAGATACATCATGTTTCAGACAACTGCGTTTGGAAGAGATCAGTGCCATGCTAACAAATAAACTCCAGTTTGAAACAAAAATACCCCGAAACCCCCACAACCAACCCAAAACCACCTGACCTGCAGATTAGTGCAGACTTTCCTGGAATATCTTGCTCCCTTCCAAAAGAGGCATTCAGATCTGGGTGACAGCATTCCAACCAGCAAGTCATCAGGCAAGCAGAACAGAACAGTCGCCTGTAATGCTTCTGGTGACACATACACACAAGAATGTAATTTTTCCTTCTATGCAATAGCATCATACCAGGAAATGGGGTGTTTTTCTGGGGATTGTAATAGACCACATCCTTGTCTTCAGTCATGCTGCAAACCATTGTTTGCAGGCCTGTAATTTGTTCATCCCTTCACCTGCCTCTTGTCTGTTCTGACCTCTCCAAGTTAACACCTGTAACTATTTCTCAGACCTACAGGTCAGAATGTGTTGCTACAGTAGTTCCAGCAAGATGAAGGTGCTGAGCCCAACTGGGAGGGAAGCCGTGCTTTGGCGGTCCTGCATCAGCAAATCAATTTTTTTAATATAATTTGATATCATAAAATAAATTTGCTTGATATTCATGATATTGTGTCCTGCTTTGACAGAAGCTATGGAGAATTCAGATGCACAACTTGTCATTCAGTTGTAATTTCACATGGCTCAAATTTTGTTGTATGCCTAGTCTGTCGCATGGGGCCACATAAAATATGTTACTAGATGAGGTCTGATCCATCAGACAGGTTACTCAGTGAGAGAAGAAACAGAACTGGCTCTAAGTGCTGTGTTCTTGACATGTTGATGTTTTTAGGTACTGAAGAATAATATAATAAATTGAACAAATATCTTTCCAGTTGTTTGTGCTACTTACCCTCCCAGAGTTATCCTCTCCTCTCCACGGTCTCTGAACTTAAGTTGACTTAAGTAACTTGTAGAGGACAGAGAAACGCAGACAGCAAGGTGTTAGCATGTCAGCTCTGAGCATTGGAGCCTGTAGGATTTTTTTCTCTAATCAAAGTTGAAAATTTTCCAAAAACAGTTACCAGGAGCTGGGACTACGGTTACTCCATCAGTTAGCACAATATCAATCTTTATTTTTGGGTCTAGAATAAATGAACACTAGTGCATGGAAGAAGATGGAAGAACAGAGAGCAGTTTCAGTGCCTTTCTGATGCTGCTACATGAGATTATTTTTCCTGTTACCGGATACTTAATCACTACACGTGGCTATGAAGAAGCCTGATGCCTAGGGTTGAAATGAGATTGCTTCATCTGTGCAGATGCATCGCAACTCAGGGCAAAAGTCTTTTACTACAAGTACAATGGTAGCTGTTGCTTATTTGGTGAAGGAGTAGACCTGCAGAAGTGAGGATGCAAGCTTAATACTACTGCTTGCTTAGTAGTATTCTTGTTACCACTGCTTTCTCTTATTTGTTAAGATTGCCGTATTCCTTCAGCACAAGTATGTCCACGTGCTGTACGGTCAGTTTGCCTATTTGCAAGAAACCTTAATAGGCCTGCATGCTGGTTTTCATGGTATGTGTTGTGCAGGTACAGCACTTAAATGCTGTATGTGTACTAGCTACTTGCCTGAGATTTCCAGGCATCCAGTGATGAAGAAAGAAGGCATGCCTATCTAGGTTTCTACGCTATGATACTGCTAATTGCCACCACTTGGGAAGATACTTCACTAACATTTGCACTTGTAAACCTGCTATTTAAGAGACTGGTCTTTATCCCTGCTTGGAAAGAGGAAGAAAATATTCCTGAGCATTGTCTGAGGTATTTAGAACTGCATAATTATAATGATATGCAACACATGAAATACTGGTTTGTCTTGTGTGTATGGGTAAAAGTTGGTATTTACTGTTCTTTATCTTATATATTCACTGGAAATAATTGTATGGTATTAAAATTTACTTGCACAACTTCATGGTTCTACTGAACTATATTATTATGCAGGTGGACTTAAGAGGTATTAGATTTCATGCATCAAGGTGCAAAATATCCATGATGGCTTACTGTGTGTGTTGGCTGTGGGTTTTCTCCCTGTTCTGCCTTCCTTTCCCTTTTGAGTGTAGGATATTTTGCAGTGGAGCTGCAATATCAGGGCAGGGGAGGGGAGGGGTGGGGGATGGTTAACTTCAGAGATACCATGTTACCTGCAACTGGAGACAGATTCTGGACCAATAGGCTGTATAGCTCAAGAGAGACCTTAGGAGAAACTACCTACGTATGCATAGTGTCCAACACACCTGGAAATTGGGTGTTTGAGAGGAAGGAATTGAAGAGGCAATGTCATCTTGGGTTCCTGTTTATGCCTTGGATCTTGCACGGAGGAGATGATGCCACTCAGCTGGTTGGCAGCATGTTTCCTCCATAAGAGGCAAAGTTTTCTGAATGTTTTTCAAATGGCATGTTAATTTGCCAAGTTAGATACTGTATAGTGCACAGTCTCTGAAAGGCTGCGGTGTTCCATAGATCAATCTACTGACTTAACATTAGAAGAGATGTTAAGTCTTTCATCTTACTTCCACTCTCTTGTCCCAGTTGGAAAAGTAGGTAACACGTTACAGTCTACCCTGAACGGTCTGATGTCATGGAATTAGTGTTCAGTCACTCAGTGTAGTAAGTTCTTTGGTTTCTGTAGTCTCTTACAATGCATAGAGATTTTCTTCCTTTTAATGCAAATGGCGTTGTCTTTTCAACAGCATGTTTTTTCCCTCTGGATCAAATCTGTTACCAATTTTATGCACCCTAAGACAAGAGAAGAGGAAAGTCCTTGTCTTCTGTAATGTTTTCGTACACACAAGCAAACCTTCTAAGGCCCTATTTGTCATTCATTTTGAGTATGTTAGTCTCAGACATAAAAGTGTAATCATAAAGTGTTATGGCACTGGCCTGTTGAGAAGGAAGTTACATCTTACTGTCTAGGATTTTTAGCATGCTATGTGTATTTAAAAACCCTTTTTTCATGTATAACAGCCATGTGTTCCCCTCCACCTCCATGCACCTGTGCTATGGAACAATTAAAAACTGGTTTCTTTTTGGTTATAGCTTCAGTTTTGTCTTGGGGAACTGCCAGGGTTTGATGGGGATCTTACAAATGACCTGCCTTGCCTACACAGGGTAAGCAGGACTTCACTTGTGAAAGTTGTCTTAACTGTGTCTTGCTTTTTTTGTTGCTGATACAAATTAGTCTGAGTTGTTCCCTGGTTTTCTCCCCAACAATACCTTGACTCTGTTAGCACCCTTGGGTGTTTTGACTTAATCATCTTGGTGCCATGGGGAGTTTCATGTGGTCTGAGCTGAATGCCAAACTGGTTGTGTCTCAGTCTAAAAGATGTCAAGGTTTCTTCAGACTGTCTAAACCAGGGTTTCAAGTGGGTTAAGCTCTGTTTGCCTGTTTCACTACCAGCTTCTCTGTAGGGCATCTGTTTAGAAACACTGTTAAAACCATTATATTCTTGATTTCAAGGCTAAGGTTTGGAGATGAGAAGTAAGAAGACTTAATATGGCATGAAAAAGATTCAAAGGGTTTTGCCAGGCAGTCATCAACTCATTGAAGTGACATTGCTTGAGGCCCTGTCTCTTCTTGCTGCCCTTGTCGTGCGGCTAGCAGCTTGTCTGAGGGCACACCAGGGAATTCCTCTTTATCCTGCTGGTTGTTCAGCCCTTTAAGAACACAGAAATTAACCTTTACCGTATGCCCCAAGTGTCCTTGAAAGCTTTTTGGATAACCAAGTAGTCATGTGCCTACATGCTTATGGCTTTAAATGGTTGAAGTGGAAAGCAGATTACTTCAAATTTTAGTCTTAATACTAAAACAATTCTTAAAAGATATAGCAGGTAGATGATTTTAGCACTAAATAGCTCACTATATAGCTGATCCTTTGGGAAAGGGACTGTATCCAGAAGGGTCTTTTAGGTTTGAAATAATACAGAGTATCCCCCTAAACTAGGGAGTTCACCTCTTTTTACTAGCAAATAACCACTAAGGAGGTAGAGCGAAAGACAGAGGTACTGACACCAGCTGGAATTCTCTGCTCAGCCAACATCCTGCAGGTTTTCTGGGAAGGAGTGGGAAGCACATCCACTCAAGTTCTCCAGTGTGTAAAGCGATACTTGTTTTACACCCACTGCAGCGTTTCAGCCAGAAGTACAGTAACTTGCACAATACAAAACTGTGGATTATGAGCATATGTTTTCTTGAAGGGGGTAGAAAGGGATTAGAATATGATTAAGGATTTATTGTTAAGAGAGGGATTAAGCAACAGGAGCTTTTTAAGGTCACATCTCTGAATTGCAGCCTTGCTGTTCCTGAGAATTTGGTATCTGAACTTCCTCTCCCTTCCTACGCTGGAAATGGTGTTTGGGAAACCTTTGATTCTTAAGGCACAGGAGGAAAGCCTTAAGCATACTTCCATGCTCCATTACGGATCTCAGATGCTACAGTTGGGAAAAGGAGCTCTTGGAAAACCTTTAGTGCTTGTTCTTTCTTGTTGCTTTTAGAGGATTTTTTAAAAAAAAAAAATCCTAATTTAAAGGACTGTGTTTTAAAAGTACAGCTTGTAAGTGACAGGGCATCTAAGCATCATCTTCTCTGGTTCAGTTCTGGGGTTCCATGACTTGGAAACTGCCTTCAGTTATCTTCCTATAGGAGGGTACTCTAGCATCTGGGAGAGAGCAGAAAGAAACAACTCTATAAAGGCTAAAAGGCACTTGATGCTTTCATGTCTCGCTAAAAAAGGAATGCAAACTGTTCTAATATGTTTGACTAAAACTAGCTGAGGCAACTTGTTCTATTCACAGTTTTGTGTTAACTGTAACATTGATTTACCTGACATTTCTCCTAGAGTTTAAATATACATAATTAAGTATCTGGAAACTACTGCAGTGTCAAGGCTTTGTAGTGAGTGATTCTATTCCTCTTCTGCCCCTTCCTCTCATTTCTTAAAGTGTGTGCCTCTGCACTGGGCACCAGTGCTGCAGCTGTAACAGGCTCTCCTGATCTGTTAGCTCTGGCTTTCTGTAATGTGAAAAATGTTGGGAAATTGTCGTGGAATCTTATGTGCCTGTAGCTTACCTGCTGTCTAGCTTTGTGCTTACATGTCCACCTTTTTCTCTCTTTCCTTTAAAATACCAAGCTACAAATTTGTTAGTAGAACTATACTACACAATCATCCCGGTTTTGGTTTTTTGTTTGTTTTAAATTTGTTTTTTGGTGGTTGGGGTTTTTTTTGAGACTTAGTATAATACTGCAAGCAATAGTCTCCTGTAGTTGGAACAGTTGGAGATAATCCTTCCTGATTTGCCATTTTGCTGGTCCTTATGCTATTCCCTGCAAGCTTAGTTGCTCATTTTGTCTCCTGATTAACTGCTAATAGACTTTTTCTTGTCATTAAACACTCTTGCCTTCTGTATACAATAGTAACCTCTGCCTTGCAATCTACTGCCATTGCAGCAAATCTGGTTATGTTGTTTCTTCACTAACAGCAATAGCTTAGTGAACCCTTGCCCTGTAGTATCATTCAGTAACCTTAACTGCTGTTTTTATGTGTTGAGTAGATTTTTGAGGGAAAGAATGAATGTTTATCGGGTTAATGCTTCATAAGAATAATCTGCAGCCTTTTGCCTTTAAAACCTCACATTAATTCCAGCTCTAATATAAATGGAAGTTAATTTATAAGTCTTAAATTTAAATTTAGTCATTAGGGCCTCTCGTAATCCAAGGAATGGCCTGCAGGCAAGCATGCCGCGCACTCACAGGAACCCTTATTCTAGGGGAGTTTAGGCCTGGAAATGGTCAATTCTAAAATGGTCAACTTGTAACTCGTGTATCTAGAAGCTCAGTCCAGTCCTGTGTTGAGTGGGAAAACCTGCAGGACAATCTGGATAAGACAGCAAATTCAGTGCCCCAATTAAGTTTGGTGGTGTGATAATACAAATCTAATTGGGGCTTAAGTGTGTATATTACAGAGGTTACGGTAGTGCATCAAAGCGTGAAGACTGTATTGTACACAAAGTGCTGTGTTAACACTGAGAAACAGCTTTCAATACATCTTAAACAATGCTTTTTGTTTTTCTCCTTAGATCAATGTTCGAGTTGTTACTATGGATGCAGAACTGGAGTTTGCCATCCAGCCAAACACTACAGGCAAACAGCTGTTTGATCAGGTCAGTGAAGGGTTGGTATGGGCTCTTGTTGTTCAAGCTTGGGGTACATCTCACACTATAATGTTTTCTTAAGACTAGATTCCAAACCTACCTCTCTCTTTTCTCTCCACCTTCCAATCAAAGGGCTCTAGTCTGAACTAAGATCTCTAAATTCCATCACAGTAAAAGAAAAAAGCAAAAATTCTTGCAGGTATGTTATTTTCCTGTGAAACCTGCCTTCCTAGCAATGTTGGGTGATATAAGGGATCCAAAATTTTTAGACAGCATAGGTAGCATGTAAAACTGCACTTCGTGCTTTGAAATGCAGCTTAGCTCTTATTTCTTTCTTAAATTCCAAAGTTGCAATGTTGTCCCTGTGCATAAAACCCTTCAGAATGAGGTCTTGAGGTGACTGACAAAAGTGTAGGCATAGCCGCGTGCATTCAGAAGCTGGGTTGGAGGTAGCCATTTGCCACAGGTGTTCGAATTTGCCAGACTACTGGGAAACCAGAGGAGTTTGTGATCTCCATGCAGCAGCTACAGCAGTGTACCTTGTGAGAAGCCCCTGTGCAGCAGGGTGGAGCAGAGACTTGTACAGCCTTCCTCTGGGGGTTCCCAGGGAAGTGACGGGCATGAGTAGCCAACGCTTTTGTCCCTTGCTGTTACTCTTTCTGCTACTGCATTAAAAATGCACAGGTCTGTTTGGAGATGGACCTACAAAGGTCAGATAAAGACAACTAAAATAAACAGAGAGCACTTTGTAAAACTTTTTTATTGTTTTCTTAAGTAGCTTGCTCTTACAAAACTGAAGCAAGGCCTAGATTTGAGCAGAAAAAAATACTGTTCTGGAATTAAAAAAAAAAAAAAAAAAAAAAAAAAACAACTAAGAATTGACTTCAGTTACAAGTACTAAGCTGTTCATGAAGTGTTACAGCAATCCTTTTGCACTTCTCCCCTTGTCCACTGCTGGCCTTGATAGCAAAGGGTCATTTAGCTCAGGGTAAGCAGAATTGGCTAAGCAATGTCCATTCCTTCGAAGTTTTTGTTGGCACAATCTCTTGTTTCAGTGAGTTAGCTAGAACTTGCTAGGCCTTATGGCAGCTGTGCAGTGAGAAGTACTTTTCCAAAAAACCCCAAACAAACCAACACCACCACCCACCCCACCCCACCCCCCCACCCCCCAAAAAAAACCCCCAAATGCCAACAAACAAAGAAAAAAATTATTAGTGAGTTCTTGGAGGGAATGAAAGGAGGAAATCAAATTATAATCGCTGCAGAACTTCACAGTACAAAATAGAGTACTACAAATTGTGTTGAGTATTAAATTGGATTCCTTTTGGTTATTACTGATGTGGGATAAACATTGAGTACTCGTTGAGTGGAACTTTGGTGAAGTGCATACAAAACCTGCATTTTTATGGAACCACCATTTGGTGTTTGACCTTTCATTCACTGCTGATTACCCTTGCATTGGGATGACTTTTTCCTCAGCCCCTTCCATGTTAACCCAAAATAGAGAACTCTGGTTTTGTGTCTAAGAGTACAAAAATCCACATCCCAGTTTTAAAAAAGCAGTGCCTTTAGACCAGACAGTACGAGTATGTCCTTTCCTATGTTCCTTATGGCAAGGATTCAATGAGGACTTTTTTGTCCTCCATGTATTCCCTAACATTTATATGTGTTAAGAGTTAGGGTCATCTGTCTGGCAGAAGAAACTACTTTCTTGACCTCCAGCAGAGAAGCACAAAATCCCGAGAACATGGAAAATGGCAGGATGCTTCAGGTCCAAGATAATTCTAGCTTGCTGTCTAGGTAGTTCTAGATTTCTGAAGACTTTTGTTGCAGCACTTATTGCACAGTTGGAATAAATTATCACCTCATGAAGATTTGCTCCTTACATCCTATGGCTCAGGTTTAAAACCTGTGACTGGAAATTCTTATTTGTAGTCCATTCCTTGTTGGAGTGCATTTCTGCATATCAAGAGAAGACTAAGGTGGAAGTGTGCAGCACAAAAACAGGGAAGGTAAAGACTGTATGTTCAGCTGCAGCTGTTCTGACATCCTCTCTTTGCTTCTGCTGTGCAAGCCTTTTGCTAGGCCCTTATCTTGGATGGAGTTTACACTCAGATAAAGCATATGAAGGCAACAGGTTTTTGCAGGTATGGGGAGTGGCCCAACTTGAACTGTAGAAGCACTGTAGAGGGGGAAGGGCATTTGAAGAAGCAGGCTATTTTTAAAAACCACAAGACAACCTGGCTGTCAGCTAGCAAAACTACTCTGGCAGTGCCCTTGTGCTTTAGGCTTTGCTAGTGTGTGTCCTGCACATAAGGTGGATTATAGCTCACTTTCTTTATAGAAAGGGAAAAATAGTGGAAACCTGTGACTATAGAGTTCAGCTCCGCTCAGGCCCGACCTGTGCAGAGTTTACCCCACAATGGTCCGAAGTGTCCCAGGAACCAACGCAGCAGCTCTGCAGCTGGCTGGAGTACCTCCCAGGCAGTCGTGTGCCATCCTGACCACGAGGAGAAGAAATTCAGATGGAGGCGAGCTGGCAGTTTCTGGGAGCAAATGCATTTCTGGGTGGAACAGGCAGATTTAAGATTAGCTGCTTCATGCATTTGCGGGTGGGGGAGGCATCTCCCATCTTGAATTTAGTGCCTTGGTTCTTAGTTGTTCCGTGTTTTGCTATGGAGGAAGTCTACAACCCATTTCCCAGAATTCAGAATAAAACATCAATGTCTTTGATCTTTGTATTGGAACTCAAATAGTCAAATTATGAAGTTTAGCTTAGTACTTTCTCCTTCCTTGCCTTTAGGTTTTGGGAAGAACTTGAGGGGTCAGAACTTTTGCAAGCTTTCTGACTTGATTTACAGAAAAAGTACTTTTTCTGTTGTAAGAGGCATTCAGAGATAATGACCAGATAACTGCTTGATTTATGCAACTCTATTTTAACAAAGTTGCAACACTTTTTTTTGTGCAACAGGAAGCACTATGCTCAGCATACCCCTGCTTTTCTGCTAGAGTGAGTAAAGCCTGGTTCAGACCCTTCTAAAAATACATCTAGCTGTTGGAAAAGTTGTCTGTTCTGTGGTGAAACAAGCCACTTTGGGGGAGGAGGGAAAAGGAATTGTAGTCAAGTAAAGGCTGAAGTACTTTCAGACCCCATCTCCTTTTAAAAAAAAAGTTGTGGAGTTTGGGGTTTTTCTGTTTGTTGGGCTGTGGGTTGTTTTTTAACATAAACTCTAGTTGTAACTAGTTACTTACGGCCCTGCTGAAGTAGAGCATATAAACTGTAGCCTACTGAATACACCCCACAATGTCTAGCTATGAAGATATCCCACTTCCTCAACTAGTAGGCACTGATCTCTTTATCTTTAAAAGTTATATTTGCTTAGTGACATTTTTCATACTACTATGCAATTTTTGTGGTCTGCTTATATCACTAAACCTTACAGATTGCCTGTTAGTCAACATCACACAAACAGTACTTCTCAGAGTGCTAATCAGAGTGGTGCATTTTTCCCTATCTCCCTTACCAGCCCCAGAAAGCTTTTGCTTCCAGCTACAGACTGCTGGCCTCTAGCTCACCAGCAAGAAAAATTGCGGGAAACTACAGCAAAAACTAATTAAGTATCCTAAAATCATTGTCTGTCTCAAATCTGCAGTTGGTGGTCTGTCGCTTGCCCTGTTTGTGTCTACTGGTTTCCCCAGAATTGTCTTCTAGGAACTGGGAGGGACAAGTAGCTTAGCCTATGCCATTGCTGTCATCTACTATGGCAGCTATATGTCTTTGTCAACGAGATGAAATTAAGAGATGCCAGATGAGAGGTTTAGGCTGTTTCCTGCACCCGCAGGTGATGTGGGACTTGAGAGGATACTGTGACTTCAAGTGAACAGTTACCTGCAATAACTTCTTTATTTGACCTTTCTGTTTCAGGTGGTTAAAACCATAGGTCTGCGAGAAGTGTGGTACTTTGGTCTTCAGTATGTGGACAACAAAGGATTCCAGACTTGGCTCAAGCTTGATAAAAAGGTAACAGACTTTGGGCTAATTGCTGAACAAAGGTTAAAGCTTAGATGATTTCTGATGTATTATTTGCTGCAGCTTTGTAAACTTTGTGCCTGTTGTTGACTGTTCCTTAATTCTCATAACTCCAGGATTATTTTTAGAGAGAGCTTGACCTTCATGGGAACTGTTTGCATGAGGTGTCGTATGGTGGAAGTTTGCCCTTTCTCTCCGTGTGAATTGTAGAAAGCTTTATAGCGTTTATCAGATGTACAACAGCAGCTTGATCTTGTACTTTGTTGAGTAGAAGCAGCTATTCTTGCTGTGACTGGAAGAACATCATGGTTAGTGAGGGTTTTAGTCTCTGCTTGTGCAGTATCAGTTGTTGCACTAATCAGAAAGATAGGTCAGTTCAAAGCTGGGCAGTTGTAACAGAGCACTGATGCCTCTGATGTGCTCTTTTTTGTGGACTTGCATTTCTTGCAAGGCTATGAACTGTTTTTCTTGATGGGGCAGCCGGTGGCTTACCTGTTTAACGACAGGGGGCTGTTCTCTCAAACGAATACAATACTTGGATGGGTTTGCCATCTCGTACAGCATGGAAAATCATTCTCCAGTGACCAAGGTTTGCTGTGCAAAAAAAAATTTCACTGGCTGCTTTGGAAAACGTAACGCATTTCCCCTGTGTTCTCATACCAGTAAGCAGCCAGAATTAAGGCATTCCAGTAATGAGTTGCCAGTCACTCGCCTCTGAAGGCAAATGCCCCTAATCCTTTTTTCTGAGTAAAAGCAGTGTATTCTGTTGTTTGCAACCCTGCTTAGTTGTGCTGTCACCTCTGTCCTCAGGTTTCCGCTCAAGAAATCAGAAAGGAGAATCCCCTCCAGTTCAAATTCCGTGCCAAGTTCTTCCCAGAGGATGTACCTGAAGAGCTGATCCAGGACATCACACAGAAGCTCTTCTTCCTGCAGGTGAAGGAAGGGATCCTCAGCGATGAGATCTACTGTCCTCCTGAAACAGCAGTACTTCTTGGCTCCTATGCTGTGCAGGCCAAATTTGGAGATTACAGCAAAGATGTGCACAAGCCTGGATACCTCAATTCAGAGCGTCTGATCCCCCAAAGGTGAAGGAGTTGGTCAATACAGTCTCCCATTTTATTTAGGGTGTTTTTTTTGTTGTTTGGCTTTCTTTTTAAAGTCAAGAATTTGCATCCTAGTTAAATATAAAGAGCTTCATTAAAAGCATGTTTGGTTTTTTCAATTGAACTGCATGCATTTGAGTTTTTTCCTTCGTTTCTTTCTTTCTGTCATATTAGAGTATGTTTTTATACTCTCTCCTTGGGTTGGTTAGGGAGAGGAAGTATACTTTTGAATTCAGCTTTTCTTTCCTGAACATTGCTGCCATGCTGGTAACTGGCAGTATGAACGTCTCCTCTTTAAGAAAAGAGCAGCATTCAGTCTAGATATGTCATCCCTGGAGAAGGCTGGGTTGTGTGTCCTTGTAGTCCTAAAAAGCTTGTATCTGGAAAGCATGTCTTGAGGTTACGTAGTCCCCCGTACAGGGTAAGTTTCTGTTATCAGAGAAATGGCTTCTGTTTATGCGTCCTGATGACACTCTGCAGCAGTGTCTAATTCCAGGAATGACAGCAGCTTTTGCTTTGCTTTAACCTGCTGGTGTCTACAGAGTATATGTGATTTTTTGTGGGTGTGGGTTTTTGTTTTTTTTTTTGTTTTGTTTGTTTTTTTAAAGTGTCCTACTTATGCCTCTCATGTCTCTGGTCGGTGACCACAATGGCTTTGCAGAAGGTTTTTGTTCATTCTGTAATGCTCTGATTCACAGACTTTGGGCTGAGTAGGATCTTCCTTTTAATTTCAGTAAGACTTCACGGGTGGGACTAATATTTCAGTAAGACTATAGCAAAACTCGGCATCAATGGATATGGCAGAACATAAAGCCAATTTTGCTAATTTGCCTTTCTTTGTATAGGGTGATGGACCAGCATAAACTCTCCAGAGAGCAGTGGGAAGAACGGATCCAGGTGTGGCATGCTGAACACAGTGGCATGCTCAAGTAAGTGTTTTGTATTGCTCCTTAGGCTGGTCATTTCGTTGCTGGTTCGTTACCTTAAGCTTGCAGTTCCACAACATGATTTTGAAATAAGACTCCCAAGAGTTGCCTGTGTAGGGAACTCTTGGTGTATATTTTCTGGACCAGCATTGAATCACATAGTAAAACTTGGTAGGATATTTGCAGTGGTGCTGAAAAGATGTCTGGGATGGCTTTCTGAAGATCCTGGACCCATGTACGGTGTATCAGTGATGACTTTGAGTGGGAAAAAAAGTGAAGGTGTATGTCTAACCTGGAAGCATTTGCACTGGCAGGTGCAGAAGGTTGAGATCCTGTACCTTTCCTATTGTATCTTGAGACGAGGATGAATGCTGAAAGAGATGAATGTGGCTAATTTTCTGTCCAGAAATATTAAGGTTTGGTAAATGGGAGTGCTCTGTGTGTGTGTGTTTTCATAGGTGTAATATCATAACTTCTAAAGTGAATCCCATTCAGTTTTTAACTCCTGTTTGATGTGTGAGTTTAGGAGGAGTTATGTGTTTCTTCCAAGGGTTTTGTGCTTTCTGAAATAGTCAGATAAACGGGGGGCTGACATCTGCTTTGCTTCCTGTCTCAACCAGAGAGAATGCCATGCTGGAATACCTGAAGATTGCTCAAGACCTGGAGATGTACGGAATCAACTATTTTGAAATCAAGAATAAGAAAGGAACTGACCTTTGGCTGGGGGTTGATGCCTTGGGACTCAACATCTATGAAAAGGATGATAAGTAAGGCCTTTGTTTTCACCTCTGATCTCACAGAGCGAGGGCTGCTGTGGGAACCAAGGGGCATTTCTCATTTACAGTATCAGGGCAAAGTTTAGAGCTTGCTCCTGTTTCTGTTCTGGATCAGTAGGTGAAGCTGTGCTAGGAAATGAGCTTTCACATCATTTATGCTTTCTTGACTTTCCTGACCTTTGTAGCCTTACATGCTAATGCTTCCTACATATAAAAAGAGATGTCAGTTGTACAATGCCACCTGGTAAACAGTGCACAGTTGTAGAGCTGAACCCTGAACTCAGGAGTTTACCAAGCTTTTCCTTGACTGAGGTGCCAGTTATGCCAGCAGTGGGTACAATACGAGAACCTCGAGAGGCTAACATAGATGCAGAGTGTTTGGACATCTAAGGCTGTTCTTATACTGAAGTTAATGGCAGATATGTATACAACTACCTGGGTTTGAAAAAAGACAAATAGCCACAAACCCAAAGCTGGGTAACACTCAGAATCCAGGGAAGCGTTAACCTAGATAGTTACTGGGAGCAAGGAATGAAATGAGGTCTCACTGAGGTATGCATAGTTTTAATCAGCCCTTTTGGTAAAGGCAGAACCTTTATTAATGGGATAAGAGGTGGGAAATGATAGACTACATCTATAAATAAACACAAAAGGAAGGTGAGAACAGCTGTGTCTAAGCCTGCTAAGTCTCTTCTAATACTTCACAACTGAAGGATTGAAGGGAAGTTAAAACTGACATTTTTTTAGATAAAGGATTGGTCTAGACTTTTCTGTTGTTTGGTCATTGTGTCCCTGCCCCCCGTCCAAGTATTGGTTTCATGTCACTAATCTATAACAGACTACCATTGTAATACAGAAGGGATTTCACCTGTCCTACATCTTTGCCTCCAAAAAGCTTTGAATGCAACCCAAGTATTAATTGGAACTCTCTGGAGCTTCTGTTAAGATGGCAAAGAGAAATGCAGTCACTTCTGCAATGCTAATATGTGCTGTCACCCAGAAAGCAAGGAGTGTCACTTGAAAGAAAAGTAGTTTCGCTCATGTAATACTTTAGTCTTGAATGACTAGTCTTGCTATGTAACCATGGTCACACAAACAGGTTTTTCAAGCTGCAGAAGCAGACAGAATATAGCCCTGAACTGCAAAGAGCTATCAAGAGCATTTGCAAAACAAATACAGTGCTGGAATAAACTGCTTATTTCTACTGTAGTTCTTGCTACTATGTAATTAAGTCTTTTGAGCAGATATGGGGGCTAAGAAAATAGTAATGTGTACCTCACCTCTGGTTTGTATGTGCAAAATTTGGGGACTGGGGCAAAGGTGAAAAAGCAAAGATTCATTGTTGAAGTTCAGCCTGAGGAAAATGAGACCGTGCTATAGGGGTGTGAGCCTCTGTACTGCATTTTATGTCAGCGTCACAGTTCTAGGTGTTTTCAAGCTTTTTTTTTTTCTGCATTAAAGAGGTGAATCTGCAATAGAACTTATTAATAAGTGAATTTAGTTGTCTGCCATACTGTATTGTCTAGAGTTGAAACACTTAATATGACTGAGACTGGAGTAATTAGTTAATTGTAGTCTAATCAAATAATTTTCTTTACAGTTCTTAATGTTACATACAGTGTTGCATAACCTTGCAGTTAAGTTAAAGGTTAGGGAATGGTAAGCTCTGAAGAGGATGTATTTTATTCTTGATGTCCGATTTTAAATGAGGCAGGTTTGGGGTTTTTTGTGTGCTTGGGCCCAATGAAATAGCTATGTAGTAGCTTTCCATCTCTGTGATGAGTCAAATTTCTCCAAAATTGTCAGCTTTTTTCCTTAACCAATGAGCTCCATAGAAAGGATTCTTACAGAGCTCAAGTGGTTCAGTGATGATAGATGTTTCTCTCAGTGCTGAACATTATATACTCATGTCTTCAAATATCTGCGAGAAATAATTGTTGGCACTTCAGCGTATGCCAGACACACACGTATTGGATGGGTTAGATAATAACGAGAGGGGAAACAAAAGACAAGAAATCTGCTTCTGTCAGTTGTGTTTGTGCCTGCCCAGTACTTTCGAAGGGAAGGCAGGATGGAGGTAGCTGGGCTAGCTGTAACACAGCAGGGTAGACCTTTTGTGGGTGCTAGAAGGTGTGTGGAGCAGCTGAGTTACTTCGGCTTATGCCTCCCATGATGTATGAGGAGCTCCCAGGAAGCACAGCCCATATGCCTAAAGTTTGCATGTTGCAGATTTCAGGCCCTGATTTAAAAGAAATGAACTTAAAGCAGCAGTTTGGTAAGCTGAGTGTGTGGCTTCGGTAGAGACCATCCCTATTGCGTAGTCACAGGTCAGTAGGGTGGCTGACCAGGATGAGACGAGACTCTATAAGGGAGGTGACTGGGCTTCTTTTCCAGCTGTGGGGTTTTGGTTCAACTACTGTCTTCTCTCTGTTGGGAGTTGGAAGTGTTGTGTCCCACTGAGTCTGTGTGTTAGAAGCAATGTGGGGGGAAAAAAGTTAATTGCATCATGTCTTAAAACTATTTCTCTTCTTTCCAGACTGACTCCAAAGATTGGGTTCCCCTGGAGCGAAATCAGAAATATCTCTTTCAATGACAAGAAGTTTGTTATAAAGCCTATTGACAAGAAGGCACCAGTAAGTATAACTAGAATATATTCCTGGATACTGCATATGAACAACTAATACTGTTTCATCTCAAAATAAAGTAGTCTTTGGACAGGAGAAAGCTGCAGACATCAGATGCAAAATGAGTCTCAGTATTTAAGGTGTATTTAGAGTTGTCTGCTTTTCTGTGCAGTATAAGTAAAGGGTTTGTGCCAGTATCTTAACATACAGAAAGACAAGGATTTGACAACTGCAGTGTCTCTTTTTTTTTTTCTTCCCCTTCCCTTTTTCCTAGAAAACTATGTAGCCCTATGCTTAAATCTGAGATTCTTTGCTAGTTCTGTGAGTCTTTGTGTAGCCAGATTATGCTGAGACCAGTCCTCTCCCCATTTATCTCAGTGCCTGGAAGCTGGTAGGTAACTTTTTGTTGTCCATTAAAAAAAAAAAAAAAACGCCCCACAAAAATCATTCTAATACTACTGCAAAACCACATAGATACATATGGTTTTGCATCTTAATGCTCACTTCTACGCTACTGAAAGAGTAAAAGTCAGTTAAGGACCATGGCGTTCATGGAACTTCTTGAATACTGGGATAAATGGCAGAGATGTGATTTCTGTGGAGAACTGAAATGTAGCTACCTGTGAATGTTGCTTTTCAATACTTACAAACATGTTTTCAGAGTTATTTTAGTGAAGAACTAGCAACTTACTTTGACCTGTTGAGAGCATAGTGGAATAACTGGTATAGGTGGATCTCATTCTGTCACTCTTGTGAAACTATTGGAATAGTTGAGAAAGGCCTCGTCTTCTCTTCCCCCACCCCAGTACTTGGCCTTGGTGGGTAAATACAGCCCTGAGAAATAATAAGCAGTTTGGATTTGGCAAAGGGTGATTGCTTATAAATCTCTTTAACAGGAAAAGGTCCTCCCAGTAATTTAAAGGATGCTGGTGCACAGTGTGCTGATGCACAGTGTGTTGCAGATAACAGCCTGGGGTTTGGTGGGGAGAAGAGTTTCTTTCTGTCATGTTAGTGAAAGCCAGCAAAACTCCTCAGAGACGGAAAGCTGGTCTGTCAGGCATGCTTTTCTCAATAGTAGAAGAGCCTCTTGGATATGTTGTACACATTATGAAATATTAATCTCCTGTTTATGGATCACAGCTTTCCATCCCATTCCCAACAGTAAATCTGACTGAATTTGAAATGGGAGACTTGCAAGAGGCTGACACAGAAAGGTGTTAACATTGAAAAACTCAGTGATGTTTCCTGTCTCTGTGTCAGTTGTCCTTGTCCCTCTGGGTGGTGGTCTCTTTCATGCTGTGCCTGAAAGAAGAATTTATCTGGGTGCTAATTCTGAGCATTCAGGAAGTTGTCTGGGTCTTTTCATGTGCTTGTGTCTCCTTTTTAAAAGCCAAGTGTTATAACTACTGCAAAACATTCAGTCCACCCAAGATGCGATTGCAAGTTGCCCTTTAATTTGGAGGATTCTACGTGTCGGTGTTTAAATGGACACTAATGCAATGGGTAGAGTCCTGTGGCACCTTGGCCAGAATAAACTTTCTGCCTACATACTCCAACATCTTCAGCACATGACCTTTAAAATATCGAGCTGTGAAGCTCCCAGTTGTGTGAGACCAGGGGGAAGCTGGGGATTAGAAAAAAAAAGGGGATTCTTTTGTGTTTTCATGTGAATGTTATGGCCTTAAATGAGAAAATGCAACCACAGTCCATGCCTTGGGTATATACTTCCATGTGAATGAACTTGCCTCAGGATAGGACCTGTTTATCACAATTTACACAAAATGTTTTTAAAATTACTTGTCAGAAGCAGGAGGTCGGATGAACAGGTACAGTTAGCAGTGTCGGACCTGTGCAGCTCAGAACGGCTCTGGCATGATTTGGTGGGGGAACAGGACTTGCTGCGCTGACAGCCTTGTTTGTGGTCAGTATGGGAATTAGGAAAACACCTTGAAGAAAACGAGGCTTTCTCAGCATTTTCGTGTTCATCTTAACAGTACGTGGAGAGCTTTTCATCGCTTCTAGTGTGACTTCTGGTTTCCCCAGAGATGGCCACAACTTGTGCTTCTGACCTCAGGCTGTTAAAAAAATTATCTCTGCTGCCATGCAAGTGTAGAGCCTGTGTGCCCCTTCTCACTTCCACCTCTCCCTAAGTGAGGTGGTCCATAGGAGAGTGAGTGTAAGGAATGGGTACTGGTTTATGGTGGCAGCTTGCCTACGGCTCATATCACAGTCCGCAAAAAAGGCACAAAGTTGCAGTTTGCTCACTGTGTAAGTTCAGACTACACTGTAAACACGTGTGGTTGTGGACTCAGGAAAAATCACCAGGCAGGTAATGAACTTGGTCCTCAGTATCCCCTTCTTAGCAGATCTACTTCTAGAAGATCCAGTCTGGTGTGTAGTTTCTGTAAAAGCCTGGTTATAATAAGAAAGCTGGGGTTCTTTTTGCTGAACCAGAAATTTTAGAATATCTTTTATTTTCTTTACTGCCTGCGACCCAATATTCCAAATAGCCCCTATGTTTGGTGGTTCAAGGGGGGGGGGGGGAAAGCTTTCATTTGACACTCTTTTAATGGCCTAGGAAATGCCACGGAGAGGAAAGAATGATACTGGAAGGTGTTTCTTCTCTTTCTCTGAAAAAACACAGATGATGCCTTGAATATTGATTTAAATAGATCAGAGAATTCTACAAAGTTACTTTAATAGTCTGCCATACATTCATGCTTTATCTTTCAGTCACAAGCCCATGCAAATTGAAAAATTAATTACTTAGTCCTAGAGGTCTACGAGTTGCCCAGATGGTTACCTGCAACCCAGAATCTTCTGCAGCATTTCCAAACTCCGCAGTCTCCTTTAAATGGAGATTGTTCATTTTCTCTAAAAGATACTTCTAATAAAAGAGTAACTTGTCAATTCTTTGTAGAGTTTAACTGGAGAATATAAGTAACAACTGTTTTGGCTTGAGATGATATTGGCAGCCCCTGCTGCTATATTTAAGTGGCCTGTGTGTATGTCTTGGTTACAGTGAAATTAGGGGCGAGATGATCTGTCAGCAGTTAGCATGCTTGGAAACCTGACTGTGTGGTGCCTGTCTTCTAGGACTTTGTGTTTTACGCCCCTCGTCTGAGAATTAACAAGAGGATCCTGCAGCTCTGCATGGGTAACCACGAGCTGTACATGCGGCGCAGGAAGCCCGACACCATCGAGGTGCAGCAGATGAAAGCCCAGGCCCGGGAGGAAAAGCACCAGAAACAACTGGAAAGGTGAGCTTGGACATGGACAGCGGAGATGAAGCGGCAGAGATAAACGACACCAAACTGCCAGGGTTCAACCAGCAGCTGTACGTGCAGGGCAGCGGTCAGTGACGTGGGTTTCACTCAAGCAAGGCTGCGAGCTGTGCCACGTTCACGAGGCACGTGTGGCCCTGGAGCTCTGGCTTACGGGGGTGAGCTCGGGCTATCCTGCAGCTGGACTGTGAGCGTTACTGTTCTTGCTTGGACCTGTGACCCTGTGGTCTGCTGTCCTGGTGGCAGTCTTGAGAGCTGCAGGGAAATGTGGAGGTGGGGGCACAGTGGGCTCCTGTGTGGGGCACACACCTGAAGAGGGGTTCTCCTGACTCTGGAGTGTTAGGACCTCATTTATCTCTTGCACCATGGGATGGCTGGGAGTAAGGGGGAAACCTTCACAGGGAGCATGCGTGAAGAGAGAAGAGGGGACTGGGAGACCTTTCACAGGCAAGGGAAAAGGATAAGCAATCCCACTGGCCTTCTACCACTGGCTGCAGGTTGCTCATGATTCAAGAAATAATGTTGCTTTTCTCCTGTATTTGTGGCTTGTTTGTCTTCATTCCCTCAGTGCTCTTGTTTTTACACCACCTTGAATTTCCCATGATGGAAGTAACAAAGTTAGATCTCTGCTGTGCAGTACAGAGTCCTGGCTTTCTCTCTCTGCATCTAGTAGCTATTTGGCATTCTAAATTTCTGCAGCGGGCAAGAATAATAGAAATGTTTTTATGAAATGTGATATCCGAAACCGAGCAAAACTGTTGACGTGGTGAAGGAGCAGGCGATAGGTATTTCTGTCTTCTGGTTCTTGCTGTGTGGCTGTCACTTCCCACTGAGCTGCCTGGAGAGCTGCCCAGCCAACTTTCTTGCCTGGCTGTAGCTTAGGTCTGACATGAGCTTCAAGTATGAAATCTGTTTCTAACAGGCAACAACTAGAAAATGAGAAGAAGAAGAGGGAGACAATTGAGAAGGAGAAAGAGCAAATGTTGAGGGAGAAGGAGGAGCTGCTGGTGAGGCTACAAGAGTATGAGATGAAGACTCAGAAAGCAGAGAAAGGTGAAGTACTTGTACTGGCTGACCAGACCATGTGTATTCTGCTCCACGGAACTGTTACACGGGTTGCTGCCTACACCTAGCCTGGATCTGGTGACACTGGGATCTCTTGGCAAGGCTTGCCAATATCTGCCTTTATGGATAAATATACACATGTGCTCATACTGCCAAGATCATCCAAAGTATGAAAGTAGCATAATATCTGCTGATTGTATTTAGGAACTGGAAGGCATGAACTCTGTTTTCCCCTGTTGCCAAGATGGTTTAAGTAGTACAGCCTCTTCCATCAGAGAGCTGTTCAGCTCTCAAGTACTTTTTACTTAACTCCTAACAGAAAAAAGTACTTTGGGAACAAGTCTTCCCAGTGAAACAGAGGCTTCTGTTTCAGTGTAGATGAGCAGATTTGAGACGGCAACATCAGGTCCTTGCAGTAAACTGTCAGTGAAAGGCAGCAGGATTGTGTCAGTGCTACAGGCTTCAGTGCAAGTTTCTTTCAGAAGTTTTAATTATAACGTGCAGTTGACTACTTCTGAATTCAGTTAATTGAATCATTATGCAAATAATTACTTTGAGGTGCACAGTGAAGGGATATTGCAAGCTGGAGTAAAGTGTTTGTCATGATTTCTGCAGTTACCTAAGAGACTGTCTGTAGTCCCTTCACTTTGACCAGGCTTGTGGACCAACCACATTGATCCATCTTTTTCTAGAGCTCTCAGCTCAGATCCAAAGAGCCATTCAGCTGGAGGAGGAAAGGAAACGAGCCCAGGAGGAAGCAGAACGCTTGGAAGCTGATCGTTTGGCTGCTCTGCAGGCCAAGGAAGAGCTGGAGAGACAAACTATGGACCAGATGAAGAGCCAGGAACAGCTGGTAAGACCCAGTCATTTTGAGGATAAGGTATAGAGGCATGTTACTATGAGTAAGGCAACAACTTGTTTCTGGGGAAAAATACGGTGCAGTGAAGTACTAGACCGTGTTGTAGCATTAGTGCGACGCTGGTTTCTATCGTGAGCAATCTACTGTTTTGTTCATAATTTCTGGTTCAGCCTTTATTGTAGTGTAACACTTGCGTCTTTTCTCAGTCAGCAGTGTTTTGTTGTTGTTTGATTTTTTTTGTTTGTTTAAGAGTTCTTATAATTCTAGTTCTACTATTCAACAGGCTACAGAGCTTGCAGAGTATACAGCCAAGATTGCGCTGCTTGAAGAGGCAAGGAGGCGTAAAGAGAGTGAGGTTGAAGAGTGGCAAATCAGAGTGAGTATCTGCTTTACAATGTTGCTCTGAAGCTCCACACTTGAGCACAACACTTGCCAGTCTTGAGCAGAGTGTGCTGTTGTCAGTGGTTTCCTAGTACCTGGGTCAGGAGAGTTTAATAATTTGATGCACTAAACCCAAAAGTAAACCATGCAAGGCCTGAAGGGCCTGGTGCTCCTGGTGCCCTCTAACTGGCACTGCAGACCGTGTGGGAGGGCAGAACCACAGAAGTGGTGAGAAAGCTGACTGCCTAGTGTGTAACTGCATTAAAAATGCCAACCCAGGAACCTAAGTTCTTGCTCTGTGGAACCCATATCTACAGTCTACAGCTCTTCAAATGGGGAGAACAGGATAAAGGTAACTGTAGCTTTCCACAGAACTAATTTTCCTAGACTGTTTTATTGGAAGAAGATTGTTTGTTCTGATCCCCTGCACATTACACAGTGGATGATGATAGCATCACCAGCCAAAAAAAAAAATAAAAAAATGATTGTTCTGTGTAAGACAGTACTGTGTTACAGTCAGCTGCAGGGATTTAATTCCCTCTTTCCTGCTTTTCACAGTAAATTGAAAAAACTGGGAATATAAGCATTAAAGCATTCATTAAGCTGGTTTAAAGCAAGAAATGCATTTAAAATATTTTTCACTCTGCCCAAAGGCCAAGGAAGCCCAGGAGGATCTGGTAAAGACAAAGGAGGAGCTACACCTTGTAATGACTGCTCCACCTCCACCTCCACCACCTGTCTACGAGCCACTGAACTACCATGTCCACGATAACTTGCAAGATGAAGGATCCGAGTACTCTGCCTACAGTGCAGAGTTCTCCAGTGAGGGGATCAGGAATGACCGTAACGAGGAGAAACGCATTACTGAAGCAGAAAAGAATGAACGTGTACAGATGCAACTGAGGGTAAGACAATGTTTGGATGAGGCAGAGTAATTGAAATAATCATTCCTGGAAAATAGATAATTTAACCACTTGGTTAAGCACACAATGCATGATAGTTTCTCTTCATTTACAGTTCTTATAGGCAGTTTGAATTAAAGACAAGGTATATAAAGATTACTGTCATTGCTCAGGCTTTGAGATTACTTACATTATCCATACTGTTTATGGAAAGCATATGTTTTACCCATATCACTGGGTCCAGTCATCTGACAACTGTCAGCTCTCGCCAAAGAATATTACTGCTATGAGCTGAAACTTAATGTTCTTTATGTTGCAGGCACTGACAGATGAGCTGGCCCAGGCTAGAGATGAAAATAAGAGGACCCACAATGACATCATCCACTCAGAGAACATGCGACAGGGACGTGACAAGTACAAGACGCTGCGGCAGATCCGGCAAGGCAACACCAAGCAAAGAATTGATGAGTTTGAGGCGATGTAATGATGCTTGTACCAAGAAGGCAGGACTGTGGGAAAGGCAGATCTTAAAGCTGTGTTCTTGTTTTGTTTTGGTTTTTTGTTTGTTTTGGTTTTTTTTAAATTGTGGTTGGGTTTTGTTTTCTTCCCTGAGGAGGGGTCACTGTATGACACTTAACAAATGTTCTCTAAACCCAGAGGTGTTTGAATCTCCCTTTTATTTCATACCTTCTATTAAATTTGGTACAGTTCAAAACTCATCATACCACTGATCCTGGAAGCTGCTCATGCCTTTGCTTAGTGCCAAAAGGCCTTAAGTCACATCTCTCTTTAAGCAAGATAAATTTTCATAGGCCGTGCTTCTATTTGAAGATATGTGCCCTGTGCAGATGCTGGATTCAGCTTGGTCTAAAAATAAGCAACTGTGGGTGAATTTTGTGCCATATATCTTTGTGTTATTAGCTACAGCATAGTCTCCAACAGCCGAGTAGAAGTCAGGATTTGCAAGCACCTGTATGTGTGTGTGTACATGGATGCATGTCTGTCTGTAAACCCTGGGTTTTTCCCTGTGGTCCTGATGCCCAGGTCCTGTCTGTCCCCCAGCCCCACCATGCACACAGAAGAACTGACAGCACCTCAGAACTACTTAGTGTAGAAGTCAGGCTTTTTCTGGTTGCTGCTCTCAGCTGGAGAAGTACTGCAGTGATGGCTCAGAGACAATGATACCCTCCTCGAGTAAAAGCTAGGCAAGTACTCTGTTGGAATCTCATACACTACTGTGTTTGCATTCCAGCTTCATTACTGATCAGTTATAGTGAAGTATTTATATATATATGTGTGTGTAAAACTTGCAGTACATGGATTGCAATACTAGTTTAAAGGGAAATAGTTTTGCTCTGTATATTTTGTTACTTTTCAGATTTAATAAGACTTGCATCTGTAAAAATGTCTAAACAACACTGTAGTCTGATACAGTGCAGCTGATTATTTGTAAAGATCATTTTTTTACTTAATGAAAACTGTTATATGTACACCTGATCCAATATATACAATTTTACTGCACCTATTTTTCTAACAAATTTTCTAATTTTTTTAAATGTTTGCTTTAAAGTTTCAGACTCCAAAGATGAAGGGACTGCTTGTTTATATCACAGTTGTATTCTCTCTAGTGGAGAGCATTTCTGTGACCATTCCTTCCCCTATAATCTCCCCCTTTCCTTGAAAATCTGTTAGAAAGTGAGATACAGTATGTTGTCAGCTCTTCTCTTCCATTTACAACATCTATGCTGCTTTATACTTGACTTGAATCTTGTGTGGTGTTTTTTTTTATTGGCAGCAGCAAACATCTAAATAAAAGATCTGCAAAGTAACAAAGGACTTGGACTCAGGTGTTTCTTGTGTGGGGTGTATTTTGTGTAAGGTGTGCTACTGTTCTTTTAGTTCCTGAGCTGAGCACGTGAATCCCTGTGACTTTTAACTCTGAAGCCCTTAAAAGCCTCATTGACCTGGAAAGGAAGAAAGGAGAATACTTGCTGTAATGACTAGAGGTATGTAACAGCAGCACTACTTACAGTTGTATATATTAAAGATTCTGCTGAACATAACACTACATCTGGGGCAAATTGAACTGACGCAGTAGCCGGGCCTTAAGCTTGCATCCCCACCAGTTCACGTGAACAAATAACCTTAGCTAAATTATTGTCCTGTGCTGTATATTATATGCATCAGACTTGTTAATACTGTCTTACATTGGCAACTGATAAGAACAATGAATTTCCTACAGCTACACTTGTTCTATTAGCTGTCGCCCCACACTCCTACTGAGGGAGAACTTAATGTTTAATTGGTTTTTAAGCACCATGATACAGCGCATGCTTGAGAGGCATATAGCCACAGGCCAAAGCTTTTTAGGGTCATGCAAAATAATAGTGGCACTGTAGATGGTTCTGAAGCAGAGGTGTTAGCAACACCCATCTGCAGCAAGCAGTTAAAGATAAGCTAGTTCTTGGTTCTCTCTGAACATTTGTAAAATGTCAAGCTCAGAGTGAAAGCATGTAACATTAAGGTGACAGGTATTTTCTCTAAGAAGTATTCCTATCTGTGATTTAATTAATTACAGTTCTGCTATGCCCAGAAATGGAAAACTGCATATCATCTGGCTACTGTTGCCTTGTCAGCATAATGTATTTAAAATAGTTAGTCAGCCCTGAGGAAACAATACTAACCTTATACTCCAGCTAGAGACACATAACAGAGCCTGAATTTTTGGTGAAGTAAAACCCTCAGAACATCACATGCTGTCAAATGGATAACTCTTCCCAAAAAGCTGGAGTAGGTACTGTTGCAGTGCACCTTTTCCCCAGACCTGAAAGGTATGTGGCACTAGAATACAAAACATCACATGTGGGAAAGGAAAAGTTGTTGCGTGGTAATCTCTTATGATTTAAAGTTTTCCTTATTTGAATGCAGTATGAGTGTGAAGTCCATCCACATGTTTGGGCTGCAGAGCACTTCCTGCCATTGGACCACAGACTGAGAAACAAGGTCTGTAGAGTCAAAAAATTCCTCTGCAAGAAAGCAGAAGTCACAGTTACTTTTCACTTGGCCTTACCCAGCCTCCGGCCCAGCTGACGAGGTAATAACCACACTGCTTCTCCCACTTCTACAGCAATTTCAGCTGTTCTGTAACTCCCAAGGCATTAATTGCAATAAATTGTAGCTATACTTTTGAAGCATTATTTATGACCTGCTAAACTAGGATCACTCTCTGAAGAACTCAGCCTACAGCAAAGAAAAAGTTTTTGGTTGTATGACTAAAAGCAGTGGAGCAAGTGTGCAACTAATAATGCCATTCTGCTATTAAGTCCACTGCTTCAGTTCATCTCCAGTGACTTTAATGCATTACTGGGCTTAGGGCTTGGATAGTCGTCTTCACTCAGAAGCAGGTAGTTCCCACTCTAGCAGAAAGGAAAATGCTGGGAAGGACACTCAAAAGAAGTTTGCGAGGAAGCCTGCACAGCATTGAGTTACTACTAGTGGTAATACTCTAAAGTGCATGTTGATACTATAACAAAGTGACTGAGCCTCAGTCTTTTTGAGCCTTTCATCTCAAATACTGAAATCAAAGCACTCACTCTCTGGGAGGACAGGGGTGAGAGACTCCACTGAGCAGTGTTCAAGTGACAATGCTTCCCTACTCAACTACCAGTTAAATGGGCCTCTTCAGTGAGCAGAGGCTTTCTCGAGTATTTCCTCAGTCTTGAGAGAGAAAGCTCGCTCTTCTGTCACAGAGCGCAAAACTCAGATGTGCAATAGCCTCTTCTGAGCAAGTTTCTCTATCTCCCACCGATTGGACCAATTTGTAGATGTAAAATAATAAGCACAAACAAAAGCAAGGCTGGAGTCTACTAGAAATTATTTCTCATGCTTCCTTTTGATGAGATAGTAGTTGAAATTAGCCACTTCATAGAAAACAACTCAAGGAACAAGTCTTGAAAAACAGATATGGAGCTCTAGATGAGTTAAGTCCACCCAACTTTTCTGTGCCTATCTTAGCATGGCCAGGCTCTGACACTAAAAGTTACCATGCTAACAAATGGTTTTTCCTGAAAATTCCTACTGACAGCCTTGAGCTTCTGCACAGACGTGAACTAAAACACGTGCATTGGTTCTTGCAGGATCAAAGCCCAAGACTGCCAAGTTGCTTTAGGACAGGGGCTGGGGCTGCAAGTGTAGGCACATGATAGCAGGTAATAAATAGCACAGTGTAAATAATATTATTTTGAATGTAAACTAAGTGAACTTTTTCCCAAATTACCTTCAATTTTTAGTGATAACTTACTTGCACCAAGCTTGGCTCCTCCTAGGAAATGATCACTTGAGCTGAAAGTTGACTGGTCCCAGACAGTCAAGTGTAGACATGATTGCTGTAGCTGGGCTGGGGTCACACTATCAAAGACAAACAAGTGCTTCCACTGGGGACAGGCTTCTTTCTTCAAGACAGGAGACTTTTGCTTTACCTCTGCTTGGTCTGGAAGGATAAGACAACTTCCCCAAAACAACAAGAGTTCAGCAAGGTTACTGACTTATCCGGAAAATGGAACATTTGCAATAATCAACTAGGGCCCTTTGGTTTGCCTTAAATAGCAAAAAGTTCAGCTTAAGTACAAGGTAGAACATGGTACTAGTGTGTTTATTTTGGGACTTGCTCCTTTTCCTGTCTGCCTTCAGTGTGAGTGCAAGTCGGCTTTTCTGGTCTGCGTTTCCTTTGCTGTCACTGACTGCTGAAGGAGTCTTTGCTCCCCCTTCTGATATCCAATGCTGCCTGAAACCTGCCTTTCAGTAGGATGAAATGCTCACCCATTTCACTGAAGACAGTGAAACAGCTTTATGAGATGTTGTCAGTGTACCCCAGTATGATACTTCCAATGGCATCTGATGCCTGACAGAAGTGTAAAATGATCCTGCATACAGACTACTCAGTGCATTGAAGAAAAACTCAGCCCCTCCTCTTATAAAATATCTAGAATAGAAAGGATAGAAGTTTCCTTTTCAGTGTATCCAAAGCTATATTTAATTCTGCAAAGGCACAGCTGAAAATAGGAACAGAAATACTATCTTGATTTGGACTTTTATTTTTCTTCTCCTCATATGTAAAAACAGATACTTACACCAGTGAACTCTAAATTTTCATGACATTGGTAAATTCTGAAGTTCCATTCAGGACCCAAAGAGCAGGTGGGACCCACACTGCCCTGGTGAGTGCTGCTGTTGTGCAGACACCCAAATGTCACATTTACAAGGAAGTCTGACTGAGAGTGTGGACAACACCACTTTCACATGCCAGTCTCCTGATGAAAACATGTTAATACATACATTTGACCAGAGTGCGTGTGGCACTTTCTATTTGAAGTGTTAGGTCTCATACATACCTTTTAATAAATGAGTTTGGCTTTCCAGCAGATCTCAGCATGGGCAAGTTCTTGGCCCCAACTATCATAACCTGAAGCTGGCAGTTGGGAACTCCTTGGTCTTTATTTCCTGAAACATGAGCATTTATCACATGAAATAACCAGTTAGCTCAGCTAGATAAGTTAGATGGCTTAAGATGCTGCTATAAGTAAGAAAAAGCCTAAGCAGTGCTACTGGGATAAGGACTCATAGTGCTATATTGGAATCATCTGAAAGACTTTAACTTGCTCGTACAGTGTATGATTCACACACGCAAAAAAGCAAGCAATGAGTAGCAGGTTGTTTTGTGACTCCTGTTCCAAAGACAGAGGTTTCTGTTATATTTACGAAAAGTAAACACTGGGCAGTACCCACAGAAGCCTTTCTCTGCAACAAAGCCAGAAGCAGGAGAAACAGCCAAACTTACGGTATGATAATGCTCCTCTGTTACAGCTCTAGTTACAGAGCAGAGACCCAATACACAGGTGTGTATAGGGAGGAAAAATGGAAGAAAGCAAGCTGGTAACTTTGGGGTCATTTGGAAAAGAAAAGGCAATCAAATTAACCTAACAGCTAATTAGATCTTCCTATTGGTCTCTACCTGTTGCTCTGGTCCTGACACAGCATTACCAGAGCTCTGAACCTCTGTGTACCTCACTATGGTCTAGGCAGGTAAGGAAAATGAGGCTGTCCTATCCCTCCCCCCCAAAGTGTTTATTTTACTCCGCCAGCAAGTGCTTGCTCTAACACACTACAGCAGTACTTAAGGTAACTTAAGGTACCTTACAAGTCTTTCATTAACGAAAACCAAATCCTGAGTTTACCTTTTGAACGTAACACCTTCCAAGTGAAACCATCTCTCTAAAATGAGAGCACTGGAGGAAGCCAAGGGTGCCAGTCTGGTACCCTTGCAGCCGCTTCCCTTCCACCTTTTCCCTAAATTGTTGGTCTCTACCTTGGGCAGTAAAACTGCTGCATCACCTCCAGAATAAGGTCTACTGGCAACACCATGACAGGCACAAGCTTGCCGAACAGCTGGATGCATCATACTGCTGCCATTATAATGTGCAGCTTTTGTTGGCATTAAAAACTAAAAGATGAAGTTGGAAAACGTTTGGATTTTAATCAATTTCAAATATAATACACCACAAACTACCATTTGCAGGAGCTGTTATGAACCCCATAGAGGAATTTTATATGGACACATTGTTCTTCATTGACCTCAACTGTTTTCTAGCCAAGGAATTCACGTATGCTGAAAGATTTTATACCTTCAAACTGGAAATTGTTATACTGCGCTGGTACCGACAGTCTTGCAGACACAAGGAGTTCACCACTGTACTGAATAAGATCAACCTCAGGCTTTTCAAGCTGAAGAAAGGGACATACAGAAATCTGTGTTACTGCAATCATTCTGTTTCACATCTTTCTCACAGCTTATTTATGTTTGCAGCATGTCTTACTAATATGGGCTGGATTGACAGCATTCTTCTCTCAACGATCTCAGAAGGGTGAACTTTTTCATAGCTTTCACTCCATCTTGCTCTTAAGATACAACTAAGCACAAAAACTAAGAATCACCTTGGGTTTGAGCTGGTACCAGTTGAACAACTGCATCGAGTTCTCTTCAAAATTCCACGCTGCCAGTGAAATCACCACTTCCCCCAAAAATACTCTGTATTTGAATGCTCCTGCATGCCAGACAGAGACCTGCAGTTGCCGACTTCCCAGCTGGGAGTATTCAATCTTGTACTAGAAAGATAAACAGCATTTACAAAGCAACACAGGATGAATGTGGGCCAATGCTCATAACCTGCTCAAAGGAAGCCTGGCTGCAGCATGGCTGAAGGCACCTGGATGCAGACAGAACCATGTTGTCTGAATTTGCTTTGCAATCTACATATTACCCCACTACTTAAACGCTAAAGTAATGCTCATCTAAATATGAAATAACATTCCGGGAATACCTTGACCTGCCTTACTAAAAATTTTGATTATTAATTCAGAACTTTATAAATTCTTGACCATTTTTGCTGGTGGTTTTTTATATTTTTGTTTTACACTCCCCCCAGAATTTGGCTGCTCTGGAGGCCAGTTCAAGATTAAGACACCTAACAAAGCTGCTAAAACTTCCATTGTGGTCAGTGGACATTACTCAGTGCAGTCAGTCAGGGCAAGGCAGTCATTCACCTGACCACTAATTAAAGCCTTGATCACTCCCAAAACATAGTTAGAGCCCTCTGAGACATTTTTGGGTATCTAATGTACCCACATGAGACTGGCAAATGTGACAGCCTCCCTACAGGTGACCCGCACCCACCTGGACTGAAAGCTGGAGGCAATGGCATGGACGAGGACATCACTACCCACATTTAAGCTGCTGAATCACAAGCTGGGTGTAAGGCTCTGGGGCTAATCACCCTGGGCTCCAGTGATTCCAAGAGCATTTACACATCTCTCATGCATGCAGCTATCTAAATATATGTGCCTTAATTTGCAGCTGAATCCTACTGAGCTGGAGCTCAGTGTCATGATGTAGTTTACCTGCACTAGCACTATGCTCTTTTGACCATTTCTGCTACCCTGGATAAACTAATAATTAAATGAATTAAAAAGATTTCTAACTAAAACTACCTTTACCGTTCTGCAGCAAGTTCAGGCATGGCTCTCACTCTCGCTTTATCAGTTCTGCATGACTCTGGCACCAGAAAGGGCACTATAAAATTGGGACCAATTATTCCATCTGCAAGGTTTTTTTCCTCCCAACTTAAACCCTATATACAAACTTTGGGCTGTATATGAGAATTACATACATTACATAAATCTTTTTTGTTGTTATCTAATTTTAACAATGGTCTTTTCAAACATTTTGCCTATTTCTCTCACTCCAATTTCCTAATGTTCATACACACCAAGTGATGGGGGTAACAGTGAAACTTTTGAGTAGTTCAAGGAACAACTGTGCAAGTTTGTCCCTCCATTAACTTCGTTTCAAGTCTCTTCCAAGATAACATATTACCGAAGAACTCATCATCTTACGTGCTACTGCAACTCGCTACGCACACAAAAAATAAGTTTGTAGCAATCGGAGTACAAAACTGGAGCTGGGAACAACCAAACTAATCCAGCCTCTCCCAGACGATGGTACTCAGCTTCAGCTTCACATTTCATTAGGTGTATCTGAGGTGAGAATAAGGGCTGCTATTTTCTACACACAGTTCTTACAAGGATGCAAGAAGTAATATTGCAAGGCATTAAGGAATTAAAAACATAACTACTGTTCTCTGGTGGGATTATTAACGTTTGAAATTGGACACTACAAAGATGGCCTGGCAACAGTTGCCCAGGGAAAAGGAAGCAGACAACATTTCAAAGGTGGTGGAACTGAGTTAGCATTCAGCTAACTGCAGAGAGACACTCCAGTGGCACTGACAAAAGGAGCATCAGTTGAAAGGGATACTTGTGTACAATACTAACTGCTCTGCAATACACCTAGCTCCTGAATGTACAAAAAAATGTGTCTATACTTCGCTTTTGTCACATGGTAACAACACTGGAATTCACTAAAAGTGTTTTCATGGACAAAGGCAGACTCTTCCAATGGTTTGCAATTTACTACTGTAATTCCAAAAGCATTTTCTCTTATTTGAACTGGAAAACATGTTTTTTTAAAAAAAAATTTGTTGTCAGTGACTCCTAGATTTGCTCCATCAGGACAGCTCTGAACTTGCAGAATTGCACATTACAAAAGAGGACATTACCATGGAAAAGCACACTTTGCAGCACACAACTGAAAATGGTACCTTCAAAGTCTCATTGAATTCTGGATCCACTGTGCTCTTTTTGACAGCCGTCTTCCTCTTACTCCGAGGAGATTTATCGGGAAGTAAATAAACCTTAACATACCTTGTAGAAAGAGAGAAGGATATAGGGAAAGTCACCAGAAAGGAGGGGAGGTGGGGGACAGGGCGGGGGGAACATCAGGGAGGTCAGGAATAAAAGTAATCAAATTGAGAAGAAAAATTAATTAGATGAGAGTTTTTTCTTAATTCTTAAACAATTTTACTGACTTTGTAATTTTCCAAGCAATAAAACGGCAAATTGTGGTTTATATCTTCTCTCAATAAAAGCAGACAGACTATAAGGATCCCTGTATATCATTCAGCTAATGTGTTTCAATTCTATTCTAATTGGGAAAGGATTAGGATCTGAATAGGAATCTTTCATTTTCATGCTCTTGGCCTCTGATAAAATCACTACCAAAGAAGTCACCCTGTCAGCTGTAGTAACAGTTTTATGATGACAACAAACAGCATATAATGTGCTCAAATAAAAAAACAAATCCAAAATCAACTTTAGGATCATTGCTGCTTGTTAATGAAGAAAATATCTTATCTTTATATCACCAAGTACCATGTAGCAAAAAAAAAAAAAGGTATAATCATGCAAATAGTATATAATAATTTGTAACTCTTACAAGTGCTAATTGTTATAATAGCCGCTACAGTGAAAGTGGGAGATTGTTTAAAGTGCTGAAAGTTGCCCTAACACTGATTCAAGGAAAACCAGTAAAAAAAATGTCTGCAAGCTGAGTTGGACCACTATCAAGTACCAATACATTCCTACTCAAAGTTCCTCGTGTGTAGGTCATGTGAACATTAATACTTAAATATTCTCTTTCATGTGAGTTCAGTGGGCTGTATTTGCATTATGGCTTCAAAACTAAGGAGTATTACCAATAGAGAGTGCTTGCTCCCAGCTTGGCAAGGAAAGGAGTGATCATACATCAATCGATTATGTATCTTAAAGCAAGAATATTTTCCTTTTTTTTTTTTTTTCTATTCTCAGTCTCTACAAAATACTTACGGGTTACACTTTTTCTTCTTCTCTTCTCCATAAGCCAGGTTCTTGCATTCCTTGATGCAAATTTCTAAGATGCAAGCTTTGAAGATGTATCTTATGGCAAACTCTATTTCTCCTGTGACGTTAGTCTTGCCAAAATTGCCAGTCTCAGTGCAAGTGCTGTTAAGACTATACAAACTCCCCTAAGAAAAGACAAATGTTTGGGGAAAGTAGCTTCAGATCAAACAGGACAAAGCATTTATTTCCCTCAGAGGTCAGTATCTTTACAGACATGCCTGCAGAGCTACTGTAAATCATGAAGATTTATGGTATCCTGTATAAAACATTCTGTTGCTTCCATAACAGCCGTGAAAATCATGACTGCAATTGCAGCTACTGCTTTGCCTTCTTCTTTTCAGTAAGCTCTCTAGGCTAAGAAAATGCTTTCTTAGGTAGCTTCTAGATCTAGAGATTGTCTCTAAATAAAACTGCTATGTGGCTTCCCATGAGAAAAACAAGGTAAGTGTCTGAAAGGGGAAGAGTGAAAAAACCCCTCTGAAATCTGAGAACACACAAAACATTGAACTAGACTGCTTTTAATACACTGCCAAGACATTTGGGTTCTACCATGTATTACAGGAACCGAAAGTGGCCTTGCACATCCAGTAAATATTCTACAAGATGCCCCAATTCCTTACAAAAATTACATACTCCATAGCAGAGCAGTCTGTTCAGGAAAGATTAAAATACAAAGGCATCCAGTTGACATAAGCTGGTGCATAAAGAAGGTGTTTCCTAACTCGCCTTAGCCATTTTGTTCTCCTTTCATCTACTTCTGCCTATGGAGCAAAGGTTGGACGCTGTCCATCCACATATATAAACAGCAACTCTATCTAGCATTTACAGAGGCCATAAAACTGCAATGAAGGAAAAGACTCTTAATTCTTCCTGTGGCCCAGCACAGACATGTAACTTCATGGTACTATCTAGCCTTCACTGTAACAAACTATCAACTCAATCAAAATAGTTTGCTCTGCATTAATTTATAAAGATATTCTTCAAGGTGAGCCCTAGAAACTTACATAGCATATGTCACGAAGACACAATTATGATTAATCTCACAGCAACACTGCCCTAGATTGCTAAGATACCTGTGTCAGATCACCCCTCCCTCTGAAAATAAACACCAGCCCACACAGGACTGGTTAACCCAGGAGTTCTGCATTGCACAACCCCGCAGTTAAGAGTGCAGAGCAGTGTTTGTAAGATCGTATCTCTCTTCCATGCAGATGATGTTCTTCGCTTGAGCAGCTTGCCAAATATTCATTTTAAAATTCATACCAACAGCTTAATTAATTAAAGAAGTTATCTGTCTTACAAGCTCTAAGTAACATACAAACTTGACAAAAGAAGGGTCAGAGTGCTTACTGAGGAAGTCACAACAAGCATTGGGACTGTCCTGACCTGACGCTTGTTGTGTGCAACCTTGCTCCCTCCACGAGGTGTGTATCAGTGTAATCCATTTCCCTGCAGCTTTGTTCAGCTCTGCTCTTTCACTCACTGATATATTTTTATTCATCTGACCACAAAATGCTTATTTTCCACCAAAATCCTTCATGACAAAGGAATGCAAACAGATTTTTTTGTCTTAGGTCATATGTGCTCAAAAAAGTTCTGCAAAAGTCCCTCATATTTCTTCCACAGAACCTCTTATTTGTTTAGAGAGGCTGGATAGGTGTTCTGATTAATGATGTTTGGACTATCAATACATGTGTCTCCCACCTGATCAGGAGTCACACTGATTCAATGCAGAAATCATTCAGAAATCGTTCATCCTTTTCATTCAGTGAACCAGGGTTTAGCAATGACTTCATGGATCACACTCTGGCTGGCATGACTGGAAGCAATGCCATCTGGTTTTTTGAAAGACACATTTTCATGAAGCAGTCATCAACATCCAACACTTACCCACAAAGGAAATTTTAATGGTACTTGATCTTTCCCTTTGTAAGATAGAAAATGTTTCAGTTTTAAGCCCGGGCTGTTTAGAACCCAGTTCAGACGGATGTCATTAGAAACACAAATGTCATCCAAAACTGTTATCCATTTGTCAGTTTAACATCTCAGACTCCACAACGTGGTAAATGACAGAGAGCACCAAGGTCCTTGTGTGTGTTTATACTTCTCTGCAAAGTGAGCAGGCTGATTTGATTCCCTAAAAGTCATTTTAGTTCCCTTCTTTACAACATCAACCATGGATTCTTTGGACACTTCACCCCGCCTAACCTCATCACTAATACATAAAACTTAGCTTCCACAGTTAATCACAGCAGCTTTAAAGCATGTGCTGAACTAATTCATAACTGGCTTCCTCCTCTCTCATTTGCAAAATACCATCCATCAGTCAATGATTCAGTGCCATCCCCTAAACCTGTGAACTGCTCCCCTGGCTTCCATCACTGTCAGCTTCCTTTTCATCCGCTGACACTCTGACATTTGATTTTCCACTGACATTTCCATTACCACAGTTCTTGCAGAATAACAAAACCCTTCTGCTAAATAAAGTTTTAAGAGAAAAAACTAGCTACTAGGTTAGAAAGAGCCATGTTCCATGATCCCAACCCTAATATAAAATAGGAAGAATGTTAGTTGCATTTGCAAAATTCAGAGGAAGCTGATCTATCCGTTATTCATTATTAATGGATCTATCCATCTATCAATTATCCATTATTAATTTGATTGGGCTTATGCTGCAAAAAGTTCACTGCAAAAAGTGTTACTATGAGGACTGTGCTAAGGGTAGTCAGACTTTCATCAGATACAAACCTAAGTAAAATTCTTCCTTCATTTCATAATATAACCCAAAATACGTGAACATTTTGCACAAGATCTTAGCTTTTATGTATGTTCCCATTAAGCACCTGCTCTGTTGTGCTTCACCCTTTAACTTACATGTTTTCTGCCATCACAGAAAACTGCATCACTTGTGGGACTGGTTGGTATGTCTTCCTCCTTGCAATTCCTTTTGGTCAGAATTTCACTGTCATTTTGGGCCCCAGCGATGAGCTGCTGAAGACTGGGTGTACTTTTAATCTGTAAGAAATTTATCAAGTAATTTTTTTTACACTGAAGAAAAAAGCACTGATTCCCTCAGGAATGCCATCGGAAGAAAAATCAGTAGCAAATAGCTACAATTCACTCTGATCAATGCCACATAGCTGGCTCGCTTTCAAAGGCAACGTAGTAACTTCATTAGATGTTGATTTACAACTCTTTCATCCCAGCTAGAAGTACATTCATTGTATTCATAATTTTCTAAAATCAACAAACCACTACCTAACCTAAGGATCACCACCACAGCAACTACTAACAACAGCCTACTAATAACACACCAAAAGTAGCAATATACTAATAAAAGCCTTATTAGCCTTTAACAAAACAGTAATTTTGGAAGAAAAAAACCCTCTTGCCTCTAGGAAATTAAAAATAGTACTTTGCAATATGCATGACACATGCCCATGTCTACCCATGCAAGAATGAACGTAAGTTGAAAGAGACTTGAAAATAGAAACAGACTCACAAGTTCTTGTTTAGCTCTACTTACAGGAAAAGCTTAAATTTCTGAGGTGCTCTTGACTTTGCTTTAACTAAGTCCATTCACCTTTCCCATTTTCCCAAGAAAACCCTGATAATTTGTGAAAAATTATGATACATAGTAACAAAACTCCTTGAGCTTTACCTTCAGCCACCTCTGTTACCAATAACAATAGAATGAAGTGCCAAAAGACTAATACAGATGGCTAGAAATATGCTGAAAATAGATTTTAGCTCATTCTGGCATGCAGCTACCCCAGAGAATACAATCTATGAGAAGTACGTTCACAGTTCAATGAATAGGAAAAGAGTGAGGTAAAAAATTTTAGGTGATTAGGATCTAAGAAAATAATTTCTTTAAAAAAAGTATAACAGGGATTACCTGAAAGACTAGAAAGAATATAGCGTAACTGAATCGACAAAAAGGATTTGGCCTTATTTGCATAAAAGGAACAGGTAATATACCTTTAACAAACCTGGGAACCCCTCCTACACAATCAGCAGAAAGCACTAAAGAATGAGGACAACAGAGGAGATAATATATTGAGATTACTTCTGAAAAAACAGGATGTGCAAAATCCAAACCAGTATGCTGTTATGCATTTAGAATATAGCCACCAAAAAACCCCAAACAAAACCAAAACATCATATTTCTCAGCAGAGAAATTGTCTCCTGCATTAGAAAAAACTGAAACACCACCAATTTCACTTGCTAACCAACATAACCTACTACACAATGAATTTTAGCTTCTACTTGGATCATAAAGACTTCTCTATTGTGTTAAACAGGACAGAAGTGATTGACAAGGCAACATAACTACCGGTGCTAAACTTCACATCAGGTCACATAAGCAAGACTCCCACCTAGCCCTGCAGCAGCACGCATCTGCTGTCACAAGAGGGGTAACACACAGCTACCAATGCACCGCAGACAGCTTCCAAAGCTTCACGTGTCTGCTTGTTCCCCCAGTAAGGCAGGTATAGTTGCAGTTCCTTTAATGAACTTAAGAGGTTCTGATGGTGAAAGGCCCTAGAAAACACGATTCAATTAATTTCCTAAATCCAGATTTTACGTTGGCTGGTAGTTCTTGCCATTGGATTGTTTTTTCACTATCACTGAGGTTAAACACAATCTCTTTCAAACTTAATCTGAAGAAATCAAGCTCTGAACATATCACAAACTTGGAAAACTTGCTCAAGAAACAGACAGTGCTCTTGAGAATAAAGTGGTGCCCCAGTCTTATACCCTGGCACATTCAAAATGGCAGTTACAGCTATTACTTCCCAGTCATTCCTAGGAGAAAAATGTACACTTTCTAGGGGAACAAATAATGTTTTGATTCATTCTCCAAAAATGAAAGTTCTTTCTGGGGTGGAAATCACAAGTAAGATTTCTACTTCATATTTTGTTATAATTGTGAGTAATTAGTTGGTTTGCAAGCGTAATTTAAAACAGGTTCTGTCCCTAAACTTAAGCCATAGTTCTAGTAAGGATGTAAACAGCTACCTTTATTTAAAGAAAAAAAAAAAAGACGGAAAAGAAAAAATAAATGGAAGAATAATGCAATAGTGCCATTGACATTAGTAGAGATTAAAAATAACTTTTAAAATCACAGTAAAGATACATTAAGTCATCATATAAATGCAAGGACAGACAAGTAAAATTTCTTTCAATATTAAAACAAGCTAAATGGCTAAGATGACATTTACAAGAAAAAGGTATCAACAGCAATTCTAGCAAAACTAAAATTCTAGCTTAAATATAGTCTAATTGGTTTGAATGAAACAAAAGCTTCCTGACTCAGAGAAATAGTACTCTGACACACAAAGAGCATTGAAACCTATCTTTCAAAATCTGTAACGGAAATGGTAGACATAAATTAAGTCCTAAAGCTTTAAATGGGCTATTAAACCCCCACACAAATAATTTGGAATCTCCTACTAATATATTTCTAAAAGCCAAAGAATCCATATCCATCTTTTAAACATGACAGGCTATGTGTGATCAGCATTTAACGAAGCATAGTTTAAGTTCATATCACCTCCAACTCTGATGTTTTCCAATGCATTAGAAGAGCAGTGTTCTGCCACTGGAATAAAGTCACACTGAAGTGTGGTTTGCCACAATCAAAGCAGCACTCGGGTAGTTAATAATTGTTGCCATATAATATAATTGCACACAAAAATACCAGAACTAATTTTCCAGAGTTTACAGACCCTTCTGGGCCAATTTAAACCACTAGCCCATGTGGTCTGACATCCTGTTTCTTCCACTTATCAACACCTAACGCTTCAGAGGAAAGTGACAAGTGTGCACCAAGGGAGCTGTGAGTAATATTTGCCATGAGGTCTGGCCCGAAGCAAAAGCTTTTCTCAGCATCTAATTCAGGCACTTAGCAGACCACATTTACCTCATTCAGATGAACAAGGAGATTCAGTAAGTACACATTATGTGGAAAATTGAGTACGGACAAAGTTCTGTCACTTGAGAGGTAAAAGTGTACAAAACAAAATCTTCTGTGTAACTGTACAGCAGATGCGTGACATCATCTTCAGTCCTGCTGGATTTTTCTCAAACTCCTCAGGAAAACACTGAAAGCTAGAGACTGTAACCAAAGCAAAAGGAAAAGGGAAATTGCCCAACAACTAACAGCAGTCAGCGTTTTCTTTTTCCCAAATTAAAAAGTGCTCAGAAAGCATCAGGATGGGTTTTGGATGGTCATAGCTTGGTTCAGCAGTAAGAGGGGCAGGAGGAGAACAAGAGACAGAGCACCTCCCTGCAGCCCAACAATCACAAAGAGCAGACATCAATCAGCCTCAAGAGAGCCTGTGAGTGCCTGAGAGCCAAACAACCCATCCTCTCTCTCCCTGTGTGAGGGTCTTTGTAAAATCTCAGTCTAACATTTCAGCTCTGAGCTGAGATCAAGTGTGCAGACTCAGTCAAAAACCTCGTGAGGAATCAGGCTTCTGGCCAGGGTCAGTGAACATCAGCTAAGCCCTGCCTGTATAATAAAAGTAAAATTCCACTGTGTAAGTCATTAGTCTTACAAATATATTCCATTCCTGAAACAGCCCTTAGAGTTAGAGACTGTGTATAACAACACTGATACCCTGCTTGTAACATTGATGGCAGTGTCAGACTGGCTTCTTCTTTGCTTCCTTCTTTCCATGCTCTGCCCATAATCTGTGGTTAGAAGACGTCTGTCAGCCATATCATTCTGGGATTTAGAGATCTCTGAAGTGAAAATAAAGAGAGAAGTCACCATAATAAACATTGAGAGCAATCCTGTAGGTTTATAGGTTAATTCTGTAGCTTTCAAACTTTCATCCTGCAATTTTAGTATTGATCTCCTAAGAGTAAGAAACAGATGGGAAGGCAAGTGCTTGTCCCATTTTGTATAATTATATTTTGCCTACCTGAATCTTTCCTGCCTTTTCAACTGGAAATTACGCTCCTTGCTTCTTATCATTATAGCTGCTGCAAGGAATTGTGTGGTAGCTACTACAGTCCCTATATACAGTTTGATTTGTAAAGCAGTTTGGTTTGTTTCAGGGTAAAAGCAAGATCATTCTAACAACACAGTGACACAACAGTGGAAATTATAAAGCAAAACATATTGGAAAATACTTAGAAATTTATACAAAATATGGATGAAAGGAGAGCTATTACATACTCTCGTCCCAAATCACATATAATTTTAAGAATATGAGTAGCCCTCACCGACTCCAATAACATCACTCATATGGATAAGCTATGTCCATACTTAAGTACTTTATTGAATTAGCACTTCAGTAACATCTAGTTTATTGTCAAATAAATCTATAGGGCAACTGGACATTTAGTGCACCACTTTTTGCTTCTTATTCCTCAGGGTACAGCCAGAATTTCACTTAAAGGAAAGGGCAGCACTTATCCATGATTTCTGAAGTTGAAAACTAGTAGGCTTAGCAGCAGACACTTTGTTGTAAGTCCTAGTCTCTCATGAAGAATTAATGACTTTTAAGTGGTACATGAAATAGCTATCATATGTTTAATTCATACAGAAGAAATAAATATTTCTCTCACAACATCAGCCTCTGTGGAGGAACCTCAGACAGCAGACAGTATGTCATTATGGTATTCAAAAACAATGGCACTCTAAAGTGTGATTTTTAAAGCCACTTTGGGTTAGTTTTGTTATTAGCAGCAATTGGTCCTCAGATGTTTACTGTACTCTATGTACACCATTAAGACATCATGTGATATATTGACAGGCAGGCTCAATTAAGTCATCTCTGGCTGTAAATGAAACCATGTTTTTAAAACACACAGTGAAATCAGAGATCATAGAAGAGACTGGAGTAAGAAATCTAAAGGAGCAGATAAAATCTGAGTAGCTTGACCAGCAGTAGAAGCAGAAACACAAGCTTGCCTCACACCCTCTTAAAATGAACAGGTTACTGTGAGAAAAAAAATGATTGTTTGTTCAGTTTTCATATCTATTCCTCCTTTGGCTTCTCTACCCAAATGGTCAGTAAGATGGATGCTATCTCTAGTGCCAAGGGTGATTTCGCACTGCAAATAAAACTACAACCAGCAACTCATTTCATATTCACCAACTGGTAACCATTGGATTATAATTCCTGTTGCTGCCAAACCACGCTGGAACAGGAGGTAACAGCAGAACGAGCAGATAGCACAATGGTGGCATTGTGCTGCACGCACTAATCCTTTGTTCCCACTGCTCTCAGACACACACACTCACTGGCTCCAGTGATAGAATCAGAGGCATAACAAGGTTCTCCGGGTTTATTTACTGCAATACACAAGAGCTGGGTGTACAAAATACCTCTGTGAACGAGGACACTTTCATCTAGATAAGATACTAAGTACTAACTTTAGACACTCCTGACCGAAAGCATTAATCAGCACAGTACCAGGTTTCATTAAGAGGCCACACTGTCTGAAAGAGCTCTTTCCTTAAGTCGAGGAGCCCCAGTCTTTTTCTCTGTAAGACTTCCTATACTTTTTAATTATGGACTTCAGTGAGTGCAACAGCCTGTTATTTTCTCACAAATTAAAAGGTTCTACCCTGAGGATGATATGACAGCACCTGAGTGGGGTTTCATCTGAACTGAACAGCTTGATGTCAATCCCCCTCTGCAACCACTGCTCTTCCCTCCTTAACCCCTGGCTCCTGGCCACATGGCCCAGCACCCTCTGTTGTGCAGGCTCCAACATACATACCCTACCTTGAGCCAATTTAACTCACTAAACCAGCAGAAAAGTACCTATGTGGTTTGTCTGGGTTAATGTTCTGCCTTTTTAATTAGCTAAATCAGTTTCCAGAGGGGTCCAGAAACACAGGTGCTAATTCAAGGTGAGCGATGGCAGCATAAGGCCAGAAATAGAGCAAGAAGACAGGTCAGGGGGAAATAGGACCTTCCTTTTGGTAGCAGTGAACCATTAAATTAGCTTGCATAGCTTTAACATGTGTTCACACGGACGGAACATTAAATTTGTGTAGTTAAAGGAAAGCAGGCCTTTAGGATGGGTGGAAGAAGTTAGAGGAAAGACCAAACAAGAGCTAAGACAAGAGTTAGGGGGAAAGGCAGAAAGGCACTAAAGCCAAATTTATTCAGGTCTAATCTCACATTTGGGGTTGTCTAAGACGAAGCTAGTAAGAAAACACTAAGGCTTATTCAAATACATGCAAATCTGCAACCCCCTGTAATCTTCATAAGGCTCAGAAGCTGTTTTCCTCTGGTCACTGATGCCTTTAATTTGCTCTTCACAAAGGCTGGCTGTTCTCAGTGTAGTTAGCCTCAGAGACACATACACAACCTGCACCCTAAAGAACAGCAGGCAGCATAAGTGCACGGAAGGAATCAAAAGTACCAGAATGAAAGAAGAGTTGTTAGGACTGGCTGGCTTTTAGAAGTATGCACTGAAAGAAACCACATAACTAGACAGACTGAGAAAGAGGAAGGAAGTCCTCTTGAAAATTGCCAGTGAATGAAAACATTAAACTCTATTTTCATTACATGATAGATCCTTTGACAGGGTCAGTTGGGGTTCAGTGAGATAACACAAAGATCACTACAGCAGAAAGTGGTTATTACTCTGTGCTAGCATGAGGTAAGTATACTGCATCTGAACACCCAGTACATTTAAAGATAACATCATACATTCTTTTCACATCTCTACAAGAAAGGCATTCTGGGTTGGTATCATCAGCTTGTTAAACTAGCAGAATACTGAAGAATTAGGCTTACTGTATTATTTTTCAGGTTGGCTCAGTCTTGGCATTAGTCATTTCAGCCATTACTTAATACCCTTTTAAAATAACTATTTTTGGCCAACAATTTGGCCGAAAGTTTGAAACATCTGACTACATTACTCTAGAATGACAAAGCAGTGAAAGCAACTTACTTTTTATATGTGTTGTGAGAGATAAAAACAAGTTTTCCACAGATTTATTAAAACTTTTAGACTGTCCGAGTTCCTGCAAACAGGAGATGCCAAGAGTAAGAAAACACAAAATATTTGCTGTTTGTAAGTTTCCACGATCAGACATCTACAGACCACATAACAATCAGATGGAAAGGCTGCAGCCCTTTGCTCACTTCTGTAGACAAATGCATCTGAGGACATGTTGACATGGTTGAAAACTGTCACAACTGATGTATGAAGATGGAAAAATGATCTTTTCAGTTCCACGCTCTTTGATATATAAGTGGAACTCCTTGTAGGAAGATCACACAGCAATTTCATAAGTACAACTAATTACATCACTGATTTGCTGTAATGTAATTAATACTTCAAGTAGGAAAGACCTATCTATTACAGATGCTCCCGTGGCTCTGAATCAATCTCCAGGTATACGCATATTAGAATGTTTACAGAATTGCAGTGGGCTTCAAAACCAGGGCCTTATGACCCCGTACAGAATGAACTGAAAGAGTAACATAGTGTGATTTTGATTAGTTCTGAGCCATATCCTATTATTCTGTCCACTAGAAACTCTAAGGCAAAGGCAACCATCAAATTCACTGTTTGTCACTCAGTAATGAAAGTAATACGCGGAATGATCACTTTATAAATGACTATTGAATATCATTGGATCCTTCAGGCTGGAGGGAAGCTGAGGAGTCTCAGTCGAACCCTCCTGTAGTGAGGCACAAAAAACCCAGATGCAGTATTCTAGGACCAGGTAGAGCAGTTAATTGCTTCCCTCAAAAACTGAACACTGAAAATATCCCTCATGATAGCCTCTGACCTTTCTCTCCTACTATCAAAGCAGATTAAAAAAAAATATTTACAAAGGAACATAAAGCAGAATTTATATTGCAATATGATGCTACAGCAGTTGCTATTTACTGTATTTCTGTGGCTGGTCTTTTCATGACACCCTAAGAGGTGTGTGTATATGTATATTTTGTAATACGTACATTTACCATCACATTGCTTCCTGCTGTGGATTCTGTGAAAGGAGGTGGAGTTGGAGGTACGACAGAAATTTTACTAGGAAGAGACAATAAACAGTGCAACAATTAATATATTATGCTAATAGATGGATAAATACACCATGTTCATGCACAGTATCTAAAGATCTGAGTTGAGACCCTGTGTCTTTAAGAATTGCAGCACAGGCTTATTGCCTCTTTGTAAGAATTAGGACTACCTTTCTATCTTCTCAATCTTGGGCTGCTCTAGGCAGAATTAATAATTTAAAACAATCAGGAAGACCTAATTTAGGACAGGTTTCCAAGACTTTTATATGGTTGGCAGTATTACAGTCTGTGTCCCAAGTGTTAAAACACAATTCCTGTGTAACACACCCCTGTTTTCAGAAAACAGTCATCTTTATTTACAATACTAAAAGGATCCTTCCTTGCCTGGGCCCAAAACTGTTACAGCCCTTTTACAGCATTCCAGCCATTTCATCTGTTGTAAATAGCCCCTCTCTGTAAAATAAAAATAGGACTTATCTGACCAATTCTGTTATCACAGCACAATCATGGACCCTAAGGCTGCTAGTGAACTTCCTTTTTGCATTCTCTTTTACTTTTACCGCATCTAGGTAAAAGGAAGTCCTTATGCAGCCCTGGTTAGGATCATATCTGGCTGACCATAAGTTTCTGTCTTATGCAGCTATGTCTCATCAGATAATTATCGTAAAATTGAGGCCATCTCTTTGTATCTTATTTTTGCTTTTTTTTTTTTTTTTTTTTAAGGAAGAGGGTTTCTTTTATACAATATAGTTTAAGTAGACTGTTGTTTCATTAGGTACCACTGGTAATAACTTAAGTACAGTCATGCTTAGTCATCAAGTCAAAATATATTTATTCCATGTAAACTGGACCTTTTCCTCGTTTGAAGTTTGGGAAGTGGACGTGTCTTACTGAATATAGAGCTTCTTGTATACTGTTTATTCTAAAGCTATCAAATCAGCAATATCTCCCATTGAGCAAATAATGATGCTTTTGCTAATATACCTAGTCGATAATTTTCCCCTCTGAGCATTTAAAAGTAATGTGTAAATTTGAAAGATAATGGTGTAAACAGCTATGAAAAACAAAAGCACATATAACAAAAATGTCTCTTCATTTTAAGTAAACAAGACAATATTACTCTAAACATAGTATTCTTTTTTGTACTTGAGACCCTTTCTATGGATAGCTGACAAAGTGCCAATTTTTCTATGCTTTTATCATTTGCACTCCAAAGGTATTGAAATTTGGTTTTCATAACAAAAAAATACAAACTTCTGGCTGGTTTATAACATACAATATATCACCTATACAAATTCTCAGTGTCCTAGGACCATTTGTCCTTTTTTGAGTCTTACCTCAGCTTCTGGTAAGATTTCAAGAGCTTTGCGCCAACTGTTTCATGTCTGCCTGCGAAGGAGAACAAAAAAAACCCCAAACCACCCAAAGGTTATTTAGCAACAACAGCAGTTACTAACACCTGTACAACACTTTTCAAAATCAGTGTCTTTCAGAAAGTGGCCTGTATTGACAAAAGCTCACACACATGCAAGTCAGGAGTGAAATCAACCCCCACCCGATGTAGCAGGATACATGCCAAGCAACACGCAAGTTTCTCTCATATCACAAACTGTATCATGACCACCTTCACTTCTTGCAGGTGACATGTTCAGACCAGCTTTTCACAAATGCTGAGGACAATCAGGCACGGATGCTAACAGGCCCATTCCTGCAGGCTAAGTGCTCTCAGCTTCCCAAGATCCAGGAGGCAGATAGTGCACAGCCCCACCGCACTAAAGCACACTTCAACCATAAAACTCAAACACTATGGAAAGCTTGAAAATGCATACAAGAGTAGGCACATGGTCATCTCTTGCATCTTACGAAAAATTCTTTTCACTTTTCCTACTAGAGATCTGAGCAATCGTGAAAACACATGACCAACTCACAAACGTGAGCAAACCCCTTTGCTAAGGCCATCCCTGTGGGTAAATAGCAACCATGTCACATTCCTCAGGTGAGCAGCCACATGATGTAAAGAACACCAAGGAGCAAGTGCTCCACCAGGCACGAACAATGAAGAATCATAAAAATGTAGTTTGCTCCTGAGCGATCGCAAACAGAAAGAAGGGCTAAATGCATGTAACAAATGGCCAACTGAAAATATCTGGAGTGGCCTTAATCACTGATCATTCCTAATACAGAAAGCATCACGTGATCCACACTTTGCTGAAGATGTCATTAATATAACATATCACTTACGTGAAAGTAGTAGACCATGGTGATGGTAGAAACAATAATCAACTTATTGATGCTACAAATTTCAATCAGAACTCCAGGCTTAATGCTCTGTTATTAGCAAGTAATATTTGGTATCTTTATGGCAGCATTAAATAATTTTGTTTAAAATTTATTAGTCAGTAAAGGAAACCCATCAGTTTTATGAAATATGATTTTTATTCTTCAGGTAGAAGCTACACAAAATTAATAAAAAGCATACTGATGTAACATGGAGGTTTTTTACTCTGCAACATGAGAAAATTTCACTGTAACGTGTTTTATTTCCTGTTATTTTCCAGTGAATACTTCACTAGTGTTATATTTTCATACCAAGAGAGGGCACTGTCTCTCCAGGCTCGAAGAACCTAACTGGGACAGCTGCTGTATTTCAAAGTCTGCATTTTTTCACCCCTTTAATTATACCAGTTGGTCTAACCAAAGGAACTAAACAAAATATATTTCTCCCTGCAGGCTTATCTTCTGTATATCCTTAGATCTTTGTGACGTCAACAGTATTACTATTAGAGTAACTAAGCAAAATGCTTCAAGCACCTACAAAGCATTGATAATGCAAGGTAAGAACTCATTTATTTCACTGGAAAGAAGGACAGTCAGCACCTTGCTATATCAGATTCAGTGTCTGAGAACAACATAGCAACTTCAATAACAGAGAGACTGGTAAAATGACTGGCTTTAGACTTGCTGGAAAGAATATGAGGGCAAATTCTTAACAATGGTTATTGGATACAGCTATGCTTTAAAAGATCTGTCAACTAATACTTTAAAATTAGAAACTGTGTTAACTAGAATGGAATTCAGTGAAATCTTCCAAATTTAAAATGAATTGTTTTAGCAGGAATTATAGTTCTTAATATGCTACCTGCTGTCTTTCATGAATACCTACTACCCAAAATTTGCCTGACTACGTTCTTCCATTTATAAAATTATTTCCATTAAAGTTTCCTAAGAGATCTTAAAAAGGCCCAGCATCTTCCTTTTTACCAGCTAGAAGCAACACAGATACTGGAAGTGAAACTGTAACATTTAGCTACAGTCAGGCACAAAGTGAAACAGTTGCCTATCCAAACTGGCACTTCCAGGGAAAGAGGAAGGAAATCCTCTCCACCCCAGCAGTCACTGTAGTGAAAACAAAGACAGCCCCTTGGCTGGTGAAACACATTCCCCGTAGAGCAATCCATCCACATCCTCTGTAATTTCTTTTAGGTCTTTGTCTTTTTAATTGCACTGAAAAGACTGAACACACAGCAATGGCACAGATGGCTGAGTAAAGAAACATTAAGCATTTAGCTCTCTCGTTGATTTATAGCTATATTTTTTTTTCTTTTTTCCATTCTGTCATTTCTTTAAGCTTTAGAACTCTCTCAGTGAAAACAACCGAAGTTTTGACAAACAATGCATGCAAGACCATTTCCTTCCTGCACATATATTTGAAGCGTTTCTATATTTATTTCATGTCATTGTGTTTCTTAGAAGTCTTACACACTCATTAATTCAAACGGATATGGCCAGCAATTTTCTTATTCTTATTACTAATACAAAATAAATTATACTTCCAAATGCATTCTGCTAGTTTGTGTTGATGTTTTATTTAGTGCACACAAGATGCACTGCATGATAATTTCTAAAAAATCTCTCGCCAAGTGGAAGAAACATTCAATACACCAGCAGACTACATTCTGTGCTTCACTTAGATGAGGACTACATATTACACAGAAATTTACGGTCTGTTCCAGTGATTTACCTTCACCTGGGTATTTCTTTGCTCGTTCCTCAAAGAACCATTCACCAGCCTTTACTTTCACATCTCTGAAAAACAAGCAAAAGACATTTGAATCAACATTTTCCAAAGCGCACTTCTTCAAATGCTTGATAACTTTTTAACAATCCAACAACCTTTCTTAATCCTACAATAAAAATAAGATTTCATGACTGCCGACTCTATTGACTGATTTTCCTGTGGGTCTGCAAAGGACTCCCTCCCCTCCATATTTTTTTCTTCCTTTTTGCTACGTAGGACTGCCCGTAGAGAACAACACATACTGCTCTAGGCACTGCTCTGAAGCCACCGCCAGGGTCCACTCCAGTCTACACAACCAGCCTGCCATACAGCCCAGGCATGTGTGCGGACCGCTTCCAGCTGCAGCCTAGTCCGAGGAGCAGGGAAAGTTAATGATAAAGGACACGCTCCCAGGCACAACTTGGGATGGCTGCCAGGGACCACTGAGCTCCACAACCCTGATGGTGTGACGGCTTCATGGCCCATCTGTCTCCATTTCGTGGAGACTAACATCAATGCACAGACACCAGGATCACAGCATCAGAAAAGTAATGATTAACAAGTATAAAATTATATCAGCCTAGATAGCTCTGTCAAGAGCAGATCTTCAGCAGATTTGACTCTTGCATTTTGTCTCCAACGGACTTAGATGAAGGCTGCAATCTGAACTCGTCCATTATTAAAGAGACCAAAAGAATTTTAACTGAGGTGGGGGATTCTCTGGTGTCTTCAGGTTCCAAGTTCTTACCCAGATGTCCTACTCATTTTTAGGGCATATATCTCTGTTCCTTGCGGATTTTCAGATGCTTTATAGGATGAAGTCCCACTGCAAAAATTTCCTTAGTACAGGCACTACTCAACTTTCTTCTCTACACAGTAGTTAATTTTCCTTCTATGAAATTCATCTCTTTATTACCATTTCCTCTGCCAGAATTGCTTGAAACTGGCAACAACATACAGACAGCAAATTTGTGTAGGGCTTGCCTCCTTAAGAAAGCAAGTCTCTAAACATGAGAGCTATGGTGATATCTGCCAAAGGACAGGCAACAAAATCCCTGGGTCTGCCATTTCACACTTAACCTTACTCTATGTTAAAATAGACAAACTATAGGTAGGATCCTGCTTTTTATTTCTGTGGCTTGATTTTAAGGCATTTTAGGCATTTAAAATAATACCCTTGTAAGTAGCAAAGCAGAATATTAAAAAAAAAAAAACACTACCTGTTTAGATTGCACTATTTATTTTCCTGCCTAAACATAGATCCTTGTGCACAACTGAACACAGATGAGTTGAAAATGAGGTTAAAATAACTTTGAGACAGGATCCTTACTTTGGATGGAGATCTATTAACTAGTAAATGTCTGAAAACCCTGGCTGCACTAGATCTTCAAGGGCTCTGCATTGGTAGTGCCTCAGTTTCATCTCCAGCCCTCCCTTTCTGTTCTTTCCATTACCCACAGTTATCTTCCCAGAGTTTAATCTCCAGTTCTGCACACTCATGTGATAATGAGACCACTCACAAGATGAAAACAGTTCTGGCAATAGCCTTCTTTGGGTGTTTGGGTTTGGGGTTTTTTTTTTTTGGCTAAAGACTGTATTAAGCTATGATCGAAAGTGTGACAAGGAAGCTGATAAAGAGCCATCCTAATCAGGTAAAACAGACTAAACTCCTTCAAAGCAAATGTATTTCTAGACTCCTAGAAGACAGGATTCCTTAAAAAAAAACCAAACCACACACTAGACCAACTGCATTCACATAAGAGTTGCCTCTTCCAGGTGAGAGATACAAACTTTGTCATTCCACAAGGCTTTTAAAATTTCTTATTTTGTAAACAGTGAACATTCACTTATCTCTGCATGCTCTTCCACTGAGGCATTTAAGCATGTTCATTACAAACATGACCCTAGTGTCTAGGAGAGAATCTCAGTTGTGCTGCTGCAGATAATGTTTTGTTCAGGAAAAATACTCTAGTGGTAACCAAGACTCAAAATTAGATTTGATCAGGACTTGAAAATCAGCTCTTACATTTCTGTCATCCTATTTTCCCCTCTCCAGGGTAAATAGAAGGCACTGAGTAGCATTTACCACACTGCTGTACTACCTATACTTCTTGAGATTTGCAGCCTTGATGTAAAGCTCACTGAAGGTAATGGAAGAAGTCTGACCAATTTTAGTGGAGTTTGCATCACAACTAAACAAGATCAAATGCATTGCCTCTTTGCTATAAAGAGAATTTCAATGACAGCTGAAGAATTCCTCTATCTTAGCAAGACAAAAAATGTAGTTCCCTCAAGGAAAAGTAAAAACATCTTTTAATTCACTTAAATAGTGCTTTCCTGGTTTTACCATTAAATGTCTGGACAAGCTTATGAAATAATTAAGGTTGTGCAGCACTATACAAGGCAGCTTAACAACTAGTCACTCTCTATAGGGGATTTCCACTGGAGCCACCAAATAACTGGAAACCAATTTAAAGGAAGAGGAAGCAGAGGGAGGTCTCTAGAGGAGGATATGGAAAGTTAACTTTATAACCTTTCCTTTTAGTGTGTAAAGTATGAAGTACAGATAGTGAAATACATGTACCAAAATCTAGAAACTGCTTTACATCAAATAGGGATGGAGCTAATCTGCCTATTTAATGTAATTGCAAATGAAATTGAGGATTCAGGGAACATCTTTGTAGTGATAGCTTACAGTCTCCTCCAAACTATAAAAAAATACCAAACTAGTAGTAGAAATTAATTTCACTTAAGACCAATACCTTGCGTTACATTTCCCAGGCATTATTTAAATCTCATTTTGGCATCTCGAGAGGGAGTGAAGTGGTGCATTAGTCTTGTGTTGGCATAAAGCAAAATTTCATTCAAATTTTCAGGCTATGTACAGGGATATATATCATCCAGCACAGCTGCTGATTCATTTCCAAAACTATCTTTCTTTCCTAAATAATGCTATTTTTCATCAAAGGTGGAAATACAGCTAAAGATTTGGTTTAGAAAGATTCTGATGAATAGAATGGACTATGATGGAATATTAGGATATTAAAATTGTACCGATAAAGTAAAAGTAAGATTGTTTCCGGTTTCCTGGAAAACAAAACTGAGGTGACATACTAAAAGAAAAAACAACTAATACAAAGTAAATAAATTTGGATTTCTGACCACATTTAAACAATTCCTGATAATGTTATTAATGCTTTTTGCTTTTGAAATTTATATAAAGCATGACTTCAAATTATTCGTCAATCCAGGTTCCTCACTCCTGTAGTATGAGGCAAAAAAATCACAATTAGGAAATTGTCAAGAAATCAGCTATACCACACTACCTTCAGCAACTTCTTATGATGCTCCGGTGCAGCACTGAGTCAGGGGAAGGAGTTCTCTCTGCAGTTCACAAACTAATGACTGTTCCTATGCTCTACCATTGTCATTTTTGTCACACTAACTTTTGCTAAATATAAGCAGAGAAATCCTGACTACATGAAGTGTAACACAAAATTGCCATCAATTTCATTGCTACCAAGACTCCATCCAACATCCAAACCAAAAAAAATTTCTTACCCGTGAGCATAACAAACAGTGCATTTCCAAAGGCAGGGATTCAGGCAGACACGGCATTCAGAGCACACTCGATGGCTGCACCCATTGCATACTGCACCTCTGTTTATCAACAACCCAAGCGATTTCTGACAGCGAGCACAAGACCTCTCCTGGTATTCATGGCGTACATTTCCTGCACCTCTCCATTGAAGCTGCTGCACCTGCAGTTTCAGTTTTCTGAAAACCCAGGTAAAGTAAAGTAAATAAATAAATAAATTTAAATAGACGGAGACCCCCAGGTAATTCACAAGCTAATGCCCTGGTTGTGTAATATCATTAGCAATGGGAGATATGCCCTCAATTTTACCTCAATTGAGCACTGTCTGAAGGTGTCTACACACAGCATTTTTGCACTGTAACTGTATATGCAACCACATCCACACATAAGCAGCAAAAACAGGGTTCTGTTTGTGTCAATTATGCACACTCAGGGCACAGCACTGAAATTGTGTATGCAAATGATTATATACTCACACACAAAACCCGAGACTAAATGCTGCTTCCTTTCATTTGATAATGTATTTTATCATATTTATCCAAAAATCAAATCTTTTATCAAGTAAAAATAATCACAACAAATGCATCATCTGAAAGTTAAATAAAAAAGATATCAGAACAAAATATCAAAACCTCTCCCTTTCATTACCTTTTCTTCCACTACATGTACAAATAATCAATATCTATGTTTTCAGTTGTTAGCAACGTCAACAGTTGAAAGGGATTTTCTAACCAATTCAGACTTTCTTTATAACCCTTCATTTTTCATTATCATTCAATATGTCCAGTAATACTTATGCAAATATTTGCTGTAAATACAGCTTCTAGATTTAAGAGAATAAAAATACCTAACTTAACAACACAAATACCCTGTTTCACATGGGGATGCAATGTGACAAAGCAAGGTATAAGCTGCAAGGAAATCCTTGCCCTAGCCCTGACATAAGGCAAATAAAATGCCCTTCGCAACTGAAATACTTCCATAATTTGAGTAAATACATAAAATCCTTTTCCTAACAATGACATCTGCTGACACTGGTAACAAGCTCCAAGACAGTGTGGTGCACTTGCTACCTGTTGTATGTGAGAAGGGACAGTGATGGATTCGGCACAATGAGCATGTATCTAATGATTCTTAAATCCAGTCTTGGCAAAATATGTTACATAAGCCAACCAAAGATCTGAACATGTTCTGTGTTACCAGGACTACATAGGAACACGATGAGAATGTCATAAAGCCTTCATAGAAAAAATATAAGCAGCAGCTAAACTTTCTACAAGTTTCCTCAAGTATTCATTCAACAGTATTTGCTAATCTTCACTATAGAGTAGTCAATAGTATGGTAAATCCAAGAGGCTCTGGATAACCTTTAGTTTTCCCAAAGAATAAAAAGGCATTAGCTAACAAGAATTAAAATAAATGAACACATTTTGAAGGGCAGCAAAGAGGAAGAAAAGGACTTCTGAGAAAAAAGGAACCAAAATACAGGAATAGGGAAATGGCAGATACCTTATTCTTTCCTCTTCCATTTTTCTCACCATCTGGTCACGGTACAGGACTTCCAGAACAGCCTCTCGTTCTAATTCCTTAAGGAAGTTTAGATTATATTCACAGGCCATTTTTCCCAGGCTTCACTTGTTTTGTAGACTGCTGTCCTATGGTTCTACTACATCCAGAAGTTACACTTTGTAGAGTATAATATGGTCTGAGTGTTTACTAACTGCCCTTACTTGATTGGTGATACAGTCACTGTGTCATACCCTTGAAGAGAAAAATAACCATGTCTATCTTCACACAAGTCATCATTGAAGTATCTCTGCTACCCAGAGAATATGAGCACTTTGCAAGGTCACAGAAGTCTTGTCTTTTTCACATGAAAGAACTTCTTATTCTTTTTTTTGCTGAAAGTGGTTCCAAAAGAGATGAGAGCTTGCAGCAAGGTCCGGAATAGGGCTTTAAGTGTCACCAGATGGAGGGACAACTCATAAAGAGATAGTGTAAAGGAGTGGAGGGAATGTTGGGTTTTTTTTTTAATTTGGTCTTGTAGATTTGTTATTTCCAGGCCTAGGGAAACAAAGAATACATATTATTCTCTCCCCTCCTCACCTCTTCAAGACATTTCAAATAGTATGTGAAGACCACATTTTGCTATATTCAGACCTTTCATGCACTAATTCAGATACAGCAGAGGTTTTAAGACAGTCCCATTCTTCAGACAGTCTCACCATACTGTCCATCAACACTCAGCCATGTACCTTCACATTTTTTTGTACAGTTAGCATAAAACAACCGATAAAAAAGCTTAAGCTTGTTTTGAACGCTGGCCTACAGGCCTCATGACTGGAAAAGTCATGCTGGTTGAGACAGAAATGTCCCTTTCTAATCCTATCTTACTGAAAAGACAAAACATTGCAAGCCTAAGAGGAAAGAGGGAAAGACACCCTGTAAGAGTCACTTCTATCAACTACCCAGGCCTGGCAAGTCTAGATAAACAGTTTAATACCCAATAATGCTCTTCATTAACACACACAAACACTAAAGAGTTAAGACATTTATTATTTCCATCTCAGTGCACCAGTAATTTTGGTCTCAAACTGGTGACATTAATGTACAAATATACAAGAAGTATTTAAACAGAGTCACAACTGTATTTTGGATACATTCTGTGACCTTTACTTTTGTAAAACTCCCACTAAAACAGAAAATAATGTAAATATACTTTGCAACAAATTAGAGAAAAAAATGATTATTCAATCTAATTCAGCTTACTCATTATATTCAGTTTTAATACTGCTGTCTAGTGTGTACTACGTAAGAGTTCCACTTATGGCACACAAAATATTAAAGATAAGTATATGAAAATTGCTTAAGTGTTTCAAACTTAATCTGAGCTAAATACATACAGTCAGGCTGTAGGCAGAATGTCTAGACAGTAGGACAGAAGGGTAATGCTTTCCAAAGCAGTTACTGACACTTCACTGATGGACCTCAGCTGAGAATGTGACCAACTATGTGCATTGCTGGACCATTATTTTAAAATACTGTGAGTTTTAAGGTTTACAAAAAAAACCCACCAACAAAACACAAAAACCAAACAACAAGCCAACAACAATAATACTTCAGCTATACAGTGACGATGTATTTTTTTTGGTGCAGGGAATTACTTTACATATAACTTGTCCCAATTACTGTACTTATTTTCCCACAAAAAAAGCAGGAGGTAATAATTTGTATTTATAAACAGTATGCATTCCATTCTTTTGTATATTTCCATTAAACCCTTCCACAGACATCAAAAGGACAAAGCGTTTCACAGAAGTAGTGCTAACAAAGAAAAAAAAAAAAAAAAAGAGATTGGTTTCCTGTGGAAACAAGAGAGACAGAGATAGGCATAATCATATTTTATTTCCTTACCAGCTGCAATTTCACAGGAAATTACTCAGTTGAAACCTAAAAAGCCTGAGCAATTTTTTAACACAATATATGTCATTTTCAAAGGCCCCTGTATCCTTCACCTGCTTTCATCTTTCACCTTAAGAATACCTCCCAGGATTGATAAGCGTGTTCAGAGCCTTCAACTCCATTTAAGTTAATACAGTCTAACAGAGCAGTCAGTACAAACTCTGACACCTCTGCATTATACAGGATACCAAAACACCCATTACAGCATAAATTACATTTTCTGTAAACTCCCAGGACTTCCAAAGGCTAGCATATCTTCAATGTCATCAGGAAATCCTCCTGAAGCATCAGTAAAAGTTAGCAAATTCATGATAGTCACTATTAGGTGGATCCAATAAAACCGCTCTAGTGATCTTAAAGAAAACATATGAATGACTTACAGAGCTATTAAGAAACAAGTAAAACAGTTACTAAGTGCAACACCTGCAGCTAAGCAAACACAGAAATAGTTACTATGTGATACCTCCTTCAAATTATTTAAAAAAAGAGACTACCTCCCTTATTCAGAAGGGCACAAAGTTTTCCATATTTCAAGCCTGTTTTGGCAAATGGGTTTCAGATGACATCTTAGTGTATGAAAAATATTGAGAAGACAAAGAATCTTATTTAGAGATGCATATATATTATTTTTTTTAATACATGCTTTCAGCTATTCAAGCTTGCACAAATTTAAATGGTGTGAGGGAAGGAACAGATTGGAGCCTCCCCTTGTTTCCACTTTGTGTGGCTCACAGCTATTCCCCCCTGGGAGACACGGGTTCTGCCCTAGCCCATGCAGGACTCTTCAGAAGAGCACTCACCCTCAACCTATCTGTGATACTGCAAACACCATCATCAAAACCAGTTGATCTATCGCTACACTTCATATCCTATTCACAGTGATAAATCATAAGCACTGAATCTAATGCCAGCAGTAGATTGCCAGCAGGGACTAGGATCATCTTCTGGCACCAAACAACAGAAAAAACTTACTGCAGAGCAAAAGTTCCGGAGGCCCTATGTCCTACAGTGTCTGCACTATGCAGAGAGGAAAAAAGCCACCGTGGTGCTCTCACTGCTGGGCAAGATCATCACACGCTGCATAGAATAAAACTTAAAATATATCAATGTAGTCAACAGTTCTATCAATATTACATCTGGACATTACTACAATTGGGGTTTTTTTAATCTTCATTTAAGCTCTGACAAATGCTGTGTTCTGTCAATTTTTCTTGCACATTCAAAGATAACTCAAAATCTAGCTTAATGATGAGGTAGCTTTAAGAATGAATAAATAAAATATTGTATCCCCCAAAATGGGAGATAATCCTTGTGCCCCACAACAGGCTTGAGCTCATAATCATTTCACAGAGATGTTCAAACTGGACTGAAAAGCCCTTTACCATTGTAAAGAGCTTTTCTAACACCAAAGTTGTCTGCATTACATTAGTTTTTTAGCAGTAATAAAGAAGTGGTGTTTTCAGTAATGACCCTTCTTGACAGGAAAAAACAATCTTAAAAATCTTCACAGATGCTCTCCTTTCATGTTTACCCACTGAATCCAGCTAGCTAGCTTTTTTACACCATCAGCTAACCTCAAAGCCAAGCATCTTCTATGTAAAACCAAAAGCAACTGCAACCTCTTTAGTAAATACCATGTCATTTTCCCCTTTTCAGCACAAAGCTCACATAAAGTATTTTGTTCAAGCATAATTTTAAATTACGTATTTAAAATAATCCAGTATCAGGCACCTTGCAAATGGATCAGTAGCTTTTTGGAAACAACCTGTGAGGTCTCAAAGCCATCGTAAAGGAGATGGGACAACCAATGTGGTCACACCGTAGGAGGGAGACATAGATGCCCACAGTGCAAACTCACCGTGCTTTTTTCTATCAGGCTAAAATAGTATGTATTTATGTAACCAAAGAAAAATCAAAAGGCCTACACCTAAGGCAAGATCAAGTTTGCAAAGGTAGCTTCTTTTTTAAGTTTTTAAACTTAGAAATGCCTGACTTAGCAAGCTTTGTCTTGAAGCACCTCTGCATGTAATGTATTATTGATCTCCTTTCAGATCTTTAAGCATCACCAAAATAATGACAATTAAATAAGCATAAATAAACTGATCTTCTAAAGTCACAGCCTTCATTGGCTTGAGATAATTGGATTACTTCATCCATTAACCCAGAAGATGGATGTAATACATCAGTAGCTAGGACACAGAATAAGAAGGTTCAGAGTCAAAATTATCACAAAAGCTGCCATAATTTTTATCTATTTTCTATTCTATAGAATAGAAATAAATTCACATAAACTTATTCTTAGTTAAGAAAGTTACAAGTGGTATTTTATACTACCTGGCTGCAACAGTTTAATTTTCATATCCTTGCATACCCACATGCAAATTAGTTTAAGTTCTTTGATAATGTTTTAACAAAGTTGTCTTGTGATTTCAATAACATCCCATCCCAGCAGTTAAATTAAAAAAAACCCCAACAATAAAAAAACCAACAAAACCCATAAACACTTACGTTCCAGTTTTGGTCTTTCCCTGAAATCTTTGCGGTTTAAAAAACACTATTCCAGTAAGTAAAAATGCATCCCCCCCATGCAATGTCCTATAGAACAGATTAAAATGATGTCCTTACCTTTTCACCAGCCATCAAACAAAGATGTGTGGAAGTAAACTGCTTTTAAGAGATCAGTAGCACTCTTACTATTTAGTTATCTTTCCTTAAAAAAAAACCCTGGTGGTTGTTCTCCACCCTCTTTCCTTCCTTTGGGCACCAAAATTAGACTGACGTATGTACAGAGGAGCATCCCCAAAACAGCTAAAAGCAAATACACTCAACAAAGCTCTAGTGTCACAACAGCTTTTGCCAAGTCTCTGGCTTTGTTACCAGCAACAGCAACTAACAATCAAAGAGAAGTTCTTCATTTTTCTAACATTAAAAAGAGGCTAGGCACAAGAGACTATAAAAGCTGACTGATATAATCAAAATATGCTCCGTCTTCAAGCCGCACACAGGAAGAGCAGTGGCTTTGAGTTCTATATAATTTCTTTTTCAGAAATTATAGATGTGAAATACTACTAACCTCAAAGTCCCCAGGACTCGCACAGAAAACTGCTTGTATCGCAAACAGTTCTCTCCTGGACACAAAATAGTTTTCTATTCAGGTCTGAATGAGAAAGCAATTAGTACAGATAACAGTTCGAAAGAATTTATTTGTTATGCGTCAGTGAAAAGAAGAAAATTATTTTACCTCCAACTGGAAATCTGATCTCAGATAGCAATTAAAAGTTAAAATGTTACTTGGATTGGATATCCTAAGTCAGTCTATTATAGAACCAACTGTGAGTAATGACGTTCAAAATTACATCTGAATTATTTCCAAGTTCGAAAAAGAAGAGAGGCTGTTCCTGCAGGTCATTCTCCTTTCTTGTTCCTGGCTCTACCAGATAAAGTCTATATACAATGCAGAAGCCCTTCTTAGTGTTCTGGGTGTTTTAAGAAATATTATTTCAAGTTAAAATTAAACAAAGCACTATAATTCTATTCACATGGCAAAATTAAACAGCCTGCAATTTTATAACCTCGTTAAGTTAAATAGATTTAAATATTTCCACCTGTGTAGGTCAAGTTTAATCACCTTCTTCAACTGTATCACTGAAGGCAAAGCAACTGTTAGTGGGGCACAGAGCTATGCTCAATAAAGAATATTTGGATTATTTAGGCCTTCATTTCAGGGAAAACTTTAGATGAAAGACCAGAAACAACCTGAGGATTGTTACTACCCACAGCAACAGATTTGTAGTATTACACATTCAGGCTGAGGAACATTAGCCCTGCCACCAGCTTTCCCCTAATATTTAACCAAAGCCTTAACCACCACACTTTTAACTCGTATTTTTCCCTCTCATGCCTGGACATGAAAAACTGCTGTGCTATTTTATACGTGCTAAGACTATAACCAAGTTATAACCTTTTATTCTTTTGTCTAAACAAGCACCGCTTATTAAGCCTTCCCATAGTCCTCACGTGTTTGTCTCTGCTTTCTGGCTGGCGGAAGCAGCAAGCACAGGGCTCAGAGGGACCAAGGGTGAGCTCAGCAGCCAGCCACAGTCCCGCTGTATCCCAGCGGGGCAGGCAGAGCGGGTGCTGGCCGCAGGATGCCTGCGCAGTCCCAAAGTGAGGTGACCAGTAAGAGTTTTCTTCTTCAGGAGCAACAGGAGGCAGGGCCTGACAGAGGACTAGAGATAAGGTCAAAATGTAGAGCTGCAGCCTGCCAAAGAGACAGGCCCGGAGCAGAGATCACAGGGGTGGAGGCCACAGCTGCAACCTGTCAGCGCACTCAGGCCCTGACATTGCAAGTCCCTCAACCGTCTTGAAATACAACGCCTAAAACTGGATGCAGTATTCCACTGTATTCCTGGTGAGGCTTTATTGCAGAGTGCAATAGGAATGCCACTTCCCTCTTCCCGCAAGCTATATGCCCATTTCCGGGTTCCGATATCGCATCTCCTTAACAGCACCATATGATGAGTTGCGGTAAAGCATACCTAACACACTCTCTCTGGTCGATGCAATGGCCGCCGAGTGAGCTGAGCTGGTCCTGCCCTGTCTGCATTTATAAAGCTGGTTATTCCTGCCTCAGTACAGGCCTTTGCACTTGCCCCCAGTGAATTAATTTTTATATCGTTCAGGCTATTTCTGCAGTTCACCCAGGCCACGCTGAACCTGAACATCATCTTCCACCATCTAGAGCCACTCTCAGAGGTTGACATCCACAGTAATTTAGACAATCTGTAAACACTGGGACCCCCCCACACTCCATAAACTGTGCAAAGTATGCCCTCTAACTTCATTGTCCAGATTCTGGTTGCTAAAAATAACAGGATCTGCTTAGAACTGTAAGAATTCAGATATTCCTCATGTCTTTCCATGGCTTTTTTCAGTTGCCGGGTATACATGACATCCTCCGGCCTTCTTTTCAAGCTGTTTCCAGAAACAAGCCGCAGACCCCCCCTTTCCCAGGGAAGGGCCTCTCGGATCCACCCCCGCAGGCACGCCCGCGGCACACGAACGGCAAGCCACCTGCGTGGAAAACACAGGCGTGACGGGCCGCCCGTCCTCCCTCAGCCTCAGGCTGCGCGGCTTCCGCCACCGCCATGGCGGCCCCCCCGCCGCGCCCCGCTCAGCAGCGTCTCCCCGCCCAGCTCCTCCGCGCTGTCGCTATGGAAACGGCGCCATCTTGGAGGGCGCCGGGCGGGCTCAGCCCCGCTGCGGCAGTCGACGCGGCGACCGCGGCGCTCCCGGTTGCTACGCGCCCGAGCCGCGCAGAGTGCGCAAGCGCGCTGGCGGCCGGCGGGGCGGGGAAGCGCCGGGCCGTACGGAGCCCAAGCAGAGCCGAGCGCGCAGGCGCAGAGCGCCGAGCGGCTTCTATGGCCGGGCGCCGCCGCCCGCGCGCAGCACTGCGCAAGCGCCGCGGGCGCCGCAGCCCGACGCGGCGGGAGCGTGGAGCCGGGGCCGGCGGCGCAGGCGCACTGCAGGCAGCGGCCGGCGCGTGGGGCGCAGCGGGTGAGGGGGCGGTGCCGGGGTGTCCGCTGCGGCGTGAGGGGCTCCACCGAGAAGATGGACGACTTCCAGTCGGGGGAGGAGGTAACGGGGCGGCGGGCAGGGGAAGGGCAGCTTCGGGCCACCCCTAGCTTCTCCTTGCGGGGCCGGCGCAGGGTCTTAGGCGATACCTGCCCGTCCCGGACACCACCCGTCGGCATCCCCGCGGCAAGCCTGGGGCCACTGGGACACCCCCCACTCCCTCCTCGCCTCGCCCCGATCCCCCACCGCCCGCCCCTGGGGTGACACCGGCAGTTGGCGGCGGCTGCGAGCCGCGCGTCCCGGGCAACGCTGGAGACGGGCCCGGCCTTTGTTCCCGCCGCCCAGCCGGCGGGGCCGCCCCTCTGGCGGCGTGAGGGGGGTTACCGGCCTCTGGCGGCGTGCAGTGGGGTTACCGGCCGGGCGGGGCCGCCCCCCTCCGCATTTCGGGGGCCGGGCGGGCGCCTCTCCCCGGCGGCGGCCCACGCAGGCCCCTCTGCCGCTGCGGGTCGCCCGCAGAAAGCGCTGGGGGTATCGTGGCCTCTGCCTCCACCGGCAGGATGGAGCAGGGCGCTGTGCTGGGCGTTTCGCTGGTGCTGTTTAGGGGAGTGAAAGACTCGAACAAGCTATTTGTGTGCGGAGAGTCCAGGCAGGGATGCGCTAATGAGATGTTCTACCATGTTAACGAAGTCTGATAAATCAAGGGTCTTTTTCTTTCTCGTGCCAAATGGCTACCCAGCGAGCGTTGCTCTTGCAGAGCGACAGTTTGTCCGAGCTGTGGCGGTTTGCTGCAGTGTTCTTAAACAGCTGCACTGTCATTTGGTGAGACAATAGCAAAGCAGTGTGAGGGGTGAAGGGGTGTCAGGCTTGTGCTGTTCAAAAAGCCTTGTCCTGATTGCTGGGCCTGGCCTGTGTTACACAGTTATGGGTATTTTTTAAAAAATATATTATCAACATGCTCGAACTTCATTCTTATAGCTGTTTTCAAAAACGTCTTCAGTATTACTGAAAGATAATACGGCTTTGCAGTTTGCATTTGTTGGCTGGGAGCACCCCTTTTAAACAAGATACTGCAAACTACATCTGCTTTCCTTGTGCCAGAGGTGTAGCACAGGAAAATCATAAAGCTTCTGTATGTTTTCCCTTTATTTTTCAGTACAAAAAGTATTTACATCATCTTACTTAAAGAGGGGCTTGTATTATTTGGCAGCTCAGTTTAAGCATATAAATCACAAAGCTGGATATCAGAACTTTATGTTCTGCTTTGTTGTGCATCTAAACCCATATATGCTCTCTTGCCAGAAAAGGAAGGCTGAGAAGTAACAGCAACCCTAGAACCAAATCCTCAAATCTCTTTATGGCCCTTCCCCACTTGCTTCAATACAAATTAGATATTGAAATGCTTTTGAGAACTCAGGTTGAATTTAATTTGGTTTACTTTGGTGAACAGTGTTTGTGCTCACTCAGAGGTGTTTGCGAGCAGAGTTGTAGACTTTGTGAAGAAAAAACCCGTATATGGTTTATCATCTTGCCAGACAGCACACTTCATGTCTGCCAGCATGTCTGGCATGCACGTTCTTAACTTATGCTTTATGGGAAAGACTATTTTGATAATTGTAGCTCTCATTTGGTTAAATACGCTGGTGCACTTTAAAATGTAAGCACCCGTAAAACCTAGTACCATGAAAACAAATGAGGCATATTAAAATTAAAGTCAAAGCTGTAAATAAAAGCCAGTTTGCCATAGCACATAAAAGCTTTTAGAAATGTTGAAGTGTGCGAGCAAATTGGTGCCTCTCAGTAGTTACAGAAAAGGCATTGCGTGCTGTTTCTTATGTCACGGAGAACACTCAGCTGCTCCCATCTTTCTGAATGTCACATGTCATTAAAGCTGGCTAGGCTGTTCACCTTCTGACCAAAGGTTTATGAATATGATGTTGAAATCCTGAGCAGGTGTAATGATGTCCTGACTGCACACCTGAATTACACTGTTGTTCGTGTTTGCCAGCTAAAGAAGCTGACAGACCTCCCAGTGAAAACTCGGTCAACATAGGCTCCATTAGGTTAATTTTGAAATCCTTATTCAGTCTTTTGAAATCTGTTAGTTTGCTGTTATGTGTGTTTCTTCTCATTGATTCCTTTCTTCTGGTTTGTGAGGGGAGGCTATGAGATACCTAGTAGTAAAAACATGGTGGGTGGCTGGCTGTGGTGCCAAGTGCTCCCCTACCAGTGCTCCCTGGCCCTTTGAAGAGCTGCAGAGGGTGGCTGGCTCCCCAGCAGTGGTGGCAGCTTGTTTTAGCCACCTTACATGGGAGGCAGCAATTGCTCAGGGACTAAAGCACTAACCATACAAGTAAACAGATAGTACTTTTAAGATTAGTAAAATGTTGGGACCTTCTCTGTTCTGATTCCACGTGCTTCATCCCTACTCCCCAGAGCCTGAGAGAAGGCTGAAGGTGGTGGGGAGTCCAGCAAGCTAGATTTTCCCTTTGGTCTCCAAGGGGCAGTTTTCTTCTCCCCAGCTGAGGTTGTCATGACAGCTTTTCCTTGTGCTGTGAATTGATATTTTTTCCACATATGTGCCTTGGAGATGTCTGTTTAACTGTAAGCTGTGTCTGCACACCAAGCTTTTCTCTGCAACCTCACTGTGAATTGTGGACATTAAAACTTACTGTAAAATGAGAATGTGTGTGTGCATAAGTGCTATGTGTATTATTTTAAAATACTTTCAAGTTAAAATTTGAACACTTTGACTCAAAAGGCCAGCCAATATTAGTGAATCTGTTACTTTCATTACTTTGTTAAGAATGTTAATTTGAGTGGGTTCAGGGAGCCAGGGTACATATGAGCTAATAAGGGAAGGCTTGGTATCTTCTGACTTGCAAGAAATCTGACAAGCATAAATTAAGGTTCTAGTGCCTGTTCTTAACAAAGCTTGACTCTGTAAACAGAAGAATGTGTCCACTGATTATTTAAAATTCTGCTTTTTTTTTTGTAGACATCCTTTGTTGTTGATGAAGTCAGTAGCATCATTAAAGAGGTAAACAACATTTTCATTTTGTTGGTGTGAAAGTATAGTATGTTGTATGCCATATGCTGAAAGGCATTCGAGAAAATCTGGTAACTGATATGTAATAGATTTCTAGAATGGTTACTATCAAAGTATAGATAATTGTTGATTTAACCAATGTATATGCTTTAAGTGGAAGTGACACCTAGCTTTAGTTGTGATGTGTATTACAAATCCAAAAGATAATTGAAATAATTTCATATGCTCCTCTCTAGTTGCAGTGTATCCCTAGTTGAATTTCTATGAGGGATAGGCATTTTTATAGGCTGTCTGAATATGCATGTTACTGTGTTCTTTTGAGATGCTTTTCTTCCAAGATGAGTTTTTGTTTGTTTGAAATGTTTCTTAGCAACAAAAATAGTTCAGTCATGAACTTCCTGTGTAGAAAATTTCCAGAGGGATTTGAGTTTTGTGTCCCAAATTCCTCTTGTAAACTAGTACAATCTTTTTCTTGTTGCAAAACAACTGTTTTGGTCAGACTTTGTAAATTGAATCCACATGCTTTAATACATGCTTCTGTTTCTTCTGAATCTGAAATAATTTTGTGATTATTTTTAAAACAAGTTCTGTGAGGAAAAAATGTATCAATGAAAAACATGCAGCTTTAATGTATTTTGGTTTGTATCGTAAAGGAGAAACTATCCTCATAAGTAGAATGGGTCATTTGGCTGAAAGCTTCTGCTTTATTGGTAACCAGCAACCATGTGGGTTTTATTTCCCAAAAAGGATTCTGCTGAAAAGTCTGGAGTTCATTTCCATAGAATATGTGTGAATGAGCCATTGCTGTGTGTGTTTTTTCCAGTCTTTTCAGGACTGTTTAAATGCAAGACCCTTCTCGTAACTCTGGCTTTGGGACATTGGGATAGGAATTAAAATAATCAAAATACCACAAAAATGAAAAGAGAGTGGAATCTATGGTAATTTCCTCTATGCCTGGCTCAAACTCTGACCTGAAAGTTTTGTAATAATTGAAAACACTTCCAATGATCAGGATGGACAAGCAGTATTTAGGACTTTTTCTGTGGGTACGGGGGTCTCATCTTTAGTATTTGATGTTGGAATGGGCTAATGGGTGCCTGGTAGATGGACAGCAGTGCAGTTTATTTTATGTTTGTCACCAATAGGCCATAGAAAGTGCGATAGGTGGCAATGCCTACCAGCACAGCAAAGTGAACCAGTGGACAACCAGTGTGGTGGAACAAACGTTAAGCCAACTCACAAAGCTGGGGAAGCCTTTCAAGTATATTGGTGAGCGCAGCTTTCTCTTTTCTGTTGAAGCTGGTAAAGTCAAGTGCGCTGATGGCTAGGGGGTGGGGGAAGGTCTTGGCAAGAACCATGTCTATAAATTACTCATAAGCATGTATATATGCATATGTGTTGCATGTATGTACTATGCTAAGCAAAAATGTAGCTAAATGTTAATTTAGTGATAAATTACTAAAAGCTTCTCTACTGGCTAACAGTGACCTGTGTGATTATGCAAAAGAATGGTGCTGGGCTACATACAGCAAGCTCTTGCTTCTGGGACAACTCCAGTGATGGTAAGGAGCACAACTGTTGGGTTTTTCAGCTTGCCACTGTAATGCCAGTCCCTTAAGACTAGGCAGTGTACTATTCTTTTTTTCCAAGTGCTATAGTTTTGGAGTAATAGCATGCAGTTTGGTCTTTTTTCCTTGTGGCAGTGATGCCAACTGATACATATGAAAAGCTGTTGTGAAAATTCATTCTTAAGATTCTTAATGTAAACAATTACAAACCTGCATGTAATGGCTGCATATAAGGGCATGCACTTATCACTGTAACTTTCTTCTGTCTCTGAACCCCTTTTTTGTATTTGTAGGAACCTGCACTGTGAGATGGGAGAACAAGACTATGTATTGTATAGTCAGTGCCTTTGGACTTGCAATATAATTGCCTTGAAATCATTCATCCTTCTCTTTTCTACTCCAGCACTTGATTCCATCTCTACTTAAACTGTGAATACACGGAACAACTTCTGTTTTTAATGTACTTAAAGTAACTTTGTTTTTTTTAAATGTAGAAATGTGAAAACATGTTGTTATATGGTTTATGTTTGTACTTAGTATTGTACCAGTGTTGCCATACTGTCTTAACACTTCAAGAACTTCTCTTCAAGGTGCTAATACTGAAATCTGCTGCAGTGTAAAACTTTCTCTAGATACCTTTTTTAAGACCAGTATAAATGAGACACCGACTTTCACACTTTCTACTCTTGGTTAGCATTAAATTATTGAAATTCATAACAATTGGTGTGACTCATTTAAATGTAAGTCTCTTGTTATTTTTAAAAAAGGTTCCAGTTCTTTTAATTCTCTTCAAGGTAGTTGAGGTATGTAGCAGAACACAAAGCAGTTCCATAATTTTGCCAAAGTCAATACAAAATTGCAAGAAAATGAGGTGATGTTTATGAGAAGTTAACCTGGCTCTGCTTTTGGGACAGGTTTAATCTGATTGTATGGTATTTAGGGTATGGAAGGATAGCAGAAATAACTATAATCTTTGAACAGAAACAGAGGTGGACTTTTTCGCATTGGAGAAGTGCTCAGCAAGCTATACATGGATAATCATTCACTACTGCGGCCAGTTACACCTGTCAAGTAGGTCTTGAACTTACCTGCTACCTTTTATACTGGTTGTGCTATTCAGTGAGTGTGATGAGTCCTGAGAGTTGGTGAAACATGATCTTTTCTGAAAGGGGGTGTGTGGGGGGGAAGCTGCCTCAAGGTGTCCTTAATAAATAACATGTGGATAGGTCTCCTGCCTTCTAAAGTTGCAAAGGAAAAACAAGTACAACAAGTTTTCAGCTTAGGCTTGGGTAAGGTTTTCTTTGTCAGCTAATTGAAGAAATGGAAGCATGCTATGAATTTCGGACTGCCTGTGTGAACTGCTATGCTGCTGCTGTGAGCAGTAGCTCATTGCTAGTGAAGTGGAAAGAATTACAAAGCGAGCATGGGAGAGTATTCCCGGGCTAGAGTTAGTGTGGGTGACCTGCATTTGCTTCTATTTAGGAAACTCTGTCAAATGTTTTCAGAATCTGGCTGTCAACTAAAGCTGTTTAGAATGAGATGGCTACTAATACAACAGTATGTTTCCATGATCTGGAAAGACATAATAATGAAAAATCAAATGACAGTAGAAGATATGTTTTTTATAGTGCGAGGTGCGCAGGGGTGTGCTCAGGGGTGCTCTCTGTGGTAACTCTGTGTATCCAAACAGACTGTGTAAGACCCTGTGCTAGGCCAAGGCTTCAGTCCTCTTCCTGCCTACGCATTTCTGCTGTCAAAAAAGTTTGGGAAAAAGGTTGGTCAGCAGGTTTGGGCTTGGTACATTTGAGACTTCTAATATAACTGTAAAAGTCATATATTTCTGCTAGCATGCCAGTTCCAAAACATCTCTGTAAACATGTCCTTCATGATAAGAGACTTCTTTATTCTAGCTTATGTCCTTGTGAATAATACAGGGCTATACTGAGTGTATATACACCTTGTACTGAGGAGTGTATACCTTACAGTTCTGTAGCAGAGTTTTAGCAGAGTATTCAGTGTCAGAAATAACAACATCTGTAAAAAGAAAATATTAAAAACAAGATAAATTGAATAAAGTACCTGAAATAGCCATCAGGGTGAGAGAGAAACTTGTTATAAAGAGAATAAATCGCAGAATCACTAAGGGAATTTTTAATCTGGCTAGTTGGATACTTTATCTCCTTTCCATTAGCATGCCAGAATAATAATTGTAGTGTAGTATCTACTCCAATACTTATTTTCATTTAAAAAAGTAGTTTTGTGCACTGTGAGTCAGTATTTCCTTCTAGAAACACTTGGGTTTTAGTCGGGCCATTCAAACATTCCTTATCTTTTGTTCATGTTAATAATAGCAAATCTCTTGATTTTTGGGGTTTTTTTGTGTGTGTGTTGGTTGTTGGTTCTTGCATGTGCTGAACTGCAGGAAAATCAGTGTAGAAGCTGTACAGGAGGAGAAAAACACTGTTGAATAAAACTAGAAGTTGTGCTACAGAAAGAGAGTTTTATAGATGTGAGCATTTGAGCAATAACCAACACTTCCAATGTAACAGTTTTAGGATTACGGAAGGGGGTTTAGGGGTTGTGATTTTTTTGGATGTTGGTCCCCCCCTCTGCTGAACTTAGGACTTTTCTGTGAAATGCTCAGCCATTGCATATTACAGTGTCTCAGTGTTGTACAGTTAAAGATTTTTAAGTTCTAGGTATCTTCAAGCATCTTAACCACCTTTTTCAAAGACTGCTGGCCAGCTCACCTCAGTGCCAAAGCAGAGCATTAGAGTGATGAGCTTTCAGAGTCCTTGCTCCAATTAACTGGCTGTCCAAAAAAACCTAGCATAGACTGTGGGCTGCGGTATTCAGGAAGGTAGTTATGAAGTTGGTCTCAGTTTCCTGTCTTTAGCTTAACTGCCATGCCTCTTCATGGGACTGCCGCATAGAAATTGGGGGCGTCAGCTCTGATCTGGAGGGGAGGAGGAAGAGGAAGGGGGAAGTGGGGGGGTCATTATTTACTGTAACTGCCACAAATTAGTATGGCCCGTCTTCTACCAGTAACTGTTTTAGCTAAAACCTAAAGAAAATCACTTCAGAATTAACTGCTGCTGGTAAACGAGCACTACCCTCTCTGATATTAAAGTGGGAGTAAGCTAGTTGTGTATCATTTGTGCAGAGATGTTTACAGATACTTTATACAGCACACAATGAGATTTCACTCTCTCCTTGAGTTTATGTAAGGAATGGCATCACCTCAAAGAGACATGCTGATGGCTTCTGCAGTCTAACAGCTGTGAGCAAGCGAACTCTTGGAATATACAGAGCTCTAAGGAGATGAATGACATCAGCATCTTCACCATCTCTGAGCTTTTTTTATTACTGGCCCCTGGGCCGAAGGTGGGGCAGCCCTTCCTGGGTGTGCTGAGAGGATGGATCACTGCAGGGTAAGTAGGAGAATGTACAGCCCTGCTGGCAGAGGCATCTGACAGCAGCTAACCTGAAGCGTGCACATGTAGCAGAAAGGTAGGTGCAGCTAACATCCACCAGGGGAGGTTTTACTGCCAGCATGACACAGCAGGCTTTCCAAAGCCACTGTTAAGCCGTTTGAGAAAGACAGAGGGGAGCTGGCAAGTGTATTTCTTAGGAAAATTAGCAACCTGTCCTTCCACCTTCAAGCCCAGGCAAGGTAATTAAAAAAAAAAAAACCAAGCCAAAACATAATTGCTTAAGGATGGGGTCCAGGAGCCTGTCAGCACAGATTGACCAAGGAATTAACTACGTTTAAATATGCATGAGAAAATACATGTAAACTGAAAATGTGTATATAATGAAAATGGTAGTTAGTCATTCACTAGAAGGAAAAAAAAACCCAAGATACAATATAAAGATATAAAACTTTATTATGAACATATTTAACAATGATTATGCACATGAAGTCTTCCAAGAAACTCAATACCCAGTTTTCACTTGAAGTATTAGTTTTTCCTTCATATTCCATATTAGCATGAAGTTTTCAGACATAAATGGGTAATTTGCTGTCATTAACAATGTATAGATACGTAGAATATTTAACATGTCCTCACACACGCTGTCTCAAAGCAGCATTTAATTACAGCTTCTCATTAAACAGAGCATTTATCTTACACATTTTTATACCATTTTGGTACACAATTTTTTTCCATGTTTTCATTTTACATATTTACAAACTTCTAAAAAAAGTGTTACAGTAATGCAAAGGTTATTACTGGCATAAGCAAAAGGAAACAGGGCAAAAATTAGGTGACTATGGATACAAAGTTGTCTTTCGGCTCAGAGAAAGACAACAGACCAAAGTCTTTCCTAGCTGGAACTGTCCTCCCATTTCCCCCAGTGTTAGTGCCAGGGGTCTGCCGCGCTAGCTCTTCCTTACTGGTGTTAAGCCTTATGCTTCCTTTTGTTTGCCAGTCCTAGGAAAGCTTCCAACCAAATCCAACACCAACTCTATTTTTAAAGCAACTACTACAGAAAGTGGTTGCTGTGAATGGCTCATGCTGAATGATTATTGGTTTCATTGAAAGTCACTCTTGATCATTGTGTACATGGAAACCTTGCAGTTATTTAATAGATGGAGGGCATCTCCTTTAGAGCAGGAACATTGTATGCTGCTTTGGGAGCCTTTTGTATATTTCTTGTTATACAGTTCCACTAGTGATGGAAATAATTGCTTTAGCAGTAATGAAAGGAAAGTGAGGCTAGCTTCTTGCCAAGATATCTTCTGTTTCACCCTTAGGTTACAATACTTATAGGTGAATTCATGCCACCTACTCCCAAGCTGTTGACAATCCATATTGTGATATTGCTCAGATACTGTCTCTGCTTACCAGCTGTGGAAATAAGAGTGAAATTGAGATTTCTTGCTAGCAAAACTGTTTCTGCTTCACTGCTTTTGCCTTTTTACTGTATATTGAATTTGATGTAATAATATTTCAACCAAGCTTACCGTTACACTCTAGCACTTCTGAAATACAAAGCTCTTATGCATGGCAAACATTTCCTAAAATATATTCTCTAAAAATTAACAAGGAAACTATTTTCTCACTATTTCCACAGTGAGACACTTAAAGTATACATTTCCCATTCTCAGCTTTCTTATTTCCACTCTGAATGTAGTGATGTAGATAAGTTAATGGAAACAAAATGGCAAGTGAAATGGGCTGAGAACAGTTTAGACAAAAAATCATTATCTCAAAGTTAGATTAAAAATATTTCCTTTAGTTAATAAAATCCCAAAGCATGATACTGTATTTCAGGGTTAACTGTAACAACCAGTTCAGGCTGTGATAAGAAATATTAGTATACATTGCACATTGGTCAAATCAGAGATTTTCTCTCTTCAGAACAGAATTAAATGATACCAGAGCCAAAAGAGATCTGAATATATAAGGACCATGTAAATAACAATTTTTGAAGACCTAATTCCTGTACCCACTGTTGCTCCAATGGAAGTCAAAAGGATTGGGGTATGCAAAGGATGCCTAGTTGGCTCCCAAGTTTGATTCAGCAAATTCAAAAAGCCTCAAGAGAGTCACTTCAGAATAGTGAGAATGGGCTCTCCGCTTGTAGGATACAAAGATCATCTCCCATATTTGTTAAAAAAAATATCTAAAATGAAGGTGCTGAAGGTACAGCTTACTGCAGTTCACTGGAAAGAAAAAAACTAACTTGAAATACTTCTTTCATGTTTTCCTATATGCTTTTCTAAACTGAAACCAATTAATCAAGAAATGAAGGGGAAAAACCTCCCCCTCCTCCCACTCCAGCAGTTTCCTTGCTTTAGTCATACAAAAGTGCTTTGGCTTCTCACAAATAAATGATCCCTGGTACAGAAAGTTTTTAATTTCAAATACCCTCAAAAAATTTCACAGCTCTACATAATTTTAGAAAATTTTCTCTCTCACACACACACGCAGCATCTTACCACACTTGGTCTTTAACAGAGCACTGATTTAATCTAAACTATTCTATGATCACAGGGTGCAACCACATGAAGTAGTTCCTTTGGTCCTCTCTAAGAAAACTGCTAATCCTGTGAGGTCTCCCCTTCACGATCTTGGAACAGCTACCAGGAGGTCACTGCAATGGGAATGGTCCAGAACAGTTATTGCATCAAAGCAGAACAAGTCTTACTTTCTCCCCAGCACAATTCAGCAAGTCTAGTAGGACTTCATAGCATTCGTCTGCTTAAACTACTTCAGTGATGAGCACAATTCCCTGGTGTAAGCCAGCACCATTTTTTCTGCCTAATACGTTAACAGTGCTTTTGAGAGTCTTCTACAGCAGCAGGGCAGAGAAATTTTACAAGAGTAAATCACAGTACTTTCAAACAGGTCAAGTACCTGAAAACAAAAGTAATTAGAAACAAACAGTATCCACTTAAATAAAGAACTCAATGATGGTGTAGGTGAAACCAACTTTGAAACAGAGAAGCAGCAGCATTGTACTAGGAATACTTAATTCCCATATAACTTTGTTCCAGCACAGACTGGAACACAGATAATCACTAAATGTGCTAGTAAGTTCTGATCAATGCAGGAGGTGACTGGTATGACAAAGAAGTTGAACTATGCACAGAACATCTCAAAAGCTCTCTCATGCATGTTCAACACATAAGCAACCACAAATTGTTCCTAGGGTGTAGATTAACTATCTATTAATTCAACTTGAGGAAAAATTCTGATGTAGAAAAGCCTCTAAAAATTAAATGTTTGAAAATTTGAAATTGTAATTCACTATGAAACTTTCATACTATATTATCTGTAAATGCAACAATATCATCCAGCATATAAAAAACCCGGAGAAGAGAGTACTGGCTTCCTTCTGAGATTTGTTGCTGTCTGAATATTACCATTTGAAAGGGCTGCTTAAAAAACCAAACCAAAAACTGAAATAAATACTTTTGTTGTGGCAGTAAAGCATGTTAAGAAACATATTATACAAATGATTTTGCACCACTGAGGCTATTTTGGCTCACTAGAAATTGACTATTTGTATATATCTTGCACCTATGAATCTGGTAACGTTCATTTAGAAAATGTTTTTAAGCCTATATTGCTTCTTCAAAGGAAGAATGGAAAGCTCATGTTTACTCGCATTTAAAAAAAACAACAACACTAAAACACTTCATTCCCTGCCTCCCCTGCCTCCAGCTCAACAGGCTAAGGTAGAAAAATGAAAAGGAAATGAGGCACTTCGTACAGCAGTGGACAATATGCAAAGGAGCTAACACAAATAGAACAGATGAATGACAGTATGCTGTACAGAATCCTCAAAAAAAACCCAAAACAAAACCAAAAAACCAAGCTGCAGCAAGGAAGCAATTTTAAAATCAGCATATAATGTGACACTTCTAAAATGGAAATAGACTTAAAGATTTTAGTCCACAAACATCCTGCTATCAGGCATTTTATAAGATGTGTAAAAATTCTGGTTTCTTAAGTTTTCACCACAACCTTTTCAAGCATCCTTTTTTTTCAGTTTTAACTTTGTAAACAAAAACAAGAAGCAGGATTTCCTTCCTGGGAGCCGGTGTTCAGATGACAGCAGACTGTAAGGAAGCCAAGGAAGTTGTCCATCTAAGAAAACTTAAATTGGTTTAATTCCAGCTGAACAAGTCTGTCTACGTCAAAATCACTCAATCACTGTCCGATTCCTCTTTATACTTGGCTCTAATAGCTTGACCGTTCTGAAGTGGCATTTCTTCATAGTCACTCCTGCGAAACAGATACTTGTTAAAACTTCTGAACATGGTGTTGAGAGAGGAAGTCAAAAATAAACAGAAAAGTTCTAAACTACACTGAGGTATCAAATTGCTGTTTGGGTAAGAAGCTGGTTATCTGTTTTCCTTCCTTGTTGGAGATATGAACAACATATATGACTTCTCTCCAGAGGATGATGCATAATAAAATTTACTCCACTAACTACAAGCCCCTTTTCATGCAGATTTGTACAGAAGCAAGCCGGTACTACCACTATTCATCTAACTAAACAAAGGCAAGCTACCTCGGACAACACATATAGCTAGTCTAGCACAAACTTGTTCAGGCCACCACAATATTAATCCCATCCTCACTGTTCCAGCCACTTCAGTGTCTCTGGTAAGAGGGGAAAACGTCAAGGGCAGATAATGACTTTCTTTAGTGTCTCTAGCACAGAAAGACCTAATCGGGATGAGTTTTAAGTGCTACTGTAACTGTTGTATTCCGTAAGCTCACACAAGTCCAGGAAGTTTTGCTAGATGTGATTATACTTATTTCAGTAGGTGATGGACATTTAAGAAGAGCCATTCTCCTTCCCTGAAGCACCTGTATATGAGCTGCCTCTTTGCAAACTCCACCTGACTCCTGCAATCCTTCCCAGTTTAAAAGGAGGTCCTTTCCTTTCACCGCTCTTGCTGCCTTCATAAACTACCAGCATCCTAATACTTCCTTACCTGTTTGTATTACTGCCGTGGCAATCCCTTTTAGAAACCAAAAAAAAGAAAAAAAAAAATAACATGCATTCTCATTGCATTTCTGTTTCAGAATAAGGCTATGTTTCTGTTCTTCAGGCAGAATACTTTTCCTTACAACCTACAAATCCTTCAGTTATTTAATATAATGTCCTTTTCCATATCCAAAAATAACACAACAGAAGTAACTCTCGTAGGTATTTTAAAAATCTTACCCATAAATCACATCATCATCTGAATCATTCAGCATAGAAAAAGCAGGATTGTCTTTCAACTGTGATTCTGGAAAATACAAATAAGGGTTAATTTGGCACATTAAATATAGAAATACAGCTGTACTTCCAACTCAACACTGCAGCAGAAGACTCAGTAACTTCCAAGGCAGTCATGAGTACAATTCAACAAAACTATATCCAAACAGGAATTATTTCCTTTAAACCCTTCAGCCACTACATCATGGTAGTCTTAAAAGTTAAGGAGATGATGTAACTATCTCATTTTTAGATAGATATTCTCCATGTTGCGTAAGTGGATATCCTTCCTTGTGCAGTTCCCTATGTCATATTATTTCAACCTGCACATAAGAATAATTCAGTCAGTCTTCATTATTCTTAACCATTATTTAAAAGTTCGTATGTATTAAAAAGCACTGACTTCTTTGACTTCTTGGTTATTTCCAAACTACAAATATAGTAAACCAAAGCTGTAATTCCTTGTATGCAAGTCAATGATTAGCCTGTTATTTTTCATCCTTGTAATAGATGAAGGATGGACTTGTACCTTTATGGTGAGACAAAACAAAACACATACTTCCCACTGGCTATTTATGATAATTCCCTCTACCTCAAGGCCTTCATTCCTTGCAAAATCTGTGCTGCTTAACTCCACTTCATAACCACATGCAAGTAAAATTCAATCCAGCAATTTGCCATAAACAGCACCTTCCTGGCAGCTTTTTACTTTCTGCCTTCTATAAACCAGTATTTCTTGCAACCCATCAGCAAGTTTTTAACCTTATCCTCACCCAGCCATTCCTCTTGTTTTCCTTAATGGAAAAATAGCAATTTTCTGTAATGGTTCCATCCATCACCACTCTGAAAAGTTTAGAGGAAGGGCTAGCTCTGATATGTAATGCCTTCCCCCTGCATACCTCTCTGCATGCAAGATGTGATTAGACAGGGTGCTAGATAATCTTATCTAGGCTCTCTTTCCCATGAAAGATTGGACCAGATGATCTTTCCAGGTCCCTTCCAAACTGGGCTGTTCTATGGTTCCATATTTTAAACTCAAGGCTAAAACCATAGAATGCACTCAGCAATAAAATACTTATTTTAAAGATCTTTATCTGCTAGAGAGGGATAATGCTTTATAATCATCATGTGAATCAAATTACATCCTCTACACAGAGTGCAAAACCAGAAGTCCCACCAATTCAATCCTTGATCTCCCTCTACACGGGCCTTGTGCAGCCCTTTCCCCATAGCAAGTTCCCCAGAATTCCTCCTATGTAAGAGATCAGCTTCACTCCTACTTTTCCAACAGCGTGTTACCTATTTCAGAGTCCAGTCTGCCAGCATGCCAATACATTAACCTTTGTTAGAACAAAGTACAAATGCAGTATTGTTGCTCCTTAAGGACTTTATGTGAGTCCATGCAAAAATTAGTGCCTTATATGCAAACATCATATCGATTATAAGCTTCGTCTAAGTGCATAAGAATTCAAGTCTAGCTAATCAGCTGTATACATTTTATGTGTTCCTTCATATTTCCAATCCTCATTTGTTCAGGAGCAGTGCAGCTTCTGATTATGTTAACTCAAAGTAAATGGAAATAGTAAAAAGACAACCAAAATATAAAAATGTTACACAGTATATGCTAATATGCCAGCTCTTGTCATTTAAGTATGCCACACAATAGCTTACACTTACCATAAAGTGCGTTCTTTGAGGGGGAGTACACGAAGGCTAATGTGTAGAGATAAAAGTTCAATAAACCATAAAATGATAAGAATTCTGCTGGTAGTAAGTGTCAAGGATTTTGCTCAATATAGTTCCACACATATTAACTTTGGAAACAAGACCCAAACTATACATAAGCTATCTCAATGAAAAAAATGTTTACCTTACTAAAGTTTGAGAATATGAATGGCTAAACAAAACTGCATGCTTTAAATTCAGTGACAATTAATGTACTCACGCTCTTTCATGGTAAAGCTCTCGCTGAAGACAAAGCTTTAACACAAGTAACATTTGCTGAGATAAGGTCTACTCTTGAGTGGTGGAGTGCATAGTAGATTGAATAGTTCTGCCTTCGAAAGAAAGCTGAGTAAGGGGAGTGTTCAGGTGGGGTTGGTTTGTTTTGTTTATTTTTTAAAGTTTTTCCTTGGCACAGTGATTGAGAAGGAGGGAGAAAGGACTGTCTGTAGACAGAACATGGAAGATGGCTTCTTGCCATCATTTTGGGAAAATACTGAAGGCTTTACTTACTGTTTTCTACTAGCTCCCAACACTTACCTAAGCATATCAGTAATGGGAGCAGTTGCAGTCACACAGGCATTTTCAGATAGTGGAATCAACTAGGATCTCATGGTTCAGGTCCAGAAATAGTTTGTAATCCTGCTGCCGATAGGCATCAGAAATAGTCTCTCTCAAGTCACTTAAATTCTCTGCTGTGACTTCTTCTACATGTAGACTTGGACCAACACACAGACACATTTTCAGTGGCTTCTAAACTATTAATTTCTCAAATATTTTGGTACACTCCATGCCAAGTAACAGGTATACAGCAAACTGAATTCACACAGTGAATGCAGCCAAATTTGTCACAATAACTTGTTAAAATTACTTGAATGTATGCATATTTGGGCCCTTGTTCCTTTTGAAGTGTATCAAATGCAGTATCAAATGACTTCTATGATGTAAACAAAGTCAACTGAAACTCTCACAGCTCATAATCTTTACAAAAAGCTGTTACAAAATGCTGACGTAAAGCCTTAATCAAAGTGGACTCAACTTCAAAAGCCCACCTAGAAGTCAAAGGTCTCAGTCCTTAGGTGCATCACTGTTAAGTACTTTTCGCATGAAAACAGATTAACATTCCTACTTGAGCAGTATCACAACACAAGGATATAATTCTGATAATGAGTCGACAGCTCAGCAACAAAGTTGTCCTGTAGAACCTGTGCTCCAAAGCGTAGGTAGAGTATAACAATGCTGTGGAAAAAAGTTAAAAGCATATATGTGTACAGTGTCTTTAAACAGCAAAATTGAAATGGTAGCTTGACAGAAGAGTATATGAGAAAATAATTATGTTAACAGGCTGACCATTTATTTTAAGATACATTTGCTTTCATAGTTCTAAATTAAGAATGATTAAAAGTAATTTTTAAAAGCCATTTGTGATTAAAAGTCAGCAGTCAACTGAGTAAGGCAGACCCCAGCCCCCCCCACCCCGGTCTATTTCCCTCAGATTTCAACCAATACAGACAATACAAGAGTCAACAGTAATTTGAAATAACTGCTTGGAATGGGGGAGACAGACACTTAACAGTCATCTAAGAAACTAATTCTAAACTTCTGCTTTGACTAAGCGAAGCTTATAAAACTCCAAAAGAAGTGAACAGTGCACTGCAGACCCCTCAGCAGTACAGAAAACACCTCTGCTATGTGAACCTCTAAATCTTGCAGTGTCTTGCTGTGGTAACAATATAAAGTTATCTCTAAAAGCCTCAGGAAGGGTTAAAAAAATTAAGAAATGCTTGCCATAACAATCATATCATTTTTTCCTCAGTTTCATTGACAATTTTGTTAGCAACAAAATGTATTCAAAGCCCTGGAAAAAAAAAAAAAGGTTATTAACGTTACAGGACTGAGAAATGCACTTTGAAAAGCCTTACCTAATGACAAGTACAACAAAGGTTAATGCAGTCAAGAATTTTAACCTGAGATCTGAAAGAGATTCAGAAAAGTTGTTGTTATTAGCAAACTCACACCTGCATCCTGGAGAAGCAAGCCTGTTTGGGGAAGAATCAAAAGAATATTGCTTACCCACATAAGGCATGTTGCGAAGTTCTGAGCATGCCCTCACTATCAGGAACAAAAGGTAGAGAATATATGCAGCTGCCACCACAAGGAAGAAGATTTTCATTCCCTGTAAGAAGAGTTTAGGTTTTATTTTTTTACAAGACGGTGTATTCCTTCTTCCCTCAATAGAAATCACCGTTTCCCAAAGCACAACACAAAATGGTCCATTTATCCAGGGAAAGTATGTTCATGAAAGGAAGTACAAAAGAAGGATGGCTGTACATCAAGGTAGGTTCTGGGGGAATGTAAAGAAAGGAGGTTTGATAGAAGTCATCATTTTGTTCACTGAGGTCACAGTGAGCTGAATCTCAATGGTTTTCTAAAAACACAGCTCCTGAGAACAATACAAGGACCCGTATAAATCAGATCTTCTTTTACAACAAGAAAGTCCGAAATTTACTAGGACACAGAAACTTGGCAGGAGTAAAGATGTACAAAACTGACTTAGTAAGAAGCTTAAATTTTTTTCTTTCAATCCCAACAGCCATGAGTATATAATTAAACTTGTGTGTCCTGATTTACAAGACAATTTGTTCTAAAGCAAAATTAAAAGTACTCTAGTCAGAATAGGACCATCTGACCAGCATTTCCTATTGTCTAAATTGTGTTACAGATTTTAATAGAACAAACTCCACCTGACCACTTAATAGCAAGAAAACATTTCTGACTTGCCTGGAAATTACCCGTGTCAACCCTGTATTGATATGTAGGATCATGTACTTCATTAACACTGGAAAAGATTCAAAATGAAAAAGTGGTACTTAAACCATTACAAAAGACAAGGTCAAAAAGAACGTACCGACCAAGAAACCCACTAACAAAGAAAAGGTTTAAAGTTACTATACAGAGTTTATAACTAAAGGTTTTGGCTGTATAAATTGGTGCAATGTCATTGATTCCAATGGAGTCATGACAGTTTACAGTACATAACATCCTCCTCCTTCCCAAACCCAGTTCTGGAGGAATATGGAGGATTTCAGGTGCGAGCATGTCTTAATCTCCCCACTTATTTTTTAGAAAACGTATAATCTTGTAAATTCCTACAAGCCTTCAGGATTTAGTGTTTATATCTTATCCTTGGTGATAAGAATTGTACTTAAGAAATAGCTGTGGTATAAGCCCTTCCCTCATAGCAATTCTGCTGATAGGTCATTAGCCCAAGCGTTTCCAACAGCACTGCTTTCAACAATGTAAAACAGCATGGAGAAGTTTACAAGATATTTTCCTCCTGAAGATTAAAATAAGAGGCAGACACTTGAGGCTGAAACAGTTTAGAAACTACAAATGTACCAAAACTGAGAAAGTTTTCTGGGTAGGGAATAGTGACACCTTTATGTTAACATAACAAACTGGAAAAGAGAAACACTAAACCAAGCAAAATAATTGTGTTTTGAAGAGACAGAGCATAACTTGACTAAGCAGTGTCAATACCAATTGTGCAGGTTTAATAGCTGAGAAAGTTTGGTCAAACTGTGTAACAGCTAACTACAGAGAAACTGTTGCTTTGAATACTAAAAGCTAACTGGGACATAGTGCTAGAGGGAGTACTGCAGGGAGCTGTAACACTGACAAACTAGTGATTTCTAGATCTCTGTCTGATTTATAAAATTATGTACTACTAGATCATCCATGAGAAATTCTGTTTTCAAATCAGTCACAATTTGCAACACAGAAAGACGTAAGAATTTGAACTCCCTTCCTGTATCACAATCAGATCATTAAGAAACATACCACTAATTATAAAAAATCTTCTCATTCTTCAATACTCTCAGCTCATTACTTTTGCACTAAATTTTAAATTACTTACGTTTGCCATATTCCTAATGTAACAGAGGCCAGCCACAATAGTCCAACAATAAAGAATTTGGGCAGATAGAAAGTTAAGCACTTCCTTTCCCCCTGTTGAGACACAACATTTGAGATTTCATTCATTCTTGACAGAATAAAATAGCTATCATCTTTGTTTTGTCCAACATGAACTAGATTAAGAGACTTTTGTATTTTTAACTTGCATGGGTGATTACAGAAGACATAAAACTGTATCATCATTTGTGTTAATAAGATGCAGTACATTTGGTGCATCCTATTTATAAGGTCCCACATATTTCATTAATACTGCATATCTAGGAATATGCTCCAGAATTCATATTTATCTTATGCAGTATTTTAAAGGGGTTTAAAAACCAATCAACCACCATATACCACAACAAAACCTTTCAAGCAAGAACAAGACATAACGGCATCATAATTCTGAAGACTGTCTTGCATTAGTGTAGAGTGGACTGTCCCATCGATCTCGTTTAGGCATGGTAGCGTCAAGACAATCTACTTCACTGCAACTCATTTTAACTCCAAAGCTTCATGTGTCAAATTGTACTTTAAGAATAACATAGATGTCTCTTGTTTTAAAAATCCAATTTTATTTTTGCCACCTTTTGAGAGAACTGAAAAAAAAAAAAAAAGTACTGACTTCTCAGTAAGTAGGAGATAATGTTGCACCCTTACCTGTACTCTTATACCATGGTAGACGCAAAGCCAGAAGAGCAACAACGCACACAGGAACAGTGACTGGAATAGATCATCCAGCATTCCAGGAAACCAGCTGTTCACCAGAAAGGAAAGGGGGAAAAATGGATCTGTAACAAAATAAGAAAAAAAAAAGTTAAACAGAGGGGAAAAAGCACAGCCTTTTCTTTTATGAAAAGCAAAGCAGAATGGACCTTCAGAGGAACAAAAAACCCTTTTTTTCAAATCACACCAGAAAATGAAATTGAAGTTTGCTGCATCTTAATTTACAAAGATTGGTGCCATTACAAAGAAAGGTGCCTCCAGCAGCAATCCTCTGTGCTGCAGAAATAATCTCAAATGGTTGCCAACACTTCTAGAAGAATTCAGGTTTTGTTAGACTCTTTACTAAACCACTGCTCTTGGTGATGACCTAAAAAATTATCATAGAATGACCGAAAAGCAATTATTCTTTATTGGTACTGCTAGAGTCTGCTAGAATTTGATGTGGTTTACTGGACTAAAAGTACCTTCCATTTTTAACTAAAGTGCAAGTATCTGGAAAATGAAGAAGTAAGACTTGGCAGATACAGAAAATGAAGAAGACTTAGCAGACACAGAAACTGCATTTATAGGTCAGTATATGGAAGGTTCACTATGGTTGCAGTCACCTTTTCCAACCAGGGCTTTAAACAAATAGCGTTGATGTTCATGTGGCTGAAGAGAATGAAATCCACCTACTAATTATGCCCTTGAATTTAATACACTTAAAAAGGGTTGTGGTTTGTGTGGTTAGTTTGTTTTTTTTTTCAATTAGTTTCCTGAAGCCTTATAAACAGCTGCTTATAAGTTCAAGGCCAAATTCCACTTTGCCTCCTCTCTTGCGTGCATTTTTTTTCTTTTCTTTTTTCTTTTCTTTTTTAAAAAGGAGCTTTTCTAAAAATTCCAGCATATAAGTACCATTGTAAAGTAGCAGGAGGGGAAGGAGGATGGACATCCATTTCTGTTCAATACCCCAGTCTCTCATAGAGAATTTCCGCAGGGAATGTGCAAACAGACACTATAAAACAACAAAAAAAAATTTTAAGGAACAAATACAGCCTTAATGGTTTTACCGGATTAAAGAGGTAACACAGCCCATTGCAAAGGCTACTTCATGAGTTCTTTGCCACTGAGAACATTGTAAAACAGGAGCCACATCTCCTAGCTTCTACTTCTACTTCAAGTTTGTGGGCTTACCCCAATGCAAATTACTTAATCTCTGAAGCAAACTGAGAAGGAAACCAGCTAGTACTGTGCAAATCAACAATGTATGAAAAAATGTTGCCTGATTACTGGTCATACACTACCAACAACTTCCACTTAAACTCACTTCTTAACAAAAAAAAAAAGATTCCATACCACATTCACAGTTACCTGCTGACATCATCTATGTGAGAAGAATGTTATGCAGGTGTACAGGGCATTAGTGTCCTTACTCTGAAAATTCTGCGTTTTAGATTTTATGTTATGGGTTTTTTCCCCAAACACTTCTTTTCCAGGGGCCAAACCAGATTGGAGGAGAGAGATAATCTAAATCATAGTGTAATTTAGATTGCAAGGTACCTCTGGAGGTCATCTGGCCCATCCTCACACTCAAAGCAGTGATGACTTTAAAGTTAGATCAAGGTCATATTCAACTGAGTTTTGCTCATTTTCAGGAGTGGAGAGCCAACGCTCTGGGCATCCTATTCCAATGTCTGAGCCTACCCACATGGCAAAAAAATACTTTTTCTAGCATGTATTCACAACCCCCTTTGTTTAAACAAAATTCTTTATGTTCAATTCAAAAATCAGAGTTTAGAAAAACAAGTTCTCCCATTTAACCCGTTTTCATAATGTTGCTTCAATACCACTTGTAAAAACATAAAAGTAGCTACTACAAAAGTATTTCAGAAACATACTTTTACACCCATGCAGTGATATCTCATCTCTGCTGCCTGGGGTTAAATTACTAAATATGGCACTACAGAGCAGGGTTATCAGCTGCCTACATAATATACTCCAGAAAAACTGAAACAAAATCTTACCGTGACCATAAAAGTAAGAACGACAAAGACAAATCGGAACCATATTTCCACTTGTGAAAAAGTTGGATTGTAGGTCTTCCACTACAAGAAAACAGAAAAAAATAGCCCAGTGAACAATGCTTTGACAGGGTACATACAACATGAATAATCAGCACTTTCTGCAGACACTGAAAAGTTCTCAGGCTTTTCAAAATGTAAAGGTATAACCAAATTCCACCATGTCACCATGGAAAGGCAAAGATAAATGTATACCCATAGGATTATCTGATGAAAAGATAACCAAAGCAGCCTAATATCCTTGCTTCTGCTTTACGCTGCCACTTTGTAACACGTTAAGGGTGCTGTCATATGTTACAGCACTTCTCAGGACAAAAAAATACTTCCTTAATTGATTTCAATTGCACTTTCATTCAAAGTTTGAATGCCAATAATTGGCTAAAACCAGTAAGTTCTTTATTATCAAAGTCAAATGCATAAATTGATTATGAAGAGGTTAATAAAGTACAGGCATCCTCCTGTAATGGATTTGTTTTCTTAAAGTTTATTCTCTTGTTTCAGAAGTGGAAAGAAGAAAATAAAGTAAGGAAGAATACTTGAGCTAATCAGAAATAAAGAACATTTTTCATAGGTTAAGGAGGAAAATTTCCTTGTCCTCCTCTAATTATTAGAAGGGTACAAATATTAATTATAACATATCAGCTTGCATAAACTCTGCTCTGTTGACAATTTATCTCATACCTGGCATGCTTCCCTTTTGAAGCCACTTTTGAAATGTAAAATCCTGGTACAACATATGCTCTGCCTATCTGAACAAGAAGCTGTACCTTTCAATGTATTAAATCTGTCAACCTCTCTCTTGTCTTTTTAAACTGTCAATGTAGAATGAAAATTATATGTAGGGAAACCTATTATAAAAAAGGCAACCTATGATTTCAACTGAGATCACCATAAACCATTGTAATAATGAAATAAATTGACAGTTTCGGTTGCTGCAGGAAAACAGGGGTTTAGTTTTGGGTATTTTGGCTTTGCACGCAGGTCTGCCTTAAAGGCAGCCTGCAAAGCAAGATAATAAACCTTACAACTATAAATGCTCCAACCCTTTGTCCTGTTTGAAATCTGGAAGTTAATTAAGTACATTAAAAACACTTTAGCTTTACAGTAAGATTTTTGCTTGCTACCTGCTCTGACATATCGACTGTTGCATATAGGTAGAATATACCATAGTAACCTGTATTATAAATTTGGGTTAGTTTCATTTTCTCCCAGTGCACAGGTTTCTAAACTTCTTTCTGGAGCCACGCAGCACACACTGATGATGTAACTTTTATAAGCAATCTTTAGCACTATGAACTGAGCTTCTTATTTCACTATGGATTATTTTAGTGAACTATTTTATTAGCCTGCTTATTTTAGCCAAATAAACAGTTTTCCCTATAAGCACAATTAAAAAAAAATAAAAATAAAAAAAAAAGCAGTCTTCATTTTTCTTTGAGTGTCTTAAATCTTTCTAGCCCTTGCTTTTATAAAGTCTGGAAAAATCTTGCAAATTCAGATACACCTCCTGGAAAGGCTGAAAAAGATATTGTTTTAGAGAGGCAACATCTCTGTAAGAAAGTGCAGAAAACTGGATGTTCTAGTTTAGCTTGCATACTGTTAAAAATATCTTCCAGATATTACATTAAATTTATCTGTTCCAGAAAACAGCAGTAGCAGTTCTGAAAGAAAAATCTTTCCTTACAGAGTTAAAAAAATTAGTCTAGAACTTTATTAACAGCAAATGCTATAATAGTTCTGACAGTAGTGACAGAAAAAAATTATGATGCATCTTTATGTTTATCTTCAAAAATGAGACAACTTTTTAATTACAGTTAAAGCAGACTTCTACAGCATTAGTAATTAAAGAGATTTCTTTTGCTAGTATAAAACTTTGTACTTACTGTGAAAGTAATATTCTGGATGGTGTATGTCAACTTATTTAGATCTTCAAAGCTAACAAATATGTTGTACTGAGTGTAGTTCAGGTAGCCAAGGTGAGCAACAATGATTTCACTGCATTTCTGTGAACATATATAGTGAAGAAAAATATGTAAAAGCCTTCATTCCAGAATATGCACTGTTAGTTTAGGTTGGAGAATTTGTTTCTAAATGGTCAGATATTGATGGTATTTGTTATATGCCTTACCAATCTTTATCAGTCAGAATAAGACTCAAGTAAGACCTGCACATAAATTTCTCGACAGATATCAGACAAAGTAGAAGAAACTGCTGAAGTCAGTCAGCAGGTTGAACTGATGAAGAAGGCTAGCTTTCCACTTAAGCTGGTGAAAGCAACTGCTTGCAGCACCAGGAAGGATCTACATAACTCCTGTCAGTCAAGCTCTAGGTTATCAGATTGTGAGACGGGGCTATTTTGTATGAACTCATTTCTAAAACTTCACAGGAAGAAAGAAAAAACCCAAGCATATTGCCCTTTTGGCTGTGTGTAATTAAATCTAATGGAACACAATTAATTTCTGCAGATTTCATATATATGGGTATATATATATATATATAAAAAGAAAATATTTTATTTACCCTACATGCTTATCACAAAAAACTTCAGCTATGCCCTTCCTAAAGGACATGCATCTGGAGAAGCTGTTTTGGATGTCTCTAAACCTAAAAACATGAGTAAAAATTATACTAGAAACTAAAAACCTTAAACATTTCTTCACAGTTGGCAAGACATTTGGCTTTTTCAGAACACAGATGCCAGCTGATTTCAATAGACCCTCCGCTAGGTGTTGGAGGAGAATTTTTGTCTCCTCTGGAGCCCTATACCCAATCTTCTACTACAATACCCCTTTCTTCAGTACTGCTAAATCTGTTTAGGTGACTAAGCAGGACACACTGCTTTGCTGAGGGGTCTTTGAGGGATAATAGACAAAAGTCATAGAAGTAAACAGAAAGAGACAAACAGGTAGGTATCTTGGTCAGCATTGCTAGCTAGGTTGCAATTCTAGTTAAAACTATACTCGAGTCTTTCCTGAGACATACTTAACAGATACATTCTTCTCATTTGCAATGTAATGTAACATGCACACAAACAGATTGAAAGAAAATGTACTTCAGCAGTTTTAATTAAGCAGGCACATACTTGTGCACAACTGAGTAATCTTGTCCGATTGTGAACCTGATTATTAACATATGGTGTGCTTCCATCCTTCACCACTCCAAGTACTTTGACTGTCATAGTAACATTTTTTTTGAGGGATCCTGTAATTAAAAGAGAAAACATTTAAGCTATTGCTACATGCAGAAATACAGTTCCAAATATAGTTTAAAACACTACGATATCCAAAGATTACTCAAAGTTATTCAGTTATACTTTACCGGAGTAGAGGTCCAGTATATTAATAAAAAAACTCACAAAACTTTTTATTTATATACTTAGGCAGTAATTCACAAATGCCCTCTACTGAATCTTAACAGATTAACAATTACCAATACAGTATTTCTCACATATTTACAGGGAAATTTTTTTGAAAAATTGATACAATTACAATCTACACATTAATTACCTCCAAAATGAAGGGGGAGACAGATTCTTTAGATACTACTGCTTTCACAGAAATAGCAAACGGCTTATCCCATATACCTATTGCTTCCAGTTCTCAAGATTACTGCTGTCCATGTCTTTACTAGGGGCAGGGGGTGGCATGGAGGGGGAGAAAATGTATCAGAGGAAAAATCCACCAATCATAACCAGAAAGCAACAGGATCATGTATGTGACAGATGAAATGAAAGATACAATATACAAGTTACTATATCAGTTTCCTGAGAATTAGGTAAGATTCTCACCCTCATGCTGATCCAGCTCAACAATGCAGGTCAGCCACAGCTGCTGATTGTAAGTGGACAGTGGTGGTGAACTTAAATTAAATGGCTTCAGCTGTAAAAAACCCCACAAGATTAGCACCAGACATTATTCAGTTACATGATATATCTGTAGTTACAACGATGAAAGGCATGGTAATTATGTTTGTGACAATATTTTTATTGTAGATTTAATATGTGCAACTCTGTGGACAGTACAATAAGCAGTTCAGATGTAAGTCTTCCAGAGAAGTAGCAAATTATTTTCAATATTAGCTTGACAGTAAAGAGCTAGACAAAAAAATAAAATGCAAGAACTGAGAACCAGAATATGAAAGCTTTCAAGAAAATGAACATGAAGATTCATGTTAGGAAGCCAGATCCCATGTCTTGGTCACATGACAGTGAACAATTAACATGAAAAAAACATATTCCTTCTCAGCTGATAAAAAGGAAGATCACAAGAAAGATATCATCAGTTGTCACTGTCAGCATTTTTTTCAGTTTATGTTCTCAATTTCTTTTTCTGGACCTCCTACAAGAATCTCCAATATGAACATACCAGGGAATCCTATCAATACTCAAGGGTTACTTTATCAGAAATTACTGTTCAGAAACATAGAATTCCTGCCTTTCCTGCTCAGAAAATTAAGAGACTAGAAATTGCTGCTGGCCACCCATGAAACAACACAGTGGTAGTACAATACTGTACGTTCAATTTCAAACTGGAAAGCATCATGTGGTCAAGAATTTTTCCAGTACAAATTTAAACACTTAAAATAATTGGGGGAAGGTGAATGTGTAACATTACTGACATTAAATAAAGCCACTCCTGTAATCCAACAATATTTATTAACTCTTACCTTTAGGCTGTTATTTAAGTCAGTTCTTGCTACAGATGTTTCAATTACATTAGGACCTACACAATATATGAAGGAAGAAAGAAAACAATATTGAAGTATGCATATTACTGATTAGTAATGATGTAAATATCAGATTTAAAAAGACCATATAAAATACCTCCCTGAAAAGCAGGTAAATAGTACCCCACTTTTCAGATGTTTAAGATGAAGGGTAAATCACTTAGACATCTCAATATCATTAATAAACTTGGCCTGAATGTTCCTTTAAGCCTCTCTGCCACAGTATTTCTAGGCATAATTAAATAGGAAATAAATTATAAATCAAGAACTCCATGTCAGAAGCCCTGCATGTGTACTCTAAACGACTACAACCAACCACACTGTACTTTTCCCAAGCTAAGCTGTACATTGCATTCATTAAAGGTACTCAGCCACAGGAAAAGTTAGCTAAGCACCAGTGGCACTGTTGTTACAGTAACTTGAAGCTCAACAAACCACAACATATTTAAAACAACATATCAAACCCAATATATTTAATTGCATTATAAAGTTTCTATAGCCGAACTGCTACCACGGCCTGATTTACATAGGGCATAGCACCCATTAATGCATTGCACTCTGGGCTTGGGTAGCAGGGCAAGCACATCCCATGGTATTTGAGTGCCTGATGTTAATGCTGTTTTATGTACATGTAGTGTACTCGCTTGTACAATCATAGTAACAGTATTTTCTGGCTAGTGCTGGATTTTCATTGCATTGGTCTGTTCAAGCCAAGATACCCACATGTTTGGGAACAATTCTCAGTCTACTCAGATGGGGCCACTCCTTCTCTATAGAAAGCTGGTGCTATAATATATTATATATATCATCACATAAGTAAACATAATTGTATAAAAGTTCTATAAACAATTTCTCCCAAGACAGACAATCTATTTAATCCATGGAGTTTCATGTCCAATTGTAGTGGGAGATGTTCAGCTCGCTTCCAGACTTTTTATGCAACCTCTCCTCTAATCATTCTGGATACAGACACACAAGTACTGGTCAACCACATCCATCCACTCACATTCTACCTCTAGTTCTGTATGCAGTTAATGGGAAGCAATAAAATCATAATTTATGTTACAAGAGACCTGCAGAAGCCATCTAGCCCAGCCTCTTATTTAATTCAATCAGGTTGCTCAGGGCCATGTCCAGTCAAGTCTTGAACATCTCTAAGGACAGAGACTCCCACAGCCTCCCTGGGCCACCTGTTCCAGTATTTAACCATCCTTCTAACAAGAAAAATTTCCTCATGTCTACTGGAATTTGTGTTCCAGCTTGTGTCTGTTGCATCTCACCCTACCATCATGCACCTCTGAGAAAAGTCTAGCCCCGTCTCCTGTGTATCCTCTGATAAAGTTGTCATAGACAGCAGTACAGTTTCCCCTTAGCCTTCTTAGGTATGTCTGTATGTATATACACAGAAGTATGTACTCATGCATGCATAAGTACATACGCAAAAGGACTAAACCAGAAAAATTAAAGAGAAAAGCAGGAAAAAGTCTGTATGTATATACTGGGGTGTGAACAAACATAGAGGACATGTATAGCAGGTAGGGACACTGGCAGGACATACACATGCACAGTTGGGTCATTCTAGAGGCGTCACAGTTAAGATTTCTCTGTTCAAATGGTCTCTCCCCTTATGTATTCAGCCTGGCAATTTATTGTAAATTATTAATCCTCAAAACATGCTGTTTCAGCCACAAATTTAGTATTAAAAAAACTATGCAAGAAAAGCAGTTTTTCACAAAGACCATAGACTTCAAAGTTACTACAGGGAAACAATGGAAAAGAAGGAAGTTTATAAATAAACAACATGGAATCATTCTGTGCAAGAAGTATTTTAGGTTATCTGCCATGACAGCCCTAAACATGCAGCTTTGCTTGGGCTTCTATAACCACTGTAATTATAATATTAATAATCTTACAGACTTTACAATGGAAAAATTAAGAATTTCACCCATCATAATCAAAGCTTCATATTAGAATTACAGTTCAACTTCACTAACAGCTACCCACTATAAAGTCCATTCTGCATCACTGAACTTTTCAATTCTCAAGTACATACAAACAGCACAGATTTTTGGAAGGTATTTTTGTTTTGAAAAGCCTAATTCAATTTCAGTAAGTGCTCATGGTTGATAAGTCATCATCTTTCAGTAACTAAATCTTAACAAAAACAACACAATGAGCCTTTTTAAACTTTTTTTTTTTTTTTAACCAGAAGATATGAATCAATATTGGGGCAGAGAGACCATAGTCCCAGTTAAGAGCAGCAACCAAAAAAATAATAAGGTTCTACTGCTGTAATTCCTACTCCTCTAGCAAGCAATATATTAAAGCTTTTTAAAGCAGCTAACCAAAACAATGCTGTGGTCATGTTACTAAACAATGGTGATTACACTACATTGTTATTGTTTTTTTTTTTTTCAGTCTTGCTCAGTCAACAGAATCATGCCTGAAAACAAAGAACCACCCTGAGGTGGCGAACAGGAAAATTGCACAGGTACAGAAAATGAGCTCTGCACCTTGGATTTTCCTTGCACTTGTCTCACCCCGAAGATAACAAAGACCCATTGGGAAGAGGGAAAGAAAGTGAATGTAACTTGGGGGTGTGGGGGCACGAGGAGAACAAGTGTGCACCTGTCCTGGGTTAAAAGAACTGAAGAGTAACAGCTACCTCATTAAACTGTTTGTTTCCTCGGATGAGAAGCAAGACTTCTGCTAGGCTTCCCAAACTGCAGAGAGAGATGTTGAATATGGGCAAAGGCATATTCAAGTAGCACAGAAAACACGGAGGTATCTCACACTTTTTTCATTTACTTAGTGGGTTTGGTGAGTTTTGTTCAGACTGCACCCTTTACTGAGGGAGCACCCTATTGTTAATGCCCCTCCCTCTATTCACTGGAAGCAAGGAGCTGTCAACAAAAGCCACCAAAAACATCACAGTAAATGTTCAGCGGGTGTCCTCCCAAGGTAAACAGCATTCTTTTAAAAATAATGAACTTATAATAATGAACTGTGCTCACGCTTTGTCAACAAAAGGATCCAGCAAACCACTCTTACAAGCACAAAAATCCCACAGCTATGCCAGTTCCTGAAGGGGATCACAGGTGAGCCCTGGGACCCCAGCAGGGTGCAGATGACCAAGTGTTGCCTTACAGCAGCCAAGTTCCCGGGACCAAAGGCAACCACATCATCGGATCACTCTGCACACAGACACAACACGACAACACAGCTCTCTTTCACGTTCTGCCACTGATTAAGAGTGAAATGCTCGGTTTTCTTTTCCAAGAGCACTGCTTTTTGCCTAGCCTTATGTAAAATAACTTTCTTGCATCTCTTGCAACTCAGCAGTATAAATACACAACTACAAATACGGTTCACTTTTAAAGCCAAATAGCACTAAATTAAGTAATTCCAGGAGTTTTTTCCTTTATCATTCATATAAAATGCTTTTTTGTAAATGTATTTATACAGTATTTCAGTGGCAAAATAATGCCCTTCAGCATCCTTAGGCAAATCACAGGAATATCTGTGGTTAAGCTCTATGAACTGAAAGTCTGTCTGAACCTTAGGCTGCTACAATAAATCAAACAGCAGGAAAGAAGGTTTTATTTCACAGAAAAAAAAAAATTATTTAATGCTATTATGAAGAACATACTGCCTACAAGGCACAAAAAGCCCAAACAGCTGCCTCCACTTAACCCCCACTTCTTTCCAAGGCAGGCAGGAGGGGATGAATCTAAATCCTTCTAAAGGAAGTGAAGGACAGGGCAGAGGTAGAGACAACCCTACAAGAGGTGCCAGAGAGTGCCAGGGAGAGAACAGCTGGGTGGCAATAAGCTGTAAAGTGGGGGGAGGTGGTAACCTCCTTGTCCTTAAATAATTCTTACATGGGGGGGCGGGTTGCTTAATGAGTACACAAGTCCCTCCCTTCCCCTCTCCCTGTCCGTTGCTTCTGCTTTGACAAAGATACTCTGACAGCAAAGCATTAGCTTATTAACACTGCAGTGACAGCACACTGATTTTTTTTTTCCAAGTACATTTTAGACCTGGAGAAGATCTCTGGAATGAAATACAGATGGCTCCCACACTTTCCGTCTGCCTAATGACACTCCGCATCTTTGTCAACCAGACTTTCACAAATCTCTCTGATCTCCAGGATAAGTATCCAGGCTTAGTCTCCCAGATCATCGTGACTCCCACAAAGGTCTTTGAAACCAGACACCTAAGCTCATCTATGTTTGACAAAAGAAGCTGCCATTTTTACATCACTAAAATATTCTATATTTCTGTGGCATTTATCACCCAAACATTTAGAAGCCTTTCAAACAGTTATCAATTTCCTTCCAGGAAATGACGTTATGAGCACCACCATTTTACAGATTGAAATACAAAGAAGAAAATTAATGTAGCAGCCTGCTGAAAAATTACGTTACAATGAAGCAGGTTTTGTTTTACTTTACTGACTCTCCCCTGGAAAGCAGCTGCAAATACCAAATCTGTGTAGGTAATACTCCTATGAAAAAATGAGATGGAAGAGACACTTCCCCCTCCCTGTCAAAAGTAACGCTTTCTCAGACACCTTAGGGGCAGTAAGCTCATTAGCATTTAAATACATCTGTAAATACCAAGAGGTTTACCAAGAACTGAAATCTTTTACAAAGACAATATCCTTACCTGCTATTCCTATGAAGACTGTCAGACCAAAACAAACAAAGAATACTACAAAGACCAGAACAAAATGCCGTTTGGACAGTGTATATAATCGCATCGGTGCCAGCCTACAAGAAACAAAAAAAGCACAGAATTAGCTGTTGGTCATATTTCGAAGCCGGGGTGGGGGAATAGTCCCCATTCATTCCTCCACAAAGAAAATTAAACCAAACTTTGAGGTAACATGTTAACACTAAGAAATAATATTAATGCTGCTTTATAGGGCAAGGATAACTACTAGGAATTGTTAGGCTTATATATGTGCACACACACGCACGTCCCAAAATGTATGAATTTTGCCCATACTTTTTATGCTAGGGTCTTCTATCATCCTAAGACTTGAGCACAAGAAAGCATTTATTAGAGAGAGAAAAAGTTACTTTTTTTTTTAGTTCATATGTTAATACGTATAATTTAAATATCCAACATATCTCCTGCAATGACAGCTTAACCTAAAGGGACTGATGTCACTAACAACTCAGTTACCTGCACAGGATCTTGATGAGTTTTCTACACCCTATATATATATATAATTATATATATATATACACTATAATATATAGATATATACACTTCATCCCTGCAGGATCATCCCTAAAAAGGAGTAAGGCAAGCTCCAGATCTGCTGGAGGTACATGCTCAGGCTCTGCATTCTTCTCTGAGCTCCATCAAGGCTTGGAAAATAGAAACCTGAACTTAAATTTATTATTAGACACTTAAATACAGATACATGTAAAAGCAATGACATCTCTTTCACAATTGTTTGGTGGTTATTATTAGGTTAAAGACAAAATGGGAAAAAACTGAGAAGACCAACTGCCTCCCTTGGAAACAGGTAACTTCCAGTTCTGTTAGTTTAAGGGAAACATGATCAAAGAATTAATCCTACATAACATATCCCTCGTCTATCTCCCTTTTTATTAAATGCATAGTTCAGAAAAGGAAAATCCACCACGTTTCAAAATACAGCCAACACTTTGATTTGAGTCATACCAGAGCTGAGCTGCCATATAGCTGATTTACTGCTCTTCCAGGAGGCACGATCATAGAAAGCTGTACAGTTTATATGGGAAAGCAATACAATTGGGGGTAAGGGCGTTTTCCGATAAAACTGTATGAGCATCATCACGGAAAGAAATAAATGCATTACATTTTAAAGACAGTGTTCCCTTTCAGCTTGGAATAAAACTTTTTTTTCACCAGCTGAATGGTGCCGTTACTGGTTCACCATATCATTGAAGAAATGCAGAAAAAGTGGTGGAATCCTTTCCACAAGCCCAGCCCAAATTCTGGGACTAGGTACCGCATGCCTGCATGCCTGGCAGCCCTTAAAAGTAAGGCAAACAATTCACTTTACACCAGTAAAAGGTAACAATAACCTCTGTTTTTAAGAATCCCTGCATTCTTTCCAAATAAAAAAATAATTACATTATTCCTTTACTGTAAGTTTGAAAGATACAAATCTTAATTTAACTCACAAAGGAGGTGGGGAAGGGAGGAAAACCCCACAGAGGTAATGAGAACTGCAAACAAGTAATTGTAAATGTTACAAGTTTTCCCAAACTGGCCTTACAGGACTCTGGGCACAGTACCTGCAAGCACAGTGTAACTTACCTTGCTTGCCACACACCCTTATGTAGCGCAAAAGCCCCACGCCAGTCTAAGAAGTCAGAATAGCTGATAGTACAGGCAAAAAAAGGTAAATTGTACAGGAAATTATGACAGTCATAACCAGGAACAGATCAGATCTCTGTCACGGAGACCCTTACAGACAAATAAGATTTTGACTTTGAAAAATGCCAAATAATAGGCTCATTTCAAACCAGAACTTGTTTGCACAGCTTTTGCAGGGATATTAACTACAGCATTTTCCTTCAATCAATGTCTTAACACCTCAGCCTTCATGCACTTAAATCACTTTAAAGCTACTACATCTGTAGTAGTACTACACTAAGGCGCATTTTCCTATCTGTTCCAAGGGCTCCTCCAGTTCCACAGATGACCTGTCTCCCTAATTAATTCATTCCTTAATTAATTAATTAACTCTCCTTGTTTCCCTAAGAACACCACATACGGCACATTATCTTGAGATACCAAAATACTAATCTTAACAAGAAAATCCTTGCTATATAAAAATGGTACTTAAAATGCTGATACGCCTAAATGAAGCATAAGGGTTGAGGGGGATACCAGATGCTTCATGGCAGAGCACACACCAAGGATCACGCAACACACAGAAACCAGGTCTGGATGGGAAAAGTCCATGAGCTGAGAATAGCTGACAATTGGAAGAGCATCGTATATATGCAGGAAAGTATGACATATGCTCATGCTGTTCTTAACAGTCTTAACAGTCTCATGCAGGATACTTCTGACTTGCTATGCATATTCTCGGTTCTTTTGATAAGCTTCCACATTTCAAAATGCATAATGTGAACATGAGAAGCAGCTTCACCTCCACAGTCCTTACAGGAAAGTCATCGGAGTTCACCACCCAGCCAACACTCACAGCATCACAGCTATTGGCAATTATCACCCTGGTTTACTTGTACACCAAAGCACAGATGCACTTGCAAGCTTTCAAAGAAACATGTTCCAGACGTTGGCTCATTCTTTATTCCAGCTCCTCTCCAGGTGGTGCAACACCTAGTAGTCAAAATGAGTTGGTATACACCTACCTAAGAACAGTCGTGCTGGCAGTTAACAGAGAGGAGACCAGAGAGAGCAGGGACACGCTGTTTTCCCTTCTTTCACACTGGTACTCCTGAAGTCTCATTTAAGCCACTGACTGTATGTGCTACTTATGTGCTACAGTATGTGCAATTTACAGGTCAGTGAGACAACACGGACTCCTTTTGTAAGGGCAAATGTAAGACCTCGGCCTAAACTTGACTTCATTTATCACGACAACAAACAAAAATTTGTAGCGTTCCTATCACATGATGTATAGAATTTCCTTGTGTGGTTTCAATGTCTCACTTCAACCTATCACCAGCTGACATACAAAGCAGATAAAATGATCTTCCTGTATGTTCATTGTTTAACATCTGCCTTTCGGAAAGAGATGATATAAAATGCATTAATATACATAAATGCAAGTTGGATGATCCCCCAACTAGCAGTTTCTTTCTTACATCCAGAAGGCATAATAAAGAATAAAATGTTTTACAGGCGTTTATGGGAAAAAGCAAAAAAAGCTTCCTCATTCTGGAAGCATCTATTCAAATGAGTTAAGAACTGTGCTTTGCTTTACCAATGGAAGACGCTTCTATCAGCCTAGCCAGAGCAGCCTGAAGCTCAAGACCAGCCATCCAAGCGTCTGCAGATTTTTCAGGCAGCTTTTACCACCTGTACTGAGTTTTATCCTGAGACAGAAACTACATGTTTTATAATTAAAATGGATATGTCTAAAACCAACTGCAAAAGAGCAGAAAGCACAGAGACAGAAGCAGAATTATTTTACTCTGACATCTCAAACAGCAGCCGGTAAGAACTAAACTGCACTAATGCAATCCGTGATAGAGTGAACTATGGAAATGCACACTCATAAAACCTGCAATCTTTCAGAAACCATCCATAAGTTAGATGTAAGGGTAGGTTAAATCTTGCTCTTTGACTAAAGTTTTGGCTCAAATGGTTAAGCAAAATGGTTCTCAAGCTGTTCCCCAACTTGAAATCACTTCTCATGCCTGCATCACAGTCTTTACAAAGACAATCACAGAAAACAAAGCCTCTTATACAATAGTTTTCACTTAAGACTCTCACTTTACAGATGGGAAGGCTGTGACAAAATTGAGATAAAGCAGTAGGTAGCACAAAGTTAATATTAAAATCAGAAATAACTTTTACCCAGAACAGTTTTTCTGGCATGCTGACCTCAACACCTCTGCCTCCAACTGCTCTCTTCTATTCTAGGCTCACTCCCAAATAAATCCATCAAACCCACTTTGATATAAATGATTATATATGCTACCTATATTCATAGTCCTGGGTCTATTGCACTTTCTCACAGTTTAAAGACACAGCTTGCTTCAGTGTCCCTCAGAAGACCTTTAATTTCTTCCTGCAGATGTATTCTGCAATGGTTAATAGCTAATGAGGCAGCACACGACTACATAAAAAGATGCGTTCAGTTAATACTGACAGCATTTCACAGCACTGCTCTACGACAGCTGACAGCTAACCACGACTATGCTGGCTAGCTTGCGAGCACGCGGTAGGTTTGGTGCTTTTTTTCAGCGTTTTGTTTGTTGTGTTCATTGAACTCTGAACAATTAGTCACGGCGATGCCTCTATCCATGCAAAAACATATCCGGGAAAACAAGTTTTGCTTTTTCCTTCTCAGACACAAGACGGGCGCGGGGCTGCGACGGGATTCACTCCCCACAGCAGCGGGGGGACCGCCGCGGTCCGCTCGGAGCGGGATGGCGCCCGCAAGGCGCGGGCTGGCGAACCATGGCCCCGGGACATGAACGTAACCGGCCGTAACCGCACTTCCTTAACGAGAATTAACGTATGTAACCTGAACGGCAAGATCCAGGTCTTCACAGGGGAAAAGCCCAGATTCCCGCACCCGGCCAGCGGAAGGCGTTTCTGCTCCCCGTTCCGGACCTTGCCCCAAGCGAACAAGCAGGTCCCGGTAACGGCGGGCCGGTGCCTGCCGCCCCGCCCCAAGACCCAGCGGGCGGCGCCGGCGGCAGCCGGGGGGCACCCGGAGCCGCAGGCCGGCCCGGCGGGCAGACGGGTATGCAGGCGGGCAGGCGGGCGGGCTCCCGCCAGCCGTTAACGGCCGCTCCCGCCCCGCCAGCGCCCGCGCGCGAGGGCAGCCGCGCGAGGGCAGCCGCGCGAGGGCAGCCGCGCGAGCCCCCCCAGCGAGCCGCCACCCCGCCCAGCACGCGCGAGGGTCCCCGGCGCGCGAGCCGCGACCACCCCACTCCTCCCCCGCCCACCACTCACGGCTCCATCCCGGCGCCGCATGCGCATTGGAGGCGCCTCCCCCCCGCCCCCTCCCCGCCCGGAGCCGCCGCCGCTGCCGTGGCACAATCGCGAGCGGCGCCCCGCGGCGGCTTCCGCGTGCGTCACCCGGCCGCCACGCGACTCGGGAGACGTCACGGCAGCCCCCGCCGCTCCGCAGCCGGGGGGCCGGAGGGCAGCGCTGCCGGCGGGGGGCGGCGGCGCTACGGCGGGCCGGAGGGGACACGGGCCGGCGGTCTGCGGCTGGCGGCCGGGCGCCGCGCCGGTGCGGGGAGCGCGGGGAGCGGCTGGCGGCCCCGCGTTGAGCAGCCGCGGCGGGCAGGGCCCGGCCCGCGGCCTTGAGGGGCCATCCGCCGCCTCCCGCGCCGTACTGCCGGCTGCAGCCGCCGCTTTTCCGCAGCGGGAGCGCCGGGGCGAGGGACGGGCGCCGGGCGCAGTCACCGGCCGCCACCCCCCCCCGGGCCGCGGGAGGGCCGCTGGGGCCCGGCGCTGAGCTTCGGCCCTTTGAGGCGCTACCTGGGCTCTGGTGAAAAGGCCCTGAGCGGCTGGGCCTCCTCCGCCCACCGGGGCTTCGACACGGGCCGCTCCGCTGGGGTGGCGGCGGCATTTTCCACGTTTCCAGCGCGCTCGTCAGCTGGTGGTGTAGCAGGAGAAGCCACGTGTATCAGAGGGAAATGTAACCTTATAAACAGAAAACATGTAAGACAGAGAATTGGTTCTGGATCTGATCTAAACCTGCCCATTTGAGGCGTAAGGTCTGAGGTGACTTATCTGTGGTGAACACGTGCGGGTTTAGTGCCCGTTAGAGACAGCCTCCCGGCTGGCAGATGTGATGGGATTTTTTCCCAGCCTGACCAAATGGCAATGGCTCTTCCAGCAGAATGAAAATGCTATCACTGCAGTCACCTGTACGCAGCTTCGTGGTGTTCGAGATGTGGCTGAGGTATCGTGTTCACAGAGAATTCGGTCAGCTCCCAGTCACCAGCTACTGGTTTGAACATACTGCTTAATAAAAATCTCCAGATCGCACCTAACACCATTTTGCTCTTGCACAAATGTTGAGGTACAGTTGGATTTTGTTCCACTTTCCTATTAAATGTCCTGGGACTGGGCAACAAAGATTGTCAACGGATCCACTGGGTAGCAATGATCAAAACTAGGCAGCTTTAGGGATTTTGCCAAGTTATATTTTGAGCTAATTTCTGATAGAAAGCCAGCACTTCAACACGTGTCTAGGATAAAATACCTGGTGTCTAGTCTAGGATAAAATTCCGAGTAACTTCCTGGCTTTGGTATTTGTCATATATATATTGCCAACCCAGGATGACTCCAGAAATGTTTAGATAGATCAGTCAACATATAATTTAAAAATTACCTCTTCAACAATCAAATACGTCCATAAAAGCTTACTCTAGATGGTAAGATGGCTTTATTGCAATTCCTTTTTAAAGGTACTTAACATTAACAGTATTATTAATTTCATTCAGTTGCCTTACAGGTAATTCATGTAATTACTGGTGACCTGTGGGACCCAGTATGTATCTTGCGTAGCACCACTAAACGCAAAAGAAACATGCTGGGAATTAATTCAGACATTGATACCATATTTGTCCCATCAGTTAGATCTTTGAATTACACCATTGACGATTATCTAGTAATCTCATAAAAAGGCTGTCTTGAGAAATGCATGATATGAAGTGATGAAAGAAAGGCATTTATAAATCTGAAATCGACAGGAATTGCTACTGTAGGGCAGAAAACAAAGGTTTGAGAAATCAGGACAACCTAACAAACTGTATCTGTTCAGAACAAGATAGCACTACCAAGCCACAGTTTGAAGTCATTAGGTCATAGGTGATATGACATGCATTGCCTAGCTTTCAGCAGACTTCAGGCTTCCCCAACAAGTTCTCTCTGACCAGAAAATGATGGAATGATGTTTACAGCATCTGTGACCATTTCCAGTGTTCTGGGAGGCACAGTTGCAGAGTTACGACTGCTACCATTTATGTGCACACATCTGAGCTATTTGTATAACTGCTGCGATCCCTCTGGCACTCAGATGTTTCACTAACATGAATCAATTTATTCTCCTCAAAATAAAAATACATTCTTCTCATTGAATGGGTAGGAAACTGAAGCACAGAGAGACAGCCTAGCCGAAAGTCACTCAGAGAACAGCGTGTGGATGGCAGAGTTTGAAATCCAGCTCACTTCAATCAGCCATGGGACCACATTTCTCTTTGCCATCTACCAGCTTTCAAAGGGTTGTGAATACATTGTAAACACATGCATTGCAACCTGTAAGTGCTGTCAAAATAGTGGCATTGAGTTTACAAACTAAACGCTCAGAGGGAAGGTACTGTGAAACCCCTCTCCCTCCACAAATGCAGAATCAGTCAGTCTCACTCTGCTTTGCTTCTTGCAAGAAGGTGCCACTCAGTGCCTTGTCTGACGTGTTCTGGGGTGAAACAGTGCAAGAAGCTACTGTCTGCCTCATACGCTGTAGAAAGTGGATGGTGTATGGTGAATGAGGCTTGCAAGAAGAGGCAGGCTGATCTATGAACAAGAAGGCTGAATGCCAGCTCAGCTAGGATTCTGTTTACACTAACCACCTTAACACTAACACTATGCTTTCATGACCAGTTTATACTTTCATGGCTCCTACCTACAGCTTTAGTGACAAAAGGTGAAATCCAGCCTCTCCGTAGCTCTTTGATTTTTGCGAGCACAAATGTTTGTGCAGTAGTGGTGAATCAAATAATGGAAATTATCTGAGTTGCAAGTAACTCAGAAAGAAAATGGTGTTTTGCTGGATTGGTTGCTCTGTCATTGTGCAGCTACAGGAACATTTGTGGGCAGACGAGGAAAAGAGCAAAATGTGTGACTAGGAGAGCTAGGATGGCTTCTTCCAGCCACAGAGCCAGCTTATGGCAGCTTAAAGCAATCATGAAGCTACTGTGTTAAGTCTCCTCCTCCTGCTGCTGTTTCAAGCCTTCTAGCCCTAGCTGTGTACTTCACACTGGGGTCATTTGGGTTCTTCCCCCAGTTGCCAGGACCCAGCAGTGAGCCCTGTAAGAACAAGAGAAGGGTACCAGTTGTGGCTTGAAGCAGCCACTGAAGGTCCTGCCTGGGGCTAGGCTGGCAGCAGCATGAACCTTCAGGGAATTTCACTGCAGTTCTCTAGCAAGGTCTTGCTGACCCCTTGGCTTCTCAGAGACTTGCACTTTGAGCACTTGGGAAAGATTTTAAGAAGGTGGGAAGAAGCGTATCCTTATTACAACAGCCCTCTGGCAAACTTCTAGTTTCTCTGAAGCACACAGACACTAGTTTCTCAAAGGAAAAATGAACAGCTTCTCTCTGTTGCTGAGTAAATGATGTGCTGTTCTGTGGTCTTTTTGTTAAGGGAGCAGAACCACTGTGAATGAACTTTTCCCACATGTTTTGAAGATTAGCTATGTTTTCATGAACTGGAAACACTCGTAGGAGATGCTGAGGAATTAAGAATATCGGTATCATCTATAATTACCACTTCTGTTACCCATATAAGCAACATCAAGCATTAATTAAAGCTGCAAGTTAAATAATAAGTTTCACGATGTCCTATATGTAGTCTTTTCTTTTTGATGTACAAAATGTCATATTATTGAATGATAGGAGTTTAAAATGTATCCCTTATTTAAAGCAGGGCAGATTGTAGGTAATTTATCTTAATCTCTGGGTATTATTACTAAATTCAGCATCAACACTGTGCTTCCTTGTATAAGCTGATTGGCCAGTGGGATATGTTCATTAACCTAGAAGTTGATTTTTCAAGAATACCAGGCTGTTACTTAGTTATGCAACTGTGATGTCACACCACAGTTTGGCCACTTTCCTGCTCTCTCCTCTCTGTCAGGTAGGCACTTTCATTGCTTGCTTTCCTATCAAAATGTTTTCAGCATGCTGAACTCTTTGACATTAGCTAGGGGATCAAGTTATGAAACTCCCACTGAAATAACTGTCGGCTGATTGGGAGGCCTGCTGTGAGGCCTGCTGTCTTCTGGTAAGCTTTGTATATGTCACAGACCACATGTCGAAGAAATAAAAATGTAGATGCTTTAGTAACATTTGTACTAAGTTCTTTTTGTACCCATAGCTTAGTCAAAATTGCCTAGTGCAGTGGAGGTTGCTGTCAGCTGCCAGCCCTCCTCTCCTTGCCCTGCCATTCGGGCCAGAAGGCATGCTAGGGGAGGAAGGGACATACTGGAGTGGGAGGGAGAGACACCAGGCAACAAACTGTTCATTCAAGTGGCTTCTTCAGAGCAATTTATCAGGTGTATAAATTAGAACAACCCTGAAGTTGCTGTAATAGATCTGATGCACTTTGTAGTGGTGCCCAAGACTGATGGGAGAGCCCAACACTATTCCAGTCTGCCTTCTCTGAGCTTATCTACCGCACCAAGCATCTCCTGGTGTACCACAGACTAATCCTAGGTGTACTAAGTCCAGACTGACCTGGTATTGGAGTCACCAATGAGGTTATTTAATATGACACCCATTAGTCTGTAAATAAATAGTTTCTTTCACAAGCATATCATGAAGTGCCATGTCTGCCTAAGGGAACTCTTAACCCAGGCAGATGGCGTCAGTTAGTGCGCTGCGCCACGGCCAACCCTGCTCTCTCCACCTTTCCCAGATGGCTGGGTAAACTGGTGCTTGTTTGTGGGGAAATACACCAGGATGCACAATGTACAGACTATACTGGGCTGCTGAGCAGAACAAACTAACACGGACACCCCTTCATCTCTATAGTGTGGATGAGTGCCCTGGGGCTATGCAGCGTAAGGGTGATGTGGCTTCAGGTGGCTGAGGAGCCTGCCACCCTTAGTTTTCACCCCTGCCCAAAGAACAGGCTGCTCACAGACAGCTGCTAAACCACACGTTCAAGAGCACCGTGCTTTAAAGGAAACCATCACCAAAAGATATCACTGAACTGGGACAGCCTCAGATCTGAATCTGAAGTGACTCAGCCATCTGTGCAGTGAGAGCATAGTTACTTGGGATAACAGCTTCATCAGCCGTCTCTGAGCTAGGTCATCCCTTCACACCGAATCCCCTGTCACTGAGAATAAGCACATACCAACACAGCATACAACAAGCACTCCTGAGTCAAGAAAAGCTGTTTCCCTGCCAGTCACAAAGGGGACTGCTTGGTGTTTTTCCATTTCTGCATCAGCTCTGCTCCCAAGCTTTCCAGTTTTGAGTTTTTCTGTTGGCACTCAGAGAAGGAAGCCCTTACAGAAATCAGGAGTGAGACTGCAGCAGCAATTTTTTTTTTTTCTAGAAAACATTACTTGCAAACACACCCACCCCCTGCCCTGCCCCAGCCTCTCCTTTCCTACCACTTAATGAACTTGACCACTGTTTCTGAAGAGGCGATGGAAACCACCAGCTGAAGGCCCAATGGCTGTGCTCAACTGGTGGGAGGGGAGAGTTAAGGCTAGCAGCGGTTGATAGCCTCATATTTGTGAATACAGTGTGTGAGAGAGAAAAAACATGCTTTTATGTGGTTTTACCATCTCTTCATTTTGTTAGTCTGGTATAAAATATTACTCGCTTTTAGTAACCTTACTATTTTGAAGAACCTGCCTGGTTTGAAGTAAAGGCAAGCCACACAGCCTTTCCTTGGTCAAACTTCCAAAATTCTGCCTGCTGTCAGAGCAGTATCTCCATTACATCCCTGAATGTACTTATTTATAACCTGACCAAACATACTGAATAAAATAGAGAGGATGAAGTATCTAATTCTTGATCCCATAAGGGAGAGTTGGAATCTAAAAGGCAGATGCCATTGCTACATCCATCCATCATGCTGAAGGGAAGCACTCACCAGAACAGCAGGTATGCAGTGACACTAACAGTAAACTAATTTTATTGCAGGTCACTTAGGTTAGGGGTTTGGGAATGCAGGGAAGTACTAGCATGACTTCTAAGTCATGAAATGTTATTTCCTTGCCAAGAGCCCAATATTAACCCCATTTCATTCTAGATGACCTGCAGCTGATAACTCTTGGGGATATTCTTACTGAAGAAAGGGCAATCTAGCACTAACTGTACAAGCTCATTTGATGCGGTGGGCTAGCACCTTCTCTTTTCAACCCAGAAAGTCCCTCCATACACATTTAAAGTCATAAAAATGAGTTAATAACCATTTACCTTGGAGAGCTCAAGTTTCTTCTGGAAACAAAGCTGAACAAATGCCTCTCCCAGGACCTCTTATTCGTTAATTCGAAGCTTATGCCTCCCCTCTTTCTCCATTCTAGTGCCGATATTCATTATCATGCTGCCAGGTGCACACAGGTACATTTCCATCGCTCTTTACCACCTCCCATGGCTTCTCACAGCATGCTCAGGTACAAAGAGCCACTGTTTTGACAGGAAGGACCATGGTTATGGTAAACTCTGCCAAGCTGTCAGGCAGTGTTTCCAAACTCTGTGACTCTCTGTAGGCTTTACCATTGTGAGCAATGAGACAATTTCAATCTAATGGGCCACCTGCCCCTTCCCTGGGAAAACAGGCACAGAATACTGGGGTCAAATGATCAAAGCAGAAGAACTGGGGCACCATGCACAAAGAGGCAGAAGTCCTTATGCTCAGATTTATAGTAAAATAGAGCTGAAAGAGACTTCACAAGGTACCTAATTTTTCCTTCTGTCTCAAGAGAGCATCTGCCAGACCTACGTCTTTCTTGGCACGCGTTTGTGAAAAGTTTTTAAAGACCTCCAGATGATGGAAATGCTACAGCCTCCCTGGATAGTTCTTTCTATAGTGTTTTACCATCCTTCCCGTTCAGAAGTTTTTTCTTAATGTCTAATACGAACTTTCACTGCTTCAATTAATATTACTCTGTAATCTTTTGTCCAAGACAAACTTAAAGTTTCTCTTTACAGAAATTCCTGTTGCTCCAACTTGGATGTTTCTTCTTTTCGGGGAGCAACCCCAAATTTTCCTCACACCTATGTTTGCTAGGCTTTTGATTATCCATATCTCTGTCCTTATGCTCTCTTCCATTGGCAAGCGCTTCAAGTGTGGTGCCCAGAACTGGACACAGCTGCAGCTGAGGTCTGGAGTGGTGACTGAAGTAGACGGTTTAATTCTCACATCTTACAAACCATGCTTTTGCTGTATGCCCAAATGACCTTTTTTGCATGTATAAGACAATGTCATTGTTGAAAGAAGGTATTTTATAAGGTAGTATAATTCCCATACCTCCCCTTCCACCGAAAAAAAAAAAAAAAAAAAGCTACCCAACTGTTTGTTCCCCGCAACCTGTATTTGGGCTGAAGAGATTAATTCTGTTTCCTGGCATTTGTTTCTCCTGATTCTTGCTCTACTTTTTCAGACCCTTTCTCCGATCCAAAAATTCTTTTCTTTTATAAGCCCGTCCTCCAACGCCGTTGGAGTCCTCCCTAGCCTTGTGTAATCCCTGAGCACGAACGGTCTCCCGCCATCACTGGTCATTTAGGGAAACAGGAGACAGGGCCACGCACGGCAGGAACATGGATGCAGCCTGCTCAGTGCACCCGTCCCTTTGCCGGCCACTGCTTTCCCCGCCCGCTTGTCCCTGTCCTAGGGCCGGTTCACGGTGCTCCAGACCACGTTCCGCCGCCTCGCTAGGGCAGGGGAAGGCGTGCACGGAGGGATGCAGATGGGAACTGCGGGTATCACCGATGTAAGGACGGGAACGCGGGAGGCGGGAACGGCGGCGCTGGGCTTTCTGCCCGGAGGCGCTGCGGCCCCGGTACCGCCGCGGCGGGACTGCAGGGCACGGCCCCGCGGCGTCGCCCGCCGGAACACGGCCCCGGGCTGGGGCGGCGGCTCCCGCTGCGCCGCCGGGGCTCGTCGCCCGAAGCCCGGCCTCAGATCGCCGGTGCCGGTCCCCGCCCAGCATCCCCCGGCTCGCTCCCGGTGGCGGCCCGGTCCCCTCCGGAGCCGCCGGCCGAGCGCCGCGGAGGCCAGGCCGGAGGAAGCCGCGGAGCCCCGGGGAGAGCCGCGCCCGCGCCCGTACCGGTAGTAGCGGTCATCCTTGTAGGGGGTGAGGTCTTCCTTGATCTCCCGGTAGGTCTCCCGCACCCGTCTGCAGAAGCGCTTGACCTCGCCGCACAGCGGGCTCCCGAAGGCGGCGAAATCCGCCTCCATGGCGCCCCGCGCCGCCTCAGGCCCCGCGCTCCGCCATGGCGCCCCGCCAGAGCCCGCCCGGCGCTGCGCGGCCGCGGGGCGGGGGCGGCGCAGGAGCCGCAGCGGCGGCGGCGGCGGCAGGGGCGGGCCCTCGGCGCACGGCCCGCGCCCGCGGGGGCGGCGGGAGCCGCTTCAGCACCACGGAGAGGGGCGGCCGGTGCCCGGGAAGGCCGCTGCCCCCGCCCCGCCCGGGGAAAGGGGCCGGGGCAGGGCTGGGCTGCGGGGCCGGGGCAAGGCTGGGCTGCGGGGCCGGGGCAGGGCTGGGCTGCGGGGCCGGGGCAGGGTGCCGGCTGCGGGGCCGGGGCCGGGCCGGGGCAGGGCTGCGGGGCCGGGGCAAGGCTGGGCTGCGGAGCCGGCGCGGCGCCAGGGTGCCGGCTGCGGGGCCAAGGCCTCTCCGCCCCCCGCGGCTGATGCCGGGCAGCGGGGGCTCCCCCGGCCCCCCGCCCGGCCCGGCCCGGCCTGCCCGCAGCGCCCGGGGAAGCAGGGAAAGGCCGCGCGTTACCTCTGCTGCGAACATCGGGGTGTGTGTGTGTAAAATAAAACCGGTCTGTTCTTCAAAGCACACCAGCTCTACCTGAAGTGGATGTCCCGGGTTTTATGGGATCTTTTATCCCACCAAAATGAGGCCGGCTGGCACCACTGAAGAAGGCCTAGCACAGGAAAGAAATCCTGTGGGAAATCCACTTTTTTTGGGCATAATGCTCCAGCATTATGAACAAAGCTGTTTTGATTTTCAGAGTGACTTCTGCTGCGCTCTGGTCAATTTGCAGCATGACGTATTAGCTTAATTTGTATTAAATTTTTCTTCTTAAACAACCTTAAAACATTTTAACTCTGTTTTAAATTATTCTATCAATTAAAATCTTAATCATTTCCATGGATGAATGGCAATGATGGTATCCATATTAAATATGAAAATGCATCACTATTGATATGTTGTAATAAATTCTGGAGAGTCTCTGCACTGCCCCATGTAAATGTCTTTCCCATTCGTGCTCAGGAAGCTGGCCCGGGATATTTCCTGGCTTTGCCCTTACTCTGTATTTTATCCCACACTAAGGCTGGGACATGCACTTTTACTTAAAAGCCCACTTCGATACCTCACCAATATGTGGTGACAAGAAGTTATTCCTGGTGGTACAGTGGGAGAGGGACAAAAAAGTCCTGTGGCAGGTGGCTGGGGGAGAGAGCATGAGAGGAAGGCTGGCCTCTGGCTAAGAATTTCTGTTTCCTAACTCTGAATGTTTCTAAGCCTGAGAAGATGTAGCAGCAGGATAGAAGCCACATGCACATTTAGGCTGGAGGCTAGAAGGTTCCTAACAAGCACAGGACTATTGCTCTGGAACAGTCCCTGAAGAGGACCACAGAGCCCAGCCAGAGTTAGGGTAGAGCCTGAACAGCTTCTGAACAGCTACTCTGAAACCTCAGGACAGGCTTAGCAGGTCCCTTGCACGATTGCGACCGCCTGTGTGCTGTAACACACCAGCACCCTGCTCGTTACATACATGTGGCTGATGTAGTCATTTTCCTGGAAGTGTTTATTTCAGGGTAAACATTTCATTTGTGATTAAGATTTAGCCATGTTTTCCCTCAAAGCAAGAATTAAAATTTGTTATGTGTGATGAATGTGCTGCTTCCAGCTCTCAGGCTCAGAGATAGGAATAATCAATGGGATCTTTAAATATTTACCAAAAGGAGGAAATAAAGCTTCAGCAAAGTAAACCCACATTCACTACTAGGAGTTGCACAGTTAGTGTAGCAAAATAATAAAAAAAAAGGCTCAAAGATTTAAAACGGATTACCATTTAATTACTTACAATGAAATGACCTCTATTGCATTTATTTCTCACACCCCACACCGCAAACCAGGGTTTGCCCAAGGGCCCAAAGCAGCACCGTTCCTGACGTGCAATCGTTTTCCTCCCTGTTGTGCTGAACATTATCCAGGCTGGCTCCAAGCAGTGTGTGTCCCCTGCACCTCGAGTGCCTCAGGAGGAAATCACACCCGCTGTGGAAGGCTGACGGTCAGGCCTGCAGGTTACTCAGAGAAGGTGTCAGCGCTGACCATATATTAACCCACCACCTTTTGCTACCAAAAAAAAGCAGTCAATGTTTCAACTAATTACCAGACATTATGGGATTAAAATTACTAGGCTTGTGAACAGTGAAGTTGGTGTGAAGACCCAAGCTAATTGCATATTCCCATTGCAGTCCAATTAAATGCTCAGAAATGCTAAGGTCAAGAATTCATTTTGAGTTTCCAAAACACTTCAGCGTGTCAACAAAGCAAGCAATACACAGAGCTGTATGCATGTACCACCAGTGTGCCAATCAAATGTTTTCAGTGCATGGCCTCTTCTGCCTGGGCAGTGACCAGACACTGAAAGCACATGGAGCCGTGCTGGCTGTGCCTTGTGCAGCCAAGAAAACACCGAAGAGCTGAGGACACTGGTGATCTGTGATGTTCAGCCACCTAAAAGTGACTTTGAGAAAATGGTACTGTAGTTACAAGTCTGGCTTGTTGCTTTTTTTAAAAAGCGCTTCCTTTGCGACGCAGTAGCAATTCCTAGGTAACATTTTTAAGGCAAAAAAGTTACCTTCCATCCAAACTTTTTCTTCGAAGAAATGTCAGGTTTTCCTTTTTTTTCTTAAATGAGAAAAATATTAAAATGAACTTCTAATATTAAACAGCCACTTCTATTAAAATTAAAACTGCCAATCTATTTTCTATTGTTAAAACCTAATGAACAGAATATTTCAGTTAGTTGTTACCTACCCCTAGCCCTGCAGATGCTAACAGATCGGGCTTCTACCTTCATCAGTGGGTCCATCCTGTCAGTGCAGTCATGGCACAGGTCGGGCTGGCAGAGAAAAGTGTTTTGTTCTGCGGGAAGCACAACTTCAATAAAAGCAAAGGAAGCTCAAGGTTTCATAGGCAGCTTTGCAGACAACATACAAGAGTAATGAATGAATGACCTGCACTGGGACACTGCTCTGGGGTATGACTTGCCCTGTTCATTTCAGGGCACCCTAACTCATCTGTCCAAGCACAGCACCTTCTATGTCAACCTTGTTTTGCTGCTTTGCACAGCACGTAATAAAAAAGAGGCACCATCAAACCGCATGTAAGGACAAACCAGACTAAAGTAATACTGAGAGTCCAATAAATCTCAGTTAGAATGTAAGCATCTGGAACTCAGTTGATCCCTTGAGTGCTTCATGAGTGAGACAAAAGCCCCAAGAGTCTAAGAATAAGATGTGATCAAACACAACATCTGTTCAAGGCACTCATTGTATCACCTCACACGGACAGAGTTTATTTTGAAGGTGGAGCTTAACAGAAGTCCTCCACATAATATTTCTTCCTGGCTCTCCCCCTGTGTATAGTTAGCCTTTTGCAGCATCAGCCACATGTATTAAACTGTGATAGTAGCTAAATACAACGTTTGGCAATCCATGTAAAAGCACCAGGATTATTACTCTGGGCTCTCTCAGAAACAATAGCAGCTGGTGCAAAGAAGTTAAGGGAATAACTGCTGCCAGCTGAAGTCCCTCCTTTTCAGCAAAGGAACAAAACCCACAAGCAAGCAGAAGTCCAGCTGCTTAGCAAATACTTTCTCCTTCAAAACTCTTTTGAACCAGAGAAAGACAGTAGGGGCAGCTGCTGGCTGAAAAGAGCAACTGCCTTTTTCCTTCCAAGTGTAGTTAAGGACTGGCACATCAGATAGCACAGAAACAAGCACAGAAACATGACTCTCCCAAGGTAAGAGTGTCTGTGCTGCTGTTACACAGTTGCAAATATGCCCCTGAGTCTCACCACATACAGGACCTGTCACTGATTATCTCCAAATAGCAGTAGGAGAAACTGCGCTGAGCCCCACAGAATACTCAGCACTTTGGTCCACCCTGCCCTCTTCTCCACTGCTGCCTTGATTCTGGGGAAAAGTTACTCCTGCCTTGCCCCAGGCCATCATGGCCTGACTGCCTCCTCCTGTCAGAAAATGACTTTGTCACAGGTACCCACTTGCAATGACAGCTGTTGCCATACAGCCCTTGCTGCAGGTGGAGAGGATCGCAGCAGGGCACTGGGGACAGAAAGGCTGGAGGAGCTCAGCAGGAGCACGGTGCTCACCGTGAAGCAAGGCTTCTTACTTATTTGAAGAGGTGGTGCAGAGACATCAGCTGGGACAGCCCTGGCAGATCATCCATAACAAATCATCCCTTTGTTGACAGGGGCTTTGGAGCCACGGCTGCTCTTGCCATCACTGGGAGGAAAAAAGCTCTACACATCTGGCTGGAGCTGTCATTCCTGTCCTTTACAGCAGCAGCAAGAAAGACTCATCACTCTCTCTTTGTATCTTTGGAAATGAATCTTGCCTGAATCTATCCTGCTTTGAAGAGATGTGAGGACAGGAAAATACAACAAGATTTATAATCTCTTTTGATTAAAACTTAAGAAGAATCTCTTGTGAAGTGATTTCAAGGATGACAAAGAAGAAACCCTAATGACACCTGATTAACACTCTTGTGTATGTCTCAGAATGGCTGGGTTGCTCTTCTCCTGACTTTCATGTAAGTGCAGTGAGAAGACTGAAATGGCCTAATTGGGAGCATGACTAAGTTGCCTGTCCTATATATAAATTCACATTTTAATATGGTGTACCAGTGTGATTACTGGCTTTCAAATGTCAACTATACTTGGAATAATAATTACCAGTGGCATATATTAGCTTAAATATCCCACTCATATTAAAAGGAATACTCATAAGGTAAATAAAAACTCAGCAACTTGTGATATCTAGGTAACAACTAGTGAAGACTTAAGAATAACTGCGTATTTTTAATTGCTGCTTACTCTTTGTATTTTGGTTACCGTAAGTCAGTGACGTAGATCACCGTCTTTACTTTTCTGTTCTCATACAGCATATCGCTGCAAGTGTACTTCAGAGAAAATTTTAAACACGATCTTCAAACCGTATAGCTGTATTTTTCTAAAGTTTCATAATGTTTGAGAAAATACATGTAATGTCATATCCTGCCAGTTTTATTGTATCTATTTTAAGCAAAATACCTTTGTTTTGATTTGAAGATGCCCATTACCCTTCCTTTCAAAGTCAACTCTCTTGTGAGATATAGTCTCATCTCTCAAGAATATTTAGGATTAATTGACTAATAATAATGCAAAATACATCAGACTGAAAATGTGTGATGGGTTGACCCTGGATGGGCAACCAAACTCCCGCTCTCCTTGCTCACTCCCCCACCCTGCCCTGCAACCAATTGGACAGGCAACAAAATAAAAAGAACAGGAGCAAAAACCCTCATGGGTAGAGATAAAAACAGGGAAATCACTTACTTGCCAATTACTGTTGGAGGCAAACCACAGTTTACTGGGGGAATTTAATTTATTGAGATGCATATTTGAGTACTGATTTGGACACTAGGAAACAACACCAAAAAAACCCAAACCAAACATTTACACACTTAAGGAAACCACCTTTTCTTCATCTTTCCCAGGCTCATCTGCATCCAAGCACCTCTCCTCTGCACTCCCCTAACCCAGTTATCACTGCAAGTTACACCCAGTCCCCTCCCGTGAGGCAATGGGCGGTGGTGGGGGTGCAGTCAGGACACTGAGGTTTCTCTCTGCTGCTCCCTCCTCACTCTTTTCCTGTGCTCTGGTGTGGGTCATCCAGAGGCTGCTGTCTCTTTTGGGGTGTACCTGCTCCAGCATGGCCTTACCCATAGGCTGCAGTCCCTCCAGTGGGGTGTGTATGCTCCAAGGGGGGTGTGTGCGTCCTCTCCATGGGCCACACAGCCCCTTGGCAGTGGTGGGGTGCCTGCCCTACCATGAAGCACCTCCTCGTCCTCTGACCTTGGTGCTCTCCTGCTGTTTCTCACTCTTTTTGTTCCCTCCTCCTGCCTCTGCTCTTTCTTAAATATGTTTCTACGGAGGCACCAGCAGCTTTGCTGATGGGCTTAGCTGTGTCCTGCACTGGGTCTGTTTTGGAGCTGGCTGAAACCATCTGTCCCCGACACAGGGCAGCCCCAGCCTCTTCCCAGAGAGACCACCTTTGCAGCCCTCCCTGCCAGCACCTGGGCACCCACACCCCATACGGTACACCTTTCTTCGGATAGAAGACTTCATAATACTTTTCCATTACTTGTAATACTCCTGTTCCTGAACTGTTTTCTGTAGAGCTCAAGGGAAGCAATTAAAACTAACTTGGAAATAGTGAAAAGTGCCAGGCATTTTGGAAAACTTCTCTCCTTCTAGAAGCAGTTTATTGCCTCCATGCACAGTCACACGTAAATTAATGCTGAGAATCTTTAGATACTGCTAGATGTAACTAGAAACACGCAGTATCACCAGGACCTTATTCTGTGCTTGGGAATCTCCTTTCTGCAGCCAGTTGTTTCTGGTTGGAACCACAAAGTTGAATACCCAGCTATAAATAGCACATAACATTTTTTTTGAAAGTAATAAACCCCCATAGATAATACAGCTTTTGCAGCAGGTGTTTGTAGCCCAGTAGAGCAAACCAAGAGCTCTTGGACAAACCAACAAATGCGTATCCCACTCAGCCGTTTAGGGCTACAGCTAATTTGCAGGGCTCAGGCATATTTCTAAGCTCCTGGGCCTTGTGTGGCTAAATCATGAGCCCGCAAAAGACAGGGATTCCTCATCCTCAGGCCCTCACTTCTCCTCCCCTTGTAGGAAAGAAAGAAACCTGGGTGTGTAGATGGCAAAGGAGTAGACGTGTCCTCCAGCTAGGTCATCATCTGGCTGATGAGGGCACCAAGACCTTGGCAAATACTGACCTATGCCTCTGGAGCCAATTCGCCTTTGGGCATTGTGTGTTTCACACATTTACCTCTACATCTGTCCAAATGCATTTAACTAAAGCGGTCTTGATCAGAACACTTCACAGGATGGAGAACGCACAACTTCTTTGAGCTTGTTCCAGTGTTAATAATTTTTGTTATTAAATGTGTCTTACTTCTTTTTGTACTTGGCTTCAGCCCCCAGTCATTAGTGCTTGTTGTGCCTTTCCCTGCTAAATTAAAGTGCCTTTTGATACCAGTATTTCAGTTCAGTTGTTTTTTAAGATAGTGAGAATTATTTAATTACGCTCTTCTGAAAGAAATAAGCTAAACAGACATATCTCTTGCTGTAAGGAATCTTCTTCAGTTTTTGAACTTAATAGTTTTTCAAGACTTTCCCTTCTTCCAAGACAGTTTAAAAGCCAGGACAGCAGAAGCAGATTCAGTATTTTATCAGGTGAAATAATTTTCCACCCTCCACTGCCCTACTTGTGAACCTGAGGATTGTACTAGCTCTTTCTGAAAGAAGGTCTCGGGATTGTGAACATATCCCATTGAGGCGCTTTGCTCTGACCTATGCCTCCAAATCAGACCTGCAGCTTTCAGAGCTAAATTACTGATTTTCAAGATATGCCCACATCCCTTGCTCCTAAATGCATAATTTCACATGCACCTATATTAAAAATGCATTTTGTCTATGACGTTTCAAAATGCATTTTGTCCGTGATGTTTCACTGCCTTGTCCTTAGTGCTGTTTGCCTTTCTGGCAGTTTTGTACCATGTCCAGACCTGATCAATCACAGTCCTGTAGTTCCTTTCGAGTCCTGTTCACGGTCAGATCTAGTACCTGTCTCTGCAACATTCTATCAGAAACACTCCACTCAATGACAATTCCAGGTTGCAGGCTACTTTGTGAGATCACTTGGTCCATTCATAATCCATTTAAAGCACACCTCGTTCACACTAGTTATTGCTAATCTCTTTATTGGGACTCTAGGCATTATTTCATCAAATGCCCTGTGAATGAAATTTTATCTACAAATTGAGGTAATAACCTCAAATAATGGTGTCAAAGGACACAGTGGGATAAGATCTCTTTTTTTCTCCATAATAACATATCACCTAAAATTACTTTCTCATGGTTTACATCCTTATATTCCAGTTTTTGACTGACTCCTCTATCATCTTTTTTATTATGTTGCCTGCTGCTGGGGCCAGCATGGCTGGCCTGCTACCTACTTCCTTTTTTTCAAATATTGTGAGCTCAGCATTTTCTCAGGCTCCTGAAATTTCTCAGACTATATAAAATTCATTAAAAATGCACAGCAGTTGGCTGGAACTCCCTTTCGCCCGCTCTGTGCCATTCTTGATAAACTAGCCAAGTCTCAACCTTTTGAAAAAAAGAATGAAACAGGGTGAACTGATACAGGTCAATTCTGGTTATTACTGCAAGTCATTAACTATATTGTCTGAAGAACGCATTTGGCAGGACATTTAATTTTGTACTTTAACTTGCACTAAATTTACCCATCTATTTTAGCAAAGAAGGAAGGAAGGTGTTGAGTGTGCTCAAGTCTAGCAATATGTTCTCCAACAGTAAGCAGTATGTGATACCATCTTGCATCGTTCAGGGTGACAAATTATAGCTCCCACATTTTTTCTTAAAGTTAGCTCATGTACTTTGTAGCTCATGTACTTTGTAGCAAGATATTTTTTTTAGAGCTAAAATTGCAGAACTGGCTCTGGAGCTTGGAATCTCTTGACATGCTGCCTAATGCCTCCGTGTATCTTTTGCCTCCTTGTATCTTTTGCCTCCTTGTGTGAGAAAGGAATTTCTTTAGAAGCATTTTATTTTGGGGCTGTACAGCAAGTTTCAAGCTATAGTAGGATTCAATCCAGTTATTGCTGTCCACAAAAGAGCTGAGAATTATTGAAATTACATCTCTTCGGATCAGTCACAGTTTAAATCCACCTCCTGGGTACCGCTCAGAACATCTGTACTGTGGGCAATTGGACACAACACAGTTTGCTTTTTCACATCTCTGCAGTGCTCTCAAGACCCAAATTCTTTGATGATTCAAGCTGTCTTTCCCAACTGCCTGTGGGTGTACTGTCTGGTCCCTCAGGGAATTACCTTGAATATTTCTCCTGCTAGTTTGCTCAAATTCACTGCTTTGCAGTCCCAGGTGATTTCTGTTGCGGCAGGGATCTGTGTTTCACATTTATTTTTGTGACATACCCTAAGACTCTTATTGCAGTCTGCAGCTCCCTGATCACCTCTGGCTCTCCAAGATTGTATTTGGTCCCTGCAGCCGCAGTCTGTATGTTCATTCATCATCTGCTCCATAGGAAAATCTCCCTCTCAGTGAACTCATGCAGGCATGATGAAGTAGGGTAAGCTGACCCACTTCCCTATTCCTACCACAGGTGCACCCAGGAACTGGTGTTTGCCTTGGGGATGCTCCCTCTTCATTCTTGATGCGCTGTTATGAAAAGCCCCTGCCTCCCCACCACACTGTGACCATCACTGATAGATCAGGTTCCTTTAAGGCTCACTGGTATGCTGCATGTATCAAGTGCTAGAAAGCCAGTGTTGCATTGAAGTTGGCTTTGATTTTTTTTCCTTTTTAATTGGCTTGATGAATATATCAAAGGAGATAAAGAACAGGACAATAAAAAGGGAAGCTATTAGACTGCAACACTGAGGAGCTGAAATGGTGCCTTATTCAATCACTCTGAGCCAGGCAGAGACAACCGTTATAGGGCTTCTCCGTGTCACTGCGTCAGGGAAGTCATTATCAGGAACCATCTGGGAGGAAAATCCAGTTAACTGGGTGAGCTTGCTGTGTGTAAAGCTCCTGGGAGTTGCATTCAGCTCACAGAGTTAATGAACCAAGGTCAGAAAATTCAGCTGCTGGTGCCATTTAAAGAAGCAAAATTTAACAATGTTCTTTGAAGACGTCAGTGTTGCTGGACTTTGTTCAGATCCTACAGCCTTTGGTAGCTTCAAAGTGATGATTAAGCTTTTCAATATGGTGCCCTGACTGTTGTTGATGTAGTTTTGTGCTGTAACATTTAAGCTTTACATATTTACCAGTCAAAATTTGACTATTAATAAGAATGATATATACATTCATTGTTTAAAAGCACCATAAACAGACAACATAGTATTTTCCCTTAACACGTCCACATACTATAAACCACTTGTAAGATTCTATTTCAAACAAAATAATTTACCTCCATGTCTTACAAATCTTCAGTGAAATTATTTTATCCGTTTTATCTCGTCATCTTTAATCTTCTGGTGGGCAGAGAGTTGCAGTTTGCACCTCTTTGTTCAAGCAAAGGCATTACTGATTTGGACATGTGCATTGACCATGGAGGACACACCTGATAATAAATGTGAAAAGCAGCCATGGTGGTGATGATCCAAACATCCCCTGCCTGTTCAGATTCTTCTGGGTGCCAGCTGTTTAGCCACAACTTGCAGGACTGAGCAAAAGAGGTTTGCGCTGCAGCAACTGCCTCCAAATTCCAGTGTAAACATACACAGTGCAAACTGACATGTGCATGCCCAAAGACAGCTGGGACCTACTTCACTCATTTTGGAAGAAAGGATAATAAAAGAAACTTGTCTACACCAAGTATTGCCCATCACAGGATTTCACAACACCTATGTTTCGATGACATCTGATGAAATTACTAGTGCCTGGAGCTACACTTGCATGCGTTTTCTGTCTCCCAACTTTCCCTCACTTAGCAGTCTGAACATCCCAAACAAGACACATAGGCTTGTTTCAGCTCCACAGACATCAGCCTCAGAGGAGCATTCGACTCCATGGATGCCTGTGAATCTTGTCCAGGCTTGTGTTCCAATCATCTGATATTCTGGCCAAGATGTAAAATTGCTGCATTCAAGGCTCAGCTCAAGGACAATTACATCTTCAGGGGTAAGTGTGGCTGATTTGTACCCATCCCTTGAGGCACTGACGGCATGCAAAAAGGTCCATCAGCTTTTCAATAAGACAATTTAGGAACTCTGATTTTTTTTCATGTCACTGATTAGCTCAGGGACTCATTTATGACATGGAGAATTCAGCACATAAATGTACTCTCTTTTGCCACAAATTGGATGAGGGCTGAGTTGCTGATGGGTTCAAAACCCTTTCTCTATTGCTACAGAGTTCTGTTCTTGAAATGAACGCATGCTTTGTATCCTGTTGCACATCTCTGCACCTTTTATTTGGCCATCTTTTTGGAAATACCAAACATGACATAAATTTTGCAGCTTCTGTATCAGCTGGGTAGTGCTAACGACCTGGTGATATCAACACTTAGTTAACATTGTTCATTCTTTGGACTAAATGCATTCTGTAGTAACAGAGGTGATGATCTCAGTAGGAGTCACACTTGTAGCCCATTCATTGTCACCAGTCCCAGGGAACACACAGGAACTCCTTTAGCTCTCTGTGTTGCACAATTAATATTTTTCTCAAGAAATGCTTCCAGCATTCTTTTCTGAGCACTTTCCAACTCCATTCTTTCTGTTGGTACTTGAAAACATCTTATATTTCTACTTGGGCACCAAGTTGTAATGCTTCTATGAAGGTGAATCATGCCTGAAACAATTCCTCCTGGTACCATTATGTGCTGCTTCCCTAACTCTACATACTTTAATAGGGTACCAACACCACCAGAGAGGAAACTGGCCAAGCAGTTAACAGACTGACAGCATCTGCCTCATTAGCACTGACTACATTTATCTCATGCCCTCAAACTTTGCAAACAAAGCTTCAACACCCATCTAGTAGTTTAAAGCCACATGTACTTACAGGTCTTCATGAGTTACCTTGAAATTAATCAGTTAAATCATGGCTGTCAGTTGTTTTGCATGATTACTAACTCATTCATATAATTACTGCCTAACAACTACTCTGAGAGCAAATTTCATTGTACATCCTATTCTTTGAATCTCTTCAGCTGATTACTTCGTAATTGCCTGCTACAGAAAGATTCTTCCAGAAGAATGCGGAGATCCAATTTAAAGACACTTGACATCATCAGTTGTCTGTAAAACTCTACTCAAAACCATTTTAAATGTGTTTTTTTGATTAAATTGTTCTCAACTTTGTCTGTCTCTTGCACTCAGTAACCTACACATAGTAGATTAATGCAACAACTTTGGGAGTGATAAACACTGCTTTATCCTCGTGAATTCCATGTTTTGGTCTTTCAGACCTGGCCTCCAGCTTAGGACAGCTGCAGGTTTTGGATCTGTTCTTCATTGGCTTGCTAATAACTTCACAGATGCAAGCAATCTTGCTATGAGGCTGCTCATTGTTACCATCTTTGGATAATGATATTTTCCTAATGGATGTGAATTGCTCTTAGTATGCAACATCTTCTATTTCAGAATATTTGAATTTTAGATCATCATTCTCACCATATAGCATTTTATTTTGATTCTCTTCACATTCAATATTCACACAGTAAAAATTTCCACAAAAAAACCTGTGGCCACTACCTTTCTAGCGATGATGGCGGGCTGACCACCACTGTAGATTTTGCATTGATGTACCTGAATACAAGTTATTTACACTTATGCATCAGCATAAGTTTTGTTCTTAGTTCTTCTGAAGTAAGGTACATTCTGTCTCACATGCTGCTGATCCCTCTGCCCCTCAACAGCTTCATTGACTTCCAGAAGCCTCTCTTTTCTCAGTTGCTACTGCCATACTCTTTGGAGAGCTCTTTCATCACGCACATACCGCAGTACTTCTGATGATACTCAGTCTGTGGCATTTTACTCTCACTCGAGTTTTCCACAATCTCTAGAAGTGGAATTTAATTGGGGATTCTGGCAGCTCTCCAAATGATGCTGCTCTCTCAATTTATGGCCTGTGGGCACACTTCATCAGCATCTGGAACTTCTGAAATTCATAGCACAACTTCCAGTATGAATTATACATATGCCACAGTTTTTTGAAAATGTCCACTCTTCCTGCACACTCACTGATATGTTCTGTTGGTCAGACACTATTCAAATTGCTAAAATCTGTACATTCTTTTAAATGGCATATAAAATTATTAGTTTCACATAAACATGAATACTAGCATTGGATTTATGAACGAAACTGGAATCTTGGCTTTAGTGACTCTCTTAAGCCACACAAATAAAGCCTGTCAAAATGAATGTTTGCCACCTCAGATTATACTAGCTACCACATCAGCTCAAGGAGAAAAATCTTCAGGTATGTTCATAGATCTGATGAAAACAAGGATGCTTCTCTCATTAGAAAGCATCATAAAATGAGATAGAGAAATCACTTAAAAGTCAAAGCAGTTACGTGACTTCTGAAGATGAGATTCTGCATTTGGCTGCCTCTGCGTAAGGCAATTAGAAGCCTCCATGATGTTTAAATCACCTTTAGTATCTTCCCTTGGCTATAACTGCCTCATATAGACTATTCTCCAAAATAAACATCCTTTCTGATTACAAAAAAGTAAAAAAGTTCTAAATGGCTTTGAAAGGAAAAGGAGGAAATTAATCTCACCAAAACTGTGCAACAAAGGGAAAAAAGATACTCTTTGTTTTAAGTGAGAGGACTATCACCACAGAGTGCAATGAGAAAGGAGAAGAACAAAGAAATGCTACTCAGTGCAGTTCAAATTCAACCTTCCTCCTTATCCATGGGGAAGTCAGAAACAGAAGGAAATGTGGAACAGCTGGGAAGGATAAAAATATCAGGAGATGCAACAAAGCAAAGCATTCTCCCGTATCAATAGGTTTCCCTTTGATGAAACAAAAAAAGATTTTAAATGTGTATGTTTTAAACAGAACAAAAAATTAGAATATGCCACAGACAGGTATAATGGAGGAGGAGCAAGATGAAAGCTCTTGAGATGAATCTCCATTGTTATAAAGTGCTGCTTTTTTTTTTCCTGGTCCTGTACAGCTCCCTTACAACTAGGTAATTACTTAGCTCCTGACTCTACACCATTAAGATTACAAAATGAAAGCTGGGCTGCTATTGAAAAACTTAGCAGTACAGAGATTGCTATTTTATTATGGACAGTTATTTTGGTGGTAATGCCAATAAAAAAATAGAACATGCCATTGACCAGAGAACATCAACAAAAAGCTCATGATCTAGTCAGCAGTTCATACATACAAGCTTATCTGTATGTATAGCTGCTGCATTCCCAGCTTCTTTTCAAAAAGCCCCTGCTTAAATATTGTTCCCTCATGTCTGCACACATCCTGACCTCTAAACCAGGCAGCATAAATAGAGGGCACTGGGCACAAACAGCCCTTGTGTTCACCTAAATCTTAAAAATAAGATAGCACTATTATCAACAACCACCACAATCGTATATTAAAAAAACCCAAATAAATGCTGTTAATCCCTCTAGGGAGGCAGGAAAATGATCACAGGAATCTTTCTAGGATATTTCCTTAAAGGCTCAAAAAATTTTGTTTACTGCACCCCCTGTTAATTGATAACTTTTGCATTTGCATCACTAGTTAGTTACAGCTCCAGTGTTCTCATCTAGTCACACTTCTGTACTGATGCAGAGAAGGTGATGCAGCAAACTATAATTTAGTTACAAACTACAAGTAACTCCATGTGTTAAATTTAGCTGGCTGCACCCAGCAGTGAGGGGCTTTCCAAAAAACATCTTCCAGAAAAACAAGCCAAACTGCATTAGCTCAGTTCCTGAGCAAAGGAGACAGAGATTGTTACCCTGATTGCATCAATCACCAGTGCTGTAGTTGGCAGAACCCCCCCAATTACCATGAAAAAAGGGCAGGGAAGCAGAAGATTACTATATTTTAAGTCAATAGCCGACACAAAGAAGGAAAACCCTGAAAACTGCTTGAACCTCAATCTAAAACTGCATGAATCAGCTTAGTTCAGCCAGCCAGTTACTAGCTCAGGGAAACACCAAAACTAGCCAAAGCACAAAAAGCACAAGGCCAAAGCAGAGTGCCATCACCAGAAGCTATAGTGCCGTTCCATTTCTCTGTCTCCAAACATAACAAGTAACTTCATCATTTCTGCATTTCAGTAGAAGTTTAATTTTACCCAAAACCTCATCTAGAGCTCCAGGAGTTTTCATCAGTGTTGGCAGATCCCCAGCACTCATTCCCTGGCTAGAAGAGGACTTTCCACAGTTGCAGTGCAAAGCATTCAGACACAACGCTGGGAATCCTCCCCCTTCTCCTCGTTCCCAGAGACTGACACTCCAGGTTTAAGAAGCTTGTTTTAGAAACACCAGTGTACAAACGGTGACACTGGTTCACAGTGAGAATCCATTTAATCCCAGTGTTTTGTCTCCTACAACAGTCATTTGCAGATTTCTTGGGAAGAGTGAGAACAGAGCAAATTCATATGGTATTTCCCCCAGTACTCTTCTAGTCTCTGACTATTTTCAGCTCAGGGAACTTTCTGCTCCTGTTGTAGTTTGTTCAGTGTCCCAGTGGAGCTCTCTTTCACTCATGTTTCCAGTCTCGCCTGATTTCTTGTAAACTTCTTGTACCACAGCATCCTTTAGCAAAGTGGCTTTGGCTACTCACCTCCCCTTGAAGAACCACCTCCTTTTATTTGATTTCCTGTCCGACTATTATTTCACTTTATTTTAGTTTTGTAGTTCCTAGTTTTTCTGCAGGAAGACACAACCAACAGACAGTCCCTCCCCACCTTTCCACACTACACCTGTTCTGGTGGCTCTCTAGTAACCCCTTTACGCTATCTTTTCCAGGGTGAAGAGTCCTAGCTTTTGCAGTCATGCCTCATGTAGAAGTTGATTTGTGTCTTCCATTGCCCTTCTGTGAATCCTCTAAATCCCTACCTTTTTTGAGACAACGGGACCAGTACGGCATCGTATGTGAAGTGTGGTGAACTGCAATTTTATACAGTGATACCGTATTTTCTCCTTCGCCATCAGTTCTTTTCCTAATCAATACCAATATTTTATTTTCTTCTTTTGACTGTTGCTGAGCACCAGCTTCATGTATTCAGGGAGCTATCTATCAAACTCTCAGGTCTCTCCTGAGTAGCAGGGATCACTACAGAGATCTACTGCAGAAGTGAAGGTAGGACTGTTTTGTTTTCTGCACGTGTATCACTCTACATTTTCCTACACCAAGTTTCACCTACCATTTTATTGCCAAGCTTCACAAAGACTTTTCTAAGATTCTTGACAACTGGCCCTTGCCTTTACTATTTCGAATAACTTCACATCCTTACTAAACTTTGCAGCTCAACGTTCAAACTCATTTCAAGGCCACCCATGAATATGGTGAACAGGTGAGGATCCAGCACAGACCCCTGCAAAACTCCACCGGTAACCTGCATCCATTATGAGGATCCATACCAGGATTCTCTCATTTGTGCCACAGCTGGGATGTTTATCATGCAAGGTAAGCTACTTTGCTACCTTTTTTTTTTTTTCCCCCTCAGCGCCCAGAATGCTTGTTTTAGTTAAAAACCAGAGAATGAACACTGGCCATCACAGCATTTTATTCTGTTGTTAAAGATGACAGGACAGAGGAATCCCTTGTGGTAATGTTAAAGTTTCCAGTATATCAATGACAAAATGAGAAGTACTACAAACCCCAAAGGAAAGCAAGCAGAAGAGAAATAGCATAAGAATCAGCTGATATCCAGGCAGACAGGAACATTATTACCACGAAATCTTTGCCACCCATCCTCCCATATGAATGACACAAAGTATGATGAGCTGGTAAACACCTCAGGTTCAGTGGAACTTGTGGATACAGTTATTGAAAAGAGAAAGCATAACGGCATCTGGCTATTTATTACTCAGGTCATTCCAGTGCAGATTTGTCATCTGCTTTAAAATTATTGAAGGTGCTCGATGAGATGCAGAATGCAACGAAAACAAGTCAGGAATGTTCTAGTCTGCAAAATTTTATTAAGCAACAGCTGGACAACTCTTACAACTCCAAATCATCAAGGAAAAATAGGGCAATCAGTCTATCTCTCAGTTATGTAGACAGTAAAGAATCTGGACAAACCACATTTTTATAGGGAAACCAACAATGCTTTCTAGGCACCTCCTGCAAAATCTATTACACAAGATACATAGAAGGAGAGGCAGATCAGGGTAGTTTTTAAGTCCAATGGAAAGCAGGTATACCACGGTATACTGAGGAAAAAAAAAAAAAAAAAAGAAAACTTGAGATTCCAAAAAATGTATTTAAAAAATAGCATAGGTAAGTAAAAGTACACAAACTGTGTACCAAATTTTTAAAAGCCTTAAGAAAAACATGCTGGGCTTCCTAGCTTAAGAATGCATGCACCTGCATGGGTATATGCTCATTAAATAATAATAATAATAAAAAAAATTTCTAAAATCACGTTCAAAGTTATAGTACCAAAATAATGCATTTATAAACAAATGCAACTCCCCTTCTTTTTCAGGAAACACTACAGTGCCTTTTCAATCAAATGCATCCCCATGCTATTCCACAACACCATATATTGTATCTACAATAAACAACGAGATCTTGAACAGACATACCCTTCCCCAAACACACAACACACAAAAAGAAGCAGTGAATGCAGAAATAGTGAAACGAAAGGCAACCAAAGGCAAAACATGTATCAAGCAAACAAAGGAAACAAAGGGAAAATTAGGAAAGTTCTGAACAAATATCTTGAGATAACATAGGTAGGAATTACAAGCTGAGCACTGTTCCAATGAAATACTTGAAACTCAGGTGTCTGCACACTGGTAAAAAATGTTTCTTTTTTATTATTAATCTCAATCTGTATCTTAAACCATCTACTTGGCCAGTAAGATAAATATTCCACAAATAGACAACATTTGTCAGGATTCAGAACTGCTGAATCAGATCGTATTTTTGTATTTGTAATAATGTAAACTGGAGGGCAAGGATTAAGAATAAACTGGCAGGCTTTAACATCATACCACCTGATTTTTTTGTTTATCAATCTGGATAGGCGTTTGGTGTTTTCATTTATTTAATTTTAAGTCTCACAAAATCATGTTGTTCTGATCCTGCAGTCAGGTCTGGGTCAGCAAACCTGTGTGCTTGCATACTGCTGCACAACAATCAACTTGCCTTGAAGCACAAATTTCTCATTATAGAACCATTCGCAAAATCAGAAGTTGAAGGGTGAAGTTTTTAATTTTCTTAGCAAGAATTGCTTCACTGAATCCGATTTCATTCTTTTATTTGGTTAATTGTCTTAAAAATCTAATTTTCTAGATGCAGCAACAATCAAACTGCCTAAAGAAATTACCTCCTGATCCTTCTTCAGAGATATCAGGCAACACACAAAGCTAAGTCTTTTAATCTTAAAACATCTCCGTAGGATGTTTTTAGAAGAAAATTAACTAAGTACAAAGATATAAAATAATTCACATAGCCCATTGTTCACAAGTAGTAACTAATCTTATTCTGTTTAGAATGGTGCATGTAAATTCTTGCAAAGAGGACCTGTGGTGCCTACCTGCAGACTACTCCTGAGGACAGGAGGACTCCAAATTGGTATTTGCTGATGGAGGATTGTGCTTGCCTTAAGATGAAAGGACTTGAAAATGAAAAAATTCATCTACCAGAATTTTTTCATTTTTGTCAGCAGCACGGTAACACTTGCACTCTTATACTGGGAAAAACATGCCAATCCCTAAATAACAAACAGCTTGCTCTCCTGTGATGGAATCCTAGAAATGGGAATAAAAGACAAAAATCTGAATGACTACTCTGTGGCCAGGTTTCTACATCTAGCATTCAAGAGAGGGTTATACGGAACTACCAATATAGTTGTTGGCTAATGCTTTATAATTTTCTTAAGTGGACATATTGGTGATGTAAGTCATTCTTACTTTATAACCACACAGAAATGGGAAAGTCCATTTTGGGTTGGATTCTACTCTCCTATATACCTTGGTGTAACCATGTAGTGAGGCTAGCAGTCAGCGGTCTGTCAGTGTGCCACGCAAGTGACTCGCATTACTAATCTCCAAGTCAGATCTACCAGTCTGGAGTGGTTTGGGCAGTGCAGAAATTTGCAGTTTCTAAACTGTTGGCTCTGGGAAACACATTCTTAACAGCTAGTGAAAACTTACTGTCTCCTCTCTGCTTTCCCTCTATCAAATCAATTTTTGTACTTGCTGCCTTCTTCATGTGAGGATTTAAACTGTTTCTGACAGGTAATAGGGCACCAAGATTACATAGGATCACACACATCAGGCTGTAAAAAACAAATGCACAGAAATTGTCTGAGGCAATGACCAGGCAAGCTTTGAAATCTGTTTGGAATTTCTGAGAGGACACTAAAAAGACACACCAAGGAAAGTCTGGACCCACAGAAGGTCTAGGCTCAAGGCTTCAGCCAAGCCAGATATCTTTTCTGACATCTGTAGACCTTCAAGTGTCTTCATAAAAACAATGCAACAAAACTGGACAAAGAAACATGGGACTGTTTTACTCGTGGCTGCGTCACAGGAAGTTTATCTGCGATGAACCTGTGTGCAGATTTACAATATTCAGGCAGCCCATGGCACATGTTACTGCTGCGTCTGGAACTGAGGGCAAAATTGTTAACATGTTAATTCCCTTTTTTCCTCTTTCACCCTCCTCTTTCTTGTATTTTCTTAGGGTGTTGCAGAAACATGATATCCTCGCTGTTTCAAGCTAAAATTCGCCACTCCAAGCACGGTGCACTTCCTACCAGACTTCAAGTATCAATTTTTAGACTCTCTTAGGAGCTATATTTCAAGGACATCAGCCATATTTTTTCAAAAGGCAACTCCAGTGGGGCAGATTCTGACTTCAAATGGCCACCACGGCCACTGGCTGGCATTGGGGCTTTCTCTGCCCAAAGCTGCTGCAGCCAAACCCCATGGCAGCTTCACGCTGCTCTCGGCACAGACCTAGAAGGACGAGTGGAGGAATGCCTGCTCCACCAGGTCTGTGATGGAGCACGCTGAAGATGCAAAGCTGCTGCAGGCAGCATCAGGGCTCAGCTCCACCAGCCCTGCACAGCGCTAGCTCAGCTATCAGAAGCATTACAGCTGTGTTGGAATCAGCAGAGCCCAGCTGAAGAAGGAGTGTTATTAGTCTGAGCAGAGGAAAATGCATCTACTGCTACACTATTTCTCGTGCCTCAAGTAGCTTATTCCAAGCTAACTTGCTTGTATCTCCACATAGCGCTGAATTACACCATTGCCAAACCCTACTAAACTGTGCAATGAACTTCTTACAAACTGACCATATATCGCTATACCCTCTTTTTATCATGTAACCCACCTTATTTTATTTCTCAAGAAAAAGCACTGTACTAAGAGGGAAAGCAAATCAAGTCTGGTATTTCGAAAACCACCCCCAACTGAAATATATAGTTAGAAGAAAAGGAGGAAAGCAGTGAAGAAGGACAGATTTCTGCAGGTCTCAAAGAAAACATCTACACTCTTCGTCGTCTACACAGTCCTCCACAGCAAACTCACTGCTTTCAGCTGCCAAAAAAAAAATTTGCCTGCCTGCATTATGAAATTTTGTATATCTAGCAAATACAGGTCTTCCTATATGCATTTTTAACTTCTTGCACCAAAACATACTGCTAACAATTACTTACAAAGATGCTCTTTAAATATAAATAAGAAAGTGTATATAACTCACTGATACATAGTAATAAAATAATCCCTAAATCACTTATTACATTATGCAAGATAAATAATTTGGGTTTTGGACATGAACTGGAAATCTGCATTAAATTACCTTAAAAAAAACCCCAACACTCAAAACTCCCTAAAACCCCCACAACCAAACCCCCCAAAACCCAAACCAACTAAAAACTCATAAACCCCCAGACTGTTACAATTATTGCACAACTAAAAAAAAAAAGCTTTGGAAAAAACATACTTAACTAATGGAAATTACTGTATGTATAAAAGAACTAGGTATTTCTGAACACTTTGCTACATTCTTCCTAGAAGAACTTAGTTATCTACATAAAACCTGTGTTTTACTAATGAAATATAAAATGTAACTTCTTTTGGTTGAATGCAATAGTGATTATTTGGGGGGGGGGTTAAATTTGTTTTCTATATTGTATCTCAATGACAAAGAACACAACTGTCACAATCAATTGTTCTCTGTATAATTTAGGACCCAGTTGCATCAGACATTTACATAATTTCCATTCCTTTTATTAAAATTCTAATATATTTGAGAGTACTTTCTCTCTCTAATACTGGCTATTCTCTACACAATTAAGATCCTCAATTAAAGGGACTCTCTTGAATTATTTTCAAAAAGATAAAAGATTATCTTATCCTATAGCATTTTCTGACAAGTAAATGGGAAGGATGTGGGAAATCTCATTTATTTTCCTAATTTTTGATAATTATTCCTTGTGCTTTGCTGGGGCAAAACCTGGGTATCTTTCTATGCCAAGGTTCTTTGTTAAGTGCCGTCAGAAGGATGCAGTCATGACCTGGGCCAATGAAACCAAATCACTCCTTGTTGTACTGGGTTTAATTTCTTGGTTCTCTGTTAACATAAAACTGCCGGTAACTGGAAAAAATTGGCAATGAACCAAGTGAAGAGGAATACTGTTCCCTGGAAGGTTAAAGAAACTGCATGCAGAAGTCCTTCTATATAGATTAGATTTTGTTCAGAAAAAAAGACATTCATGTTGTTTCCATGTACTGACAATTTTGGCTTAAAAATACAGGTGATGTTTGTTCCAGCTGAAGGTTTCTGATGTGGCTGAGTGGCCTCAGCAAGCAAGCAAGCCAGCCATGGTATGTTTCTTCCCTTACAGTGTTCCGTGTGTGCCTATAATACTCTAATTAGGGTATGACTGGTTAGCACAGACCTTGGAGCAGGTGAGGACTCTCATCAGCCAACTTTCCTCTTTGTGTACTGGAATCAGTGGACCGAGAATTCAACCTGCTGTTTGTACAGCATACAACTCAATATAGACAAAGGGCTTATAGTGTTTCCTCCACACAAAACCCAAGGGAAACATTTTAATTGATTTAAAGGGACCAGAACCAAATCCATCTTAGTTCCTCTGTTCCACACACATTATACGTACAGGCACACAAACTGCTGAATAAATCAGGCATGTGAGAAAGAATACAAATGGGACCAGACAACTGATGGAAACAAACTTCATTAATTAAAGCAAACAACAATCCGCTAGATGTCAAGAGGAATGATGTGCCTGACCACTCCCACACTCAAACAGAAGTTGCTGAGCTTTGAGATAACAGAGACATGGTACCATCTACCTCCCTCCTTCCTTCCTTCCTACCTCTCTCCAAGGAAACCATCTTGCAGGTGTTTTTTTCTGGACTTACCCTGTGGAACATGACCTGTGGATGATCTGCCCCGTCATCTCCCTTGGCAACTCTCTGAAACTCCCCTCTGCGACTGGCATTACTCCTTCCGTGCTGTACACCTCTAGAAGCCTCAGCACAGCAGAAGTTAAAAGCATTTTGGTAACTTCTACTACAGCAGGATCTTATCTTAAGCAGTATGTTCTTCTAGAACAAATAAAATGCAACACACATCTGCCCTACCATTAGGATTTAAGAAAAGCAAAGAGAAAATCACGCCTATTCATCTTAAGTTATATAGAATTTTTCAAGTAAGAAGCTGAAATTGTGGATGAAAGACAAAGACAAAGCAGCCATCGACACCTCAACCAGCATACCTTTCTCAGTGTGCCTTTCACTTCAAACAGTAATTTCTGCAGGAAATCTGCAGTTACGTTTTGTAATCTAATGTCCAAATAATTACATGAATAGTTTTGGGCTTTCTGTATTACTGGGGAAACTACTTCCATATCAAAACATATTCTGTAGCAAAATGCAGGCAAGGAGGAAAGAGAGAAAGCAAATAAATATGTGCACAACATGTGGACAACACAGAAACTCTTCTGTCCAAGCAACCCTTTTGAAATGCTCAACAGGTCTGCATGTCCAACAGAAAGAACTGCAGAGTCATGCTACAGTTATTAAGCTTTCCTCTGTAACACTCCATGCAAACTTTGGCTTCCTGCTTTTAGCTGGAGTGTTATAATCTCAAACCACAGTCACAAAGCCTACTCAAGTAACAAGGTGATAAAAGGGATGACTCTGTCCAATTTTTCCTTCCTCTTTCAACTCATTCGTTCTCCAGCCAGCCATGATGTTTTCCCTGTAATGAAATTGCTTTCCTGATGAAAATGCTTCTTGTAATCACTTGCTACACTTCTGTCTCCTTCCTAATTCAAGTGCTCATCACTGTTGTAGAACTTGATTCACACTGATTGCTAAGAAGACTGAATACACTGGGCCTTCTTACTCACTCGAAATACTTTGTTTATAAAGTGGTAAACACATTTAAATAAGGAGCATGTACAGGCATGGCCTCAGAAGTATATCTGGTCACACCGTACCCCTCCCAGCTACAGGCCAAATCAGAGAACACTGTTGATCAATACGAGCAAAGAAGCAATGCTCACGATTATTTCCTCCCCTGTTTTCTGTCACCTACTGGAAGATGTTTATTCCCAACAACAGAAGAAGCAACGCTCATAATGGTTTTCTCCTCTGTCTTCTGTCACCTACTGAAAGATGTTTATCCCCAATAACAGCACACAAAACAAGCAGACATCAACTTCTTTGATGCTGTGGGTTTTTAAAACTACCCGCTGGAAACAACTTTTCTCTTCTGAATAACACATCATTATTTAGAAATTATACATTGACCTACATAAGCCTCCTTGGAACTTGTGGTGCTCAGTTATTATCAGATATCAGAGAAGAAATACATGTCTTCAAGTATTACAGCTTCTTTTTTTTGCTGCTATTACTGATGTTGTAGTAGTAGTAGTAATACAAACTGGACCAGAAAAAAAGTTACGTTCCCTGTTTTAAAAAGAACAGCATGATATAAGGCAGTCTATCAAAAAGAGCAGTCTTTTTTAATCCCCCTATGAGCTTACATCAGCTACTGTAGCAAACACGGCAGAACCACAACAAGCCAAAAGCCACACTTCTCCATGTAACACTGAATGGCTCCCAACCCTTCGCTCTTTCTGAGACCCAGCACAACGCTTAAAAAGAAAAGAAAACACCTGAAAACAAACAAACGAACAAACAAACAAAACAGGAAACAGCCCCCCACCCTCCTCCCCATGACTGATTAGAGTTAATGCCCTGCTGCTGGGCACCAAGAGACTTCCAGTTTTACTGCCGCCTTCTCTCCCAGGCACCTCTGCACACCTAAAGCAGGCTGCCCTGACATTTTCCGGTTTGGACTTTATGAGAAGGTTAACATTTTCCTCTCTCCAGTCTCTGCTTGTTCATTTGAGGCGTTGAGTCACATTAGCCAGAGCAACAGCAAAGGCTTGCACTGCAGAAAATGGATACTGAAAGTCCAAAATGTAAGCATTGCCATCAATCCTTCCAAACTGCATCACCTGGGAAGCAGGGGAAGAGGAAAAGGGAAGGAAAAAGAGAACAAAGTCAAAAGAAGTGATCCATAGAAGAGGAACCAGAGACGAAAAGTGCAACCGTTTTGCTCCTTTGTACAAATGCCTCACCTCCTGAGCTAGTATGAATGAGGCTGCTCAGAATGGGGTGTGCTGCCAAGGAAGAGCAAGAGCACTGTCCTAGTGGTCTCTACAGAGTAGCTGACTGCAGTGTTTGATTCTATAGAGTAAATTGAACTTTAAAACACGCTAGACTGTATACAGCATTGGTGTAAGTAGGTTGTCACCAATTCTTCAGCAGATGTGGGTTACACCAGCACCATGCTTTCTGCAGGAAAATACCATTCTCTCCCTCGCAGAGATCCTATCATCAGCCCATCAGGAAAACAGATTTTGTTTTCAAAGAAAGAAGCTTTCAGGGAAGGGGAATAACCAGTCTCCTGACTCTAGCACTTCATAGCTGGTAAGCTTATGTTCTTGGCAGTTCTATTTTCCTTTGCATAAACTTCACTAGCACATAAATTACACTGAGAATGAATTAGCAAAGGGGCAGTGGGAGCTGTCTGAAATGTAAAGCGAGGATAGTCCGGCTATTCATTGTTCTTCCACAGGGAATATCTGACGTTTGGCCTGTTATTACTGCTTTTGCTTTTTCATTCACTTCATCAGAAGCCCAGATCGTATTTGCTCTACAGTGAAGATTCCTTAGCTAGAATGGAGGCTGTCTGTGCAAGCTGAGTCAGGCTTTGCTCCTCCACCAACAAAACCTGAGGCCAGCTGACTTTGCACAGCTGCCCACGGGCATGTATCCACAGTTATTTAACTGTAGAAGGCAGGCATATAAATGGCTCTGATCACTGCCTTTTTAATGAGCTGTTGTTACAGACAAACAAAACCAAGAGACCACCACTGGTCATGCATGTTGGATACTTAAGGCATCTAACTCCCAAGTTAAACCAGAGGGAGTTGAGAGCCTTTATGTCTTTAATAAATCAAAAGTGACTTACAGAGATGGGACAGCTGGACAAGGAAATAAATATGTCTCCTGAGTCTCAGTCCAGTGTTCTGCTGATTGATACCACTTAATAGCCTGGGTTTGGTGTAGTAACATCCCACTCAGGCCAAGGTGAGAGAGCCTACAATTAAAAGTTTTTTGAGTTTTTGACCTATCCACAGACCACTCTAGCCACAGGCTAGAAGCAGTTCAGAAGCAGCCCAGGAGCACTTTGTTCCAGGGAGGGTCAGTGCCTCACTAGCATTAAGAACCAGCCCCAGAGACCTGGTAACCCACAAAGGGAAAATCTGGCATGGAGGGAAGCTAACTACCTGTCCATCACCTCTGCCTTATCTGCTGACTGGCTACCCTTTGTGAGCATTGCAAGAAGGGAGCAGTGTTCACTCAGCTAGCTGTCATCCACAGTCACTGTCACCAAATGCAGTTATGCTGGGGAGATCTGCTACATTTATCACAAAATCTACGACCTTCAGCCGTGAGAGCCAGTGAGCCTAAAGGAGGCCCTTGTTCCCATGTCTGACTGCAGTAAGACCAAACACATTTCGTACAGTTACTTTACAACTAAAATTCACCCTCCATTCTGAATCTAGACCTTTGCTGGCTGGTTTTTATCAACTACGTGGCAAAGCTTTTTTTCACAGAGCAGCTAACATGAGCAGGAGGCATATGGCTGCATGAGAGGCAGAATTTATGTCTGGCACAGCTCTCCCCCAGCCCCTGCCCCTGCCACAGCCTGCGTATGCCACTCCCTCCTACCTGTCGTCCTTCCAGCTCAATCTGGAAGTTTTTTGCCGACTCCTGGGTCACCCGCCCTCCGAAGTCCAGCTGGTAGACTTGTGTTGCCTCATTCCACAGCGGCTGCTTGTTGGCCATCACATACACAAAGCCTTGGCTCCCCAGCCTCCCATCCTCCTTCTCGCTGGCCTTCCGGCACTTGAATTCATCCAGCTCACTGGCTGTCCTCAAACTCCTTTTGGTTTTCCAACCCTTTTTGCTGCCCTGGCTCTGGTTCATCAGTTCATCCCCGCTGATAAAAAGCTCCGGCTCGCTCTCTGAACTGTCCTGAAACTCGTTTGTCTTGTTTAGCTTCTTGGACTTCAGCTGGTCTTTCTGGCTCTTGACCTTCTTCTTCTCCCTCCCCAGCCGAGGGCTGGATATTAGTGAATTGAAGTCAGTCAGCGTCCTTGCCTCTTTTTTGACCTTGCCCTCGGTGATAGCCTGCACGTTTCCTTCCTCGGCTCGACTGTCCAGGCGCTTCCGGCTCTTCTTGCCGAATTTGTCTGTCCTTTGAGGAACAGGGCTTTCCGTCAAGGAAAGCACCTCCTGGAAGGTGTCTGCTGTCTCCACCATTACCTCTGTGCCCACGTGGCTCTGCAGCTCTGCTGGCGGGGGAGACATCACTGGCTTCTCCACCACGAGGAGCGGCTTGGGGGGCAAGGTGCCCTGGGGGTTCTGTACGGGTGGGCAGGCGCTGTAGGAGCTCCACGGGTGCAAGGCGATCGGTGGCAGCTGTAAACTAGAGCAGGCGCTACTTCCTGGGTACATGGGTGGTAAAGGGCAATAGGAGAGGCTGGGTGGATAACCTGGCTGAAGCACAACTGTGGGCTCCTGCTGTGCAAACTGCGTTGGGGCCAGAGTTTCTTTGGGGGAGCAGGGGGGCTGCATTCCCTGAAGGGGAGGGGCACTGTAGCTTGCTGGGTAAGGTACTCCAACCCCATAACTTGTCTGGAAAGTGGCAGTGGGACTGGTTGGAGACTTTGGGGAAACAAATGGCACTCGAGACATATCCAGATGTTGAGCTTGACCGATGATGAGAGGAGTAGGTTTTAGGGGGTTGGGCACTGCGCTCTGAGATGTCCTTTCCTGAGGAACCCATATCTCTTCACTCACCATAGGGTCCCACTGGTACGGCGGAGGCCGTTTTACACCGAGGGCAGCCTCCGTCAAGGACACAGGTACGTGTCGTATTGATTTCTCCACTGGGCAGTGCTGAGAAAGGGCCTCATCCTCTGTGAAGGCGGAGTTGATATAATCCGCTCGGTCACGGGAATTGTCAGGCGGGCTCAGCAAGCTGTAGGAGGACTGGGAGGCCAGAGGCGAAGTACTGACGGAGTGAGCAATGACAGAGCTGTGCTGGGAGCCACTCCCCGTGCTCAGATCAGGTCTCATGCCACCAATACTGGAAGTGCTGTTACTAGCGTTGGCGCTAGGGATGTTTCCCACACCACCAGTGCTTGTGTTGCTGCTGCTGCCACCACTGCTGCATTGGCTGCAGGTGTACAAGGCGGTGGGTACTCTCTGCTGGTACTGTGCCGTCACCACGCTGCTCTTGGCTTTTGGGGGAAGTTGCAAGGTGGCTCTCTGACCATCCACCAGCTGAGCCATTTTCAGGGCTGCCTCCCTGCTGTTCCTCCGCAGAGTTGCATGAATGATACTGCTGTCCAGCCTCTGCGCGATGTTTCTGCCCTGGGACAGCTGGCTGGCGATGTCAGGGTAGGGCGGCGGGTCCCCGGTTGGGATGGAGTAGCGGGGCACCGTGAGCCGGTTCAGGGTGGCGCTGGCACAGGGCTGCTGCATCTTCTTCTCAGCAGCTGTGATGCGCAGGGTGGCGGAGCTGCCGGGCCCCGGCAGGGTGTAGGTGCTCTGGGCACAAAGCATCCTGGTGCGAGGCCGGCACACCTCCTCCACGTTCCCACTGCTGTCAAATGTCGTTATCCGCTCATACCCCAGGGGCGTCTGGTAGTGCCCCGCTGGGTAGAGGGAGAACTCCCCCTTTTTCAGGCAGAGGTCGAGGGGCGGCTGCGGGGGGCCAGGTGGGGGTGGCAGGGCGCTGGTAGGCACGGCGGGGATGGTGCCAGGGTAGGGCGGTGGGGGGTTCATTTTGTTCAGCTGCAGCTCCGGAGCGGCCCCGAAGACGACGGCATCCCCTTCCACCAGCTGCGGCCCTGGCCGCGGGGCCTTGGCCTTGGGTGGCGGCTCGTGCTCGCGGTCGCCGTGGTCCCGCAGGTCAGCCAGGGCGATGATGGGGGCGGCGGGGGGCAGCGGGGCGAGGGCGGGGGGTGGGGGAGCGGTGCGGCCCAGCTCCCCCCCGGCCAGTGCCCCCGCCCCGGGGCCTGGGAAGCGGCTCGGCGCCCCCGGGAAGGGCCCTGCCCCCTCGCCCCCCACCTCAGCCGGCGGGTTGCCCAGCACATCCAGCTGCACGTTCTGGTTGGCCAGCAGCGACTGGACCAGGCCGATGCTCTGTGTGGGCGACATGGCCTGGGCCGAGCTGTGGATGGGGGCGATGGGGATGTTGACGGTGCACGGCGGGCTGCTGGCGGGGGCGCCGGGGGCGCCGGGCACTGCAACAAACAAGACAGCGTGTCACCTGCCGCCCTGGCCTTCCCCCCCAGGGGCCCCCTGCAAGTGGTGGCAGTGGCGAGGCCTGCGCTGTGGGGCTGGCCCAGCCCCGCGCTGAGGGGCCACCAGCCATGGCGGGCTGTGGCAGCTAGGCGAGTGGTTGGGTAACAGGCACTAAAACAGGGCATTTTCCTGAAGCGGGGTTTCACATAGTTTTGGATTTTCTTCAACACTTGTGGAAGACATGCAGGCCGCTAAAAAATGCTTCATGGGAAAATTTCAGAGCAGCATTGACATAAAATTCAGGAACTGGCGGGAATATGTTTTTTAAAGCTAGTTAGAAGAAAAAAACACTGCCCATCTTTTGTACTTTGTCATTCACTTTACCTTTGACTTTCTGAACTATCTGCTACCTTTAAATACTTGCTGAAGCACCCTGCTGTATTTGCATGGACTGCTATCAGATCCCAAAATCAATGGATCAGACCTTAGTCTGGACAAGTAAGCCAGCCGGTACCCACTGATTCCCACTGCACAATTTCTATTTGTTAACAGCTGGTGACCAACTTTAAAGTAATGTCTCGGGAGTGATGCTTCAGAGGTAAAGTTCAGAGCTCACTTTCGGTCTACACTACGATTCCCATGGACTTTCACAGTCTGAATTGCCACTCACGCATCATCCAATTTTAACTACTTTACTCAAAAGTTTTGCTGAGTCAGGACTCACTAGTTTTCAGGGAGCATTTTTTGATAGTAAATACATCAACAACAGAAAGGATAATCCACCCAGAAACCCACAGCTGTCCCTAGTCCTAGCCCCCTCTTCTCTGCCCCTAGTCCTAGGACCACTAACGTGGCTTCCTGACTTCCTCCAGGGCTGCTGCTGCCTGATGGTGAGGCACAAAAGTGTCCACTCTGGCCCAGGATGACTCCCCTCTAGAGCCAGTCAGGTGTCACTGTGCCATGCAGAAACAAGCTTCAGAAGGAAGATGAAATGATGCACCTCAAGCCTGCCCTGATCTGATGGCAGTTATGAGTTTTGGCTTAAAAGTCTGTGTCATTAAAAAAAAAAACCAAACAAATAAAAGCCAAAGAAGTGGAGTTAAAAAAAAAGAAAGTCAAAGACCTGCACTGAAATCACTGCATAGTATCTTAAGTATAATGGTCTCCAGACTCCATGAGCTCAGGAAAACTGGAGAATACAGATCACAGCTGGGAAAAGGAAGTATTATTATCTCTTGAGTATAGTGGGTGGCAAAGCAACCAGTAATGCAAAATGAAAGAAGATGAAACAGAGAGAGAGGAATATGATGGAATGAAATACAGACAAAACTTATAAAAGTTCTTGAAAGAAGATCTGTAAGGAAAAGATGTGAGGAAATAGATGGGAAGTCAGACAGGAAATGTAAGGGGAAGATTTAAGGAAACAGATAGGAAGCCAAAAAGATTCAAGAAGTGGCTACTGTAGTCTGGGCAACTTCAGCATCAATGCTTTGACAGGCTGCGACCAGAAATGTGAAAAGAAGCAAAAGAATGTAAGAAAAGCTTCCCACACATGGTGGTGGTGGTGGTGAACAAGGGACAGTGAGGCAAGAAACTATTCTGATGACTTCAAGCAGAAGCATGAAACTTGTTCAATTGCTTGCAATTCCTTGATTCCAACAGGAACTAGCACTGAGAAGCTGGAGCATGGCAGGGAAATGAGAACACTGGAACCAAATACAGGTGCAGAAGTCAAGAAGAAATAAAATACAATAATGAAGGGAAACAGTAAATACTGTATTCCCCACGCCCACCCCCCACCCCAAGATTCTTGGAGATTCTTTAATAGGTTTTCTGTATAAAACCCACAGAAAATTACAAGCAAGTTCCATCAGCAGGTTTACGGGAGGAAAAGAGACTGGAGTAATATCCAGTATCCTAAAGTCACATCCAGGATCATCTAACTGTGCCAAATTCTGTGGAGACCGCTGATTTGCAAGACCAGATTAGGCAAAAGACCCATTAGTCAGGATTCCTCCAGCTGCTGCCCAGTTCCTAACTAATCTCCAATTATCATCCACCTATACCCTATAATTACATTTTCAATAGCATTAGGCTTTTAACAGCATCAGTCATGAATGTTGTGGTGCAGACAGGTCTGTGGCTATGCTGGTAAATTTTTATGGTAGTCCTGTTTGTCCATTTAGAAGAAGAATGACAGCTAAACTCAACTAACCCTAAGGCAGCATGGTTCTGTGCTTGGCTGGCAGGCCATGCTTTCATCCTGATGTCTGCAGGTTAGCAATTTATCCACCAGAGCTTGAGGGTGAATTGTTAGCTTGGCTTGATTGACCCAAATATTGCTGTCATGGGTATTAAGTGCCTTATCAAACAAAATGTCATTCATTGTGGTGTTGCTTAATATCCCAAAATGTTTAAATTGGATGTTTTTTTCATTTCTCCAGTGGTTTTTAATTGATTTGTTTGCGTAATTCGCAATTCACCGTCCATTTGCCTTGCCAAATCTTTACTGACTACATTAAGAAGCACCTGTCCCAAGAGTACCTCACTATGAACATTCCACTGCCCAAGAGCAGCTTTCCACTATGTTTTTTAAAATCTGTCATGTAATCATTACTTAGACTGCAATATATTTTCCCATTATTATATGTAACTTTTTTTCTTTATATGCAGGCTTTAAGAAAGGATAACCCCAAGATTTAAGTAGCCTCCATTTGCTAAGTCAGGAATGACTTCTCAGAAGAAACTAGAAAGAAAAATGTGGACAAGAAGAGGAAGGCCGTTATGGAGGACAGGGTAGTATGGTTCTTTTATTAACCTTCTCAAAGAGCTGTGACAAATCTCTAACAATTTTCCCTATGTTTGTGCTCACCAATCAGCAGTTCTGAGTAATGTTTCAGATCTTTTAATAATATAAAAGGAATTGATATTGCGGACCTAATCCAATTTTCAGGAAGGGCTGCCAAAACTTTATATTAACTTTTTTTTTTTCCATTTCATTTTTGTCTTACTTTCTGTCAGCTTGGACCATGTTTCATAATAGAAAATGTTGACTGCTTCCTATGCATAGTACGTATACAATCATCAGTGCCTCTATTATTTTCTATAGATCCTAGAGGCAAATATTATGTAGACATAAATTAGGCAAGCCAAGCCCCAAATCATGAAAGAGTGGGCTTCATTTTAAGCACATGACTACTTCTTTACAAGTCCAGAGGACTACTCTGATGCTTGGGTCAGACATAAGCCTTGGTGCGTTCAGCTGTCAAAACCTTCGTTTGACATAATGGGAGTATTTCCATTTATTTCAATAGACTCTAGTACAAGCCTTCAACTGCTCTGCAGTGCTAGCACTCCCTCTTCCTTAAAGGGTACTGGCATGATGGCCACTCCTGTAGTTCCAAAAACGTGTGATCTGACAATAGGAATCCTTTACTGATGTGAAAATTCTAAAAACCTATTAATTTTATCTTCTTCTTGTCTACTATTTGTTAATTTTATTGCCATGATGGTTCTTTTTTTTTTTGATTGGAAGAGGTCCTGAGTACTTCCAGTCCTTTTACCTGCTACATTCATATCACCTGCACCCAAGCCTTCCCTGCACTGTTTGAATCCTCTGCTACCTTACACCTCAGTTAAATGAGAAATTCTTCCTGATCCCCCTTGTTTATAGACTACTTTACTATTTTAGCTTCTCTGCGAGACTTGGTATTGTTAAAATCCAAATGGACATTTATCATTTCTCAAAGGGTTTTAGGGGAACCTCCCCTCCCACCCAAGCTCCTATCAGTGGGCTGTGCCGATTACAGTTCTGTCCTACAAAGATGCAGAATGCAAGGCTTCGATCTATGGAGAATTCTTAGTGAACTAAATAGAAGATGATTAATTTTGCAATGAACTTGAAACTTAGCAGCTCTGTACGAATTATATTATGCACATATTTTAGAAAACAATGCCCGTAGTGCGTATTAGCCTTATTCTAATTCAGTTTTACAGGACCCCATCAGACAAAGGGGTTTTGATTTGTGTGTTCACCAGAAGGGGCTAGTGACACAAGCGATCTGTCCTCCATTTAGCTTAACCTGTAATGTGGCAGACCTCCAGCTCCTCCTTACCTGGTAAATCATCTTCATCTTCACTGAAAACATTTGGATTAAATACCGGCAGGTTAATGTAGTCCATTGAAATCTTCCGCACTTCTGGGAGATATATTGTCATCTGCCTGGGCTGCAGATGCAGCAAACTGGTTTTATATATTACTGGAGAAAGAGTATAATAAGAAATAATAATAATAAAAAGATCTGTTACACAAAGAGCATCTAAAGCTAAGAAAGAATCAATTCAAAGCAGACAAAAGGGCTAAGACTATTTTTATTTAATGTATTAAAGACCAAATGCATGTATGGGCCATTCTTAGCCAAATCCCTGTGCAGCACCTTGCATAAACTGGATAAAAGAGATTGTTACTTTCAGCTATTTCTCTTTCAATAGAAGCAACATTTCTGTAGATAAATACTATGTAGAAATAATTAATTACTTCATCTTGTATACACATCTATTTTTAAAGAAATAAAATAATTTTTCCATTCTACTTTTGGAACTCTCCACTGCTACACACAAAGAAACCCTTTTTTGGCTCAGGAAGTTCCTGGGACCCAAACCCTTGGAGACTGGGAGAACACATGAAGGAATTATCACTATATGCTTGCTCTACACTTACATCCTTCCCTACTTATCTGTCACTGACACTGAGAGAATGAGCGTGACCTCTGGTCTGACCTGCTAGGGTCATTCTTACACTATCTTTTGACAATCATTGCAAATGCAGATGTCAGAAAGTTATAAATCACTTGGGGAAAAAACACCAAAGGGTCTGGAACAAACCTGAGGGTTTCCATAATACTTTATCAAGCAGAAGGTGCCAGTGCTCTATGGTAGTAGCACTGGTTGTCCCCATCGTGACAACGCCCTGAGAGGACAAGCTTTGCCTGGAGGCTGGGCCAGAGAAGGTCCTCTCCTCAGTAGCTGGGGCTCCCTCTCTTGTCTGATAGTAGTCGGTATAGCCACAGAAGGTATTTATTTGACTAATTCTGCACCCAGGGCATCACTATGTAGTCCTGACCTAACCATATAATGCAACACAGGAAACAAAAGTTCTCCAAAAAGCTCATAAAACTTCTATACTTGTGTTAATATTTCAGTTCAGAGCTGAGTTAGGCTAGGTGGTACCCTGTTCTTTATTTGGCCTTCTTCCTTTCAACAGGACTACCTAGGTAGAATTGGTCTATCCAGAAAAAGGTCAAGAGACTAGACAACTGCTACTTTTAATGAAGGCTACAAATTTACTCACGCTCCAGCAAAAAGAACCATATGATAAGGCACTGCACTGACTTGAAGGGTCCTGAGCATGATTCGGTAAGGCCTTTTTTAACACTATTTTGCTATAAATAGTAGCTAAATTGTTATAAAAATCTGACTTTAAAAAATATTTCTATTACATTAACTCATTAACTTAAAACCTATGATACTTACAGTGTTCTTTTTTTATTTGTTTAGGTTTTGTTCAAATAAACTGTAAAAATAAAGGTCTGGGGTTGACTGTTAATCAGTCTTTTTATTACAACTGAGCCTTTTAACATTTTCTTGATAATCTCGTTATTGTATTTATAGATTCTAATCTCTTTTAGTTACAGTGAATTTTGTAAAATCTAATTCCTACTGTCCAGAAAATAAGTGCATTGTTAAAGAAGCCTTTTGATAATTTAATAAGAATCATATGGCATAAGTTTGTTCTTTGCAAGTTGGAAGTTTACTTTTACCTGCACCAAGGTTAGTCGGTAGGAAAGCAGCCAAACCCACAATTTTGAATTTGGTTCCCCAGATATTAGATGTGACCTGAGCAAGGTAGTTGTGCTGCAAAGCAAAAACAAGATCATTTTCACCTAATAAAATCCGTATCAAGCTCTAATAAAAAACAGCAGAGCAATCAAGCTATCGCAAGTGATAGCACAATTTCAGCTACTCTTGTTCTTATTGAAACAGCCTAATGGGCCTATGTAGCAACTGTTATACCCAGTCATTAAGAAGTCTCATTTTGATATCTGAACACCATCAGAAATAACGTATACAACAGCCACATAGGCTGATTAAAGCTGCTGAAGAACTGAACAACACGATGGCTGCTTAGTGAGAATACGTCAGTTTTCAGACACTTGCTTTTCCTGCACAGCAAGAGCACAGCTATTCTGTATTTCAGAAAGTAATATACCCTGCCCATTGGTTCTATGCTTACAAATCACTTTATAGAACAACAAATAAGACAGAAATTAATTACTCATAATGACAAACATATTTTTCCTGGAGCTTCCAAAGCAGCTTCCCAAACCACTGCTTCCACGGTGATCAAATGAGGGGTCTGACAGACCAAGAGATTTTCTCAAAGGCCAAGAGTTAACGCTGCCAATATCAGGAGCAGGATGTAAGACTCTGGTCTCCTTCCCTAATCAAAGGGCTTTTAGTCCTATCTACTGCTGCCGTGTAACTGATCTAGAATGTTACAACATAAAGGAAAAAGTGAAATGACAGAGCAGAAAAAAACAACCGAGATGAAACAAAACAAAACTGAAAGAACACAGGCTGGTATTAATAAAATATGTAACCCAGACAGTTCTACAGTCTGCTAAGTTTCATTTACCCACAGGACACAAACACCACAAAGAGCACAAAGTGCTAATTCTTTGCCTTCCTTTCAATTAAGGCTGCTCCATGTTAACTATGAAACAGAACACGTGGCCCTCTTAAGCAAGCATTTCCTTATCTCTGCAATCCTCAGCAGAGCGGAGAACTATGAGAGCATTAAGACAGCTCTGAGAAACTGACAAAGCATTTTCACATACACTTTCAAACAGCCAACAACATCACCTAGAATAAAACCCCTCACGTGGATTCACACTGACAGAAGTTAGTGGTGCCAGGAATTACCAAACACCACATGATATTGCATTGACACTTTCAAACATTAACAGTGCACTGGAAGATGCAATTCTTTAGTTGTCCATATAGTTACTGTAATTTAAATGAAAATATTTTACTGGTCAACATTAGATCTGTATCACAACTTGCTGCCTCTGGAAGGAGATGCATTTGGATACAGGTCTGGTAGCAATGGGCACAATACCTGAGTAATATCTTCTAAAGGAAACTCTCTTCGGGTTAGGCTTGGCGAACCAATAGATGGTTTCCTTATTGGTAATCTTGGCGATCTCGATATCTCCTGTGCAGCTCGTGACATCTTTGGAGATTTGCGAGCTTCTATATTGATTCTGCATATAAAGCAATAATTAGAATCACCAACAGGCATGCAAAAATGGACAGAATTCATGTCTTTGCATGTAAAGACATAATGAAGACAACTGGCATGGTGTCCTCTGACTAATAAAGACTGTAGAGTCTACAGGATGGAGAGCTACAGGTTAAATGTAAAGACCTGACATACATGCAGGAACTCAGACTGGATGGTTTCTGATTCACTTAACAAAGCTTACAGTAGTTCTGCTGGATACAACATATCCTCCACTAATCCATAAAAAGGTGTACTGCTGAGCTATTTCGGCTATGCAGACTTTGCACAAAGCCTCAAGAAATGGAAACATGACACCTCAGCTGGCAGATCTCCAGATTAGTACAGCAAACGAAGGCTCCACAAACTTTGTCAGTGCTCTCATTCTAAGCCAAAAGTTATTCCTACCTCCCACTATACGAAGGGAGTCATGAACAAGAGATCAAGCACCTGAAAAAGCTCACCGGTAGGAAAAATAATGAACAAAAGTTACATTTCAAAAGTATGTTCTTAGAAAACCAAGGATGCAAGGTAGTTGTTCTTCCTGAGCCATTTCAAGTTTTAGGCTCAGGAACTGATGGTTCTTTTGTCAAGTGCGACTGAACTAAAACATCGGTATTTTGCACATGATGTTCACATATAAAGGATGCATTTGCTTTGCCTCATACCAGGGCAAGTTCATAATGTAAGGTCTTTGGACCTTACTGAATGTAAGTGTCAGCTGCTGCTAGAAGGCATCACAGGGCTTCAACCCCACGACATGAAGCTGGCAGATAGATGTCAATGCCTGTAAGAAGCACCACAGACATCAGTGAGGCTCTGTGCAGGTGGAAGGTTCTATCTATGCACATATGAATATAATGAAGAGCTGGCAGGAAAACAACCAGACAAATTAATGGCTTAGAAGCCTGTTCTGTATGTTTTTACAGAACCTCCTCAACCCGGTGTTTAGGAGGATCTGTTTGCTGAGGCTCCCTTGCAAAGCCACCACAGCAGCAGTGCCACCTATGCCAGGATCTATACCACCTATGCATGGATTTAGGAATTTGAAAATACCCCTCAGGAAATAAAGGTTTTAACTAGACCAAGGACTCTTAAGCATTGAGGAGGTAAAAACACAAACTGTTTTTGAAGGACAAAATCTATTCCATGGTAGCAAGAGTTCACTTGAGACAGAGGTGGGAGAGTTTATAAAATATTTCTTTGAGATTGCCTGGGGAGAAGGGGTGCCCTATGGTTCCCCATTACCTTTTGCCTCAGAACCTTCCTCAAAGTCCACCTCAACACCAATCTCTGAGACCACTCCAGAACTGCACACTGTAGTGAAACCCACACCTATCTGCCCAAAGGAGTTTGCCTTTAATTTTATGAGGTGTCAAGACAGTCATTAAAAAAAAAAAAAAAAGAAAAAAAAAAGAAAAAAAAAAGAAAAAAGAAAAGAAAAAAGAAACGGAAGAAAACCCAAGAAGAAGAAATACCCAAGAAGTGATTACCTGGGGAGTTTGGGTGATTTGCTAGCTCGGCTGATTTTGGGAGATTTCTTTGCTGCCCAGTCGTCACTCAGTTCGATATCACTGGAGTCAGAGCAGTTGCAGCTGTCAATCACAGTGGAAATCAAGCTGTTTCCATAGATTTCATCTATCAAGACAGGCCCCAGAAAATGTAAGTGCTGCTTCAGAAAACTGATATCAATTACAACTATCAGTCATCAGAAGCATAAATCTGATCCACAGGCAGCAGCTGAGATAAAACCATGCAGAGAAAATTAACCATTCTGCACCCTTCCTAGTATTATGTCCAAATTTCCAATGGTTTGAACTCAAGTGAACGTGATTCGGAGGGGTGAATAGCATTCAACCAACTTCAAAACTGAGACTAAACAGTATTTCTGCTAGTGAGCAATCTATTCCCCACTATTCAAATATAAGAAGTTCCTCTCTGTGAAACAGAAGATAGCATGGTATAATTTCAGAGGCTTGAGCCTAGGTCATGCTATAGATTTTTTCCACATCAGAAGAAGAAAAAAAATCAGGTATCACCTTCCATGTTGCATATATAGATCTTCTTTAACTCCTGAGGATTTAATAACTAAAGTATTTCTAAACCTTTTTTTATATAGACCAACAATTAAAATCTACCTGCTTTCCCATCTGTTTTGGGATCCATGATGACAAACTCCGGCCGCAACTTGCTGATACGACGTCCTTTCAGGATAGGCACCAATCCCCCAAGGTATTCCAGGTACAGAGTATAACATGGACCACCAACCTCTGGGTCATCTTCTGTCCGCTTCATCGTGCAGTGAAGCCGTTCATTACCAGCTGTTGGGTAGCTGACAAAATCTCTCATATTGTTTGGGTCTGGGATAGGAGGCTTAATTAAATGAAGGAAGGAAAAAGAAAGTTTCCTATAGGTTACTGTGGTTTGGTCGGTGGTTGCTTTTTTTCTGTGGTGACTTAACCCCAACACAACTAACTGAATTTGAACCCAATTCTAACTTAGCAGGTTTAGTATAGGTTACCACATGAGTTATGCAGAACCCACATGCAAGACAGAGTGGCTGTGTATTATTTAGTTAGATCAAAAGCAGCTGTACACAGAAAACTCAAACTAGTTACTTCAATAAAGGCAGCTGGACCTGTGGTTAGAGCACTGATTTAAACAACAAACCTGTCTTCAAGTCCCAGCTCTATCACAAAATTCTCTTTTAACTTGGTGTCCTGGTTTCAGCTGGGACAGGGTTAATTTTCTTCTTAGCAGCTGCTACAGTGCTGTGGTTTGGATTGAGGATGAGAATAATGTTGATAATGCACTGATGTTTTAGTTGTTGCTAAGTAGGGCTTACGCTACATCAAGGACTTTTCAAGCTTCCCATGCTCTTTCAGTGAGGAGGGGCACAAGAAGGTGGGAGGGAGCACGGCCAGGACAATAGAACATAATGCTCAGTATATAAACTGGGGGAGAGTTGGCCAGGAGTTGCCGATCACTGCTTGGGGACCAGCTGGGCATCAGTCAGTGGGTGGTGAGCAATTGTATTGTGCATCACTTGGGGGTTTTTGTTGTTTTTTTTCCCCTTGGATTTTATTCCCCTCTCTCCCTCTCCTCTTCGTTGCAATTGTTGTTGTTGTTATTATTATTACTTTATTTCAACTATTAAAACTGTTCTTATCTCAACCCACAGGTTTTACCTTTTTCCAGTTCTCCTCCCCATTCCGCTGGGGGGATGTGGGGCAGGGGGGCAGCGAGTGAGCAGCTGTGTGGTACTTGGTTGCTGGCTGGGGTTAAACCACGATGCTTGGGTAATGTCATCAGGTCTAAGCCTCAGAGTACCTTGTCGCTGGCTGGCCCTCCAAGTGAACTTGGCCACCCAGGTTCCCATTCCTGGCTAGTACATGCTATGCCACTATACTACAGTGCTGCCAGCTCTGGAGGAAGCTTGTACCTCTATCACCTCCAAGCAAGTGACCCATCGTTGCTGAGGGCCTAGTTGTGCGCAATGTAGAGAACTACGAGCACAAAGCTCAGGGTGGGTTTCTTTGCCCTGCTTGCCAGCACACTGTATTAATCCATGAAAAGCTCAGTCCTAAAGCTGCTGGACTGCTTTTGCCTAGGACAATATAGCCTATATAACACAAATACTATTATTATGTATAAGTCAACGCAGTTTTTTTCAAAATGGAAGTACAAGAAAAAAAAGTAGGAGAAAAAAGGAGCCTCCTTAACTTGGCAAAATGGATATGGGCTGAGCAATCTGTGGTGTAGTCCTTAAGCTGGAGGGGGAAGAGGAATATACACAGGGAACAGGGTGCCTTGCCAGGCACTGGAGGCACGGCTGACAATGTAGGTGGGAGTATGTGGCTGGTGGAGAGCCAGGGTAAAGTATGAAGTAGTGCTGAGGAGGCTCCAGAAACACCCATGAAAGAGCAATAGGCATGTGGCTTCTGGGAACCCTGTTTCAGCCTCTCAACTATGCAGCCCCATGACCTCTCCCCACCTCAGCAGCCCGGAGCTGACAGAAGGGCTGTTGGCAATGATGTGCCCCCTGTACTACCTCTGCCCCTCTGATTGCCTTCATGGCTCCCAGCCTTGCTACAGCCAACTGCTGCCTTCATCCCATCCCATCCCATCCCATCCTGTTCCATCCCATCCCATCCCATCCTGGTTCCACCCCATCCCCTCCCCTGCCTGCCATAACAGTCAAGGAAGCATCACTGATGCTTTAGAGAGCTGCAGGGTGGCTCCGGGACATGGAACGCATCCTGGGGAGAAGCAGGCATACTAGAAAGAACTAAGAACCACTGGTCTGTTAAATGTTTTGCATCTTTGGAGATCGAGGAGTTACGGTTACAGCAAGGCATTTATTCTTCTCTGGCAAATGCAATGTTTCACAGTCGCGCAAATTGCCCTGATTAGCAGCACCCAAACGGAACTGTGCTGAATCATTATTTTATAGGCATAATTTGTTCTCATTTAAGCTCAGCCAAGTCCACTGATTTCAAAATAGTTATTCTAGGTCTGCATTGTTTTAACAGGGACCTGACACTGGCTCAAGAGAATGCTAACACATACACAAAAGATATGTAACACAAAAATATATGTTTGAATGTAGGGCATTTACCAGCTAATGCTCTGGTTTATAGGCTGTGATAACGACTTCAGAAATCCTGAAATGTGACAGAGGGCAAAACCATGAAACAAAGTGGCTGAGCAGATGGCTCTGATAGTGGTACAGGGAAAGGCACAGTATCTGGTTCATTTCTCCATAGCACTGTTGGAGCAGTAAGGTTAGCAGAAGTCACGGTCAGTAGAAATATTTGTGCAACCCCAGGTCTTAAGTATAACTTTCCTGGCTATATAAGGACTCATGTAACAATCCTCCTGTAATTGTGACACAGTATCAGTGTGATACTTGGAAAGGCACAAAATTACCATGGAATAATGCAGATCAGTATGTGTGAACCTTCTTTTCAGATTTTAATAGGCACCAAATGGATCAGTGGGCTCTTGAAGAGGGCTGGAATGACCCTTAATCAAGTTTTTAAAATTATAATTATGGTAACTACAGCATCTTGTAATATATCCATTGTCACTTGGGAGCACCACAGGGGGGAAATCAAGCAACTCCTTATTCTTGCTCACACACACATTTCCTTCTTTTTACCTTGATTGTTGGTATAAAGGCAGTGGTGAGGTATGAGCAGAGCCGAGGGGGCAGGGTCAGTTTGCTGATATCCTTGTCATCCCGCAGACAGCTAGCGATGGTCTGCTGGCACAGCAGCTGCAGACTGGAAACCCTGTGCTCAACTCTGACAACATATAATGCAGGTCCAGAAGCCATCAGCAGGCGCGAATCCCTGTGACCCCAACAGATCGAGATGATAGGACGCTGCATGGAGAAGAGAAGGATACAACTTTAAAAGACCTTGTACTTTCTCCAAGGTAGTTGCACAGAAAGTGACCACACAGCACCAAACATGTTACCTTAAGTCTTCCAGAAACCTGCCCACAAAAAGGGGGAAGAATGTGAACATCTGAAATTATTAGTAACAGTGGTTGATGTCTATACACTGCTTTCTACTCACAAGGTGTGAAGATCTTCATGCAAAGAATTGTCTATCAAATTCATTACCTAGATAGGATAAATGACTTTAAAGTCACACAGTGTTAAAAAGCAGGATCTTTCGATGCCTCACCCAGATGATCTTTCAGTCATCTGATCAATCCTCATCCACTGGTAATGGCTCACATTTTACAGATGAAAAGTTAAATTATATGCCCAGAGACACTTAGTAAAGTAGTGGACAAAACTGTATCAGCTTTCTTGCCTTGCACTGAGTCTTCTGCTGCACAAAGTCTCTTTTGAACTATTCCCTGAGGAAGCGAACTGTGAAAGAGCACCAGGGACAACACAGAGAACAGCCTTTTGTCTTCTGCTTGCCTACACTCAGAACTGTCTAAATTCATGACAGTAAAAACAGAGTCAGGGACAACTGGTACTAAGTGTCAGAAAGCAGAGCAAAATAGCAATAAACGCTGCTTTGGACATTATTCCCTGCTGCATGAACATTAAAGAGTTCACGTGAGAATACCAAGCTGGGCTTGCAAGGAGCTGTCTAAACTCTCTTCCCAAAACCCATCTTTTTTATGTAAAGCACCAGTCTGTTGTGACCTCCTGTAGCCCTACCACTGTTACTTTTGCCCTTCATGAGTGTTAGCTGCATCTGCCTGTCATCTCTTGCTTTCTGTGTTACAAAGCATCTGTGTTTGCATATATATACATACTGTAGGGAACGTCAATCCCGTATCTGCTATCTCTATACAAACAACACAGAGTAAAGAAGAACCTCTCATTCCATGAAGAATACTGTGCAGCAGGCTGTGATCAGTGAACTACAAAAGGTTTACTCCTTCCTGTGAAGGGCTTCCTTCTTTTCACAATCCATGACACTCAAAAGTTTAAGCAAACATGTTTTTCATGTAAATTATGAACTGTATTTACTGAAAGGTCAGGGTCTCTTTGCATTATCTTTGCTTTTCACAAGATGCACCTTATACAGAAGATAAGGGTTAAGGCACCATCAACAGTAACTTTTATTCACTCCTTTCTAGTAATATGGTGCCTAGATAGCTTAGTTAGATCAGCCCATAAACTACTAATCTAGTCTGGAGGAAAAAAGCTTTCCCTTCATTACAAATTCAAGATGCTTAAAAGGTGAGAAAGTGGAATGAGATGTTTCTGTGTGAATGAAATGAAGTAAAATGCAGCTGCACAGCGCTGTATCAATCTCTATCATCAAGATAATGGGCTGGACAAAACACCTTTTTAAGAAAAAAGATCTTCCCTCCTATGTCATCTTACACACACAGACACACACTTACTTCCATGGAAGCACAAACCTTCAGGCTCACTGATATGCAAATAGAAAGGAGCAACATGTGAACCTTGTGATTTTCACAGTAATTGATGAAGGCATTTTGTAGTGGAGAACTTCAAAAGAATTGAGGAATCCTTCTGTATTATCAATAATTATTACATGGCTTGTCATAACCATAATCTGTGGGAGAAAGCCTTAAATTTGATGAGGTGTCACATAAAGTAACCCTTACTGATGGGTATTTTCATGATTTGAGAGTGTGGCTCAGCCCTCATGCTGTCTGGTAGTAATGAGACAGTACAAGCTCCTTGCAAAATAAATGCAACTGAAAAGGCACTGACACAGGTTAGGTACCGACCACATCTACTGTATGACAGCTGGGAAAGGCACTAGTAGAAGTGACCCCGGTTTCTCCAAGGGCTGAGTTCCAGCATAGGCAGAACAACCTACCTGATCATTACAGTGGGATCCAAACTACATCCTTCTGTTCACCTTCCATCAGCTACAGCTTATCTCTAAATACGGTGAAGGAACAAACAGGTATGTGACTCAGCACACAAATGCTTATTTATTGGATATTATTTAATGCCAGAAGAGAAGTTTAATATCCCAGCTATCATAATCCAATACAGCACACCCAGATAGCCCTACCATGAATTCTAGTACTGCAGCTACAACAATCCAATATATCACACCCAGACAGGCCTCTGTTCATCCAAGCACAGTCAAATGAAATCACTTCTCTCCTCAGGTTACCACCGCATGCAGAGAACAGCAGAGATGCAGACAGCACTAGTGCAAGAACCTTTGCAATCTTAAACATATTCCTAAGGAACAGGTTTTTCAGCAGCTTTGAAATGCTGGGTGGGACCTCTGGCAACACAGCACAGTGGAGTTCAGGAAGAGCAGAAAGTCAGAAGTCGAAAGACACTGCCTTGCTGCACAATTTCACCGGTTTCCCAACAGGCAACCAGAGTTGTCAGCCATCTTCTAAACTTGTGAATGTCTGATCCCCTTATATTCTGTTTGCGTATGTTTAAATGCACACACACAATACCTCCAAGTATTGTACTGTTTGTAAATGACAACATTTCTACTCTTCCACTTCTACATTTAGTCCCCCCCACACCTCACATGTTTTAATCTTAATATTTTCAATCTCATGAAAGAGCGCTTGTACCACACTGGTTTGTCTTTGCTTACTGATCCACCAGACACAACTGGCCTTCCTTTTCTATGGAATGGTCAGACCCCTGGTACTCCTCAAGCCTAATATCCAGCAACACTTCATTTATGGTGAAGGGCTAAGATTTAAGATGAAGTCTGGGGAAAATTAGCCTGTCATTAACAGCCTTGGAGAAATCAAAGATCACCCAAATGCCAGATCTGACCTGACCTTTAAATGTACTGCTCCAATAATATTTTTCAGTAACTATGCTTCATACTCTTTCCCTTGACAGAAAAGGGATGCATCAATTACTGCAGCAAGTTACTTATGAGCTGGTCACAGCTTTCCCTCCAAACTCTGCTGAGAAAAAACAACTTCAACATCCAATGCAAAAGAATTGTTCCTCATAAAGCATCCACTTATTTGCACTGTTTTAGCAAAAAAAAGGAAGGAAAAAAGTTGTTGATACCCTTATTGCACCTGTTAGAAAACGAACAAGGAGATTCTATCACAGAAGAATTTTATTTCCCATGTTTGCACATGTTGGTTTTTGGTTTGTTGTTTTTTTTTTTTTCTGCTAGGAAACACAAGCTACAAAGAAATGCAGCAACAAACATAATGTCTAATGAGAATTTATAATCTCACTTTGCATATAAAAATCCCATCAGGTTTTGAAAAATCTCAGCACAAACTGTAAATACCTGAATGAATTCCAGGGTTTAAATACAAACATGTAGGCAAAAAAAAAACCCAAAAAACAAACAAACAAAAGCCCCCAAAAAACATGGAAAAAACCTTGAACTTCTACACATAGATAGGATTCAACTCTATGACAATTATATATTAGAAATATTTGTCTGAATCACCGAGAAATGAGATGTTTTATCAGGAGAAATATTGACTGAAAACACATCTCAAGAAGTAGCCAACAAGGAGGAGCTCTTTCGCCTTTTTTCAGAGTGGGCTTGAAAGTCAGCTACATCTACTCAAATATGTAGCCCCGGCTGGGATGTCGACACCTCTTTAAAAAAAGCACACGGGAATGGATATTCCTGCTCAGGCTCTGTGGTTGCTTCTTGTAAGTCACTCAACTGTCTCCCTTACAGGAAAGAACATAATTTATATACCTTTCATCACTCGTATGCAGTTCAGTCAATGAAAATACTGTTCAAGCTGATTCTTGCTGCCTGCCTTGAGCTCAGAAATCCGGAGCCGTGGGGCCTGCCTGCTGCTTGCATAATCCTTTGTCTGCTGGCACTGGGAGTCTCACTGGTAATGAAATAAAAATGGTATTCCAGGGCAGACAGCCCAGCAACAAGCGTGATTTTTCTCAGGAGAAAGAACCCAACTGCAAAATGGTATCTAGTGAATAGTATGTGTAAGTGAAACTCTGATGTACATTTCCTGCTTGCTCTGGACTAGACTGCTGATGTGGAGACACACGTTCCTCCCTCTGCTTTTCTTAGAGAGAAGCTGGAAGGTGCAACAGCTGCCATGCCCACCCGGCTCTTATGAACTGTGTGTGCACATCACTGTACTGCCACAGCATTCATGGATGGCTGCTGGAAAGTAGCGCAACTTCTTCATTCTTCTCTTCCCCATATTTACAGTAGGTACAATGTTAACTAGTTAGAATTGATGGTGATAAAAGCAATAAAGACTATGATGTGGTCAGAAATTACACTGCTGTGGCCTTACATGATTTTTCATGCAGCAAACTCCTATTTGATTCACAGATGTTTCTTAGATCCTCTCTGTTTCTACAGTAATATTTTTTTAAAAGACTTCAATATAACGATGAGATTGCATTTTAGCAGAATGAGTCTTTGCTTAGACTTTCCAGTCCTGACCGCGATCCATTTCTGCAGCAGAGATGATCTTATGGCCTAAATGGAAAATATCAAGGTCCTTATTGATATCCCAAAGAATGTTTCACCAGCTAGTTCTAAACTGTTGCTCCTGTTTCTGTTTCTGTAAGAAAATAAACTCTTCTTGAAGCTTTGTTGTCATCCAGTAACAACTGAATAGGATTAATTTCAAGCAATATAAATGAAAGGCAATTCAGAAGCAACAAACCCAAACACTCTGTGAAATAAATGGAGACAAAGTAAGCAAGGTCAGCTCATCTGGGTAACATAGAAGGCAGCCTCTTCTCTCAAAGCCTTTTGATCTGAATTTAACCTAAAACTGCACCGTCCTTCTCAGGCCTCAATAAAATAGCTTTTACATAACTACCAGGTTTCTGCAGGATCACATCATCTCAAATCTATCTATTCAGATGCTGGGACATTTTCAGTAAGGAAGCAGCCTGTGAGATGCTGTGAAGGCTACTGCTGACAGCAGCAGGATCAGAACACGTGGGTCTTCTTCTCAAAGACTCCTGGAAACTTCTCCCTTAAATATTTACCCTTTGGTACACCACTTTAATTAGGGAATAAAAACATGACACTGATAAAAATGCAATTACAGTTCTTCTGCATCTAATCTTGTTGCCTATACAACTGATTCTGGAACTCAGAATTGTGTTCACTCTTATCCTTCTTCTTTATTGCACTTGAGCTTTAATTTTTTCTTACACCAGTTACACAGTGGTATAAAACCACAAGCTAACATAAATTTACAGTGGAATTATAGATGGGTAGATGAGATCAGCATCACTGTTTCTAAATCCACTTTCCTGTTCCCCTGGTCCTCTCGAGCACATATAAAAGAAAATTATAAAAAGCAAAGAAGGAACCAAAATGTAAGCCACACCTTTGAACCATTAGACAGAAAAATTTCACAGGTTTGCTAAAGCTGGCAGTTAAGTAATTTCGAAGCAATCCTGTAGGAGACACCTCTGTTTAAAGTTCAAATGGGAAGACATGAAGCAGCTGTATTCATTCAGCAGCGACAGCAGGTACGGTTAGTTGACAGAATAAAGACCTGTCTGCACATCAGATGAGAAATTCTGCAGTGACAGAACTGGGTTGCAGCGTTTCCGGTAAACAATTTTAGCAAGACTGTAAAGCAGTCTTGAATGAGTTGGTAATTCTCATCCCTGCTTGATGCCAGGCAAAGGTTGTGAGGATTTAACAGATAATGTAAGAAATGAACATTCTTCCAATAAAAAAATTACGACCACGAGGGCAGCCTACTGTTGTAATTACATTTTAAAGTGTTGGAAAAGCAGGACCATGAAAAACCTGCCAGCTAAGAGAATTTGGCATATTTTTGGTACACCAGGCTGATGTTCGTGTACACAAGGCCGAGTGTAGTAAGGGCTGAGTTTTACAGAAATTTATAGTGTATTTTTGAATAGTTACCAGCTGATCAACAGCCTTTAAGATATGCTCTTTGTATAAAAAATAAACTGGTATGGACTCCTCGGCATCACAGCATGGACCCAGTTTTCATAGAACTGCTTCCAATAACATGAAAGTCTGGTGTGACTTTCTGAAGTCCCTTCTGAATTTTTTTCATCATTCTTTCAAGGTTCAAAACAGTTTGATTCTGTGTAGCAGAAGTTCAATGTCTGGCCAACCTTTACCAATGCTTTTTTAGCGCTTTCCACTATATTCTGCAAATACATTTGCAGCACGTCAGGGTGGCAGGCTGAAGCCCCAGAGCAGGGAATGAGAAAGACTCTGACATTATGCTAACTCTATCACCCTGTTTATGAATGTTATTTTTCATGCAAAGCTACTGTGTTCATTCGGATACTTTTAAAGAAGTGTGATTTCCCTACCTAGGGTTTTATAGTCAGCAAACTAGGTTTATGAACTATAAACTGCTACACCAAACGTAAGAGCTTGAGAGAGCTAATCGAATGAGACAGAGAATGCCAAAACTATACTGAAGCTGGAGAAGGTGGCATATAAAATGCCTTGAAAGGATCCATGACAACAGTCACCATCAAGATATGTAACCTGCAGTACCCAAATCTCTTCTATGTTGGGGTTTGCAGTGACTTTATGGTAGATAACATTCTAGCCAAGTTGCGTATAAATCCTACATCAGTTTTAGACTAAGTTTTGTTATAAACAGCAAAATCTCTTGTTTCCTGACTATGCTACCAAAGACAGGACAGACAAACAGCAGAAACAAAAACAGTGCAGTATATTTTACTGATAAAATTTTCAGACATCTGCTTTAATAAAGAACTGGGACAGAGTACCACAAGGAAAATCAGTTTTGCACCTGTAATTCACTGTTTTCTAGGTTCGTTGCTGCTTTGCTTTTTTTGACCTTTATATTCAGAACAATGCTTATTCTGAATAAATGTGCTTTTCCAGTCACACATTTGCTTGCTTCCAAAGAAATAGCTTTTAGCAGAAGAGTTGAAGGTGAGGAAACTCTGTACTTTTCTTCAATTCTTTTCTTCAATAACCCATGATGGATTTTGTAAAATCCCACTACAAAGCTGACTGTCATGGTATGGAAAACTAATTAATTTATACTGATGAATTTGTCTTCAGACAAATTACTGGGACCACTGACTCACTCTGTCATCTTTGCATATCCATCTTTGGAGCAGAGGCACAGAATAATGAAAGTTACTAGCAGTTCTTTTGCAGCAGTGGTTTTTATCTGGTTTTGTTAGTAAACCAAATACTTCGCAATGTTCTAGCATACCTGTCATGCAGCCGGTAATACCGCTAGACTAGCATTCAAACACATACAAGGATAAAGGCCACATGAGCAGATACAGGTGTCCTGAAAGACCCCTCACCTCCTCGTGCAGCTGAGCAAACACGGATTTAAATGCACTAAATAAAGAGAATAAACACTGACTAATAAGAAGAGGAACTACTCTAATTTTAGGCAGGTTTGTGCACATAGAGTTCTTAAATAACAATATTGGTTTGAATGTTATCTTTATCTGCTTTGCCAAGGAAATGAGACTCCACAATTGTGCCGTGAAGTGGTGGTTGCCACCCCCACCCCCTGCCATCCCTCACTTCCAACCTGGCTTACAACTTCTGAAGCCATTGGATTTTCATCTGAAGTTGACAATGGGGCAAGAAATCTCCATGACATTAAAATGCTGCAAAGTCACTGAAAATTAGCAGCTGGAAAGAGCAGGGAGGCTCACGTCAGTATTTTCACTATGAGAAATAGTGCAGTATGAACTTGGCGGTTACCTGTCCACACTGTACGACCTGCCCGTTGCCCTAGCAGTACCTATATCACAGCAGAGTAATTACCCCTCACATCAGCTACAGTATGTGCTTTCTCCCAGCTGATTAAGCAGAGGAGAAAGGAGAAGAGCTGAAAATATGAAAAGAAGTTGAAGCGATATAGGGAGAACTAGAGGATGAAGGTATTTAAATGAAGGAGAATGTGAGGTTACTGGAACAAAGCAGTAGGAGAAGAGCCTGCACACACCTTATGACAACCTGACCCCATCAGTTCCAATGCTCGACCCCCAATTTGATTTCACAGCTTGACACCAGAGTGTTACACTGGATCAACAGCTCATGTAGACACACGGTATGCTGGTCACCGAAGTGACAGAACAAGGTTGGCTTTTCACCTGGTCTGGGAATAAGCAACACTGGTATAAACATATTTTCTCCAGAATTGTTCCAGAGAGGAAAGGGCTGTTGCTATTTTGCTGAAAGAGCTATGTTTAAGACAATAAAGCTGTGTGCATGGGTAAATCCTTTAGGTACCTAAATCAACATCAGACATCACTGTACGTATTTAGGTTGGTTTTAGAGACCATTATTTTATACATTACAGAACTAAAGAATTCTATCTAAATTAGAGTGCTACTGTTAATAAGCACAGGTTAGTGCTAAATATAAGCAAACACAAAAGCTTAGCAGCTGGTTTACTATGTCATCGTTTTGTATCCATCCCAGATCAGGGTACTGAAAAATAAAAGGATAATAAATGGTATCATCATTAAACATAATTAAGTAAATGTATCTATAGCTTCTTCCTTCATTTTTAGATTTCAAAGCTATTATACATCAATTAAGTTTCACTAGTAACAGTCAGAAGTCAGAATGGAGTCATACCTATTCTCCAGAAAATGAAATAAATTGTAGAGATACATTCAGCTGGATTATGAAATATCAGTGCAGACCTATGAAGCATGCTGTGCTCTTAAGCAGCACACAGACCATGCATTGAAATTTACTTGTCAAGTGACATGACCGAGGTTACACTGAAAGTCTGTGCAGAAGGTTGGAACAGAAAAAGGACCTTCTCATTCATTCTTCTCCATCTGATGCAATATTTTGCTTTTTATGGCATCAGATCAATGGACCGTACATTAGAAAATTACAACGATAACAAAGAGAATAATCTTGTAATCGTGATCCTGGACTTCAAATACTTTTTGTCCAGCTCTTGGCTCTGCTACAACATTAAGCAAGTTACCTAGTTTTTTCTCCTCAGTCACTTATCCATAAATCAACACAACTTCTTTTTTCTATGTCGTCTGTTCATGGCCCAATGACTTTAGGAAACGGACTGTTTCTCATTATATATTTGCACAGTACCCAGCACAGTGGGCCTTAGAATCAGATGCACTCTTGGATGTCTGCCTTAACGCACACAGTGATTATTTATAGTGCATTTTTATCTATATCATAATTTAGAATGTGTTCTGGACATTCTGCAACTATTTTCACGCTGCAGGTCTATACCAACAAGCTAACGTTCGAAAGACATGTCAGCAAAGCATTGAGAACTGACAAAAAAATACCTCCTACCTGCACAGGTGTCTCCAGAGTGTAGATATGTTCCCCGCGCACATTGTAGAACTTGACAAGTGCGCTTTTCAACAAGGAACCATTGCTGAGGTCAACCAGCTGGCTTTGCTTCTCCATGCCTGCTACTGCAAGTAGGTCTCCTTGTGTACACCACTGTACCACCACATCTGAAATCACAAAGATGGTTTGCAATAATCACTGATTAGAATCAGTAGGAACAGCATTTCCAGATGCTGTAAAGTGACCTGAACAGCTGAACTGTCCTCTCAAAAGTTTCTAAAGTACTTAGAAGCTTAAATCTTTTCATTGAAATAGTAGCAAATGTGCCACATATGCACTTCCGAGAATGACTCTTTTTATATTGTAAATTGCAAAAAAAATACGTGTAAAAACCCCATTCATTTTTCTCTCTCCGTGGGGAGCCCAGAATGTAATCAGTGGTTGCTCCTAAGTAACTAAGGACAAGAACTTATTAGAGATGTTAAAACTCATGTGGAAGATCCTATGCACATCTTTGGGGTAAATAAGCAGAATGAAGTTCATACACAGATAAATAAGCTCACCAAGAGAGCAGCAAAGAGTATTTGTCTGGAAAGGCCTACTGTGCAAGAAAGCAGTGTATCTGGCAATGCCTCATGTTCTCACTGGCTGAAGGTACCTTTTAGCGTAACTCAAAGTAGAGTTATAGTTTAGCAACATCAAACTAGAAAGACCTTTGGATTTGTGTCCATAAATACATATGGCCTCCATATCATAGGTTTTCTTTTGACACCTGACTTGTGAAAATCTACTCGTCTGCCTAGCAGGAGTTCGACAGAAACACACAGGGATCGCTTAGTCTCTCATATACATGCGTATGAATATACATATCAGTTACTTCTACAGGCACCTCATGATGAGGAACGCCCACAGCTTAATTTGGGGATGCTAATTTCAAACCCTTATATCCTCCAGCTCTCTGTCACACTTCAAGAGTAGCATTAAAAACAGTACTTTGTGTTTCTGCTCATGTTTCAGAGGCAGATTTGCATGTGCAAGGAATACTGAGCTAGTCTTTAAACCTTTCTGCTCTTCAGCTGGGGGTGAAAGGCAGCTATTTTGTGCTGAGACAAAGTGAAGGTAAAGACAAAACTTTTGTGCTCTGGGATGCTCAATCTGCCAAGTACCTTTTGAAGACACTTGTGGGCGAGAAGCTGTCTTCAAATGAAGAAGCAGGAGAGAAATCAGAGTTGGCAGGAAGGATCTCAAAATTGTTTCAAGTTGTCAACTTGTCATTTTCAGGGACTTTTATGCGCTATTTAAAATGGTTTTGTATTATTTCAACTTTCTGGTATTTCCCATGGGAATTATGCTTCTGCACATATCAGAGGCAAGACGCATGTTCCTCAAGACAGTTTTTTCACAGCTAGGCATTGCATGCCACTTTTTTCCTCTTAGTCCTCAGCCCTCTGAGTATCTACAATGGGATTTAATTCATCTTTCTCAGAGAGTGTAACGATAAGCAGATTAGAAATCAATGAAGCAAGCTGATCAACTCTGCTTTTGATAACTGCATTAACTACACAACGACCAAAGTGGAAAAACACTCTTCTTTGGTTACATAGGTGTCTCAAGTTAAAACCCTCAGTAGATCCCTATAACAAGGGGAAAAGGAGTGATTACTGTGTCCAGCAGTTTTCTCTCTCTTCCACAGAACTCCTAGAATTAGGCTGCTGCAAAGGCAGTGAAGGAGAAGACATGGGCTGCAGCATCCCCCCCATGGGCAGCGTGGCTCTACAGCACATCTGTGCTGCCAGCAGGGTCCTCAAGGATTATTCAACCTTAACGTAACACAGCTCAACTGATAACTAGGTCTCAGCACAAGCAGGAGATTAAACATCATATGGAAGTTTCATCTAGGGTAATGGTCTGCAAGTAGATCACTGGATCAGAGTCATCCCTCAAAACTACTTGCCAGCCACTACATGCATGTGTATCAGCAAACCTTGAACAGACGGTGCTCTAAACGTGCAATAGCTCTGCAGGTAGCAGTTGTAGCTAACTAGTACAACTAGTAGGTGTAGTCTGGCAGTTCTGCAGGTAGCAGTACACTGAGAATCACTGACTGAAAAAGTGTACAAAAAGAAAGGACACAATGGAACAGTTCGGGACTTCCACTAGAACTGAACAAACTTCCAGGGGTGTTCAAGTTGGATGAAAAGAAGAACTTGTATTTGGGTAACCAAATTCTCATCCAACAATGAAAGTTTTTCTTTATCAACTTAATAAAATATTCCCATTAAAATGACAGCTAAGCAAAGCTAGTAGAATGGCAAGAATATATTGTGACTGCTTGAAATAGTTTTATAGTTGCTTGCTTTAATAATACATTGAGTAGCCTACAGCAGCCCATAAAGACAAGGACATCTGCTGCAGAGACCTCACAGCAATACTTGGAGATTTCAAACAAAACCACATGAATTAAGACTTGCAGGCAATACTGAAAACTGTCCCCTCTCAGCAGAATACCAAATGGCTGGACAGGGTGGAGAGCCTGAGCTGGGTGGTTTTGCACATTCTTGCGTATGATAAAAACCAGTAAAATTCCAGTCACTTGAAAAAATTTTAGATGAGAAGATACAGAAAATACATACCTCTATATAAAACTATGCGTAAAGTACTTCTCACTGTACAACGCTTCAAAACAAGACAGTGATATCCCAATCACCTTTCTCTGTCTTCTGCCTCACAGACACTCCCAGTCCAACAAGATGTTGCACATTCTTTGTCTACTGACGAAAACGATGCAGTCCAGTTTACAATTCACAAGAATATTTCTACTCTAGCTTGCACAGTAACATTCTGCTAGAGGAGGGTGACATAAATAAGGGATCTTTTTTCCATTACTGAAAGTCAATGGGGAAAGAAAAACAGGACGGACATCCTCGGCAAAACAGAGCCCTGCAATTCTAAACAAAGCGTAAGATGGGGTTTGTCTCTCGTACTGTTTCCAGCTGAAAGCTAGACTAGAGGACAACTCAAGACCACTCCCTACTGTAGAGATGCTGGGCAGACCTGTTGGTGGATATCACAAGAGCTTCTCTAAACTGCTTCCAGTTTCCCAGACTTTAGGCTTCCCTTCAGCTGAGTAAATTTTCTGGATCATAGCGTTTCCTCATGATGCTACATTTTGCCATCTGTGCACTTCTCGTGTTGGCACAGATGGAAGCAGGAGTGGAAAAGAAACCTCAAAGGTGACTTTTTTTACCTCCTAAGACTACCCTACGTAGTGGATCATCCAAAAACTACTGGGCTGGTGTTAGAGCAACTTTTCACCAAAATTATCCCACTATTACAGAACAGCTAAGAGCCTGATCCAACAGCTTTTCTTTTTTTCCTCTCCCATCTAATATCAAACTTATTTATCTGTGCAGATGAAAAAGAACCAGCAGAACCCATTATTTAAGCATGCGCTTATGCGCCGTAGTGAATTAAAACGTCTCTGCCGACAAAGCACTGTAAATTGTACTGAGGGTGCTGGCAAAGTAGGGAACTTTTTTGATAGGTAAGAACAGTAAAAATTTCAATGTGAATTAAAGATTTTACATGGAATACTAATCGTACAAACATCCATGCACATCGCTTAGCAAGATGTATAGTAATTAATCAGTGGAATTTTCCTTCTCTCAGAATAACTTGCCTCTTGATAATCAATAATTCTAGCAAGTTTTCGATATCTGTGAGAGTCAAAGCAGCACTACAATTCATACTTGGCTATCAAAAGCACAGGAGGAGACCTTGTGAATTAATAATGCAAAGAAAGCATTATGTAGCACAGGCATTCACACAAAGAAGCATGAACATATTAACACATTCAGCTGGAAAACAGCAAACAGATCAAGTGCTCTACAAAACTGCCATAAAAACACGATGTCAAAAATTGAAACATTTCTTCAAACACCGTTAACTCCATCAGCCAGGCACAGCCCTTCCACCAGCAGGTGTCACTGTACACGGCACCGCTAGCGGGGGCGGAGTCCTGGGTTAGGAGACAGGACAGCAAAAACATCACCTAGGCAAACATCATTAAAAATACATGAAAAACAGAGCACAGGAAGGGGGTGAAATGGCTTCCTTCTGTACCTTTCAACCCTGAGCGGATGACAGTAGGAGACAAGTCGTCATAATTGTTCATTAAACTGATGTCTCCCGACGTGAAGCTGACAGTAAGTAGTGGCTTGGTGTTCTGCACTGGGACTGGGTACGCAGCCGGTCCATCTGCAAAAACAAGGCTCTGGAGTGAGCAAGAGACAAACAACCAGAAGTAATTACATCCAGGCCAAAATACACTTTACTTCAGCCTGTGGCCATCGGGAGCGCTTCCAAGCCTCAAACTCTACCTGCTTATTTCTGCAACATCAACGAGCAAAAGCAGAGCAGGTTGAGCTAGTCAGCTTGTCTGCTTTTGCAAAACCCCAGTGTTTTTACTTCTTGAATATTTACTGCGGTATTTCCAAAGTGCTTTATGCAGGTATTATTATGTTTTACAGTGGTGGTTTTCAATCTTTCTCCACTGTCAACTCCCCAAAGTGTCCACAAATTGAAACCCAGTGCTTTGGAACGTTTCCTTGTGACCCAAGTTGACAACCAATGTAATAAACAATATAATCCCATTAAAAGCTATTTGTTAGATACACTTTCTGCCTAGGCAAATGCTGAGGACTCTTCCTGAAATCACACAGAGAAATTATAAGAACTTCTAAGAGAACATATTGACCTTTCACAGACTACTGTATTCTAACTGTTAAGAGCTAGGCAGCAGCATGAAAAGGTACCTGCCATCCTGCATTAACAGGAACCAATGCACTCAAAGGCAGACGTGAGCCCAAATGGAACACTTGGCTTAACAAAGCATTTCTGCAAAGTCTCTGCTCTTCAGGGCTTGTTTTTCAGCATTCACTGAAATTCCCTTGTTCAAATGCTTCATGACCAACATCACCATCTGTAGCATTTGCTGTTTAACATTTTTTGTTTACAGTTTCTGACAGGAGGTGCCACTGGCCCTTGACAAAGTGCCTCTCAAGGCCCAGCCAGCATCTTTTCAGTCAACAAAAATGGCAGAGCCAGTTAAAAGTGGTATTGCTTCCTGAATTTGTAAAAAAGCTGATCAGAAAGCATTTTGGAGAAAGATGTCTAGTAATTAGCATCTCTCTGTGTATATAATTTAATAAGAAAAACCCATCAAACTTCCAGTCCTTCCTACACATCTGTGTGAGTCAAAAGCTTGTCACCTTTGAGAGGTTTATGCTGCATCTGCTCTAAAGAAAACACATCATGTTTGGGTAATCATTAAAATAGGCTTGTAGGCTTGTAACGAGTCCACCCACCCCCTGATTGACTCAGAAAAAGCTAGCACATTCGGATCATTTAAGTTCTCATCTGTGTACTCTGCAACTTCACCGCCCTCCAACTGGAAGATTTTAAATACACAAGTATTTTTGAAAAAGCAATGAAAAATCAATTTAATATTATTCTCTGTCTTGCTTTAGAAGCTTGCCAGGAAATTCAGAATTTGTTTCTTTTGTTCTAAGGTAAGACATCTCACCCAGCACTAAAAGTGAGGCATGAAAGCCAAAACAAAATTCAGTTTTAGAAGATGCTAACATTTTACCAGATGATCACAATCTTCTAATCTTCTATCATTATTTGTTAAACACATACGCTTATTATATTGACATATATATACAATTCTGCAAAAAGGTAGATTTTTGGACTGATTCCAAATCAAAGTTACAACTGCAAGAGTCTTCAATTCAGTGATTCAGATCTGAGATGCAAATTCGGAATTATCCCTAGCTATTTTGTATTTAATTTTTTCATTCTACAATCACTGTTATATTAATTTAATTCTTAATTTAGTTCAGACTTTATACACTGGATCACAGAAACAGTTTACCTAGAACTTACAGGCCAATCAATAGCATTAATAAGTATTAGTATTACTTGGATAAGAAGGATGGGGCTGACTGTGCATGGATATCTATGCCTCCCAGATCTTTAATACTGACGATTTCCAAAGAGTTTTAAACCAAAACATTTCACCCAATGAATATATTTATACTTAAACAGAGGTAAGGATTTCTTCCTGACCTTCAAACTGGCAATGTGCTCTGAAGCAGACAGCGGCACTCACCCTTCTTCTACCCTGTGTAATTGCAGGAAATATTTTCATTTCCAATACTTCTACAGAATTTATTGAGCTCTTTAAGTCAGAACTATCAGGGATGGGACTATAATGACCATTACAGAAATTCTATGAAACAGAGATAAAATTAAAGATGTGGTATTCTCTGCTGCCTTTTCACGTGAATCTATATAATATATAGACTTCTGTGACTGCACTCTTGACTACCTCCATACATACCGACCATTGCAATACCTCACATCTGCTTAGCAGCGAAGCCTGATATGCCCCTATCTAGTGTTTTTCACTTACCGTCACTAAAAACTTTTAGCTTTGTCTTGTTATCTCATCTGAGGCAGAGCAGCACAGATGAGGTATGACCTGTACCAAGCCATGCAGCGTGGCTGGTGGCAGAGCTGGGGACAAACCCACTCTCCCACACCAGCTCTCTGCTCTGTCCACCATGCTACCCCCACAGAAACACACTGCCTTTCAGCCCTCTACCAGCTTGAAACTGTGGCCATCCTGCTGTTTTAGTAGAGCATTATAGCTCCCTGGTGTTTGAGATGCCTTCGTGAGGGCTTGCAAAGCTGAAACAGAAGGATGTGCCCAAAACGCTACCTTGTGGTGGGGAATAGTCGTCAGAGTCCGTGTCGCTCTCGCTGCTGTCCTCCACCAGGAAGCTGGGGTAGTTCCAGGACATGCTGAGGATGCCATCTGACTCGTGAAGGAGCACGTGGGCCAGCATTCGGCCGTGGCAGTCCATGACGATAACCTGTCCATCAGCAGTGCCAAACAGTACCTGAAAATAACAGAACAGCCCTCTTAGTCCCACCAAATGTCAGCCACTGGACCCTCCTTCAAAGGCATCTTGTAATTAACTAGCTACGCTGGAAATTAATTGAAAGCAAAGCAGTCAGGGACGTGAAATGGTGCCACAATAGGACACTACAACGAAAGATGGACGTAAAGAATAAAGTTAAAGCAGCAAGGTCTACAGGCAAGCTCCTAAAAATCTGTGAGCAAGTAACATTTCACAGTGGGGTGTGCTGTGTTCACTTGAATACGAGACACTACTTGAACTTGGCCATTACTACAACTGAAGTGAGCTGGCAGAAGGGCTCCCACATTTCTGCAGTACTCTTGGATTACACAGAAACTTCTAAAACAGGTGGCAGAAACCAAGGTATGCATCAGTCATAACAATATCAAAAGGCATAGCTGACAAAAATGATCTTAGCAGAGATTTCAAACAGCTTTTAAGAAATAGAAAGCTGAATACAGGAGGACAGGTTATTTGGTTATGAGCAGAGAGACAGTGGGAGAATGTCTTCCAAAAAGAGAGGAAAAAAGCAATATGGTCAGTGAACTGGAAGTAGGTCATTACACCCCAAGAGGAAGGCAGTATGTTACACGTTCAGGAAGAGATGAGTAAGAGCTTCCACCCATGATGTCAAATACAAAATGGATAACGCATGTTTTGTTCTTGCCCCTAAACTACTTCACAACTAATGTGCACTGACAGAAGGCAGACTGACTGGAACCTACAATTTCTTTTTTTATAGGCATTTTCTTCTTGAGGCTTTATGCAAGTTAAGATCCTGCATATTTGATTAGTTTTAGAAAAACACCGGGAAATAAGGATTAATAAATCCACAAAATGATAAACACATTAGCCAAGGCTGCCGCTGCTACCATGTAATTCCATACAAGGCAAATATGTTTTAAAGGTGCTCATCAACTTGAAAAGGTCAAATCTTATACTTGCCCTTTAGCCTACTACCTACTTCCAGTGCTTGTAAATTTAAGATTCTAACCATTATATGCCCAGATCAAAAATTTGTCTACCCTTGTATCTTACCTCTAACGGGTAGGAGTAAAAGAACAGGAAGCATTGAGACAGCACCTCCCCTGCACAGTCAGGTAGCTTCCAGCAAAAAATATTCCCCTTTCTTTGATAAGCGACAATTTCACTTGGCAACCTTTATTTTTTAACACTAAAAGAAATACAGAATAATTGCTCCCTACTTACATTCTAAGTATTGGCCACAATTGTAGAGACCTCTGTTATCCAATCCCTTAGTCATTTCTTCCAAGATGAAGAATCATAGCCTACCCAGGATCTTCCTGCACAGTTGTTGTTCAGAAGCCTCCAGTCACCCTTGTTGATTTCTGCTGTCAGAGGTCTTCCTTCCTATCTTCCTTCTGAGATGTTGTGCCAGACTTGCAGCACTCTAACTGTGTATTGTATCACTTATACAACGGTACTCACCGAGGAAACAATTGTCATGGTTCCACTTTTGAAAGTTTCAGAAAGGAAGCGTGGCTTCAAAGGTCTTAGTCAAAAAATCCTAAGTTTTTTTCTATGAACAAGGTAATTACTAGGAAACGCAGAAGGCTGTAAACTAGAATAGCAGTTTAACAGAAGAACTCCGGTAAAGTCATTAAAATCTTAAGAAAATCAGTGGAGTTGTTTCACATTATCAGAAGCAATGAAAAAAACAGTATCTGCCTGCCAAAACTGTAATCATTACATCTTACAAATATTTTTGGGTTAAATAGCTGCTGGGTTAAAACAGTGGGTAAAGTTTGCTACAAGCCTCAGATTACTATTCTTAGATATAAAAGCAAGAACTTGACTTTTGTTCATCTCACACTCCCTTTCCTTGTGGTCCTTCATTCTACTCTTCCTCCACTTGTATCATCCCATCTTCTTTCACACTGCTCATTATTTCAACTGTTTTTACATGCATGATCAGTGCACAGCCACTTTCACTATCTACTTTGAGAACATAACCACCCTCTTTCAGATCTCTACAAAACAAACTTCTACAAAGCCAAAATCCTACTGGTTTCATTGTTAGCTTCTCAAAACACCTTCAGCCTACTCTGTATAACAGTTTTTTACCAGTCTTCTTTAAGTTTTATAACTGCAAAATACCTAGACAGAGGAGGTGAAACTCTACTGTTTCTGAAAACAGCCGTGTAAGGCTTCTGTCTCCTAAAATCCTGTAGAAGCACTTTATAACTGGGTAGGAACAAAATGTTGGGACTCATCACCCTGAGTTCGTCTCACCTCAATCTAAAGCTAATTGTTTTGAGTAGCCCCAGTTCATTTAAAATAACAGTGTCCTACAGAAATCTCCAATTCAGATCAGAACAGCTGCATGTGGACATCTCCATTTTTGCACTGGAACCTGAGCGAGCTCTTTAGCAACCTTGAAATGTCACAGGGCACTCTTCACCTCCTTAGTCAGGCCATACATTTCAAGGAGCAGCTTTAAGTTTTGGGGTTATTGTAGCAATACAACCTTTAAGATGAAAGCATTTATCAGGCTGATAGTCCTGCTGGCTGAACTCCTGCTGAAGCTGTAAAAATGTCTAATGGTGTTATCATCCACAACATTATTCAAGTTATGAACGCCACACTCAAGCTACTTATGTCATATGACTAAAACTCTCTTGACCTTCAGAAAAAGGCTGAGCCACAGGGTATGCCTGAAGGATCCAACAGAGAAATTAAAAGGTTGTATTTTAGCTGCCTAAATTAATATTTTTTGGGGTATTTGCAGATCTAGGAGGTCTGAGGGAATGTCGGGAAAAGGTAATGCAAGTTACAGTGGTTTTTTAACCCTTGAATACAAAAGCTAAATAATAATAATAGTAATTAAAAAAATACAAAATACTTATTTTGAAGAGGTTTTTTGGCCCCTTGTTCTGTTCTTCTTCTCTTGCCTCATCTCCCCTCCTTTAATCCTGTTCATTATTTTAACTATTTTTACATGCATTACCACTTACAGAATTGCACTTGTAGAATTACGCATAATCTGATTAACAGAATACCTAAAATCATCCAATACATTCAAACTGTGAGTCAGTTACACAACATATATACAGTATTTCCTTACAAAACATAACAAATACTACACTACAGTGAAGCTGTAGCTGATTCAAGATCATACAAATGCAGAGCAGTCTCCAATAGTGCCCTGACGCTCTATGCTTTGAGGGGAAAACTATGATAAACAGCACTAGGACAATTCACGCACAGTTCTCTAAGCATACCAAGAGCTGAAAGCTGGGTTCGGTCCTGAAACACAAGTGCCTGGGTTCTCCATGAAACCAAAGCTTGGGGTGATTCCTATTTATTATAACAAATTTGAATACCTGAAAAACAACCTGCTCTGAAATTTGCTGACCTCTTAGCCTCTGTGGTAACTTGTGATGAGTTTCACACACTAGTTTCGGTAAATAAAAAGTTTTTTTCAGCTAGTTGTTAATCTATTATCCATGAAACATTCAAATTTGCAATCCCCTCAAATGCCCAATATTTCAAAGACTCCTCAATTAGCAGTCTGAAATACACCACTTCCTAAAAGATGTGGTCATCAAAAGATGGGGTATGCTGGTCTGAAGCGTTTGTCTCATGAGATGACTATCAGGCCAGCCAAGAAGCCAGGAAATTTCATCCAAGAGGAGCAATTTGAACCTGTTCAGTGACTTTGCTACATGTGAACCATCGCTATTCCTCTCAGATCTGTTGTGATGCCGTAAGGCGTCGGGACCAGACACAGTACTAGCAGAGAATGGTCCAGCACTGAGATCAACAGAGCTACAACGGAGCCACCAAAGACCCCGGTGCACTGAAGGTCCCGCTCAGGAGGCCTGCTACTTGTAAGAGGACTACAATTTACTAACAGTGATGTTATTTCTGCACAAAACACATTTTATTACTATTTAATTTGGTTTAACGGAAGTAAATTGAACCCATCAACAGTAAGAACGCTCAAGCTTTATGCTAATTTGAATATACCTGCCCAGTAGGAAAGCAGGAGATACTGCCATCTCACCACATGTGATTATATGCAGTAGCTGAGAAAATTAAATCGTTATGATTTACAGACTTAAGTCAATGAAGCCGTGCTGACTTACATCTGCAGAGAACCTAGCCACTGTCCATTCCTGCATCTTTCCTCATTGTCAAAGAAGCTTTCCAGAACACAGTCATTTTGACTTTTTTAATAACCAAGGATAATTCAATATCAGCAATAATGTATTCAATGACTTGATGTATACATGAGGGGTAAAAGACAGAATCATTTCCAGTCTCAGGTTTTGGTTGTACAAACTGAACAGTCAATACTGTTACAGAAAGATATTGATAAAACAAGATGCTCCCTTCATGACATTTACTACTAACACTGAAGGTTTCTAATGTTGCTGGTTAAACAAAACTCCCAGGAAATCTGATCAATACGTTTTCAGAACACGGGCTGTCATTCTGTATCAGGGCAATGACTGAGCCTTTGATGAAGCTCAAGTTGAAGTATTGGAAGCTGGACTTGCTATAGCTACTGCAAGAAATATAAAGCCATTGGAGGCTGCTTCAGGATACCACTTTTAAAGTAGCGGGATGCTAGAAGGCTGGGAAAGGAACATCTATTTGCTTTACTCCTGCTGGCCCAGGATTTTTAAAAGAACCTCTGACTTTTTACAAAGAATGTACATCCGAGAACTGAGGGAAGCAAAACAACTCACTCTGCTAATTAAAATAGCATTGAAAATGAAACTAGTAAACTTCATCCTAGTATAATTTTATTATTTAAAAACCAAAATTTTCACAGAAAGACAGAACTTGTCTTGTAAGAGTATGCAAGGTGCATTAATATAAACATTTAAATTCCTGGATACACAGAAATCTTCTGAAAATTAATGTCATCTGTCATGAAATCTCAGGTGCTCTAATTTTCCCTAAGCTGTGGCTAAGCTGCCAGTAACTCCACTGAGCAATTTCTCCAGCTACATCTCTTCCCTCTCCCATAGGATAGGTGGCAGCTGGAAGGACAAAGTGACTACACAAAGCTTTTCCAGGAAACGACTGATCACATTAGGAAGGCGAAGAGTTAGCTGTGTCTTAGAAGATGCTTACTGGACCAGTCCAACAAACTGAGCTCTACTGGACATGAAATACCCAAGACTGCTACACCCTAAGTAATACAAACACCTGTATGTAACCTGTAAATGTTGCTGTCTCACAACAGTAAATATTTTAAACAGCAGTATTTTAAAATACAAATTAATTTAAACAGAGCATGAAATAAAGACAAACCCACTGTTCTCATTTTTATAATGCAAAGTGACTACTTACGTCTTCCCCTTTGTGGACCAGTTCCTGGCCAGTTCTCCCTGCACTGCTAATCCATCCAAACACAGTAAGTAAAATACGTATTGTTGTAATTTGCTGGGGGTTCTACACCTGGCAAATCATTCATGCAGAGTATAGATCCCCACTACGCCAAAGTGCACACATAGGTATTTCTGTCAGGAAATCCTAGGGGGGGACCTATTTACATTGGAATGTGTTGACTTTTCCAGAACTAAACACACCATTTCAGCTATTTTTTTCTAGCCATCACTTTTAATGACACATGCAAAGACTTCGGAGAGACTAGTGACTCATGATCTGCCTCTGGAAGAAACATCCTACCTAGGTCTTTTCAAACCAGTTTACAGGTGTTTTGTTATTCCACGTTCAATTTTTGCTTTAATCAGCTGCAAAGTTCAGATGTAAACCTTACTTGCACATTTCTTGAATGTTCCTAAATTCTTTTCTAAACGTATTGCAGGAAAATAGTACTGCTCTTCAAGATTTTGGACACAGACATGATTATTTCTGCTAGCAGCAAAGTTAGTTCATATTCAAGATCCTTCATAATCTTTGGATGTACCAGTCAGAGGAACTTGCTGCTTTTCAAACTAACCTGTTCCAGGACCCCCTTTTAATTTCCTCAGACTTTGTGACGAGCCTCTTAACCGTGAAGCAGTAGCCCAGGGCAGAAATCTCATCACCATCTTATGACCAAATAAACCATGAACGATCTCACAGAAACTTATGTTTTTGATTTTTAACATTCTCCAGTGTTGCACTTCCAAAGTTCGAAGGATTCCTCTTCCATCCATCCACGTTGCAAACCTTGCTCTTTCAGCATGTAGTTTTACTCTTTGCCATGGTGGTACCTCTTCTGTTTGGTACTGTACAGGTCTGCCAAAACCTTGCTGCCACTGTACTGGGTAGCACAAATACTGCCACTAACAACTTACCCTGCGCACCTCTACATTTGCAGCTGCCTTGTCTGACCTTCTGTTTCACTGACACTCCCTTTTTCAAAGTTCAGACATGTCTTTATGCTTTTTCCTTCAGCCTCCTCCTCCATCTCCCTCCAAAGAAAAAACTCAGCACTGTACCTCAGAAATTACATTCTGTAAAAATGCTAATAAGGCCAACTGCATTTGCATTGTCAGAAGATGCTCAGCAGTTTAAGGAAGCTGAATTAGCTCTGTTTGCCGATTTAGCCATCTGGACAAACATCAGTATTCATGATGGGAAGAGCCTTCACAGTCATCACCATAATGCCATCATACTAATAGAGACAAATATTTTGTTGATCCAAAATTAACTGAACTATAAACTGATTAATATAGAAAATGATGGATCAACCTTCCATTCACGCAGGTAGGCTTAGTAAATAGGAAATACTTGGAAAACTACTGCCTTTAAATATTTTCATTCATTAGTCTAACAAAAATATATCAGTCTCGCAAAGGCTGAGTTACAACATTTTGCAGTCCATTTAGTTGTGGTATTAGCATTTTGCATTTCTTGTGCTCTTCTTGGTTACTGTTTCTCCATCACAAAGCAGGAGACAGTGCAGCAGCTGCCTCTCAGGATACATTACAAAGTGAAAGTTTGTTTTTTCTCAGTGTGGTATTTCTGGCTTTCCTTCTTTTTACCTCAAAATGCACAAAGAGAGAGAACCAGACACAGGGAGACAGCTTCTCTCCCGCTGAATGCTTTTGACTCCCATTAAAAATTCAGCTGCTGTAAAATGATCTCTTGAACTGACACAAAAAGAGACATCACCACAATTCACACACAAGCTCAGGGGGAAAGCACTAGAGGTTTTCTGACTTGCCTTTATGTCTGAAAAAACTGAGAAGTGTTTTTGTTTCCTTTGGACGTGAGGAGTTAGCAGCCCCACACACAGATGATACACCACAAGATCATCCAGCTAACCGCATACATACGCAGCAGTGAAATTCTCATTCGAGACCATTAACACTTTCAAAAGCAGCACTGATTTAGGTACCTATTTGCAGGCTTGTATCTTCTCTCTCCTACAAAGTCCACAGGGTCTAGGTAACTATTACAAAGCTCTCAAATGAGAAGAGAAAGTAAATACACTGGAGATCTTGGTGACAAATCCATTTAATAAATATTGAAATACTAAAACCTGGGGATTCAAACAGCACCGGCTTTATTTCTCTATGAAATACTATAACATAGCTGAATGACCTTAAATGAGATACAACCTTGCATGCCGTCTCAGGAGTCAAAAATGTAGGTAGTCTCAAAATCAGGATCTCAAGCTATACAACTGCTCTGGACATGTGGAGATGGAAGCAACTGTCCAGGCAAAGATAATGTTATTTGAAAGCTTTCCGGCAAATCACAGAAAGACTATTATATGCCCCTGTAATTACACCTGGACTAATTCTGAGTTGTTTTTTTCCAGGCACACACGTTTCTATATTCTTTCTTGACTCTTGAGACATTTTTCAGGAAAGCATCCTGTAACCCTGTAACGACTGGAGTTTTAAGTGAGAAGAGTTGCCCTTCTATGTAATTACTGAATTAACAATACACCTCAGTTTATTTTAGATGTGAGAAAGATTTGTGGGATTTTTAAACTTGTGTCAGGTTTCAAATCACATTCAAAGCAGTATGCAAAATGAACAAAAGCCAACAGCTGGAACACCTTCTATAGAACATCTGTAGCTTTCAACATGGGCAGGACTCTGAGCCCAGACCACTGATCTCCCACATCAGAAGTACTCTAGAATACTCTTCAAGCAGTGCCATTTTCTCACTAAACTCTGCCAAGCAAGTGCATACGTGTCTATGAAAACACATATTCTTCACATATATCCAATTATATATTGCAACAAACCCAACTATTTGGTACTGTTAGCTGGGAAAATGCAGTTTGTTTTACCAACAACCACTCAATCAGGCAAAGAAGTCAAGATACATTTGGCAGTCTCTTGCATTGTTCCCAAGCCAGGGTTTAGTTATTTCCTGAAGGATATGTTGACTGCTGAAGCTAGTATTTCCTTCAGTTTTAGCAGTCAGAGAGTTTACGTTGAGGTTTGTGGCTTGTTTTCTTTCCTAATTGAAATTGATATTACTTAGCAACAAGGACTGCACTCTCAACCAGTGAAAATGCAATACAAAGCAGTTAGAGAAGCAACATCCTTGCTGTTTTGAATTTCATAGTACAAAATGAAGAAGTCCCTAGGTCAAGCTATATGCTAATGGAAGCCAGCCCCAACTTCTGCATTCCTCTTCTAGGTCTTGGGTGCTGGCAGAGAGGGGTAACTCAGCATGGTCAGGAAATACCTAGAGTGGGTGAGGTCAAGTACAACTGAGTCAACATGGTGATAGGCTGAGTAATAAACTGTTACTGAAATGAGACACTGAAGAAGAATGACTATCCTCCTAAAAGCAAGGAAAGCGGGGAAGGATTAATCTCTTTTCAGCTGATGCAGTTGCCAACAATCCCTCAACTTCTGAACACTGACAAGAAACTGGCTCCTGGACAAAGAACAGAGAGCTTCAGTTGAATCCACACAGGATGAAACCCTGATGGGAAAGGTTTTGGAGAATAGAGATACTGCTCCCACTTTCCACTGGCATGCTATCTCTTTTTGTCAAACCAATGGAAAGACCATGCAATACCACTTTTCAAAAATACCACCCTTCATTTTTAATTTACTATGAAACTTGACCTTGCTTTCCTAGACAAGACCTAGTGCAGAAATCCACAAATGTCCTCCAGATTCAGTCACTCCAATACTCTTTCCCTGCACCAAGGTTTCAGACTATTCATAGGCTTGAACACATCTGACCCAAGTTCAAGACCCCATTTGGCTCCTGGTCTTCTAACTTCCAAAAAATCGATGGATCAAGTCCCAGTGACAATAAAGTTTAAATTAGCCACTCTGGCAGCTACATCTCTTTTGAACTGGGAAGACCACAAAGCTCTGGATGAACCAAAGGAGTCCTGGGGCCAAAGCATTCTCAGCCAGGTGGCTCTGGCAGTGGAAGAACACGGTCTGTTTCTGAAAAATGCTGTAAAACCTTCACAGTTTCGAGAGTTTTTCCTCTGTAAGAATTACACTTCCACTCACATGCCCTCTCTTAACCAACTCAGAATCTGAACGAACAAACTGAAGCAATTTTCCTACCTTACATACAACTTCTTATAAAGAGAGCAGTTTCCTGCAGAAGGTTCCATTTTTTCCATGCACTGCCTAACAAGTAGTGTATGTGCGGCTACTTTGCACAGGTGCACTGCAAAACTTCGTTCTTGCTACTTGCCCCACAGCTGAAGCATAACACAGAGCTTTTCAGAAATAAAGTTTCAAGTACTCCCTGTCCCAAAGAACTAAAGACTTCAGGCTATATGAACAAGTCTTTCGTACAAGTGCTGGCAAGGTGAGAGGAGAGGCAAATGGCTTCTTTCTTCCTGACACTTCCCACACAAAGACTGGTCGTGTTTCTATTTGTGCTCATCTTTACTTTGCTGACTCAAACACTGATGCTCCAAAAATGTAAAACAGCACTGGGTATAAAAATGCTAAGTGGACACATTAACTGAATAGCACAACGAGTCTTCATCTCTCCCTCCATCTCTGGTTTGTCACTGCCACTGGCATCCTTCCTTTCCTGAGGGAGGGGAAGATGTGGTTGAGTGTGCAGAGCTTAACAAACCCCAGAGTCTGGTCAACTAAAATAAGCATATTGTTACCTATCTGAGAGTCATGTCAGATCAAGGTAAAGAGTTAAAAGGTAGACTGTTGAGGGTGATCTGTATGTCCTAGTACACTGTGAATCCAAGGGGATGCAGAAATCCATTCCGTCATTCGCTTTGCGCAGTAACAAACATCAAATACCCTGTCTAAGAGGATGAGCAAAACATTAAAACAGTTGTATTACTCCTTCTAGACAGAATCATTAAAGGAAAAAATTCTTTGCAAGACTCATCTGAAACAGTACTGACATGAAAGACTGCAGGAGTTACTGAGAAAACATGAGCCATGATGCTGTCAGCCCATAAACATCTCCCATGTTACAGCCTTCATGACTAGAACAAATGGCACCACCTCGTCAGCTCTCTCAGCGTCTTGCCACTACAGGCTGGATGAAGAGTATCAAGGGAAAGATTAGGCAAGGCACAGATGAAGTGAGTGGGAAGAAGAAAGCACATTGAAACATCACCTTGTTGCTCTGCTCCTTCAATTACCCACTCAGTAACTGTGCAGTATGGGCTAGGGTTTCTGGCAGGAAAAACCTTGCCTGGAATAAACCCACAGAGAGATGCCACGGCTCCTGAAATTGCAGATGAACCCAAGAGGCTCCAAGGAGAACATCCTTGTTGCCTACCTTCCCCAAAAAGCCTATAAAATCCTCATCTGAATACTGAAATCTGCAGTGTAGCTGCTCATTGCTAGTGAGAAAAGGAGAGCACAATTTAAAAAAGGCACAGTGCATTAAACTATTTAACTCTTCTCCTTTCTTCTCTCTGGAAGCTGAATTCTCGGCAGAATGATGCATGAAAACCTACTTGAGACAAAAAGGCAAAGGAACGATGATGCTAATAAAACTATGTATAGACACCAGAAAAAAAAAAAAATCTATTATTTCAGACATAGCTGCATAACGCAGCTTTAAAACAACATAATAAAAAGAGACGGGAGAAAGGAAGGCTAACTAGCACTTAAAATTCACATTACTTTTTCACACAAAATCTGTCTGTCACTATTATGTGGCATCATAAAAATCGAGCCACCAAGCAAAGAACAAAACCAAAGTGTTACTGGCTTCCAGCACATATAAATATATAAAACAAGAATACAAAGTCTCCACAAAATCATTTAAACATTTAAAGTATATATAAAACCCCCACACATTCTGTCTGTAAAAGGATGCAATAGGATAGTAAACATTCACAGAACCCTTAGCACAAGCAAGCAGAAATCATTAATTTTAATAGCAAATGCACCACAAAGGTTTGAAATACTTCTAAAAATAGCCCAAAATATTACAGGCAGTTAAGCTGTGGTGGGGTTTATTTATCTGTTTGTTTTATATAACATGCGGATTTATCTTGAAAGACAAGTCTCCTTCCGTTGTCCTCTTTTTGCATTTTGGTACTGCTCAATTATGCAGCATGCAATGTTAAAATCCTTATACGCAATTTAAGCATTGTCTGCAGTCCTTGTGGCTTAAATAAACTGCCTAGTTAATTAATAACACTTCTTCAATGCTATAAAAAGCCTCTAGCCATTTTTCCCAGTAATCTGAGTAATTCATCGATCCATGAAAATAAGTTACAGTTCTTCCTCAAAGACTGTATCTTACAGTGCAATTCTGAGTGGCCTTAGTCATTGTAATCATGTATGTAAGGTCAGTTGACATACATACACCCAGAACTGATGGGGGAAAAGAAGCATTTTTATGTGCTAAGACACAGAAATATAGGTATTCCCTGGCATTTTAAAGGTTCGTTTACGTGAACCTGTAAAGATCCTTAATAGGGCCAAGAAGTATTTTAATTAAGACCAAAATCATTGCTTACACTTTCAAATTTTACAGGCTGTATTTTTTTTCATTTTGTCTTTCTTTCCCTTAATTCATAATAATTAAGGTAAATATTTGCCTTCCCTATACTGCCTCAGTTGTCTGTTTGTGGCTCCCTTTCATCATTCTGTCAACTCATTAGAAGGCTGTATTCAAGATTTTTTTTTCTAGATCTCAGCTAGATCTCTGAGCATAATTAAACTTGATCAGTGTGACCACCACAACAGCAAGGACTGCCTGACTCAGATGCGCTACAGCACCTGACTAAAACCAAAACAGTAGGGTGAATGGAAGCGCTGACTCCTTGTCCTTTGCAGCAGGTAAAAGACGATGTAGGTGAGAAGACAACACCACAGCCCAAACAGGTGCAACATTTTCAAACACTTACGAATTCCTTATTTTTAAGCCATGTTCTGGAAGCTAGGTAAGGCTACTATCCCTGCTTTCAGCTTAGGAGCTGTTAAGAACAACTGTTTCCCTGAAACGGCAACAGCAACCGCAGACCATAGTCCACAGGTGGAAATGGGGGGGTGGGGGGTGGGGCGGGGAACCACAACCAGACTCTACTGGAATAGATTTATTAGTTCAAATTCTTGCCAGGGACTAAAGCCACACCAAAACCAAGGAGCCTGAGAGGCAAGCTCACGAAACACCTGGTGCCACCGGTAACCATTTGACAGTGCTTCTTGTTAATTAGCTCCCACCTTCATGGCAGCCCCTTGGCACAGCACAGCACTGATCCCATTGGGCACACACGAGGCACCAAGTCCTGTACTAGCACGCAGATCCCACCCAACTACACTGCTGGACCCTGAAAGCAGCAAGCACCCCCTCCTTCGCATGAAGCACCTTTCTAGGTCCCCGGATCTGCCCTGAAGTGCTGCAGGCAGGGTGCCGCAGGCAGGGTGCTGGAGCAGAAGCCTGCCCCTGCCGCATGCCTATCAGGGAAAGAGATGCTGTGGTTGCCATGGGAGTAGGGATGGTGAGTGCTGGGAGCAGGAGTGACTAACAACATAGAAACTGCCTTCCTGCACAGCTACTGCAAACTACAAAAGATTTTTTTTTAAAAAAAAACATACAGACCTCCCGCACCCTGCATTTCGAGACAATGCCGTTTCATCTGCTACTGGTCTCATTGTTTTCTTCCAGTGTGTTCTAAGACCCTGCAGTGCACATGGTATCTGTTCCTAACACGGTGATGCGTTTCTCTTCGACCGAAAGCAGAATTTCGTATGATTAGACACAGAGGAGGCTGAACCTTGGAGCCTGTATTTACACATTCTTAGTACTAATGCATGCTGCATTGTGATGGAACCACATACAACAGTTAATGCTGTCCCCAGCAAGATGCAAATCCAACTAGCTAACTGTTTGTATACCTTTTTTCAAAGTAAACAGAAGGAAGCATGCCCGCAAAGTTCACATGTACCTGTAGTCTATCATGTCCTGGCCAAAGAGGATCCTGGCCAGTCCCTGAATTTCCACAAAAAAAACCAGCTTACAACAGGAAGGGGTGGGGTGGGGCGTGTGGCAGAGCAGGGCAGGGAATAGAAATGGGCTCTTACAGCTGCCAGAAAAAGTCTGATCATTTACACTAGCTGAGATGCAGGGAACAAATATAGATTAATAGCACCTCTTGGGATATCCAGGAATTAAATATATTCATTCATTTTCATCAAGACTTTCCCCCTACTGCAGATTGATTTCCTTCCAATTCCCTTCTCACACACAGAACAGCAACAGAAACAACCCTAGTGAATTCCAGGGAGTTACAATATATTGCTATAAACAAGAGGACTCCTCTACAGTTCTCACTGGTTCTCTGACACTGTGCCTTTCTCCATCATGAACAGAGATAAGCCTCTTTAATAGGTAAAATCTGGGAGAAGGATAGGGACAGGATGGCCCAAGGGCAGTAGGAGTTGTAACAAAAATGTCACTAGGAGGTGAGCAAGCACAGGAAGGGAGATGAACCATGGGAAAGACATTTTATGAGTTGTGGGCTTAAGAAAAATCCTCAATTACTTATTGACATTGCTTCTATAATTATAAATAAAGCCTTTGGCTAGACAAAACTCAAGTTTTTCTCACTTGGGAAGGCATTCAATCTACTTGGTATGTGCACTCCCTTTTTGCAAACAAGTGTGGTACGACACCACAGAACTGCCTCAAAACAGGGTACAGTATTCTCTGACACTTCAAACTGACTTTATTTCAAACGTACTTTTCATCCCTACATGATCCTAGGTGAGCCTTCTCACCAGAAAAACACTCCACACACACCAAGGAAGTAAGCCCTACTACAGCCTCCCGTAGCCCTGAAAAAAACATTTCCAAACAGTGAAAGAAAGGGCACACTCCTGAGTGATCCCAGCTGTCCAAGGTTAACCCAGGTGTGGCATGCTGCTTGAGATAAAGAGGACCCAGTCCTGTGAAGTATTTCCACTGTGTGTATTTGCTTATTACCCTCAAGAAGCCTTTGGTATAACGGGGCTCTCTGCCTTGGCCAGACGTGGGCTCTGGTTATAGTGTACAGGAGCAGGAAACACCTACATGAGCAGGACTACAGACACACAACAAAGTGAGAAAATTAACTTCTAGTCCTCCATAATAAACACTCAGAATCACAATCCAAAGGCCTATGTATTGAATGAAGCCCACAGCTCAAAGTCCAGACTCAAGACCTGGGTGTGAACCACAGTAAAAATCTGCTGATGACCTTCATGAGAAGATCATCTGATGACATGATGCTGAAAAAGCAAGCATTGCAGTCAACCAGATTGTATCTGCTGTCCTGTGACTCACAGTAAATTTGTCCCCAACAGAAAAGGAGAGTTCAAGAAATCCTGAAAAACACACAGCCACAAGAAGAATGATACTGCTCTCTGCCTAAAAGAAAATGCAGAACAGTTGCCCCAGTATTAATAAAATCAGCCAATAACATCATCAGGGCAAAGTAGGTACTAAATCAGTTAAAAAACACAACTATACTGTACTCCACCCCGGCCATCTCTCCAGCTCTCATCCCATCTCCAGGCTCTCCAAAGACTTCGGGAAGCATTAACTATAGAGTTTCAACCACAGCTGGCATCAGTCACTATGTCAGGTGCTTTACTTATAAGCCTGCATCAATGCCCAGCCAGGATACAAATCCAGAAGCCACACGTGCTCTGTCAAATCCAATGGTTGGCAATACTGTCACTCCAACCATTTCTTGCCTCCAACAGAAAGACAGTGGTAGGAAATTACCTTCCACTTGCAGAGCTGCCACAGAGCTGCAGTGAGGAGTGGCAGAGGTGCTAGCCTACTGGGGTTGAACTGACACACAGGAGAAATGATGGAAAAACGAGGCTTGAAGAAAAGAGGAGGGAGGATGCATGCAGCAGAGGGCTGAGGGAGAAAAAGGAGAACTGAAGAGTGAGGTGAACAGACAGACTGTATTTAGTGAATTTTTGTTAGGATAATAGAAAACTGATACTGAACAATACATTCCCCTTGGAAATCTAACTTTCCAAGTTAACTGTGTTAAAGGTCATGGGACCACGGCGTGTAATGTTTTCCAGGAATACTTTCATTAGCAATCTTCGTGGTGCCAGAGGGGTGACAAAAAGAATAGTATGAAAATGTAAGTTTAAATGTCGACATTCATCTGTCACTCACTGTACATTAGGCAATAGCGAAGACGCTGAAGCTACTCTAGAATAATATTGTGTTCTCACTTGCAGATACAAATCAGGAAAGAAATGAGCTAAGGAGATAAGCTAGTAAAGTTTCCCATTTCCATATGTGCTTATCTGTGTGTAATACGTGCAATGTCTTTCCCCCCAGTTTGCTATTTTTAGTTTGCACTGAACAGTCTCTTGCCTCAGTGAATCGTACTTCCTTCTGGCTCCAGCGGTAAAGACATCTAAATACATTTCAGAAGATTGCGTCTTTCCACCAACTCCAGAGAGCAGTGCAAAGATCCATCATCATTTATCATGCAGTCCCTATAGTTAGGAGAACTGTGCTGAGAAACATCAAGCTTGTGGCTGGTTTTGGTCTCTATTTCAGTGAGTCTGTCAGCAGCAGAGTCTGTAACTGAAGCGAGTGGTTTTCACACAGCTGTAACAGGCCATTATGTTAAGATGTGCTTTTCTGGACACTGAACAAGTGTTTGTTTCCTGGAATAACCACTTCTGGAGCATCCAGATTAGAAAGTATAAATATTGGCTAAACTGAATTAAAGGCAGTTGGTCAACCCAAATTAAACACCCAAGTGAAGATATTTCCATATACAGCAGCAACTGAGTATCACACAAATGGGGCAGCCTCCTGTTTAAAACACAGGACTGAGAGCTACTACATCTTAGTTTCGTCTCCTACTTTTGCTGCTTGTCTTTTCCTCTTGATCGAGTACATTATTTATTATCAAGATATACATATCCCTAGATTCAAAACCAGGCAGTTAGACTCCTTGGCTTTAAAGAGCAGTGTTGCAATAATTAATTCATTATCCTTTGCAGAGCACTCTAAAATTAGATGCTGCTGCAGAAACGCATTATTATTAGTGCTATTACACTCCACTAGCAATTCCCAAAATAACTCTGTCTTGGATGGATTTATAGTATTCTAAATTAAAGTTAGTGGTACCTTAAGTCTTGAACCAGCACCTTTTCACTGCAATGTAAAATGAAGGAAGGAAAAGAATCCAGCTGTGATCATAACAGTTTCTCTTTGTGCTATTCTACCCCCATCATTTCTTTCAGTACTATGTTATACACACATTAACTGTAAGAACAGCAAGCATGTAGAAGGAAAGACTGTTCCAGTAATCTCAACAGGGAACGCCAAAGGGCCATTGCAAATTCTGGAAATGAAACCAATGGGCTAGCTCAAGCTCCACTACAAATGGTAATGTGACCAATATCATCCGCTTCTTTAGAAAACTAGTAAAGAATTTTTGAACTGGCTTTTCAAAGTTCAGCAAGCTTTGGGCTCAACATCTGGAAAAACAGCCTTCTTTCAAGTTACACTGTTTGCATAAGGCTGAGGGGTGTCTCTGACAATCAGCTGGATCCATTTGCTCATATGAAGGCAAATGTAATTGTATCTGTCACTGCAACTGCTCTTGCTGCAAGTGCAGGCTGGACAGCTGTATATGATCAGTCAGATGTTTACTAGACAAGGCTGCATCTCTGTTCAAATGGATTTTCAAGACAGCTGTATCAAAAACTTAGGGGTACAATTACAGATTCCTGTCTCAAACAACGAACTTGGAATAAGTCTGCACATGAATTGGGGTGAAAAGTGATGACAGGTAACTTGGCACATTATCGTATTTGCCTAATGAGAATGATGGGACGAATTAAATCTTTGTTACCTGTGGGAACACCGGTTTTGAGGGAAATTGTTCTTACAAACCATTTTACTTAACAACTCTTTAAGAGGTGTATTCTATAGCATATCAATGCAACACAATTAATACCTCTAAAAGCCCCATTACCTGTTGGTCATCTGGAGTCCATATGCCACAGGTGATCTGACTCTCCAAGTTTATCTCTGAAGACCAGTGTCTTTGTCCACTGACTGAACCGACCAGCACAAATCCATCTCTATAGGAGATAAGTGCTTGGGTCCCATCATGGCTCCATGTAAAGTCGCTTACCTTATCAAAGACAAGAAAATAAGATATATGGGCCATGTACGAATTTTTTGTGGTTTTAATAAAAGGTAGCACTGCACAGAACTAGACAGGACAATTCTTAGCCCAGTTGTAGCTCTGACGTGACGGCTACTGGATAAAGCAATTGTCCTTGCAAAGCGTCTTTGTGACAACAGTAGCATATACCTTTCAATAAAGAAACATTTCATCTCTTCCTGTGTTTTTCAAAAGGTATAAAGCATCAACTATTGCTCTCCTCATTATGCCTCTCAGGACTCTCGACTGCAGAGAAAATATGCATACCAACCTGTGCCCCACGATCATTCACAAGCTCCACAGACCATCTGCCTTCGTATTGTATCCAAACAAATATTCCTCCATCTGCATCACAGGTTGCTAATTTCTGGAATGGTTCATTCCATCTCACCAGCACAACCTTAAAAGATAAACAAAAACAGCATTACCAAACCTGCATGTTGTGCTAACAACTATTTAACAAGAACCATTGAAACAATACTGCAAACTAAACATCACCTCATTTAAATCCGAAAGACGTACAAAACAGCAATTTTCAGCATGGCATTAGGTGCCTCAAGAACAGCTGGAACTGTTTTGTCATGGCTGTCAGGGAACGCACAGTCTCACACTGTCAGGCTGTTTTGGAAGGCACCGCATGCTCTCAATAAAATCATACTGTACACAGGAATGCAAGACTTCATTACAGAAGCAGCAAACAGAGGCCCAGTACAGAGCATCCAACATTCTTTCAAATGATTTTCCCCACCATAATCTCAGAGACTGTCAGACTACATCAAATCCTCACCTCTTGCTGACTTCATTTGAAGCTGCATCCACCACTATCAGATTGAATTTGAATACTCACTTCAATAGTGACATGAAACAAAATCCGAGAGTCCCAAATTATGAAAAAAAAATATTGAAATTTCATAGAGAAGTTGCATTGCTACTGATTGCAGAAGGAATACAAAGCAGTTTTAGGCTCTTCTTTTCACACTAGAACTATCTGGGCTTTTCCAGAAAATCTTCTCAAGTCAAAACTTACAAAATTGCTCTTTCATTTTTAATTAATATCAATTTAACAAATACAGTATCTCTTGAAACTTCAGTATAAAACTGAAAAAAGCATGTCATCCTAGTACTTGAAGCAGAAATGAGCAGTATAACTATTTACCTCCTATTAGTGACTTTTTCTTAATTTTTTTCCCAAGTTAGTTTCATTTGAAAAACATGCAAATACATATTGGAAACTTCTGTTCATACACAAGGATATTCCCCCTAGTTGTTTTACTGAGACACAGCATACGCAAACAAAAAAACCACATGTTAAACAGTCAATCAGTAGAGTGTTATTTAAACTGCTTCATGGGCATCCAGCTCTAATGATGTTTTTTCATAAATCTAAACAGATAATTAATCATCTAAAAGAGACAGAAAGAGATTTTCCTGAAATGTATTTTGCTTTTTAGAGAGGGACTGATCCTCCTAAAGATTCCAGTCCTAAGATGAGCTCTGAGTAGACAGATCCTTCATGCTTCACAACAAAATCAGTCATTTTCAGAATCAGGATATAAATACGCATACCTGAAACCTAAACTGGACAGCTGAAGAAGGATGATCTTGCGCTTATTTAGCGAGTGCTACACTTATTCACAGAATGTAAAGGGTCAGCAGTGGTGCTTGCCAGCCTGAAGCATCAACCCTTGAACAATTAGACAACCACAAGGAAACTGTTTCTTCGTGCATATGTAAAGATTATGGGGAGGAGCTGAGTATGACAAACTACCTCTCTGTTATTAAGCAGCTAAGAAGAATCCCATTTGAGATTTTGCAGACTAACACTTGCTTCTACTTGATTATACCCTTGCAGCTGCACTCCAGGTTGCTTGTCCCATCTCCAGTCGCGTGGATTATATCGTGCCACTAGATGGATTATATCACATACTGCTTTTTTTTTTTTTATTGGAAAAGCAGTAAATAAAATATTCCATCATAGTAATAAAAGCAGCTGTACTTTGGTAGAGGTTTCGCTCTGTCCCTGCCGTCTAGACAAGAATAGCACAAATTTGTCAAAATTTCGCTTTCTTTTTGGTGCAACTCCCACGCAGAGAGCCATCATTTCATCCACCCTGAGGCAAAACGAACACCGATGTAACTGTTCTTGCCAGTAATGCCTTCGCAGTATTATGAAAGAAGTAAAGAAAACCCCAAGGACAACACTGAAAAATCTTCAACTTTAAAAGCTGGGAACCGCTAAGGCTAACAATGACGAGTAATGAGTACAACATAATTATCACCTCTACAAACCAGACCTTTAACGCTTAGACACTGCTTAAATCGGACATTTCATAGATAGTACAGAATAAATTGCTAGAGAAAATTTAGGAACAAAAGATAAAACTAATTGTTCAAATAACATGGGTTTTAACTAACAACATCAAAGGTGCTTCTACCCATCTTAAAACTGCCCGGTTTTGTCTGGCAAAGATTTTAGACGAGCATATGATCTTACAGATTACACATAAAGTTGACTGAATTATAGGAATTATGGGCAAAGTGACAACAGTTACCTTGATGTGGTTTGTCTTTTTTCTATTTTAAATAAGAATCTTCTTAAAACTTGAAGATAACTTGTACAACCTGTCTCTTCTTTAGATTTTATAAAATATCCATACATTTAAAAGCAAACAAGATTAATTAGAGCCTCTCTCCCTCCACCCAATCACATACAAATTAGTAAGTTCCAAAATAAACTTAATACTTTCTAATCACAAATGAAAGCGAGACTGACTTTATATGCCTTCTCGTAACATCCTCACAAGGAAGCAAATTTGTAATTTGAAGATGCAACTTCTTTAAGCACAGAGCAAATGTAAATTTATGAGGTCATTTTAAAGATGTTTCCATCATTTACATCTAACATCTGACTACAGGTGCTGAATCCACAGTGCTTTGAGTATTTCCAATTTCATTTTAGACACTCAGCATACTGAAGCAGAGATAAAGAAAGGAAGGATTGCCCTAAATACTAAGATGACTTTTGGCTTTTATGTTGGCTAAAATGTAAAGCATATGAAAACATGCCCTATTGATAGTGCACTGAAATAACACGTAAGCTTGAATTACCCCTCTGCAAAGAGGAATTTTATTGCTAACCCATAAATGCAAAGATATCATTATTTTCACTAACAGCTTCAGCTCACAGGGGACCCATTTTGACTTCTGCCTTTATGGTTCTCTGCTTCCTGCTTAGCATCTTCACACAGGTACTGAAGGACTAAATCGTTTTAAGTTGTATTGAAAGCGCAAAAATGCTGGTTTGCCAAAGAAAGTTGTCTGTGAGCCACTGGTGGTCCACTCTGCCTGTGTATGCTGCCTAATTATTTTGGTTTGTTTGCTGTTTCTTCATGGTTTTTTAAAGTACTATAAAAATGATGAATTGTGTTTGTTCTACTCTAGAAAAAAATGTATCACAGATATTAATTAGCTTCTAAACTGGTATCTCATACAGGAAAGTATCTCCCATAAATAAGACTTCAAGGAACTCCTGAGCTAAAATACTAAGTAAAACGTAAAGGTAAATATATTGCCCCCAAACACGATGCTTTCCATGAAGTTCAATGAGCTTTTGAATCAGGGTCTTGTTTTCTTTGAGCTCCTTTTCATACAATGCAGAGTGGTGAAAAATTTGTTTCGAAAGTGCAACATTCTTGTTTTAGTTGTCAACTTCATTTTCAGGAATTATATTTAATTAATCCTAAAGGTGCTAGAAAATCTCCACAAGAACTGACTGCATACTACAATGCTGCAAACACAGGAAACTCTGCAAAAAAATAAAACCTTTAAAATTATTTTCATCACAAATTAAGGATATGTGAGGGTTTGTTATCTTCAATGTTAAAAAAATGTTTATGCATAAAATTAAAAGGGAAAACATTGTTAACTTACACTTGGGAGACAAACCCATGCATTCACTCCCAGTACTATGGACTAATAAAGACTGAAATAATTGATAACATTTCTGAATTAAAAATGTTGTGCAAACATAAATTATAGTTTATGAATGTCAGTTACTTCCCTGTACTTCTCATCTTCACAGATGCTCCATTTGGAAAAGGCATTGTCTCACGGCAAATGAAACATCTGTATTATTCTAATTGAAAATACAACAGATTTTTTTTTTCTTAGATAATTTAATTATGCTTTAAATTTTCTATTTTCAGCCATGTTAATACTTTTTGTTCCACTAATGCACATAAAAAACCCAAAGTCCAATTAGTCTCTGGCCCAGATCATGAAGATCATGAAGATACTGCCACAGAAAGACCATCATGCAGCTAGCAATATTATTATTTATTAAAATCTCAGACAAGAAATGTTGAGTAACTGCAACTTTTGGAGTAGCAAAAATGTGATTTATAGTGAATGTGACCTCTTCCCAACAGAAGCCAGGTTTGGTGATTTAAATTCATTATGTGCTACTGGCATTTTTATTAATTTTTTTCACATTTTCTAACATAATAGAAGACTGCTAAAATCCAAAGTATTCTGAGTGCTTTTGTTGCTCCTAATTTCATTACAGTTTTTGAAGGAGATGACTGCCAATCTTCCAAGAGCCAAAGTTGTTTTATCTACATTACCATGCAACAGTTATTAATGAAATCTTGCCTCTGTAGTTCCTAAAACATTGCTACAGAAGCAAGGGACAAACATCGAGAAAAAAAAAACAGTAGGTAAATAACTAGGGCAATGAGTTCCTAGAGTTCCTTACCAAATTTAGATAGATTTTCTTACTGATATGCTGTAGTGAGTCATTTTAATCTCTGGTCCTCCATCCATTTACTGGGAGCAGGCATATGCTGTAGGGATAGAGGTCCCCCCCAGCATTCATTTTCACACATGCTATGGAGATGTGCTTGCAGATGGACTACTGCAGCAACTGAAAGTAGAAAGTACTTGATGGAAAACATTTGATTACAGCACTATTTGCTATACCTGGAGAGCCATGTTCCTTTATCTGGCATGAGCATTCCTGAAACTGCAAGTGAGCCTGGCATCGTTGCAGAGTGTTCAGGATCTGATGCATTCTAACTCCATTGAGCATATACAACACTAAACATCCTATGGAACTGCTGGCCTTTTTTTCCCCCTAATGAATCATACATTTCTAACACTATTGAAAGTGCTGATATGAACCTACCTTCCAAGCAGCAACAGCAAAAGACCTAGTTGTTCCTAGAACAGAAACAGAAAAACTAATAAAGGAGATTAGGCTATTGCCTACGGTAGCAGAGTACAGGACTCAGTCTATCCGAAGGCTTCTTCCAATCCTGTACTTCTAAGAAAGTACTTAAGTTTTTAAAGGAACATACAAGGGGTGAAACAAAGCATTGGAAAAGGGGACTACACAATCTGCCTAGGATCACTGTGTCACCTATTTGCTGTACCAAGCAATCCTGTTATGCAATCCCCTAATAAGCAGACTGACCTTCAGTCATGGTTACAAGTATAGAGAAGTATGTGCATATAGTGCATACAGTATGTGCAAGACACTGGCACCCATTATGGTTTATTAACAGCAACAGATGAAGAGATGTACAAGTATATCTGTCAAAGAAAAAAGATGAGTGTACAGTGGGGAACAGAAATGAAACATAAAAGTAAAGACACCACAGAAACCAATAACCACCTTTACTTGTTAATACTAGCTCAGTGTCTCTCTCTACACAACATATAGATATACGTGTATAAGGTGTATATGCATTACATACGTGTAACATGTGCATGAACATACATCCCTATTAAATCCTTGAGGAAACTGTGCCAACTTAATACATTTGTTGACTTCAAGTTAGTTAAATCAAGCAGATTTTTATAACTTAAATGTAATTTGAAAGTGCTAACAGGTGCCCAGAATAAGCAGTAGGGTGGAGTTAACAAGCTGTTGCTTCTCACTATACTTCACCCATAAACAATGCCTGGTTCTAAACAGTCCTGTGTATGTTTAGTTCAATGAAATGTTAAGTTTAATTATTTTTAAAATATTACTATTTTTAAAATAAAGATTATTCAACTTTCTCTCTCCTAATTTCTCATGCTGCAAAGATTGTTTGTAATTGTTCTTACTTTCATCTTCACTTATGACCTTCATTTCTTGCCATGATAGCAACGTCAGGATAATTATCTCCATTTGAACAAATTAAATCATGCAGACAAAGAGCATCATGCAAGTATTTTCCCTACTAATAACACCAGACAAAAATTCAGCAGACATGGTAGACAGCTATCTTGCCTCTCCTGGGGTGGCACACCCATCATCCCATCCTACTTGTCTTACATTGCATTCTCTAATGATACACTCCCTGTCTCTCCCACAACTGCAGAGCTCTGACTTTCTGTTTCCAGCAACATTACACCCCGGTGGAAGTGCTTCGTTTGCATATGGAGCTGTCAGCTTCCAAAGTATGATACCCATCAAGGAATTATTATTAAGAAGAAACTACTACTATTAATAACAAACATTGTGCTGCAGCTAAAGAACGGCAAATTTATTATAGTCAGTGTCTACATCTTTTCAGAAAAACTGCCAACCCGCAATAGGGGCTGCATGTTACATAGCGGGTAAACGAACAGTGAGTTCTTGGAGATAGAAAACACCATCCAAATTCTTCATGTTTCTTTAGTTGATATAATAAGAAAATGAACTCTCTTCCTGGAAGGACTGGAGTAGCCCCCAGATACCTCTGGGATGGATGTCCTTCAATAATCCGTACCCTGTTCCAGGAGAAGCTGTGGTCACTGGTGATGAGCGTGGACTGCATGGCAGCTGCTCACAGCCCCTAGCAGGGTTCAGCTGCTGCTGTGGGCAGCACTTTTCACTACCACTCAGACATTAGAGGTCTGCTGCTTTATCCCAGGATCCTACTTTTACCTTGAAAAAGATGTCTTACTCTGCCAGCAGCTGTCATCTTGCTGCTTCTGCTCTTTGAAAAGGAGCTTCAATTTCTACAAATACTATTAAAACAAATGCTACACCACACTTGTGAGAGGTAATATAAAAGCTACTAACTAAGTGGTTTTAAAAATACAAAAAAAAAAACCCAACCCAGGCAAGGACCAAATCTGAATAGGTTTTTTGTTTGTTTTTACTTGGAAATCTGATTTCATGGTATAAAATTATCAACAAGCTAAGTGTGACATCAGAGTCAGCTGGGGACCTAACCTTGTGCTAACTGAAATCAGAGGTAAGGCTGGACCAGCAATAAGGTGCTGACCTTAATGGACTTCAAATGTCCAGGTCCAACTCTGTACCTTCTTCTGACCACAGACTTCTCTATGGTCTTCATGTGAAAACCTACTCCAAAACAACTACAGCCCTAACTCAAACACCTCAGGTAAGGGTCTAAAGTTAAGTACAATGCAGGGATACATTAGCAGCTCTGTGCCATTTTGTTCAATACACTTGCTCTATTTTTTTTTTTTCCTGCTTTTCTCCTTGGCATTTTTTTTAATGCTCAGGGCATACATCAGGCTAACAAAGACTCTGATAGTCTGCTCAGCTGCAGAAAGAGAAAAAGCCAGGTAAAAGCAGTGAAGTTTACAGCAATAACCCTTAGAGTAAGCACAGGGGAGGTAACCATTCACCCAGCACTCACTCACTCTGTGTGTGAGCGGCTGGTACCCTCTTGCAAGTAATAGTGTAGTTGCTCACCCTGGGAAGAGTGTTGATGCTCCCCAGCAAGTTTTGTTTATTTGCTTTGCAGACGAACGCCAAACTTGCCTATTTTTAAAAGGTATCTTGGGGTCGGCATCCAACCCACTGCATATGCCTATTTTTGAAAGGTATCATATGGTTGTCATTCAGTCCCCAATGGAAGGCAGTCTGACCTTTAAAAGCTGTAGGCAATGATTTTGGCAAATAGGCAACTGCAAGAAAAATTTGTTTTGATAGCTACTTTGAGGAGGGAATGTACTTGGTGTGAGTAAGATGTTGTCTTAAAAATACCTAGACTGTCAACATCTCACTGAATACATTTAAGGAGCCTTGATAGTAAACTGACAAGATAAGGACTCAGGCTCTAAAGCTGTGCCAATCTCCTTACATTCCTTAAGTCATACACTTCATTTTAAGAAATGCACACCCAAAGTCTATAAATCCCAAGGATTTTCCATGTAACCATTTTATAGGCTCACAGAATACAAAACATGCCATTTGATCACCTACCTTAGAGGAAAGCATCCCCAATACCCCTCACAGGTACCAAAGAAGCAGCCTTATGCTCCGATGAATGACGTGGCTCACAGAGCCGGTTCCAAAGGAATTACTCTTTTCACTCTGGAATCACCACATTTAATCATGGCTTTAAAGAACTACAGTTGTAGGGACATTAAAAATAACCCATCAGATATTAGCTGTATCTGAGGAATATCCAATAAATGTGTTTGGACAGCTGAGGATCTTTGACGGGTGACTTGTCAGAACTGGCAGTGGCATGCGAGAAACAGGTGATATGAACCTACCATGGATGACAAGATGCTGGTATCTGGCTACCTGTTCTTGTTGAAGGTTCTTAACTATTCCTTCAAGGGCTATTAAAAAAAACAAACAGTTAGGTATAACCTCAAGGAAAAGAAGTAAGGCATGAAAAGAGTGAAGGCCTGACGTCAACCGCTCATATGCATGAGATACCTGCACACTATGTTCTTGAACGGGAAATGTGTGGAGGTCTGCTCATCTCCCATCTCACTGACAACAGAGTGATAGGGATAAGGAGGATGCTGTGCTTTTGACTCCCTTCCCTTCACAAGGACATTCAAGTCCTGAAAGCTCTTTCATAGAAAAGATAACTGTTTCCACAGAAAAATGTTTTTAAGAGTTACGCCATGCTCACTTCCAGTGAGGGGAAACTGCTTTATAGCATGTACTAGCACTGCCTCTTAGCAATGGTCTTCCTGTCCTTAAGCACTGCTGCAAGATACTTCTGTTTAATTGCCCATACATACTCCCTGTAAGTACAAAGGTAAGGCCAAGTTCACTGAAAATAAATCAAACCTGAATGTTGATAAGGATGAGCAAAGGATAAAATAGTACTTTCATCACCTTCCTTTATAAGAAGAAAGATTTTGCTTTGTTCTAGTTTCCATACAGATAAAACCACCACAATAAAGAAATAAGAGATGACTATTCTAGCTAAAGATGAACAACCATTTTGATTTAAGATCAAATATCCAGAGCAAAATAGTTCCTCCTCTCTCTAGAAAATCACTGATGGGCACCATTAGGAAAGGCCCTTTGCTGTTAAAAATAAGACATATGCAGTTAACTGTGCAGAGCTGGCAGTTCCTTGGGTTTGAACATCTACGGTCAAATATTTTCCCACAAGAAAAAAAGCACCAGATTTAAATTTTTCTGGTATTTGGCCTACGTTACATTAAAAGTACATGAGCTTAATGCTCATTTCACTAAGGTCTGATAAAATTACCATTACAGATGGTATAAATCAGGACCAGTTTACAACCTCCATGTTTACATTCACTTTTGGGCTGTATCTACCAAGCTCAATGTAAATGAACCTCAAGCTTTAAAAACAAGAGTAACACTCACTGACATCCATCATCACCATATATGAATTCAGAGACCACATGCATCTTTGTTAAAAAGTTCCAAGGAGAAGAGCGGGAAAGACCAATCAAAACACCCCATACAGGGCAGATTTAAAATTCTTTCTCTTCTTTTCCTGGATAAAAATACAGGAAAATATTGGATGCAGAGACACAGACACCCTGTAGCAGAGCCTATGGATTTTATTCTGTCTCTTCTTTTTAAAAATATGCAATCAAGGACAAAATACGGTTTGGAGCCATGCATTATATTCATGATCCATATGATTTATCACCAAATAATGACCAACAAAAAAACCCCACAAACAAATCACCCCACAGGGGACAGGATAACAATAAACATTACTGAAAACCACTCCCACTCAAAATGAACTATCTCTACTCTGCTTTCTCAACAGCAGCTACTTAGGAATTCCTATAGTATCTGTCTACCCTGTAAATGCTATCTTGTTTGGGAATACCCCCAGGGTAATGAATTGCTGGAAAAAGTCAGTGAATTGACTATGACAGAGACACTCTTCCTCATACTCAATCTTCCCCATTTTGTGGTTAAAAATTCCTGATGAAGTTTTCACAGAATAGTGAAATATAATGTAACTTTATATGTATATATGCATGCACAAGAAAATTATGCAAGAAACTAACAAACACTTGCACTACCAGGCAACTTTAAAGGAAACTCAAAAAAATGTAATATAAATGTTACTTTATAGAACTGTGCTATCTAACACAGAGAAAGAAGGCAACACAAGTTCTTCACCTTCTGGATTCTATTCTGAGAAGCGTCAGAAAAATAATGGTGTTTTATAACCACACTCTGCGGATCTGCCCATATCAAATATACTAAGTCTGTCCATATCGAATATAGTAAAGTAAGAGGTAATTTTTTGCTTTTCAGATATTCAAACTCATACAGCATGGCAATTAAGGAACATTATTCCAATTTCTGAACATCGTTACTGGCGTCGGTGGTAGAAATTTTATAATCAGAAGCTGGCCAATGACTGTCTTGATGAGTTTACAAGTTCACTTGCATCTGCTTAGCTGAAATTACTGTAAGTCCCCCAAGTAAGTCCTACATGGGACCTGACAGCAGCACACGTTTTGTGCAAGCCCTCTCCACAGAGGTGAACTTCACCCTTTAAGAACTGTAATAGAAATTTCATTTTTGTCAGCAAAGTAAACAGAAAAGACCTTAAAATTCAGAGGCAAGTGTCAAAAAGTGTCGTCCAAGCACAATTATCTCTCTGACAGCTACCATACTTCAACCTTAATTATTTTATTTTTTTTTAAATAATCCAAATTTCAGTAAGAGCACAGATCACTTCTTCAAATCTATTAACAAATCCCAGGTGACAGTATCTGTGCACTAATCTAATTAAGGTGAGTTATAAGGCAGACTGCAGACAAATGATATAGCTGGGCATTTCACTGCAGAAGTGGGACTATTTTACCATCCCAAATTCCCAAAGAAATACTCAACTGTTGTTATTCTGATCATCAAGTCCAACCATAAGATCTCTGTGTGAGTTACATGCAATTTTAGAACATTTCTGGCCATCTGAGGAATATCACTGACCATAAATTAGTCAGAGAAACTGAGAAAAGAAAGCATTTGTGTAATCTTTATTGGACTGCCTGGGCTGTCTTCGCATGACTCAGAGACCATGCATCCCTAATCCTGCTGTGAGAATGATGAAGTTCCACCACGTTACTTTGCAAAGGCAGAACACTGCTTTAACCTCCACCATGAGGCCACCACCCAACCCCTCACCTGCTGGCTGCCCCTGCATGCATTCGTTTATAGGATGCTCAGCTAGTGGCGTTTTGGGCACCTGTTGAGGCGACTGTATCATTGCTGAGACAGACATAGAAAACAAAGTGGAAAATGTCTGCTTCCAAGGAGAACAACGCAAGGGAGGAGGCAAGCAGTAAAGCAGGGAATCTAAATTAACAATACAAATAACTACAAATCACAACTTTACATGCAAAACATTCAGTTTAGCATATTACAATAAATAAGACAACAGACACCTACCACAAATTACTTTGTCAACATATGTATTACCCCCATGCAGGCTCTGACTGAGGCTTGAGACACACTGGCCCACCTAATTTGCAAACGATACGATGCAAACTTCTGACAATGTGAATACTAGCTGAAGAAACGCCATGCTCTAAGAAATGCCAAATAGCTCAGTTTGAAAATCCCATCCTTGCTTTGGCTGGCCAGCAATTCGGCACAGACTGCATTCAGAGCAAACCCCTGTAAGCAGTTTTATATTAACTTCTTATTTCTTCATGAAATAAAAACTGTACTATGATGCAGTTGGCCAAGTGACCAATAATTTTACTTGTTTGACTTTCCAGAAAACACAAGAGAACTATATATAATGGGTTCAATCAATTACTCAGAAGGATTGCAACAGGCAAAGCAGACAACCTCAGAAATCATTGCTACTCCTTCTCACTGCTGTGGCATAAAGAAGTCTCAACCAGAACAGAGCCTCATGTTGTTGGAACTGCACAGTTTATGAACAAGGACAGTCTGAAGATTTTAGCCTTGAAGACAAAGCAAAAAGCAGGCTAGGGAAGCACTACAGGGAAGGCTAGCTCTACAGAACTGTAAAATGACTGTATTTGCTCGACGCACTTGAGAGGGCTGAACTATGGGTAGGGAATGCGAAACCTGGGCACCCTAATGGGATGTAAGGGTCATCATGAGACTACCAGATCATTGGCCATAAAGGTGATAGGAAGCACACATCTGACTATATATAGGACGATACCTGACCTCACTGAATGCAAATACTAACAAAGATATTACCTGTGGTGCAGAAAAGTTTTCAAGGAACTGAGCTAAAACTGACTTGCTTCTCAGAAACCAAAGAGCAACAATATTCAGCCTTTAGCAACCCAGCCAGTATATGAACCACAGACTAGAGATGAATGTTGTCTGATCTGTATCCAAGAGCCCACGCCAGCCAGCTTTAAGTACTGCATCACTGGAAAGTTATTTTATAGTTTATGTATTTTATCCTTCAGTTGACTCAAAAACGAGAAAGGAAAAGCAATATGAAGTACACACGTTTCTGTTCTCACCACCCCCCTGCCCCCCAGTAAAATCCTTAAGAAAGTTTCACGAGGCAAAATAAGCAGATGTTTTCTATCTAATTGATGAGCATCTGGAATATGAACGAGACAAAAAACCTACTGAAGGAATGAATTGTATTTAGGCAAGCACATCTGCCTGTGCACTGCCTCTACGTTATCCAGACACCATTTCCCTTTTTCCTGTCATATTAAAGTCTCTATGCAACTGACTCTCAGGTTTTCAGTAAAATGAGAACTAATCTGGCAAGGCACAGCAAAGAAATAGGGGCAGATGGCTATCAAATTTTTGCAAAGGTGAAAAATCTCCTGAATTAAAAAGGAAACTTCTCTACCATTTTATTTCAAAGCAAAGGTATTAATTAGTATTTAAACCATGGTTCTGAGTGGACAGTTTCTACATCTCTGTTCAGCACTGTTAAAGAGTTAGTGAGTTACCAACTTGAAAACAACTGTTTCAGATGGTAAGCTTACATGTGACCAGGTGCCTGAGAGCCTGTCCGTGTCTGTGCTACCAAGCCTTCTATACCAAGGCACGGCAGCTTTCCTCCCACCAACCAAGCCTTCTTCCTGCTCTTCATGCTGGCACACTTTCCATGTTTGTCTTCTATTTCTATGTGTTAGATATTCGCAGAGAAGGACTTTAGACTGCATACACAAGTAGCAGTGTAAATTGATTCTCCTTGCCTTTAATTCTGCATTTTCCTTACAAACACTGCTGGGTTTTGCAGGGTTTTTTTTACTGTTTATTCATTTGCACCATTCTGATGCCTTTGAGGGGAAAAAGAAAGCCCTAGACCTTTCTATTAACCAGAAGAATCAGGCAGTAACACAAGATTCTGCAAGAAATCGTGGAACATCACTGCACTATTTAAAACTGTAAATCTAGAACATGCATTTAATAGGTATTGTTAAATAAACTCTGCCATAATGCAAGAGGTTGCCCATGTGTGCTAGAGGCTGGGCTTTCTGACTGTCACAGTTCTATGAAGTTGAATTCCAAAAGCACAAAACACTGCCACTGGACATCCCCTTATCAAGCAGCAATGGCATTAATTCAGACTGTGCTGAAGGAAATACTTGGCTTCATTCTATGCACAATTTTGGTTTCTTTTCTTTATGATACTTGACAGATTTTAAAGTTAAGTTTTTTTAACATTCTTAGAAGAGTTTAAAAGGCAAGAAAAATAATTGAAGTCCTGAGATATGAAAGGCAAATATCAAATTAAAAAATGCATACTGGCAAAGTGGAGTCATGCAAACAGTCAGCAAGTACTGGAAGGACGTGAAAAACCAAGGAAGGTAAGACATTATTAAATGTTACTCTAAGTAATAGGATGATATTCAGGAAACTGTATTTTAGGTTAAATATCAAGTAAAGCTTCCAGCAATGAAAGAAACAGTTGCACAGTCTTTTAAAAGAAAAGGTGGAATTAAGCCAACTTTTGGAAACACTTCATACAAATTTTCACATAGCAGCGGGAGATATACTGCAGGGACTTACTCTTTTTTTGTGTTAACTGGCTACATGTGGTTATTACAGTTCAGAGGTTCTGTTATTAAAGCATTATTTTCTTATTCATTAACTGAGATTTAAGAGAAATAATTGTGTTTTATTAACAAATACAATAATTCTTTTCCATTTTCTACTTTTTTTATAGAACAGTATCCCTTCAAAGGTCAGTTGAGTGCTGAAGTGTTGCACACATATGGAATAAAGACGTATTATTTCAGTATGGTAAGTATGTGATAAAAAGAAAGATACAGTCTTGTTCTATGCATGAGGGTGAAAGGGAAAGATCTGTGTCTTTAGATAGCCGTGACTAAATTGCCGTTTTTGTGTCTGTCTATAGGCTGCGGGCACAGGCAATGGCTGCCTAGGTGGTCTGCCAGGTATTTTCATGTCTGCACGCAGACCTGCAAGCAAACAGTCATTCCAGTAAGTTTCACTCCATGTGTGCTCTTGTTGCACTTTGAAATGTTAAGTCTGCTAGTATTTCCAGAGAATGAAGCCTTCCTTCCTGCAGAACAACAGACGGAGAGAAACAACCTGGGAGTCATTCACTTTTTCAGAAACCTTTAGCAACGAAGTGGGGACATCACTAACACAACAATCAAACAGCTCAATTTGGACACTGTTTGTTCATATTATTAAGCAGCTAGTGATCTAGGGGTTGTATGAGGTGGTTCTAAGTGGATCATATCATAATGGAGAAATCAGTGTCTCCCTCTCTCCAAAAAAGCGAGATGGAGTGTTAGGGTGATAGATCAAAAGCATGGAATCAGAAATGGGACCCAAGATCCAACAAAGAGTGATTTTCACCAAGCAAAGTCCTCTACGCAGTACCAAAGAGGACTCTGTGGAGGACTCAAGGATACTACATGTAACATCAAGTTACACAGTGTTTAGACACAGGAGCGAAAGACCCCCAGTACGGTGACTCGTGACCACGCTCAGCTAGCACAGGGGAGGAGGTGAAGCTGAGCTGAGAAGGCTCCAGCTAAGCACCCCGAAAAGTGGAGCACAGGGATCCCACAGTTGCGGCTCTCAGCCACTAGCCACCTCCAGCATCCCCTGCCCCAGAGCCTAAGCTGGAAGGTGGACAGGTGGCTCGTGGCGATCACCACCACCTCCTCCTGCTCTGTGGTCCATCCGTACAGCCCACCAGCCACAAGATTTTCAGTGAACCTCCATGTCAGCGGCAACCACACTCTTACAGTTATACCCTGCCTGGCTACCAGTACTATATGGTAATTCCTTCAAAGTATATTTCTGTAGAAAACACCAACGAAGTGTTGCGGTACAGGCCTATTATGCCCGTGGTATCCATGATGCCGACACCTGCCCGCTGCTTTGTGTGAGCCATGGCACGGGCACCCTGTCTGGCCTGCAACCATGCTCCCAACCCCCCTGACACGACGTGTGTCACCAGATCTCAAACCCGGTCTCAGGAGAGTGATTTTGCTCGTAACGCACCGTTTGCCAAAGCTGACACCTTTGTCAAGGGGAACAAGCACGAGCCAGGGAACCCGGGACAGTGTCTCTCAGCAGGCAGCAAGGGAGGGCAGAAGAGGCAGCGACTGAGCAACCCCCAGTGCCCAGCCCGACGCCCAGTCTCACATGATCTTGGAATATTAGATTTATCAGTACTAAAAATAAAACCATGTGATGCAGACTCATGCACTGGAGAATCTGCTGTTACGCAGTGAAACCATGATAGCTCAGATACTGTAACTATGAGCCAGTCACCTAGAGTTAATAGTTTTATTTGCATTTACAATCATTTACAATATTTTAACAGAAATCATGCTAGCTGCCTTCTTTTTTCTAAAATGCTGTCATTATTACTGCACAGGCATATGCACGATTTATTACCCATTGATTTCCTAAAACTCTCAAGTAGGGTGTTTTTTCCCCATACCATTTTACTGATTCCAGTCAGCACGTTTGTGTTATGCTTGCCATTTGAAGGCCAAATATCAACATTTTCCATTAACGTTTTGGAATTGCCTTACTTTCTGGAAATTAAGCAGAAACTAGTTTCTTTTTTTTTTTTGCTTATATAGCTTTCCTTTCTCAAGAGGATTTGATTCAAAGTTTCTCATACCTTTAAGATCTGCAGACAACATCATTAATTACTGTTTGGAGATTTTTGAATTATCCTAAAATATCATGTCACCTAAAAAAAGGCACAACTCAGAGAATAACTACACCAGCACTGAGCTGAACGTGCTTGTAAGACTGCAAGTACAATTCCTGAGGAGGTTACTATCAGGTAAAATGGCAGGATCAGCTGTCTAATGTCTGGCAAGTGACAGTGTCAAATTCACGTAGGGACAAACACAAGTTAATGCAACCAAAACCTTACAAAAGTGATGAACTGTTCATCACCACATACTCATAACGTATCACGTACTCACATGCACATCCATGAAAGCGATGCATGCTGGAACTGCACCAAGGAGATGTGCTTTTGTAGGCAAACAAAACAACATTTCCTTAGTTTAGGTTTGCCTATTTGACAGTTTAACTGAAGACATCAGGTAAAGACGACGGTTGCTTACGTCATGCCTCCCAGTCCCTGTAAGTGAAATGAACTCAAGAACACAAGTGCAGAAAGCACTCTTGCTTTAAGGGCATTTTAAAGAGATTAAGATCTTTTACTCGTATGTGTAATGCACGTATAACCAAAAAAAAAAAAAAGCAACTCAATACCTTCTACATGAATTTACAATCACCTCAGTTTCTGACCTTGTTACATTTTTGGAATCCTGTACCCGCATGGTTCTGTTTAGCGACAGACCTCGGTGAGTTGAAGAGGTGCTGGGAACCACCTTTAACATCCTCTGGCCTATTCTGTTCAGCCAGTGTTTGAAAACAGGCTGCTGCTCTGAATTCAGCCATCACCCACACAGAACGCTCTTTAGGATGTCACTGAGAATCAGAAATAATTTCCCACCTTTTACACAAATATTATATGAATTACACCATCAAAGTCCTACCTAACACTTTACGTTAGGAAGAAAGAACAACCAGCAAAAGAACAGAAAGATATCCCTAGTAGCTAGAGATTGCCTTAAAATCCCAAGTATAAGGTTTAATCAATATCCTCTTCAAAATTTGTCAGCATGGATGATGGCAGCTGTAATTATTTCTGATATCCACCAAAATAACCTTTTAAAAACCTTGTTAAATTGTTCAGCCTAACAACTTACTGCCATAGTGACTTCCGTAACTTAATCACAGGTCTGAACAAAATTACCTTTTATCAGTTTTGGAATCTGCAACCCTCCAATTCCTTTAAATATCCACCTACTTCAGTGCTTTAAGACAAGGAAAACAGAAACTAGCCCAATCTATTACCATTTACTGGTTTGTACAGTTCTAACACATCCCTCCTCTGACTCATCTGTTTTCTAAGGTAAAACAGTCACAATTTTCTTCAGCTACTCTCCACAACTGAGACTTCCCCAATCCTTTTTCAGCCTCATCTCGTGTTCCCAGAACTCCCACTGACTCTCGAATGCTATTTTGAGGTGAGATGAGGGCGTTCTTGATATATCGGCTTTTACTTTTGGTAACATTCTCCATGCTGTTCTTTATTACTTTTCCTATTCTTAATGGTATGTTTACAAAATTACTGCAATTTTTTCTTCTACTACAGTATTTTTCAAGTCTGCTGTATGCCAAGCGAGCTTGCCATTCTCAGGTCCAAGTCTTTCCGAAATGGAGGTTTCCACGGAGAGGTGTGGGACTGACAGCCTCAATAGCTCTCCATGCTCAGGGATCAGATACCATTTAGACACTTCCCAATTCTGCCTTTTGGCAGGGGCTAGTGGGGCAGGCGCAATCCCATACCAGTGCTGCTTCATGCCTGTAAGAATGGAACAGTTCCCACCAGTCTAAAGTGGGGGATTTATCAACATATTACTGCTAGAAGGTCTAACTGGTTAATGTGCTTCTTGCTTCTGTCTCTAATGCAGGTTTTGAGTTGTGCCAGCAAACTGACTCTCATCTTAGTAGCACAATGTTCCTTAACAACCATCTGCAAAGGACAATGAAACTTTCTAAAAGCTTTCATCAGTTAAATCAAACGATTTTCCATCTGCCAAAACAGCTTCCCGCTCTTCAGTTTGGCATGACACCATTTTCTTCTGTGCAATCTTGATGGCTGCAATCTATTGTGATGTGTAACTGTTACTTCAGCTAATTTACCAACTATCAGTATAAGCTTACTGAGCTCTAATTCTCCAGATGCTTCCTAGAGCCTTCTAACACATTTAGTTCCACATTCTTACTATGTTATTTCTAATAAAACTGTACATATTTTGTCTAACACCTCAGCCACCTCATACTTGAGCTCTCTCAACAAATCTGGATGTGAATCTGCAGTGAAGATTGGCACTAATAAATAATTTAACATCTCTGCAATATTCTGCTTTCCTGAATTGCTCCCTTTGTGCATGGCAATCCACCCAGCAGGTCCACCAGTTATCTCACCAACTTCCAGCTTCTCATTCACCGAAAACACTCTGTTATTTGTTCCTGTTCTTTCAGATGTGTGCTCCATTGCCAGCACTTTAGACTTTTGGCATCCATTTTTACCTGTTGTAGGACTACCTTACGGGCTTCCTTTCCCTTAAGACTCCTATAGCCAAGCAGCTTCTGAAGACAGCTGGTTTCTTCTCTCCAGGTAAAATGCATAAAAAGACCATCCAGTTACTGGATCCCGGCTGCACGATCTCAGGGCAGAGGCACTGCCCAGGATGTGCTGTGGACGGGAGAACGGCCAAGCCTCTCCCTTCCCTGCTTCTTTCGCCTGCCAGACTACAGGAAAAAAGTGCTCTTGGTGCATGGGCATGTGAAAGGGATCATCACTTTTTCTGTAACTTTCTCCCTGCTTGTTAGATCTCAAATCACACCAGAAGGTGACAAAGTAATCTCATTTTCAGTTTCACACAAAAAATTTCAAGTATTTTTCTGTGGTGACCAAGAGTACAATCAAAAATATTAACAATTCAAAAGAAAAAAGAAACCAAAGAACTTTAACATTTTTAAGTTAAATTCATAAATTCTGGGTCTGAGACATGACTTTCAAATGCTTGTGTAAACAAACACCATAGACCATAACAAACGCTACAGACCGTACCTAAGAAATGCAAGACAATTAGTGAGATGATCCCCTATGGACCCATAGTCCCTTACAAGATTCCTACAAGTCAGGGACTGTTTAATAGCAGATTCACAACAGATTCAGGCTGAATCATGGTTTCTGACTCTTTGGCCTACTCAATACGTGTATATAATGTCTATATGTATGACACTTCAAACACAAAATGTGTCCCCTCATGGCCTCCAGCAGCCACAGATGAAGAACAAGCAGAGTATGTTAAAAATATATGTCCAAAAAAAAAAAAAAAAAAAAAAGGAAAAAAAGGCAGGCCCACGCTGTTTGATCCTTTCATTATTGATAAGCATAATATGCCTTTACAGGCTGTGTTACCTAGGCTGAACAAGTATTTATTAGGCTACTTTGTAACGAGGCTCAAAATAAATGGCATTTGACTTGCTTTAACAACACAGGACACACTGCCTTCCCTTAAAACTAAGCAGACTTGACAGTTGCACTGTGCAATACTCCAGTTTTCTAAACAACAAGGCTGTGACTCTTCAAGTAATTCTTAGTGTAGCACTAAACAGAATGAACGTGTTTGGCCATAAGCGAAACAAGGTATGCATGAAACAGCATGAACTGATGCACGCTTGCAACAAAAAGCCAGGACTGTTGAGCAGTGCCAGCGCAGTGCTTGGGATCTACACAAACGCTCCCAGGCCAACTGAGCCAAGCGCTGTGCTTTGGAGGAGACTCACAAAGAGCTGCTGCTGTATGCATTTTCTTCAGTGGCCAAAGCTCCCATCTTAGGCTGCTTGCTCCCATGCCTGGTTACCATCTCACTGTTCCTTCATCTGCGTAAATGCAGTTGTGTGAGTGGCCACATGGTAAATCATATCAGAGAAATAATATCTTACAATGATTAAGTGTTGCTGAACTATGGTACAGTGAAATAAACCTCCTGAATAAGTTCTGCTACCCAAAGGCTGTCCATGAAACTGCACTCATGCCCCTTGGCTACCGCTGCAGTGACAGAAACAGGCTGGCAGCAGCACAGTAGAGCACGTTCATCTGATGGCGACGGCCTCTTATGCCCAACACAGCTCAACTCCTACATGAGTTTCACCTGGGCTGTTAAACTCCGGAGCTGAAGAAAGGCTACAGTCCTGCAGAGCTCCAAAACCTGGGTGCCTTCTAGGGGAGTTTTCGGCATGCCTTGCCCCCAGCCAAGAGGAAGCCTGCTGCCGATGTGGCATGGGCCACCAAGCACAGGGGAACACAAAACCCGAGATGCCTGCCAGTTTGCCTTTATAGCCCAGTAACCTTGACCTCATCTAAACACAGAGACCATCTCTGGCCATTAAAGCCTATTCAAAACAGCAGGAAGACATTTCTGAGTTAAAAAGAGTATGATCGGCTCTTCTCATCACGAGGCTGACACATGCCTCAAGACTCTGTGCTTTGCTTCCTAACTATAATTTGAGAAAATATTCAGATCATGAGTGAGACTGCTGAATTTTGGGGGATTTTAGCACTTCTATTTTGGGTGTGAAATTACTGGCATCTTGCCCCAAACTGGCATCGCAGTCAAAATCAGAACTCGTTATTGAAATGTTTATTTTTCTTTTTCCCACAGTACTCTTTCCATCTCCCACACTCACTATAAATAATGTACAACTCTCATGTGAAGCGAATTAAAAAAGGTTGAAGGCCAGAAATACATAATTCACAACCAGGTCCTAAAAAAGCACTTTCTTTTCGGACAGCTAAGTGTTCCAGGCTACCTTACCCACCCACTCAGCTTGTACCCAAATCTAGAGGACATGATAATTCATCCACATTAAAGAGATTTTCTTCCAAATTGGTTTTCTGTGAGCTAAATCCACGCTGCTCTAAGACTCAAGCTGTGCACGCTCTCACTATTCAACAAGGCTCTTGTCTGAGACTCATCTCTGCTTATACAGCCCAAGCACTTGAAGTTTACAGAACACTTCTGACCATTTCTAGTGAATGTCAGAGCCCAGAATCTGACTCTCTGAATGTGTGATGTAAGTAATTCTCATTTTTTCCACTGGGAGTTATCACTACCCAGCAAAATGTGAACAGAGCTCCAGAAATAAGGGTAAAATTGATAAAAAAATGTATTTTTAGTCTTAAAGCACTGCTATTTCATGTATAGTTACTACACTAAGGGGACAGCAAAGCTATTCCTAAAAGAAAGGAAGACTAAAAGGCTTCCATAGATCACAGACTAAGGTTACTTTACTAACCTTCTCGCTTTTTTCCTCATCTTGCTAAAACAAATCCATAGCATTTAAATCATCTTTTCTAATTACGCTCTCTATTCCTAAAGCATACAGTATTTAGACTTTGGTGTTCACTTCGTATCACACAATTTGTATATCCATAATTTACAGCACTGTATTCTGTTCACCAGTCAAGGTATCTCATGACTGGTAATGACAGATACACGGGCAACACAGTGCTCCTGCGACAGTGCACGAGAGTGTCACTGGAATTATTTATTCTAGGACCAAAGTTCTCAACTTGGGAGTTGTGAACAGCATTCAGGAATTACAACTGCCCTCTCTTTTCTCAAAGTAGATGAGAGGAGGTGATCCAAAGAAAGTGTTTTTCTAATGAGAGGTCAGTGCACAAAGACAACCGTTGTACAGTACCAGGCTGAACAATCTGGAGTGGCTTAGGGACTATTTTCAACCTGCAATGTGTGGAGACAAGTATTATGAAAATAGATAAATATCACAAAAGCAACCACATCAACTTACCGGGGAAATTTTGAAGACTCTTAAGCATAACTGCAGGCACATCACAAGAAACATGGTCAGCCACAGAGCCAGGCTTTTAAGGAAGAACTGCGTCATATGGCACACAGACAACAGCTCTCTCAAAGTAATGCAACACTACACAGAAGGGCAACATAAAATGTGATTTACTTACTATGTTTCAAATATAATGTTTTGTGGAAATTTCATTTCCCTGAAAAAAATGCCGCATCCGTACCTTTTAACCCAGATCTGAGACAAAGGAATGTCAAACTACTTTTATCCAACTCTTGGCTTGTGTTACCTTACAAGGAAACATTACAGAAGAGGAGCTAGGACAGAAACAAGCAAAGAAAGAGGTTGAAAGGAATACTGCAGTTGAGAAAGATACCAGCTTCTAAAGTTCACAAGCATATGGCTCTTCAAAACCAGCTTAATTGGGCTTGTTCCCCAAAAGAACATCTAAGTGCTTTAATCTGCTCTTGTATGGACTTCCTAGCAGAGTCTGGAGGTTTGGTTGAGGACCAGATTTGCAATAGCTTCTGGGAGCAAAGGAGCTGCATGGATGGCGGGCTGCAGAGCCAGCCTACAGCCTGCTGGCTTCCAGCCCGGCTCACTCTCACACTAAACCTCAAGAACAACAATAAAAAACAGCAGGAAAGAAGGAAAGATCTTATTCTAATGGGAGAGGTGGTGTTACAGCAAGAGCTTGAAAGAATTAACTCTGCACTCCCGTCAGCCAGCTCCCTAACTACTTCCACGGACTCCTCTGGATGAGGCAATGCACCAATTTCTACTTCAAAAACTAGTAGTAAATGAGATGCTGTCTTGATCTCTGTGCCCCATGTGACACCATCTTCTCCTCTAACAATAAGACATAACAAAAACTTTCTGACCTGAGCATGTTCCTCAATGACAACTTTGGCAAAATGACAAGGGTTGGAGATACTCATAACAATTGTAACTAAATACAACACACAAACCACCAAGATCCAATTGCTTCTGAATGCTAGATATCTATGACATTGAAACACATTCTCATTTGAATTCAAGTCCAAATTCATAGATAAACACTGTAAACCACCATCTGAGCTATTGCCGGCAGAGCACTGAGGCACACTTTCTGCTCAAAGAGGGCTGCAAATAGTAAGCACAGCAAGAATAAACATGAAATTAAAACGCTACCCTGTTTAAATGCAGGGCAGCTGTGTAAAGTTCTTAAAACATTCATGTAGCCATGTATGAAAAGAAATGTGTTATTCTGCAGCTTCTCCCTTCCTAGCCCCGTCTCTCGCCCTGCCACGTTCCCGTGATGCTGCTCGATACTGCAGCCCACAAGATCACAACACAGTGACATTATCACACCAGCTACAAAACGAGTACTCAGCACAGGGGTCCAAGTCACTCACAATTACTTAATGAAGCCAGATTCTTCAAAATGATTCCACATAAACTGAGAGTCGTTAGGGAGGCCTGTATGTCTTTGAAATGACTCTCTACAAAGTTTGAGTCAGTCCGGCTGCAGACACAAATGCATCCAGTGCTGCCTGAGCAGTGGGTCTAGATAACAGAAAGCTGTCCCTGTTACACCATAGCTATCACCCCTAGGCGTTCCTTCCTTTCTTCTCAGTCACACAATGATCCAAAGAGAAAAAAGAAACAGTCACCAGTCAGATAGAAAGAAACGGACATTAATAACATGATCAGCATCTCTCAGCTCTTGCATGAACTGCAGCTTTCAGAGAGCGTAACAGCCTCTGCAGAGGGTGGTTAGAAATCATTATCCCCAGATTACTGATGGGGAAAATAAAGCACACTAAGGTCAATTAACTAGTCCAAAATTGTACAGCCTGTGAGTGGCCAACTTGGAATTAAACCCTGTGCACCTGGAGTCCCAAACCACTAGTATCTCCAACGGGGTGGCAGGTTCCTACATTAACTATACAGGAAGAATAAGGAGGATCTGACAGCGCTGAAGAGTAACAGAGGGCAAAGGCTGACCTTTAAACAGTACCAAGTCGTTATGGAGGATAAAGTGATGGTAATTCTGCTTTGATACTTTCAGGTTCTTTTATATCACACTGGTTCAAAAGAACTACGTAAATTCTCCCATTTTGATTACCCTGAACACCTCATTTTCCTACCTTTATGGCAATAGCATGCTGATCTCCCATATCTCTGGCACAGGAACTAACAGAACAACCCGTAACATCTAGCAGCCTGCTGTCCCCCTAGACTCCCACTGATGCACAGTGCTGGGGGATTTCACTGGTGGGCTTTACAGATATTTGCTGACAATAGAGATTCATGAATGCAGGGTTTATCACAGGCCATGGTATATAATGCTGTGATCTCCTGCCTTTTCACGCCACGCTTAAGCTTCCTTAGCCGCCTCCTACCCAAACTGTCCTTGGGCCCCATCCTATTTCTTCCCCACCACCAGATCCTTGTCCAACCTCAATAACGTCTCCTTCCTCTGCTTCCTCAGGTCCTTGCTAAGAAACACCCCTCCACCATTTCCTCAATACTCCCCTTGCCAGTTCCCACTCTCTGCCTCCCCAGTGGGCTTTCATTTTGGACCCCCCTCAAGCTATGCCTTGCCTCACCCTCCAATCTCCTCCAGACAAACTCAGTTCTCTTCTCTCACCACAGCTCTTCCTCACAAACTTCGCTCTCCCCTCCCACCCATGCCTGCCTTCATTTTTGTTCACATGGCTTCCATCTTGCCTGTGCTCCCTGTTTTCTCTGTTCCCGCCCTCAGCTCAGTTGTCTCAATGGAAAAATAGCTAAACCAGGAACAGCCCAACCTCATCCCCGTTAGCATCAGGCACCGTTGCACCAAGCCACTTCGTGGGATGGAAGCATGTGCAATTTGACCAACACGAGGAAAGATGTGAAGCTCTTCGGTAAGGAAGAAATCTTCAAAGATCTAACCGCTAAAATTTAAACTGCCTCTTCCAGATTTCAAGGCGTTATAAATTGGTCTAAAAGCAGACCTGGGGAATATGGAGATAGAAATCCCTGGCCCACAAAACAAAGATAACAAAGTATTCAAAGAAAAATTAAGTATCATCTTGAGCTAGACAAACAACTTACAAAAATTTCAGCCCCAGCAGTTCCAGCTGACAAACTTGTAGGCACTGTAAAACACAGCTTCCTAACGAGAGGTGTCAAGACAACCTCAGTACTAGGCAGGGTTTTTACCAAAGATAGTAACTACCTTGCTGCTTTACCTAGCACACTAAGACATAATTTCCCTTCCAGCAAAATCTATGCTGTTAACATTACCTGTACTTACTCCAAGGAGCAGTAGAGGACATGCCTGCTGCACCCTCTCCTCTCTGTGACTCACATGCCACCTCATGTATGCTCTGCTCCTGAAATACATCCTCTGCACAGAAAGTTCACAACATGGATCTACCATGCCATATGCAACTGTACCAAAACAGATCTCTCTTTATTATATGAAGTTTCTATAGCAGAATCAGCCTCTAGATTACATACTATTATTGTACAACTTCTTTGTCTGTAGACCCATTCATTTTAAAACTGTCTAACAGTAAAACCTTCTGAAATTAAAACTACTTAGCTTTGCCTTCCAGTTAACAACCAGATCTTGAGAAGAAGAGGAGAAAGAAGAGGCAAGGACCCCTTTTTGCTGGCACAAGTTTGGTGGAGAGGCTATATATAAATAAAATCAGTATTTATATTTATATTTATATATATATATATATATATATATACACACACACACTAATGATCCCTGTGCAGGTTAAGTATTTGATGCAGTTTTATCAACTACTGTGTATAAGTTCTTTTTCTAGACTGTGTTCCTGCTAAGCGCTAAGAAATCAGAGGATTTTAACTCTGCTCACATTCTTCCCCAGCAGTTCCTCTCTAGTAAGCAGCCAATGTAAGAATACAGTATACCAAAACAATTCAAGAAAATTTTGTTCCCAAGTGATAACTCAGTAACTACACACATGACAAAAACTACTTTGCGAGCAGCCCTAGCTTTCACTTATGGATTGTCACATACATCTAAGTACCTGGTCCATTTGCTCTACGTGCTTTATTTTCAGACAACAGCATTTCAGCTGATGACAACCATATGAAACAGAGAGAAAATCTTTAGTAAACAGGGTTTCTGTGATTATCTACACTAAATCCATAGCATGACCTGTGTGTGCAAAGCTCACTTGGCCAATTATTTCAAGCAATTTAAAAACAGTGAAATCACAGATTTTCAGTAGGATGTATGGTTTAATTATAATTTCTATTAGTCCAGCTGAAATCTCCAATCAGCAAGTGCAGCTTCAGTAACAGAAGCATATCAGAGATGTCTCCTCAGTGGAGGCACACTGTCATATTCCAGCTGTAAATCAGCTAAAAATATACAAGCTCAAAAAAAAAAAAAAAAATTGCTTGGATTTGTACACACATATGCAAAGATGTTTGCTTTCACTTCAATTAAACTTTTTCTCACCATGAATAATCCATTTAACTCATCAACATCTGAATTACCTAAGGAACACTTAATTCAATGTAAATTTAAATATAAAAAGAGAGCAAAAAGTAATTAAAGGAGAACATTATCAAGCCGTTGATTCATTCTTTGCCTTTTGCTAGCATAAGTATTAAGTAACTTCCAGCATTCACTGGTTGTAGAACAAAAAGAAAAGCTATGCCAAATAATGTCAAGAGTTCTCTATTTACCAGTTCAGTGCAAGTGAATTACTTCTAAAACATTATTTCAGAAAGGTTTTTCTGCTGTTGAATTATAGGCTGTTTTTTGCTCGCAGAAAGAAAAAGCATGTACAAAGGCACACCAATGAAGGTAGCAGAGGGGCTTGGGATTAGCACCACGTAAATAAAAACAATGTTATATTCTTTCTTTCCAAAACTAAGCAAACAAGCATATGGGTGTTTTTTCACTGGGCTATTTATTGAAGCATTGGCAGTCATTCATTCAACAGAGTGCCTAAAAAATAAACAAACTAATCCAGCAATCATTCAAGTGAGGAGATGTTTTTTCAAAACACAAAATACTGCCCTGTTTAATAAGACAGCATACTGGACTTACTATAGGACAGCCCCCAATCAAGTTCACAGAGGGGAAAAATTGCTGACCTTTATGAAGGGAGTCCTGCCTGACTTCCAGCATTACTGTTAGAAACACACAATACTTCCCGAGGGAACAGCAAGAACAGCAGCTGCTTTCCTCCACTGACACCCACTCCCTCACCACAGCGGTTTTGAGCAAAAGGGCAAAGACCAATTTGGCAAAGGTACATAACTAAGAGGTGTGCATGTATCTTCTTTCAAGCTACCACCAAATGACAAGATGGGGAGCACATCAAAACAAAACTACGTAATACAGTCATCCAAACATCTAAGAAACATCAGGAGATGGGACTTTTCTAAAAGTTTGCTACAAATAGCAAATAGGTGTTAAAAATAAATCTGGTATTATGAATTTAGCATTTCAGTCAGAATGGTTACTACAAACACTTCTCTATTCTATTTTAAAATTCTATTTTAGAATCTCACCGTCTTAAATATAAAGACCTGTCCAAATTGCAATTTCACTGAATGGTCCCATCAAAGGCTAATCTTACCCCAAAGGACTACAGATCAATGCATAACGCTTCACTCTTCCATAGTGTATTTATAGCTCAGGGTGGCAATACACTTCACAGTCTTCCCCCCACAATTATTACAATAGTTCCTTGTAAAGAAGGAATTATAATTAGCTCCACTTTACAAAAGTTAAGGCAACAGCAAATCAAAATACTTGTACAAGATACAAGAATTATTCCCTTTAAAGCGCAAAGGGCAAACCTACTGAATTCAATCATGTAGCTATGCAAGGACACCAGATTTTTCAGGTAATGTCTCCTGTAAGGCCGTTGGAAACCAACTGTGGAGTTCTAACAGTCTTCAGCTCACAAGATAAAACCTGGTACCCTCAGTTACAAAAGCCTGGTACCACCTGCTGCACTGGCCATATGTTAATACAGTCAGAAATGACTCATCATTATATCAGAAAAGCTTCAACATCACAGACAGAAACTATGGGATCACAGCTTTTCATTGCCATCACATGAGAACCAATGGGCTCAGATATATAACCTGCGGGAAAATCAGCAGGGAAAAAAAGGGTAAACTGTTTCTCTGAAGGAAAAAAACGAGTTGTGGACAGTCATCCCAACCCCTTTTTCACCCTGAAGTGGCCTACAGAGAGTCACATCTCAATTCTCGATTCATTCACTAGTCAGTAAGGCATACATTAATCTTGGTTTATATGTCTGTATGAAGCTGCTGAACTGCACACTCGCAAGGTCCAAAGCATGAAAAGATTTTGTGTTTCCTTAGCAGGTGAGAAGCACAGTTTTCCTCTTCAATAAATTAACATTTTAGTAACAGTTTAATCAAATACAGGTAATCATCTACCAAAATGACAGCCTACTGCCTTACAAGAAATCTGGCCAAAGGGATCCTGGTATTTCCAAAAATTAAGACTATCAGAAGACATCTAAAACTGATCAGTAATTCCTACATAAATGTAAGAATCCCTACGTGAGGAATGAGGGAGAAGGAAAAGAAGATTCAACTGCAAATGAAAGCCAAGCAAACAGCAGAAAATGGTTGGGGAGTAACAGCTTCTATTTTCCCTTAACTGTCTTCCACTGCTACAATCAAACACCAAACACCAGAGAATTCCTTGTGAAATGGATCCTCAGCCACAGGGACGTCAACTTCTAATAACCTGTGAGCTACTCCATACAGGCTAGGAGGAATATCCTGATTTAACCTAACAGGCAGATAATTGTGTGGGCTTCTTTCTTTTACATCGCTCACGTTTTTTGAGCTATACTGTATAGTGTGAATTTTATAAATAAAAACACTTTTGCTTTTACCTTAACCTGACAGAAGAAGAATTTCAAGGCAAGTTAAAGAAACACCTGGGAAGGGAGGTAGTAGACAGCATCTCAAAATGTTTTCCAGGGTATTCCAGGAAGGTGGTTCATAGCATGAGCCAGTGCAAACCTCCTCACTGGCAACCATGATTAGGGAAGTCCCATGGCATTCAAAATACTTGGGAAAGCACCTGCATTTCCAAAGAGTGTAACAGGCAACACATTCTTGTATTAACAGTAACACCATGTAAATTCAGAGAGTGAGTCATTACTCAGTCCATTACTTACAGATCAAACAGATTGGTCTGGATTTATGATAAGAGTTCTTGCTCCAGCTATGAAGTATAACCCTGACATTACAATATAAATTTATATTAATTTAAAATTTGAGTTTCTACAGCATGTGTACTTTCCTTACCTTTGTTCATCTACTTAACGTCCACGACACTTCATCTCTTTCATCACTGTATGCCTCTCCCACTTCTCAACTCCTGCCTCTCCTCCCTGTGTATTTTGTTTCTTGCAATGATTTCAGTGGTTTACTTGCTTTTTGGAACCATATGATTAACTAGAAATAACTTATTTTTATTATACGTGCCTATTCGAAAGCTCCAAAACAACAACCACACTCAGAGCTGACAAATGGACCAGGTGGATGGCAGACCCTCTGCCAGGCTCCGGCCAAACGACTGGTGAGGCACGAACCATGCACCAAGATGCGGGCACAGGGGTCTCTGCTGAGCACAGCCCAGGAGCACAACTTCAGAACCATAAAGCTTTCACAGAAGATTGAAAGAAAAATAAAAACTGCAGCCTTTTTATTTTCACCCTCAGGCTCCAGCCCCATCCCTATAGGCTGCTGGTGGGTGTACTTTTCTGTACCTTCTACATATGTTACACCGTGTACTATTCACACTGATATCTGACTTTCTGGGTTGGTAAGTGAAGAACAGCAATGTATGAGGGAGAACTAAAGCTCTAACAGAGGAGGAAAGGGATGAACAAAGTGAACTTACATCTAGCTATATGGCAGGCTTTGCTCTCTGCAGTTAGTCTCCTTCAGTTTTTAAATGAAATCCTGAACATAAGATCCTGGAAATACTACTTGTTATACCATCGGAAAAGAAAGTAGGGTTTGAGGGCTGAGGACAAGTGGAAAAACAGTGTCCTGTGGTTGAAAGAAGCACTCTACCACTCTCCATTCTTCACTCCCCATTCTTATTTTTGTTTCTTTCTTGAAACCAAGGCCACTTCTGCCTTTACTCATGAAGGTTAGGAAGTCTGTATTCAATCCTAAGTTAGTGCAAATCTAACAAATTTAAAAGGTAAATCTTATTAGCATTAAAGGCAAATAAAATCTCTGCATCTCAAAAAAAATTCCTTTCTGTAAATTCTGATGTGATGTCACTAAACAAGTTATCACCCATGACAACTAATAAAGATCAGTTTGCTACATAACTCCTTTCTCCCAGCAACTGGTGAAACACTCCATAGGGTCAATGAAAAGCTACCTTCAGCATCCAGATTTGGCGAATTCAAGCACCTTTAAAAAACTGTAATTTTTGTAGCATTTGAAAAGGGCAAATTCCAAATCATAACCACCACTTTAATAATAAAGATGCTGAAGTTTAGTCATTTTGGTCATTGCAGAGGGGTTGGACTAGATGACCTTTAAAGGTCCCTTCCAACCCAAATCATTCCATGATTCTATGATTCTTTGACAGGCTCATTACAATTGGGTGCACATTCACAGAAGGTACTCTCCCAAGTTTGGCTGCAAGTCTGAATTAACTGCCTTGATCAGCTGGCCCTGTAGGAGTAACATCATGTAACTGGCCAAGTACTAAAGATCAGAGAGAGATGAAAAGAGTAAAGGAACAGGTGGAAAGCCACTGGTGACCTTGAGAGAATGCATAATGAAATGCACACAGGGAAAAAGCCTTCCTGTATGGGAAATTAGCTTAAAGGCGTACAGGCAGGTGTAAAGTGGAAAAGTGACAGACAATAAACACACAAGATAGAATATAACATTTACAGAACTGTGAAATTACTTCATTTGAGAGGGGGTTGTTTATTATTATTATTAAACCATGCAGCCATATTAGGGAAGTAATTGAACTCTAGAGAATTTATATATTTATACACACACACACACATATATACATATATATGTGTATATATATGAAAACCAATTCAAAGGATAAACTTATCCAGCAGACAATTCAATTGGTTTACCAGTATTTCAGCTCCAAGAGACAAATTTAGACCCCTCCACCTCAAGATAAAAGTTAATGAGGTGAATAGATGATGACTTTTCACATACTAATTACATAGGTTTGAATTCCATACATCATCTGATTCAGTGTCAAGAAACACTGATGCACCTGATGCACCTCTTCCAGCTAATGATCTAGGGGCAATCTTAATCCTGAAAGTCTTTCCATGGCAAAGCACTGCATATACGCATTAAGCACAGCATATCCACATCAGTATTGATGTAAACATGTCTAATCTTACACACATGGGCATTATGCAGACATTGACAGGTAAAGTATACTTTTTAGAGCTTTGTCCATGAGGAATCATGGCCAGAAGGTCTTTGTGCTCCTTCCAGCACATCACATGCTGAAGCTAGCTGCAGAGCTTGACACAAGCCTCAGGTTTATCCTCTCAATTCACTAACTGCAATGGAATTTCAATATATTTAGATATATATAAAATTTTCCTTTCATCTCAATTAAATATAACATCCCGTCACATGCTTCTGCTCAGGAAGGAACACCGGGAAACCTGATAAATACTACATGTTTGTTACTCCAGTTTCCCAGTTCTGACTTCAATGCCACAGGGCATGTACCTATTTTTTTTTACTATTTGTACAGTCTTCAAGGAAGAAGTGAATCACCTCTACATTAACAGGGCGCAATGAATTCTTTCCATTTCAGAGGGGATTTCTCTATATGATATTGAAAAGGTAACCAGTTGGGGAATACCGCACCATTTGTTACCCTTTTTATCCTATTTAGAGGTTCTCAAAAAACTGCTCTTTCTAACTGAAGTCCTGGCCACAAGGCCATTTGATTTCATTGGGAACAAATGGAATGCTATATATAAACCGCATCATCTGTTCTTCTAAAGAGGTCTGCCCGTGGCTGCCCTGGAAGCGGACATAGTGAATGCCATCAGCAAAAGAGATTAAAGTATCCCACATGACAGACTGAGAAGCAGGGCTTTGGTAAGGATGACAAGATCATTGCACAGGCCTGCTACAGCCTTATCACTCTTTCAAAAGCTTTATGTAAAGGGTTTACAGCATAAAAAAATATAACTGCACACTTGTTAAATAAATGACACCTCTTCATATGCAAACAGTATAAATGCCTACAATTCTATGTAGTATTACAGTAATCAAAATGAAAACATACTCCTGGTCATTAGTAATAAAATTGCCCAAAGCACACAGCGATACATGGTTGTACCTGGGTCCCAAAGGTAGCCCCTTCCACTAACATTAGGAAAATAAAAGGGCATGCAATAAAATAGCAGAACTGACAATGTCCATCTGGTTTCTGTGACTGAACAGTAGGTTTAGTATCTGTAAGGAATACCAAAAGGCACCGTTACATGAAAAATAAACATTGCTAATGACTCTAGCTCAGTACTGCACTTAGACCCAAACATAAACTGTGTTTACTGTTGTGAAACCAAAGTATGCCTTTAAATGCTTCCATGGAGCACAGACCATAAAATTCAGTTCTTCACCTTGCTTCCTGTCCCATATTCCATATTTTATACTATCTGGACTCAAGAGAAGTTGTGGAGACACAATTCTTGGAGATGCTCGAAACCTGACTGGATGCAGTCCTGGTCTGATCCAGCTGACACTGCTTTGGGCACAAGAGCTGGACTAGACAATCTCCAGAAGTTCCTTTAATGCTTGATTATTCTGTGATTCTGCACAGTTACAGATTTGGGTAAACTCAGGGGAATGAGGCTTTAATCTATTCAAATACTAGTGTTAGAGTGGAGAGTTTTTCTTTTCAGAAATATAAACAGACACAAAGAAAACCACAATGTCCACTCTGCCCCATTATAAGCATATACATAATTACAAATTTCATGTTCATGCACACAGATATGAAGTGGTTTGATTTTTGTACAGTTAGAATTATTTGGTGGGGTTTTTTTTCATTGTTAAAATATCTCACGCATTTTTATATCAGAACTGTCAGGCCTTCTATACCACTATAAAAGATACACTTATATATGAGCACCAGACACTGAAAAGATCTGAAAAGGGAAGTTTTTTCTTTTCAGTGCATAAAACTCTTCATTATTTATTTCTGATAAGCTGCAGTCAAATTCAAGCTAGACAGTATTCCAAAGAAAATCCTTCTTTGTTAACGTTTCAGGCAATTTCTACTTTTCATGAAAGTTTGAAAGCGTGCCAATTACACGGTTCTCTAATGCCATCAATAAGTAAAGGGAGGACACAAATGAGATTACGTACCTCTAAAAACATTCTTAAAACATGCTGGAAGGAGAGGAGTGTTAAACATCTTTTACAATGGACTACTTCAGAATACATGCATGAAAAAACAGTGATGTCCTGCTCTCTTCTCTTCTACATTGTCTTCAAAAGTAAGGTCCAGCTCAGGTCGATAGCTTGCTCAGAAAAAGCCTAGTTACAGAACAGCCTTTAACATGGCTGTGGTACCAAACCCCCTAATGTAGATGCATCTGTAGAAGCATATAATATCTTTTAACCAAACACTTTGTGAGACCATGACGAAACTCACTTCAGACACATACAACATTAAGGTGTTAACATGACCCAAAGGGCATCACAGCACTTTTTCTCCTTTTTCTTCCAGTTCCTGATGTGTAAGACCAGGAAGCCGAAGAGGCAGAAGGGCCATTTCTGACCTCATGCTGCCCTAACCTCTCCTCCTCTCATCATGTACATGTCAGTAACACAACACCAGTGCATCAACCACTGCATACCCATCGCATGTATTATTCAGGGGGTGTTGTCAGCTCTGTGCATGCCAATGTCAAGCCTGTAACTTCAGTGGCTGTGCATGGTCCACATTAAACATATTCCTACAGCAATGTCCTAATAAAGTCATACTCTACGTTCCAAATTTAGTATTATAAAACCAAAACAATGACATTTTTAACAATACCGTTCCTAGTTAGACCCTTGGTTTCCAGGATCCATTATGTCCCCTTATATCTGAATGACACTGCTGAGCCAATCTAACTATAGGCTACTCCTGAAAGGAACCGTTCCTGCTCAGCCTTTGCTCCTAGCACTCACATAACCCTTACTTCAGGGGCTAAGGTAGCAGGGAACTATGAAAAATAAAAAAAAGAGAGAGAAAGCAACTGGGGAAGGAGATGAGCCTTCTTTTTTGGCAGTAACCAGTTACTATATTGGTATCACTGTATTATAGACCACATCTTGTCTTACAGTCATGATGTCATCACGACTCCTGCCTCCATCTCTTTCTTCAATCGGGCCTTGGAATTACATGGTTGAGAATATAAATACTAAATTATTATAGAACTACGTATCTACCTCTTAAAATGAATTTCCCTGAAAGCATTTTCTTACCAATTAATTAAGCCTGGATGTATGTTTTATTTTGTCACACTTTGTCCTAAGCTTTTTATTTCAGTATCCACATACACTAGCAAAGATCCACCACAGGCTAAATTCAGGCAAGAAAATCCGTAGGAGATGTAACGGTTTTGATAATTATGGGCTAAACTACAGTTGATCTATCAAGCTCCTAACAACAGATAATCCACGCCTGAGCTCATTAATACAATAATTGAAAGATGCCCCAAGGCCCAGGGTATAGAAGATCTGACTGGATGTTTACAACACTCCTTCCTAACCTCAAATGCCTGTGCACCTCTAGCCATGACACAGCCTGAGAGTATACACAACCTCAAATTTACAGTTCCTGCCTCATGACTTCACGGCCATAGAAAGGGACGAGGGAAGCTTTCTTGACCAGAGAACTGCCACTGCTTACGTTCCCAGCCCACCAGTGCAACTACCTTTGCCACTGGCAAGCCTGTACCACCAGCTGCCCTGCCGAGTAGGTTTCCCCGGCCATGCTGCTGCCTAGAGGTAGCTGCCAGGGGAACATAAGGTACCAGCTGAAAGGCACTGCTTCTGCTGCCACCCTGCCTGTCAGGCTTCCCAGAAGAGAAAAGGGAAAAAACCCCACAACAATAAAAAAACCCCTCAGGCTTTGGTCATTAAGGCTATGCTAAAACAACTATCTTGCTCACTTGGGTGAAATCACTGATGGGTATGTGGAAAGAGCCAGAAATGGAGAATGTAGCACCAATTCTTCATTTTCAAAACCTTTAAGCAGCTGCTAACTTACCCAGTCAACTCCTCTATTACATTTGGTTTGTACTGCAACTAAGCTGGTAATTTTTATTATTCATAACATCCTTGTCACATCCATCCTCTAGCTAGCTCTGGGCTCCTCATTCCCCCATACGATTACTTAGTAACAGTACTACTTCTGCAGCTGCTTTGGCGACATTTTGCAAAAACATCTATGCCCGTGGTCTGCCAACATTTCCTGCGCTGCCCTTAGATAAGCCTAGCTCCTCTCTTTTGGTTTCCATCAGCCACGTCCCAACAGTTTCAGCACTTTTCATTACAAGCTATCCCTTCCTTGCTATCACATCACAGAGTGGCTGAGTTGGGAAGGGACCTCTGGAGACCACATAGTCCAGCCCCCTGCTCAGAGCAGGGTCAGCTGAAGCCAGGCGCTTGGGGCTACGTCCAGCTGGGTTTTCAGTATCTACAAGGACGGAGACTCCACAGGCTCTCTGGGCAACATCTTCCAGCGTTTGACCCCCCACGTCACAATGGAGACACAAAATGGTGCTGCAGTATCCAGAGGGATAACTTTGTAGTGCAGAGGAACAGTATGCACTGATGGCAGAGTTATTAAACAGCAGTAGGTGGATATGTTTGTTAAAAATGTTATTCCAAGCCTTGATGGGCTCCAAATACTCTGCATGCACTGTGTTGCTTTTTATGTGCCACGAATTTCATCCTGCAAATAGTTCTGCATGTTTTAGCTTTAAGCCTCTTAAATTTCACTGAAATAAAAGCTATACATAAAGTGTTTCCAGGAGGTAATTATCTTCCTGTTCATCTTTTTCTTGTCAGCATCATTCCTAAATTATTTTTCAAAAATCTTTACGTACTTCAGAAAAGCATAATACAGAAAAATGTTGAAGTATATACAGCCTTTTTACCCGAACCATGGCTTTTTGTTAATCTTCTGAACAGTAGATACTGACTAGTTCCTATTTTCAGTTCTAAATTTGGAAGGCAGGAAAGAATATAAATATATTTGTTTTTACCTTTGCTGCTGCTCATCATTATGCTGAGGCATATTGCTGTTTGCCAGGAGGTATAAGAAAAGATGAAATTAAGTGGGAGATACATTACACAAATGGAAGAGATAACAGACTGTGAAGTGCACTAGCCAGAAAACTATATATATATTCTTCCACAGGGACTTTTTTTTCAGATGACCTTTCTCAATTTTATATTGAGTGCTACAGATCAATGATGACTTTTAAAGTAAAGAGATCAGCATAACGTGGGGGCTATGCAAAAAGCATAACATCTAGAGATTGACTATTGCATCTACTGCATGGGAAGTTATAAAAAATTCTACTGATTAAACAGATTAAGCATAGTTAAAAGCAAAAATATCAACTACAACTAATGTATAAATGTACAAATTATTAGAAAATGCCAGCCTCTTAAAAGTTCTTACCTTATCCTTTGTCTAATTACATATTTTTAGTATTCTGAGCTGTAAGACAATATATTGTCCAATGCACCCAGAAAATATTGCAAATAATCTCTCACTCAAAATGTCATTTCAGAATATCAAATTCAACTTATAAAAGTTACATAAATTCAGGAAAGAAAACCCAAATGGATGGATTCTGTGGAACGGCAGGACTGAGCGTGCATGCCACCGTCTCCTGGCTGCTCCGTGCACCAGCACTAAGGCATTCCTGCCCAAGGTGGCACAGAGCACCTGGAGGCATGCTGCTGCACCCATCAGCGTTGCTCTAGACCCGCAAATGTTATCAAATTCTCTCTCTCTTATCCCCTACCACTCAAAACGTGTTCCCTTGAAAGCAAAGGACCCAAAGAAAAAAAACTTTGACATGGTAGTATCTCTATAAACAGATAGCCATTAACACATATGAAGAAGAAAATATGAGGAAGGCTAATAGCCTTAATTCTAACATAAATTCTCAATTTCTTGATTTCTTATCCTTGCTTTCTTTCCAAATGAGCAGCTTTGTTTTCCTTCATTTTTGTTTCCTTATTTTTTCTTGCTACGGAAAAGATACAGAGCTGCTCTTTCATGACATGATGGGTAATCATGACAGCAGAGAATCCATGGGAAACAAGAAACCCTGAGTCCATATAATTCTAAGTAGAGACAGAATGCAATGTAAAGCCCACACAGCCAGGTGTGTAGACTTAATTAGACATATTTCCATGCCACCAAATTTCAAAATTATGAACTACACAGCAGACTGAAAAGTGTGGCACTGGAACTCAGTTGACAGAGCCTACACTTCAGGTAAATGACTACAGCAGTAAAGCTTCCACAAGATTCAAACACACAAATAACTGTTTGCAGGTTTGGCTGAAATCTTAGCCTTTAAGTCTGAATTTTGTTTATTTATTTTGGTTTTGTTTGTTTTTGGCTGCTTTTTCTTCTCAATTTTCTGCAGAAAAAAAACCCCACAACCTGTATCCAAGTCAGGAAAAATAAAAATATCCTCCCACAAAAATACTTCCATTCATTTGGGTAATGTTTATTCACAGGTAATCAGCAATGTTTAGTAGCAAAAATGCAGGCATTTACCACTTTATTTTCCAGGCACTGAAATTTTCTAGCAAATGAAAGTCTTTATATGATTAAATCATACAGGACCACTAGCCTCAGTAATGGCAGATGCAGCACTTCACTCTCCCAAGGCAGTCAGCTTGGCTTTTTCAAATGTAGATTTTTTCAAATAATCCCCAGCATGTACATCATGATTTAGCCACACAGCACTAACCCATGTGTATCTGTCTGGATCAATTCCAAGAATGTTTTTCATCCTTTACTCTTCCATATCAACAGAACTTAAGGATCAAATTCAGAAAGAAAGAGAGTACATCTGCATACAAATGAGCAGTATTCTAATCCGGTAGCTTCATTCTGTCTTCTCTGGACAATTCAGATGCTATTTCTATTTCTGCAGCAGCCTATCTGTGCCTTTCAAATAAGCAGATAAATTGAAGGTCTGCCCAAGTGCTTGCCTAACCAAATGTATCCACTGGACAGCTGGTATTTTAGCTCAGCTGGAGTTTGTCTTTGAAAGTAAGAAATGAGGCTGGTAATGAAGTGAGACAAAATCTAAATTGCAAATTTATGAATTATTAATAGATTATAAGAAAGGGCTAATAATCAGAAAATGAAATGTTTACTACCGTTTTGTCTCAGCATGCGCTAACCATAGTTAGTATTTCAAGATTTGTCTGTAACACCACAATTACAGGGTGCAGGGTGAGTATCTATGTCTGTGTCTACCTACAAGTACAAATTTCAAGTTCTGATCATCTTGGTACTGCAGAAATACCCACTACCATTTTTACACGTTGTAAGGCTTTCCAGGTAAACCAAAGATTCAGCCACAGTTACATATGAAAAATACCATATACACCAACATCAGCAGGTGCAATACTTGCACAAAATGCAGAACTCAGAGGTAAGCCAAGATATAAATTGAATTAAAAACAGGTTACTAAAATGCTGAAAATCCTGCTTTAAATCATTGCTGTGTCCCAAGAGATTTTAGTTGAAGACTCTCTCTCGTACTGTAAAACTTCCCTGAAATATTATGCATCATTCAAAAATTCTGCCTGTGTATCTTTTTACGGATTGACGGCCATGTCCTCTTCCTCCACTCCTAAATTCACAGGGGCTGATGACTTTTGCTCTGTGGCAGAAAATTCCATTAAGAACTGTTCTGCAAAAGAACAGCCACATCCCAGTGCACCCTAAGGACTAGTGATGCAATGTGGCCTTAGGAAATATGATGGCCCTTTGCTTTCAAAACAACCACCATCCTCCATAAGAGAAAAAAAAATGTGCCACGTGGAAAGGCTTTGCTTATCACCTGTGTAAGGCTTTTTGTTCTCTGGCAATAAACCAGGGAGGAAAAACTGAAAGAAAACAGAGATTTCTACATGTTTTAATTAATCAACCTGATCTAAACTGGAACACAATACTATTATTCACAGTCACAACTTTCTGATTACTAAAGAGCATCACAAATGACTAAGTAGTTCATGCATTCTAACTATGTATTTCTGAGATTAGAAGAAAGCCAAATACATAAAATTTAACATTTTCGATAACTTTCAGTGTCTGGGTTTTTTTCTCTTTAATGCCAGGCTGTATTGTTGCCAGTCTTTACAACATTTCTATAAATTCATCTACATGAATTGCGTACATTTTGAACATGAATTCCATCTTAATGAGGGCTTATACTGGGAATATATGGGAATATTGAAAAATTTAACTCGTTCAGCACTCTGCAGGGTCTTACGCTAAGTACCAACCTCAAGAGTTCTATTATTTGTCTTAAGGTTTGGGATAAATAGGGGGAATGCACCTTATTATTTCTGCTGCTACTTATGATAGCGTTGTAAGGCTTCAGCTAAGACAAGGATCCCACAGTGCTAGATTTTGTGCAAATACACTATAATAAAGAGTCTCAAAAGTTTAAATTCTACATATGAACAAAAAGGTGCTAAAAGGGAATTAATATTACTCACATTTTACAAAGGGAAAACCAAAACAGGAGAAGATTAAATGACTGGCCAAAACAGTCAGTTACAAAAGACTGAACAGTTGGAGCTGGCACTGAATCACCACCAGCTATTGCTTACTGAAAGACTGTCCTCCTCCTCTGCGAGCTTTTACAGATAATGTTGAGGAACACCAGAGGTGCTGAGAGCTCGCGGTCGCCCACTACATGGGGAGACGCTTTCTTGGCCGTAAACGAGCAAGCTTTCAAAGTGACTAAAATAACCCAAACCTTTCATCCACACATAAACCTGCCTGAAAATGAAAAGAGCAGAAACAATTCACTGCAAGGAAATGACTGAGAAAATGTCTCATCTAATCACAAAAAGAAAGATTTAAGATCAAGACTGGGGAAAGCAAAGCCTTTCCATTCCCTCTATAAGCCAAACCTGCTCAGCTGAGCTGACACCAGAGATGCAGCTCAGATAAGAGCATTTAAATCAACAGGAGTTTACTCTGAACCTTATTTTTTCAGTTTTAGAAGAACTCAGCTTCGCAGCCAGCTATTTTGCTGCCATGTCTCACAAATAATGCCACTGGCCTTAAGACAGCCCTAACGGATGGCAGCCTGATCTATCCTATGCTTACATGGGCTTAAATTAACAATTTTACTATCCCCCATGGTAATTTAGTTTATTGGCTAACTGTGCTTACATTTTTAATCCATGCACCCTTGCAGTTCATTTTTCTAGGCTACAGCAACACAGCTTCATTACTTCTTTTACCCTGAACAGCCAGAGCAAGCAAGATCCCAACTTCTATAAAACTGCTGTCCACACACAGCCTTCCTTCAGTCCCTTTCCTACTTCTCTCTAAAATATATGATGGTTTTGTGTTTCTCCTTTCCTCTTCAAACGGCATTCAGAACTAAACACAGGCTATGTTAAAACCCAACCATCGACACATAAAACCTGCATGATAAGCTTAGCAGATTAATCTTTACAGTGTGCAAGACTGAAGTGCCCACACACTGCTAAGCACGACCCAAAGAGAGAAAGAAAAAATAAACAGCTTGTATACAGAATAATCCTAGTGAGTAAAACTGACAGCAACTTCAAAAAGGGAAGAAATGGCAGTAATTCCTCTAGAGAATTAGTTTTGTGTAGGCTCAACCAGCTCAGCTGACCCTCCCTGGAGCTGCTAAACACCAGGTTTGATGCAGAGGAACTGGTGAGAGCACAACTGCCTCCTTGCTCCTTAAGATCACCTTAGCTTTAATGTCCAAGATCAGCATTAGTAAAATTACTTCAGTCACTACAAGTAAGTTAAATGAGCTAACACAAATTATCTAATATTTGCTGCAGGCTAAGAGCATGCACACAGAAAATGACTGTAAATCGGAGCGATGTACAGCAACTCTTTCTCTTCCCTAATCTGCTCTTGTGTCGGAGCCTGTGCAAATGCCTGCCGTGTTGCAGCCTTTCGGGAGTACGGCCCCAGCCCAGTGACTGGCTCCAGGAAAGAGACCATTGCAAGTGTCTTTGAAATGAGGTCAGCTGTGGGATTAAAGCCTGTTGTCTGTTACCAGTGCAAGTCTAACCCTTCAACACCTCCTCTAGTTGATCCTTCATCATTAGCCTATGCTGACATTTTTTTAATTTCAGTTTATTTAAATATAATACAGAGTAGAAAACACAATCTTTTTCTTATTTTTCAGCACCTTTCAGTTTGATATGTGAAGGCCATGGTTCTTTATAGCTTCAAATCTCCTGACATATATTTCTGTGCTTATGTGCTGCATCTCTACTAAACAGCTTTAAAGACTTGTTAACAAACCCCTTACTGCATGCCAATCAGGGATTTAAACATTACTTCTTAAACAGTTTCCAGGAATCTTACAATACCATAGGCAAGTGGAAGTGACTTGGCACTTAATGGGGTTGGGCACTTCTCCTGTCCAGACCTTTTGAGGTCTTTTTACTTTTGAGCACCAACTATCATCACAAGTGATAACACAAAGTTGCTTTTGGAAGCTCCCAGAGTAACTGCAAGCAGACCAGGTATTCTGTAGTGTGGAAGAAAGGAAATGCCACTATGTGGTTGTGTAATTAAAGACTTGTTCCTGATGCTTGTGCATAAAGTAGAGAACTCATGTCACACAGCCAAATATAATTCAGGAACGTTATGACATTTGCACGCTCAGTAATTCCTCTGCCATAGTGTTCTTTCACCATTTTAAAAATATATTAATCATTTCAACACTAGAACAGGTGCAACATGCCAAGCAACCCTCTAGTCCAATCCCATTTTGATTAAAATGAAAGCATTTTATGAGTGAGAAGACGACTTACCAGCACAGATGCTTTCAGCTTCAATACACCAAACCATCTGGGCATTGGACTTCCCTCTCAGAATAAAAGGTTAATCAAGACACAAAAAAGAAGCTCGTTCCAGAGCTGCTTCTTCAGTAACAATAAAATTAGTGACAATTGCCATCTGTCATTAATATGCTGCGTGCAATAAAAGATCATATAATAATATAGGAACATTTATTTTATTACATGCTCATCTTCCTGAAGAAAAATTGTAACTTTTCTGTTGCAATCAAGAGATATTTTTTACTGTTTTCAGTGGGCTCAAGATTTGACCCCAAAATTTGTGATTTGCCCTCAAAGCTCCTGGAGAGATGACAAGCTTTATGTGCTTCTAAAGCCAATTCTTGTGCCTTGGTTGGGCACTTTATGTCAAGAAAGTGGGGGTGGGGGGGTGGGGAAGTAATTCTTTCTCTTATCCGTGCCAACTGTCACTGCACAGACTGTGCAGAAGCGGTCAGTTTAGCACAGCCCAAGAGACATGTGGACAGTTAACCTGACTTACATAAGTATTAAGCAGCCTTCAATCCAAGGGGCTTCACTGATGCCACTCCACTTTTTCTGAGAGCAAAATTTGACTCTCTTTCTCACAGTCTGCCTGCCCGAGACCAGAGGAGCTGGGACAGCTATGGAGCTGCGCTCTCAGCCCAGCACTCAACTCAGTTGCCACTCTTCTCCCTGAACCAGTGGTGACAGGCTCTGAAGTTAAGTCCCATCCCAATGCTACAGCGAGAAAGAAAAAAGAACCACGACCAATCAAAAAGAGACAATAATTGCATAGAAATGCTGCCAAGTTAACACTGAAATTAATAACTTATTTTACAATATTAAAATGCATGGTAGTACTGTTCCCCTACAGGCAGAATACAAATAAAGTTTAAGTAGGACGAGCAAAAACTAAAGACATTTTCACTGAGATCCTCACAGATTAGTTTATTGCTTAATTATTTATTTTCTTCTTTTAGAAAGTGCCCTGAAACCTAAAAATATCATAGGTGACAATCTCTGTACCTGCTCTGATGTCTAAAAATCAGGCAACGTACAAAACAAATCAACTAACCAGCTCACCCAAGCATGTACTTCCATGAACAGCCATTATGTAGACAAGTTTTTCCTTTTCATAATCCGACCTGAATGCACTGATTTTCTACGAACTTCAGATAACCTAAGTGATTTTCACACTGTATGTTTAAAAGGTATAACTCAGCCACACTGCACTCCACAGTCCAGATACAAGCCGAAAAATGACAGCATGTGGTGGGATGTCTTCTCACGTAAAGGACTGATTTGGGGCATTTTTGGTAGCAATTCAGCAATCGTATTAAATGCTACTTCAATTTCCTTACTCCAAAGGAAAAGACTGAAATAATTGATTTTGTGGAACTTCTGTGGTCTTTCATTAGAACAATGACAGATGCTTTAAAAGACCTCTGACAGTATGAGAAAGACAATACTAGGAGAGGAGCATCTGGTTATCTTAGCACAAAGCTACAAGCAGACTGCCTTCAGGTCCTATTAACTCCTACCAATTAATCAGTCTCAAGTAGCCCTCTGCATTTCTCCTGACAGCTACCTGTAAGAGGGTTAGCATTTCAGCAGCACTTTGAAGCAATTACAGATTATCAATAACATTGCCACTGGATATTTACTTAGAGGTAAGAAAAGATATTGCAAGGGCTTATAATTTTCATTTTCTCAATGAAACAGAAACTTGCAACATCTGAGACAAAAGGAATGTACTTTTTCCTACTGCAAGAGAAGGGATTTTATCTGATACAAGTTGTGTGACCGATTTTCAAGTTGCTGAATTCTGCACTGAGCTTGGTATTACAGTTTGTGACCTGCTGGTGGCCAGACTAGATGATGTCCCATGTCCCTGGGCTCTTACAGACTTAGGGAGTTTCATTCTTCTAAGTCACAAAGTGACACGAGGCTTAAGAGTACTTCTCATCATCATTCGCACTGACATGCAAATAACTGGAAATAAATACTAGTACCAAATTAATTTCATTTGGATGTAAATGAAATAATCTGCAGAGTACATCTACATTCTTTCCCTAGGAGTCCACATAAATTTACTGACTTCTGTAGCTTTCAACCTTTCATTTCTATTTTAAAATGAGAATGTTGAAATAATTTCTCTAATGTTTGCAAAAAAACAGAGTTGCTGATTTGTTTGTTTCCTACTGGACACCTAGAAGAGAACATTCAAAAGCAAAGTTCTACAAATAGTGACTGAATTGAATAGTACTGGCCATCACAGATCTTCCAAGAAAACTGAAATCACATAATGTTAAAATAAGCCCATTAACCACCAAGCAGCTTGGTTTCCTAACTAGATGTTATTGCAGCTTCAAGTCATCAAAAAACAAAAACAAAAAAAACCCAAAACAGCTCTTGAAACAACTGAGTAAAGATTTCCAAAGCCATGGAAAACATAACTACTGAAAGACAACTCAGATGAAAAACAAGCTACTTTTATCCTGTGAACTGAAGTATTATAAATAGGTCATAACAAAAATACATTCTGCCTATATAAAGAAGCATCAAGCCCCAGACATAAGCAGATCTATGTACTAACTACTGGAAATTCCTGAAAGACATCTGTTGAAAAGAAAGGCCATTCCTATGGCTCTAGTATGAACACTACTTCTCAACACCATCAACTGGGAGAAGGGACAAAGAGAAAGGGGGTCTTACTGGATATTTTCTTTCCCATTATTATTATTATTATTATTAGAGTGAGAGCTTCTGCTTTGATCTCCTTTTTTCCTTTGCTTTGTTCTTTCATCTCATTTCTTTCACTGCACTTGAACACCACCGCAATCACAGGGCAGCCATAGACAGCATCCCGCATGCTCTCCCATCGTCAAAGCATTTAACTACATGGTGGTTGCCATCAGACTCCCTAAGTGAAGTTCCTGCTGTTAATAGCTTCTGCTAATGGACATTATTATTACCACCAATTTTTTTCCCCAAGTAAACATATGTTAGATTCCCCAGAAATGTTTCTTTTTCCACTGACTGAAGCAGTCTAATCCCAACTGACTCGTTTCACTTGCAGTTAACTTTTTGAATGTTTTCCATTTATGAACCAGTACTGAGTCCACCCACAATTGGATAGTTTCACTTTTAAAAACAGTAGACAGCACCTTTTCCCATAAATGCTGAAATACAAATAGCCCAACTAAATAGTAAGTTCTTGCTTAATCCAATGGAAAGCTAAACTTTCTTCCCTTGATTTGTTCAAATATTTAAGAAGAACTTCAGGTTCCATGCTATTTTCTTTCCTTTAAAGAGACCTACAAAGGCAAAAACCTGATTTCTCAGACTGCAAAAGCAATCTCCTTTTCATAAGCTTAAAAATTCTTTCTTATTGAAGTATTATTTCAAGTTGCTCCATAGAAATCAAATTTATCTTGTAGCATGCAGTCAGCTGAATTGCAGATGGATTTGCATCCACCAATTACACTGATATGGGGATGCAGTATAAGAAACAAAATCCAGTATCTTGAAAAACAATAACTTCTGTATCAAAGCAAAGATACAGTCTAAATTTTATTAGCTTCACAGTCACAGAAGACTCAAATGTCATGTAAATCTCTGACATGGAGAATGAGATACAATATATTAGATTACTGCTGCATCACATATCAGGGAACTAAGATAGCATTTTATATTAGGTGTGCCTTTTTTTTTAATAATAAAAGATACCTATGGCAATTCAGAAAAAAGTAAAGAAATATTAAAATTTAGATTTAGACACTGGGAAAAAAATTTGAAGGCTTGAACACTCTCAGAAAAAGGAAAGAATTAAAAAATGAAGACATCAGTTAAGGAAACCAGCACCACAAAGAGTCATTAAATGATTCTGAGAAAAATGATGAAAAATTCGGTTTTATTCTCAGCTAAGTCCTCTATCCCAAGCAACAGAAACTGTAGAAGATAAAGGGTAGTCACAGGAAGACTGGGATTGCAGCACAAGTTCATGCAAGTAAATAAAAATCGGCAGCCCTATAACAAAGATGTAACAGCTCTTTGTACTCACGTAGCATTTTTTACATTCAAAACACCGTGAAAACATGAACTATGCCACACTAAAATACTGTGTCATTAAAAAAAATTAATTCAGCTCAAGCTACATTGATAATTACAAATGCAAGTCACAGAATGAAGTTCAAAGAAGTAGACGTGAAATTTCCTTTGACTGGAAGTTACTTCTCTCCTTTTCAAGCCAAACCTCATAGAAAACGCGGTAAGGTCAGCCAATTAGCCTGTATCTGTCTTGGATCATACAGCCTATTCTGTCTCTTTGAAAGCAGGCTTTTACTCTATAGTCCTCTCCAAAGAGCTTTACCTTGTCTAACTGCATGCCTGCAATGATTATGTCCCTCAGTAAACATTCAATCCATTTTTTTTCATACCCCTTATCAAAAGCAAATACATCCTCCCTAGCCTGCAGCTCAGACTGAAGGACTGATTTTAAAATAGAATTTCTTCCTGAAGTGAGTCATCTTAAAATGCCAGTGCTTTACATTTTAGTATCAATGCCATCATTATTTTAGATGAAGCACTGATGCTGATGGGTTTACGTATGAAGCCCTGCCAAATAATCCAATTTGGATGGCAATTAATCTCTCATTAATTTTGCACTTCTACTTTAAAAAAATAATTTATTGGACAAAAGTCTGTAGATCTCACTCAAGAATACATTAGTAAGCATCCCAGTGAGTCATAAACACCGAATACCTACTTAGTGCTGCTAACAAGACCCCACCAAGGTTGCTTCTGAATATTATCCTCCATAACAAGATAGGTTTAAACAGTGTTATGCAAAACCTCCATTTTACAGCCAGAGGAGACAGAGCCCCAAATTTACACTGTGGTCTGAAGCTTCCCTTCTGTCCTCTCTTATCACTGAAACATAACAGTTCTAAACATTTACTTGGTTACAAAGCTCATTTTAATGTCTGAAGGTGAATGTTTCTTTTTACAAGGGTTGACTATGTTGCCTCAGCTGTTTACATGACGCAAATGGGAATAAAATATTCCTTCTTACAATCGAGAGATGTTTTTTGGTGTACTAGCTTTTTTCCTCTTCTTACCAAATCTTTGTCTGACAAGAATTTTATTCCTTTGTACATTTGCTCTAGTTTTTAAGTACCCATGTCCTTCACCTTCTCTTTGCATTTTAATATCTTCTTCTCCAGGGAACATGCTCATTACGTTGAATCATTTTCGTATATTTATTTTACTCCATTTAACAATACAGATATTAGACATTTAATTCTTCCTCACTAAAACTTACAGAAATGTTCACCATTTTCACGGTGGACAAATGTTACTAAATTAAGTGACCTGCGAGCTGAAATCGGAGTAAAGTAGCCTCAGGACGAAACAAAAGTGTGTTGTTCTTACACCACTGTATGCAGCACAATCAAAGCCAGGAAGGTGGACACCTCCAACAAGACCCACAAGTCTTCCCCTCAATGCATGAGACCTTTCTGAGAAAGGTAATCACAAAATTTAGTTGCCAGAAAACAGATCAACACTTTAGTACATCAGTATTACTACGGAGCAAGCCTAGCAACACAATACCTGGTCGGGAGAGATGGATCAAGCATACTGCCTACATAAACACATTTTTAAATGTTCACATTTTAAAACAAAGGAAGACTATCTTATTTCTCATGGCAAAAGTATAAGAAATGGACAATTGCTTGTATGACAACACAATTATTTAAATTTAACGACAGATGCCAGAAAGACTCCCCCAGCGTTTCAAGCGGATTTCCATTAAGCCTGTAAGCGAACAGCTGCTCTGAATCACCAACCCTATAACAAAAAACCCCCGACCTTCTAGACAACAGGTAAGTAACTTCTGTTTAGCTTCAAGACTTGACGCAGTTTAGAAAGATTTCTCCAAGGTGTGTAGGGTGGGCTTGCTGGGCAGAGGCACACCCCTTCCCCACAGCACCCAGCCAGGGCTCGGGTCCCAGGGAGCGCTGACTGGAGCAACGAGCAGGACTCGCAGCCCACACCCTGCTCGCTTTGTGCTCTTCTTCCCTTGCTCCCCGAAACGGAGAAGTAGCCCCTGTTCCTGCCCTGTGGAGCCTTCAGAGCCTGAGCAAAGGTACAGCTGTGCCAGCCACCCTCCTGCCTGCTCACCCCATGCAGCGAGCGGTGCCGGCAGACCCCAGGAGCCCCACCCGGGCTGCAAGGGTGCTGGTGCCCCAGCGGGGACAGAGGCATGAAGGCTGCACACCTTCCAAGTGGGACACATGGCTTGCAGGGGGGGAAAAAAAGAAAAGAAAATTTTTAAATAAACGTAGAAGAGAGAGATTTAAGGCAAGCTTCTTGCAAAGAGTGTGAAGATGCGGTCACAGCCAAGCAAGCCAGCAGCTCTCCGTGGTAATCCTGTCAAGCCAAGCTCCCTTTCCTCCCATAAGCAAACAGATCTCACTTTCAGGTTCCATCTGTACATACGGTACTCCAGGTCTACCAATGTGATTTTGACAGACTGATTGACATAGCTTTTGAAGCTGTTCAACTTCTTTTATCTGCGTGTGTGCATGTTGAATGCAGCCATCCTTCACACAAAAAAAATAATAAATATGTATCATCATTCGTTGCCATTGCTTTGACAAATATTACATGGGACAAAGAAGCAAGAATTGTACTGGGAGTCCACGTCAGGTCCTCTATCCATCTCTAGTTAAAATGTCCCCCACTAGGCCTTCTTTCAAAGAAACACATCAGCCCTAACTGTAACAAGTGGTAATTGTCATCATGGTGGCCACCATTTGCAACTGTAAGGGGGTGGGGGAGATAGGGAAAACAGAAACTAGCACTATGCCACTATGGGTTTTCATTTCTAGTATGCATGGATACATAGCTCTTGCTCCTCTAGTCTCAAAATGCATATAAGGCAACTTGAAAACACACTGAGAAAAGGGGGGGAAAAAAGATTATTCAAATGTATGAACAGATTAGATTCTGTATGAGCAACAGACTAGCACTATTCAAATCAGGAAAATAAATTACTATAAAGGGACATCATATAGGTCTATTAAATCAGGAGTGGCAAAAAGTAAATAGGTTATTACTGCCTTTTCTAGTGTCGAAAACAAAAGTCATCAAAGGAAATCAGGGGGACAGACGTGTAAACAGCAACAAAAAAACATACTTTCTCCACACAACTCATAGGTATATCTATTGCCTACAAGTCACTATACCGGATAACCCTGAACTTTACACAGATGCAAAAAGCAGTTATGCAAATCCACAGAAAAAAGTTGTATGGATGCAAAGTCCATGTACCTGACCCATGGAGCTCCTGAGCTGTCGGCTCCTGGAGAGTGATGGTGTGCATCAGGAAAGTACAACTACCAGTTTACTGGTGCTTAAAACTCTTTCCTGTGTGTTGGCTACTGGTCACTGCCAGAGACAGGACACTGTGCCATTTGGACGTTTGATCTGATACTCTTTGATGGACTTTTTGATGGATGCTCTTAATCATTGTGGGCAAAGCCTTTAACATTGTAAATCTTCATACTGTCCTGTCTCAAACTGGTGACATACAGCTACAAATGAATTCTAAAAATCGCCAGTGCCAGCATTATTAACCTTTTCCCTCTCTCTCCCTACCTCTGGTAAATGTCTGCACTCTATTTCTTTTTCACTCCCTTTCCTAAAAGGTCAATATTTGAAGTTTTATCTATCTCTTTTTTTTTTTTCTCCCCTCTTCACATCAAAAAAGTTAAATTGCATAATTAAGTTAAAATCCTGACAAGGGACATTTTAAAGAACACTGAGTAGAATATGCATAAGTAAAATAATGTAACACCACAGCTTCACATACATCTGTTTCTACAATACATCTCAGCACAGAGCCTTACCAGACCAAGCGCCTCAAATCACACTTGCAGTACCTTGCAGGACTCCTTAAATTGTTTTACCACCAGAAAGTCCAGGCAGAAATCTCTGGCCTAAACAAACGTATCATTAAGCAATGGGAACCAAGTAGGCACAACTGAAAGTAGGAATTAGCCACTTCCGAAATACAGATGGGGTTTGGAGCTGATGCAATTAAGATAAGGAGCCAGATGAGCAAGACAAAGGAACACTAAGTACTAGCTAAGGCTGAAGAGTTTCATTTCAAAATTAAAAAGAAAACTACTAGGAATACAGAAAAGCAGAATTCAAGTGTGGTAATGATAGATAAAATGAAAAAAAAAATTAAAATTCCACTTTCAAACAAACAGCAGCTTCTCAGAAAGCTCTGAAGACTGGAGTGTGTTTTATCACAACTATAAACCCAGCACCACAGTAATAGTTTCCAGAAGTCTCACAGCATACTGCCAGTAAAGACCAGGAATTGAGAAATACTAAATAGTAGATTACATACAAGGGTGTAAATCAGACTGCTCCTTTCATCACACTCCTTTTACCCGCCATCCTGTGTATCCAGCACAGCACCCCATCTGTGGGTCCACTCAAAGCTACCATGAAGAAGATGCGGCTTCACATGGGTATGACAAGTTTGGATTTATTGAAGACAACTGCAGTGGTCCAAGAAAGCTTCAACAGAGTCAGAACTCGGCTTGATGTGGCAGAATTTACTAATTTACATTCTCTTAGCTATTTCAATTAATGTATGTTTTAAATTGAAAAAGATGTCCTATTTTTAACTTACAAATACCAAACACACATCAGTAAAGAGGAACTGAAATGTGCAATGCCCCACTACTTTGTAAACCTCCAGCCATACCGTTTATAACAACCCTTGGATATTGGTCACAAACCAGTAGGGTTATGCCTATCCAATTTATACAAGATACTACAAGTAAGAATTTGTAGCACCTTCCTCGTCACCTGCAGACTGCGTTCTGCTACACCTTTACGGCAGGACAGTAATGAATGAAACCTGTCCCAGTCAGGTAATAATTACACATGCATAACCACCCCAGCATTGGCACTGGGGACTGCTGACAATGGGTGAGCATAAAACTTAAAGGATTAAAGAGTTGTCACAACTGCCACCTTTTTGGACATCCACTCTGACCGGTATCTCTCTGATGAGCTCCAGAACAGTCAACTTGCAGCTTTCACAAGCATTGATTTCACATAAAGAGATTCAAAAGGAATGAACGGAGAAAGAGCAAATTACAGTAACATTATTATTGCAAAAGGGTGCTGCTGCATGGGCAGAGGGAGGGAGAGGAAACTACAGCAATATTACTCAAGGAAAAGCAGCAGGGGAACTAAAGATAATATTTTAGTAGTAGTAATGTCATTTATTTATACCGTTTAAACAAATACCCAAATGGGCCAAGAAGAAAAAATAACTGTCAATAAGAATCCCAAGAAGTGGCAGCTATGCAAAGCAGAAACCAACCACAGGTTGCCAGAAGATATAATAAAAGAGCTGCATAATGTTCAGGGTGTGTTTGTTTTGAAGCTTAGAGCTGGGAGAATGGTTGCACCCTACCAAAAATGCCAAGTCAATTGTTAAGACTTTTCTCCTGCACTCAATGATTTAACCTGTTTGGGGACAATGACCTGGCACTGTCCACCTGGCACAGGTGAAGGATTACAGTTCAGATTACAAACATGGCAGCAACACATATTTCATTTAAATGACCTTGTAACCAGCAGGGTTTATTTGTGGAGAAATAATCTATTCAAAAGGGGATGTTTTAGATAAGCCCTTGTAGTTGTTCTCCATTTGCCTACAGCATCCTGATGGCTACAAAGGGCTTTTCTTGGGAAAGCTGAGAAGAAATCACCCAGGCCAGTAAAATCCAAAACCTCAAAAGAATGCATCTTTTTACAACTTCTAGACCTCATCCTGCAAAACATTTTAGTACTTGGGTGTTCTGTGCTTAATGGGTGGTTAAGGGCCTTATACTCTATTTCCAACCAAAGAAAAGCAAACTTGTGTTTTAGAAGGGCAGCTTTCTGACTTGCATGTGCAATGTTGTCTCCTTCCTTGCAGCTGGTTATGGTGGGTAGGATGAAACAACCAGGCAAAACCTGTTTTTTTCCTGGTTGTTTCAAAAAAGCTGAAGCCAGCAGGCCACATGTCAGCAAGGCACTCTGCCTGCTCCAGATTAGATTCGAGCCCGGGATGCCACGTTGCCCCACAACTTCCACCCCTCTATAACAATACACATTTTTGTGTAACACATTTTGTGTTTCATCATGCACTTCTTTTCTCACTCTTTTCTGACTGGCTTCACTGCAAGACTTCTTGACTTCAACTGAGCTATTTTTATATACGTTTGGTCCCTTCCCTTTGCTCTTTTATCTGCTACCCATGTTTTTCCCATTCCTTTGAGTAGCTCAGAACTAATCCCTTTGTGGGTGGTTTGCAAGAGGTCTGTTGGGCTTGTCCTTGTGCCTGATTTATTTCTTTGGTTTTAATTTTGCCTAGCTATGTATTTCATTTGGCACTTTCACATAGAGATTTGGGTTGAGTGTTTCGTATCTGTTTTAATTCAGGCCATAGATGCCCCACAACAGGCAACTTAATAAATGAGCTAAAATAAATAAGGATATTCAAATAGTTTCACACCACACATGGGCAAGAACAGAGTTGTTGCAATAAAGCATTTCAGTGATAAACGAATTAACAAGCCCAGACAAGAGGTAAACATCCAAAGGCGCCATTATCTGACGCCTTTCATCTGAAAGGACCCTGGAGCACTTTATTATATAGCTTTATTTATAGAAGGGAGATCATAAAATAGATAAATATCTAAAAGATCCAGCACGCTATTTGTAGTAGAATTTGTCATATAAGTTTTAACAGCTTTTTGATGTCAGATGGTTTGGCATCCTTGTGACTGAGAGATCCTGCCTTGTTTTTTTCTGGTTTGTAGCTTGACCCAAGTCTCTTTCTGCTGGGATCCTTCACTGACAAAACCCCTGCAACACGGGGGAAGTGAATGAAGAGCTTCTGCTACAACTCGGCTTCAGAAACACTGTCTCCAGTGACAGGTAACTCCAGCTACACGCAGCACAGAGTGCTACCGCTATAGGTGTGCAGTGGCTCTTGCCGCTGTGTAAGGTGTAACAATTTATCAGTGCTGGTGGTAACAACACAAAGGCGAAGGACAACCAAATCCCATCCCTTGGCACGGCTATGACAAAGCATCTGGGCCCCACATTTGTACCACCTTCAGCAAAGCACGCTAATGAGCACATTCTACAGCTGCTGCTCAGATAACTTCCACCTGAGGGCTAAATACAACTTGCTGGTACACTACCTATTTGTTTTTATTGCTTCTGGAAAGTACATGACTGTAGCACCCCACACAAAGTCCAGTCACATGGCAGAGGAGAAGCCAAAGCACGCAATTTTCTCTTTAACACTTGAATAAGGAATTAGTTCCCCTGGGTAGAAAGATTGGGCATCATTGGTCTAGATACACACATCACTGTCTGTGAAAAATGTAGTACAAAATGCCAGGCTGATCCCTTGGAATGACACCCACTGCTTCCAGTGATAATGACAAGAAGTGACAGGAAATTTCAAAACAGCATCCAGAGTTATTAGCTTGCTAATAACCACCCAAAAATGAATACAAATTGGTGAGCAGCCTTCCATCAAACAGTTATGTGACTGTCATGACTACAGTTGTTCCAAAAATTCTCAGCTGAGCAAAAATCCTAAAAAACAAGCCGCTTATTTTCAACTTGGATTACTACTGGCTCACAGAAATGGGAAATCTGTCTCTTCAATTTCATTTTAAGTATTTTCAAGGTTTCCCCTCTCTACTTATCCCAAGCAGTGAATGAAGAAAGCAGCAGACTACTTTCTGTAAGCAGAATTACAAAGATTAAGAGGAGTGAGCGAAACGGCTTTTGAAAATTGTATTTTAAGTAAAAAGTTCAAATACTTTTGATTTGTAAAAAGCCCAAACAGAATGTTGTTATTATCACCAGACTAGATTAGTATTTTACATAATCTAACATGCCTCACTAAAACCAGTGCCATCCACATGAATATTTAAAAAATAACAATCTATTTTTCGCTCTTAAGGAAAATTATGAAGGAAAAATCTAATTTCACAAGAATAGTAGCTAAATCTATACTGACAGAAGTTACCCACAAGTGCCACTGCACAGTACAATGGAATTGCCATCGCTAAAAAACACTTGTAAAAATAATCTGGAAAATTAACCACCATCACATTGGACAGTGAACCCAAACAAGCATCCTCTGCAACGACCTGGAAGTATAAATGGCATTTAAAGAGACATTTTATGCCCTTTTTAAAGCCTCCTCTACAGTTCATGCACCTTCTGTAAGACATTTTATGGGCCTCTGCCTCATTCTGCCAATATAATTGCTTTAAAATGCAACCTTAAGGGTGATTTATTTAACAGTAGCAACTGTTTGCTCAATAAATTTGCTCCTCACATGTATTCAAAACTCACCCCTGCTGACATTCAATATAAAAAGTTAGCACCACAGAGTTAGCATAGTAAAAATAACATAATAAATAAAAAGATAACATGTCTCTGTTGCTTTCACAATCAAAAGAATCTCTTTGCTCATATACAGAACAGTTCACTCCATTATACCCACTTAAACCTGCTGGACATACCATGTCAGATGATCCAGGAGAGCTAACCTACATTAACCTACAAAACCTTGATTACTGGTGAGGTTTAAAAGCTCAACTTGATTTTTCACACTGCAGTGGAATTTGCAGTACTGGTGAGGTTACAGTAAGTCTGCTGATAAACCATCTGCATTTTTCAAGCAATTCTGGAGTTAATTGACAATAAGAAACTTCACTCCATTACTATCTGACTTTCTTCTAGCTTTCACGCCTACCCAAGGGAGTCACACTACCATGTTTTAGATTAAATTAAACGCCTGTGATTTTCAGTCTTAATAATCACTGCAGCATATAAGTACATCACAGAATTTTTTATAACCCTTGAGAAGTCAAGCTCAACAGGACAAGTTAGATCTAACATCTCTAATGTTATTATCAACAACACTGAACTCAATTATTAAAATCTCCCATTAACAAGAGTTGTGTTATACATCCTCTGGGCACAATCCGCATCATTACAATTGTTCTGAAGCTCCAAACAGGTGATTTCTACGCTAATGAACTGACTGAATCACAATGAGCTGAATGTAAAACACCACTAAAACTCCCCTTACTCTGATGGCTATACAACTCAAGTCTCATGTTTTTAAGTTAGCTTTGCTGTCCATCAAGGGATCCCTCCAGATTAGCTAGATACATGCCAAAAAACCACTGCATTGTTGCCCACGTGCTGTGGGGCCAAATATTACTCATTATCAAACTCTGAAGATGAGTCATGAAAATTTATTTTAAAACTGGCTTGTGAAATCAGATCGTCAGAAGACTTATCAAGATGAGACTGACAAAAGCAAATGCTTTAAGACTAAGAAATGCTGGCTACCTGTGTAGAATTATAGTATTTGAGCATTTCATGAAAAATTAATTAATTAATCTTCACAGTTCCAAAGACAGTAAAATGATTACTACCAGTACTCAGAAAACGAGAAATACATCCCGCTTATGGTGATTGTAAGCTCAGCACGAAAACTCTCAGTAAGTACTGAGAAACGCTCAGTAAGAAAAACAACCCTCCACAATAACATCCAGCTGTCCAGCCGCAGGACTTCACTTTTCTCCATGCCCTTCACTACATACTTACTGATTTCCAAAAAAAGTAATACAGAGCTTGTTCAAGTAACTTTCCCTCATCTGCAGGTACTGTACAGGCACTGAACAGATAGGAATTCCAAGGATCCAAAAAAAGAAGTACGTATTCAGGAAACTGAAAACTGAATCGTAATACATATGCACCAATGCATCCAAAGAAATGAACTGACACGGTAAATCAGCTGCAGGTAATGCTGACATTTCATAACTTCCAATAGCTTAATCTTTCTCTCTGATACACAATGGCTGTCTGACAAATTGCTCAAGCTTTACAAAAGAAACGGGAAAACCCTACATGTTGCTCCTGACATCCACCATCAATCCACAAAACGATGAGCAGGACTGATATCTACTATCTACATTTAACTAACAGCTATTAAAGTTGTCATCTCCAGTTTGGATCACTCACTACACAGGATGAAGATATTTTGACCATATCTGATAGCTGGTTATGAATCAAGGGGAATTCAGGACCTCAGAACCATAGGTCCAACCCCAGGGCCTGGCAGAAAGTCTCGTCAGAAAAGCAGCAGGCAGGCTTGCCCTCTCCGTGCCTCCTATCCCCCTCCAGGTACTCCTGCGTCTCCCACTCTACACTTCAGGCTGCCCTGTTCCCTGGTTCCTGCTCATTCCCACTTCTACCTAAATTCTGAGCTCTTTCCCTGCTCTCACAGATGCTGCTACCACTTGATGTGTAATTCATTATGTATTAGATCCCTACATTAAATTAGTAAAAACCTCTGCTTGAATAAACGCCAGGAAAAATAATAAGGGATGCTGGTCACGTAAGATTACCTGTTTTTCAACAGTACAATAATAATACTGGAAAGCTTACAATTTCCAGAGAGTGAACAGATATAATGCTAACAACTCAGGTGTGACTATTATTTGCACCAGTAATTTGAAAGTAAAACATTAACCGCAAGGTATTTCTAATACTATGAGTAGTATTAAAAAAACCCCAAACACCTAAGAAGCAAGAGTGTCTTCAATATTAAAAAGATTTCAAATTTCTGTCCTGAAGGTTAAAAACGTAAAGGCCACAAGGAACCTGAAAAGTTAACAGCTGCCTAAAAACATCACATTTAAAATCTTTTAAATCTTTTATGTCTTACTGTTTTCAGACAGGAGATACACTTACGACTAAACATCTGTGTATTTCAGTACAAAAGTCTCACACTCAGAAACTACCCTGAAAAAATATCTCAAGTGAAGTAATAAAATGCCTAGTGCATAGCAACAAGTTTCATGGGTACATTTATCAAAAGGAAGTTTCTAGTTTAGTTTCAGCTGCTATTATATTGGACTCTTCACGGCACTAAAAAAGGAGAACATGTAGGAAAGAAACACTGAAAGCACATGAACAGCCACAGTAAAAGCAGACATTATTTCCTTCAAAACAAAACAGCTGGATAGGCAAAGTACAAGGACAGAAAGCTTACTCCTCCTGTTAGTGTATGATTCATGACTATTCACCACAGATTTGAAAAAACATTAGTTAGAAAACAAGAATATTCAAAGATGACTGTAAAAAGATGCTACGCTCTCATTTAAAATAATATCATATGTTGTGGTATGTCTCATCTATCCGCACATCTATTGAGCTCCATATGAATTTTTAGCTCAATATAGAACATTTGGTTTATATTTTATTAAGTTAGCTGAAAGTAAAGCATAAAACATTAGGAGACTGTATGAGGTCCCCAGATCAAATGGTTTAGTTCCTCATTAGTCTACTTTTCTGTAGAACAGAATTTCTCTACAGCTGTTATTTTTTCAACAGCTTTACTAACATGAATTTATTTTATCTGACAACATATAGCACAAATCCTTTCTTTTTATATATATATAAAATAGAATGATAGAATACTTTGGTTTGGAGGGAACCTTTAAAGGTCATCTGGTCCAACCCCCTGCAATGAGTAAGGTCATCTTCAGCTAGCTCAGATTGCTCAGAGCCCCGTCCAGCCTGACCTTGAATGTTTCCAGGATGGGGCATCTACCACCTCTCTGGGCAACCTGTTCCAGTGCCTCACCACTCTCATTGTAAAACATCTCTTCCTTATCTCCAGTCTAAATCTGCCCTCTCAGTTTAAAACCATTACTGCTTGTCCCACCCCTACAGGCTCTGCTAAAAAGTCTGTCCCCATCTTTCTCACAAGCCCCCTTTGGGCACTGGAAGGCTGCAGTTAAGCCTTCTCTTCTCCAGGCTGAACAACCTCAACTCTCTCAGCCTGTCTGCCTAGCAGAGGTGTTCCAACTCTCTGACCATTTTTGTGGCCCTCCTCTGGACCAACTCCAACAGGTCCATGTCTTTCCTAAGACACACATATATGCATTTGGATTTTTTATACATATGTAAAATACTTTGTATGTTTTCTAGCCACATGAACATGCTGAAGTCCTTCAAGTCTTACAAACAAGTTTTGATTATTATCACAATCATGCATCAAAGCTGTAGAAAGAGTAATTAAAATGAAATGAGGCATGTCCGAAAATATTATATAGGTATAGATATATAAAAGTATATGTATTTGCCTCAAATGGTAGTTAGGCTTATCTATTTTTAGAGGCGGCACCTCCCTCTCCCATCCCAGGCAGGAGGTGACTCACTTTAGTTGTTAGCAGCAGCTGAGGACCTTTGGGATGGAGAAGCAATCTATACCCGTAATTACCGACACCCGCTGCCAGCCATTACATACAGTTATCTCCCCAGCCAGTGTAATCACAACCACATCTCACCTCCTCACTCTGAGGACCCGGAGCAGGAACCCAGCTGAGGGAGGACAACTTTAACACATACCCAGTGACCGGAACCATCACCACAATTAGCCCAATGAAACTACAGCTCCAGGTAGGGCCTTTAATAATACATGATAACGTCGTGTCAAAGCCTAATCTCAATCTGCTTAATCAACAGAATGACTTCGTGGCAGCCATGAGACAAAATAACAACATATAATCGGTTGCATAAGTAGAATATCTTAAACTGACAATATTTTAATCTGGTTTGTTAACCTCTCTGCGGGATTTGTTTCTTCTGAATAAAGTGCTTAAAGCAGGACAAATTTTATCCTAGACAACTACTCTTAATTTGAAACACTGCTTCAAAAGACTTCTGATTTCCTTCAAACAAGAACAACATACACATATTCCAATACCTATATCTTAATAAATAAGTATTGGTTTACATTTTTATAACTTGTGATATGTATTGCTAATATTCAAGAGAGGTTATGACATGCAGACTCGTCTCACAAGTGGAGTGTGGGGTCTGGGTTCCCTAATTAGTAAAAGGACTACTAAATCTTAAGAAACCATTGAGGGTTTTATTCTCGAAATGATTAAAAATGCTGGAAATGCAATGGAATTTAAATCGAACTTAGATGATTGATGGCATTCCATAGGAAAACAGTCATTCCTACTCCAACATCTGTGATCAAACGGGGTATCTTGTGGGCAAAAGTAGAATTGCTAAGATGACATTTATCTTGTGCACCAACAAACATTACTTATGCTAAGAATTCACTTTGTACAGTAAAGCAATTTGTGCCTGTAACTGTAACATCAAGTGTTCTTCCATTTCATACATTTAATTCAGTATTGGTCCCATTTAGATCATGAAGTATATGCCTAACTCAAGATATTACCAGAACACGGAAGAGACAGGTACTCTCATACTGCAGCCTTTCTTAGCCACTTAGTCCTCTGTGTACTTTTAAGACACCTTATTTCAAGGAACTGCATTCTGAGCATCCATTCCCTAAAACAGACAGAACTCCCTCTACAGCAATATCATTTATTAATTAATCGGGCATTTACAATTCTCACTTTTGTGCAGCACCAGCAAACACAGCTTCATTGTATACTCCTAGAATATTTCTGAACGGAGGAGCAAGGTATTTGTGTATTATCAAGCCAAGAAATACTTCACAGGATCAAATCAGAATTAAGGGAAGGGAAAAAATAAGGAATAGGATCGCTTTTCCTTACAATAATCCTAATATAAAGATCTGTTTTTATCTTTTTTAAGCTAAGCACTCTAGTATGCAATCAACACTGCTTTTACCAACAGCAGAGCATCAGAAAGGTGTCTCATCGTATCCTCAAAACTGCCTTTAGGGGTATCTTCACATGTGCACCCTTTACAGGTAAGTCATTCCTTAAGAAAGGTTCTCATTAGCATAGCTAGAAATTACAAACACTTCTTCATTTTTAGTGTTTTGTAATTGAATAATCAAGTCTAATTGAGTCTCCTTCCTACTGTTCTTTTTTTCCACTGACACAATCCTCTGTTTTGTCTCTACCTGAAGAACGACCTTGATACATTCCTTTTGGTGGAATCAAGATTTTCGGTGAAACCCAAATTCCTCTAGCTCCTTTCAGATTAAAGGCTTTAAAGCCGTCTCCTCCCTGGGTGGAAGAACCCCGTGTCTTTCCTTCTTCCATCTTAATCAGATGATGGATTTCTTTCTCAACAGGCTGAAACACTGCCTTTTTCTCAACTTCTGCAACAACTCTTGCAGGTTCTTATGCTTGGCCTCCCCTCCAGGACACTACTCAGGACATTAACTTCAGAAGGTCACCATGCTGCTGGTAATCAGCCTTCAGTTGTGTCTTCTGCTGCTGGCCATTATCCTCTCTGGAAACTACGTCTGTGGAACTGGATGCTGCCTTCTGCTGCCTGTCAGTGAATGCCAGATCCCCTGACACGTTTGCTCAGCTTCACAAAAGCCAATGTCATTTTCAGCTTGGACACCATTTCTGAGACTGGCTCTACTGCAGCTACGCCTGTCTCTTCCGCACACAGGCACACGTACGCACCTACCCCAGGCAGTGATGACCTGCTGCTGCAGGTTTCTTCACAGTTCTGGCTTGTCTTTTCTTGACAAAACAGTTACTTGCCATTTTCTTATTTTACACACAGATGAGCCAGCTCAGTAATTTGTGCACTGCTATCTTGTGATACAATTTCCACCAGGAGTCAGATTTTTCACTGTCTACATTTAGTTATTTTTTTTTCTTGCTTTGTTTTAAGCAGGGTTGCGTATTTCTAAAGCTTAAAACAAGACTTATGCGCTGCAGCTTCTTCTACAACTTCTTTCCAAGAGGCATGACATCTAAGCAGTTTCTTCTCCTCTTCAGTATAGCAACTATTTTCCTTCCCCAATTTTGCTCCTCTCGTGAAGTTACCCTCACATCCAACAGCTTTGACTTTCTTCTGCATTTTAACTACCTCTGCCTAAAATTCCTCATGAGGATTTTGACTATGCTCTCCAACTGCTTGACTACTTGGAATATCATCTGTATTTATCCTCAGAAAAAATGCTCTCTGCCTTCTCTAGCACATCAGTTTGTTCTCTCATTTTAGCCGAATTTTAATAGCTTCTCTCCGCACTTTTTCATATTTAGCACTTCCTGCCTGCCTTCAAGAGTTGTGGTTTTGATGTTGTTCCACCAGTTTAGGTGCAAAAGATTTCACCTAGATCTACAAACAGATTTCACAGAATCACAGAATGGCTGGAGTTGCAAGGAACCTCTGGAAGGTTCAAGCTCCCTGCTTAAGCAGGGACACAGGGTTGATGGCCCAGGACTATGTTCAGACAGCTTTTGAGTATTTCCAAGGACTGAGACTCCACAACCTCTCTGGGCAACCTGAGCCAGTTGCCCTCACACTGAAAAACTGTTTCCTGATGTTTACAGGGAACCTCCTGTGGATTAGTTTGTGGTCACTGCCTCTGTCACTGGTCACTACTGTCAAAAGCCTGGCTCCATCTTCTTTGCACCCTCCCCTCAGAGGTAGTTCTATACATTAGTAAGATCCTCCCAAGCCCTCTCTTCAGGCTGCACAGTCCCAGCTGTCTCAGCCTTTCCTCATGTGTGAGATGTTCCAGTCCCTTCACCATCCTTGTGGCCCTTTGCTGAACTTTCTCCAGTATGTCCATGTCTCTCGTGGACTGGAGAACACCCCAGAAGTGGACACAGTCCTGCAGGTGTGTCCTCGCCAGTGCTGTGCAGAGGGGAAGGATCCCCTCCCTCAACCTGCTGGCAATACTTCTAATGCAGCTGAGGACACCATTTGCCTTCTTTGCCACAAGGGTACATTGCTCACTCCTGTTCAACTTGGCATCCACCAGGACCCTCCAGGTCCTTTACTGCAAAGGTGCTTTCCAGCTGGGTGGCCCTCAGCATATACTGGTGCATGGCGTTCTTCCTTCCCAGGTGCAGTACTTGGCACTTCTTGTTGAACTATCATGAGGTTCCTGTTAGCCCATTTCTCCAGTCCGTCAAGGTCCCTCTGGATGGTAGCACAACCATCAGCCACTGGTGTGCTGATCACTGGTGTACCAACTGCTTGTCTCAGTTTGGTGTCATCTGCACATTCTCTGAGAGTGAACTCTGCCACATCACCCAGATCATTAATGGAGATGTCAAACAGGACTGGACCCAGGACTGATCCCTGGGATATGCCACACTCACTGGCCTCCAAATAAGAGTTTGTGCCACCGATCACCACCCTCTGGGCCCAGCCATTCAGCCATGTTTCAATTCACTGTTACCATCTCCTTACCCAGCCTGCACATCAACAGCTTCTCTGTGAGAACCTTATGGGGGACAGTGCTGTCTGTTGTCTGCAGAAAAGAGCTACCAAAATTGCCAAATCGGGACCCACCAAGGCACATCTTCGACCAAGCTGAGAACCCTGCTGTTAATCAGGGCAAGGGGTATGAACTCCTTCCCGCCAGTGTCCCTTTTGAATAGCAGAAGAAATCTACTGTACTTTGCAGTTTCATTTCATTCTGACCATGCTAAACAAAGCTGTATTTTCTTCATTAGTAAAGTCATCTGTGTGCATTTAATTTCCTTAAAATGCAAAAAAATTAAGCAATGTATAAGGATACTGTTTTTCATTATACTAATCTGTGAAATAATTCCAGAACTGGAACATCACAATTCTATTTTGGAAACCTAAAACATGCACTTTTTGAAAATTCACAAACATTTCCCCAATTCAACTTCATTTTTATTATTTCCTGTAACATTTTCATTACACATGTGGATTACTTCTCTTTAAAGAAGTTTCTAATGCAAAGAGAATACTGAGCACTCCCTCAGAAGTTCACACATGTTCATAAAGATTGCTATCAGAGCAGAGATGCTGGTTGCCCAAGGACAAGCGCCTATAAAATTTCTTTTGTCTGTCCTACTACATTCCAGCTATACTTGACAAGCAATTACTTGGTGCTCTATGTTCAATTATATTGTGAAATGTTTATGGTTTGTAATGGGTATCTTATCTGTTCAGACTATCTGTAATTTGATTAATTCCTCTGGGAACCGTTTAAACCAAGTCAGTGTCCTTAATTATTATTATGGTTCAGAAATGCTATCATAAAACCCAATTTCTCCACCACTCAGATGCTCAGTATTTATGTATGCGTATGCAAGGCCTTCAGAATTACATATTGAGTTGTGACCTTCCTTATTCAGAAGGTGCTCATATTCCAAGCTTAGGTATTAACTGTCAGTAGTAATCCAACCTATTCACTACATCTATAGGTCTTCATTATTAAACTTCTGTTAAAGAAAATGCATTTATCTTCCCTGAACACCCAAATTATCATGCTGAACAATTGCTCCAATCCAGAGCAAAAGAGCATCTTCACCTTAGTTCAAAAGGCAAGAAACATCCCTTGGGTGCATCATCATCTTGAAATATGCACGTTGTTATCTTTCAACAATTTAACATGAATAGAAGCTTAGGGTTCACTTCTGATAAAGGTGAACTTGATTTCACTTCAAAATTTTTTGAGTAGAATTATCTAATAAAACTGTAGCCATGTGTTACAGCACGGTAAAATGTAAATCCATATTGATGACCTGCTCACAAATATAATTAGTTTTGTTTAAAAGATTGTAATACTGTTCTCATGTCATATACCCCTTTTTTACCCAGCCTTGAGGGATGATTTTCTAGATGCTTATTAAAACAAAGCAGAAAAAGTGTAATTTAAAATCTTTCTGAGCAGATGACCTATCCTTTGCAGGAAACACTCTGTGCGCATGACCTACAAAAGCAACTTTCAAGAAGCCCATCAATGCAGCATTACCAGCTCTCATTACTCATCACAGTAGCAGTATTGGATGGCTTATCTCAAAGCCACATAGCTTTGAAAGAACAAATATAATCCTGTACCTTAGCAAGAGGAGAGTGCATTGAGCAGCCAAACCCCCCAGACTTGGAGAGCTCACACAGAGGCTGGGATTCTGAGGCAACTGAAAAAGATGGACAGACAGACAGGGGCAAATATTTGTAGAAGTAGAAGCTGGGTGTGGCTGGAAAACATAATACCTCAAAGAAAAGATAAAAGACACATTGAAAGTGGGTCAACATTGAAAGTGGGTCACGCTTCTTAAAGGAATACAAAGTATACAGAAGGTTTATGGGTACAGTTTAGTACCTTGGGGTTTTGCAAACTGCTGTAGGGCAGAGAAATGGGAAGCAGCAGGACTATTTGTCACTTAAGTGACAACGATCAGTCCCTTCCAACTTCCAGCTCCATTTATATCCTTCGCTAATTCTCTTAAGAGAAGGCTATGAAAGACAATTCTTGCATGCCACAGAGCATGTTTAAGCTTCACCAAAAGTTTAAAAGATTGGTGATAAGAAGACCAAAAAAGAGGTATTAAATGTATTTTGGTTCCTTTAATACTTGCTTTAAGAAAACTAAAGCACTTGAGCACCCAGACCAAATGCAGAGCAGACAGTTCTAGGTTCTAGAAGGTTTAATAAAGAGCCTCCCTGAAATCCCAATGTTTGTCCTTTCTGAAAACAAGTAGCCAGAAAAGCCTGACAGTAACAGCCACAATACAAATTTAACAGATCCAGCCCGGGCAGGCACAGAACCTATTCTCCTACAAGTCACTTCCCACAGAAGCACTAATCCTGCCTGTCTTTGCAGCACTGTTTTTCTGCAGCCGTAACAGTTTAAGGACAGAGGAAGGGCATGGTGTGTAGACACATTTAGCATTGCTGTCAGCTAGCAGGGTTGTAAAAACTAGGCAAGCTTTCAGAAACACAAGGTTCCTTCTTCAGAACCTTGTATGCCCAAAAGCTTGTTTGTCTTTTCCAATTATACAAGCTTGCTTTAACAAAAAGACAGTATTTCTGCCAACAAACGTTGCCCTGTCTTCTCTGTGCAGTGACAGAAAAACAGGAGAGATGATCTGCAGTACCACTGCAGTTTACATCAGTGTATGTCTTGTACCTCTGAGGTTTCTATAGCTATGGTATCGCTCTACCTCTTCAAGATTTCTTCAGTGTTCACCAGTAACAACTGTTCCAGCCATGTCTGAAGGCAACATTTGACACAAGGTACCCATGCTGTCAAGACTCATGTGCTGACTTGTTTTTTCTGTCTATGAATCATAATGACAATCACATTTAAGGTTCAAATCCCAGCTACAATTAAACCAACAAAGTTTAAAAAAACAAAAAGTTTTTCTGTATTTTCTCTATATTCTTACCAGTGACACTAAAAATCAAGAAACACTACTGAAAATGTTTATTTGTTTGGGTTTTAAAATTTATTTTCTATACAAGCAATAAACTTCTGGAAAGAATCTGCTATGCCAGAATTGCTCAGAGTTTTTCATATAGAAGACCAAAAAGGTGAACAGAATAAAGAAAAGCTTTCTTTTTAAAACAGGAAAAATGATTTGTGACCTTCTTGTACTCTGAAACAAAACAAACCCAAGAACTGTGCAGACTTCCATAACTAAAGTAGCATGAAAAGCAACATTTATTGAATATTTTTAAAGGATAGCATTCCTTTGAAAAGCTGTAACTAAAAATAAATCATTTGACAGTCCAGCCGGGATGTGTTTATGTCCTTATCTACTTCTAAATCCTGTGCTAAACAACACAGGGTGTTTTTTGCAGCTGTAGTCATACACTTAGGACACTCAAATAATGGTCAAATGTAAATAAGTGAGTAATTTATATTTACAGTAAAAAAGGTTATATATACACAACAATGTATTCAGCGTGTTACCTAATTCACTGCATTTGAATTTGCATATTCTTGTGTTACGTTTTAATGCTTCAGTTCAGCAATTAGCACACTGAATCTGATTGAATGTATCAAAGACATCTTTTTAGTTACCGCAGTGAAAACAAAATATACACCTGCAAAACACATTTTAACACTAATAATCTGAGAAATATTAAGTGCCACAGAAACTGTTACCTTCTTAATACACTAGACACAACAGAACCCATTAAAAGAAATACCTACAGCAGCACCATCCAACCAGTTTGATTCGCAGACTTCCTGTAAATCTTTGACTGGAAGGGAAGTTCCCTGTAAGGCTAATTGAAGCCCACTGAGGATAAGTTTGGGCTTTTTTTCTAATTATCTTTCACAGATCCCCTTGAAATGTCTCCCCAGAAACCTTAGGCTGGACCAGAAGCTGAAAGCCAGTGTCTCCATGGTATTATAAAAAATATATTCAGCCTGGCATGCTTCAGAGCCTATACTCACACTGGGTAAAACCCTGACCTTGTTGAAGTGACCAGATATTTTTAATTTAATCCTTAATTTATCACAGAAATAATAAGAGTCATAAAAGGAATGTGCTCAATTACTTTTCTAACACTGTTTCCCAGTGCAGCCAAGGAAAGTCAAGTTAGGTCAAAATCAAAGACTTCTAAATTTCACTCTAATTTCTGCACAACACTGCATCTACACACCCAGAGGAGGGGAAGGTATTTTAGGCCGCTGCACCTCTGCTGTACCCCTGGCTGCTAATTCCCACACTGTGGTACAATGGCCCATCTTCCTGCCAGACTTAAGAAAGAAACCAAGCGAACACCAGCCTCCCACACCAAGGGAGATGCTGCAAAGCCAAAATGAACCACATGCCTCTGCAGTCATGCACATCTGCTCCATCCACTGCTTACCCTCAGAGACATCCCCAGCCCATGGTCAGAGATGCAACATGTTCCTATGACATGTGAAACATGCTGTAGCTGCACAGCTGCTGCGTAACACACATTTCCTCTTCCCCTTCAAAGTTGCTGCTGGCTTTGATATGTGACTATTTAAATTTTCATTTTTAGAATGCTGAGACTTACATAAATGAGATTCAGGACTGTAAATACAATGCCAAAGTTAAAAAAAAATATCACAAAACCAGTATTTTCACATCTTGCCACAGAATAAATGGAATATGCTTATTTTAATCCCTGTGGTTCTCCTTAGAAACTATAAAAAACACAAGGTTTTTAATTAAAATAATATGGCAGCCAATTCTTAGCTGCAAACTCTAAAAACCAACCTTGAAGCAGTTGTAAAAACACAAGCATGGCTTACACTACAAAGCATTTCATTCTCAATTACTGTTCAATGTGATGAATCATGCAAGTCCACCACTGCAACATGTGTGTCAGTAATTCAGTCCTGGGGATTCTTCATTCTTATTTCTTCTGATATGCTACAGGTATGCTATTAAGAGTCAAAAAAGTAACTGTGTACCAAAAGACCGTTTCAGTGAATCTCTTCAGCAATCCTAAAAACATCACAAAAATATATCACTAGCATCCACCTTCACAACTCACTTAAAAATAGTCTCACGTTCTTGCCAAAAGCACAGCACTGCCGCATTACCTCTTCCAGATTTTCACCCTAAAACTGAAATACAATATACAGCTCTGCCCACTGCATATTGCTAATTATACCCCAAATGGAAAGCATCTAGCTTCTGTATTTTCACTCTTCTGCTCTGTTCATTACAGCATTTCACACTTCATAACTGAATGCATACTAATATTAAAGCAGCAATGTATGTTAGAAAAGCAATAAACTTGACTTGGCACCCCAGCTTTACTCCCAAGAAAAACACACAGAGGTATAAATCACCATTTCTGGGAACAAGACAATAAAACATGCTCCTAGAAGTGGTCAGTGAAACACAACGGCTCTTAAAGTTTTGAGTCAATCACATCCCTTTGGGCACATTCTGTACAATAAATGTAGCTTTGATCAGACACATATACCAGGATACACTTGCAAAATTAGCATTTTCCATTGTGTAACCTGGTATACAGAAGACACATGGTTGTTGGCTTGCTTTTTAACATAAGAATGGGAAAACAAAACATTTACTACTTCTTATGCAAATATTAGCAATAAGTGGTGGCGTTCCGCATTTTCTTTCTTTTAAAGAATCTTTCAAAAGGAAGCTTTAGAAGGAAACGTGTTTTCTAAAGAAAAAAAATAATCTTGTTGTCTATATTGAACTATACACCTTTCACAATTAACAAATCCTGTATTACAGTTTCATTCCTACCAAAATCAGTAAGATTCTCCTACAAAAGGATTCAGTAAGCCTGGTGAAGCACGTTGTATAAAATAGCATCTTGTAAGGATAACTTTTATCTGCACGGATGCTCAAAAAAAATGCCAGCAGGAAAATCTGATAGCAGCCACAGACTCATGACAGAAAGGTAATTGTGCCACTTTTCTTCCTGCAGTACAACCCCACCATACCAGTTTTGTAGTAGCATGTAGAGAAATTATTTGACAGTCTCTACTCTGGTCATTCATACAATTCCTGCTGTCAGGAAGATTATTTACAGAAACACAACCCTTTATTAATGACAAGCTTGACCCAGCACATTTTAAGCACCCAAATTAAAAAAAAAAAATCATACAGAACATTTTCCTTTCATTTGCTAAGTTTCTCTCATGCCAATCACTGTTAGGTGGAAGGATGTGCCAACACCACAGCTCAATCCACACAGCAAGGATGAGGTGACCAAGAAAGAAAATCTAATGGCCAACCGAGTAAACAAAGCAAAACCCGCCAAAACCAAAGGGCAGTATGCACATCAGCATCTTCTCCACTTAACTGCCACATTCTTAAATCTAGTCTTGTATTTCCACGTCCTGCAACAAGACTTCACATTGCCATAAACAGCACTTCCTCCATTGTTTCCAAGACACATACTATGCAAAAAGATATAAATAGGTGCCCAGGTTCACAGAAAAGTTAGAGAAGAAAATATGGAGAAATGAAAAGCAATCATTGTATCACACACTTCAAACACAAAATGCAATTTGCCATTGAAAATTATAGTGACAGCTAGAGAGGGTTCAAAACAAAATGCTGGACTCAAAACATCATTCTTCCCTTTGGGAAAGGGTGGCTGTTCTTTTCTGAATGAACCTGACAGAAATATATGTATGTGAATCTGTCTCTCATCTATAAATATAAAAGTCTATATACTTTAGAATACACCCATGCACCTGCATATAGACAAAGCGTGTGGAAGCAATTATTTAAAACTAAATATTTATGCCCTGCTTCTTCTTTTTTCCCTTAAAAAGAGCATTGTTATTAATGTTACACAGGAACCAATCTACCCACCTCTATATCCTTGGTGCCGCTTATGCCACAAGGGCAACATTTATTACAATCCAACCAGTAAACCGCACAAAGAAGAAAAACCACATTGTATCTTTGGTTTTAATTTCAGTACATACAATGTCATTCCACCCATTAATCTAAAAGCAAAGCTTTGATTTGGACAGATTCTCTTCAAAGAGCACATCCAAACAAAGCCTAACCAAAAAGCAGAAACAAAGTCCTCGCACTTGTCCAAGACACCCTGTGTGCTACTGGGCATCATCTGCACTTTCCATGAAGCATTATGCAGAGAAAGAAATACATGCCAGGAAGATGATAAAGCACAGCTGAAATAGCAGCTTTTAGCAACAGAATTATCTCTTTCAAAAAAAAAAGAATGGAAAAGTTTTTGCATCACTGTAGTCACGACATTGCCTTGCACTCTGAAGTTACAGCATTTTACTGCAGGGCATCTTAACATTTTTCTGACAAGTCCCAATTGCCCGTTCTTCTAACAAAACTCAAAGTTTTTCTAGAGATGACAACTATGCCCTCCCACAGGCCATTCCAGTTTGCAGCTTCTGAAAAAGTGGCAGACTTCAAATGAGCTCCTCTCCCACTCCCCTGCCTTTTCATTAGTCTTCCAAGGCAGATGTTAATCCTGTGTAAAAGTGGTCAACAATCACAACTCTTAACTCCCTTAGCATGCATTTATTGAATTTGCCTGAAAACTGGAAGGGCATGAAGAATGAAGGAGAAAATAGGGCAAACAAAAAACAGATCCATTTCCAGTGCACCTCCCCACCATCAGCCTCCACACTTTTAATTTACTAGAAAGACTCCAACAGTTCCCAATCACATGTGGGTTAGTCTTGAGCCTCCTTCATACCACCCTGTCAAATTTCAAGCAGAAATATTAAAAAAAAAAAAAAAAAAACCACAACAAAAAACCAAACAGACTGCTATTGTTTCCTTTAAAGTGTAACACATGTTTTGCTTACCTCACTGTTGTGGCCCCTCAAATTGAAGTTGATTCTCTGAGGGGTGTTCCGGTCCCTCCTGCAATGGCTGGAAGTAAAAGTGACGCCTACAACTCCTCTGCCATTGCCTGTTGCCAACCAGCCTTCCTCATAGTACCGCCTCCTGCATACCGGTTTCTCCTTCTCACTTTTGGGGACTCTCCCTTTCCAGGAGAGGCAGAGGATGTTGGAATCGCTGCAAAGAACAGGCCCATGTTCCACTGCTGCATACATGCTTTTTAAATATTTTATTTTTTGACATAAGAAAGTAATATGTCTAGTGCACAAAATTTAAATCAATTTTTTTTTTTTAATTGATAAGACTGACCTGGGATAGATCATTGAAAGGGAGGAGGATGGGGTCAGTGTTTATAAATATCCACCAAATGCATAGTGAAAAATTCCTCTATAAAAGATGATGGCAGTTGGCTAAGAAAAAGTAACACTTAAAAAAAAATTCAGGTTCATTTTTGTTTTTGAGTCTGTAGAGTGAGGGTGCACTTATCCTTTGGAGAAACAGCTACTTCGTAAGAGGCGCTCAAGAAATGGTTAAGTCATCTTTTTGCTCAACTTGATATAATCTTTATACAGCCTGAGATTCCAGTTTAGTGTAATGCAATTCCAGAGACAAAGAGTTGCAAATGTGTAGGTTTCAAGTAACTTAAGGCTTTTAAGATTTCCTCCAGTCAGATTTTCTTCAAAAGTTCAGTTGCAGAAATTTAAACACACGTACATACATATATATGTACATATATGACATTCATCTTTTCCAAGCTGCCCTCTGGCATATCTTTTCCATTTGATGTATTTCTGCTGCTAAAGCTGAAAGAGATTGCATAAAGGGAAAAAAAGGCACACAAACCGTGCGAAACAACAGACCCAAACTTGTGCAGGCACTGGTGTGCCAGGCCAGTTGGGAAATCCCTCTTGGTACTGAACTGCTCGTTGGACTCACAGGTTTTTGCAATCCAAAGCCAATCCAATTTTCATTGCAGCACTTTTTTTCCACCAGAGACCCAACACAGCCTGAACTGTTTATCACGCTATCTTGCCTGCTTTCCCACTTTTTGCTGCCACACACGAATGAAAAAGAAACCCCCTCTTCATTTATAGCAGAATCAAAAATGCTCTAAAGCTTTTAGCTTTCAAAGCAGATAAGTTTGCCTCAGGTGAACCATGAAGTTCTCTCTCCTCTGAAACAGGCTAAAATGTCAAGCTGTTTTTCCTTTACTTTTCCCTTTTTTCTGCTACAAGGAATCACAGACTTTTCATCCTACTGTAAAAAACAAATGCCAGAATTAAAGCACATCAAGTAAGCACTCTTTCAAAATCTTCTAAAATTCAAGGAAGGAAGAAATATAATCATCTAAAAAAGAAAGAGAAGCAGCATTAAAAATCTGACTTCCTGGGTTCGCTATTTCTCTAGGTATTTTCCTTGCTTGTTTGATTGGATCTTTCCTTCTTGATGCTTGTCTACAGCACAGATTCATAGTTCCAGACACAACATTTGCAGCTGTACAAGAAGGAAACATATGAAGTATTCCAATTGTTTTATTTGAATAACATTTATGAGCTCAATTAATTCGTATTTATACCACACTAAGTGAAAAGAGGAAAAAGGAGAGGGAGAAAGAATATGCAAGTTTGATGACCTGGTTAACTCAAGAAGGACAACGAGGTTTGCTCAGTTCAATGCCCAGACTTGTCCCATAGTTCCTCAACTTATTCACTTCCAGTCATCATTACTCAACATATGGTCACAATTAGTCCATTCACAATCTATGGAGCCCAAAGTAAAACGTGCCAATGACCATACATTATTCCTCTGCAATAACACAATCAGTTTCCTCTACCCTCCGTGTTCTTCTGTTTCCCTCACAGCTACTGACTGAGATTGTGGAGGTATTTGCCAGGCTTTTTCTCTGCAGAGGGTGTTTTTTCTTCCTCTTCTTGCTAACTTTTTTCACCCGTGAAGACCATGTGGAAAGTTGAACATTACTGGCAGGTGTCTTTCCATGGGGTACTGATTCTTTCGCTGTAAAGGTGCTCCATCTGGTCCTCAAATTAATTTTCATCAATTGCAAAACTCTTAGGAATATGCAAGAGTAAGTCTACGTGATGACAAAAACATGCGTGTTTTCATGTACACGGAGTGCACACACCAGCTCACTCAATCTGGTACTCAGAGCTGCATCTGCCTTTTCAGTTTAGCTGTGGTAATCTTGTAAGACGCCCGTCATTCAAAGCTTGAAATCCCTGGATTCTTCCAACTCTGCAACACAAAGGACATGCACACACACGAAAAGAAAAAAAAAAGTGAATAAACTAAGCCAGAAGGCAACTTGAAGATACAAGGAATATTGTTAACAGTAATCAAAGCATTATGATTAAGGATTTTACATTGAACTTCTATAAAATATCTATATTAAGTATGCAATACTCAGACACACACATACGTATCTGATACACAAATACAAACTATAAAATCTTTTTCACTTCCCAGGCTCCCAAAACTCTTCACAGTTGACATGTGTAACTAATGAAATGTATCCAGGAAGATACATTAGGGGGGAAAACCACATAATTTTCTTTTGGCCACAGTCACTGGAGCAAACTCTTAAAAAAAAAATTCTACAGCTCTTAATGACAGCAGGGAAGGGTCTCAGTGACAGAGCTGACACAAGAGTTAGAACCAGAGGCGCACAAACAGAATCACAGAATGGCTGAGGTTGGAAGGGACCTCTGAACGTTCCCTGGTCCAACCACCCCGCTCAAGCAGGGTCACCTACAGCCAGTTGTCCAGGACTGTATCCAGGCAGCTTTTGCGTATCTCCAAGAATGGAGACTCCACCATCTCTCTGCAACCTGTGCCAAGGCTTGGTCATCCTCACAGTGAAAAAGTGTTTCCTGATGTTCAGGGGAAACCACCTGTGTTTCAGTTTGTGCCTGTTGCCTCTGGTCCTGTCACTAGACACTACTGTAAAGAGCCTGCCCCGCTCATCTTCATTCCTTCCCATCAAGTATTTATACATGTCAGAAAGATCTCCCTGAGCCTTTTCTTCTCCAGGCTGAACAGCCCCAGCTCTCTCAGACTCTCCTCCTATGAAAGATGCTCCAAACATGAAAGTACAGTACTAAACTTACCAGTCTCAAAGGAGACTGAAAAGATTCCTCCAGGGTTTAAATTACTGGTTTAAAGAGATCTAAGGTACTCCAAAATTAAAGCTTAGAAGTCTGAATCAATACAGATGAATTTTAAAGACTACTCAAAATCTCCATTTGAAAAAGGGAGAAAAAATTCCCCAAAGTCAGTTATATACAGAAGAGCATAAACAGAGTAGAAGAGAGACCAAGCAAAAGGCTGTCCAGGATATTCCAGAAGTTGTATCTGAAGTGCACACACATATGCACAGTTATTGCAGCTATACAGTTACTGCTAAAAAGAACTCATTTAAATTAAGAATTGGATTCATTACATTCATCACAGCTGAAAAATGGTGTTGTCTTATATTACATATGGCACTGTACTAACCTCACATTTTGAGTAATTAACCACTTTTTTCAGTCTAGCATAGATGCAACCAATAAGATTTTTTTAAAAAGAGTAAAACTATAAGAAAACAAATTTATGGATATAAAGGCAAAGTCATAAAGTAATTTACAAAACTGTTTGACTAGAACACTTATCAAGAACACTGCCCATGAGGTTTGGTGAGTCACTACCAGAAATTTTCAGCATTACAACTAACTAAAGATTTAAAAATAATGGCTGCTACCAATTTTTTTCATCATAGGATGTGAGAAATGTCACCTAGACTTTCCAGATTTATGGTGCTTCTCAATTACAGTCCAAAGAAAGTTCATATAAAGGAAAATTTAGAAAAACTTTCAGAACACAATGGTTTGAAGAAGAATTTCTGTGCTTATCCCATAAGCAAACTCAATCCTGTCAAGTTTTGGTTTTTTTCCATACCCACTGGGGTCTTCCTAACGAACACCTGCATTCAAGAGTTGGCATTTTATATTAGCGGCATGTGTATTATGATGAAAGCCTTTACTCATCCTACAGAGAAACAAAAAAACCTGGTGTACTGAGAAAACTGAAAACCTCCGAAACATCAGTCAAAGCAGCATGAGGTAAGCGCTGAAGAGAATTGTTTGAACTGTGCAAGTACCATGACTTTTTAAGTGGATTTTAAAACACAGACAACTACAGATTCAGTGGCTTTGCACAAAATCTGTTTGCAATTTCTGTCGTTAATTTTATATGCAGTGAATAAAAAGTTTGAGAAAAGGACTCTTCTGTAACTTGGCCAACAACCTTCTCTCACTTTAGTCCCATTTACCATCACCGTCAAGATTAGACAAACCAAAGGCCTTTCCTCTTAAAAATGTCCTAATTACATTAGGAATGCTGGACAGGGTGAGACGAAAATCTATAATAACCACAAAAGGAATAAAGCCAGTCATTATTCAAACAACTCTCTCTCAATACAACATACCCTACAAGAACATTTTACCTTTAAATCACTGAGGGTCAACATTCCCTTTATGTTGTACTTTGATTCAGTAGACAAGATAAAAAAATACTTTTAAGACTGTAGTGTCAAGCACTCAAAAGATAGGCTGAATTAAGATTACATATATTATATATTAAGATTTAATTCCTTCCATTCGCCTTCCCTTCATTTCCACCCACTCGGTATTTCCTAAGAAATAACCTAATCAAAAGACTCGGATGCTAGTCTTCCCTCAAGAAAATCAGTAACTAATTTAGACACTTTCCCTTCTTCTGCTATTACAGCAGTCCCCCAAGTCTGCTCTTTTTCACATGTTTAAACCAAATTTTTTTTTGCCTTTTTCCCCCACCAGAAAACACCAGGGTAATGGCTGCTACCTGTATTGTAAAGCATGTATATGAGCCTAGGATGAAAAGCATTATAGAAGAGCTAGGTGTTACTTGCATGATCTTATCACTAGTCTGAATTCCATTTGTGCTCCCCACATAAAGAGGACTTGGCCTTCCAGATGAAACTCATCCAAACTAAATTTCTACAATCAAACTTTATGCACCTTTTCTTTCAGAGCAGGGCAAGGGCTAATCATAGAAGTACACTGTGTTCTGAAAAAATACTTATTTTTGCTGGTGAATTATTTCTAGCACTACTGGGACACTAAATATCAACAAACTGCAGTTACCTACTTTCACTCTCAAAGGGTAGCTGAAAATATTTTTGCTCTGGATTTTCCCTTTAACAAAGGGAGATGCTACTTGAACTCATCTTCTAATATTGTTTTGAGTCTATGCCCAGCGATGTAAAATGTTTCTTAAGTACAGATACCTAAAGAGACAAAAACATACTAGACCCGAGACACAGGAAAGCAAGATCCACAAGTATTTGATCTTGCTTTGAAAGCATAGCCCTTCTCAAATTCAAAACCAGCAACAAGTTCTGTTTTCACAGTATAGAAATAAGTTCAGGTATTAATTTTTAAAAATGAGCTTATTAACAGTGGCTCTCGTATTTTAGTGTCAATATTTAACTCATCTTTTTTCTCTCCTAACTGTTTCCATTAACTTACATAAAGTGTAAGTGTTAAGCCACAGTTGGACAACCAGAAAAATATTTGCTTGTTCTCATGCATCTTTCATTGAGGTGTCTCTTCTGTTGACAGAAAGAAGTCATGCACAGCCAAGTGTACCAATGCTGCAGCAAGCTCTTCAGCATTTTATGTTTATTCAAAACCCCACTCCTCAAGGCTCCAGAGCAGAGCATCTGAAGGGGAGGATAAAAGGAGACAGGGAGAGTAAGGAAAGCAGAGAAGGAAAATTCAGGTGAGTATCCATTATTTCTAAATTATCTTCAACAAAACAAAACAAATAAAGACTCAGAGACTGTGTTTTGAGGATTCTGACTGCCCAAACATCTTATGGAAAGAAATGTAAGCTACCGAGTCTTTGAAAAGTCAGGCTACCAAATTTCAGGATTTTTCAGCTTAACCAGATTTCCTTCCTGTCAAACTTGCATCAGGTCAAAGGAAAATGCAGTATTCCCTCCTTTTACACTCTAAGAAGGAAAAAAAAAAACAAAACCCACCACCAGTACCCAAAGCAGCTGCTTTTTAAAGCAAGCTGCTTTTTAAAGCAAGCTGCTTTAAAAAAACGTGAGACCACAAATTTGCATTTTGTTCTGAAGGATCAAACCACAACTGGTTCTACACAAGCTGATGGCAGGTGATCCCACCAGCTATTAAATGGTGACTGTGGGAGTAACCTTCAAGGTTACCGCTGAACACTATTCTGCAGAACTGGCACATTCTGTAACACAGTCACTGTATTACAGGATAAATACTACAGGCCTAGAAGCTGGCAAGATGATATATTTTGTTATTTATTTAGTCCAACTTATGAAGTAACATAAATTATTAAATAATCCCATCCAAAAGGAAAGAAAATGATTTGACAAAATTAACTACTCAATTCCTAAAAGGCTAAAGTACATACAAGAAAAGATAACTGGTTTGGAAGTGAAAGGATTTTTTTTTCCATTAAAAAAGGGCCAGCTCCATAGGGAGAAAATGTAGTTTTGACTTGAGTAAGTACGGGTTTTCCTCTTCTTTCACTCATCTCTTCTAATTATTTTCACTTTATTCACCTTCAGTTGTGGTATAAGTCATGGAGGTTAACACTGTTCTTTTGTATTTCACAACAACAAAAAACTAATTTGGAGGACATGACTCTAAACAAATACCAATAAGCTAAAGTAGTGGTTGTAAAAATGTTCTTCACCCCTAGAAAAATGAAAGAAGCATGGAGAAGAAAAAAAAAAAAAAAAAAAAAAAAAGAAGATGCTTGATTTTTGTACTGTTTGTTCTTAAATGGTTTTCTCTCCACAATGTTTGTCCTTGGGTAATTCTAGAAGCTGTTCCCCTATGTGGGGACAGCTGCATGGCCTGGGCAAGGCAGTCAGCCACGCTACTCAAGAGATGTAAAAGATTGGTAACCAAAGAATAGCTACACAGAAACAGGTATGTAGCAAAGGTATAATAGCAGGCACTGTGATACTAACTACCAGTCCATTAATACAGACACTGTAATGTGAGTTACATGCACCTATATATAACTAAGCAAATAAAACTGACAGAAAAATGTGTGTGTTGGCAGACTGACAAAAGTAAAGCTTGTATTAGTGGCTGTTCAGCAGACATTCATTGTGAATATTGACAAAATTTATCTCAACGCAATACTCTGACAAACTTATAACCATCTACTCCATCAAACCACACACTCAGAGAAGTGAAAAAAAAAAAATAATTGTAGCAGCCAGTTGGCATTTCTGATGTGCTGAATGACCCCCCTGGGTTCTTGTAAATAGGGGAGAAAGCAATATATGTATGTTGTGTATGTTTTTTAAACTGCAAGATCTTCTTTCATGTATGAAAAATGAGGGAATTATCTGTATTTTTAGAACTATTATATATATTCCACTTTCAATGCTTGATACTACACCATCAGATTAAATGGGAGTTAAATTAAAAACATACAGTTAGGAAGAGCAAGAAAGAAACAAGTTTTAACAAGCCTTCAGGAAACATATTTTCAAGAAAAACACCAAGGGTGGTACAGCTAAGCAAACTATTAGAAGCTATTAATTGTGAGTTGCCAAATTTATACACAGTCTCCAAATGATGGAGGCCTGAAGACATGAAATACAGTAAATTGTTAAAAACCTTGCCTATGGAGGAAGTGAGGTAAACACTTCTGCAGGGAAAAGAAGTCAGAAAAGATAAAAGCACTACAGAACAGACTCAGCCTCAAAACTAAGGATATTTGAGATAAACAGAACCTACCAAAACATGGAGGAAAGAGAACACCTAACGTAGGTGTGTTTTTTTGTCTGGTTTTGGTTTGGTTTTTTAAATACTTATTTTAGCAACTATATACTTTAGGTGACTAAATAATTATATCCACTTGCTAAAGAACTGCTGCAAGTCCCTTTGATCAGTTACTGGTCAGAAACGCTCATGGGAAATCTCTGAGTCAAATAATGCTAGATCTGTTATGCTTACATAGCAGGAAGAAAACCAGAAAAATAATGGAATGTTAGAATTCACAACACAAAGCATTCAGCTGCAAAACAAATGGAAGATTCTGCTGTTCCCACAGCTCTGATAGTTTCTTTCTCAACCTCTAGCATGGCACATCATGCCCCTCACTTAAGCCAGGATGCCAGGATGCATTCAAGGCGCTATACTCTGAACTACACCAGAGAAATGATCCAATCAAAAATTCCAGAAATTAAGATTCACAACAGCTTAACCAATACAAATCTGGTTTGTTATTCAGCGGCACTCTCAGCTTCCCTTGTGACAAGCCATAGCTCTCCAGCTTCTTCTAACAGAAGCACCGGCAGCCTTCCAAGCCTGCAGTTCAGAAGGCTGATATAACCAAAAACCTACCCTCCAAAAACTGCTCTTGATTTTAAGGGAGCTTCCCTCAGTGAACTCACCCTGTATGTGCAGCAGCACTATTGCCAATGTAAGCAAGGCAGTGGCAGGTATGACACCACAGCAGCCTTGGTTTGAATCAGTTTGAACTGTGCTCAAAAGCTTTTCTCTTTTTTAAACTGAATCAATCCCGGACACATCCCAGCGCAGTCCCACATTCAGGTGCACTGGCAAAATGGAAAAGATGGAGCTGTTCAATACAAATGAGAAACAGAAGGGAGAAGTACTTGCAAGTGGTGTTGCCACTTGAAGGCTTCTGATGACAAACTCTGGGCACACAAGTATTTCTGAAGTCATGTGTTTGCCCTCAGAAGGGAGGGAAGCAAAGTTTGTCTCTTAAGGATGAATTTAAGATGGCTACCACTACCACAACGTCCTGGAGCCAAAGCTACTCATCAGCAATGAAACCATGTCTCATTGCCAAACAAATTGAAATGGGCTGAAATACTTCAGACAGATGTTGAAAGACCTGTTTCAGAAAAGAAAACTGCACAAATAGCATGTATTAGTCGTTTAAACATGGAGATTTACACCACTGAAACATGCTTTCAAAATCTTTCCAGATTAGAAGAAATATGAAGGGTGACCAAGAAATTCCCTTCACTTACGAGTGTCAATCTTCTCTATCAAGGAAGGGCCGCAACCCTCACAGCACAGCGAATGCTTACACAATGTACACTTGAGGGGACACTTACTTAAAAAGTGGTAACAACTGTGTCTCATTAATGACATTCAAGGATCTTCCAGGGAGGGAGCCCCAGCTCTCACCATCTCTTTTCCACTGAACTGACTGCACTGACCTTGCCTGTAATTACAGAGCAATTTCCTTCCCGTAGGAACGTTCTGCAGCCTGCATACATCCCTTGAGCCTGCAGCAGTTACAGCTAGTTCCTAATTATCTCCAATATCTGCCCACAGGCTCTTTGAATACTTTCTTATGATCATTCATTAAAGTTTTTATATTCTCCCCCAAAATTCCAACACACCTTTGTATGTGACACATGCACCGAAACACGGGGAACAAAAAAGTAAAATTTAAAAAAGGAGGGGGAGACGAAGGGAGAAAATAATAGAGGCTACCAGTTTTTAAAATTCAGAAGATCCTCATAAACAAGAATTATTTCTGTTGGGCAGCAAGACATACTTCAGTCAGAAATCTGACAATCGCTGCGAAGCACTCCAAGCGCAGCGTGTTGCGGCGGGGAAGGATGCTGCGTCAGCCTACAGGGAGGGAGCTCCTGGCGATGTCTGCAGGCAGCATCACAGGTGTGAAGTGGATTGTGGGTATGAGCTTCCCACCGTGCAGCCCTCTGCTCACCACAGGCTGCTCAGCTAGAGCTGTGAAGCAAGGCACTTCTCACACAGGAGACCTTCAATGAGTTGAATATACTTATTCATTTATTTATTTGAATGCAAAAAGACAAGAGTTGCAGTTTTCAAAAAGCTCGAGTTTCTCAGTCTTTGCCTTTGGGATCAAGAGCTCAGATCTAGTCCTGACTGTCCCTCAAATGTGCCATAACAGAAGGTTTCGGTCTGTGTTTGGAGGACTCATAGCCACCCCACAACCACTGCTTAGAGGTCTAGATGCGGAGAAGGGATACCCTTGCCCTCACCAAAAAAAGAGATGCAAAGCTAAGGAACAGAGCTTCATCACTTCCCCATACCTGTCCCCTTCTGCTTCAAGTTCCATGTTTTTTCCTCAAGGCTCTGGAAGGTTGTGCCAAGGTCTCTGGGTTAAGAGAGGCACATAATACCATGAATACAGACAGACTCAGAGTGGTTACTTAGAGAGGCAACCTTGACAAGCGAGAGTCACTGAAGAGGCCTTTGTAAAAGCCGGGAGCTTTAAATAAATGCTTACAGCAAAGCCAAGACTTCCGTACAGAAGCAAGTTGTTTCACTAGCAAGACTCAGAGGACATGAGATTAGCTGCACACGCATGTGCCCAGTTAGGTAAACGATGTTTTTGAGCTGCTCTGTCTGCATTAATATGCCAAGTGTTGACTGGTCACCTGTACAGACAGAAGCAAGGAGGCCAGCAAGAAGCAGTGGTCCTCTACGCAGAGTCATGTTCTGGTGGACAAGCTGAAAGGCAGATCTGCACCTAGGTAAATCAGCAAAGCAATCCTGTGTCCAAGTAGTTTTACTTTGTAGAAGTCTTCACAATTATAATTCTCTCCATCCTGGCCAGATGCTCCTGCTAGACATATGAAAGATATAGGCAGATAAAATTCTGAAGTGAGGATAAGAAACAGCAGCATGCTGTAGTCACAAACACCTCTATCATTCTTCTTGCACGACTGTGACACAACAACCTTTATATTAAGAGGCCCATAATAGGTAAAAATTGCTGATTACAGAGGTATTCACTGGAAGAAGAGCTACCAAGGACTGTCTTCTATTTTCTTAAATATGATACAAAAGTATTCCTTAAAATGATCACAGATCAAAATGAATGACCAGAAAAAGATTCTCAGAAACTCTAGAGAAGTATATTCAAGGGGCCACATGAATTATTTTAAGTAGGAATTCCAAACATTTCACTTTAATGCTATGAATGTAAAAAAGACACTGCTCAAATTTTGTTTATAAAATTCATTTCTGTAATTACCTAAAAAACAGTTGAAATGCCGATTCTTCCTATTCAGCTTTGTCAATCGGCCAAGAGCAAGCCTTTCAAAAGTGTAATTTTTAATATATAATTTATTTTATACTGTATTGGTATATCTATTTTTTAACATGGTAACATCCCAAGATAGCCAGACTTCATGTAATTCTTTTAACACTGTACAATTACCAGATAGTGCCTGCTTCTAACTATAATCTCTATGAAGTTATGAAAATGCTCTTCCATTGAATATTCAGGTTTCACCAAGAAAGTAAACAAATGCAGATTTGTGGGGTTTTTAAAGTAATATTCTCACTACTTCCAAGGTAGTTCTGTAATTAATTCTATTTCATTTTTTCCCCCAGGAAGCTATATAAATGCAGTACCTGTCAAACTTCTTGGACCCAGTTATTTCTTTTCCTTAACAAAAAACTCTCAATGCCTCCTTAAATGCATTTTTACCTAACCTATGGTTACAAGATTTGTGTTTGGTAAAGCTCAGATTCAGCGTCTACAAAGCATTAAAATCAAAAAGGAAGATTAATTATTGCAGTTAAATCTATGCCTTTTAGATAAATATTCACACAGACTGTGTGATGCATTCACATACACACAAAGCAAAAGCTACCCACAACTAAACATGTGGAAAAAAACCTCACTGGCATTATTTGTTTGGATTTTCTTCTTTCCCATTGCCAAGCTTCACCTTACTACCTTTCCCAAGGAGCACAAGGATCTTCATCTGAAGATAGCAAACTTTTCAAGACAGCCAGAGAAAAGATTGACTCAACTGAACAATGTCAGCTTCACACATTTTCTACTTCATTTTGAAAAATATGGATTTAGTAAAGTAATATCATTGAAGTAGTATGATTTGATTTAGTAGATGATGTGCTACTTAGCAGGCTGCTTCTGCTAAATCTGACAAATATAGGCCATACTCCTGCTCATGCAAAGGTTGCCAGGTTGCCCTCCCCCCCCCCCCTTTTTTTTTAACATGACTGTAAATTCCTTAGGATTCCGTCATGTTTGCAGATTCTAGCCAAACGTAATAATAATAGTAAGATAAAACCAATCTGAGGTCATTTCATACGTAATTTAATTTTGACCTAAAATTTTAAAGCTATCTTACATACAGTCGCTTCTTTCCTTCTATGCCTAGAATTACTATATATTTAGACAAACTTGGTTTAGTACAATAATTTTTTTATAAGTACTTCACAAAGTACCTCTACAGCTGTCTAAAACCCTCGTATTTACTATACTAACTGCTACTTCTGTATGTCTATGTGAAGGGGTAAAACAGCAGAACAATCAAGAGGGAAAAAAACCAACCAACACAATCCACTCTGATTGTTCCCTCTATAAAACTCAACATCTGTACTACAGGTTCCTCTTCTGTATTGAAAAAGTCAGCTTGCAAACTGCTCAAGGAAAATTCTGCTGCTTTTTGCAGTAAGCAGCTTGGCAAGGTAACGTCATAATCTTTCAGTGTCAGTGGTCCCCTTGAGCTTACAAAGTCTATTAAAATAAATTACATGAAAACTTTTTAATCTTTTTAGGAGTTCAATTCTATAGCTTAAGAGGATCAGTACATTCCAGTTTCTTCATAGATTCAAGGAACAGAAGATATACTATTTCAACACCTAATGATGTCATGACACCTCAATACTTTCTCATTAACTGTGTGTTTATACACAAACCACAGAATAACAGGAGGTTACCAGAAGAAAACTGTATGCTTTCTTGTTATCTATACTAGCTAGATTGCGATGAAATCAACACTTCAGCATCTGCTTGAAAGAGCCATTACATTTGATCTGTAGTAGACAGATGCACAAAACATGACTTAGACAAAAAGGTAAAACATACAGTATTTCATAAAGCTGATACAAAGCTTCTGAAATTAACTCAAGAATGATATTTTAAGAAAATTCTACCCCACTAACTAAAATGATGTATTAGTTTTCACTTACTGTGCTATTGAATGACAGCATGAAACAAAGACAGCTGATGAACAAACAGAAATTACACTGTCAGAATACAAAAATTCTATTACTAAGTATTGAAAGAATGAAAAACCTAAATTAAATATGGGAAAATGTAGTTAGTGGTTCTAAGACCTCAAATAATACCTGATACAGATGCTGACTTCACTGGATTGTAAACCTACCAAATCTGCATTGGACTGTTTGATTAAAATGATGTAAGATATGAAACAAAAAAAAAAGAAAAATGTTATACTTTGCATATAACACAAAGATTGTATGTTCGCCTGAAATCAGCCTATTTTTTTCTAATATTTCTAATTACAAATAAATATCCTGTCTTGTTTATAACTGTAGACCATCACAGCAACAGCCATATTACTGCCAATGCTATTTCTCCTTGTGTCCATATTGTAACGTATTTCTCTTGTGTAAGGGCTGTGTAACGCTTGTACCACTGGTCAAAGTAGGATACGGAAAGGCTGTTGGGATTATCTGGAAGAAGGATAAGTAATCAATCCATAATGTTCCCAAGATGAGCATTTCAGTGCATTAATAAAACTGCAAAGCCATCAGAGAGCACATGGAAATAGCAGACACTGTTCCAAACATGAAATATATCTTTAAAATAACTATAACATGGACAGTGAATGGATAAATGTTCCACAATAATCTTGAAAAAGCCAAACCCCCAAAGATTATTATCATATAGGAATAATTTTACAAATTAATGCACCTGACAGATTTGCAGTGTGTCAGTTATATCTTCCAAATATTCCTCACAGTGTCACTCCTACAACAGTCCATCCAAAATCTATCACTAAGAATGGGAGTAAACAACACTTTGCTGATGGATAGCCACAAAAAACATAAAACAAATTCCATCCTTTCCTGTCCATCCTTGCTGGACACCAAGTCCTTAAGCAAGTACACCCCAAAGGGTTAAGGGGCCCGCTAATAAAACCAACTTTTCTTGGCTCGCTCTCAAGAATGATCGAAGTATAGAATTAGGCCCAGGAGCTCTCTAAAACTTCTTTCCCATTTCCATCCATGTAGAGACAGAGATTCTACCCTCGGTATTCCAATACCGCCATGAACTGTCTGTGATGCCCATCTGGTCCATTTCATTATCTTGCATAAATTAATTTTTTTTCTGCTGTTATTTCTGCTAGATATCAAGGAAGTAGGACACAGGATTAACAAGATTCATGGATTCCCCCACCCCAAGGGCAAAATATCAATAAAATACAGATTTCTTTTTAGCTGCTTAACTACAATTAGCATCTGAAGCAAAGTACTTTCTGAATCCTTGTAACCAATGTAAGCAAATAAGGCTGGAGAGCGAAAACTATCACCTCATATCTTATGTTGATTAAAAAGCTTGAGAAGCTAAAGCTCACATCCCAAAACTATGTTAAATTGGTATTTCAGTTGACTGAAACCAATAATGGGGCTTTTTATAAATGTAATTCACAAGCTTTAGTTTGTACTTGCATGTTTACAAATTTTAATTTCAGATGAAGAAATCCATCTCACAGAGAGCAATATGAACAGTAAAATAAAGCAAGACACTGCTAGATTCTAGACAGATGTACCACAGCAATGCAGAGCTGCACGGATCCGATTACAGAGAGCATCTTCTGCTGGGCAGTCAAGTCTCCCACTGGGATGGGGAGTACATACACTGGGAAGTTCTACAACAAAACTGTGTTTGTTTCTTATGTGGAGCCTTACAGATACTGCAGGATTATTCCCTCTCAATGCTTCAAACATTTTAATTATCAAAAATTTCAAGCAGAGCATAGCAAGGCACTTAGCAGTTCATAACATTCCCCCATGCAACATATTCTGTGATTCTTGAATCTGTTGCTCTCCTTACAAGAGCCAAAAGCCAAAGTACAAAGCAACTGCTACGGATTGAAAGCGAATGCCCTTTATCACTGCTTCTCAGAACTGCACCCAGATCGGCCAGAGATCTAACAGACTACAAGCAAACCCAAGTCTATCTTCTGGAAGGCCACATGTAGTTGCAAAGAAAATCAGGATACACATAGTTCATCCACTCTGTTCAACATCTGTTATTGTTTTATTCGCTCTGACGTAGAGCTAGAAGTAATTGACAGCTTATACATTTTCAAAAGAAGCTTCTATAATTACATTGGTATGCCCTACGGAAACCCTACTGGTTTCTCATAGCAACCTTCAATGACTCAAACAGCTAGCCTTGCTCTTCCCACAAAATCATTAATAATAAGAGAGCTTCGTCATTCTTCAACAGAAGAGCTGATAATGTGACTGGCAGAATTACCATCATCAATGGTAATCCAACAGCTTTATGACATCACATCTCCTGAGAAATTAAGTTTTATGGCAAAAGTACCAGTACCTTGAGTATACAGTAAGGCAGGATTGCTTCTATAAGATCTTTCTCACCACTTACACACCTTGAAAGCACACATCTCAAAAGTCTTTTCAGCAACGCTGTAATGTAAGTAAGTATGATTCCTGTTGCAACAGATCAGGAAACTAAAAGTACAGGCCTGCAAGACAAGCAAACTGTTCAAAGAAGTCTATGCCACAGAAAGATTTCTTAACCTCTGCTACCGCTACGACCCACTCCAGTTTGTCTTCCTAGACCTGTTGTGCCCTCATCCCTCTGTTCACTGCTGGGTGCCTGTCTGACATCTCCTTGTGCAGACCCAGTTTCTTAAAAAATCAGAAAATAAATACTAAAAAAGGGAGGAGTATTCTGTGGCTTTATGGAGCTGGACCAATTCACTGAGGGGTCAGATGATGAGTGTCAAGAGGTGACACAAAGGAGCAGGCAGGACCCACAAGACCTAAGTGCTGGGAAACGTTTCACGAACAACAAGATGTTAGACCAGCTCAGCTGCACCATGGAACCTCCCCATGGGATGGAGCTGGAGCATCCTCCTTAATACTTAAGAGAAAGACAGCACCAAAACAAGAAGCAAGAATTTGCCATTACTGGTGTCCAGTCTGTGCAATGATCCTATCGCCACTGAGTGTGGCTCATCTGATGTCTTCCTGTTTATTTCCACTTTGCTTCAAAAAACTTACATTTTGGATCCACAGGAAAAGCCATAACCAACATTCTGCTTTTTGCTCTTTTTGTTATTTGGGTTTTTTTTGTTATTTGAAAATATCTGTCAACATTAGGTGAAACACATTTTGTGTCAAACCACTTTTCCTGCAGTTCACTGCCAATAGATAGTCAGGCCAGGTTAATTCAAAATGATTTACAGTAACCAAGAATAGTTACCATTTCAATCATCAACCAAAGAAACTTGATTTAAATACACAATTTTAATTCAATTTTGCATTTCTACTTCTTTTCTGAAAGACAGCCTGTTACTAGACGGTAACCTTAAACTGATGTTAATCTGCAATTAAACATAGCTTATACCTCCTATTTGATATTTCATTTTTCTAACTTTAATGCTATAATACATTCACATTTAAGCAATTACATTCTTTAACCAGATATATATTCAGATTGATGATTTTCATATTTGATGTTAAAGAACAATAAATGGTCCTTCTCTTTTTCTGGACCAGATGTTCTGCAAATTGTCACGTATGCACCACTGACACACAGTATATACATATGCAACACTGCGAGTACCTACTCTGAAGTGTTCCAAGACCCAGCCTAGAAGAAGTTACCACTGCCAACCGTCAAATCTAATGTCACCAATGTTGCTGCGGATAGCAAAAATAAGTTGCAATATTTTAAAGGATTACATTTTAGGATTATCTTCCAAACCCACAAGTATCAAGTTAGCTTCAAAGGAAACTAGAATTCCATTTACACAAATCCATGTTTTATAAGATTTAGAGAATGTTACTAATAAGATACAACTACACTAGATGTTCAGGATTCATATGCCTCTATCAGTGATGTTTTTAATTTATTTTTTTAAATAAAAGGAAGCATTATCTTTAGCTAGTGAACTGAGATGACTTTCTGAAATTATATCACTACATCACTAGAAATAGCCGATCTCAACATCACATTTCATTTTTATTACAGTTTTTAAGTGGAAAACAATCCTTTTCAATTTCTCCTTGAAAAAAAATTATTTGACATAAACTATAGTGAAATAAGCACACACCTTTCCATCTATGCCTACTGAAGAAAATCTATTGCAAGCTGATCTGCCCCTTCAGCAAACTGAATCCAATTATTTACCCAGCAATTTTCCTCATCTCAGTGATATGATGTACTTTTAAAACTTCAGCAAAAAATATTTAAGCAATATATACTCAGACATTAGCAAAGCTAGGTTATTTAAATTTGACAATTTATGCTAAAGGCTACATTTGCTACAACAGACAGACAAAAAGTTCCACTTAAACTCAGTATCTTTTCATATCCATTTTTAGCTGCCCTGTAAATGCTCTTTAACATATTGTAGTAAAAGAAGACTTTTCACTATGGTATTGTCAGAAAGGCTCCTCCTCCATTACGGACTTATATCTGCACTTCCACCACCACACAAGGTCCTGAATCTCAGTTTAAAAGATGACAATGAAGATAAGACCAAGCTAAAAAGCCAAATTCTAATAAACTGCATGAGGCACAGGCACACGTTCTCTTCTAATCCTTCAGCAGTGGACTGGTGATAGCCTCTACCAAGTACAGCAGGAGAAAACTGTCACATATCAAACTGCCACAGCCAGACTTCACACCTTTTGTCTACTACAGCCCTTCAGACTTACTAGTTTTATTTCTTTAAAACGTCAGGAAAAGATAGCCTTCATACATCAAATCTCAACATACACAAGATTTCAGGTGTTTGAATATGGCACGAACACTGTGTATGTCAGGTTCATAACAGAGGAGCTATGCAGAAATCAGTATTTCTTCTTCTCCCCCATTCAAAGCCAGCTATGTAAGCACACATGGGAAGAAAAACTGTCATGGTTATTTGCAAAACCCTGCAGTGTCATACGGCAGCAGCAGGTCAACCTTTAGAAGCTGGCTTGAACCTGACCAGTGACTGATATGCTCCCTTCCAGCTGAGCCATCAGGTCACAACAAACATTAATGCCCCTCGTGCGGCTAATGACAGAGCTGGAGGGAATCCCTCTTAAGAGGAAAGCAGAGACACAAGGAGAAAGTTTCCTTTTGGGAAAACGGGGTGAATTAAGGTCATACTGAGAACAGGCAGGTAGTTCACAGGATAAAAGAGCATTAGATTAACATGTGGAATTCACGCAGCTTTATTTTGAAGCCATGATGCTAAAGCTCTTGGGCAAAAGGCCCAAATCAGACTTCAGGCATGGTATCAATTTCCTGGATCGAGTAAACGGGCCAACAGCCTGCACATGCACACTGTAGAGTGTCATCTGCCAACCAGCACAAGGGATGTTTAATTAGCTTAGCAGGGATATAGGGTTTGGGGGAGAGGGGTGGGAGAATCTGTCCTTCAGTCTAGCAACAGCATTTGTAAGACACTTTTACACTAAAAAAAAAAAATTTTGAAAGCAAACCCAGAAGTTATTGAAGCATTTTTTTATTAGCACACCAATGAAATCTTGAATTATTTAACATCAGAAATTATGTGTTCGCAAAATCCACCACGCAAGACAATCCTGTCTCAATAAATTAGATATAAAGTTCACACAGGGAGATAGAAGCGTGTTATTAGAAAAACAATGTACAATTAAGCAAAACAGAGTTAAAATGCTGATGAAAAAATTAGGATGGCAGCGATTCCTTTCATATTATGCCCATAAAGACCCAACCGATAGAAGTATACAGTAGGTGTTTGCCTTAAAAAAACACCACAGACTGCAAACATCTGAGAGGAAAGAGAAAGTGCTAGATTCTTTCCAGCCACATTTTTGGTTATTACTGTAATCATATACCATGACTGGGGCTGGGGGAACAGGACAGGACACAAAAAAAATACCTCTTTGACAACCAACATGCCTGTCTCAACCCAAAACCTGTGCATAATACCAACACCTTTGTTTCATTTTTGTTTCTGCACGACACAAATATCCACCAAAAACAAGCAGTGGAAAGCAGGAAGCAACCTTTCCAGCTGAGCAAGGCCTAGGTTCAGCAAAATACATCTTCATATGCTCAAGCTATGAACACACAATGATACCCTGCTGATTGCAGGTATAACCACAAAGAGCCAGGGCATCTGACTGAAGGATGCTACGACTGTACTATATACAATCAATTTCTACGATAATAAGGATCTAACAAGGTACTGACAATAAACATATTTTTCTAGCTGAGAAAGCAAGCTGCTGTGTGGCAGCATTTTCAGGCTTTCTACTGACATCTTGCTAAGAAAGCAGTCATTGTCCCAAGGCAGATTTAGACTTATCACCAGCATGAGAGAATGTCTTGTTTATAATTAGACTCATCAGTAAGGATTTCAGAATTTAGACTACAAAAAAAGAAAAGAAAAAAAAAAGAGAAAAGAAAAAAAGAATCAAATACAGACTAAACAAACCTACTCTAGGAAAACCTAAGCTTTTGCCCACTTTGTTTGTAAATACCAGAAAAATTCTGCAGAAGATACTCCATGTGAATGGGTTCTAGGGCAAATAACTCACAATTTGAAGCATCATGTTTCTTAAGCCTTTGATCCTTCAAACAGCACAAAGTACAGGACATCTCTATATTAAGTCTGACAACCTCAATACAAGGAGATTATGGCTTTCAGGGCAGTGGCTATATACTGTTTTTTGTCTGAATAGTGTTTTAACCAGAGTTCTGGGCCTGAAATTTTCCAAAACCGTGAACAAAGGTCTTTGGCTGTCAGTTCACAGCAAGCGTGCTGCAAAGTACACTACATATCCTAATGCTGCCAAACAATCTGTGTACTTCTGTGAGTTTTATTTGGTATGGAAACCAGCATCTCCAACAACTTTTCCCTCCCTATTATCACTTATTCGTAATTTAAAGCAGATGGCTTTGAAACATCCTGCAAGAAAAGCCTGAGGGAGAAGATCTGAGTACTATGGTACAGGCCACTTAAACACCAGAGTCTGGAGAGCAAAAACCTTAACGGTCTCACTTTAAGGAACTATGCACAGTATCAATCACATAGCCAAAGGAGCTTGTCCTGAAAGAAAAACTCAGAAAGGCAGAGGGACAAGGCAAGAAACGTGACAGCATTACCGTCTTTTGATGAACTTAAATTCCTGAGACACCCCTGAATTTACTCAGCTACTCAGAGGTGGCAAGTATACCTCTGAAGACAGAGAATAAGTCTCTCAAAAAATAGGAAGAAAAAAGGTAGGTCAACAAGACACATCACAAAGAGTGGTAAGCAGCTCAAGGTGAGACACTTAGGAAGCCTCACACCACAATCTGAGAAACTATCGAAGAAAATTATGGAAGAATGAAATTTTGTTCGTTGCATTTTTATGATATGTTTCATTTGTTCAGTTACATTTCCAAATAAACATCTGCACCAGAACACTGATAAGCCTCAAAATGAGAAGGAAGGACCTTCTCCACTTTTCTTACTCTTCTCTGTGACCTAAGGTATTTTATATTCGCCTCTTTGCCCTGAAGTACAATTCTACTTTTCACAAGGTCTCTACCTATACCTAGATGCAAGAAAAGAACAGGCCCATTGACAGTTGACTACATGAAAGAACCAGCTTCATACCTGTATCACAAATTAAAGTCTTACTTTCTCTGAAAAGAACACTGTTTTAGTTTAACCTAAGCACCCAACTAAGAAAGTGCTGTGCATTAGTTTAGGCTACATAACCGTAATGCTTAATTCTCGCCTTAATAAATCTATGAAATGCATAAATTATATTTTGCATATTGCATACTACACTGTTCAAACATAAATCTGGGGCATAATAGCTGAGTTAGGTATTAAAGAAAATGATTATAGGAATTAGCAGTCTGTTCTCCAGAAACAATCCCAAACAGGTAGGATGAGACTTTTCAACAAAGAGCATCCCTGCTTTATTCATACTGCTTCAGTAAACACAGACATTGCTAAGGGACTATGAAAATGAAAACTCCCACAATCTCACTCAAAAATATGTGACCAAAAAGCATCTCTATGGATAAACTCTACAGATGTATTTTCTATTACACAGGAGAGAAAGAAAAAAAATAATGAACTAAGCTGCTGCATCAGCCTTTCTGTCACAAACACATCCTTACCAATGGATGAACAATATGGACTTGTCATTGCTAACTCCCAAAACTCCCAACACACTGTATTCTGATTTAGCAACACTGTGGGTACCTTTCTGTGATTATTTGCTACAAACAGGTGGAGGAATCTTTCAGCTACAAGACTGCTTTAGTGGGTATGTCTGAATACGTGCCCTACACAGGTGCCTCATCCAGGCATGCACTTTTGCCAATCTTATTATTTTAAAGTATCATTACTTTGCTGTGTCTGATGGTTTACAGATGTCAAGTGATAGGCCAAGAGTTCACAGTCTCAAGAATCAACAAGAAAACAAAGAAATAAGGAGTCACATAACAGTATTTGCAGCTTAGCCTGTCCTATTTCAGTCCTATCTTCTTCTGCAACTTTCTTAGTTTAACCTTTACCTATCCTAATCGTCTTCAGCTGAGTGAACATTTGACTCCTTTCCAACTGCTTAATGATTTCTTCTAACATGACCCTGAACTTTGACCTTTTATCCTGCATCCTAGAAGTGCTCTTCTAGCTTCTGTGATCCTGGAAGTAGGAAAACAGCATTATTCCCATTTTACTGCTGAGTAAAAGACAATTAAGCATCTCAAGGCAATACAGAAGCTCATGGTAGAACTGGGAGAAGTACAGGAATTCTAAATCCTCATCTGCTGCTGCAATCAACTAATGCACAGCAAAAATATAAACCAAATGTAACTTAACTTAGACTGGCACAGGTTCGTTTAAAAAACAAAACTAGCATTTTATCAGAACACTCATCTATATGGGAATGCAGCTGGGTTTCAGTATGTTGTATTTATATAGCAGCAACCTCCTACAGCCTATTTCACCTTTCCAACCCCAAGGCCCCGCTCGAGTAAACACCAAACAAGCACAGGCAGAACTTCGAACACACTAGGAATTACTGAAATACCTGAGGTTATCTGACGGATAAGCTGAGCTTCCCTTACACAGATGATTCTGAAATCTGATCCAGAGGATACATACACTTATGTATTAGGAAGAACTGGAAAAGATGCCAAAATTCATTAGATTTCTCTAATGAAGGTAAAACTCCAAAACATCAAAATTAAGTGAAAACAGAACAGAACCCTTTTCTAAAAATAGATCTTGCTGTGCAGCCAAGTATGTCTGCGTGCAATTGTTATTTACTTTTAGGCTGGGGCAATTTTCCAGATAGATTTTTAGATCAGTTAACATAATGAGGTGCTTTAAAACAATACAAAATCCCCAAGATTTCTTTCCTGACTACATGTGCTATTAAGATGTAGAGGGAACAAGGAAGCAATAACAAAACACAGTCTCACCTAGCATACCACAAAACTGCGCAATTGTAAATCTCAATGAAAGCAAAGACAGTAACAATAGCAGCATCCTGGAAATAGGGTCACAACCCTTAACCAGAAAGACTGGAACAAACTGTCCTAACCATTGTTAAAAAAAAAAAAAAAAAAAAAAAAAAAAACCACAACAAACCCCCCCCCCCCAAATTAAAACAAAAGCAAACAAAACACCCAACAACAAAAAAAGTGCAAAAAATACACCACATCCCCTAAAAACACCAGTCTAATCAAGGACACAAACTGAAAGAAGCCATGTACTCTTTAGTATGTTCTCCAGTACTTTCACCATTCAACCTGCATCACCTCAGGCCTATTGTTATCAGCCCACACATGAGGAGGTGCACTCAAAAATGTCATTTAAGGCAATCAAAATACAAACAGAACTGAGCATCATAAGCATTTAAAGGTCTTTCATTCAGTGCTTCCACACTACTCCTACCTGTGAAGAAGGCAAAACCCCAAACCTCTCAAGATACTCCAAGGGAGAAAAGTCATTGCAAGTGCTTGAGCAATGGTTAGGCTCAGAAAGCAATGCATTTTTAGTCTACCCAATAAATCAAAGTAGAAGTAAAGGTAAGTGAAAACAAACCCACAGTTGCACATCAGAATGTACACTCGCCATCAGCCATAATATTTAACAAAACTGTGACAACATAGCTGGAGGCGAATCAATATGATCCAAATCCTCACAACACATCTATCCCATTATATCTTCTTTAACCAAAAATGGACAGCCAGTAGATGTACTCACGGAGACACTATAAAAATAGTATCATTTCCCATACAAAGGTCACTTGATTGTTTTAGGAGAGTTTTCATTCGCTGCCCAACATAAAGCAAATGGTGGTCATTACTTGGTTTTCACATTCATCCTTGGATGACAAGGAAGGACACGGATTCAAAGCCAAACGAACTTTCCCAGAATTTCTAGAGTTTCAATGAGCAATGCTATTCTAAAAGCATCAAGGGCTCATTCTGGCACCACAGAACTAGACAATTAAATCACAAATATTTTCTCTCCAAACCAACTAGAAGCTTTCTCACACCAGAAGTATTTAAACACAACTCCAAAGGGGGAAGGGGAAGACTGAATTAAGTAACTATCCAACTTTTTGAATATAAACTCCCTATGACAGTGACAAAAGACTTTACTGTTGCATCTCGTGAAAACAGGACACTATCTTCTATGAAATCTTTCAGCATTACTAGTCACTTTTAGCCCAGAACAACCACTAATCAGGTCATCTGCTCTCTGTATTAATAACAATTGCAAAGCTACCAACACAGTACTGAAAATGAAACTGTATTGTAAAAATTTTCCATATAATCTTATTCCTCATCTCCCAAGCCACATCATCATTCTCTAATCAGTGGTCTCTCATTTAAATCTTTGGAAGAAAAAGCAATTTCCAATTCCTTTATTAATAAAAAAAAAGTACTTAAGCTTCTGGTAATACAAGGGAGGGATTAATACCATACAGACCTACTCCTAGCACTAGGACTGAGCTCAAATTACACTTTTTTATACAGTATATTTTCCTCAACCTTATTACAGGTCCAGTGAACAGACTTTCCAATTCAAAAATTCTCTTAGCAATACTGGGAAATAACGTATATTGGATTTCATACATGTTTGGGTTATTCTACTGGTATAAAGGAAAAACAAATGACTCCTCAGCAGGCTGTCAAAATCTGGAAGGAATCCACCTCTGGAAGACCTGTAACTCAGAGGAAGAGGACTTTACCACTTAATCCTATGATATACATTTGCTTTTAATATAACCCTGTTGCTGCACTGAAGTTTTTGTTGTTGAGAGACTAACTCTTGCTCATATTGGTCTATTATAATTCATAATAGGGCTTACTAGAGGTATCTCCAAAAGAACCACATTCCTTCTCCCATCTCTCTAACCTACCCTCCCCCCCACCCCTTCACATCTTCATCTCCACTTCAGAAAAACTGCAAATGGTTTGGTTCCAAATCACATACCTGTAACATGAGCTGGTTTAATTTTATCTCTTGGTCATTCATGCAAGATAGCAGATTTTCACTGCATAGCTTCCCATGTCATTTTAAGATTCAAATACATTTATTTAAATCTCTCTCCTAGAATTCAACCACTTTCATTGCTTCACCTAAATAAATTCATAAAGAATTACCAGACAATAGGAGCTGCTGCCCCATTTTCTGTTCTGACAAATTAAAAATACATATATATATATATATATGTACACTGCCATAAACAATCCTTTGCCTTAGGCATCACACATCTTTAAAGATCTGCCTACAAACCCTACCACTCAAGATGAGGAATCCATGCCAGGGATAAGTCCATACCAAACTGGAAACGTCCTCAGCAGTCTCCAGAGTAACCCAAGTCTGGAAAGGCAAATCAAGCCCATTTGATTTATATCACTGTTTCTTTACAGATGAAGTGAAAGTTTCGGTATTGACTGTAGGAAAGAGACATTTCCTTTACACACTGTTCTGCTTCCACGTTATTCAGGAATGCCTTACATCATCTTTTGGATAAACATTTGATAAAGATGAGCGTAATACCTGTCCTCTGCTATTCAACTACAGAAACTTCACAACAAAATCTCAATATAAACTTTCTTCATTCTTATGAGCAATTACAAACTTGGCAATTGCTTTTCAAAAGCAAGCTTTTTATGCTCATGTTTCTACAGACACAATTCATATACAGGGATGAACACCACAGTCTTCACAAAAAGATACACTGCCAAGAGCAAAACTGGCTATAAGCAGTTCTCGGGTTCTGTTTTAAGAGAAATGCAAAGCGTAAACAAACTGGACATTACTGAAATGGAGAAGATTTTATGTAGAGTTTTTTTATATTTCTCAGTAAGAAAGGCCTGGTATTCCATATGTACACCTCAAGCGCTCAACTTCAATTATAAAAGTTTTGTATCAAATTTCACAAATTAAAAATAACAGGATTTTTTACCATGCAAAACAAAAGGAGTGGAGGATCGTAACTGTTAAGCTGGCAACAGCCTAACGAAAAAATTGACAATTATACTTCCATTATTCTTATGTCACAGGATGCCACAGATGCTAAAGCTATCAAGTGTTCAAAAAGAGATTGCATAAATTCACCACAACTGTTAAAAACCATATTATTAAATACCAAATCATCTGCCCAGAGACTCTTAAACTGCATCCTGTTAGAAGCCAGCAATACTTCTCTTCAGAAGTTCAGCTATTTGCACACCCTATGATATTCTCCCTTAGGCATCTGCTATCATTCACCGTTAAAAACAAGATACTGATGTAGAAACACCTTTGGTCTGAGCTGATAGATCATTCTTAGGTCTGCGGTTTTGTGCCTGGGAAAAGGCAGGTAAAATATCCAAAGCTAGTTCAACACCTACACTGTTCAATTCCCTCCTTTCCAAACACTATGTAGGGCACTTGCATGGCAGCCAAGATATTTATATAGTAACAGTTCTTAACATACTTGCATCACTCACGAAAGCTGGGGAAGACACCACAAATATATAACCCTCGCTCCTTCTCCCTTAGCTGAAATCGCTCCCCCTTTCAAGTTTTATTTAACACTTAAAATAGCTTTATGAGTAACATTTCTGATATTTTTATAGAACATTAACTATTATCTACGGGCTGTATTATCTCCAAGACAGGATTTGCGTTAGTCAATCTCCCTTTTGTATATTTTATTCAGATTTTAGACAGGTAGATCTTTGGGGTTTTGTTTCATTTTTCAGTTATTCACAACTGAAAGGATTTCCTGGAATCATTCCACCATGCCATTAGAATAAGGAGATCTGTTCCTTATCAAGCCCAGGCAACAATAACACTGCTAGTAATGCCTGGCTGCTCAGCAAACCAGGGTTCCCACTATACTAAATACAGCACCCAGAACAGGATAAAAGTGAGACCACTCTCTCCCTCTAACAATTCAAGAATTTTGTTAGCTGTGGTCTTTCTCCAACTAAAGAAGCCTCCTGTGGACTGTGATCCATCACAATCACAGCAGGCAGCCAACCTTTGTTTTTCGCAGTAACTTTATTTGCTACTTATCTTTAAAAACACTGCTCTTCTATTGTATTCCTAATACACAGAGATTATCTTTTTTCATATTGTGTGCAACATTTCTGGCTCCTTTCTATGTCTTTCATCTGCTTAAATGGTGCCAGGTACCACTGGTAAAGTATTTGCAGTAATTTTCTTTGAATGGCTATGTGAATGGGTTTGGCCTTCTTCCAAAATTTACCTTGCAATTATTCTTCAAACTAATGAAACAAGAGATATATGATTTTATTTAGAAATTAGTTTAGCTGCAAGAGATTTGCTTCAACAAATATTTGATGAGAAGAGTGTCTTCAAAGGAGAGCAATCTATTCCATTGCATGTACAAAGCAGAGGAAGAACTGATAGGATGGATTGATATTAGTTCTGAGAAATGCTAGATCTTTATATTCTAATGGGAGAATTAATCTTCATACTCGTGCTTTGAGGAATATTTCACAGCAGGCAAGGATGTTGGGAGACTATTCAGACCCAGGGTACTAGGAAAGTGTATGACTAACAGCTGGGCCTTCTAGCTCTGGAACTATGCAGAAAGCAACAATCAAATGATTCAGGACTTCCACGCTACACAAACAGCCCAGCTTTCCAGTGGGAGGTTCTCCAGGCCAGCTTGGATATATTACAGCTATCATGGATAAGATGTGCAGCTGAGGAATACTAAGGTCTTTCATGGGTATAAGCACAAAGCAAAAATTACTATCACAGACCATTTAAAAGATACTAAAATTTTAAGTACTGTAAATCGATGTAAACAAAGGCATTAGTTTAAAATCACACAACACAGAAATAACGGATCAAATACAAAAGCATGGATCAAAACAAGAAGTCACACAAAAACAACGAACACAGAAATGGGCAGAAAAACTTCTTTTTGAAACTGGTCATCTCAGAACATTTTCTCCTGAACCTTTCTTCCAAATAATCGGGATCCACACAGATCTAACTGAAGTCCGGATGCTAGCCTGGAACAAGCAGGCATTGTTTCTACAGAGAGTCAACTGAAATCACTCACTACACCTGCAAGACTGCTGGCAAACATTTCATTACAGTAGGTAAGCCTTCATCCCCTTTAATAAAAGGTTTACGACTAAGATCTAAGTTATACGAGCTCATGTTTCTCAACATCATTACACTATGTGGGAATACAGGTCCCATACTATTTAGTATATAGTATACTGCATGGCTCCCAAATTGTAATCCTTCCATTACACACATTTCCTAACTTGTATTTTATCTCTAAATGACAATGCTTTAATGTATTGTCTTGAATTGAAAACAAAATACATGGTGTTCTGTCCTATTTTACAAAATATCAACCCAGTAGAAGACCTCAAGTCTTAAACTAAACTATTAAAATTTACCAATATTATGATTAGTGATCATCATCTGCAAACCCCAACTGACAGAGGTGGTTGGAAAACAACAATTTAAGGGTGGGTACTTCACACCTCTAACATCAGAAGCCTGTTCTGCTACCGGACACATTACAAAAATGGGACACCAAAGGTGATTGGAACCACCAGTTCCACTCAGAAAAATGAAATGTGAGATTCCATACCATTTATAGCAGCTCTGCATACAAACACACTTTTTTCCCCTGTTAAATATCAAGAGACATCAGTACAAACTCCCTTAGCAGTCAAGCTCCGCAGTAACTGAACCAGACATGCACCATTACTACTCCGACGACCTTAACAGAAACTGTTCTGAATCGTTCCCTAACTCATCAGTGAATTTGGTTAAGCCTTCAGCAGGGTCTCTTCTGACACCAAGAAGAGACATCTGTCCTACTTAAAGCGCAGAGTTCCAACCTTGGTATGGATGGTAAATCAATAAACAACCTCAGGCATCATTAATGACATAAAAATGCTGCAACAGAAAAACTGTACTAAACAGAAAGGTGAGTTTGTGGGTTTCATTGTAGAAGAAAATTAAATCAAAAATCTGATTTTATTGTTAGACCTTCTTAGAAAGTTTCTTACAGTGATCACAGGCAGACAATGATCTCTTTATGAGCACCAGATAAGATGAGAATAATTACCCTTAGATAAGGAGAGAATAATTACACTGAATTCTTTTGCAAGGTGCTTTGAAACCTACTGATGAAAAGTACTTCTAAAAGCTGTGTATTATAAATATACTTAAAAATTACATAAAATGAGTACAACTTTTTCTAGAGGATAGTCACAAACAAAACTAATTTTGTTTGAAAGTTTAGCTGAAGCAACCATTTCTTGCAATAAAAATTACTCAATGAGCTAAGAAAAGTTGCGCTGCAACAGCTTTTTTGGTGTAAGCTTACAATAGAACCATTGAAATCTACTAATCAACTTAATGAAGGAAATATATTGAATAAACTGTCCATCATGAGCTCAGTGTAGCTCAAAGTGAGTAGGGTTTTTATAGTACAGTGAAATATACTAAGGGTTTTAGAATAAACATCTTTGATTAGGTGAGACCAAATTCCAGTCTTGTTGTTAGAAGCAGTGATGTGATGTACAAATAAAAATTTAAAAAAAATTATCATCTTTCCATGAAAGTCATTCACAACAGTTATAGCTGTCACTTTTCTAAGCTATTTTTAATCTTTTAAATATATATACACACACACACACCAACCCACTACCCCCTTTCAGCCCCCAAGAATCTGGTAATGACCTTCTTATAAAATTCCAACGGAGGCGTGGGGGGATATGTAGTTTTCTGAAATAGTTCTATTTTTTCTAACATTCACAACGCCTGTGAAAAACGGGGCCCACTCGTGCAAATGTTCCTTATAAGAGCAATCAGGTTAGGAGCTCCTGGCATGAAGCTATTTTATAAACTAGGATTGCAAGATCAAGCTGATAGCTAGCATCCCTAGGGATCACCATGATTTTGCTACTACAGAAAAATTTATGATGGTATTGCTGAGAAAAATTTACCAGAAATCTTGAGGTAATGAGAAATTGGTTCTATTAATAAACCTCTTCTTTTTGTACAACTTCATTCTTTAAACTTAAATAGAAATAGTTAAATGATCATGGTTCATATTCATATAAGCCTCTTCAAAGCTGTCAATATCGTATCACAGTACAACACTTGCTATTTTGACCAAGTTCTTATTATCCTGCATTTTATTAAAAGCTATTTTAGGTTTTAAGACTTAAATTTTGCAAATGACCTGTGAAAACAGACATTAAAACCCAATTTTGTTATTTACAGCTGCTGTATGCACAGAAAATATCCATTACAAATACCCCTCACCTACTGAAAACACAGTACATTGCTCACAAATCAGTAATACGTGGGACAGGCAAATTTCATCCTGGCAAAATGAAATTGCCTATGACAATAATATAAGCACAATTGCATTTTTTTGAAGAAGGCAGAGAAAAAACTTTTCTATTAAGAGGCCTTTGTATCATTCTTTTTTGAAAAGACGTGTATCTAAGCCACGTGAAGAAAAAGGGCTCTTAAGTCCTAAACTGTCAGATGTGACTTGGGAAGTCCTTTAACCTCAGATCGCTGGCGGTCTGGCCGGCTTCCCAGGGCGTCGCAGCACGGCACCCGGTGGTCACGGCGTTCCCGAGCATCCGCCACCCGCCACGCCACGCGCAGACCCCGGCCTCTGCACGAGGCGCACCTCTGATCCGACCCCCACAGCCGTTGTCACGTTTAAGTCAAATTTCAGCAGGGAATGGGGTGAACGATTCCTGCACTTTTTGGGAAACCCAGAGGAAGGCGCGGTGCTGAACACGCCCGCACGCGGGCACGTATCGCAAGGCGCGATGCGAGGGCACGACACAAAAGAACGCGAGGGAGTTGCACCCGCTCGGGAATGTCACCCTATCGCGGGGCAAATGTCCCAGCTCCCCGCTCCCGGAAAGGCGGGGGCGATGCAAAGGGAAAAAAAAAAACAAAACCACAACATTTTGAGCACGGCGGCGCGACCGCGCGGAGAGGCACGGGTGATGCCGGAGCCGCCGCCGCCCCGGGCTCTCGCCGGCCCCCGGCCACCCGGCGAGGCGGAGCGGCAGCCCCCGGGGGAGGGCGGGGACCCCCCAGCCGCACCGCCCGGAGCCGCAGCTCCGCGGGAAGGCGCGGGGCCGGGGCCAGACGCCAGGCTCCCGCCCGCCGTGCCCGCGACGGCAGGAACGGCGCCAGCCGCGGCCGGTGCCCGGCCCGCCCGGTGCCCCTCCGGCGCGCGGGGGAGCGCCACACGGCGAACGCGGAGCGCGGCACACAGCGGATGCGCGAGTCCCGGCGGCGCCCCGGGACACCACCACACCACACCACCGACCCCCCCCCCCAAAAAAAAAAAAAAAACCAAACCAAAAAACGGGCCGCCCTGCCGGCACGGAATGAAAACAGCCCCGCAGCCGCCCGCGCCATCCCGCCCCCGCCCTGCGGCCCTGCCCCGCGCATCGCCCCCTCCCCCCCGCACTCACCTCGGCGGGGCGCGGCGCGGCGGCGGAGCCGGCGGCGGCCGCTCGCACCCCCGGGCTCCCTCCCCGCGCCCGCCCCGGCCCCGCGCGCCTCCCCCTCCCTCCCGCCCGCCCTCCCGGCTCCCTCTCTCACCGCTACCGGAGCGGCGGCGGCTGGGCCCGACTCCCCCGCCACGTGACCCCCGCCACGTGACCGCCACACTTCCCCGGCCCGCTCCGCCCCCGCCTGCTCTCCCGCAGCGCCGGGGCCGCTCGGCCGGGCCGGGGGGCGGGTGGGGCAGCCCCAAACCCTCCCCCGCGGAGCCGCGGGCAGCCCCCGGCGCCCCCTGCAAGGCCACGGACCGTTCGTGGGGTCCCGCCGGCGCCATGACGGCGCGACACTGTAACGCGACGTGATAACAGCTTGTTTGACAAGGGGAGACAGCCGGAGCGGGGGGAGGCAAGGCTGCCGCCACCGCGTCCCCGTCCTCCCTCAGCCCCTCACTTCCCTCTGAGAAAGAAGCCGCAGCTGCGCTAGGGACAGCGGCGGCTGCGCATGGCGGCGGAGTTACCTGGCAGCGAAGCCCTGGCAGCCGAGTGCTCCCCGCCGCGGCCCGCGGGGAGGGAGCGGGGCCGGGGCACGGGACCACCGCCCCCCGCCCCGCAGACAGCGCGGCTGCCGGCGCCGCTGTGGTCCCGCATTTTAAACCAAAAGGCACGGCGAGTGAAAATCAGCTGTGTTGACTCGTGCCGCTCGCTAAGCGTAGTCTTTGCTCCCAGAAAATAATGCTTGTGGTAGCGCGTCCAGGGGTGCCTTACGGGAGAGAATGCCTCTGGCTTCAAACCCGCCACGTTCAGGACACAATCCAGAGTTTTCGGCACTGCAAGGCCTGGGGGAGCCTCAGTAAAAAGGGATTTGTGTTGCAAACAAACTGCAGATGCATTCTGGTATTATATCCAGTGCACATTCCCCTTCTTCAGAAAGAAGCAACAAAAATGCCTAAACACGCGAAGTGCAGATCACTTCGTAGTTTAAGGAAACCAGGAACAAACTGTAACTATCCGCTCTAAAAAGCCACCTGAAGAACAGTGCCTGGGGAGTGGGAAGTGAAAAGGCCCAATCCCATGCTGCCTTCAGTAATCAAAACCTACTGCCCATTTCAGAAACTAAAAAGGTAAATATTTTTCACACTATTCCCCAAAGCTCCATAAGGATTTTCTCTTACGACCTATAGCAAGAAGGGGCCAAACTTTCTGCCAGAGAATCAGCTAGGTCTGTGAAAACCTGGAAGACTGAAGCCTGAGATAACATGTTAGAGCTAGGTGTAGATTTCATCTGTCAATATAATACCTATTTAGAAAAAAGTTGGGTTTTTATTAAAGATTTTCAGTTGCACTGCACAGGCTAAAACCTCGGGCATCTCTTAAAGGTAGAGTAACAGCCCTATAGTTGAAATGCAATAAAAAGTTACCAGGGAGTTAGGGCTCCATTTTGGGGTGCGTTACAGTAGTTATCAACTGGTAAGCAGAGAAGACTAGGGTACCCAAATTACCTTCTGGATGGCTACAAAAGACAGCCACCACCACCACAACCCCTTTATTGGTAGGCTTACATTACTCCAAAGTAATCCCATACTGGGATTACTTCTTCAGTAGAAGATTTTGAGGGGCTGAAACAGTTAAAACCACTGCATCACTCAATTCTTTTGTTTAACTTAACCCATCTGTGCCTTAGCTCAATTCTGAATGAACAGGACATCACAAAAATTAAGTCTAGGTACTCACGCAAAAAACATCACAGAGGGGTTTCCAAAACACTGCTTCAGCTTTAACCCACTTTGTAATCCTGCCCTCTCCACCCCTGCCACCCTAACCACAGTATAACAGTATTGCCTACTAGTCTCTTCTCTCAGCTGTACTAGAAGCTGTCTGTAGCTGGGTTCATCATCGCAAGAGAAAACTATGTCTGGTAGTTGTTTGCCAGCCTCTACAAACTACGATCGTGACTTTGAGTAATTCCTTGCAGGAGGTCCTACCCATTCTGCACCCTACTACGTGTTGAGGACTGAAGAAAAATACACAGGAAGATGAACGCTTATTGTCGCTTGTTGCTCTAGCTTTAGTCTATCAACACAACACATTTATTAAAAAAAGTAAAAATTCACACAGATGCACAAGAGTCCCAGGGACTAGAACCAGACTGTGTTTAAACCTTGCAACAGAGAGGCAATTCCCCACCTTTTTCATCTGCACACGTGAATCCAGCAAGACCTGATTCCACGTCAAGGATGAACTACAGCATTCACCCACATGCAGAAGGGGAGCCACAGCAATCTCAAATCAAGTCCATAATCTGAGTGATTCAAACCCAGAAGTGTCCCTGCAGTTAAGATAAGGCCTCAGCTTCCAAAGTGAAAAGAGAAGTCAAAACTTCTATTATTTATAGCAATAACACATGCTCTTTTAATTTGCCAACAGGACACTGCTGCTCTATAAATGCAAAGGCAGATCACACTGAGGAAAATACCACTACTGTATTGCATCATTTTTTGCACAACTACTATTTTGAACTTTTTCCATGACTAAAGATACATTGGTAGGATAATTAAGCGTTTAAAAACTCACTTAATTCACACTTCAAATTATTTTTTAAAGATATGTACAAAACACAGAAAACTCAAAGTGGAGAGACAACCTTTTCCTTCACTAGTCTACTCCATCCCTTCGAGGAGCTGGAGGAAGACATCCCTTGACTTAAAGCACCAGTTCATTATATTATGGAGCTAACAGCATAAACATTTCAGTAGTCCAACTGCAACTCTTCATGCAACTTCAGCAGTACAAATGAATAGAGACATTAACCTAAAATTGTGTTATCAAAATCATATTATGCAACATTGTTAATTTTATTATGAAGCTAAAAACCACAGATTTTTTTTTAAAAGCTGTTTCTACTCATTTCTGGGTATTACTGATCTAAAGAAAAGCTGAGTTACCTAGCCAACTTGACTGGATAATAAAAGATCAGTCAAGAAACTGTACAGAACAGTTTGTAAATTCATTTTTACTGTTGGAATATTGTGAATTTAAGGTCAAAGACAGTAAGAAACATGCTTTTTCAGACAGAACTCAACTCCATTCATGTCAGTTATGACCAGGCCTATGCTTTTAAACCTTATCCAGCTGTTAAGAGTAAGCAGCTACTCCAGTATCTGGCCATTCCTATAAACCAGGGGTCCTCAAACTTTTTAAACAGGGGGCTGGCGCGCAGATGAAGTGGTAGGCAGTCATCTGCGGCTGCTTGGTTTCCCCCCCAACCCCCGGCTGGGGGGATGGGGGGGTCTGTAAATACCGGGGGACGGATTGAGGACCCTGGGGGGCCATAGTTTGAGGACCCCTGCTATAAATCATTAATCCCATATTCACAATCCCCTAAGCAAACAAAGGCTGGCCTCTTTTCCAGGAAGATTTTCTCATAATACCGTCTTTTTCTTTCTCTCTCTCTCTTTTTTTTTTTTTTTTTTTTTTAATTTGGACACCTTTAAAATAACTAGCTATCACCATTCAACGAAGGCAAATAATAAAACCCACTTGCCTACGAGCAACTACATGAACTTTTTTGAATGTCAGGTTTTTTTATTTCAAAAAGAAAACACAAGGACACAACTTCAACTGACCTTCCTTAGTCTGCCCAACCAGAACATCGCAATTTTTTTCTCTTCAGGTAAAATATTCATACTCTCTCACACAAAGTGTTTTCACTGCAGACAATTTTTTTCCCCCATGTCATTTCACTTTTCATGATGTCTTCCCAATTCACAAGCACATTCTGTTCATGCTCATTTATACAACTTGGGCATGTTGGGCCGGGAAGCAAAGCACAGGCCTTGGTTGCTTTCCAAATGCAAGCAACATTAGTACTGCAAAGAACAAAACTCTGATTTCTGAAGGCATTATATTCCCAGAACTGGGTGAGATGATAGTTCTCTATATATTCTTTACATGTGAAGTCAAGGGTGTTTTTTTTTAAAATAACACAATAACTTTCTAGAGGTATTCCATATGCTCTATGAAAAAAGGAAAGCACACCTGAAAAATCAAGTGTAACCATTATTACTAAGATTCTTTTGAATGCCTTAGCTTAACTCAAAGTGCTTTTTAAAATATCTTTTGGGGATGCAGCTCTTCATAATTAATCTCATCTTAAAGACAGTTTAATTTAAAACTGCAGATCTAGTAAGTCTAGATAACTGGGGTAGGAAAAAGGAAAAACAAAAAACAGTTCAAGAGTTACCCAAGGGAAAAGTGGCCTAATTCTATTAAAAAAAAAAAAAAATAGTTCTTGCATCGTTCAGGTGTAATCATTAGCAAGTAAGCAAAACGAGTTCAACACAGGCATGCTGTTAAATCCCCACTCAAGCCTTATTGCCATAAAAACATATCAATAACTGAGTTCAACAAACTAATATGCCTAAGTATTTGCAGGACTGAGGTCTCTGCACTGAAAGTCTGTCCTGACTTTCTGAAAAATACATCATTTAAAACTGCCAACAGAAAAAATTATTTCATTCCATTTCAGTCTAGAACAGAGATATAAAGGGAAATCCTGCTCACATCTGTCATTGCTCTGATCACCTACCAGGGCTGCCCCCATCAGACAGTGACTGCCTTTTTTTTGCTGCTGGCCAGTAAATTTTCAGAAGACTGCATCAGTATTGCTGCTTTACAACTCCCGAGTTTGACTTCCTGATATTTAGTAGAATGGATGTAGAAGGATGTATGAGCTCAGGGTAAGATTTTGGTATGAATTTCTTAGAAACATGGACCAAACACCCATGTGTCCATTAATATTTACAGGTTTCAAGAAGACAAAATTCTCCAGTTGCAGTTGCCCAATCTGAAATGTCTGTGGCTGACAGCACTGGATGGATTTCTTCAAATGTCCCTACCCCTCCTAGCCATAGGGATTTCAGCTATGTTTGAGCAAATACAGATTTCTTTTGAACCCCAAGTCCATCAGTATGCAGGCACCGAAATGTAGCCTTTTAGTGCAGTTTATTTCCATTACAAGCTGTTAAAAGTAAATATAACAACAAAAATAATCAAGTAAAGTTCTTAAAGGGCTCCCAATTCAACCACATCAGCTACACAACCAAGAAGCCTGAAAATCAGATTAAGGTATGTCATTATTTCACTCCAGTTTCTCAGTCCTTCAGCAAAGAAAGGAAAGCTGAGAAATACCAAAATACCCTAAATTAAAATAAATAGGAAAAAAAAATGCTAATTGTCTTTATGTGTTGTAAAATAAAGGACATGAACAGTTCACCTTGCAGAACACTACCTCACAGGACCTAAACTAGCATAGGTACTTAAGTGTATTTTTCACAAGAGGAAAACTGTTCTTGTAGATGCCTCTGTTATTCTATCTTCTTTCTTCACCTCTGTCTGGATTGCCAACGTGGATAACTATCCCATTTTTAATGCATTTGAGGGTTTTGCATGCAAACCTGCTCACTTTTTTCGTGTGCTCATTATTCACTCATACTTTTTCCACACACAAACTTAACTCATTTTTGCTAGCTTTATATGCTCAACTGATTCCAAAAGGCATTTTCCTTTTGATGGACCTAATCTTGTAATTTTCCTCCACTACAGAGGAACACATCAGAAAAAGAGAAAAAAGTCAGCTTGCCTGAGCAGATTACCCAAAAAGAGCAAGGATTTCCTCAGCAACTGAGAAGAATAGCCAGGCTGATGGATGAGTAACCAAACCCTCCACTTGACTGGCTGTTCACTTCAGCTTCCTCCTGCCTAATTTTTCTTGCGGAAGGAGCTCCAACTTTCGACATACATTCCTCCCCCACCCCCCCCACCCCCCCCGGCTTCTTCAAGGAGCTTAATGTAACCTGAACAGGGAAAACAAGATATCATCTCAGGATACTAAAAGAACTGACACATTAAAAGTGACAACATTTTTTTTTTTTTAATGAAGTCTGCCAACCTTAGCACATGTAAGAGAAGACGTTGTACCTGTACTCAAGAAAGAACAGTAAGGGCAAGCTCAGATTTACCCATCTGGTGTGAGTGGTATAAGAACTTGACAAACATTTTGTAGATAAGAACAAACCCACTTTGGTAAATGGGAAAATGGGATGATATACACAAAGTTGAATAGAAATGCAACTTTTGCATTTTTTTTCTTTGTCAGAAAACTGATGTGCTAAAGAAGGGAAATATATTCATGTGGGTTTGGTTTTTTTGAACTTTACTTAGTATTTCAAATGATGCCACACAAGATATTAATTAAACTGAAGAGATGAGGATTAGTACAGAGGGCAAGGGATGGGAACTAATAAGGACGGCAATGGATGGTGCTCCAAAGAAAACAGACTTAGGAGATACTATAAATGGAGTCCCTGAACAATCAGTCATGATACTGACCTTTTAAATATTTCTGTTAGTTGACCTTAGAACAAAAACATGAGTATGCTATTAAAATTTGCTGATGACACAAACCTGAATCAACAACATAGCCTAGAACAAACCACAAAAAAAATAATCTGAAAAGAATGGATGACCAACAGAAGCAGACTAATAAAAAAAAGTGGGATGAAATATGATAGTACAAAGTTCAAAATCATGAACTGAAGGACTTACAAATGTTCATTTTAAACTGAAGGCATCTACTGAAAGGAGAGGATGAGGAAAACCTGTATCTGCCTGTCAGGAACTGAATATCCATAAGGCGTCAATCTGATGAGATCATGAAAGAGGCTAATACTCCCAGGATTCCCAGGACAGATCTGGAATATAAATGCTATTGCACTGGTATTGGGAAGACTTCACCTAGAATTCTGCATACAGTTGTGATCAATTACATTAAAGAAAGGTAAATTAAACTTGAAAAGGGTACAGAGAAGGGCCAGGAGAAACAGTCATGATTCTATCTATATTTTACTCTATTAAACATGCACAGTCAATCTTCGCCTATTTCATTTGCTACATCAGGTTACGCCCCCTTCTTAAGCATTTTGTAAGTTCAGCATTGTGAAACCCTAGTTCAAAGCGAGACCTCTGAATATGTCCACAATATAAAAAAGCAATTAATATAACTTTCTCAGCAAAGCATACGTTAGAATATTAAAATAAATAGCAGCTGGTGGAAATACTTCCAAGGTCCCTAGGCTTTTCAGACAAGTGCTTTAACAGCTGAAATATAAATTTGTATCTTTTGGGGCTTAAATCTACAGAGACCCATGCCATATACATGTATTCTTCAAAACCTCTTATCATTTCAAAGTATAGTTTCATGAGCAGTTCAAGTAAAAGGACAGCACAGCAGAACTTAAGCCATCTTTTTTTTGCAAAATTCAATGGAGACAACATTCAAATAAAAAAACGAGAGTTCTTGAAAAATATGAAAGAATAAGAGAAAAGCCATCAAAATATTCCAGGTCTTAAGCACCAGAATTCTAACAGTTTATCACCGAGTTCCAAGTAAGTATCCTTTGTACTATCACCCTCCATAGTAGGAAACACAACAAATACTAAGACTGTTGCAAAATCGAATGTTAATTCTTAAAAAATAACATAATTGCAGCATGATACCTGTGTTTGCTGTGGGTAGGCCTATAAAGGAACACGATCAAGTATTTAAGGTCTTTTGCTCCACTGAAGAAAATAATTTCAATCTAGATTTAATAGTAGGAAAATACACAGCAAGAATATGATGAATATACCAATTGTTTCTCACATTTTTTATGGTTTCAGAAAAATACGATACAGTGGTAAAAAGCGGCTCTATGTGCAAAGAAAAAAACCCCAACTTACTGACATGAATGCCTGATTGGGGATCTCACTGATCATTTTAACCTATTTCAGAAGTACACAAAATAAATTCCAGATGTGAAAGGTCTGGTCATCCTTATTAGCACCCTAGTTTCCTATGTTTGTTCCCCCTTGAGAACCCCACCACCTGCTTGAGGCTTACAGTGATGCTACTCAGTGCAAGTACAGCAAAAGCATCCCATTCCTCTCTAAATTGTAATAAATATTGTCGGGCAAGGAAGGGCACCTTTCTCCCTTGAGATAAGCATACTGTAGCTGCAATGATTATATATACACACTGTATATACATATATATGCACACACAGAAAGACATACAGTTATTTTTGTGTGTGTATTCATATACATACAAATACACACACAGAAACACAGAGAATATTCCTATCCTGTCACTCAGAACTGTGGTTAGGCCAGGATGTGATGCTACGAAGACCTAAAACTCTTTAATCAACAGCAGCATTTAATATGCATGTATGTAAGCTAACATACTAGCATAGTAAGATCTCCTATGATTGAATGCATATTTTCCTATGTATGTTATGAAGTACCCCAACATTACTTTTACTAGAGGATACTTCAATAGGAACAGAGAGCAGGACAGACTTCTATTGTGCATTTTGCATAGACAGAAAACAAAGCAAGGCTGCAGTCCTGCTTAGTAGGAGTAGCAGAAAAATATTACCCTTATCCCTATTTTACAGATGGGGAAAACTACATTAGGACACACGAAAGATACCTGCTTGAGAACATAGAGCAATGCCAGGCTTTTCACTTCTCTACTAGATCATACTAGTTAACTTAAAGGTGAGCTATTCTTTAAGTGGTGACATAGTCTCAACAAAATAATGCTGTTAACATCTTCCCTTCTCAGTGAGAACTAATTTTCACAGCTCTAGTAGTAAGGCAAAAGTAAAAAAATTACTGTTAAATGTAGTGCTTAGTATCCCATATGATCAGGTCTTGAAAGCTAGCAGAAAAAATCCAAGTAGTAAGTTTACTGCACTTGGTAATAAGCTCACATTTGCATGAATAAACATTAATTGTTTTGCTAATATTTGCTTTGTATATTTGTTACTTTTTAATTATTTTCTTACCAACGTCTGGAAGAAATTTGAACTAATGAGTTGGTGTTTTGTCTATGTTCTCAACGCTTGTTACACAATTTACGTATATTTAAATGCCTGCTTCATTAAAAAAGATCAATCACTTGGCACCAGAGATTATACTTAGAATAAATTGCATTCAGTACTTACTGGTGCACACATAAGTTATTCTCATACGTGTTTTTATTCTTGTACTTTTAAGAGAAGATAATTAAATCTGTACATCACCCTTTTAATTGTACATTATATTTCATTATTACACTACTTTGTGTTGTCACAGGCATACAAATTTGCATGACTGCCATCATTACATGCTGGGTGCTAGGGCAAAGGAGAAAAGTACCTGTCGTGTCTGAGTGTAGCAGGTTTTGAGACTGAAAAATCCAGACTTTGACATTCCCTTGACCCAAGAACGACAAGTTTCCAGCAGACCCAATTTTGGTTTTTCCCCCAGGATGTCCCGAGGCAAGTCTCCTGACTAGTAGAAACTAAAATATTGGCACAAGTGATTAGTCTCACTGACGAAGTGTTGCCAATGTCTGACCACTAGTCTTAAACTTAGGCCATTTATATCAGTCTCCTCTCTTTGTTTCTATGACTTGCTTTGGTTATAATCGTCATGTAAATATGATGATAATGAAAAAATGCACTATGTGAAGGCCCTCCCATCCTTGTTTCAAATTGAGAAGCATAGCTGGTTGCTTCTTGTAGTTAGCAATTCAAACAATAACAGTTCTTCCCAGCACCTTCACAGTTCCTTTTGTTTTGTAGTACATTTTAAAAAAATAAATGAGCTAAAATAACCCTGCATATTGAAAAGGCAGTTTCAGCTTGGTCTAGTTTTTCATACTTGTAGCAAGCAACTTTAGGAACCACCTTCTGAAACACATACACCCTTAGAATCCCTTCTTCCCACTCCCAACATTTCCTTCTGGCTCCTGCTGTCACACACCACACTAAACAGGCAGAAATGGCTTACAAAAAACCAAAAAGCTACTCAAAGCCAAAAGGGGAAATATTTACTAGTTCCAAGGCTTTAGGTTCCCTGGTCCTCTACAGAGATTTGTTCAGATGCTTAGCTTTGCCCACTCCTCATCCCTACTCTTCTGCTTCTCTCAAACATTGTTGGCAGCTGTCTTCGCCCAAATGGCAACCTGGCCAGCAGCAAAAAGCTGTCACAGTCCCGTATCACACCAACCTCACCATGGCTGTGCTTGAAAATATCCATTTCAAACATTCCTCAAGAAACAAGGCCTCTTTTAAGTGCTATACTGACTTTATAAATTTCCCAAAATTAAAAGAGAAAATTAGCCTCAGTTTAGACCAAAAGCAAAATCAAATGCAGGGAGCATGCTTCATATTACAGCTGAAGAGAGATTTTTCTTTCCTATCTTAATTTCAAGCTGGTTGATACAGAAGGCTACTATTATTCCAGGGTTCCTCATCACTGCTGAATCTCTAGCTTCTGGAATACCTACATAGGGCATGGCGAGAGCCAGCAAGAAAATTGCTTCCTGGCACCTTCTCCAGGGAACAGTGGCTGGACATTTCCAACGTGCTTTTGGGCTCCATAGGAGTACGAAAGTGAGGGGTCCATGTTCTTGCCTCAGAAAGCAGATAGCTCAAGTTTTGTTGTGTCCTTCCCATGGCTACCAGGGCACAATGAGAGTCAGCAAGAGAATTCTTTCCTGGCACCTTCTCCGGGACTAATGATATACATACCACACACATGCAAAACACATTTTGCACCTAATAAAGCTGCCAGTGTAGAAAAATCCAGAGATTAAAAAGAAGCAAAACTACATTATCATTCCACATGGAAAAGTGGTCCTGTCCAGGGCTGAAGCAAGGTAGAATGATAGGCATGACATTAAGAAAACTTGCTCTCCCAGTCCTTGTGATATGTTGGCTCTGATACAGGACATTCTATAAACCAATTAGGTTCTAGTTAATTGCAAGTACATTTTTTGATACAAAATTAAAATTAATTTGAATATAATCTCTCTCAATTTTGTCCTTATGCTCCTTGTGATCTTGTTCAATTTTGGAATTAACAGGAAATGTTAGATACAAGCCTAAAATACTCTTCCCCCTCTTTACTACCTTCTGTTTCATCCTCCTACCTCACCCTCTAGCTTCAAAGATCAGGAACACAACACACAAAATGCTGACAGATTAGAGGTTTGCTTAGTATGTTTAACTCTTACTACTGATAGTATATCAGCTATGCCAACATTGTAGAAATGTGCAGTACTTTCTTATCTACTAAAGATCTCTTCATATCTGCAAGGGTACCCATCATTCTGCACATCCTGTAATTTACATCTGGGTCCCTCTTTTCTATAATAGAAAAGTGAACAATTGTATAGCTCTGACAGTAAACTCCTTCAATCTACAGTCATCCAGAAATCTTGCATGTCATTTCTCTCCTGAGAAGCTAATTTTACGGCTAATCAATTACCTGTTCTGGTGTCGAATGGGTTTTCTTTAGTGTGTTCAAGCACATTCCTCCATGGGTATTATGGGCCTGCTTTTCTTCTATAAGAGAAAAATATTAATTTGAAAATGAGATTTCCAGGAACCTTATACTTGTCATTGTTACTAAAGCCTAGAATTCCTCAAGCACAAAAAGCTAAAAGCTAACAATACTATAAAATTTTCATTTTTTAGATTTGTTCACTGGACAGCAATTTTATAGTCTGCTTCCATTCTGCAGTTAATCTGCTTATTACTGCTACACAGTCAGAGGAGAGAAAATTACTTTTTCTTCTATATGAAAAATACAACCACCAGTATCAAAGGTATTAGGTTCCCTCCCCACACCCCCTCCCCCCTTAAAACTTAACTGGCAGGTGGTGTGGGGTTTTTGTTTAAAGAACATACTGAAATTTACCTTTATATAGGTGTAAACCAGTAAAACTTCACTTTTGGAGGTAGTGAGGGAGAAATTTTCTGTATGTTTCATTTCCGTGTACTATTAGCAACACCATAAGGATAGAGATGCAGAAATTCCCAGTGCAGACTGAAATACAGTTAAGGTTGAATAGTGTCTTCCATACAGTATGGGGCATGTGCTCTGAGAAACAGGTTCCCTACAAATCACATGCATTTTGTATGATGAGGAAATAAAGAGAAAAAAATTAATAAAAGTTACTTCAGACTGTATCAACAATGTATTTCTGTGATTTATGCTCACTGAAAATGATGTAACTTAATACAGAACAGCTCCTAAATCAGGCCAGTGATGTGGAGATACATGGTCCTACCAGTAACATCTGAAGGTTGAACACACCATTTTCATGTAACCCGACTGTGCACCTAAGCATAGAAAGAAAACATCTGATAACTAAACATCTACGAAATGGCCAAAATCTCCTGCTGCAAATATCTTCCTAGAAGGATCCTTTGAAGTTGAATGTTCATCTCCAGCTGAAAGCATATCCAGAGAGACAGATATTAATGTTCCAAAGCATGGAAAGTCCCACCATTGCCCACGCTGCAGCAATTTTTTAAAAAGCAGTTTAAAATATTGGTAAGAGCTCCCCTTACTGGTCTGCCTTCAAATTGTTAATTCTTCAGTCCTGAAAATCTTTTTATATGAAACAAAGATGGGTAAAATATTACTTCTATTCCACATTAAAAATAAAAGAGCTCCACATCGTATTTCCATCAGAAACGCTATTTTTTATATTTCTTATTAGCTGTTAAGTCATAAGACCAAAGATAATGACTTAGTTCAGGAAGAATTTGTTCTTCCATCATTATGAACTTCCACGAATTTATTAAATCCTTAATTTATAGCACATGTAAGCCTTCCCAAAGTCTGAATTACAAAACAAGCATGACACCCAATTCTGATATAATGAGTAATGCCTCATTTCACAGTAACTACCACCAGCTTTAATGAGATCATTTGTGGGATAATCAACAAGTCAGTGTAGGAAAAGGATTGGAATCTGCTGTAGAATTTGGAACTGCAAAAAGAATTATTACAAAAGCTTACTGTTTTCTTCAATAGCCAATTGCCTATTGCCAGCAAGATAACATCTCAGCCTGTGTTGGCTTATATGACCAAAGACTTGTTCATTTGTTTTATCTATATATTTTCAGAGCCCTAGTTTTGCAAGTTCAACCTAGGTGCTGACTGAAATTGGACACTTTTATGGTGATGATGCCAGCTAAGAGAGGTTTAAGTAAGTCATTTTAATGACACCATGAAATATCATTATCTTCAGCTCACAGTAAACAATCTTGTCAATGCATAAAAGATACGTTCTCTAGCTTGTTCTTGCATACTTGAGGTGGCACTGCAGAGTTAACTTGAGTGAGAAAAAACCCCAGTAAAATCTGTTGTGATGCCACATTAAAAAAAACAAACAAACAGCAACCAAAAGACAGCAAAAGATATGATTTTGAATACACCCTACCATCCTGGAAAGACTGTAGAACAGGCTTTCTTAATGTACAGTTGGAGAAGTTTTTGTATTGCAAATCACATAGCCATCTAGCTGTTCTATGTGCTACATAGAACAAAACCTGAACTTTCATTATAAGCACATTAAATTTCTAAACAAATAAACAAAAATGCGCTATCATTCTTCATTCCAGATGAATTCAGATGCCTAACTTTTTATGAAACAACACTGGCAGTTTAGCTACAAAGTCAAATCCACTCCATCTGGGTTCTCTCAGGTAAAATGGTGTAATTCCCTGAAGCATTCTCTATTTTCTTTCAACACAGTTTTCTTTCCTGGGGCCACGTGCATTCTCTCTACTGACTGTTGGTTATTTCCTCCTTTACTGCAGTGGACAATTATTCTCCCTAGGCTAAATGTTGTACTAGAGAGAAGGAAAGAGGACTTGCAAGTTGGTAACAAGGTAAGAAATTCATTATAATCCCTATCTGTACCGACTAACTCAGGGTCACCTTCATCACGCTGTGAATCCCCACACTAAAATAAAATCCACACTCCAGAATTAGCTTACCTACAATCTCTAGAAGTATCTAAATATATGACAGCATTCAGGCTTATTTGCTTTTGTGGTACGCTATGGTCATACTACACAGGTTTCTTTAAAGACCATTAATAACAAACTTAAAAAACCAAACCACCAAAACCACCAAAGTATAATTTTCAGTAAGAGGTGCTATTACTTTATTTTAATAGGAAGCTGCACCTTCAGTTTCCACCCCTCTCTTCCCATTTAACAGAAATACTTTGTTTGCATTGCTCAAAATCTCTTACCTTGCATTAGAGATCTCTCTCACCCTTCTGTCAAGTATTACTCTTGAGCTTCTGCATTTGTGTTAAAAGTGGTATCCATGAGCCTGTTCAAAGTTACAGTAACTACCCAACAACTCTTTACATCACAAAACACAAACAAGTGAACTTACAATATTTTAGATCTACGTACAAATTAGTAGCAAATAAGAAATTAAGCTCAAATAAGTGTCCTTTAGGTAATTACCCTACCATGCTCTTCCTCCAGAAGACAAGATACTTTCAACTCAGAGCAAAAGCATAAAGTGAAGCATGAGCTCAACCCTTAGCAGAGAAAGCCCATCAAGATTTGCTGCTTCAACAACAAGTCTGTCATTCAAGCTCTATTTTGATGCTCAAGCAGGACCTGAGCAGAGTATAGCCCCTATGCTAGATACCAGAGGAAAAAAGTTAACTTATTTGCTATGGCTAGAAATGTTAAATTAAGATACAATATTTCAAATACAGTGAGAACTGATGTTCTCACCATATCAACTTTATTAGCAAAACATGTATATATTTAAACAGATCTCCTTAACCTTTTATTCTCAAATGCTTGCAGGATTTAAAAAAAAAGATATTCTTCACATAATGTTTCATTCTGAGCTCCACTCACCAATAATACTTCACACCTAAATGAAAGCCAGTGAAAACATTTAAAATCTCTAAATAAATCTCTAAATGTAAATGTTAATTATCTCAAAATGCCTTGATATTTTTCAAAGCTAGTATCTACTTTTCGCCCATCTGGGTAACATACAAATATATATATATGTGTGTGTGTGTATTTTTAAAAGCATATAGACTCCAGGATTACACGCATTAAAGAAAAAAAAAAAGGCTTTCTGGGATCCAAGTTTATTCAACCCCAGAAAACCTTGGGTGTTTTGGTGTTGGTTTTTTTTTAATACATATACATGCTCAAGTTCTAAGAGCTTCCTCATTGGATTTCCTTCACCATACTACATAATTCAAGACCCTTTTTTCCCTAGAAACTACAAAGAACTCAAGTCCTTAGACTCCATAAGGAGATACCGATTTGCTTCTTTCTATCTTTTGTTTATTCTTCCAGCATAGAAACAGTTAGGTCTGGTTAGGCTGTAGGAATAATCTAAGCCTTGACAGGTTTACAAGTTAAAATCCATAAACATGTTCACTCGAAAAAGATTGAGCACAAAGAGTGTAAGAATGCATGCCTAACTGTGTAGTTTATACAGTTTGGAACTTCTATCCCTCTGTATTACATAAGCCATCTATCACTGGAAATGTAACTGGAAATACAAGCTAAAACACAGCTAATGTAAGAATAAAACTACAATTAACCAGGAGAAAAAGACAAGAACCGCAAGTTTATCACAGAGTTAAAAGGAAAACCACAACAGAAATGCAGCACTAGCATATTAAATAAAGAGAAGTTCAACTGCTGTAATTCTAACATGACTTTTCAAATACTGTCATTTAAAGAAAGAGGGATCATCTACCTTTCATCAAAACCTGGATGGAAAATAAACTAGGATTCCAAAGAAAGGATAACTTAAGGGTAACACTTAAATTGTATTAAACTATCATGCCATGTTAAGAGTACTGATTATCTCTCAATTAAATGAGCATCCAATAACCTTCCAGAAAACAATGGTTATGAGGTCAATGTTTGACCAGTCTCAAGAAAGAGGTAAGGAACCATAAACCATTCATAAAATATGTCAGCATTTTATTTCAAGTGACGATGTGTAGAGATGATTCTTCACCTATATGACTGGGGAAGCAACCACTTGTGAAAGAAAGAGATGAAACAACTTGGACCAAACTATTGTTTGACAGTCAGAGCACCAGAAACTACATGAAGCTGAATGCCACAGGGCTACCTGCTGATCCACATGAGCCTGAATATATGCAATTCTGCAGCACTTTCTTTGGATGGCTTTTTGATTAAAAGTATCTTGTGAAACTTTCTCCTGAAGCTTCGGTTCCCCTGGGAAGTGAGGAGTGGGGGCTGAGGGGTGCAAACCAACAAACACAAGCAAACAACAAAACCCACCAACTACCAACTAATCTCATAATTACTGGACAAGGAAAAAAAGCAATGGTGGGAGTCAGTAAAGAAAACCTTTCTTATGGAAGTCTTTCTATTTACACTTGTTTTTCCCCCGAAAGATGAAAGATGGCATCTATCTGATGCACATGAGCAGGTCTGAAAGCCAAGCTTCCCTTTGAAGTAATATCCTAACAGTCTTTCATTTATAAATAACTACTTACAGATCCAATAAATGTGGCTATTTTAAGTAGGAAGTAGGGTAAGAGAAAAGGTAATAGATGTTATTCTTCCTGTTTCTGTAATCTGTACCTGCCATATTTGTAGACATAAATCTTGACAGGTTTTATCATCATGCACTAGCTGACTTACTAAATAAGCCAGTATCTAAGTGAGCTACAAATACTGTGTAAAAAAACTACTGTGAAACTATGAGGCTTTTTCTTTGCAGCAAAGTGTAGTAGGGAAGGAAGAGCTAAGCTGAAGGGGGAAAAAACGCAAACACAACAAGAGAAACCCCCCAAACACCCCCAAAAATACAAAAACAGCTTTCTTCTTCACAGGTAGAGCAAGCAAGTCTTTATTTTCCCTTTCTGATCACATAGCTTCTTGTGACTAGGTATTAGCTTCACTGGAAAAACACAAGAAGTTATATCTAAAGCATTGGTCTCCAGTTTATGTTATCCCTTTAATTTACTAATGTCGATATGCAAGTAATCAGTTTACAATTAAAACATAAACATAATGATGTGGGCCAATGGATTTTGTTGTTCCCATCCCTCCACATCCCCCCTCTTCCCAACCAAAATCCTAGATACCCAGCACCATTCCCCAAACCCAAGAACAGCACAGAAAGCACAGCCTTGGTAAAAGTAGGCAAGTAGTATGGGGCACTTGTAAAATGTTTGGAAAAAAGCAAAAAACCCCAACACACACAAACAAACCAAACAAAACCCCCCAAACAAAACAACCCCCAAAAAAACTCACACCAACTTTCATTTAGGTGTATAAAACCCATTAAGTGAAAGCAGTATCTGACCACACCTTCAACGTACAGAGATGTTCCATCAAGCACAGATCATACTTTCGTAGATGTTCTTCACATTCTATCAGTCACACTATAACCAGATTTAATCAATTCCACAGGAATGTAATGTGTCAGAGGAATTCATATACCATTCCAATACGGAAACATTAATTTTTGGATCATACCATCTTGCAAGATAACAAACCTAAAGGAAAAATGGAGAGCATGCATCAAAATTGTCTAGACAAGTCCTCAAGTGTATAGTTTTAAGGATTTTAATAAAGATACCATAATTTTTCAGAATGAGCAACAAAATCCAATTCAAGAGTATTTTGTCCAAGAAAATTATTCATTTTCTAGAGTAGCCATTTCCACGTAGAACTTACAAACCACAGTGTATCTATTAAAACAGTAACAACCCAAGCTACTGAAATTCACTATTCCAAAACTTGCAGTAATCTCATTTCTCTAATCTTTTTACTTCTGAGTAATAGGAAAAGAGTTCTGGTCCATTAACTCGCCCACTCTCTCCTGGAGGAAGTTAACCAACTCGGCTAATACAAAGACATGAGTTTCATCCAGGTCTTGTATGATGAACTTCTTTCCCAATGCATTTGACTCATCCAAGTAGAGCAGAAACTGCTTCATTGCAGGGTCACTGTAGAGACAAACACACATCAGATCCCACCTGATTGTACTAAGATAGAGTTAAACAAAAACACCACCAACTGAAGACACTTCCAAAGTTCTTTGAGAAATTATTATTAATTTCAAGAGTTGCTCACAACTTGAAGTTTATGAAGCTTTTGAAAAAGTTGCTTCTTTCACAATAGTAATTGCTTGGGTTACTTTAGACACAAAAATAAACTGATAGTGAAGACTAGAGAGGAAAACTGGCTGCTTGATTAGCAAAGGAGTGTCCCTATGCTGCTGTTGGAGTAGCTTAAAAAAAACCCAAACAAAACCACCAACCCTTAGTATGGTAAGTTTGACATTACATTTCTGTCTTCAGCAATAGCACCATAAACCCATGTTTTCTTAGAGCTTATTTTTGTTTAAAAGTAACCAGAACCCAGGAGAACATAGATCTCAAAGTAGTAAAGCACAGAGAAAAAGTAGTCATGTATGAACTGTAGATTTATCACACTGTAACCAAACAATCTCTTCTTTTTCATGATGTCACCTTCTAAGTTAAATTTAAATGATCAGAAGAAAAAAAATTGGAAGTATGGAAATTACAGGTAGTTGAAACAGCTGCATTATACTAAGCAGCTAGATAAAGTGACTTTAAAATATAAACTCTTTGATCCACTGAAATTTTGAAGAATTCAGATAATATTATTCTGATACTAGTTTTTACAAAATTGAAAGAACATGCTCTTTAGTAAAACAGTATTTGACTGCAAGAACTGGTGAAAAATATGTGCAAGAAACACAGGAAAACAGAATGAGGTAGCTCGGGACACTTTCAAAATCATGAACATAGTTGTTTTGGCAACACAGTAATTATTAAAAATAATTCTTAGTAACACACTAAATCTTAAAAGAACTCCTTGGTTAATGTTCTCTTAAATGCAGTATGAGGATCAATTCTCCCTTACCTAAAAGTATATATGGTGCAAAGACATGCACTATGAGATCAAGCTCTTCCTCTGCCCCCTATCCAATAACTCCAAAACCAACCTTTAATATTAGCCTCAAACTTGCAGATGCATGACTACAGTAAGATGAATTTTCAAAGTACAAAGTAATTTTGAGGAAAGGAGAAAGGGAAAGTCTGGAAGCTATATCTTCTTTAGAAGAGACATCATTCACACACTCTAGCATTTAAAAGAAACAGAAGAGTTGAGAAAAATCAGACACCAGAAGTATGTGTTTCCCAGCATTCTTCCACATCCCTCTTTGCAGGGACGTTTATTTTTTGCTTGTTTCATTCAGCTGTACTTCAGTGACTCACATTAGCAGTACTAGATGGCACAAGCTTTTGTCCTAGCTGGTACGACCAGCCTGTATGATGTCAGGCAGTATCTGGAGACTGGTTTTCACACAATCAACAGAGAACTGTCATCAGTGCCAGTAGATGTATGTCACAGCAGAAACACTGATCTCGTTACAGCACCTGAAGATTATAATCCTCGATATGGTACCTTCAGGAAAGTTTAGCTATTTCTTGGAAGAGCATAGGAAAAAAAACAAACAACAAAAAAAACCAAAACAAAACCAAAAGAGACCTGCACAACATTTCACTTTTTTATGATTTACACATTCAGAAATGTCTTTTTTTTTTCTTTATTGCTCCCTGTTCATTTGGTATCTTAACATCCTCAGAAAACTGGGTTGTAAAAATCTTTCATCTTAAGTGTAAACAAGGGGCCAGGTTTATAGCAATTCTGCATTTTCTCCTAGGATGGAATTTTGGGCAAAGTAAAGTACAAGGTAAAGATCTGTACACAGATCTTTAAATACATATAAAATAAACACATGAACTGCAAAATAAAAAATTTTTACTAACTGCTTGAGATTTTAGAACTTCTTGCCTTATCAGTCAAGAATTCTGCTCTCAGCATTTTTGCGCAGTCAGCTCCAGGCAGGCAATTTCTTGTGCTTCAGAGGGTTTGTCAATGAACTAGCATGGAGCCGAATTTGAGAAGACAGGCTTTTTGTTATAGCGGAGTTTAAGCTCTGAACTGCTCACACGTTGCCATTACACATCCAGATTTGAGCTGGTTAACATCCAGTCAACTGAGAAGTTAGCTGCTGCAAGATCACAGCTATATCTGGTACATCACAAGAGGTTCAAGGTTCTTCTGCTTTTGTGCAGTCATAATCTGTTAATATGTTTACAACCTAAGTGTCCAGCAGAAATCTTGTACCTCACAAATCCTGACTGATGCTTCCTTTTACTTCAGAGGTAACCAGTTACCTGATTCTTAGTCTAGAGACTTCAGATTGTATGAAAATGTGTGTACTGCACATATATCAAAAATGTACTTTTACAAACTACAAGCACATTCCTTTCAAGTACGATCTACAAACAGAGCCACACGTCAGCCTTCAACAGAATTTGGACTCTACTTCATGAAAAAAGACAGGAAATGATGAAAGATTCTCTCACCTCCCTCTGGAATCAGTAAAGAAATTATTCACAAACAACAACAACAAACATATTTGTAAACAATATAAAGAACGGGAACATCTAGTGGTTAAACACAAGTGGAAACCAGTATGTTGGAAAAAAAAAAAAAAGATAGTTTAGAATTAGGATCACCTACAACTGCTTCTCTCCTTCCCTCAACGGCCACACTTTTGTCTGCTTGTTCAGCATCACTCCTCCTCTAAACAACTCCTCTTTTTTTTTGATCTAGACCCTGAAGTTACTTAGAACACTTCCAGCTCTAACGAAATAAACAGACTACACCACAATGAGAGACAATCAAGCGCTGTAACTAACCATTCAATCAGAACACCTTTCAGCACATTCACCATCTTCCCAGTTCTCTCACAAACGCTGCACGGAAGAGGCGACAAGCACAGCTCTCGCTTTGGGGTACACACGTCAGCAGAGGAAATCTGAAAGAAAAGGAAACAACGCCTCGGCTGAGCCCTGCGACCCTAGAAGCCAACTCCCGTGCCCCAGGCCGGAGCGCTGCCCGACTACCGGCCCTGCCGCCGCCGGCACCTTGCAGCGGCGGCCCGGGCGGAGACAAGCCCCAACACGCCCCTGGGACGGCCGGGTCGGCGAACAGACAGGGCAGACCCAGGGCAGCCGGTCCCGCCGCCCTTCACCTCCGTCGCTGCCGCCGGCCGCTGCCCTGACGACGCAGGCCCCGCGCCGCCGGCCACCGCTGCGCCAGGCGCATGCGCGGCCTCGCCCCGCCCCTGCCACCGCCCCGCGCGCCGCCGGCGGATTGGCCGGGCTGCCTGCAGCGTGCTGGCGTCACAAGGGCGCGCGGGCGCCGGTGCCGGATGCGGGAGGAGAGGCGGAGGCGGAAGGTAGCGGCGGGGGGGCCCGGTAATGGCGGCCGGCGGGGGCGGGCCAGGCCCGGTGGGGGCCGGGCTTCGGGGAGAGACAGGGGGGATCTCAGCCCCGCCGTCGCCGCCAGCCGGTGCAGGGGGCTTGTTTACCTCGGAGGGTTTGCGGGGTGGTTTCCCGGTTTAGTATTTATTGTTTTAACGATCTCAGCCTCAAAGTCCCTCCGGCTCCGGCAGTCCGCAGTGGCGAGCGCGCCCCGGCCTCGGGTTGCCGAGCGGCGCTGCCCGTCCCGGGCGCGGGGGGGCCCCGGGGGAGCCCGCGCCTGTTAAAAGCCTCCAGAAATAACAGTGGTGCCTTAGGCTCCGCTTGCTCCGTGTGAGCGCATAAAAGGTAACAAATGGGGTTGTTTTCCTCCTTTGGAAGGAAGCAGAGAGTTATCCCCGCTTTGCTTCTTGGCCGTTTAGATGTTACGTTGCCTGAAATTCTGTATTTTTTTTTAATACACCCTGGTTGTGCAGTTGTGAGGCAGCGGTGGGGTGATGGCAGAACCGCTGGCACCCCACCGGCACAGGCCGGCGCAGTCTGTTGCAGACCGTGGAGCTTCCTGAAGCTGGATGCAAAGTGGGACCTTTTGCATTCTGTTTGTACATCACTAAGCATGTTTGCTCTCGGTCCTGAACAGAGGTTCCTGGCAACAACAAAATGGTACTCACTTTGGCCTCCTGTGTTTGCAGATGCATGTTTTGAATTCAGGGAATTGTGGCACCTGCTGTCACTGAACTGCGTGTTTATTGCAGTTGCAGGCTGTGGTTAGGTAGAAGAATAACGTGCATGCTGTGGTTCTGTGAATAGAGATCGTGAGGAATTGCCATAGATGAGACAGTTTGTAAGTGGGAGGGGTGTCGCTGATGGAGTGGTGCACTGCACTGCTAAGAGGGAAGCAACAGTACATCTTATTGATATAAAGTAGCAAGTTAAGGAAGTTCAACCCTAAATGCAACAGGGGTTTAACAAGATTTGATGGCAGGGCGCACTTCATTATTTACTGCATGGAGGATGGGGTCAGACATGATTGTCAGGGAGACCCTCCTATTGAGTCATGAGGTTCAGAAAAGACCCTCTTGCATTCTAAACCCCTTCTCAGAGCGGGGTCTTAAGTGCAGCTGGATCTGTTCCTAGTCCCAGACTTGGTCAGTGGTTTATGTCTAAAGGATTATATATGCACAATCAGTCCTTTAAATCACTTAGCTAAGATTTCAGAGTTTAGCATGCTATTAATCACTTACTGAGAATTGTTGTGGCAAGGTGTCTCTCAGCCTCTTGAGAGGTGTCCCTGCTGAAGTGGAGATACTGGTACGCAGCCTGCTGCCATGCAGGAGAGCTCAAGCGGCCCTGGGCTGTCCAGTATTTATAAAATAAGATGATTGACTTAATAGTCATACTGCATACCAGCAAGATCTGGGTCACTATTCCAGACAACCCTTGGCTGCTATGTTGCCATCTGTCCTCCAAAGTCCAGAGTGAGCTGGATGGATCCATCACAACCTGTACTTGTGGTTATGGCTTAAGCAGAGGGCGGGGGGGGGGGGGGGGGCATGCTGCCAAACTCTGCCCATAGAGTCAATTCATCGTACCTTCAGAGAGGTCACCTCTTGCCTCTGTGCCATAAATAGTATATTGAAGGTTTGTGTGCTTATAGGTCCATGGTAAGTAGATAGTGAAGCACTGCTATTTGTTGTTCGTTAATTTGTATGTTTTGGATAGTTGAGGTTGGGTTATTTGTTTTGTCATGTATCAGACCTTTATATTTAATATAATTATAAGCCATAAACATAGTCAGCAAAATCACAACTGAGTGAAGCATAGGATTAAACACTTCTATTGCTTTTGGTGACCATCCAAGAAGAGTTTTCCACCAATCGTGTTCTCAATCCTGCTTCACTCTTTCAAAGGCACGGTACATCTCTTCTGTGCCATGGTGAACAATGATTAGAGTTTTGAGACTGTTGCTTCAGCACTTGACACAGGTCATCGTTTTGCAGTAGTTTCTTCACCAATGTAAGATTCATTCCGATGGGGATAAGCAATTAATCTAGACTCAGTGTATAATTGTAACAACTGATAAGATGTAACAGCAGCTGAATAATTAAAGTTGCATCCCATAATTTTAGTAAAGTTACAAACACAAATATTTGAGTGATTACTTGTGTCTACAGTAATGTTATCTACGAATATAAAATCCCAAAGCGTTCTCATACAAATACATCCTTTTCCAACATATACAAGTATAGTTTCAGGAGTTTTGTGGGGATGTATTGAAAAATAGCATTTTGTTCAGTGTCAAAACAAATGTCTTGGGCTTTGGTGATGTTAGTCTACAAATAAAACATTGTTCCCGTACAACGTGTGCATTAACATCAATAGTTTACCATTTGTTTCCACTTTGTTGGGCCCATACTCATATCTTCTAATGGCTAAAGTATAGCTCTTGTGATTTAATCCTAACGCAATGATTGGAATATGGTATATACTGAAGCATTGCATATGGTTAAGACAAAAGCTGTGGCCTTATCACTGATGGGATCGCAAGTGAAATTGGCTAAATACCCCCAAGAATGGAATTCTTTTTCAAATTTAGTTGCATTATCCCAAATTACCTTTCAAATTTCAGTGGGTAAAGTACCTTCTTTATCTTCTCTTACAGTTGCTGCTACCATAGATTGTGTCCGCAATTGAGCTTGAATACAACTAAGAGCTAGAGAAACATTGGTTTTGGATATTTGTATATATTGAGATATTTGTATATCCACAATCCATTGGTAGTCCCTTTGATTAATTCTTTTCCACTGAGGCAATATATCAGATAAGAGCCATTGGTTATGTGGTTACCCAGTGCTAACAGAGAGGACTGCAGTGGGTGTTCTGATTTGTTTAAATTGCTTGTGCTCAGTTTATAGCAACATGAACACATGTTCCATTTGCCATCCTGCAGGGTGCTGTAAGAGAAAATAGAGATTTTGTTCGGTTGAGAGAGTCCGAACACGTTACCCCATTAAAAAGAAGGAAAAATCTATAGTGTAGTAGTTCTGTGTTTTGCACCACTGCCAATCAGTAGCTTCCCAGGCAAGTGGTCCATGAGGTTTAGTTAAGACATAGGCACAGTACCTCTGGATGGTAGGTTGACCATAACAGGCTATCCTGGCTGTAATGTTGTTAGTTCTCTTTTCCCAATAAGTGGAGTGCTAAGCTCAATTTTTGCAAAGGATGGTTGGCTTACAGGGCCCTCAGTAGGCCCATATTCATTATTTAATTTATGGAGTACTTTGGGAAGTCTCATATCCCATTGAGCCTCATGTGGTTTGAGATTCCTTTTCAATAAGCCATTAGCTCTTTCTGCCATCCCATTTGATTGAGGGTAGTATGGGGTACGGAATACCCATTTAATTTCCTCTTGTTTTGCCCAGTCTTGCACTTCCTTACACGAAAAATGCATTTTTTTGCTTTGGGTAGCATCATTGCTTTGAGTAACATCAGAAGTAGGTAGATTTGAGAACCAAAACGATAGCCCTTGCACTGTATTTTGCCCATTGGCTTTCTGACACTTAGTTGCTATAAGCAAACCGGAGACTGCTTCCACTCCTGTGAGGACGTATTGATACTCCACAGAGGATTTGAATGGTCCGATATAATCGATTTGCCATGTAGACCATACGGTTTTCCTTCATTGATATGTAGAGATGGTGCTTTAGCAGGGTGATCTGCTTGTTATTTCAGTCTACACTGGGGACATTCTGTAAGAATAGTTTCAATGTTTATAGTGAAATATTTTTTCTGTTTATAGGCCAGCCTTCACTCTGTGCAGCAAAGTAAAGGGCTTCTTTACTTGTGTGGCCTAAGTTTTGATGTAACCATTCTCCCAATCAATACCACTCAGAATTTACGGTGATATTCCTAATTTTAGTTAGCTCATCTACCTTTTGATTCCACTTTGTGGCTGGTTGATTGTCCTTAGCATAAGCTTTTACCCATCCCATCTTGAAAGGTCTTTTCCTGGCTATATCTAGTAATAATTGCCAATCACTGTTTCTCTAAACTGGGCATCTATTTACCTCCGAATTCAAGGTTTCCATTGACAGAGCCACTGTGTGGCACCAGCCCACACAGCACAAGAGTCTACATGCATGATTTTCTGTGCTCTTATTTCTCCTACTTGTGCACTGCCTTCACCTTCTACTACTTGTTGCCGATGGTAATATCTAATAAAATGGCCTTATGGTGTTGGGGGGGGGGGGGGGCCACACCGCCACAGGAGGGATCTCCAGAGGATGGATTAATAATGTCTTAAAAGTGTTTTGTAGTGTTGTGTACTCTGTTGAAGTGAATGGATAAACAGAGTACTGAAATGACAGAAGCTGAAAAGTTGTCTGCTGTGATTATGGCAGTGCTGGGGTGATGCTGACATTTTTCTGAATCTCCTTAATATAGGCAAGAAAGAAGGGAAAAATCAAAACTTTTGGGGAACAGGAAAAGAGGGAAGACGTATTAGTGGAAGGGAATAAAAGAAGTCCCCTTATTAGAGAAATTGGACACTGATACTAGAAGGAATATAAGGTCTTTTTTTGGTCTGTAGAGATTACCTTAAATTCAAGGAGAATATCAGGGGCTCCCATATTTCAAGGTCAGATTTACTGATCAAGATTTACACACATGACATTTTGTCATTTTGAGTTAATTGTCATTGTGGTAATATAGATTTAATTTGACATTTAATAAGGACATCTATGTTTCCAACATAATAATTTGATAAATATGTGAGGGCGAGTGGTGTGGTTTGAAATCCGTTTGAACAGATTAACTTAGTATTTCAGTCGTGTAAATGTACTAACATGTACTAACAGACACTAAAAATTCACTTACCATAAAATAAGAATTTCATGTTACTTATCCAGTGTATGCAAAAAGTTTTTTTTGTGTATTTTGTGATTGTTATAAATGTTTAATATTCTTTCGGGATTTTAGCATAATTCTTGTGCTAAAAATACTACATTTCTGTCTGCTAAGACTTGAGATTAAGTAGCATGCAGAACTTGATAGTTGTGGGTTGCCAAAGCCAATTTGCTTATTTTCATAAGTTAGGTTTTTCTTATATAAATCAAATGTAAAGGCAGTAACTTTTGCTAATACATAAAATGTTAAATATATGTGAGTGGTAGGAACAGGAATTAGTGGCTTTTGCCTGGCCTAAATTGCCTTGGGTTTTGGTGCTTGACTAATACAACTATACTTTCCTTGAACCCCATTGTGCAGAGGTTGAGACACAGCCTTGATGGAAGTGGAAGAAAGTTGCAGCACGTTTGTCTTAACTCATCTTCCTACCTGTAAAATGGGAAAATTCAATGCCTTGCATCATAGATAGATCAGAAGAAAAATCTGAAAAAAAATTTTCATGTTTTTGAAGAATTCCAATACAACTTTTGTGGAGACCGTTACTATCAAGAATATTCATGCTTGCATTGTGTTGATTGTACATTCAGAACTTTGGTAGTTCTAAAATGCATCATGTGTGTTTGGAAAAAGTATTCTAGTTTGATTTCAGCATTCAGTGAGTACAGGTGCAATTTGTCAGTATTCTGTGTCTTCGTAATGTTGAATTGCTAAAGCCTTAATTCTAGGAAAGGTCCTCATCTTCTTCATGGCTATGGCTAGATTTTCATTCATGCATGTGTAAGAATTTTTTGAGAACAAGATGTGTGCTCTAATTTTTAGCTGTAAGTATGCCCTATGAGTTTCATGAGCCCATAGAGTTAGAGCATTTTAGGACCAATACTTATTTTTAATTGTAGAGTTTTTACATTCTTGAAATATTAGTCAGATTTGACCTTTAAAAGCGAAAGTATGTAGTAGTTCTGGAGCCTTGTTAGTCAAAATAGAAGACTTACCTACTAATCTAATATGAATTTTAAAAGTAGTTGGTTACTGAGTTGTATTTAAGCCCACATCATATTGAGTAATGTTGTAGTGGAGATATGACTGTATCTGAGACGTAAGGGAGAATTATTAAGAAGTAGGGAAAGGAGACTTACAAGCAGAGAAGGTAATTGGAGATACATACTCACAAAAATCAACAGTAACATAATTGTATGAAAAACTGCTTTAAACTTTTGATGTAATTGAAATGCAGCCTATTAAATTGAGGAATTTATAGACTTCTTTAATTAAAGCTCTTTATATGGAGTGAAATGGCACAAATATGGTTTATTGTGACCTTTGCTGTAATTCATGACTTTCGTATCATGACCTTTGCTGTAAAAGGACAGGAAAAAAAACTGCTACAGGTTTTCTGCTGAAATTCCTAAATAAATAATTACCTTTTTTTTTTTTTTTGTATTACACAGAATGTCAGTGGCCGCTTACTGTATATTTTGCTATAGACAAATAGGGACTTCTGGTCCAGCCACAAAAACACACCTACCCTGGAATGATATCAGTAAGTACAGTTCTATATGTATTGACCTGAGGTGTTAATAAAAAGGAAAAATCTGTGTTGGTATGATGCCATGCATAATTAAATGATACTAAAGATCTAAATCCCTGAATACTTTGTGATCAAAAACTTTTATTTGCCTCAAGTGGATGTCTACTTCTGACCTTGCTTTGCATAGTGATACATAAAATGACACCAGCAGATTATCTGGGATTAGAACACAAGATGAGGTTCCCCCCCTAGTTGCAATCTCATTAAACTGTTTTAAACTCCATTTTGTATCTTTCTTTTTTTTTTTAACCTGTAGAGCCATGAAACAATTACATCCATAAACTGTGAATAAAGTTTGAATAAAGTTTGTTTCTATTGTTTCTTCCTCCTTGTTTACTTATACAAGTTCTGCAGTTTTTTCTGTTTAGTTTCTGCTTTCTTTGGTGCCTTCTGTATAGTATGACAATTCTTACAACTCTACAGTTTATTTTTGAGCATTAAAAGATAGGATATTTCCATTTCTGCTCTACAGGAAGCATTGCATATTTTTGCCTTTTCAACCTTCTCTGCCAGTTATTTCTTCAACATGTAGCTGCCTCCTGTCTGCATGCAAAATTCTTATGGTCTTGCAAAGACAGAACCTGGTGGCAGTGGTTGTGGGGCAAATCTCCCAGTTCACGCTGAGGAGGAGAAATTTTTCATGATAGTTGAGATGTGTTCCATTTGGTTTGCTGCTACTGGTAATAATAGAGTTTCTCTGTACTGAGATCCTTACATCTGTATAATCAGCTCAGCGTTGTCCAGGTAAAACAGTGCAAATCTGGCAAGAATCATTAGACTTAAAGGGGAAACTATTGCAAGTGACATGTTTATTCAGCTGTTTGCTTTATGAATTAGATTCAATGGAATTATTTTAAAAACATGTATTTTCTTAGGGAGACCTGGCAGGACTTTTCAAAGAACATACATACTCCTGTATGTATTTATATACATCAAAGAAATACCCATGCCATGTAAGAAAAAATTAACTGCTTAAAATAATCTAGAGTTCCAAATGAATGCTAGTGATAGCAGCAGGGAGAGTTTACTGTTGATTCCTGGAGCTAAGCAACAAATGTAGTTGATAGGTAGCAATACTCAAAGTAAGTAGCAGTTGCAGGATACATGTTTTATCATCTTGCTTAGGAGAGCAGGAAATTCTAATCAGGTAATGTTTTCTCTATTTGTAAATTTAGGTAATGATTACCTGAAAGCCAGAGAGCAACAGAAAAAATTTAAAAAGCTTACTTTTAATGGCTGACATTCTTATTATCTGGTAATCAAATGCTAATTATGTTTATGTTGAGATGATGCACACAACTTTGACATTAATTTTTCATTTTTTCAAGGAAAAATTGCAAAGGTAACTGGATCCCTTATACTAGGGTAAGTTGTAACTGATAAGCATATATGTAATTTCTGTATATAGTTAAAATTTTAATTCATGTGTCTTTCAACAAATCTGACAATATTAAGGGACCTTTAGACATGGTAGAATATAGTTTTCTCTGATAGTTATTAGTCAAGCTTTTTAGAGTCTTGTATTTGCTAAATTAAAATAATCTGCAGACTATTTTTATACCAAAATGATTGTTAATATATTTTTGCCATCATATTTTTAAATTAATATTCACATGCAGTTTTCTTTTATTTAAAGAGGCTTTGTATTCATTACATATGAAGTCCTGTCCTTAAAGAAGTTATTGCAAATCGATACTCAAGCTATACATCAAGAGAAACTTAAATCTTATGTATATGTACGTACAACTTCTCTAAATCAAAGCGAATATCAAGGTAAGATGCATAATTGTTTGGATTCTAAAAATACAATTTTAAGAGAATAGAATGTTTCTGGAAGTCAGCCTTATTTAAGGAAAGTTATATTTCCTAGGATCTGTTGCAAAAATAATATTCTTCACAATGTCACCAAATCTATTTTAAGCTGGTGGCTGTTTTTTTAAGATAGTTGTATACATCCAATTCACTATATATGAGATAATTCTCTCTATATATATCCATATGTATATGTGTGTATATATATAATTTTTTTGATAAATATATGGAAAATAATATGAGAGAACTGTCCTTCAGACTTCCAGTAATCTAAAAATACTCTTGTAGGGATCACGTACCAAGCTAGAAAAGAAATCCATAAAGCAGTGAGGAAAATTCTAGAAACAGAAGCTAAAATTTTCCGGAGACCTTTTAATGGTATGTATTGAAAGCATGCTTTATCTATGACTATTATTTTTGAATAGTAAAATGTAAGCTTTTTAGAAAGTAAAATATTTTTTATTACAAACTTAGCACGTTCTGTTTGAAACAGTGGTAATATTACTTACAGTTTTCTATATTTATACAGAATATTAGTATATTTTCTATGTATTAAAACTATTCCTTAAAGTAAATAAAAATGATGGTTAAGAAGAGATTTGGGAAATTTTTTTGCCTATTTCAGAAGAGATTTGAAGTTTAAGATACCAGTTCTGTGTACAAAAGGTGTTTGGGGGATGAAATACTCTCAAAATTTCAGTTTATAAAAGTAGGTTATGCTTTCATCAGAATTGCCAATATTAACTGAAAGCAGCACAGTCTTTCTATAAGTGTGTCACTGCTTTATAGAGTAATTTAAAAGAACTTCAGTTCATACAAGAAACTGTGTTCTTGAGGCATATTATCTATTTTCATTTAACTCTGGTAAAAGATTATAAAAATATGTACCTCCACCGTCATACTGTGAAATTAATTGTTCAAGGTCAGAGCCTCAACGCTTGCTAACCATTTCCAGCTCCTGCTGGAAGCTGGCAATCCTGGTTGGTAAGTGCTAGTCAGTAGTGTATGTAACACATACATGAAATATCAGCTCAGTGCCACTAAAATTAATCCAAACCATCCTATTTGAGCATCAACATTTTGCTGATGTCATTCTGTCATTGATTATTGTAATAATTTAATATGAAAACATTACACGTAGTGTTAACTAATATGTAAACATTGAACAGATACTGGTTTTTTTTACTCAATAAATAGAAATGTGACTATTAAAATTAATAATCACTTGGGTTTTATTTGTTTCCTGGTGAAAGAACAATTCAGTACATTTGATGGAGAAGATCATGAATGTGCCTTATGGCTTCTCTTAAAGAGAAGTCAGTCAGAAGACAAGGAGGTCCGACTGCAGGCTGTAGAAGACCTGGCAAAGAACAATCACTGGCATGGTAATGTTTGCTGATGTAGCCTAATTCATCCCAGAAATACAATAAAGTCTTAGCTGTTCCAAGTCTGCTGCTAACATGAAAAAAAGCTAGTATCTGCCAGAAGTGTGAATACACTGAAATTTGGTCTCAGGTGTGTGTGGGGTTATTTACATTTCAGGTTATTGTTCTTTCCTAATACCCTGAAACAGAGCGTGTGTCTGCAGCGGAGTCTTTCTCTGTTCCCTGCCAGAGCAGCGCAGCCGCTGCTGTGGTGTGGGAGAGCAGTTCGTGTACATTAGTTCCTCGCTTTTTCTGTTGGGACTGCGAACACAGTCACAAGTTCTGGCAGTGATTTTTATAAGACACTGTCAGAGTGACTTTAAGGCCATAATTAAGTTACTAAAAATTGGTTAGGAGCTGATAGTAATAGCAAGGTAGTAGTGATAAACTAGAGGTAGAGGACTTGTATGTGCAAGCAGTATTTGTAAGTAATAGTAATAAGTTCTCCCTGTTGCTCTAGGAGCAAATATCCTTGAAACCCAAAGTGAAGGGGTGGGGTGTGTATATGCACGTCCTCCTCCCCCCTGCATTGCTAGTCCGCATAAAATACGCAACACACTAATCTTGACTCTCGTTCTGGTAATCTAGTCAGTTGAGGACTTCACTCTCCCAGTGCAATTCCACACCCATGGGTTTTATCTTGTTTCAGATTACCTGTTTAAAATTCTAATTAATTTCCCTGAGCAATTTTAAAGTGCTGTTTGAAAACACTTGAAAGCTAGATTGTGCAAAACCTGAAGTTTTGTGTACTCATTTAGTGTAACTGACTCATGTTTCTAGAATACGGTCTGTTAGCAGGTGTTCTCAGGATCTCAGTAGACATGATGGCCAGTACTTGGGAATCTAGTTGCTTTTTGTTATCTCCTTTTCTCTGCAGTGCTCGTTGCTGTAATATTTGGATGTTTCACAAACACTAATTATTCTTGACAACTACCTCATGAGGAAAATGGACTTTTTTTTTTTTTTTTTTTTTTTTTACCTGGTATTCCAAAACTGAGTCCAAAAGGTTAAGACTGAAAGTATGGGCTAACTTTTCACAGCTAGGACCAAATTGTTCAGCATATCTGTTACCGTAAATACAATATTTCGCTTATCCAAAGCTCAGCTTCAGTGACTTCAGTTTGCAGCTGTAAGTGATCTGCACCAATGAAAAAATACAGCCAATATGTGACTGTGAAAACTGCATTTTAAATGACTTGTCAGTTTTGTTCTAGAATTGCTTAATGGTAACAAGGATAGAAACACATTTTTATGTGAAAAAAGTATTGATCCATTTTAATTTTATTTTCTTTTCCTTCGGTTTGTTACTTAATTTCAATATGTAATTTTGGATTTCTCCAGCTATGAAGTAGGTAGGTTTTTGAAAGGAACGGTAGTTACTGTTTAAATCTGTTTTCCCTTCAGTAAGAGAACTGAAAGTCTTGTCTTGTGTCTTCAGTAATGAAAGGCTACTTAAAATTGTACTGTGGTGCTATCCTGACTTTTCTAAGGTCACCAGATTTTGTGACATTAACAATTTTATTGAAGTGTGCCTTTTGTATTGTTTAAAATTATGTGTCTGTGTCTTTGCAGCATTTGGATTTAAGGCTCTGGGTTTAAGTACTGTATGCAGAAAAAAGTATGCAAGATGCCTTTCAAATTTTAACTCAGGCGCAGGGGATTAAGTTAGAGTTTGTGGTCCTCGTGTTCCTTTCACAGTGGCAAAACTGAACGTTTGCTTTTGCTTGTGTTCATCTTATATCTGAGGACCTATATCAAACTGGTCTATAATGAACAGTTGATGGCCAGGTGTATTTCAGCTCTGGATAGTGCTGGTCTAACATCTGCAGGTTTTATGTTTTGGAACTGTGGTTACAAAATCAGAGCTTGTTTCAGCAGATTGCAGAGAGGCGGTTCTTTTTCGAGTATGTTTACAAAGTAGATCAGTAATTACATTTAAAACCAAATGAAATATTTAAGGTTAGTTTTAACCCTAACACTGAAATTTTTGTACTACAGATTATCAGTATGGTACAGTTGCCCAAATCTGCGATCAAAGGACTGCTATAGGTTTGGCTCGATCCAAAGATATTGACCTTCGCTTTTTCCTGCCTCCACCACCGCTGCCAAAAATAAAGAATGTAAGTAAATGAAAAGTAGGTAGTAGAGGATTTTTGCTTGCTTGTTTGTTTTTAGTGCTTTTGTTGTTGGTAACCATACTGAAGTGGAATTCTTCTGAAGTAACTAATAAGTAGTAAAATTAAGACTGAAATACAAAACTACAACATAGTGGTATACTCCTGGGGTATAGCTGCATTAGTGAATGGCGTGATGGAAGGAGATAAGGATAGGAGGGAGGATTCACCAATTATTGATGTCCATACCGCATATTTAGCAGCAGTGAAGTTTGAGCCAGTTATCAGTCTGGTACACACGCTGCCCGTCTGTACCTAATAGACAATGTGGAGCAGTCTTACATGAAGTCACCCTAGATTGCCTTGTTGATAACTGAGAGAATCCTACAGGTATTGATCACTCTTGGAGGCCTTCGCATCCTCAGTGCTAGTGTGGTGCTCTGCTGTAGGCCCACCTCTTTATTGCCAGCTTTTGGGTACCAACAAGTCTGTATTGGATAGATTTGGACTTGGTTTGTTTTTATGTTAATTAGTAAGTATATTTGATGATTGGAGCAATCATGTCATCATATCAGCTTCTTCAATAAACAGAATTGGCACACAAAGCATAATATAAGAGGTCTTTTGTAATGCTACTGAAATGAATGCTGGCAGAAGTCCCTGTCAGTGAATACAGACTATCCTTAACCAATAAAACTCTGAAAACCAGCTGTGATTGGTAGTGATATTCTCAGTTTTTGCCTTCTTACCTTTGTAACATTACGTGACAGTGGATCTGTACTTGTCAGTCCTGAAGTACTAAGTTATATTAATATATGGTTGTATATATACTTTATTTTTACAGCGGTATGATTGGTAGGTCATGAAAGCCAAGACTTCCCAATCCGCTGCTTAGGAAGTTGAAGCAAATCATTGTGGCTGCAAGTGTGGCCCTGCACATCAGATACATCTCGGTCTCTGATTGTAGCAAGGATTAGAATAACTGCAAGTTCCATGACTGTGGGCAGATAAAATTACTTTGTTGAATCTATTATTTTCCTGTCACCTACACTGGATTATTAAATGAACATCTATATGATTTTTTTTAAGATAAAAGAGTAAATGAAATGTTGTCAATGTTTTTTACTAGTAACTTATACATTCATTGTAATGGAGCAGCACCAAAATTACTGTGTAGTTAATGGTGAACTTTTAAGCTTTTTGTGCCAAGAGGAGCTGTTTTTTCTTTTGCCCTTTGGCCCTATTAGAATAAGGCCACCAAAGTTTAAAGCTTGCTTTTCATCAGTCATTTGGTGGGTTTAGAATTACCAGTTTCCAAAATCTTACAGGTGTAACTATTAAACCAAAGTTGCAGAGCACTCAACTCCAGGGTTTGTATTTTATGGCTTTATTAATATGGCTGTTTCCATTATTTAAGATCTTTCTTTTCTCTGTGTTTTGCTTCATGCTTTGAACATAACTAAAAGCTATTTGTGCTTTCTGCTCACAGGATTATCCCATAGAAGATGAACTTCGCTTGTTGTTAGTATCTTTACCTCAGACTGATCTTGATCCATGTGTCCAGTACTTCACATCTCTTGCTTTACGTGAAAGTAGTCAGACTCTTGCTGCGCAAAGAGTGAGTTTCCACTTGCAGAATACAACTGTCTGGGTTCTTTGTTCCTGCAGAGCTCAAAAGATACACACCTATTTCCATATTTTTGAGCATCATAAGAGGGAGAGAAATACAGAAACTTTGCGACTGTACAACATAAGTAAACTCTCTTCTACATACAATCTGTCTGTTTGAAAGCTTGTTTTATCTTTCCCAGCTGTACTAGTTGGTCTAGTGAAAGACTCTGTCTTTACTTACAAGCCTTCCCATAAAGTAGATATTTCAACATTTTTGTCTGGAACATTTCCTTCCTCTTGCAGTGCTCATAAAATGATTTTTCACGTTTCCTCTTACTGTCGTTTGAGTGTTCTTTGACTGCTGAGGTGATGAAACCTCTATTAAGTCTTACTAGCAAACTGATAAGTTATTAGCACACTTTAAATAGTAAACTCTGTTATATCCTATGGAAATGCCTTCCTGTAACAGGTCACTGTTGCCAAAAACCAGAATTGGAATAGTCTAGTAGTCTGTTTGGGCTTATAAAGTAGGAATTCTTCAACTCTGCCTAGCAACTTCCTAAGTGGCTTAGGAACATCATTTAAAATGCCATTAATGCTTAAAAATAATAATCGTAATGCCAGTGACATCCACTATTTCTTGTACTTTTTATTTTTGTATTAAAAAGTTGTGGCTTTTTAAATTGGTGATTATTACTTTTTTGCAGTAGTAAAAATGACTGTCATATTTTAATAATGATGCCTGACAGGCTTTGTTTAGAGATTTCAGAGCGCAATAACTCGTTATTTCCTATGACACAGTTATGTGTAATATTTTTTCACCGTCACTCCTTTATTGTTTTCACAGGCAGAGCTCTTGCTACAAAGGGAGATTTGGTGGGCCACCACACTTGGAGGCATTTTGATAATCACTGTGTTCTAGAAAACTGTTTTTTATTAAGGTTATGCTGGTCTTCCTGCTGCGTGATTAAGAGAGAGTGGTCTTCAGTGCGCTACATGTCAAAGACTTTTTTTCCTCCTCTTCTCATTTTTGCAGCTGTGGAAATATAGACACAGTCTGATTCTTGTTTTTTTTATGCTTAAGCAAACAAATTTAAAAGAAAACAATCATTAACAAAATGAAAATCCTATATTTTCCCCCTTTATTGTATGTTTTGATGTTAATAGACTATGGAGACTACTGACTGAAAATCTAGTTTTCATTTAAAAATCGTAGACATTTTTATGCTGTACTGCTCTGTAATTTGTACTTTTTGAAATGGACATGCATGTTGTGCACACTTTATAGCAATCTCTATAGATTATTACATACTTAATGTTTTAGTTTATAAATGCTTATTTTGTGTAGCCATTTGGAACGTGGTATAATTTTTACTGATTCTCATTTCAGGGAGGCTTGTGGTGTTTTGGAGGAAATGGACTTCCATATTGTGAGACACTGAGTAAAATCCCTTCAGAGACAGTGGAACTCTTTTGCTTGCAAGCTTTAGTACAGCATTCTAAGGTAGTTTGTCCTTTAAACTAGAACTGAAAACCTACATTTATAAACATTCCTTTCTAATGCTCTCTCGTATTGGGAAGGAGTTGCCATTTCCTTGTCTCCTCCCCCTCCCCCTTTCAAATGGACTTTTGGACAGTTGAGACTGGTGTGAATTGGAAGGCAGCATAACAAACTTCTTTTCTCATGGGAAGTGTATGTAAGTTGTTATTGTTTCTAATTATCTGTGTAAGTTCACCTGTAGTGTACCTGTGTATCCTTCAAGAAATAAAAGGGCGGCTCTGACACAGAAAAGCAGTAGAGAATGCCTGGAGTCCGGGTGGCTTTAACAAGCCTTTTCTGTGTAGGGCTACCTCCTGCTGACACCCAAAAGTCATTGAAGATGGATATCATGAGGAAACACTTTGTGTTTCCAGTCTGCAGTCTCTCAGTAAGCAAGATACTGATGACGTGAAATTCTCAGTGCAAAGTATGTGTGGGTTTGTCTGAGCTGATGTACATCAGTTCAGAGAGTTTACAAGTGGTCTTTTCTTATTACTCTCAGTCTAACTTCAGTGCCGGGTTTCCAGAAAGCAGAGTAGCCTCATGAATTCACCTAAGAAGCCAGACTGGGATGTGAACCTGTGCTGTTCACAAAGGCCCCTTCTTCAAGGGTCACTGCCTTTGGGCAGAAATATTGCACAACATGCAGCTAATGCAGCATCTTCCCAGGACCGGTGTGTTTTTTGCAGACACAGATGAAGAGTATGGAAGATTTTGTGTAACAGTGATTCTTGTTTCCTATCGTGCACTCTTCTGTTAGTACTTAATTGCTCAGAAGCCTAGAACACTGATAAACAGTATTGAGAGTACCACATTGTTATTGGTAGTAAGGATGGGTAAAGTACAGTTTGCCAGTATTCCTTCCATATTTTCCATATACATAGAAACTGACTTAGTCTAGAATTTGCTATATTCCAGATTTTCGGTTTAAGCAAGTTGTGACTGTACTCATTCCAAATGTGTGTCTGTCTGTTGAAAGCCAGAGTTGAGGACATCAGCAGTTCCATAACAACCACATGTTTTTAAGCACTGTAGATAACATGCTCAAGTCATGAGCACTTGGCCGATATCAGTATTGACACTACAACTAATTAGTGCATATTCATCTACTTGAACTAGAATCTGTTGTTGCCCTTAAGGTCAATAATGATAGCAGTACTATTTGGAATGTAGAAATACTTTTGCATTTCAAAGAGAAGGGATTATAATGATTGCATTTTAGGTAGTGAACAGGAAGACGAGTAGCTCTGGTTGAGATAGTAACAAATGCAGACAATTGTCCTGTTCAGATTCTTGAACTTCAGTTGAAATTTGAGCATGCAAAGTGGAGAGCAATCTCGTCTCTCTCAGATGCAGAGGAGAGTAGAGTGATGGTACTTAACATCTTTCAGGTTGTCAATCCATAGAAATCATGCATTTAGCATATTAAAATATTTACTTCCTCTTCAACTATGGCATAATGCTTTCTAGATTAGTAAGATTTTCTAGGTAATAAGGGCTCTGCATCATATTGGCTCCTTGAAATTCCTTAATTTGTGAATTAACGGCATCTCAAAGAACCTTTTGCAGAACATTTACTTATTGTCATTGTATTTACTGTATAATGCTAGGTTTCTTCTCACTGTGATAAAATTGAAGCCAAAGGAGGCCTTCAGCTACTACAGAGGATATACCAGCTACGTAAAGATTCAGCAAAAATACAAAGGAACATAATTCGCATTATTGGAAATATGGCTTTGGATGAACATCTTCATTCATCCATAGTACGTGCAGGTAAAAAGAAACCAAGTGTGAGCAGTCTGAATGTCAGATTTCTGTTCTAAAATTTTCAGAGGATTTGGTGCTTTTGTAAAATGCAGAGGACCATGGTAGTAGTGTGGGATTTATATGTGGGGGTGTGGGGAGATGGTGGTATTGTGTGGGGTTTTCTTAAATACAAAAAATATAGACAGTTTAGATGGTGTTGATTACAAAGTCCTGTATGCTGTCTAGCCAATATGTGTCAGTGCTACAGAGGTCTTGTAAGTCTGATGGACGGTGAAAACTTGGACTTGGTTGATATTTGGTTCACAGTACGGGCAAAGATCTTTTGAGTTTCTTACTCCTACAGCTAGCTCATCTACCATGTAGATTGTTGTTGTTGTTGGTGGTTTTGACTGTGCTTTAGTCCTGTAAAGGAACAGACCAGCTTGCAGTCCTTACCTTTTGGAACAAAGTGAAACATGCTTTCCTGCCCTCCCTTGTTTCATGTTAGGCTGGTAACTTCTGCTAAGCTTTGCTCTGATGCCCACTTTTTAATACCTCCTAAGTACCACAATGAAAGTTCTGTACAAAATAAATAATTCCCAATGTTTTATTAGAAAAGAATTAAAAAGAAAAATAGAAAACATCAATATGCTGTTGTTTATGGCTGGGCTGGTGTCTGCTTCTTAAATGCAGTGGACATTTTTAATCTCCCCCTTGGAAAAAGGAGAAGTAGCAAAGATACAGGGAAAGACTGTGAGGGTGATTAAAACTTTGGAATGGCTGTGGTACAAAGAACAAATAACTAGACTAAGACACCAAGTATGGAAAAAGCGACTGAAGGAGAGTATGATGGAGATGACATACAGAAGGCAAACAGGGAATGGTCATCAGCTGTTCATAATGCAAGAGCAAAGTTCTTGTACACTACATTTTTCCATACAGTGCATGACCAAACTAAAACTTGCCAGAAAACATGGTGATTGTTGAAGACTTAAAAAAACTTTGAAAAGTGATTAGACAAATTAATGGAAAGAAAAATCCATAAAGCTCTACACACAGAAGCTAAGTTGATTGCAGAAAACTGAGAGGGTATAGTGGAGCATCAGCACTATATGCTTGCCCTTTTATTGCTCTATTCTTTTATTATTCTGCAACTTTGATGACAGCTCAGTTTTGGAGAAAGACAGCTGGACGACAAAGGCCTTTGGTCTGAGGTCTAGCACCATTCTTATATTCTTATGATTTACTGCTAAAACCATACATGCAGAGGAAGTGATCATAACAGAAGAGTCAGCAGTTCCCTGGGGCAGAGCTCTCAGTAGATATGGAATTTTAGACAGTGAACTGGACTCCAAAGATGAGCGGTCGGATACTGCAGGTCAGGAGTTGATACGACATCTCTTTTGCTGGATGATGTATAAGAACCTGTAAGGATCTTTTCCTTTGCAAAAACTGCTGGCACAGGCAGAGGAAGAAAAGCAATGACGCACTGTGTAGTAGCTGTAATGGGGTATCTGGGTGCAGAAGGATTCTAAACGTTATTTTTGACTCTTCATCTTGACTCATTTAAGAGCCATGCAATACCAGAGACCTTGCTAGTTTTAATCGGGCTAGCTTGGCAATCTTTCATTGTATTTGGAAAACTGAAAACAGATTTTAGATAGTGTGCTGCTTAAGCAGAACTTGCACATTGCATGTATTCTGCTTAGATACGTGTTTTAAATACATAATTATTAGGAAAAAAATTATAGTTCTCAAAGGTACTAGCATTTGAATAAAATTCACATGTCAATTCATCCTTTTCCTCAGTCTACAGTGAACTAGCTATCTTGAATTAGCAACTTAGTGGCTATGCAAGTAGCAACATACTGTATATGATTTTGAAACAGTTCTCATGAAGTAAGTTGTTCCTTATTTTTCAAACCAGCCTCTATTTGAAAATCCCTCTTCAAAGTCTTTCCAAGTTTTATTTATGAACTTGACTTTAACGTAATTTTGAGTTATAGACCACTCTTGCTAGCAGCAACAACATTTTTCAGGATTTTAAAGAAACAGTATGTGTGTGTATGCATAAAAAATATTCCTTTGCATTTCTCAGTAGACTATGACCATCCCCATCCATGATAAGAAACTATATTTTATACCTTAGGTGAAGTATTATAAAGTGTCTTGTTTTTTGTTGAAGGAGCTATGACTTAAAATCTTATTGAGGGTTGTATCAAAGATTTCCTTCATTAATTCTCTTACATTTCTTAGATATACATAGTATACTATTTTTAGAATAGTGGGGATGTTTTAATTCGTTACATAGTTTTTCACACACTGGATTTTAAAATTAGAAATGGTTGTACTCTTACAGCAAGCATCAATTTTTCTACCTGCCATTCCTCCTGTGCATTGTTTTCTATGTCTGTCTTATGCTTTAAGCTTAACTTTCTCTCTGGAACATTTAGTTTCTGTATCTTTCTTGTATCTTACCTGCAGAAAGAGACTTGAGATCTGTTCTCTGTCTGACAACTGCACTGACCTGCTGATAAACTTTCTTTTTCTTCTGAGAAGACATTCTGCAGATCATAAGCCGAACAGTAGTAAAATACATTGCCCCCTTGCCACTCTGGATTTTTGATTTTGGAGGTTCCACTTATCTAGCATTGGCTTTCCTGCGGTAAAGACAGTGGACTGAAATAATTTGTTTTGATGTTACCGTTCTCAAGTTTTAACATCTATTTTCACAAGTATAGTTTGAAGGATGATGTTTCTGAATTCTTTTGTTTGGATGAGGTTTCTATTAATTAACCTGCCACTTTATTTTTTTTCAATGTAGGTTGGGTTTCTGTACTTGCTGAAGTAATGAAATCTCCACATGTTATTCAGTCTTCTCATGCATCCAGAGCTTTGGCTAATCTAGACAGGGACACAGTGAAAGAGAAGTATCCAGATGGTGTTTATATCTTACATCCACAATATCGTAGCAGGTAAGGCACAAGGAGATACTGCACGTGCTGTACTTGGAGTGACTTGCCATACTGTTCAGTTACAAAACTTTGGAAGAGTTGACATCAGAGTGCTGCTGTACTGATGTCACTTGTTCCTCCTGTTCTTTGGTAGGTTGAGAGGACTGAATTTAGATCCTCAGGTAGGAGGGCAGAAGGGGGGTCAGAGCAGTCGATAGTCATGAAAGGAGTATTATTGTACTGCATGGAAAAATCCAAACACAAACCATGAGATGAATTACTGCTTTGCATGTGTTGCAACCATTTAACCTTTGCAGTCGCTGTCTTGGGATGCAGTGGCTTATAAATATTCTGCTGGCAGCAGCACATGTTGGCCTAAGATGCAGTAAATTTACAGCTTCAGCTGCTTTTAATAGTGATCGTGTATCTGGGACTGAAGCAGTTTCCGATGTGGCATGTCACTCAGTAGCAACTGTTCCCTGGGCCAGTGGTGTTAGTCAGGTTACAGTGAAGATGTAATTTGATGATAAAGCCGGAACTACCAAGCTGCATTAACAGTAGCTGGGGAGAATGTTGTTTTTCATTGTAGGAAAATATGAGTTGCAAGGTGGGTACTTCACATACCTTTTTTTATATATCTCTCTTTTTGGTGGATCCCTCTTTTTTTTTTTTTTTTTTTTTTTGTGTGTGTGTGTGTCTTGATCTAGCTATCCTTTTTGAAATACCATGCAATGTCATGAAATGCTGTCCAGAAGATAAGAAATCACATATACTGTTAAAAATAATATTTTGGCATCCCTTAGGTTAGAAGCTCTGCATAAATTTAATATGTACTACCCATTCCTTATTCTGTCTCAGTCAGCCCATCAGAGCAGACATCCTTTTTGTTCATGGTCTTTTGGGAGCAGCATTTAAAACCTGGCGACAGCAAGACATTGACCGGCGTTTGGATAAAAAGGCTTCAGAAGGGGAAGAGGACTATAGCCAGTGCTGGCCAAAGGTAAACAGACAATAACATTTTCACATGTGGCTTTTGTTATCTCATTAATGACAGCTCTCCAGGGGATCTAGAATTACACTGTCTGGTAGTTCTCTCTTTTGAGTCGAATTACTTGTAATCTGTTATACAAGGAGCACTTTCCAAGTGCCTGATGTGTTTTTGTTGGCAAGGTGAAATTTTGAACATGTTGTTCTTGTGAAGGAAACCCCCTGCTAAATTTAGTGCTCTCAGATCATTCTCCTGCTAGTGAAAGGGGGGGCAATGGCCGCTTTCCCATGCGCTGGCTCTCCCTCCCCGCCCCATTATTGCTCAGAAAAAGATTTTAAAATTTAAATTACATTTGAATTTAAGTAACCTGTCTTACATAGGTGTCTGAGTACCTCAGTTTTTGTAGATTGCTAATTAAATGTTGTTGGTAAATAAGTAATTGCTGCTTCAAGCAACTCACATTAGTATAACCACCGAAGTAGCTCTGTAAAACTTCCAACTGATCGGTCCTGTTGGTGATCGTAGTAATTCTTATTTCTCCCGGGAGAGGGCGCTAGGAACGCACGATTCAGTAATCCATCTTCATCCCTGGCCTACTTTGTGGCTTGGCAACAGGCTAGAGTTCACCAGCTTGTAATAAAAGAATAATAGTCTATGTATAAGATGTGTTTGGGGATTAACTGAAGAGCAAAAGTCTTGCTTGATATTGTCCCCATAGTGGTATCTTTGCTCCATTGCTGATAAATTGCCTGCGCTTCAATTATAAACTCCTTTTGGTTTCACTTTTTATTAATTTAGACATGGCTGGCTTCAGACTGTCCTGCCCTTAGAATCATATCTGTGGAATATGACACCCATTTAAGTGATTGGAAAGCAAAATGTCCCGTTGAGGCTCACAGGTAACAAATGTAGTGTCTGCAGTTTGGAGGGGGGGGGGGCAGGAGGGAGACCTGTAATGCTGATCCTTGGGATCGCCTGGTGTGAGACAGTAAATTTAACTTTTCCTGTTGCATTTGTAAATCAAGTTTGGAAAAAGATTAGGTATAGCCGTGATATGCTTGAGCTTTTTAACCTCATGGTTAACTACTTGTGGCAGCTCCCTATATTCTTGCAGTCTGTTCTGCTTCCTGTTTAGGGGAGACACTAAATTATGCTATTAGTTGACGTAAATATAACATCAATTCTGTATCTTAAGGGGAATATTTCTTAAACTTAAAATGATCCAATAATTCTTCATAAGCACAGCAAAAAAAATCATTGTACTATGACTTTATACTCATGAAAAATAAAGCATATGATTTTCATAGAATTGTTTAGGTTAGACAAGATCTTTAAGATCATGAGTCCAGCCGTTAACCCAGCACTGCCAAGTCCACCACTAAACCATATGCCAGAGCACCACACGTACATGTCTTTTAAGTACCTCCAGGGGTGGTGACTCAACCACTTCCCTGGGCAGCCTGTTCTGATGCTTAATAAACCTTTCAGTGAAGAGGTTTTTCCTAATATCCAATCCAAACCTCCCCTGTTGAAACTTGAGGCCATTTCATATTGTCCTATTGCTTGTTACTCGGGAGAAGAGACTGACACCTACCTCACTACAGCCTCCTTTCAGGGAGTTGTAGAGAGTGATAAGGTCCCCCCTGAGCCTCCTCTTCTCCAGGCTAACCCCAGTTCCCTCAGCTGCTCCTCACATGACTTGTTCTGCAGACCTTTCACCGGCTTTGAATCATGGAAAAACTTAGGAAAAAGTAGGAAAAATTTCTCCACCAAAGGGCTGTCGAGCATCAGAACAGGCTGCCCAGGGAAGTGGCTGAGTTGTCATCCCTGGAGGTACTTAAAAGATGTATAGCTGTGGTGCTCAGGGACATGGTTTAATGGTGGACTCGGCAGTGCTAGGTTAAAGGTCAGGACTCGATGAACTTAAAGGTCTTTTCCAACATAAATAATTCTAAGAGAACTTTTTTCCTGTGTCTGCCTGGAGTAAATATAATGCAAGAAAATTTGAAAAATAAACAAACATATATTTCTTTCTTTATTTTAAGATAACGTCTTTTTCATTACAAAATGGAAAAATTACATTACCTGCTAATACGGTCACCCAAGCATAGTATTTGATTGGTTTATAATTTGATATGGATAATTAAAAATGAAAGATACTGAAGGTATCTGAAAGATGTACCAGTAGAATCACAGCTTTATGATTGCTCTAAGTGTGTAGGCTCATTCACTGTTTCAAAAGTGAATTTTTGTGTGCCCCAGCTATCCCAAAGCCTATTGTTCAGCTGAAAAGACACATTTGAGTATCCTTTTCATAGGTGTTATAAAAGCAATTTCCAGTGAGAATGCTGAGAACCAGTAGAGATGAAGTGAATTACTTTGCACAGTGGTTGCCCCAATATCCTGATGTTTTCATTATCCAAGGGTCTTCTAAGTTTGATTCTTAGTACACTGCAAGTAGTAACAACATTGCACTTTCAAGCTCGATAGGGAATTGGCATTGGTTTTGTTTTGGTTGTACTGCAGATGCCTTTTCAACCTCTAAGGTGTAGCTTATCCTTTCTAGAACTCAGTCTCTTCATTTATAAAATGGAGATTATTGTGCTTTTGTACTATTGCAGTAGTACTTAGAGTACTTAGAGATTGTTGTCTGGAAAGTATAACAGACATTATCTGTGATTTTTTTTTTAATGTATTGGTTGATCATGCACTTAGTTATTAAATTCCTGTACATTGCTTCACATTTTGAGCGTTGTTTAGCAAAGTACGTTTTTGTCAGATGTTAGGTATATTCCTGTTTCAGGGGATAAAGGCCATTATGTATTGATGATGCTTTCATAAAATGAAAACGTAATTTTGTTACAATGCATAAATGAAACTTACCTAAAACTCCATAAAAAGATTTGTCGAACTAAAGCTGAAGGGAGTAGTGAGTGAAACTAAAATAAAATTTTCTAGCAAGATCAAGAAATTGAATTTACCTCAATTCCTGTTGTACTTGTGAAGCCAACCTTACAAATGTTTTTGGCATTTTTGAATGTAGCAACAATAAGTAATCAATGTTTTATGTACCTAAATCACTTTCACAAATGTGCAGCACTGAGAATTCTTTCTGTTTTAACATTGCCTTTTAACCCATCATACTTGCATGTGTTTTTTCTTTGCAGGAAGTCCATTGCTTACAGGAGCAATGAGCTTCTTGACAAGCTCAGAGCTGCTGGGGTTGGAGACAGACCTCTGGTGTGGGTATCACATAGCATGGGTGGTAAGCACTTTGCCTGTTTGATATAAAGTATTTATTTGCTTTTATATTTCAGAATAAGCAGTTAAACAAATTCAGTCTGAAATGCAATTATTCAGAATAGTATATCTAAAAAATTTGCAAAGACCTGAAAATGGAAAATAGATTTCTGCTTTTTTAATGCATTATATTCAATAGCATATACATTTTGAAAGGATTTATGTTGCTGTTTATTTTTACTGTGTTGATTTAAAAACACAAAAGCAATGAGTTGAAATTTATGTGAATGGGAATTCAGAGGCAGAATTTTCTCCATGATCAGGCATATAGTAAATGCCATTAGCAACACTTAAAGCAAAACAAACTTGGATTTGCATCATTCATGGACATTTTATTTTAATGCCTCCTTAGGTTTTGTTTTTTTCAACTTAGTCTTACGTATTTGACAAACTAAGGACTAATCAGCTAAGGCAAGAATAGGGTTAGTTGATTCATAGATAATAAGCATGATCATTGTTTTCACAGCGGTTTAAATGCCTGCATTAATTCAGTTTCTGTTGCCAGGTCTCCTAGTCAAAAAGATGCTGGTGGATGCTTCCAAGAATCCAGAAATGGATAAAATTGTAAACAACACCAGAGGAATCATATTTTATAGCGTACCTCACCATGGTTCCCAGCTGGCTGAATATTCTATAAATGCCAGATATCTTCTTTTTCCGTCTGTGGAGGTTAAAGAACTCAGCAAGGGTACGCTCACTTTGCTACCTTCTAACAACAGGGATCTATGCTAATCTGTTCATGATGGTTTTCTTATCATGCTGTCAGAAAAAGCTGGATAAAACCAACAAACCCCTTTTTATGTTTTGGGCTGTGTGTTGAATTACTGTAAGTAATTCTGAGTAGCTGTTTCATTTGATGGCAGAGGCGAGGGGAAAAAGTGAGTCAGAAAAAGTTTATAGAAGAGTTTTGCAGGCCATTTAGTGATGTGGTGGGTGGTATGAAAACAACTCAACATGTGCTGGACTTCAGACTCTTCTAAACAAATTCCACGCTACGCAGAAATAAAGAGTTGTTGTATATGATAGCTGGAAAAAGGCATTACAAGCAAAATGCTACTCCTTTTTGTACAGCATTGATTTTTCCAAAACATCTCTTTAGGGATGCAGTCTTGCCAGGCAAATGCTATAATCTTATGTTCAAGACAACTTTGCCAAAATTTTGTTGCTTTTTCTCAGATTCTCCCGCCCTGAAAGAGCTGAATGATGACTTCCTGTCTTTTGCCAAAGATAAGAAATTTTCAGTGCTGAGTTTTGCAGAAACCTTACCAACACACATAGGCAGCATGATAAAACTGCACGTCGTACCTCTGGAATCAGCAAGTAAGTCAAGTAGCCATTTAATTTATTTAATTTATATATAGTCATGTAAGCATCAATAATGAGGAAGGATTATAAATGCTATGGTGGAAAGACCATAAAAAAAAAAAAATCTGTTACATTGTGGGATTTTTTGTTTAAACGTTTGGCTGAGTTTAAACTACAGTCTCCCTGCTGAGATTAAAGGCAGTTACATTTATATCTTAGAATGGCAATTGTTTGGTTTGTTTTTTCTAAATGCAAGGAACACTTGCTTATTGAAAAAAGCAGGGTGGACCCTGGTCTAATGTTATGTTGTTGTAGTCCTTTCCTCTGTAATTAGGAGTAACTGTTGTTTATCTTGCATACATAGGCTGAATAGTATCTCAGAAGCTCCCACAAGTTCCAGGTATTTTCTCCTTTAAAATATAAGAAAGAAAATTAGTAAATTGCTAATGGAAGGAAAAAGTCACAAAGTTGTTTTTCAGCTTTAAGAATCTTTTATCCTTATCTCAGGTACCCAAGCAGTAGAGTTTGCCTTCTGGAGAGTTCCCTTCATCTTTTTGCCTTTTGTAGGAAAAGGGAAAAACAGACACTTCTTTCTTTTGCTTTTTTTTTGGGTGTTGAAGATAGAGAGTTTTTTCAAATCTGGTATTTTCAGGTTTCCCCTGAGCAAAACCCTCTTCTGCATTGCCCAAGGTACCTGTAAGGCCTTGAACAGAAATGATTCCTTTGTTGGGTTTTAGATCAGGCTTTCCACCAGCTAAATCCACTAGATTAAATGCAAGGCTAGTTGCTCTGAGAAAGGCAGACTATACATCCCTGTTCTCCTGAGTACTTCAGCAGTATTTTTTCAGTATGTCTTCTCAAGAAGCAGCTGTTTGCAGAAATGTTGCTGATGCAATTTTATTGGCAAGGACCGAAAATCTGGACATTCATGTTTTTTTTTTTATTTAACAAAATAAAATGAAAAAGAGGGGCTGGATAACAAAGTGCACACATAAGCACTGTGCACTTACAATTTTCTGGTCTATTTCTCCTCATCTAGAGATGACACACAGTGTTTCACGTGAGCTGTCTTGAAAGCCTTTAGAGGGTACATGATGGTTCCATGTCACGCCACTCATTTTGTTCAAACCCCGGGTTGACAAGTGCTACGCTCACTGTTTCTTACACACATGTTTGGGCGTGTGAAAGCAAACCTGCATCCGGCTCTAGTGTCATTTTACATGGTTAAAGATACAGAGTTCCAAGCAAAATGGAGAATTTCTCAGGAGGTTGAGTGAATACATAATGAACTGGAACGTGGCGGTCACAGCATCCTAACTGGAAAGTTCACTACTAGTGATAGCTGTCAGGAAAGACTAAATGCCATAGTGCGCCCCAAAATCAGTAGCTGAAAATGGGATCCTTGTATTCTACAATTAAGCAATGTAAATTTTTCATTTCCCCAGAACTGGGTGTAGTGATTTCTGGCATGTTTCAAGTTCGTTCTAGTCCCATTTTTAATCTCCACATCAAAGTATTTTTATAAGGGATATGGGCAATTAGTGGTGATCAGAATCTGGATACCCCAGATTAAACTCTATCCCTGTTGATGTCAATGCTTATGCTTCAGTCTCAAGTGCTGGTAAATGAAGTTTTCATTCTTCAAAGTTTTCTATATGGAGAAATGTACATTTGTGTGTTCCCAATAAAGATAATAGAATTCTAACTTAATGGTTTACCAGTTTGAGTTTTGTAGCAGTGTATAGCTCTATCTGACTTTAGCAGTGTGTATTGATGCTTTTAGTACATTAAAAAACAATGAAAACAAAACAGTTAAACTGAAGACAGGAGAAGTTGCTTCTGAAATTGAAATTGCTAATGCAAGGTGTGCTTTTCAGTCTAGGTGATCTTAAAACTTCGGTAGTTTTGTTTTTTGTTTTTTGTTTTTTTTCCCCCTCTCACAGAATTAGGAATTGGAGACCTTATTCCAGTGGATGTTAATCATCTAAATATTTGTAAGCCAAAGAAGAAGGATGCTTTCCTGTACCAACGTACATTGAAGTTCATTCAGGATGTTTTAGCCCAAGAACTTGGCGACTGAGTTTTTGCCATCCTTGGCTGCTTATTTCCTCTATTCGGTGTAACACAGTAAGTTCTTCTCCTAACATTTATGAAGGGATCAGCAGAACAACAAAGATGTTATATCAATAGTATCTGCTGCTAAAACACTTTTCAGTAGTACTTCTTCAACTTTTTTCTGAAATGTATTTAAAAAAACCCACAAAATGAAGTCCTATAAACATGGCAAAAAAAAATGTGTGTTGGCTTAGAGTGGCCATGATCTGTTAACAAAATCTGTGTAAATTCTCCAGCAATTTGGCTTGGAGGGGACAGGGATTCGGTGAAGAGAAGTTTTGCTTAGTCTACAGATATTGCTCTGGAGCAACACAGCTAGACTATGGAGAGTGCCCAAGATATCTTCTTTAACAAAAAAAAACCAACCTTGCCCTGGAGGTAGATGGTCTCATTAAGGTAAAAATACACGTGGGACTGAATTCTTACAGAGAGGATCAGAAGCAATTAACTGAGGTGGTTATTTGTTGTGTCAAAGGGGAGAAGCAGCATGTGGCTGCCTCAAAGCTTTGCTTTACTGTCCATGTGAAGCAGTCTGACTGGAGCCTGGAGAACTTTATCCAAGTGAATGAAGGTAGGATTTTGGTCTAGCGGCCCAATTACAGGAGTTTTTGTAATTTGCCTTTTCATTTAATAGACCACCCAACTTTGTCAGTAAATATGCCATCAGTTTCCTGCATGAGTTAGAGATAGGTTGGTAGATTGTCTTGCGTAGGCAACTGTAGTTGTTTTAATCTGTTTGTATAAATCAAAACAGAAGAAATGTTCACTTTCTTGTACATTTCTCTCTTAATCTTACCAATTTATGAGATTGCTTTCTTTAGGACATTGTGCATCTGGTCAGACTCAGGGCAGTTCCGTGCTTGTTCATATGGAAGATACAGAACAGAGGCTTAGCTCCTGCTTTACTCTTGGGACATACCGAGAAGATGGTACATTCAAATCCCTGGCTCATGTTACTCGTTTAGAAACTTTTTCTTTAGGTGATTTAAAGAAGAGCATTGAAAATGCTCAAGTGGAGTAAGACAGATGTAGGCCCTGCTAAGAAAGCTAATGCTTAGAGTTTAGAGCTCAGGTAGAGAAAAGTAAAGCAGGAAAAAATTCAGGTGATCACAAGGTCCCACCAGAAATGCAGAATATCCCAGATGTTTTGGTTTCTTGGGGCTCAAGTGTATCAATTGGTGTAGATATAGAGAAAAACAGCAGTATTGTCAGATTTCAGTTTATGTTAAGGATATCGTAATAGAACGGATAAAAAGTAAGTATTTTTAGGGAGACAAAAAAGAAAAAAGGCAGTGCTCAGTCATTTATTTTTTTTTGAAATCTTAGATAATTTGCAATGTAGTTAAAATTGCAGCACAGACTAATTGTGGTCTCTTTCCTTCCTTTCTTTACACCCCCAACCCTCTCTGGAAACACAGGCTATGATTAGGCTATTCTGCTGTAGCTGACTGTTGGTTAAATAAGGCCTGTCTTGATGACAGGCTTAGAGACACCTCTTAGCATCAGTTACGTGAGATGGATCTAGTATTACTGGCCTTGAAGTTATGGCTATGGAAGCTACCAAAGAGGTGGGATGCACCTTGCAGTTCTGCATGGGCTTGGTGCAGGCGCCAGTGGCCATCACAGTCCTGCCAGGTCCTGAGGCCACCTCAGCTGCTCCCACCTCAGAGCACTCCAGCCCAGGAGGACACTACATCTGAAAGTACACTTCTGGAAGTTGAGCCTTGACCTGCTGGAGTTGCGTAGTAAAATTCACAAGAGCAGTGCAGAGAATGTACAGCACTACACTGGCAAAAAGAGCTTTCCCCCCCCCCCAACCAAGACGTAGGTAAGAACACTGCATGGCGGTATTTCAGATAGAAAATTAACAAAACAGTTGTAACTTCAAAAGAGGTTTATCCTTTTTATACTGTGCTTAAACTTCAGAGTGTAAATACATTAGAACACTTTGTATTCACAAAGTAGCGGGTATGTGGAATTCATTGTGAATAGACAAGACTTCTGATAACCGAATGCATATTTAGTGTGGCAAATCCTGTGTTGATTTTAATAGACTCCTTTGGCTTACAGGGATTCAAGTCAATGGCGTTACACGTTAATCTCTAAATGCATCTGTTTTGTTACTGTAACTGGAACTCTTGAAGCAACTTTCTCCTTTTTGTAACTGTATGTATATATGTGTAACTTTTAAAACTAGTAACTGGGGGGGTGTTGGGCTTGGGTTGGTGTCTTGGTTCGTTGGTTTTTTGGTGGGGTTTGTGGTTTTTTTTTTAATATAGTAATGAAACGTGTTTTTAAAAATGTGCTAGATACACCACAAAACATATTAAAGGTGAATGATCTGCCAAATGAATACTCTGGATCATGGTCACTTTTGTTAAAGACCTCCTTTTTGTGTGTGTGTGATTGTCTCACGCTGGAATAATCTAATGTTTACCCTTCATCTTCAGCAAGTGGCAGAGTACTGGGGGGTGCAGCTGGTCATTGATGTTTTGCCAAACTGAACATTTTTTCCATTGTGCTTTTGGATTTTGCCTCCTAAACTGTGTACAGACATTCGTTTGAGGGACAGAAGGTCTGTTGTGTAGCATCCATGTCTGCTTCCCATTAGAAACTTACACGTCCATGCTTCTCTGGTGTCACATTCATTCAGAGTAGTCCTTTATGTAAATTCTTAGGTCTCAAACTATGCCTTTAATCCCATCTAGCAGGGGACTGAGCTGCAGATGAGGCTAGCAGTTATGTGTGGATTGTCTGAGAAGATGGTATTTAGTCTGCATTGTGGCATCCAAGACTAAAATAGTAAGGCAGGACTACAAGGAGTTTGTCAGTCCTCTTGCGCTTGTTGTCCAGCTCTCCTGTGTAACCGTATTGGTATTTCTAGCAGCAACAGGCATCAGGTTTTTCAATTGTTGTGATTACAGTAGTGCAAACTGGCTTTCACTGTGATTGTGCTCCATGGTGCCAGGTGGAGCTGCTAGCTAGAAAGGAGAAATTTTCCATCTGGTGAAAATGGCAATTCTAGACAAAAAGAAAAAAGCAAAAATATTGTTTTGTCAGAGTATAAATTCTACTCTGGTTTTGGTTCTTTTTTTATCAGTGATCACCCACCTAAAAAAGCTAAATTGGGCAGTTGCTATACCAAGGAAACCACTTTCTCACCCCAAACGTGAGTGCAGCAGACCAACCAGGATGCCTGTAGTAACTTTAATTTGCTGTACTACAGCATCCTGGGCAAGCTCCCATGGTCTTAGTCCCTTGCCAAAGTCTCTCACATTAAATAAGCACAAGACACATACTTGCATCTGGTAAATCATTCATACCTGGCTTCACAGTCAGTGTCAACAATTTTAAGATTTCAAGGTGCTGGGTTCACAACATGAAAAATATTACGGGATAGCCAATCCCAACCACTCATTATATGGCTCTCAAGGCTGATAGCTATCACTGAGGATACTGGTTTCCATTGATGATGTCCCAGTGAGAATGGGCAGCAGACCTGAGGACAGAGCCGTGCTGTGGGTTCCCTGTGGACATCAGGTAACGATGGTTCGGGTTACTTGGCCTCTTTTCACATTGTGGCAGTGCCCAGCTTAGTCCTGAACGAGAAGGAAGGCATCCCTGCCTCCTGCAGTCTGAGTTTTCTGTACTGGTTTCATAAACACAGAGCAAGTCTGGCCCTGCTTTGCTTCTGACCATTAAAACTATAACGTGGGTCACAAGCACCTGCCTCCGAAAAAACACTTGGCTGGGGTGTTGAGCAGCAGTGTGGAAGATAATATATTGAGACAGGAGATTTCTCATTCTTTGCTGTAACCTTTTCTGCTTGACTGTCTGTTCTTTTCCCTTGATTTGCTGCAGCTGAAGAGTACATGCTGTCACTGATAGTATAAACCAGCTAGCTGCTGGGATTCATGCTTTAATGGGCAGCTTGCCACATACATAGAAATAAGATAAAATGCTAAAGGCCAGATACTTCTTTTATTCAAGGAGAGTAATAAAGTGAATTTTATTTGACTTGTATAAATCCAATTTAATTGGCTTTCCTGCTAACACTTTCATTAACATGTAAATTAGCTGTCCTAGAGCTGTTAATTATCTTCGCAGAAAATGTTGGCTATGGTCATATAACGTACTCTTTCTTTTTTACAGCTCTTAATGTTTTATACTGAAATATGCCCATAAATATTCACTGTATTTTTTTTTTAAGAGGAGGACAGGAGTCTAAGGCTCTGTGTCATCTTGGAGGGAAACAGCTATCTCGCTTCAGCATTATTCACTAGCCTGCTACCGTGTTAAACTGACACTTCAGAAGCTTAGTACTGGGCTTTATTGGTCTGGCCTTTGAAGGTTTTTGCAATTTTTTTGAAGTGTCTGGCAAACGAGGGAGCAGAGGAGGATGGCAGGTGCTCAGACAAAGGCAGCATCCTCTCCTACAGGATGTCTTGTGTTCAGAATTTGGCACTGGCAGTGAAACAGGTAGGCATTACAAGTAAGAAAATGGCTGAATTCCCAGCTTCCAAGAAGCTGAGAACAAGCCAATTAATTTTCCTACAGGGAAAAAAACTGAACCTCTGAACTTTTTTAATGCATCTTTTCTGCAAAAAAAATCTGAAAACAAGAGGGTTTTTTCAGCTTCACCAACTGCTTAAAAATGCTCTGTTTCCTTTAATAATAAAAGATCTTGATGTTTCTCTTGTCATGGTAACTTGTTAAGTTGCAATCTGTTTATCACTTTTAACTGCCTGCTTTGAACAAATGGCATTTGTCGTGTACAGTTTTACTGCGCAGGCAAGGCAAAAACCTGCACAAGCTAGAGCAAGTAGCAGACGTGTTGAGCACCGTGGATTATCCTTGTCAAAATCTCGGGTGTCTGAGAAGCACGACTGCCGGCTCGCTAACAAACAAGGAGTGACTTCATTGTGGAGATCGTCTGCTCTGAGCAGCAGGACTTCATGAGCCAGCCCACTGTGGTAAGTGACCTATAGACTCGCCCGAAACACTTGCCCTATAGGCTGTGGTGGAACAGGGAGTAAGTGTGAGGGAGAAGCAAAACAGGCATGAAGGATTACTTGCCTGGAGTTTCTGCAGTGGCTAACAGGGGCTGTTTCCCCTGGCTGGGCTGTCACGGAACCATTGGACATGATCATCTTTCAAACCTTCTGTTTGCAAGAACCTGCAATGAACAGATTATGGTAGTTAGTCTTACCCTGTGCGTTGCAGCTGCCTCCCGGCTGCACCCCTGTGTGGCTGGATGCACAGTGCACCTGAGCAACAGCCGCCTACGGCACCGCGCGTGAGCCTTCAATTTGTCCTCAGTCTTAGATGCGGTGCCCAGGCCTGGTGCTGTTTCTTAGCCTTCCCAGCTCATGCTCTGTGATCCTACTGTTTTTCAGGGTTGCCTGGCCCTCTGCTGCAGCATGCATTTGCCACAGCTGCTGAGGTGGCTGGGAAGCACACGGCAGCTCCTACCCTGGTACAAAATAAACAGACTGCATAGCTGAGGATCAGCAGAAATGCATAGCGAGAGCAACCAGCCTGGTGGCCAAGCTGAGCTTTACTGCGAGTGGGCAAACTCATTAGGCCGTAAGCGACTGTTCCTCTCCGCAGGAGGGTTCTGCCATTCCCAGTCACGTGTGTGTGGCTCGGTTTCAGGATGTAACACAGCCTGCGTTGCACATACTGTGCATAAACTTAGGTTCCAAGACCAGCTCTTTCCTCATCTGCACTGTGGAAATAAGACTGGCAATGGCATTTTCTTACTACGAAGCAGAATGGGAACAGGGACACAAGTACTGAATTACTAAACTCCCTTTAGCATAAGACATGAATATGCTAATGACCGATGTCATCAGCTGGGCACGACTATTCCCTGTACTCCCACAGTATTTGCACAGGTAATATACAAGCAGCCTATAGCAGTTCTTCAAAACGGGGCTGTCACTGCCCACGTGCTCTTGCAGTGTGAAGTATGGTGGTTGGCACTGACTTGCTGTGAACAAAACCCAGGGTGAGTTCTGGAACCTAGTGGTAGAAAACGAACTCAGGAGGCCTTTGATCTCGTTGTAGGCTGGAGCCATGTTTTGAGGGGCTACCCTGGCCTTCCAGACTCGTGGAGGCATGTTATTACGGCGCCAGTAGCAGCACAGCGCTTGGAAGAGGTCTGTTGTAATATGGGGCTTTGCTTGCCTGTCTGGAGTAAAAACGCATTTCTTGCTGATGCCTGAGCACCGCTTCTCATGGTTCTGCTTTACAGCCTCATAGTACACACCTTTCGTTTTACTTTTAACACAGGAATGAGTTTAATAAGTTAAGTACTGGGGCCAACACTGCAGACTAGTTAAGAGCTACAAGAAGATACCGCCTAAGCCTTGTTTCCACAGCAGAAACTTCTGTAGTAGAACAATATCCGTGTTACTGCAGTTATACTGCTGCATATTCCCCGTTTGGACGTTTGTTCCAGAATAACTAGCAGTCAACTATTCAAGATAAGGGTGCTTTATTTCAAGTGAGAGAAATAGATTAATATATGTAGATTTCAGAGAAAAATGTTTTTCGTGATGTCTTTTTTCCATACCTCATTACATGTTCTTATGTATGATTTGTACCTGAAATGAAATGAAACATCTTAAGGTAGATTAATAAAAAGAAATAACTTAGAATAAAGAATGTTTCAAATAAGCTGTAGATAATGTTAGGTTGTATATACTCTATACACTTCCCTCCAGGGGCAGTATTTTTAAACATGACAATGAAATGTAGCATGGGCAGATGATCCTATTTCCTTAAATAAAAAATAGTTGTGCAAAAAATTAATTTTTATTTTGCATCATAATTGTGATTTCTGCAGGAACATTAAGGGGAAAAAATCTTACAATTCTAAATCAGTATTTGGCTTCAAGGTATTTTTGTTTTGTTCGAAGACAAGCAGTTTGTTGAACCCTTCTGACAGTGCACTGCTGTCTTCGTCATCACTAAATGTAACCCAGTGACTGAAATCTTTCAAGCTGGGGTGTTTAAATTTTTCTGGAGTGTGTGCTGGAGAAGTGGCTGATGTTGCCTGTATGGAAAGAGGGCAGGAAGAATCCGTGTCCAGGTCCAAAAGATTGGTGTTCTCTGGAAGGGAGCTGCTATCTGAGAGCTGTGGATGCTGGCCACCTGGTACCGAAGGGCCCTGAAGGTTAGCCATCAATTCTGTGGCATTTGGTGCCAACTGCTTAGTTGTGTTGTTTTCTGGGCTGGCAGAGGATGCAGGAGCAGAGACAGCAGCCTGCACAGGGACACGAGCATCCTGAGCTTGGGAGCAGCATCCAGGATTGTTGTTGTTGGAGTTGAACATTAACCCACTAAAAAGTGAGTTGTTGCTGCTCTGTAAAACTTGCAGATGAAGAGCTGCAGGAGCAGACTTCTTTCTTCGTGGTGGCACCTTTGGGGCAAAGGAAGCGTTGTGGGGAGGCAGTGCAACGGCCTCAGCTGTGCTTGCCGAGGGGGGCTGCCTTTCGCTGCTCCCCCTGCTCTCCTGGGGCTTCCCAGGTTGTGGTGTTCTGGGTTTAGGTACTGGAGTAATCCTGGTCGGACTAAGAAGAGCTGTGGCTTCTAGACCAGGCTCTGGCAAGCCAAAAGGAGACTGTGCTTGGTCAGATTGTTCTTCTGTAGGCATGGCCTGAGGGGGAAAAGGAACAAGAAATTTGAGAACAAAAATGTCACTCTGAGTCACTACTAGTGCTAGTCTTATTGGTGGCGTTACTGAGAAAAGCTGGCAGTACTGGAAGAAAAACAAGCAGTACAAAGAGGAGGCTTGACAGCCTGCACTGTACCCGCTTGGGTCTGCTCTCATGCATCGTACCTTGGACCTGTGTTCATTTACAGAGTCTTGTATGAGGACAAGGACCCTACAGCCTGTGTGAGAAATACATCTCTTCCATGTTAGGACTTCGCTCTGGGCCAAATTAACAACAGTTCTGAAGAGTTACTTATTCGTTACATCTCTCTGCTGATTAGTATTATTTAAGTAAGAATGCACAGGGAGGGCTAAATAAATAGGGAAGGAATTCTTTACTGTGAGGGTGGTGAGGCACTGGAACAGGTTGCCCAGAGAAGTTGTGGATGCCCCAGAAGTGTTCAGGGCCAGGCTGGATGGAGCTCTGAGCAACCTGGTCTAGTGGAAGGTGTCCCTGCCCATGGCAGGGGGTTGGAAGCAGATGATCTTTAAGGTCCCTTCCAACCCAAACTACTCTATGATTAGTACTAGCATATATTCACCAGTTATAAATACATAAATAACCAGAGCCCAGCTTAGTCCAGGAGGGCAAGAGCTGCTTCAGATTTCTCACACTTTGTGTGACTGAATGAAAGCATTTTAGTTCTTAATAAAAATATACAGGCTTTTTAATGCAGTCAGAATATTTAGTCAATATTTCATGATGGACATATCCCCTGCCACTTCTGTCTATATGCTGTTGTTAAGTTCCCTACATGTGCTTGCATGCTTTTTTAATGATAGAGGTGGACTGGGTAGAGGTTTTCAAGTACACTGCTCCCATCTGAACTCACTCAGATGGAGGAAGGCATAGAAGTCTGAAGGAGAGTCAAACTGAAATAGATATATTCCTGCAGGAGATCTCATATCACTAACTAACATCCCTCTCTGCTCCTTTCAGGAGTGCCCTGGGAATGGCGACAACATAAACAAAATAAACAGACCATTCCTTGTTACGGAATGTTTAAGGAAAGGGCATGCACTGCGCTGTGTGGGTTTTTTTTCTTTTGTGAATCTGCTAAGTAGACATGGCACAGTCCATTATAAAGGATGAATGCCTTTAGAAAGGAAGGTGAGGCAGGAGTCCTAACAAGTTAGAACAGAGCTTCCTAGCAGAGGTTCTGTCAAAGGAAGAGTATAAAAGGTTTTACCTGTCTTTCTCTTGTACTTAAAATTGCTTTCACCATTAAATAATCGTTTTAACAGCTCTAGAGGTAAAGAACTATTATCTACATTGCAGAGACCTGACAGAGATTAAAACTTGAACACCTACAGGTTTGTATTTTTAAGAACCTGAACTCTTGAGTAGAATCCAGAATTCAAAGTGAAAGGCTGAAACAAGGTGTGTGAGAAAAGCGAGATGTCTCTGAACAGCATACTGATGAAGAAACTGCCTCAGATCATTACAGAGCAGACCAGTCATGATCTGGTCAAAAATAAACACTGTGATAACGGAATGAGTCTTAAATCCTGACAAGGTTTAGACTAACCAGAAGAAAAATAATGAAGTCTAAGAGAATGGACCGACAAATAGAAAAGCTGGATACGGCTGAGTAAGGAACTCAAGGCTCTGTTTCCTTCCAGATCTTTCTTACATTTTTATGCCTTGGTGACTACAATACACAGAATCATTTCGGCACCTGATGGCTAAGAATGTTAAACGACAGGACTTCATGCAAACTGTTTAACAGCCCACCCCTCCGGCCATTGGTCGCACTGTGTAAGGGAAGCTGGGTGCACTTTGCAGTAGCTATCGTACATTGTCCACCTTAACTCCGGCCCTTTGTAGAGGTACTGGCTTCTTCGCAGTTGGAACTTTGGGTGGTGGGCGATGGGGCACAAGCACTGGTCCCGCCTGTGACCCTTGAAATGATGCTGACTTTGTGATGCTGGGAAGAGGCTCAGGTTTGGTGAACATCTGGTTTCTAGTTAGAGCAGGCTTTACTGCATCTTCCTGTAGTCCTGAAAAGCAAAAACAGATAGTGTCTTGGCCTGATCAGAAGATAGCTTCAAGATAATTTCTTTCACAATCATGCTTCCAAAATGTGGATACCTAAAGGGCCGGCTCGGGCCAGGAAGGTAGGTTTTAGAAATAAAGACAGACCTTTGCAATCCTGTTACATTTGTAAGAGACAGTTAGGGAAAAACTCTCCTATCTGAAATAATTTCATGCCAAACCAGCAGTGCTGTGCTACCATTTAGCCAAGTGCAAAAAACACTGACTGGGAGTTCAGGAGTACTGGATTCAAGTCCCGAGTCTCCTTTTGCCCTAGTTTCCTTACCTGGAAAATCAAGACGATGACACCAAATGCATCTTGTAAAGTACTTTGGGAAGAACTGTAAATGCCAACTGGTGGTACAGCAGAAGGGAGTGAAAGTGATGCTGACCAGATTAGTTCCCTTACCCACACGGAGTGAAATGCCGAATGTGAATTTCAAAATAAATGGAGAGTAAACCTAATTTCAAAACCAAATGAACAGAACTCTCCGAGGAACAAACATCAAGATGCCTTTATGAGATTTCTAATTAAATCTGATTATTCCAGACTGCAGTTGCTCTATTTACAAATGAAAAGGGATGTTTTTCTCTTAAACTGAGAGCCTTGCAAGCTCAGGTAGCTATCTCAGAGTCATTCTGCATTCTTTCTCATTCATACAGCATCAGCAGAAAGACTGCTTGCCACCCTGGAGGATATACTCACACTGCCTACGTTTCAGTACCAAAGCTAGTTTCCTGCTCTAACTTGCAAGAAGCTCTCTTCTCCAGGGATTAGAGAGCGAGCCTAAACACAGAGTAGCCTTTTAACTTAGCTATTCAAGCTAAAGTGATGCAAGCTTCTATCTAGGTTACAACTATACTTGCTGGCCAAATGTGAACAGAATCCAGGTTATTTCTCCCACAGTTGTATTTATTCTCTAGTTCTGCTTGGAACAGTGAGCATTCACTAAATAGAGCAGCAAATATCCTTTATGCAACTCTGAGCTAACACAGGCACCATCAATTTAGTAAGATCCTATCTTTTATCTTTTAATTTTTCAGACTAAATCTAGACATAAATAACCCAAGGTGCTTCTCGTAACAGGTTCTACAACAAAATATACAGCTTGAGTCATCTTGGGGAAAAAAAAGTTAGTATTATCAAAACTGACAGAGAACACCAAGTACAATCTTGCAAGAATGTGTATGTCAGCGTTCAGGTGAGTTTCTGAATAGGAATACGTGCAACTGGGCTATGATGGGATGGATGAATACACCTACAGTTTTCTTTATTTAAAGATTTTTAGAAATCAGAAAGCTGTGCTTACCTCCTTTAGCTTCCATAAGACATCTAATAGCTTCTTCTGCTTCCTCAGCTGTGGTGGTTTTGATCTGCTTGACATTGTAAGGTTTACTTATTCCAGTCCGGACTTTAGGCTTTAAAAAAAAACATATAAGAATGAGTAATTTTGAGAGAAGTGATTTTTCTTGTACACCTGTAATCTTGCAGCTAAGCTCAAGATTACAAAAAAAAAAATTCTGGTTTTGCCAGTGGCTATTCAATGATGTATAAATACTACAGAAATGGTGGGGAGTCTTTTGGCAGATACTACATCTTTGTTACCAGCTGACAGACAGGCCAGTGGCTTACTGCCACAGCTAGTCCCTTAGCCATCCCTTGTTCAATACATTACGGTTCTTATCCAACAAGACAGGAGTGGGGAGGTGTTTCCACATTCTGGTCTCTGTCTCCTGACGTGGCTAGAAGCCTTGCTGGCTATAGTCAAGACTTCGTCTGTATTCTGGGCAGTAGCATGGCCCAGCAACAAAGAGGTTTGAAAAGAATTAAAGTGTATTAACATAGTGTTGAAAATTCAGGTTAGCATCTGTCAGAAAGCAGCATGTGGAATAAACCAACAGTGCCCTGGTCATGCACCATTCTCTTTTGCCCTCTTTGGCCTTTCTAATTCTTGGCAATTTAATAATGTTTTTCTGGTGTCTAGCAGGTCCTACAGTCTAGTATTACAGTACAAGAAGTTCATCTTAGCATTTCCAGCTCAGGCCTGTGGTGGCCTTCCCTCCTTCCTTTCATGACAGGTGTAGACAAGCTAAGTGGCCGCGCTGAATGGCAGAACTCACTGGCTGCTGAGGGGCTCCAGGTAGCAGCTTTGCAGTTGCCAGGATGGAGCAGGTGGAGTGGCTTCCTGGAGAGAGGGAACCATCTGAGGGGGACTTTTTGCCTGATGTCGCAGCTGAAAGCAGAATAAAAATGGCTTTTTTACATTCAAGAGCTGATAAAACATTTTTTCTGCAATGGAGCAAAACCAATGTGCTCAGAAATCGTTTGTGATAAATAAAAAAGACACTATCACCCTCCCTTCTCCTCCAGGGACAGACATATTAGGCAAGACCTTCTTCCTGGAGGACACCAGGGACCTTGAGTCCCTCTGCCTGAGTGCCAAGGGCCAGACACTTTAATCTAGGAGGAGTGATGGGCTGAACTGTTGCTCTGAGGTGAAAAAAAAAATCTCAACACTGAATAAAATGCTGAAATGTTGAACTGTTTCAGGAAGCAGTTTCCTACTTAGTCTTGCTTTCATTTAATTAATTTGATAACCTCAGCTGAGCACTGCATTCCAGGCACAGAAATACAGACACTGGTGGTGTCGCTTCTGTGCAACAGACTCAGAACTGAATGGGAATGATCCCAAAGAACTCATCCTCCCGCAGTGAGTCTGACAGAACCTTTAATTTAAGACTGGGAAATATACACAGAAGAGAGACTTTTGGGCTGCAAGAAAAACGTGATGTATAGCTTGTGTCATACAGAAGGCAAAGATGGTTATGCTGATCTGGCAATTAGCATTCATCCAAAAGTAGCCATAAAAAGCACTGATGGCATCTCAGGTGGGTAGAGCTTAGGTAAAGAGCGTCACTTCCCCTCTGTGCCTCACAGAAAATCCTAAGTCACTTTGCATTTCTTTCAATAACCACAAGAGCAAGAACTGCTTGCAAAGCAGAAAAGGACAAAAATGAGTCCAGAATGAGTATTTTATCAGAGCTTTTCAAAATGAAGGCTACAATTAAGTCAGAAGCAAAGAAAGTGTAAGAAAACAGTGACTTCAGAACTCAGCAGGCATAAACCCTGATACTTATTTTTATTGCCACAGAGTGGCTGGTCAACTCACTAACCTGAGTGATGAGTTAGTATGAAACATATGGGCCATTCCATCCTCACTAAAGGCTTTTTTTTGTGGAGTATGACATCCTAAAGACAAACTTCTCCCGTTGCTAATGGCAGCCATAGTCAGACTGAAACAGACCGGGAGGCAAGTACCTCAGCAGCCTGACATTCCAGAACAAGGTATTACTCACTTTGTCACCCTGAAATGGCAGGCAAAACCGTTCAGATGGGGCTACCACAGCATTAAAAAAGGGTTAAACTCACCAGGAGGGGGAGGCCTCTGTGGTGGCTGAAGTGGCCGAGGCCTGGTAGGAATGGAGAGAGACCTGCTTGGGGTCCGGCGGTGGCATTCCCCACTCGCCTCCAGCTCCTGCTTCAGATCGGCCAGGTCTGTATCATCTAGGGAAATTTTAGGAAGGATCTGTATTAGATACACTGGGTGAGACACACCAAATCTGAGTGGTCAGGACAGAGGCCAGCCTCAGCCAGACGACATGGCTCCTTTCATACTGTTCTGCTCTCCCCAAAGGTCTCCCTGCTCCCGCTCCAGGAAACATCTACCCTTTTGTCAAATGCTTCTCTCTCTCCTTCTCCAGCATTTATTAGCTGTTTGCATCTGATTTCAGGGTTACTAGTCACCTTGTTAGATTCTGCGCTTTTCACAGCCAGATTTGGTGGCAACCTGCTCGCGCTCAAACTGTGTCACGGCAGCCACGAGGAGGCTAGTTCATGTCAATCCCTTGCTCTTACTTCCTGAACACAGGAATTCTCTCTGAGGGTTAAACAACTGAGGTACTCACTCAGGAGAACTGGGTTTGTGCCAGAGAAAAATTCCTCTGAATGGCTCACTCATCACATCTCTGCTTTTCAGCAACATCACCTAACAGGTACGCTTGCCCCAGTCTGCTAGCCCTTGCCTGCACCTTATATGCCTAGGTAATTACACAGTCCTTCATCCCATCTGACAGCTGGAGAGGCAAGAAGTAGGGATTGCTTTAGTCTCCCAGTCTGCTACAGTGAGGGCTTTATTTCAGTTCCCTCACCCCAGCACAGCTGCCCAGCCATGCAGCTCTGTTCTTTAGGGCTCCAAAATTCACGGGGTGTAGTTTTGTCCCTGTGGTTTGGAAAGGATGGGGAAGGAACTGTGTACCAGCAGCCTCTCATACTTCAAGCATTTTTACACAAGCTCTTGTTTGTCAGAAAGCTGTGCTCTGCAGGGAATACCGAGCTGCCTCACAGTTTCCTGCTCCCACTCAGCAGCGGATGGCAGCCACAGAGACAGAGCCTGTGATCCGCCCAACCCGCCCTCCCCCATCTCTCTGTATTTTCAATACTTCTAAGCTGCAGATACAGGCTCATCGGTAGGATCCAAGGAGTCATACAGGCACCTAAAAGCACAGCTTATAGCAGTAACACTGAACACAAGGCAAAAACCAGCCATCACCATTCTGTCCTTTCCCCTAAAAGGCTGCTGCTTTATGGCAATAGCTCCTACGGACATCAGTTTCATGCGGCTATGCCCTTCTCTGACCTCAGAAACACACATACACACTGTTCTGCCCGTCACTGGTTTCCATCTGTGTCTAGCACCAGCTATACAATCATCATACCTTCGATTAGGAGTTACTCAGGCAGAACTGGAAGCTTATGGAGGCATCTGAAATTGCAGAGACTTTCAAGATGGATTGAATATATCATACTTTGAGTTGTGTGAGATCATGATCCCACCATGACCTCCTTCAAACTACACTTCATAATCTCCATTTACTTTGTGATGTTTCTTGTGGAGAAGAGCTAGTGTGGGTGAAAAGAATCATTGCAATTCTCTGTAGCTAAATGAATCATCACACAGTAGGCCAGAGGTGTTTGGAGGGCAAGGCATCCTATAATACAAAGTGATTGGCTTTAGAGTATTTAATAATGACAGATTACTCCTTGACTCAGGGCTAGGTTTCTGGGTCTGGCCACGCTGCACCCAACCTATGACTCAAGGTGGGCAAAAAAGCTGCGTATCACTCTGGTTGTTTGGAAAATCTGTCTGCGTCAACTTACGAATTTCATTTAATCTTTTTGAACTCTACTTCTGGTTCAACCTTTGAAGGTATTAAAAGTTTTCACTTTTATGACAAAGCACTTCTGAGACAGTGCAGAATGACAGCTACTGAATCACTTGCTGTCACAATGAAGTGTTTAATACGTGACCCAGCCTGTCAGTGCTTGGTCACCAAAGCATGTCCTGATCACATTCCAGTGTAAGACCACCACTGGTTTGGCTAGTTCTTGCTGCAGTTTTTATCAGTATTCTCTCCACAGCTTTATCTTCTCTTTACTGAGTCATTTCACAATAATGTGCAAACAAGCCAGCTGACCAGGAAAAAAGGTAACACATTTACAAAGCACTAAAAGAATGAATAAACCTGTTGTGTGAACCTCAGCTTCTTCAGAAATAAATGAAATGAGAACAACAGAAAAACTTTAGGCTTCTTTGAAGGAAGTAACTTGAACACAACAACATCCCGTATCGCCCAGCTTACACATGACTGCAGTGCCACAGCTATTGCTCAAAGGACAGAGCAAAGCCCGTCACTGAATCAGCAGGATTCCTTTGGTTTGATTTTGCTCTGGCCTTCACCAATAAGAAAATAACGATTTCTTGTTTTATGCTCCAGTGCCAAACATCATGAAATGAACAAAAATACTTAATTTCTCCAGGCTATAAAAGGAAAACAGCATTTCTCAGCATTCGTGCCTTGCCCTGGGCTAGAGAGACAGAGGATCTAAGCTTTATTATTTGTATTGCTGTTATGCCTAAGGGCCTCAGTGCCTAAGGGCCTCAGTTACAGTCACTAACTCAAGGGGGGCTGAACACGAACATGTGCAAAAAAGATGATCCTTATCTTTGGAGGACCTACAATTAAAATATAAATGAACAGGGAAATACAGACAAAAAGAGAACAACAAACCTTCAGGTCTTACTTTAAGGAAGGTAGATATTTTACCTTTATACAGGCGCAGGTTTTGTCCAGATTTGTTTGCAAGAGCTATGGATGCAAAATGTCCAGAGCCTTCAGGCATATCTTCTGCTGTGTCTGCTACTAGGTGTTGACACAAAGCATCATCTAAATAATCATCTTCATCCTCCACTATATCACCTGAATTAAAATATTAGACAACAAAGAACTAGTGAGCAAATGCATTCTCTGTCTCTACTACCAATCAATGAATTTAATATACAGGTTGTGCAAACTCCTTGTGTAATCTGTGTATTTCATTCTATACAGACAACTGTATAGACATTGGATTTTCTAACAAGTAGTGTAACACTAAATTGGCAGGACAATCTAAGCAACAGTTCTCTGCCTAGGCACAGTGCCAGGTCATGGCTTTAGTTATAATCCTATTTTTAAGAAGTGTGGCTTCATTACAAAATAAGATACCACTGACACTCATACTATAACTTCTCTGTGAAGGCAAAGTCCATGAAGGAATTTCTCACAACTTAGCTCAGAAACCTGCTGCTTACCTTCCGAGTCATAGTCCAAACTTGAGAAGTCAAAATTTTCTTCCAGAAGACAGGAATTTGCTGTGGGGGACATGGGGACAATGCTGTCCCGTTTTCGAGCAATTTCCTCCTGAAGGCCCTTTAGCCAGTCCTTAGTCTTGGGCCGGATCTTCACTGTTCTGCCTTTAACCTAATGCAAAGAAAGAATTGTTTCCCCTTTGCCAAGCAACTTCATGAAATGAGAACACCTGAACAGAGTAAGCAAGTGCTGCCAGTCCAACTGCTTGAGAAACCGATGCAACTGAAGCTTCATTTCAGAAGCTAAATGAAGAGGAAGCACTCCTCCTACCCCCGTAACCAAGTTTTCAGACTGCAGCAATATTCTTGAAAGAAAATTAGCTTCACAGCACAAACACATTGCTGCTGCATTTGGGAAATACTTGAGAAATAGGTGAAATATCTAATATCAACAAAACAATACTGTGATTGTAATCATGGTGTGGGACGGTTCCAGTTTTGAGTCAGTAGCTTTAAGAGTTTGCTAACTGATCCTGCCATCTGCAAGCAGACTTCCTGCTCAGAAAATCCTAAATATGACGGCTGATGTATATGGAAAGTATATTATTAAACAGATTAAGGCCACAGCTGCTTATATGTGTTGCTCCTTGACATTTGGGGCGAGATGTATCCAAGCCAGCAGCTTTGGCAGGAAAATTAGTTTGCCAAGTTCCCAGCACTTTCACACACTGTGCACATTTTGGTCCGTGCTATAAATTAGATTAATGAAATGAGCCAAATTAAAAGATAAAACTCCAAATAAGAAAGAGGAATGAGAGTTAAATCCATTACTTCAATGTTAAGTTTACAGTGCAGGCCCACAAACAGTTTTGCCAGCATAAATGAGGGGGTTGATGAGTTTTAGAGTATGTGTGTGGGAAGGAAGAGCAGGGGATGGGAAGGTAAACGCCTACTGCTAGTGCTGAATTTGCCATGGAGGCCAATGAATCATGTTGTTCCAGCATGATAGAAGAAGTTTATTTGATAGACTTAAGAGAAACAACAAAATTTCCAAACCACAATTGTGAGAATGCTTTGGCAACAGTATGAAGTCACACATAATCTCAGAAGAACTGCTTTAAGTGCCAGAACAATGACTGAGTCCATGTATTCTGCAATGGTATCAGAGGCCAGACCCTAAGCACTGCTTAGGAGCTCTAAAGAGGAGTCACCTCCTGCCCTCCTGAAACTGAAATACTGCATTAAAACCTCAGTGGCTGTGAAAGCCAAGGACTTTGTGAGCACTAAGTTTCCCTGAAATAATACTAATTGATTTAGCTAGAAACTCAACTATCTCTTTTCTAAGCAAACCTTTGAGAAATTTGTCATGAAATTGCTATAGGTTTAAAAAAGACTTACTTTGACACCATCTATATCCATAACACGAAGAGCTGACTTGCTGTCTGCAAATGTCACCAGCATTTGACCTCCGCTGATCCTAGTGAAAAAGGCAGAGGAGAGAAAACAGTGCATTTTACTTCACCGTTGAATAAAAAGCCTTAAAGGCAAGCATGATAGTTTTGTATAGCTTTGTATTTGGTTTTAATTATATTTTCCCCACAGCTACTTTTTGGGAGCAAGTGATCTATGAATTCCAGTTGGGCACTTCCTCTACCCCATCCCCCCTTGTGTGATACCCATGCTCCTGCCATACTAACTTCCATGGGTCTGCATATCCCTCACCTCAGAAGACATTTGGTGTTCCCAAAGACTAGTATACCATCAAGCTCTAAAGCAATTAAAACCAAAACAAAACCACCAAAGCATGTTCTTTTCTTGCTCCTTTTCTTTGCAAGCAAGGTGTTCCTGCTTCTGTTCCCATAGGGCTGCTTTTGAACACTCAACTTACATTTGGTATGTCATAAAACCATACAAAACAACAGGTCATCAGTTTTCACCATTAATAAACGGGTCAAATACAACATACACAAGTTTCTGGTCTTGTTTTCCAGGTTAGCTGTCAGACCTTTTGCCTATATTTCTCAAAACAGAAGCCTTGTAGCTACGCTGGAGTCCTGTACAGAATTGACCAGAATGAAATTAAACTGCTCTGCCAGAAGGTATCGCACTCTCCCTCTCAAACTTGGTAGGTGATAGAACTGCGAGAAGCTGTACTATTAACAAATAAGCAAAATGACCCCCAAAAGAAAGGTGAGCCAGCAAGGAAATCCTAGTGAGTGTGAAAGAGAGCTGGAAGAGAGCAGACCTACTCGGAGTAAGTGAAGCAGGGCCCAAGGACCTGCCAGCAGAAGCAATGCATGGCAATGGGGCCTGAATTTAAAGGTGATTATTCACATCAAAGCTTCTGCTTTACGGTGCTGTACTGAATAAAATTCTCCTTCACTCAGCCAAGACAGCTGTTAAGACTATTTTTTTAACAGGTTGAGGAGAGGTAGAATATATTAAAAACACTTGTATTCAGCATACTATTTTCTAAAACAAAGTTAATTTTGTCAGGACAAAAAGGGGATTTCTAGTCTGTGTGTTGGAATAGATGACATGCCATTTCCAACCCCAAACTTACCTGACCAGAACAATAGTGCCATAATCCTCAAACATTTGCATAAGCTCTGTACGCAAGTCCTCAGGGAATTCATTTGTCTCTTCAGGTGTTGGTGATAGCAGATTTACCACTACTGTGGCATCCAGTGGTCCCTGGAAAGATGACACTTCCTGGAAAACACTGTCACGGGCTGCTTGATTAACTTCCTGAACTTCCACTTCTACAATAGCTAACACTGGCCTACAGAAAACAGGAAAAATGCTGATTTAAAATTAAGATCAACATCACCCAGTAGGAAATGCTTATATAAAATTAAAATCAATGTCAAGCAGTAGGACAGGTAAGCACTTAGTTGTGTGAAGGACAAACAGTGTATTGTTTAAACTCTATACATCTATGGTAATTTTTAACTCCACAGTGTAAAATCTCATTGCAAACATTTAATTAAGCCTGCTATACCTTAGAAGGAAGTGATTATTATGTATGTTCTACATAGACAGAGAAGCGAAACAAATTACTTAAGGTCTCCCTGCAAAGAAGTGCTGTGGCTGGCAATACAACCCAGAAGTTCAAAATCTGGTGGACTGTTTCATTTTCCCTGCAGTGGAAGAACATGCCTTGAGCACTGTTAATTATGTTCACAGCCTTGCATTAGCTCAATCTAATAGTGAGGACTGTAAAGGAATTCAAATAACAACTGTCTGTTGTACTTCTGGCAAACCTGCCAGTCTGAAAACATCAGGATGCTTCACTCGTTATCAAACAGCTGTATCCCAAAACATCTATAGATCAGGAGGCAATACATTATTTTCTGTTAGACAGGGCCACATAAAGATGTCTTTTTCCAAAAACTAAGGACAAGGTACTCTATAAGAGTATAATGTGATTATGTAGCAAACATATATCAATCCATCACATTATAATCAGCCAACACCGCAAACTTGCTTTTTCAGCCATTTTTTACAAATTACCTCTCTGTGTATTGGATCTAAATAAAATTGAGAAAGCTGTCTGAAAGAGTAAAGCTTGTCTCACATCAGTGGATGCAATCCACATTCTCAGATTTCCACCTGCAAGCACACAGAGCAGTGGCTGCGATGGCTGCTCTTCTGTGTCAAAATTTCCGCCTCCTACTTACAATACAGGCTCTGGAATATGTATTACCAGAACATATGAAAGCAACAACAGCAGAGCTAGAAAGGAATAGTAAAGGGAACAAAACATATAGGAAGTGTTAACTATTTCTAAAAGCACTGTGAATCATAATGCATTTCCATATGTCACAAAGATATAGCTAAGCCCTTTTTCCAGCACAAACCTTGGGAAAGCAAACCTGCTGACTGTTAATTTAGAAGCAGGTTTTTGCAGTCAAGCTTGCTGAAACAGAAAACCAATGCACAACAGCCATGTTTCACAGATTGCATCCTCAGGGTCCTACATAATGAGTGCAGCAGTTCCACCGTGCTTTATGGAACACAGCAATGTCAAAGCCTTGACACAGAGAAATTGATTGCAAGAGGCATGTTCTTCCATCACTGGAGGAATACAGAACAGTCCTCGCATACAAGAGCAACAGTCCTTGCAATCAACAGTGCCATGTGAAGCACAGAGCCAGCTGCTGTGGGTCACTGAGCAGGCTGCTATGAGGAACAATACTGCACCATTTCCATAGGGCATGCAAGGGACAAAGATTATTCTGAACGCAAGGGAGCTTTCAAGGTGGATTTATTACAAAATCTGTTTCAGAGACATGAAGCAGTGAACAAATTTAACACAGGTCATTCATATCCCTAAAGAGAAGTTAATGATTTGGACCAACCAGAGGTGCTGGTCTTTGTTTTTAACTCCCTCCTTCCATCTCCACTTCAAAGGGAAGCCCAGAAGCCCAACACTTCACTACTCTGAAGAGGTCACACCAGGCGCTACGTACATGGCTTATACCTCTTCAAGCCACACAGTCCCAACCTCCTCCTCTCCCACAGCAAGTTAAGTAGATGTCCATCTGAGCAGCTTGTTTTGGTATTGGAGCTTTCCAAAACCAAGCAACAAAGTCCTCAGTTTTCTATACCTGTTGCTGTAACTTACCCAACCCTTGCTGAGATCACAGTGCAGCAGAAATCAATACAGGACCATAGATACTTGCCACTCAGGTACAAAACCCACCATGAAGGGAAAAGAAAACACCAAACAGATGGATACTGAACAAAGAATAAGGGTGTAACTACTGTTACAGTCAGACTCGATCCCTCACTGAAGATGTAATTCAGTATGACACCTTCTAACGCAGCAGCCCTTTCTCCGATTGTTTTCCTAGGAATTTACCTGTGGTCAGATGCTTGCAGCTCTGCTCTCCCGTAGTACATCAAGGCTCCAGGGGTCCAGGTGTGCCTGATGTTAGTTTCAGCATTCAAATCACTGTCTAGAAGATTGATCTCTCCAGCTATGCAGCACAAAATATGATTTAAAACTCACTCAAAGCTAGTTTTACTAACAGTTAAAAGCTATTTTATTAGGATGCACATCACAGATCCTAGTAGTGCGAGGTGGGGTTTTTTTGTTCTTGTATATACCATTCATACCAAAGAAATGCTTGTATCCTAAAATTTACGAGTTAGGGACTATGAACAAAAATACAGAAAGGACAGGGAGTGCCACAGAGACAGCTGATCACTAGAATAAGACACCTGCAAAATGGTTAATCTGAATGTCACCCAATCAATTACCTGTACAATCTGGGATGACCGTCATATTAGTATTTCTCCTCCTGCCCCATTATTGTGCATAGAAACAGACACGGTACTTGCAAAATACATCACAAGTCTGAATTAATACACAGGGATTGGAGAAATAATATACAAGAGATGGGAGAAAGGAAACCCATGCAAATCCAACCTCCAAATACTTTTTTTGTAATGCATTAAGGTGACAGAAAGTACTCCAAACATTATGCTAGAGTGAGGTATTACATTGCTGTCAATAACAGAAAAGTTTTTAGGTCAATGTTTGGACTATTGGGTAGCTGTCTCTTTATTCTGTAGAGCTGAAAATAAGTTAACAGAGAATATAGTGGTTTTGCCTAACCACTCACACTGGGGCTACACTTTCTTCTCAGAAGGCAGGTAGTCCTCTAACCTATAGCAGCAAAAAGAAGCACAACAAAAGAATTAAGAGCCAGAGGCAGAAGAGCTTTGCCGCCAGCAGTAAAGGAGAGGAACACTGGTGGCAAACTAATTACAAAAGCTTTGCAGGGCTGGGAAGGTGGGCAAAGAGACAAGGGATCTGTTATATACCCACGTGAGCTAGCACAAGCTCTAAGGAAAGGAGCCTGCCTTGGCTCTTGCAGACCAGCTAGATAGATCCTATGTTCTCTGTGTACTCCATCAGCTAAAGTCCTCCCAGGGGCAAGCCTTGCTATGCAAAATAAGGAATATGTATTGAAAATGCTGAAAGGTTTTCTTTCTGCTAAAACGGAAACAGCAGCTCAAGAGGGCTGTTTTAACTTCCTTATTATATCTCATACAGTTTTTCTTTCCCAGATTATACCTCTACCAATGGTTTAAGCTCCTAATTTTCATTTTTTATTCCTTAAATAAGAGTGAAAAACTCTGCAAGACATTGACATGTACCCTCTGATTGCCCTAGTTTTGCTCTGTAGTTGTTACTCATGGTATGACTTGGATTCCAAGCAGAAGTTGCCAGGCATGTGAAAAATCACATCTGCAGGCACAAATCAAATTATTTCTCCTGTGATTACACTTTCAATATGATTTTTTTTCAGATTTTATAAACATTGGGAGATAGATGCAACTGCAGACTGAGAGAATTATGAAAACTGTCCCTGGATATGCAAAGAAATACTCTATATTTTTTTATTGTAACTTTTGAGTAACAAGTGAAAACAGCCCTTCTGTTGTGCTGGCCACTCATGATCTCAAAGTACTTTATAAGCACTAATGAATGAAATCTCCCCCAATTCCAGAAACCTTCAGAAATATTCCTAAGATTACCGAGGCAGAAGAAATTACAGAAAAGTGCTTACACATCTACTGAGGACAACAGTTATAACCATCTAGTTGTTATAACATGGGAACTTTATGTGGACTAATGATTCTGTTGAAAAGCAACAGAAAAATCTCTAGATTGCTACACCTGGATTTTTTTCAGAACCTCAGCGAGCTCTCAGCACCTTTTCAACCTGTAGCCTGAAGCCTTTGTTCGCACACTGAAGAAGAAAGGGTTCTCTCTACCTCTGCAAGTTATTCCAGTGAAGCCAAAAGAACATCTGCTTGAGGAAAGCTACTGCGGTTTGACTAAGCCTATGGGACACGCCTAAAGACAGCTCTCAGCCCAGAACTCCCTCCCTCCCTTCCTCACCATTTACTAGATTAAATCCCCTCATGTGGGTTCTGGATGAAATCTAAAACAACTTTCAGATAAAGGAGGAGGAAAGATCCTACGCACCTGTTTTTTCAAAAGGCAGTTTCTTTCTCCACCAAAGCACTCTGTCAGTCCAAGCTGGGGTTCTGCACTTATCACTTGTGTCATAAGCCTCTGAGCCAACATCGTATTTATACGTTGGTCCAAAATTAATAGTCCCTTCATGGAAGTCTTTAAAAATCTATGAAAAGAAATACCATCTCTTTGATTAAGTTACAGACGAAGTAGGTGCCATTGTGACATATCAACTTCCTTACACACAAACAACACTCTGATTTTTAAACAAATTACTACATTCACGTACTATGAACAAGGGTCTCAAAATGAAATTTCTTTACGCTCTCAAGGAACTGCACCAAGCCAACATGCAGGTATTCAAGAACATGAGACACAGTGCCTTACTTTTCCACTGGATTTTTGCTGTTGTAGCTGATCAAATTCCAAAAGTGTCTTCCAGTCCTGACGTTTGAGAAAATAAAAGACTTCCTCATAGGTTAGATCAATGCGATAATTAAAATCACCACACCAAAAGACATAGTCATGTGAGAACATGCTCCGCCCCTAGTTCAGATGTAAAGAATACTGTTAGTGTTAAAGCACATTCATGAAAACACCTTTTAGATGCACTGAAATATACAACTCAGTCCCTCTGAATTACTAACTACTGGACCTACTTGTTAAAATCCATCTTGTGCTAAAATAGAATGGTCCCTTCACTGTCTTTTGCATCCTGCTGAGCTGAATTTTGTAAACAAGAGCATCAGACTGCTCCGTGTTTCCTGAAGGTATGTCTAAGCTGTGACACCAGCTTTATAGTCACAGTTTGGCTATCATGAATATTAAAAACATATTTTTGTTTCCCTAACACATTTCACAGACACATACATATTCTAAATATAACACAAAATGTGCTTCTGGTACCAAGGCACATTCAGCAACAAAGGTCCTGAGTAACAACAAGCTCCAAATTTGATCTTATTGTGCACATCACAGTTTTGTAAATGTATTGAAATAAAACATTAATGAAAACTCATTCCAGTTATAAATTTAACATCCTATCCTCTAACTAGTTTTCCTCCCTGCCCAGTGAGGCTATAAACCTCTGAAAGGGAGATTTGTAAATGAAACGTTCCAGAGCTGCGGCCATCACAGCACTAGAGGGCACTCTTTATATGCATTATACACAGCTATTGTACATTTACTCTAGCTATTGTAAATGTAAAGGATGTAAAATAGTTAAGGAGGTATTAGAAGGAAAAACTACTATAAGCACAGCTTTATGGCCATTTGGAACAGATATTCTATGCAGGTTATTCAGACTGTCAGTATTAGTTCTTACATAAAACAACTGATTGATATGCTGCACGTGCCAAGCCTCTAAACCTTGTGAACAACAGGAAGTTAAAATTTTATGCTTTGCAACCTAAATGTCATTTTTTTCTGACTAACCAGAATACACAAACTGGTCTGTTCCCTCCCTGGTTTAGGACCTCTCCAGAGAGGTCTGAGAAAGAAAGCATTGCAGCAATTAAAGCAACCAACATTAAGGGAAGCAAAGGAGCACTGCTACCAAACCCATGGGTTATCTACTGGCCTGAGGAGAAAAGTGTGAAATAAAACACTAGGGTGGTTGATTTGACATGGTTTAGGGGAAAAGTTACTCATGCCGACCAATAGTGCCTACTTGCCACACTCAGAAAAGTCAGCAGTTCCTTGATAGTGGCACATTCACAAGAACAAAATAAAGGGGACAGAAAGTACCATATCAGTGACCAAGAAGTGATACATCATACCTGAGTGCGAGCAGCTAAAGCACTGGCGTACTGAGTGGAACAGATGGTCTTTCAGGAACCCTTACTATCTACTGCCAGCCAGAACTATTAATACATCATACTCTCCAGCTCTAACCAGTCACCTAGATCTTATCCATGAGGCCTTACAGATTTGTCAGTTAAGTTGCACTATTCTGAAAGAGGGACTTAAAATTGCTCAAAGGCGAGGACTTTTCAAGCACTGCGACAACTGTATTTTTTGAGAGATGTAGTACTTTTGTAAAGCAAGTGCTATATCGAGTGGTATCAGGTCTCCTGTGAAACATGCTGCATTTTTTTTTTTTTAAGTTTTCTTTACCATTTCCTTTTATGTCCATTCTCATGGCACTGAAATGACTTCTTAACCTGTTATCAAAGAGAGCCTGAGACCAGCTTTCATAACGTAAAGATACAGTCTTTATCTCCAATGTTTTTAGTATACATACACCTACACTTACCATTGGGAAGCTGAGTTTCTGTGTGATTTCTTTATAATCTTCATTCCTCTCTTTCACCTGGGTCTGCCCAGCAGTTAAGTGACTGCATATAAAGCAGAAACTGGTACTATAGAACTGAAAACGAATGCTCACTGCTCCTTTATTTCCAGCTTTTCCTCCCATTCCTGTCTTCACTGTGTCTATTGCTACATCCCTGTATTTAAAAAAAAACAAAAAAAACAGAAAGAGAAAAGAGTGAAGAGCTGCAGGGACAAACATTTAATTAACTTTGACCACAACATGAAGGAAAATCCAGTTTACAATGCCATGTTTTCTCCCCTCCAGAAAGCTTGCTGCTTTTAGGCACATCTTTTAGTTTCTTGATGATGTTCATGTACTTATGTTTCAAATTAAGTATAATACAATAATAATAATATAGAAATAAAACTATATGAAAGTATTTTCCTCTTGTCCCTTCCAAATGGACCAGCAAGACATTATTTCTGAAATATTGGGAATGTCTACAGAATATACTTTGCAAGTTTACTTCTACCACTATCTTTAAAATAGTGACAATAATGAATTTTACTATTCTGTTTCCTTTTACTTTCGAACATATGGGAATCTGTTTTTCAGACAGTTAACAATTTAATTAGTGTTACTATGTGTTGAAACCTGACTTTGCAGTTGGTGCCAGATTTTTCAGTCAATTAAAGAGCACCAGATCATAACCCATAATTTTTTAAATCAGATGCAATAAAATCAGTGATTATTGGATGCAAGTATTTATACCTAGCTCCTAAAATGAGTTCTGTACTGATGACAAATTGCTTAGGGCCTCCACGTTGTTAATTACATAGTACTTCAATGTCATGATTAGCATACACTTTACTACAGAAAGATGACTTGGCAAAGCAGACCACCTGCTCGCAGGGTAATTTCTCCCAGATAGCCAGTCTACTCCGAGAATAAAGCATGCCTGTCTGTCAGACAATAATTGATGAGATCATTGTTGTAACCAACCCCAGCACCATGCATGTCCTTCCCAGTGAGAAAATTTTACTTTCCAGATAGAAGTCAAGCTGATCTGGACAAGAATATTACCGACTTTAAGCAAGGGGCACATGGAAACCCACCAAATCTCATTTGAGTTATTGTCAGGCATTCATGATCTGGATGATGTAAGATCTTAGAGGCTCTCTTTCTTCCCCTCCTTCATTTTCTTACACCACCACCACCACACCACCCCCCATCTCTTTTCTTTCTTTTACCTCTCTCTTTATTTTCCTCTCCTTTCCTGACTGCAGAAAACACCAGAATACACCCTCAGGGAGGCAAAAGAGGACCATCAATGTTTTCTATGACAAGATCGGTTTTAAACACTCTGAAATAATCACATTTTCAGTCTTTTCACTCCAAGGAGTTCTCCCTTCCTGCTGCCTGCCTACCAAACGGCTGACTGATATTCATCTGATTTGCATTCATGGCAAAGGTTATGTTGAGATAACTCACTGCACATTCAACTTGTATTTCATCAATCATTTCACTGCTGTATAAGCTTCAGCTGTTCTCTCATTTTATTTCTCTATTCTCTAACTTCTGTCCTAATCTCTTCAATCTCTGTAAAGCACAAAGCCTTTTTCTGCACTTCTGATCATTTTTGTTTTCCTTTTCTAGACATGGGAAAGACTATACAAGCATACAGGTTAGGCTTGATTACGCCCACATAACACATAGCAGCACGTTAGCATTAAATGATGAAACTTGGTCACTAAAATCAGACCCTGCCCTTTTTCTCTTGAGTTTCAGAGGGCTACATCCAATTTCTAGCAGTTTGACTGCTGCAACAGAGCCACTGTGCTGCTCTGCTTCTAATTTCCATTTAAACCATGCACTTCCTGCTGGATTACTCAAATTTCTTGTAGGCCAGGTGAAAAGTCAAAAACTGACAGAAATACTTCTCCTCTGGACTGCTCTGTATCAGCAAAAATATGTATTTTTTTTAAAATCATGTTGAAGAAAGATTACTGGGAAGGCAGCAATGCAAGACGGTCAGGGTTACCTGGATTGCATTACTCTGCCTAGCCTACAGCACTTGATATTGCACAAGCTCCGCACTGATCTTCTCAGAAGATGAGATCAGAAGAAAGAAAGAGACAGCTTTTGATATTTTAATCACAAAACCAAGTGGCCAATCAGTGCCCCTAATATGGGGCAAAGGGCACTGTTTGGATCACTCTAGATATTAGTCAGACATTATAGATGCCCAAAGATAGTTTTGACTAATTATTCATTTCCTATCCATTTACACTTAAACTGCACAATTCTTGCCCACGACAAAGGCATTTTAATGCAGATATCCCTGTGGCGGGCAGGGGAAGCGGAGTTTGGTCAGTCTCCAGAGACGCTGGTGTTAGTAAACTGAGGACATGCAGCTCCGCGCCCTCCTGACTAGGCACATAGTTCTGGTTCTTGTGACTTCTGGAAGAGGCAGACACTTAATGGGTCCTTATAGCTCTCACTTCTATAAAACGTCAGGAGGCAAAATCAGGTCTCTTCCCCCAATCCCCTTTTCCACCACTCTTTTCAGGTCTGGAACTAGCCCTTTCTCCATACAGAAACACTAAGGAGAGGGTTAGAAGGTAAAACTTGCCCTTTAGGCAGAGGAAGGCACTTGCCTTCACTTGCTGCTTCAAACACTCGTGGACTTAGTAGCTCAGGTCATTCCTTTTCCAGAAAGACAGCACTCAAACAAGGTGCTGCAGCCTGACTGGCCACCTGAAGCATACCCAGCTGAACTGGAGGAAGACATTCGGGCTACCTGGCCACCTTTCAGCTACCCAGGAGGATGGTCTCCAGACTACTGCTGCCTGGAAACGTGTCTCCCCCACGCTGAGCTGAGACCAGAATTCAGATTTGCATGATTCCCACCAAGCTGAAAAAACCACTCCCACCCTCTCTAGCCACACTCCAACAGCAGATGTTACTGAAGGCACACATGTTTTTTTGTTTTGGGTTGGGTTTTTTTACCTGATAAAGGGGACATGATATGGTCGTACAAAGATGAAAAGACAAACACCAACAAGCTGTGCTGATGTCAGCTGAATGTAGCGATGAGTCCTGGAAATAGCTTTTTGAAGCTGCTCTCCCCACATTTTTCTGTTTGTTGTACTGGAACAAACATAAAATCATTTAATGGAATAAAAAAACCCCACATACAGTCAATAAAATGAACAGCTTAACTACGCCTTAGGTTTACAGACATCCCATTAGGCTGTAGAACTGGAAGTGCTGTAGGATGCATGGCAGAGACAGATAATAGCTTGTGAGCCAGCCCACGTTAGCAGGGTCAGGTTGTGAGCCCAGGCACAGCGCCCAAGTACAGTTACCCTGCTTCTGGACACGAGAGGGATTTTGTCTACTATGCATAGACAGATCCATGCTCACATTACTTTTGATACCCCCATTCACTGTGGATACCTGGAAGCTGACTGTAGTAATCATAATCATAAGAACAAAAATCCATGTCAGTCTCATGACTTGTAAGATTTCTTGTGCTCACAGTGAAGAAGAGATCATCTCTGGATCTTCTCTCACTGGGAGGACTGGCTACCCACAGCTGTTGGCTGTTCTTAGCTGAAAGTTTGCGGATGGGTGTATATATACCTTTGCTTCTGCAGACCTAGCTTTTTCTTATCTCCGGTCAACTAATACATGCAGATATACTGCCAGCCCAGCAGCCATACCAAGCACTGCTGTAACTTGTCATTCCCAAAACAGACAACTGGTCAGCCTGATGAATCAGCAATGGGAATATTATCTTCAGGGTTCCACCCTGACTCAGGTTCAAACGGACCAGCATACACAACAGCCTACATGCTAAGCTGTAGAAAGTTTTGCCTTAAACTCCTTCTTTAGCCATAATTTGAACAAATGCAATTAACCACAGAGATATTTCATTTTAGAATTCCCACATGAACGCCAATTATGTTTGTAATCACTGAGATTTGCCAGTATCAGACAGGGGGTTAAGGACAAGCGATTAAATCAATGTCAACCATCAGAATTCTTCTCTGTCAACATAAAGACTACGGAGACTGAAAAAACACACTGTATTACACTGTACAGAAGTTCACAGAGAAAGAGCACTTTCAACACCATCCCAGTGCCATTTGTTAACGGGCAAACATATTTCCAGCTATGATTACAAGCAACAGACTTGGGTGGAAATATTCTATACATTTGACCATAAAAAAGAACATCTCTGAAGGCTTTTGTTTGGCTGGTTCTTTTGGGGGAGAGGTTGCTCTTTTTCAGTTGGGTTTTTTTCTGTTTGTTTTGAGATGTGGGTTTTTTTGTTATTCTTGTGTTGTTTTTTTTACCTACCTGGCATTCACAATATTCCCTGCACTTAATTCAACCATCTCTTCAAATCCCACTGCAAATATGTCAGGAGGGCAGTTCTCATCATCTGTTGGCAAGAGAAAAGTCATACAGGAATTACTATTTTGTTGTTTCTTCTAATGATTTATATTCTCATTTCCGGCAGAGATCATTCCTGTAGTTCTATCTTGTGTATACCCTGCCAGGCTATACATATTCATAGCTCCTTTAATCTAATCTCACAAAACAACCCCTGCAGTTCCTCTGAAATTTTTTTCCTAATTTTCTTCCATCAGTTGGCCTCCATCTCACTTGCAGGAAGCGGTTCAGAACAGAGCATTATATTGTAGCAATGTTAGGATGAGAAAATATTCAGTGTTCTCTCTCCCTCACCCCACTGATCACTAAAGCCACAACATCTCACTACCCACCATCTTTCACCCACTTGTCATTTCACCCAGCATGCTTTTCCTTTTCGACACTGATCCCTGTGTAACTGAACTTACTGTCTACACACCAGTGTGTCACTTCCATCTCAATGACTTTAGTAAATTTATCTACCAGTTTACAGAACCCTTTGAAGTTTCTTCTTATCTTCTTTCTTCCAAGTCCTTCTTAGACCACCCACACTTAAGGTTAGGTTAGGTCATTCTAGAGCACAGTGACCCTCCCTTCCCTGGCCCAGACCTGTGGATATTACCCTGGTAAAACACCAAAGATCAAAACTTGGGGAAGTACAGGCCAGTCAGTTCCACCTTTGTGCCCCGCAAGATCATGGAGCAGATCCTCCTGGAAACTATGCTAAGGCACACAGAAGATAAGGAGGTGACTGGTGACAGCCCACATGGCTTCACTAAGAGCAAAATTGTGCCCAACAAATTTGGTGGCCTTCTACAATGGGGTTACAGCATTGGTGGATGAGGGAAAAGCAACTGATGTCATCTACCTGGACTTGTGCAAAGCATTTGACACTGTCCCACACACCATCTTTGTCTCTAAACTGGAGAGACACGGATTTGACAGATGGACCACTCAGCGAATAAGGAATTAGCTGGATGGTTGCACTCAAAAGAGCTGCCGTCAATGGCTCAGTGTCTAAGTGGAGACCAGTGACAAGTGGCATTCCTCAAGGGTCAGTATTGGGACCAGCACTGTTTAACATTTTTGCCGCCAACATGGACACTGGGATTGAGTTCACCCTCACCCTCAGCGAGTTTGCCAACGACACCAGGCTGCGTGGTGTGGTTGACATGCTGGAGGGCAGGGATGCCATCCAGAGGGACCTTGGCAGGCTTGAGAGGTGGGCCCGTGCAAACCTCATGAAGTTCAACAAGGCCAAGTGTAAGGCCATGCACATGGGCCAAGACAATCCCAAGCACAAATACAGGCTGGGCAGGAAATGTATTGAGAGCAGCCATGAGGAGAAAGACTCCTGGGGTGTTGGTTGATGAGAAGCTCAACACAACCCAGCAATATGTGCTTGCAGCTCAGAGAGCCAATCTTTGTATCCTGGGCTGCATCAAAAGAAGCCTGACCAGCAGGTCAAGGGAGTCTGCTCTCATGAGACCCCACCTGGAGTACTGCATTCAACGCTGGGGCTCCCAGCATAAAGACATGGAAGTGTTGGAGCAAGTTCAGAGGATAGCCATGAAGATGGTCAGAGGGCTGGAGCATCTCTCCTGTGAAGACAGGCTGAAAGAGTTGAGGTTGTTCAGCCTGGAGAAGAGAAGGCTCCAGGGGAGACCTTATAGCAGCCTGCCAGTGCCTAAAGGGGGCTTATAAGACAGATGGGGACACAGACTTTTTAGTAGAGCCTGTAGCAACAGGACAAGAGGTAATGGGGTTTAAACTGAAAAAAGGGTAGATTTAGATTAGATATAAGGAAGAAATCCTTTACTGTGAGGGTGGTGAGGCACTGGAACAGGTTGCCCAGAGAAGCTGTGGATGCCCCATCCCTGGAAGTGTTCAGGGCCAGGCTGGATGGGGCTTTGAGCAATCTTGTGTAGTGGAAGGTGTCCCTGCCCATGGCAGCAGGGTTTGGAACTAGATGATCTTTAAGGTCCCTTCCAACCCAAACCATCCCACGATTCTATGATATGATGAATAGTGTGAAGCATATCTATTGACCCATTAGGTCTGTCTGTTGCCTAAAGGTTTCTGGTTTGTTTTGGTGTTTTTTTTAAACTGTCATACAGTCAAGGTAACAGTAACTTCATTCAGTATGAAGACTTAAATAGTAGACAACCATAGGAATATAAATCAGATCTGCCTTAGAAAATAAGAACGGAAAGAAAAGTAAAATATGCAGAAACTCTCTGTAGACACAAAGGTGAAACTAACACATGGCAGCTAGCCTCCTTTACTGGCTTAACCTGACAGGCACTGTCACGTGTATTTTCCATTAATAATTTTGGACATTTGTCTTTGAACACTTACCCATTTGTATGGGCACTGCACTGACACTGACCATGCAAATGTCTGTGTTGAATGGGCAGAGCTAGGTTATACCACCATGTCATTTAGCTCTCTTCCAGAAGCTGCTTAGACCTATCACGTTAAGGTTGCCTGTACCATGTAGTTCTGCTCCTCCAGTTCTCTCAGGGGAAGGTCTGGCAAGGCTAGCACATGACAGGCTCTCAACAAATTTTTTTATCATGGGCACAGTAATGTGCTAACACATCTAACCTGTTTCTGAAACAGACTGGACCAATCACCCATCTGAGCTGCTCACAGTACAGTGATATGCACCCTAATCACCTATCCGTGCACTCAAGCACTAAGGGTTCAAACAAGACTTTACCAGTAGCCAAGGACTTGAATTAACTCCTGAGCTTCAAGGTCAGGCACAGGACTATCCCTGTGACGCCTGCAGAAAGCTAAATGTTCCACTGTAACAACAAATGCACAGGTTTTGCCATACTTTTGCAACCACTCAATTTTTAAATGACAGAACATTCACTTTTCATTTTCCTTAATAAAATCTGTATATCAATTACAATACCTGACCTTGTTCTGCAAATAAGAAATTCAGCAGCAGTCAATTTAAGCAAGCCACAAGCACAAAAGCTTTCTATACTGGTTAAAAAAACAAGGAAATTGCCTTCAACAAAATAGTTTTTTTCATCTGAAGGTTTTGACAGTAACATTTCCAGACAATCTCAAGAGTCCAGATTGTACAAATATGTTTTGCTCCAGATGAAGACCCAGGAGACATTCTGAGGGCACCTAAGCATGTAGCTCCCACTCAGAAAGAAGAATAGAAATATGGAAGAAGAAAATTAAATATGGGACACAGAATAGGCAGATACATACCACGATGGCATGTAAGAGACCTCTGATTCTGACCTGCTGAAGGTTCCGAACAGTCACATGGTATAGACTCAGGAGTTGCTCTGACCGTCAGGAGCCCCACACACGACATTCCACTGCTGCAGGGAGGCAGTATAAATCTACGTGGAGCCAAATACACCTCTAGAACTGACAGAAAATGCCCTCCAAGATGCCTTTGAAAGGAACAGCTGGTGAAATCTTGTGTCCCAAGTCACTGTCTCTAGAGATGCCAGAAAATACTGCTTACACATTTTGACGGTGAAGTCTTACCCTGAAATTCAGAAACTCCAGAGAGCTTGGGAGAATCCAGCAGCCAATCTGTCAGCTCACTGGTACCAAGGATGTTGCTTCGAAACTGCTTCCCCCCATTCACGTTCCAGGTCCCCATGGCAACACGAACACGCTTGAAGCTTGTGAATTCAAACTGACGCTCTGACATGGCCTTTAAAATACTTGGAGTTACTGACGGAAGAGGAGAGAGAGAAAGAGGGTAAGTAAAAGAAGAATGTGCTGTAAAAGGAAGACAGAAAGCATACAGACAGCAGCAACACAGTCACTGTGAAGCAATGACATTACCCTAGCAGCAACAACACAAAACCTAAGGAATAACTCCAGCAGCAATGGCAATAACTACAAGATAACTGGGGCTGGTGTCAGCAATTTCTCTTCCAGAACCCAGGCACTCTTTGAAAGCTTGAGAAGGGCTGGTCACTCACTGGCAGCATACATTTTCCTGCACTTCTTCAAGTAATAAGCAAACAAATTCTTTTTCCTCCCTTAATCTTTTCAGTTTAGCCTATAGCAATGTTGTGGTTTAACCCCAGCTGGCAACTAAGCACCACACGGCTGCTCACTCACTCCCTTGCTCCAGTGGGATGGGGGAGAGGACTGGAAGAGCAAAAGTGAGAAAACCTGTGGGCTAAGACAAAGACAGTTTAATACGACAGAAAAGGAAGAAAATACTAATAATACTAGCAATTAATTAGAATATACAAAACAAGTGATGCACAATGCAATTGTTCACTACTTGCCCGCCGATGCCTAGCCAATTTCCAAGCAGCAACCCCTGGCCAGCTTTACCCCCAGTTTATGTACTGAGCATGACATCATATGGCATGGAATATCCTTTTGGCCAGTTTGCATCAGCTGTTCTGGCTGTGTCCCCTCCCAACTTCTTGTGACCCTCCAGCCTCCTTACTGGCAGGGCATGAGAAGCTGAAAAGTCCTTGACTTAGTATATACTAACACTACTTAGCAACAACTAAAAACATCAGTGTATTACCAACTTTATTCATACTAAGGCCAAAGCACAGCACTGCATCACCTACTAGGAAGAAAATTAATATTATCCCAGCTGAGACCAGGACAAGTGATCACGTCACAAGTTATGACTTACACTGACACCTTAAGAAGTTTAGAGTGTGGAGGGAAAGGCAGAGAGCAGCACAGAGTTTTACATCATTCCAGATCTAGCACTGTTGTGGCTCTCTAGCCTGGTCAGATCTCCTCGCAGGAAACTTCTTATTTTTGATGAGTATAGAAAATTAGCAGTGTGGGTTTTTTGTGAGCAGCTGAAGTAACCTTAACCTTTAACTACCCAATTTGCATTGGCAGTCAGGCACAGAGAAACTGTATTTTCCTTGGGGTCCACATCAGGGAACGGGTCCAGGATTGAAGTGGCACTGAATGGTTTGAGTCTATCCTACTAAAATCTGGTAGTTCTCTGGAGCAAACTGACTACCTGGTACTGTTTGTGGGTTCAATTAGTCTATATTTTGAACACAAGTATCTTCTCAGAGAGAGCTAAGCTGGTTTACTTTAGATGGGTGCAAACAAATATGTATATATTGTGGACTATCAGGGTCCTGGAGTAAAGCAAGGAATGAACCAACATAACAGAAATGTGCCTTTAAAGAACCAAATGGATAAAATCATGTGCAAACTGCAGGCCAAAAATAAGTATGTAAATAGTCTGAGATTAAGAGACTTCCTCAAACTCATACAGGACCAGACCGGCAATATAACCCTAAAATCTCTCCCTCTGGTCCAACTCCTCTAAACTGTCAGAAGAGATCACCATAAAAAAGCAGACAAACATACTCAGTTCCAAAACAAAATATGAAAAATAAGCACAGTGGAATTAAAACACACAGAGTTGTTATATGATCACTTCAAGGCAGTGTTTTAAACAATAGATTTGTGCAAAAGTAGCTTATTTATTGATTTTTTTTCAAAAGGGTGCAATTGCTTACATCTGACAGGTAAAAGAAGACACAAAAGTGAAGGATTCATACTGGCCTTACCCAGCAGTGCAGTGTGGTCCATAAGCATCTTGCCTTTGTCCGCATATTCCTCACTGAAGAAGTCACCCATGAGCAGCAACTTGATGGCTTCCTGCTTTACTGCATCAAAGAAATTTGACTGAATGGTGCGAGACACAGAGCGGGCACCATCCTTGAACTTCCCAACCTGTATCAGACAGGAATCATCAGTGCAAGTGACACTGATGAGTAAGTCAGACATCTTTCTTTACTTGTGAATAAACAGTTTTGCCATTTTTCTTTACCTTGTGCTTCCCCTCAAGGGCACGACTGCCAGTAAATACTCTGCTCAGATTATGACCGTTGAGAGTCCACATCACTTTGTAGGATTCCACAAAGCGCTCAATTATAGATTTAGAGTTCAACCCAAGGCTCTCTAATTGAGCGAGCAGGATCTGGATTAGGTGCAGAAGGAGAAAAAAACAACACTGTTCTTCAATGTGGTTTTGCTTTTTATCCTCAATTTAAGTATTCCAGCCAGCATCATTCTGTATCATAAAGCCGGCAAGATAGATTTGTGTAAGTGAGGCTTAAGCCCTCTTTCCTCTCTTTTCCCTATATGCATGCAGTATAGGCATCCACGAAAAGTCCTCTGACAAACTCACCTCCAATGCAATGAAGGACTGTACACTATTAGTACGATCCAGGCAGTCCAAACAATTCATTCGAAAAGTACCTGTCTGCAGACTTCGGTAACCAAACACAAAAGAAGGGAGGGAAGAAAGGTACATTTTAAAATACCATCTAATCAGGAGTTGATTGAACAAGATAATCAAATGTTCAGCCTGAATATTCCCACCCACATTTTGACGGTGCAAGCCCATTATGCACAATGTATGCCATTAACATATAATTACTTGCCTACATTTGCAACACGGTATTAGCAAATCCATGCACTGGTAATTTTGCAGATTCCAAACAACAGAGATGCAGTTAAGCTAAATAACCTATTTAGCACCAAGACTACACTTTGTCTCAAAATTGTGTTTCAAGATGGTCACTTATGCTCATGGTCCAAACACAGCAAGAAACCTGGGAAGGACAGGTGGTGGCTGGATATGCTGTGACACAGGGGCAGGGACACTCACCGTGAACTTACATTCTCGCCCTTTGTGAAGATTCCAAAGTCTTCCCAGTGCAACTTCAGCTGAGGCCTCAGCAAATTTTCCAGTTTCTCAGTTTTTCCACCTTTTGCAAATTGGTGGTAGTCAAAATTTATCATGGGAGTGTCTTCTGCATGGGAAGAGGCCCATAGCAGTTTCTGTGTAGATAGAGAAAGAAGGAAAACAAATCCTGCGCAAGCCACAGTGTAAGGATTGATACCAGCATGCTTTTATCATTACTAAACTTTGACTGTTTATCACATTTTTAATATTGAGAAGTTCATAGGGAATTCTGAAAGGCCAGGCATGAATAAAGCAACTGAAGTTCCCTATTTGTTTTCTTTCCAAAACTAAACTGGATTATTAGACCCCGATTTTTCTGCCGGGGAACTCAAACTGTAACTGCAAAGTATACATCAGAACTGCTGCTTTCTGCATCTTGGCTACTGGCAGCCCTGCAGTAGTGGGCTGCTGTCTCTGTGCATGAGGGTGGACAGCAACAGTGATACGCTGGGCAGGCTCAGGACCAAGACCCTGATGGGATGGGTGTACAGAGCTGCTTACCAGTAGAAGAGCATAGCAGTGCATGGGTGTATTTTTTAACCATTCCTGAAGTGCCAAGAAATCAGAAAATGTGGCCCTAAATTTAGGCAGAGGTTGCTTGGGGAGGAAGTAAGAAAGAAATGATGTCCTAGGAAACATACTATAAAAAGTCTGTGGTAAACCACAACAGTGAAAGAAGAGGCATAAATAGTCTCATTATTTCATCTCCAATTCCCATGACCTCACATGCATAATCACCATGAATTTCATCACGGTATCTGTAATAGACACAACAATAATATGTCCTCTCCATGGCTTATATATTATTTTATATATATATATATATAAAATTATACAATAATAATACTCTCCATGATAAAGCCAGAGAGAACTGTTGTATTAACTCTGTACTATGCAAATCTTTGACTATTTCCTTCCTTCCTGCACATTTTTATCCCAAGACAGATGCTTTTCTCCACTTAGATAATGACACAAACTGAACAAAATAATTCTGATATTACATTGTAAGTGTACACGCAGCAGTTACACCAGTATAATTGTATCAAGCAAGCCATTAAGCCTTCCCTGCAGAAACAAATTTAAAGGCACTGCACGGTGTTTGGAGAGAGACCTGCAAAATATATTTCATTACACTATTAAAAAGCCAAAACACTTGGTATCTACTCCTCTGTTGTTGACACCGCAACTTGCCTTTGCAGGTGCTGGCACCAGTAGTAATGCACTTGAGGATGACATTTACCCATTGCCTCAGGGTAAATCATTGTCAGAGTATTTGTAACTCTACACTACAGCATTGCTTTTACTGTAAACATAATTACATCTGTTATAGGGGATGCTTATGAAAGCAACAGCCTTACTGGGAACAGTATTGAGTTTTGGTCTGGTAACAGATGGCTCAGATAACAGCTGAAGGTAAACTGGTCATTTACAATTTTTCATTCGTTCCTGTTGCATAAATGAATGGTAGCGGTGACATTCTGCTCAAGAGAACACAGCAGCAGTAATTACAAGAGTATTTTGAACCACCTCTGATGAGAATTACTAAGATTGCAGCAAGAGCTGGGAGAAAAGGAAGGAATACAAGCAAAGGAAGATGGAGAAACAGAGAAATAAACTAATGACAGAACAGGAGGAAAATTTGCATTCCTAATCATTCCCCTATTAATTACTTTATTTTTAATTCGAGCTCTTTAAAATCACCAAAGTAAAAACTAACTACATATCCTTTCTGAACATCCATTTATTAAAACACAAAGGTAAAGAAAAGACCAATAAGTGGTTATTTTGAATGGGTACAAAACTTCGGTTTCCAGTGTTGTCAGGCTAAATTCTTTCAGCTCATGGAGTGCTTTCATAATTTGTTTATTTTTTTAAAACAGGGATAAAGTTTAACCAATCAAACAAAACAGGTTCTTTTTTAAATTAAATGAACAAATGCAAGGTCTTTATTCTAGAGGTGCCCTGTTTCTGACTTAGTTTCTGATTGTATGATACCAGCCAGAACATGGTCTCCAAGAACGTGAGTTTGATAAAATATCAGTATTAAACTCACAAAAAATGTCACATTTGTATCCTCATAAGTTATTTGAGCATTTCAGAAGTTATTATCTCTTACCCTTAAATTACAATGTTTTTGCAAATTAAACTATAAAAAAACTATTTTAAAGATAGGGAAACCTTAGAGATTATGGAGGCTTAGCCGTGTCATGCAGAAATTCAGTAAGAAGCTGAAAACAGCAGCTAAGACCAGACTTCACTTCTGTACCTTCCTCATTGCCTTGCAAGCGTTAGTCATCATCACTTTCTTTGGCTGTATTCTGTACAGGGGGAACTCACTTGGTCACTTTCCACTGCGGAAGCTGACAGTTCTTCCCAGCAATTTTGGACGAGGAGGAAATGGTCACACACAAAAACTGCCAAAAAGCTCACAGCATTCCCCGTCTCAAGTACATTATTCCAACAGAGAGTGAAACAAATCGGGAACTATTATTTAACTATAATTTTCATTTTGCTTAGTTTCACACATTAAGTATTTGAACTCAGAACTGTTGTATCATTCTTTAGCAATGAAAATACGTAACGCTTACTACAGGTACGTACTTAAACCATTCTTCATATTATTCTTAGGAAGATATTCTCCACAGTACCTATGTTGGATTTCTAAAGCAACAAGCACTTAGGAGGCAGACTTCCAACAACCTCCAGCCAGATTCAGGCAGCTATTGCACTCACAGAAATCCCACTGAGTGCTAATCTGTGGCTTCAAGCACACATTAGTTTTAAAAATCTGGCCATGAGAACACTATACTAGAACTCAGTGCAACTTTAGTTCTACAATGCATCCTTGCTTTCAGGTAGTAGTTGTGCCTAGGGACATTTAGGGGCCAGTAAAGCCTCTCTTCATATATCAGACTGTCATCCAGTGCTCGGGCAGCCAATTCCCATCACAATCAGTGCAAGATAGCTATTTCCCATTACAATGAGAGCAAGACGGCTTGCTTGCTCAGTGAGCCAGGGTCAGGGCCTGGCCTCCAAGCAGTTCTGGCCATCCCATGAGGCTCCTGACTGCATAGGTGACCAAATACTATGACAAAGCTGACCACAATTCATTTCTGCAAATGTGAACTACTCTTAGAAAAATTAGGGCAATTTTTTCTTTTTTTTAAAGTCTTGTTAAAGAAAATGTGCATACATGTGTGAAGAAATAAGCAGGAAGGTAGTGCTGGAAATTAAGCCACGAAACTATAAAGCACCATTCTCTCAGCACAGTATATCTAAAGAAATGATATTATCTCTTTACTAGACATTATATTTGTCAACTACTGGGCCAGAAGGGAAACAGAGGAACATGGAGACTCAGAAGAAATCAGCAGTTAAAAACAAACAAACAAACAAATAAATAAATATTGCTTTTACCTTAAAAGCTCTGTTGAGCACCTCCTCCCCTCCTCTGCTTCCCAACAGGTTAACAATCACTTGTTTTCCATACTGCTCTTTCAGAAGCATCATATGCCTACAGCAAAAGTAACCGTAATAGGCACCATAAACATACATAAACATGTTATATTGCCTACTACCTTTTTCAAAACACAGTACAGATCACTGGCTGTTCTGCCCAGCAGAAAGTTTCAGCCACAGCAGCTACAAACAACTTCCTGAGTTTCCTTGCAATCAATTATTCAAGCACAAATGGTGAAAGCATGCAATTAATGAGCATGGTATTTTGTACTGAACTTAAAGAAAGAAGCATCTTAGAAAACAGGCCCCGGATCTTTTATGTCACTGCTAGCTTTGACACTGCCCTTTGCATGCTCCCACCTCTTCGCTGTCAGCCTGGGAACTGCACAGGAAAGACAAGAGAGGAAAACATACCCCACTTCAACAGGAATTGCTCAGCATCTTGCAGGGCTGAGCCTACAAAGACTCAGCAGCAGCAACGGGGACTAGGACTACAGCACCAAGGCCAGAGAGGCACAAACACACGCGTCATAGGTGGCAGGGTTCAAACATCTCTGAGATACCACAACACTGAGACATTCACTCTCAAGTCAAATTAAGCAGGAAGGTTAGTAATCATAAGAACTGCTGCACTGGATCAGACCAAAGGTCCTTTTAGTCAAGTGGCTTGGCCCAGATTCTTCAGGAAAAACACAAAATAACGCAAGCATAAAGCGGTGCATTATTTGGCATATATCCCCAAACTCTCAAAGCCTGATATTTACGGATGCTCAAGTCAAGAGCTTTCAGCTAGATGCAGAGGCACCCATTTTCCCCTCAATAAATTTTTTTCAAGTTGGCATGATTGTGCTTCAGGAGCTGCACTGGCTCATGAAGAAACAATCAGATCATAAAGCCATCTTCTGTCATGTACTAACAACACTGCCATAGTACTTAAGAGGAAGCACGATAGAAATAGACAAGAAAAATAAACTATACACTCACTCAAATGAAAAGCTATTATATGCTGCGAAGCAACATGCAATGGCAAAATGTCAGAAAAACAGCAAGTACACATCTTCTGGCATGTACCTTTAAATCCTAGAACCAGAAATACACCATACAAAAACCACGGAAAGGCAGAAAACACAGAAAAATCTATTAGCATTGCCTTCAAGAAACATGGCTAAATATTTTTTCTGGTGCTATTTATGGTTCTGATTCTGCAACCAGTTCTCTGTATGCCAACTCTTCCCATACATTTGCACTCCTCTGACCCCAGCCTCAAGGTCCTACTTCACCAGTGTTGCTTCCTCACAACAAAACTGCTGAAGCTTAGGTCACCTGCTTGACTACTGTAAGCAGAGTTCCCTGAAGATTTCTCAGGGAAAGGGGACAAAAAAAATCCACTAACAAGATTACCATTCACTTCTCACAGTGCCTTCTCAACACATTAACCTACCAGACAGTTAAATGTAACAGGCTAAACCCATTCTAACACTCAGAAAAGCTGCAGCAGGTTGTTAAGTTTCAGTGTCTTTTTCCATATAAGTAGTTGCTTATTCCTTGCCCATTTTCAAAGGACTGTCTTTTGCAGATCTGTAAGCACAGAGATCCTTAAATTCATCAAACCTGAAGGCTTTACTGTGCGCAAGGGGAAGAAGGAATAGTGCAAGTTGATCCTCACGTTTCTTATATTCACCAGTTGCATCAGGGTCAGAGAGAAAAGATTCTCTCGGCTAAATGGTCTTACGGAGTTGTTCATTGCTGAGGTACTCTCAGTTTCTTGGGCAGCACAAGAAGATGCTAAGTTATTGTTTTCCTCTTATATAAACTATCTCCACTGTGGAATGCAAACCTCTAAGATGGAGCTTCAAGGACACTGGCAAGGCAAGTTATCACGGCACCAGATGGCCACAAGACCATGAGTCTCAAAGGTATTTGAGTTCAGTAGGATTTAAGAACCTTAAAAAGCTTGCAGAAGATCCTTCAGAGCAGGGACTGCTATACTGCATAGTCCCTTTAGACTCTAATCCCTGTTTAGGGTCTTCAGTACTGCAAAAGTATTAACAGTCACTAATGGCATGTTTGCTGAAAGTTGCAGTAAATGAGATCAAGAAATTTAGAGGCCTCACCCAAAATCAATATAAACTCTGATTTGCCAAAATCAAACCAAAACAGAAATTAACCACATGACCTGGCACTTAAAAGCAGAAAATGTGCCACAGGCCAAATTTTTCATGTCCTTTTCAGGCTGTTCCCACTGATACCCGAAGGAGTTTCCTTAAAGTACAGCACTTCACGGTCAAACACTCAAAGGAATCAAGCTAATGCATGGCTTTTTTTACAGTTTCCAGCTGACAAGCAGTCTTAAAAGGTTTAACAAGGTTTACAAGGCAGTCTTTGGGTAAAGTAGGAAAGCATCAGCACAACAGCATCATACAAAACTGATCACAGAATAAGACACTGTTATTTCTGTATAGCAGTACAACGATCAGGAGAAAAATCCAGAATGTAGTGGAAGCAATGCTTACTTTTTAATTACTTGAGTTACGGTGGTGTAGAACACATGTTCTGTGTACCTTAAGTGTAAACTCACGTTTGTTGGCCCACAAAGGGTTACACAGACCTTCCTTTTGCATATCACTCAGTATTTCTCAGCTTTTACAGCAACAAGCCAGAGACCAAATTAATTCAATTACCATTGAAAACAGAAAGGAAAATGCACAAAAGTAAGTGAATCAATTAAGTAAACCCACTTAATAATCCACAACACCTGGGGGATTGGCTACATCATTTGAGAGATGTTTAACATCTCTCAGGATTTACTAGGAAGGCATAAAGTTGTGGAATCTTGGTTAAATGCCAGGCTACTGTGTTATTGCCAAAGTGGAATGAAGCTTACCTGTCAAAGGCAGGCGCATTAGCTTCCAGACCTCTGTTAAGCCTTAGATGACGGGAACCCACCTAAAATAAAATATTGAAAGGCAAAGAAAGAGAAAAATAACTTTTTAAACTGCTAAAGCCCTAAATTACTAGATGTTTCCCTTTTTCCTTCAGAGAAAAACATCTCTTCAACAGCACCAGACTCCTCTAACAGACTTCACACACATAATATCCTTAATATAAAAGCCACATTCATATTAGACATTTACAATTACAACTGAAAATATGATTACCATTAAGCAAAGGGATACCTACACATCTTTTTATGGCACAAATCACACTCCTTTGCCAGCTTCCTCTAGCAAATACCCCACACTCACATGAGTGTGCTGTGCACCCAGCATTCTTCCTGCCCTTCCCTTGGCAGGAAAGGCTGCAGTTATGCCAGTTCCATGGGTTGTGTGTCCCAAGTTCTTTCATCTTTCACTATTTACAGAAACTAAAAAGCATCAGAACCAGTCCTTTGAAAATATGAAGGATGAAATTCTGTGCCATCAGTCCAATAGGACTTTTAATATGGATGTCAACAACAGCAGCCTCAAGCTCCTTTTGAATGCTAGTTACTGTTATTACAGTATGCAGAGGGCTTCTTTTCTCTCCAAAAACCACACTGCTAATTATTTATAGGATCATGCATTGTTTCCTGTACTTCGTCATCTTCCTTTGTTTTTCACGAGGTTGGTTTCTGTAATTGTTTCTAACACCAGTGGCAGCACACTCACATCCAAGGAATAAGAGTTATGAGTATTCACCAGCATAAATGAAAACTGCATAACCTAAGACAGATTAGGCAAAAAAGCAGCCTGTGTTCCTACTAAAAAGATGAAAATTCTGTTTAACTAGAGATGCTACCCACTAGCCAAAAATACTTGGGGAAAAGCTCTATGGCTTCATAATACATGGAATAACAGTGCTGGATAAAGCTACACCATGGGCAGGTGTGCACAACCATACAGGCAGACCGGCTTTATAAAAGGAAGCAAGTATTGCACTGGATGGCGCTGACAGACAACACAGACCCTTTATCCATCATCCTTTTGGGCTAAATCCAGTAGTTCTGAATGGTACCTAGGTGCTAAACTTAATGATAAAAAAGTATCAAATAATCTTTAAAAGTATTTTTTAAAACCATTATATTATGTATTGTCTACACTAACTTACATATGCATGTATGTGCACACTTACCCCAGTTGCTTACCCCTCTGTTAAGAGAATGCAATGCTAGGATGATTCTTATTTCAGCTTGTAACTATATAAACTGTAAGTCACAAACCATATGTAACCAGCTAGGCATGATGCAATGATATCCTGATGAAACCCTGCATCTCTGTCTTGCAAGATGATCAGATTAGATTATCATCACCCTTTTGACTGAAATTTAGCAAACATACCATCCAGACATTATACTTTGTTTCAAGGTAACATGCTCTTATAAAGCTCCTAGTATCCCTAGATACTCCCATTTTATTGTGGAAGTCAATATCGTCAAGCCAACCGGGCATTTCAGAAGGAAAGGTTATTCCAAATTAAATTGAAAATACTGCTAAAAATACTTCAGTTTAGGATGTTAGGACACAGTGCCTTACAAACAATTCCCTGTAGAGGCACATGAAAATGTTAAAATGAACCATAGACATTTGCCTGGTTTACTTTTGTTTATCTAAACACACAAAATTTCCTACAAGGTAAACCTAAAATTAAAGAGCTCAGCATTTTCACAGGATGAGCTTTGCAGTTCATTTAAAAAAAAAAAAAATTCATGTAAGTTCTAAATTATAAAAAGCAAGAGAGATAAGTAAGGTAGGCTTTTTGATTTTTATTTACCTGAAGCCCCAGTTGCTCCCAAAACAGTGGAACAGAACCTCTGATCTGCACAAAGGAAGACACGTCATCATCCAAGTAAATTGTCTGCAAAAATAAAACAAAGGGAAGGAGTTCTGCAGTTAGACATATCAGTCTGTGACCCCTTCATCAGGTGACAGTTTAAGACACTGAACTCAAAGGGTTAAAAAAAAAAGTAAACCATGTATCTCACTGTATCCACTTACTGCTCAGTCACTTTTCCATAGTCTCACAGGCAGTGGAACAAAGCAGAGCATATTTTCTTTCATGTCATTGCAGCAGATTCAATTCACTACTCACCAGAAATGAAAGAAAATTTAAAACACCACCACTGACAAGAAGAAAGGGATCGTTCATCCACAATGAAGCTGGATTTGATCTACTGGTGGAGGCACTCAGGAAGACCAGCTCCCTCCGTCTCTCACAAAAGTTAACTGTGCAAAATGTCATTGCTCCTTGTGACCGATGATGGGTAATGTCAGGTGTGGGATAAGCTTATCTCTTGCTTTATTTACTATTTCTTCTTTCACTGCCTGTTGTGCCTTGTCAGTGTCCAAATAAATCTCAGTGAAACCAGCAGCTTTGCCACTCCCATCCTGAGATACAGTGGACAGCATGTGAACTACATCTTTTCCAGCAGGCTTACAGTGAGAGGTTCCAGACTCTCCATTTCCTTCCCTAACCAGACCTCAAACTCTCCCTTTGTATGTGTTATGATCACTGCTAACAAGCTGTTAGATTTGAGTCAAATCTATGTGAAGTACAAAGACCAATTTCCCCCTTCGCCTTCCCCGTCTACCAGCCCCTGAGCAAAGCGTTACATTATGTTAACTTCGCACAAAAGGTACTATCTTCAGATTCAGTATGACCACAGAGCAACTGTGCAAAGCCCTGCTCACTCCCCTGGCCTATACTTAGCAGTGGAATCCTGGCTGCTTTCCACGGGGGATACATGATACACATCTCTGTTATCTCATGCATGACAATGAGTCTTCTGCAGCCCTGTGGAGGAACAGTATCCAGGTCATCCAGGTAGCTGCTTCTCTAACCGCATGGTATCATTTAGCACAACTGCTGCCAACTGGCTAGTAGCTCCCAAAATAGAAAAGAACATGAAAATGGGTTACTCTACAGCTTTAATGGGTTTTGTGCTTTTGGATTTGCCACTAGATGTGCTGGCTGGGTGGCTCAGGGGAAGTGCCTTCATTTACCTTGACCTCTCATGTTTATAATCACTACCAATGTACAACTTTTAGAGCTACACGTGTGAAAAGAAGTATAGCTACACCAGAGAGGTGAGCCTCTAAACATTCCGTCACCAGTTTTATCTAACTAACCTTTACAATATCTTTGCAGAGCACTCACAACTATTCACATTTCACCAAAATGAAATATATAAGTGGCTTTATGAGGGAGACAGTATCAGTGTTAGAATGATGGCTAGCCCAAATATAGTGCAAAACTGTAGGTTTTGATGGTTTTAGCCTCACACCAATGAATTAAGAACCCTTCTTTGTTCCATTGCATTCCAGCAGGGGGTTGCTCAGAGAAGCTTTCTTGCACAGCTTGCCTCACAGTTTAATGCAGCTCTAAAACCTGCTCCCAGTAAAGTTTTCTAAACATTGCAAATACCTGAGTGCAAGAGCTAATTACCATGGCAACACACTGATGCACCTTTTCTTTGCACTTCTGTGCTCAGAAACGTTTGTCCTGCAGTTGGACTACAGGAGGAGTGAGCAGGCCCACTTTCTTCCTCTTTATCACATCCTCCCTTGAGACAGGTTGTACCAAGATGAGTCAGTGACTTCTAAACACTGAATCATCTTTTCACTCACAGTCATGTACCCAGAGGAGCTAATTCTAAGGTAAAGCAAATTTACGTAGCTCCACTGACAGAGCCAGCATTATCCTGACTCCTACTAAATGAGGATCAGGTTCTGAATCTACGCCAAAAAAAAGAGTCAGGACTGGCTCACTTCAAAATTCGACAACAATCATCACCTTAGCGATGGATGAGTTGAAATGAAACATCTAATGATGACAAAAACAGACAAAGCTTTACATGAAGTACAGTTTGGCCATTCAAACACCTTGCTACAGAGGATCATTTTTCGTTACATCTTCTCAGAATGTTCCTGCTTCTACAACTAACTGAAAAATCGACAGCTCAAGTATGTCCCTGGCCAGCTCTTTTAGAAGTCCCAGCTGCAAATTCTCTAGACAAATCCTCTGATTAAAAGATGATGATGATGATGATGATGATAATTTTAGTGCCTGCAGTTTAACATCTTCCTGAGCTACACTTTAAAAGGAAGTATTACAGATCATGAATATATAACCTGTCTTCTTTATGCCAAATAGAGAAGAAAAATACTGACCAAACATTTCTGCCTTTCTGCACTAACAGATCTTGTATTTCCACTTACTAGTGATCCAGCATCATAAGAGTTAACAGATGTTTGTTACTATTATCACTCACATTTTCTATTAACTGGTTTTCACCCATTACCTCTTCTAACTGTCTTCTGCTCTATTAAGCTGCCCATTTGGAGAACTGAACAACAAAACCAAAAAATTCAAACTATTTCGGGATCATTCCTGTGATGTAAACAGGATGCCCATGCCCTGATGTGATGCGTTGGAGGGCCCTCTTGTCATGATGAGGTCTAATACAGAGCTCCCCCACTATGATGATAGGGCATTTCAAAAACTGACGTTTTGCCATGTAGCTTCTAGAAATTAAGATGAGCTTTTTGAACTGGGAGCATGGCTTCTCCAATATAGTCATTCACAAGAAAGTTCTACATTAGCACATATTTTTTTCTTTTCACTTACTGGGCTCATCATTCTGTTCTCTAGAGCAATTCTGTGGTCTTTCACAATCCTCTCACCTCATTCTCATGTCCCAGATGAATGCAAAATTATTTTCTTCCAAGCTGCCAGTGACTTGGAAAAGATCTAGTATTTTTTAATGAGTGGAAGACTCATTAAAGTTACTTTTCTGCCAGTCATTCCCTCCTAAACAGACTGTAACCATTTCATTAAGCACTACAGCTGTGCAAATCTTCCCTGAATTTCAGCAATACTCACTATCCTTCAGTCACCATTCCAAGCAACATGACCCCTGAGCTTCACATTGCCTTCTATGATGTATGCCCTTGACCTTACAATAATAGCGGCAACAGCCTTCCTACCAGCAGACTTGTTAAGTCAGCGCGTTTAAAGACTGAGATTAAGAAGACTTTCCAGTTCAGGAATGGACATAATCTTAATACCCATATACACTGTAAGAAACCCCATTTGCTAAAATCTTTAAAAAGCACTGATAATACATCCATGTTAAAATTACACTCATAAATAAAAGATTCCAACTTCATTGTTTATGCAATTCCAGCATTATGCATGGATAAGTACAGAATTCCTTTCTCATATTCTTCCAAGCCTTGATCATTTTTGCTCACAATGTCATGTTTTGTACAAGCGCATCTGTCCCACTTTTTTGTTGTTCCAATTTAAATTTATTACCCTGTCCTCTACCAGATCCGTTTCTCTTATTCTAAGGCACTACACAAAAGATGAACAGTTCTTTAACAAATGAAACTTAAAAGAAAAATAAACAGTACTTTATTTCCAGAATTTTCTTGTTCTGTTTTCCTTAACTCATGGACAAAAAATACATCCAAGAAGATCACACCAGTTTTCCTCTAAAAGTTCAACAACAATCAGTTACAATTTGGACAATACTTTGTCATTAGGGTTGATACATACTACTAAAGTCTTTGGGCTTTGTTAAACTATTGATCTTTTGTCTAAGATCCAAAATGACATCCAAATGACATCAAGTTGTTGCCTACTTGCCCCAGGGAGAATGTTCATTCCTACCAAATCCTCAAAACACTTCAGGACTACTTCATTAATTTCGAAGGATCAGGCACATAGAACAATCCAATCCAGTTAGCTGGACAGATTTTCAGTTTCCTGCAGTTTCCCATCAGACAGCATAGTAGCAACTGGATACCTAACCCATATGGAGGACCTCTTTGCCTTGATAACAGATTGCTTGTCCTCTGACTTTCTGCTGTTAGAATTCACCATGTCTTTCTTTCAACTTTTGTTGTCTTAGACTCTTTTTGTGGTTTTTCTCTGACTGCAGGATCAAGGGTGATAGTACTGCCAGTTCAAAAGGATGTTTCTCAATCTTTCTCTTCTGTTGCATAGGGCCAGACCTTGCCCCTGTGATCAAGGACCTTTCCTGGTAACACAAGCTTCATGCACAGATACTGCTATAGTAAGCTTCTGAGCAATAAGGAAACTGGTACTGCTTCTGAGCAAGAGGCAAACATCTGTGTCAACCAGCTGGTGTTCTAATCCCAGCATGCTGCACTCATTCATCGCTTGGAATAATTTATTCACTAATCTCCATCACTCAAGCTTCATTAGAAGGAAATAACTATCCAGTCACAACTTCAAATGGCAAAATTCATTACAGACCCAAGGGGCACACAGAGACGCAGTCCATGATGAAATGGATACTCACACGGCTTTTTCTGGGATCCCTAGCTCTGCCACACAACCCATAAAAAGCATGGATAACAGATGGCCTAAACATACCTCTCCATGAGACCCGTTAGCTCAGACCATGGGATCCAAGGATATACTTGCCAAAATAATCCTCTTTGCCCTGCCTGGGGCCATACTAAAACTTGATCCAGAAAATAAATTAACCACATGATTGCATCCATTCCTCTCCTGGAGAGCTATCCAACATGGTCTAGAAGTTATTGTGAAATAGGGATCATTTTTCTTAATCCACGCCTGATTTTTTTTTTCTTAAACTGGAAGAAAGGGAAGGTTAATCCAAATTCATGGCATTTCCTTTCAATGCCTTGTCAAGTTTTCCATTTTTATTATTGAACAGTTCCATGAAGGGGAAAACAACTGAAACCATTAATTTATCTTTAGAAAATTAGAGTTGTTCCCTGTAAGTCACATAATAAGATATTAAGAGTTTAGCACAACTCTTTAGAGGGTAACTGGGGGAGGAGCTGAAATGTAAACAGTGTCAGGCACACAAACTAAATGAAGAAAGCACGCTTGTTTCTCAGTGCTATCAGCAGAAAAGAATTAAAAGAATGTGATACAGTCTCAACTTTATGGGATTACTAGGGGAGGAAGAAAAGGTGAAGGGAAACATTTGAACTATCACTGAGAAACTGAGACTGATTTTAAAACTGCTTGAGGATTAACTGCAACACTGCAAGTAGAAAAGGCTACCCTCCCATTAAAAAATACTGGCAGCAAATGTGGAAGTACACCATTAGAAGGATTTCAGAAAAGCCCTCTTTTCTCTTCCTTTTGTACTTTGTTTTTCCTTAAGTGTTCCCTGCCATTTTTGTATTTTTTCTTTGTAAAGACACAAGCCAAAGGATCAAATATCTAAAAGATCTACTACTAGATATTTTTTTTCTGAAAAGCAAAAGTGAAGTGAGATATTTAACTTTTCCCCCCCTTCTTCTCAAACACTGTGAGTCACAGCAGTTAAGTGAGCCCACAAAAAAATGAGTCACTACAGAGCTAAAATGCCACAAGGCTAACTGGGTGGGAGACAAAAGCATGCCATCTATGCATAAAAGAGCTGCCTGGAGATAAGGCTAATTGTTCCTCCCTCTTCTAAAACCAGAAAAATGTTAGAAGTAATTCCTACAAAGGGGAGAAAAGTCCTGCCTTTTCAGAATCCTAAGGTGCTATTTATCCATGAAAGCACACAGCCAGCACGCCATTACACTGTACAGGCTGCAGCAAACGGAAACAATGTTATTCAGCCAAGATATTACCTCATAGGAGATTAGTCAGTAGTCTACTATGAAAGTAGGAGAGAGTTTATTCTAGGACCTTTCCTTCCCAATGGTAAGCGGATGCCAGCTTGAACTGGATCTCAGGCATCCCAGTGGTTAGCCCAACTTTGCTTTCTTAGGACATGCAGCTTGGTAAAACTAGTGCTTATCACCATTAGCAACAGCAACCTTCTTTTTTCCTTTAAAAACAAAAGCCAAACAAAAACACACAAACCTTTCAAACTGCAAACCCTTGTTATAATTTTCAACCTACTCAAGCCTTTCACTCTATAACCATTTCACTCTTGCGCTTTTGCTTATCCAATTGCAAAACACTCAAAAGCCTTCAGTCCTTGCACTTCACAGCAGACCCTCGCTGAACTGGAACAAAGCACTGTGGCTCCTGTGAAGAGCCCGACCCAGCCCCAGCTAAGGGGAGCATTAGCAACCAAGTACTGTTTTGCCACTCACCAGGAGCCAATCCTCACGTTTCCTGCTGGGATGCAAAGGGCATCTTATTCTTCATGCTCATCATTTGCAACATAAAGTACTCCAGGAATATAATTAAATAGAATGAGTTACTTCTGACCCAACTAGTGAGCAGGATAGCAGAAGTATTTCCCATAATTAGACCACTGCTAAGTGCAGCGCCGCAAATGTGAGACCGATCTGAAAGAAAGCTGACAACCCTTTCTAACATTTTCTTTCCTCTGCATTTCAGCAAGAGAACATTCTTTCAATCCTGAGTAACATTCTTTGCACTAATGCTTGTGAGAAGGCACTCGACTAAAATAACAGACTGTAACATATTACTTAAAATGGCATATGTCCCTTCTTCTGTTCCCAAGTTCCAGGGGAAAATTCCACTTTTCAGTGAGCAGACCTATCTGCATCTCCCAGAGCACTGACAGACCTTCTAGAAAGATGTAAATGCTGCAGGACTTTACTTGCAGTTCCTTTGGAGCAGAGGCACAAAAGAGAATTATTAGCAGAGAATTCAGAGGCTGACATTAGAGACCAAGCACTGCAGGGGAAGTTTGGCATCCAACAAGCAGAATTTGTGGAAGCCTGAACACTAAGTGGAAAGCTGCCAGGCCAGTCTACTGCAGGCAAACCAGGAAAAGGAGGAACATGAACAAAAAGCCACTCGCATCCCTGATGAGAACTCTGACCACTGAGCAGAAAGTCAGATGTATACATTGTGCATGCTTTGAGCATGTCTTGGGGACCAAATATCACCAGCAGACTGGGCAATACCAGTCTGCAACTCTTCCAGGTGTTCTGTTGAGCAATGCAGCACTGTCAAGTCTAAGGTAGCTCTACATATGTCCTTAGCAGTACCAGGTAAAGAGGTTAAAGCTGCACCATCAAGGCAACATCCTAGAGGAAATCTTGGAAGTACCCAAACATTGATGGATTTTGGACAAACAGGTGCCTAAAGGCATGCCTGCCTCATGCGGTGGGGTAACAGAAAGGACAGCACAGAGTGTGAGTTGCTACAACTCTCACAACGCCATGAGGAGATAGATACTAGTGCTAAAGTATGGCCGCTTTTGAGGGGGGATGCCACCCTGCAGTAGTCAGGCACGGTCCTGCAATGACACAGCTGTAACTCTTCTGGCACAGGTAATGACATGGCTCTAGCTTAAGTATCTCTATGCCACACTCACTGTGTTGTGTAGAGATATCTCACCAGCCTCCCCTTACGAACATCGCAAAACCAATCTACGTTCATTGTGTGTCCACCTACTTATATAGTATAAGAACAATCTATGCTACACACAGTTTTGTAGATCTGCTCAGAAAACACAGAAAACAACCACGTTTTAGGAGCAGATCTTTGTCCTTTGTTGAAAACTATTGCCAGCCATTTATGTATTCTGCTTATACAGACATCCACTTCTGTATGATGGTTCTGACTGCTAGTAATCATTACTTCTATTCAAAAAGGAGAAGGTGATTATACTTTAATAAGAAAGCACTCATTTCAGCTGGCATAGATTTCAGACTCTTCAGGGTCCACTACTTTTTGTTCCCTTTCAAGTCAGTAAGCCAAACCACGTGTAATAAAACCAGCTGCCTCTGTTATTTTGTTTGGCTGTGTCAATCAAGGGAGCCTGCTGAATGCATTTCACCCATATATTTTGTCTCGGCATCAGCTAAAAAGAAATGTTTTACCATGTATGTATAAAAACTGTGTCATGCCACTTCTCCCTGGAGGGAATCCCCCACAAAGCAAAGGGGAATATCAAGCGAAGCCTCTTCCAAAATGCATTGGGCTGGAATTTGCCTGACTGTGAGAAGATGGCAGGTTTTTTCTCCATTTCCTTTACTAGCCAAAGATGATTTGACTCCCAGGGAACACAGCTCCTTTGGTGGGCAGCTTCCTCTTAACTAGAATGACATACCTGAGCACTGAGAGCTCTTCTTCACCATAGCACAGTATACACTACCTACCTTCTATAAATGTTGTCCTCGCAGGTCTGCAAAAGTCCTGTGAGGCAGGAAGTTAATAATCACCCTCATTATATAGCTGAAAAACTTACTGTACAAAGTAGTGATGGCTTCAATCTAATAAGGCCGACAAGAGTAACTCAGAACAGGAATATTTATGATTGTAAGATTCTATATCATTCTAAGTGACTTCCCTTCCTTAGAGCCAAAAGCAAACCTCAGCTCTAGTATTTGCTGAAAATCACCCCCAGCACGCCTAACCAAATTCTTTTACATCAGTGCAGACATAGTTATGCCACTGCAGTGCACGGGGTTTTCAATGGCTAGCCCAGCAAACCTGGTGGTATGGACTAACAAGAGATACTTAAAATGAATGAAAGAGAAATTATAAGTAGAGACCATTACTTTACAGAAAATCTTTCAAACCAGTTCTTCTCTGCAGTGCTTGGTCTCTAACGTCAGCCTCTGAATTCTCTGCTAATAATTTTCTTTTGTGCCTCTGCTCCAAAGGAACTGCGAACTCAAAATTCTATAGCATGGGGAACATGATGAATTTCAGAAATAACGTACTTTAAAATGTATGCAGAATGTATAGAAGCGTGACGTTTATTCTGGAACAGATTTGAAAACATTCTTTTGTTTAATACATGGGGCCCATAACTGATAATTCTAAGCACATTTTGTGTGATTGAGGAGCTTACTGTTACACATGTTGATTTGATTTTGCATGAATTAACACACAGTGCTCTCTGAATGGTTTAAAACCACATGTCTATATTTCACTCCAATATCAAATGGCCAGACTTTTGTATTAGTGAAAACTGTGCATGAAAAAGTGAGAAGCACAGAAAAAGAACAGATCACAAAGAAACGCTTAATGGGCAAGAACAAATAGATCTGTCACGCAATAATATTTTAAATATCCTTACAGAAAACACTTGCTGAACTCCTTTAATTCTTGTGGGAAATTCTGCCCCCATTAAACTTGAGTGGACTGAATTATTCAAAGCTATCGGATACATCTGCTTACCTGCTCTGTCTCAACAAAGTTAGACACATGTCCATCATCATTGACGCCTCGAATGTGAAATCGGACACCAGCTTGCTCACAGCTGATGCGAGAGATGAGGCAGGCTTTCGCCTTCTTGTGGGAAGCATAAACAGTGCGAATGTCCACTACACCACAGATCACCTTCAGCAACCAGTCAGAGCAGTTCACCTGGTAGTGTTTGAAGGGCACATGCAATAGTTGGTTCCTGAAAGTTTCAACAACACACAGATACATTACCAAATAAAATAAGACAGATAAGCATGGGTGCCATCCCACAGCAATCACTGATTTAAGCAATCAATGGTTTTGGACCCCTTTTCATTTGTACCTTTACTTTATCCAAACCCAGGAAATATCAGGAAGAATTCCTTGTTAACAACTACAATGAACAGAACATGGCAAATTTTAATAGAACAGCTACCACCAAGGTGTTGTCCTTATATCTTGTGTCTCTGTCTTATAAATTCAGATGGAAATGGCACCTCTTTAAGCTCCAGAAATACACTTATATTTAGCAATATTCTTCAAAAATTACAGTGCTGTCAAGCTTATTACTTTTTGAACAGTACCGCCCAGACCTTACCATACACTACAGGATAAAGAGCCACTTTAAAATCCACCAGGATTTTCAGGAAAATTTTTCCAAGCAGAAACTGGAGCCACAGGTCAATGGAGATATTGCAAAAAGTGCTACTAAAATTAAGAAGAATGTCTGTTTCAACCTTCAATTTATTTTAAGATTAACAACCCCAAAAAACCTGTCATGCCTGACTAACAGTAATGCTAGTCTCTTCTATTATGATGGTTTTCCTTAATTCATTTTTCAAAATGTGCCTTTAGTCACAGATGAGAGCCAAGAAAATCCCTTTTATGATCATTTATTACTCAACAGTAGATCTGTACAAGAGTTATTGCATCTAGCAAAACCCCTGAAGAATTGTTCTAAGAGTACAGCATTTCTCTGAAAAAGGTGCAAGTCATTCTTACATTTTTAAACTAAATACGTAACTGAAAAAGCAGCTCTAAACAATTTTGGTATCTCTTCCACCTCCTTTTCCTAGCTCTACTCACAGAGGAAGTCCTCACTTAGACAAATTCCAGTATAATTCTTTTTGTTGCAGTTCATTTAACAGGCAGTTTGTCTTGCTTATAACTTGCTTATAACTATGGTCTGACTGACGCTTCTTATCATCTAACTATTTATCCCTTATTTCTTTACTCAATAATCTATTGTTTGGTCTGAAATTTTCCGTATCACATAATTGCCTCAAGAAAAATTTTCTTCGGAACATCTTTTTTGCCCTAAATGTGACGTTGTTGCCATTCACCCCTGTTCTACAACATATAGGAGAATGGAACCTCTTTCGTGGCTACTTCCAGATTAGCCAGCATAGAAGGGAAGTTCAAATACTTATTTTCCAAGAAGAAAGTTTCAAAAGGCAGCACAGGTAGAAAAACCTGCTTTCTTAATTAAGGGATACTACCACAATAAGATTTCCGTCACTGGAACACAGCTCATTTGTGCCACGTGTCTAAGTTGACATGCTTGGTGAGCTTTTTGAAAGGGATGCATAATTAGCACAGTCGAAAGCAAGTTTTATGTATCCCTCTTCTGACTGAAGTTCAAAACACTACATCTAGAAAGATTATTTAGCCTGAATGAACTGCTCTCTTATGTTTATTCATCATACATTATGAACTTTTCTGCTTATTTAATATTCACCTACTTTGGGCCACAAGAATTATCACACGTTCTAGCAGCACACCCACATCTAACTCTGCCAGTTATTTTCCAGCTACATCATATAACCCTCAGGAATTTCCAGTACAGCAATGCTTCCTGTGTGACTATCTTTCTGTTTAAAAAGGAAAAAAAAGAAAAAAAAAGGGGCAATAGGAATTCAAGCATTCTGCCAGACCCTGTAAAGCAAACTGAATTACATCAATGGTGAACCCACCTAGGGAAGACAAAACCCAGCGTTGTGTGTTTTCCTTCCCACTCAACCAATACTTACAACAAGAAATACTTTTTCTTTGCTTTATAAGCACAAGAAAGTAAGAAGTAGAGAGCACTGTATCACAGGAGTTTCCTTCTGTGCAACTCAAATTTACACTGAGCTGTAAACATAAACATATTAATATTGATGTTTTCAACATAAAAACTAGGGCACGTTATTGAAACATTAAACCACAGACTTTAAACACATACACTTTTAAGAAATAGAAGATACTTCAGCACAGATGATGGGATTTATGAACAGTTCAAGTGCAGGTTTCTATTAGATAACTTTTAAAGCAATTATTAAAAAGAACTGCAAGAGAAACTATTCATGACATATAAAGATGTTTCTGTAGTGTGAGCAGTTCATCTTGTATTTCCTTCTTAAAACCACAAAATGTCATTATTAGAATTCCATTCAGTTACTTGTTTGACTCAGGTTTACCATGATTTCACTAAAGCCACAAGCCCTGTAAAAATGACAATGAAATTAAAGGAGGTGCACCTGAAACGTATATGTTCATTTCCCTCTGAGAATGTTCAACCAATAAGATGCAGGTGGGGATGACAGAAGACTTTGGTGTAACATGCAGTACTAACCAGAAGAACGAGTTACCGGATTCATAGTGGTTATCACCGTGCTTCTGAGCCCGCACAGTCAGGTCAAAGTTTGAGCCTGCATTAGGCCAGGAGAAATAGAACATCCCAGAGTTCAGCATTTTCTTCAAGGCAGTAATGCGCTCCTCTTCCTTGGTTTCTTCCTGGAGAGGACAGAAATCTGTTGCAGTAATTTTGTAAACTTCAGCGTCCAGGATTTTTCCCACTGACGTACAGCCTGTCACCAAGACCAGAAAGTGCAGTCGAGCGTTACCTAGAAGGTGACAGATAGTTACAAAAGTGTTACAGGTGGAATCAGGCTATGCCGTTTCGCATCAGTTCTGTCAAATGCAATGCTGCCAGCGCTCCAGCAGAGGCCAGTATCTCTGCTTCAGAAGAAAAATACAAACCAGCACACCGACTATGCTCTTTTACATTTCTCAGTTCCTTTTGACTGCAGGTAAAGGAGTGCAATTGCATAGTATTCCACAATACTTATACGCTCCCATCCTTTGCTGCCTTAGAGTGTGTTTTTCCCCACTTTATGAAGTTTAATGAGCTTGGTCTTGGGACACTACTCAAAAATCGAATTTCACCACCCTAGAGAACATACAGTTTTAACTGGATTTGATAGAAGGGAAAGGTCAAGGACTGGTCATTTACAAGGTAAAAGAGTATTCCTCGCTATGGATTTTGCAACCAACTTCTGAATTTTAAAGATATGAAGCATTTGGATTTTTTACTGGCTTCAGCTGAAGCCGGATGGGTTCAGCCATTCAGAAACTTCCAGTATTATCAGTTCCTAAGATTTTCCTTTTTATGTCACAGAAGAGTGTACATGATTAGATGACAACCTCAATTATCACTAAAAGAATTCCAGCTCTCATGGCTGTGAAGCAAAGTGTGAAATCCTGAAGCAGCTGAACTTCAGGGCATCAAAACTAAAAGATAAATGTTGAAGCTTGAGAATACCACTGTAATCAGATCTCTCCTAACAGCAGGGTTTCAACCTTTGCTCATTCTCTCTGAAATGATAAAGTAATTACAAAACAGTAAACGATTGTTCCGAAAACACTGGTTTTGCTAGGAAGAAACTGTTTGATTCACTTACATTGGCCTCTAACGGAGACAATGTCATCCTATTCACTCCAGTTAGTAAGAAAAGGTGGAAACGAGCCAAGATTTATTGCTCTAGCATAGCAGAAACAACAGCTGACCTCCCAAGAGCAAGCTAGTTAGCTAAAGGCACAGTGTCAGTTCTATGACAGTATGGCTTCAGGCAGCAAAAGGGAACATTTTATGGGGTCACTCTTCAACCTCCACAGTGGCCCACTGTCCATAAATGCAGACCAACTCTCACACAACTAGTTTTTTTCTGAAACACCAGCAGAGGAGTCCTTGCTTCCAGATCACAGGCTAGCTGCAGAAACTTGAGTTAGGGATGGTTTTCAGCAGGGCCAGAATATTTGCGTAGGCACATGGGACTGGAATAGCAGGACAAGGTAGGAGATTAGATCTTATTCATTCTGTTCTGCTGACTCCAGTTTTGCATAAAGGCCAGTGTAGGTGGCATTTACTAAAAAGCTCTGTTCATCACATTTCTTTCTGTAACAAGGGTACATTGTGTTCTCCTTCTTGAGTGTTTTTGAGAAGTACATCTTCTGTACTTTTCTAGATGACATTGGAGTGGAGGGTTAGAAATACATAAAACCTGACAGTTTGCACGTCTTTGCACATAGTGTGCATAATTATAAAGGATTAAGAGTAGGAGATGTATCAGTTATCACCATGGTAGTTCATACCTGACTAAATACTGTCTCGCAGCCTCCAGAAGGGGTTAGGAGGAGTTAACCGTCTCAGGATAGCTAATAGCTTCTGTGACTTTGGTGAAATCATCCAAAACTGACCCGCTCAAAGTAAAATTCACTCATGAGAATTTGGAAGCAATATACAGAAACACTATTAATATGCCTTACTATCCGTCAGCTTCAGGGACAGAAAATGACTAGAGACAGACTCTTGAGAGCTGTCTGGCTGGGATGCTGAGAAAAAGAATACAAGCAATTTCATTGGCTTCAGTGACCTTAAACTTTCCTAGAGGGTTCAGAAGAGATTGAATGAGAAAGTCAATGTTAAAATAGCCCAAAAGAACAAAAATTTAGTAATAATGGGCTTGTTATCTTGGTTCTGTTCTTCAAGGAGCTTGTAACCAGCGGAAAATAACTGGATCTAAACAAAGCAATTATTTAGTTTAAGAAGGCAATAAGCAGGAATAAAGCATGACAGAAAAGCCAATCAAAACTACGCCATTTTGCCTTACCTAGAAACTTGCTATCCCTTAGCAGAGACTCTAGACTCTTTTTACTACCTCCTCCACTCAACCACTCATCCTCAAAATGGGAGACGCGTCGATGCATGCAGAGGTCCAGCATCTCTGCTTCCCCCAAATCACTAGCTAGTGAGCTCAGAACTAGTAGTCACAGGGAAGCTACTGCATTGTCCCCGTGCCATCAGGAGATGGCTTCTGAAGCTGTAATACTCTTTCTTGCCACTGTGCAGTAACACCACACCACAGAGTTGGGGTTGTTCAGCCTGGAGAAGAGATGGCTCTGGGGAGACCTCATTGCAACCTTCCAATATATAAAGGGGGCTTACAAGAAAGATGGAGAGAGACTTTTTACCAGGGCCTGTAGTGGCAGGACAAGGGACAATGGTTTTAAACTGAAAGAGGGTAAGTTTAGATTGGATACAAGGAAGAAATATTTTATAATGAGGCGGTGAAACACTGGAACAGGTTACCCAGAGAAGCTGTGGATGCCCCATCCCTGGAACTGTTCAAGGTCAGGTTGGATGGAGCTTTGAGCAACCTGGTCTAGTGAAAGATGTTCCTGCCAATGGCAGAGAGGTTGGAGTAGATGATCTTTAAAGAACCCTTCCAATCCAAACCATTCAGTGAGTCTATACACACAGAATAAGTCTCTTTACAGTACTCTGAATTACAGAGCAGCCTTCATGCACTTTTCACAATGCCTTTGAACAGAGGCAAGCTGGCAAAGGAATTCACACTTATAGCCCAGAAAATTGGAGAAAAAGGAAGAAAAGAGACAAATATATATTAATGCTCTGATAAAGGTAGCCTGCTTTGCCACATTGTCCTCCTAGACTGCTCTGTGAGCAGAGGTGGGCTTCAGATCAACTATTAACCTCTCTGATTTCCTTAAATCGCTTAGGATATGTTACAAAACAGCCAGAATGCAGAAACCCTACAACACCGCAGCCCCAGCTTAACACAAATCTCTCTGACTCTGCACACTGGAACAAAGTCCCAGGCCCTGTCCCCTGATATCACCTTCATCCTAGGTGGTATTCCTGGTCATTAGCTCTGGGTTATTACTGCAGTGTCTGCTGGAGGAAGATCCTTTTCCGATGCACATGCCACTCTTTGTACAGGGAGCAAGCTAATCACAATATCCTATTGAGAGCACTCAAGCCTGTGCTCTGACCCATTTTTATTCACAGCACAGATGTAGCCACAGGCTCCTTAACAGAAGTAAGGCTCCTGTCAGCTCTTCACTCTTTTAGAACCTCACACAGCAGAATTAATGCTACCAAAACACTACTCTGCTATTTGTCTCTTAGCCATGGCTCCATTAAGGTTGAAAAAATTACCCACTACTAAGCCATACAACTATACACAGTGAAACAAAACTTTCCCCATCTTTCCTTCTTTGCCAGAAACATCAATTTATGTCTGGGAATCTTTTCTTTCAATCCCAAACCTTTTTTCTCATAGCTTCACCTCAAGTCAGGGTACCATTATTTTTAAATATATTGATAACTACATTGGACAAGTTTGTGATGGAAATGCTGACTGTACTACCTCTACTCATGCTTTCACTTAGACATTTTCTCAGACTGAAAATGCCATTCCAAGGAATAAAGAAAGCATTACATATCCAAATAGTACCTAACACAGCAAAAACCTAACACTACCAACCAGAGGAAAAATGCTGCTGCTTCTTACTTGCCAGTCACTGAAAGTCTGATTATCATTATGGATATATTAAAGCAAAAAATCAGTCCCTTCTAAAGTTAAACTTTAAAAAGTCAGTGTGGTTTCTTTTATGGTATGTAAATGTCAGCAAGCCATAATCTTTCCTGTTGAAAATAGATAGTTAACATGAAAACAGCTGTATCAACCACAACCCTAACTAAATGCACTTAAATTTAAGGGTAGAAATTGCTGATACTGTTTCAATCAGGATGCTACTGGAGCAAGTAATTTTTATAAAAATTAAAATCAACTTTCTCAATTTCTACAAACTGCAGATACTAAGTTACTTGGTAATTGCTCATTCATTTCAAGGGAAATAACATTTTTAGCTGGCAAAAAGTTATTAAACCGCTCTTTTAGTTCCTAGATAAATCATTTTTATTATCCAGTAAATCTCACAAAAGAATGCAAGAAGTTGCATTCCTGGTTTACCCAAAAAAAACAAACAAAAAACCAAAACAAAAAAAAACAAACCACAAACAAACAAACAAAAAAGAACAAAAACCCAACCCACCCAACCAAACAAAAAAATCCTGCTATCAACACAACATGGAATTTCCTATGGTAGGTGGATTTGTAACACCATGATGGCACAAGAAAAAAAAAAAGTTTTTTAAAATTAAATTGGTTTTGCTGAGCAAACTGTGAAAATACCACAACTTCAATAGATCGAATTGAAACCTAGACATTCCTTAAAGCTAGAAGGTATTTCCCTTTAAAACAATCAGGACTACTCCAATAATCCCGGCACCCTTAACTTTTCAAAACTGCAGCTCACTACCATTTCCAAATCTGTAATTATATTAAAGATACTGCTCCTTTTACATTTCCAGTGAAACTGTTTTTATGCAAGTAGCTCTTGGAAGTTCCAGACTAGCACCAATCACAACAAAAAAGCATCAGATAGTCCAGTCAAGTCCACCTGGCAGCAGCAGCAGGAAGCATACTACAGGCTTACAACTTTTGAAAGGAGCTGAACAGTATTCAAGGTATTTATGTTTCTTCTGCCCAGACCATCAACAGCAACATGGAAAAAAAATACTAAAGCCATGAAATGAGCAGTCATTCCTAAATGTAAGCTCAAATAAGCCAGGAAGATGAGTTTTAAAATGCTGGCAGTGCATCCTCAAGATCAAAGGGAGAACTAATCAGTCAGTGGCTCTGCCAGTACTACCACTGTAGCCAGCCTATGGAGGCTCCCTGCTCTCAGGAGCTCCCTGCATATCTGCAGTAGGGGTCAGGACAAACTCCAGTCTTATTTCTTGGAACAGGAGCCCAACAGTTCTCATCAAAAAAAGTAATTAATGGAAGTACACTGGGTGGAAAAATTATGGTAACTTTCCCTTGACTTCATGTGCAGTACAGTCACAGGAAGCTGACAGCTGCAAAGCGCGTGGTGAGTGGGGCCAGCATTAAGGCCAATAAAAAGCAACCCCCCAAAAATTGAAAACTTTTTCCTGCAAAGTGATCAAGGCTCCAGGTCTGGCTCTTATATTTCACTTTGTACCAACAACCACATCAGCTGCAGACTATTTCCCGGACCCCCCACCTTGGAAAACAAAGATTTATTTTTTTTCTTTATGTTTTACAAGTAGTTTAATGTACAATCCTGCTTCATATTAGCCTTTCTAAACTTTACAGACAGATGAAAGTGATTTAGGAACATAAGGACTGCAATTGAAGATCACAGCTGTAGAAATATCCCTCATTTCCTTGTGATGCAATCTGGAATGCTTTAAAGAAATCTCTGAAATAATTTTAGAGCAAGAAGTGAAGTGTTCCTTACTGGCCATACATTCTACAGCAACATATCTATGAAAAACCAAGACCCACAGTACTAAAGGAAAAAAAAATTCTTTCAAAGCTTGTTGACTAAATTTGATCTCAGACAGATGGGTATAAATGTGGTATAAACTGTGACCAAGATTATTATTTTGTCCCACATATATCACACACACATATCTATATGCCCTACACATATATAAATCACCACAATCGTCTGTAAAGAACACTTTCAAAGAAATGTAAGAAATATGTTGCTCACAGCGATATGTGCTGAACGCCCTTTTATCAGGTTGCACAAGAGAAGCAGATGATGGAGAATATTTGGCATAGAAACAAGACAAAACTAACTAACTTGCTTCCATTTTTTCAAAAGGTCTTGTGAAACCAACTGCTTTAATCCAAGCTGAACAGGAAATGTAGTTCTGGTACGTCACACCCCACCATAATAAGCTGCAGTTTCTGTATTTAACCTGTCTAGTAATTGTCAAAGTAATTGGTTCCCCTGCAGTTTATGGGATGAGTTTAGTGTTGCCTATTATGAGCTGCAGTGAAAAGGAGACAATATTCAATTCTTACTTTGTCCTTCTTAACTGTAAATATTTCACTCAAGACTGCCTTTTCTTTTTAAAAATTACTTCGCTTTGGCTTTTGCTCTTTGTCCGTTCCAACACAGTCATGCCATTGTCTTAATGTTCCATCACCACTCCACACACACCTCCACTTCACTTTATAGTCTACAGAAAAACAATTTGCAAGGTATTTTTGCCTCTTGTCTGCCTTCATAATTAGCAACAGAACACAGCAGGGGAGCAGATTCTAACAATCTAGCTGAAAATCTCTGAGAAAGTCTATTGCAGAATTACGAAAAGAACACAAGATTCTCCAAACTACAGTTTTAGTCTCAGAGATACTCCTTTTCTCCCTCTTCTAAATACAAGTACATTGTTAAGAAATGTTCAAAAGGAATAGAAAACAGGTACTTAGTTGTCCTTTTTGCCTTTGAAACGTCTTCCTTTCAAGTACACATTGCATATGTGCGAGAGCAGGAGTATACACACAGTCAAATGAACTCAAAATGCCTCCCCAAATACAGCAGCTGTACTAAAGGAAACAACCTATGTGATGATGGTGTCAAAACATTACCTCATATATGCACCCCTTTCTGACATCACAGTGTCTAAACCAAACACTGCAAAACCAGATCTTTTAACACTTTGCTTAAGATGTATTTGCCACTGCTAGAACTTCTTCGGCAGTAAAATCTTGGCTGAGGTACAGCTCAGAAACACTGTGCAATTCATTCTGCTGCCATCCATCTCACAAAAGAAAGCAGAAGAACTTAGTGAGTCATGTTAACAGACGTAAGTACATAGAAATGAATGTTATTACTGGTGGGAAACATTAACTTTGCGAGTCAGTTTCATATATTACATCTACTTTCTTGTGAAAAGCATGATCTACTTTGGCAGGCATACAATGTGATTTATTTGGATTCCTAAGTAGTGATATTTACAGATTAATTAAAGTGCTCAGAGATATCTTTCAAGTCTTGAAAAAAAACCTCCCCTTCTTCCCTACAAATACACTCTTAAAATTCCAGTGGAATCTACTTTCACAAATAGTTACAGTTAATTTAGTTCTTATGGTTTGCAGGTTTCTAGTACTATGAAAAAAAACCCCTGATACTCCTGAACAAAGTCTATGTGATCACTGGTGCTTAGTGAAGAGCGGGCCTATTATGCCCTTGTTCGCAGCTGCTAAAATACATTATATAAAAAAGAAAAAAAGTTACACTGCATTCCTGTGGTGGGTTGACCCTGGCTGGACAACCCACCAAAGCCACTCTATCACTCCCACTCCTCAGCTGGACAGGGGAGAGAAAATATAACAAAAGGCTCATGGGTCAAGATAAGGATGGGGAAAGTTCACTCACTGATTACTGTCACGTGCAAAACAGACTTCCCTTGGGGAAATTAATTTAATTTATTACCAGTCAAATCAGAATAGGGTAATAAGAAACACAACCAAATTTTAAAAACACCTTCCTCCCACCCCTTCCTCCTTCCCAGGCTTAACTTCACTCCCCATTTTCTCTCCCCCCTCCCCACCAGCGGCGCAGGGGTCGGGGAATGGGGCTGCGGTCAGTCCATCACACGCTGTCTCTGGGGCAGGAGGCTCCTCACACTCTGCCCTGCTCCAGCCTGGGGTCCCTCCCACAGGGGACAGTCCCCCACAGACTCCTCCAATGTGAGCCCTTCCCGTGGGCTGCAGTTCTTCATGAACTGCTCCAGCGTGGGGTCCCCTCGATGGGGTGCCGTCCTTCAGGCACAGACTGCTCCAGGGTGGGTCCCCCACGGGCTCACAAGCCCTGCCAGGACCCTGCTCCAGCGGACCCTGCTCCAGCATGAGCTTCCCACAGGGTCACAGCCTCCTTTGGGCATCCCTCTGCTTGGCGTGGGGCCCTCCATGGGCTGCAGGTGGACAGCCTGCCTCACCATGTCTACTCTGACACCTGAAGCACCTACTCGCCCTCCTTCTTCACTGAACTGGGTGTCTGCAGAGTTGTTTCTCTCACATACTCTCACTCCTCTCTTCTCCAGCTGCAGTTGTGCAGGTTTTTTTCCCCAATCTGAAATATGTTATCCCAGAGGTGCTACCACCACCACTAATGGGCTCAGCCTTGACCAGCAGCAGGTCCATCTTGCAGCCGGCTGGCATTGGCCCCACTGGATACAGGGGAAGCTTCTAGAAGCATCTCACAGAAACCACGCCTGTAGCCCCCCTGCTACCAAAACCTTGCCACACAAACCCAATACAATTCTTTTCTAGTGTTAATCTTTTATGTAAGCTAAAGGGATGGAATTTACTTATATGTAAGACAGAACATCTAGCTGAGACTGTGAAAGACCTGGGCTACCTGTTGAATGGTGAGATGGCAGATGTGCAATCATCTTTGGTTTTTAAACATGTTCAGCAGCAGAAAATGTTTGCTTACTTTTGTGTACCATTACAGCATGACTCTCTTGATTTTCCACTCAATCACAATTAGAAGTTTCCCTCCAGTATTTAACTTTTAAATCCAAATTTTACTAATACAAATTTTAACAATTCATTGCAAAGGAAGTCCTGTACCAGGACTTGTAATTTAATGCTAGAATATGACAGAGGCGTAGTGACAAAGCTCAGAGAGGAAAGCCTCACACTTAAGGGCAGTAAAGGTACACAGGCGTTGTTCAAAAAGAAATAACAACACGGGAAACACAGTAATAAAAGCATAAAAGAGAAAAAAATAAGGCTGAGAATATTTCACACCTCATTTTAAATCATTCACCTCTTAATATGAAGACTAAAACTGGATATATTTAGTTCCCATCACATACACTCATCTGTAGCATGAATTCAATAGCTACATTCCTTTACTACTACAACAGGATTCATTAGACTTCTATGAAGAAAACCAGGTCCAAGCACCAAAAAAAAACTAATCACAAGCCCTCCTTTTTTAATTACGTTAACAAATTTATATTAATCTCCATAGAAATGCCTAATTAACTCCACAAGAAACAAAACAAACAAAAAGCCCACATTAATTTTAAAAGAATAGATGGGCCTACAGTTTTAAATTATGACACAGAAATCTTTCAGATTGCAGTCACCTTTTCAGAATAATCTCAAGTCATACTGCTCAAGCCATAAAATGGTAAGCAGGCTGCAAAAAGATACACTTACACCTAGTGGTCTAAATACAGCAGTGCTCACACCACCACTGCCTTTGGCAGACTCCTTGACCAAGCATTGAGTTATATAGAAAACAGACTTTTAATTCCTAAAAGTCAAAATTAAGGCTTACCATAAGAAGACTATGGGAACAAGGCATATACTGCTTTTTGCTTTAATGCATCTTTTTCATTAGTGAATTTGAAGACTGCCATGTAAGGTACTATTACCTTCAAATCAGTGACTGCAGTTCTCTTCCTAAAACATGCTATTTCCATTAACATTCCTGTAGGCAGTGTAATAGCAAGTCCTTTGCTAAAGCAAGATTCCCAAACTGTATAGAAATTTACAGCAATGACAATATATATTCACTATATACTAGTTGAAGTTAAAGGGCTGCTTCTGCAAATCCTTATACATGTGAAATATCCAGTTAAAGGCAATTGGGCATTATAACAGGTATTGCCAGTCTGTGGAACTGCAGTCTCAGATAACCATGATTAACCAGTGTTTAAACATAATCCGTCACAAAAAAGTAAATCATAGCTTGCCTTCAACAAATGTGGTAGGGAAAAAAACCCAGCAATTACCTTCAGGCAGCTAAGAATGTTAAGACAAAACAAAAGTGAGAAAAAAAATCCAAAATTCTTAGACTATCATTTAGTGATATGTTTTTGGCACAGCACAGAAAAATAAATAGACGTTTTTTGGACTGTAGGTAACAAGGTGCAGTTAGCTGTCACAAGTTAATGAACCGAGCAACTTCAGCTACTTGTTGTTCAGCATGGTCTGAGCATTTTATAATCTCAGTCACAGAGATGGTCACTTACCACTTTTAAGCTGAAGCTCTCCTAAGCAGCCATAAGCATCCATGAGTTTTTCATATTGTCCTTTAATTGCATCCTTTTCTTCTGGAGCTGAGAAACAAAAAAAAAAAAAAAAAAAAAAGGCAGCAAACCTTAGTTTTCTAGTCTTTATAAAATTTTCAGATTGATATTGCCTACGCAAATGCTTCCCAGCTATTTCTCTCAGTAAACAAAACAACTGTATAAAGGTAGGGTTAAAATACTGTAAGAACACATTGATTAAGACGTGATGGGACAGAAACGCATACTGTCTCCACACACCACCCTAGAAGAAAGGACACTCTCTACCTTTTTTCCAATTTATGTATTCATTAGTAACGTTCTTTTTCTACGGTACAAATGCCACATCGGTTTCAGAATAAGTAAAGGAATATATAAGTACATGTAAACTTTACACCATTCTAAAACAAGAACAAAAATAATAATTTGCCTGGCCATAACGTAAATTTATCTTTTCTTTATGCTCAAAAAGAAATGGTTTCTGCTTCCAGATTCTCACAGTCTAGTTTCAGACAGAATTGGAATGTTTTTGTGCAAGATAAAATAATTTGATGTAGACACAATATCAGCTGTTGGTTTCAAGAGGAATTAAACAGATATTAGTGAAGTAAGAATTAGATGATTAAAATAAATCAACAAAGGGTCAGATGCTGATGCTAGATTTGCGTATTTCTGCAACAACTTATTTCAATGGGCACAAGGTGAAAATGTAGAATTTAAGCCAGAACACGGCCCAAACTTGTCATTGGCTACTTTATTAAAACCGAAGTACTTCCTGAATGCATAAATCTGCATTCTGTATATATTTCCCAGTGAGGAGCAAGGTTAGCCTCATGAATAAGAAAAACAGGCTGTGGACCCTCAAATGTCCTTTTACTTCTCAAACCACAGATAAACAGCAACATGGTATTTTAGAGGTTAGCTAATACTTTACAATCTTATGTTCCTAATAAACTTCAGCAGTTAAAAAAATCTGAAACTTCTGGGCATAAAAAGGACAAACAGAACTGCCTGCAATGGATGATAGAACAGAAAAGACAGAAACAGACTTTTCTTTATAAACCTTAAGCGGCAAGTAGCTCAGTGAGAAGCATGGAAAACAGATAAATATTCTGTATATTGCTGACATTTGCAGTGAAAGGAAGGAAAATTCCATGCACAAAATTCCTTAGTAGAGACAAAGGAAATCAAAACATGTTCATCTCAGCTTTTGCACCCATACAGATTAAGGAAGACTTGTTAATTTTTTCTTATTTTTTTGCTATCAGATAAATTTGCTATCAGACTTTCACAACTTATCTACTTTGCTTTCTTAGAAACACTGAGTGAATCAGGAGAAACTAGTATAATGTTGATATCACACAAACCTATGAAACAAAACATAAGCCACAGAAAGAGGATACAGGAATTTTTATTGGGTAACGTAAACGTCTGGACACTAACAGCACCTCTTAAGAGCTGAGACTACTGGAAGCTCTGTTCTCTGGCACTTCAAAAAAAAACCACCAAACTTCAGCAAAAACAGTTTAGATAGACTATAAAAACGTTTCATTAAAAAAAAACCCAACGTCAAAAAAACACAACACCACAAACAACACCTCCCTGTCAAGCCCTCCTTATGTATACATATATAAAAAAAAGTTTAAAAAGTGATGTTTCATTATTCATGGCATCTTCAGCAAGTAGAAAAGAACAGCAACAACATACCAACTTTTTCCTTAAATGTGTTTTCTGCGTTAAAAGCTTGTCTTCATTCCCTTTAAAATAAAAAGGTAAAAACAGAAACAGAACTCTTGCTCCAAGTGTTCCAGCTTTAGAAGGAAACAGAGAATGACAGAAACAGCAAGAGATTCAGATCTCAGATTGATGCAGGAGCTCACAAACTTGCAGGCTAGACACAACCTGAAAGCATTTAAAAGACACCCTGAAAGCATGGTGATACTCTTCAAAACAGAATTATGGGTTGGAAAGCTGGCTGTTAAAGTGTCTGGCAAAAAAAAGTATGATCCGAAAGAATGGATTTTATTTCAGCATGGACACAAGCAACACACAACTCATGCGGCTAACAAAAGAAGACTGACACTGGCACATACAGAAGCCACCAAAGTTTCCCAGGTCAGGCCAGTGGCATCACCATACATCAGCTCAAGGCACAGGACTTTTCCAAATGCATAAACAGCTGTATTTTGCCAATACTGGTACAGAAATGCACCATCGTTCTGGGCAGGCCATCTGACATTTGCCTGCACAACAGCATCAGTCAGGGCATCAGTACCAGCAGAAGTGCCTGGAAGGGAGGAGCAGGCTCCGAACACAAAGCTCCAGGAGGACTCCAGGCTGCATTGCCTCTCTTTTTTACTGGCTAACAACTTGCCAGTAACTTCTACACATGGCAGATTTGCCAGTAACTTCTACCACATGGCAGATTCTGTTGTTTATTCTAGGGTTCATTTTGCTCCCTAAAGCAATTTAGACTCAGAAACCAAAAGTGACAGAGATCTTTCCTTGACACCTCTGTAGAGACACAGCACACTCCAAGACCTCACCTGTGGATAGTTTGAGAGGGAAGGAACCTGCCAAACAGACACAGCTATGCCTGTGGGTCACACCGATGGAGAGGCCAGAATATTTTACTACATACAGATCCAATGTGTGTGTGGGAAAAATAAATCCCTTTATTATGGATACTGCTGGAACTTGAAGTCTCCTGTCCCATTATACTTCTCAGTGTCACACAAATTCCTGAGACAGGCTGTGACCACCAGCATTTCGCATGGGCCATGGCAGGGGCCTCAGGCAGCAGAGGTGAGGCAGCAGGTCCTGCAGGCTGCACACCCTCCACTCACATCCCCCGAGTGACTGGGGGGATGACTCCTTCATGACTCCCAGCCTCCAGCCACCACAGCACTGTCTCCCCTCATGCCCTGCCAGTGTACAAGTGAGGATATAGGCGTCAAGCCTCCAGCACTGGGAGGTCCTAGCTGCACTCTGACACACCCCAGAATTTTTTTTTTACTTTTCAGGAGGAGGTAAGGGAGAAGGAATCCCCAAGAACCATTACAAAAAGCAATACACAGAAACGATGACTTAAACGTGATTTAAAAGGACATTATTGCAGAGGGCTTAAGCCGAGTTCGTATCTTATTATTAAAAAGAAATGTTTATAAATCTTAAAAATTTCTCATGGAAATCTCAAATAACTGTCATCAAAACCTGGTCTAAAACATCTCCTAGATTATCTGCAAACAGTGTTAGGACACAAGCGCCAGAATCAGAAAGGTAGTGCTGGATGAAGAGAGTTAAAGGGAAAAATTACTACGAAACTCCAAAGAATTGTTGACAAACAGGAAAAATATAAATCTTACAAGTTTCAAGAATATTGGAAACACTGTTTTAGCAACAAATTTGACAGCTATAAGTGTCCAAAGACATAGTACTTTTCTAATCAGTAACATGAAAATAATTTCCATGTTTCTCTGTTAAATGTTCCAAAGTCAATGGGTTTATTCTGCAAGAGCTTTCATAAAAACTCTGCATTTCAGAGGCAGTGAGAATGGTCTGCTTGAAAACCTAGGACAAGGACTGGATATTTAACTGGACTCTGCTCACATGTAAAATCCTTCCTTTTTCAAGCCAGACAGCTTGAGATACATGCATACATTCATATATATAGTTAATGCGCAATACTGCTACGGAAGTTGATGAAACTCATTAAGTTTTCTACTCAGAGAACAAGCTGAGTTTGCAAATACATAGTGCATTTGTTATAGGTATACAACTATAAGTTAACTAAATAATAAACTATAAGTAACTAAACAGTATACATAGTAATTACTAAATTCCACTAAAGCTTCCCATTACTTCTAGTAATGTTTACTTCCACCAAGTACATAATTGAGTATCCACCCTTCTGCAATAAATACCACAACTGTGCTGTGCTCATAACAGCTTTACAGACCTGCACACTGTCTGCATTCCTCAAGAACTTTTCTTAATATCAATTATGTAAAAGCTCCTGATCTAAATTATATATAAGATTGGCATGTTAGCTCAAAATTTTAACCCTTGCAAAACAAGAGGCAAACAATAATTCAATGAAAATAAGATACAATAAACTCGATATAAAGTGACGTTTTTCCATGCGTAAAGTATTTCAGAGCCAAAGAAAAACACCATGAAAAGACATACAACTACATATACCACACGGCCTATCCACGTGTGACTTCCTGCTTGTAAAAGCTGTAAATTCAATTGAACAGCTAGCAGGAACTGGCCAGATGTAGTTTCCTTTACTCAACCCTTCCTCAGGGCTAATCCCCCAGATTGCAGCAGGAACTGCACGGGTCTCAAACATAAGTGCTCAGAAAGGTCAGTGACCAGAGTAAGAGGGCAGAAAGGTACCATAGTTCCAAGTCCAACATTAAGGACAGACATCATAATACTTACAAATTAAAGATAAAACTGAAGAAAGCTCTTGAAGAAAATAGTCTGGGACCAGATTACAGATTCTGGCTCTCCTCTCTGATTCTTATACCTGTTTCTGGAAATAGACACCTGCTCAGCTGTGGGTACCACTAGATAGATATATAGATATACTGAAGCATTTCTAAGTGATGTGATGGGATCTCAATTGCCTGTCTCCTTTATTGGCGTCATTTAGCATTTTAGGGAAAGAAGTATGAATTTTCCCCAGAAAAAGCAAATTATCAAACAGAAATTTCATACACAAAAAAAAAAGCTGAAAACACATGAGAAAAAAAAATATATATATACACACTACTATCAGCATCTACCTAGAAATATGTCCAATGTCTGGTATTATGGGAGTTTAGATGGTTAGTTTGCCTCCAAATTCCAGACAGACCTAAAGCATTTTGTTGTATTTTCATTATCTTTCTTCATTAAAATCTTGCTGTTGACATTCAATCTGAGCTACAAAGGCATTATGCTAGTCCAGCTGTATTCTGAAATACCATATAGGTCAAGTAATACAGAGTTGGGAAGAAGTCTGTGGTCAGAGTTACAGTTAAGAGTGTGAATATTCAAAACACTAAGCCATGTATTTACCAATTTTTCTAGAAAGTTATATTTCTGGTTGAAAACACAACAAACAAATCAGCAAAGTGGCACTTTGGAAAGATCGGTTCACTGGTTTTATATATTGGATTGAGAATATTCTGCTTCTAGTGAGGGATTATGTTTTCATACTTGCATGTGTATATATGAATATATTCATTCACAACCAAAGAGGAATGGACCTATAAATCCACCAGGTTTCTACTGGCCAGCCCTGTGGACTGCAGGCAGTCAAGAACATACAGATAAAAAGGAAGTCCCCAAGTCATTTCTCTAGAGCTTGACCATTATCTTTATGTGGCTCCTGTCACATATATTAACAGAAACTTGTAGTCACTAGAGACATAAACCACCAAATAGAATTCATACCTTGCAACCACTACCAGTTTCCTAGCATAAAAAACAAATCTTGTAATCTACACTCTACACTTACACCAATACATCTTCCTTTTTCTGTGTACCTGATTTGCATTTCAACTGTAACACACGCTTGTTCTTATAACCTATAGCAGTGAATTCCAGCCTGAGAAACCATAGTTTACAAGTGTCCATTGCCAGCACAACCAAGGAAAGCAAGGCTTCTGCTACATAGATTACTTCTACTAGAAGTTTTGTAGGGATCCACAAATAGAAAAAGTTTGAACACCACTAAACTACAGATTTTATAAAACTTTGTAATTGGATAATTTAATTATTTTCTTTTTTAATTTAAAGAAAAAAGTTTTAGGAATACAGATAGAATAGGGAGACTAGCTATATAAATATACTTGCATAACAGTAAAAATGAGTCATGCTGTAGGGCTCTGTTTTGGATAGTGTATAGTGCTTAGAAATACATTCACAATAGGCTTACACATGTATTAGTGTTTGATTTCCATATCCCACTCAGTGGCATATTTACCCACCTAAATATAAAACTAAAGCTAATTGTAAACAGTGAATGTTCATACAGCACAGAAACTGCATTCTGTACAAAAGAAGATATGCAGTTAAATAATTGCCACTTCCTGGTTTAGCATCCCTTCCCCTGGAAGGCTCTACTGATTTCACTCAGCCACATCAGAGAACCACACACATACCTGCAACTGATGCCACAGTGGAGACACAGAGCTGCTTTGTGGAGTGTACACACAACTTAACTCTATATAAACTTGTCCCTAGTAAAGGCTTACTTCCCAGATCTGTGGGTGAAAGTCTGGAGGAAAAGCTTCAGTCCTACTTGCAAAAATATGCACTGTATCAACTTTGAATTTCACTGTCTTCAAAACACCATAGTCATTTAGGATCCACTATAATAGGTGTTGTAACATCCTTTAATAAAAGCAAATGCGGAATCAAAGTGCTCACAAAAAAACGCCCAAAAAACCAAAAACCACCAAAAAAACCCAAACCACCTGTGCACCCTTTGGCTCTGCCCTTGCAAAGCCATATTTGTATGCTGAATTTCAATAGCAGAGCACTCCTGTTGACATCATTTCACTAAGATTACCTGCTACAATAAGGTTAAATAACTGTATTTTCAGCACTAAAGCCTTAGTTTAGCTCAGTGACTGCCTTGACAGCGGTTCAGAACTGCCTTGTGCAGTTCACTTAATCTATAAAGTGTTAAAACTGTAATGTTTTAAAAGCAGGAACAGCATTTGTACCTATACTCTCTCTTGTAGAAGCAAAAACTTCTAAATCAATGACAATTTTTCTTCAGCCTTTATGACTCTTAAGTTTCTTCCATAGAATCTTAACTATTGTTGTTCTAGTTCAGAGAAATCTTGGGAAGTATTGCTTCAGGCTGTCACCCATCCTTCTGGAGATGACTGAAGCCAGTGAGCAAAAAAAGCCTCTTGCAAAATTTGCTGTTAAATTCAAAACAGTGATTTTTACCCTCCACCCTACAGTGACATCATAAGAAGAGGAAGAAAACCTCCCACCTTCAAAAATACTATGTAATTCATGCTAGAACAGAAAACTGTTCTGTTGATATCACATCACTATGCAGATTAAGTTAAGGGGTTTGGGGTTATGTAGCTAGGTTTCCTGCTGTGATTTTTGATTCCTTGATTTTTCCAAAAGTTTTTCAGGTTAGGTCTCTGTTACAGCCCAAGCGTTCTCATTTTATGAATTGCTAACATCTCAGACAATTAGAGATCTCTATAATATTTTCCCACTACTGATACCAGAAGTGCAAATATTTTTCAAGTTAAAAGTATTAACTGTTAATATGCAATAAGGAAATTCTGAAATACAAACAATTTACAACGAAAACTCTCATCATGATCTTTATAATGAGAATAAAAAGTATAAAGTCATCCATTCACAAGACAGTATCAAATTTTTGGGTTACATATTTGAAAGGGTTTATTTTAATTATGAGTTGGCCAGAAGTTTATGGCCTGTACAGAAATTGTGCTTACACAAGTGTGTGGGGTTTTAGATTTCTTTTTTGTAACACCACTTCTTCTAGGATGATTCTCACTCCATTATGCCACTCGAACTAGGTTAAATTCAACATTTAAGTTTCTTCTAGTACAAAAGTATTACAGAAGCAATTGATCTTCCAAAAAAGTGCAGATGTCATGCCTGTTCAAGGGCAGAGACACTTAGTAATTCTGGAAAAAGAATAACGAACAATTACTAAAATTTATTCTCAGGCCTTTGGTGTCCATCCATGATTATTCTTCTCTACAGTTCTATGGACAAGGCTGCTATTGCAAAACTGCATTAACTGTTGTACAACTGAAGTGCTTCAGGTATACCTTATCTGCTTTTTAGTGTGGAAGTTTGCATAAGGCACAGCTGTGTAATTCCTTCTCAACACAGGTATGCCATTTTTAAAAAACTTTACTTTAGAAATTGAAAATCAGACAGAGAAGCCAAAATTAACACAATCCTAGTGCTATCTGAAACCACACATACATGACGTTTATGTTAACCTTCCACTGAAGCGTTCTAAGGTTAGTAACAATCTAAAGGCCAGTCAAACAACAGAATTAAGTGTTGTTACCACCCTGGCTGTGGCACTTCCTCTACACAATTACAAATTTACCATCACAATACCTACTGCTGGTTTTCCCTCCTTTTCTGGTCCTTTGCTGCATAAACAGAAGAAACAAACGAAACAGGCTCAACTGGATAAGCTAGCTTTTCCTACAACATAGGAACCAACCCAGGCAGGAAAAGAGAAACCAAATGAAATAAAATTACAAAGTTATTAGCATGGAGTGGGCTGGATGCCAACACATGCATGATTACAGTTACCTCAAAAGGTGAAACTGGACTTTCAAAAAGCATGGCAAACAGGCTTTCACACTAGCTGCTATACAAATCACCACTTCAAAATTCTAACGTACATTTTAAGAGACTATATAAATTCTCTAATAATTTTTAGCAGTAGCAATTCAAACGGGGAATAACAACACTGGGGAAGAAAAATCTACTCTAAATTGATGACACCCTTGGATGAGTGAGATTGCAAACAATCTTTCCAACTACTGGTCATACAAATGGCTTGGGGTGCTCTAGATGAATACTGGGTCTCTCAATTTTATTCATGCACATTGACTTTAGGCAGTGGAGCTGCTTTAGATTTGTATCAGAATAAGGAAACAGATCAAAACCCATTGAAATCAATGGAGAGCTTTAATGTCAACAGGTTTTTGCATCAGGGAAAGCAAGCAAAATGCTGCTCAGTACTACCAGACCTTTCACTTTGTCAGTTCATTGAAAACTGACACAAAAAAAAACCCTAGAAAAATGTAACACATTCAGGTCCACTACAACCAATGAAGTTAACAAGAAACTGAACCCTCAACGTATTACACAACATAAAATTCCAATTAAATTAAAAAAAAAAAAAAAAAACCAAAACAAAACAACCACAAGTGTGGCAAAGGACAGACCTTTATCATTACATGTCAAAAATTTTCCAGGACTATATCAAAACTATTCTTGTGAAAATCAGGTGCCACCTGATGACCTTTGTGGCTTTCTTAATTCATAAAATCCCCAATACCTGAAAATAAAGCATTTTAGTCTGGACATCTTGCCACCGTGTATCACAGAAAATTCAGCTCAGTGGACCTGGATCCTGCCCTGACATTGTGTACAAACCACAACACTCTCACAGTTCTTACTACACAGAGTTCACAGTTTAAGTCTTCCCCTTTTCCTTTGAGCTGCTTGAATATCGACTCCTACAGCACCACAAATATTGCAAATGATTGCAGGAACAGGTAAGTGTCACACACAAAACCATTTAAGAACACAGCACGAGCACTGCGTGTTCATCCGCATGACTTTTTGCACCTTACATTCTCAGTCACCTCATTTTTCTGTGCATGCCTCAACATTAGTATTGCATTAACTCACGGGCGGTAAGTATCAAAACACAAGATGAGACAACCCTGAACACGTTTACTACTTCCAATGCCCCAGGTGAGACTCGAGCTCCTCCAGTAGGAACCAGACACCCAAGCAACCACATACAGTGCAAACTATAAGGGCAGGTATGGAACCACAGCAAGAAGCCAGGGTTTCTTTACGGGACATGAGTCTTGAGTCAGTCATCCAAAACAGTCTCTGCTGTGAACTGGTGATTAGCACCCGATGTAGCTAAATAGAAATTTCTTCGAGAGGCAGCAGGCTCCGTCCCTTTAGCGGGACCCTCCTCTGCAGTCAGCAAGGCTCATGCTGTACAGCGTAAGGCTGCAAGGTACCAGCCTTGCACAGCAAAGGTGACCTGTGCCGAGACCCCACAGCCACCAGGCAGGCGGGTGGCCTCTCCTGGCTCTTCCACCCCGGCTGCGGGTGAGGAAGCTAAAGGCACCCAGGGCAGGGAAAGAGCCGGTCGGTCATGGATCAGGCCTGGAGTCGCACAGGGAGGAAATGCTGACCAACGGTCCCCGCATGGCAGGGCACCGGGCTCACCCCAAAACCTCAACAAGTGGGCATGCCTGGAGGGCCATGCCGGAGGCCGGGGTTTAAAGGGAGGTGAGCGAGTTCCCCGGGGCCCGGCTCTGCGCTCTCCCTTCCTCTCTCTCCACGCTACAGGGCAAAGTGCCCCAAACCGCCTGGGCACCGGCCGCTGCACCCCGGCACCGCTTCGCAGGCACCACGGAGGGACCGGGCGCGCACCCACAGACACGCCGCCTCCCCACGCCGCAGGCTCCCCCGGCCCGGCCCGGCCGCCCGCCCGCCGCGGGGCACTTACTGAGCGCCGCCACGGTGCCGGCCTCCAGCAACAGGCAGTCCTGGCGGGTGCGCGCCTCCAGCAGGGCGCTCGGCCCCGGCTCCTGCTTCCAGAGCAGCCGCAGTCCTTTGCTCAGAGCCATGGGAGCCGCCGGTCGCAGAGAGGAAGAGCCGGGATGCGACCCCTAGCGCGGGTGGCGAAGGGGCCTCCGTCTCCTCAAGCGCACGGAGCGCGGCGCTGGGGGCCGTCAGCAGCCCTGCGCCCCGCGGGAGCTCCTCCGAGCGCGGGGTCCCCGATCCCGGCACAGCGCTTCTCCCCGGCGGCGGGGACGCCCAGGGAGGCGGGCGAGGAGGACGGCCGAGTCCCCTTCCCGGGAGCCGGTGACCTCAGCAGGCCTCCAAGTATCTGCGGGGGGGCGCCCGGCGGCGAAGGGAGCGGAGAGTTTGCGGCTGCCGCTTCTCCCGGTCCCCTGCGGCCCCGCGGCACGGCTGCTGCCGCCTCCTCGGGGAGTCCCGGCTGCGGCCGGCGGGGCGGGAGCAGCTTTCCCCTTTCCTCTCCGCCTTTCTCTTCCCGCCCACGGTCCCCCGTAAACTTTCCAGAGTTAACTTTGTCCCTCTGGCTCCCAGCTGCGGCTCCTCCTCCTCCGGGACAGGTACAAGCCGCCGGCGGGGCGCCACCACCCGCAGGGGGAGGGGAGGAGCGGAGGCCGGGACCGCGGGCCCGGCGGAGCGCCGTGGGCCCCGGCCCGAAGGCGTCGTTCCCCACCCCCTGGGCGGCGGGCCTGTGCCGCGGCTGCTGAGGTGTAGCCGGCCGTCGAGCCCCGACAGCCCGGCGGCCCCACCGAGCGCTTGCGGGCATCGCCCAGCGGCCCTGCGTGAGGCGAGGAGGGCCGGCGATAAGCGAAACGCCTTGAGACGGCGAAACTGCCTTCCCCGGCCGCGTGGCAGGCGGAGGCCGCTGCCCGGCTTTGCCCTGGGAGAGGCTGCGCTGCCTCCCGCCTCCTGTGGGGAGCGGCCGGCCGGGCTCCCCGCGCACCGCCGGGCTGCCTGCCTGCCTGCCTGCCCGCCCCGCCGGGCTCCCCGCGCACCGCCGGGCTGCCTGCCTGCCTGCCTGCCCCGCCGGGCTGCCTGCCTGTCTGCCTGCCTGCCCGCCCCGCCGGGCTCCCCGCGCACCGCCGGGCTGCCTGCCTGCCTGCCTGCCTGCCCGCCCCGCCGGGCTCCCCGCGCCCGGCCTGCCTGCGGGCCTTCCCGCCGCTGGCCGCCGTGAGGTGGTCCCGCTGGCGCAGCCGGGTAGCGCCGCTCCTTCGCGGGGTGCTTCCCCCGGCGCTCACGGAGTGTTTCGGCTGCGCCGTGAGCTGTGCCTAAAGCGTTTTCGGGTAAAGGACACAAGGCACGTTTTAGGTTGACTAGTAATTACAAAGCAGTGTTCCTTCATGTAAACGTGTGCTCCCCTTCATGGATACCGAGGATTCCCTTCACAATTCCCTGTTGAGGCCGTACAGGATGAAGTGCTAGTTTTCTCCAGAGTTCAGCCATGAGGACTGGATTGAGGATGTAGGCACAGGTACACAAACGCATTTAAATAAGAGAAAATTTGCTCAAATTGCTAGCAGAAATTGTAGTCCTATTTATACGCAGGTAAATCAAGCACAATTCTAATTTGTTAGCATAGCAGAATTATGCCTTACACTTACATGAAGAGAAACTACAAAATTCAAAATACCCAAACTACCATCTGTTGCAACTGTCTCACGTAAATGTTGAGTACATCAGCCATGGCTGAGCTCTGCCCGGTGGAATGTAAGAATCCCTGCCCCCACTAGTCGTTTGAAAAGAAGATTAATTTTAGGCATGTTTATGGCATGAAAACAGATAGCATTTGGAAAGGATCTGGTAGGGAAAGGTGGGACTGGTGTTTGCATAGGGCTTCCCCCCCCCCCCCTTCCCCCAACCCTAATCTTTGATATTATGTAGGGTGAGATAGAGTGATGGGTAATGTAAAAGAAATGACCCAGAAACTGTAGAAATTAAGTGACCAGGATGAAAAAAGTAAGAGAGCACACAGCTCAAAAGTTTGGGGGTTTTAGAGGATGTAAGAAAGTGTGTGAATTAACCATTCTCAAACAAAAAAGGTATGCCTTTCTTACAGCTGTCCTATGGGAATGGCAGACCAAGAATCCATTTATATCTTTGTCATCTTTCACCATGACCTGTTTCCCTAGAGAAAAGTGCTTACTCTATATGAAATACTGAAAGTATCACTTAAACAATTAGAGCTGCCTAAGACAGGTGTAGCACATGATTTTTAAAAGATGCCCTGCATCATGCACTTCTGTATTTAAAAATAAAATTAAAAATTGTGTGTGTGTGTCTTTGCCTTTGAGGAATGATTCTTCATAGTCATCTTTAAACTCCACCATGAGAGTCGACTGTCACTTGGAGGACACTGGTATGTCACTCTGTTGCCCATGCTTGTAACTCATTAGTAGTTTTTGTCATTAGTGCTTTTCATTGCAAATTCCAAGAACACAAAATTTAGGACTGTTAATAAAAAACTTACTGTCAGATTTGCTGGGCCAAATACTAGAGAAAGGACTGGTGCACCTGGGATAGTATTGTTTTCAGGACCTTAAATCACTATGAGGGGATGAAGATGTGAGAGGAAAACTCAGATGAAGGTGGAAAACCAGAAACCTTTAGCAGTGTGTATGACAAAGGTGGCTTCGTGAATGAGCCCTTCTTAATCTTTTACAGATAGATCATTTCAGATAGTTCCAGTTACAAAACATCCACAGTGTGGAAGGCTGCATTTTTAAAGGTGTGATGTGATTACTGAAAAAGCAGTAAGTCAGTTAATTAGACTTTGTGTCACAGGTCAGTCACCTTAGAAACCTAAGGCTGAGAAAGCCACTATCAGAAAATGGTGGAGTGATATGAATAGAATATGACATGAGTAAGACCATACAATTTACAAATCTCCTTCACGCAGCATAACATCAAAAGTGAGGGCTTAGATAGCAACCTTGTTCGATATATTAGGGGGGTATGTGAAAGTTTCCCTTGCCTTATTTTATGGCAGTCAAGATATTTTCATCTAACCAAACTATGATTCAATGCACGAAAGTCCCTTTTTGAGGGAAGATGTTGAGACTGACAGATCATCTTTTAGCTGACATTTGGACTTGAGCTGTCTTGCTCCGGAGCATTCGTATGTGAGTACTGTAGAAACTGATTCTTGTAGTTATTTTGAGGAGTCCCTCAGGTGAACTCATTCCCTTTTCCACAGCATCTGTGGCCATACACCCTCATTAACTCCTCAGCATTTTTTAATTTCATCTTCCTTTGTTAGTGGATTTTTGCTTTCTTTTAATCTTGTGCCTTGATAGTTTCATCATACTAGTTTCTTTGTCCCTCTTCACACTCCCATCTTTGGTTCTTTATCACTCTACCTCTGAGCAGTCACGGATATTTTGCATTGCTTCCTGACTGTTCCCACAGCTATAGTGGGAGGTGATCCTGCTGCCTCAGCTGCCTTCAGCTGAGAGAAGCAACAGGTCAGTGGGCTCTCTCTACTATTCTGCATGCACAGAATGGTGGAATTATTTTGGAAAGTGGAACGCTTCTTGTCAGCAATAGTGCTCCTTTGCTTTCTTTTTCTCCTTCCAACTTCTTTTCCAGCTCCTGTCTTTAGAGGAGGGGGAGGGAGATCCTTCTTTCTCCCTGTCAGAAGGGGAGGAATCCTTAAGATCTCATGTTTGCTGACTGCAGAACTATGTGAAATGCAGTCCAAATGCAACCAAAATTTCAGCACTGGTATGTTAGGGGGCCAGCCTCCATGGTAGGAGGATACAGCCTTCAGCTACTAAATGAATTTTAATTCGTGTTAGCTCACCTTGGCATATTGTGTTGCAGATAAAGTCCACACTGTGTTTATACAGATTTTTCAAGTACTGTTCTTTTGCTATCATTAGAAATTCAGCTGTTACCTCAGCTTTAAAAGTCGCCTCAGTGTAATTTCTGAACACTTCTATCTTCTTCCAAATCATGATTCAGTCTGGTTCACATTTCTCGCCCATCCCATCCCCAGCCCCTTGTTTACCTCTGAAGCGTGCTATGCATTATGACTCCTGCTCCTAGGTCTTTATGGTAATGGATGTTTACAGGGTCTGGATAACTGCTTTAATGAAAAAGAGTCCTGCATTTTGATCTTAGCAGGTAGCACTGTATGTTTGTCTGGAGATCATCATCAGAAGAACAAAAGGGGTGATACAAACCTGAGTTTAACAGAACTGGGGAGAACAGGGTATATTGGGCTTAGCTGTCTGTGACCTGTCTGGAAGTGCTGTGTGAATGCCATATCCTAGACTTTGGGGCACAGAATATCTGAGTGTCCCTGTAGTATTACTTGCCTGTCTTTATGTGCTACTGAGTGACCTGGTGGTCTTTGCAATCTGGGACTCTTGTACAAAAAGCTTTGCTAATACACAGTAAACAAAAAACCTAAAAAATATCTGTCTGTGTCCAGTATTTTGCTACTGGAAGCAATATTAATTTTTTTAAAGATCTGAAATCAAGTATAAAAGCTTACTTATGATGGCATTCCCTGGAGATTTCTGGCCACTTGCACATAGCCTCAGTGGTCACAAATTCCTCAGGAAATGTGTGTGCCCACAAGGTCATTGAAAACAGTTTTGGTTTTGCCTTTTATGAGAAGCTTTTGACTTCAGTAAGTAAAGAAGAAATAGGGGAAATGCCTCAGCATAGCTTTTCCTGCACATGACATTCAAAACAACTAGTAACTGCTGCTAATATGCAAAGCCTTTTATTGTTTTCACATTTTTAAATTAATATTAGAATAACTTTTATTTAAAGCTGAATTTGCCACAGACAATCATTTACAACATCTGTAGGTTAAAGAGCTCAAAATACTGCTCTGAAAGTAGCTGTGGGTTTTAAATGTCACCTCAACACTCACAGTGAAATTGAGAGAAGAGCTTTCTATTCTAGTTGGTTAACACTTGTCTTGACTGCGAAGAACTTTGTGTACAAAAGACATCTGGTACTTCATTACAGAGACAGTCTGATACACTTTGATCTAGGTCACTGTTTCTCAAAAAGGTCAACAGCATTTCCTTAAAAATAACTTGGAAAAGCATAAGAAAAGTGATAAATTAATATGCTTTATTTGTGTGCTTAGATTTTGACAAAGAACATGTGACTTTGCCGTGAGTGTAAGAGGAGTGATGCAGAGACAATTTCTTTGCTTAAGCCAGTGACAGTATTTTCAACTTTCCACTCCTATTTACAATTTTTCCTGACGAGCTCCCATTATTCCTTGCCCTTGTGGTCTGTGGCCCTTAGAACAGAAAAAAGAAACTTCTAATGCTAATATTTCTATATCAGTATTACTATTTAACCGATTGTTTGGAAGGGAGAAGGGTGGGTTAATAAAGCAGACCTGAGCTTCCAGTTCAGCAGGACACTAAAACATATGCCTAACTTCATCAGTAACCTAATTCTCACAGCTTCTTGCTTGGATGAGACTTCTGAAGTGAATAAATAGTGTGGGTTCAGCTGCTAAAGGTGGCTGGACTGGAAGCCAACTGGCTTTAGGTCCAGACTGAGTCAGGGCCTACCTGGCTGCAGGCTGCATTTCCAGATTGGCAGAAGTTTGGGCTGTGAATTCAAGCTCTGAACATGTACCAGAAGTGGCTGAGAGATGCTCTAGTGGCATGCTAACTGTTTTATAAATGCTGCTAATGAAAAATCGTGTTTGAAGTGTTGTTGGGAGGTCAGTGGAATTTCCCTCCTCCTCTTCAACTTATATTTTAACTGTGTGTGCTAAATGAGACATCCATCTAGAGAGACAGATTGACTGCATTCACAGATAGTAGCCTTTTCTTATTAAGAGACTATTTTCAGTAACAGCAGCTGCTTTAAAGCTTAACTTTCTTCATGCCAAAACTATGTGCAGATGAGCAGCATTAGTCAGATGGTGTTTATTTAGGCAGTAATAGTGACCAGACAAGCAGATATAATTTTTATTCTTTCTTCCAGACTGACATGATTAATTGTAGGTATTCCTCTCTCATGCTCAAAGGACTAGGAAGCCACAGAGTTTTCCACTGCTTCTTGCCTAATTTTCTGGAACTCCTGATAGAAAGCAAAAATGCTTAATAAAATACAAAGTAAATTAAACTGCTTAATATCTTACACAGGCAGAGATGCAGCATGTACATCGGCAGTTTTTCTCAGTGAGCATGTTCCTTTTCTTATCTCCTGACAAATTGTGCACACCTGTGTTGAACATCGAAAAGCAGGGAGTCATGATTACCCCATATCAAGGGATATGGTTTTGATGAGGCAAAAAAGGCCTTCATCTTGTCCATGAATCAACTATGAAGAAAATTCCAGAAAGAGGCAATCCCAGATTGCCTGTTGTAGCATTTCTCTAGTATATAGTGGTTACCATTGTCACAGACAGGGTACTGGAAAAGACTGCAGCAAAGTCATTCCTAATTTCATTCCTAAATAAGAATTGAACTATTCTGTTGATGCTCCATATTTGTAAGAAGTTTTCCTGGTTGTTCAGAACCTGTGAGTTTCATTGTCTGTTGAGATGTTCTAGCTAGCCAGACAGAAACAGATGAATACAAGGGTGGGACATGCAAGAATAGAACAGAAAGCTGATTATGATACAAAATATGAACCTGAAGCTAAATAATTTAAAAGAATAAAACCCACCCTTGCATTTCTTAGATTATCCAAGTTGTACAGAAATTGGAAAAGTTGAGGAGAAAATGCAGCCTGTCAAGCCACAGCAGGGTTTCATATATATCTGGATAATTTTGATGGTGCAGTTCACTTTATTTATTGAGGAAAATGTTAGCTTCTGATTCCTCTTACTATGATTCATTTGTAAATGGATTCTGTTCACATAAAAATCTTTAGTTATGTTGTTCTTGAGTCTGTATTGGGTAATACAGACTACACATGAGGAACAAAAGGAGCAGATAGAGTAGATGAGACCTATAATGAGGAATTTAACAATGAGGGGTGGGAAGAGAGGGCAAGGAGAATGGAGTTTCCATGCTCAATTCCTAATTCTAATTCATGTTAATTTATTTGAAGCTTCTTGTACTAAAGTCTGCCCTCAGTGTAATCAGACATTCAAGGGAGAATATCTTCTATGGAGTTTCAGCATGTAAGCATATAGTGGGAGTTGTTTGGACACTCATAAGGATAATGGAGCATGTTAACTGAGTTTATTTTCAGTGCTGGCTATATACAGTTGTAGCATTTTGTAATAGGATTTTGTTAGATGAGCACATGTTCTGTGTTCACCGAAATGCATATATAAAACCAAAGGAGGCTGGTATTTTAAAGCAGTCTCACATTCCAGTTCTTTTTTTCTTGCATACATAACACAAAGCTAAAGCAAAAATAAAGTTTTTTTGTGAACATAAGTGAATGCTGGACACAACCTATCCATGTAAAGGTTTCAGATACAAAAAAGAGATAACAAAAATAGAGTGCTCTACTTGGAGAGCACCACTTTAATACAATCAAATCATGACATCAATGGGTTTTCAGAAACTAAGTGCTTACCTTCAGAAACATGAATTTGTAACAAAAGCACATGAAATCACTGCTTTCCAAAAGAAAGAAAGAACTAACTTTAGAGAACACAAGGGGCAAAATTTATTGCTGTTCTTTGACTCATTTCATCTTGTGTAAATCAATATATTATCAGCATTTTACTTTTTCATACTTTTCTTCAGAAGGATTTCATAGGTCTTTAAACACAGCATATGGCAGCAGTAATCTGTGCCATTACCCTGGTGAAACACAACCACTATCTAGCAACCAGTACCACCACCCTACATCTACTGAGAAATGGAGCCTTATATCTCTGTAATGAGTAGGTTAATTTCTGAACCCTGGTTCTTTATATATAAGTTCCATGGGAAACATTCCCTAGGTGTAAGATTCAGGATTCATTTGCTGCATCTTTCTTAAGATACAGAATTTCTAGCTTTTACCTTTGATAATGGACCACTTGTATGCCAGATATTAACCCACATCGAAAAAAGCCATGTATTCAGTCAACCTCTCAAAGCAACCCAAACTGTCTTGCATGCATAGATTTGTTCTTCTGTTATCACACGTCAGTATTTATTCCATTTTAGTTGCATCCAATACAACATATGTGGTGCTTTTAAATTGAGGTTAGGCTTGTTTATCTCATTTCATTTTATAAACAGATGCTTTGCAGTAGAGCATTTCTCATGTTCTAGAAAGCCCTGCCCATTAATTTTCAGATTTAGGAGGGGTTTCAGACCAAAGAGCAAGGGAGCAAAAGGCAGTGTAATAACATGCTTCCATGAAGGAATGGGAACATACTTGATAACATGGAAGACTGAGGGTTTGGGGTTTTTTTTAACTGCTTTCGTAAATTTTGAAAAATCTTGTAGAAATAGCATTGGGTGATAATCTCAGGTGTTCCTTTTCTCAGCAGCTTTATAACAAGATGACTTAGACCAACTAGTTTGAAAAGCCAGTGAATATGAACTAGTTCAAATCAGAATAGTTAATGGAGTTCCTCAGTACAACACCAGCCATGAACTGGAAAAGGGTAAAGAAAAACTGAAACAGTAAAATAGAGAAAACTGGATGAGGAGTCAAGCTATTTCACAGCTCCATAATTTATGGTGAACGTGGAGTGAATAACATATGTTTTTCTTGAAAGGAAAGAAGGATTGTAGAATGAAGTGTTACCTCTGTCAGTGCTGCTGTAAAGGGGTAGCTGATGAAATAGCACAGGGTGTGTGAATGAGGAGAACAGACCAGAAAAGAAAAGGACTGAGGAAATACCATGGTTTAAAGTTATTTGAACAACCGTTTTGGGATGTTACATTATTCTTAATGCACCAATTAAATCCATGGACTATGTGCATGTACAAGTAAAAATAGGTAGGCTTCCATTCTGCTTGCTAGTCAGTATTTGGGTTTTGACAGCTTGACATGTTTATTTAGGTGGGGCATTCTCCTTCACTAAAACAAGATTTTGCATTGCTTTTACAAAAAGAATTGCCTGTACCTCTAACCCATGCCATATCTACTATTAACGTAGAAACCATTATGGGGTTTGAGATTGATTAAGAATGACATGTTCCCACCCAGGGTGCAGGTGGTTTAGACTTCCCTGTGCCTGTAGCCTTCATGCAATCCCTGCTAGCCTGGGGACTGGTCATGGCACGCATAGCAAAAATGATTAGTCCACATAGATAAGTAGGCTAGTCTAGCGCTTGGTGGCCCTGCTGATTAAAAGTTACAGCAATTAGAGCTAAACTCATTTGCAGGCTACTACATTATTTTTTTTTTTCTCCAAATGTGCGGGAATGGAGGAGCTAAAAAATTATCAGGGTGGAAGTGGGGTGAGAAACCACTTTTCCCTCTAGTCTGCACTCCATCCCTAGGACATTTCCTCACTTTTGGTAGCAGCCACACCATTACAGGTATGCCAGCAGCACCCAGGCAGGCTGGTGTAAATGGGAAGGGGTGAACACAGAGCATGGGCAAGCAAAAATAATCTCAGCAGCTTGGTAAAGCAGGGATGGTGGTGGTGATGGAAAGACTGTGTGTGGGTGTGGCTGCAAAAGCTCAGCAAAGCTGTGGATTTTGGGGGAAGCCAGCTCCTGGGGTGTGAAAATTAGTGCCACGCAAAACTAACTTTGGAGGGCAGGGGAAGCTGGAGTATGACGCCAGTGCTCATGTTTTCCCCTCTGTTCGAAGCCAAAAGCAACAGCCCTACTTCTGTCACACACCCAGTCTGTCATTCACCTCGTGCAACGTCTGTTTGCTGCTGTTTTCATTAATTCTGCTTCATTAGCTATTTGGATTGCCTTCCTTGCTGCCCTCATCACCGACTTTATTTTCTCTTCCTTATGCTCCCATTACCCTTCCTCTTCTTCCCCGCCCCCCCCCCCCCCCCCCCCCCTTTCTCCCTGCTTTGTTCTCTGACACTTTTTGCCCAACTGGTCCGCTGATGGTTAGTTTCTGTTATTAGTGATCTTCATGCATAGGGAGAGTTACTGCTTGATTATCCCTGCAATCACTTCCTGTGTCTTTTAAAAAGATGGGTGCAATGACAGCTTTCCTGTGCTCTTCTTACAGAGTAGCTACCTTGAATAATATTCCCTGCATATTTTAGTAAGAGTTCAGCTGAATTCTCTCTTTACTCCTTCCAGAAATTTGAAATAGACTTTGTCTTGTCCTGGATATTTATTGCAAACTACATGGAGGGGGCAGAACTGGTGCAGATCTTTTCCACATGGAAACACTGATGTTCCTAGCATGCCTGAATGAAAGCAGAGATGCTCTCATTCAGCTTAAAAATGCCTCTTAGAAGACAGAGTAAACAAACTCAGTTTAATCCTAGAAGCTGCCACTGAGAAGGCTGCCCTCATGGGTGGATGGGCCAACATATTGCAGAGAAACCATTATAAAATGACTACTTTTAAGCAATCTGCTACCTTAAAAGACAGATCTATGCACATTGGCTAGACTTAATAGATTAATATATTTTTTATGATCATCTGCAATATTGCCTAGTGCTGGCTATTGAGTTTAACTTAGTGGTGGTTGGAGTCCCACAGGAGAAAACACTCAAGGTATCCTGGGGCAGATTTCCAGGGCTGTTTACCCACTGTGTGAGAAGCCAGCTATACTCACACCCTCTCTGTGCCTTCAGGGCCACCAGCCCTCTAGCACAGCCTTTTTTGGCAAAGCACAGAGCAGAACCAACACACATTGTAAGATCTTAGCAGGCTCTGCACAGGGCCAGACAAGGTGTCATTACATCCTGGGGTCAAGGGGGAACTGGAAAGCAGCAGTGCACATCTGTCTTGTCTTTCTCCATGCTGTAGAAGAGTTTATCACCAGACCTGTGTGCTGCGCACACACCTGGAGCCAGCCAGGGTTCAGCAGTGGACCTGAGCTGATTACCGCTCTCTGGCTCCACAGCAGTGAGGAACAGCCCAGAGACCATGTACAGCTCCATGGTGCTGTCTGTGCAGCTGCAGGTGTCTGTGCAAGCTCCCTTGCAACAACCCAATACAATGTTAGTTAGTTGGGTTTTGGTTTTTTCCATGACACAAAATCCCCTTCAGGAAGGGCTGGTATACTTTACTATTAAAAAATTACTTAAGGCCACTAGTCATTTTTACTAGATACTAACACTAAATAATTACAACATAAGCCTAGCAGCTCACTTGGAGGGGAGCTGTGTCAGACAGCACCCACAAACACGGCTTTTCTGAACTCTTGTTCTAGGAGCAGATCAAACCCTCAATCCCCTCTGAAGCCCCTGCTGCTCCTGCAAGTTGCCCTTTTCTCATGCTGATTTTACGCCACATTCAAATAGATCCAACTCCTGTAGCCATCCTGCAGGCATTTTACAGTACAGCAGATTTGGATAGCAACCTCCTCTTAGTGATGGCAAATTTGGTTTAAATTTTGGAAGACTTTCATAAACACTTGCATTGTGATTTTGTTTGGGGTTGTGTTGTTGTTTCCTTTCTGCCAAGCATTAAGACTGTGTTTATAACCAGATAGACTGGCAGTAGTTGTTACACCAGTAAAGTTTACTGCCAAGTAAGCATAAACATGCTAATGCTAGGGAAGGGATGTTCTGTACCTACCTCTTTCCCAAAACTTTGTCTTGGAGAAAAACAAGCAAGCAAACAAACAAGCAAGCCCTTGCTTAAGTTTGGTAGGTGTGATTTGGCCAGAAATGTCACTACTTAAACAGGGAAGACAAATGAAGGTTCCTTACTTCTCCACTTTCTTTGCTAGCATAATGAGTCCTGAGCAGTGCGGTCCCGGTGAGCGCAATCAGAAGGGAACCTCCTGGGGCAGCGTCAAGCTCAGCAACTCCATCCTAACAGCAAGCAGCCCATTTTATATTTTGCTACTATATTGCTACAGATGCTGTGTTTAACTTTTCATTCACTTATCTTCCAGCTGCTGAGTTTTTAAACCAAATATTTACTGAGCTTAAAAATACTGGTCAACAATTAGAAAGCTGTCCCTCATCCTTGTATAGCCCTCACTATTGAGGCACCTTCTCCTTTGGAAATAGTTTGACTTGGTGAATTGTATTATTGGATGCACCAAACTTGACAAGATCCAGTGTCTGGCTTTGAAAAAATTTGATTAAAAATAATAATATAAATAGATGAACATTGGATAAACAGTGGTGCACTCTTGTTTTGGGCTACTGAAGGTCTGCGTTTCCAGCATATCATTGGACATTATAGTGGCAGATTTATTTTTTTTTTAAAGATTAAAAAAAAAAGATGGGATTTTCACATAAACATTTTAAGGGGCTTTAAGAAATGCCAGTAGATATTTCAGATTCCTAGTACAGTTGTGAGCGCTGGTAGTATCATGAGGGGATGCCATCCTATCCAAAGCCCTGCAGACAGTCTTATGGAATGGCAAGAACATACTAGCAATGACATTCTCCTGCCCTAGCAGGAGATGCAGTCTGAGAGATGCCAACGAAATGAATACAGTGCAATTTATGTTAGGAGTGTAATAAATTTTGCTGGGTCCAGAAAGGTCTAGATGAGCAGGCAATGTACAAAGATCACACAGCAGCAGGGAGATACTCTTCCCCCAAAATGTGAAGCAGAGAAGTAAGCACAATAAAGAGATGCATTTAATCTCTTAATTTAATAAGATTAAGAGATTAAAGTCTATCTAGATTTACAAATATTACAAAGAGTTTGTGTTTTGTTGAGCTGTGTTTGAAATGGCAATGTTATTTGCTAATTATTTTAACATGACTATTGTTCTAAGATAATTCATTGTCCTAGAAACCTCTACCACTTCTGTATATCAAGGACTATAGAGTACAACAGCTAGTACCTCACCTAACCTAATTATCTTGATGTAATTACAGATCTGAAAGAAGCCTGATAAATACTTAGCTTTTGTATTGAAAGTACTGTTACATTTAGCATCCAGTTTAATTCACAACTGTCACTTTTTTTTTTTTAACAGACTGATTTTCTTCACATATTCTACTATAAATGGTCACAAATTAAAAGCTTGCCTCTCAATTTATCAGTTTTCAGTCCCTTTACCCTCTCCTTTGGTACTGAAAGGATGAGAGACCGCTCTTCACAGTCCCCATTCTGTAAACTCCAGTCTGATGTCCCACTATTTTCAAGTCTCCTGTGGGTGACCAAATTCACTAGTCATTGGGGCATCATATAATTGCAGGTGGATGTGGGTGGATGCTATGACAAGCAATTTAATAGGTACTTCTTGCATGTATCAGAAACTGCGCCATTGTAAACTGTCAGGGGCTCTGGAGTTAGGCATCAGCTGAAGGGTCTGGGGCCAGAGCAGGGCAAAGGAGGAGAAGGAAGCTGGGTAGGGGCCTGGGGATTGCAGTTTTGAATTTAGGTGGATTTCAGCATCAAATTTCTCCCTCAGAATTAGCAGCTGGGTTCCATCCTCAGCCCTCCTACCTTCTTGGCATATGGCAATTCATTTGTCCCTCTTTCCCTGTCAGCAATATACACAGAGAATACTCACACATCCTGGTACAGGTGTGTGATGGCAAAAGGTACAAATACTTGTCTGTCCGTCCATCCATCCCTCCACTAACGTTTCCTGTGAGGAAGCCTACAGGAAAAATTATGTACATTTAGAGCAGGTTAATTTACTGAAACCAGTAACTGGAAAGCTCACCTGGTGCTTGCTTTCATACTGCTCCCTGATCTTTGCTAGCTCAGGGCAGACATTGTTTGTGGGCAGCAGGAAGCCTGAAGAAACAGTGAGACACCGAAACATCAGACTGCAGCATGCTCCCTTGGCCGGACACCCCCAGGCAGCTGTGTTTCAGTCCCAGGGCACTTGACTTGCTTTGGTTTAGCTAATGTGCAGTGCTCTTCCTCCCCTAAGCTCAGTGCTGTGTTTACAGACACAGCCTTTCTGTTGGTCACCCCTTCACGTAAATGGGACCGCACAGCCCACTGACTCACTGATCCCAGCCACTTAAGCTCATCCCTTCTAGGTAGCCCAGCACGAAGGCATTTTCCTAAGAGACATGTTACAGTTGAAATGCATAAGGGCTCCACAGTGTAGTTATTTCTGGCAGGGACCCAACAGCTAAACAAAATTAATGCCACTGCCCATTGCCCATTCTCTCATTGCTTCTTACCTTTGGGTAAATCTTTTCAGGAAATGCTGAAAAGAAATTCAAAACCCTAACAGAGACCTTTAATATTTTTTCCCCCTTTCCAGAGTCACAGACTTTCTCTGCCTTGCCAAGCCCTGCAGGCAATGCCTTTTTTCTACTGCCCCAGCCAAGCCTCTTCTAAGCTGGGCAATGACAAATACTCTTTCCTGTATCCCTCTCTCCTCCCTTCCCCTTTATCGGTTGTTAGATGGTCAAAGAACCTGCCTGGTTACTGATTCACTTGGCAGATCAGTTTTCTCAGTTTTACACCTTTCTTCGCAGGCTTGTCATCCCAGAGGGACTGACTCAGCAATCTTAACTAGCACAAATGCTGCACATTCCTATATACATGCATACACATATATCACTTGTCCCCTATTCCTTGCTCTTGGCGAGTCTCTTTGAGAACAGACTAATAACTAAGTAACAGGCTAAATAAGTAACATACAGTTCAAAAGAAACCAAACCACTACATTTTTGATTTTTTTAAGTCTCCACAATCTTTCTATATTTTCTGTTATTTTTATACTCTTACCTTTTACCATTAGTCTGCTGAGATAACCTCAAACAAACCTCTTGGAGCTAGCAACTTAATTATAACTTTAAAATTCTACTCCATTATATATTTTTTAGAAAAAATATTTCTTGGAATAACAGTTTGTCAAATCATTCGTTTGTTTGGGGAATGACATTTCAGAACATAAAAGATACCAAGTGAAGAGTAACAATTTTAGATTTGGATCTACTGAGATTTAATTGCAACAGAAGGCAATGTGAATTAAAAGGGACCTTAAACTGATAAACATGTGCTAAGACAAAGTAAGTTTATTAGCAAATAATATTAAAAACTGAACAGTCTACAAAGATGCTAATTATAAGATGAAAATTAAGGGTAGCAAAAGTCTGCTGTTAACAGAAAACAGTAAGTATGAGACACCTTCTTACTTCAGCCCTGACAGAAAAATATGTCATTTACAACAGGAGAATATAGCCACAGGCCAGAATAAGAGAAGAACTTTGTTTAGTAAACATGAGTCAGCTGGCTTCAGATTGATAGGACTGGTTGAAAGAAACTAATTAAGTCTATCATGAAGCAAACTGCTTTTAACTCTGTAGATCGCAAGAAGCTAGAGTTTAGAAAGTTCAGCAGGAAGGCGGTAGCCATACTAACTGGAATCTGAAGGAAGGCAAAAAATCACGATAGTTAGGAAAGAATGACCAATTTGGAAAGATTAAAAGGCCCAGATTAAAAATAGGCAAACACATTCTTTACCTTTATAAAACAAGGAAATTATGCCAGTTTAAATTCAGTAACCCAAAGATACTGACTTGTGTCAGCAAAGATCCTGCAAAGATCCCAAAGTCACAACTGACGTACAAAGAGCCAGGGAGGGGGAGGAAGCAAAAAACCAGCTAAGCCAAGTTTGTTGAGAAGAATCCATGTAAACAATCAAAATAGCCTCCTTTGACTGGAAGATTAGCCTCATTAAAAACAGGAGATACAGAGATGAAAACAGATGGAGTTTAGAAATAATCTTGATAAATTTCTCACATTCAAATCTTAGAAGAAATTCAAGAAAATGTGTTTAAATATGGTGACTATTAGCTAGGCATAAGACAAGTTGAAAACTTATCCTAGAAGTCTATTAAATAATTGCAATGTAATATGAGTTTATTAAAAACAAACAAAAAAAAACAAACTCTGCATGACCCCAACTAGGTCTGGGTTGCAAATACAGACAGAACTGAGCATTATAAATTAAAAGTGTGGTTGGGAATTATATTTCATTCATGATAGATGCACAGAACTCTACATAAAGTACTTGACCACTGAATGGAAGTTACACAGCTGGGCAGCAACACAGCAGGGCAATATGGGCATTAATACCATAAACTAGCATAGCATAATACCATGAGCTGGCAGCGTAACTCTGTTGGAAAGGCAAGAACTACAATCCTTATTCTGGCATGTGTGATCAGGACTGGCATAAGCATGAGAACAAATAAGTTTTATGCAGCTAGGGAAGAAAGGTGATATACTTTAACATCAGAGAAGACTTCTAGTATGGAAAAACTATTAGATATGTTGGTTAACCGTTCTAGTTAAAGAAAACCCAAGCTTAGAGGTAGCTTTTTATATGCACACAACTTAAATTAAAGATGCTGTAGGTAAAGGAAAGCTTTTCAAGTGCCAACATGCTGGTTTAATGGGAAGCGCTATGCTGGCATGTTGAAGAATCTCCCAAGATTCCAAGAAAATGTGTATTTGTGACTCAGATGTCCTTTAAAATAGTATAGGTAAAACTGGTATCACCACACTACAGGTCAGCCCTATGTTTTAATTCTATGATGTTATTTTTGTTAGGGGCTCTTTAGACAGAAAAAGAAATTTATTTTTTTTTTACTGCCCAAGTTGTTACCTCTCCTGTTCCATACTTGCTTGTTATATCAGTTATTGGTGTTAATTTTATCAGAAGAGTGATATAACAATTTGGAAAGTATGTAGAGTAGAAAAAACATCAGACTTCAGACCCACACTCAACTCACCTTCCCCTGGTGCATGTTCACACGTCTCAGTATGAAACACTAAGAAAGGCAGAAGCAGCTGTAGCATGATGCCTACCTCACGAGTGCTTTGCTTGCTGCAGACGGCTGCATGCCACGAGGCTGCAGAGTACTTCTGGCCAATTCAGATTGGAAAAGTGTCTGGTGTATGTCAAAGGAAACCACAGCACAAGAGATGCATCTCTTTCTTTACAAGGCTGTTAGCCTGAATTATTCTGCTGCACCGAACAAGGCTAATTTTGGTAGCAGTAAAATTGATGTATGTTATTTAATCAGAATCTACAGAATAAAGTGTATGTTATAGTAATACTTTCTCAACTACTTTGTCATAGAAAACAAATTGCTCAGAAATGTAAAAGTTTCAGTACTTGTGCAAAGTTAGGCCTAATTATAGCATTTAAGAATACTCTTTCTAATTGCAGTAAACAGTACCCTTCCAAAACCACACCATATATTTCAACAAATTCTGCTACTGCACTCTATTCCCATGCAGAATTAACTGCAGGCAAGAAATACAAGTAGCATTCCCCTTTGTATAGCTACATTTTTATTGTGTAAAAAATTAATTTAGTATTTTAGCAGTAATGGAATAAGCAATTAAAATCTAAGGTTAAACCCAACGGTCACTGGGATAATGCCAGTGTTTGGCTCACCCTCGAAGAAAAGCATAAGCCAGGAAACAGCATTAAGACTTTTTTTATGCTCCAGAGATTAATTGTTCAGCTATGACAAACACAATTCAGGAGGGCACTGCTCAAGTCTTACTTTAACTTGTTATTCTTGTTCTATGACTGCATTTTCAATGTGAAGATTTTCTGTTGCTCCCAACTCACCAACCTAACTATGCCACTATTCATGTCTAATTTTAAAAACTGGTATTAAAGACAATCAAATTTCTATTCTGGGTCAACATGATGCCAACAAAGCCAGGAATACACAGTAGCACTGTGCTCTACTACTTATTTGCAGTCAGGAGGGTTCCATCAACGACAAGCTGGACTGACCTGAATAATGAAAGCCTACAACATATGCAGAGCCTTTGGTGGTTTGCAGTCACTAGCACTATTATACCGTTCAGTTGTGATGCCTGCTTTATGGAAGACACGTGGATGCTTTCTCATTCCTCAGCTGGCCAGTGTATGTAAGCTGATGAAAAGCTACAAGGAGGATTTGCCTCATACTGCATCACCCTGTTAAAAAGTAACGTGACGATTTCAGAGAAAAAAATAAGATAGTCTGATGGAGATACATAAATATTTATTATCAGTTTAACTTCATTTTACTAGAAGTCTTTAAACAGTTTCTTTTTTTGCCAAAATGTTGCATCTCTCACATAGTTGCTACTATCATAGCTTTCCTGCACTGGGAATGCACAGTTTACACTTAGACTCCAGAACAATCTATTCAAGATAAAGAACCTTCAACTTCAGTGCATATGGAGCTATTTAAAGATTGGCAAAAAGACCCCCCCCTTTCCCCTCCCAAATTAAGAGTCTGTTACAAAGAGATTTCATTACCAAAAAGTGAATATACAAATGCTAAAAAAATGCTGGCTTGAAAAAGTGATTTCAGAACTTACTGTACACATTGTAACAATTTATTATATAAGCTGCTTCTACATGCAAGCAGATCTTACATTTGGTGTAAAACATTTATACACATTCTTTACAATTTGTACATATTTAAATGGCTGTATCAAACAACACTGCGCTATGGAATTTTGGAAGCGAACAACTAAAATTGGGAGGAGAAAAAGACAAGGTTTATAAAATGTGAACAAAACCCATGACACTGAAAAGCATCTAGACTTCGGCTTAGTCTGGTTTGGTTTGGTTTCAGGTTATTCAGGCAGACCCAGATTTTCCTTCTAGCACACAAAAGTAACACCAATGCAAAACAGAATAAGGCAACTAGTCAACCAGCAGACTGTACCCGTCACTTACAATGGCTTATTGGTAAAATGCCTTTTAAATTATTATATTTTTTTTTTGCCAAGATGTTTATTTTCTAGGCACACTAGTAAAAACTGCATTTTGGCTTTCCTGCTTGCTTATGGCATGATATGAACTACTGTAGTTGGTGCCCATTGTGAGAAGGGTTGATGGTGGCTTTTTTGTTTTGAAAAGCCTTGTCCTCAAATGGTGTTTCAGTAGTATGAAAGAGGACACTGGGCCACTTGATAAGAGATTATGATCAAAGCACAGAGTTTGTGTGGTAATTAACGATGTTATTCAGTACTTTTGTCACCTTTTAGTTTGCATTAGAAGGTAACAAAAAGTTAACCCAAGCCAACAGCATACCATACTACTACATGAAGACCTGAGGTTAGTTGGAATTTGGGGACTTCTACTAGTTTGGGTTGGATGTGGCAGTGTCCCCTCTGCTGAAACACTTTAAATTGTCAGAGGGATAAAAGGGAACCTGGGCCTGTACAGCACTGAGGAACACCAGTGCCCTATAGCATAACATTGATCGGCAGGTGTCAAAGTGCTGGTACGGAAAACTGCTTTTCACACCTTCCCAAATGGCTTGTTCCTTGTTTGTACTTTGTCTTCTTAACACAGTGCAGAGCGAGAAAGAGCGAGCCTGACATAAGCTCTGAGATGTTGTGCCACAAGTACAAGATCTAGTTAGAAGAAAAAAGGGAAGAATTAATTATATTTACCAGACGTCATAATGGAAACAGTATGCCATGGCTGCGTATGGGAAGCAAAACTTGGAACAAAGTGTTCATTTCATTCTGGAGATTATCATGAACATGTACCAGAAACATACATGGATATAATTCCTCCTGGCTACTGAATCACTAGAGCTGAAATTGAACATAATGAGTATTAAAGACTTTTTTCTCAAGCTTATCTGCTTTACCACTTTAAAAAAAAGGTACAAATTCATAACTGATGTTGATGAAGAGTTTTTGGATGAACATGTGGTGGACACAAACCTGCATGAAGTCCATGGCAACTATCAGTTTGATAATTTAGACCCCTGTAACTGACAGCATTATCTAGCTGTTTTTATTTAAACGATAAAAATGGGAAAGAATTCAGTATAAGGGAACCTTATCTTATGATTTAAGTTGATAAAGTAAATTTTTAAATAATTATTTTTTTCTACAACTGATTCTTGTTGTTAGGGTTTTTTTGGTGGTTTTTGGCTGGCAAAGGCTAACAAGTTTTCATTAGCATTGCCGCCAAATTGGAAAAGCACTTCGGAGTTGTTCTTTGTTGTTGACTACTCATTATTCTTTACATCACAGGAAAGCGGCTGAGTGCCTGCCTCAGCTTCTGTGCAATCTGAAACAAAGAAACAGAACACATTAAATATGTAGTCATCTTATACTACACAGATATATGACTGCAGGTTTAGAACTTAATTGTTCCCTCATTTTCTGAAAAACTGCCGTTTTTACTGCAGATTTTGTGTACGTAAGATTCTCAAAGCATTCCATTATAAAGACTTTTCTTCTCCTATATATACACTTTCTGCCTTTTCCATTTTGTGCTTTCACTGCTCAGGTTGTGTTGAAGAAAGTCTTGTAGGCAGGGCTGTCATCCTGCCTATTAGGTTATCTACACTGCACTATGTAGGAGTGATAGAGGAACAAAGCCAGATTTTTTTGGTGAAATTTATTTCCCTACTGAAACAAGGCCATGCATCAGAACAGAGCTCCTGTGCTCTCTCCCCACAGCTATCACAGTAGCCAGTATCCCACAGGTGAACATGGATCTGGTCCCTGTACTGGGGAAGAGTGGACTGGTACAAGGAGACTGGTGAGGCTGCAACCAGAAGAATTGGGATAGACTGGAAAAAAAGACTGAAAGAAGGTAAGGGGAAACCTATGCCTAACCCCATCAGATGTGTCACAGCCAGGTGACCTAATGGGGAACCTGAGTTCTCATCCTAGAGATAGGTCTGCAACCCCACTGAGACCTTCTACTGCTGTGAAGGACAACCAGTTGCTTGTATTACTCCTTTATGTGACAGAAGTCAGGTTCCAGTACAAACTCACATGTTTTGCCAGCATATGACATTAGAAAATTTGTTCTTGGGTTTAATTTTTAAAAAACCACAAGAAATACATGCATAAGAAAAATGTTAAATGAGAACTAAGGTTGTAGATCAAGTGTTCAGTTATTGTATCTAATAAGTCACCTAAACCACTCTAGTCCCCCCGGTCTCACACTTGTATACATCAGGCTTTAAATCACAGACCCTTCCCTTTGTCTTCCCATCTATGGGAGGGAAATTTCATTCACATGGTTTTTGCTGTATTCAGTGCAGCAGGTATTCCTTACTGCATATCACTGAACTAAAATTCTTTGTAAAATACTGGCATTAAAAAAAACAATCAAGCTGTCAACAATAATGTTTCTCAACACTGTTTTCTTCAGGTCTATATGGCATAGTAATGTACATAGGATAGTGTCTATAGGAAAGTATTATTTTCACTCATTCTTTTGTTTTGTTTTTTTTTTTGTTTGTTTGTTTGTTTTGTTGGTTTTTTTTTACATGTACAATTCTTCAAAAATCTTCTTTCTGGGAGAGGCTTAAGTACTGCAAGTATTTCTTATGAAAGTAGCAGCACAGCATGTGCCAGGAAAATGGCACTGAAATACTACACCTTACCGTTTCATAAAACTGTGCTTGCTGCTCCAGATACAGACGAATGACACTGTTGTAGTCATAAATCCGGTTACTGTGGAAGTGATTCATCTCAGCTGCAATTAGACCCAGGAGGTAAATTATTTAAAGGAATGCATTCGTAATTAGGAACAGTTTCACTCAGTTCAGGTTAGTTACTGTGCAACAAAACTTGGTGTCCAGCCCTACCAGCATAGTTACTGTTCTCGTGCTTCCACAACCTGTTTTGCCTGCAGCACTCGAATTGTGATGGAACTGTTCATCAGATTGTTAGGGTGTCCATTACTCATGGCTAAAATAAAAACACTTCCTAGATAAAGCCAGGTTCTTCTTACAATATTGGAGTATACAAAGATTTGATAAAGAATACAACAAGCAGGATTTTCTCCTACCGAGGTAACTGTTCTTTCCTGAATTGTTTCCAACAGAATTTGGCTGGGATATTCACATTTCCAAGGGTATAGGTATCAAGTTGGAAGCCACAGCTGTAAATATTTAAAATTTAAAAAAAAAAAAAAAAAAAAAAAAAAAAAAAAAAAGACACAGCCAGTAGTGTTTGACCAATTCTTGACTGAGGCTGTTTCAGTAAGAACCTGAGAAACAGCATTACTGAATCCCTAAGACCTTTCACCACTTTCTGCATCTCTTGTCAGATCACAGCTTATGGCTGAAAAGTTAAAATATATTTTGAGATAACAATAGATGGAGAAGAAATATTCTAAGATTGTAAAAGTCATCCTAGAGGTCTATTCCATGTTTACCACTTTTACAGCACAGTCCTCTTGCACCACTGTGACCAGAAAGGGGGTGGGGAGTTTTCTTGCTTGCTTTTAAAATCAATTTTGTGTGCTGCTTTGACTTTGTCCTGTAAAATACTCTTGGCTTTAAGTTAGTTAAAATAGATGCAACTCCCTCAGTGAAGAGTAGTCCCACTGAAGTCAGTAAAAGGATGCACTTAAGGGCTTGATAGCCTACAGGACTAAGCCCTGACTCCTCAGTTCCCCAGTTTTTCAAGTGCAGTGTGCTAGGTCTTGTATGCACAACATGTCTAACCTACAAAGTTCATTCAAAGAACATTCAGGAAATAAAAATCTTATCCACAAGAACATGAATCTCAACTGGATCATGTCTGACTGAACCATGAGTCAGAAAAACACTTCTGCACATGATTAACTGCTTTCTGCACCAAGGTCCATGCTTTTTCCTTGCAATATCACTTCATAATGAAAGAATCAGTCTGGGGTGGTGTTTTTTTTTTGTTTTGTTTGATTTTTTGTTTGTTTGGTTTTGTTTTTAAATTGCGTTTCCAAAACCTGTATCTTTTGGAATAGCAACATGAGATTTGAAGGAAAACAATGGGCAAAATAACTGCAATTTTAGGAAAAAATATGCAGGTCACAAACACCCCACCCCCCCACCCAAACAAAAACCAAAAAATCCAGCAAACTGAAACACAAACCTAGCTTGTCACTTAAGATATGTCCTTAAAAGGTCGATAACATTGCCATTTAGCCCAAAATTTGGTTTACCTTGTAGTGCATAAGCCATGGTGCTCACACGTTTCACCATGTTCTGTTTATCTTGTGGTGTTATTTTACTGGTTGCAACTAATTTATCACTTTCCTTCACTCTTTCTATCGCTCCCTGTAGAAACCAAATGCAGAAAGATAAAAAGTAGATTAAAAGAGTAGTCAACCTAAAGGTCTTTATAGTAGCCTAGAATGCTACTGGCCACATTTTGATCTCGAGCACTATAAACACATATATACACACACACACCATGCCTGATTCTACCTTCCCATGTTTTCAAGTTTGTCATTTCACTCTATTGCTTTCAAGAGTCCTAAGAGCTTACAAAAAGCTACTTCAAACACAGGCATGAACATAGTTACTAGGAATTTGACTTTGGCAGAGGCAATAATACACAAGCATATATACAGAAAGGAAAAAGGACCAAAAGTCAAATCACAACTGACCAACACAGACATCCAAAAACCTCAAACTATTAAATATCTGTAGAACCTTATCTGCATATCACACAAGAGAAGACAACAAACTATTTCCCAAGAAACTACAAGTCATTGCAACATGTAACTTTCAATTCAGGAAAATCCTTGTGTCACAAGCAAGTATAAAAAGAAATGCCTCCGTCCTGACAACATATTTGTGCCAAACAATGTTCAAGAGAATCTACACATCACTCGCAGTAGACTTATGTTTCAAGTTTAAAAAAACATTTCTTCTCCTTTTATGGCATTTTCCCCCAAGGATTCTGTGGGATGAGGGACTCTAAGTGTCCTAAAGAAAGAATACACAAACCTGATATGCTTTTATCTTTGTTGCTCTCAGAAGTATGTTCTTGTTTTATACATTTAACACTTCAAGTGGTAAAAAAAATTTACTTGTGTACTTGTTTAATACTTCAAAATTGTTTAGTTTCCTGAAATATGTTACAGCACGCATGTGAATGTTACACTAGGACCCAAAAAAACCCACAAAACCAACACCAGAATATCCAAAACTAGACACAATGGCTAAGTTCCTTGTTTTATTATTTGATATCTTTCATATTACAGAGAACAAAGGGGCTGGTTTTTGTTGCTAGTGTTTTTTTGTTTGACTGGTTTTCCTCAGAAAAAAAGTTAAGCCTATTGTCTATTTTTTAATATTAAAGAAACTTCTAGGCAGCACATGATTATCAGTAAGCTAGCCATGTAAGTATACACAAGTTTTCGTACAATACTGGTATGGTTTAGTATCAACTGTGTAAAGACTGACATGCTACAAATTTACGCTACTGCTGTTCATCACATGGGGACATGAAGTTAACCTAAGAAAATCACAAAGCTGCTCTCAAATCTTGGATAGCTTCTAGCTTCCCTCCCTTCCAAGTATTTTTTATTTTAAAAGCCAACACCTGTTTCCAGAAACTTTCAGTGTTTCTGGAAGCAGGGGACAGGCTACTGCACAAATGCAGTGTACAACATCACCACTTTTGTTGCTGTAATTTTCCTACTGCTCAGTCCTTAAAAGGAAAAGCCCCCACATACCTTATGAGCTCCTATGATGTCAGGGAAGCAACCAAGAAATCCCTTATATTCATGATTTGTTTCCATCAGAAAGTGAAGATCTTTCTTTGGCTAATAAACAAAGTATAAGCATTAGTAAAAGTATCTGTGGCATATTAACACCACAGAAAAGAAACTATGATGCCAAAAAAGGGTGAGTGAAAAAAAGGGAAGGAACAAATAGAAAAAAACCAAACTAAAATCTTAATTGCTTATTGTAAGTTTTTCAAATTTAAAAAGGTCCTTACTAAAATATAAGCTCTTAGAAGTAAGGCACCGAGCACCAGTGATTGGATGCCTCTGTTCTTTGTTTTACTCAACACTAAACTTATGAAGCGAGGGGTTTTGCCTCAGATTTTCACTGAAGGAGTTACCAGTACAATCTCATTACATATAGAGGTATGTACATGCACAGGTGCATCTCCTTAGTTGCTGACCTGGAAAGCTTTTTTTCAAGTTGCTGACTTGGAAAGTTTTAAGAACTTCCACACTCAGCCTTGAGATCAAGAGGATTTGCCTTTTGTATGTTTAGTGAAGGCAGCTCACTAACATCAGAAAACACACACATTTCAAGAGGAAGTAATAATTTTATTATTTTATAAACCATAATGTGATTTTTCTGATCCAAGAGAAATACCTCCCATCACATCCCCCCTAAGCTGACACATAGTAGAAAAGCAGATGAAAGCACATTTAAAAGTATTAATATTAATTTCATTTAACTCATTTGAAGCATTAGCAGTTATGTTTTAATAGAAAAGAAAAAAAAAAGTCAGAAGTGATCCAAATAGGTGGTATGTTCATACATATTAGGCCAATGCATTCATAACACTCCTACCTGATCTGCTACAAGACTGGCAATTTCTTCATAGGTTTTTCCTGCTTCTGTTATTGCTCCATTGAGATCAGATTCTCCTAAAAGTAAACATCAGTGTTTAAATTACAGTAAGAAACTTGCCTGGATTCAAAGCAAATGTCTAAAATAGCTTCTTTTATTATAATAAATGACTAGGCATCATTTTATAACCAGTAATAATAAAAGTTAGAAAAAAATATGAAAGAATGGAAACTCTGAAGATCTTGAGGAAAACAAATGCGAAAGGGACCACATAAACACTGCTCTACCATAGTATCAGCACTATTCACTTCCACATTTCATATGTAGTTTAACTACACAGGTATTCCCACACACTGGGCAACAGGAAGCCTACCAGAATGGGAGTGAAGGGAGCATGAGAAGGGTGACACTAGAAAATTAACTAACAAAGCCGAAGAGACACCCGTTTTTCTGATTTTTTAGTATATTATTTCCATACCTGATAAGCAGTAAATTCTCCATGATGCCCTATAGAGAAGTGATGCTAGTCCTAAGCTCTCCAATAGGTCAGAAAAAGCAGGAGGTGACCCAAGTAACTTTTTCTTGCCAACAAGCTTTCTAACCCTTTAGGGAACTCTCGGATAATATTTTCAAGATCTGTAAGAATCTCTGCTTTTGAGAGTGAGTTTCTAACTTTCATCATCATATGAAATAGATCAAATGGCCCCACAAACTACACTTAAAAATACAGACATCACCACAAATCCTAAGCTAGACAACACCACAAGCGCTCATAACACTGTATTTACTCGCAAGACATGGCTATGTGGGACAAAGATGGATACAAGCCTTACATTCTTGTTTTTTTCATGCCACTTCACCTTCCCAAAACACCACAGGTTTTTTCCATCCTTGTTAGCTTGTCCACAGCACGTAGTCAACAGTATGGAAAGCAAATTGAGGTAGAGAAAGGGGAAGGTATAATTTGCAGGTATCGAATTTTAGTTTAAGAAAGAAGTATTTTTCTCATCCTTTCAGACATGTCTTGATATTAGGCAGCAGTTAGTATTTTATGAACATTTTTGTTTTATTCTGAAGATATTAATCAGTGACTTAATTGAAAATTATCAAACTGATTTAAGTAATGATTAATTTGAACATTAAGTATCTTCTTGTACTACAACATATGGAGTAATCTATGTTTGAAATTTATTAGATGGGATTCCTTCATTTTAGCATGTCCTGAAGGAAACAATGTTAACTGAATGTTGCTTCAATTCTAGCAATTGTTTCTTACTTTCCATTAGACTGGTTTCATAAAGCCAAAAGCTTTGTGGGAAAGCTACTGATCCTAAGAACTAGTAAGTCCAGCAACACAGACACTGCTAAAGAAAGTTATTTTTCTCCTATTTGAGCCTGTCCAGGTAAAATAAAAATAAAACTAACATGCAACATGGTTTAGTGGTGGACTTGGCATAAAGTTGGACTTTATGATCTCAAAGGTCTTTTCCAATCTAAATGATTCTACAGTTCTATGAAATCCCATTGTGAGACCTAAGAGATACATAATTCAGAAGGTATCTTCACATTGTTGTAAAACTATAAAAAAAAATTTCAGGGAGATCAATTTCATTATTTTAGGTAGACAAGTAATTTCATTATTTCAGAATTCCCCACGTCTGCTCAGAAATAACCTTGAAGTAACCGCTGCTTAGGCAACTGACTCCTAGATTTTGGGATAAAATATGGTATGGCTCTAATTAGTCAGAAGCCAGGTTGGTCTAGATGTTGCTTTTTTTTTTTCATAATGCCATAAGACACAATCACTGTTCCTATCTAAGCAAAAAGAAAGAGTACGTATATTTGAGTAGAAAAAGAAAATCCTCTCCTTCTGTACAGAACTCACTCAAGAGACCTTCATGGATTGCAGCTTCAAAGAATCTAGACAAATCCTCCCAAAACTGATCCCATTTCATTTGGGGGCAGCAAGGCATACAGCCAGCTGGTAGAGTTTCTACTGTAAGTAGAGGCACTCACACTCTTCCAAAAATACTACAGGATAGAGTCACAGAATCATTCAGGTTGGAAAAGAGCTTTCAGATCATCAAGTCCAACTGTTAACCCAGCACTGCCAAGTCCACGACTAAAACCATGTCCCAAAGCATGTTTACACATTTTTTTAAACGTCTCCAGGGATGGTGATTCCACTACATCCCTGGGTAGCCTGTCCCAATGCTTCAGTGGTATTGATGCTGGTAGCATATTTAAAAGTTGTTCCAGAGATTGGATCCCAACAATAGACAGGCACACAAGTGGTAGAGGAGTATCTCCAGCTCCTCATGCCACATTCTTTTCTTCTACAATCTCCTTTTCAGGTAGTGCTACAGCAGCCTTAAAAAGTCAGATTTCATTTCTCACCTGCCACAGCCTCCAAGTTCTAATGTACGTTGTCAGCAGCGACATGCCCTGCTCAGTCAGTCACTCCCTCCCTACACCAGACCACCTTGTCAGAGGTACCACATACAACCCACATGCTTTAATTCCAGCAGCAGATTGCTCCCAATCACTGTTGTCAGCCCAGGGTTTGGTTGGAGTTTTGTAACTTGGACAGGGCTGTTTCTAGCATTCTCAGCTTCTGAACCAATGCAAAGCTTCTTAACTCCAGCTGTGAAAGCTGAGCTGGGTCCCAGTGCAAAGATATACCAGTATGCCAGGTGCTCTTTAATCAACGGGAAAACAGAAAGCCCCACATGCTGCTAACATTTTAAACAAAATTAGGGCCGTGTGCAGTACATACATCCCCATGAGAAACAGAGGGCTTAAAAGCAATCACTGAAGGGGTAAAAAGACCAGTCAAACTGGCCAGTAATGCTCTACAGATATTTTTAACCTGACTACAAGGAGAAAATGGTATTTTCATTGATTCAAAGGCTTGCATGCTGACATAGAGAGATGAAGGAAGATGTAAAACTACAAGGATTCTTTTGGAGATGTTTAGCAGAGCATCTCTTAGCAGTTCAACTGGTTGGTAAATGCCAGTGATCGTCACTTCTGATGGACTACACCATGCATATTAAGGGAACTAATACGCTAAGGCTTGAGTGAGGCAGCAGAATTTTTTTTTTTGCCAAGAAGTGTTTTTGTTTTCTTTTCTCTCAAAGCACATTTTAACAGAATCCAGGAGTAGGAAAAAGATGAAGTTTGATGTACTAGGGAATTACTTGTAGCAACATTCTTCTTGACAGGTACAACTTGGACTGGTAGCGGTTCAGCACAGAAGCAGCTTGGAAGGGAAGACGTGCCTGTTGCTAGCTGGCAGGATAGTGCAACTTCCATGTAACTGCATAACAAAATTTCTGAGGGGTGATGTAGGATTAGGAGATCTTATCATGGTTGAATGGCATACCCCAGCCATTCACATTTTCTTAATATAGGACAATGACCTGCCCAGATTTGGCACCACAAAAGAGAAGCCATGCTATTTAAGGCTGTGTTCACCTAAGAGCATTGCATGATGCAATAAGATAGGCAACGTAACGTCAGGCTGCAAGACACTTCTGGGCATACTCTGCAACCGTCAATATGCTTTTTGGGACCAGGATCATACTTTCAAAGTACACGTTCTTAAAACAAATCAGACAGTACATAAGCCTATGGCCAAGGTAAATGAGAACCTCTCAATGTGTCCTTAAGTTTTAAAAGGTACCCTTGCCTCTGAAAATACTGGGGACAGATTCCTAATATGCACTGTGGCTGGAAACTAATTGATAAGGCTCATTCTGTGGCATAAGAAAGAGAGCTTGAGTGAGTCAGATCAATGAGTGTGTCTTGCCTGGTGCTATCTTAAACATTTTCGGCTGGAAATCAGAAAAGGCAGGAAACATTCACTACACATAAGGCTTCATAGAGCAAGCAGGCAGCACTGATGAAAGAGGTAAGGACAGCAGGTACATCCATCCCATCCTAATTCTGCAAATGAATCAACTAACAATGTATTCAGTGTGTCAGAAGTCAGCTACCAGTAGCTGGAAATGTTCATGTCATCAAATCAGTTGTTGCAAACTTCAGTGGCCTAATATGTTTAAAATTTCCACAACTTGAATATTAAAAAAAAAAAAGGAAGAAAAAAAAAGAAAAAAAAAAGGATGATGAAGAGATTCATCTCCCAACAGAAACTGAACTGAGTGCCTTTAAGCATGCTGAAGGAGGCATTCCTCTTTATCAACAGTCCAGAAAAATCATACCCCATACCCAGCCTAGCTAGTACTTCATTTGAAGAAACACGCCTTCTTTTAAACACTGAGATCAGGAAAGCCACATCCTATGGGTTTAAATCCAGGTGCTTAAAGCTCTTGCACAGAGTCTGCTTAAACCACAGACCCATACCTGTGGCAACCATCAAATGAAAATGTACACGAACAGCAGGCAGGACAGCAAGGGTAGCAGTGATGAAGACATTTAAAGTAACACGTGCACTGCACTTAATTCTCTCTTCCTGGGAACCCAAATGAAAAAGCAAAGCATCCCATATATTATTAATTCTGAAAAAATACACTGGTGTACCAGTTATTAAAAAGAGTACAACACACAGAATCAGGACAAAAGACACCAGTGAGAAGGGCATTTTCCTCAGCAAGATACTAGGGTACAACTGAGCAACCAACCAACCAACCTTGCCTTGCTCCCAAGCATCATGGGATCTACTTTTTCATACCAGTCAAAGATGCTCAAAATCACATTGCAGCTTTCCCTCGTAAGGTCAATCTGCAATTTTGCATCCTAGCTTTAAGCCATATTGTTTTCCCTTTACCCTGGCAAAAGAATGTGTGTTCAAGCAAATTTTAGTCCTTTCTCAAGAATTCTTGCTAGAGATTGTAGCTGACTGCAATTTACAGTTTTCTAACCTATGCTAAGAGCACCTAACTATGCATATCCCCAGCTTGATTCTCACATCCAAAAGTAATGTCTTAGGCAATATGCTATGCTCCAATTCTAAGAAGCAGTCATCCTGTGAAATACAGGACAAAGATGAAACCAAACTACAGGGACGATGCCTATTTCCAGTGTTTCCAGAAGCAGAGAAACTGCGTTTCAGAAGCGTTTGCATTTTAATACATGGTTTATGGGGCAAAAAGCTTTAAGACTACAAAGCAAGGGACAGATGAGTAGTCAGAATAAACACTGGTCAACTAGAAGTCCAAAGATTGAAAGATTTCAGGAAGACAATGCTCTAACATTTAAGGTTTTAGAACAGAGCAGTTTTGCTATTAAGTCAAGAAAAAAAGAAATTTGACAAGAGAATCTCAGAGAAAATGGACTCAGTAAGCTCCTTCTGGGTTATGAGGTTGTATTTTCCAGTTATCTGGAAGACATCAGCAGAACTTAACATATCAAAGCAGGATTTTATGTTTGGCCTAAAGACCACATTTTAGGAGAACTGAGCAACTGATGCCCTCCTTTTCCCTCTTCCCTCCCACACTTTCACACCTAACATGACAGGCTCTATTTTAGGGCTCTTGAAGGAGAAGGAAAGGTAAAGGACAAGAAAAGGCTACAGTAGTGAACCCTCCAGCCCACATAATAGTATACTGAAATCTTATAGTTAAGTTTTCCATCCTTATGTGGAGTAGTTCTTTCATGAAGTCACACAATAGTTCCATGAAAGATACTGTCAAGGCTGCATTTTCTCCCCTTTCCTTTGATATCACCAAAAAAACCCCAAAAACAAACAAACAAACAAACAAATGCTACAGCATGTTTTGTCAGCCAGGTCAGTGTCCAGATTATGTATTAATGAAATCAAGCTAAACTCCACTAACAACAAGAACCCACCATGTTTAGACAATGAGAGAAAACGAGATTACAGACTAGAATATAAACCCCCCATAATATACACAGGGAAACAAGTTTTTAATATTTTTCCAGAATCCTGTTTGACATCCAAAGTTCAAAGAGGAAAGCATTAAGATCTTTGGCAAAAAAATGTAGCACGATGTAATTAAAGTATCTTCTGTTAAGTAAAGTACAGATGAAGCTTTAGAAGTACCTTGGTATCCACTAGTGCTGAAGACCAGTGCCAGGCTCTGCAATGCTTTTCCTATCTTCTGGTATTCCTTAGGTAGTGCTGGAAGTGGGAAAAGGATGGGGGAAAAGAGGGAAACAGAAGCAAAAACCCACAAGAGTTAAGTGAGACTAAATCTGCAGCATTCTCAAAACTTGACAGAAGATGTCAAAACCAACTAGGTTTTACATTTCCTCTAGTGAAGCATTTACAGTCATATTCTTACCCCCCACCCTGCTACAGACATTCCAAAACTGGATAACACAAATGCAATGTGTATTCTTGAAAACCACAAACAGCTGGGGAAACGGTGTGTGACTACTATTAAAAAAAAAAACAACAAAACTCTCACTGAACTCCTAGCTCAGCCCTCCTATGCATACAGCAAGATTTTTTTCTCCCCCTCACAAGCAGACTTTATCCTCTGGGGGTGGGGGAGAAGAGCTGCAGTTATTAATGAGATCTATTCTCGATATATTTTAAAGTGATATTATTATATTGACCTGAACACCCCTCAAATAATGGATTCTATATTTAAAGGCACTAAACCCCAAGATTATCTAGGGACAAAATCTGATGCAAGTATTTGAATAATAAAATTTTTCATAACCTGTTTAATGAAATGAATGCATAAATTCCTTCCACACAATTAAGTCAATAAGCTGTAATTTATGAGTGCATTTAGTAGTAACACTTTGAATACCACCACCCCATAGGCCTAAAAAGAAAAAGCAGGTTTTATATAAGCTACCTATGCTAGCAGAAAAAAAACCACAAGTATATGTGCTTTTTGTTGTCGAAAAAATTGTATTCAGAGGGTACAGTGTCCAGGTAAAGTTTTTTAGCTGCTCTAGCATCCCACACAATCTGATTTTCACAGAGCAACCCCTTCACAGGGTAAAAACACCACAATAACCAAAACCCAAATCCCTCGAACTGCATAATTTTATTGACTATGTTTGATCAAGTTCTTGACCAGAAGTTAAATTATTTATGACAACTGATATTTCTTTATACATATCTATATACAACAGGTACCATTCAGAGTACTGAAATTCTGCTATCAGCCATTAACCTGCTACTGAATCCCCAGTGGAAACTTCAGTGAAGAACATTTGGTTTCTTCTCACTTGCATTTAAGTAGTTTCCACTGTCAGTCATTTTAAATATCATAGAATTGAATGCATGTAACCATTGCTCAGGAAATGCCCAAAATACTTCTGACTAGGAGTTGGGACTAGAGCTGACAGGGAAATTGAAACCTAAGAGGCTACTGAAATTCTTCAGTTTTGCACATCCTTCATTTCCAGTTTCCCTTTTCCATTCAGAATGAATGTCTGGAAAGTTAAAAGTTAAAGTTTTCAACACAATCACATCTGACTTACTGTGTTTATGCTAACTAATTATTAACTATTAAGTACAAGAAAAGTAATTCTATACCTAAAGCACTAGTGTTGTAATTTAAGGAGATTTTAGTAGTAAACAAAATACTGGATTTCTACCGTAAGCACAAATCCCAGCCAGCCCTTAGCTATGGTGGTTTTGACCATTGCTTCTGTAACTGTGAAGCAATGCTATTTTTCCAGTCTCATCTGAGGGACCTTATTCTTTCCCCTGCCCTCTGCTTCCCCCCCAGTATCATTTCCTAGTGAAGTAAAATCTGTTCAACATTACAGCTGTGTCCTGTATTATAACTATTTTTGAGAAGCAGGAGTGTCTGTGACATAAAATCATAGGCTCATTTAGGCTGGACTTTTAAGACCATTGAATTCAACTGTAAACCTAACACAGTAGAAAGAAACCCTCTTTTTCAAAGTGGGGAAACATAAATAATTTAAAGTTCACATCCTACACATAGTAAGGTCTGATATAATCACTACCAGAAAAGACTGAGCTTCTACATTTCCAATGACCTCTGGTCAGCCCCAGATATTCAACTGCAGTGTCAGATTAGAAAGCTGCAAAGACATAACTCAGGAGACGTACTTACTCCTAAGTCTGGGGACAATGTTTTTTGGTGGGACTTAAAAAAAAAAAAAAAAAAGAAGAAAAAAAAGTGGAGGAGATTTATGTGCTAGGTCTGGCGACCCAAGACACTACAGCCTGCCCTGAAGTGTTTCTTATTATGATCCTCAGCTGTAGTACCTGCTTCCTTTCAATAGCTGCCTTGTGGTGGCCACAAACACTGAACACTGCTGTGGACTAGGAAATTAGAGCCCAGGCAGAGTCATAGGGACTTGGTGTGAAGTTCTGCAACCCTAAATATCTGTGGGAAGGAAGAGACAAGATAGGAGAAAAAGAATTGGGCTAAAGATTAATTTAAAATAAAGTTGTTTTTTCTTTTTTTTTTTTTTAAACTCATTTTATCTTTAAATCACTCCTCCTGGCATGCAAGAATCCTAAATAAGGGATTAATAAAATGCAATAATCTATGATTTTAAATAGACAGGTCTATTTTGCCCATGTTACTAAAATGTAGATAAATGACAAATACAGAATAGGTCCAACAAGGGCTTTAGCTAGATTACAGGAATTATTTAACTTTTAGTATTTTTAAAGCTATGGGCAGGGACCAGATATTTCTGTTATCAGAAAGAAAAAAACCCAACCAAAAAACTTGCACAATTTACTCTCAGACACCGAGAGCAGCCAGAACACCACACAATTCTCATTATAACACAGGATTTCCTTTAGTTTTAAAATGTGCCTTGAATTATAAACAAAAACTATGACAAAAAGAACCCAACACAGAGAAAACCAACACAGAAATGACTGCTGAGTTCAGGAGGGACACTTACGCCCTGTACACCTCTTCCAGTGCTCTTGTCCCACTGTCAGCAGCTCTTTAACTCCATCATCCATTGCTTTGGTGAACCTACCCACTGCATCACATTTCTGTTCTCTGTGGCATTTGGAAAAAGCAAAAACAAAAAGCAGTTTAACAGATGCATTACACTAACCTTAAATGCAATACTGAAATGTTTAGTAGTGTCAACCATGTCTTAAAAAAAAAAAAAAAAACAACAAACAACTATCAGAGAAATAAATTAATTCCTTAAAATCTCTGCCATTTCACTGAGGTCAGAATTTCCCTCTTTAGATACAGACATTTTTCACTCTATTCCCCCACCCCCATCCCCCATTAAACACATAGTACTGGACTATCATTCTTACTATAGTTAGCTTAAAAAAAAAAAAAAAAAAAAAAAAGGCTACTAGCTAAATATCCTCCCTATTGAGATCAAACAACAACAGAATAGCAAAATATGAACATCTGATTTAAAGAAAATGCATCCCTAGAGCACTTAACACAAAGAGCAGGACCCCACACTGTCAGGAAATTAGATGTCAAGAGTAATGGACATAGCAGAATTCATACAAGAATGAACAAAAATAAAGAAAATAATTGTTCCAGATTATATAATAAATAATATATTTTAATAATATATAAAGTTATATTAATATAAAAATATAAATTAATAATATAATAAAATTCTAAAATAGGTGAATAGAAATTAATATAGCCGTTCTATGGAAATATATATGCATAACCTCATATTATGCTGACGATACCATTGTGTTCAATTGTGTTTTGCAGAGGTGAAAAAAAAAAGTGATGCTCAAAAGAGAATTCTGAATTAGTACGTGCCTTTTTACCTCTCTTTAAGCATGTTTTCATGCAGCTATCAAAGCTTACCATTAACACAGCACTGCATACACAGCAATGCTCTTTGCAAATTAGGAAATAAATGCCTAGTTTTCTTTTGTAGAGTTCAATGAGAATTATTCAAACTGCATCAGATCTTAGAAATGCTCTCAGCCAAAGCCTGTATGAGACAGCTCCCACAGCAAGGCAACCCTAAAGTAACTCCCCCGAGCCAGGGGCAGCAGCTCCAGCTGTGGCCCAACCACCTAGAGCTCCCACCTCCCTACCCACACCTACTCCCTCAACTGGAAATCTTATCTGAAGAGTTACTTGCACAGTAAGTAACTTTCCAGATATCCAGAATGCCCTTGCTTCATTCCCATTTTCCCAGTAGCAAACCATCCTTTAATTTTCTGTACTTCATACTTTCTGGTATCCTGATCACAGAAAAAGTTCATGAACCAGCACTGGGTTACCACTCTCTGATCAAAACCGGGATGACACAGGACTGCCAAAGTACTAGCAAAACTGTTTCAGTAAAGAGCATCTTTTCACTGAAAAACCCCAAGAACAAGCTGGTTTGTCCACTTACAGGTATAATGCCTTTTAAGACTCTGTTCATAAGACACATTTAACAGCACCCTGAGATGTTCCCAGGCACTGGAACATGGTGTGGGTATCACAGGTGTTACAGCCACCCCTGCAATGCTTGGAGATAGGTCCCCAGCACCACCCCAGGCTGCCAGCCCCAGCCCAGAAGCCCATACCCTCTGGTGACTGTTCCCGGCAGGCTGCTTACCCACCCTCACCCCATTTGGGGACAAATGGTTTAGCAGATCATATGCAGGTCATTCCCTGCCAGGGTCCTGTATACAATACGGACTCCCTCCCTCCTGCATCCTATGTAGAAAATCCTCCCTTTGATTCACTCCTTCAGCTTTTATACACCGGGATTTATATAAAATGTATCGCATAAGTAGTCAAGTTTGAAATCCTCATGTTCACAGTGAAAGTGACCTGTAAATATCCATCTGCTTTACTAGTACAGAACTTTACCTATATTAATATGCCCTGCATCACTTGGATAAGGCCTGTGCTGGGCTATTTCCAGGTGTAGGTACACTACTGCTTTGCTACTATGATCACTTCTATCCAGTTTATTCACAGCTTCAGACGCAAAACATTATCCAAGTTTCCATGTTCTACAACAGCTAGAAAAGCATGTCATGTATACTACATATCTTTTAGTAAAAATGATTAAGTGTAAAGGACGCAGAGTAAATCCAGTCTTTCACTCTATGACACCGCAAAAATGTAGTAACCCATTTAAAAGTGAAAATCTAATAATTTAAGTAATTTTTCATTTTAAATAGCTTTCCATGTATTTCAGATATTAGAATCACACTGTGTGTGCAACATATACAAGTATTTTACAGAAATACTGTTTTCCCTGATGGTCCATGGTGGTGCATTGACCTTGGCTGGATGCCAGTGCCCACCAAGCTGCTCTATTATTCCCCTCCTCAGCAGAATGGTGGGGGGTGGGGGGGAGAAAAGATGGTAAAAAAAAAAAAGCCTTGTGGGTCAATATAAAGGCAATTTAATGAAGCAATACCAAGTCGCACACATGGAACCAAAGGAAAACAAGAGATGTTACTCTTTACTTCCTCTCAGCAGGCAATGTTCAGCCAGTTCCCAGGAAGCAGGGCTTCAGTACATGTAGTGGTGGCTCCAGAAGACAAATGTTGTAAATAATGAATGATCCCCACCCTTTCTCCTCGCCTTTATATCTGAGCAGACATCATATTGTATAGAATATCCCATTGATCACTTTGGGTCCACTGTCCCGGTTATGTCCCCCTCCAAGATCCTGTGCATGCCCAGCCCAGCAGTGAGGGGGGTGGGAGGTTGGAGAGACAGCCCTGATGCTATATGAGTACTGCTCAGCAGCAGCCAAAACACTGGCATCCATCACCACCCCTCCAGACACCAACACAAGCACAGCACCATAAGGGCTGCTGTGAGGCTCAGCCAGACCCAGTACATCCATCTACAGTTATCCCAAGCTACTTGGTAAGTCCAGCACACTTAGGAACTGTTCATAGTTGAAAGATTAAAGATCAAAATACACAAGCAATACATGGAAGCCACAGCAATATAAAAACCTAACTCCATAGGATCTGCCAGTACTCTACACCTTGTCAAGTAGTTTTGAATAAATTGGTTTAGGATCAGTATTCAACTAGTTTTGCATAAATCAATTTAGGATCAGCATTCAACCACTGAAGTCAAAGAGACATCCTCTGCCTTGATGAATACCTCTTCAAATCCATGAATATATGTGCATGTTTACTATTCTAGTTTTATACTAACTCAGTATCTGTTGTATATCCAGATGCAAAATATCCATGCAAAAAGAAACCACCTTACATTTCTACCATGTCCAAGTCAGGAGCTTCTGGTTCCATTGTAGAAAAGATTAGGACTCCTACAGTTTCATCTTTTTCTGCCTTCCGCTTTCCAGTTTTCCACTCCTTGAGGTGGTGGGAGGTGGAGAAAAAAAGACAAAGTTTGACCACCACTGTTCATGCATGTTTAAGGGCATGTACTTAAGCAGTGAATGAAATGCTTAGGAGAACAGTTAACCAATAGACCACCCATAAATCAAAAACCTAGAAAGGAAAGTTTCAGTGGGGCCAAGGTTTCTTGAAGTCTTCCCCCCTCCTTGTGCACTTCGTTTTCTAGATTCTGGGGTCAACAGACCCTCTTGTATGTTACTGAAATACAGTGTAAAAGCAATTATATTCAGCTGTCTCTGCACATGTGACAGTGCTGGTATCAGAAGCTACTCAAGATCATGAGACTCTTATGCAACTGCCATACTAAGTTCTTAGTAAGAACAGATAAAGACGTTAAAAATTCCACATGTATTGCAACATCTGTTCTGTTTGTATCAGTCCATAAGTCAGACAGCAAGAACTGCTGACCAGCTAGCACAATTATACAATTCTCCTTGGCCATCCAACTAGGACTTCACTAGGAGTACTACTTTTTAAGTTATTAAGCCTCAGAATAATTCTGGTTGGAAGTGACCTCAGGTGGTTTGTAGACCAACCTTCCACTCAAAAACAGTCAGCTGTGACCTAGTTACTCAGGGCTTTATCCAGTCTGGTCCTAAAAACCTCCAAAGTTCATTTACTTTTTCAGCAAAATCTCTGTGTATTTAGAAGTATGACTGTTTTGAGGAGACAGCAGCAGAGTTTTCCTCTTTTATTTCCTCATCAGTAGATACCCAAATTAGTAAACAGAGCTTGAGCTCAGTTCATGAAGAAACCATTACTTACTGAAGGTGAAGATACTAAAACCTTTTAAAAAAGCATAAGAAAATGCTACGGGGGGTGCACGGGCATAAAGGACTGGTTATATCAGGTCAGACTGCAGCATAATGCTATTACAATCCATTCCAATGAAAACTGTGGTTTGGAGGGAGGGGGGATTTTTTTTAAATATAGTACAGGACGAGACGTATCTTAGATCTGCTACAAAGTAGCTTCTGTTAGCAAAGCAGTACCAATCAGAGGACCACAGTGATTAATAAGTCCAACAGAGACAGAGGAGAGCCAGAAGAGTTGTTATATACATTCCTATTCCGCTGGAGGACACTAACTGTCCTTAGAAGATGGCAACAGAAGCTACTTGTTGTGTCGGAACAGCATATAGCATTTTGCACAAGCAACTTTATGCCTCATTTTGATCAGTCAGCTAAATTAGTAAACCCAGCAGTTTTCAGCTCATCACTACTGCCCATGAGGGGGGGCAGACAAATGAGAAGGCTACAAAGCTGAGCTCTTAGTTCAAACAGGGATGGAGGAGGGGAGCAATTTATCTCCTACCTTCTCATCTCGGAAATTGAGAAATTGCTGGAAAACTTCACTTTCTGAAACAACAGGATGACGACACATCCTTGTCATCCAAGCCTGCAGCCTTTCCATACGCATTTTGATAAATTCTTCTTCAAAGCGCCCTGTTATACATTGAACAATAATGGTTACATTTCTACTCTAGTATCCTCAACTTTTTTTTTTTTTAATATTTAAAACAGAACCTGTAAATCATCTGGTGAACTATTAACCATTTAATGACTCTGAACTTACAAGAAGGAAACCTTATACTGACAAATCAGAAGAGCTTTAAATTACAGTATGTTAATTACTGACCAAGAGTAGTACTCCTTTTTAAGATAACCAGGAAATATTAAAAAAAACCCCACACCATAATATCCACCTAAAATTCAAATCAATTTTTGGAGAAAAAAAAACCCCAAAACTTTCAGATGGAAGAATTAGGTATTCAAGTGGCTCAACAAAGAAGCTAAGTACGGGCTTGGAATGCAGGTATTTTTCTGATATAGTCTAGTACACCTTTGGCCAATGTAAGGCTGAGAAACATCAGAGAAAAAGGAACTACTTACTTTCCAAGCTGTCATGTCCTAGCTAACAAAGCACTGCAGTTGGACTGCTTAAAAAAAAATATGTGAAATTGGAGTGCTCAAATACAAATTGCAGATTTGAAAAAGCAGCACCTCCCATAAATATATTTCTTATAGGTAAGTTAATGTGTTAAGAAAAAAGCCTCAAAAATTTTTTTTCAATAAATTTCATGTATAAACTGGTTAGAATACATCCATGTGAGACTAACTGATTTTTTTGATAGTTAGGAGATTTTTTTAGCAGAAACTATTTAAATAAGTAACTAATTTTTTTTTAAACCAGCAGTGCATCATCACTGTGTTTTTGCAAGACCCTTTTAGTTTTAGCGCAAATTGCATCTTCTTGAGTGAATCTTTTCCAATCAAAAAAAAAAAAAGCATGACATCAGACTTCTGAAGTATCCAGTGAATAGGACTTATTTGAAAGGAATGAGCAATTCCCCCAGCATCCAACTCCTCTAATTTCCATAGCAGCACGGATGACAAACCTTGAATGCATATACTCTTTCAGTATAAATCTACTGTATAGTTACTATGGCAGCAGCTCCACAAGAGTTTCTTGTGGGTGGTTTGTTTTTGGGGTATTTTTTAATTGCCAGTATGGAAACTAGCAATACTAGGAGGTAAAGGACAAAACTACTGAAAAATGAAGTATGGATAAATTTATTGCAAATTGGCTAGGAAAAAAATTTACAAAAATCAACTACTACAGAAGATACATTATATAACTTTCAGTAATACCTTGTTTTGTCTTTAACCTATACTGAAATCTCTGCAGCATTCTTGCAAGGAATGCAAAACAACTGAACAGTAACACTTGCAAGTTATGTGCTGGTCATTAGACATATCACCAGCAAAACCACGAACCTGAGCAAAGCCAGTCTATCTGTAAAGTCTTGCTTTGCCAAGACCAATGGACAGAAATACTTTTCTAGATAGTCTTCAGAAAGAAGTCTCCTAAACACAATGAAAGATAAACAATATTTTTCCAGGGTTTCACACAATGTTTCAGAAAGAGGCATGTTGTGTTTTGGTTGTTTTGTTTTTTTTATTTTTGGCATGAGGCAAATTATTCTTTCCCACAGACTCCAGAAGACAGAAATCCACAGGCAAGTTTTAACTGTGATGGCAAACTCTTGAGTCTTTTAAGACACAGTTACAATGAAATCTAGAGACCCCATCGTGTTCTGGTTTCCTTTTAGTCCGCATGCACATGTTTAAATAAAAATACTGGTCAATTCTAAGCATGAGGCTAACGGGAGGAAGTCACTTCCTCACTTTTCAGTTTCCTCGGCATTTATCCCAGCATCTGCATCAATGCTTAGCTTTCTTCAAATGCAGCGGAGCTGCTGCATATTCAGTGATGCCCGCAGTCACATGGTTGGTGACTTGCCAGTTTTCGTATGTTTGTTTTTGGCTGGTTGTCTTAAAGACTGCACAAAAAAATCTTACCAGAAAGCACATAAGTGGAAATAGGCTGAAGTAATGCATTTTCCTGCTATACAGGTGCCATTCTTTTCTTCATGTGCACTTGAAAGGAAACCAGAGAGTACAGAAAATGCACAGGCACTGCCATATGCAACTGCTGAACTCATCAGCATTCAAAGGGTCCAATCCCACTTTTCATAAAGTCAGAAGAAAATACCTTCATAAGCTTCAGAAAGTTTGGTCAAGATAAACTGCCATCAGAACAGAGCAGAACGTTATACAAATGAAAGATGCTTTCCAAATTGTGGGAAATCAAGTAACAACAGAATAGCTTCAATGTTTTACTTGTGAGCAAAAAACCAGTTTGTCAGGGGATGCTCCCTTTCCTCCAGGAGCTTTGAATAAAATATAACACATTTACAATCAAAAGCAAAAGAAAACCAACCAAAAAAAAAACCCCAAAACATATACACCCAATCCAAAAAAAAACCAAACCACAAAAGCAAAAACACCCACCCACCCAAAACCCCTCAAAGACATTGCTCCAAACAATCAGCAAACACAGAACATAAGTCTCTCTCTCCAATAAATGTACTCTTCTGTAGTGACTAGGGTGGGGGGTTTTGTTCGTTTTCAATTACTTTTTTTTTTTTTAAAATCACTAGACTAGATAATTAAACCCGAGTTCTGAAATGATGCTCTTAGTGCTGATATTTCATTATCAATAGGCCATCACAACTCATCATAGTTGCGAGTGGTGAAAGGTTGGGGGTTTTTTGATACTTCCTTTAAAATAATAGGAAAACCAGTAAGAAATAACAACCTTGCAAAAAAGCGATCTCCTTATTTCCCATCCCATGAATTCAAAACTGGGAATAATCACCTGTTACTTGCTTGTCTGGAAGAGAAGGTATTGGAATGGCTAATCCAAATTTAACCAGGAGACGCTCATACAACCAGTCAAAGTGCTTGTATCTGTGGTTGACAGACCGATTAGTGTTCTGCAAGAGAAAGAAAACTCTGAACTTTGACAGGCATCTACAGACAGTGACATGAAATAAGTGTGAACAGAATAGCAAATACGTGGAATGTAAATAAAAGTTATGCTTTAAAGCCTTGACTCTGTAATTACAGAAGAACTTTAAATGCTAGAACAAAGTAACTCTTTGGAGAGAAAAAGAGTGTGACAACTGCTACTTACTTTTACAACCCTGTTACCAAGTCACACAAGCTGCATTATTTATATGTACAAACGACCCATATTTGAGAGACAGAAGATCCTGTTTCAGATACACTTACAGTGCAGGTCAGCTGATATTCAATGTAGCTCTTGAGACCATACATCTTAGAACCTTTTTTGGGATCTGCCACCACACAGTCAAAAGTAGAGGTAGGATAAACCCACATTGGGCCATAATCACCAATCTGTAAAAAATTGCAAATATTATCTTTAAATATATCATGTTTTACCAGCTGCAAACAAGATGACAAATACTTTCTTCACTTGAAGGTTTCCATTATTTTCAGCAAGGGATTGATAGTGAGGAAATAGAGGGTTTTCTTGCAACTAAAGATGACTGACCACAGTTGTGTTTATGTTCTGTATTTTAAAATTTTTCACAAATAGCAAAAGGACTGTTGAATTCTAGAAATTTCTACTTCAACCACATTTCACTAGAACAGCATATATCCAGAAGGGTTTGGTTTTTACATCAGAAGATGACCTGACCATCATGACTGAATATTGCAAACCTTTACAAATGTAGCTCCTACATATTAGATAACTAATACAACAGTGTAATGTATCTAGATAGTTATGTGCTGTGTCTCCCAATCCCCCAAAAGCTTATTTTCATGATGGCAAGTAATGCAGATCCAGCGTGACAAAAAAATTACTGAAAGTAATAATTATTAAAAAAACCCCAATAATCAGCACACTTCAAAGAAAGGAGTTAAGACTGGACCCTGAAAAATCCCTCAATGATACATGACTGAAATGTAGTCTACCACAACTTCAAGATACTTAAATGGTACGCAGTTGTATTATGACAGTAATATTTATAATTATATGTTCAGTTATCAGTTTCTTCTGACCCAAAGACATATAGCAACCCCGAGCCTAAAAGTTACATTGGAGAAAATGGGATGGATGGGGATGACTAGAAATAAACAAGAAAAACCTCCAAAAGCAAACTCACAAAAAAAACAACAACCACCCCACAAGAAACACCCAATCCCAAAACAAACCACACCACCCACACACAAAAACTACAGACACACTCCCAACTTACAATTATGGGAATTTTCTCTTTGGGTTTTGCTAGCTGCTTTGCCAACAGATACTGCTCCATCCCAGGTTTTGCAAATCCAGGAAATCTAACAATAAAATAAAGTAATAAATTTATTCTGTATTTTCCTTTCTGTGACATATGCAGAATTACCTGCCACTATATGAAACAACCCTTAGAATTTCTCAAGTACAGAAAAGAATTTGTGTGGATTACTTTACCAACCAACAGTTTGCCTTGAAAAAGCAGGAAAGTTCTAGCTACTGACATCTACCTTTTATTTATGTAACACAGGCCCCTTTTTCCAGGGCGAAGTAGCTATTTGTGCTCTGCAGTCCACCAGAGTCCACATTAACAGGAAGACACAGAGTAACATCAGTCACCCCTCTGCAGTCCACCCTCTCTGGAATCGCGCACACACACACACAGATGCCCATGCACACCATCCTGCCATTTCAGATTATGAGAATTCAATCATCTAGAAGAATGACAAACTGCAGATCTATGAAGTGCTTCTAAACATGAGTTATGCTAAATACTTTATCCACCAATTAGAAAGCAAGCCACAAAAAAAATTACTGTTACGTCCTTGAAGTCTGCATAAAAAGTCTTATCAAAAGCAAATGGTCATCCTCTTTCTAATTAGAAAGATACTTAGCCCTTGAAGAACTGCCAGCCTACTGCCTGCTTGCAGAAACACGAGTAAAGCAGGACTTAGTTCACAGGTAAGCTCTCAAGGTATGTTTATGCTGGTTGTACTGAATGGGTTTGTAACAAGTCAACGCTACAATGATGCAGAGGTACTCTCGTAAAACTGGCCGAAGCCTCCACCCATGAACAAAATTAACAACTGGTCATGCAGAAACAGTTGATTTTAGTTACATACCCAGGGAGACTATTATTCTACAATCTTTTTCTACTCTGCTTTCATTCACTTAAAGATTACCACACAGCAGCTTCTCTGAGTAACAGCAGTTTTAGAATAAACAAACATGAAGTTGTAACATAAGATAATGCTAGTATAACCCTGACAAAGCTTCATGCTACTGTGGTATTTTTATCTAAAAAAAATAAATAATTAAGCTTTGTGTGGTATAAGAATCAACGTGGGTGGTGTACAACCACAGGACAGCAGAACTTTTCCCCACTGCTAGCAACTAAAATTGCTCAAACTCCGGGGCAGCATCTCTGATCAGTCTCGCTGTATGAACAAGTCATCAATCACCTTTCATTTTCACTGAGCACACATAGTGTTAAAGACAGTTCAATTGTAAAGACAGGTTCAGAAGTTCAGACCTTGTAAAAGTGTCATTTGCCTGTATAACACTTCCAAAAATTATACAGCTTTGTCGTGTACTTTCAAGCTTTCATGAATCCGTGTTCTCTGATCACACAGGGAGAATGCTGAACTACAAATCCATCTCCACTTATACCCAAAAAATGTAATTTTTACATTGCATATTTCAAGAAGGCTGAACGGTGACACATTTACACATCCTGACAAATTCCAATTCTTTTCAATATATACATATTTGCCCTGCATTTTCCATTACTTGTTAAGTGGTAACTTCATAGCGGCTCCACGAGAATTTCCACGCTGGAGCCCCCCAGGCTCTGATGCCTCAGTCTCCTTGTAACCAAGATAAGATGGTGAAGCTGACTTTGGGTCATCCCAGTCATCATCCCAATCATCATCATCAGCAGCTGCTGAAATACAGGAGGGGGCAGGGAAAGGAAAATTTAAATATTTTCTCTTTAAAACCCAAAGCAACTACCTCAGCACTCAAACACAGATAATCAACAAGGTAAACATTAAGATCTAGTTCAGCCTTCTGTGTTATTATCCTTATGAATCCTCCTCAATTACCACTATCCCCATCAAATACAACCTGCAAAATACTACACTAGAAATCCATTGAGGGGAAAAAAAGAAAAAGAAAGAGATACTGGTGAGTTAAGATTAATTCAATACTGTTCCATATTCACAGACTCCAGGTTAGCATTGTCCAGTTATGTGTCTTCCTCTTAATTCAAGCTTTTACTACAAAAAGTTAGAGAAGTCATCTGAAAGGCTAACCACGTCATAAAATTAAGAATTTGAGACAACTTCAGGCCTGAGGGCACAAATTCAAGGGTGTTTAAAAGTTCCAGTTATGCAAAATGAACAACATCCCTGAAAACAGATGATGTATGCACAAGACTGACTTGCCAGATTTCCATACAATTTTGAGGCGTCCGTTACTGTGGATCTGATTTTTAAAATTTTGTTTTATTTAAAAAAAACACTATTATTTTAGTATCCAGTTTACCCACATGGCAACGTATTACTAAGAAACTGGCTTTGTTTTGTTTTTTTAAACAAGCCTCGTTCTATAGTTATGAAAGATTAAGCAATTCTTACCTGCACTGTCCACCTACTGTAACTTACTCAAAAATAAGAGCAGTATTAACACACCTGGTCCTTGATATGCCTGTGGATGACCAAATGCTGCTGCTGCCTCCCAGTTATTTGAAGCACTGTTTCTCTGGCCAGCCGCACCTTCAGGTTTTGTTGCCCAGCTGTCAACAGCATTCCCATTATCCCAGTTTCCAGACTTCCCAACGTTCCAGCTGGACCAAGGATCACTGGCATTGTTTGGCTATATTGTATAAAAACAAAAGTAAAGAAGAAATAAGCAACGACCATGTACTTTGATCTCCTGCTGATAGGCTATGAGTTTGCATTCAGCACTGAACTTGTCCCGATGTAGGAGCAGCTGCTAAACCTTACATTTCCAGCTATGCAACTCTTAAATGCACCTGGAAGAACTGATCAGCTTTCCAGCAATGAGGCACCAGTACGTACTAATAAGTGTTGCATCTCCTCAGGGAAATTAAACTATTTGTTCTAACAGCATTAGCAAGCATTCTTACCAGTGATAATTATTTTACACCAACACTGTAAGTATGGTGCATATGAACTATTAATTACATAAAGCCATGGACTAATTAGCACATTTAAAATAGAAACTCAAAAGTCAAGGATTAGATTTTTTCAAACGTTTATTTTATCAAATCAGATTAGCGCCTTTTATTAAAGCAAATCATAAGTTGTCTACCCACACCATCACTATTGGTGTGACAGCCAGGGAGTTAAGGACCAGCAACTTACTTGGCTTCCCTGTCAGAGCTTAACTCATTCACAGCGACGACAAGGGAAGAAAACCAACATCTGCCAGGGAACAGCTGGCATCTCCCTGTAGACTATTCTCAGCATAAGCTTCTGGTGAAGGTAACCACACATAACCTTGTGCTGATGCTGCTGTGGAGGCGGAAACCTCAGTGAAAGCGTGTAGAGCTGACATGTCTCTAACTACTGCATCTATTTGTCAAGTTCATCTGTTGATAAATTGGATTAATAGCTTAGCATCCTGTTCAGCTCCTTGATTTTAACACTACACTTCTAAAAAAGCATTGACTAGTTAAGTGCAGCCTACTCCAGACACTTACTGCAGAAAGAAAAAACACGCACACACAAGTCAAACCCCACACACCCAAAGTGTAGGAGGAAAAAGGAAGAGAAGGGGAAGGAAAGCAGAAAAAGCCTACAAAGCTTGGATTGTTCAGCAGAGGGAGAAACTGAGCTTTGTAAAAGGAAGTCTCAAAACCTACGGAGCCAGTGTATTGTTTCTATCACAAAGCAGCATATCAGAGAAGGGATACCCAATATAAGTTAATTGCTATTAGGCTATAACATTTATATGAATCTTAGAACCTTTGCCAGTACAGAAAGTTTAATAAAACTCACATTAAAGCCAAATTATTCTCTGCAAAAATGTTGAATAAGTGTGTTTCTTACACAAAATACAAAGAAAAAAAAAGTTCAGCTACTCCACATTCCATTTTTCTCCACTAGAAATTCTCTCATTTCAACTTCGAGATACTACTTAGGAATAAGAGCTCTCACTTCAGTTTTTCCTAAAATAAAGTCAACTGACAGTTAGACTTCACAGACAGTATCAAACCTTTAAGACTTGAAAATGCTATTGATATCATATAATACCTGTTCCTCAGGTACAGAATCTCCAGCATCTGGAAATTAAGACCAAGTCTCCAAGCTGAGGGGAAATCACCATTCAGAAAACTCACAAGTCAGTGGGTCTTTAGGAACCGTGGACAGATTCTATATTGATAGTTTGGGGTATTTTCTTTAAGGATAAAACTGATGCAAGAAACCAATACTACTCCCGAGGGGTGCGGTATCATGGAGGACTGATTCTTGGATAGCTGATACACAGTCCTACTCAGTAATTACAAAGAAGTTGCTAGTAGCTTAAACCAGCCTGCTCTTCCTATGATGTTCACCTGATATGGGTTTATATAAAGTGAAATAACCATACATGACATCAGTCAGGTTGATTATCTTTGCTAAATGAACACACATACACTGGGACCCAAACACATGGAAAAGCACGCCTACTCTAACATAACTTTGAGCACCTAGAAAAGACTATTTTGCATAGTATTCATTTGCCTATACTTCTGCAATATATGTTGTGCTGATCACTGGCAATAGATGCCTAGAAGTGGGACGATTGCCAAAAGGCTGAGTAAAGTTTTCCTCTTCTCTGTAGTTCATGTGAAATCTGGTACGAGTGGGTGGTAAAGAAACCTTAAAATCTGCTGCAAAACAAGGGGGAGGCAATAATATTAACACTAGGTACAGTACTAAAAAAGGATTGTCAAGAGCAATCATCACCAAACTTGCAGATAGTTGCTGATATACACTAAATGCTGTACAGCAAGGGGGAATGGATTACTTAAATTGCCCTCTCAGATGCCTTATCTCTATGTACCTATATGGAAGCACTACTCAAATCAGAAAGTTTTACTTCTGAGGTGTCCAAGAAAGATCTGGGGTAGAGTTCTTGCTCCTAGATGTATTGCACACAGGCTTTAAAAGCTGTGGGATATGCTATTCCCACTCAGCTCCTTTCAGCCAAAGCATCCACGCTTCTTTCTGAAGCGCTGGAGAAGAAGGTAACAGATGGGTTAGGAATGTATTTATAGACAACACCTCTCAAAGAGCATTTGCAGGCCTTTTCATCTTTCTTCAAATGTTTGCCTACACACACATACACACTGTAGACACTAAGTGGTAGCCAAAAATCAGTAAATATGGAGAAGGGTTCAGGAATCAGGCTTGCCATCCTCAAGGTCCCATAGCACCATGGACGACCAAGTAAAGACACAGCAGTTACTAGAAGGGTGATCTCTGTTCCAGTCAGCAGTTCTGTGGATGTCAGCAGGTGAAAATTCCATACAGGAGCCATTCATGTGGCTTAGCTCTGGTTGAATAAACCCTGATTAAGCCGGCAAAGTATTTTGTAAGTGATTAAATTACATGTTCTCACACCTTTAGTTTTCCATAACCAAAATTGATAATCCTCTGATCTCTTTTTAGTCAGCACAAAAAAGATGAAGAGTGCTTGCAAGAAGCTGTTCTTCAGTCAATACAACTTGATACAGCACACCTAATATCCAAATACGCAAGCAATCTCAGATGCAAGTGCACAAAAAGAAATGCCACACCACACAATTAAGAAAGTAATCAGTCTTCAAATACAACATTACATCTCTTTGCTCCTCAACGTAACATCAAACAAATACACTGAGAAATTCAGGGATAAAGTCCTTAGAGGCACTGATTTTCCCTTTTGTAGACTTATTACTGACTGGCTCACTCTTACTGTTCTAGGAGAAAAAAAAACCACAACAAAAAGGCTATTTGGGGAACAGAGGGAACACATTAGTAAATATTTTAAGAGTCTTCCATTAAGGGCAGATTCAAACTCACTATAGAAACAGATCATTAATGGTTGGGGGCTGGGGGAGAGGAAGAGAAGTCTAGCATGATTTTAAAGATCTAATAATAGTTGAAATGAGGAAAAAAAATTGCACCACAACAGGAAAATCCGCAGCTTGGAGGTGGAATGTCAGTATCTTTACCAAATGAATCATGAATTAAACAGGAAGAAGTGACATCTTTGCTATTTTCCAGAGAATCCAAAGTTATAGATAGTAAAGCTAAGCCAAGCCACTGAAGCATCTCTGCCCTGGTTAAATTGTTTTGGTTTGTTTGGATGTTTTTTTTTTTAACCTCCTGGCTAACTAAGTTGTTCTTGGCAGACTCCTTCCTCATATTAGTGGATGGATCTATTCATCCATCAGGAGCATTCTACCCCTGAGGGACAAAAGTCAAAACCCAAAACAAACATGATATTCAGGGGCTAAAACTAAGTTGAGTAGCTAGAAAGATCTACATAACGGTGCCATCACAAATTACCACCTCCGATTGTAAGAAATACACCTTGAAATCCACTCTGAAAGAAGGAAGCCATGCTGATGCAGCGAGTAGAGAGTCTGATCAGACCAAGGGAAGCCCAGGACAGCCAAAGCTGTCATAAGAAGTGTAATGCTTTTCAAGAGGGGTTGAGAAGAGACAGAGAGCACAGAGGAATGACAGAAAATACAAGAAAAGTCACGGTGGCTCAGTTGAATAGCTCACAGGATTTCCATCTACTAATTCCCAATTCAGCTAAAAAAAAAAAAAAAAAAAAAAAAAAAAAGTGCGCCACATTTGAGGTACAGAATGGTCTTTTAGAAAGACATGTAATTTAGATTTGAGCAAAGAATATGCAGTTATGGGACAAGGGGAGGGATGACATATCTTTTGTCATCCTCACTGCTTAAAGGAAATTTTTAAATATAATTACAGTTTGCTTAGTTTCAACTTTCAGCTGCTAAATAACCTATACATGTTTATCCAATGGAGCTCTCAGGCTTTTGTTTTTGTTACTCACACCTGCACATGTAAATGGTAATCAAGTCACCTCTTTATGTCCTTGTCTTCTCTTGAGCTGATTTCAATCCCTAATGGTTTCTTCTTGAAACACAGATGAGAAATTTCAGACAGTTTTCCAAGCAGCAGTCACAGCAATGCCAGAAATGGAAGAAAGACTCCCTGTTCCCCTCTGATTTTCTCTAGACATCCCAGGATCAGGCTACAAAGATTAAACAAGGCTTTATCCTTCCCTTTTGGGAAAAGCACTCGATTTTTGCTTGGGAACAGAGGACAGGGGATTCCCTTGTTGCCTCTTTTTTTGGAGGAGGAAGATTTGAAAAGTATTACTGGCTAAGGCTTTTCAGCTTACCACTTTCAATTACAAACGTCCATGATTCCTCCTTAAAATAAACGCTCAGTGAACAAACAACCACCACCACCAGGAAGGAAAATGCATGCTGCAGTAAGCCCCCTGCTGTGGTGAAGAGGATCTTGCAAGGCATGCCACTATAAGCATGCAAGCAAGTAGAAACGCTCATAGGAGGGCTAGTAAGATTGTTACCATTACCAAGTCAATGCCAAACTACTAAACCACAAGGCTACCTTATGAAATAAGTCAAATGAAAATAAACCTTTTAGAAAAAGAACATGCAAACACTGTAAATTGTGGAAAATTGGCTATTTTAACAGTCAGATTTTGCCTGAATGTATGGGTGCAGATGAAGGCAAGGAGTGATCACAGTACTAGTTTAATGACTTGCTGCCTGAGCCCTTGCATTCCACTGCGACACCGATGAAAAAAAGATCAAGACAACTCCGTAACTTGAACTGGTACAATCACTGTCATATGTTGGACAGTTACTTTTTAATATGTGAATGCGATTAATTTCAAAGCAAGCAAGCCACTGTTTCCAGTACTGTATGGAAGTCACTGCCTGGTACTTCGGTTAAATAAGAACTGGTCACAAATTGCTGTTACCAGCCTGAATGCAATATTGGGATTGAGATGGGGGCGGGGAGGGGCAGGGGGAAACGGTTACTTTCAAATTACATGTAACAATGGAGGATGTTATAGTATCATTATCTGTAACAGGAACCAGAAGTTACTAATAATGACAGCATAAATCACTAGGTATTTTTAAATTTTATTTTATTTTTACCTCTGGACAGTTCTAACCCACCAATTTTGTTTGTACTTCTTTTTAGGTATCTTTTGCACTACACCCTTCTAGACATGACATGCACACAGAGAGACAACTTCATATTTACTCTTACAAAGATCTACATTTACACAGAGTTAAGGTTTATTAGTCAAGGAAGCAGTAACTTCCAAAATCCATAGACAATTGTAACTTCCATGTTGAACCTACCCGTGTATTTTATAAGGCAGTTTAGCATACTGGTTTAACAAGACTAACCGGATCAACCAAACATGAGTGAGTCACATTTCCTATGACAATACTTCTACTCTACTGCGCACGCAGTAACGTCAGAGAATGGAAATGCCATTACAGGAATGCAATAACATACATGTCAAAATTTCCACATAAGCAGAATAGTGCACTCAAGAGCACCATTTTTCTTCAGTCTTAGCATTTATAGCTGCTCATAGAAGTTTGGGGCTGGCAGCAGGGGTAATTATGGTATGCAAATTTAACAGTGACAATTTGCCTTTCCAGCACTAAGTTGCAGAGAGTGGAAAAGATATGAAGCAAAGCTCTGGCAACAGCTTCTTTAGTCTCCTCCTTATGCACATTCAACAACTTACATCTACATACAGGGAAACCTAAGAGTTGCCTCAGCTCCTGCGCACCAAACTACATGTTTTCACTACTATTCATTCATCCTGCCTATACAGAAGTCCCAATTTTCTGAAGGGAAAGGGTTTTCTACAGAAAAGACAGTCCATTTATTTTCATATCCTTCAACAACTGTGAAGCAGCTTATCTTTCTTCTACTGAGAGAGAAACTACCCGGAATGATTTCATGCTTACCACTTGATAAAACAACACAAAGATGAGAGGTTTCTGTTAGCTGCTTCCTGTACCTGCTCATGGGGCCCTGCTGCTCTGCCTGTAACATAACTGAAAACACAAAACACGTGGATTCACTAATGTCACACTGGAATTAGCTGATAAATCTGCAGTTCACAAAAGTGTGAACTCTCAGGGTACTTACTTTATCCAGAACTAAAAGCTGTATGGTCCTCTTCACACAGCAGACAGCAGCAATTAGAGGATCAGTGTCAAGAAAAGGGAACAAACTTCTCTACAAATGCAACTTATGGCCAGCTACAATGACTATTTTTGTATTTAATTACTGTGAAGGCACATCTACAGTTCTTATGTCAACACAGGTGGCGATCCACTTCCACCTTGCAACACAGGCAGTACTCCATTTTAATTTCATTTATACATTTTTAATACCAGTTTTCTATTCTCAGAGGGGAGGAAACAAAGCTAGACTTCAAGCTCTAGAGGAAAGGGAGGAGAAACCATACAGACTAAAATATATAGTGTACTGAAATGTATAGCATTTCTATCTTATGTTCAAACATACACGTTAGGGTGTAAATAGCTGGACTACATGGCTAATTGTACATACAGTTTGTTTACAGCCCACTAATAAGTATACTGTACACATAAAATTTTAGCTTCTTAATTAAAGAGAACTAGTTTGGGTCCATACAGATGTAATTTGCATTTCATTTAGATGAAATCTAAAAAACTCAGATAAACACTATTGTTAAAATGGGAAGATGATAATTGTTCACAACTTTTGAAACATTTTAAATTAGATAAATGAAACCCCACCAGAAGCTGTGCTTTAGAATGGAGAGATCTTTGCTGTTAAAACAGTGGTTTCTGAACTTGGAACATGTGCAAAATAAATGCAAGTACGTCTGTGAATTGACAAGAACTAGTTTTGATCACTGAAAAAACCCCACAGCCGGAGAAGACTACTCGGAACAAATTTTACATTAATGCTTATATTTCCATACATACTTTAATTATGAAGGCTCCAAACACCACCAAGCTAACAACTGCTTGGTCAACTGCAATAAGAAACACTTTTTAAGTGTGAAACAGGGTATCTGTTGTTGCTACAGCCCCTGGAAGCAACTCGGTATCAAAGAACTACTACCAGAGAAATTCTGAGTTCAATATATTTCAAGATGTTTATTTGGTTTAACCTGCCATAATTTATATCCCTTTCAGTGCCATTATCATCACTGTTATTCTAATACCAGAAGAGTTTACAGACAACTTACCTTAATTCATATAGGCAATTCTAACAAACAGAAAAAACATAAATGCTGATAGACTTACTCACTGGTTGTTCCAAATTGCAGTCTAAAATTTGCACCCTGCATTGTGGCTCAGAGGAACAGTGGACTGACAGAGAAGGAAGACTTTCCAATTCCCCTTGCTTCCTCTGTCCAAGGATTACAACATCAAAACAGCATGAGACCCATACAAAAGCCATGCAACAGCCTCCATCTCTGGCAACTAAGGGCTACTGAAATTTTATTTTCTTGAATAATTTCTTAAAGGCTTTTCAGACATTAAACCACAAACGTTACAGGCAAATGCAACACTAAACTATCTACTTTTCTTCTGAGTGTAAAAATAGTCCCTTTGAGTAATTTTTTTTCCCCTTGTTTGTGTATAATTAGCTTCATTGTTTCCTCTGATTGCTTCTATCTCCCCAATATCTTCTAAAGCTAGCTCTTTAAAAGAGCAGCTGGAAGCTTGATGCAGACAGCTATTGCTGGGACACTACTGATGCAAGGAACGAGTTGGGGAAGAATGAACTGCAAAGGGTCATGCAAAATTCTTCTTCAGAAGTGCCTCTGTGCCCCTTTTCTACTGCCACTTTACATCTGTGGCAAACCCAAGTAAGGTACAACACCAAAGTGTTGCTGTGGTCATATCTTTCTCAACGAAGAAAAGGAACTAAAAGCAGCTGCTTCTAGTTATTGCTTATTAATTACTTTTCAGGAGATTATTTACTGAACAATGTTAGAAAAGCACAGAGAGAGAGTAGGAAATATTTGAGCTGACAATGTTTTATTAATGCCAAAGTTATGGATTCCAGAGCAGGAAACCAAAAGCCTTGTTTGCCTGGAAAGCAACTAGATAAGATTTTGAGAGAGAGATACACGTGCACAGAAACTGATCTAGGAAAACTGTAATGATTTAGGGTTCTGTATTACATGCAGCATTGCTACTTAAGAAAAGCAGTCATCCTCCCAGATCTATCAGGCCATATGAAGATATGCGGGCAAAAATATACTGTATAAAGCTAAAAAAAAATATATTTGTTGGAATTTCATTCAAATATAACTGGTCTGGGATAGAGTAAATTTTCTTCAGAGTAGCTGGTATGGTGCTATGTTTTGGATCTAGAACCAAAATGCTGTTGATAACACAGGGATGTTTTAATTATTGCTGAACAGTGCTTGCATAGTGTCAAGGCTGCCTCTGTTTCTCACTGTCTTGCCAGCAAGTGGGCTGGGGGTGCACAAGAGGCTGGGAGGGGACACAGCCACAACAGCTGACCCAACTGACTGAAGGGATATTTCCTAACATATGACATTGTGCTCAGCAATAGGTGCTACAGGGAAGAAAGAAGAAGGAGATATGTTCAGTTACAGCATTTGTCTTCCCAAGTAGCAGTTATGTGTGACAGAGCCCTGCTTTCCTGGAGATGGCTGAACACCAGCCTGCCAATGGGAAGTAGTGAATGAATTCCTTATTTTGCTTTGCTTGCATGCACAGCTTTTTTATTAAACTGCCTTTATCCCAACCCATGAGTTTTCAATATTTATACTTCTGATTGTCTCCCCATCCCACTGCGGGGGGAAGTGAGCAAGTGGCTGGGTGGGGCTGAGCTGTCTACCAGGATTACACTACAAAACTGTGGTTTAACTGGTCTCAAAGAAAACCATAAACGACACCCCCACCCCCACCCCCCCCACCCTCCCATTTCAACTCAACCAGATCTATTTTTTTTAATAAGGCTTGGTACTGAAACACTATGCAACAACTTAGGGTTTTTACTTACTGTTAGAGAAGAGAAGGAATTCTAAAAATTCAAACATCTTTTGACTTACTGGAATTGGGGAGCGAGAGTGTTGTGTAATTATGTGTATGTTAAAGTAACTTTTCTTACTTCTGCTGTATTGAAGAAATCTGCTTAGATGTGCTTTTATAAAGTCATCTCCCCACCCCGTTACTATAAAATAGATAGCATAAAGTGTCAGCATTTAGGAATGCCGCTATTTCTTATTCAGCCACCAGACAACACCTATGAATGTTTTAATTCCCACTACTGTGCCACCTTCAGCATTGATTCTATTTACATTGACATAATTTGTTATTTTTCTTTGCTCTCCATAGCCTGAACACACAAGTTTCATTTAAGATGAAGTGCTTTGTATATTGACCTAGTCACTTGTTAAAGCACTTGAAAAGAGTAAGTCAATTGCTTTCAACTGTGCATCTGAATATAGATCAATTCAAAGTGCCTGAGTGAACTCACATTAAACAATGTTAATGTTATAACCAAATACAGAAGAATACATCTAGGAAGAAGGGGCATACACACAAAGTTGAAGACTCTATTCTTATAAGCAGTGGCTCTAAAAGAGAAGCCAGTATGCAGGGGATGAGCGACTCAGTATAACCTCCTGATGCAGTCTTACAGGAATCAGTGCAATCTTTCACTGTGTCAGGCTTTTCTACACCAGAACAGCAACATCAAACCTGTTTGACATCATGCAACGTACACGGGAGCAATGCACACATTTTACAGACAAATCACAAGATCAAAGAGACTGCAAAAGAAAGCTTTTTTTGTGAGGGCAGGAAAAGTGTCTTGCATCAGACAGACAAAACAAACAATTTCTTAATCAAGAGGACAACTGGCCATAGAATTTTTGCAAGGAGAAAATACCACGCACTAGGGAGCTCTCTGATCTGGGAGAACATCCTAGCAGTTGAAAGTGGAAAACTAACAGATACATGCCAGAAGCTGAAGAAACAAGCCTTCAAATAAAGATCTGCAGTTTTTCTAGAAACTACATACAACCAAACAGCAGTTACTGAGATCATTTAAAGAAAAAAAAAAAAAACAACTTTGAGAAAACACAATGAACTTACGAGATAAAATTCTGACCATGCAACAGGAGGGTTCTTGCTATGAAAAAAACAGGAAAACAAAAGACCCTGACACACCAGCCTAAGGAAATTTGCTTCCCTCACATCTTGTGTGGCCTTGGCTGCATCCAGGTGCACAGTCTCCTCCTCTCTCTCTCCCCTATTAATGTTAGCAATATAGTTTTACTATAATAGACTATGGTACAGTGGTTCCCCCAACAGTCTCACACAGCACTTGAAGAATAATAGAGAGAAGGAGGACACATACAAGAGTAAGGCACCAACATAGATGAGTCCAGCTGTTTGCCTGAAGTTACTCCTTCCCAAACAGCTGCTATGACAAAACTGCAATTTGTATGTGTTACACAGGATCAGCAGTATACTGGCCCTGTAAACTGTAAAGTGACCATATTTTCAAGCTTTTCCCTCCTCTAGAAATGCAAATTCCAAATCTAGATTGCCATAGTATTCTCTTATTAAGAATATAATAGATATTTTTATTTTAACCTTTCCCTCATACAGGCAAGGGCTTTTTTCTTCTCTTCTCCAGGCACAAGTACCTTGTGTTAAGCACTGATCAAGCTCTGATAGATACATCTACCACCATGCAAAATATTCTACGTTTATTATCCCATTAAGTAATTCTTCCTAGATCAAATTAAGTATATGTTTTTCTTCAGAGGAGTAAGAGTATTCAGATTTAACAGAAGTAGCTGCTGCAAGTAAGTCAAGCTTCCCTGAAAGTAAAGTTTAGCTAGAAACTCTATAGGAGGAAAAACTGGGACAAGGGTAACAGAGTAGAAGTGAGGTTCCCACTATACCTTCAAATTACTGCCAGTTTTACTGAAGGAAAACAAACCTATAATCGATGCTTTTGGCTCAGTATGACAAAATAAATTCATGATGCATTTCAAGAGTTTTGTGTTTAGCCTAAATATTAACTGGGCATAAAAAAAAATAATAATAGTTCTAAGCATTGAGACAGTCACAGTGAGGCCTGGATTTCCCACTCTATGTGGGATCACAGAATTACAACCCTGACATTGTCTGGCTGAATACAAGGAAGTGCAAATCAAACACTATACAGTCAATGAACTCTTACATTCACTGTCAAACACAAATGCCCCATGTACAGTTTTCAAGAGATCTCACTTCATCTCAAAGTCTTGTGGTACAAGTTGCAGTTAAGAAAACTAATAACTGATATTTAACTGACCCACAAACCAGGCATGTGTCCCCAGCTGCTCAAGTAAAGCATTTACTTTCCAACACAAAAGATATTTGCATGCTGCTGTTGGAAGAAGCAGATTTTGTACTTCTGTTATCTATGGACTTCAAAATGTTTAACTGTTCCTACATGTGGGACACACAGTAGTCTGTAGACCAGAACAACAGCTAGTGCTTAAGATAATATATGTCCTCGGATTACATAACCTGAAAGTAAATTTTTACTGCTTAATGAACTAACACACCAGACAAAAAGCTATGAATAGAGTGAGAGAAATTCTTCCAGCAAAACCAAAGTTAGCCTTTCCTTCAACTGACTGGGGACAATACATTAACTTGCTTCATTTTTTTTAATCAAAGCAACAACTTTTATGCAAATTCTGAAAAAGACATCCATCCATTCACTCTGGTTGATGATGCACAGACCACCCAGTTGTAGAGGACATTAAAAAAAAAGCTTTGGTGTTAATATGCTAGCCTTTTTAAGGAACAAGTATCTTGAAAATAAATTTGCTGAGAATGCACTTACGCAGAACTGAGGTATTGACAGAATTGTATGATTGCAGACTGGAAAGAATAAAATTGCTGTATTTCTGAAAGTGTTAGAATACTAAATTTTCCAGCAGTGACAGTATCTGAACAGTCACACATATCATTAATACTCAACAAATGTGCTCCCTAATGAAAACACAACTACTTTTAATTAATACTTTTATGAGCGTTCACAAATCCAGTACGGCACAACCGAAGAGTGCAAGCAGTTAAGTCAACAAAACTTGCCAAACCCACTGTGCCTGAAAAAACATGAGACATACCTGATTACTGCTTTTTGCAGCAGAGTTGGTCTGGGCTGTATTTGAAGAAAGGGAATCAAAAAAGGCTTGGTCAGCTAATGAGTTACCGCAGCTAATTCCATCTTTTGCACCTTCAGTTATAATCTGAAATGGAAAATGTTGCAAAAGATTTTTTTATGCTTCCACTGACAAACAGCATAATTTGATTATATAGAATCATGTTAACAGAGACTTTGAGATGGTTGCATATACCTTTTTGAATCCAAACTCAATGTAACCTTTTACAATAAATCGATGTGATGATCTGGAGGATTTCAGTCTACAACAGATGGAATTGGTTTGCACTATAACAGCGTACCATACAAGATTGTTGTAGCAGTGGACACCTATGTATAAATTCATTAGGGTTGTTAACATTGCTGTTGGAGGACTGGGAACTCAACACTCAGAGGATCAGTTTGGGACAAGTTTGGAAAGCCAAAAAGCTACTAGACAATGAGCTAGCCAACTGAAGATAAAAACAAGGTCACGTGAGCTAGTATCATCCTCCTCCTGCCTCTCCACCCCCCCCCCCCTTTTTTTTTTTTTTAATAAACACAGCATTGGTGAAGGAAAGGAGGCACATGCCTTAGGAAGAGGCTGCAGAAATTCCAGCCAGAGTCTTCACCTAACTGGCAACCTGCTGGCAAAGAGACACTGGGCCCTCCAAGAATGAGCCGGATTCCGTTCTCTGCACTGAGACCCCCATTCTATCCCCACCCCCATACCACCAGTCTGTAAATAAAAAGCAGGTCAACACACACACTGAAGAGACAGCAAAGGCCCTCAGGAAGAAGGTAAGTTGAGTAGTCCCTGGATTTGGGATCCCATATCCTGAGCCCCAGAAATGGGGTTCCATTCCAGAGGTTTATGAGCGTGTGGCAAATCAGCCATAGCAACACCAGTGTAAACTTGCATTGCTCATTGCACTTCCATATCTGTATCTTCAGACAGGAAAACAAAACAGTTTCTGGATCATGAGATCCCAAAATCAGAAGCAGAATCAAAACAACTCATGTTCTGTAGATCACCACTATTTACCACAGACTTTATGCATTTCTTGGGAAACCACTAAGCAGCACTGTAGCTTTAGAGGGTATGTTTGTACTGGTCTCAAAAGCCAGCTAGAGTTGCTACAAAAAGATTACATATTCCAAGCTATAACATCAGAAGTTTCATGTTTAACCATTAGTCTGATCAGCAAAACAGATGGCCTTTTCAGCAGTTCTGCTTTCCTAGTGCAGCGCAGTGTAGTCACTTACCTCAACATAATCTGTTGGAACAAGTCCTCTCTCGCCTTGGCTGTTTTTTCCTTCTAACCAGCCTCCACCGACATCCTGAAAGAAGCAGTAATATAGAAATAGTTTTGCTAGATGGATCCCACAGCATGCTTTAAACAGCTCAGGAGGAAGCACTGTCTTGCTGTCAAACGCAATGTTTGAAATAGTTATGACTGTATGACCATGAACAAACTCACTTAAATCTGCTGAAGCAGCAGATACTCATTTAAACAGAACACAGACTGTGCTTGTTTCACACAGCTATTGTGGACTTCAGATTTAATAAGCACAAGAGGGAAAAGGGTCGATTTTTTCAGCACTTTCAATCATTTCTGAGACACAGGCTGCATCAGAGCACAGCTATTAGTATGCCAACTCCGAAGCATTAGTTTTAATCAACAGATTATAAAGAAAAAACACCCAAGGAATTAAGCTATTGGTAATATCTGTAAAATCTCTGCTACAATCATTGGAGATGCAGAGGTGTGAGATGAGTGGGAGCTATAACCCACAAAAATGTTAAGGTTAATCTCAAGTGTAAGAGAGGCACATGCCATGCAAGATCTGGAGATGCTCTTTCTAGTTTACGTTTCATTTCAGAGGTAGGTCTCATGCTATTACTTTGGTAAGAACTAACACTTCAGCTCTGATTTCAGTGGGGCATCTCTTTATTGGTTTGGGTGGGTTGTTTTTTGGTTTGGTTTTTTTTGTTTGTTTGTTTGTTTTAAAAAAAAAAGCAAAAACAAAACACACACACATATTCTATATACCCTAAGAAACCTTTGCAGTTAAGCGAGTCAATTCCAGGACAACATTATCTAGAATAAGTCAGTTCCATTTTAAATCAAGCTGTTCCTTGAACACATAGTAACACATCAAGCTAACTTACAGCTGACAATTGCTGTCTAGCATATGTGGTTCCAATTATTTCAGGTTTTCTCAATTTGCTTTTTAATGGATGTATTTGTTTATTCACAATTTTGTTCTTTCACTTGGAAATTTTATGTAATCCTGCACATAGTAAGGAGGAGTCTGCTTATGTGTTTAAGTTTTTAAACAGTAAAGATCAATCAGTTATTAAAATAACAAACTTTCACTTGCTTTTTCTTATGTACCTAAAAGCTTTCACTCAAGAACACAGAAACAACTAGACGTCTCAGATTATAAATTCAACTATCTTGGTTAAAATGCAAGAGCAATGACACCTCGAGCCAGAAGTCACACTTGCACTGCTGCACTTGAGAGTAAATCATCAGTGGACTTTCATGACTTATGCTATCACTGTCTAAACTTATATCAAAAAAGATCAAGAGCCTTTGTGGCAATCTATCCCACACTTTAATCATGGACAGCATAAAATGGAGTATTACATGGTTTTAAGCATATTGCCTTAATACACAGATGTCTTGTTCAGCAAAAGCTAACTTAAAAGTGGTAAACTATTTGTTTGGTTCTACTTTTGTGCAACAGCATTAAACTCCTGAACTCATTTAAAATTTTACTTCTGCCACAGCACAGCATACTATCCAAGAGTGTGTTGGTTTTATTAAATATCTGATTCAAATATTTAAGTCAGTGGAAATAAAAATTACCAGGATTATATGTGACTAGGCTCTTCAAAGAATTATTTTATTCTGCAGAACCCATGTTTCCTACACAACCAGATAAATTAAACCTGGCAACATGATCAGGCATTTTTCACCTGTATGTTTTAAAAGGAAAGTCTATTCACTACACAAAAATAAAAACCAGAGGCTACTAACACTTCCCTTGTTACCCAGGGTAAGAATTATACAGGACAATAAAACTGCACTTAAATTCAAATTGTACACACAAATCAAGTGACAGTGTTCAAAAGTACTACTAATTTAAGAACTCCAATAGTATTACCATAGTATTTTCACCATTCCTTCCCTGTATTTTGTCCATATTATTTTCATTATGAAAGGACACACAAGTTTAGTAACAAGTTTTATCAAATTCTTTGAACAAACTTGGAATGCTGAGTTCATTATGAAACTCAAAACAGAGAAGGAAGTTGGCATGCCAGATGTAAATGCAAGTGGCAAGCACCTCAGATTACATGCATGCTAAACATGGAACATTAGGTACACAAAAAAAGACAACACATTCAGACGTAGAAGTATATCACCAGCACTAGCTCCTTTCTCTGCCTTGGCACTCAGCTCTTTTTAAAGGGAAACAAGCTAAGTAAATTCCTAAGTGTGTTGGCACAATCTGAGAGGGCCCCTGTCCTCCTAAACTGCTTGTTGCATTTGTTTCCACACAACTATTAGAAAATTCTTTGTATTTAGTTTATTTGCTCATTCTTCAGGGGAGGCTAGACAGGGCTTTCAGATGTCACCTAGCACCTTTTTTCTTCCATCTGCTAGAAGTAGGCCAGGAAAGTGCACTGAAGCCTTGATTCCATCTCAGTTTTCTTACCGGGTTGGTAATTACGATGATCTCCCCTTCACTGACGGTCAGCTCATTGTTTCCAGGCTCAGCAGCAAAATCATACATAACACGAGCCTGCATGTGAAAGAGAATACAGCAGTGAGCCTTCCAGCTTACTTAGAAGATTTCATAAAGGAAGTATCAGCATAACTTACTCTTAAGTAGCAGAAATAGCAAGTGGGGTAGGGCTGGACGTGCAAAGAGCAACTCAGCATGTGGGAAGCTAACATTTCCTAAATTTGAACTCCAATATGAACATTCACACAAACTTTACAAGATAAAAGCCTCCTGTGGAGCTTGTTAGGGATGATCACTATTTTCCAGGAGGATTCACAGCTTAAGACTGGCTGTTCTGTGCCACATCCAGAACTATCTGTACAACTTTATCCAGGGAAATAAGGAAACAATTCTAACTTTAGCAAACAATCCAATTAGTATTTTTTTTCTACAAGACATATTCCAACTCCAATTCAGGTAAAGGCAACTGTTTCATAAAGCAAGCAATTCAGAAAAAGAAAAAAGCAATTGCAGATACAAGTAACCACTGCTGCACAAAAGAAAGTAATATGTAAACTCATGGTTTCAGACTCTTTGTATAAAAGAGGAACTATGCAAATGCGCAGACGGTGAGAGTAGGCCTGCTAGGTATTGGCACAAAGAGGGAAGGAAAAACCATGCTCATTTTTAGGTGTTTAAACACACAAAGGTTTTGCTGTGTATTGATTCTGCTACTACACTACATAAAGAAACGTTATAATTTGAAACACTGACAAAGTTGTCTAATATTTAAAGAACAATTCTGCTTCTTTATATAAAGAATTGTGACATGGCCTAAGATTGTAAACCCAAACACCTTTTAATTGTCTTCTATCACATTCCTTTCCAATCTAAAAGTAGAGAAAGGTCTCAGGAATTACAAAGGGACTATTTTCTCACAAACTGTGGAAATGGATGCAGAGACAAACCAAGATATTTTCCCTTTGACGCTCAAAGGGAGAATGAGAATCAAAGTTTTAGTTTTCCATTTGAACTAGCATATTGGATGAACTTTAAACCTGACCACAATAAGTCATTTATCTATGGTTCTCTTCCCCAAAAAAAGAAAATTAATCACACTAGTAGCACTTATAAAAGATAAAAGCCTTATTATTTACACCTCAAGTCTTTATGTTAGCCAAGTGCCCCAAAAGTAATTAATACATTATTTCATCTGATTGATGCCAATGCTCAAGTATCAAAGAGCAGCAAAAGGGAAAGCTAGACTACAGGTCAGGAAAGGCAAACAGAAGTAGTACAGATTTTAACAGACAGTACTGGCAGTTATAGCAAAAACATCAACACTCAATATAGATTACATCATAGGCCTTATTTCTCCAGCTCATACAGGATTAAGAGCAGCAGAAAGTTTACTTCAGGAAACACCAATTTCCCTAGCACATCTTGAAAGAGGCAGGGCTACGGTATCATCTTCACCAGTAAGACTATGCTTTAGTCACCTCAGCTCATACAGAAGTGGGCTTTGTTCCTGCAGATTAAAAAACTAAATCCAAGAAAAACAATTTTATATTTTTGTTACTGATAACATCACTGTGTACAGCAACAAGGTTCTTCTTGTACTTGGAGATCAAGGGGAAGAAAAAAAAACAAACCACCAAAACCATAAAGATGACAGTGAAATCATTTTTGTTGAAAGCAAGTTATGTGAAAGGAAATACAAAACAACCAGAAGACAGATATTAACCAACAAGCCTTGTCTGTCTCAAAATTGCAGGTTATGATCCCCACCTAGATATCCCTTCTTCTGACATAAAACTAGAAAAAACACAACTTCCCACAGCCACATTTTAATTTCATTAATATCATGTGGAAATACATCTAGCTTGTCAAGAAATACTTTACTTCATTGTAATAAAAAAGGAGCTGAGAAAAACCACCTATGTTGTATTTCAGTTGACAAAGCTAATCCTGAACCATATGCACAACAAATCACTTTTTCTCCACTAGAAAAGTCAACACTGCAGAAAACCATGTGTCCCGAGTACTCTGAAAGCTTCCTTGCATGAAAACTCTTCTCTTAGAACTGACACTTTCAGCACTTCAGACTATGCCATGCAAAAAATCAAGATCAAGAGGAAGAAATAGTTTTCAATAACAACACTGACTGCTTTCCTACCAGCAGTAAATCAGGCCTCCATGCAAATATAAGAACAAGCTGTCTCACTTTCCTCAAAAAGTAAACCGAAGAGAATCATCATGCTTTTTGAAATACAAGAACATTTTAGATAGGGTTGTAAAAAGCACCACCCTCCAGGCCTCTCCCCTCAGCAGTAGTAGATGAGGGCGCTGAACATGTCCTTTTTACAGCAGGTTACCGATACTTACCCAGTTCTGCAGGTCATTTCAACAACACTCAAATGCTAGGCATCTGAACCATGGGAGAAGCAACTTGCCTAACCGGGGAGTCTTCTTCAGATAGTACACCATAGTATTAGGTTCTTGCCTTTATTCACAGCAGTGATGAGAGTTCACCAGAGCAAGAAAAGATTTTACCAGCCTTCAGGAAAACTGGCAAAACATCCCACAGTAACGACTGGATTGGAAAGGTAAGATATATTTGCATCTAATAAGAGAACAGATGCAAATACTAGGTTCTCCAGATGTAGCAGGGAAACAAAGTTACTCAGAAAAATCTGGAAGTATTCAGCTTGTAGGGAAGGAAAGACCGCGATATACACAGAAGTTAATTGTTACTGGGTCAAAGTCTGCCTATTCACCTGCTCTAGATGTCAGTTTCAAAAGTTGCTAAAAAAACCCAAAAGGTAGAAGAGGGAGAAAAAATTACAACCCAACCCAGTAATTTTTGCCCTACTACAGTTTAAGAAATTGGCAATAAAAGAAGAGATTTGCAGTATTACAGAAATGGTTTATTACAAAGTATTAAGCATTTGGGGCACATCTGTAACCTGATCCATACACTGACATCTCAAATACATTTCACGGATTTTTTTCCTGGTACTCACCATTTCACTTGCCCTTCTGGGCTCATTCATCTAGTTTGGGAATTAAGTCCCTCAGAACTCCTGGCAAGTAAGCTTTAATGCTACCCCCTCCTACTGTTGAAATCCAACTGGAAAAAAAGCATAAACTCAACCAATTCCAATGCATGCGATGACTAAATGTTTTCCCTCAATTTATTAAGTGTATTGTTACCAATGGAAAACCCTCTAGCCTTTCCTTGGGCAGAGGCATCAGCTCCAACTCTAAATTTTTGACAATCAATTCCAAAATGCTATGAAAGGGAAAACAGTTTGGTTTTGCAATAACCTTTTTCCTCCTTACTGGCCACAAATATTACACCCAAGTAGCAGTTATGGGTTAGTTAGATCTTTGCCACTTATGCAAACTAGTATATGGACATGGAGAGAAGAAAGCATTTAACAAGAAAAGAATTTTAGTTCCTGGGCCCTGCAATACATTTATTGACTATTAGGTCTAAGTTATGGACATTTTGAACATCTATACAATGAGAATGTCTGACAAATTCCAGACAGCACAGACTGAACACCACAAAGGCAACCTCTTCAAAACACTGGTTTAAAAACAAACAAACAAGATTCATTACAATAACTGTTATGATCAGAAGTAAATATGAAGCACATGTAAAAGGATCAAGCAATCCAAGCACAACAGGAACTTCAGAGACTGAAACGTGTCATTAGTGGAATAAAGGCCATTGCTTCATTTACAGAATACTGCAAACATGCAAAATAAGTAAGAATTTTTAATCAATCTGTTATCTATTAGAACATTAGTTTCTTTTACTGGCTGCATATATTTCTTCCCCTGCCCTGCCCGGCCCCCCACACCCCCACAAGAAACAATTGATTCTGGATTCTGAGACTGTTTTTTCAGATCCTTTGAGAAAAAGGTCTGCTAACCTAAAGAGGTTAACCGGATTTCACTGACCAGAAAGCAGACCTGTTCGTTGTACTGTACACCTACTGCCTCCCTTTGCTGAGGTGGCAGTGGAGCTTCCCACACTTCCACTGGGAGTTCATAACATCCTGACGTTCATCTCATGCTCCCCGTGTCAGAAAAAGGCCAGCATGGATTAAGCAGAACCCTGGCACAACATATGCCAAGGAGAAAAAGGCTCTCTGATTCCCAGCATCTCTGCAGCTCTAGAGTATATTGCAGATTCTCTGGAACGCGAGGGAGCCAGCAGTTTTCTCTGCAAGTTGGGGACAAGGGGAACCCAGTAAGAATTCATCCTTCTTAAATGAGAATGAGCTTTCCAGCAATATGGGTATAGACATTTGATGGTAATAAGGAGAAAACAACGTAAAGCAGTAATTCTCAGTGTTACATCAGCATTCTTTGAAGCTGGTTCTACCCGTTGTAGTTACACACCTGGACTGCAGTTTCCCAATTTACATATTTACTGACTTATTACAGTGTGAAGCCTCTCAAATAGAAATTTCAAGCATCGCAATCAATCACTATTACTATCTTTTTAGAATGACAATCATAATTGTGCCTAAGCATATTAAACTACAAAAGATTCTTCACATTGAAAAGCAGTACCTTGATTAGCAAAAAGTATTATTCCTCTGCAGACCTAGGGCAGGATTAACTCAGAAATAAGTAATGGAGAAAAGCTAAGTACCTTCCCCCCACTTCCCAAAATAGGAAAACAAAGAGAAAAAATAGCCAAGATCATTTGCAATTTATTTCTGCAAGCAGACATAAGATTGTGCAACTACACCTGTCAGTGTGTCAAAACTCTTAGCACAAATTAAGTGGGAAGGAAGGTGGCTAGCAGAAGTCTTTAAAATAAAATTCCAATGAAGGATTACATTATTAATGCACTAAGTTACTAAAAGAATATTCAGGATCTCCACCACATCCTGATGGACTGGGTCTTCTGTATTTCCCCCCAGAATCTTGAAAGAAGCAACAAAGCAACAGAAGCACCTATTTATCTTAAAAATATTTATGCCTTTTCTAAGACGTTTCACTCAAAAGATGCTAGGTTCAGATGGAAAAGGAACTTACCCCAATGTATGACAATCCTGATGTGCACAGGCACACACTTGCCTGCATTACCGTTCACCCGTGGCAGCCTAGCTCTTTCATGGAGAAGTAGGACAGCAGAAAACACCGTGCATGCCTCACTAGCCATTGCATACAAACAGCTAACGCACATCAGTTGCGCTCACAGCAGCTTTTATAATAGCTTCCCTGTCTAAACCTCTGTTGATAGGAATGATTAAAAACCCACAGAGTGATTACTGTTTTTTGTTTAAGTTCACACTTCTGAAGCAAAATTTTGCTGTAATGCTGGACTTCCTGATGTGAAATTGCTGTGTTACAATGAAAGCATGCTTTAGAGCATTATAATTGGAGAAGCCACTGAAAAATTCTATGCACCTTTGAAAATTATTTCCCTACGGACAGAACTTCATTGTACTAGAAAAAACTCTTTTGTTATGCCATAAATTCTCCCATTTCAGCCATGTGTTAAAGTTTAGGAAACTCGTCCCACTACTGCTTCTATTGGACAGCTGGCAGTGGCAGATAGTACAAAGGAAATATCCATAGAAGGTTTATATCATGAAATTCCTGTAAATAAACGCACACCTTCCTTTTAGTAGTTGGTGCTTCAGCAGTTCAGTGCTTCCGCCATCCAGCATGCTCTTTTCAAGGAACAGGGATTCACAGGTTTAATTTGCTTGGTGCCACTGCCTCAAAGACAACTGCTACATCACAGCAGCAACGGTGGCAACACCTTCCAGGTTCACACTTCGCCTCCCATTTCCTGTCTTTCTGTCAGTGGTAGCAGCTCCCAGATGCACAGAAAGAGGACCAAATTCCATATTTCCGTTTTGGAAAGTAAATGGGGCAGATAAGTCTTCTCAGAGGAACCTGCATCCCACTGCAGAAGTGGAAACTATAACTGGGGAAGCCTGGTAAAACGTCTTAAAAAAAAAATATGTTAAACATTAGCATCAGCTTTTGTTGTTGTTGAGGTAGGACTCTTCCTCACAAGTCAAGTCCTTAAATTTTAAATAGCTTTGACAGTAAGCAGACTTGAACTTTTCTTCTAGGACAGCAGTTTAAGCTTTTAGCTGGAATGAACAACAAAGGGCTTTTAGTCACCTCAAGTAACTCCAGTAACATTTCTGTTATGAATAAACTTCAGAAAAGTTTGCTGTAAAAACTGCAGTTAGTACAAATATGCTTCAGTAGATCTAACAATAAGCCTTTGAAACCAGCTGCTTGTGAAACACTGATAAGCAATATGTTGATCACACCTGGAAGCATAGAACAGTAAAATGCATTTCTGTCTTCCCAGACTTTGTTGTATTCATTCTTTACAAGTTTTTTGGATGTGGGTTTGGTTTTGTTAGCTTGGTTACATTTTTGAGGGAAGCTTTTTAGTTTGGTTGTTTGGTTGTTTTTTTTTTCCAGAATTGATTTTCCCACCAATAGTGCTTTCAGAAATAAAATATTAATTCTAAAAGGAAGTTCTAATAGAGTAAAATAGAAATAGCATACCCGGGATGCAGAGTGGGATCCCAGGATTAACAAAATTAAGGAAGCAGGAAGAAAATAAAGACAAAAGCCTAGCTGCAAATAAATCTGTTCAGAAATTGGCAGAATATTCTGATCACATTCAGAAGTTCAAATAAAGTGTTTAATCTAAAAGGTGGTAATACTCTGCAAACAAAAGACAATTAACCTGAGATTATTTTTGCATTTTCTGTTCTGTACTGTTTCATCTTTCACAGCTTTGCTCTGTGATTACTGTAATATTGTTCTTGAGGTAGTTTACTGCTTAGAACAACTGTAAGACATCTGACAAGACATCAGCTGATGTCAGCACTAAACCCCTAGCTGTCTTCACTGCGTCAGTGAAGCTACAGAAACAAGGTAGGGTAGGCAAGGCTCTAAATGACAGTTTAACCACTGTTTCATTTCACTGTTCACAGACTTCTTAAGTCACCATGTTTTAATCAGTACATCTTTGAAAAAAAACTCTCAGCAAGTCAAAACACACATTAAATCCCACTGCGGATATTACTATGGGTACTGAATGAAATTTAGAACTACTGTCCAAAGAGCTTAGAAAAACAGTAACAGAAGTACTTCAGAAATACAGGCAGGAGTTCCCCACCTCTTTCCTACCTCAGAGCACTGAGGACACTCCAACAGTGGCTATGTAAAAGATAGGATTTAACCTTTCCCCCACCCTTAATCCTCAAACCAGAGCTTGTCCAAAAGCCAGTACGTACTCCAATACTGAAGAGATTTTCACTGCAGCAGTTGCAATGTCTGGAGCTATGATTTGGCAAAAAAATTCTCTTCATTTTAGTCCCTCTACCACAACTGTATCAGACTACTAGGCAACGTACACCTGGATACTCTATGCAGAAATCCAAGTGTCTCTTTAAATGCCTATGGCACTCAGCGTGGAAAGACAGCTACCTTCTGTCCTGCCTCCCACAGAAGCCTTACCTTAGGAATTGAGGAGATTATACACTATTGTTGTAATTGCCAGTTAAAGCGATGAAGATTTACTACAAAGAAGAAAAGACCCCAATGCTTATCTTCTTAAACTAGCACAGAGCAAATGGTAAAAATATATATTTCTTGTACAGTGCTAGACATCATTGTATGTGCTCAACAACTTCTGCCTAGAAAAAAAAAACTTGAAGAACTAGCCTGAAGAAACTGAACCATCCCTTCAAATTAGTTTTATACTACGATGTTACTAAACAGTAAGTAAAAATTAAAATTATCTTGTTTAATAAAAACTTCCGTTTAGTATTACATTTCTTGTCTAACACAATTATTTTTTTGCTTTCAACAATATCAGAATTAAAACAAACTCATCCAAAAAATGAAACCAAGTTCAGTCAAGAAGTGGAGTTCTTGACAGAGAGGTCACTACATTCAGATATCATTACTCCAAGTTCCCTCACCAGCTGTAACTAACTGCTGGATCCTCACATTACTCTACAAATTAACATTAAAAATGTGTCTCTTGACCTGCTGGCTCACTTTCTTCTGAACAATTTTTCAACTCTAAAGTATGTTCAGTAGCCTGCAGCTAGTCATTTGACGTCAGCACCAATGACTATAAGCACATTAGAAGCAAATTAAATATAGATAAAAAGCTAAGAAACAAGGACTTACATTGTTTCTTCCTGCTAATAAAACATTCTTGCAGACAGCAGATGCAGAACAGGGAGCATCTCTTTGGCCTCAGAAGCTGCATGTGCCTACAATACTTCAGGCAGGTACTTAATTAAGTATTCACAGTGTATCAAAAGTCCTACCTCATACCACAAGATAATTAACAAGGCATGAAGAGTTTCCAAAAAGCACAAAACAGTTTGAAGCATTTATAGGGTAAGGGACAGTACTGCAATACTCTATTCCCACCAACATGCATGGGTCTTAAACCACTGGTACTTTCACAATTAGAATAAAGGTGTAATAAGCTTACCTTGAAACTATTTCTGTCATGATTTTGTGTAAGAAAGAAGTGACTAGGTAAGTTTTCAAGTGTTACAAAAGGCTTGGAAACATTTTCTCTAGTAATAAAGACAATGACTTACTAGCCGTTTCAGGAACTCAGGCTTTCCTCAGTGAGGACAGATTAGCTCTTCAGATCTACCACACAGGACTTCACCATCTGGCTGAAAATAGGCCCTTTTTTTTTTTTTTTTTTTTTTTTTTTGTCAGGAAAGAAGACCTGAACTCTGTTCAGGCTAGTTCAGCTGGCCAGTTACATATCTTATTTTTGATTTGCAGAACATCAGCTTCTTTACAGCTGTCTACCTGTAAGCAAACATCAGCACACCCCAAAGCCCATTGAAACACACTCCTGGCCAGCATTACAGGCAACACACAAAGAACTTGCATTCAAGCGGATTCCCTCACATCAGCAGGCCCCTTGTTCAGCTAAAGCATCGAGAACTAAAAGTTACTGATGCAGTATGAGGACTAAAATTGTTATAAGACTAAGATCTCTTAAGTGTTAGAATGTAACAGGTTTTACTTAAGGTATAAAAACAAATTATAGCTTCTTTCCATGCAGTTACAAATCAGGTGAGCAGATAACCACTGCCACAGAACATAAAAAAACCCAAAGAGAAACCTTGATATTTTCCAGATTTAAAATACTGCTTAAGAATTTCAAGGTCTGTGGATTATCTATAAGTAGCTCAGCAGTTTTAAGAAGTAGCATTCAAATTCTAATACTTTCAAAAGAACCATCATACACTATTAAAAGAGGTGCCCAATTAACTTTTGTGTTCATACCAATTCATTTATGAAGCACTGTCAAACCAAGAAACAAAATCCCCATGCACCCAAGCAATACAAAAGCAAGGGAAATTCAGTTGCAGAAATACATGCCAGACACCCACACGATTTAGAAATATTTCCAAATACCAATTCAAATAGCCCTGTGAATCACATCTGTCTGAGCTTTCAGTTGGGTCAAGCACTTGAAATCTTTTTTTGTTGTTTTTCAAAACATAACTTATAAACCAGTTATCAGTTATTAACAATGTACTGCAAAACTTCTAACCATGAGTGAGGAGCTCCAATGCTATCAGAAGACCTTCTTCAGAATCAATTTACTGCACTGCTCCAAGTGCTCAGAGTTCCCCATATTTTCCTTTCCAAATACAAACCTCTTCCAGGTCCCCAAATAGACTGGGGACTAAACAATTCCAAATTAGCAAAGATTAATTCCAGTTACACCAGGACACACAACTGCAGCAAGTACAGCATGGGTTTGTATTTATGGATGCCAGGCAGGATGCATTTATCTCAAGCATGATTAAAATCTCTGCCGAGATTAATCATTACTGGCTCTGAAATCAAACTGCAACACTTGCAACTGTTTGCTGAACCAGTATTTAACTGTGTGTTTCAGTAGTCTGCCGTGCCAAGTCCCCTGATGTTTGCCTGAAACTTTAGGGCAATCAGTACTGCACCCTCCCAGTCCTGCCCCCAAAGAACAAAGTCAGCAAGAAGCGAATGTTTCAGGAAAAGCCTGCAGCATTCACCATAGAACCGCCACATTGTGATCTACTCATTAGGACAGCTTTTAGTCAGACAATAGTGCTGCCTCTACGAGAGCAGAGATTGGAAAAAACCAAACAGTAATTATCCCAATTAACTGGAGAGGCACAAAGTTTCGCTAAGGTTATCTAATAAATTTCAAGCCTTTTCAGGTTTGCCACACTACTACATGTTGTGCATTTCAACATGCTGCACAGGCCAGTCTAGAAGCAAATGAAGCACTACCAAAGCCAACTACCTACACATTAAAATTATGCTACTTCAAATAACACTTGACCTGTAAAATACAGAATGGAATAGTTGTACCACTTTGAAGCCCCAAACACTGGTAATATTAATAGGAAAACAAGTGCTTAATAGCATGTTAACTGAAGACAGCTGGGAAAATCTAAAATGCAGCAGAACAAATCCTCAACACTGAATTCTGCTGATTTCTCTGTTACTTGAGTAACCAGCATTAACCAATATAGTAATGCTTTGGGATCTCAGCCCTTTTATAAACACTACTTTATGAAAGCCCAGTAACCGAACCATTCCTAAGTTTAGTTTTATTTTGTGAAGACAAGTGAGGAAACTATTATACTAACATAGATGTATTACCATTTAATCAGATAAAGCTTCTTTACTATAAAAACAGGCAAAGTTCATGTTTTATGGGTTCTAATGTACCCAAGCCTACAGCTATTTTAGAGTTCTTCTGTCAACAGCGTAGACAAGTACAACACCCTGTAAAGTTACAAACTGGGCACATTAAACAGTACCTCAAATAAGCAAAGCTCACTCACTTGGACCTGGCCAGAGAATACCCAGCACTTGAATGGACATTAGTCACCTACAATTTAATGCAATGTGCACACTAGCATTATTGCCCTATCCCACTTTAAGTAAAAAGATCAATAAACAAACACCTGGACAGAAGAATTAAAAAAAAAAAAAGAAAGAGATAATGAATGACAGAACTAGATTAAGTCATAAAACATTTAAAGTCTCTCCTTTACAAATCTGCATCTTCCATTATCTAGGAATTGATTTAAATGGGACACCACACAAACTTTTCTCGTACCAGCACCCTTTACAGTGACAGAAAGCATGAAAGAAATCAGGAAGTTTGAATTTCTACTTCCTTAGAAATTACTAGAAAATTTGGCAGCTTGACAGAATGCAACAGAGCTGTTGATACAATAATTACAATTCAACAAGCATACACAAACTTCCAAGAATATAGTTTATTTATTTGCAGCAAGGAAGATGCTTAATTTTGTACTCCATAAGCAACCATTTTCAGAAGACAAACACAGGGCTATTAAGGGAGGAAATTACAGTACTGGTGAAAGAACTGTGCTGTAACTAGGTAAGCACTAATTACATTATATTATCATGTGTTATTGCAATATTCAATTACTGAATTAAATCTTAAACACCCCAACCCCCCACCCCAAGAATTAATGCAGTGGAGGAAATCAAATATTTAAGCTTAATTCTCAGATCTGATGAAGTTGTAGGACAAAATGAAGTGCCTTATCAGTCATGACTTTACGGCTGCAGAAAGCTGAGTTGTACAGGCTCTCCAGGGAGTCCCAGGATTTAAACTGGAAATAGCGGGAACAATACATGTAATAGCCTTATATCAATAGTCTTTCTTTTGGAAACCACCCATATAATCATTGCAAAGAAAAAGAAATCCTCGTACGGAAGAAGCTATCCTAAGAGGATTTTTATAGTTGTTCTTGAAAATCAGCCATGTTGTTGTATCAGCCAGGAAAATAAACACTTTGCTTGAATTCATTTAGAATCAAGAGAACAACTTATTTTTGCTCTGAACATTGAGAACTGCAGTCTCAGAAGGCTAGGAAAAGCCAAGCAAGTCCAAAACCTACTGTGTATAAACAAAGACACCATATGAATACACAAAATAAAAGCACAACAGTTCCCTTGCCAAGGAGGAGCAGATGGCAACTCAGAGCAGAAGTCAGGAATAAAACAATAAGTCATAAGAAAACACCCATCAACCAGTTGTACACCAGTCCCACTTTCTACAAGAGTAGGGCTGAGTGATTTCACCTGGGCAAGTCCCGCTTGCAGAAACCCCAGGTCAGGCATGGCTGCCCATCCCCAGAAGCAGCTGTTCTGCCTGGACTCCCAAGGGACCCCTGTCAAGCTGCACTGCCTACCTTCCTACCACCTCCTCCTCCTTCCAGCCACCTATTTTGCACATTGGAAACCCCTCCTGTACAGCAGTTTCCTTTAAGGGGCAGGACCCAGTCAAAGAGTTGCTCTAAAATACAGGATGATGTGCAGAGTTTCTACTGACAAAAAAAAAAAAAAAAAAAGATTGTTCACATACAGTCACTGGTTTGACTTTATCCGGCACACTTATTACGAGCACACACCCTCTTACTAGCAGTGCCCAGGATGGTTCACGTGCCCTTCATACCATGCTATGTCCCAAATGTGCCCTTGCAACTACACAACAGCTGGATCAGCTTGTGTATAAGGCAGCTCCCTACAAGAAGAGTTGTCCCTTGTGCCCTTCTCCTCTTACTGTGGGTCTCACAGAGGGCTATCTGTCAAAGTTAAATGATTCTGGTATTAATTGCCCTCACCACCACCATCTTTTTTTTAATGGGGGTTACTTACCCACACAAAGCTCAGAGAAAGGCTGCTTTGGAAAAAACATTGAGGCTCAGAGTTTAAGTTAAATTTTCCAGTAAGTAATACACATATTTTCTTCTCTTGAGTAGCATTTATATTTTTCTCATTGGACTACTACAAGACTGCTTTGTTTTTTTGAACTTTGTGTTACTTGGGAAGCTCCTTTCCAATCCTAAATTGCTGAGAAAGCAGTAATACAACTAAAGAAAGCAAAAGCACAAGCTCTGATTTTTGCCCCCTCAGAGAAGTATAAAGTTAATTTGAATGATCTTGTAATTGTGAAACATGCTTTGAATTAAACAGGTTTAGCTTTAAATGCTGAACATCGCAATAGTTATTTACTTTAAATAATTCCAGTTATCTAAATGTTGATCTGTCCTACTGCCCTGCTGCTTGAAAAAAAAATCACTCCCACTATTTTACACATTTTGTAATGTTTTGCAAGACTGCTTCCAACACCATCAATGTTGCAATTGCTTGTAAATTTAATACAGGAGGGAACCTGTATATTTACAACAAAGTTCTCACACCATTTTTCCTTTTGTAACCTCTGTAAACTCTGAAATTTACCAAATCTCCCAATCAAATAAGGAGGATTTTATAAACAAAAGAAAGTGTGGATATTCAACAATTCATGAGCTTTTTCAAAACCTGAAAATCAGAGGTTCTAAAAGAGGAAAAGGAAAACCTTGAAAAAAATGGAATTAAGTCAATATTGTGTGTTGGGGTGGTTTTGGGGTTTTTTTTGGTCTTTTTTTTTTGTTTGTTTGTTTTTTTACAAAGACACAGTTAACTGGAAAGACTTCTTGCAGAAATAATACCAATACATGGAGAAATTCTACCACAGTGAAAATCTGAATCACGGAATCTATATAACCAGATGAAGCTTATAACATCTGATACCAGACTTCCTTCTGTTTAGCTACTGTAATCATGTTTTGAAATGACAACCTTTGGTAATGAGTCTCAGATGACTCAATGCCTAGGTGCTTAAAATAACTTTGAAAAACTGAGTCAGAGGAATCATTAGCCAACCATAGCATCATATAGAATCTCACCAGCTCTCCAGCTTCCCAGCATAGAAATGAGAAGCCTTGCACTAGCAACTGCTGCAATAACCCACTTACCACTGAACTTTTAAAAGATCATAAGGTCAGACAAAGACAAAAAGCTGAAACCCTGTATCTTCATAAAATAAGACTGTATCAGTTCTTGTGCTCACCCTAACATCCTGCTCCATCAATAGGTCAGGAATCTGTGGTAAATTTGTGTTACCAAATAGTTTCACCTTCTTTAGTCATCTTGTTGCCCTATAAAAAAACAAAACCAACTAACCAAACCAAAATAATCAAAGTCATCCTAGGAAATATCTTCACATCTACTTATTTACAGCTTAAAAAAAAAAAACCAACAACTTTTCATATAATTAAGACCATAAAAATAAAAGTTATTACTTCACCTAATTAATTTTGTTCCATCACATCCTACATATATAAATCAACCATGATGTCCTTCTTTGTATTACATCTTGCTTTGCTGAATTTAAATAATGGAACATACTGAATGATCTGCATAGTACAGGTTCATCCTACCTCACAGATGTATTAAGATTTATTAACTGAATATTCTCTTAGGATGAGATTTCCCAGTAAAGTCTACTTTGAAAGTTACGGTAATACAGAAGGCAGACTTGCAGAACACAAAGTTTGGGTATTTTGGAGGATTTAGCACAGAGGGATGCTTCACCTCGCAGCTGCAAATCAGAACAAAGAATTATCTCTGCCTGATTCGTAATGCAAACATACAAACAGCTTTGTGATGGCACAAAGGAAAGTATGAGACTTCTTTGGGGAGTCTTATACTAGTAACAGCAATAGAGAACCAAACAGAAAGATGAAAGGAAGGATACGCACTTAAGAAAAATTATTTTAAGTCTAATGTGTTGGGTTTTCCTACCTAAAATTTTCATACATAACCAACCATCTTCCCTTACCACAATTACAAGAACCATGCTGAATTCAACTATACCCGGTTAGTGACATTCACAAGAGATATTCCAACATGATTAGATGGACAACAAAGTCTTGAACAACACTTCCATGTTTTAGAAGTATTGCTAAGCTATACCTTCTTTTTAAGAACAGAATATTCAGTCTAAGCTTTCATCTCAAGGGACTTCTTCCCACACAAAAGGGCCCAGTCCTACAAACAGAACCAAATAAATGAATTCTTAAAGTAGATAAACCATTGAACAATCAAGAACATGGTGGTAGAACTCAGTTGCCCCTAAAGTAACAAAGAAAAAATCTGTTGCTATTGACACGAAGAGGGGCCTAACCTCATTAAACTTATCAGTACCTTGCTTGTAATATACCCAGCTTGTAAAAGTAATGTCATCAACTTCAACAGTGTTACTCCTATAAACTTTCAACTTAAATTAAAACCCCCACCACACCTTAGAGGCACACATTCGGAAGAACAGTCTTGACCATCACCATGGACATAACCTATCACCTTCTCTTAATATCATTACCTCCTCCTTAAGTTAGGACTTCAAAATGGCAAAACATCAGCCTTTTCAAAAAAAGGACTTGCCTACATTTAAAAAAAATAAATAACTCTAAAAATAGACTAAGGTAGGGAGCACATTATTTAAAAGCCAGCATATCACTTCCTGGCATTTCTAGCTCTCCCTATTTATCTCAACTCAAAAACAAAAGGAAGGGCATGAGTAAAGCCGGGACTTGGCAAACTCTAGTGGGTAAAGAAAGGCAACAGAAGTCAAGAAGGAACGTATAGAGGAATGAGAATCATCTGTGGCTTTTGCAAGCAACTATCACTGAAACACATTCACAGTATTGTATTTTCTTAGTGACTAAGTGTTTAATTTTTTAAGCTTTACTCTTTTAGGCTCAGGCACTTTTTGCCTTCTTTTGTAATGCAGTTAAAAACATGGAATTAGTAAGCTCAGCTGTTTCTGAAGGAAGCATCCAAAATAAAACATCTAGCTTAACGTACCAGTTCTTAAACACAGATATGAAATTGCCTACATCTGAAGTCAGGTTCAGTTCAATTACTGTAAAACTTTGCAGGTTAATATATCCTAAACAATCCTGTTGTTGTTGGTTTTATTTTTTTCCCCCATTTGCTTCAGTTTTTAGAGCATATGACCTTGAGCAAGCCTGTAGGGAATCACAAAATCCACTGCCAAATTACAGAAAGGATCTAGCCAACCAAAGAACTGCCACCAGAAGTCTCAGATCCTCCATTTCCCTTTTATATTTCCACCCTTCACCATGAAGGTCAGTCTCCCCCTCCCACCTTTGGCACACCACTCAACCTTTCGCACCAGCTCTGAGCAAACTAGGGAGGTACAGTAGCTGCAAGAACTGGAGAAAATGGCCCCACTGCAGTTAATCTTTTGCTATTTCAGCAACCTACAGTAGCTCAAAGACAGGCCTGGCAAGTGTTAGAATCAGCTGCTGGGATGTACAAACAACGCAGGATGGAGAGCAAGGAAGGAGAAGGAGCAATGGTGACTGCTAGCTCTGCTCACAGCATGGTCAGACAGAGCCTCCACAGAGCACTTACAGCCTACAGCCACCCCTCACCTCTTTCAACAAAAGACTTCCTACCAAGTTGCCAGTTAACAAATACTCTAGGAAAGCATAGGTAAAGGCCTTTTTGCAAGAAGGTGGTAGTCCTTTCCTCTAAAAGTTTTTATTATTTCAATTTAGAAGGCCAGTGAGTTGAATGGTACAGACAAGAGCCAGCATATTACATGACTGTAGACCACCTCTTCATACTGGAAAACCCTAGGAGCTTAATTGCTGTGGTTCACCAAAGTGGGAGGCAAGAAAATTGGCCAGGGTTTACAAGCTAGCTGCTGAAGAAAGAAATACCCGTTCCCCCCCCCCCCCCCCCCAGTAACCTAACACTCTGATAAAAGCACTTGTAAATCTTGTAGACAAAAGGATAAAACTGAAAAGAGAAGCTGGTCAAATTTAGATTAAAAATAAAGACACACCAACCAGGAAGACAGTTGATGGGTTAAAAAAAAAAAAAAAAAAAAAGAGAGAGAGATAGGCAGACTGAACTTTCCATCACTGAAAGCATTCAAATCAAGACCGAGTTTTCACTCGGCCCTCCTTGGAAAACATATTCTAATTTAAACAGCAAGTTATTCATGTGCCCATGCAGCACAGGCCAGGCCTGACCGTCAGTTGCCCCTACCAGCTACACACCATTAAAGTTTGAGAAATTCACACCGCACATGCCTAATTATAGTGTAGTTTTGTTAACATTTGTTCACATACAATACAAATATTCTTTGCGTATTCCTTTTAAAAGCAGGCTATCTTGGAAGGAACACAAGCAGAAGGTGAGAAGTTTATTTACAATTTAAAAAAAACAAAATTTACTTTCCAAGTGTAATGGCAACTGGTTAGTTGGCCAAGCTCCTAAAATCTGTTTCTTGAGCCAGTTACTCCCTTACACTGTTAAAAAAAAAAAATAAATAAAAAAATCTTTACTATAGCTGACGTGCACAAGTTTAACAAATTAAAACGCAAAATGGGGCCGTTCCCAGAGAGGGACATATCTCCTGGGTCAAGCTCACAGAAGATAAAGTAAGCTTCTCTTGGTTATCAGCATATGAAAATAATAACAATAAAGTATCAAGTCTTTACTGGCTATCACTTCTCAATTTTAACCTTCAAGTTAAAGTAAATCACCATAACTTGCAATGCGTAGAATGAAAAGAACTTACACCACCTGATTTCAAGCCAGTCCTGGTTAGGACTGTTAGAACTTATGCACCCTTCAGCCTGAGACCATGACTCAAAACAAATTATTTCAAGAACAGTAAAGTGAAAGTTTCCAAATATATGAATAAAATGGCTTCATCCGTTCAGCACAGAACACGGGATCCCATGAGGATCCTGCACCTCAAAATGAGGACAGAAACAGTAAACTGTTACCTGCTTGGCATACTCTGTATTATGTAGTAAAGGCATACACAGAAGTAATTTTTTCTTGCTACTTACTAATATGTAATCAACCTATTGTGATACACGCATCCCACAAACCATTGGAAAGCACCAGTATTAAAACAGAGTCCATCAACAATATTCCAAAACCTCAACAGAACGTAAATTTCACTGTATTAATACTTCTTAAACCGCCTAAGTAATTTTGAAGCCTAAATCCAACTTCTCTGTGCTTCTGAAAAAGTTTACTAAGAGCGACCATCAACTTACATGGCTACAGACACAGCAACTTATACATTAAATTTGATACATTCAAGATGCAGAACTGCTTCAGTCCTGAGAAGCACAGCACAGCCAGCGTCACCAGACGAGAGCTGCCCCAGCAGAAGGAAGCTTTCAAACTGCTGGCCAAGGTTATGGAATCAGGTGACTCAAAGTATTACTTCGAATACCAAAAAAGACTTCTGTCATATTTGGGCAGCTTACAGATAACATTTACTGGTGGACGTCAACTCACACCTACAGAAGCAGCCATGCTTTCATCAGCCGATATAGTAAATAAATATTGTTAATTTAGAAAGAGACCAGTTTCCGACAGGACACGCTAATTTTGACTGTTGTGTTAATAGCAGATACTGTTGAAGAACTGAACAAAGTAATTTCACTTCCTGGTTTTCGGGTTCGGTTGGTTTTTTTTCCAGTAAAATCAGACCCTACCATTAGCAGGTAGCACGCCACGGCCCCGGGCTCCCACAGGGACACGGCACGCCCGTCCCCTGGGTGCCACTCACGGGGGTCAGCGGGAGCGGCCCCCCCAGGACGGGGCGGCCGGGGGCGTGCGGCGGCCGGGACCCCGGTCCCCAGCGCCGCGGGGCAGCCGGGACGCCCGTCCCGTGGCAGGGCCCGCCGGCGGCCGAGGCCTCTCCCCAGCACCGCCGCGCTCCGCCGGCCAGCGCCGCTTCGCGGGGCACGGGGGGCGCGGGCAGGGACGCCCGGGCTGCGGGAGCGGCAGCCCTCGGCCTCCGGCGGCTTTTCGGCCCCAGAGTCGCTCCGGGCGAGCCGCGGGGCGGCAGGGCAGAAATAAAGCAGAGAACAACTTTCCCCTCCTCCGGCGCTGGCGCTGCCCCGCCGAGCCCTCGGCGCCGCTCGGAAGGGCCGGGCGGCGGCGGCGAGGCCCGAGCGCAGCGCGGCGGGCGGCCCCCTCCTCCCCTCCCTCCTTCCCTCCCTCCCGCGGCCGGCGGCGAGGGGCAAGCCCCAGGGAGGGGACTGGATCCCCCGACCCCCAAAACGCTGCCCGTCCTCCGCGGGGCTTCCCTCCCTCCTGCCCGCCACCGAGAGGGGGCTGCTGCCCGCCGAGCCCCTCCGCGGGGCCTGTTCGGCGACCGGGGGCTCGGCGCAGGGGGCGCCCCGGAGCCGCCTCACGACCCCCCGGGCCGCACCGGGGGCCGCTCACCTTGGTGGCCATGGCGCTGCCGGTGCGGGCTGGGCTGCCGGTGTCCCCTCCCGCCGCGGGCCGCGGCTGCTCGGTCGGCGTGTCAGGCCCGCCCGCCGCCGCTGGGCCGCGCAGGCGGCTCCTCCTCAGCGTCCCCCAGTCGCCGCTGCCGCCTGGGGGCCGTTGGGCGGCTCAGCAGGCAGCCCCGGCGCTGGGCAGGCGGGGGCTGATGTAGCCGCACGGCCGTGCCCCCTCCCCACACACCCTGCACGCCCCCGCCGCGGCCGCCCCTTCCCTCGGCTCGGCTCGGCACGGCACCCGGCGGCGGTGGCGGGGCTGTTTGTCCCCAGCCTCTCCGTCAGGGCCGGGGGGAGGGACCCGCGGCGCGGCGGGGAGCCCCGGGGGAGCGGCCCCGGTCGGTGCCCGGGGTGCGGGCAGGGGCCGGTGCGCTCCCGCGGCCGCCGGGCTGGGACCGCCCCCCCGCCCCAGCCCCGGCGCCTTCCGCGGCCTCGCTCGGTACCAGCGCCTGCCGACAAGTTCCCGCTGGCGTGGGAGCAAGGGCCCGCGGGACGCGGGGTGCCCCTCGGCTGCTTTAGAACGGGAATCTGGACGCCAGCGTGTGGCGAGGAAGGCAGCTCTTCTGGCCAGGCCCCTCTGCGGCTGTCGCATGTGCCATGTCCCCGACCCCTTTCAGCCGGGCCGTTACGACCACCAGGGAGCCGGTCAGGGTGGGTACGTTCCTGTTGGGTGCTCTACGGCCGCCTCATAAAAACTAACTGTGACCCCAACCGATTAACTTCAGACCCACGCATTTCCAGCCTGCAGGAGGGACCTGATGGGAGGCTAAAACAAAAGGGATGGAAAAACCCAGTGGCAGGGGTAGTGCAAGGTACTGCACCATCCAAAAAGTGCAGCTTCTCGTCTACGTATGTAGACTTGGCTGGCTTGGAATCGGGAGGTGTTTCCATTCTGTAGAAGTAAATACACAGTGTAACCACCAGGGCTGCCAAGGAGAGCCCTAAGAGGCAGGTGGGCTGTTGGGAAGCTGCATAATTCTTTACATCTGCATTTCCTTGTCCATAGAAATCACAGGTTTCTCTTCTGCTATTGGTATAGTTTCTCAGTGAGACAGCTTTGTTAAAAGAGAAAAATATGTTCACAGTTCTTTTAAGCTGGAAAGAATTTTCCAGCTGGGACCAGTGACATAGTTTCTATGGAGAGTGAGGATGAGGAATGAGGAAGAAGCTGGCTGTTAAGGCACCACCATTTTTAGAGTGATTGAACTGATGAACTTCAGAAGTTTTCAAATGTCTACTGCAGTTTTAAAATGTTTCAGAATCCAATTAAATGCAATGTTCCCAACTTTTTATTCTTTATAAAAGCAGTAGCTAAAGGAAAATCTCTGTGTGTGGCCCACAACTGACCTTTTACAACACCACTGTTATGCTGAGGTATTGTATTAAGGATCAGTTTTGCCATGTGGGTCCCTCCTAGGCTGGTATTTCATCCACTATAGCAGCAAAACCCTGCGAAGCTGCCTTTGTCTCTGTACTAAGGGACCCCGTTCTTCCACCTTCTTGCCAACAGTCTTTCCAACATTGTATGGTTTGACCTGCTCATCCAATGAGCGTCTTATAAAAAGGATAGAGGTGTGAAGTTAAGAGACCCAGCATTGCCTTGTTTAGCGATCCCCAACTGATAGGTGTGTGACGCAAGCTTTATCCCTTCACCAGATGCTATGTTTTGCTGTGTGGTTTATAATAAATTTGTGGCTCTTGCATAAGCTCGAGTCTGTGTCATTCTTTACCTGTGGTCAGAACAACTGCCAGAATAGCTTAGTCTACAGCTGGTAACCGGTATGCTCTAACAGAGCACTGCTTTCCATCTGGGGAATGAAGAACAAAGTCATGATTTATTCAGACCCTCTATGCTTAAAATCTCCAGCTTACAGTTTTCCACTGTGAGGTACTCCTAAAAATAAGCCTTGCTTGACAACTTTGAGGGATGAAGGAAACACTAACATTTCTTTCAGGGTGAGAGAATGTTACAGGAAGATTATTTTTAATGGGATCTTTCCAATACTATTTGCAATTAATTGCCATTAATTCTTGCATTAGCAAACACATTCTTAGGAATCACTTTGGATTGCACACACATGTCTCTCTTACCTGCAAGCTTTATTACTCCTTAACAGAAAGCACCAAATACCAACAAATTGCTAATGAAACCACCTAAAATTTCCAAAATTTTCTAAATTAGTTGATTTTCTGCTACCAAGATGAGTCCAAGTTAATTACGACTAGATGTTTGCTTAGCATAAGACATGTAAGAAATCTTAGTGACTTCAGTGGGGTTGTTTACATATTTAAGCATTTGGTAGGCTGAAAGTCAAGTGCTCTGTGTGGAGCTTACCAGCTTTCAAACGCAACTGGCTCATTATTCACGTTGCACTAAAGCCCCAATGTATGCTATAATAGTTAAATATCTCCACCCCAGAAAAAAACCAATAACATAAGAAAATCCCTTACCTAGCACATAAGTGACATTGTTCTTAAAGATCTCTCTACAGATCTCCACTAAGCGTGTACTTTTGCAGCTAACTTGCCTGCAGTAGTTCCCAGGAACAACTGGTGCAGCAAAGTTCAGCAAGAAGTGATTTGTTGCAGAGCCTCATCAAATGAAAACCTCCTGCCAACAGTGCTATGCAAATTTTTTAATTAAAGACGGACTCTGAGAAAGGACATGGAGAACATTTGCCGAATACTGTGCTCCGCTGGGCAAGGCCTGCCTGTAGCTTCAAGATCATGGAAAGTCATTGACCTTGTATGTTCTGACTTATGCAAACGTGGTGGGGAATGATAAAGAAAAAATAAGGTTATTCAGATAACCTTCAAGCTGAAAACCATCTGGAGAAAGAACTATGGTTTCTGTTTCTAAGCTACTGTCCTCAGGAGCTCCTTGAGGTAGTGCACCTTGGATTTCTCCCTGCCAGCCCGCTGTTCCCTTAGCATTACCTAGGTGATGCCCAGGAGTGACTCAGGTGGCCCCAAGGCATTTACCACAGCTGTGGAGGAATTTTGAGGAAAAATTATCTTCAGTAGCAACAACTTTGCAAATGGAGCAGTCTGTCAAATACGTGTATTTCCAAAGTCTTTGCAGGAGGCATAATAAGAGTATATTGTCCTAGCTCTTTATTTTCAAAGGTGTTTTATAAAGTAAGAAGTGATTTTTTTTTCTTGGTTGAGAGGCTATCAGTGTGGTGTGTACGATAACATCAGTTTCACACTAGATGCTTTTAGCTCAAGATTTCTAACTACATTAATCAGGAAAGCCTAACAATGACTAGAAAGTAATTACAAAAGCATTTCAAGCTTTTCTTACTCCTTTTAATTATCATGTTTACCTTAATCACCCGATACACCTCTTGTTTTAAGAAGGGGTAGAGATTTCACATTTCCAAAGCCTTACAATTAATCATAGAATCACAGAATCATTTAGGTTGGAAAATACCTTTGAGATCATCAATTGCAACCATTAACCCAGGACTGCCAAGTCGATCAGTAAACCATGTTGCTAAGCACTGCGAACTGTTCAGGCAACGTCTTAGTTTACAAATCAAAAATAGTAGTAGTGTGTTCTTCCCCTTTAGAAGTCATATCCATACAGCTTCACGCACCTCTGCCCAAGAGGTTCTTTGGGTGTTGTGTTTCCTCTCAACTCGCCAATGCTTCTGTTTCAGAGTTGGGTCAACTCAATTTCTTTGGTGTTTCTGAGAAGTTTACTAGAAAGCAATATAGATAAAATATTGCTTACTCCTATCCTGTCTCCTCCTCTCCCCCAAAACTGGACAGAAAACAACAGAAGCTGCCACATCCATGAAAGATAACGTTATCTGTACAGAGCAACAGGGGGAGCAGCTGCTGAATCCCATTGTACGTTGCTCTGTACATCATGGTGTCATTTCCAACCTCTATCTGAAAAATACATTTCATGACACATGTTATGAGGATTATTTTCCTTTCTTGCATGTTGAAAGTCTTTGGCTAGAAAGGCTGTGAACTCCTGAATCATATGGTATTTGCACCAAAGCACGATAGCCTCTCATTTACCCAGAATTTTATATGGCAGTTTAAAATGGTGCTCAAGAGATTACAGACACACTTTTCAATCTTATTCTGCACCTGGTGCTGGAAGATCGCTATCAAACCAGTAAGGCAACCAGTCCTGAAATACTGTAGGATGTTAGGTCAAGGCTTCCCTAGTTCATAAAAGCTGCTTTAGAAAAATGCACCCAAAATTGCACCCAAATTCCTCTGAGTTTTTCAGTCTCCAAATTTGTCTCTGAATAAGCAGTTCTGAGAAAAACTATGCTTCACATATCTGCTTTTGACTTCAGGGGTTTGTCTCCTCAGAGCTGGTAATCAAACACCATTATTATCTGAACTGTGGCACACTATGTGGGCCTTTTCCAGGGTAAGTTCTGGCTTAACATTGTTACGTTTTCAACAAACACACAGCTAATACTGGCTTTGTGCTGTGCATGAATACACTGTTTTCTCTACACTGGGGGAAAAATGCGATACTATGCCGTGCTAAATTGTGTACTCTGAGGGTGATGTTTGGTGTTTTTTAACACATCTTTGTGAAGCTGAGGGTTTTAAGTCATGATGGACCCCCTGGATTCAGTTTTCTGTTTAAAAATCCATAACAACTGCTGCTGACCATTGAAGGTATGAAAAACCTACAGATTAAAAAAAAAAAAAAAAAAAGAAAAAGAAAAGGTGGCTGTTCCAGAGGCAAAACGTTGTTGCAATACACTTCTGGACACTGTCAATTTTTTGAGAGCACTTTTTTCATTTTTTTGCGAAGCTGATTGGAAAGGTCATGTTTCAGCACAAATCTGATCAACTTGATGGAGGGGAAGATGTGTGGATCTTCCACCGGGTGCAGATCTTTATGGATGCATTCCACAGCTGCAACAGTTAGGAAGTTGCTTGGTCACGATGATCTGTTCTTTCTTTAGATAACAGTATGTAAAACAACTCTTTGTCTCCCTGTTCTCCTTTAAGTGTAACAAACATTTTGACCAATTTAGCATTCTTTTTCTGCCTTTACAGCAGAACAGTCAGTGACAGAGGTATGTATTTTTTTTAGCAGTATAAGCTTTGAAAGAAATGATACAATGAATCATGCTTTCTTCTACAAGGAATAAAACAGATTTCCTGAAACACCTAACACTAATATCATTCATACTTTTATGCATTCCTTTCTGACCTGTACACTGATTGGTAGTATAATATACATGCTTATGCCTGAGGTAGGATACTTGTGCGTGCGTACGTATCATGCACTTTAGCTGGTTTGCATTTGGATTTTTTGTTCATACTTTATATTCATTTGGGTTTCAGTGCAAGGCCTGCTGAGATCAATGGGGTTTGAACGCTGTTTTCCTGAAAAACAGAATACAGTTTAGTAAAAAGCATATTTTAAAAGGTATAAATATTTCCTTTTTGCTGTTTGCAAGCCTTAGCAAAAGTGAGATACCGTTAGCACTATTGATCCTTACCACCACTGACCCTTTCCAGCCGGAGTGCTGACTGCCTGTGGCTTATTTCCATTTTTTCCTGTCGTGGTGGAAGGGCTCTGCTGGCTGCCATACCCTGCTGTCTCAGGGGATTGCAGCCTCAACAAGCAAAGCAACAGGAGTGTGATCTGCTACATACTTCGATTAAAGGTACAGGTACATCTGTGATGAGGTCCTGTTAACATTAAGAAGCCAAGGATTGCACCTAAATTGTCTTCTGACACACAGATTGCTAATTGTTCTAAAGTTGTCATTAATTATTCTTTGCAGTCACGACTAGATGGTGGTCCAGTTATCCATCCTCACTGAGTGGCTCATTGAGGAGAAAGCTACAGAAGGCTGTAGGACTAACCTGACAGATTTGAGCCCCGTTGCTCCGGTCTCCAAGCTTCTGTGGAGGGGAGCGGTGGCACTCTATGAGCCTGCCAGCATAGCACCAGGCTGCACTCTTCAAGACAGCTGAATGAAATCGGAGCAAATCTATGGGCACTTGACATATATTGCATTTTCATCCAAATGAACGGCACAGTCAGTATCAAACCATTGTAAGGCATGCTATGCTCTGCATTGTGATAGTGATCATGCATATGGATAAATGCTGTTTGTCACGACTAAGTTAGGTGCGCTCCTTTATAAAAATAAATTATCATTTTACTGACCCGACCAACACGGATCTCGAATGTGTTATATCCCTGGTTTAGTGTTTGCTCTCCAGCATTTCAGAGCACAGCATTCACTCATACTTTTTTCCCCATGACACCAACAGATGTTTTTGAGCAATGTGATTATGAGTTTTCAGACTGCTTGTGCTTTTCCAGTTCTAACAGGTTTATTATTTCACTACATTTTTTTGTGTTCTCATCATGCAAATTTGGGGGATTTCAGGGTCTCTGGCAGGCTGTGCTTCCATACACAAGAAATTCAGTCCTGGGGCATTTATATGGTGAGAACACCAAAAGACTAAACGAGGCCATAGTGTCCTTTACCACTTAAATCTTGTTTTGAGCCACTGTCCTTTAGAAATAATTGACAATGGAATTAATTCATAGAAAGAAGCTGCTGATCAGCAGCCCCCCAGCATTCATGAGGCCATCTTTGACGAACACAGGTCCAGGTGATGAGAACTGCTCCAAAGAAAATGCAAAGCATTATGAATTTCCAGGAGCTATTGTTCATCTGCATTTTCTGTAGTAGGGTTTAGGTGTCCTGCAGCTAAAGGAAGTTATGAAGCCTCTTGCTAGTGCACATATATTTCTCTGCTGTGTCAATCCATGTTAGATCTCCAGTGCATAAACTGTCTTTTAGCCCAGACAAGCCCAAAGGGGGATAAAGAAAAGAGAGAAAGTAAAAGCTTTCATGAATTTCATTATATTATAACTAGATGTAGTCCTTTTACATAGTTTTTCCTGTCTTGAGGAAGGAGCTTGGAAATTTGAGGTCCCTTTTTACCCTAGTTTGTGTGATTCCATTTTGTACATTGTAGCTAAAAAAGACCATGCTATCCTAGTAAAGAGATAATGTACAACAGAAGAAAAAGCAAAGCCTGTGGCTAGATGACGGGCTACAAAAGAGGCTTTGTAGGCTGCATACCTTGCATTGCTGCTGAGGAAATTATGCGACTGTGGGCAGGTCAGAAAATTTCAAGTATCTATGAAATTTTTTGTAATCACTGCCTCAGATTTGGTTTTGCAAAAAAACATTTTTCTTTGGTTGCAGGGTGCAGTATCATTCATTAGTAGGAGTAGTACATAGTTAGCAGTTCCAAGATACCTTGTAAGTGTAGGTATTCAAATATTTTTGAAAAATCCACTATTACTAGCGAGACCAGTAAGTCTACTCAAGCACTTAATTTATTATCAGTGCTAAAATAAAAATGATATCTTAGGGATTTAAGTGCTTCATATCTTTCTGCACGTGAGTATTAAGATGTTCAAACTAGCTGACATGTCTTTTCTTCAAATTACCAGAAACAGCCATGCAGGTAGCTCTAGCTATCCTGGAAAGGCAGATGTCCAAAAATCTACAAATATTTCCTAGAAATCTGACCCTTACACTGAGGTTAAAGAGAGGAGACAGAGGGGAGTAAATTCTGCAGCTCTCTTTTCCAGAGTACAGATTATCTTTTTTTTTTTTTTTTGATAGTGGGGTAAAATTTGAAGCTTGCTTTAATGAGGAGCTCTAAATGCATTCTGTAAATAGAGAATTTCCCTTTAAGTTTACAGAATATTTTTGTCCAAACTGTTTGAACTGAAGGGAAACATAGCAGATGCAGCACTCAGTCATGTGCCCTGCTTGTGGTTAGCTACACAAAGCCAATTTTTTCAGATCCCAGGCTCTATTCCTTTTTTTTTTTTTTTAAGAAAAAAGACTGAACACAGCTGTTCTCAACATCAAAAATAGTCACTGAAGAAATAAAAAAGCACTATGCTATTCAACTAACGGCTGACATTTAGAATCGGTCAGAGTGATTTTACCTAAGAAATGCTGAGGACAAAAAAAAGGACCTGTTGCACCACAAAGTACCCTTTCTCCTTTGCTTGAACCCCACCTGTGCATTTTTTCAGCATATCACATAATTCAGTTTGTCTGTGGTAATGTATTTATCCAAAAGGTGTTCTTTATCAGGAGATAGCTGGTGTTCGCCTGTCATAGCTACATCAGGCCAAAGTTTTTACAAGAATAAAATGCTGCTACAATGTTGCCCCAGAAGAGTTAAATTGAAAGGATACCCCTCTAAAGTTATAATAACAAATGAAAGAGGAAATGTGACTGTCATATGACATTAAAAAAAAAACCAAACACAACATAAACCCCCTTAAGCACAGCAGTGAGCCATGAAACATACTAATATTTCTAATTTTGTTTTGTGAATCTTCTATTTCCAAGCTTTGTTTTCCACCACTAACATGCATCATACACTCACGCACACACACACACGCTCCCGCCATGGTTCAAACAGATGTTTTGAAGCACTATGACTGCAAGCTCTCCACCTGCCTGCTCTCCTTCCAATTTTCAATTTACTACTTCATTACGTTTCTTTATCTGTGATTTTGTCAAGGCATTTTGAGGGCTTCAGACTCATGAAATTTATTTGATAATTTAATTCCTAGGTAGCATGATAAGTTTTCTGCATAATGTGACTTCAGTAATTGGGTTGGTTGCAAATGTGATCACTACTGTGCATGACTTTTCCCCCTGCAAGCATCCTGACTGCTTTTTCCCGAATGTGAATTTAATTCCAGACATCCTACCAGAAATATTTCTAAGCTCACTGAACATCTGTGCTGGCAGCTGCCTTCGTGCTCCTCTTGGGTGAGAGTCTCCCAGCCATCCTGATAGCCCCGTGCTGCTGTGTAGGATGCTGGGGTGTGAGGGGGGGCTGTACTATACCTTTATAGCTTTAACATGGTATGGTGGCAGTCCCTGGCCATCCTAATTATCATCGTGGCCCTCTGTGCAAAGGACTGTAGCCACACTGAATGTTTTGCACACCTTTCCAATAACCAGCACATTTATTGTGCTTCCAAACTGGCTCCTTCTTTGGCTTAAAGGACAAGTTTGAAGCTTTAAATTCCACATCACACCCAGAAATTTCTTTTCCCTCAAACATTTAATGACAGTCAAATTGACAAGAAGAGTTTCCTAGCACTTTTTCAGGCCCACAGTGTCTCTGTGGAGAGGTAAGCCCTTGGCACCACAGACCACCATGCACCAGTGAGGCTGCTGCAACACAGAGATAAAAATCAGAGCCTTCCCTCACCCTGGTCCCTACGGTGGGTTCCTAACCTGCTGAGCTGTTTTCCCCAACACACAGAAAACCATTTTTGATTGCATTCTCCAGGCCACTTCTTCCACTACTAACCTCTCCACCACTCCCTAGCAGTTCCCAACCAAACCCTGCTGAGGTTCAGCTTTGACCCCAGCTGGCAACAACCATTTGGTTTTTTTTCTCAGGCTACAGCTGCTCAGACGCTTCTTTGTACAAAAGCAGTTATAACTGCAGACCTCCTGAAGGACAGATGATTTATAGACTTAAACTCTCCAGCCTCTCAGTCTCATGATTTGGGAGAGGATGGGAACAGACAGAGAGGAACTTCTGCGAAAAGGCTGTTAACCTGAAGCTAAGAGACAAAACCACGTATCCTATGGCCAGTGCAATAGAAAGATGTGCTTCCTTTAAACAAAGAGGACTGCTTCTTTAACTCAGCCATTGGAATACCCTGATCTGGTCCGGCAGTGATGTCTCTGGTCCACGTAGATGCCGTTTTTCCCTTCACATCAGCTGACTGCCTGGAAACGTCTCTGCAGCCAAATCTACAGCAGTTTCTGCTGCAGCAGTCGCCGCTGGCTCGCTGTCCTTGGCCAAATAACTCTGGCTGTGTTACAGGCTTGGATTTTGTACTGTGCAGTAATTGTCTGACATCTCTTTTTTTTTGGTAAGGTATGAAGTCTTCCTTACAAGTATTTTGTCTGAAGAGAAATCTTGACTTCTGTTATGTTTAATTACAGGGGATGTGAGGGCACTTCAGGCTGCGTCCAGCTGCATTCCTCTGACAACATGCCTCCTCCAGGTATCCCCATTAACCAGCAGGTTTTGCTTCAAGTGTCTTTCCAAAGTAACTGACCCTGATAGCTGTTATTCCTACCAGTTGGCTTCTGGGATGTGAATGCCAACAGACAGTTCAGAGTAACCTAATAACATTTATTATTTTTCCTACCTCTTAGCAGAGTCCAGGTTTCACCATGTCAAAATAATTTGAATGTTACCATCCTGTGGAAAAGTTAAACCAGCAGATTCTGCCATGGGCTTTCAGTAAGCCAGTCAAGCAAGGGGATGGGGCACAGTCTCCTATTTAAAGCATCAGCAGATGAACTACTATGCAGCAAAAATTGCTGTTGGCTCAGTAACAACCTGAATCAACAGAGGGCTGTGGCCTGGCAGAGATGGTTCTGCCACTGCTGCTGCTGCACTTTGCTCTCTAAGGCTTATCCTCGGCTGCCAGTGGCAGAAACATGCGGGGAAGTGCCCTGGCTGCATTAGGGGCTAAAGGTAATTTTGGGATAAAACTTGAAAAGTGTAATTATCTTTTTTAGGTCAGGTTGGACGTGGCTTTGGGCAACCTGGTCTAGTAGAAGGTGTCCCTGCCCATGGCAGGGGGGTTGGAACTAGATGATCTTTAAGGTCCCTTCCAACCCAAACCATTCTATGATTCTGTACGTTGATGTCAGCTTTGTGTTCTTGTACCACTATTTTTTTTTCTTAAGTAAAAAGTTGCCTCCACTGATAAAGGATGTCACAGTGTAAGTGTATTCCTGTTTAAATCAGATTGGCATCTTACTGGTCAAACAAAAGAACCATTTATTTTACTGTGTAACCCTTATGGCAGAACATCTCATGGGGTTCTCCTTAACTTCAGCATAAGTTCTCCCCATGACACTTAACAATTCTCCTTTCTGATACCACATAGTCATGAAAACTCTGGAACTGGCACACTGCTGTCACTCTGAACATCAATCCATGCAGAATATGCCTGTGCTAATACCAACAAAACAGAACCAAGCATCTACAGGACTACTTTTATCATCAGAAATCCCAAAGGTTTGCCAGTTTTCTGTGACTGCCAGTACCGGCAGGCTAAATACAATCATTTAAATGGGTAAACTAGCAGATTGTTCCCTGGCTCCAGTTTAGCCCATACTAACTAGTGCCCTCCTAAAGTACTTATTGGCATAGGCAGAGAACAATAATGTTACAGGGACCATTCCCAACAGGCAGTTTGAGGCAGCCACACGGAGAGTGTTCACCAGCAGGGATGTGAGCTGTGCCATGCCAATCAGCCTCCGTGTCTGGGAACGTTCCCATGCACGCTTGAGTTACTAGGGTATACGCTTAGCTCACGAGTGTACAGCCTACAATACCAGAGATCCTGACTGTGAAAACCCAGCAATAAGTTTGGGTTTAGACAAGGTGTAGAATAAAGATCTTGAATAGCCTCCGAGTTTTGTAAGAGCATAAACGCAACTGCTCACATCTTAGACATTTTGTTCAACTAACTGCATTTTGACTACCAGAAATTCCTCCAGGTAATGCTAATTAATAAAGGTTTACTTCTTATCTTCCTCCATGACTATTTTTAATTGGAAAGCTGTATTGCTTATTCGACAACACCTGTTTTCTTTCAACAGGAAGGTGGCTGTTCTGTATTGCTGGGCAAAACTAACTCTTGTCAGAGGTGAATTGTCTTCAAATCCTTAGAAAGTAGAAATTCAGAATAATTTTATTTCATATTTTTTTTCATTTTTTGACTCTGAATTTCATCAGATGTCCACTTTGGTTTTGGGATTATGATAGTGGGAGCTTTTATTTTGGCATATACATTCTCTGATGGCTATCCTTCCATCAGCTCCCCACTTACCCACCACCTCATTTTCTCAGGAATACATTCCTATCTATTTCGCTCTTTTCATACAGCAGTTCTTCTCCCAATTCCTTGCTTGTTTTATTGTCCTTCTCTGTACTCCTCTGAGCTAACAGCCTGCTGCCTAAAACACTGTGAATGCGGCCAGCAGACAAAGCCTTCCCTAAGTTATCCAAGGTTACAATAGTCACTGATTATTTACCATTGTATTCCTTATGCAGCTCAATATCTTGTAAATGTGCGCCTTAAATTCAGTTTCCATATCTCTAGCTATTTGGGCCAATCCTTGCTTGACTGTGGACCGTGTCAGAGAAAAAAACCTTAGCAGAAGAGCTGGAAGCAGGTTTTATGTAGAGCAGTAGAGAAGGAATAAGTGAGATTTTTATAGCATGTAATCTGTGTAGTTTGAGAGACAAAACTTAAATGGGTGCTATTCTGTGGGTCTGATAGGGTAATTATCTTGGAAATTAATGTTTATAAACACACTGAATCCCTTTAGATTAGGTGGAGATGCTGGATTCAGCAAATGAAAGACTTCAGATTTATGAACTGATGGATAGAACCAACAGGAACAAAGTGTAGAAACAAACAACATTTCAGGGTTTCTCAAGACCAAGACTGACACAGGACTTTAACTGGCAAAGTAAACGTGTCCTACAAAATGTCCTAGGCTAGAAAGCTAAAAGGAAGTAGGTACTAGCAGCTATGCTTCTATAATAATTCAGAACTGCTGGTTTGGTTTTTTTTTGGAACATTTATTTTTGAACACATATAGTTCAGTAGATAACACTGTACTTGCCAAAGCCTACACAAAAAGCTAGAAAACTATTTTGTAAAGGTATTCTCCTTTGTAATAAATTACAAAGAAGTAAATTTGTAACAAATTAGAAAGGTATACATTTGTATTAAATTACAAAAGAATATGTTTGTATTAAATTACAATGGAATGCTAATTGTCACGTTTTGATTAAGAAGCTTGAGTTGGATAAACTAGCAGATGAAATAATTTAAAATAGCTTTTCAGTAATTTCTTTGGTGAACTGAGCTTTGAGACCTGCGTAATTGAGCAGGGAAAAGCCGATGCATGATTTGTTTTAACTAAGATGAGTTTCATAAATTTGAAGTGCCATTTTTTAGAAGATGCTGGGTTTGGGGGTTTTCTTGGAGAAGCTTAGAAATTCTGACACTAAATTCTTTTTAAACGTACGATATCTGACACTGATATGGTATTATTGTAAGAAAATGTCACTGCTTATAAGATTTTGGAGACTTCTTCAAATCCTTTATAAGCCAAGAATTTTTCCCTAACACACTTTTAAAACATAGTCTTAGCTGAAATCTTTGAATCTGTGAGTGCTGCAGCTGGATTTACATTTTCAAAAGTTATTCTACTGATAGAAATGGACAGAAAAAACATAACATGCAATCACTTAGCTATAGGGGAGAATAAGATACTAGAGCAATAAAGGAAATCTTAATATTCAGGCTACCAAAATAAGCAGGGTAATAATAATGTTCAGCAAAATGGAGAGGAAGCCATAGCTCAGAAACAAACAGGTAACAGGCATTTTGGGTAACAGAGGGACAAGTCACAGCCTAATGGGAAAGGAAGAAAACGTTGATTTTTTTTTTAACTATAAAACCTGGCATTTTGTCTTAGTTAAACAATGTGTTTATACCCCCATAGCATAGCATTTCCTTTTCCATATGTTCGAAAGCAAGACAGGAAGGGGGGATGAGGTTTCAGAAGATAGGAAGAAAGGCTGTATAATGCCAGTTTTAAACAGAGGAAAAAAGGGGGAAGTAGCTAATTATAGTCTTTTCAGTAGGAGGAAACCACTTGGAAGAGTCTTGGCCCTTTGGGAGAGACTGGGAAGTGAGGCAGCTGTCAGGATGGCTTTACAGCAGAGTGGTCCCAGCAGACAAAGAGCATCTGTCTAGGCAAGGAAAGGAGGTCACGTTTAAAAGCAAGGTAGCTGGGGTAGAGACAAAGACTGATCCTAATCTCTTAGCTATGTTAAACCTCTTTTAAATAGCATTTACCACTGGTTTGTTTGGGGGTGGCGGTGTTAAGAGTGTGTTAGCCCACATCTTTTTAAACATGACCTGTTTTCCTCATCCAGGCAGAGACAAAATGGATATTTTTTTCCTCCAAAGGGAAACAAAGAAACAAACAACTCCCCTAGCAGGCAAACTGGTAATTTATGTGGAAAACAGATACGTTCTGCATGGATTTCAGTCAAGCTTTTTGGTAATGCACTTCAAAGGAGATTAATTAAAGATTAAATCTTTAAAAATGTGATCACGATGCTTGATCTGAGAGAGAAGTTCTGCAGGAGGCCAGGTGGGAGCACAGCTCAGAGACAGTAATTGGGCCTTGACCCAGAATATTTCACACCTGGGAGAAAGTTTCCTCTCCAGGGCTTTGGAGAGAGCTTTATTGGGGCTGCTGAACATCACAACATAGCATGGGGAGCCTAATAACTTCATACTGGCAGTGCACCACTCTTCCGCAGTATCTTCTCAAGCTGCTTAAGTATTTTAGCTTACAACACTTTGCAAGGAAATTAAATAATACTGTCTCCTACTAGTTAACCCATGTGCAGAGAATTCATGCACAAGATTTTGTAACCTTTGCTCAGGCTGGTGATTGCTCGCTTGAGTGTCTTACCCATAGCACTGGGTGGGACTGCTCATGTGTTTAAACGCTCATCAACATCAGTAAGGATGATACTACCCGGCAAAAAAGCCTGGTATACAAGGTTATATGGGAAGTGCGCGGAAGAGCTGGCAGCAGTCTCCGGATTCTAGCACCTCTGCTGATCAAACAGGCAAAGTTCAACAGTATTAAAATACCAAGTCAACTACTGTGGTAAAATCTAATGGCAAGAGGTAACACATGAATAAAAGAGCAGGGAAAAAAGGGACCCATGGACAAGCATCACCCAAAATTGTATACCCTGTGTAGCAAATCAAAAGTCAATTTGCAAAGTCCTCTCTGTGACATTAGTGGTTTTATTGGGTGGAGGAGCTGGTCCCACAAGCCATTCTGTGTTGTCCAGCAGCCAGAACAAGACTTTTGGGTTCAGATGTCAATGGACTGGGGAAGAGAAGCCAGGTGTCTGCCTGGATTTAGTGAGTTAAAATGTAGGTGGATGGAGTCTACCTCTGAATGACAGTTTTTGGTTCTGACCTAGGAAAGATCACTAACCAGGTCTATGAAGTAAACATAGCCTAATGCACAACATGAATCATGTAGTATTTTATGATAATATTGGATTGATATATTTCCCAAAAAGTTTCTGTAGGACTTCATATTCCCAGAGACTGCAGAACTTTTAAGTGGGAGAAAAATATTGTAAAAGTGACAATATTTAAATTCAAAGTGCTAACAGTTGAGAGTGTTTTAGCCAGGGAGTTGTAGCCACCTCACAAAGTGCCCTGTATTAGCACCACCCTTCCAGCCATTTCTTGCGACTTGTGGCAGATCACTTGTCCCCACAAAAGACAGTGCTCCCAGACTGGATCTGCTCCTCTCTTGCCACTGAAAATGTGAGAGCAGGTGCTGTCATGGGAGGCAGCAACTTTTTAACCAGGGTTGTCTCCAAGAGGGATAATTACAGAGGGCCCAGTCAGCACAGCATGCTGGTTTCCATTTCCCCACTTCTCAAGTGCAAAGAGTCTTGTGGACGCTTTTAAAACTCAAATGTGTTTTTGTTCTATGCAAGACTGAAACAAAGCAATATTATTTCTGAGATAAATGCTATTTATAAAAACTTTCCGCCAAGTTCCAAACCATTTTGGCTTTGCCTGAGCTGGTGGAAGATGCAAACTTGGATTTGTAAAAGCAGAGAGAGTTTCTGACTACAGGAAATTTCTTTTTGCACTTAAATAGCAGTTCAAGACAAAATAAAACTTCTTAAATTCTCTCAAACTTCAGGAAACTGTAAACTGCTTTTTTTTTCCATGTCTCACTTTTCAGCTTTTCATAATAGAATAAACAGAGCTGAAATATTAAATTTTTATTTATGGAGACTTTAGAGCCTGGTGAGCAAAGGGGTTCTTGAATTAAATCCATTCAGCAGTCTACTGGCACTGACACTACTCAAGTACTCTTAAACCACACTCTGCCCAAGTCCACACTCCTCATGTTGATTCTTAAAACTAGACATTATGTGTTGGGTTTGAACATTTTTGTAGCCAAAGAGACCTTGCACAGATGTATCTCGACACTGGGAACCCTCACATAGTTTTAGTCTCTACAAAGCTTGATTCTCATAGAGAGGCCACACCGCGCTGTGTAATTTTACAAACGGAAACAGGCTAATGCAGGATACACATTCTCTTGGGCACAGGAAGAAAATTTTAGAAGGATTTCACAAGGTGGAGTACAATGCACTACCTAATTCTAGTATTTCATTATTAGAAATAACTGCCACGCTCCTGACACACACCCCTCTACTGACTGCGGACAAGCTTTGAATCAAGCCTTATGTGGCCCAAAAGTCAGAACTGTGCTGTGCAGGCAGGGTAACCTCTTTTTGTTGATGGGAACACGACTCAGTACAATGAGCAGGCAGTCATTGCGTGCCAACAGGCAGAGCTGTCTTTTTATAAATTTTGACTTGATTGTCCTTTAAAGCCACCAGTTTTGCAGAATGCTGCAGAGTTAGGTTGTTGCTGACTGTGGACTCTCCTACATGGCAGTCTGTGAGGTATAGAGGGATAAATCCTGTATTTTCTGACTTGACAGTTCCTGTAACAGCAAGTGGGAGCAGTGATTTGCCAGGTTTTATGCAGTTCCCCCTCATTACCCTCCCCATGCAGTCCTCTCCCAGGGGGAGAGCTGGCATGCTGCTGCAACAGAAACTTCTGTAAGCAACAAGGTCATGGAAACTCGTGACAGCCAAACCCTCATTTACAGCACTGAACCCTACAAGATATGGGCCACCACTACAATTACAGTGGTGTCTGTTGTCTGTTCTCCTGAAGCACAGGAGTGCTGGTTGTGTAGGGACAGCTAGTTTGTTTCTATTACTTTGCTTTTTCAGTAACTTATTTTTGAAGGTACTTAGAGTATTAGAAGATAATCTATTTTACAGAATGTCATGAAGAACTATTGTATAAGCGTACACAGCTACTCATACTTACTCTGGTCAAAAATTCATATGCATTTTAAAAACTGGAGCATGTCAAGGTTTCTGAGGCATTTGTTCAAATATTACAGTTTTAAGGGGGATACACCATGCTGTGATCCCAGAAAGATGACTGAATCCATGCTTAATGTAACTGCATTGGTTTTCATGGTGCTACAACAAAACTATATTTGATCACAAGTCATGTCTCACCATCAGGACTTTAGAATGGCAAAGAAGGAGAAAACCCCTCATGGCTTTTGTCAAGTCACTGCTGCCTTTACAACTTTGTTTCACTGCAGTTTGAATTACTTTTCCATTGAAAGTAGCATATATAATTATCATTTGTTGAGCTAGATGCTGACAGCAGCTGTCTGGTCTCAGACATGTAATAGAGCTGCACCATTAAGTCTAGACAAATCACTGTTTGATCCTAACCTTACAATTAAACCTTAGCTGTGTGCTGTGCTGGTGACCTGCTGCCTCCTTTCTGCTTTAGAAAGGCCCCCGACCTGTGCCAGTGAGCTTGTTGTGGAGGCCACTTCCACTCTGGCCAACACTGTCCCCATCACCTGAGGACTCACACCCAGGAAAACAGTGATTCATCACTGCAGCCTGGAGAGGCTGAATTACCCACTCAGGGATTCCTGAGTCATGAGTTTCTTGCTATTTCATCACGTGCTTTGCTCTGAATCGTAGGCAACTTCCTTTTCTCTGCTCTTTAACTCCAATGGGCCAGCAGGTATTTAATTGACTTTCTGTTGCTCATTATGTACATATCCTCCCTAGATCTGGGTGCATTGTGTGTGTACATGTGTGTGCATGTGTTTTGATGACTTCCTGGCCAAATTTCTTTATGAGTGAATCAGACGCTTCTGCCAAATCATTCCTCCACCAACAGAGCCTATTCACACTATTCAGATGCAGAAGCCATAAGGACAGTGTGATAAGAAAGTGAGGAGCAGCTTGAAAAGCATAGTGATAAGGTCATGTCTCTGAGAAGCAATCTATACTGCAGCAAAGCAAATGTGCAGGTCTCGTGTCCCTATGGTTTCTAGTGCTGATCTTCATTTGCAAAACAGTGTCAGCTCTCCCCTATTTTTTCTCTATGGTCCTTGTATTCTCATCTCTACAGAGAGACCTGCTGAAGAAAATGACCCAATAAACATCAGTAAACCCAGAACTGGCTCCATATACATTGCCTGTGTGGAACATCTGACTGCATTTTCCAACATAGTATAAACTCTCCAAATACATCCAAAGTTACATTTTCATACAAGCTCAGTTTTCAGAAGAATTTTGCATTCAGCGCATAGAAATTGTAGGAAAGCTAGCCCCTGACAGTTGCTGTGACACCTGTCACAAATACATAAATACTTCGGAGGAAGCAGCAATTATTATACACAATAGGGATTTATAAAATTTAGATTATAATTAGATTTGCATCAGGAGGAATAGATTTAATAGAGGTTCTTGGGAAAGAGTCAACATCTTTTTTCCTTAAAATCATATAGCAGCTATCAGGGTTGCATCCAATAGAGGCAGTGAGACCATAAATCAGCTCAACCAAGTCTTCACCCTAATGACCAACATACCTTTAATCAACCTTCACTGCTGTATCTGTATGCATCGGTTTCAGACTGGTTTTATGCATAATTGCAAACTAATTTTCAAAAAGACCTTCAAAGACCTTCACAATGACCTTTGCATGTTTAAGGCTCTCAGAATCACCCTGACTAGCAAATTACATAATTAGGTCCAAACAGGAGCAAAATTCAGGATGTCTGATAAAATATTTCTTTTTCACAAGCCAGTGAAGGAAATTCAGTGTCAGACACATCCTGAGAAGATGGACGGTATCCTGCAATTGAGGCCTCTGTTCTACAAAAAAAGGCATTTCCCTTTCCTATCTTCTCCACTCACCAGAACCGTATTGCTTACTTGGGGAAAAAGAATCGAGATGGGGTTATTTTTTGAACAATATCATGCTAAACTTAGGTTAATCTCCTTGTCTGCCTTAGGGCGATATGCCAGAGGGATCAGGAACTGACTAATTGGGATCACCACACTGTTACAGAGATGGCAAAACACACTGTGGAGACAGACAGATTGAGTCTGAAGCAACTTGTATTTTGCCATCCTCTGGAACAGCTGAGGACATTCCCATTACACTGTGTGTAATGGACCAGCTCACCCTTTCCTCAAAATGAACCGGGCAGAAGCAGCTCCTTTTGTTTCTTTAGGAGAATTGTGAAAACACTTCATGCTGGATCCAAAAGCAATCCTCTTTGCTGTCCCCTTAGTGCTTCTGTCTAACATAAATTATTAAAACATACACATGGGCGTTAACATATAGCTCATACAGCTTTGATTTGCTGTACTGTACTTCTGCTCTGCATCCCAAGCTGCCCACTGGAGATTCAATTTCCTGAAAACTAGTTCCTAAATTCAAATTTTTGTCATGCCACAATGCATCATAACTGGGAATATCAACCCCTTGCACGCCTACACAGAATCCCCTGTCAGGCCACCTGCCCAAATCTCAGCAGATCAGAGTAGTTAAGCAGCCCGGCATCCTGAAAATGTGCTATTAAGATTGTAGCTTATGTTATTTGTGAAAGAAATGCTATATCTTTTCTAAAATAATTCTTGCCACAACTGTCACCACTCAGTCTATCCACTAGGGTTTGTCTATAATTACTAAATTAATTTTTAGAAGCAGATGATTATGATTATTGATATGTTAAGTGACTGAAATATACACCTTAAGAATTAGATTTGCTTTTCAACTGGAGAACTAAGCATGTTTTTTGTTTGACAGAATAAACTTCAGACACAAAAATACATAAGATACCAGAATAATGGTATCCAAAGTCCTAAGAAGAACGGTACCCTATGTTCTAGGATGCATTTTCAGCTCTTTCCCAGATTATATATCCATGCTGATGCTAACATGAATTTCTTTGAATTACGGTATACTGGTCATCACGTTTTGTGTTTGAAATGATGTAATTTTCCTTGTCTTGACTTGTTCTCTTCTAGCTGCATTCTCAGATTTCATCAGATTTTATATTCTGTTATGCACTTTAAAAGTTTTGGAAAGCCGTTTTCCTGTGATTATGCAAATTCTAGTGAAAACACTACAGATAGACATATACAAGGTCTGAAAATAATCAGTTGCACAGAAGGCCAGCTGGAAAGAAGAACCTGAGTTATGGGAAAACCAGCTGTATTTGATCCTGGGATGGATGGTCAAGGGGGACAAGAATTTCCATCTTGGATGCAAGGAAACAAAAGGAATTTTGGATAGAAGTTACAGCAGAGTAACTGAGCAAAGCCTGAGCGCTGGAGTCCCTTAAAATAGATACTGAAAAGTATTATTATATTAGATAATAGATACTGGCACATTTAAATACATCCTAAAAATGGTAACAGTTTCCTGGGTTTCCTTAATCAAAATGTTTCATAACGTATTTGGTTTAGATGTCCAGCAAATGATGTTTTTAATCAGATGCACGCATCTGGATCTGACTTGTTTCAGACCAACATTTTCCACTTGCCTCACATTCGTCACTTTTGGGAAAGATCAGCTTTCTTGGACTTCAGACCATTTGTTCCAGGGTCATCTTTTACTGACATCGGGTCTATTTAGACAGAGGCTTTTTGACATAAATATTGCGTAAAGCATAAATATAGCATGACACCCTCCGTGACTGTCAGCTCAGTGACAGAACTGGATGCTTCTGCCAAACAAAGCCAGGAAACAGTCAAAAGTATCTTGGCAGAAAAAGGCAGGAGGACAGAGAAGTAACCTTTCAGTCACTTCATATTCTTGGGGCCAAGCACACAAGCAACCTAGCTTTATATAATTCAAGATTCATACTATTCTCCGACAAGTTCATTAGATTTGAATAAGTCATACATTAAAGACATAAAGCAAATAAGTTTTTAAATTCTATCTGCACATCAAATGATACTAAGAAAATTATTTCCAGTGTTGCCATTCACTGCATTTTAAGGTCTATTGCTCTTTCCATGAGCAGCTCCCTCACTGAGAGGCTGGATTTCAGTGGTACAAGCTCTAATCTGGACTGAAATCTGGCATCAAACCATCTGGATTCGTAATATGAATAATGCTGATCGAAAGCGTGCAATGCTTTCAGAAGAGCTGTTTTCATCTATTAACACTGTAACACATTTTCCTCTCCTTGTTCTGTTACAAGGGGTGGCCGAGTGCTCAAAAATGGAAAGCGAAGTGGATCTTGGTGTCTCGTGAGTTCCCCTGTCCTCAGACCCCTCCACAGTACGGAGGTTGGAGGAGTGCCGCGGTGTGCTCCCCCGACAGCCTCCTGAGGGTGCACACAAATCCTGCCTCTCTCCCTCAGGCAGGAGCACCCCCGGCAGTCCTGGGGAAGGCTGTCACGGCACAGCACAGCCAGCCATGGTGGTCCCCTCTGGCCCAGCTGCGCCAGCCTTGGGGCCACGTTCCTCTGTGCAGCACAAAGCAGCTGCAGTGCGGGAGAGGATCTGGCTCTGCAATTTACGGCAGGGGCGCACACTGAGCTGCTCAGAGCACCAGGCACAGACAGACGAGGTTGTGTTCACTTGCACACAAGCGAGTACTTATTTGGTCCTCTGCAGGCTCCCTCTCGCAGGCGCTCGCCTCTCAGCTTCCCGTCTCCTCAAGCAGGAGAGAAAACACGGGAGCAGAAGCCAAGGGCTCCCGAGTTCCAGTTTGAGTGCTGGTATTGACTCATTGTTTGGCCTTACTTAGTCGTTTAACCTCTCTGCCTTTAGCTCCCCTGCTGAAAAAGGACAAAGCAGCTGGATTTGACTGGGCAAGACAGCCCTCCCCTAGAAACAAACAGGGGGCTGCTTGGGAGCGCAGAGGCAGCGCTCTCCCCAGGGCAGCTGGTCCTCATGGAGACGAGCAAAGTGCAAGGGGCAGAGTTGGACTGTGACCTGTAATATACTACTGCTAATCTTTAACCCCTGTAAGTGATTTTCCTGAGCTCCAGTAGTGCAGGTCCCTGCAGGTGGTATAGCGTAGACACGCAGCTATTCTGTCTCCCCGTTGTAATGAAGGAGATCATGCTTGACCTCTGCTTACCAACAGTGTGACACACACACACACACACACACACACACACAGAGCCCCAGTTCAGAGGGGGTGGCTGGTTGCCACATTCCACTTGGAAAGAGGTCACAGCAAAAGCTGCAGGTGGGACCAATAGGCTAAGGTTTGGACACCAAGAGGCACTTGAAGGAAGGGAACTGCTCTGCCTCAGAAAATACCTGAGCATCCTCACTAAAAAGCAAGGGACCTTGTAGACGCCCACGATCACACCAACAAACCTACTGCATGAGAAACAAGAAGTAGTGCTGCCCTAATGGCTGAACCGATACGGATTTGTGTCAGTATGTTGTGGCCTGGAAAATTTCCTCCTAGCAAAATTTAATGGTAAAATTTATATTCTGTGACCGTTGGCAAGGGTTCTTTGCCACATGTGTCCCACACGTAATATGACTAGCAGTATAACATCAGGGTTTTACTATTATTAACAATGAAGATTCAGTTCTTTTTTTTTTTTCCTCCTAGTTTCTAGATTTCAAAATTCTGATGTGGTGGCATTTTTTCCTCATCCATAAATCAAAGCTAGAGATTGTAATTTATCATTTGGCTGCAGGAGCTGAAGCTTAGCAGAGAAACCCAACGCCTTTTGATAAAAGCATGAAAGCTGGCCACACAAGAACCTGTCAGCTCAGGCACTTGCCAGTGTTAAGAGATAGAAGAGATGGGAAAATATTTCAAAGCACCAGTGAAGGAGCCAAAATGCTCTTTAACTGAGGGGTGCCTTTCTACATCTATTTAGCCAGGATGAAGGTGGAAAAGGGGGCTACACAGTTCTGACCTATACAGCTACACTAAGCAGAGCTTGAATACCTGCCAGGGCACCAGCTGGCTGGTTGCTTTATAATTCCTATTGCTCTTGCAGGGACACAGCAACGAAGCGCCCAGCAAGGACAGAAATCAGCACTCGGGCATGTGTACGTGCCACACCTCCCGCCCTCGCAGGGCACCTTTTGTCGGAAGGTGCAGTGAGACCATTTGCCTCGTGGCTGGGAGCCTGCGCTGGGGAGGAAGTGCATTGGGGTGGGCCAGGAACAAATGATTTGACTTCTTTTTCCAGTCCTCAAAGAGGTCAAGCAGAGGTCAGAAGAAGAAACTCAATCCAATAAATTAGTCAATGCCGTTGGCTTGGAAGGCATACTTCAACTCTCTGCTCCAACATGGCCTAAATTATATGCTTCACAGGAAGTCTGCAAAGGAATTCAAGCACCAGCCACCTGTTTATGTGCCTGCACTCCTACCAGCATCGCCAAAGCAGGCAGAAGGTGCCTACCACCTTTGCAGAGCTGGTCTTCACTAGCTGGGTGTGACTGCACTGGCAGAGAAGCAAAGGCACAAGCAGCCCATTGCCGAGACTTGAAGGGAGGTGAGAGCCCAACCGTACGTAGCACCTTAGCACAGGGCCACAGGCAGAGTGAGCATGGGTGAGGGGAACTGCGCTACCAACCACTCTGCCAGCACGTATCCTGGGCTAGCTGCAAGAACAAATGCAAACCGTTCAGACATGACAGTGACAGGGACTGTACCAGCACCTCAGACAAAAGTAACAACCCCTGACATCCTGACAGCTAAATAACCCAAGGCAGCTGCAGCTCAGGGAGTTGAAATGGGGAAAAGCACCTACAACAGAAGGACAGAGTCCTCTGTGAGGTCTTGTGAAGTCCCAGGTTTTGCCACCCCTCAGGGAAGTTAGTTGGGAACATCAGTTCCTGCCCTAGCGAGGGACTGCGGTGCGGTCTGCTGGCAGAGACTTTGTCCCTCAGCTTCCCCCAGGCCTCCTTTGCAGAAGGAATCAACTGGTCTTAGGTAATATTTCAGGTCTCACATTTTAGAGAAGAAAAGCCAAAGCAACCTGATTAAAAGATATTTCAATGACTAATATGTCACATGCAGAGATAACTCACTGTCTGTTTCAGAAGCAGGGTTTGAGCAAGCTGTTCTTCATGGAGGCTATACTGCACTGAAGGGATTTAATTAATGCTGTCCCCACAGTAATGGGTTCTGCGCATCAAATCCCATGAATTTCACATGAGAAATCATACTATATACTACCCCATAAATTCATATACTCATATCAAATACATGGATAATTATGTGAAAAAAACTGCAATCTGGAATATGAATGTTGTCCAGCCTCATGCGGAAGGACATTCTGCTTCACAGTAGGTTTGCAATCTGTTAGGACTCAGGCTGGCTCTGAAGCGGCAGTTGCTTAATAGAGTTTAACATTTGGGAAGGCAGTAACTGCACGTGGTCAGGCTGAAGCAGGAGAGGGCAGCAAAAAACCTGAAACTCCAGGCTCAAAAGTAAAGTAAAAATAGAATATACTAAAGATCCTACCTTGTTAATCTGAGGTTCTCTGTCACAAATACACCCCAAAGACAGGAGACACGACACCAGCTGCACCTTGAGAAGACAGAATATATAGCATGATCAAATGTTTTTTAGCATCTACAGCGTGTCACTTACAGAAGGTGGAATCCAAAAGACTTTCATTGTTAGGTAAGTAAGCATGGCTTTCTTCACTGTCTTTTATAAGAACCGAGAAGGAGTTTGGAACAATTGCTAAGAGACAAAAGACACCTCAGGCATGCCTTACTGAGCATGGCAAAACATTCAGGAAAAGGTCACAAATCATTCCTGGTAAAAGTAAAGCTGTTTCAGAGCACAGGTTTTTGGGTGCTTTGCTTTGCTTCTGCACAGACACTTAATTGAGCCTTGAATTCCCTAACTTGGGCAGAAAGGGTTGTACAGCACCGCTAGTACATCACCGCTAGAATCACAACGTAAGGTGATGACCTCTGCTGAGAATACATTGGGAGCACTCATTTCTTCTGCTTTTATTCACCAAGAAAATCCCTTGTTCAAACAAAACTAGTTGGTTCACTGGACTAGTGATGGAGTTACTCCAGCTGAATATCTGTGCAGCAGGCAGCAGAATGCACCCCCTTTTTTTTGAAATGGCTATGCAAAAAAAGCGACAAGCATCATGCACAAAAGCTATGAACAGGCTGACATTCAGGCAACCTATCTTTGCCTTCTCAGAATTGTTTTGAGAGACTGACAACACAAGCAACCACAAGGCAGCCAAATCCTTCTTGTTCCAGTCTCTCGCTGCTCCGGGAGGAAAGCCTGAGCATTTCCCCCAGAGCCTGCTGTCATCAACCTTGGTGCTCAACCTTCCCTGCCCTTCTGATCAGGTCTTTTTTCACTAAAACAAGACACAAGGGGAGAGGAAAGGAAAAGCATGGGTATAATGAAAGCTCTCTGGAATACAACTACATTAGCTGGAGCCACTGTGGGTTTACAGAAGCATACCCTAAGAGCAAATTACGTATCAGAGGCTTAGGTGGCAGATACTGGCTTCTGCCACCACCGCACAAGTATCAGGGGGCCAGAAGTCAAAATGACAGATGCAGCGTTTCCAGATCCCAATCGACACTGCAGCTTCCCATGCAGGCACTGTGAAAGTGTCACGTAAGAAGTCATCTGTCCATGTTATGGTGAAAGATGCTCTATGGAGATCTTGATGTACGTTCTCTCAGCCTCTGCTGAAGAAGGTTTTGTACATTTAAATATACACTTTGGTGGTTAAAGCTCCACAGTTAGTTGTACCACCAGGCAGCTGCACAAAAGGAGTTTTCACATGCTGGTTCACCTCTGAAACACAGGTACCTAAAAGGAATTTTGGTGCAGTTTACTTGGGGGCAAATCTCAAGATCAGAGAGTGATGCTGAACACTTGCTTAAGTGACTTAACTGGATGCAAGTCCTGGAGAAAGCTGTTTCTGGAGACAGCCCAGGGGGTTCTGGGCTTTGCTTCTGAAGGAGAAGAGCAGAGGAACCTGTATATGATCTGCAAGGACTGCTGTTCCCAAGAACTGGCCCCACATGTGTCTCTACGTGTAAGCAAATTACAGTTAGCCTAAATTCAATGTTGAACTAGTACCATAAACAAGCAATGGACAGGTGATGCTTCTATTTGCTTTGCCTTTAATGGGAAAAAAAAACCAACTGAAAAAAACAACCAAACAAAAAATTTAATACGGAGGTCAAAAGTGAGGAACTAAAAAAGTTAAAAGAATGATTTTTTGGGAGGCAACATGTATTGAATAATTAGGGAAACCCACTACCACATGTATCACAAGTGCCAAGATCTTAGTAGGAATCAAAACCACTGGAAATTTCCAGGGAAGCACAAATGCACTTTTTTTGTTGTTTTGTTTTTAAACAAAAACTGAGCACTATCATCCTGGATGTTATGAAATGGCTAAAAATCATCAGGCTTCGCATCTCAGGCCTGCACTTCCTGGGGCAGATTTTTTCCTCATTGCTCATGGCAGGATACAGTGCATCTTCCTTCTGGCCACTGCAAACAAATGTGACTGGACTAAACAGACCGATGACCTGATAATTGCTCTAGTTCTACGTTGTATTTGTAATGAAGCTTAAAGAAGAGGCAGAGTTTAAATTTGTAACTTACAGTAACACATAGTTCGGTTTCTGAAACTTGCTCTGACATCCTGTTTTGTTAATTGTACTGAGACATCTCAAACTGATTAAAAGTATCCTGACTAATAAGGAAATAAAGAAATTAACCAGTTGCAGGAACATTTCCATGTGAAACCACCCAGACTGAATTAGTCTAAATGATTTATTAGGATACTACAGATGCCACCCCTCGTGCTCTCAGGGAATTAAATCCAAAGAAATAAATATTTAAATTCGGTTTCTTTTGAACAGATTTGATCTACTAGTTGATTTTTAGGGAAGAAAACAATGCTAGTCATCAAAACTTTTCTACATAACAGCTTGTTACTTTTACACTGGCGCTAGTGAAAGAGAGAGATAAAAACTAATTTTTCCTGAAGTTTGCTGAGATTAACCTAATTTTAAAAAGTTCTTTGCTGTTTTTTGGTCTTTTCAGTAGGAAAGAAGTTATTAATATTTATTTTAGTAGGCTAATTGGTATAGAGCAAATGCTTCAGAATGACATAAAATTCACTGTGCTGTTGGCATCTTTTCTTGTTTGTTTGGGCATTGGGAGAGCAGTTGCAAGCCCCGTAGATATAGCTGGTCCTCATTCCATGTCTATCATAGGTATGTATCATTGCCATCAGCTGACTGAAGTCACAACTCCTACTATCTTGCAATCTATTTTCTTGTCAAAATCACGCAAACAAGCAAAAATAATATTTTTAAAAAAGCTACAACCTGGAAAACTGTCATTCAAATTTCAGTACAATTGAATGATGCACTGAAAATAACATATATCTTCCCTTCAAAGGCGTAGTAATTTTAGCCAACATGAAGATATCTGAATCATCTTGAAATGTGGGTTGAAAGGACGAAAGACAATGTGCAGAAATAAGATTGTTAAGGATATAGACCTATGTACCACACAGAAATGCAGATCAGAGAAAACAGTGGTTTGCACACCCTTAGGAGGTAACAATGAGGATCTGGAAGGCTAATAACAAGGATAGCTATAGCACAGGCACATGTTCGGCTCTGGATAACCACGAAGGTGTGGGAAGAGTCATAGTTACTGGCATACTTGGCATACTTATCATACTTAGAAACTTGCTCTCCACATTGGGGATGGTTAGATCTAGACTGCGAGGGAAGGAAGCTGGAAGGGCATTTGTCTTCCCTTATTTTGCAACTGCTAAGGACAGTCCTAGCATTAGGACAACATGATTTCACCACTGCTTCTCAACTCTCCCAGCACACAAGTCTGCCAGACATCAGTGAATATAGTTCATCTATGTGAACAACGAGATATACTCATTCAGGCCACAGTCCAAAATATGAAAAGTCAGAATATTTCCTCTTCTCTTCCAACCCTGTGTGCTTAAAAAGGGACTGGCCTGGATTCTGGCTTGCGCTGTCACTGCTTTGAATTACCCTGGCAGCACTACAAGGCTCTAAGTCTAATGTCATTGCAAGGTCTCTACACTGGAGAGTAAATCTCCTGTGGCACCACGACTGTGTAGCATCTGTACTGCATTCCTCTTGGATGAGGAAGCCTGGATCCTTGCACTCTGCCAGTTTTCTCCTGAAAACATTATCAGCTAAACTTGGGCTGCAGCAATTTACAGGGCACCAGCCTGTTCCTGCTGAGGAGCCTGCAGCTACCACTGGTCAGGGCAGCACAGGGTCTGAAGTCACTTTTGCACAATCTCCCCCCGAGCTGTTCTATCTAGCCTATGGTCACTGTGCAGGATCCATCTCTCTTGCACTGTGGTATAAGCCATAAGGACTCCATAAAAACTGCTTCAGGATCTGGAAGGTGGCAGCAATATGCCTCAGCAAAGTTCTTCCCTGATGCCTTGGAGAGGCAGCTGGGGGAGAAGAGGCATGTTTTAGCATTTCAACTTAACAGTTGGACTTGATGATCTCAAAGGTCTTTTGCAACCTACATGATTCTCTGATTCTATGTTCAAACCCCTGTGTGACTCTCAGCAATCTGGACAGGTTTATAATGAAGCCAACAGAGCTGCACCAAGATCTTCTGAACCTGGACTGCAACCTGTCTCCACAGATTCTGGAAGAGCAGGAATAGGTTTCAGCTCAGTATAAAATCACGTGGCTTGGCAGATGCCTACACTACAGACACTGGAAAAATTGCCTGGAAAAGTCTGGCAGAGCCAGAGGTTCTCAGTCTGTTCCTAAAGCATGAAAACAACTGCTCTCTCTTCTGCTAGTGACTGATACCATCTTTGTGACAATGGCAGGCAGCTGTTTCTTACCAAGGTAATACATTTTAAAAAAAAAATTAAAAATTTGGGCTTCTTCTAAGTCCAGTGCAGCTGCAACAGTAGCAGTAAACAAGAACAGCTCAGTTCTGTTGTGGACTACTAAAATGAAGTTCAAAAATTGCAAGTAGTCTGAGAAATAGAATTTGGAAACCATTAGACCTTATTCTCTTCATATTTTACCTGTCATTAGATTCCTGTATAGCAACTAAGATATGGCCGAAGTTACCACAGACATTCTTTCAGGAGTGAACCATATGAAATGCATTCCACTGAAGAAATATAATGCCACTTTGCATTAATAAAGTAAACATCAATTTAAGTGTAACAACATCACATTTTCTCTCCTTAGGGTCTGGCACAAGAATAAAGCATCCCCAAATGGAGGCAGTTTAATGCCTAACTATAATTCAGATAGTCAAGGGGAGCAATTTTCCTCTCTGTTGCCTGTAACCTGCCATGCCTATTAGTGTCAAGACACATGTTTATCTACACAAAAATATAGTTATTACAATACGTGTAGGTATGTGTGTACATATGCATGTACTAAATACATACAGTAAACGCCTTTGTGAAAAATATCTGATCCATGACAATTCTATAATGCAGTATACATAAGCCACTTCACAATACAGCACATATAACCCGTCAACCTAGGGGCTGTAGAACATGATAAATTTGAATCCCAGAATTCACAAATTCAAAATCACTGGTATGTGTATTGTTGTAATAAGTAAATTAAACTAAACACAACTCTCTTTCTAGGGGGGGAAGGGAGGGAGCAAGAAGTCACATTTTACGTATGAGGAAACAGAAGATTAAGCAAAATTGCTTTTCTGCCTGGGAACTGCATCTTTATATTGTAACACAACATTAGTTCCCAGAATGAACCTAACCAGTTTGTAGAACATTTGGTACAATAAACAGGACGACAATAAACAACTTGCTTGAGATCACACAGCGAGTCAGTGATCCAGCGCCCTGGCTGAGCCCTGTGACTCAGTCACTAAGGGTAGGTCTGCATGGCACACTTACTCCAGACGACTGGTTCTATTGACTGAACACCAAGATTAATTAGCCTATGATTACTGCGCAGACATGCCTTAAATGGTTCCCAGTCACACAAAAAACCTTTAGTACTACTGTCTTGCATTCAGAATAGGGCTTTCACCTCTTTCCAATTACAAGAAACACAACCTGAAAGATCATGAGGTTTGAGCGTTTGTGAGGCATCAAATTTCCATATCAATAGTTATTAAAATTTTTGTGTTTCCAAATTTTTATTTATCTATTTTTTAATTCCCTGTGTAATCTATAGCTTCAGCCAAGTGGACAGTTCAGAGGTTTGCTCTTCCCAGGTCAATGAGATTTTTACAGGATTTCTGAGGACTTTACTTTCACCTCTGCTCACTGCGACGCCAGTCTTCTCAGAAGTACTTTTCTGCCAGGTGCTGAGCTGAACCAGAGCCTGGCTTGCACTCTAGGTTCTACTTATCTTTCACACTTCTCTCCTCCTCTGCAACTATCTGTTCTTACTCCAGCATGGCATTTGTAAATAATAATTAAAAATAAGTTTGGAAAAGACTGAACTGTTGGAAATGTAGTTGCCTGTTTAGGGCAGGAGGTACGTGTAACCAAAGTTTCTTGCCTACACTTTTCACACAATCCTTAGAGCTCCCTTTCCAGTCCTTTAAATGCCCTTACAGCACCACGTGAATCTCAGCATAAGGCACATGCTACCTGCCGGTGAGTAGCAGCACCCTTCTGGCCCTGCACAGCCTCTCACCAAACAGAGAACACGAGTAACACTGCTTAATTCGAGTTCTCTGGCAAACAAATACATACATACAGCAATAAATCTCTCTCGTGGAAACAGGTTGCATTTCCAGCGTGGGAGGGGAGGGAGCTAAGGAGCCCTGACCTGACCAGTTTGTTTGCATGCTCAGAGGAAGAATGGCCACGCTGAGACAGCTGAGCACCAGGACACTGCACACCAGAACAAGTGGACTCAGCACTTACTGGAGCATTAATGGGGAGCGCTGGTGTTCCCCATGACTGAGAAGGAAGCCTGAGGGACTAACCGAACATTGTAAATCCACAAATGCTTTATAACTGTTAGATGGCTTGAAATTCCACATTATGTTGCATTTGGTTAGCTATTTGCTATTGTTGTGGTTTTATGTGGCGTGAAAGCTTGAGAAATGCTGCTTTAAGGTCCTTTTCCCCAGAGCCATCAGAAGACAGCTGCTGGAGGGTAAATTCTGTTTACTTTGTGTGCTGAGCAAGCAGAACTCACATGTAAAAGCGAGACAGACTCCACATATCCAAACAATCTCAGCACAACACATCCTAAAGCACAGAACCCTGTACAAATAACCTCCTTACCTAGACTTAAAACAGGTATTAATCCATCCCTGTAGAAGTACAAAACATGTTCCCCCTCCCTTCCCTTCGCTTCCTTCTCCCCTTCTCCTCCCACATCAGTCTCCCAACAGACCTCCATTTCTGAATGAGATGAAGACATGACGTTTATGGTATACACAGAATGAGATGCTCAGTGGGTGGTCAGACCATCACACAAATCTCTCACAGAAGCGTCCCTTTTCCAGAGCACAGAACTACCAGGACCATATACACAATCCATCCAGCTTTGCAGCCTTTCTGAGAGCACTTTAGCTGGGAGTATCCGACAGAGATGTACCAACACAATGCCCCTTCCCACGCTATGCAGTGTCACCTAATGTAAGATGCACGTGATCCTTGCCCACAGACTCTCATGAGTGTCTGGAGAATGAAGCCCTCCACACTAGCTGTCTTCTCATAGCAAGGAACAGGGATCTGTGTTGTATTGAAACTTTATCACAACTGCATGACAAAGACAAAATTTATTTCCAAAGAATCATACCAGTCGTCTTATGAATTTTGGATGAGCTGGCATAAAAAGACTGTCAAAATGATCCACTGAAACTATGTTCTTTAAAATTTCCATCATCTTCCCTATGCTTTCAGGTAAGACAGTAGGATCTAAGTACTTGTTCAGCTTTTTTTCACTTCTACTGTAGCTTTGAAAAAAAATTTAAAAATCAAACCAAATTCAGTAATGGATCTTCTGTCTGTGTGAGTCTGGAGAGGTTGTGAAGTCTCCCTCACTACACACAGCAGAAGCCAAAATTGTTCAGGCATTAGAGACAGGTATTTGAGATATATAGATATAGATATATATGTATGTATGTATGTATGAGATATAATATACAGGTATTAAAGACACAAGGATGAGAGCGATGCTTTCAGGGTCCCTTCCAGCAATCCTTCTCAGTGACTACGTCCTGATTTTAACCTGGGGTTTAACACTTTCAACCCAGATTCTTTTGCTTTCTGTGAAATACAGTCTACTGCAGTACTAATACCAGTTTAACAACTTTACTGGACTACACACCTTAAATTTAGTCTCCTCACAGTGAAAATGGGGATGGGGAACAAAAAAACCCACCCTTACAAAATACATTTCACTTCCTTGTAGAGCTAAAATTTCTGTTCCTGGAGCCTAGGACACAGGTTAAATTAGAACAAATTACCCCAATATTGAGACTGGAAGGCTTCAAGCAGAAAACCACCCAGCTAATTTCCCAAAAGACACTTAAGTTTCTCACTTTCTTGGAAATTATAAAGGACAAATAAAAACTTAAAGTCCCTGAATTTACCGATGGCAACATTAAAACGGCGAACAAGAGAGGATAGCAAAGTGTAATCTGTTTATTAGCTCATGCATGCGTCTAGCTCTCATCACCACAGAGTACTGATTCTACATTTTAAGAACTGAACTTCTCATCAATGTAAACTTATTTACTTAATTGTTCTTGTGGGGCAACAGTGCTTCAAAGCTCAGCAGGTACAGCAATAGAGAGGTCATATGACAAGGGATTTTTTTTCTAATTGCTAATCTTTCCTAAATGTTAGTTGATCAAACCACTGGATGACAAAGGTTTGTATAATACCATGTGTGCTAGCTTCCAATACCTGTTACATACAATGGATAAAACAGTTCTTTACTCAATTTTGCAGCATTACTGGTGGGTATGAAAAGATTTTCAGAAGACCTTGGCTGCAGATAAAATTTTATCTCTTGGAAATGGGGACCTTTTTTTCCATATAGGAATGAATACAAAACTCTTCACTATTCACTAAATAGCTGCCATATACTGGCAACCGCAAAAACCATTTTGCTAATTGAGTGGGGTTTTCTCATGGTAGGTTTTTTCCCCCTCCAGAACGTGAGTTCTTCAGTTATTGCAATATAGTCAAAACATGTTGTTATAGAGGTAATGCTTGCCAATATAGGACACAGTATTTTCTGAAATAAAAGAATGCTGCTCTGGGAGGAATTACAATCCTTTTGCAAGGTCGTACTGTTGTAAACATTATAATGAATGGTGGAGGCGAGTTTTCTGTAGTGTCTTAATTCTTCATTATATAGAAGTATCTTCTACAGAACTGTCTATACCAGATTCTGCAAAAAGCAATTATTGTACTTTGATTGATAAGTATATTAATTCCCAGTGAAACTCACATTTCAAGAACAAGGCCTTCACAACATAAAGACACAGAGACCACAGTTATGCACAAGTGTTGTACGTGGGTCCACCTCACAAAGTGTATTTCATCAGTTTAATCAAAAACTGCATTAGAAACTTCTCATATTGTTGCACCATTGTTGTGCTGGAAACTTTCCTTTTTAAGACGACACTGGCTATGAATTATACTTAGTAAATAAATATTTATTTAAATGGAAAAGCATGTATCTAAAGATGATCTGATAAACAATACATTTGTTTACTGCACAGATAACCTGCTGCAGATACTTGTTTTCACAGGAAAAGAACCATTACATTTTCTGTAGGAGTGAGCTAGCCCATCATTGAACCCAACTGCACTGAAATAAGCAATTATTCTGAAAGAAAAAACAATAAACTATTTGCTTTTATGATCCAGCAAGTTTTAAATGCTCCAGTGTAACAGTACAATTCAACAGGGTTGTTACTGTTTCTGCTGCCTTCTAGACCTGGGTGCACAACCCTATACCCCTGACATTATTGAACACCGAACGACGAACACTGAACAATGATGAAGGAAAAGAAAATTTACCAGCGATAGATTTGCTGGCTGAATATGCTGGGTGAATCATGTTTCTTTTTGCATGTGCCTGTTCACTCAAGTGTTAAGTATTTTCTGAATTATAGAACACATAACCTAGCTTCATCCCGTCTGGAAAGACAGGTACTAAATCATTTATAGGTTGAGTCGCTCACCAAGCCACTTAGACAAAGTAATCTGCTATCTTGAAGCTTTCAGCAGACTTTCAAATGAGCTTAAGGATACAACTCAGAAACACTGGGGAGCTGCAGAAGTACACTGAAAGCTGCCCTATTCTATGAATTTCTTTGAACAGGAAAACAAAGTCAGATAATAGTCAGCATTAGATGTGCATGGCTGAAAGTCCATGCTATAGTGGACTTGCACGTAAGAAGAACTAAAACATAAAGCAAAATTGTATGGATTGTTTACAAGGGTTTGCTAAGGAAAAATAAACTTAGGCAATCATCCAGAGCTAGTGTGCATGCAGTACTCCTAATAACCCTGAGGCTACCAGAGAATGACAACCACCAACTGTTGGTGGTGTATAGTGGGGTGAAGCTGGAGGTTAAGCCAAGGTACTGAGGGCAGGGCTGCCACTCAGAGAGCCAGAGGCAGGCTGGGGGACAGACAGGACCCCTGTGAAGTTCAGCAAGGACCAACACAGAGCCCAGCAACCAGACCACAATGCCCCTCTGCAGCAAGAGAACCACAGAAAATTTGAGACTTGGCCAGGAAATTGATAGCCCAAGGCCTTCAAGTGAAGAATCAGACTTAAAATTGGTGTGCTTCCAATGGAGGCAATTGCAAACACTGACCAGAGTAATAGCGACAAGTGACATTTAAGCGCAAGTAACAAAGGTGAGCGTGGCCAGGGAAAGGGACTACTTAGAAAGCCCAGAAATGTAGAGCAGCTCTTGTCCCACGTGAACTGGATGTGGCTTTTTGTTTGTTTTTGAAACATTGACAAAACCAATACAATCTTGTTGTCCCGCTAATCGCTGAAACCTATGCAATTGTGGGGAAAACTGTTTTCAGTTCATGCATCACCAGAAAAAATTAAAATTTATCTGCTCACTTGATTATAAATATAGCCGCATCTTTGCTATACCTGTAAATTCCTATTTTCACTAACAAAACTAATAAAAAACTACACAAGCAAGGGAAAATAAGCATTTGAAGTCCTGTCCGAAAGACAGAAGACATGACGTTTCAGACCCACTGGAAGGCTACAGACCTTACCATCTTCCAACTTAAGAACTGAACATCCGAAACACCGTTCATACTGCAACTCTCTTAATAGGTGATCGTCCCTCCAGAGAGATGCAACTAGAAATCAAAAGAAAAACACAGCTAAATGTTCCTGTAGAATAAACTTCCTAGGAGAACATCCTCCTCAAAACAAAATCAGAAAAACAAAGCAGTATAGAGCAACACCCAGAATCACTCATTGCCACCTAGAAGAAGAAACTGCAGGAGAAATTGTAGAGGGAAGTATTTATGCAACTCAAGTGACAGAAAAGAAACGAAAAATCTTTTCTGCCCCTTGTCTGGGGCAGAACAGCAACTGGTTGTGTTGTTTGTTTGAAAAAGATTTACCATTGGCCATAATGAAGCAAAACATTTCTAAATTACTTGAAATTAAAAAATTAATCTTAATAACCAATCATGGCACACTGCATGTTCTTTACTGCATGTTAGTATTGAAACATTTTAGTTACATAAAGCTGCCTAATTATAATCCTGGAGAATGATTTGAAAAGTTCTTTCTTTTTCATTTGAGTGTCACTACCCCTTAAACTGGATGGATTCTGCAGAAGGAAACGGGTCAGCAAGCAAGAACCAGTATCTGGCTCATACTTACCAGTCCACTTCAGGGCAGCGGTTGGGTCCAACAACCAGTCAGCAGGAGCTGCACCGACGGGCAGTGCGCGGGGCTGGAGAGCCTGCTGCTTGCGGTGGAGTGGGCTCGCAAGTCCTGTGGGCTACAAACCGCTGAGCGGGAAAACAGAAGTCATTAGTCTCAGGTATGGTTGGGTCTCTGGGTGCGGAGAGGGAGGAAAGAGCTTTTGGCATCACCAATAAACCTTCTTTCTTTTTTTCCTCTTTTTTTTTTTTTCTTTTTTTTTTTTCTTTTCTACAAGAAATAAGCAAAAGCCAGCTTCAGAAAAAGCAAGAGAGAAATTTCTGTATGTTTTGAGACTGATTACTCACTGTGTTTAATACAGAATTCTCTGTATGAACAAACATAATGCAGACGTTCAAGCACTGAAATACCAACAGCATGCTGGGTCAATGGCTAATACCTAGAGTAAGATAAAGTACTAACGAGCTGTAATTTTGGGGTCTGTACACATGCTTAGTTTGCGCACAGGCATCATGAATCATGTAACAGGCTCCATGCAGCATCCCTACTTATATTTTCTTCATAACGTATATGCAATACGTCTGTCACTGTATTGGTACTATTAACAACTTGTTGCTGTGTTATCTCGGTGGAAAAATGCTAAATTAAAGACTGTGAGGCTACCTCTTTAACCTTTTTAGCTCTTATGTTGCTTTACATTCCCACCAACACTAGTGACCACAGACGTGTACCCGTTTGTACGAATGTGACACGGCTCACATGAGACCAGATAAAATCCAACACACTATGCCATGTTTCTATTTTCTCTAACAGGATCTGACATTCCTTCCTTACAGTCAGTGAGAGCATATCTTTAAGATATTTTATGTATGTATTCTAATCAGTGCTGTACACCTTAATTATCCTTAAAATATGTGTTAGCAAAATGGTCGTTACAGCCAGCAGAAACCTGTAGGAAGAAGAAATGCAACCATCAGTCTCAAAAGATGAATCCACTCCTCAGGCATCAGAATCGCTAATTACTATGTCAAGAATGTAAGATTAGAGCAACTGACCTGGATAGGAGAGGAACAAAACTTGCCATAACTTTGAAACAAGATAAATAGTTAAAATAATACATAACTTTAATCTCTTCAAATGGATTTGTGTAAAGACAAAGCCTTACCAGCAAAACCTATCTTTTTATAATAATTCATGTTAAGGTTCATGAACTAATGAAACTGCTACATACAAGAAATCAGGCCCTAAGATTTCTAGACAACAGGCTGTCAGAGTGAGTGAGTAGTTTATGGAGGTATGTGCTGCTACTGAAAGAGTATCCCCAAATTGTAAGTGTTAGACTTGCATTTGGCAAAATTCCAGGAGCATGTTCTGGGTTCATGGTTAATGACTTTCTCGCATATGAATTATTTTTTTGTATTTTAAAGGAACATGTCCTATAAATTCACAAAAGCTAATTTTTTATTTATATTTATTTTTTTTTTATATATTTTTTTTATTTATATTTTATTTATATTTAGATATTTTGATACTTTTTGATTTTTTTTTAATAAGGAAGAACACAACTTCAGCACTATGAAGGAGAGGAACAATACAAGCTTGCTGGTTATAACTACTTTCACAAGTGGTGAGCTTAATATGCATAGATTTCCGCAGCAAGACATTTGGTGCTGATGACCTGATGTCTGCACTGTATGTCTTTTAAGGATAGAAACTCTGGAATAGCTCCAGTTTGGTCGTGCTAGCATTTGAATTGCATTAGGTATGCTGCTGGAACCTATCTTCTGGTTTATTTTTTATTTAAGAGAAATCTAGTTCATATTACAAGACTGCTCCACAATATGAGGCAAAGCGCTAAGCAGAGGTAACAGGAAAATTAATTTCAAAAGTGCATTAAATTACTAATGTGGATATATACAGAAGCAAAGGCCAGAAGAAATTCAGCCCCTTCCCAGGCATTCACACAAAAAGTTCTGGATATAATTTTTGTTACTCCCTCTTCACCCATATATACCTTTCCCATTACATACTTTAGTCTGCCAATGCGAATTTTTAATAATTATTTCAGTCTGGTTTCCTATGCAAGTGTATGGCCAGTGTGTGTCTTTGTCTCCATGCCCCTAAAAAAGAACATATTTCAATCAAATTATATAAAAGGGTAGGGGTCTTGCAAATCCAAGAATCTTGTGCTTTCCACGAAAACAACTGAGAAACTCCTCCTGTCCCTGTGTGCCGCCCATGCTCTGCAGAAAAACTCCCCAGTGAGCCCAGTGACATTATCGGTTCCAAGAGCATCCCCACATGATGCGGTAGAGTCGGGCTTGGTTTGTTGCAGACCGAAGGTTTCCCGTGAGCCACAGAAGGAAGGGAAGCTGCGCACCAGGGTGCTGGGTAAGCACATGGAGGGGGGGAGGGGGGGGTGACCAGGGGGGTAAAGGCTGAGTCAGATACATCTGTCTGCCAGACTGGAGGATTATACGCTCATTTGCCCCAGGCCTTTCTAAGGAGGTAGGAAAGCAGGAGGATGGAAGGGAAAAGATACCCTGAAATAGAAAATAGAAATTTTCTCTCTCTTTGATATCAGAATCTGGAATCTAGAGCAAGTCATCTCTTACCAATTGCGCTAATTCTATTACTATTGTGCAGTAAAGTCCCGCAACACTAGTACTGAAAATACCATGGGTTTGTTTGGGTTTTTTTTTCTGATTTGTGTAAACTGTTTTTAGTATTTCTGACTTACCCTATCAGAAGTTTAATTATTAAATAATTAAAAATCCAAGGTATGAAATATTACATAATATTGATTTAGGGATGGAAGTGCATTTTAATCTTTGATATGAGAGAAAATACTCAAGAGTAAGACAAGAGTATTAGAAACAGCTGCTATTCGTGACTTTGAAATAAAGCATTTAACCTTGTTTTCTTCTTCAAATGTAACTATAATAAAAGATAGGTATTATGAACATGAAAACAACAGTAGGACTTTGAGATGTTCTTTCAATATTACAATAGAGATGCAAAGTCACACAGGTAATAAATACTAAATACATAAGCCTACTATTTATTTAAAGCTTAAACACCATTCGTGTTCCAACAGGTTTTTAAACTGAGATTTTCAGAACCTGTGGAAACTTTTCAAAACCTTGTTTTTCCTTTCAATTTAGAAAGAAAACCAAGCACAAAAAAACCCTAGGTATTTTCTGCAGGCTAGAAACTTAACTGGTTAGTCAGCACTACTGAGCGCACTTTTAATTTTCTGTGACCTACCTGGAGGGAAATTTAACACTTAGCTACAAAAGAAAAGAAAAGAAAAAAAAAAGATCATCTAAGCTGTGGTTTCTGCCAGGCATTCCACTCTCCCTGTTCCAGCCAATAATCACAACCAACTGCTGTGCTACGACAAGGCACTTAGCAGGGCAGATGAATCAGAAATCCTATAACCAATTCTCTGTTTATTGCAACAAAGTTGTGGTTCACCTGCAAACCTACGTGTGCTGCTTTTGGCTGGGACAGAGTTGATTTTCTTCAAAGTAGCCGGTATGGGGTTGTGTTTTGGATCCGTGCTAGAAACAGTGTTGATGACACAGGGATGCTTAAGTTTTTTCTGAGTGGTCAAGGAGGCCTTTTCTGCCCCTCACCCTACACATCAGTAAGCAGGGGTGGGGGGGTGGGGGGGCACAAGGGCTGGGAGGGACACAGCCAGGACAGCTGACCCCAACCGACCCCAGGGATGTTCCATACCATGGGACGTCATGCTCAGCATACAGAGCTGGGGGGAGAAGGAAGGAAGGGAGGGACATTTGGAGTGATGGCGTTTGTCTACCCAAGTGACCATGACACGTGATGGAGCCCTGCTGTCCTGGGGATGGCTGAGCACCTGCCTGCCCATGGGAGGGGGTGAATGAATTCCCTGTTCTGCCTCACTTGCACATGCAGCTTTTGCTTTACCTATTAAACTGTCTTTATCTCAACCCACAAGTTTTCTCACTTTCACCTTTCTGATTTCCCTGTCCCACCGAGGCGGTGGGGAGGAGTAAGTGAGCGGCTGCATGGGGCTTAGTTGCCAGACGGGGTTAAACCACAACAGCCCTGAATTATCAACACCATTTCCAGCACTAAGGCAAAACACAGCCCCATGCTAGGTACTGTGAAGAAAATTAACTTTACCCCAGCCAAAACCAGCACAACCATGCAATAACTACTCCTGCTTACACTGAATTAAGTTAATACAGTCACCTATAAGTAGCTTTTATTTTTTTCACAGAGACATGAACTTTCCTGTTGTCAAACAGTGTGAACCCATCGTGCACTATTACTCTCTCTCCTGACAGCGGAGACGACTCAGGAAACAGGTCACAGGACTTTAACACGTTTGCTACCACAAACCTCATGCTTTAGTAAACACATACGCAACGGGTATCACTTACTCATACCCTTCACATGAACATGGCTTTAACTGCAGTGCCACCACCTTGACTGAATTTTCCACCACTCTTTGAAGTTCATTCCCTATATGACACCTAAATAGTCCACCTCATCTTCTGCCTCACAGCTGGCAGCCCCCAGCGTGGACAGAGCCCTGCAGATTGCTATGGACAGGCTACAGAGCGTAACGCCAAAGTGATACTGCTGAGCCTGCTAAATTCACATCCTTTTCTCGATTGCATGTTGTGCTTTCGAGAGGAGCTCAAGAAAGGCCCCAAGAGTTCTCCTCACATCACAGATCGCTCAGCCAAGCTGCTTGAAGGCGATCCCTTTTTGTCCTTTCTGTAACTACATCTACACGCACACAGGTAAGTCCCAGCAGCTGTTATCAGCTTTGGGGAAGATTTAGATTACAGTGGGGTTAAATTTAGGGGTTTTTTTCCAAGTTTTCAGAAAAGACAATGTAGCTGAAGTTGGGAAGGGCATAAAATACATCACAGTAACACTGGCATTAATGTTTTTGCCAGTGGAACCGGCTTCAGTACATGCTGCAAAGTAAGTATATTTCTGTGGGACAGATCTTTTTGGTTAATAAACCACAAAGTTTTATTTAGATGCACACTAGTCACAGAAACTGCCTGAACTCTAGGTTTCATGTCCAGTTGGTGAGGAAAACACTTTGACTTAAAAGGTAAGCAAATTTAACCAAGAAACAGAACCATAATACACCATTCATTTTCCCCATGTGACTGCACTTTTGGTATGGAAATACAGAATGACAAAACAATTATCAGTATGGAAATGCAAAATACTAAAGCAAGTACCATTTTTTGCATGGTTAATAACTTAAGTTTCCCCATTAACTCCAAAGGGACTAAGATTTCATCTGTATTTATATGTACAGATGTATTTTCAAAACACAAGTAGAAAAAGGTATTCGGGGAGAGGAGCTGAAGGACAGATCAACTCCTCATGTTTTTTCTTACAACCCTCCTACAGTTGTTCTGTCTCAAAAGTCTGAACTTATTTCTCCTAATTTTTTTCCCCAGAATAATTTTTAAGAAGTTTCTCACAAATATATTTGAATACCAGTGAGCAACTGATTTTTTATTTTAAATTTTATTTAATAGACAGCTGTCCTCCCCCCCATGTGTTTTTCCTGTTTATACCCTCTGCCTCTTCTTCCACAGCTTGCAGGTAATTCCTCTTTTCCTTCATGTCCTTTACTAATCTCTGTTCTGCTTTCACTCAGTCTTCTCCCTTTCATCTTCTTATTCTTGTCCTCTCTGACCTATCTTAGAAACAAACTCCTATTTTATCTCTTCATAACATCCAAAAGCTGTTCTCCTCCCCATCCTGCACTGTTTGTGGTGAGCTTTTCAAATTCTACAGTTGAATGTTAACAGACAGTTGCCTTCTGGTGATGGAACTGAATTGCTGTATCAACTCAGAATTAATCTAGATTTGCACAGGCTTAAATAGCTCACTTAATCCCACGAGTCTTTTGGAAGTCCAGGCAGTGCACTGAACCAGATGTCAACTTGCAATGTCTTTGCAGGCAGACAATCAAAACCGGGAAGCCCTGACCCAGATGGATCCTGAAAACTAGGACAGTTCCAGTTTAAGTGAACTAAATCTATGTGCAACTGTCTCAAACAGATTCCATTTGTATTTTGAGCCCAAGAATATTTGAAAGTGTGTTGAAGTATACTCCCTCGTTTCACTTCAGTTCTTAAAACAAAATCATTCAGGCAGCAACTGATTTTTAAAGCAAAGTCAGGCTGGTCTACAGCTGAACACACCACATTCATCTTCAGGGTACCACTGCTGATAAGAAGGGGAAAAATATATTAATGAAAAAAAATCAACAAGTACATGATAAGAGTTCCCACATATAATTTAAACCAGATGAGAACTAAAGTAAGAACTGGATCTCTCTATAACACTACTGAGTTGTTGTTCAAGCTGTATTGAATTGGGAACTAAAAGACAAACAGCAGCTTAGCCTTGTTAGTTCTGCAGAGATGCTCCTTCATTTAGTATTTTGAACATTAGGCAGTAATGTACTTACCATGGACTATTATACTCACTGTATAGATTTAAACAAATACAAAATCTGCAATATCACAAGTTGGTCATCTCCCTTGTACAACATGCTGCTAACGCATAGGTCTTTGGGTTTATGAGATCAGTTTGCTTCTTCTAGGATGATTCACTAGGATCAATCGCCAAACAGCTAATGCTCCATCTATAACATTATTTTAAATGAATGTATTAACCACTTTTTGCAGAAATGTATCTACCTGTATCATCAGTTAATATGAACAGATGAAAAGTTGATAAAGGATGCAGTATATTACAAAAATAGAATATTTTAACGTGTATTACATTAATGGTTAACTTATATAAAACTCCCTTTAAAAATAGAAATGTCTTTGATAAATCACAAGAATCAAGAGCCTTTAAAAACATTTTATGAAGCACTGTATTTCATTCTACGTAGAAAATTATATGAACACCTAGAAGGGAAATTTACTTAAAAAACCAACAAAGCAGAATATTTTATTATCAGATAAACTATCCAGTTTTTACACATTCAAAGATTTTAGATTTTTAAGAAATAAATATTTACGTTCTGAAGGTATTAACTTGTACTTTGATTCTACATTTATAAATCAGACGAACATGGAAAGAGCTATTAGTACACCAATTGTCAAAGAAAAAACCCATAGATAAACCCCTGGGCAGTACTCACTAGGATCATCATTTCGGATCGCTAGCGTGCACGCTTCATAATCATAGTTCAAAGTGGGAAAAAAAAAATAATTAAAAAAAATCGAATCTGTAGGGTGATGAGGTTACTTTGCTGACTCATTCCAGGTGTATATACCACTTCCAAGGAAGGGAGCACCCACGACTGCAGACAGCTGTGATGGAGGCGAGGGGACCGGACCAAAAGCCCTGTTAGAGGCACCTCTTCAATCCACCTGCTGCTAAACCCCTGCCAGCTGTCAGTCACCGGCTGCCATCACCGCCACCCCGCAGGGGTTAACAGCCTTAGTTCCCGAACCTTCCAGCAGATGTCCTCACAAGGCAGGCCCGGCGGGGGGTGAGTGCGTGTGTGTGTGAGAGAGGTGGCACCATTTAGAAAAGGCAGATGGGAAGGAAAATACAACTTAAAATAAGGGTGATATAAATACATAAACAAATTCAAAGTATTTCATTTATTCTCCAATGCCAAACTTAAAAACATAGGCAGCATGTTAAAAAAATAAAGCTGTCATCTTAAAAACTAGAAGAAAAAAAAAGTCACCTGAACAAGTATATAACCAGCACATCTGTTTGAAGTAGCATACCTGTTCGCAATTTGTTCGGTAATTCTTACACTCCACTTATAAACAAAACAGCACGTTCAAAAAATGATGGTGAAAAGCATGAACATGAAGAAAACAGCATAAAGACTCTAATCCCATCCTCCCTTCATTCCTTGTTAAAACTGACGCTATTTTATTGCGTGCACAGAGCTGAAGCGCAACTTTCTGCACTACTCCCTAGTGGCAATGACATACAAATGTTGTCACAAAGTTGGTATTCTTGGAAGCATAAAATCCACCATGTATTTCAGGGAGACTTAAAAAGAACTCTTTCCATAAAATAGTGATCCTCATCACTACTGCTACAAGTTTTGAAACCACATAAAAAATATTTGACTTGTCCTTGCACATAGCGAGTAATGCATCCACAGTTAACTACCCCCACACACGACTGAAATAATGATTCAGACTAGTACCGGTCTACAAACTCAAAGCTGGGATTCTCCACCCAGGTCTAGAAGGCCGGTATCTCCAGCCCTCAACCTGCTTTAATGCAGATGTTCACGGCTTCATGCATGAGAAGCTACATCCACAAAGATGAAATCAAGAAGATGAGCATCACTGGCTCTTCTTCAAGAGCAGACACAGCAGAAGTGCTGATACTCGGGGCTTACTGGGAGACCAGCCAACTGGGACATGTCAGTCACTACGGTTTGGCTAGTGCAAAGAAGACTGTCCTAGCTTCAGGAAAACGCTGGGAGGGTGGCTCCAATAGCTGGAACAGAACTTTCTGCCCAGTTACAGCACTTAAAGTCACAAAGTGTTTCTATGTTCTCCACACCAAATTAGGTCAAAGCTAGCATCGTCAATTATAGAAACAGATTGCTTATGAAATCTTAGAGAAGTAGGGGTTTTGTCAGCATCTTGTCGGAAGCTTTAATAGCATGGGTGACTGATTTTCAGCAGGCTGACCGTCCTCAATGTCAACAATGACAGTTAAACCCAAAAGATTTTTAGCTTGTTGTCAGTAAATGAACCATGGTGAACAATACAGAACTGTTCAGTTTCTTAACTGGTGAATGCTTTCATGCCATAGAAGCATCAGATAAAGTACATACTGCACTTATTTTGTCCTGAGAAAAGAAGAATCCAGGTTCCACACCCTGAAAAGCATGATAAATACAGTATTAAATCCACTAAACTTTCTTAGGTTAACTAAGGTTCTCTTCACCTGTCACAAAAAAAAAAAAAACAATTATAAAAATGTCTTTAACCTTTTTGTGGTGCTTTACTGAAACAAAAACAAAAACGCACAGAATTCTGTGAAGTAGCAGGGGGGTTGGAACCAGATGATCTTAAGGTCCCTTCCAACCCAAACCATTCTATGATTCTATGGAATCAACATTTCCATTGAAAATATTAAAGGACAAATATAAATGATGATGGCTGGAGGCAGTTTTGGCTGGAAGCCGTCTGGTTTTGTCTTGAATCTTAAGCCCCTCACCCTTCAGCCGTACCATAACGAACACAGAATCACAGTCCAAGCAGAGGCTAACTCCACTGTTTCCAAAGAGACTTCTTACAGGAACAAATACACATCTCAAATAAAACCACAGAAGATGCTGAAGCAATCCTAATTGTAACCAGCTCTTCCTCCATAGCTCTCATTTCATAACGTAAACATGTTCCAGTCAAATCTTTACAAACTATGCCAACAAGTCATGATTTCCCCCTCTTCCCCCAGGAAAACTGTGCAAGGATAACTGTACACATGTCCAGGAAATAGAGGATGTCATTTTATTGGAGGTCCACAGGTAATTGTATCACATTAGGGGGGTGGAAGAATCTTGTGGTATGGCACAACACAATACCTCACTCTAAACACTTAAACAGAAGGTTAAATGATATGCAACATGATCAAATCAGTAATTCTCCATCTTCTAGGCACCACTGATTAATTTAAAATAAACTTTAATAAATTGAAAAAATAATACAGTCCATTAATTTGTTTGTTGCACTGTCTTTAAATGAAACAGCACTTTGAAAGTCACAAATAAAAAAGCAGCACTTTCTCTTAATACCAACACCACTGTAACACATACTGTAGCGTGGCATGCAAATCCATATCTGCAGTCTTTTTTTTTTTTTTTGTATTAAAACAAATGGAATGGTAATTTTCTATCTCAAATATTAGTAGCATAACATGTAAGTGCAGATCATTCTGGCCACAAGTGTGGTAAGCCTTAACAAGTGTGTATTACAAGAGCACAGAACACAGAGCATGACACTTACATCCAAGAATCTCTCTTTTGTACTGTACATGGTGTTTGTTACAGGCTGACTTCCAACTTGCTGTACCCAAGCTTCAGGAAACAAGATTATTGACCATTTCTGGTTTTGCTTAAAAATAAAACGCAGTCACCATCAAAGCACAATCATTAACAACCTGGTCAAAAAAATGTCATAGCTCCACTGAAAAAAATAACGCGTCTTTTTAGTAGACTCCATTACGCGATAAAGTTTCCATTATAGGCATGTTACGAAGTCTTACAGTGGTACTGCAGTGTCATTCCTGTTAAGTAGAGATTTGTATAGACACCAAGAAACGGTGCAATGTTCAAAAAAGCTGTTCAAACTGAGCTAAGCTTCACAAGACCACGTACTGAGTCTTCATGCAATGAATCCTGGCTGGCTAGACTCAGGACGTGCATTGTATGGCTGTGTGTAATAGGACTTCCACTTGGCAGCATCCCAGGGGGTGACGGAGCTTCTTCAGGAGTGAGAAACTGATGACCTTCATGTTCCTCTTTTAATGGTATCATGTCTGTCAAACCTGTATCTGATGTGAGATTTGGCATAGAAGATGGTGGTGTTGGTTGCCCTAGAGTTAGAGTTGCACAAGGCCCACTGATAGAAGTCTTTCCTGGTAAAGGTAGCTCTTCACTAGTTATGCTTGGCTCACTCTGTAGTAGGGGGGTGGCAGCAGCCTGCAAAACGAATTTAGTGCTCTGAATGCACTGATCTTGGTCACACTGTAGAATGGAAGGGTGTCAAAATCATATAAGGCAAACAAAACAGAGAAAAAAGGGAGAATATGGACAAAAAGGTATGAAAAAGAATGGGATATGAAGAGAAAAAAAGAAAGCCATTAGTACCGTTCCATGGTTAGCCACCCAAAAATCCCATTGCATGCTGCCCGGGGTGGGGTGGGAGGGAAGCATGCATAACTGAGCCAGTGCTTTGGTTTACTACCGAAGTAAATTACGATAAACATTTAAAGTGTTCACTTAAGGGTTTTGGTAACCTTTAAAATAGTATTTTGTGAGTAGTGTAATTCAAACGCTTTGCTTATTCTTGTTTGAAGCCGTCTGGAAAGCCTAGCTGTGTGTAGTTAACTGCACCAGGCACCTCAAAACCTCCCTCGTTCCAGGTGAGGTGAATCACTTCCACACTACTTGTTTTACCCTGGAGTAACTAGCAGTTCAGAGAGAGGCCCAAAGGCATAATCCAAGCATCGTTCCAAGTTAAAAAACAATTGGCAAGCGTCTTTTTTTCATTGGTTTTCACACATAGGAATTAAGGCACTTACAGACATTTTGCAGAACAAGAATTCCTTTGATGCAGGTTGTTCTATAAAGTTATTGCTGACAATACAGCCTCTGAGCAAAAATCCACTCCCACCCCCCCACGCCCCTCAATTTAATACATACACACTCGAGAATATACTACACTATACTCAATACTTTGAAGGATGTGTAGAAATCAGGCAGCACTGCACATGTATTAATTGGATACCAACTTTAATGATTTGTAGGCTGTTTCTTGATTAATTTAATCTTGATAATGTGAAGAATCAAGGTACAAAACAGGTTTTCTGGCAAGCACTTTCACAATAAGAAGTCGAATTCAGCATTATATAAATCCAATAAAGCTCAGTGAGTATTACCAGGAAGGCTTTTGGCTCTACATCATTCCTAAGAACTGTTTACTCAAAATTATCATTCATTCCTTGAGATGAGAAGACAGGTAGGTGTTTCAATTATGTCCAACTAGCTAAGTGGGTAGTACAGCTACTGTCAGATTAAGTTTCTTTAACATAAACTGGCATGACTGTTGAAAGCTTCCAAGGACAATTCTCAAATCACAGCCTGACCAGTTATAACATCTGCAGATTTTCAAAATCCTGTTGGATTCATTTGCCCTGCTGTTCTCCGTGCAGAAGAAACACTGCAGTCAATGAATACAATTATAAATTCAATGCAGCAAACAAAATTTGGAAGCAAGCAAGCAGAATAAAAAAAAAATGTATCCAGAGGTAAGACATGCCTATTCACTGTTGTTATTTCCCTTGAAATACATTCCGCTTTATGACTGACTTCTTCAATCTATATCAAATTACTGAAAGACATTACAAATCCAACATCTGTTCAAGATATTCCCAATCATAACCATTGCTAATAACATTACAGCAATTCCCTAAAACGCCCATTTGAGTTTAATGAGGCACCGTGATATACTCTATGCGAAGTCATGGAAAGACTTTTGCTTCTTTTACTGTATGAAAACCATCACGATGAATGCTTCCTCTGATACTTTCAAGTCCTTCAGTTCCACCGCTAAATAGCTTAATGATGGATGTACACATATTACATTCAGAAAGCCTGCAAGCAGACTACTCTGTCACAGTAGATAGGTAGTATTTCAAATGTGTCTAAGTGGTTTAGGACTCTCACACCAACTACTTTTTGACAGGGAGAAGTCCGATCCTTACTCAGTTATCTATTTTCCAATTTACTTCCACTTTCAGAAAGACAAATGGACTGACTTCCTGTTGCATAAATTGTGTTCATCTACGTTGCAAGTCATTTTTTCTCCCCAACGAATTATGATCAGCAATAGCCCTATACCATTTCAGCAGGATTACTCACAGGCTTAAAGCCAAAACCTTGCATAAGTACCTTACAAAGAAGAAAACTGTCAGCATCTTTTAAAGTCAAGCTTTCAATTAGTAATTCAGTGTGAATAACTCATTCTTGATTAATATACTGTTATTCATGCCTGCTTATTTCCATTAAACTACAGCCCTTCAACCAGTCTTACTATGCAGAACTCTAAAAGCTGCTAATTGAATTTTGAAACTTCAAAAAGACCAACAAAATCCATCTTCTCTGAAAAGCAGTGGCCGAAGAGCACATTAAATAGCAAAGGAATGCCTATAACAACAGGGGTACATTGAAAACAAATAATGTTAGCAGCTGACTTATTGCTTTAGTGAAGCTCTGATCTTCAAAAGGAAATCATTAATGTGTTCCAGGCAATACAAGTACACAGTTTTAAATTAGGTGAACGTAACTTACTGGAGCTCATTGTATAGTCTGAACTAGTTTTCTTCTTACTGAACGCCAGTACATTTCAATGGAATCAATATCGGAGGATAAAGCAGCCTCATAAAGTTCCATTAAACAGTGTGTTATAAAACTTTTTCAGGTGCTCGCTTTCCTTCATTTTCCATGTACTTGTCACTTCCCTAAAGCCTCTCCTCTTATTCAGATATATTTCAGGTTTTCTTTTTTTTTGGTTCTATTTAACAGTGATGAACATGAAATATCTTAGAAAAATATAGGCTGTGAAAACAGCTTTCAAAAGTGCACTGGAGTGGGGTTTATACTAGAAAAGGGAGACAAAACCTGATAAAATCAACACACAATACGGGCAGACTACTTTTGAGTCTAAACAGCCAACTCAAAACTAAACAAGGAAATCAGATTTGTTTATAGGGCTGGCATGGTGGCTTTTCCTTGATTCCATATTTCACGCTTACCTAAATAAAATAGCTTAACAGCTATTAATCACATGAATTATTCAATGCCAGCATTTCAAATGAAATAAAAAAGCCTATGACTGTAACAAAAAGGGAGCCAAGCATTGAAATCTAAAGTGCTAAAATTTTACTGTAGAAATTATTCCACCAGTACCTTCTTACTTCAGATCTACTGATTTTATTTTCCACTTACAATTTCCACTGTTTCAGAGGAACAGCAGATTCTGAAGTTAAGACAAGTTTAATAAGTTCTACAAGTAGAGAAGTTCAATTATGTATGTGCATAGAAATCTTTAGCCGTCTCTGTATTTATTTTCACATCACAAGGCACAAATTAAAGCAAATTAGACAAAACCTAAAATTCTGTGTTTATTTCACAAATAATAAATACAAACAACTAAAGAAACAAGGTATTTTTTCTGAAGAAAGTCTCATTTTTTTTCTAAGCTACACAAAACATACACGTTAACACAGTTGTTGTACATGGCAGTGTATTTTTCACATTTCTAAAGCCAAAACCAGAGCTTATTTACTTTGAATTTTAAATTAACTCTGTAAATAATTTTCTAAACACTAGGAACAGTAAAGAATTGTTACAGTTTTCAGAAGATGGAGAAAAGCAGGTTGCTTTATCTCAGCATCTCTGAATAACGTACAAAGAACAAAAAGTTCAGGGGAGACCGACTGCACTGAATGACCGTGCTGTGAAGTAACAGAAAGGATGCTGCAGCGCCATACTAGATGGATACAGGAGATGGGTAAAGAGTGGAGGGATGGAGCTGTACAACTATCCCCAACACCTGTAGGATTGCACGCTCACAATCATGGTATTGCAGATACTGTGCAACAACCGAGCCACAAAACCCACCAAGCCAACGGCTCCCCTTGAAAGTAGTACAGTGCACCAGGACTAGACCTATGAAGATTAACGCTTCTGAAGCCAAAGGGGAAACTATACCTGCTGCAGGGATCTTACTTCAGACTAGCTACTGTTTGTTCTTCTGGACTGAATGTCATGAATGGTTAGAGCACAGTGGGTGTATTCAGGGAGCACATCTTCTGAAAGAAATTCAGTTCATGTGCTGTGATACTGCTCTGCGATGTGAACAAAAATACAGTAAATAAGTACAATCAAAATAACTGCTACTAAAACATACTTCAACCCATAGCAAAATGCTGAAGTTGATTTACTGCATGCGCCCTTAACCCGTTTTGACTGTGAAGTAAAACACTTTAATGGAAAACCTCTATCAACCTTGACTACCGTAACGTTGATTTGATAAGAGCCCTAAATTCTGTTTCGGGCAATGATCAATTGCATTTGTGAAGTACAAGAGTAAATATACAGGGAAACACACTCATAAGACTCCCAGCAAAGTGGGGCTCCTATCCTTGCTGATCCTTTTACATTCATGATAGAAATACTTACTCATAATAATGAGAATATGAAAAGCAAAAGAAGCAGTACGATAGGAGGCTCAGAGTTAATGTTCCCTGGATCAGCTGGGTTCCGATTTCCAGATCAGTGCTAGAAATACTGATGTGAATGTTTGGGAGAGGACTTTCCTGCACTTCTCACTAGTAACAAATGTTGCACACGCACTATTATGGTTCCTACAATTTCAGTGGTACATATAAGTAAGAAAACAGAGTTTGCATCCAGGAAAATAGAGGGAGAACTGGAAATAAAGGAATTTAGCATACAAGGAACTACCTAAACACTGAAGAACAACGGCCTAGGAATGCAAGAGTACAAGTGAATTTCTTAAAATCAAAGAAATAAACCTGTCCTGACACAGAGGCAGAGAGAAGCAAAATATATCACTTTATAAGGAAGGTATTAGAGAATTCCAAGAGATACTATAGGAAAAATAAACCAAACTAATTCCTCAAAACAGTGCATGGAGTGAGATAGAGTCTCTTTTCTTCACAATGGATTACTAAAGAATAACATACCCTGTATCAAAACCCAAGAATCAACTCGAGCTTTTAAGAGAAAGCTAAGTGGTGAACGTGAAAATGAATTGGTTTGAAACTGCTGGTTGGAAATGTAGTTTTCCAAACTCAAAATTTAAAAATGAAAGGTTTTATTAAGAAAAATCTTGCAATTTTTGTTTTTTAAAAAGGAGCTGTACTACTCACACCCAAACCATTGGTGTGACATTTGATCCAAAGGTGTGTGAGATGTTTAAATGAAAGGAGTGTTGGCAGAAAGAGCATTCTATTGGGGTTTTTGGGGTCCCATCACCCCAAAGAAAAACAGAAACAACTTCAAAGAAAAGATGCAGTTCTGTCTTATCATTGGGTGCTGAGCTTATTTTTCATAAATACAACTACTTTTTTATTACCTTTGTGAGTTCAGAATATTGCTTTTTCACAACATAACCACTACTAGGACACTATAGTACTTTTAAAAAAGTTACTAGAGAAAAAACCCTCACTTTTTGCTCACTTTCACACTCTTCTGGAGCCAAAATGCTTCATGAGGCCCCCCATGCACAGCTCCACCAGAGAAGGTGCCAGGGAGGAGTTCTCTCGGTGGTTCTTCCCTTTGCCCTGGTAGCCATGTGAAGGACACCACAAAAGTTCTGCTACCTGCTTTCTGGGTTGAGATGAGGAACCGCTCACTTTCTCTACATACATACAATTTCTGCCTACAAGAAATTGTTAAATGCTAGAATTTGAGAAAGGTCTCTGTAAGGGGTTCGGCAAATACATATAGAGTTTCCAAGATATTTACCTGCTAGCAAACATATGATGTCACCTCCTTACAAAAGCTCCCCCCCCCACACCCCTGATACTTCAGAATGACATCAGTCATCAGCAATAGCTTCACAAGGCTGGAAGAGTAGGCATCGATTTTATGAACCTAATCTCTACTATGATACAGGGCCTTTGTCTCATTACTTTTAGTCATTAATCTTTTCATCACCATCAAAGAGTTCTACTCTCGCACAATTCTACTGAGGCTACAGAAGTGCAGATCCAGGTAATGGTAGCTGAAAGGTTTATGGTCAAATAACAACTTTTTTTTTCAGAATAAAAAGAAAACAAATCTTAAAAGAGGAAAAAAAGAATAAAATATAGAGAAAAGTATGATTTCATAATGGGTGAGATACTGTGTTTCATGCAAAAAAAAATTCTTGAGAAGAGATACTTGCGCACTCAAACTAATGAAGAGCTTGTAAAAACAGTCAGCAATAAAGTGCAACAGGGAAATACTTTGGAAATACCAGGTCTACAGCTTATGAGTTCCAAGTAATCATGCTTGTCACGTGGATAAGGATATTAAGAAGCTGGCTAATGAATTTACCAGATTAATTTCAAATTCTATTGGAAAAGAGATAAAAAAAACCACTGGGAATGTACCAGGAAAAAATAATTATATGTGGCTCCAGCCTTTGAAAAAGTAAATACAACTTCATTTCTTAGTAAAATAAGGGAGATACTAAGGAGAGAACAGGAGAAAAAACTCTTAAAAAGCTCTAGGGAAAAAAAATCACAGTAAGAGGCTATGAAGCACTGATTAGAGCAATAACCCTGACTTTCTGAGATTGTGACAAACTGAGTCACTAGCACAAGTAGGGTAGCTCCTACATGAAATATTCTAAGTCTCAAAATTACCACAAAGCTGTTAAATACAAAAATAGTGCCCCACAATAGTATCCTGAATAAGAGATAACATATTGCACTGAAAAAAAAAAAGCGTCTGGCAAGTTTAAACTTAACCTGATATGTATTTTGAGGTTTAAATGCAAAAATAATGCTATGCTAAAAGATGTATTAAAATATATAAAAGCAGAACACAATTCTAAGCAACCAGAGAAGTTTAAAGAATGATGAGAGGCTAGCTGGGTGAGGTACAAGAAATCTATTTAGAAAGACAAAAGCACTGAGTAAAAGATTTGAGGGAAGGGAAGGCAAGGAATAAGAGCAGACAAGTGTGAGAGAATATGCTCATTAAAATCTTCCTTTAATATCAATGGACAGGAGAGATATTTTAGCATGCTATATGGATTAAGAAGTATAACATCTAGACATTAAGATTCAGTGTAGAGATAAGATGTAATGCAATCTGGAATAAAATCCAAGGAGACACCCCATAAATGTGTACTGAAACACATCTCAGATTTCTAATAAGGTATTTCCTGTACTCAAAAGCATTAAACTTGCTAAAATAGTGTAATTATCCCCGATGACGTACAAATGGCTAAACCTCTGCCATTTAAAAAGTATTTATGGAATCAGACTATGATCTACACATGCTTTTAAGTCAAGGTATTTCACTTTGCTGGTCCTTATCTGAAACCAAATGAATACAAGCTGCAATACCAATACATCTCCTTCAAACTTGCCAGTTCTTTGTGGTGCACCTGCCTCACCTCCAAGAAAGTGTTTTTCATTTTATGCCTCTGAGTCCTCCCCAAGAGGTATGCAACCTTCCAGAAGGGAAGACTGGATCATATTCCATGTTTTGCCTAACCTTTGTCAGTGAGGACACAAGTTAAAAAGGAAACCTCTTCCTCCACAAGGACTTGTCCCTCTACTGTTTTGCTTCCACTAGAGTCTTGGGCTTGAGCTAGTCTATTATTTAAACCATCAATCACCAAAAGAAATTTCGATGTTTGCATCTGAACTTCTAGCACAAGGGATTCTATACAATCTTACAGAGATTCTTCCTCTAAACCTCCCCCCAACCAAAACTCCACCAACCAAAAACCAAGTAACAGGATGCCGCATGTCTTGTTTTACTTCTGCCATAAAGTATACTCAACCGCCTTTCACTCAAGAACCTTCTTGCAGTCCTTTTCTGGGGAGAAAAAGTGAATGGCTGGTGTTCCCAGCACTCCTGTTCCCAAAATTCTTCAGAAAAATCTAAGATTGTGTACTGGGAAGAAAGCTGAGAGAAACAGATACTGTAAAGTCTGGAAAAGTACTATAGGGGTCACTTAATGGGAAAAAGATTTTAATAGAATGATGAAGTTTTAATTTATTATTTCTGTCTAAATTTAAATTGGAACAGGAAATTTCGTAACAACAGAATAGTTGAAAACAACTAAACTAGCAGTAAGGTGAACTAATTTTGGTAGGGAAAAAAAAGAAAGTCTGTTATGTGGATGAGATTGAGATCTTAACTATGAAATAGAGAAATCAGTTTTGTTGTTTGCTGCTTCATGAGACAGGAGAGATGGGAACCTGAAAGTAGGCACAGTGTCTGCTGAGAAGAGTAAAAACTTTGACCTTTGAATACAGAAAAAGGGAAACGTGAAACAAGAACAAATCAGAAGGGAAGTTACATCCCACTGCATTGCTGCCAGCAGGAAATTAATTTATAATTTCTTATGCTTTAAACAACTCAGGGAAAAATGCACGAGTTTACACAGGGAACAGAAAACAGTGCTAGAGAGAATGGGAAACTAAGCAGGTCTTTAACCGTTTGCAACAAAACTCAAGGGAGAAATTTTAATGTTGATAGCCAGCTGCCACTAGAACCCAATTGGTTTTGGATACAGACCAGGAATAATACCCTGAGAAAAATCACATCACAGTCTTAAAGGTATTCCTCCATACCAAACATCACATTTTTCAAGCTTTTCCTGAGAGATCACTTTCAAGAACGAAAGCTACACATTTCCAAGTGACTCTGATGACTGTTAAAGAACCCAAGCCTTCCCCAGTTCAAGTAGTGCGATGTTCTAGGATATAAGGAGTTCAAATCCTTGCAGAATTTGCATAATTACAGGTATTACACTCTAAATTCATAACAGCTACCTGTTTGACTTAAAGTAATACCATAACAGATTTCTCAATTTCTAGATTCTTTTTAGAGTCAATTTTCTATCAAACTGGCACAGGATTTTCTCATTAATATCTGGTAATAATGATAGTGTCTTCTTACAGTGCAAGCATAAATCTTAGAATGTTAAGATAATTTAATGCAAGGGGCTTATTGTGGGTTAATGATCCTTGCAAACAACAAGCTTTGATAGAGTCAGAAAATTTGGGTAATCCCTGAAAGACCTCAGACTATTTCTAGAATGTCTCCCTTTTTTTTTTTTTTTTAAACCCCTTTTCTCTTTTCAGAGTAACTTTTTTTTTTTTTTTAGTAAAATTTGCATGGAGCATTACCTTGTTCTGCACCACTGCACCTCACAGAAGATTCAGAGTTAATACTGTGTCTCTAGTACATTTTCTCATTAAGGAGACTAACAAATATTCTATTTAATCCTCAAAATAATAAGTAAAAACAGCTTAGGAACTACAGCAAAAATTTTATACCAGTTTATCAGTGACACTAAAACTAATCTGTCTGGGAAGAGTGAGTCTTTTCTTCTTTTGTTCAAAAGAAATGCCAAATTATGTCAGAAGGCCTTGTGGCCACCTCTTTTTTTTTTTGGCTGAGGGAGGGTGTCCATAACTCATGGCTTCTTTGACACAGTCTTAGAACCCACATAATATAAAGATATGTGGATAACAATTCAGAAATAGGCACATATGTAAGATGCTTGCCTTTGGAAAAAGATCTCTTTCCAGTTATTCTCTTCTTCTTGGCACTGGAAATCCTATCTTCCATTATGATAGCCAATGCTACCAGCATAAAAAAAAAAAAAAAGGTAAAAACTATTGGCACAGTTTCAAAGAAGTTTAAAAGCTTTTGTTGTAACAATCCAGTTGCCATTTTTTGTTCATTGGAAGTTCAGTGTCCTCCTGCTCTTTCGTCTTTCTCCCCTAGAAACTCCTCTTTGCTCCTCTTTGCTTTTTAAAACACATTAGTCTATACAAAACCTCAGTGTACAAGCAAAGAAGGAAGCAGCATGAAGAAAGTGCCACACAAAATAAGTCAGCTGGAAAATGATGAACCAGAGCAAGTCCATGATTCTTGAATATTCCAGTTCAAAACAGTTGGCAACAGTACAAGTCAAAATGCCAGTATATTCAATAAATCAACAGTGTAGAAAAGCCTGTCTGTTTTTTAGAATCCATGACCAGTAACTATTACACTGTAAAACATACATTAAAAAAAACAGCCTTGGGGTTTTTTTCTTTACTGTTAATAAACAAGTAATTCCACCCAGAGTGTCAGCTGTATCCACAGTTAGTTATTACTTGATTAGTTCACATGAAAGTGGAGAAGGAAAACATTCACAGGAATCTTGATGAACAACACTATGGGATGATTCCTACCATGTTGCTCTGAGATTGTGTGGCCCCGTACATAGTAATGCCATTTGATGGTCCTGCTAACTGTGCTGTATCTGGTTGTATAAATCCTCTTCTGTCAATTAAGCTACAGAATAAACAAAATAAAGAAAACCTGTTAGAGATATTTCTGATTAATAGCTACCTCCTTTCAATAAAAAGAAAGAAAATTTGTCTATCATTTTCTCTAATACCTCGCCAATACCTTCAAATGTCCCCTTTTATTCAACCGAAGTACAAGACTTCATTTCTACTCATCAGCAAGGTAATTGCTTCCTTGTAATACTACCTGCCACATAGTCTTATGTACTTTTCTGGATTTTTATCATAGACAAAAGATCTAGAAGCTTACCAGCAGATACCACAAACCCCAAGAATTTTAAACCACAGGTGTGAAAACAAATTACAAAACTCACTAGTGCACTTTGAATCAGTATCTATTTTGAAGGTTTCCACACCTCTAAATTAAAGCTACTTAATCACAAAATTTAGAAAGCAAGCAAAACTTCTGTTCAGACACCTTACTTGCCAGGTGTTTGATGACAGCTACTTCAAACTGCTTATAGTGCTCCACTATTCTTACCAAAGTGATGCACTCATTTCTTATTTCCTCTAAGAAATTTTTTTTTTGAGAAATCAAAGAAAACAAGTAAAAATCTACAGAAGATTATATATATAAAAAAATAATGGAATAATCTGACCTAGCTAAAGATTTTGCTATAATTCCACACGCAATTTTACTCTCAGCTTAGGAACTATAAACATCACTTAGGTTCTGCTACTTAATACTTCCAAAAAGCTGAATGTACATATATCAAAGTACTATATTCTGCATGTGTATTAGCTCCTATCATTTCCACACACAAAAAAAAAAAAACAACCAAAAACTTTTCAACTGTTTATGCTTGAATTAATTTGAAGTTGGGTGGGTTTTTTTGGTGTGTTTTAAAACATTTTAATTATATGTAGGTTTCAATTATAGTTCCATATATTTTTAATCATAGGCCAAAATTTTTCTCCTGTGACCTGAACAATGTTACTTTCCATGGAAAACTACAAATTTTACTACAGGATATAAAATTTTAACTGGAGGGTTTATGGTTCCAGTTACTAAGACATAATAACAGGAATGCCTTAAAACACTTGAGAGCTAAAGTCAGCACGGAACTGGTTTTACTTGCTGATTTATCGGACCTCTAAATTCACTAAGAGTCAAGATGGCTTCAGTTTTAAAGGATAAGAACAGGATGCTTAGAAAAATCTAAAGTGTTTCTCCTCTCAAAAGTCATTGAGGTTTCCACCACTTCAGAGACCAGTTTAAGCTTTCCTCATGAAGGCCTGCAGGACAGGTTTTAATGTACATTCAAAACACTTAGAAATCCACCTGAGATTACAGTCTTCAAAATGGAAAGCACTTCTTCAAAAATCAGATGCTTAAAAAAGTTGTATCATTTATTATATCAGAGCACTAATTAGACCAATGCTGACAGTTATGGAACAAATTAAGATTTGAAAGTTACTGTTGAGGACATGTAAAATGCATTCTGAATTGGGTAGAATAGGTTTAAAAATTAGAAACATGATCTTTAACAGAAGCAAGAAAAGTCTGCATTATTTACAGATCCTCTCTGCATTCCACTCTAAAATGCACGTGAACAATTTGAATTTAAAACTGTAATTGCTGCTAAACCGATTTACCAGAATTCAAGGAAAAAAATAATATTTAGTGACCTGGGACACAACTGAGATTAAAAGTCAAAAAACCCAAGGTTATAATTTACATTTTACAGTCATTAATTTTTTTACTGTTGGTCACAAAGTATCTCTGTGCAGAAACTCTACATACTTCATCATCTGAATAAGTTACGTTGCTACATGGAATTTAAAACACAGGAGCCAATGCCAATCTGGTGCTACTTCTATCAGGCTAAGATGCTATTTCAAATACTGAGAAACATCATGCGGTGTTAATAAAAATTTCCATTTGGAGTCAAACAAAAGAATCTGAAGCATAGCACTGAGGTTTTACGTCACATACTTTTATGGAAAGCAAAATGGCAGAATTAAAGGGCTGGCTTCAGGCACCATCCATAAAGGCAGGAAGCAGAGACAGGGTTACTCTTTCTCACCACAGGTATTACAGTGTTAACGCAGTACGTGGACATCTTAACTTAGTTGTCTTCCTCTTAGGGAAAGATGTCAGTCTCTTCTGTTGACCTTTGACTACTCAAGAAGAACCACCTCTGATATTCATAACAGCAAAGACAGAAATCCCAATTCCAATGAAACACCTTAGCCACTAGACTATAAAATCATTTACTTTCTTCTCCATACTTCAGATTCATAACTACTTAATTCCAGACAAAGCAAATCAGCTTCAGCTGATGAGTATGCCACAAAAATAATCTACATCAGCTACTCTCCACAGAGGAAGAGGGCCTCTACTGTACATGTAGTACATGAACTATCTAACCTCTGAGTATTGGAATAAAGAGAGAATTAAATCTTTCCAGCCGCCAGGTTTATTTCTCTAGTCTCAGCTCTGTATTATATTTTGTTCAAGCTGGCTGAAAAACTATCTGAAACTTTGACTATACAAATATTTTGGATTTCAAAAGTCAAAATGTAAGCAGCAAAAGTTAATCCATTACACTTTCTCTGGAATTGCTTCGGCGTAAGATCAAATTCAGCCTAATGTGTATATGTTAATCATAGTATAAAGAAAAATTATTGTCCATTTAAATAAAACTGTTTACAGTGAAAAGACAAAAAAGGACAATTATCAAGCTTGTTGTAGAATTAAGGTTCCTAAACTTTCCTAAACATGTGACATTTGTTAGATATGTAGGAGTTTAATACAGTTTCAAATCGTCCATCATGCAACAGCTAACTACATGAAATCTTTTACTGCTAGGAATTATTAACTGCAGTGGCAAAAGTTCAAACAACAAGTAAAAAAAAGTTATTTTCATTTTGGATGTCAACCTTAAATATATTTTACACGATCTGATCACTAACTTCATTTAACCTCAATTTACCAATTTATCTCATTATTACTAAATAAAAACGTAATTAAAGCTTTTAATGGACAGTAAAACTAACCTTTATTTTTGTTGAGTAAACTCAAGCAATCACAAAGAATATTTTTTTCATCAATAATCATGTGGCTTCATCTATACTAGCAATACCTTTAATGCTCTTACCTTGGAGAGAGGGGCCCACAGAGTGCAGCACAGCAATTAGTAAAGATGTTGCCATAACTGTATGGATTATAGTTTTCTTTACCTCTTTTATTTGACCATGATCCTTTAATCTGAAGAGATATGAACAAGAGGCATCACATATAATACAACACAGAAAATGGATGAGGCAAATTAAGGGTTACCAAAGAAGCAACATGCTAGTTACATCAGAGGCAGATCAGAGAAAACCCATGATCACACTTTCCAAACAGCTTAGAGCTTTGGGCTTTAGGAAAGGCTGGACCCTTACAAGCAAGCACATGCTTTACCCTCCACAGATTTAGGCAACCCAAAATCTCAAAGGATCAATATACTCACAGTAGGAATTTCAGCATCTAAACATAATGGTCTAAGTTTAATTTTACAAATATTATGGCATATTTTACAAAAGAAGTTGAAATGCAACATACCATTAAAGCCAGCAATAGAGCACCTTTCCGTATTCTTGGGTAAGTTCTCAAGCTGTGCATTACCACACAACATTACCTTGCCTAAAGTTCACAAATGGCTTTAAAATATTATGAAGCAACTACAGACATTACTACCTTTTAGTGCATAGTACACTTTCTTTTAGCTAGTCATGCTCTTGTGTTTGTGAGATACTTGAGAGTCTGAGCAAAATGTGTTACTGTATTCAACTGGAAATGCATGCTTTAAATGAAATTACCAAACAGTTTACTTGAAATTCAGACATGTCACACTGTTGCAGTTCCCTGCTACCTGACTTTCAACAATGCAAAAGAAATACTTATTTGAGGGAAGGTGGGACAGTGGAAGCACAGCGGGTCCATCTAGACAGACAATGTTGGTCTAAACCTAATAACTGAGGAATATGAGTATCTTATCTGCCTTACTAACAAGGCAGATTTCTTCAAAGTCAAGCTACTTGCTTGGATACTTGATGCTGAGACACAATTCATTCTGAGCCTGCTTGGTAAGTTGTTTTTTTGGTTGATTGGTATTTATTGTAAAATCTGTATTTTTAACTGTGACCATAAACAGTAATAAAACATGTGTCTGACACTCCCAAAGATGCTACTTCTGTATTTGCCAGATACCTATGAAAAAAGGTACAACAGAGAATTACAATAATTTTAAGCTTGCAGTAATTTGTTAGGTTACTTGCTAAATTCCAACAAGCTTTCTATACCATCAGCTACCTAGATGTTTTTATTTTGTCCTTTTGTTCGCTTTCTATTTCTCCTTTTAGTTAGGGAAGGACACATGAAACCTCTACACACAGTTAAACATAATTCCACACCAAAACAATGGAAATTATGTGTGAAATATGCAGAAATGAGGAAGGTAATTATATGCTCCTTGCCGGAGGTTTTAGAACTGAATGAGACAAAGCAATTTCAATGGAAAAATAAAGGATGAAATTTTTGTTTTGAGAATTCAACATACTTAAAATTTTTTACAGTACAATTTTTGAGTCCAAGAATATTTAGGACTCCCAGTAAAAAACAGATACTGAAAATTATTTAGTAATTTCCTATTGTATAAAATATACTTGTTTCTTTGTGTTGCCTCTTCTATATTTCCTATTTCAAGATACAGATCTGGACAGAGTATGTAACCAGCACATCATCAAGCCACAAGAAATACAGTTCAAAAGATCTCTTCTGATATTTTGAATCAAGCATGACCAAGTTACTACTACTTTCCTACCGAGACATTCACAAAATTACACAGATAGGTATGGCTTCTGTAAAAATAACGGAAAAACTTTCTCGTTACTATTTAGAAACATATATGTAGAAATATGCTATGAACTTACATCTTCATTTGTGGTTTGATTGGAGCTGATCAAATACGTGTGAAAACCTGAGAGGCCAACAATGGACCATACTGAGAAAAAACACACCACAGCTTCCAGCACAGTAATTGAAAGTCAAGGAAATACATACAAATGGGAAAAAATAATTATATCCAATAACAAGTATTTACAATCACAAAATTCAAGGTAGTCAACTTACAGTCCACAAGTCCCTTAAGATCCCTGGGACAGCAAAAACGAAACTCAGAAAAGCAAGCCAACTGTCACTAGGCTTTAGCGTACGGGCCACTGAATACCATCTACACAAGCAAATATTTAAGGGCCTGCAGACTGAAAAAGGCTAGAAACTACCGATGAGCGGTTCTGATCTTAATTGCTGAAATGCAAATTTTCACGTTCACCCTGTAAAAGTCCTTGTATTAAGACAGGCAAATTGACAAATAACAGCAAATAATAGTTCTGATGGGGTGAGGGGAAGGTCAAGCACAAGAGAGGTAAGCCAAGGTTAGCCAAAGAGCAAAGACTGAAGAGGTATGTTTGTACAAATACTTAGTGCACAATGGGAGTCTTGAGCCAGGACTAAGGGTTCTAGATCTGTGCTCGTAAGTATAGCAACAACAACTGAGTAAGCGGCACTTCAGTCATGTCCTAACTGCTAGACTCTCCTGTCTTTCTTCTGTTACTGAAGCTCAGATGCTGGTAGGGATCCTAACACTGGCCTCAAAGTGCACGAGTCCAAGTAAAATATAAAGCACACTTACTCAAGTCCCTCTAATAACTGGATATATTCTACATTACAACTGTGGGGGTTGTAATACAACTGAATGGCCCAGCCCCAGCAAACAGCCTGGGGAACAACTGCTGTTAAGCCCGTGAGTGTGAATAGTTGGGGCAGGGTTGAATACTCAAAACTCTGCAGCATTTGTATGTACATTTAAATGTACCATTTAAAGAGGAAGACTATCAACGCCCAACTCACTGTGCTGCTATTAAAGAGTAACTGAGGAATTACAAGAAGACTTTTTGAAGGCGACATCAGCCCAAATTCTAAGAAAATCACAAAAAATTGCAGAACAGAACTTGAAGTGAGAACAGAAGCAGTCAAAACATGCTTTGGTACAGCCACAAGTCACTCTGCTGGCATTTGCCTAGCACAGACAGCACCTGCCCTGTCAAATGCTGTTAGTCTGCATCCCGATGTCAGACTGCCACAATGGGGTGCAACATATGGGGGCTTGCACGTAGGGCACTCAGATACTCCTATACGTGAGCTCATGGGGTGCTTTCTCACCTGCATGTTGTTGGGAACAGCACAGGTAATCATACAGTAAATGCACTCACACCTCCGAGAGGGCAGCAAAGGTGTGCATGTGCTTGTTTCTGTGCACCACTAGAACTTTGTTCAAACTACCCATGTTTTCACTCCTTACACACTGCATAACACAAATGCCATGAAGTAGTAATCAGGCTTTGAAAGTGAGAGTGGTGTACTAGGAAAGTCAGTCAGTGCTCAGTGTTGCATACTTACTAACAGGTTCTATCATTCCTCTAACTCCAAAGGAGTCATGATCTTAGCAATAAGACAATAAAGTTGCTTCTAAACTTTATATAATCAAGCATAAAGAGCAACTTCCTATAGAAGGCTTCCTGCCATAGTTTTTTATTTATATACAATTTTATTTACACACAATAGTCATGAATGCAGAATACATCTGCTTTGAGACTGTTATTTCCTACAACACTTCAATAGTAAATTTTTTTTAGGGAACATGAATCAACAGCAGAAAAGGTTTTGGTTCCGAGAAAAACAGATATAATCAATCAGTAGGAACAAGACAACAGAAATAGAATAGGAATAAAAATTAATCTGTATGTTAACCATACGCCAACCTTCAGTGAAGTCAGTTTCCAAGACAACATCAAATCAAAATATTCCACAACAAGGACACAGCCTTAAAACACACACAAAACCATCTTTATCACTGAATCTTTCAATAGAAAAGAAATATGACAGCTCCTCACCATTGCAGAGACACAGACTAGAAAATGCATGGATGGACATAAGTATTTGTGATAAATAATCCTAATATTAGTTAACAGTGAAGAGTTCTGTATTGCAGGTCTGCTCTCAGCTAAAGAACTGGGAAATGCCAGAATTGTCCATATAATGTCCCCTAGAACCTACTTTACTCAGAGTGGTTTAAAAGCCAGAAAAGAGCCATTTGCATTCTGAGCAAATCTGTTCCAGAAGCAACAGGACGACTGAAGTGCACTGTTGAGCAGCACGTTCACTACTACCCCTCTCATCTCCTCCTCAAACTATGTGGAGTCAAACCTACATAAGACAGGAACTGGATCTCAGCTGACTGTGCAAGTCACAGCTAAAGCAAGGAGAATGAGGGAGCACGGATAAGGAAGCAGACTCTTGTTAGCATAGGGTTCAGAAAGGTGTAGGAGAAGGAAACAGCCCCAAAACATTAAGCACAACACAAACTGGGCTTTGAGAGGGTAGAAATAGTAAGGAAGGCTGTAGATGAGCACTGTTGGGCAAAGTCTACCCACCAAGACTAAGAGGCAGAATCACCAGCTTAGAAAAGGGGAACCTTAAAGGGAAAAGGGCTCCCTGCAACCTCATCAGATGACTGAGGACACCACTAACAGGACGCTCCTTGCCATTACACTCCAGAGAGTGCTGAAACGCGACTTTCTCCCTCCACCCGTTAATTCCTACTGACAACAGAGGGAACTCAGTTCAAAACATCTTTCAGTTTCCCGCTGAAAGGGAAGTCTTCTTCCTAAGAAAGAGACTTCTTTCACTTTCCCGCACCAAGATCCAAAAAGATCTCTAGAACAGCAGGGGTGGTTTATGTTATTTTAACATGAGTCCATTAATTAAACATGAGTCCATTAATCAAAAACCAAACACAAAAAAAGCAATATATTCTCAACAAAGTATTACTTACTATCATAATATGGTATAACGCTCCCTTGGCATCTCACATGGGGTTGTTAGCAAGATAGAAATGGCAGTGTTCTCTGTGCCTGAATTGACTGGCTTGCACCAAGGAAGCATTCCCAACACTATTTGGACAACATAATTTTTTTGCTGTTAGGAATCGTAACCAAGCTATTAAATTGTCTAATATATCACTATCAAACCAGGCCATTTCTACAAGATGCGCTACCAAGCCTTTCAAAGCAGCACATCCCTGAATACAAATTATGAATAAGCAGCCCATTGTTCCTGTACAAGGATCTTCAAATGCATAATCAATTACCTTTTGATTTAAGGATAATTGAAAGCTATTCTCAGTTTGAAAATAGTCTGAAAGAATCATCTTTTCTAAGAAGTGATTGTAATTCTTTTAATTGGAAGCTGTTGTTGTGCCATTTAGCACAGTTCGTTTGTGCTTTGTAAAATTATTTGTACAAAAAAAATCTGAATGGTGGCTTTGTTTAAAAATGGGAGTTCACAGCTCAGTGACTACCTGATGAACACACACACAGAAAGAAAACTGTATCTGCAGAACTTGGAGAATATGACACTTTGAAAAACTACCTGGAAAGAGAGATCTGTTTTTATGCACAACTACACATGACAGAGTAAGTTTTTTCTTCCTACTCTTCTGTGGAAAAGAGCAAACTGCGTGAGGCACAATGGACAAAAGACTTGTCCTTGGCACAAGTATGGGAAAGAATTCTTTTAATAGTATCTTTGCGGGAGGTGCAAACTGTTTATTCAGATATAAACCATTCAAAACATATATGTAAAGAGTGGGAAGCTTACAGTCTGTACAGAAATGTAAAGAAGAAACTAAACAGTAATTACATCAGCTTCACATTTTCCCATTATGTTAGCTGCTTTTAGATAGAAGGAGGCTTTTCCATTCTCACAGAGTAGAAAATACCAGAAAGCTCCTGTGAAGTGATGAAAAGAACATGGAGTATTTACAGAACAGAACCACAGAAAGGTTTGGGTTGGAAGGGACCTTTAAAGATCATTTAAGCCAACCTGCCTGCAGGGACATCTCTCACTAGATCAGGTTGCTCAGAGCCCCATCTACCTGGCCCTGAACACTTCCAGGGATGGGGCATCCACAGCTGCTCTGGGCAACCTGTTCCAGTGCCTCACCACCCTCACTGTAAAAGCTTTCTTTGTTATAGCCAACCTAAAGCTACTCTCTTTCAGTTTAAAACCACTGCCCCTTGTCCTGTCACTAAAGACCCTGGTAAAATGTCTTTCAACGTCTTTCTTATAAGCCCTCTTTATATTTCAAAAGACCACAATGAGATCTCCACAGTCTTCTCCAGCCTGATGAGCAGTAGTAGCCCCTGTGTGTATGCATGTGTACACTTTTATGTAACTTAACAGAAGTTGATACCTGAAAATGACTTCTTAGAACAGTAAATCAGCATAAGCACGTTTTCAGGAACTGAACTCTTCAGGGACATCTTACGGTTTCAGTTGTTCCACAATCTACTCTTCCTATCCTGACAAGAATCAGCCATTTTGGATACTTTCGGTTGTAAAAGCAGAGGAATTATTGAATATTTTAAATTAAACCACAGCATGGTTATAGTGTGATACATATACACACACATATGAATTCCATCACAAATATATGGAGCATATTTCCATCACACATGGGAACTACAGACCTTTGTCAAGAGCACTATTCTGCAAAAAATGAAGAATAAAAACCAGGCCAGGCTATGCAGTCTCCTTCCTACCTCCAACATGTGGCGAGAAATCCTATTGTGCAGGAAGTGATGAAACCATTAACTGATAAAAGTCCCAAATGCACACATCCAACAACAGCATGAAAACAAGCAAAACCACATCTCGTTATTTTGCAACAAGATCTACAATTTGTTTCAGTGAAAGGATATCTTGCAGGACTGTCCTTCAGGGCATTAAGGAACCCTGTTTGTTGAGAACCTGTAGAAACAGAACCCAAAAATACCACCTGAGTAAGAAATTGGACTATAAGCTGTTTTCACCATAGTTAACACAATATTTGAAGATAACCAAGTAATCATAGAATAGATTTACTAATACTGCTCAGCAGCAGCCATATCAGAAAAAAAAATGGGTAAGTTATCAGGTCTAACATCTGCAGAATATTTTCTCAGTCATACCAAACTGATGCACACATACTTTCCCATGAACAAGATCTCTGATTACCCCTGTTCTTTTCAGACCTAATATGGAAACAAAAAATAATAAGCTACTTCCAAAATTTGAAATAATATTTTTCAGAGTAACTTTTTGACTTGGAAAATTTATGTTATAAATGCAGATTCTCAGCTTCCCTCCTTTGTCTGGAAGCAGCCAAAGACTATAATCCTGCTCCTACTGCACCTGCACAGGTTTTTCTTATAGGTGCTTGTTGTCTCTGGGCAAATAAGAGATTATCTACTAGCTGAAAAGGTCTCAAAAGCAGCATGATCCAATGAATAAGAAATGCAGAAGCATCCACTTGGGTTCCACAACCATGAGATATTAATCAAAAAGGGTAGTTCGACAATTTGCTGATTGCAACAAATGAATACATTTGTAGAAACAGACTCATTCTCACATAGCTATAGGCACATAGTTCATATTTTACTGTATAATTTTAATGATTTAAATGCATCAGGTTGAAAGTCTGCAAGGTCACAATAAAAATGTTCTCCTTAGCTAAATTCATCTGAAGATTTGTATGAAGAGAAAAGAATCTTGTCTTTAAAATAAAAAGAAAAATACATATGTATGTGTGTACACAGATATATATTCTTTAGACCTGCCTGGCCAATTTTACTGTTTGCCATTACAAAGGGAAAGTTACTTACCTCATATTTGTGAGCCTTTTCAGACTCTCATAACTGTTTCTTAGCCTCAAGGTACAAGACTAATGGAACTTCCCCTACCTTCTTACTATTTTTAGGATCCTTAATGGCAATGGCAGCAGGTAGGTGTGATGTCTATTCCCTACTGCTGATGACACTCTTCCAAGCAGTTCCCAATACATCAGAAGGGGAAGGTTCCTCACTGCAACAAACAGTTGAAATACTGATGCCTCAAACAGAGCTGAGTAACCATGAAGACACATACTGCTACTGAAAATGTGTTAAGCTTGGGGATATGGAAGAAGATCTTGCAAGACAATACCTTTAAAGTATCTGATTTACAAATTCATTTTATTATCTTCAATAATATTATGTGCATGTCGTCTTAATCCTGGAAGGGCATTTTTCCAATAAATCTCATCACTTCTTAGGCCCAAAAAATTGTAAAAACGCCAGCTTGCAAGATGTATTAAAAAGTGATACAAATTTTAAAATTCATCTAAATCAAGGGACATTTTAAAAATAAATAAAAAAAAATATTTCTGTGTAATCAACAAGCTTAGAAAAGGAACTTCTCTATTAGGATGAACCAAAAAGGATATTTTTTTTTAATGTCAATGCTTATAAGTTGTTATAAATATCCCTCAGTCCCTTCCTAAAGGAATATTATCAGAAGGCAGTTTAACACAAGATAACTAGAATAAAGTGCTGCTGAAGGTAATCCTACTAGGATTGTCTTCCAAGAAGATAAGAACAGGATTTGACTAAATCAGCAGGTCTCTAGAATCAAGAATTTTGCCAGGACTTATGGAAATATATATGGATTATTTTGAAACACTGCAGGAAGATCACCATCCCAAGTCTGAAAACCGAGACTTTGTTCAGACATGGTAACACAAAGCAGTCTGTGCCAAATGCAAAGGTTCAAATTAAGTAACTGAGAATCCTGCTTACTGGTTAGCATCAGCTGAAGACCTGCAGGGCTGCAAAACAGAACAAAAATGGTTGAGTGGTACCTATTTGGAAGGTAGATATGAGGACTTCTAGAAGCGTGGTGGGCACAGAGAGAGTGGAGCGATCAATATAAGAAAACCTTGTTTGTGAACAATTCTTTTTTTAGACACAGTCTAAGATTACAGTAGATAAATTTGAAAGTTGGGCTTGAAGCTCAAATGGAGCAAATAAACATCGAGGAACTAATCACAATTCTTACCTGCTCCCATTGCCTTTGAGGAACAACCAATCTTCAGAACTAAGGAGGTTTTTCCTGTCTCATCCAAACTAGATAAACCTCCATAGCAAAAATATTTCCCAGCTGATATTCTTAGACAATTTAGCATTTCACATTCACTGTACATTTTCTGTGTTACCTACACAATGCTAAAGCGCTTCTCAACCACACATTTCATTTCTCTGCTCTTTGTCTAATTCATGCTTAGAATTAGGCATGGACACTGTAAAGTTAAAATCCACTGGGTAAGTCTACTTAACAGAGAGAACATGAAATATTGGAAGAATATTGGTAATTCATATGCTTAAAACTAAAGAAAAAAAAGTGCGGTAGTCTGTGAAATAAAGACAAGCTAGCTTCAAAAGTAGCTTTACATTGTCAGACTGGTAATGTTTTCAACTACTGAATTCTAGCAAAGTAAGATGACAGAAAAAATCCCATGTGTCCTTTTTACATGTAAAACATGCGTATGTGCATAGTCATGTATGCTCAAATAAATGTCAAGGATTTGAACTATTTATGGAAAGGGTTCTCTTTCCAATAATTACTCTTCCCTTTTCAAACAATACGTGTATCTTATCTCTGCTCTTTCAGCTGGTATTAGAAATGCTGCATCTGGCAGTGAGAACAACTTGTTGATCCAGACTCCCTCAAAATTAGGTGCCCCTAGTTCTAGCTTATGTGCTAGATCTCTGAGCTATAGGAGAGCCACGCAATGCTCCCATCCTTTTTTTGTAAAGGACAAATATCAACAGGAGTTGTGCTTTTTAAAATACTAATTTTCCCTGCACAGTGGAAGCAGTTTAGGAAACTGAGCACAATCTGGCATATTTTTCAGTAAAACGTTGTCTAAATATTGCTATTATTAAGTTAACTTTATAAATGTGTTAGAAACTGAAATATTACTTCTATCAGGTTACTGTTGTAACACAGAATACAAAGAAATATAAAGATCACATTTTCAAAATGATTAAAGAAATATTCTTCAAGGTAATATCCTATATAATTAGTGAAAAGATTAGTGAAAAGCTTCCTAATGGTAATGGGTTAAAAAACCTCCACGACATACAAAAGATCTTTAAAGACAAGTCATATAACCGATCACCATAAACTACAACATCATCATAATACAGGAGCTAAGAAAATTTGTTTGAAGTGTGGAAAAAAAAAAAGACAGTACCAGAAAGAGTCTTGATCTCATCCAACCCAAAATACAAATAAAAATCAATCTCGCACTCATGAATATTCGTATTTCTATAGCTTGTCTGATTCACTCCATTATGAATTGGTTATTCTCAGAAATGTCTATGCAAATGAAAGTAACTTGTGTTAAAAATAGGGTAGATAAAGATGTAAAACTAAACAGCAAACAACAGAAAGTATAGAATAGCTCCAATCTATTTCCTAGTAATTCACCTGTTTGTTTGGACAACAAGTGACCCACGACTGCAGGTAAAAAAGCACACAAAAGTTCTTTGGGAAAATAATACTATCTGTATATTTAGACATACAGTATGTGTGCTGCTTTTCCAATAAATCATCCGTAAAAGGACAAAAACATTAAGAAAATTAACACTGTATTAAGATAAAGCCAGCACTAGATCAATGACTATCATGACCAGGGTCTGTTATAGACCAGAACAGGACTCACTGGGGATTGTGAAGCTTCAGAGAAAAGGCAAATAAATAAATAAATAAATAAACCCTGAATGATCAAAAGATTAACTTAAAAATAAAGAACTCAAGCAAATGGCTACATACGTAATCTGATTTCACCAGCATACTTACGAAGGATGACGTGGGTGATAACGAATGCAAATATAAAGACTGTCAGAAAGGACAGAGATAAAATAAACATATAAAAAAATCTGTAGTTTCTTTTCCCCACACAGTTGCCTACCCAGGGACAGTGGTGATCAAACCGTTCTGAAATGAGAGGCAGAAGAAAAAAAAATGGAAAACAATTAATAAAATGCTGTTTATTTGAAAAATGCTCTCTGAATACTTCATTAAAACTTATGATTTAACTGGCATTTGCAAATTAGCCACAAAGAAATTCTTATTTAGAAAGGAAAAAATAGAAAAGAAAAAAAAGGAGTATTTCAATGAAACCTTACAACTTTTAAAGAAATCAAAGCATGGCTGAGGTGAACTGTAAAACTAGCAGCATTATTGTGATAAATTGTGCAGTCAGACCAGTAAGCATGTATTTATCCACTGTCACATGGAGCAGTACCAACTGAAGCTGTATTTTATTTTGAAAAAATAAGGGTTTTTTTCCTTCTAGTGACTCTTCTACTAAAAACTGGAGGTTTTGATCTTTTTTTATTTATATATGTCATGATCACAACTCTGACATATGTCTACCATCTTCTCATCCATCCATTATGGTATGTTGAAATATTTACACCCTTCACTTCCTTATTGCTTCACTCAAAATATTCTCTATTCGAGACCACCTGTTTTTCCACTTAAGAGTTTACACTGCCATACAAAACCATTAAAAAAAGCAAAATCATTCACATAAACCGTTTTTCAAATGTTACAATTCAGTCTTGTAAAACTTGCTTGTACTACTTTTGGTTTGGGTTTGTTTTTGTTTTAATAATCTATTCCATCTTGCAGAAGCTTTCTGTAAACCACATGGTATAAAAACTGGTAGATGTCATCCAAATGCTCTGTTACCCTTTGCGCTATCGGTTCCCTCTTCTTTTTACTAAAGCAAACCCTTTCCTTTTATTTCCTGGAGAGATTAACTCATTCATGAGACAGGAAAAGACCAGGGCGGGTCAGGTAAGTGTCCCCAGTGCGGAGGAAATGCCCCAGTGCTGGAAAACACCAGAGGGAACGGTTCACTCTGCTTCTTCCCAGGCAGCCTGGCCCCCTGCTCCCCGTCACAGTATGCCAGGGAATGGAAACAGAGTGATTGTCAGGAAACATTCTGGCATTTCCTAATATTGCTTTGGAGAGATTACACTGACAGAATTTTAAATTTTTTAATCAAATCCAAGATCATAAACCAGATGCTTTCATGCTGACTCTCTCTCACTCTCTGATCCTTGTCCAAATCCTGTTTTGGTTTTGTGACTTTTTTTGCCTCCATTGACGTACGATATCAAAATATTTGTAATTCCACAGGAAAGGCAACCTATACATTTGAAGTCCTATGTTAAAAAGGCACATCTGTCCAAGCACATCAGTTTATTTTAGCTATGGCTTTATGTTAAAGACCCAGATTAGAGGTTTTCCTTGAAGGATGTGTTTAGTACTATCTTCATTAAAAAAAAAAAAAAAAAGTCAAACCAACATGTATAACAGATTTCTGAGTTCACCAGACTTCCAGGGTTTTTTAAAATGGTTTTGCGTGACAGCTGTTTGGACCACATGTTTCTTCCATAAATCTGTTTCAGATTCCAATGGGGCTATTCAAGGTAAAGTTATTGAACTTTCTTAGGATAAGGCTTCAGAAATAACTTGATTTAATGAGCACCACTAAGAATACCAAGAACTAAACACACTGCTATCTGAAAAGGTACACGATACTATCTTTACTTAGTGCGATACAGTTGTATTCCCAAAATAAGTTGACATTGCATTTGAACAGTGTTTGTTTTCACATTTGTGCTTCTGAGTAAGTCCTTATGTTTTGATAAACACTTAACAGCATTTAATGGGTACTTAATACAGACCTGAGCAAATAATAACACACAAAAAAAATACAGTTACAGAGCCTTTTAAGGAGCATAATCCTAGGGTACTTTTGAATCCTACTGCTTCAGAAAAAAAAAATCATTACATGTCTTTGGAAGACAAATTCTGCATATACACATTCATTCTCTTCTATGCTGACACTGTAGGAAGCAATAAATTATATCAACATAAAGCTCAGTTTCTAGCCATGAAACAATATTTAGATGTATGTAGACATCTATTTGATAGATTCAGATAAATGTAGACAAACATAAAACCAACACCTCCATCTATAAACACACATACACATATATATAGACACATATCTACTCCTTACTAAAGGCTGACTCGGTATGTTTAACCTGATTTGTCACTCCAACTTCTGTCTTCAAACTTTCTTGGTAAACTGAAAGGCTCTGCTTTCTCAATTAACAGCTTCATATGATTGGTAACTACCTAAGATGTTCATAAAGCAGAAATAGACAAAAAAGGCTGGATATGAAACACACTGCTACAGTGTTAAATACGAATCAATTCTAATGAAAAAGGTCAAGTATTATAAGGGTTTACGTGAGTGTTACAAATGAATAAACTGGGCCTCATTTTTCTCGGTCATAAAATGGAAAGGGACGTGACATTTATGCTATATGCCACAAACCAGCATATTAAAAAGCAAGGAATTATTCCACTCAGCAGAGCACAAACATGTAAATGCCAGTTAAAGATAATAGCCTTACAGCTTGTGAGCAGCTCTGCTTAGTTGTTAACACAAGAGAAAACAGCCAATCCCGGCAAGATGAACAGACGCATACAAAACAGAAGCTTCTAATGCTGTTAAGGAAATCCAAACTCTTAAATCTAGAGCTATTTATTCTTCCTTAGAAAAATACATGGCTTAGTAAGTATTAATGAAGAAATAACATGATATCTTAAGGTTCACCTCCAGCACTCCAGATGCCTGCAAACTGAACAACTAATGATTTGGAGAAGGAAGCTCTGCCTGACATCTCTACTTGCTTGGACAATGTTGGCAGCAAAATTAAGATTTACCTTCACTGAGCAATGAGAAACTACTGATGCTGAGAAAAACTGTGAATTCCAGCCCTCGTAAACTTAAAATGCAGAGCAAATACAAATGCAACTGGTTATTATAAAGAATAATAGACTGTTCAGAGGTGATCACTGCAGTCCTGGTTTACATTTATAGGGTATAGAATACATGCTGCTGTATTCAATCATACATTTGTGACAAGGTTAATGTAAAAATATTTGAGGTAAATGAAGAGCATCAAAACACTGGCAATACAAACTCTTGTTAATAAAAAGTGTATTACAACTCAATGAAGGAGGAAGAAAGCTGCAAGAGCTGCAAAGTTTGTCTACGGAAGCATCCCATGGATAGAAAAGTTGCGACAGATCATCTCCTTGCACTCAATTTTAAGCAAAGGCAGCAAGGTATTTGTCTTCAGGATGTAGTATGACATTACAGCTTTATCACACTAATCAAGAACTACTACTAAAACAGATGGGCCAGCTTCACCCCTTTTAGCAGCCCTGTGAACAATCTCTTGCCTGTGTGTTTATGGCTCTCCGTCCTTAGGCCAAGCTTGGTGTTCATTTTGCCTTGTGGGGAGCTGGCTGACAGAGCCAGATGAACTTAAAACTATGGTTAATTTTCTGTTGCCTATGTGTCCAGACAGCTCATTACAATATCAGGCAAACACCAAAGCTGGCCTAAGTGAAGCAGTGAGAACACACTACCAGAGAAGGGATGAAATGATCCTTTCAGCAGCAGCAGCGTGTTAATTCATTTTAGCTGTAACACCAACCTTACTATAGGTTAACACTTATCAGGACTGCAGGAGAAATCCAGTTTTGATTAATTTTTCAGGGTCTGACAACAAAGGCTGAAGCAAACAAAAAAGACTGAGAAAATGTGTGAACAGCTTATAAGGTGAAGTATCAATGAAAAAGAGGAGATGGGTAAATGGAGACAAGATGTTGCTGTAAAGACCACTGACCACCAGAGAGGCAAGAAACCTCAAAAGCTGTCAGTAAACCTGCATCAGTGACTTTATTTTACCAGTCTTTAACCAGGTGATTAGCAACTTCAAATTTGGATAATAACTTTTGAGGATAACCAGCATCCCCATAACCAAATCCAAAGCTAACCAAGCCAATCTAAAAGCTTATAGCAGTGAAAGAGATGTCACATGCTGCCTTTCCTGCCACTTCATCCCGCTTCCTTCTCTCATTGTCTAAGCTGCTGATGACTCAGGTCAGTTCCCTGAACTGGCAGGAAAGAAAAAAAGGGAACTATTTTGCTCATTGCTCAGTGAGAAAAACTGACTTGCCAATGGCTGTGTGTTACTACGGGCTGTGTGAACAGATGCACAGGACAGAATCACACAAATGGGAGTGGGGGGAAAGAGAGGATGAAGTTCAGATACTGTCCCTTTGGAAGCAGCAAGCTGTCAGCATGATACAGCGGTCTCATTAACACTCACATAATAATATATACTAACTGGATGACAGAAGAACATATAAGTTACATCATACCTTAGACATTTATCAGGTTTTACCTTCCCTGAAACATTTACATTTTAAAACTTGCTTAGGAAACATTATCTGCTGGGTATCTGTCCTGGTTTCAGCTAGAAGAGAGTTAATTTTCTTCTCAGTAGCTGGTACGATGCTGTGTTATGGATTTGGTATGAGTTGATAACACACTGATGTTTTAGTTGTTGCTAAGTAGTGCTTACTCTAAATCAAGGACTTTTCAAGTTTCCCATGCTCTGCCAGTGAGCAGGGGCATAAGACGCTGGGAGGGAGCAGAGCCAGGACAGCTGACCCCAACTGGCCAAAGGGATGTTCCCTACCATGGGACGTCATGCTCAGCATATAGAGCTGGAGGAAGAAGAAGGAATGGGGACACATTCGGAGTGATGGTGTTTGTCTACCCAAGTGACCATGACACGTGATGGAGCCCTGCTCGCCTGGGGATAGCTGAGCACCTGCCTGCCCATGGGAGGTGGTAAATTAATTCCTTGTTTTGCTTTGCGTGTGTGTGTGGTTTTTGCTTTACCTATTAAACTGTCTTTATGTCAACCCACGAGCCTTCCCACTTTTACCCTTCTGATTCTCTCCCCCATCCCACCAGGTGAGGGGAGGGAGTGAGCAGCTGTGTGGGGCTTAGTTGCCAGCTCAGGTTAAAGCAGAACACATAAAACTGAGAATGTTTCCCTTTTTAATAAGAAGTGGTCTTATAAATAAAGAGTGTTTCCTTCAGAAGCCACACCAAATTATGCTCCTTGCTGCTCAGAACCAAAGAGTCAAATCTCTTACTTTTCCACTGCACAGCAAGTAGACTCTTAAATCCTTAAAAGTTCAGCTTCCATTTTTCAGTCACTGCACTCCAGGAAATCACATACAAAATGACCCCAAAGCTTTCCTTCCTCTTTCAAAACACTTAATAAAAGCTTTAAAATTGACAATGAACAAAAAAGCATTTTTACACGGAACATTTGTAGGCCAGCTTGGCCCTTCAGGTTGCAGCTTTTCTCATCTGTTCACACTGTGACTTCAGAAACATTAATATTATTTATGAACCGCTTCCTTTTTCTTTTGCTCAACTGGATCACTGCCAACATACATTTTCTAAAGCTTTATGTGAATGCATGTCTCAAAAAGAAAAAGTCTACAGGTGCAAAAATATCTAGGTCACATTACTATGAGATTCCAATAAGCACAAGTTAGAATTCACTTGCTAATTCTTCCATCCCATTCAGGCAAAGCATTGTAGGGCAAAGACAAACCTGAGTCATTCACCAAACGTTACTTTCTTTCTTTAACACATGCAAACATGCATCCCAGGACTGGGAAGGGTCAACAACCCACTATTCAAACCTTGCATCACTCAAAAAATCATATCACAACTCAAGCAACTGGGCCAGTGTTGGAAGAAGGGTTCGCCGGAGTCAAGAAGACGCTCAATATGAGTTATGCATCTTGCTCCACTTTATTAGTTTCTAACACTACTTACATAGAACTGATACACATGCATATTTGTAAAGCAGAAATATAATTGGTTAGTAGTCTCTAAACACGCACGGTTCTCACACCCCTAATTATCATGACTAAAATAAGCATTCTGTCCATGTAGCTAACAGTGTTGCTGTGCTTCAGCCTTGTAGTTTGTTAGTCCCTATTTTCCCGTACCGGTCCCCATCTTTCTTGGCCCTGCACCTGCTTTCCCAGCAGCTGTAGCTTGTTACAGCCACCACCTGTTGGCACAACATAATTACTTGGTCTCGGGATTCAAGAATAGCTCAAGGCTACCTTTCTTGTTAACTTCAGCACAATTCTGATTACAGGCCTATTCTAATACCAGGCCTGGACTGTGCAGATCTTCAGAGATTCTAAGGCCATGCTTCTGCAGCCATTCTTCTACAGGCCAGCACTACTCAAAATTACTTTTGATAGCAGTAGTACAACATAGGACTACAAAGTCCATTGTTGTGGATGCACACTGAGCAATTATGTAGAGATAGAGACATCTGCACATCTTTATAATGATGACAATTACAGCTTTTTGTAGGACTATGATGTCATGATATGACCACATCTATTCAGGCTTCTTGACTTGATATTCTGTATGACAAATGGTACTTTCAGAATTTGGTTGCTCTTGGAATATTTCGGAAAAGAAATGAGGTTTTATAAGTCCATATAAGGAATACTTTTTACTACAAAAAGTATCTATTGTCCAATCCCAACAGCCTGCAAAGTCACGTATGCATGCACAAAAGCAAATATAACCATGGCATTAAAACCTTTACAGTCTGTTCAGATGTCCGATAGTTTAACATAATTAATAAAAAATCTTGTATCTGATATACATGGCACATTCATAAAAACTATCCTTAGCTCAGATGTTCCATTCCACTGACCGAAGCCACCACTCCTAAGAAAATTGCTTATTTAATTATATTTAAAAAAAACACTGATGGGACTTGCCATCAATTGGCAACGGCAATCAAATACATGGATCAATTTAACTTACACAACATTCACCTGTGTGACAGTCATTCCCCTGACAATGCTTTTGCTGTTACTTTTGTGAAATAAAATCAGAGTAGAAAATCATATTAAAAAAAGAAGGTGAATAACAAAAGACTGATTGCAAGTTACATTTATATGCATGCTGATGTTATTTTAGAACATCTGTTATGGACAATGCACAATGGGTCCTTTAAATCACTGAGCTTCAGTACTTTTGTACTCTGATCCCAAATCAAAACTCCCCAAGAAAATCAAATGGAACAGAAAGAGCTTTCTAGCCTCAAGTTTACATTTGGGAACCACTTACGAAAGGTTTACTCCAGATTACATACTGTATGCTACACTAATCTCTACAAGGTGATGCAAACTGAAACAGCAATGTAATATTGGGAAAGATGGTCCTCTATTAATGAAATAAATTAATAGTGTGCATGGGTATCTACAGCAAAAAGTCAATCAGAAACACACTACTCAACACATATTTCACTCTCGTTGTTTAAATACTGTTCCAGACAGCTAAACTGCCTGGGTGAGATTTTTAAGAAAATCAGTTGCAAGTCAAATTCTGCCATGCTAATCAACTTCAATAGTAGCAGACTAATATTATTTACAAAAAAACCCAAACCCTCATGCTTAATTTTTTTTAATAAAAAGAGGAATTGATCTGTTAGGAAAACATCCAGCCATTGCTCTAGGACAGCTCATAGTAATTAAACTATATTGTCACATAGCTCACTTCACTGCTACCTCCAATAATAAATGTTGACTAATTAACAACAAACCCCTTTTACTGCATGCATGTTAATGATGGCATTTTCAAAGGCAGCAGCAGCAGTTGAGAATGACTGTTCTTTGATAGGTATGGGGAGTGCACAGTAAAGGACCTCACTGGTTAACAACCTCTCCTTACATACCTATTCTTGTCAATACAATACCTTCACATATCAGTAGCCAAACAAGTGCCAGACACACACCCAAACTGTGAAGGATGAGAGCTAAAAACTCCACCTTGTCCCTATGGGAAGCACAGTGTCCATACCACGTATTAGCTTCTACAAAATTCATGGATTTTTTCTTCTACATGAAGACCCTTCCCCCCCCCCCCCCCCCCTTCTGTTGCTGCTTTGCATCTGCCTTTGAATTCCTTAACCATCTTTCAAATTGTTATTGCACGAAATAAACTTTAGGTTCCTAACTTTTTCCCTGGGTTTCCCCCTCCCCCCCGGTAACTCCTCTCTAATTTTTACTCTGACATCTGAAGTTTACATCATTTACACAGTTGGGTGTTGTGATCATTTCTGCTTTTATATAGATATAAAAATACAAATCTAACAATATATAAGCCACAATATCTCTCTGAAGTAACCTATAATACTATTATCTTTCTAAAAGAGGCTTTGTACTATATTTCCCAGTGCTTCAGCTTAGACTTAAAAACTCTTTGACACACATGCCATGCTTCCTGAATTTCTAAAGTACATCTAGTATACAGATGGCACAATCATAAACAAATAATATATCATTTCTGTAAGTGCTGTCTGTACTCCATTTGGCAGCTTTTTGAGTGCCCCAAAAAGGTAACACAAAGAGCCAAAGTACTTTCTCATATGTAAAAACTAGGAAAAAATAGACAAGAAAAGAAAGGGGAAAAAAATCCCAAAACATAGCAATCAACTTTGTCATTTTAACTGTTCAGCTGAAAAATCACTTCAAGAGACCTGGAGCTAAAGTGTAACAGGTTCAAAAATCAGGCCCTAAAATGAAGTGAAAATTGTTCTCTCTTTGTTGCAGGAAATGTAAGGAAAGAAAAGGGTAAAGGTCATGAAAAGGAACTAAAAGCAAGAAGGGTGATAATAAGGTAATGAAGGAAGCGTGCTACAGAACAGAATTCAAACCAAACCAAACCAAGTCCTGACTCAAGTAAATACACACTGATTATAAAAGACAACAAAATCCTGGGAAAAGTACTCTCAGACACAGCGTTAGTGTTACAAAACCCAAACTGTTACAATGACACCTCTCTCAGCCTGTTTTTGAAGTAATTTGTGTTCTCCAGGCTGGAAGATGCTGGTATCTGGAGTGACTACATGCAGGAGCTTCTCCCAGAACACACTGACAATTCTCACTTTTTGTCTTATGCTGAGCACATTATGGTTGTATGTGTAACAATTAATTCCCCCTCTAAGAAAATAAGTTTACAACAGCTGGTGCCTAATCTGGGAAACTACTTTAAAAATTTTATCCAAATTCTGCTGTTTGGCATACTGCTGGGTACAGATTGTATTTTGAAAACAATAAATTAATGTAGTCTGGTTCAGACCAAATCCAAAAGTAATGCCTACCATTGCCTGGCAGAAGTACTTTACAGAAGCAAAGATGTAACCAGAAAGGGGATGTCTACTGGCTTCTAATATAGCATATCTTATGTCACAATTTCTGTCAAAATCTTGACACTTGGTCTCATGTTTAGGTTCTATAGAAAAGCAATCAGACTTACAAGTGAGAGGAATCCTGTCTCCTACAGAAAACATGGATAGAAAACACCAGTACAGTACGTGTGCCTTCAGCACTACTGGCATCCTGGGTCCCTCTCTCAGAAAGTTTATATTGGGTACAAAGGTGGCCGACTATGATCCATCAAGAGCTACTGGAAAACAAAGGGATAACCCCCCAAGGTTCAAGAAGGCCTGTGCTGAAAATTTCTGAGAGCGTGAGAACATCCAGCAGGAAGCACCCCCCCACGCTTGCCCTCCTCTCCCGTTCTTCCCCAGGGATCCAACTCTGGCCATGGTGGGATACAGGCTACTGTACAAACTGAAACTTTGGTCTAATTTGGTATACCGTTCTCACGTTCATCAGCGATCTCTGAAAAATCAAACTAAATGTTTCAAAGTTAAGTTGTGACATCCACTTTAAAAAATTTGAGATTTGAATCCTCGGTGGAAAAAAAGAAATCACGTACTGAAAGAAACACAGAGGAACTGGAGAGGAGAAGCTATCTTTATCCAACATTCACACACAAATTTACGATATGCAGATACTGAAACAAATAAAAAGGCCATATTCTCTTAGATTAATATAAATGGTGGATTTCTTCCACCATACTGGATTTTTGCCTTAGTCAAAATCAGTTATTTCATCTGATAAGGAAAACTGTGGCATGTGAATGCAAGGAAAGCTTTAGACATTTAGATTATTGGACTAAAGTGACTGCTTGCTAATCATAACTGTTTCTCGTTAGTCATTCTATCCTATATTTAAGTACATTGTTTGGAAATAGCTGCTTCTTGTTCAGCTTTTATTATAGAAGTCAAATTAAACAAATACAAAAATTATTTCTTAAAAACAAACAAAAAGTGAGATCACACAGTTGGTGTTCAAGTGACCAAAAGTAACCTTTAAAAAGTAATTTGGTCATTTCAGAAGCAAGCCCAACCACTGGCTTCTTACTAGCATCACAGAGTGCAATCAAGACCTCTTGGTAAAACCCAGCAATAACTAGCTTGAGCTCAGAATTCACCACATCTGCAGGGGTTATTCTTTTTTTAAAGTCTTTATCTCTTGTGTTTATGTGTACATTATTTTATATTAATTTATAATTTTTAAGCAACATAACGGTACACAGAAAAACCTTGAGGGGCTAACTTCCAACTGCCATTCACAAAGGCAGTTAAAGAAAGCAGGTCGGGAATACACCCAAGACACTCGCCTCAGGGAACACTTATTCAACCAAATTTTTGAAGGTATTACATAAATGCAACAAGCTGCATTTGTATGAAAATCCAGATTTTTCTGGATACAACTATGAAAATATTGTAAAGCTAAAAGGAGTTTGAAGTATTACTATGGGTAGAACTCAAATTAGTTTGTTTTTTAAAGGTATTTCTTCATGGTTTTATCTAAATATACTATGTAGCCATTTATAAAAAATCAGCGATAACATGAAAATCAGAAACAAGATCAAGTAACAGATACACTTAGTAAACAACTAGAAAGTCAAGATTAATTCAAATGAGAGGGAAAAAAAAAACAATGAATAAATTTTTGTATGTACTTACATATTTAAAATGCTGCTAAGGCTTCCTTACAGAAAGAAAAGCATCAACAGAAAATACAGAATGAAAGAACCTCTCTTTCACACTGCATTCATTTGCCTAGTATCATGAAACACCTTTAGGTAAAAGTAGCACACTGCCACTGGATTTTCTGAGCAGCAAGTGCTGGTTTGAAGAAAGACTCCATTTCTGTATCACAGTCTCTGTACTTAGTTTATAACTATGCAGCACAAGCTTCAGGAACTATGTGGAAAATGGAACGCGTAGCCATATTGGTAGTGATTTGCAATCATAATTACATAAATATCTGTATGTGTGTGAAGTAGGAATATTTTTGCATTGGTTTAGTTACATCAGGAAGGATCTAGCATAATCATAGTGGCATAAGATTTATTCACAAACTAAAATCAAATAAAAGCATCATCATATAGACAATCCTAACTTAAGAGTGGTGGTAAACTGAATAACACATTCTGAATAAGTGTACGTGCTTAGACTGTTAGCTTTCCACAGGTACGTGAGCAATTAGATTTTCTTGACACCTATTTTTCCACAGAAAATTAATTGCAGGTACTTGTAGATTTTACTTTTTGCATTCAATACACCTGGAATATTTATATGAAAAAGACCTGTACCTGATCAGGAAACAAAACCACTATGCAATGTACCCTGAAAAGGTCATAGTCTACTGCAACCCCCATTATAAACGCTGAGGAGAAAAATCACAGCAAATCCATTCCAGTAAATGGATGGAATTATTTTAAAGCAAGTAACTTCAAATTAAGAAATGTGCAAGAGGAAATTACAGTTATCATACCTATTTTATAAGTAGAAAAGACTAATCTTCTCAGGTAGTTATCAATATGAGTCACTTGCTCAGACACTTTTCTGATATACATTCATAATAATTCACATCTGTTGCTTTATCACAGACATAATCAGAAGACAAAGATGGTTTGTTACTCCACCATCACTATGTTTCACAGAATAGGTTTTCAAAATATAGTATGAAAAAGACACAATCAGATTACACAATAACCTGTAGAAAAATCCTTCATCGCAGTTTATTAAAAAAACCTGAAACATTATTTTAAAATAAACACCAGGATGTGTGTATGGGAGTTCCTCTTATTTATGCACTCTTGGTGAAAACAGCAGCATTTAACTTTTATTTACTGCACTGGTCAAGAACCGCATTTTTGTATTGTCAGGTTTGCTGAGCAATACCACAACACTGCAATGTCCAGGTTACATTAATGTTTTTCACAAAATATGTCAGCTGCAACTCATAAACATCCCTACTTGCCAAGCTCAATAGCTTTTACAACACTTAAATTCTAACACATTAGAAAAACTTTACTGAAGGAAACTTCTACCAATACCAATCAATTGTATACTCTTCTGTAAGTGTACTCCCTAAATGAGTATCATCTAAACATGAAACTGTAATTCTTCCAATGACTGCTTTATATCTAAAAATATCACTGCTGAATGCTGCAATTACATTTCTCAGCTGGAGACATCTTTCTACATTATATTCTTGAATGAGTAAGATCCAGGCTCAACAGTGTGCTAATCAGCTGTACTAAAATCCAAATGTGATATAATTAACTAGAAACTACCTCAGATTTGATTGGTGGGGTTTTTGGGTTTTTTTGGTTTGCTTTTAAATCCAAGCATATCTTAATCACCTTGTCTGCTCTCCGAAGAAAATAGTAATGAAAAAAGACAAGATGTTCAGAGGAGAGAAAGCCTTATCATTACAAAATATCCTTAAGTCCTGACAACATCTACTTACTCTCAAAATAGCAAGCTTGCCCGGTAGTTTATTGTGGATTCTGATTCTGTGTGTATTCTGTCACAGTGCAAGCCCTAACCATTTGAAACATGACTTAGAGTTAGTCTGTAACAAACTGGAGAAGCAGCTCCTTGCCCTCCATTTAGTTTGGCGAAGGAAACAATTTTGAGACTCCCATAAAGCTTGGTTCTCTGCACTGGAAAGTTCATCACACATATTAGCAGCCCTATTTGAATTGGGTGTGTTCTTTGTCTTGCAGAGCAGGTTAGGAAAGGTGTATGCATTGGGAAATATTATTCCTGTTTAGATGAGCAACAACTATCCGTTAGGCCAAATCTCTTCTTCTGCCTCCTCTAAAATTCTTAACATTTAACAGAGCTTGCAGGAAAAAAGGATGAACACAGCAAGCAACCTCAAGAGTAATCCTGTCACTAATTGATTCTTTTCTGTCTTGTATCAAAAGTATTCATAACAATATATAAGCTACTAAATTAAACATATGCCCTATCTTTTTTTACTCACCTACGCAGTTATCACAAAGGCTGCAATGTGAGGCACGAGGTGGGCGGAAAATCTTGCAAGTAAAACAGTATTTTAGTTTCACTGTCTGTCCATTGATGATCACTTCTTTTGTTCTGGGAGGGGGGCGGTATCCTCCTGAACTGGAGCCATTTGCAATATCTAAGCATGAAAATACAACATGTTAAATTTTTCACATGAGCTATGGTGGATGCACAGAACTGTCCTTCACAGCAATCTAGAGCAAGTTTCAAATTTATATTAACACACTTAAAATAAACATTTTTTTTCCCTTCCCATTCTCCTAAAACAGCATGTAGCAAAGAAATAATTACAAATAGCATCCATAGCAAATCAATTTGTATTAAAGAAACCATTAAAACCCAACTCCCGAATGCTGACAGCTACCTTGATCCCAAAACTCTTACATTCTCATACCCCCTAACAGTTCATAGAGAATACATTGAAGACAACTATAGCTACTGGTGCAGGATGGTAAAACTTGGACAAGTTATCTTTAGGATTTTCCTGAATTTTTTAGAGCACCTGTAATTGCAAACCTTCTCCCTACAAGTGCTACAATTCTACAACCTAATATAGAATCTGTTAAGCAACAGCAGCTCCGTCATTAGAAGTTGGCATATGGTAGAAATAAGATCAGTCATCACTTTGAGATGCTGTGATACAATGGAGCACATTCAGAATAGTATTTCGCAGCTCTTGCAGTTTCAAAGTTTGAAAATCAAACTCCCAGTGTTACTTTTAGACATCTTGAATTCTGTTTGTTGCATAAAAATAATTTCCAACTACCTCCTTTGGTACAAGTAGTATGGTTTTTTTGTTGTTTGCTTGCTTTTGTTTTATTTTAGGACATCAGCATTCATTTTTCCAGCAACTAAAGGACTGATCAGGCTAAATCACTGAAGTTCAATTTTGCACTTTAAATGTGCTCAAGCTGAACTATATTCTGGAAGCTGAACACGTAAAAGTGGTACCTTTTTCTCAGTTTATCTGTTCTTGTGTAATCACAATCAAATAAACCACAGAAGTGAAAAACTCTAGATTATTACTCTTGGACAGACAGAACAGCAGAACAATTGGTAAGTAAAACAAATTATTTTCCAATATATGAATGAAACTGCATTTCAAAGTCACAGTCACTTGCACAACTATGTTTTAAATTGTCCCACTCACTTTCACAATGGATAAGCATGGGACTGGATTACAGGTTACTAGAAGATCCATGACTTGTATTTGAGCTCAAATTGTTAGAGATATCACTCACAATTAGTGTCTGCCTACAAACTATACATTTTCCAAGCGGGCAACTAAAAAGCTTCCGACTTAGCAAGGTATTCAAATTGTGACAGCATAGCTGTGCTAGCAAAGGTGTAATCATACCACACCCTTGATTTAGCAGCAAATCTAGCTTAAGAAGTTCCCATCTGCAACATGCTTACCCACTCCATAAATATGCATCAATAAAAGTATTTGTTGGACAGCATTGAAACAGCTGGACTTCAGAAAACTCTGTTGGAGAAGAGGGTGGAAGGAGGGGAGCAATAGCTGAGAATGATGGAATCAGGGTGTGAAGCTCCTAAGCGTCCCTTATGAGAACAAAGTGGTGAATACTGAAGAAACAGCAGCCTAGAAGCAGCTTACGAGACCCTGATGAAGTTCAGACATTTGCTTGTGTTGGGTCTAAACCAGTCCCTGCCGTGTTCCTGCGATGCTGAGCCAGGTCCCATGACCTGGTCCTATTGAAATTCAGATTACTGTGTGGTTCCCGTAACAATCATACTGATTTTGACCTCAAGGCCAATACTACTTGACACAGTATTTTTGATTAAATACTGCATTTCAAGATACTAGTGTATTTACATGCTGAAGCATAACTAGACAATACAAGTTATTTAATGCGCAATATGGACATTATCTTAAGTTTCCACTTTGTTGTTCCTTACAGTTATGTTGTTTAAAAGAAACTCATTAATGAAATGATTGTGATTTTAAGGCACTCTAGCAGATACAAGAATTTGATGAGGTCAAAAGAAATAATTTAATTTATTTAGGTTATAGTAAAAAACATTTTTTACTTGCTTGCATAAGAGTTTATTTGTTCTCATGACACATCAGTTTGAATTAAGTAATTTTTGATTTTTGCATTCCAATTTAGACAGAACTAAGATGAAAAGACATTCTATTGAAGGCACAGAACAACTATGTTTATACCATTTAAAGCTTTAGAGACATGGATGATTCCTAAATCCAGAAAACAGGAAAGAATTTCTTACAATTCAGAGATTAAAAAAGCTTCCACATTTATGATGAAAACTTCTTTTCCATAGAAAAAGTTATCATAGGCTGCATGAAACGCTGAAATAAATAACTTGTATCAATACAGATTTAGATAAGACAATACTTTTTAGGGAAGAAAAACACCCTAGTAAGCTCTTGTTATTAAAAATCCCCTACAGCTGATTTAAGTTACTACTGCCAAAAAAGACAAATATATGTTAATCCAATGTACTTGCAGTGATATCATCACCAGCAGATTTCTAATATCCTCAGTCCTTCTATACATCCATAGGCCCTACAAAACACAGCATTATGCCCATTTCTGACCATAGTCTGGTCAAGATAGACTTAGATTGTCAACAAAAATGTAGGTTATTAGCCCTAATTAACTTTTTATCCAATACAGCATTTAACATGTGCATGCATAACTTGTTCACTAATAAACCAATGACTTTTATTTGATACTCATACTCAAATTTAGGTGTATAATTGTCAAAAATACTAATGAAGCCTAGATTTCATATAGGTGTAGTTTTCTATACTGCTAGAAATGCTGATACATTGAATTTCTGTTATTCTCATATGAATTGAATTTTTCATATTTTGTTCTTTTAGAAAAATTTTACTATTCCTGAATATGTACATAATCATTTAACAAAAATTACTTAAACCAGTCAAGATGAATTGTTTAGAAAAAATGCTCTTTTTTTCTAATGAAACATGGATAAAATGCACATTGACTAAACCCAGTATTTCCCCACCTTTCAAACTAATTCAAAAAGTGCACTGTATTCATTTTGTTTTAAAATGGGCTCTTGTAGAATCTCAAATCCAACTTCCCTCTTCTCTGGTAGAGCAGGGAGACTACCCGCCAGCCCACCATACTTACAGTGCATACTAAGAGGATTTCCTTCCAAACCTTTGCAGGGAAGTTCAAGTTCACAGGGACAGCAAATCCTAGCTCTCTGAGTAAAATTAATCTCAAAATCCAAGGGTGAAAGCTGATGTAAATGACATTAATGAAAACAGTCTTGCTGACTTTCCATGGAGTCAGGATTTTACACACAATCCTAAATTACATAATCAAATCTGAAAGTCTCAGTCTTTCTGTTTATTAACAATTTTTTTCTGGAAACAAGCAACAGAGCAACACCAAATGTGCTTGGATTTAATCAGATTTATCTAACCTAAATGTGCTAAACATGTCCTGGTCTCACAGTGATTTTTCAGACTCTAATTAGCCTTCAATTGGACTGCTCATACTTGGGTACTAACACAGTTAAATCTTTAATACATGTGGTCCCTTTTCAGGCACAATATGATTAACCTTTATGGAATCACCTTCCCCAAATAAACCTGTGTTTGACCACTATTTTTTTTACATTTTTCTCTTCCAATTTATTACTGACGTAGTAACGCAAGTTATTTTACAAAAAATGTACAATATTCCAGGATTGCCTTCCACCCTTTCTGCTCTGACATATTTTATAACTTCTCTAGCAGCATTAAATGTGCATGCACTAGATGGGGCTCCAGCATTTTTATTACCCTATTACAAAACCCCCAAACATACAATCCATGTCCTTGCAGGACCAAGGTACCTGAACTGCTGCAAGAAAGTCACTCCAAGTATTTAATGGAGATACAGCAGCCTAGCAACCTTCTAATGTGACAAAAAACTCCACCTAAATATTTCAAATTATTATGCTGAAAACAAATGGGAGGTGCTGTTTAAATGAGACACAGAGGCTGGAATTTTGCATATGTGTCACCAGGATTCTCCTGTGCAATCAAGCATTTGCTTTTTTGGTCAATTTCCCTAAGATTCTAGGACAAACGGTCTCTAGGTCTCTCCACAAACTTAATCATACCATGCAAGGTTTGCTGTCAACTTAAAAGGGACACAATTTCATTCTTCAAGCAACATCATTAGAAAAGTTGGTAACTTGATTTAGTCGTAATGCCTTCCTGCTAAGAAAAACAGATAATGCAATGAAAAAAAAATCTTTATGAAAAAAAAAAAAAAAAAAAAGCCTGGCAAAAATGCAAACCTCTAAGAAATGTCTTCCTCTGTCTTTAAGCACTTAAATCTAAGCTATGTGCTTAACAACAGAACAGTGGGCTACAAGAGGAAAGAGTGGTTTATTTTTTCTAGGGAAAAGAACTTAATCCAATAAAATTTTTTTGTTTCCAGACAGTAATCTCAGGGACAAACAATACTGGGAACCAGGCTTAGACTGAAACCAGCAGCTGCTAACTGCATTCTTCACATAATTCTTCATCTGATAGACAACAAGAGATACTGACCAAATATTGCTGCTGACTTTAGATGAAAGACTTACTGCCTTGATTTCAGAATAACCTATGTATAATGTTCTTAGGAGTGGAATTGCATCATCTTCTTGAAGTCTAAAACTTTATGTGAAAGATATTCTCACTCTGAGAAAGAAATGTAATCTTCAGTGACTTGCTGATGACAAGAAGCATAGAGAGTAAGAGCTTTCTGAAAGACCTACCTGATGCACAAAGTAATGTCACTAATTTTTTTTTTTAAAATGTTGTTTAAAGCATGCAATATCAGGTATGACTATAAGCCTATCCAGCTGGTATCCCACCTTTGGAGAGAAAGCAAAACATACCCACGCTGTACCCACAAGCAGTATGTATTTGTTCAGGCTACTGTCAAGTCTAGGAAATGCCTATGCTGTGGCATAGATTTAATTTTATAAGTCTCTAAGGAAATCAAATTATGCATTTCATAACAAATGAAAGACAGGCAAGGAATTGTGGAGAAGTTTCAAACAGTCTCCAGCACCAGTGAAAATTAGAGAGTCAAGACAAAAACAACTTCCAGAGATGGCATGGTGTTGTAGCTAATATACTGAGTTCAGGGCTTTTGAAAAGGCAAAAGCAGACACCGTGAACTGGCCTGAGCTGGTTGTACAGAATAAATTAGGGAGATATACATAAATTAATACGTTAACCCTGAAGAGAAATCCAAATTATTTGCTTGCTATAGATGGGCCTTTTTAAGGTTGGAAGGATAAATGACCCTAATAATTTTTTTATTTATCTGCATCAACTAACCAATACCAAAAAGCCTGATATTGTGGAATAATTCTTATCTTGTACACATCAAATGGGCAAACACTTTCCCACCTGTGGAAGCCATGGCGCTGCGTTTGGTTATCCTTTAAGCCTTCATATTTAGAAGTTTATTAACCTATGAACATTATTCCATTTGAGGGCACTTCACATTAAACTAACTACAAGAAACACACACCATAACTGCAAAGAGGTTACAAAATAAGGCTGCTCCTAGTTTACATGTTCCCATAGAAACAACAGCCCCTCTCAGTACAGTGTTTTGCATGATTGCAGAACTCATGCTTACATGCACCATGAAAGGGATGCAACTACCACTGGGGTTGCCCTGGAAAAAATGACTTTTCGATTTTCATGAAAGATGTAATAGAATAAAAATATTACATCAACATGGTTTAATTTCCATTTAGGGAACAAAAAAAGTTCCTGCTGCATTTACCTGAGATTATAGCGCTTTTATAGCAAATAACCCTACATTATCTTCAGTGATTAAGCATTATACAAGCCTTATACATCTAGTTGCTTTTATTCTATTATGTTATATGAAAAAATACTAGAGTATTTTAAGATTTATGCTCCTCCCCTCTCTTAGGCCAAACATATATTTCTTAAATATTTTCTTATGGGTCATGTTTTTCAGACTTCTCTGTTTTGCTGATTTCCTCTTAGGCTTCCACACATGGTATCAAAAAACTAGACAGTGAACTGAGCCCTCACCATCACTAGGTATTGCAGAATGTCACTCCTCCTGGTTTATGTAATGGCTCTTAATGCATCCCAAAAAGAATTTCTCCTTTTTGACACGATATCATGATACCGACTCAATCTGTTTGTGGATAATACTCAAGTCCCCTTTTACATACCACCCACCACTTAGCCCCCTTTTCGTTCCAACCCAAACCATTCTATGATTCTGTATTTGTTCCCAAATTTTGCTAAGACTAAATTATTTAGAGTATATTAAAAAAATACATATATGCTAAGCCAAGTGCTTGCAAATTTCCCTGACTCAGCATCAGTTAAGCATATTCTTTCTTTCCTTGAGCACACAATCAGTCTCTGCAAGATCCTACTTGATCACTTACCATTTGCCACTACAGTCTTTCCAGAAAGTTGCTCATTGACTTTGTCATAATTTCATCTAGACCTTATTTCCAAAATCTATATAGAATGAAGCCTATGCAGAACAGTATCAAGAGCTCCATTACAGTAAGAATTTAGCACATCATCTTCTTCCCCCACCCCCGGTGGCCAAGACAGTTGCTCTTTGAAGGACATCAGTGGTTACACTTGACTTGCTCTTGAAATGTTTGTTTTGAGTCTTAAAAGGCCATAAACCCCAGCCCCTGCTAGCTTCAATTCTTACAATTTGATCATTTAGCATTGCTCCATGTCTTTCCAGACAGAGAACAGTTTCTAGTGACATAACAGACAGATTTCTATTAGACTAGAATATTAGATACACTGATATAGATACAGTATAGTGGATTAGCAGATTTTTATTTCTGCTTTAACTACTACTACTACTTTCCCTCTTCTAACCTGTGCTTCCCATCAGCTGGCAAGAACTGTGCAAGTTCTCTTCTGAGATCTGAAGCCTTCAGCTTCTCTTTCTTCCTCTGACCTCCAACAGAACCCATCCTGTGTCTTCTACTGTTCCTTGCTGGTTGTAACTGACTTTATTCCCCTTTTTGCCTTTCTGACACTTTCCCTATATACTTGTGCCATGCTTTTATGTTCACCTATAGAATCTGTCTCCACTTCTGATGCAAGCATCTTGACTGCAATCTTCATAAACCTACAAATAAAGACAGAATTAATTATTACTAGACTCCCAACCTCCTTCTGTATGAGGATAGCTTGATGATGTGTGTTTAACATAATGTTTTTCAGGAACAGATATTCCTTTTTCTTTGTGGACATTTTTTTTTTGACAAATGCTTTTACTTTTTGTTTTGCTATGAACACAAATAGTGGCTGGGCTACTACCACATCACCAAATCCTCAAGAAACAGCTGCTTTCCATTTCTGTAACCTGGTAGTAGAAACAGCAGCATCACAGCTCTGTTAGTCCTCAATCTTCACCTGGAAAAAGGTGATCTCCCAGGTGGAAACATGTCACACTGTCAGCATGACCACTCTGTTTCCAAAAAGTCACTTGAATGAATGGAGTACCAGCAGTTTCTTTAGAAGGTCTTCTTTTGAGAAGTGTTCTCCTTAATCAGCTTGTCCTATTCTATGCTTTCTGATGTACAAAAATAAAGTTTAATAAGCTTTAAGAGAACTTCAAAATAGTGTTCTTAAATCAGAATTACTCCTCTTGGGACATCATTTCTCACTGCATCTGTAATAATTTCTGTGAGGCTGCCTCCCAAAGAGACAGGTAGGGCAGAGTAAGACTCAAGTACATAAGAACAACTTGAATAAAGTAAAAGCCACAGACTGGACATGTCACATGCGTAAATTTTAAAAAATAATTTTTGTAAAGACATTATTTTTAGGTGATTTATCTGAAGAATCTCTTGCCTAGGATTATTTTACTGGTAACTTTGCACCCCATCTTTAGAAGGCACCTCAAGTTCAAAGGTACAGCAAGTTCCAATGCAACCTAGTTTTGGAGCATGTCTAAGTTTTCTTTTGAGCTTTTCCTGCTGCACAGATGCTGCTCTACTAGGTTACATCTTTTTTAGAGCACATTAAAAAACATGTTTTAATAGTACAAAGATATTTCTTCCCATTTCCATTGTTGATTCCAGAATCACAATTTTAGGGCAGAAAGATTTGTTAGGGCTACCTAGACTGCTCCTTTCCATTACGCTTGCCATAAGCCCTCATGCTTGGGAACTTGAGCACCAAACTCCGCATTTGCTAGCAATACAGTTCCTCACTTCAAGACTCCATTGCCTCTTTTTTGGAAGACTTGTTTTGCTGTTGCTGAAGACTGCAATGGTTTTGACCAGCTCATCAGTCTGAACCTCTGAGGCAAGTCCTGTGTTACCATTTTTAAAAAAAAAAAACTGTTAATGCAAGTTCTGAAACAGTCACACATGGAAATATTTTGACTTGCCTAATCAACTTTTTAACATAATCTTTGTCTTTTTTCAGTATCAAATTTATATTTTTTCATTTTGTATTTAGCCAAGACTCCCTACCTGACAGACTCTTTCTTTAAGGAAAAATTATTATCGTCAGCTGCTTATTTGAAATAATTTATTTCCTGACTTAGATAAATGTTTCTTTGAACACAGGGAAAATATGCAATTACTTGAGCAGGAAACCGTGCCTGTATTTTGGACCAAAGCTGGTACCATACTGTAGGTAAAGGATTCCTTGAATGAGATCAATGAAACTAGACAGTAACACTGATTAGGAAAAGATGCTAAATGAACACTTCGAACAAAATGAAAAAAATATTTTCCATATTCTTATGCTTAAAAGAAAAGACTTGTGAGGTTTTGTAGCCTAAGCTGTATACCTTATTTCTGAGGTTTTCAGATGCTTAAGCAAGATGATTCAACCACTTCTGAAGCTCAGATGAAAAGCAAACATTTTAATACCTCTATCATATTAGAGAATTTGAAGAAAGGATTTGAAACCTAGCACATCCTGTAGCCATTGAGCTTAGCATGCAATATTTTCTGCACAAATTTTGGCAGATGGGCAGGGTTGGGGAGGGGAGAGGTCACTGTTCACTTATCCTCATCAGGAGCTTGTTAAGAGCTATAGAGTTAACTTCCAGATTTCTCTACTGCAGAGCACAGGTTAACTCCCTTTATGAACAAATTATGAACTCTCCATCACTGCTGAGAGACTAAAAATGTCTCCTTCCAGCAGAACGGGGTTTATTGGAGACTGCTGTAGTCAAGAGCTTAGAGCAAGGAACCTGGCTCTCCCTCCTACCACCCTCATGAGAAAGTGGAGGCACCTGCCCAACCCGGAGAAAGGAAAAGCTTGAGGAAACCCCATTACAGAAGCACAAGGTGAGTAAAAAGCAGAGTGGAAGGAAGGATCAGAAAAAGAGGATGGAGTGACAGACAACAAACGATGCAGCCAAACAGGATCCAGATAAGAGGCCAGGTTGAACAGAAGTACACAAAAGACAGGGCAGAACTCAGGGTGTATTTACTGAACAGATGCAATACATTTAAGAGGCAGAAAAGAGTCCCAGAATGGACTCTAAAAACCAGAAAGCACAGGATTCTCCAGAAACAGGAAACAAAATCCAAAGAACTTTTGGGAACAAACTGCAATAACTTCTTTTTTGTGTCAAGGCTGTAATAACAAAAAGTGCATTGTTACAGTGCTGCCTTCTGCCTTACCTGTCTGGGTTTTCATTACTCAAAGAACAACTTACTGCTCCTTTTGATACTTTTTTTTTGTGTGTGTGTCTTTATAACCACTGGATTATGAAAATAATGTATCTAAGCCACTTTCTATGCCAAGTAGCATATTCAAAGAATTAAAAAAACCCTCCTCCTTCAAATAGAGCCAAGAACACACTCAGTTAACATTTATAGCATGTTCATACATCTGCCATTCTATAAGAATAGAGAACTAAACTGTGCATCACAAAACTCTAAAGTGACTACTACAACACGTCTATCTCAAAATCATACAATTCAGCACTACGTATATGGGTACTGGATTTAAAAACTGAGGAACTTGTTCACTGGGGTTCAACATGTTTTTAATAAAGGATTTTCCCCAATTTAAAATATGAATTACAGAACACTCAAGATTTCACCAAGCAGATGGATATAGTGGTGAAAAATGTCTGTCACAGCAAGATAACTAAATCCTAATATCTACTCTTCAATAACTCGCTCGCAATCCCATTTACCAGACCATCATCATTATAATCTTTATACATAATTATTGAAAAGGTAAATTCCATTAAAAATCCCATCCGTTTAACATAAAAATAATAGGTTATACAAGTATTTGTTCTGAAATTTTTTTCCCCAGCTGCACCATCATTATTACTGGTAGATAATCAGCAAGTAAATTTCAGTAGCAGCTTCATTAATGGATTTTAATATCATTTTCTGCCTAACGAACTCAAGAAATTAAAAGAAGCAGACACAGAATGGAACAGTACCTACAGAGATGATAGGAAACATGGTACTACCTAGGTGTATACTGCTATTCTTTTCTGCATCTTACCCTCCTCTCTGTTCCTTTCTCAAATGCAGGTGCAAACACCTCCCACTGTTTACGAAGATTGTATTTAATGAATTTTCAAACAGTTCAAAGGAATTGGGATTATGATTTTTTCTATAGCTGAACTATCAGCCACCAGGGGCACAATTCAAAACACCATACATCTGTCTTTCTCTTCTAAACTGACAACCATTTGTTTTCACTCAACAAACTGTTCTCTGTCAGGGAAGCAACAAGTAATATCCTTCCTTTAACCAGAGTAAAGATAACTTCCCACAAATAAATTTTTCTTCATATACAGTTATGCTCCAGCTTTTCCTTACAATGATCTCACAGTCTAGTAGGAATAAAATTACTCCCTCAGTCACCAATGCTTGTCTCATTACAAAGAAACAAAACAAAACAGAACATCAGCAGTAAGAAGTCCCATGGTTTGTCTGCACATCTTGCTTCTAACCAACTCTGAAATCCTATCCTTAGCCAAAAATGGGTTTAAAGAAATCTGTTAATATAATAATTGAAAGAAATCATTGCTGATGAACAGACTTGGACAGAAACATCTTTCCTTCTCCTAGATCTGGTTTAAATATGCTTCGAGTGCCATACAGTGCCCTCCTATGGTGGTCCAGCCTTTTCTTAATGAGAACCTCTTCTGATTAGGTACAGCAGTGTCCTACACAATGTTGCGTCTCTGAGAAGGTAAAAGGCCAGCTAACACAAATGTGTTGGTTGTATGTGTTTAAGTAAGATGGTATGGATGTTGTTCAGTAGAAACAGGTGATACTTTAAAAGTTGTAAATTTTAGTGACATTTAAAAGTATCATTCGTGTTTCATTTTATTTAGAAAGCAGCATTGTTTCCTTTATTAAATGTCTTAAGTAACTCATATCAGATATAATAAACATCTACTTTTATTCTTTGGAAATGGCTGAGATTCTGTTATTTATCATTAGGACAGCAGAGACCAGGATGATGACTGGTAAACTAAGACTACTTGTGCTTCACCACAAGAAGAGAAAAAACCAGGAGTGCAAAGATTGCTGGAGTGAAACAGCTAGGAGAGGTCATGGTGGAAGATGTAGGAAACGTAAAGGTTTAACAGAAATCTAAGTTCTTCAAGTAAACCTTACAGAAGGTTATTCAATTAGACAGATATCCTTATGATTTCAGATATCTAATAAACGCATTTACCTTCCAATCATAAGACATTTTACTGAGAACTCCAGTACTGAAGCAGGCAAAGAATGTCTACTGCTCCCCAAATATTGCATTAATGAAATTGAAAAAAACTCCATCTTAAAAACCACAGACTATTCATGAGCCATCACAGCAATTACAGCACTAATAATTACATGGGAATTACGTGTGAAGCTGTTTCAAAATGGCTCTTTCTGAAAAAACTTTAAAGTTTATACAACCGTTTATCTGCAAATTAGATTTTTATCCTATAAAGGGGCATTCCTTTTTGGCAACACTAAGGAATATATCTGCCTGAATTCCACCCTCCTCCCACACATTATTCCTACTTTTTCTGAGAAGAGGTGCAGCAAAAAAGAGAAAGGAGGTGGAAATCATAACTTTTCCCACATTGCCCTGAATAGTTCTGAGATGCTTTTTCCCCCCACTCTCCATCCTTTCCTTCCCAGCTATAAAAATAATCCCATTACCCATTATAGCAACTTACACACTCCTATGCAGCACATTACACATTGAGTATTTCACTCTGAAAAATGCTTGCGGTGACAGCACTAGCAAAAGCTAAAAACTAAGCTCTAAAATCAGTCTTCTGAAGAAATGTGTTGGCTTTCCCAAGAACACAAATTTGAACTTTGGCATCTGTTTTCCACATATCTGGATTCTGTGAATATTAGGAATTCTTCTATTACGCAAACAAGGAATGAAATTATTGTGTTTAAAGACAATTCCAGTTCCTCAGCACAAATATATTCCATGTCTATTTTTAATGTTTTCTTACAGCGTAGTGAGAACACAGCTTCACAATGCTCTTCCATTTCTGATTTAACTTCTTTATGGCATATAAGGGCAGGTTGACTGAAGACTTTCTTTTTAAATAATCCGGAGTGCCACATCCAAAAGTAAGCAAAGGAAGAAATTTATATGCATTTAAATTCATCCAGCTAGGATGGAGCCACCTGGGTTATCTAGGTTCTAACAGTTTTGTTCCCTATATATTATGTACAGTATGGTTCTTGTCCAAAGCTAAGTCCTGACTGGCTAAATGTAACCTTCTTCCTGTCATAGCAAGGAGAGATGGCTCCTGGTTCTACAAATTAGTCCAAAAAATGTATAAAAACAACGTACGTTTTCTTCTAGAAGTGTGAATGCCAGGAGAAGACACTGTTTTTGGAAAAGCTATACCAGGTCTATAAAGTGTAGTGAACTACACATCTCAGACTTCACACACCAATGAGACTTCCCTCCCACAAAATTCAATGACCTCGCTACATGATCATACAGTTCCAAAAGTCTCAAGCCTAGACAAAGAACATACAGCTAAGTACTGCTGCTGCATGCCACGTGCTGCACATGTGTTGATTCCACTTCAGAACTCAAATCCAAACACTTTGAAATATACAAAATGCAGTTTATTTCAGACACCTTTTTGTCTTAACAGGACTGCAAATCTGGTGAAAGGAAGTGATCTCACTGCAGTGACAATCAGTGAAACTCATCACTACATTTTGAAATCCTGCTTCTTCTTAAAATAATCCATACCAAAGATAACATGCATGTTTCCAGAAAATAAAACCATTCTTTCTCCCCCAACAGCAGTTTTCTGGAACTGAGCACTTTGGACAACTTTTTTTTTTTTCTTTTTTTAATCACAATGAAACCATTAGACTCAAACAACCACTAAAGTATGTATGTTTTCAAAAACAAACTTGCTACCTTTCCTCTCTTAAAGGCTCAAAAAGACCTAAAATAGTGAATGCAAGTCAAACGCAAAACAAAAACAAGCTACTGTTTTTGTTTTACCTTAACAAAATTTCTTTGTCCAACAGATCTCAAGTGGAAGATACAGCTGCAAAATCTGCTTACTCTCTTAGCAGCTAAACAGTAAGAGGAAACTAATGTCATATTGTCGCTAACATTTTGCTGTTTTGACATGAAATCTCCTATTGTTCCCACTTACATGGGCACGGTTCACGGTGTGATTTTGCTGCATACAAACCACATTTGCTTTCTGAGAAAACCAAACCAGAACTTCTGCTCCATGTGTACACCAAATGAAGTCTACCCCGTAACACGGTGTTAAAAGTCTAAACCAATTACTTAGCTCAGACATTTTCACCAGTGCTTTGTGGAAGGCAGTCTAGAGAACCGGACAAAACCTAGTCTGAAGTAAACCCCTCAAATTCATACTCTATAGATGCAGAATCACCTGCAACAACAGCTTTAGTGCACTCATTTGCTTATAGTGCATTAAAATATTTTCACCGTAAACAAAGCCTAAGACTATACTATAGTATTAAAACATCAGGGACCCCACAGGTATTTCTCCTGTACTTGCATAAACCTGTTATCTGTCTTTTCAGTTATCTGAGTGAGTGTTCCTCTGAAATTGCTTCAGAAAATGGGATTTCCATTGACTATCATATCAAAGCAGGTACAGTAGCCTTTAGTAGCTTACTTAAAAATAAACAAGCAAAGCCACTGTTTATGAAGCAGCTCTGCAAATTCATCCTGTTTTCTTACCCAGGTAGCACATTTTAGCTACTCAGCATTATTTGTAGCTGTAGAAATTCCACAATTAGAATTTAGTTAACAATTCTCTTGATAAATAAGGCTGATTAAAATCTAGTTCACTCTCCTTTAATTGTGCTGGCTTTACACAGATATAAAAATAGTAACATTTTATTACTGTTACTGAAGAAAAATTTTCCCAAGACTGCATCAACTTACCAGACGTATACAAACACTTATATGACTCTTTCACAATATAAATAACAACATAATTAAATTCAGTTAAACTCTGAAGGTACATTAACGTAACAGATGCACAACTGTAGAACCTTTGCAATATCAGCTTTCTTGCCAAAAACACTTTAGAAATTACTCTCTTGTGCATCATAGACAGACTTCTAACCAGACTTGCTGAAATGTGTCTACAGTAATACCTATCACTCTCCAAGGCCAGGATTTTGTTTACTATCTTTCTTGAGAAGAACTGATCAACTCTCTTTCCACAGAAATCACTGCAGTACTATCAGACCTTACAACGCCAGAACAATTACTGTGGCAAGACAGGAGTAACTCCTCCCATGAGCAGAGCAGCACACTGCCTTCATACAGTACATGCACCCTTGGGAGGAAAGCGAAGAGACAACAGACCTTCACTGTTACCTATTTGTCTCTCTAGATCTGCTGCTTCATCTGGTGTTGCGCGTGGAAGGACACCAGGATCACTGAAACTAGTACGCAGCAGGGTCCCCATCACGAAAAAGAAAAGAATCCCACCAATTGCAGGTATAGCAGGCGTAATCTTCTCTGACAGATATGGACAACTGGAAAAAGAAAAAAGATTAAACATAATCAATAATATATAGTGCAACTTACTCTCAAAAATTGTTTATAAATGCATATGGAGAATTCACTTTCTTCTACCGACACATTACTTGGCTTGGAATATTTATTGAAGCTGAAATTTCTGTTTATGTGTTCGTGACACTTTTGAAATTTCTCATAATTTGTTCAATATAATAAAGGTCCAAATAGCATAATAATGACCTCACTAATACACAATACTCATTTACATAAGAAAATATTTTTATTACAGTGTATTTTAAGCTCATATATTTGTTCATCTACTGCCCAATTATATAAAGGGGTGGGTGTGTGGGGTGTGTGCAGGGAGGAAGGAGAAATAACCTGAAGCTTTTCAGCAATAAAAGGCAAAGCACGTAACATTACAAAACCACACTGAAAAAAATGTAGTTGAGTCTATAAAACTAATTTATCATCCATCACAAAGATGGTGCTCAAGAACTTACACGTGTGACACATTCTTTTAATAGCCTTGGTATACATCAATATTACAAAACCACTATCTCTTTCTTAATCAGTTTCTTGTAACTTGGTAAGCTTCTTCACTCATTTACAAAGTAAGACTATTGCAAATGACAGTGCAACACACCTGGAAACAAATAAGCCCGGGAGGGTCTAGAGCAACATCAACAGCCCTTTACCAGCACAAAACCAGGCTCTACGGTTATCAAATTTACTATACACATGCAGGGCTTAAGGTTGGACGACAGTTTTAACAAATTTTCCTCTCTGCTTCATATGTAATAAAATCAAAACAGACAGAAGCATCAGAATGTAAACACCACACAAATTCAAGTATCTCTTTACAGTTGTGCAAAAAGGAAGGGATATGAACACTTAAAGACATTACACAGTATACCACTCCCGTTAGTCTGAGTCATACAATAAGTACTACAACATCATCTTGGAAAACACACAGGCTGAAGACTCTCTCCATAGCTTTTATATTAAGTAGATCATGCATTTCTGATGTCTGCATGAGAAGTCATAAAATATGCCTAAAACCAACATAAGCCCAACCCCAACAAGTTCTAGGCTTTAGGGCTTCATCTAAGGCTTCCAGGTGTCAATGAAGTGTAATTAAGATTGTCTTCCCTTCTTCTGCCGATTGCCTTAAATGATGATTCAGACACACAAGCTTTTGCAATGCAAGTCAGTTAACCTCACTAGAACGTTAACTCTGAGTAAGTGATGACAATGTCAGATTCACTGTCCATCATTTCTGCTGACGGGATGAGGAGAGGATGGAAACACTTTTCACACCAGCTACCATGTACCAAGCATTTATTTCCCTGCATAATCCTGTTAAAGGTACTTGGCTGTTTCATTGAACGTTGTGGGTTTCAAGGATGCAGTGAGTCCAAACACACTACAAGGCGCCTCATACCATCACTGTGAGTGGCATTCATGACTGCAATATTACAGGTGTAACAAAAGATTACAAAGACAACTTTTCAGGTATAAAAAAGGCAAAGGGCAAGAGCTACTGTAGTTTTCATATAATGAATAGACTGTTTCAACACCAGGAAAAGAACTTCAAATACACGCTTTTAGAAAATCTGTTTCAAAGACCCAGATTTATGAAATCAGTGCTAACTAAAGGAAGCAGCAGCAAGACAGCTGGTAGATATAGCCTTGCTCCCTTCATGTCAGAGAAGTCAGTCAGAATGAACAACCAAAGAGAAGCTTTCATACCACATAAATGTCCTACTGCTCAATTTATTTCTTGCCACAAAGGATTACTGAAATCAAAATGTCTAATATGCTCAGACAAGAGTACAAATAGCTGCAAGAACGTATTTTTAAAAGGATTAGAGGGAACATGTACATTAATGAACACTAAATATAGCACAGCGCTATTATTCTTCTATTGCATTATTCATTACACATACCAAAGAAATTGCAACTGTGATGAAGTCTGTTGACCAAACAAGAGCTGTATGTGTGTGAAAGGTACCATGAGATAATCCTAGGGCAGCACAGTAGGCACAGTACAATTTAGACAGGTGCTAACGTGGAAATAGCAATAGTGTCTAGCCTACACAAATTCTCAGTGATACTCAGGAGAATGGAAACTGAAGGGCCACCATGACAGTGACTTGCTTTGTTTTAACAATAATTCTGTAGGGAATTGGCAGAAAGAACAAATTCCTGTCCTGAAACACTGAGAAAGCCTTGCGTTGCTGAAAAGTGATGATTACATTACAGCAAAAACAGCATTAAAGTGTCTACCTCTGCCTTGCTGAACGAGGTCCTTCTGCAGTGAAAAAAACCTCCACTGCTCCCAAAGCCCTGCACACTCTTCACCATAGACAAGTGTAAGGTAATCTGCTTTACCTAAAGGTGTTTTTCGGGGTTTAACAACCTGTATTTTATGAACTTTGACTTGGAATTACTTCAGCAGTAATGTAGAGAAGACTGAAGATGTCATCTTTGGCAATAACAACCAATTAACGCTCCACCGATTCAGGAGTTATTTCAAGCTGAGAAACCATTCCTCACAGAGATTCAGAGAATAGGCCTAGGCAGGACCATCAATCCAGTCTGACTTACATACGAACACAGCATATATTATGTGGGTCTGCAGAGAGCTCAATGGTATCTATCCTTTAGAAAAGCCCAATCAATCTTCCAAATTCCTGTCAATTAAGTTTAAAAACCCCAGACACCATGTAGATAATATTTCTTTTCATGTCTGTGTGTGTGTATATATATATATATATATATAAACAAAACAGGGGAAAAAAATCTTAATATCACCTGGGTTATTAAAAACAATCCACTAAAAGTGTCTTCAAATTAAAAAGTGGAATTTAGCTCAAAATACATCTGTACAATACATCTCAATACATCGTAGAAATACACTTGCATGTTTATATAATTTATATTTGCATGCTTATGTACAAATGTATCTGTACTGCTACATTAAGTCAATATTATTTTAAACAATTTGTTTTAGTGTTAAAACTTTCAGAATTGTCAAATACTATACACAAAGAAAGACTACTCCTAGTATTTGCTCACATTCCTTAATTAATTTGCTTCAATTGAGTTTGCATCCCTTTAGGCATCAGCTTTCCTCTGATATTACAAGAACTATCTTTTCTGGATGGTATTTTCAGTGAGTTTAAGTAAATAGCAGGTATTTCCTGACAGCAAATTTCACAAATTTCTCACAGAGGGACTCCCTGCGCAGAGGACTACCCACCTACAGCACCACTTATGATAAAGTAGCACGAAGATCCAGAACAAATCTCTGTCCCACTCAGAACAAGTAGTTGACAAACCTTTTAAAATCAGTACTTGGTCACCACTAGACATGAACTGACATCCTCAGTTTGCATCTTTGACACAGTAAAACAATTGTTCTTTACCAATATCTATAATGACAGCAAGCACTGACTAGGTCCACCCCAGAAAACACATTTTTAGGAAGTATTACTTGACCATAGATCCCACTAGAGATTGTTATTGTGGAAGCAGCTTCTTCAGAAACCATATTTGGATTTGCACATAGCAACCAGTAACACAAACTGAAGGTTTTAATTAATTGAGGGGGTTTATACAAATCAGCTCTACTTTTGCTTGGCTTCTCAGCTGCTTTTTTGAAGCATCATGTGAAGGTTTGCATGAGTGTAGGAGGGAAATAAAATCTGCTGGAAGACTAGTCTGTCACAGCTAGATAAAAATAAAAACACACTGGCATTTAAGAGATAATTATCGAGTATCGTTCTTGTGAAGGAAGGGTGCAGGAGAACAACAAAAGTAATTCTTAGCACCCAGCAGGCCTCTTAATTGTGTAACCATGCTCCATGGCTACCGAGATCAGCAGAAAACCACACATAGTAACTGTACTGAAGGACACACACAGTGCGAGTCCTACACCTTTCAGGCTCTTTCATTAGAAAAAGGGAGGAGAGAAATAAGTCTCCTTAAGGTCTTTCCTGGAAAGATGAAGGCTTTCCTGAACAGCTCACTGGCAGTTGTCATTCACTGATGAGGAAATACAGTAAATGACAAATCTATGCAGTAGGGGTACTGGAGATTTGAAAAGAGTCTAACCTGTAGAGAGGCTAACCCTATAGTTAACAACCCCCTGCCCCACATTAGTGACTAACAAAACCATTTAAAGAGCACAACAAAGACAGGGGTTTATACCTGTGAGAAATTTGAGATCTCAGTATTTGCCCAGCTGGCAGACAGAAAACAACAAAAGTACAGATTTTCTGCAAAGATGTAGTAGCCATCACGCTTAATTACATATTTATTTTTTTTTTAAAAGGGGGACCTTACAAGCTTGGCTGACAAGACCAGTAGTAGAACACTATATGTCAAGCTTTTCATCAACATAAATCTCTTTGCAGCAGATACAAAACAATATATTCTAGGAAAAGCATAATAAGTATAGTTGAATCAAGTAACATAAGCAAAAAAATATTGTTCATTTACCTACATCATCAATTTAATTTATGTTTCTGCAGGTATTGCCTATTTAAGTTTACCTGTAGCTGTTGGTGCACAGGTGTCCAACATTAAGAGAGAAGGCTTGCCCTTGAACCCTGGGTTTGGTTCCACATGTTACCAGTTAAGATCTGAATGAGACTGTTCTGCTTTCCTTAAACTAACCCAAAGGGTTTGTTGTTTGTCCTTCCACTCTTATTTACGGTTCCTCTCAGCTTCCCCTTCCTTTCAACTCCACTGCATCATTGCTCCAAGCCACTCAGTCCCAAACTTCTGCCCTCATGCCAACACAAATATTCATCAGGTTCTTTTGCGAGCCAAGATAGTTTTACTAAAATATATGAAAAAAACCCACCATTTCGTTCGCTTTGCTTTCTGCCTCTTTAACAAATCAACTATGTTCTTGGAAAGGAACGCTGATACTAGCACAAAGCAAAAGAGACAGAAGCGCACGCAAAACTAGGAGAGGGAACCTGGGACGTGGGAAGGAGGCCTTCATTTCAGCAGCTGTCAGTAAGGTTTTCATTCAGACCACTGCGTCTTGTGCAACCACATCCTAACCTTGACCTCTTTCAACTCAGAGATGATAACAGAATAACCATACAAATAGATGAGGCAAATCAAGACTCTGGGCTAGAACAAAAATGCCTTATAATTTACTTTTCTAATAATAAGTTACCAATTTAAAAGCAGCCAAAGACGTGCACGTCAACCACAACAGAGACAGTGGAAGATGCAGGATGGGCAAAACATGAGGGCACAGCAAGGACCTCAGAGACTGCTGCCTAGCAAAGACTATAGGAAGGTAAATGGGACAATGAGAATGATTAGAGTGAAATGATTCCACTGTTATAGGGTTTGGAGGGTTGCCTCTTTTTACGTATTTCCCAATTAGAATCTCAATTAGAGAACACTACATTTTGCACTGCTTTTAGGAAAAAAGCATGGGCAAATTATAAGGAGGTATAAAAAGAATCACATTTAAAGACTGCACCGTGGATTTCCACATATCATGCAGGCTTCAACCTGCTACAGAGAATTTCAAAGGTACCGCATCTACTATATTAAAACATAGTTTTAATACACTCGGAATAGTAAGAATGGTATAAAATAGCTGTAACTACAGCAGAAATGTAGCTACAGCAGAAAACAATGCCACAGAAAAGAATACATAGCTAATTTAAAGACTCAAAGAAAAATAAGATCAAAGAATGTTTGAATGTATCAGATCTTCAGTCAGTATTTTCCACCTTCACATCCCAACATCCTACAACTACCTCTTTGAGAGGACCTTGCTTTAAATTTAAGGTGAAGAAACTCTTAAGAAAGGTCTGACAGGAAAAAAAAGTTACAACAGGAAACAACTTGCAATGCATCAACCAGCTAATTGTTAATTCTTCACAAGCATTTTGGCACACAAAACACGTGGTGTAATTTGAGTACAGATTAGTCCAAGTAATGTTACATGAAATGCCTAACAAGATTAGCTAGGGAAGTTTGCATTACTTTCCTACATCTGATTCTTTTGCACAGCCTTTAAAATTGCCATTTCAAGAGGTATTAAGGAAACCACAAACTAATTTCAATGGGATCTGAAATTTGCTTTTTTAAAAAAATAGATTTCATTATTCTTTTTTGTGTTTTGAAATATCTTCTAAAAATCACACGCTCCTCATTTCAGAATAACCAATCAGTTTCAAGAACATATTTGATAAAATGCAAGACAAAAATCACTCTTCCAGTACTTGCTTCATTTCAAATCCAGGAGATCTGGAATGCTGCAAACATGTTAAGACTATGCAAAATGCAACAGCTAACAAACAACAGGCAGAATGACTGTAGGAAGGGAAGAAATAGGCAGAGTATCACCTCCTCCTCAGTTTAATAATCTAAAATATTATATTGTAATCATAAAAGCAGATTTATTGAATGGTTTCAGACAAGAAGCATTTAACCTTGCTTGAATACTTTGCTAGTTTATTCTGTATTTTATGGTACTGGATGCATCTTACTTTTTCTGTATTTATTATACTGCTTGGGAGTAACCCCACTTAAAATTAATTTTAATTAAAAATAATTTTTAAGGGGGAACACATACAGAATAATAGTAATTATATTGTGTACTTAACTGTCCCAGCCTCTACCAGCACTTAGAAATTACTTAACACAAAGAAGATTAATACAATGAAACCACACAGATTACAGAACAGCATGATCCTTAAACCTAATAAATTAAGTACTTGAGAAGTTCTCTCAAACCTAGTACAAAGTAAAATACAAAGCAAAAGCTCAACTGGTCTTCAGAGTTCCATGTGAAAACCTGACACAGTTCGGTCTTTAAAGCCAATACCAAAACATGCGAACCATTACCAAGAATGAAAGAGCGCAGAGACTTCTCTCTCCCCTGCACAAACCATCAAGTGTTCAGTGGAACTCCTTGCAGCACTGACTCCATTGAACTGTAGTGCATTAGCATTGAAAACAAATTTACACTACCTGGATTTGGATGTAGGAGTTTAGATGAAGCTAAGCAAGCAGTGTTGATTATGAAATTGTGTAAGATAATCACAAACTCCCTCCTACAGGTAAAGATCTTAAGGGTTTAATGCAGCAGATACGCAACAATCAAAGTAATAGCCTTGCACGTCCTCCCAATTTTCATTGTTACATGAATTAATTCTAAGGATTCACTGTCAAGCTTCAAAGCTGGGATAGATAAAATGCATCATGCAAAAAGAACCTGTCTGTAAAACAGATGTGGTTACTGAAGTTCCTACAAGGGCAACTAAATTTTGCTCTGTTATACAGAGAAGGAACTTTTGTTTTACAAAACACAATTTCTAAAATTTTGATTGCATCAACTGTTGGCCAGAAATTTTCAAGTAAGGTAGTAAGAAAATGGGGAATATCTAATGAATTGTGTATCAAGAACCTGAGTCTTCCCAAATAATCAGTTTCTTTATGAAAGGCCAATGCAAGTATGAGAGATCCTCAAAAAACACACTCAGAAATGCCATGGCTTCCAACCATGCAGCCAATGGCTTGCTTTATTGCAATTTCTGTTCTTTGACTAATTACTTACTTGAAAGGCTAAAAATATATTTGTACATTAAATCTCTGGTTTTACATGGAGTGCAAAGTCTGGTTTCCATAGTAAAAGACTACCGAGTAATTAATTCCACTAAATGCAGAAACTTACAATTTCTTTTAAATAGCTCACATAGAACACTTTCTTTCCTGTCATGCTTCATATTACTTCCTTATTATTTCTTATTATTTCCTGTTATGTGATTTTATAACTAAACCATCAGGTTAATCCCAAGTACTTATGAACAGAAATGAAAACTGGGACAAAACAAGCGGAAATGCCTTATGCCACAAACAAGTCCCCGAAGGAGTACGAGCTTCTAGGTGATTTTCCACGGGATTCTCTGGAAACTGAAACATATGCAAGTAAGCTGCTGCCAGATAGCAGACTCCAAGCTTTCAGTGAGCAGTTATTTTGTGTTTGCCTTGCACAATTTGTAAAGTCTAAAGGCTAGATGTAAAGCCTAGCTTTTGCTAAAGGGCAGAGGGTTGTCAATGTGGTCCCTACCCCTGGCCACACTCTGCTGTCACTTCCCTTGTACAAGCACAGGTGAGCTAACTAACACTGAGTTAAAACAGAGGAGTTGCTCTCAACCTGTTCCCTTTTCTGAAAAAAACACATTCATTTTATGTTTGATCAGTCTCCTGAACAGCTTCACTCCTGTATGATGTAATGAGTGCCGGCAAACAGCTAGGAATGCAGAGGGCAGGATGAAGTTCAACTGTTATTTCCAGAGGCACTGAACTGCTGTGCGGACTTAGCCATAAAATGAAATCTCAACCACACTCATAAGAGCTTAGGCATAGTAAAACCACTGTCTTATATGGATTTTTTTTTTTTTTTTACTGTGTCTTTTTCCTGTATTGTAAGTCTTTTACATAAAACACACAAATGAACTTTAATTTAAAATACTGAGGGAGAATATTAAAACTTTAACTTCTCAGTGGAACCCACTATGATACAAGCCTTTGCTCTTTCCTTGAAAAACAGAGCCAAGTTTCACAGACACAACATTTCCCGGGGCTCCTTTACTTATAAAAAAGCAGAGAACTGATGATCCTGCCCACACTAGGTATCTGAAGTATACTTCACATCATAAATAAAGCAACTGGGAACATAGAGCAAGGAGGAGTATAAAACCATGAGAGTTCAACCTCCTCTTCCCTAAAAGAAGCAGAGCTATGCAGTAGCAATTCAGCCACTTAATCATCCTTCTCAAAGACCCAAGAGGCCTGTTTGTAGCAATTTCCCAGGCATGGGTCCAACAAGCATTGGGAAAGTTTTACCTGAAACTGCATCCTTTGCTTTTTCCTACTGTCTCCTCACAGTATCACAGGAATTCTCCTATTCCAGGCTAAATGTTCCTTGGACAAACAGATTGGCATACTGCAGGCTGCTTCAGATTAAAAAAATCCAACAACTAATAGGCACACATCATGTCAAAGCAGTGTCAGCTCTCCATATCTAAAAATGAGTCAGTTCAAATATAAACAAATTGCAAGACCAGCTTGAGGCAAATCTTTTATTTCACGGAAAAAATAAAGCACACAGTGCTTTACCTACACAGAAAGCATTACCACCACAATTTGCTTAACAATGTAATTTGAACAACTAGGAATAGCCTTTCACTGTTGTGCATTAGAACTGAGATTTGGGTGCAAGCCATGCAAGTCTAGGCATTAAACATTTAAGAAATACCCTGCATTGAAAGATTGCTTCTGAATCACCAGAGTCAGCAATGTCATAGCATTTAATTATCTTCAGGGATGTGTGCAGAAAGAATTGCACTGATTGAATACTGAAATACTTTCGTCTGAATTTTTCCTTTTTTTTTTTTTTTTTTTTTTTGAAGATATCTAAAATGCTATGTATACAGTTTTCTATTAAATACTTATCAAACCTAGATAAGCACATTTAAATTGAAAATCAGTGGCTTTATCATATTATGCTTTTCTCTATAGTTCCACAAATAGATCAAGCACTGGCTCTTTCCTCTTGAGAAGGGCCACAGACTAAAATTATTAATTCCATATTCCCTTCCTGAACACTTGTATACTTCACCAAAAGTTATTTCTACCATACATCAATTCTATGACTTAAATCAATTGTTTAAATAAAGGAAACAAACTCCAGCATATTTCCTCCTAAGGCAACTACAGAAAGAAATGTGTATTACAGAAGAATACAATTAAAGTCCTAACAGAAAGGTTATTTTGAAAATTAAAAACTAAGGATGAAAAATCAGCCATATTAATGGTTAAAAGTTGACAGTTGACACAGAACATTCTGTAGCAAGCTTAACAGCAAAAAAAAAATTTCTACAGGTAAGAGAATTGTTCTTCACACAAATTGTCTGTCACTTCAGAACCACTGTTACTGTAAAGCACCTAACTGTAAACTATTTTGACTGTTAATGCATAAACAGGACCTGAACAGAAGATGAATGAAGTAGTAATGTCCAGCTTTTACAGTGTTTCTTAAAAATATTTTATTTAAAATTCCCACTCAATTTTAATTTTTTTATATGCAAATTTTGATTTCTATGACTTCATTAAGCCTTTTCCCAGTTGACATTTTACTGCAATTTTGTTCAGTAAATACCACAACCCCCAAATTTTAATGTAAATTGAACCAGGATTTCAGGTAGGGAAGAATAATGACAGGGTATTACTGCTACCCTTCTTGAAAAGTATAATCTAGTTCTTCAATTTAACATCTGTCTGTCAGACTGCCAAGACTTTTTTTAAAGAGTGTCACAAGAAGGTGAAACAAAGCAAAAGAAGCTCTTTATTACATCCATTGCAACTATAAAATTCAACCCTTTTTCTTTTAACTTTTTAATCATGCAACCTGTTACCACCCATCTGATACGATCCCAGGTTCCCCTGAAAAAGCATTTCTTTTGCCACTATTTATACAGACATCTAGTAGATGATTTTGCAAGTGGATTAATGTGATCTCTCTCCCTAAGGCAAGCCAGTAATGACAATCAGAGCAAAGCTCAGTTACTTCATTGTTCCCAGAATATACTCTAAGGAATTGCAACACAAGAGTTGTTCTCCATCTTTCCATTGTCAAACATGTTCTGCTGTCCTCCTCCCAGTTTCAGATGCTGACATGTAAACAATTCTCCCAGACACACTCAACCATGCAAATATCACTCCAGCTGTTGGTCTGCACTTTGGCACTTCTGCACAAACAGGAAACTAGCAGGGCATGAAGTCAAATAGAAAGAGAAATCTTCTGAAGACATAAAACAATTGCACAGAAGCTAAAATAAAACCAGGATTGCAGCAACCAATGAAACAGCACTGTAGGACCACCAACCCACAAAAACAAGCAGCTAACTGCCTGTATAAAACAGCGTAACATGCTACATCACGTATCTCCACAGCCCACCACTTCTCTGTGTAATTTGATGATGTGTAACCTATTTCACTGAGTCCTTCAGGCACTGATATCACGATCCTCACCTTGTGTCCTGATGTTCTGTCTTCAACCAGGTTTGCTGCTTGCCTTTGGTCAGTCCCTCCCAAGTTCCTCAGACTCTCTTCTGGCTGGACTGATCACCAGGGAACAGAGGCTGTCCAGGCCCTTCTGACAGCTCCAAAAGCACAACACTCCTTGTGCTACAGTACCAGAGGGGAGCTGCAGCCTTTACAACACTCTGCCAGTATCCTGATTTATCTGAAGACATTGGCAACAGAACTTGGAGAAAAGCTGCTACCCTGGATTAATCAGCAGCTTCGCACACGGCAACAGGAATAGACCCTAACCAGGAGGAAGATCCAGAGTTTGGTAATGTTCTGTAGCCTTTACTCTTTTCTTCTAGCCTGTCCTCTGATTAAGTCCATTCTCCATGAAAAAGTTTGTTTTTCAGGTTTGCAAAACATACTACATTCAAAAAGATGAACTACATGTAACTATAAGCAACATGCTGGTCATGTTACTTCGAATACTTGCACTAAATGAAAGGATAAATGCCCAACATGTTCCTCCTCCTTCCTTTCTGTGTCCTTACAAACATGATGAAGCTCAGGAGATGTCATGTGTATGCTTCGTTTTTCAATAGTTTTCCTATGTAAACATGCGAAGTATTTGGGGATTTACAGCATTTTCTGTCCACATGTGTTCAGAAAAGAGAGATTTTGGTGCATCTTGCTCCTATTATAAACATTAGGCTAATGCTCACAATGAATAAGTGAAAAAGCAAAGTGTATGAAATACATGCAACACTGCAGCAGAGTAAGTAATTTATGTTTACAAATAAAAGACAGACCAGGAGCACAATATTTTGTTTCTTCACAGAAAAATGCTTCTACAAGCATAGGAAAATACTCTGCTTTACAGCTGAAGTATAGAATCCCTTATTCCAATACTCTGCTATGCCTGAAAGAAAAAAACAAAAGGCAAAGAAGAATGGACACTTATATAAGCAATCTTAAATCAAAATACAGCTGTAAATCTAATTTCAAGTCCACTGAACTTTACATTACAAGCTTAAATATTATTATGTGCACTTATTCCTCCAAGAGCAATTATTTTGCAGTCTTACACTCCAAAACAAAATTCCATTTTTCACATCTGTTAAACAATAACATATTACGTAGTGTTTCATTAGCCTGAAGATCAAACTCTCAAAGGTTCGCTGGTGTGAAGAACACACCAAATAATTCATCTTATCACTGAAGTTCATAAATTGAAGTCCAGAAGCACTGCCAGGCAACTGAACCTCTAGATGAACAGAGTATTCAATTCATGCTTGTTTATTTCCTAAAGCCCTTTTTAAAGTAATAAACCAAATCACTCTCACTAGCGGACCACTTCTTTTTTCACATTTGACACTTTGTCAGATAACATTTCCATTCTGTTCACAAAGTCAAAGCTTCTTACTAGCAGACAGAAGATTCTAATAAGATTTTGCCAAAAGGATGAAAAAAGTATTGAAGATAACAGCTTATAAAATAGACATGATCCTAACCCACACTGTAATATAGCGAGGAACTCACATTTCAAATGTATGTTAATTAAAATTCTAAACATTGCATTTTGTCCTGGATTGCAAAACAACATTAATATCCTCTATGCCCCAAATACATACTAACCACCTATTCACTAGTTCAAAACAAGCAGAAAATACTGGGGCTGGAGGGGAATAGACGTAAATATGCAAGCATAGACAGTGCAGTTTTTCTATTCAGAATGGCTACAAACCTCAAAATAGCAAGCAGCATTGCAAATGCCAAGTTTCTAATATAAATGTATCCATTCCTAAAAAGGTTTTTAATGCAGCTATCTCTGAATTAAAGTTCATGGCCATGAATGCATGAGAGTCCTGTTACTGGTGTCCAACTCCTCACAGACACTGAGAAATACCAAGATAAGAAAGAGCTCTCTGCAATTTTTCAGTCTGTTAGAACTGTGAACAGCTATTAAAATGCCCACATGTGCCAACTGCAAGTTCCAGGCTTGTATGTCAGGCTCATGCACTGTGCAGAGGGTACAATCAACTCAACATCCTCAGGACACCACAGGTCTCCCTCTATGAACATGAACACACCCTGCTGTTTCTCAATGGCATCTTAAGCTGCGTTCTGGTCTGTAACCTAAAAAATTTAAGCGCTTGTTCTGCAAGTCTATCCTACACTAGGATAAGATCCCAGAAAACAGCAGCATTTAGGAACACAATTAGCACCAATTTTAATGGGACTTAGGTGCCGATATAAATCTAATCCTTGTGAGTTTTAGTCATTCGTACTCTTATTAATCCCTTCTCTCCCTTTTCTGGAAACATACATACATACGCGTGATAAAAATTAATTAAAACACCCCTAGGAATAAGTCCACACTTCGGTGTTCAAAACATGTAATATCTAGCTAGATACTAAGGTAAACAAAAGGGAATGCCTTATACAATGGAGGTCTATAAACTGAATGATTTGTGGTTTTACTGTTAGCTGTTCAGCAGAAAGTTCCTTGAAGCCCAATCCCCATTGTCATGGTCAAGAGCATCAGTGCATAAAGAGTAACAGTCACAGAAAATCATGTTAATGACAGCTATATTAAAAACTTCAATAGAGCAGTAAATTAAATAATATTTTAAAATAGAAAAGTCAAATGTGACAAAAAATTGTTGAGTCTTTTAAGAAGGAAATTTTAACAGCAACAAATCCATTATTATTTTATTTCTTCTATTTCTTCACTGACTATGCAATGTCCAAAGCAAAAGACTTAAGTTCTTTCTTTTGTTTTTCCTTACTGTTCTCTTTGAAAAGCTGGCATGCTGTTCTTGTCAAGAACCTCTCAAGGTACTTCTCATATGGTACTGAAGAGCCAAATTATAATCTATAAACACAATTTAAAAATTCTTAATTTGAAGGAGTATTTCTCCTTCACTAAAACTAAAGCAAAAAAAAAAAAAAAAAAAAGAAATCTCTACACATCTACACAAAGGAAGTCAACAAGAGTAAATGAAATGTAAAGAAAGGCCCTGGCAGCATTACTGGCCAGAGGTGGCCACTCAAACTGGTACAAGAAAGTGTCTAGATTACAAAAATAAGTATTGAAAATATATGGCATAAACCCCCCAGTTGTTAATGTGCCGCACTGCAAACCTATATTGCAATCATCTCTATTTTGTATACGACATTATAATACTCATGCTAAAATTAGCTAAAAACTATATATTCTTTCAAAACAACAAAGCAACATTCCTTATTTTTTGACCTACTCTGCACTCGGATGCTTGTACCTTAGCCAACCCTCTGCAGCTGCTTCAACACCATGCCAATGCCTCCACTTCCTCAGCATTTCTATGCTTTGGAAAGAATCTCTGGAGACCAGAGAGTATTGCAAAAACAATACTGTGTCCTCCAACTGTTGCTAAATACAAAAATCCATCTTTGCTTCTTTTGTCTCTCTTGAAGGACAGTGAATATGTGCTTTGGACTTAATTTTTGGTTGATGAAATAATAATATTTTATTTTCTCTCAAAAAGAGGATGGATTAACTTAAAAGAAGCCCATTACAACCGAGGTCAGAAACAGTTCAGTGGATAAGACAGGAGACCAGGGATCAGTAAAATTGTCTTCCTGGATCAGCCAGGAATCTGTTGCATGACCTTGAGCAAAGGCAATTCACCTCTATTATCCCCTGCTTTTTTTTGAGCATACACCTACCCAGGACACAATCAAGACAGAATAATTACGTGTCAAACTCTGCGTGACTCTAAAAATCCCCCGTTATTTATTTTTATTGGGGTTTTTTTTGCTGCCAATGAACACTGATGATGGTCTTGGACTCTACTGTACAAAAACACTGTTTAAGCAGCAAGCAAATCAGCTGGAATCTCTAGGCAATACTGAAATACAAATAATTACTAACAGGATACACAGCTTGGCTTACACGATACAATAGGAAAAAAAAGGAGGACTTAAAATAGTAACTCCATATGTTACTATGCTGATTATTAGCTGTCTCATTAAAAGTATACTGCAGTCACAAAGAATTAAGAAAATACACCGAACCAGAAGAGTTTCAGCCTCTCCTAAAGAGTGTGTTTGTCCTTTAGACTTAAATTTTGTTTTACAAAATGATACCATTCAGGTTTAGACAAGAACTTAACTGGTTTTCAAAAGCATTTATAAGAACCTGATGTTGACAGATATGTTAGCAATAGTTTATTTCCAAATAGTCAGCACATGTCTGTCAACTTTTTAGGCAATAACTGAGAAAATTACTTCAGAGTTCTGGGAGAAAAGAGACTCTTGAGATTACAGAAGAAAGGAGAATTCAGGTAAGTGAATGATATTGAATAACATCCATGATTCAAGAGAGTATCTTCATATTTAAAAAGCCCTAGAGTTTCTGAATTACAGTATCTGAGCCTTGAAACAATCAGATATTAACTATTTGCCACTGTGAGGAATAGCACTATCTGTACAGACCCAAGTAATTTCCTCCACCAACATGGTGACAGTGAGTAACTTTTTGTTGAGGGTGCCAAGTGAAGCTCCTCTTCCTCTCAGCCAGCCCAGTCATTTCCACCCCTGACTTGTGGTGACACAAATGTTCCAGGGAATGAGGAAACAGACCAGACTGACACCTTCCCCAGGAAAAAATGAAGAGCAGAAAACGTGCTAATGCGAGAAGTGAGTTGGTTGGTTGATTTTTTTAAAAATTGCTGGTATTTGTTGTTTAGATCTGTCTGTCTCTTTTTTTAGATCATTGATCACCAGCCTTCAAAGATCTGAAATCATCTTCAGTTAAACTGTAAACACAGCTACAACAGAGAAACACACTAAAATATTTTTAGAGAAAAATCAGACACCTCCATTTAATTTGAGGCATACCATAAGACTGACTCCAGCCTGACAATATAATAAGTACTGCACAGTAACATTGTAAATCACGTCTGTAATCCCTGCAGTATTCTATATAAACACTGAACCTGCAAAAAGAATTAAAAATCAAATATTCTAAAGAAAAACTTTAAAGGAAAGCAAGAGACATTTATAGATAGGTGTTACTAAGCAATACTTGCTGCCTGTTATAACAGAGATGATTGATTAAAAAAAACAATCCAAAGCACCTAAAAATACCTAGCCCTTTGAACATTTTTCAGTGAGAAACCGCAATTCCACTCAGTCTCTTTAAACTTAAATAATTACGTTTAAATAGGTTGGATTATCTGCAGCGATACGAACTACATTTACAAAGCAAATTTTACCATTACCATAACAACAAAAACAAGAGAAGTTTCACTCTGCTCCTTACTTTCTTTTGTTGTTTATTTTGTTATATAGCAGTCTTCTGATTCCTAGATAATAAAAAAATGTTGGTGTTACATGGGAGTTGTTGTTACTTAATATAAAATTCATTTACTCTGCAATTTGCTCTGGCGTCAAGCAAAAATATTTGCTGCAAGATGAGTTTACTTAGAATTGAAATCTTCTTGGGACAGAATGACTGTTAAATTATAGGAATTGATACATATTCTCCATATTACAGTATAACTTTATCATCTTTACTTCTGTAGCTACATGATTTCTAAGTCTAAGTAAATTATAAAATAATCCTATGGTAACAAGACTAAGAAATTCCCTACACTGTCAAACTTCATTTATTTTTTGCTTGTTTTCTTTAAATCTTGAATACAGACATCAGGCATTTTGCAACTTCTATTTGCAAGAAAAGCACATCTCCAAGTCAAGCTCTCTGGCATTTACTATTAGAAATCTTCATTTAAGAAACTGGACAAATCCGTATTTGTTCCCAGTGCCTGTATGAGTTGATCAAATCAATTCCAGCAAACACACAATGAATCACATGATACTGATCGGAAAGCCAAATGCTCAGTATCATTTTGAAGATGACACAAACATCTCTGAATTGGAAAAGGATTAACTCTGTGGCACTGGAGGGGGACTACAAAGTGAGTAAGTAATGAAGCTTACTGACCATCTGAGCTGGGAAGCACCAAAATTCCTTTTCCCCAAACTAACTGTTGGATAATAGCTTTCCTTAGTTCACATCCTTTTCCTGTGAATGGATCAATCCCCATCACCCTTGTTCAAGAGTTCTGAGCGTTGCCCTTCGGGCTCCCATGCACAACAGCCATGAGACACGGATAGCAGCTGTTAACAGCAGTACCTTCTGTTCACAGTGAAAAGACTCAGAAGACAGCAATAACATAGCTGTCCAGGGGAGCTTCCTGATAATCAATTCTTCCAAATAAAAATGTAAATGACTTTTTGTCTTCCTAGTTAGCAACAAGTCTACCTCAGCTCTTGACAAATACTTGAGTGCTCTAGCACTGCAGACTCCAGCCGGGGACCATTCCCTCTGCTCAACAGAGAAACAACTTGACAGACTACTACACCTGAGAGGCTCTTTATACAAGAGGATGTCGTAACTCAGCAGTTTCAGTGATCTCAGTCTGGCATGAAAGAACTATATCCCGGTGTTATACACATATAATAAAGAGAAAAGAATCATTTTTGTGGGGAAGGCATTTTTAATGCAGCACTGAATGCTTCATTTTTGTTCCTTGCAGCACTGCTGCTTTCTCCAACAAAAGCAAATTCTGAGCGACAGAAAAGTACATTTCCCTTTCTGCCCTACAGCTCACACTCACTCTGTGACTGTGCAATCAATGGCAAAGTCAAAAGGGGTGGGGGTGGGGGATGACACCAGAAAACCAAACCCCGACAGTGCAGTGAATTATGAATGTCATACAAAAATGTATGTCCTTGTATGGCCTCAAGCTTCAGGACAGGGAAAGTAAGATTCCTGAAGAAATGCAAACATTCAAGAGACAGACAATTGCTGTTTTCAAGATTTTTTTTAAAGTATCCCTGGCAACTGTTTTGTTAAGTGAGGTGATAACTGAGTAAATTGGATCAACACAATGCACTTCATGATCATTTTCCATCTTGTTGATAAAATGTATAAAAATGTTGATAAAATGTACAAAAATAAAAATCCACCAGCTTTTATGTGTTATGATAGTAACACTCAGACTAGCTTTGTGTATTATTTCAACTTTAGTAGCAATTCTTCTGGAACCCATTTTTTGTTTGGTCTAAGAAAGCAGAATGGAAAGACACTGTCAACTGCACTTTGGATTTTAATCAGGTCTCATCCACACTTAGAGTTGCATCATCTAATTAAAGGCAGGATTTTATGCAAGTTGAAGCAGCTTTATACTCTATTGGTAAATCACCCAATCCACTTAAGGCTAATTTATGTGTAATTCTGCAGACCAAAGCAAAAATGTCTAACAGATGCATTAGGTAGGAAATATGGAAACTTCCTGTGTGTGCAAGATTAAACTTAAACCTGTTTTCACAGGAAGTCAGTACCCTAGAAGATTCTGGATCCTTGGACTCCAAGAGAGTCATAGCAGAATTTTGGCTTCTGCACCCAAGCAAAGTTGGATACACAGACACAGCAAAGGACTAAAGAATTCTCTGTGGAGCTACAAGGCCAGCAGAGAAGAGGGTCTAATATGGATGGGAGCTTTAGCCACTGCCATGCTTCATGAAAGAACTGAACCTGAACTGGCTCTCTCAGGAGAGGTTAGAGAGCAACAGCAGGCACTTACACTGGAATACATGAAGCCTGGAAGACACAATGAGAAAAACTAGAAATACTGGTTCAGGACATTAAATTGAGCACATTAAAGAGACTACAGAAGATGACAGTGGAATATCCACATCTAAGCTGAAAGGTAAGTGATATTCAGCAAAGTAAAACAAAAGCATAGCCAGTTAGATACTGAAGTGCATTAGTAATGTTTTACCAACTAGAAATATGCATTTCTTGGATGAAGCAGAATTAGCTTTGGTCAGAGTCATTTAGGAAAATGATAAATTTTAAAAGGTTGTACTTACAGTACTACTAAGAGTTTGCAATAATTGGACTGGGAGATGAATAGGAGTTAACAGAACAAAAATGTCATCACCTTGGAAAGACCAATCTTCACAAATGTACCAAAAAATCCAACAGCAGCATTCCTGATAGACAAAGACTTCTTCAGTCAAAAAGCAATGCTCTAAGAAGGAAGCAACGGTTAATTAAAATCTGGTTTTGGATAGTAGGAAGGACTTTAAAGAGGAACATGTCATAGGAAATAAACTGGAATTAAAGTGAATCAGCTTTTTAAATACTTCAAATAGATGAAAGGAAAAAACAGCCAGTAATTAGGTACTTCCTTAACCCTAGCCTCCCCCCTCCTCAGCCCCCACAACTCAGAAGGACAAAGACAGTAGAACTGGAAAACACAAGAACCTGAATAGTAAGTCTAAAAGCATAAAAATTACCTGGCTGTAGGTGGGGGCACAGACAGAAACAGGTGCCCAAAATTAGCTATACAAATAAACACCTCAAGAAAGTTACCAGGACTGAATAGAAGGTTAGCAGAAATGCTGAGAGAAGATATACTGATATAAGACATTTATATCCTGGAAGTCAAGAACTGTTTGCTTAAAAAGACAACTGCTCAAATAAACATTTGAATTAGGAAATTGGAACAAAAAGTACAGTTTTGTCACTCTCTTAATGGACACATCCCTCCACTCCCCCAAAAAAACAACAGGAAAAGATGTGTCCATTCATACCATCTAGAAATTGTAGATAACGTGAGCATCCAAACAGATGTTTTGCCTCCCTTTCCAAGAAACAACATATCAGTGAAATAGAGGCATGGAGAGAAGGGTAACAAGGCTGAAGAGAAATGTAGATGCCTACATCTTAACATGAAAGAAACTCAGAGAGCATGCCATGCTCCACTGTGGGGATGACAATCCAGAAAACTGAAAAAACCAGCATATTAAAGTGGAAATCAAGTACAAAGACTTCTTTAATCAGACTATGAAATTAACTGTATGTTACCATATGACTATCTAGCAGCAAATAACCGCATTTGTGAAAACAATTCAGACAAATATAGAACTCTGAATTTGTCTTAAGTACCACAAAAAAGCTTTAGAATGCATTTTGAAAGAAAGAACTGAAGAAATTGAAAGTAAACAAAGGCCCACTGCAAAGTTTTACTTGGTATCTGCCTTTGAGGGACTGAAAAAAGATGAACATGCAATCCACGTAGTCTATCTGGACTTCAGTAAAAATTTTTGAAAATGGAATTTCAGCTTAGCAGAATCTTTTACTTTCCATATTAGTTTCCTTCAACACAGTTTTATATTAAAGGTTTCACATTGTTGGAAGTGATTTGCACTAGACACAGTCTGAGTATTAAACAAACCGCAGAATGGTATTTGTATGACTGAAACCAGAAGAGGAAAGCTAACTTGACAGTTTTATCTGATTGAGAAATTGAGAAAATCATATTATTTCAGCTCACCAAATTTTAGTACCTAGAATGTCTAATACGTAGCTTCTAAAAAGCGAATCTTTTGCCTCAGGTGACATGAAATATCTTTTAAAAAATGCAGCCCATTTCTCAAAATCTGGAGATAGAAGATTCTGAGGCCCTAACTCTGGTTATGACAAACATGGAATGTAACAGAAGAGAACTAAAAAGTAGATATAAACTTAGAAAAACATATGCTGCAGTTACTTTTAGCATATTTCAGTGTCTCGCATCTGTGTTTGTTTTCAGGTGTGTGTGTTGCCAGTGTGTCTAACCGTTTACATCTTTGGACAAGCAAGCTAGCATAATACCATGGTCATATGCTACTCTGGAGAGAACAGTGTTATTGTCGCTCTTCACTTAACAGAAAAGTGCTATTCACATTTTTAGATTGCTGAGAGTTCATGAAATTCAGCTACAGAGATATCAAAATTCAAATGATGTATTTGAGGAAGTAGGAATATATTCCTTTTATTTCAAATAACCTAATCAGTAAAAACAGTGTCTTCCTTCTTTGCTGAAAGATGGTCGGACCATTCAGCTGACACCTAACAAAAGATGAGCTACTTGTCTGTGAAAGAAGCTTTCAGTTAAGAACTTCATAAACACTGAGGATAAACAGACAGCAACAATACCATTAAAGTAACTTGGGTTTAATATTCCTTCATGGAATACAAAGACGGGCCTATAAACTGCAAAAATTCAAAATGCAAGGCTACAAGCCAAGAAGCTCTTGTTTTTATTTCTATCCACAAGGTTTTAAATACTCAAGACGCTCAGTAATTCAGCAGTTGATGGAGAACAAGGACTTAGAACTGAAACAAAGACTGCCAATTAGTCAAAATGGCATTAGCTAGTGTGTAATGCACCCACAACAGCAATAGGACAGTGAAAGCCTCATCTTCCATTATTATTCTTTTGACATTTACTTATGAACTGAAGGTGAACTAATGATACTTAAGTAAATGTGTAAAATCAATTACACTGAAGAGGCAAACGTATTAACTGGGATTCCTTCACCATAAAAACTTCCGAATAAATTCCTGCTCCCTGTCCTATCCAGTTCACATTGCAAAGAGTGTGGGACCTTGAACCAGGCAAAGACCTGAATGGTATCCCAAAGCCTTTCTCTGCTCAGACTTGCCAAAAATCTCTGGCTCACCTAAACCATAACAGAGGCTCACAATAGCAGAATGGCGTATTAAAATCAAAAGACAAAGTTTACCGGTTAGAGGAGAAGAATGAGAGCAAGAAATTTCTGAAGAGCATAATCCATTACTATTGCCAACACAATCACATTTTGATCAGTTGCTTTCGCAATTTACATTTTCCATGCATAAGTCCAAAAGCCAATGTGAAGCACTGACCCTCTATTTGACAGTCTCCTTCAATGATTTTGCCTCAAATTAGTGCACTTTTCAAAAGCAGATTACTGATCCTAGATTACTGCTACACTAAAGAACCCTAATTGATTAAAAGGACTGCTATGAAGCAAAGTTGATTTAAACAGACATATAAATTAGCACCACTGGAAACTGCTGTTTAAATATAATTTTATGCAGAAGGAAAAAAGATAAAAACATGTTCTCAGATTACTAAGTGATTCATAATACATGTGCACAATATAAACCAAGCCACACACAATATAAACCAAGCTGCACAACAATAAACCAAGCTATAGACTACAGAAAGTGATTGATCTTGTAAATTACCCCAAAACCAACAATTATATAAGTCAGGATCTCTGACATATAGTAAATAAAGTGAGGTAGGGGAAGTATAGACTTGATTACAGTTATTTAGATTTACACTTTTTTTGCTAAGAGATAAAAATATATTATTGATGAACTTAAAACCTACAAAAAACCTACTTACATTAAATGGTAATGTTCTTAATGATTAACTTGCATTAAATAGTAAAATTTTGTCTGTAAGAAACTCAATAATAATTCAAAGCTGCACGTTTACATACTTCCAGCCAAAAGAACCATCCTCATCTAAATTGTTTAATTTATAGGAAACCAACACTAATCCCTAGATTAACAGAGGCATGTGATTAAAAAAAAAAAAAAAAAAAAAAGGAGCTGAGAAAGAAAATTATGTTAACATTGCATACTGAAAGCTTCATATGAAAGGACTTCTGCAGCTTGTTTGAAACTCAGAGGATTTAGACATAACAATAAGCATATTGATAAGGTATTATGCAAAATATGAAGGCTAAGAAGTCCAACTCAAGTAAAAAGAATTTTAAGTCACTGAAATGTGCAAGTGGGAAGATACATGTTTAAGAGGTGAGGACTAAAATCTGCAAGTCCAATAAAAAGAAAAAAAACCATGGGACCAGAGGTCAAGGAGAGATGTGTCTGATCTCTTGCACAGCAGCTTTCGTAGGAAAGACTAGAAATATGGTTTTGAAATGGACAAAATTAGAACTTGAATGTAGGGTGCACTTGGAAAATGACTGCTCTGTAGTATGAAAAAAATCACAGCGAATACACACAAAGGTAGACTCCATGGGATGGAAGGAGTCAACCTGTCCAGCTCTGCCCATACACCCTGTGACTGTACAGTCCCACCACTTACCCTGCACCAGCACCCCTGAGGAGCCTAAGCAGCACCTTCACCCAGCAAAAGACATGAAATTCATCCCCAGTAGACAGCCAACACAAAACACAAACAGCACTGAAGTTTTTTTCCAGTACTACATTTGGTGCTGTCTCACTCCTATTTGAAGAATTCCAGCTATAATAGCAGCCACTATTTTAAAGCAGTAAGCTATTCATTAATCATTTCTCCTCAGTATTTCATTCTGCTTCCTCAAAACCACTTCAAAATGTTATTTTTATTCATGGCATTGCTAGATACAACTACTAAAAGCTTACAAAAAATGTTAATTATAAATAACACTAATTTCACTCTCAATACCACATTACATCGTGCTACAACCAAAACAACCAGAAAAGCTGGCAATCACATACCAGATACAGTAACAGTGTACACCAAATACAGCACAACACAGTATGTTAACCTAAGTATCATCCAACCTTGGAAGAACTTTTTCGCTACAGAAGCATTAAGACTGGTCTTCTATAAAAGCTTCCAAAGGTGATGGCCAAGATTACAGGACTTCCAACTGTGATTAGATACCTGATTGTGTATAAGAAATGACAAGCATCTTGATTGCTCACCATAATAAGCCAGCTGCCTTGGCAAAATAGGGACTGAAAACAGATGTTTTGCGCTAAAACCCGTCCTCCCATGCAAAGCATGAATTAAAAACATTTCTAAATTCTGAAATAGTTGAATGAGTAAATCTCACAAGCACCAAGAAATTTGCTAGACTTCTTTATGCCATCACCAGTCTTGTACAAAAGTCAGATTTTTCAGAATCGAGTAACACATGTATGTATAGATGTACACATACACAATTATTAATATGCATACATATTTATTTACAGGAGTGTACACACACATGTATTCTGACCCTCATGGTCTCAAGAAACTCTGAAGTGTTTCCAAGGTAACTACAACTATGGAGCAATCCAAAAGCTAATTCAAAGTTTTATCTCTAAAGAACAAAGACAGATGACATAGGCATTATCTAGTGCAGGAGAATTTGAGAACTCCGAGGAAGAAAAAAATCCAACAGGATCAAAGCAAAGATTTCATACTAGCAGTGCCACAGTCAAACACTTTTTGTTTTTTATTTTTAACCAACTATATAAAGCTCTACAAGAGGCAATCTGACAAAAATGCACTTAAAATAATCTATGACAAGTCAATATAAAAACCTTGCAACTTCCCATGTTTGTAGCTGTAAGCCTGAACACATCAGTAGCAGTCCTTTCTGACAGAGGGTTGTACAGTCCTAATTTCATACTATTGTCCTACTAATCATAACCCAAATAGGCACTCTGAGGAATAAAAAAAATACACTTAGCCTGAGCATAGCAAAGCTGGAATTCTCTCCCAGGACATCTGTTAAAGAAAGCTCATTAGAAACATTTCTGAAATTGTTTTCTCTAACCAAAACTATTCCAAATCCGCAATTGGTTTAAAATCAGCAAGTTTGTTGCATAGTGGCATTGATACAAGTAAGAGGAAGTAAAACTGACAGTGCAATTCCACAAGTCATAAAAGTCATATTATTATTTGGCCTGAAAGAATCCTTTAAAAATAAAGTGTTCTGCCACAAAATAAAGATATAAAGTAAGTCCATCTTAAAAAAAAAGTTAAAGTGAAATTTAGGATTGAATTGTTACAACACCAAATGTATAAAAATAAATTCTGATTACTGAATTTATATCCATTTATATTTTGCAAGAGGAGTGATATATTCCAGAACAAACCTTTCAATTTCTTTCACAGGTTTTTTAGAACACCACCAGATTGTAATGTAATTTTTTTTCTTGGCTAAAAGAAATATGCTGTGAATTGTCAAGAAAACCATTACACAGCACTTCCTGTGCTCTGCTAATTCCTTTCAGCCAAAGAACTGCAGTTTCATCTTTCTGGAGCCACTTTCAGTAGTCAATCCACTTGAAAACATTACTACAATTAAAGCTGCCCTCTATGTATACTTACACAGCATTAACACATGACTGTAAAATCACAACTCCTCTATAAAGCAATTCTCCAGACAAGGCTTTGCTAAATTTGTGCCAATCTTTTACTACAAAACTATCAGATATCAGAGACAAAGCACTATACAGGAAGAATAAAATTGCCAGGCTGCACTCTAGATTATGAAAAGAGAAAGGGAAAAATGGCACAGAGCATCACACAAGATGAAACTGGATGCAGACAGATTAAATGATTGCCATAATTCCAAACATCAATGCAACACTAAAAACCACATAAACCCCACATTTACCCCATATAGAAAAATGGAATATTTCTTCATTGTGATCTTTATTTTCAAAATGCTTGAAACTAAAATTTTAACTATTAAACCCACTGTCTTTTCTGAAAGCTTCACGTTTTTGTGAACTGTATATATAGCCTCCAGTCATGGATGGGAGAGTAATTTAAAAACCTTGTTACATACTGGCTCTTTTCCAACAGTCAAAACACTAAGGAAAGACCATAAGATGTTCCTGATTTCCTTCTGCTCTCTGCCTACCTTGATTACATCAGCCATCAACAAAGTCTTACCCAAAAAGCAAATTCAAAAAACTGGCACGAAGACTCCTACGCACTGCTGATCTGGCATTTGTTAAGAGAATTTATATATGGCAGTGTTACCTATTGCAATCAAAATACCTCCCTAAAAGATTTATATTGGTCTACTAATTGTGTAGCAAGTGTTCCTTTATCTGACACTGCACACATAATACTCCATGGACCTGTACACTACACAGGCATAAAAAAAAGGAAGGGGGAAAAATACAGGGAATGTTTGCAAGCAGCTTTTATTCTATAAAGTGAATCTTGTCCACAAACATTTCAAATTGAAACCAGTTTGCTCCAATTATGCCGTATCTTTTTCTATATTAAAATGTCACATACTTTGCTTTCAAAAAGAAGAAATTAAAGTTATTCCTGTCACTGTTCTTTTAAAAAGAACTTTATATTCTTTGCTATTACCTGCATTAATACTGATCACAAAGATTAGTTACACTCTTGGGGGAGTGGAGAAAAGACTGCACCAAAAGGGAATAATACTGGTTCCTCATAATAATATTTTTGAGAGTAGAATTTTCCAAGGGCAGTTCACAGATGTCTACAATGAGCAACTGATTATTTCACATCTTGACATAGTTAACCCAGGGGAAAAAAAATATCTCTGAAATCTACTTCCTTTTCTTACCTGCAATCACAGGATTTTAACAGTTTGAGTCAGAACTTGAAAAAAAGATACTAGGAAATCCATTTTGACATAGAACATGTGTTTAGAAATAAGGACAATTAGGGGCTATGAGAAAACTGAACAGAAGTAGAAGATACTTGGAGCTACAAAAGGGAATTATGATGATTCTGCCTACTAAATGGAAAAAAAATATTAACAAATTGCATGATGAATACCTTGCTATTTTAACATTTGAGATACATAGAGCCTTTGCAGAGAGCACAGCATGTTACAGCAGGAGCCTCTGTATGAGAGCTCCATTTTAAATCTTCCCAGCTCAAAAATCTCCTGCTGGGAAAAATTTATCTGAAGAACTTAATTAACAAGTTTAATATAGGGTCTCTAAAGTATACTGTTGGTTTTCATACAGAGTAGCAAAATCAAAATAAGACAGACAAACAGCAAAGGGAATGAACTCTGCTTGTCACACACAAAAATATATGCTTTCTACCTCCCCCTTTCTTCCCACATGGGAGTGGTATGTGAAAGCATACAGCTCTGCTGGACAGAACATCCATCACACAGAGCCAACCCACCCGCCACAGGATGGTATCAGACACGCTATGGGTTCTTTCCTAAACACTCAAGTTTCTTTTTGGATGCCGAAGGAGTTATTTTTGGAATTATGAAAATTTTACAAATCTCTTCCCATGACCTTTCTGACATTCAAACTTTGATGAATAGCTCCCACACTGAATTGCTCATTCTGAGAAGGAAATTTCATGTTCCTTTTCCTTAGTTGCAGATAAATTACGGATTGCCCACAGCAATGATTAAACAGTTTACAAATACAGTGGCATATCAGCCATTTGTTCTTAATTAAAAAACGCCTGACCTTTTTCCGGGTATGAACCTTTTCTTTTCAACCCAGCAATGTACAATGTTCTGTACCGTATCTCACTTGTGCCATAGGTTCTGTGGGCTATTCCTGGAGATACACAGTTATGAACAGAAACTAGGACCAGGGAAAAATCAAGTTGCAAAATCAAGCACTCCGAAGTCAGCAAATGTCAAGGACACTGCCAGAAATGATGGGCAAGATGCCTGGGAACCTTGATTTGCCCTTGCCCTGTGTGTATACATTATGGTCAATTTTTTAATTATAGGACCACATCCTATCTCCCCCAGGGCTGCTCCCTGATTCAGTTAAAAATCAGAATCAACACACATTTGCTGAGCAACTACTCAATATTTTGTTTTCTTCTCAGCATTTGAAATATAGCTTGAGGCCTTCTATACTGAGCACTACTCAATTATTTCTATGAAGGCAGACTCCTCAGTTTCCTGTGTGTTATTCCATAAGGCTCATTATTATATCAACCAAGTGTCTTACAAAACACTGTCCTCAAAATACATCCCTAAAATCTACAAAACATTACCTCAAAATTCATGATGTAAGAATTAAGGCACAGAAAGGCAAAAAGCATTCAAGATTTGTGGATGCCAAAGTGAAACACCTAGCAGCATATTTTCCAGACTAGGTGGCCTTGCGTAGTATTTTTACTATACATAAAAGTAGTATTTTATGTTTAGTTAACACAAAATTAGCATGAATTCAATTGCATTTCAGAGCTCACAGCACTTTTCCAAGTCAAATTTCAGGTTCTTAAGTTGTACCAAAAGAAAAATACAAGTAGTGCCTACCTACAGAAATTCTGATTTTAAGTGAATCACTATAAGAAACCTGGTAAAGGTAGAAACACAGTCCAGCTCTCAAGGCAACCCTGAGCTCTACTCTATAATTAAATTCTAAAATAAAGTCAATGATGTGGCTGGTAGTCCCAAGCTTCTCAAATATATACTTGGATGCAAAAAATGTAGGTCACCATACTAAAAATAAGAGGATTACATACAAAAATCTGAAATTTTGTTGGGGTGGGGGGGACACATGACAACCAAAACCAAACCACACAATGCAGAAAACTAGAGTCATGTATACCAAAACATACATCCTGAAAACAATTTTGCACCTCAATGCAACAGCATGCCAAACAGCAACCTAATGAAGAAGAATGGAAATTGACACTATATTTGAAGGTCTAGTAATATTATGTGAGGCATATTCCAATAACTCAAAACCTAACAGAAAAGAACACTCTCATAGGAGACTGTAAAGGAATTGGGAATTTGGGCCAATTCAATGGTTTTTCAGTACACATACAGCGTGAGAAGTGATGAGCACTATGGACACATATACCCGAGACAAAAACTTAATAAATATAAAAATACCACTTCTGTAGAACACTGAAAAAATTAAGCTAGAAAAGCTAGATATAACTAGCACATGCTAAAAGATAAATACCAGTCAAAAGTTATTAATATCTATGGCATATGTTTGTGCAATCAGTCCTGATACTGTTTAATGGAAGCTCTTTGCTGCAAATGGTTGCAGAGGCAAAGGTAATTAATAAAAACCTGGAAGAATCATGTTATTGTTATTCAATTAATTTACAGGATTTTATGAAATGTTTGTACTAGATAAAACTACAACGGAACTTTTATATTAATTCCAATCAATTTGTAATTTTTGTACTGTATCTGCACATATGTAAATACCAAAGGGCATAGCAGAATTCCCAAAACAAAAATATATTAAATGGAATTAAGACTGAGAGTATGGACCTATGTATAGACCACATGCGCATACACATTTTTATTACACAGACACAACTGTAAAACATGTTACCAACCTGGGAAGTCAGGATCAATTTTAAATCAGTGCCATAATGCAGAAACACTTCCTCCCCAACCCCCGCCCCTCTTTCAAACAAGGAGGTGGAGTAATCATCAGAACAAAACTAGCACAGAATGTAGTGTCTTCTCTGTCCCTTGATGTATTTAAATGAAAGATGGGTATCCTTTAACAAAGCCACTTTAGCTAAGCACAAACTGCATTTTGGTCAGTTATGTCAAAAGGTTATCAGAACTGTATGAAATAAAGACCTGTAGTATGTAAAGTATGGCAGACTAGAGGATTTAATAGTCTCTTCTAGCCACAAGCACTATCAAGAACTGTCTCAAAGGAAACCATGCAATAAACACATCACTATAATCAATCAAATCATGTCCACAGTCACTAACCCTAAAGTCCCTCACTATCCCCATTGCTAGAGGTGCCACCACCTTTGGAGGTGTTATCCACAAGGCAGAATAGCAAAATGAATCCCCTACACAGCCTCCTTCGTTATTCTTTGTATCCAAATAAAATTTCCTATGAAGTTGAACACATTTACCCCTTCATCTTAATCTCCCTCACACACACTGCTGCTCTTTAAAAAAAAGAAAAGTTAAATAAATTAAGGATAAGCAGGTTTGGTGGGTTTTAAATTACTTTCTCAATTAGAATATTTTCTGCCAGTAGGCAGCTTAATCTAATATGCAAACCATGGATATTTAGCAAAACAATAACTGTCTCTCACAGCTCCTAAAGCAAAGCTAAGTTACCCTTAAAGAACAGAACAGCACAGCACCTTTCAGCGTGCAAAGAAAACTCAATTCAAATCTATATGATAATTTTAAAATACGTTTATTCGTGATGGTATTCTCTGTGGTATATGGTATTATATCAATATCTCTTGCAAAAGAAACTTACACTTCTGAAACGATCACTTTATAGTGACCACTTTAAAAAAAATTCTCATCAAGGCCTGAAAAGCATTTAAAGTCCTTGTGGCCAGGTTCAGAAATATATTTAAGGTGTCTGTCTGAAATTCTACTGATTCCAGCAGGAAGCTAGGCATCTAAATATCTCTGTGGACCAGATCATACAAATCCCATATAAATCAATTTTATTATGAGCAAGTTGTAACAGATTATTTTTGTTGCTATAATAGCAAAGTAAATAACAGTAGTATGATTTAAGAGATTGTTTCTTTCAAATAAAAATCTTATTAATACATCACAATAAGGAGTTTACATATCTGAAGTTACCAGAAGGATAGTCAATTATGCTAAAAATACGTACAAGCATCCTGTTTAGGCCAAACAGATGACATGTATTTGCTGAAAACAAACTCGCCAGTTCCTTTGTCCTCTACGAAACCCAATACCATTAAATACAAGCAGCAGGGAAAAACAAGAAGAAAAATCTATATGATATTGCTTAGCTACCATTTAAATCAAATTTTAACTAAACGTTATGCATGCAAGTTCAGAGAGCTCTTGCAGTCCCCTCAAACCAAAAACGTGCAGTTGGGAGGCATGTGTCTCGGTCAAACACACATGAAAGCATACACTGCACACAAAGCATTGCTTGTCTCCTTACAACTCCTATACAAGGCAAAGGAACACCACCTAACAACACAAATTCCAGGAAAACTCTGTGCCAGTCAGCTGCAATAGTTACTGTCTTCAGTTGCAGATCCAGACTTTGCAACTGCCACAGAATTCCTTGGCCAAGCAGCATGGGCAATTATAGAGTTCTCTCAAACTTCTAATAATTTAAAGTATGTACAAAACAACACCCAAAAGCATACATAGGTCTTTTTGAGAAAGAGGCAGATAGTAACTATTACATACAACATACTGCTGACATTTTAACAGATTGCCTCAAAGTATCTCAGCAATTCTTTCGCTAGTCAAAAAAAAAAAAAAAAAAAAAAAATCATGACTGGTAACAAAGATATGACGAAAACCACCATTTTTTTTTGTTTTATATGCATTCAGCATATAATATTCATGAGCTAAAGAAGTCTATTCAAGACAGTATCACTTTTTCACTTGGATTACTTCTAAGATCTTGTGCACATTCTCTTTCCACGAGCATGATATTTGGGCTCAAAGTTTTCAAAAATCCTTTTTAAAGTTTCAACTCATTATCTTCCTCCATTTAAAATAGTTAAAGAGAAAGAAATTCAGGAAAACATGCAAAAGCACTTCTGTTACATTTTACATTAAATAGTACCTGTGTATTTTCACCTCACTTGGAAACATCTGGTACGGTATGCACACATCTGCAAAAATCACTCAGAATGCTCTGGTGGCCATTCCACCACACAAGGAAGGTGAAGAACCATAACACAATTCAACCATTTTATTTTTATCTGAGACATTCTAAGGGACCAGAGCGCACAGAGTCACACAGTCTGTCTTACTCCTTTTCCAGCTTCTTTCCATAAACTTCCAAAAGACCAGGACAAACCTTCCACCTGATTTTGACAAAGTATAAAGGAATAAAGGATATCTAAAAGCTTGTTTGATCTTCTTAAAGGTACAGGTGACAAAGAAGTAAGTACTCCACTAAAGCAGCAGCTGTTGCCAACAGTTATCTTTTATACTGGAGATACTGCGGGAAGGAGGGTAAGAGGGTGTTGGGGGCAAGTATTATATCTGAGGGTTCTCCAAAGAAATCCAGGTACAGCATTTTCATGGAGAGGAGATGCAGTTATTTTAAAAGGATTTTATAAATGACACAGGAGAAAAAAAAGCTTTATTATTTCCCCCTTAGAAAGATCCACTTCTTAAACAAAAGTGCCTGAAAATACTTGGGATTTAGATCCAATAGAAAAATGTATCTTGTGACCTCTATCAAAATGAAGTCTGGTTTGCTCCACTGCCTGCTTGAGAGTGTAACAGTCTCTCGTATTCAAGCCACAGTTTTTCAAAGTTTCTTTCTGCTACAACAAAAGGGCATCAAAAGGTTACAAACTTAACCTGTTTAAACACTGGTTTATACCTTCAAGAGTCAATAGAAATTTTACAATGCTGTATCTTCTATAAGCAAATGAGGAAACGGGAACCAAAGTCAAAGCACTGTATTGTAATTCTCAATAGTCATCATATGTTTTCATCTGTGCATTTTAATACTAAAAAGCTACACTGAGAATTTTCAGTTCTGGTATCTACATTCATTCTTTAGTCAGCAGAGGAACTATGTGCCTGGTTAATGCACTACCATCATGTTGAAAAGCAGCAAAGATTGTTTCCACACTTAAGCTAGAAGTCACAAGCACTATTTATAAAAACACATTAATGTTTCTGTTCAATTACTTCAACAGTCAGCCAAAGGGTACAGTTTATGAAAGAGAGGAAAAAATAGATTCTCACTTGTCTAGATGCTTTATTTTAATCTCAAAAGGGAAAAACATAATAGGAAATGCTGTCAATTCCTGTAAGAAAGCCTTCAATTTTTACATTGCTAGCAATATCACCATAACTGCATTGATTTCCTCTGGCTACTGCAAATCTTTCAAACTTTATGTTTGTTATATCCTACAACTGGTCTTTCTTGTTACAAAACTGAAAGAGTAAGCGCAACTCAGCTTACTGTCTGAACAATCAATACAGCTCTCAATGAGGTTAAACTGTATCTCCACACAGCTGTCAATAAAGCAGGCAGGGCACATGATCCTATCCCAAAATGGTATGAATATTTAAGTTGAGTTTAAATCACAAAATACATCATACTTCCTAATCAAATTGCATACTTACAAATCATTAGAAGGCCATCACTGCATTTCTTTGGATTGTATCGTTCTCAGTTTCCTTTTTCATTAAGACCCTATTTAACTATGTCATGTAGGCAAACATCTGCTTATAGAGAAAAATGGATTTCTAGTATTTGCATTAAATAAACTCTGAAAATTACTATAATCCATGTAGACCACCCCTTAACTAATTAACTTTGTCTAATCTCTTCTACAAATAATTCCATATACAGTAATTAACATTATTCCTTTCAATAAGCCAAAGACAAAAGTTATCATCTTTGCTTAAAAAAACCCTAACCCAACCCAACCCCCTCCACAAAAAAATCCCCAGCAAACAAATCAAACAAACAAAAAAACACCAAAACACCTTCTCTGAAGAAATGCTTCTTCAGAGTGTATGTGCTATAAGCAATGAAAATGCATGTTGATAAGTAAAAAAGGAAGAGTTTGTTAATGATGTAAGTTAAAATAATCCCATTTATTGTGAAACTTAGGAAATCAGATTGTATTTTCTGCTGTTAAGTCTGATTTTACATAATTCTTTTCACTGCAAGGAGGGAGGAAATCAATTTTGATAACAAGGCTAAATTTATGAAATAAAAAACTGCCAGAACAGGCCACTTACTCTGTAGAAATGACTGAAACACCCCAAAAATAATTTAGAGTAATTCTTACTTTGATAGGAGTTGTTCATATCTCTGCTGACTGAAACAAAGAAAAACATTTGCTTTCCCATGTAAGCAACTATCCAACAGCAGATTTTAATAATTACAGTACTCAGAAGAACCCCTGGATTTGGACTTCTGCTCTCTGAAAAGCAGCACTAAAACTTGCTTTGTTCACAAAACCTGAAAAAATTACAACTGCTCCACAAAACTGCTTTACCCACTTCTTGATCTTTAACTAGACTTGCTGTAACACCATTCAGTCTCCTGACTATGCACTACTGATTAACTCAGGACAGGACTCCACAACCAAATGTCAAGTTCTACAGACAGCAGTTAAGTAAAGTAGCCCAAAAATAGTTTTCTTTCATGTTCAAAGGTAGACTTTACACCCTTGCTGTCAAACTCTCAAAAACAGTGTCATCTATAAACACTTGTATAAATACACAGAATGCCTTCTATAAAGGTATTTCCTGTATACCTTTCCATGAGTTTACAGAAGGTATTTTACAAACCCTTTTTCCTCTGTAAATGTCTAAATCCCTGCAGGCTTCTGGCAGGTCACCAAAAGCGAACCACTGAGCAAATCGCAATACCACTAGGGGCTATATATACAATGCACTCAAGCATCTGAGTATTTCTCCCTGCAAATACGCAAAACCAAAACCTCCTGCTGTTGCTGCCATCACAAGTGAGAAAAGGCAAATTGCAGAACTGCATTTGTGACATTGGATGTCCAGTGGCCATCACTCAATGTCAACAAGCCAAAAACCCATAGGAAGTAGATTTACTGCTGCTACTGATCAAAGAGGAAGCAAGAAAAGGACATTGGTGCTTTGTTTTAGTCACACTAAGCCTGAGTTGACAGTCAGATATTCCTAAGAAAATATCAGAGAAAGGGGCTGAGACATCAGTTTAAGCACCAGAGGTCAAGATTTGCACTGGCAGATGTATCTGAATTGACAACACAAAGATTACAGTGGGCTTTGTGTTACTCTATGTCTTCCATGACTATATTTACTTCTAGTTGTCTCTGACTCATTAATGTACCTTGGTTGTTCTATCCAGGTCTAGAAAGGAACTGTTCTTGTGGTCTCCTCACCCCACCTCAGTCTTTGGATAATCTCATCCCCAAACAAAAATTGAAAACATTATGAATAGCAACATCAAAAACTGCTGACAAGGTAGACAAAACAGTTCTGAGGTTTTGTTTTGGTTTTTTGTTAGTGGCCTCTTCCTAGAAACTTTTTAAAAGAGGCATGGTGGAAATCAAAGAATAATTCCATGTATGCTGCTTATACCAAAAATAGTATGCATCAAAAAATAAATCAATCTGAGAAGTCAACCTATTTTTCCACTGGCAAGGAAGTTAAACACTAAGACATTTGCAAAGGAGATTTTACAGCTCATTTAATATAATCCTCATTATCTGCTAGAGAGGAAGACACAGATCTATTTAAACAATATCCATACAACCTGATCTTGCTCATCCTAACCAAGATCCAAAGTTCAAGATCTCTTCAAACCCCAATGACAATACACACAAGACATAACAATCCACATCGCAAAAGGTATCCAAAGTTTGATTCAGTTTTCCAGAATACTCTGCAGGCACTCATTTTGTTTCATTTCAAAGTCCTCCAGATCACTCTTAAGTGCATTCAAGAAAACAGATACAAAAGATAAGTCCTTGAACTGAACTGTCTGGTGTTTTGCTGCATGAAATCATCAACAAATTGGTAAACAACAAACCCCAAAGAAAAACCTAGAAGAAAGTTTTATTTGGTACTTGCATTCATTTACTTGAGAAAAGCAGATAAAGAAAATCCATGGACTCTGCAACAGCATTTTTACTAAGTTAGAAAAATGATCAGAAGTATTGCAATTTGCACTTTTCAGACATTGAGAGAGGACTATATTACAAATAAATATCTAAAAAAACTTTTGCATCCAAAAAGAAATAGGATCTTTGTTAACATATAGATGTGTAGGATAATGCAAAACATTTAAAGTTAGAAAAAATCCACCCAGGATCTTTCCACAGGCTTTCAAAAGAAGGCAAGAATAGGCAGCATGTGATACATTAAATGAGCTTCCTCATCAAAAAGTCCATGTTTCTGCCTTGAAGGTGTCAGCAAGTATTAGTGTAAACCTAATCAAAAAACTTAAAAGTTGCAATGATAAATTCTAAAAGACCACATAAGGTCAGCTTCATAATCTTCTGTCTTGTATCAAAGAGATTAATTGTTCTTTTTCTGCGAAATTCTACAATTGATAATATTCATGGAAATATTATCTGTCTTTCAGTGGGAATGAAACTGGTTATTATTCAAGCGATGATATACTTTCTCCTTCACAAGAATGTAGGAACTATTATTTTAAAGATTTTTCTTTTTAAATTTATATTTTAGAAAACACAAAACAGTCTACTGCTATTCACTCTCCAGAATCAAACTATATGCTGTTGGTAAATCTCACACGCAAAATCCAAGTATATTAAGGGCTGTCAAACCAGGAAGATAAAATAAGGACTCTTGGTGACTACATTTTTGATCTAAAATAACAAAGACATAATTCTGTCATAAAATGACACAGAAGAAGCAGATTTTCCAATGAATTTTATTAATCACACTACACACACCTAAAACAAGGACTAAATTTAACATAAATCAGCGTGAAAACACAGTTAAAAGGAGAATAAATAAAGCAGGCTTGAAGTGTACCCTAAAGAACATGCTCTAAATCATACACCAGTCAGAGCTATGATGGTTATTCAGATCTCACATTACAAAAAAAGCAGAATATATGAAGAAATAGGTTTTTACAAACAACTGCCTACTGGTTTAAAGGCACTGAGGTGCCTAGGAATCTTTACCATAGGGAGTTTTCATCTAGTCTGAAGTTATATACTTGAAACACCTACCTGGAATAAATACTACATAATTTTCTGTCAATCAAAATGAAATATTATAAATGAGGTTTTTTAAATCTACTTCACAGGCAAGTGTTTTTTTCAAGTATACATAATGTTTACAAATATTTTCATTTTTTCAATCTATGACTAAACATCCCTACATTCACAGAAAATCAAAGTGTTTCTGTGAAAAATGTGAATACAGTAAGATATTTTCAAATAGTTAATAGAAAAAAATAGAGCATTATGTTCTTGATGAGTACACACAGACCTAATGCAACCATAACTATGAATTTAGAAATGAACCACTACAAGTAATTTATAAAGAAAACTAATTTTATATTTTCCTTCTATACATTACATTAGTTTCTGATCTTTTTGATACAAATCATTCTTTGTTAATTACTATTAAAGGTTCCAAAAACTTATCTTTATCAGCAAACTGAAACAGAAGAAAGATGGCTGGATAACTATGGCATTTATCCCATCCATTTGTTAATTCTCAAATACATCCAAGTGGTAATTACAGTATTGATTTGAATTACATTTGTCAGAAAAAATGATAAACTTTTGGAAGGAAGCAGTTGAAAAGATCATGGTAACACCAAGCACTAATCAATTTGTCTAACATCACACAGCAGTATGTTCCTGTTTCTACACATTACCTCAGTAAAGCCTACAATCAATTACACTACCAAATCTGAAAATGGAAAACAGGTAACATTAGTTACCTTAATTTTTTTTTCTTTACCACAGCATGTCAGACTTTGAAAAAAAAAAACCAACAAAACCCCACAGAAATCCAAAAACAGGACAAAGATTAAATTAGTTGCAAAGTCCCAGTGTTAGGAGTCAAGTCAGGCCTAAAAATTAACTTGTTAAGAGCTCTCATACAGTTAAGAGAATGCCGCAAAAGCAGTATTTTTAATAGGCACGTGGTGAAGTTGGGGGTGGTGGTGGAATATATATATTTGAACGTACAATCTACAGCTAGCCTTTTTCCCTACTCAGGCAGAAGCACAATTAGCGTGTTAGCAGAGTCGGAATACGATACCAGGCAGTTATGATCCATTCCTATCTCACAGATTTTTGACATTCGACTATGAAAGCTTTACAGTTTGAAACTTCTGTTCTCCACAATTCCCATATAGTTCCTTTAACAGTAATTTTTTTTTTTTTCATAACATAAAATATTCCAGCCACAAAGTAATAGAAGCACATACAGGCTAAAATAGTTTGGTGTCCATTCATCCAAAGAGACCTTTTCTCTCCCCTTTGTAATGAACCACCACAGCTGGGGTCACAGAGAGAGAGACATCGGAGCTGAAACTCCATTACCACTCCAGTTGAGAGGGTGACTAACATGACGCTCTTCATGAAGGATTAAAAGTCATGGTCAAGTCTGGTCTGTACAAACCAGCTTGTTTGCAATGTATTCTGCAGCTAAGCACAGCATTCTCCTTTGCTAAGAAAAGGAAGAGATAAAAAGTATGGCTGAGTGGCAGGAGCACAGGATTCCATGTGTTGGTAAACAATTTACAAGCTAACTCTAATCAAACAGAGCAGGTTAACTGTTTGCTTATTAAGGGCTGAAGAGACTATCAACAGTACCGAGTGAGAATATCTAGCTACAGCAGACAAATAAGATCTCAAAGATCTGTGAAACAACAGGTCCAGAGGTGGTTATCTATCCAAATTACTTCTTAGAACACTCAAACTAAGCACAGTAATTACAGCCATGCCACCAGATCCAGAAGTGTTCTCTCACTGTCAAATTGCTCCCACACCAGTTTAAGAGGTTATTTCCCATAAAAAACCTGACAACTTGTCCCAGATACACTTCAACAGTTTGAAAGAAGCAAACTCCACTCCACTTGCCGCTGTGGACCAGTCTGTGGTCCTCCCAGTCAATTCAGGACCATTCCTGCAACATTTGCCAATGCTTTCATCGCTTTGTCTATCTCAAAGTTACCTTGTTGAATTGAAGTTTTTGTTATTCCTTCCAATTTCAAGGCTAACATTGGACAGGTACACTTGCTTAGAACTGTTAAAAAAATCTAAGTACTAGTTCATTAAAACGCAGGTGTTTACTAATACAAACAGTAAGAATGGATTCCATGAGTATTTATGTAGACCAAAACAAACATTCATGTTCTCATACACTTAACTTTTAATATATCTCTCACCAATGCATACTGTAATTTAGAAATTCACATATTTAGAGCTTAATGTATCACATGGAAGCACTTTGAAAGTTTTGCAAGTTTCACATTCTACCTTTGATTTTAGTTCAATGTATTTAAGATGCTGGACCACTCCATTTCTAATAAGGTTACCATATAAGCTTCTCCAGTGGCAGAAGACAGCTGCAGGCAATAGCCATTTCCAAGTTATATGTCACAGTTGGTAAACGTACATACTACAGTTCCAGGGCTTCCTAGAAATTATGCATACACTATCCAAGAACTCAGGTAGACAGGAGCTACTCCTGATCACTCGGTCCAATCTACCTTTAGCCATCAAAGAATCTGTGGGCATCAGCAAGTTGTTCCCATCTGCCATTTTTCTTCAAGGGGGAATAAAGGGGCCCAACCCTTCCCTATGACAAGATACATATTAAAAGTGACATCATCTTCTGGAAAAATGATGCCCAGGAGTACGGTATTATTTGTTTCCAAAAAGCCCTCAGGCTTTGCAAAAGATTGCTTTTTCATCAGAAAAAACTGACAAATTGCCTTAGCAGCCAATAAGCAAACTGTATGTTTACTAGTGGGGTATGATTTTTCCTACCAACAAGAAAATACATTTATAACTAGCTGATTAATATGAACACTGAAAAAGAACATGCTTTGTAATAAAATTAGAAATTTTTGTATGCTGTAGGACTGGAAAACACCATCTGGTCAATTTGGTACCCTATTAAATTTTTAATGTTGTACTTCATTAATTACCTTTCCTAAGACATCAGTGAATATTTAGATCGATTTCTTGCCACTTTAATAGACTACTAAGATAACTCTAAACTCCAGATTGTAGGTTCCTTTTAAAACTCTTTTATACGAGTCACCAATAGCCCTCCTCTTTTTCAAAGTTCAATAGTCCTTCTAATATCACCTCTATTTAGTAATAGTTACAATGCATTCAGTAACTGACGTTCTACCCAATATACAGTACACTTCTTCCTTTCCCCAACCGCAATAGCGTTGCATTATTAGTAAGACAAGAAAAGTAACAGTTTCAGCTAAAATCCTTCTAGTATTTCATAGATATATTCGTGAATAACGGTAGTGAAACCACCTTTGGAAGTTAGCCTTCCCCAAGAATAGATCGGCTATACATGAAATCAATTCGGATAAAGCTTTGTCTAGCCTGCTTTGGAAAAAAACTTCTAATGATGACAAATTCCACAGTCTTCCTAGGAAATTTATTTCAGTCCTTATCCATCCTTGTGCTTGGAAAGGGTTCTTTTCCCCTAACATCTACTAACCTCTAACCTGAATACTTCCCACTGCAACTTGAAGTCAGAACTTCCTGTCATGTCTCAAAACAAGACGAAGAAGCTTTTTTTATCATTCTTCTATATATCCAAAGACAATCACCATAACTCTCTCAGCATCATCCTCTCTGGGTAGGAGAAACACCAACCTTTTTAAGGTTCCTGGAGTGCTGAGAGGAAAGGGGAAGGGAAGGAGGAAATTCTTGTGATAAAGAAACTGCCAATTTTACTGATAGGTTCTCTAAATTTGAGAGAAATAGAAGGGAAGAAGTTCAGAAAATTGAAATTAAAAAAATTCAAGACATTTCTCAGTTTAACTACCTAACTTATCTGTTGTTAGAAAAACAATGCCCAAGGGAAGACAGCATCTTTCATTACATAGCCATTATACATCACCCCAAGCACAATCAGGTCTATAAGGAAGGAGACAGAGTTCTCCAACAAAAGCAACAGAAAAACACATGTTCAAGTAATTAAACACATGCCAGTTCTCATCTACAGTAACAAATACTGTTAGTGTCAGTGTAAATTAACAGGGGGTTTTGTACACATCATAAGCATTGCCTGTGATCTCTTCCAAACATGTTAAGACTTCACTCAAAGAAATCATCATTCAAGTCTGAAAAGAATAATCTGATTTAATCTGATCTCTGCATGGATACTTAATGCCATATTTGTCATAGTTCAGTGCCACTGAAAGAGAAGTCCACTCATCCCCAACAGATTTCTCTTTACAGAATTTTTTACTGTTGTTTTGCACAATACCAACTACACATAATTTGTTGAATCGCTATCCTGCATCTAACCAAGCAATGCTGCAAGGAGAAATGCACTATTCTGAGGAGTTTCATTTGACCAGGTTAGTCCTATTAGTGGAGTATAAACTGAAAGCAAATTTTCTGAAGAACAATTTAAAGCATGTGAAAAAAAATTAAAATGGGAAGATACCATCTTAAAATACAGTGCGTTTAAAAATTTATTTTTGGCTGTAATGAACAAGATCTTAGAGCTGGCCTTCAATTTCTAGTATGAATTATAGTACGAACCACACCTCTAAAACACAACTACATTTAGGTACTTCTTAGGAAAGGACACAGTAAGTTTGTTGCCAGTCAAAAAGAAAAAAAAATAAGAAAGAAAGAAAAAAATGTCAATATATTATTGGGGCTGCATCTGTCAATGCTCATTTTCTCCTTTGGAAAGATTCCACCACATGTCAAACTCCATTCTACTGATATACCTTTAATAAATTGGTGACATAATTGTGTTTGCAAACATGACATGAGATCAAAAGAAACAGATGTGGATGACTGGATTCAAGCTCTCCCAGAAGCCAGCCTCCCATATCAAAGTAAATAATACTAAAATTTAATTTATGTCTTCCCATAAGAATAAGACAGTCCCTTTAAAACTCTGCTTTCATCAAATAAACAAAAAGGTTTGTTTGTGGATGAGTTTTTGCTTAAAGAAAATTCCAGTGGAACCTGCCAGTACAAGAGTAGATTGCACTCAGCTGCCTTAACAGGACATCCTCTTCATTCACTTCTGCAGCTGCTGAAATCCCCCCAGTGTCCTGAGGGTCCTTGCTTTAAATGAGGGCACCCAGTGGCATGATACTATATATGAAAGGTCAGTAGTTCTGAAATGCGTTCACTGCCATTGCTCAGAAAGACAGCTGGACATAGTGACCTCCAAGAGCAAGGTTCATCTTTTTTTCCCAGGCTTTGTGCAAGGAAAATAAACTCGAGATGGCAGGGAGCCTTGATAACTAGCTGAGGAAGCAGCCAGTGCCAATCTTACTGCAAAAAACCTACCCCAAGCCATAGTGTAATAATTTAATAATAAATAACAATAAACAGCAAAGTAAAAGTAGTTTTGCTTCTCCATCCTACCAGCTATTTAGTATTAACTAGGTTTTGTGCCTGCTGATCAACACAGCTGAGGAAAATCTGTACTGAAGCAAAAATTATCACCCAGCATGTCTGTCACACACATGCACAGACCTCTGAGCTGCCTGCAGTCTGATCAACACTTGGCCCTTTTATAACCACCAAATACAGTTAAATACTTTGAGTGTTTTTGTGTTAAATACTTTGAGTTATTTATACTTTTTTCACACATGCTAGACCAATGCTGTCACTGCAGAGTCAAGCTGGTCTCCTCAGTTTCCTACCAGCAAATGAACTTTAGTCCACTTTAGTCAACACAGCTATCAGAAGGTGGAGTCATCTTACAAACTGAAAATAAATTTAGAACTATAATCTGTCAAAGCTGAAGCAGCAGTAAGTTTCCTGCACCTTCAAAACAGAAAATATTTAATATTTAATACTAACATATAGAAAGCAAAAATGAAAGCTGATTGTCAGAATTGTAATACAAAAATTAAGTTGAAAGTAATTACAAAAAATAGTAGTAGTAAAAAATGTAAGTTCTGAAGCACTGCAATACAAAAATTAAAAACAGTCAATACAGGGCTGGCATGCCTAATTACCAAACTATCTGCAGTCCATTACCTTGTAAAAAGCAGTGCTTTAAGCATTAAAAGATTGTTCTTTTGGAAATGTAAAGAAGCCCATGCATAAAATGGTCACAAAATTAAAATTATCTGCATGAAATACCATTACCCCATGGACTCTGCCAGTGTAAATTTGCTGTGAATTTCCATTTCATGGAGGCACAGGCAGCTTCACTGGCCTCTTTGGTATTCCACAAGTTTGACTATCGACATGTACTTAAATCAAATAGCTCCCCTTATGCAAACTACTTGGAGCTTTAACTGAAAAGCAAAATGAGTATTTAGGATTACAAAGTATTTTTTCTTATAACAATTCCTATACAAGCAGCATTCAGACTCACTTAATCAAGTACTCTGTACAACATATGATGTACCATGTTAAAGACACGTTATGCATCGAGCCACCTTGTTTTATACAGCAGAGCAGTAGCCCTTCCCATGCCGGAGTATTTCTGCCACGACCTGGGCTGTCCAATTCTACTCATTCATATTTTGTTGCCTGCAAAGAGCATCTCCAAACCTTCCTCAGTTTCTTCCAGTCACCCACATCATGAGCAGTGTGAAAGGTAACAGTGGCAAACAAGTGCCACCTGAACAGCCAAATGCCTTACCTCTGTAAAAGCACGCAGCACAGCACCTCTTCTTTTCTAGTACTCTGGCTATCTACAGTGCTTCCCTCCTCAATTCGTGGAGCACAGAAAAACAAAAGCAACTTTAAGAGACTTATCTGCAATGCTTGCAGAAATGAGAATAAAGCAGGGCAAGACTACACCACCACTGCAAAATGAATGCAGCCCCTTGCCTTTACCTCTCCCATCCTGCATCAAGTTCAAAAGCTGTTTTGAATAGAATGAAGAGACAATGTTTCTGCCCCTTACACTCTCTGAGAATGCTGGAGGAAGAAGCATCAGTCCACAGAACACAATGGTAAAGAGCAAGTACATAAAAAGTATTTGGAAAGAAGAGACATTGATTTGGGAGAGAGTATGTGGAAAAGAACAGAAATAGTGTCTGGCTGGGAATTTATTTGTTTAAAAATTACATGCAAAAAACCTATGCTAAACCAGCAAGATTGCTACTTTCAAGACATTTCAAAATTAAATAAAATGCCAGCATGCCTGTAGAACTTAAATTTCATACCCTTCTGGCAGGTTCTCCTTCCCCTGTCATACCCCTTATGACAGAGCTTTTCATTTCAAGACCCCCAGCCCACCAAGAAGCCCTGGTTCACTTGAAGCTGTGGGTGCAACTGTTCTAGAAATGAACTTGGGTTCAAGCAAAGACAACTTCGGTAGTAATAATACACACAACTGGAGATTGCAGAAACTGGGAGATGTGTGGTGAATGAAGCAGTTTTACTGTTTCTTCGTTTACACTGCCTGTAGCCACAGGTGAAAGAAGCTCCACAGAGTAGAGCTTAGCTCCCAAAAACAGTTGTGCTACCAAACTCAGGAGTAGGCTGGCACTGCTCAAAACTGTCATTTCAGTGAAAGAGTACTGCCATGCCCTCAGCAAGGCATGCGAGGCATAGGCACAGGTTTCAAAGATTTTACTTGACAAAAAAGTTCTTGCCACACACGAAAGACTCAAGCTTGGGCAGATGTCAATACTTTTATGAAGACAACGCAACATCAATCTTTGTGAGACTGTCACACTTGCAGACTCCTGCCTATTAACAACAAAGACTCAGAGTAACCCATTATCTCTTCAATATGTAACCTGCAAGCTTGTCTTCTGGGTCTTTTCCTCACCAACATGGCACTGGAAGTAAAAAAAAACAAAACAAAAAAAAAAAAAAACCCCAAACAACTTCAACCAGAGCCACAGAGCTTCCGTCATGAAAGATAAGCACAAGAGAAATCAGGAACAGTAAGAAAAGGGAACTGGATTAAAAAACAAAAAGATTTTGAAACCTTAAAGCACTAGCGTCCTTAACAGCTCTCTTTTCTGACCTGCTCTTGAAACAAAGATAAACAATCAAATCCCAAAAGGAGTTGAATCATGAAGATGTATGCACCACGCTGTCATTCCCAGAGTTCTTAATTCTGCACTGATGAACTAGGACTGCCAATGTATCTCTGCAAGCCACTTCAATACCTCGTATCTATTCACAGCTTTTGTCATGTTTATTTTTCACTTTCAGCCGCTGAAGTGAGAGAGATGTTGGTAGGACACAACCATGCATAAGCAATTTTGAGTGCACTCCAACTCTGTTTACAGTATTGGATACAATAACTGAAAAATCCAGCACAGATATCAAAAGTTATTACTAGCTTGCCTAAAAGTACTAACTAAATATGGACACAAAAAAACTGTCCCTCAAGTAACTGAAATTAATTCCCAGAAGTAAATATTACAGCAGATACTTCAGTTCCTCCTCACTCCTCATCCCCCCCATTGAAGATGCAATTATTGAACAATGTTCTGAAATTGTCAGTCTTTTCATCATTCAGAACATGAAGGCAAGCATAGCTGGCCTAGGGATGTACTTGTTACAGATGAATGGCATAACTATGCAACTCTTATCTGTAGGGATCAGCTTCAGTGACAAGTTGTATGCTCCCTAAATCTTTGACCTTCTGCAGTCAGAAAGAATACTTACAATAAAGCTCAAATTAAAAGCTTATTTCAGTGACAGTGTTATTTCATTAACAGTAAATTAACTTTGCAACAAATGTCACTTTTTTTTTGTATTGAACTAAGAAGCAGAAAATTTATGTTCTCTTTTACAAATATGATTTCTTTTGTTGGAACAGCAAGGGCTAGTGCCAGCAACTATTTAAAAAAAAATTTAAAAAAAAGGTTCAGAACAGAAAATAAACTGGCTTTTGCCAAGAACAGCCAATCATTGGGTAATACTGCATCTCCAGACTATCATTTAGCAACTTTAACTGTTGGTTGAAGTTTTCTAGGATGCCATAATAGAAAGGTATGTGCATTGGGAAGGGCATGTTTACCTTTCAGTCAAGCTGGATGTCAGCCCACAACAGTTTCACTGACTGGGATCCAAGCATGGCAGTTGCTTTTCTTATATCAGACTGTTTTGATTTTCACATTCATAGCAAACTGCCTGTTTCCCAAGCTCCTCTCAAGTAAAAAAAATAATTGCTTTTTTTATCCCACCTAATCTTTATACACTTTCCTCTGAAATGTCCTTCTACCTCCAGCACATTTTTTTGGATATACTCAAGTAGTGGAAATGAGATTCTGGCTTTCAGGGACTATCATTAAAAAAACCAAAACGCACAGTGCAGCCTGATCCTGAAAGGGTCTGGGGTTCATTACATTAGAGGAAACCCCCCCATATTTTTCTCTGAAGATGAACACTCATGTCAGTGATGAGAAGTCTCACAACCTCTACAGCTCAAGGTAAAGAGAAGAGAGCCTTCTGAGCTTAGTGTCTTGTAAAAGAGTATTATCCTTCCAAGGTCTTATACTGAATTAGATTAATCTCTGACAGATTTCAGTCCACAACTTCTTCCCCATCTTCTGCTCTATAGACATTTCCTTCTGCTTTGATTAGCTTTAGGTGTCTTATTAACAAAATAATTTTAAAAGCCAATTCTTTTATGGCACTGTGAATAGAGACATCCACTCCAACTGACTCTTGCATGCAGGCTGTTCAGTTAACTGCTTTATGATTCTTTCTTCACCCTCCTGAGTTGAAACTTTCAACATTTACAATACCAAACACACCAATAAACAAAACAACCACTCGAATAGGCAGCTAAATGGGACTGTGAAGAAACAGGCAATTTCCCTGCATTGTTTGCTGTATCAGCTGAAGCATGGCAGAAATGGCAAGGATTAAGAATACTCCTTTCCTGGTTCAGGTTAGCATATTTGGGCTAACTTAGCTGGTTTTATACAAACTAAGGTGAAGAAGCATTCATGCAGCTTTTCTATTGGCTCTGCTATCAAATGCAATACAATACAGTAGCTCTGCAATCTGGATATGGGGAACACAGTCTACACAGGCAAGGATGCAGGAAGAAGAACTGCTTCAGTCACTTCCCCCGTGTTGTGTTACAGAATTGGGTATAGTGTGGGTTTTTAAAAACAAATTTAAAAAACAAAACAAAACAGAACTTTTACAGAAAAAACTAAGACATCATCAACTAAGGAGCACTTCATGTGTTATTTGAAAGATGCTGCCGTTCATGTTCTGTAAACTACAATCCAGTTACTTCAGAAATAAATTATGGTTAAGAAGTCACAACTCTGTAGGTTCTTATTAAGCAACTAAATAGGTAAGCCTAAAGTTGTTCTGTTTGCACCCTCACAGATGCCAAACAACAAACCAAGGCTACGTGACAAGTGTTACCAAGTTGGGATGCAATTTCAAATCACAACTAAGATGATCTGACAATGCCCTCCCTCTCGCTTCCTCTCTTGTGCTTGTAATAACATTTTTCTGAATTTTCAGGGATTCAGCTCAGGTTTTAAAGCAGCAGAAAGTTTTTCTTTGTGTGGGCAGAAGGGAAGGATAAGCTTTCTGCAGGAAGGGAACTCCCTGAAGTGGTTCACTACTGGGTGGGGGAAAACAGCAGAGCCAGACAAAAAGAAGTAACATCGGAGACCTGGGAGAAGGGAAGAGGTGGGTCCATCCTTTTCAGCAGCCTACCACCACCAGATCTCTTGCTGCAACAGAGCTTGCTAAACAGAAAGGAAACTGGGATGCTGAAGTTTTGAATTCATGAGCAGTAATAATCCAGCCCCTGTTCCCTCAGAAAAAGCAGGCAGATCTACAGACATGAGGTCCACTCAAAAACAGCTCTTTGAATATGTGTTACAGGGAAATGCCCCTTTGACTTCCACCAGCCTCAGAGAAACTTAGCAATGACAGCTACTATAGGACAGAGATTCACATATATTTGGTTCAAATAGAATACACTGTTTCATTTAAGCTTTCTCCTATTATCATTTTCTTTCCAGTTTGTAATCCAGAACCAGACACCTGCCTTACTGGAATTTACAAATTATTTTTTTTTTTTTTAAGCAAATGCATATTTAAAGGGAGTTTGGATTACTCTGACAGGTCTAGGGTGTTTTCCCTTCCCCAAAGACAAGTCCAGCTTTAGCAGCTTTTCAGACAAACCATTTCATCCATGTCTAGGAGTCCAGAAGCCAGAACATGCCATCCGTTAAGGTCCAAGAGTTGATCTGAAGCTTGTCTTGTCAAGTAGCAGGCTCAAGGAAGAAGCTGAACCTGCAGAGCCCAAACAACTTTTTTGACCTGGCTCAAGCACTGGGAGACAGACCCCATGATTTTACATATCTGCACAGTGATACAGGCAAATATAATGTAGATCACAGAAAAAAAATAATACTCTCATCCTTATGACTATGGAAAGGGGAAAACTAAGTCTTTCAATTTCACCTTTACTGCCTTCCCATCCCTTCTACAGCAACAGTGTTCTATTAAAAGGGAACAAGTGGCTAGGAAGATTAGATGGAAGAAAAGTTCCCTAAATTTAAGTGAGACACGGACAAACTGATAAACACATCACACTGCTGGAACAACTGCATACAGAGACATTCTTCTGGATGAAATTGATTTTATTTAAACTTAATGATGTTGTTTACATGATAAGAAAATACTAACTATATTTCAGCAAAAGCCAGGTGGATAGTAGATGACAAAGCCTGGTGAGAAACAGCAGATCAGCAAAAGAAAGCAGGAAAAGAAACTCCAAGAAATGTTGGAAAATGCACTTTGAACTGAGAAAGCCATATTCAAAGGTGAGAAAACACAAGAGGGGACAAAGAACAGCTACGGATATTTCACTTGAAAATGTTTACATTTTGTTGGACTGAGACTTTAGGTTCAGATCCTAAGACTACATGAGACTGAAGTTCTTATGAAATACGCATGTAATAAAATGGGCCTTTAAAACAAGATCAAAGTTATCTCGCTAGATCTATCTTTTGCTGTCTTATGGGAAGAAGTTCTCAGATTTTCACAGATAACACAGAGTTGCTGAGGTGGGCTAGGACCTCTGGAGGTCAGCAAGTCCAACCCCCCTGCCCCAGAGTCAGCTAGAGGAAACTCCTCAGGTCTGCATCTGGTTGATTTTCAGTATGTCCATAGCCTCTCTGGCCAACCTGGGCCACTGTTCAATCATCCTCACAGCAAAAAAACCCCAAACCAAACAGGCAAACAGACACCAAAAAAAACCAACCCCAAAAACCCTTTTTCTTGCGTTTAAATGATATTTCATTTCATGTCCATTGTGTCTTGTCCTGTCATAGGGCACTGCTGAGAAGAGTCCAAGGCTCAATTTTTATATTTTTTTTTTTCCACTCCCACCCTCCAGTCTGGTACTTATTTTAATAAGATTCCCCCCAAGCCTTCCTTTCTCCAGGCTAATTCACTGAGGCAAATCAGAAGTGACTGTTCTTTACACAGTGTACTCCAATCTTTTATATCACACCATGCAACACATTTCATGTACCAGTCTACTCAGGCTAATGACAAAGTTTACTTGGCTGTTTCCACACTCAATGCCTGTCCAGCCCTGGAAAGAGTTCAAATCATGTATCTTCAAAGTTGTATTTTTTCACTATATAGAAGCACTATGACCTTCAGCTTTCAAAAAACCACATTCACAAGAAGCAAGTTTATTACAGAGTTGCAAAACTGATGAGAGAAGTCACCGCTATCTAGCTTTTACTTTTCTTCTTAGTGCTTTTAACTGCTTTACATAGTTCTCAATTAAAAAGAATTACAACACTTCCACATTCTAATTCAACACTAGAAAGCCCTTTTTTCCAATAAAACAGTATTTACTACGGAACATGCATAGACAGTTGTGTCATAAAAACCCATACCATGAGAACAGGCATGACAGCAAAATTTAAGTACAAGCTGGTCCGACACTTGCTTCTCTACCCTGAAACACAGCATTCATAACCAGTAGGATATCTGACAAATGTATTGCACACAAGACCAGGACTGCAATTTCCTGATATCCAGACAGCTCAAAAAAGACAACGTTGTTTAATCTACATTCTTAACTTCTAGTAATATACTGAATGTTTATGCCAAAATAGTAACAAATTCTAATGTATCTGTTCCTTGCTTTTAAGAACTAGTACATATTGATCACACGTATAAGAAAAGTATGCTAAACCCCAGAAATTTATCTCATACATTCACTCAATGCAGGCAATGTAACTGTTTTCTTGTACTTAAACTATAACATGAAATTAACAAGATACAGATTTTTACGTATGTCTTCACTTCTGAGTTCAGGTTCCCAAGTTTTCAACTTAGTTTCAGTATTCTATTTAATCTCTTTTTTGTACATTTTTTTTTAAATAAGAGTAAAATTTAAAAAAGAAACTGAACTGACTGCACATTCACCACAATAAATGCACACTGCCAGTATTTATTGCAGTAAGCAACTTAAGAGAACAGCAGGAGTGGAAAAACATAAAACAAAACCAGCTGTGATCTCATTAGCCAGGCTCATTATGTAAGACCTCATTAGCCACTATCCCACAATAACGTGAATAAACCCTTATGAAAAAGAAGCGATCAGGAATACAGAAGCTAAATAATCATATAGCGCTGTCAAATTAGCAGTTGAAGTTCTGAAATGCTACTGGGTAAGAGCTCCACTAATGCACACCGCAGAAAGCCCATGGTCAGGTATTGCAAATACAAAGCCCCCTTCATCTAGTAACTGCTGTACCAACAGGCGTTCAAATATGAACATGTACAGAAGGCTAAGGGACAGGGGGGGTGTTAGATAAAACTGAAACTCCAGAACACTTCAGCCTCCTTCCCCAAGTACATTTTACACTTCTGTAATGTGAGAAACATGAACAGAATTTTATCTTTGGCTATTACAGATAGGCTTAATCTTGATTTTAGTCCACTTTGTTAGTTTGTAAAAAGCTTACCCACTTTAAAGTGTTTGTATTGAGTTCTGAAAAAAATGGGCTGTAATTATATAAAGTTTAATAAACTTTGGTAGTCCCAGCTAACTTTGGGGGATTTGTCCCCTTCCTCATCAGCTTTGCCAAATGAATGAGCTGCATTGATATGTACAAGCCTTTACTGGCAGCCTGGAACTTAAGTGATTATCAGCTACTACAGTCTCTTGGAAGGATCATCAATCAGGATAACAAAAACATTCTAGATAAAGTTACATAGTTTTAAGCGATTTTTCAAAATATGGCAGTATTTTAAGCCAGTGGGGTTTTGACTGGACTATTTTGAAACAATCATGCAGCTTAGAAAGTCAAAAATACTCTCAGCTTTCTCCTCTTCTGCAGTCATCTTCACTTTCTCATTAATTAGTTGACGTTTGAATGTTACAAATAACAGTTTAATGCTACACTAGAATGCCGACCTAGAAGGTATAACTTAGTTGTTAAAAGATAATTCATATATTTAATGTCCAGTTCAAGTTTCAGCATTTCAGTTTCTACTGAATCTACAAATATGCCCAGGTATTTTTAATAATATATTTTTCCAGCCCCCAAAAAATAAAAGAATGAACAGAACAGTTTGGTCCAAGTTCTGCACAGACTAATTCTCTTTCCATTCTAAAGAAAGGTAATTTCTCAGTCATCCAGTTCCACTGATATACTTAAGTTTCATATGAAACGCCATTTACAAGATAATAATGCAACACAGTTATGACAGAAAATAAATCAGGTAGGAACAAAGGTATTTTTGGTATCATTACTCCAAATTCAAACATGAGTAAGAATACTTTACATGAACCTAAACACGTAACATGATTCCTGAGAAATTGATTTGAGAAAACATCTGGAAAAAAACGTCTTTCCTTCAAACAAGGTATGAAAATTTCTGCAGGGTTGATGGGAGAAGAGTCCCAGAGATGGTCACATGACAACGTCAATCTTCCAGGAACAACGCATAGAAATTACTTTTTCAATAGTTTAAGTCTATTTAGTACGACTCTCCCTACATTAGTCTCCAGAAGATACATTTTGTATATCTTTGGTACACAGCCATTAAGGGGCAACAGTACCTGCTCAGGGAAGCAGAAAACAAAATTGGCATACTATACAGATTATATCAACAATAGAAACCTCAAACTTTGAGTGATAAATTAAAATAGATTATACCAAGCATCTGTCACAAAATTACAAATCTAACCTCACATTCTGGAGGCTGAAGATGTACAGAAGTTTTATCCATCAGCATTTGTAAATATTTGAAGACATTTATATAGCTAAGTATAACCAAACTTTTGAAATTACCTTTTTTCCCATTCTGGAAGGAATATCAAATATCCCAGGTGAGAATTTACACCTATCTACAACAATCAGGCTGAGCTATGATGAGTGTAGAAAACACCACCACAGCGGGCTATGATGGAATTTCCCCTCTTTCTCCAAGGGGTCAGGGTGACATCAGGCAAAGAATCACAAACATTCACATTTTACTCTGAAGATGCATATGTCGATGGTCCAATGCTATACAGTGATTTCCTCGAGGTCCTAAGAGAACACGGTATCTGAGACGCCAACATCACTTCTTACACCATTATACTCACTATTTTCATTGCCCTCCACCTCCAAAAAGGTGGAAATGTAAGTAGAACTATAGATGAGAAAGAAGTAAATTAAAAAAACAAAAATTGTGTTCAAAACTTGTCTTCTCCATGAAACAGCAGATAAAGGCCATCAACTAACCTGAATACAAAAAACCCGCAAACAACAAAAAAATCCCCAAACCCAAAATAAAACAAAAAACCCCACCCTTGGAGAAAAAAGCTGTTTAACACTTCTTTTGGAAAAGGAGTTAGTGTTACAAAACCATAAAAAGCCTCTGCAGTTTCAGGGGAACTGAAGGAGGTAAGACTTCCAAAAAACAAGAGGCTATCCTTCTGTTATCCTCATAGAATTTTACCCTGAAAAATGAAAAATTTGAATCATTATCCATCTATATCATTACGTTTACATAATTATTTGTATCATTATTCATAAATAGACCTAGCCTTGAAAAGCAGAAGTGCATGACCTAATATCAAATGCTATTAGTATGTTTCTGGGCAAAAGGATTTTGATTTATAGCATATAATTCATTCAAAGCAGATTTTAAAGTTGAAACTGATGTACCTGCTCAGTGAAGTGCTACTTTAAGTTAGGGTAGTACAAAACTATTCCCTTTTGGCCAGGGAGAAACCAGCAGACATACTTGCACAGATCACTGGGAAACTTAGATGAGAGGAATTAAGTAAACTTTTTTGTGACCAAGGAAAGTCCCTTGTCAAGGGAAAAAGTATTAGATATACTTTGTACCTGAAAGACATTAGATTCTGACAGTATTTTCAAAGTAATTTAGTATAAAGAATAAATAACATCTGGTTGGAATGCACACCATCCCTTAGGAGTTTGCTGTATCATTTTGTATATCTATATAAATTCAGTACAAAAAGTAAACCCTGAAGATTAGGCTTACTGTTTTCCATGTCTTTTTCACTAAGTTATCAGAGATGCATAATATGGCAAAATGAGAAACAGAAACATTGCTCTGGTTTAATTTTAATGACTTTTTTTTAAAAAAACAAAGAAAACTGGGGTGGGGTGGGGAACCACCTACTCATCACTGCGTTCACCTATGCCACTATGCACTATTAGACAGCTACTGCCTTCCATGTAGAAAAGGATGCAGTTCTGTTGTTGAACAATCATTTTAGCTTATACACCATGATTTTTGCTTTAAAATCCATTTTTCAGTTTTCAGCAGGAAGTGCCATACACGATTGTAGCAGACTTTAACAGCCGAAGTCAGGTTGGTAGCACTTCCTACTAAGGAGGTCATAGTTTAAGAACATGGTCATCAAAAGACACAAGTAACCTACTCATCTTAGAAGCCGAAGAAGAAAGATAAAAGAGGTTATTAGAAGAACATTTCACCTTCTTGGAATACAACTTCACACTAAAAATCCACCTCTTGCAAGAGCAGAACACATTTGCCATAAGATGAAGGTGATTATTGATAACACAGTGAAAATGCTCAGCTTACTGACATCAGTGTTTACACATAGAGGTTTGTCACACTGAGCAGCAAGTTACACCACTTTGCCATAGCGCACATGCTATAGAAGTTCAATATTGAACAATCTACACCGCATCAGAAAATGTGACTCATGAATGTCCTCCAGTCACACTCATTTTAAAAGTGGGAGGCATGGAGCAGGTTGCCAGCAGCTGCAAGAGCAGATAGAAAGCAATGATTTGTACACACATATGCACATAAACAGTCTCAGTTTAAATACTTTTTCCAGCATCCATCCGTCTTTTGAAAGGCATGCAGTTACAGAAATACCCACAAAAATAAAATGTTAATTAGCTCAAAAAAAACTTTAAAAATCTCCAGTTTGTTGAATCAGTGCAAGTGTCAAACGGTATCAGAAGTGATAGGGCTCTGACTCACGTTTACAGAGAAAAAAGCTGCACTGCTTCAGCCCTTCCGGCATCCTACCATCTGCTCCAGCCTTCTTCCAGAGCCACTCACCCTGCAACTGAGTTGACAGAAGAAAACATGACTGTGCCTGAGTCAACTCAGTTCAGTCGGCATCTTCACTTAAACCTACCTTTTAGAGGAAGTTTAATTTGCCTGCCTGAACTACAGCAGCTCAGGTGCAGACACGCTCCCTCCTGCTACCTGCACAGTGAGGTCCAGAAGAAAGGGAGCTGGCACACAGGGGCAGAGTTAACCCACAGTATCAAAGCCGCCAAGCTCATCTACCAGTGCTCTGGAACTTGTGAAGATTGTGCATCCATACAAGCTTTGATACTGAACAACAACATGCCTGTTTTACATATCCTACTCTGATACATATGTCATTCAGCCTCCATTTTGCTTTCCTGTAACCTACAGGAACAATACCTCAGATAACCATAAGGCACAAAGGGTTCTTTTCTCTCTTGAGTATGTAAACGTAGCTAAATAAAACCGGTAAGTATGAAGTGCCTTAGGTTTTTTATTGCACCAATAAAGGACTTCACATACGTGTAAATTCAGTGGTTGAACTGACAAGGTGCAGCAGTGAGATCTGCCCTTCAGTTACAGATGCTATCTTTGCTCTGGGGAAAGAAATTTGTTTTCCAAGTTTTTTATGCAGCTACTTTTACATGAGTACTGAATAGTTTAAAAAAAAATGGGTATGCCTGTGTAACAGGGCAAGGCAAAGGAAAAAAAGTGCAGCACAAAGCCAAATTTCCAAGAAAAGAAGAAAACCAGCTAAATATCATGAGGTTAGAGTTAGGAAATATATTTCCAAGATAAAATAACACACCCAGATTTTAAAGACAAATTAAGTAATTTATGGTGCCTCATCTTGAGCATTTTAAAACAGGCATAATTTTTAAGAATACCTCAAGTACAGCATCCCTCTTGAGGCCCAAAAGGGCTCACAATAATTCATGTTACATTTAATAGACAAGTTACAGAAATAAAACTACTTGCTATTTGCATTCTCTTCCTTTGGAGGATGAGGGAGGCAGGAATTATAAATATTTTACCTGCTTGAAAGCACATGGTTTGTTGTTTTTCTTTTAAGCAAATTCTGGCTTACCTCTTTGAAAATAGAAAACAACACTGAAATGATAAAAAGAAGTGGTGATGCACTTGGTATATGAGAGATAAAAGTCAACAGGGAGAAAGTAATAAAACTAACTGAAAATAAGAGCTGGAAAAAGTAGGTAGGAAAACACACAGAAGCATAAATGTGAAGAAACAAAGATTACAAAGGCATGGTTAAATGTCAAAAGCTATAGAGGTCAAGATGTATAAAATATGTTTGCTTTTGGAGTGCTAGGACTTGTTGATTCAGAGAAATTTATTTCTCCCGTGCAGAGGATTCCAAAGCACATGAGATACAGTTTTGGATGAATGGGTGTCAAGAGTAAAATAGAAGGGGGAGGCGGGGGTATCACACTGGAGGAACAAATGAAGCCAAAAGGATAAAAGACAAGTGTTTATGTGAGCATGATGCTTTTCCAGGAATTAGCTGTCAAATTAATCTCCTTCCTACTCCCTCTCTTCACTGTCTGCAAGCAGGGAATGACTTGGAACATGAGTACCTATTTTCCAGTTTCCAAAACCAAAGGGAATAAAATAATTCATTTTGATTGTAGCAAAAAGACCAAACAATTCCAAGGACAAAAACGATATTGCCCTCTTCAAAGACAGTTTGACCTTACAGTTCAGAAACATAAGGCACATGTCCATTTAAAAATCACTTTGCTCCACTTGTAGACATAGGACTTAAACACAGTTCTGTCATATTCTGTAAATAGCTGGTTAATGAGGAGCATCATAACCAAACCAGTCAAATAATGGAAGTGACACTCTAACAACTGAAGATGCTATTAACTGATCAATAAATAGTAACTTCAGACTACTAGGAAGAGCTGCAATCAGGAACCACTTCAAAGTAACACTGTTTAATCAAAGAGACTAACCTCTCTTAGTAACATTAACAACCTTCTGCAGTTACAACATCATAAACATGCTGAATAACATTCTCATAGTCTTAAGGTTTGTTTTTTTAATTAGCCTTCAGAGGGTAAGTAATAATTTTCCAGTGCAAGTGCTTTTTAAAGACCAAAATCTACCTTATTATTATAAAAATGAAATATGATTGCCACCCTCTACTTTGATTTTCCTTAAAAGGAGAATGCAAGTGATACAAGAATGACTCAAGACCAGTAGACACACAGAGAATTTATATAGTTATATAAAGCCCAAGATTTTTCCCTGCTTCAAGACTGCCAATTAGAATAAGCACCAATTATATACCAAAATGTTGTAGCTTGACTAAAAATGTTGTCCATCACATACGGTTACACTGCAAATAAGCTCAAAGACACAACAGAAGTTAATAGTGTTCAGCTATGGTAGAGCACATAACCCACAGTAGTAATGAAATCATAAAGTGATGAACAACTAGCAGCTCATCGTGCTTTAGCAGTTCTGAATCATGCAGCTGCAGAGAATATTTATCTCTGAAGGATCAAAGGATTCAAACATATAACCAGACTGTAAATGATGGCTTAATAAATAAGTTGGACAGTTATGATTATAAAACATTACAGTTTTGATCCCACACTTCCTGCAAATACCAGAATGTAAGTCCAGCACTTGCCTTCAGAGGTGATGAGACCGCATGCAGATACAAGTGTCAGCCCACACAGAAATGCTTTCCAAAACTAGGCCTAATCACGGCAAACAGAATAGAGTAGCACCCAGTCCTGATGCAATACTATCAGGTTACACCTTTAATACCTCTTTAAAACCAGGAAAGTAAACACACTTGCAATACATGGATACCATCATTGACTGTGTTATTTCAAGTACTCAAAGGATGTTCAAGCAGCTTCATAGTGTCTGCAGAAGATACATGGTTAATAAATCCCTCTAAAGTGATCTGGAGCCCACTAAAGACAATTAATCTGCGGGTCTCCCTGGGTACCTGCTGAGCATTTTTTCCTTCTTTACTACTACCAGTATGTTAAGATGGTCTGCATTTAACTAGTACAATTTAGGGTTTGTTAGTGTCACCATCTTCTTCCTTGAAGACACCAAGCAATGAATGACCTTTGTTGTTCAACTGTATCACTTAGCAAAGCGAACAGAATTTCTGGAGGCAGCACTGAAGCTTACTTATAAATAATAGTTCCTATTCACAAAATTGTAAGAGCTGTATAAATAACTTAAAGATTTTTTTCCTGCCACAAACCACAAATCAAGCTACAATAGTTTAAAACAGGTAAAGTAGCATTAACTCCTTAAAAAGAATTATTCCTATAGGAAGTGTTTTAGCAGTGTGAGCACCTTTGTACTCTGCTTAAAAAAAAAAAAAGTAAATAGAAGTTAAACTGTATCGTTCACATGAAGTGCCTAATTCTTTCTCGGTGTGCATAGTTAATTTAACCACTCCAACATACATGCAAATATCAGTATATTTGATTTGCTGTCACTGTATGTTCACTTCACATAGATGAAAAGCAGTCCTGAAGATTCAGGCCAAGAGAATAATAGCCCTAGGAGGACACCAGAAGCTTGCTTAGAAAAAATCCAAACATCCAAAACAAACACAGCTTAAACTAAGACCAAACTCACATACAAGTTATCATCACAAAGTAATGCTGTTACCTAGTGGTGGAAAGCTAGGTACATGCAAAATTGTACAGCTTTTTTTCTTTCTCTCTTAACTTGGAATTCTCATCTACAAGCTATTAAATGACTTCAAGAGAAAAAAAAAAAAAAAAAGCCAGCCTAATTCATAATCATAAACTAATGACAGATAACTGCTTTTCTTCCATTTGGTTCTGTGACAAAGGGTCAGTATTTTTGCACCTGCTGGTTTTGATTCTCAGCAGAGTAACTGACAGACAAGAAGCTACATCATTTCCTGACCATCCCAAACCTGCTATTTCACACTCCTCTTTCAACATCAGCAAGAGCTGGAAACCTGCAGTATAAAAGCACTACAACCTTAATTTTCAAGTATCAGTTTTCCACAGAGTACAATAACCAGAACAGGATTGAGTGTCCCTCAGCATCTTATCCGATCACATTTTCAATTATATAAACCGACATTAGCTGAATTCAGTCAGCATTCTCCATCACATTTGGATAACCATGTTTAGTTTGCTTTCAGACAGAAAATAAGTAACTAGAGAAAATGAAGGAAAATATGAAGAGTTTAACGTCACTTACTCAAATGCAAAGAAGAGTCCACTGGTGACCAAGATGAGAACAAGCGTCAGGTAGAAGACTCCAGTCTGTCGAGCCATCATGATCCTCCCATTGCAGAAGAATTTGTTTCTTCCAGGAAAAACCTCCCATTTTCTCTTGGGAGCTGATTTCTTTTTCTTATGGGGAGACTCCATGGGAGACGAAGAGCTGTGTGTGCTGATCTGACTGTATTCACAGTCTTTCATGGGCCCACTACCACCTCCAGGAGTCATCAAGAGAGAGTAAAATGTGGGGAGAACCCCACCAAAAATGTATACAGGAGAGAGAGAGATACGTGCAAATATTCTTCTGACCAAGATAACCCTCTCCGCCAGCCCCAGTTAATTAAAAAAAAAGCAAATAAAAAGATGAAAAGTCTGCTACCAGACAAGCAATAGGTGTATCATGCAAACACCAGTTAACTCTTCGGAAACCAAAGCTGTCACATCAGAAACGCTTCAGAGGGATCCTTCCTTCCTCCACCAGTTACAAAACAACCATGTAGGAAAATCCTTTTTAAAACAACATATCACAAAACAAGAAAAAAAAAAGTAATTATAAAGCAATTAGGCTGTCCAAAAAAGATTAGTCTTTTTTGTCAAGTTTATTTTCAAATGGGAGGATTTTTTTTTCCTTCCCACACACACCCTGAGAGATCTCTCCGAGGGTCAGGAGGTTGGTCAAGGCAAGGTTTAGCAATCGAGTCTATCATTCATAGAGATTTGTTATAATCCTCCTTTGCGCAGCAGATTTCACTGCTAAAAATGACCATTCCTAAGACGTCCCCTCAAGAAACATGCGTTACAAATGGTTAAGGGGGAGAAAAAAAAAAAAAGAAAAAAAAAAGGCAAGAAAAAAATAATGCAAGAAACCAGGCTGCAACTCCAGCTTCCGAGAAACACTTCGAGCTCTCTTCTTCCTGAAGCCGCAGTTCAGCGGGAAGCGGTCGCCGCTGCGCGCAGACCCGGGGCGCAGGGCTCCCCGCCGACCCCTGTCCCCCGTCACGACTCCACCGAAGAGGCTTCCCCCGAGGCAGCGCGGGGCAGGGCCGATCGCCGACAGACACCAGCGCTGCGGGAGCAGGTCCTCATCCTCCCTCCCGCCGAACCGCTCCCCCGCCTCACGCCCCGGGCGGCGCCGCCGCCGCGCTTAACCCCCGCCTCCCCCTACACAACAGGTCCCCGACGGCGCCTCATGCTCCCCAGCCCCGTGGGGAGGGCGGCCGTGCGGAAGGGAGGAGGGTAAGGGAGAGGAGAGGGGAGCTCCGCCGCCGCCGAGAGATCGCTGCCGGGACTTGTCCCTGCCTTCACCATCCTCGCCGCCCGCCCTCAGGGCCGCCGCGGCGCAGTCTCTCGCCCACGGCCCGCGGCGGTGCCGAGCCCCCGCTGCATCCTGCCCCCTCCTCCCGGCGCGGGGGAGCGGCTTCCCGCCCGCGTCCCTAGTTTCGCTGGGCTTTTGCTCGGAACAAGGTGAGAGAAATGCCCGGCTTCCCCTCCCCGAGCCGCAGAGTGGCGACTTTCTTTCCCCCCCCGCCCCCTTGTTTTAGTGCCTCTATCCAGGTTTCTCCCCGGCAGCCAGACCCAGAAGCAGCAGCTGCCACCTATTCATCTTCAGGGGGAGGCGGTAACCGCCGCAGCGGCGGCCGCCCGCGGGAGAAGCGGGGGAAGGCGGCGAGGGACGGGACCACACAGGCGCGCACCCCCCGCCGCGGTCGGTCGGGCAGTCGCTTCCCGGCGAGAGGGCGGGGAGGTACCCTGCACCAGCCCCGGCGGGGACGCCGCGCCGCCGGCCCGGCCCGGCCCAGCCCACTCCCCGGCCGCGGGAGCGCGGCGGCAGCGCTAACTCTTCTCCATCGCCGCCTCCGCAGGCGGCCGCCCGCCGGGCGCGCTGGAGGCGCAGGGGAGCGACCCGGGCGGCGGGTGCCTGCGCTACAGCCCCGCTCCCGCCGCCTCCCCGCCCGCTCAGCCCTCGCCGCCCCCGGCCCGCGCAACCGACCGCGCGCCGCCCCCGGCACGCGCGCACACAGGCACGAGCTGCCAGCGACGTCCGCCGTCAGCCCCGGGCGGCGGCGGCCCCGTCCTCCCCCGCTCCAGCTGCCGGGCCGAAAGCGAACGAGTTGGGCGGGAGAGCGGCGGCGAAGGAGAAGCCCCGCCCACACGGCCCGACCCAGCGGGACCGGCCTCCCGCCCCGTGCGGGCTCAGACACGGGCGCTCGGGGCACGCCCCTCCGCCCGCCGGGAGTTGTAGTTTCGCTGCCGCGCTCAAGCGAAGCGGAGGCGGAGGGCGGCGGCGGGGGACTACAAGCCCCGGTATGCCTTGCGGCCGTCCCGGCGGGAGGGGGCGGGCCGGGCCCGCGGGGCAGTGCGGGAGCGGTGGCGGGCCCGCCGCGAGGTGAGGCTGCCCCGGCGGCCGCTGAGGGGCGGTTGCCGGCTCGTGCGCGGCGTGAGGCGACTCCGCCCGGCCGGCCTGTGCCCCGCTCCCCCGAGGCCGCCCCGCCTTCCCTCCGCCTGCCCCGGGGGCCGGGCGAGGCTGCGACTGAAGGCGATGGGTGCGGCTGCGGGCGATGGCTGGGCTGCGGTTCCTGTCGGGCCTGAGAGCCGCGCTGCGCTGCCCCGCCCCGGCGTCCTGGTCGCAGCACAACCTGAGGCTGGTCTGTCCCAACCACCGCACGCCCGGTGCGGTGGGCCGGCGGGCGGCTCTCCCTGCTGCTGTTCGCATATGCAAATGTTTCACGGCTTCAGCAGCAGCGCCCGCATACTCCGTTACACTGGCTGGAAGAAACGGGCTCGTACACCAAGGATGACATGTTCGTACAGACCCTTGCTCTGTCCTGGCTTAACAAGGCCATCCCAGAAAGGTATGAGCCACGAAGGAAATGCTTTTCCAGAAGCACAGTCCTGCACTGAGACCTTCTTGCACAGCGCTGCCCTGGTGTGCAGTGGCACTGGTGGCAGGGTCCCCTGCAGCGAGCCCGGGGAGGGAGGCTTCCCACCACTAAGGCAGAACCGCAATCAAAGCTGCTTGCTGTTGTTTCCACCTAGCATGTTCTGCAGGCCCATCCACCGGAGAGCAGCAAGGCTGGTGAAGGCTCTAGACAAGGGGTCCTCAAACTGTTTAACCAGGGGGCCGGCGTGCGGATGCAGTGGCAGGCAGTCATCTGCGGCTGCTTGGTTCCCCCCCCAACCCCCAGCGGGGGGTGTCTGTAAATAGGGGGGCCAGATTGAGGACCCTGGGGGGCCGTATCCACCCCGCGGGCTGTAGTTTGAGGAGAGCGCGAGTCTCATGAGGAGTAGCTGAGGGAACTGGGGTTGCTTACCCTGCAGAAAGGCAGGCTCAGGGGGAACCTTACCCCGCTCTATGACTATCTGAAAGGAGGTTGTAGTGAGGTGGATCTCAGTCTCCTCTCCCCAGTAACAAAGCACAGGACCAGAGGAAACGGCCTCAAGTTACACCAGCAGAGGTTTAGGTTGGATATTAGGGAAAATTTCTTCATTGAAAGAGTTGTCAAATGTTGGAACGGGCTGCCCAGGGAAATGGTTGAGTCACCATCCCTGGAGGTATTTAAGAGATGTGTAGGTGTGGTACTTAGGAACATGGTTTAGTGGTGGACTTGGCAGTGCTAGGTTATGGTTGAACTTGATGATCTCAAAGGTCTCTTCCAACCTAAATGATTCTGTGATTCTATGAACTGCTGGAGATAAGCAGGCACACACAGTGCAAACAAGTGTTTCACTTTGATGCATCTTTTACAAAGGTTTGCAACTTCCTAGCAGAGCTATGTAATCTGCAGAGAATGGACTACCTTGGGACATGCAGTAGGAATCAACCCTCAGTTCAAAAAACTCCAAAGCAAACTGAATAAATTTCTGGAAAAAGTTAAGATATATTACAGTCGACCTGCATCTTTCATGGTTGAATGTGGTCCTAGGAGAGACACCAAAAACACAGCATAAGGATGCAGCTGAGTTCTAGTACATAGGCAATGTGTTTTCTGTTTTCATAATTTGTTACTAATTTTGGAATTAAATATTTACCCCTTTAATTTAATATGATAAGCTAATTTTTTTATCCATAAACAGTGCCTGATAACAAAGGAACCATGGAACAGATTGACCAGCACTGGATATTCTCCATTCCTTGGAGGAAATTAATTACTTTGGTAAACAAATCATAAAGTAGCCTGGTAGACACTCTCCCCATGAGTCTATCATCCATTTTATTGATACAGAAGAATAATTTTGGAAATTTAATGGCACATTGGAAAAATATGGAGGGGTGTCTCCCTCTGCAAGATGTAAAGGAGTAGTCCTTTGGCAAGTGGGCAGCAGGAGTTAAAAACAGTTTCTGATAGAATCTCTTGTACAAATGCATTGGCATCCATTTTCCCCATATGCAACAGATGCTGCTGCATTATTCCTTCCCATCTCCTCCTCCTGCTGTAGTGCTTGTTGTCAATAGTTTGCCTGCAGTCTTGTAACTTAGATATCACAGCATTTTTTATTCTTTGAAATGTTCTTTATAAACAGCTAATAACTTTTCTTTCTATCTTCGTGAATACAGCATCAATATATGCCACCAGAAGGCTGCTGACAGAAATGTTGTGGTTCACTGACAAGCATTTTTAGTCTTCATCAGTTTTTTATTAGCATATTGCTGGAGATCTGTCTTCAGTGCTTTGACAATATTAATCACTGTATGATGTCAAATGGCACTATTATCTCTTGAGATTATGAAATATTTCAGACATTCACAAACAGAGCAAACAGTTTATGTAAAAATGTCATTGTTGGCTTATCCTCACAGGTAGCACTCAGGCTAATTTCAGAAACACTCTTCAGAAGCAAAACATTTGTAAACAATACCAGCACCTCTTTCAAGCTGCTGTCTCATTCCACAGTCTTCCCCTTGGCTTTTAAAATGTTATGGCTGGAAAGTGAACTTCAGCCGCATTAATTGAGAGAAATACATAAAGGAATTTAAGGAGTGCCTGGAAAAATAGTTCTAAAAGTCAAACTAAGAGAACAAACACACTTTTACTTTCAATAGTGAATCTGCTTTGATTCTAACAGGATCATCCAGTGCCACACATTGTACTTTTCACATAATAGCCTGTTCTAGTCCCTAATCAGTACCAGTATTGCATTGGAATGTACAGTATTTTTTATGTCCTGTTGCAAACACTATGAACACACTATCAACACCTCTTTGAAGTTCTTTCTTTAAAAAATTTGAAAAAGGAATATATACAGATAATATTTCATAAAATTCAATGTTATTCTTGAAAGCATTTGTTATCATTTATTCACAACATTAATGAAAATTGGTTTGAAGCACTGAATAGATTAAATCTTAAATACGGTAGGACAAATGTTCTCTCCTCATAAAACTTTGTAGGATCATGTGTTACAGTATGTGCTCTTCCGATCTCTTATTTGTGACTCAGGTTGATCTCGTCAATAAATAAATATGTTGCAGCAATATTACTCGCTTTAAAAAGAGACAGATTATCTTTGTTAGGAAAAGACTAATAAAAGAGCTATTGCCACTGACAGTTGCTACTTCTTGCCCTGCCTGCAGTGTAGAGGTGTCGTAAGGGCAAGTCTTAAAACAACAGGGAAGCTAATTTGCTGAGATGACATGTCACCTTACACATATAGAACATCTGTTGCCATGTTTCATGGCAGAATCTGCTTGACTATGCTGGAAGCATTGTCAAGACAAAGTATTTAAGTGATTAAATAAACACAAACTAGCAAACTAGCATTTTGGACATAAGATATCTGTATTCTACACATCCTACACTGCCAAAACCAATTGCTTTTTACTTCCAACCAAAAAAGGGGGATGAAGTGACAGGTACTGAACTGAAGGATCTTCTGATATTCTTACAGGTGGAAAGAAAGTTAGGCACTGCAGTGGACACATTTTCTAGGCACATTTTCCACATCTTTCACAATTAATTTTGAAAAATAAATTTAAAAGAATTCGAACAAAGTATTGATAATACCATTGTCATGTGAGATGCTGAATGTAGCCTTGTGGATCCAGACTTGCTGAATACTACACACAGTACATCATACATGCCAGTTGACAATGTCAAGAGTGCGTAATGCTAACAGTTTTCTACAATATACCTGTTTTCCTGACCAAAGATTTTTCTCATTTTCTCAGCTGTTTTTCAGAAGTTACCTCTCCCTGTACCACTGCTTGGACAGTGAGCCATCATTTTAGAGTCTTATCAATATCAACTATTCATTTTGTGAAAATACTTAATTTCCTCAAAAAAAGTTTCGGGTAAACTAGGAATATTAAATTTCTTAAATGTTGGCAGGAAGAGAGAGCGAGAATGCAAATCAGAACCACTCTAAGGAATCAAAAAAATAAAGCGAGGTTTTCATTACAACGTGATCAAGTTAAGCAGGTCCAAAAAGCTTTTAAGTGTCTCTTAAGTCTTGCTTTTGAAGAACAGAGATGAATAGTCATTTATTGTACAGCCTTCCAACAAAGTGTAACATATACTACTCTGCAGTAGGTAAGTAAAGCAGGCAAGAGGAGCTAAGAAAGCTTTTTCATGGCAAGCAAGCTCTGGTGATCAGAATCAATTTTTTATTTACGTTTATCCACTGCATGTTAAAACCGTATCTCTTGATCAAGGTGGCTTTTTCTCTGTTTAGAAGCATTACAAAACCACAGTTGTTTATAATTTAAAAATCTGAAATGGCTTAATCATATAGAGTCTGGAATATTTTTGTAGTTTTTCATCTTCTGACTTTGGCTTCTTACCATATAGCTTCATTGCTTTGGATAGAAGTCAGAATCTATGGATATTTTAATTTATTCCAGTAGAATAAAATGCAAATTCTCCTTAAAAATGTAACCAAAATCCAGAAGTTTTCAGAACTGTCCATGCTTCCCTGATTAATGATTAATGCTTCCAAACTTAAGGGAGACCGCCTCAAAATCTTACAATTTAAACTGAAAAAATAAAAACGAGCATTGTGCAAGGTCATCAGTGTGGTATTTTAACCATATTTAACATTTTTTCTTGCTTAATTCGAGTGAAGGAAAGAAAAAAGTCATTCATTCTGGGAAGCTGACACAGAACACAAGCCAACCAAAAGGAAGGGCCAGGAAAGTAGAGTTACATGAGGAAAAAAATCCAAATTTTCCAGTGTTATCAGCCTTGGAGCAAATCAAACATTCCCTCACTGGAGCCAGGAAATAATTTTCCTCGGTCTTACATCATGTATTAGTAAAGTACACTGTTCAAACAGTGGAGTGAGTTACAGTTTGTTTGATATTTTGCTTCCCTGTGAAGAACCTTGCATTCATCATTGCTTGATGCAGAACAGCGTCATTGCATCAGTCAGTACTATACAGAAATTTCTGTACACTTCAGTGAAGGTCAGGCATCCACGCTACTGATTCTTCGTTAACACAGATCATACAGCTTTATCCTAACCCCAGTTCACCAAACCGGTACTTTTTGTTCAGTAAACTTCCTCTTTAAAACCACTTTTTTTTTCTTTTTTTCCTTTTCACAATACATACAGGAAATGAACTTAGTACTTCAGAGAAATAAACATACAATCATGGGTCATACCCATCTGTACTCGTCACACACATCAGCTTTCCAATTTTTAAGTGTCTTTGTTGCTAAACTCCTTACTATTGAGTCAGGCCACATTTTTGTGTTCAGCACAATTAGCTTTAAAACAAGCATCTGCGTGAGCAGTGGATGAAACGGAGCTGGGTTTCCTTTCCCCATCATAACAACCTTGCTTCTCCCCCATGGTCTGCATTACACTCCCCCCGCTGTGACAAGAGAATCATATACTGTCACTAACTGGGAGCTCCACAGATGCTGACCAGGGGCCAGCTGGCTGCCACCAAATGACCAAAAGTGAAATGACTTAAGACGGGTGAGTGGCTGAGCAGAACTAGCAGCTCACTAGCACCAAGGGAGGGAGGCCTCCCTCTCTCCACTTTTCCCTGCTCCTAAACTAGCAGTGAGGAGTGGCAGTTGTCCTGTCCTTCCCTCTGCTCAGACCCTTTCCACAGTCTCCCTTGCAGTTTCTACGCTGCTTTTTGGATATTTTGCTGAGCTGTCTTGGTACAAAAGTATCAGCTGAAATAGAAAACTATTCACTTTTTTTTTTCACCGAGTTAATTTTGTGCCACTTTATCATGCTGAAATGACTCAGCAAAGGACATGACAAAGCATCTAGTACTGGTACAATGGAAGGGCAGGAACACATTGCCCAGGAAAAGAGAAGTGAAAGAGGAAAGTTTTCCTCCTTATAAATATATATTATATACGTTCAAATATATATGAAATAAAGGGGCAGAGACAGGACCATCGACAGCAGTTAGCTTGGTCTAGGCTGCCACTGAACTTCAGGCTCAATCAGATGTGCTCATGGAGGAATCCCATAGGTGCAAGAGCTGGCAAAAAATGAGAGGAGCCAACACACAGCTTAAAGACAGAAAAGGACGGGAGAGCAGGACCTTTGCCTCTGGTAGTGGTGTTAGATAAATTCAGGTCATCTCGTTATGACTTGGTCAGGATGACAGTACATAATGACCAAGTCCTTTCCACAGCATTGGCATTGATTTGCCTTCCCTTGATTTTCAGGAAACCTTTAAGAATTTATTGAATTGAAACTTCTTGTTCTTGAAACTTCTACTGTCTTTCCTATTCAGCCAAGCAAGTTCCAAAGTCTTCCTATGGGGAGAGAAGTTAAGTCTGACTGACACTTTAAACAGTTGCTAAGTCTGTTCCCATAGGAAACAAAACAAAAATAATAAAATACACACCTACAAATGGTTATGTAATTAAAGGAATGCTGTCAACTGCAATTATTTTAATTAACCAATTAAAATAGTAAAAATGTTTTGAGATAGAGTTCTTTAATATCTGCTGTGTAAAAGAATATTCCTTGTACAGGTGTTTCTTTTTTCCTCCTGTTTCCTACTTGGGGCTATAAAAGGGACGGGAGTCCTGGTTGACAAAAGAATAACCACAAATATGCTCCCATTTATCTTATACACAACCTTTCTTGCCCTCCTCTGTGTGTGTTTCCTGGCTGCCTCTTCCTTTCTCTTCTCCGCTGCCTCAGCAAACAGCCGCTTACGGTACTGGGGGAAAGTCAGAACTTGTGCTCTGCAGTGGAGTGCAAGAAAGTGATTCCTTCCAGCTCATGCAGGAGCATGGTGTTCATTTTGACAAAAGCTTTCTTTATAATTATAGTTGTGGGCTGTTTCACTGTTTAGGACTATACGCTCTGAGCATTTACAGCAGAACCATCCATTGCTGTCAGTGGAACACATCCATGATGTGTGTTTATATGGATTAACACGAAATACAAAATACTTTTCCTGGAGGAATTTATGCAATTAGAGACTTCTGTAAATCCCAGAGGGGGGCTATCTGCATCATTAAACACTTAACTAGGCCATTCCAAAATGGAACTAACTGCTTTTGAAAATCTCTTTAATGCTTCATTGTCACAATTCAGCATCATTAATGGGGAAGATTTAGCGTTATATCATTGCTTTTCTCTTGTTCCTTTCTTTTCTTTCCCTGCCTTGTTTCTGTGTCTCTTCTAGATCTGCCCTCCCCCACTGCATATACTTTCCTTCAGAAAACAGCAGTGTTGGTCTTGGGTTTCATACCCACCCCTCTTTCCTACCTTTCTACCATAAAACAATAAGCAAAAAGAGTAAGGGAGAACAGGTCATTTTATACCTCTCAGAGCTATTGTTTTCAGGACAATAAGCCATGACAGATTCACACTGCAAGGGCTGAATTAATTTCAGATTTGGAGAGCCTGGGTTCCCTTCCTCCTCCCCCCAGCAAACAAGATAAAAAAAATTATTTAATTTACTTTATAATTTATACTCTGTAGAATTGGAATATTCAATGAGCTCTGTATACAAAGGACTAGATATGACTCATGAGTCATATGGCTGAAAACACTGTGGTAGAGAAAGGAAGTCTGACAATCAACAGAAATGTGATACTGATCATACAAAAGTGTGGTCAGATGCATAAAACAAAAATATTTTTTCTGCTATTTTTGTTCACTTATTTACTATAGTTATCATTCGCTTATTTCTACAAACACTTAAATGGATGGGCTTTGCTTTGCTCAGAAGCTTGTGCCTAACTAGATGTGTGTTTATGGCACCAGAGTTTTAGCAGTTACTTCTACTACTAGCTGATGAAACATGTTCTGATGGAAATGTGATTTTAACTTAATAAATGCATATTTCATATTGCAATCAATGTAATGGCTTACTTTTAACCATTCTCAGAAGTATGTTTTCTTCAAGTATGCCCAAGTGGGCCTCATAAGACGTATTTCTAGTTTTTTCCTTAAGATTATTAGCCATTATTTATTTTAACTAACAATTATTCCTCAAAAAATTCAAGAACTTCTTCGAAGAAAAGGTAAAAAATTATTTGTATGGTTAAGAAAAGGTTTTGGCCGAGATTCTGAGATATAGAACATATGCTTTTTAAACCAAAATAAGAGAATGAGTTTATAAATCTTAATTTTTGTAGAATTAGTTTATACTAATCTACTAACATTCATAGAAATGAATTCTGACGAGCAAATGGCAGTCTGCAGTATAATCACATCTTAAACTAATAAAACTGTAACCAGCAAATGCAGAAAAACGATTCAGAATGCTAAAGAAAATTATTCATGCAATAAATAATATGCAAAGATTAGTCTTGGAGGCATTATGAATTGGTATGTTTTATTTGATTAAAAGGAGTGTAGGTATAGAATACTAGCAGGAATGTAACAGAAAAAAAATCAGCTTCAGAATGAAATGCTGGGAGAGCAATTTAAACTCAGACTTGATGTAAAGATAGCAGAACTGTTTACCAGTAACTAGAGTTCCTCGCAGTGTGAAATCCACATACTTATTTTCACCACAGGTGTGTGTAAGCAGACACTGGAGAAACCTTTTCCCTTTGACTGTCGCAGGGTGCACTCAGCCTGCCTTCCCTCCAGCTCACAGCACATGAAGTGGACCATCCTAATTCAGTTGCCTCTCGGCTACACAGCCCCAAGTGACCAGCAAATATCAGAAGGAAAGAGAGCTCGAGGGGAATGCTTGTGGGAATATTCAAACTTGAAGAGCTTCAGTTACTAGTAAGTAGGCTACCCTTTTAGCTTTGAGGTAAACCATAAATATTTGTGTGGAAATTTGCAAAGTGGGGTTACATGTAGAACGAGGAAGTCTCCAAATACCCACAGTAAGGAGCCTTGAGTTCTTCATGCAAACATCATCAGCCCTGGGTGCCTCAGAGATGCTAAATACTTGGTAAAGTTCATGGCTGAGGTGGCTGCTCAGAGCTGAGGAGCAGGGACAGAGGACATCAAGAGGGGAAAAGTCTGGTGCTCGTTGCCCATGAGAGAAACTGCAGGTGGATTTTTAGGGACACCTCACTGATAAGGAACATCTTGTAAGGGGAAACAATCTTTAAAACCTTGCATTTTTCCACTTCTGAAGATAACTGCAACTAGGAAGGATTCTTCCACAGAGTAATGCTAGCAAAAAGCAAATTACTGGTGGCATGAAGAGGCAGCTCACGGGGATTTATGAGAACGCAATTTAATTTCCATTTTTTGTGATTCTCATCCAGGCCAACTGGTGCAGACCAGCTTTCAGCAGGCAGGTCAAAGCTAGGACTTCCCTAGCAGACCAACTTCATCCTTTCTTCACACTCAGAGAAGCATATTTTAGTGTAAAATCCATCCCATGCTTTTTTTATCTGCGTACCACAGCCCTGTCTATTATGCACTATGCACAACACTCAGCAATTGTCTGCTTTAACCACAATACCTAACCACAACATGTTGCTCAGAATAAGCCTAGCACACATCGGTAACCTTTGCATAGCCTATGCTGCAAGCACACCTCACCTACCATTATTTTGCTTTCTGCAGCTGCCACTGTACCTGCTCCTTGTGCACAGCTCAAGAAATCATGACATCATCTCAGACCTCTCCTGAGCCTGCCTGGGCCAAGTAAAACGTCTCGACACCTTGCAGAAATTTCTAGACTTACATAAAATCTCTTTTTTTTCCAAGGACCAATTTTTCTGCAATAACCAATACTTCATAATTTAGGAAGCTTTGCATCTCAGAGACTACATTCCTTGTCGCGCTACATTATGGTCTGTATCTGGGACAAGCAGTAGATAATCAAGAATTCTTGGCCACAGGAAGCCACATGTGAGATGCCTGTCTCAGAGTTAGCACTTGCTATTCAGCACTAACTAGCATTCTGGGCATCCATGCATATTCGGGAGGCATCTGGTTCAGATTAGCTTCAAGAAAATCAAGGTGGTCTATTTACGGTCAAGATCTTCAAACCCACTCTCTACAGCCTGTATTCCCATATAATCTTCTTCAGCAACACTGAAAATACTGTCAGCTCTTTCCGCATTGTGGACTTCCCCACTGCAGGGAACAAAAGACAGAATTCTTATTCCCACAGGCTTGTGTCTACACAGTTCTTACAACTACAGTAAGAGAAAACATATCAGTCATTGTCACCTCTCCACTCTTCCAGAGTGGGTAGCTGGCACTCTTCCCCCCTCTGCAAAACCATGGCTTCTGCAAAGCCGGAGAACCTGTGTTTATTTCAGGCACAGCTTTTTAATCTTGGATGACGTGTCCATACCTAGCCAAGCTGCACACATGCAGCATTGGGAGGGACGGTGCACTCAGCTTGCTGACCACACGGACTGCCAGGATACAGGGGATGCCAATTTCCCACATTCTGTGAGAATCCCTACAACCAGATGCATCTCACACCATCTCTTTATGAGGGGTTTGAGGAACCCTTCAGTGTGGATTAGCCCTGTAAGATTATGTTTCTCTATATCCATCTCAGCACTGCTGCTGCCTCCAAGCAATCCTGAGCCCTGGGATGGCCGGCAAATGTGTGTTGGCAACAGCACAGCCTCACAAGCACCACCTGGGTCTGTGGGGTGAGAAAGGCACTACTTTAATGAATGTTCATTCCAACCAGTACTCACAGGGCAGAATTTTTCTCTCCATACACGACCAAAAAAAAGCACTGATTTCCTTCCTTCCTCCACACCTCCTCAAAGTAGACAAAAGCAAGAGTTTCCTCTTTATACAAAAAGACCAGAAAAACCCAGTCCTCCCACTTCCTTTTCCCACCTCCTTCCAAAGTCATGAAAAGCACCTGTTCATGTCTCTTCTCCACCAACCCACCCAAAGGATACTACTATCCATCTTCTTAACACCTTGTAAGCTCAGTTACTCCCCTGCCCCTGAGAAGTTGGCAGGCAGAGGAATGCTGTTTGCAAAGGTCAGTGGTGAGGTGCAATGAAGGCTCACACAAGAACAAACCCCAAGCTCTCTCAGGCAGATTGACAGTATCTTGTTGCTTTGCTGCCTGCCCCATATCCCCTCCAGACAGAAACAGCCCACATTTCCCACCATCCCTCTCCAGAAGGCCAGCTGTGGAGCTGAGGGAAGGAAATAACTTGCCTTCCAAGCCCTTAAAACAGATGGCAAGCAGAAAACTTTAAATAAAAACATGCTGTAAAATACATCTAGATCTGTATGCAAAAATATTTCTTGTAACTGGAAGAGTTTGTCATAATTAATCCCTCAAATTAAATAAAACCAAGTGCTTACATGTTAAGGCTTCATCTAGTGTTGCTATGCAGAGCACTTCAGTGGAGACGCACTGGATTTGGCCACCATGAATAAGAGATGCTCAGGCTGGAAGCTGCTTGGGCTGGTTCTGTTGCTTGATAGGCTGACAGAGTATGTGGCTCCTCTGTGGATGAAGTTTTAATGGGTGAAAGTCAGAAGGTGCCTGAACAGCTTTTGAAGAACCTGTCATTCCAGTAATAAACCACTGTGACCTTGTTAGTGGGTAAGATGCATCTCCCATCTCCATCAAGACCCACTGCCTCCTTAATAGCACTTGTCTGTCACAGCTTGGCAGCCTGCTCTGGGCAGCAAGTGGATCAAGAACTTCGTACGGCTGCATGCAGGCATCTTGCCCACATCTTCCTCAGTTTTAGTAGAGAAGGTGAAAGAGAACAAGGTGATTCAGCAGTTTCCCATGGCTTTATCACCAAGTGCAGGAAACAGTTTTTTTTCAGTGATGTATATATGGGATAACCAATGATCTCTTGAATCCCTGGTGTGGCTCACAGCTTTTCGTTATCACGCATGGTCAGGAAGGAGAGCAGAAAGGAGATCTTCAGTTCTGTATTTCTTTGAAAAATGGCACCTGCCTGGAACATGTCGTTTGCGGTATTGGGAGATACTGTGAAAGCAGAGGCTTCTCTTCCAGGTGGGAGCAGACCACATAGATCCTGGAGTCCAGCAAGTGCCTGACAGATATCCTCAGCAGCTGTCAGATTGAACATTTATCTGAAATACACCTAAGATGCTTCCATGTGTGTATGGAGTACAATTCACATAGTATGTGGATAAAATTAAACTTTGGGAGAGGACATTGGTATAAGACAGCTGGAATCATAGCAGTGCTGTAGCAAGAATCCTAGCTGGCCTGTAACTATGCTGTTTGAATAAAATCTTCGATCATTAAATGCTTTGTCTCTGTTAAGTGGTTGAGAACTGAAACAAGAGTTGAACACGCTCCATTTTATATGAATAGCAGCCAAATATATAGGCAGTGCAGAAGTATGCCCTCCATCGATGCTCAGATTTCTCCCTCTGGAGTGAGGGGACATAGGTACTACCTTGCTTGAAGACAGAAATAGAGCTGGCAAGGAAGTAACTTTCTTGTGCTAGGTGAGGGTTCAAAGCAAGTTTTTATTAGCACAGCACATTTTGAAGAAAAGGAAATTTTCAGAAGAGTTTTCAGGAGAGAAAGGAATTCACTGGAGTGACAAAGGACGTTGTCCAGATCTTGCAAAAATCAGTATAAAAAAAAAGAATCAAAGATAAATTTTGTTATTTCTAAAACCAATGAAAACAAGAATACTTTTTTTGAAAATACTCTATTTGAAAAAATTAAAAATATTGGAATAATTTTAATAGGTAAAGCTTTTAAATTTTGAACATTAACACAATCTTTTGCACTTTAATTAAAAAAGTTACTACAATGTATGATTTTGTAAGTAAAAAGCAAAGTTATTTCCATCCCTAGGAATGCCATTTGGTTGCACTGTAGGATTCTTTACAGAATAAACTATCTGAAATCCATTGTATCAGGGGAACATACTACATTGTTTTAACATTTGGGAAAGCAGAATGAATTGTATTGATCAACAAAGATCTCCTTAAAAATCTTCGAAAGCTTGGCTCATGAGAGGAACACTGAGAGTATGTGCTAGTGGCTGCCACTGTTTTGGAAGGCCTGCTGGATCCAGCGGTGGAGGTGATGTACTGCTTGGAACAAAGACAAATTAGATCACAACGTACATCACAGGTGGCCCTGATCTGCATGGCCAAGTGCCATCTGCATGCCAAATGCCCCAAAAGCATTTGTGGTCAGATCACATTGTCATGTCTCTGTTCACCCAGGGCAATACACGCCACAACTCTGGCATTCATGAAGTTCAGAATTAATCTTTTATCTTCTGACAAAGAGAAAACTAGGAAGACTCTCTTCAGTTGTTACTTCTTTCTTGTTCCTCTGCTCCATATCAGATAGAAGTACTTTCTTCTATCAGTTCAAGAGATCACCCTCTTTCACCTGAAGATGGAGAGGAGGGAGGTTGGTAGGTTGCTTGCTTGCTTTTCTCCACACCTGCAAGTTCCTCTAGCCTCCTGCTGAGCGGAAAACATTTTAAATACCAGCCATGAATCAGAAACCCTAGGCTGGTTGGTAGCATCTGTACCTCCTTGTTCTACCAAGTAGGTTTTGCTGACCTTCCAGGTCCTCCAGAGATTCGTATACCCTGTAACAGGAGAAACCATCCACGTTTGCCTACTAGAACATCAGATTTAATAAAATCTGCCTCATATACATATGCTCAACATACATGCATATGTACAAACTCTACCCCCACATGCACAGGCAGACAGAGCAATGGCCCCATCTGACCTTCCAACCAGTCAGCCTTCCATGAGGCTGATAAAACTCTCTTGTGAGCTACCTCCTGACCCAAGGGCTTATTATAAGATCAGGGCTATAGTTTAAACCAGATATCAAAGAGTTGTAAATCCTGACATGAAAAAGAATAATCATATTTTCAGCTCAGTGAATGTGGCAAAGCATTCTGAAGTGCAGTATTCCTGTTTCCTTCTCTGGTTCCCCTCATTTTATCCACTTTGTAGCCATTATTAGTGTTAACCTTGTGAGAAAAGCAGAGAAGATTAGAAAAGAAACTCTGCAAAGGGTCAAGAAAATACACAGCATTTTTCTAGAGAACAAAAAGCACCATCCAATGAACACAGAAGGAAATGAGATGTCAGCTGTTAGTTTTAAGGTTTATTTCTGCTCTAAAATCAAAGACCTCTTTATAGCCTAATAGAATTATAGACTCGAGTCTACCATTAATAGCATGCATGGCGCCAGTGTAATAAAAAATGGAAATTCGTTGTCCAAGAATGATTTATGAAGTTCAGTATTTCATGTCAGTGTTTCCACAACATTGTGCTTCTCAAAACATCTCAGGTCCAACTAACAGTGCTCAGTTAGACATTGATCCTCTAATGAATGTGTGCACTCTACTGATTGTATTTTGGCAATGTTACAAGCATGGAAGCGAGCGGGTGAAAGAACATGTGCAGTGAAATATTCAGCAACATTTCTAATCTGCTTTGTACTTGGTATCTTTAAGATATTCATTTAATCTTTCTGCCCTCCAGGACACATATCTACCACAGAACGCGTAAAATTCTGAAAAAAATGCACATTTTTAAATATTAAATTCAGCAGAGTATGTAATAAATAGATGTGAAAATGTGAAGAAGCAAAGATCAGATTTAAGGATCATTTTAGCAATAGGCTTTATTTCAGATCTATAACTATGAATAGAAATAGAAAAAAAGGGAAAATATTAATTAGCCCACTTTCAACTATTTGTGTCTCTGTAGCGCTACACCAAGTGAGCTTACTCAATTTTTTTTTAACTATGTACATTTAGTTTTAATGGTTTAGCTCTTCTTCAGGCATCAATAGGGAGCCCTGTTACCATGGTGACAGACAGATGGATTAATGCAATGTTTAGAGAGATACGGTAGTGCCAAATTTTGATATATACAGTAAGCACTAATGTAGTGCATACTCAAGAGGGCAGGCATGCAGAAAATCTCAGGGACAGTCTTCCGTATGCACAGAAAATGCCTTGACACAGAATTCCCATTATCTCCTGACAGAAAGTGGCCACCTAGCTCCGACTTTATGCCCTTCAAAAATAGCCTGCTGGAGTCACAGACAGTTGCTCTAGAAACTTAAAATTAATGCCTAATGAGGCTTGTTGGGAAAGGCTGCTGTCATCACCCAACATGTCAACTACATGTATTAGGCCATGAAGCCAGCGGTCATCTTAGAATTATCTATAATCCATTTCTTGAAATGCAGCCTGACACCTTCAGCTGAGACCTTTACATTTGCCTGTTTACTTAATTCATTCCATGCCTCACTAATGAGAAAGAAATGCGAGGTATATAAAAGTAATTGAATTTTTACAGAGTACAGACAGATTGTATGTTAATTCTTAAAACTTTCACACTTCCTTCTCTTTCAAACCCTAATGACCTGCACCTTCCTTGCCCATCACACTCCCTTCCTAGAGCTGCTAATGAGCTTTCCTGTTTTCAAAGTATTAGCTTAATGGCTTATGTCTTGCAAAAAGCCTCAGATGGAGATGAAATTAATACAGGAAGAAAATGTGTGACAGTTACGCTATGAATCCCTGTCATTTAGACTGTGAATTTCCCATGCTGGTAGAACTAAGAGATTATGCTAGCTGCATAGTTTTATTTTATTTAATTTTATTCTCTGTGCAACATTTGAATAATTCTATCATTGCTGAACATCTTCACTGCATAAACCTATGATAAGCTGCTAAACTGACTGAAAAGTTAGGTATTTTTAAAAAACAATTTGACCTGCCAACTGAAATTCTGGCACAAACTTGGTGCCCTTAGAAATATTCTAGATGTGAAATCAGAAAGATTTTATCCAGATCACACTATTATTACGTAACAAGAATAATTTAATTAGAAATGTTTTCCATCCATCTACATAAAGTGATAATTATCATCCATCAGGAGCCTAGTATTCAGCTCTCCTTCCAGTCCTTTTTTAATTGTAATATTAAACTATAGCAATTAAGCTCTGTGAATGACCATGAAAAGGGCCTTTGGATATAATTGGATTGAAGCTGATTAAAAGTATACATCTCGTATTCATGCCAACAAATCTGACAGTTGGATTTCTCAGCAGGTGATGTACTACTACTATACATGAGTCAAGTTTATACCGGCCACCTCCCCGTGACAAATGGAACACTAGTCCCATTGCTTCTCTCTGCCAGGTGCTCTGCAGCACATGCCAGCACCACAGGCCCCCGAACCGGTATCGCTGGCCACACAAGGACAGCCAGTGGCATGGGGTGGGCACAGCAGCCCTCCCACAGGCCCACCCAAGCAGTAGCCTCTGAAGATGGCATCTGAGGGGCTTCTACTGCCCAGCAGTGGCGCATCCCTCCTGCCCCAAGGCCAAGGCCACCATAGCACAGAGTGTTACCCAGGTGCAAGTGATCTGAGCTTTAAGTTATCCTTTACCCACAAACTCATTTGGCGGGGGTGTTTCTACCTAGACATCCAGGCCTTGGCCCAGCCTCCTCCCCAAGGGAGGCTCAGCTGTGAGCTCAGGGCTCTATCCTCATGAAATCTTCCTTGAAAGGGAACTGCACAGCCTCTCCAGGCAGTCTGATCTGAGCCTGACCGTCCCATGGGGACCTGTCTGAACTACAGCAAAGTCACCTCCCAGAGAATGGACAGCCCTGCCTATTGCACTGTCACCAAGAGGCCCCCTCTGTCCTGCCAACCGTAATTTTGGAAGTTTCTGATTCTGGCCGTGTAGGCCAGGAGCAGATTTTCTCTGGAGAAAATGCTGCGTCCAGGCTGTCATCAGGCAGACCTGGTCAGCTGGTCAACCTAAACGGTGGTGCAGGACCACCCGCTGCTACCCCAGGTTGCAGCATCCAGGCAGAGTGGCTGAGCTTAAAGTACCAGGCCATGGTCTAATGTCACCATGGACATAATAGTTAATTTTTGCTGTTTCTTTTTTTTTTTTTTTTAATTCAGTCAGAAATACATTTTTTTCTGGATTATGTTAAAGGTTTTTCTATTACGGTACAGAAAAGTAACTATTAAAAGTTGCTAGAGTACTATTCTGTAATGAAATACATGCTGACACCATTAAAGACATAGTACCCAGTAAAACTAAAAAAGAGCTTAAAAACATATTTGCTAGGTCTCTAAATACAGTGGTAATACCACAGGAATTGGGAAGGGATCCATGATTTGCCTCTCTAGTTAATGTGGGCAGAGCCAAAGAGATATGGGCATATTTTACTTGCCAAGAGAGAATATTGTAAACACTGAGCAGGTAATAAAACACACATAATTTAGTAAAGAGTAAGAACAGAAAACAAGTAGATACACAAGAAGACCCTCCATAAGTGTTCTCATTTCTACAGCCCACATAAATGCTGTCCAAGGCATATGACAGCCTTTATATGAGTTATCAACAGCTCTGAAATTTGTAGTGTGCCTCTGACCAGACATAATGTCATCATCCATGAGTGTTAATTTGGGATTTATAACTGAAACTCTGGCCATACTGCCAATGGGACTTTTGCCATTTACTGAAATACGGCCAGGCTCTGGCCGTAAAAAGCAATGCCGCTGTAGAGTCAGTGCAGCGTGCCAGCACACTTGGTCTTGTCCGAAGTTAAGCCTGACATGCCCTGTGGAATGACCAAATGTAAAAGTGAAATTAAAAAAGAAGCTTTTCATACTCTGTAGAGGTAAGCTGCGTCTCAGAAAGGCAGCTCCAGGGCTGGGGGAGGTGACCGGGAATCTGGAGATCTGGCCTCTCAGGTCCTGCCTTTGCCAGAGAACTGCAGCAGAACTTTGTGCAAACTGATTAATTTCCTCATCTTCACCAAATGGAAAAATACCCTTCCCACAAACATGTGAAGCTAGTTTAACTAGTATTTTTAAAGTGTCTTTTGATTCTCTGATGCAAGGCTCTTCTGATAATTGTTTTTCCATTTGACAAATGAGCACTGGCACTGTCAATATTTCTGTGGTTAAAGGCTATAAATCATTATTCAGTGCCCAGATTTGTGCTGCAATATGAGACAAGAAACCTGAGGACTTACCCTTAACATGGGAATTTCAGCCACCAGTTTAAGAGATGCACAGCAGTAACCAGTTTACTGTAAAAACAGAAACCTAATCGTAGCTGCAGAACACTTTCATTTCTTGTCCAATTGACCAGAAAATTGTTTGGAAATATATAACACGTTTCTTCATGCCCCTGCCTGTATGCAGCACTGAGGCTGCATGGTGCTTTCAGGAATATCAAAGCTTCCATAAATGCAAAAAATGACCCCAGTGTGTCAGGCAGAGAGCAAAGCTCAGCTCTCCTGAGAGCCGGAGAGTACCTCCACTGCTTCATTTTCTCTCTTTCCAAAACCAGTGTTTGGCTCTTTTCCAAATTCTTTTACATAATCCAGTTCTGTTACTGAACATGACAGTTAACCAGTATTCAAATCAACCTCCTCTGTGTTTGGAACTGGATTTTCAAACTCCAAGCAGGATTCTGTGCCTCTGCTGCCAACATTTTTTGCAGTGGCACTCAAAACTGTTTTGGATTTTTAAAATCAGACAGTTGGATAATTTAGCAAATATATCAAATTACTGCATTTATTATGTCCCAGTTAGCTTATAAATGAGCTGCCTCTCCTCTAAGGAACTAAATTACAGGCTTGGTCCTCAAGTGAAACTAGCCTTCAGTGGAAGATGGCCAGGTATCACGGTGCAGTCCTGCACGGAAGAGGAAGGGGAGCGGAAGAAACACAGGCCAGGACTGAAATATTTTGCAGCATTATGTTAAGAAGTTTGCAAACCGTGCTTTTATCTCATGATAGAGCTGCTATTGGCAGGAATACCATGCATTTGCAAAGATTATAGAAATATCTTAGGGAATATATTTATGCAAACTTGTTTCTTTTGTATTTTTCTTAAATTTATTTTCCATCTTGTGGTTTTGCTTACTCTCTTTCCACACTTCTCCCTCACCAATACTGTAGGATTTTATGAACTTCCACAAGAGGGGCACCATGTTACCAATTTTTCATTAAAACCCAGGGGCTGATGTAGAAATCCTAACCATAACTTCAGAATCACAAGTGGAGATTTACATGTACTTTTGAAGCTGAAAACTTCGGTTGCCTTTCACTGTCTGCTTTTGGCTCACCAAGTTTTTTGTAATAGAAGAAGACGACCACAGAAGGAAGCCCACCATGCACAACTGCCTCCCTGAGAAACTCAGGGTATCCTGGCTATTGTAGACCTCGACAGAAAGTAAACATGAGCACAGTGTGTGAACCTGGTCATGCAATTACTGTTGCTTCGTATAAATTCAGAGCTATGAGAGCTCAGACCTGTGGTCAAATGGAAGGAGTAAAAGTAATGTATTTTTCACCTCTGCCATCACCTATGTCTACTTACTTGTATATATTTTTTCATGCCCTCATTTTATGAATATTTGATTATTTGATACTAGAATCATTAAAATCTGTCATCCAAACAAAATGTGTCCGCTTTTAGAAAAACAGAACTAAATTATAGGAAAAGCTACCTGAGTATGAATTCAGAGTATTCTGAATATTAATTCTGAGTAGCCATATGTAGATGACTACACTTGTATGCGTAACGTAACAGTGACAGAGAAGGAATAAGAATGGAAAATGCAAGGCTCTTTGGTGAGGTATACATAACGGGAGATAAAGCATTATATTCGATTATATAACAAGATATTAATATTGTAACCTAAACTAATTTTGCTGAAAATTTCATGTTTTTAAACCAGGACAAATTATTTTACAACACTAAGAATTTTTAGTTATTCACTAACACACAGTGGATTTCAGGGGTTTTATTGCCCTACTTTAAGTCTCTGTGAATGATTAATAGAGACAGATTTTATCAGACTCTCTTAAAAGATAGATTCATGGCATCGTTCAAACGAGGATTAAATAACATCATACCTTTCCTCTTTCTTCCTCATTCCAGAGAAGATTTGAAAGCAAGTGATGTCTTGACTGATGCCAACTCAAAAAAAATCCTGAGAAGAAAATCTAGGATTTTATCATCAAAGACACACAAAAAAGATTAATCTCTCTCATAGTTCAATGATTCTTCTAGCAGATGCAATGGTGATCTTGACACAATTTACAAGAAAAATGACATGTACGCTGCTTATTTAGTTTTATGCATACTAATAACATTTAGTTTATATAATAGTCATATACACTTCAACAAAAAGTGTTTTCTTCTTTTAATACTATTGCTGTGCAGTTTTTCTAAGACTACCTTTTCCAAGCCTTTCCAGGAGGTTTTATTACTATTTGTGGCAAAGTCTAATGCTATTCCAAAACACACACGCAGGATTTTGGGGTGCTTTTTCCAAACGAAGGAAGACAACTAGAAGTCATTTAGGTGCTGTCCAGATTAGAAAAACTGAGTTAGTGACAATGGGTCAGCTACAGAGCAGAGATACTGCCTACTTCTTTTGCAGTAACTGCTTCTTAACTGTGTGGAATTTTAACTGACACAGTACACGGGCTATTAGGAAACATCTTTGGGTTGTTTTTTCAGAAGGACCATGAACAGGAAGTTTCCCAAAATACTAAATTTTTGCCTAGCAACCCAAGCCCCTATAATTAGACCCTTTAGATACAGACTATAAATGATGATGAAAAGATAACAAAGAAGGAAGCTGGGGAAAAAAATATGTTTTAGATTTATTTACATTCTCTGCTTGCTGTTAAATCACTGACTGTTATAAATAGAAGTATACTTTACCTGCCTATACCGAATGCTTGTAGGTTAGTATACCATTTAATAAATGAACACATTCTGTAGAGTGATCGGCAAGTGTACAGCAATCGATACCCATCAGCAACAGCAGCTGATAATTACTGTGGCACAGGCATGACAGAAAACAGCGATGTGTGGTTCTCAGTATTACTTCGATCCCGGACATAATTTACATGTATATTAAGATTTATTTATGTAAATTAGGAGAATGAGAATTTTGAACAAGAAGACATATTCCTGAGCAACACCACTCGCCAAGATACAGTACAATTCACGAGAAGTAGGCATCTCTCCCGGTTTTGCTCCGCGATGCCCATGCCGCTGTCCCGCAGGCTCCAACACCCCCCCCCCGGGAGCCTGCGACAAGAGCCCCGATGTCACAGGCGTTGCCATCTGCCGCCAAGTGTCCCCCTGCGCGGCCCGGGCTGTGGGGGCCACCGACGGCGCCCCAACGACGGGCCCTCGCCGACGGGGCGGCTGGCAGCGGCACCGGAGCCGGCAGCGGCCGAAGGACCCCCGGGCCCCGGCTCACCGGGGCGCCCCCCCCCCCGGGGCACGCTCTGCCGCCGGCGCCACCGCCCCGAGCCGCCGCCCGGGTGCGCAGGGGGGCGCAGCCGCCTCGGCCACCGGTGAGGCGTCCCCGGGGCTCCCGCGCCCCGTCCGCGGGGCCACAGCGGCCGGCCAGGCCCCCGGGGGCAGCTGGTGCCCGCCGGCACGGCCCGGGCGGCGCAGGAGGGACGGCGGCTGCGCGTCCCGGCCCAGCTCCGTTCCCTTCCGGGTAGCGGCCCGCAGCCGCCGCCTCTTCCTGCTCCCGGCCCGGCGCCATGGGGGCGGCTGTCGGCGCGGACGGCCGGGAGGGGGCAGCGGCGGCGGCTCCGCTGGATGCCGGGTGCGGGCTGCCCCGGGGGGCTGGCAGCCCTGCGGCGTCCCAGGACAAGCTCTTCTTAATCAAAGGTGCAGAGCGCTCTCCTCCCCTCCCCCGCTCCGCCCGCACGGGTCAGCGGCGAGCAGCAGGTGCGGGAGCGCCGTGCCGCCGGTCCCGGACGCCGGGAGGGCGGCATCGCAGCCGGAGGGCTGCCCGTGCCTCCTTTGCCGTAGCTCGGGGTCTGCCTGCCCCGCTCCTGTCCCCGCGGAGCCGCCCAGGCGCTGGGACGGCCTCGGGCAAGGCCTCTGGACGCAGCGAGGGAGCCCCGCAACGCCGCCCGCCTTTCCCGCCCCATCCGGCGGCGGCGCTCGTCGCCCCTCAGCCGCCCGCCCCCGCCGCGGGGCTTCGGGCTCGGCGCGGGCTGCCCCAGCGCTGCCGAGCGGGGTTCGGGGCCCTGAGGCGGGGGCGGCAGCGGGGTGCAAAGGTGCACGGGCCGAGGACGGCAGCGAGATGGCGGCGGGGGCTGGAGGGAGATTAACCCTGCGGGGGTGGGAGCGGGGGTCCGCGCCTAGCACTGCCGGGACCCCCTGAGCAGCCGCTGGCAAAGAGGCGGCTCGTACGGGGCACAGAGGCGCTGCGGGCTCCTGAAGCAGTTCCCGTAACCAGACCAGCGGGTCTCCCGGCCCGGTGCCGGCCGCGGCAGCTGAGGCGCGGGGAAAGCCCGGCCTGGGAGCGGGGCCGCAGCCCCCCGCCGGGCGGCCCCGGCCGCTGCCCGGGCTCCGGGCGCCCCCTGGCGGAGCGGCGGCCGCAGCTCCTCCCGCTCACTCGCCCAGTCTGCCCGGTCCCGTTCCGTCCCGTGGCGGAGGCGGGCAGCGGCGGGGCCGGGCCGCCGGGTGGGTGCTCCTCGGCTCACAGCGGGGTCCGTGCCTCTGCGAGCGTGTCGGGCAGGGCGCTGTCCCCTGCGGCCGCGCACCTTGCCCACCCCTGCAGCGCTAGCCGGCCCCTCCCGAGGAGGCCGTGCATCGAGCTCCGCCGCTTTGAGAAGTTAATTTAAAAGCAGTTATTTCTGAAATCGGGGAGATCTCGGTTGGCAGACCTTGAAATGTAAAGCGCAGGGGGCGCGCAGAGCTCAAGCAGCCCGTGAGGGCTTTCAGCTCCCAGACGCAAGAGGTGCTTTATGGATGTCGTTGACACAAGTACAGCAAACTTCTACATCATAATAACAGGATCATTTATTTTTAAAAAGTAAGACATATAAACATGTTTTGCTTCTTACTTCCTGTTCAGACCAGTTTTTTAATTACCTAACTTGTATTTGGAAAGGAATACCGGGGAAAACAGGCTGGGTGTCGATAGCTGCAAAGGAATAACTTGTAATCCCTTGATTTTTTTTAATATTAGTATGAATCAGATGGGTTTGTACTCAGTCTTGGTAACATGCCTGTTTTTTTAAAAACATGCCTGTTTTTTTTAAAAGTGGGCAGGTATGGTTACATGTGCCTTTGATGTAAGAGCTAGAAGGATCAAGGGACCTGGAGTGGCTTTGGGAACACTCCGAAAGAACTGAAAAGCGAGGAATGCTTTCTGTCCTGGGAAAGCTTCCTGCTCGTCTCATTTTCTTTTTTTAAATAGAGCATTGGAACATAAAACGAAGAAAGCTGAAGAACAAGTGTTGCATATGGAATGGTCTTCAGAGGTACTGGTGGATTTTCAGGTGGCCATTTGAAATAACAAGTGATGCAACAAATATAACTACATCTGCCTGTTGGGGAAGGGTGAGGCGTAGCTAGAGAACAAGATGATTTTAGCAGCCTGGCTCTGGAGTGAGAAATTTCAAAATACTGTGAAAAGGCATCATGGGATTTGAATGATTTGTGTGTGTGTGTGTGTGTCTTGAAAATAGGTACACTTGCCATTAATCTTGACAGTGCTCTATTTCATAGAATCAATATTATTTCTTGCCATATGGAGTTAATGTAAATAATGTAGACAGCTGTGCCTTTCCCTTCAGCATGTGCTGACAGATCTTAATTTTTTAGGTTTTATTTTCAAAAAGGTTTGGTTTTGTGGTTTTGGTTTTTGTTGATTTTTTTTTTTTCCTCCCCTTAAGAAACGAAATCTTCATTTTTATTTCTTCAACTTTTCTTGGCAGGTGGAATTTTTCTAGGTACCGTTGCTACAGCAGGAATGATGGCAGGTTTTGGCACCACACTTGCCATGACAAAAAAGAAGAACCCGGACTGGTTCAGTAAGGTTTGTTGCTTTTAAACTGTTTTCTGATTGTGATATGCAGGAAATAAGAATGCATCAAATGCTGTATAGAAATGTTGATGTATGTGGAGTTTGGCTGTACAAAGTTGATGGTGAGAGCACTAGACAATTGAAGTCAGTAGGGGTAGGATTAATTTAAAAAATGATTCAGAATTGGCACTGCTAAGTACTTTAGTATTCAAAATTAGTTGAAATACATAAAGCTTACACTGTTTGCTGGAATCATACTGCTGCTGTATAATGGACTATAATTGAAGGGCTGTGATGTGAACACGCTCCAGAGCCTGTATCCACCTCAGTGATCCAGTTCACCATGTGGTCCTACAGTGCTACAGTGAATCAGGGAGCGAGGTAACTGCAGTAAGGATGAGAATGAGTAAGTAGGAAGCCTGTAAGTTGTGGAACATGCAAGTAGCATAATTTAGTCAAAATTTAAGCTCGCTCTGCTCCCTTCCCACTGTGTAAGGGGACTGATGAGAGTGGGTATTGGCTTTGTACTATGAGATATGATGGCCAAAAATAGTCTGATCTTACGCAATTACTAACAGGATCGACCTGAGCATTCTGAAGACAAAAAAATGCATAGCAAAGCTAGCAATTATACCATGTTGGTATATTAATCTGAAATACAGTGTATTTAATTGACGAATGCTTTTTTCCTTGCTAAAGCTTTGTTACTGCGCAGAATGTCAAAAATGGACCCTTAAAATTGTTCAGTATTGTCTCCACCAAGCCCATAAAATACAACATATATTAAAGATGTTTTTAGGGAGCTGATAACTTTTTAAAATGTTAATTCAATAACAGTGCATATCGATAGAAAAAAAATTTCTCCATTGCACTTTCTGTCAGAGCCTCTGAATCAGATCACTCACAATCTCCTTTTGTGGTCAGAGAGCATGAGATCCTTCTATTGCCATTCTTTTTTCCTCTGTAGGCTGCTGTTGTATAACCCATCTGTTGCCTTTCCAGCAACAATAAAGCCAGTATGGTTTCTTTTTTGAAATAGGCAAAATAGAAAACTGCATGGGAAGTTATTTTACAGTATTTTTTTAACATTTTTTTTTTTTTTTTTAAAAAAAGCTCTTTAAAACTTCCTTTTTCCTGAGCATTGCATTTTTTCCAGCTCACGCATATTCTTGGCTGGCTGAGCTGTCCTGTTATCAGTGTGAAATTTATCAAGAGTGACACTACATTGACATCCGTGAATATATATGCTAGAAATGCCACCAAGTGATACATACTATTTCGATTTTTGCTGAAAACCTGTATCTGCTACTATCTGTGAAAATGAATTACAACGGTTTGCTAGCAAAAATCTGTGATTCCTTGGGCCCCTCAACTTAAATACTGCAAAGTGTAGGAAGATGCTTTTTTGTCGAGCTACTTGTAGGTGAGCGATCTCACAAAGGGAGGCTAGACTTTGAGAATGATTTAACTGTCTGTAGAGGCTCTCTGAGGCACCAACAAGGTAAACAGTTTTGCAGTGTCATTCTTAATTAAATTTATAGTTACTTAACTGCAAGTAATTTTTAATAACACATCATGTATAATAACAAAAGCATAACTATGAATAACTACAGATGATTGCATCCTTCTTACATGTTCAGTACCTAAATATTATTTTTATCCATGTTAGGGTGAGGCTGTAGTTTGACAGGTACTTCAAGCAGTCGTCAGCCAGCATTGCTGTTGAAAGACGTAATCCTGCCAGTTCTTAGTTTCTGGCAATTCATGCCAGCCCCTGTAAAGGCACCAATACTTGTGCTACTGGGTTGGTGTGATGATACTGGTTAATTCCGTGGGGTTTTTATTTCTTGCATTAGTTTTAGTCCAAATCAGTCTTCTGATCTCCTTCACTGCATGGTTGGAGTGACTGTATTGGCACAAGCTTGGGGCAAGGTCTGAAGGAATGAGAATTCATGCTCAATGTTGAGAAGAAATGCAAGACCTATTCTTTCAGCATCTTTGCTGGCTTGTGCTAGTTTTTATGTCAGTGAAATGGCAGCATGGAAGTCAGGTGGAAACAGGACGCAAACATAATGCAGCCTGGGACAGATTTAAATGGTTTTATGGGAGGAAAAAAATAGCAGTTTAGAGGGGAGGCTGTAGCATCACAGCATCATGAACTCATGATTGCATTCAGACTTCCAGGAAGCAACAATATGAGACCCTACTCTTGTAGAGTAGCGTTGATGTTACTGGTAAGAGATAAAGCTTGAAATTTCACCTACTGTACCTCTTCTGTGGCAGTGAAGTAAATAAATGTAAGCATTTGTGGGACTTGTGCCCAAATTGACTCGAAACTGAGATTACATAATTCTGTTTAGTATGAACCACTGCAGAGACCTTCAGTTAAGAAATTATTGGTTAAAATTAAATGCTCAGATGCAGCAGCCTCCTATGATGTGTCCAGTTTTACCAGCATCTATCCAGGTGTTTAATTTTACAATGGATTATGTCATACAAAACGATTAACATGCTGAATACAATCTATCAGAGCAGTTGAACACACCATTTATTTTAGGCACTGCTGCCTTTCAGACACGTTCTTATCCACAAGGGGATAGTTAAAGGGTTGAGGCCTGTGTCTGTGAAAAACAACATAATTTCTCCTGCTCCCACTTCCTGCTTATATCCTCCAGAAAAAAAAAAAAATGAAGCATATATTTTGGTAACCAAATCAACTATTTCTGGCCTGGTTTTTAGAAAGACTCAAGTATTGTTTAATAGCTTGTTTTTTAAATTAAATTGTTGCTTTTTTAAAGAAAAATACAGGACCAGTAATGAAGGTAAGACAATCTGTGCTTAGAATAATGGGCTTGTGAATAAAACTCAGTTCTCTTAAAAATGTGCTTTTGTTGGTGACATCTTTTCTGCCATGCTACTGTTGCCTTTTTAAATTTTTTAGCATTTCATTGATCAGCTTTCTTGATGCTCTGAACAGTGTATCTGATAATCATATAATAAACTGTCTTGTTTACACAAGTCCTTTTCTGTGTACTTAATACCCTGAGGAATCAGCGTGTAACTGAATGCTGTTTGACTGCTGTCAGTAAAACCAGATCAGTTGTTTCCACTTACCACTATTTTTCTGGGGCAATCAAGCATTTAAATAGTATTCAAGTGGGTTAGGGTTTTTTTTCCTCAGCAATTTTCACAGGTAATGACTCCTATTTAAAGATTCTGTGTAGAGGATATTTTTGTCCATTCATTTCCCATCTTTCAAATGGGCGAAATTTTTCTGCATGTTGTTGCATATGGTTAGACTATAGAACCAGGAAAAATGTCAAATAATTATCAGCATTTTAAATCTACTCAAAGCAGTCACTGCTGAAAGAGTTATGAAAGTTCATTAGCTATGATAAGGAAACAATAGGATGTGGTATATAGTGTGACTAGAGATTTCTGCTGTTTGTGTCTGTGTGCGTGTGTGTGTGCGCTTGCAGAGCATTGTTTTGTTAACAGCTTCCACTTCAGGATGTCCAAATCAGAATAAATAAGGATCAAGATTTGTCCTTGGGTAACTGTGCCTACAGCTAAATCCTAAGGAAATGCGTTAATGCTGAGGACTGTCTGAGGATCATTTTAATATTTCAAGAATTACGAAGCCAGGAGGAAAAAACCTACTGGAGCTATTTCACCGACCTAACACCATAGTGATAAACACTACATCTGTTTAATTATATCAAAGAAGAAAGAAGAACCATTAAAAAAAAAACATCATCTTAAAGCAAGAATACAAAATATTTTTTTCCCACTTTTTGTGATTAATAGAGAAGTGCAGCTCTTTGGCATGTTTTGGAGGAAAATGTTTTGGATCCTTTTGCAAGTTAGTTTTACTTTTCAGTATTTTAGACTGTAGATGAACTAATTCTTTTCTGAATATATTTGTATGCTTGCAGGCTTATTTATGTTTACCTCTGAGCAATAATTATTTTTTTTCTCCAAGATACCCAGTAAGTAGGACTGTTCAGTTGTCTAAGGACCATAGATGCCAGTCTAACAGTTACTATCTGGAGTCTGGGTTTCCATGTGAAGAATTGAACAGTGATCCTTTGAGGAAAAAAACCCAATCAAATCCTCTTGCTGATGTTTACCACAATGAGCAAAAAGGATTATGTCTGTCTTACTGCTGTTGCAGGCTACATAGGCTGAGGCTGTCCTATACCAAATAGGTACAGTAAGGTGGGTGTTGTGAGATGAGATCAACTGGCCAACGGTGAATGTGTGGTGGAAATTGATTGACATCAGCCAGTGTGTGGCTTATGCCCTTAGTAGCTGCAATTTATGTGCTGTGATGGAGAAGGTTTCATTGCTGTTGGGACCTCATTGTGGCTGGGGCTCTGTTGTTCTTGGCCTGAGGTGGCTTTTCCAAGTGACAGTTTTGTGTTTTCAGGACTCATGGCAGACTCTTATGCAGCTGTATCTTAACAAATGGTTAAACCCACCTACTCTTGTTTCTGATAAAAATGAGAAGTATGGAGGCTGCAGAGCATTTTCCATGTTGCCCCTTGGTGAACTCTGCAGGGGGAAGGGTTCAGCATTATTTGCTCTTCACAAAATTTCCCTAAGTGGTTTCCAGAGCTCCTTCAGAATTGCAGCCCCTTGAAATTAGTCTCTCAGTCACTGTTATATCCTCTCTGTGTCCCGATGAAAGCTACTTAGGTTCTTCCAGTTGCTTACTCTGCTGTTTCAGGAGTGCAGATAGACCTTGTAGGCCAACAGTTGCCCCACACCTGTACCCCTCAAGAAAAAGTACCAAACTCAATGACCTACAGTGATTATGTTCTGATGTGACTGGCATAAGGGCTTGTAACTGATTTTGATTAAGTTTTGTATTTTGACTGGTGGGATAACTAAGTGTTGGACTCTGTGCCAATGAAACGGTTGACTTCAGCATTTCTGGGTAATAAAAATCATCCCCAGCTGGTACTGGCAACCATGAAAGCTGATCCTGGTGGGAAGGCAGCTCATCCACCCGCGTCCTTGGGTCTTTGGGTCTGCTGGCAGCCATAACAGTTTCTGTGGTCATACTAGTACAGCTGGCAAGTCAGGAAAAATGCTAGATCACTAAGTGAACTTACTTGGTTTATATTTTTTTCCCAATTATTGTTCACTTTGTATTGATCACTTTGTTTTTGGTTGTAGGGGATTACTGCCACAGCTGCACTACCAGAGAGTGGTTCATCACTGGCCTTACGAGCCCTAGGATGGGGCTCCCTCTATGCGTGGTGCGGAGTTGGATTGCTAAGTTTTGCCATCTGGAAGGCTCTGGGTGTGCACAGTGTGAGTAGCAAGCGTGATCCCCTCAAATGCCATATTTTTCCTTGGGTAATGCGTCTTGGGGTGGCATTTCTGCACTGCTTCAGCCTAGGAGTTACATATTCATTCATTCATTCACAGACAGATTGACTAACCAGAGTGTATGCACACAGGGAAGGCATTCTTACATCTGCAAAAAATGGGATGTTGTGGGAGGAGACAGTTTGGGGGGAGGAGCAATTCTGTCCTGCTTATGTTTATTTGCACAGATGTTTCAGATTCTTCACAAAAGACACAGTGTTCTAATTTAGAGACTAAAATAGTAGCCACAAACTTTCTATATCCTTTGCTTACTGAATTGAAGGCTACCCCCTGAATCCTATCTTTAGAGCATTTATTTGTCCAAGTTCCATTTTTTTGCATCAGGACACTTGGGCATAAGAAAAAAACGAGGGGAAACCAGCTTGCTTTCTAGTGCATTTCTGGAAGGGACAAGGGGGCAGGAGATTGAGTTTCACATGCAATAGAATGTGACATCAAGGCAAAGAAACTCAGGAAACATCTGTACATCCCAAGAGGCTAAGGCTGTCTTTAGTAAATTGCTTATGTTCCAGTGTTTCACAGTGTTGAGCGTGAACACTAAAGTGTATGTAAGCAGTAATGAGCCATGACTTGAGAGTCCCCTGCAGCTTTAAGTTTGGCAGAGCTGTCTGCATCCTCTTTAGGACTAGGAATGAATAGACTTCCTTTACCTTTCATGGAGAGTTATTTATATATTCGGCAAAGTGTCTCCCAAAACTAAAAGGAAGAAGATACCACTTCATCCCAGTACTGTTCTCATTAATATCTTTATTCAAGTTCTCACTTCTTGTCTACTCTGCTGATGTATCCTTGTAGGTCATGATTTTGATCCCAACATGCAGCACTACACAGTGCCTTCCTTATTCCTTAGTTTTCAATGTTGATTCTCAACAGGAGGCAAAACACCAAAAAAACATAGCAGGACACAGGAAGCAGCGACAACACAATTTGTTCAAACTCCAGTCCTCCTTGTGAGGCTGTAGTGGAACGGCAGAGAAGGGGTAGGAAGGGCGGGAGTACCCGTTTATGCTCTGCGTGCTGAGCTCCATCAGTCCACTCAGTGTACTGTCAGTTATATCATCAGCCAAAAGGATTCGTTTCACGCTATGCTGCCGATTCTGATTTCCGTTCTGTCAGAGTACTTCTGGTCCTGCTGAAGGACAGCGGAATCTGACCCTGGTCTGCAATTTACATGAACCGTTTTTTGGTGAGCTTGATATTTACCTCCTTTGACTTCTGTACTAGCCTAGACCTACAGTTGCCTGGTTTCCCTCTGAGGCTGCTTTCCTTGGGACTGCTGACATGGAACATCCTCGTAAGCTTGAGATGGCCAAGTCCCAGGACATGCCAGAGGCTAATGGGGCTTCTGGTTACCTGACAGCAGCGGCTTTTGTGTCGGAGGCATATAGCGTGCTGCAGGCCATGGGAGAGACTCGTTGAGCATTGTGCCTAGTCAGAAAGCTTTACCTTATTGTATTGTGTGTTGTGTTATTGTTGAAAGGAGTCGGGGGAAGCTGTTTTAAGAGGCTTTTGCAAATGCCTGTTGGTATAGGTTTCTGCTGTGGAGCGCTTACGTTTCACTGTAGTGCGTGGTGAGAACTGCAGACGCTGACGGAAGCAAGATTTCTGTCAGGAGACTGTGTCTGCACATGATTTCGAACAGCTCGCTCTCTGCTCTCCACTGACATACTTACTGCATTCACTATTGACTTCTAAATTCCCGCGGCAGAAAGGAACCACATACAATAGTGCTACTCATTATTGCAGAATCAAAAATTAGTGATTTGTAGATTTCCTGTCACACATTTCTTTTTCCTGTTTTACTATGTATCTGTTGAAATCAAATATGTTTAAAATTGCTGGAGGCACAAAAGCGGAAGTATGTTAAAAAAGGAAATATTTTGACCAAAGAGAAGAGGTTTATTAGCATTAAAATATATTTCTAGAGTAAGTCATATTTCATTTTTTTATTGTTGTTGATTCTTTTTGGATATTGCTTTAACATAACACTCAGGAGCAAACACTGGCTATTGAAAGACAGTATTTTTGTCCTTAAATATCATCTTCCTGAACAGCTGAGGTTAGGTAAGGGTTATAAGCTGCCTGGTACATCATTAGTTCTGAACTCTTTAACATAGCTCATTTTAAGGAGGCCTCTTTTTTTTTTTTTTTTTTTTTTTTTTTTTTTTTTTTTTTTTTTTTTTTTTTTTTAATTTTCCTATTTCAGGGGGACATTCTGATACTTTTGAAAATTCTTAATTGCTATCATGTAACCAGAGATAATAAATTAACAATCAGTCACTTAAAATACTGATTTTTAAGGACACACATTAGATGCATGTGTTGTGTCTAATAATTATAAGATAGACACAAAAAAATTAAGTTTTATTTGTGGGAAAGTACTGAAGTGATCACTGAGTGAAATAGTTTCTTTCCACATGTTCTGTTCAGACCACAGGACACCACAGATACTGCACTAAGCTCAGCATTTTCAAATGAACGTTTTAGTTTCAGTTAAGCTTTTTAAAAAGAGGCTCTTACAGATTTACCTGAATAACAATGTCTTGAGCCTTCAGCGTGGTTGAGCGCTGTGAATTCAGTTGCTCTGTAGTACCTGCAGGTTCCCAATACCTGTAGAAGTTCAAGTTACAGTTTCAAACACAGTATCAAGATTAGAAAGCTATGAACTTAAAGCAGACTTTAGCCCTGGAAAGTGCTGTACTTACTATACATGACCTGAGGGGAGACTCGGCTGATTTTGATGCCAGGAGTCTGTGAACTTGTAACTAAAGCTTTGGCAGCTGGACAAAGCTGCTTCACCTTAACTGCCTTTAACAGTAACCAGCAGCTCCTGGGACCTGCTAATTTGTGATCCGGCCCTGCTAGGCAGCAGTTTGATGTGTTGTAGAGCTACTGGTAATAGTGGTAACAGTCCTGACAGTTAGTATAGTCTCTTGATATTAAATTATTAAGGATAATAACATTCGGATTGTAAGCAATGCAGATGTTTCATTTAGCAAACAAGCAAGCTGCTTCTGTCACATGTGGGAGTTCATTAACTCCAGCGCTTTCTGAAATCCATTGTCAACTATATTCACTGTGACTGTCTTGATGGGATCTTAGTGGATAAAGGACTGACCTTCGCTTGCAGAGTTTGCAGGGGAGTTCCGAGTCAAGTAAGACTGAGTTGCTAAGTGTTGTTTAATGCCTCATGTCATCTCCAGGAGTACAATACAAGAAGCCACAGTGGAAAATCAGACATGATGGTTTGGCAGGCATCACACCAAAAGGAGCAGGGGAGCTAACAGATCTTGAAGCGTAGCTGGTTTGGCCAGGAAAGCCATTGAGCAGTTCCACTCCTGACTGGCCATCCCGTGGAGACGGCTGAACCTCGTGCATGCCACAGCTTGGGCTGGCTTTGCTTTGCAGGAGGAGGAGAGCAAAGCTCCTCGGTGAATTTGGAGATGTGCGGTGAAAGCTGTGCTCGGTGCTCTTGGCGCTGTGAACTCTGCTGGCGTTAGCCATGGGCTGGGCCGAAACGGGGCTGTGCAAGGGGAGTGACTGAATTGCCCCAATCGTCCTGTCAGCGTGCCAGCCATAAACCCGTTGTGATCATACCGGTGTCCGCAGGAAGAGGTGGCGAGCGTCTCCCACGCGCTGCCAGGATTTCTGGCGCTCCGGGGGGGGAAGGGGCTTGCGTTACCGCCCGCCGCCGCCAGGCGCCGCTCGGGAGCGAGGCGGGAGCGCGGGGGCGGCTCCGCGGCGCTGCAGCGACACCTGCTGGTGGAGCCGCGGCAGCAGTGGCGGCGGCGAGAGGAGCCCGGTGTATTCTCCACACCGACGGGGTGAGCGGGTCTGATCGTCTCGCACCGACCCGGATTTCAAACCTGGCGGTGCGGTAGTGGCAGACGGTGTTGCCGCTAGTTAGAGCCCGGAAGAGCGGTTTCCCATGGTATCATTGCCAGAACACTGATTTTTAACGTTTGGGGATGTGTTTCCTAGAAGCACAAATTATCAGGTATTATTAGGATAATATGTATTTCTCTAAGCTTTGTGACTGTTTAAATTATCTTGTCACCACTTACAAAGTCAGAGATAAAATGACAAGAGCAAACTGGCACGATGTTTCCTTGATGAGTTATAATTGCTGTAATTAGTCCGTGTCCGTCATTCTGAAGCAGCGTCGCCATTGCTCAGCAGTTTGTGTCGTGGAAAGAAGCTGAAGCCACGGTTCAGCGTGCCTCATCCTTACAGCTTCTGAGGCAGCCTGTGCTTGCCATAGAAGCAAGTCATTGCTAAGATCTGTTCCAGACACTGAGGTGGTGCACTGGCTTTGGTGATAATAGATTTTTGTTTAATCTTTGTGGTTTATTGGTTTTTAAAACAGTGCTATGACAGTGCCTACTTCCAGCTCTTAAATGGCTTTATTGTTAAAGGTGGGTTCCCTGTAGCTTTAGTCTGCTGATTTTTATGCCAGCATGAAAACCCAGGGGTGATAGTAAGTAACTGATCTTTATATCTAAGGGATATAAAAGATTTTATGCTGTTTCAGGTTGGGTTGTTAATATCCCCTGACTGCAGTTACCACTCTTGTAATCTAAGAACAGGCTGGTAAGTAGTAAACCCAACTAAATTCCGGTCAACTTTTATTCCTAAGTGGAGAAGTGGTAGATCAGTGAGGGCTTGGTGTGACAATGCTTTGAGTTCTGTTTTTCAATAATGTAAAAGAGAAATCTTCATTTTCAGAACCTTAGGAGATGGTGGTTATCAAGTTTTATATAGTACCTCTTGCAGAAAATAACCAGCTGTTAGTAATAAACCTTTTGAACTTGCTCCCTGCCATCGCTTAGGAAAATATTTAAAGTCAGTCCCGCTCTGATTATCTTTGGTCGTAGAAGCTGTCTATATTAGCAGGTATCACCGACCAGCAGCGCTGGAGCAGTGAAGCAGTTGGGGCCTGAGGACCTGACACCTACAATCATTCAGGGCCTTTTTCAAATTTGGATTGACTCTGGCCTTGCCCCATGGCTTGAATGCCTGCTTGCAGTTGGAGTGTGTTATGTGCGCTCCTAGAGTGCTGCTTCAGTTTTGTGTCACCGTAAAGAAACTCAGTTCATGTGTTCTGAGACAGTACACAAACTCGTGCCTAGTAAGCATGGACATCTGGGAGATCTGCTGCTGGAGAGCACTCCTGATCTGAACTCCAGGCTTATCCAGACACACCCACAGTTTCCTCTCTAGGCCCTCACAAAATAGGAGGGCATGTGAAATGTTAAGCACAAGCTTAATAATTGGCATCTGGCTTGAGACAAAACGGCACCCCCTTTTTTAACAAGTATATTTGCTGTTTAACAACTTCCACCTTGTGTCATTATCTTACAGGGGTTTGAGCTTGTAACCTCAGAACCCTGTAGCTGCCCACTCCTGGTGCAGTGGGCTGACTGTTTCGTGATGCAAAATACAGAGGTCTTGAAATAAATGTTGTGTAAAAAAAAAAAAAAAAAAAAAGGGTTTGGCCAATTGGTTATTAATATTTTTTTGAAGTTGTGAAGTGTTTTGAAACATCTTATTCCAGCATTCTCCATGTGAAATGCTCAATGAAGTTTTAAATTTTCAATTGAATAGTAAATGGTGTTTCACTCAGTAAAAAATTCAAAATGATCTTAAAAGCCCTGTTGTTACACTTGACCTAAACAAGTGTTTTCGTGGAAGTGTCAAAAAATTAAACCTTTCTTATTTTATTTACCTGTTCTACAAGTGTGATCCACCATACCTTTTGGTTGCTTGGAAAAATGTTAGTTTCACGATTTTCGACAAATTACAGTTGGGTTGTAAACCCTTGTTTTAAATAAGCAGTTGGGGGTTTTTGTTTGTTGTTTGTTTTATTTTTTTTGTTATATTAAATTTGCAGCAATAGAATACTTGACAGGTATTAAAACATACCTGTGAATGCCTGATGTTCTTCTTTTTAGGTTGTTTTTTTTAAAAAACGTCAGTAACTATGAGCCACCTTTTAAATGCAGAACAATACCCTCAGCCCTTGTAGACTGAAGCATACACAATTAACAAACAAGATAAATTATACTTTAAAAACCCTTTTGCTCTTCATGCCCTCAATAAATTAGGTTTTATTTCCTCAGACATAAAAGCATTCATTCTCCCATAGGAAGAGGGCCAGGATGATTCATATGAAGTTTTGTGTGATTCTGATTGTTGCTTCCACATCTGTTCCATGGAAAGCTGTAAAAATAGTGAGAAGAATTGCTTAGCAAATTGTAACTAATATAGTTATAAAATATTAGTTTATCATTTTTATGGTGACTCCTAATGAAATATCCTGGTTTTCATTGGTCTCAACCTTTAAAATATTAACAGACTAAACCAACTGCACAGCTGTAAAGAGACATCTAAAACAATTAAAGCAATAGAGAATACATGTTTACCATGGTTTTGTTGGTAAGGACATTTCCTCGGTGGGCAGATTTTCTCTCGAGGAAATCAAACCTTTAAATCACCATTTTAAGCACACAAATAACAACATCCCTCCCGCTTACTTTGAGAGATATTTGATACAATTTTGTGAGACTGTAGTCATAGGTACAGTATAAAAAAGAATATTGGTTTTAAGGATGGATTAATTTAAAAAATAAAATGAGAACATGGAGACATAGTCTTCAAAAGTTATTGGTGTTGGCATCTGTAAATAGTACTAAGAGCTATAGATACCAACCAAGTATAGACATACTGCAGGGGCTGAAATTTTTATGCTATTTCATAAATAAACAAATGTTGCTGTAAAAGCAGTGTATCTGCTAGAATCATTCTAGAGTCATCCTAGAGTCATTCCTAAATTTTTTATTGATATTAGTTTTTAATTATAGTTGTACCTAATCCTCATCTAAGTATTATTCATGAAGTTTCTATTCCTTATCCTGCTTATGTTTGATTGCATAATAAAGCATATATTCTCCTTGCTATTTCATGATCATGTATTTCAATATAAATCAAATTTGCCCAGGTTTTTTTAATGTTCTCTTATTTCCTCAACACTTAACCAAAATTTAAGCTCTTAGAAAGAAGATGGAGTACAAGTTAGCTCTTCCTCCTCCTGTTTTTACAGTAAAGCATAAAATACATACAGAAAACACACAGAAAAAGTACTGCTTTTATTGCCTGATTAGTTTGGTGTGGAGAAGACATATACGTACCACTGGTATTTTATCCAAGAAGTAAATTAAAAGTAACCTATGAACTTCACTGTGTACTCAATCAGGCAGAATGCTTAGTCAAGGAATAAGATCGTAATTTTCTTACTGGAAAGCTGCAGATGTAGCAGGGGACAGCTGTAAGTAAGTATTGGTCTTGAATATGGGCAGACTGTAACTGTAGCTGTCTTGAGGAGTTACTCTGCTATGTCTTGGGACAGACTTGTAGCTGTTTGCTGCCACCAACCCGTTAAGAAGCTAGAAAGAACAAAACCATGTTCGTCTGTGATCTGAAATTGCCTCTGTGGAGCAGTTCTGCATCACCATAAGTGGGTTGATCCACTTCTTGGCTGCACGTAACTGTGAACTGCAAGTGTACAACTGAAATCTGAGTAAAAGCTTACCTGCTAGGTGCAAATTATTCATGCTATATCTTGGTCCCTTGGGATCTTCCTGTGCTTCATTTAGTGGGGTGGTATGGCCCTGCTGGTCTCACCCTTCTGTGGTCCAAGACCTCAGCTGCTCTGCTTCCCTGGAAGCACCCAGCCGTCCCTGCCTGGCTCTGGGTGTCACACTGGCTCTGGCAGGTTTCCTGCCTGGAATTCAGCTCCAGTCGAGGCTTATGCATCACTGAAGAGTTTTGGTTTTGTGCTGGCTCTTTTCCCAGCCATGAATCTTACTTGGGGGTGATACATATCATGAATTCCTGGATGTGTAGAGGGAAAAAATTACTCAAGTTGCCCTTTTCAGGAACTGCCTGCTTGCAGACAATTTGTGTTTTTAATTTAATTCAGAAATCCAAGTTACAGCACAGAAGAGCATATGGAGTTGGGACACATCCTGAGATTTTGGGTCCATTAACCAACTTGCTTTATACAGTTAGGTATTTAACTATTTTAAATTTTAAATTACTTCAATATTAATTTTTCAAATTGCCCAGGGTGACTAAGGAGCAGTGACTAATACAGTATAATAGACTAATTCTGTGCATGTCCTTTCCAGGCACTCAGATTTGAAAGTAAGATTTTGCAGAACTAAATGTCATGTTCCTCAGTGATTTCAAAAGTATTTCACTCCATTTTTCTTCATGACATGAAAGCCTTTTGCAACAAGGTTGTATAATCCAAACTTTGTACTGTTACTTTTATTTTGAAGCCTGATGTAGCATCACTGAAATCAATGAGAATACTTGAGAATAAGACACTTACTTAGTCACCTTTGACATACTGTATACTACAAAATATACTACAAAAACTTAAATCCTTGGCATTTTATTTCAGAAAGATTAACATGGACATGTATCCAATTTTAAAAGGGTATTTCCATATCTCTGAACCTAAGGAAGTTACTTTTTTGTTTCGGATTGTGGTTTACAAAATCACTGTTTTGGTGCATATAAATTAATAGCTCTTTCCCATTGATCATAAATAGCTTATCATTATTATTTTTTTTTTTTAATAATTCAAAATAATCTAGCCGTAAACCAGAACAGTTTTGTTTTCTTTAGGCTTTTCTACTAGAATGGCATCTTCTTCCTTTTACAATAGATTTACAGAAAGACACTTTCAGGTTACCAGTTAACAATCTCACTTTTGGGAGCTGAGTGACATTCACACAGAAATTAAAGCAGACAAAGTGGAGCTAGTAAAACACGTTTGTGATGCAGACCAGCTATCTTCCCATTTGTGATATGGATTCATTTCTGAATGAGTAACATGGCTGCTGCATACTTGGACAAGTAAGATGAGGAAGATATTTCATGTGTTTTATCTCTTCATGTGACCCAATCATTGGAAAAGAGGCAGCCTGACCCTTGTGACTTGACAGCTCTCGGTAGTTCACTGGTAATTTGAGACAGAATATGTAGTAGCTGTAGGAAGCTACTACATATGTATAATGAATTGGGAACTGACAGCTGCGTTCTAAACAGTGACGACCCATTCCTCCTCTCCCTGTAAAGTTCACTTAGGTTATTTTCATGTTATTTTTCTTTTTAAAAGCATGGGAACTGTTTTATCCAATTACACAGGATTTATAGGGATAAGTTTCTGGAAAACATGTCTACGTGTTTGTTTAATTTTCGGCACTGTAAATGGCCCTCTTGATTTCAAAGAGAGTATTCAACACTGCATAAAGTTCAGCATGTGTGTAAGTCTCCATGGGATAGGGGGTTAATAGGAGCTCTTGACTTCTCTAGATGCTTTAATAAAATTCTGCTGCTGCTTTTCTTTTCTCTTTGCAAGCCTGAAACACTGTAATCGGCAAACAGGATTTGAACGGTGTACTGTAACAGTGCAGTGTAAGACAGTTAAATATCGGGATGTATTCTGCCAGGATGACCCTCTGAGGGCCATTTTCACATACCTGTAGTTCTGAATAATCCAAGCATTCATAATGCCTTCGCCAGTGATGTGTAAGGTCTGAGAATATGAACCAGGGCTCTATTTTCCATGCTTACTTTAGAGGTTGACATGCAAACTGGCACAGGGTGACCTGCAGTGAGTGCCCCAGTTTACACTGAGACTCAGAGAATCACCCTCAGCAGCAGGCTGCCTGCTCTGCTCTTCCAGTACTGTAAGGGCTCAGCGCTTGCCTTTTTCTACAAATAACTTGCTATTTCTGTATGTGGACCTTGGTAATTGTTTGCTCACAAGGGCAGTAGCAATTATTTTAAGATATTGGAAAAGGTGGTAAGCACAGTCCTTGCTGATGCTTTTAAATCCAGGGCAGCCCATCTCATCCTCGGGCGTTAGGAAATGGAAGGTGGCTGAGGAGAACGCAGGGAATGTACGTACTGTGTTCTGCTGCCAGTCGATATTCCAGTTCAGGGCATCTAACCTCATTTCACTTGGAAGCTAATGTAAGCAGTTCTTACTGGTGCAAGTACTGAAATAGGAAACTAATAATTCCTAGAATCTGGGTTGGCCTATTATGAATGTCAGACATTAAGGAGAACATTTCTTCGTAAAACTTTCATTCTAGGATTCAAATAGACTCTTTTAGCCCCTCTTCCATTCATTTTAATATGAACGGCCACATAAGTGCTCTCAGTAATAGTGCTATCCCAATTTTTGCATGACATTCTGTCAACGATGTACATTAAAAAGAGATTATTAAATGGAAGATGCTTTTAGGTCCCCATATTTTTGCCATCTGAGGCAGGATCATTAGGTTAAGATAAGAAAATAACAGTGATCTGTAGCTATTACAGATTATTTAATGCAGTAAGGTAGATGATACCCTTTTAGAAAGAAGCCTGACAGAGGTGGAACAGTTACTGTAATTTATTTGGCAAGAAAAAACAGCGTCAAGCTTTGCAATATCTGTGATAAAAAAATAAAATTCATTTGAGTGAAATTCACTTCAGAGAGTTGCCTCCAGGAATGGAGCATGCTGGAGTGTTAAGAAATGTGTTACAAATCACTCATGTACCACTAGGTTCAGAAGCAGCAGCTAAGAGAGTGGCCTGCAGTACTGAAGGCAGCAGAACGAGGTAAAATACATTCAGCTTTTTTGCTTGGTTTACTGCGCTGTTAATTGAAGACATCGTAACAGTTGAACCGAGTACCCCAGTGTCAGCGTGGCTGACAATAATAAAGAGGCAGGCATTTCAGTGAATTATTTCAAAACAATCAAGTACTTAGTACACATATGGCACATTAGATTTCATAATTAAATTAATGCTTTTTGATTTGAGACCACTGGTATGTGTATTGTGGAATCTGGAGGAAATACAGATTTCCAGGAAGGGAGAGGGGAGAAGAGAACTCCTGAATGTCATGTCTGCTAAAAATCCAAAAGGCAAGGCATGACACAGATTCCTAATTGCAGCATTTCCCTCATCGAGAAGTGTGCTTGTCCCCTGAGAGGTAAAGCAGGTAAAGACAAGATCCCAATTCTTGCACCTCAAGTGTGCTGTTTTAATAGAACATAAAGCCAGATTCATCATTACAAGAAGCTCACCACACTGCAGGAGGTGACTGGATACTGGTAAGCCCAGTTTGTTGAAGGACAGCTGGTACATGTTCAGGGAACAAATTAACTACAAGGATCATCTGAAGCTGCAATACACCTGGTATGATGCTGTCAACTAGATGCAAACAAGAACAACCCCAAGGCCAGCGTGAGTTACTTTGGAGGCCAAATATATTCCTAAATATATAAATACATTAAGTAGAGTTTGGCCAGTCAAGGCCCAGAATATCAAGCTGATAGTCTTTGGCTGAAAGATGTCAGCCTAAAATTTGGTGTTAGAACAGTTCATAATCAGGCAGACATTGTGACTAGGACAGAAGGGATAGGAACTTGGGGATGTGGCTTCCACTGTCATTCGTGTGTGTACACTGGTTCCATTACCTCAGAGAACAGTTACTTTTCAAAGTCTTCTCCATGCTTTTAGGCAGTGGGGCAAGTGAGCTTTAGAGGAGCTCAGAGTGCAGCGAGAACAGTGGCTAGGATTTGGAAGTACGTTCAGGATGGCAACAAGCACAAATGCGGAAATGGAGGAAGAAACTCAGAATCTGATGTTATTTAGTGGAACAGAAAAGAAAGAGGAGATACCTTAGAAGTCCAGATCAAAGCCCTAATAAATACTGTACTGCACTTTCTTACTGGGAGGAGATGGAGACGGGGAAGATAGAAGTCCATGACTAGTACTGTGTTGCTTAATGTATTGTTAGTAAGAACTGAAAAACTGTTGTGGAGAGAAATAATAGGATGCGGTGTCTTTTAAGCTGTATTGAAATGAAAATTTCTGGTAAGAGTCGCTGTGCATTTGTATTGTGAAGAAATTGGCCCTGTTTGGACATACTGTATTAGTGGGGCCCATGCCAGTCGCTGTAGATGACACCCTTCTTAAATCGCTGACAACCTAAAGCATAACATTGGGAAGACAATGCACAATGGTGATCAGATTGGCATTTTTATTAAGATAGCTCACTGTCCAGGAATCACAAAGGAAGGAAGTTTGTGGAGAAATATAAAACATGGTCAAAGTTGTGAACTGCAGTGAAAAACTACTTTTTTGCAGAGGCGCCTTGTGGAAAAGGGCATAGATGCTGGTAAGAGAGGAAGTGGTAAGTGAGGCATTGAGTCTGGCATCACTTGCAAAATGATTTTACAAGTAAGTGTCAAAATCTGGGAAGACAAGGCTGAGGAGGTTTTTCAGGGAGTGTTCAAAGCAAAAGAAAGACATGAATATTTCAGATCTGGTCCACATGTTAAGGAAAAATTGTTTTTCCAGGAAATTAGTTGCTTTTACATGCAGAACATAAATTAGCGTTCTGAGGGGAGAAAAATCTGACTATTTTTAAATCTGCAGCTGCTAGCAGTGTTTTAGTACTTTCTAAATAGATACTGTTTTTCTTTTAGAGCAGAGCCGTATTATTTCACAGACAAGATTTTTTTTGCATTTGAGGGTTAGTTTGGCATGTTAGTAATTACAAGGTAGTTGTTAAGAGTGAGGAAACACTGTAGTTTTCTGAATGGCTGTCCCAGCCACCATCCCCCTTTTGGAGGCTTTATACAAATGCTTTTAGTTTTCCTTTGGTTTTGTGTGTCTTCAGTGGAGTAACAGAGGCATCCTGTAGAGCTTATGAGTGCATCATTTAAATTTGACACTAAAAGAAACTTAGAAGTTTGTGTTTAGAAACATACAAAAAAATCTACATTGCACCAGATCATTAGCTGATATAAAATGATTTATTTCCAGTTACACCAGCTGAGCTACAGCAGTTTACATCAGGGTAAGATCTGACCATCCCTGTGTTACCAAACAGCCAGGGTAATTCTTAGAGGGAGACGGAAGAGTAGAAGAGTTGGTTCACTCTTTAGGAAGTCGGAAGTGTTAAGTAAATTGAGTAGTTCCTGCACATCAGAGAACTGGGGTAGCTTAATTACAGAGGACTGGAAAAAAGAGCTAAGCCAAAGCTCCTAAAGCATTTCTTATTGTGAATGCTTGTATTTAATTGTCAACAGTTGTTCAATGTAGTTTGGGCTGTTCCCCTACATCAGCTCTGATACTGGTGTTTATTATTCTTGGAAATGCTAGCTGTCTATGAGAGGTTTTCAGTTTTAAATAAGCAGCAAAAATACTAGTTCAGGAGCAATTGTGTGCAATTGCCAAGTTTTTTAAAAACCAAGAACGAATAGTTAATCAAAACAGCTATCTGATCAGAATAAAATACAAAGCAGACAGTGAATTAGCTGTCACAATCAGGATAAACCAAACCACAATCAGAACACAATCAGGATAAACCAAAAAAAGATCATTTGGCTCTGCATTTTTCTCCTACTTTATATAACATGTATTTTCATTTGATTAGCAGTACCCAGGTATTTTTACACAAGAACTTTAATTCTAAAAGGCTTTCATCCATCATAGTTAGTTATTGTCTTAGTAAAGGATTGGTAATTTCTTTGTAAATTGTTTCATTCTTTGTATCAGCTGTAACTTGAATAATTGCATTCCAGCAACGTTTCACTAAAGAAGTACCAATTCTTTGTCAGAATTATTCATATGCAGAAGGACTTGAACAGAAAATGGCTCAAAGGTATTTGTAAAAAAACCTGATGACCCATAACACACAAAATGTAGGCATATTAGAGAAGATTCCTATGTGGCTGTTTAGAATATCTGGATTTCCTGGAACCTCCGTGGGGCATACTGCCTGAGACAACATTTGGTCTTCAAGAGGTCGTTGCATCAAGTACTTGAATACCACATCTTGTCTTCTCTGTGTGAATGTCATAGATTCTGTAGGGCTTCCTAAAAATAGCAGTCCAAAACTTGCCTGTACATCCTGCTGTTTGTGTAACAGAATTTTCACTGATTTGACTTTTCCATGCCTATTCTTAAAAAATATATTATACGTAAAAATATATGTAAAAATCTTGGAAGAAAGTAACCTGCTAAATTTAAATATTCTCTTCAAACAGAAGTGACTTTTAAATAAATTTCAGTTCTGGCCTGCCAGGGCTATTGAATCAGACATCGGTGATAAAATGGTTATCATAAATATAGATTTGGAAATTGCTGTTAATATATTGATATACAGAATATGAAACTAGCAAACTTCCTCTTTCACAATTTCTTAATTTAACAACAGTGCAAGAAAAGCTTGGTCCTGTATATCATTATAAATCCTGTTTTCCTTCCTACTAATGCGTGAATTTGAACAAGACTTTGTTTTTTCAGCTGTATCCATATGGTGGGATAAACCTGAACTGTCAGAGCTGACCAGTATTTTTTATTTAATCCTTGTTTTAAAATCCTTGAACAGACCTATTGGGCCTTTAATGCATTACAAGTGTAGAAAAAGGCACTGTAGAAAAAGTGAACGTATGGGCACATTCTATGGAACTAGTTTTCCTCCAAACAAAAGATTTTGTATGTGTGTGTATATATGTATGTAGTAGTTCGTGTAACAGTAGTGAATCATTCAGGCAAGTCGTCCAACTTAGGCAGCCCAGTGTGGTGCTTTAGAAGGGGGGATTGTTGTGGGTCCCTTCATACTTTTTTCAATTTGTTAATCAAACCAACATAATCAGAGGGAAAGTCTTACTTTTCTGTTATTTTTAAAATCTTTTTACCTCTTCTTTACCTCACACAACTTATTTTGTGGAATAAGCCCGGGATTCATGGTACTACTTTATTTGCTTCTTATTAATGGTTGACTGATTTTATTTTTTAATCTCTTTTATAGATGAAAGAATTCCAAACTAAAATGCAGTCAATGTTTCCTGCAATTCCTAAAAATAGTGAGTCCACTGTTGAATGGGAAGACTTACTTAAATCGAAGTGAAAGACTCAGCCATTTGGAGATGTCTCGTTCAGCAAGAACAGGAGCAGAAGTAGCAGAAGTGTCCCATCTGAAAAATAAAGAAAACTCAAGACTGAGCAAGTTACTGACTGAGTTCACTGAACCGGGGAACACCAGTTAACATGTAGCAGCAAGGGAATTAAAAACAAAACAAAGAAAAACAATTTATATTGTGGTTTTCAGTGTGCTTGGTATAGTTGATTTGTGAGGAAATAAACCCTCCAAGATAAGTTGGTTCCAACTTGAAAAAAGACTTTCTCTTATGAACACTTCAAGTAGAAACTGATCTTCAGTAGGAAATACAAGGACAAAACCCCAATAAACTCTTATCCCATCCTGTGTCTTAAGAGGAATTTTAGGAAATTTCTCTAGGAGACAGATAACAGTACTTTGAGTGACATTTACATGTTCAATTAAGAATATGACCATCAAGTCAATTGTAACAGATCTGTTACTGAGCCTGAAGGTAAAGCATACCACTCTTCTAAAAATAAAGGAGCTACTTAAATTTGCAACAGAGAAAGTATCTAAACCAAATTATTTTTGTATGTCTGAAGGGAAAGTTTAAAACATCCAATATGCAAGACATACTGAGCTGCTCTATAGAGCATCAGAAGAGAGCTCTACAAAGTGCAGTTTTCTCAGTATTAGCTTTTTTATTGGATTACACAATACTGAACCAGACAGTTTGCATAAAACTCTCTAGTATATTTGTATAGCAATTTAAGTTGTAAGTGAAGATGGTATAAAACAGTGAGATACCCGTCTGTCCTACACAAGTATTTTCAGCTAAGAAAGTGTATGGGCAGGGCTTGTTTTTTTCTGTTTCAGTGGTTCCTGTGGATCTTCCATCAGGAGAAGCAACATGACATTTTCCACACTGCAGTAATCTCATGAAGTGTGGGTGTAAACTAGGAAGAATAATGTCTTATTCAAACATTGTATTTGCAGAACTGTAGATCTGTAAAAATGCAGAAAGAATAATAAAAAAAGCTATCAGTGAACAATCCTTTGTTGAATTTGCAGTTATCTGGATTTTTTTATTAATTGCACACAGTCCAATTAGTAGGTTGTCAGGTTTAATAAAGTTCTCTTAAAACCTGTCTTTTGTGATTAAGTCTTTATATTCCTAGGGAAGAACATAAAAAACCTGTAAATGTCAGATCAATAATAGAGAAGTATGGTTTTCCTGTGAAACATGTAAAGTAGTATCTTTAAAGCAACTGAAGTTTAATAGTTGACATCTTCTCCACAGCTTGATGCTTGTAATCAATATTAAGTAAATTGTGGTGAATACTGCTATCATTTGCACATGAAAAATGGTGCTATTTTCATATTTCTGTTAGTGTGCAGGGTGATACCTGTATTGCCTATACTTATGCGTACTAGTGCTGAGTTACCAAGTTTAGCCAAGTAGCCGTGTCATTAAAACCAGTCAAGTACTGAAGTAAATAAAGGCAAATTACATGATGTCTGTAAGAATGCTTTAGTTTCTAAGGTGGGATTTGGATATCTGTCTTTGTTGGGTTAAATAACTCACCCAAATCAGTCAGCCAAAGTTCCGTGCACGATCAGTGGGGAAAGACAGGGCTGTTCAGAGGGTGACTTGTCCTGTACTGAAATGAATGGCTGCTCCTGGAATTGTACGAAGCATCTGACCTGATCTACCTGCTGGCTGCCTCTGAAAAGAGCCGCTCTGCCGTTGCTTACCTCCCATCAGCATGGTGACTGCATGGGCACAGTTCAGGAGAAACTCAGAAGAAAAACGAGTGGGTTTCTAGTGCTTAGAGCTCTGAGGGTTAGACAGGTGCTGGTTCTTGAAGGGAGAGCTGTCCCTTCTGGTAATGGTTAGCCAGTGGATCAATGTAACTTATTCTAAGAAAAATCCCTTATGACAGATAGAATGAATTAAACCTGGAGGTGCCCAGTTATATGGGCATACCAGATGATGCTCTTCAAAAAATCCTAACATAGTGAAATATACAGACAGAAATCTTTAAAGCGGAATCACACTCATGGGGCGAATACAGAGTGATCAAGTAAATCCACGTTGAGGTATAAGGCCAAACATAAAACATCTTCCAAAGACAGAGGAATTAATAGATCATCTTATTCCAAGCTTTACTCTCTGTTTCTGTCTGGAAACTGGTTTTCTCTAGCTAAAGGTTTGTGTAGAAGAGTGCAAACATAATGTAAAAGTAAATCAAGTCTCAATCCACATGAAAAACATGGGAGGTCTTGGATTTTCTTTATTGCACTGTACAGCTCTTTCCACTTAGTGAACATTCTGCTGGTTTTGTAATGGTTCTTTTTTTCTCTTTATGTAAATACTTGGCAAAGAGTTACTGGAAGCCACAACAAAACCCTGAACAAATAGAGGGGAAAAGTGCCTAGCACACCAATAGCAGCTGGATACCATAGCATATGTAGTTATAGAAACTAAGCAAATTAAATTAGGCAAACAACAACAAATTTACATGAAAAAATAAATCAAGTTTCAGGACTTGAACACTAGAAGTAAACACTGGCACAAAAAAAAATTGGTGAGTCCAGTGGCTCTGTAATTACTTTTTTATTTAAAAAAATTGCTTGCTGTCTTTCTGCATCAAGGGAGTGTGAGAATAAAATGATGAAGAGGAAGTTCATTTTCATTATCAGCTTTTCCTATGCAAAAAGTTACACTAAAATAAGAGGATGTTTGCAACACTGGTAATCAAAGAGGGTAATGTAGCAGAACTGAGGTGAGTTTCAAGTTGTTTCAAGTCTCTTTTCAGCTGACCTCTGTGTTTCGTTTACACTGATTTTTCACCAACTTTCTAGTCACATTTAGTTACAGGAATAATGGAGTCCATGTGTGTTCCTAAAATTAGCCTGCAGGCTAATACTTTATAATACATGACCTCCCTCCATGCTACTCTGTTGCTTAGAAGGAAAAACAGAAATAGGAAAACCGTGATGAAGAGACATTAATATGGCAAACAGCTGTGCAAGAAACAGTGACGGGCAGGCTACTCCACCATCCTCGTGCTTACCAAGGGAGCCTCTGCAGTACCACCAGCCCCAAGGTCAGTAACAGTGTATTTGCCTTAGAAGGTGGCAAATGAAAACAAACTGGAAACGCTTGTTTAATTTGGTACACTGCTCACTCTGGCAAGTCTCAGGGGCTTTTGCTGTGATTTTTGTCACCTACAGCTTCTGCTGACTTAAACCATGCTCCTAAGAGCTCATCATTTTAGAAAATTCAGGTCAACTAACATACAGGCAGAGCAGAGTAGCCTTCGATATTTGGGCTGCTATTCAAAAATCTCCAGAGAGTTACATGTCTGAAACTCAATTACGGATAAAGAGCTGAATCAACACTGCAAGAGTCTGGGTTGGTGGTTGCCGAATTTCTAGATGTTTCAAACTTGATAGGTCAGAAAACAATCCCATCTGGGCAAATAGCCTGTTTTAGCAACTGGGATTAAGCTGACAGAAATTTTCTGTAATTTGTCTATTTCTTTAATGGCAGGACATATTGTTAAATTAGTTAATGGGAAGACAAAATGTTTAACAGTTAATGCAATCCTTTATGTGGCACGCCATCTGCATATTGTGTGCTGAACGTCCCTCGATGTGGAAGAGAAGAAATCACGCAGAATTTCAACCTTGTTTTCTTTACTGGCATTATTTTGGGCAAGTATGATAAATAATCACATTTATCCTCTGGAGCATATACAGTTTTAATCAACCTATTAACCAGAAAGACATTTCTCACAGACTTTGTAAGGCACAAAAAAGACATTATCTCCCCATAAGCAATGGGATTTACTACATTATATAATGCACCTGTATGTTCTCTGTGACCATATTGTGGCTGTGATATAGAAAGGTATTTTTATTGGTCACAGGTTTATTTTGACATCATTTATGAGAACACACTATTAAGTAAAGAAAAATTACTGTAGTGATCCTGTCAAAAAAAAAAAGCTTATGTATCAGGGGTGACTTACTCAATGCTAAATGCTAATCTCACATTAAAGTACAATGCATGCAAAACCAGTATTGCCTGCAGCCAGTGCTTTTCAATGAACGTACTGATTTCTGTTCCCAGTTCCTATAGACATCTGCAGAAGCACACATTGAAATTCTCAATATTTAAACATTTAACTGAAAAATAAAGTACACCTTAAAAAATATACCACAAGCTCTATAATAAATTAATCTGCATTTTTAGGCCGCTTGCTGCTGTATACTCAAAAATGGTAATATTTTTGCTAGCAGACTAACAAGCCACGACAGAAACACTTCTGTTTGGAGTTAAGCTGGTTTTCCCTCTTTGTTGTTAAGCAGCGTTCTTGCCCTCCAAAACTTACTGCTCTGGGCCCTCACTGTCATTAAGAAACACCAAAAATTTCTTTGCAGCAGCTTTTGCTGGCAGATAGAAATTTGGAGAAGAAATTTTGAGTCCATGTCAGAATCCTGTGGCCCTTGGCTGGCCTGACCTCAAACCAGCTGTAACATGGTGGGTGTTACTCAGGTTTTCTTTTGGTTTTTGAGTTTCTTTAAAGCTGAAACTTTGAAGCTCAAAATCCTCAGAAGGAACAGAAAGAGAAACCTCATGCAAACAAATACCACTGATCTTTACACAGCTTTGATCTCTTATATATCTATAGTGCCTTTCATCATGAAGAAGCCCAGTAAGATTTATAAACTGCCTTCAAAGGGAAATATCTTATCCTCTATACCACAATGTGCACACCACTGAAAACCAGTCTTCAGAGTAGATGATGACCTATAGCATGACATATATTAACAAGCAGTAGGGCCATAATTAGCAAATACAGAAGAACACATTATTTGTCAGGATCTATAATACCAGAGAAAATAATAAAGGCCTCAGTTTTCAATGGCACATTTATCTAAACTGGACAGAGGCATCTTTAAGAAGGCACTCATGGAACTACAAGGGCAGCCTGCCAGCATGTTACCTCAGTCCTGGTCACTACCTCAATCCCAGTTAGCCAATACTGGTGGTCAGTTTGAGGCTGTCTGCATCCCTGGAAGCTGTTGCCCTGTGAAAGATTCCAAGAGGAAAACAGGATCGCGGCAGTGTCTGCACACAGAGGCATGCATGCGCACCTGCACAGTGTGCCAGCTGAACGTGGGACTGGACTGCCTGGGCAGGCTGCTCCAGCTCTGTGCCCATCTCAGACCTCAGGTCTCCTCAGCTTTCCACCCCTGGGTGCAATGACCCCAGGATTATCCTGGGATGGCTCAGCAGGTCTTTTGTGCTCTGTTACTCCAACCTATCTTCACAACAAGGGCTCCTGTACCTTCTCTAAACATGCACTGGCACCCTGCAAGACTTCTCCACAGAGAATTTTGCAGGAACATTGCTGTATTCCCTCCAGATCTCTCTTGAAAATCCTGGCCTTAGGGAACCCAGCTGAAACAGCTCTTCTCCCTCCTTTCCGTTAGCCAGAATCTATGATTAACTGAGCCTCTGACTGTCTAAAAATTGCAGGCACCCTTGAAGACTTTCAGGTAATTGCAGTCTCTACTGCGTTTCAAAGCAGAGGCTTAGGTTACTAAGCCATCTCCATAATGTCTGATCAATGAAGTGATCAATTAGGAATGGGAAAATGAGCTACGGTACAGCAAATGGAATGGCTAATGACCTAACACAGAGAAGTCTTTTAATCTCTGGCTCCCGTGACTGCATGCTGACCCACTCCCCCACAAATCTAACAGGGTCCTGGAAAGTTGAAAATTATCATAAAAAAAAAAAAAAAAAAAAAAAAAAAGAACAATTGGATACCAGATAAAAAAAAAATTAAAACTAGAGGCATTGTAAGGACTAGAGCCTTGTAAGGACTGTAAGCCCACTAGAGTGGGCTCAGGAAAAATTCCAAGTGTTTGTTTAACGGATATGTGAGATTGTTTGCCCTAGTAACTGTGTCTCTGTTTGATGTGTATGAGGCTTTGAATATTTTATAACAGTGATGGCTGTGTTCACTTAAAGGCAGATGCTTAAAAAAAATTAAAATTCCAGAAAACACTTTGTCTTTCAACTCAGCATATTATGTAATGTTTCAGGCTTGATACCCATTTTCTTTCAAGGCTTTTCCTACTGATAACGTCAGAACTGTCACCCAGGAAAGACGTTTCATCTAAAAAAAAAAGTGTTGTTGGGTCTTTTTGGTTTTGTTTTGTTTTCTTTTTTTTTATTCTGCTGACAGATAATGAGTGTTAATACTTCATCTGAAACAAAAAATGATAGCTGAGTTGGAAGAGTGCTAGAGAGGAGGGCACTGGGGAAGACATTTGTGAGCCATCACACAAATTCTCAGAGAAGCCCAGGCAGAAATTCAGAACATCACATCTTAACAGAACATAATGTACTCCAGAAAGAGTAGAGATAATGTATCCTAATGTATTCAATATTTGCCTTTGATGTAAGTTTAAGCATTATTCCATATGTTTTACTCCATCACTAAATTAATTTTGGTTGGAAACCATCACACATTAATTATCAAATATGACTAAGCTCCAGCTCCCTTGTTTTCCTAGGTTATTTGATGTCTGCTGTGAGACAGTTACATTGCAGAATTTTGTTTATAATAGTTGTGGCTAACATGTTAACAGTGATGCTGCCAGATTTGCTAGCTCTCAGGCACAAATACAGCTCAGCTGTCCAGGGAGGAGACTGTATAGGAAGGGAAAGACCTGAGCCTCATCAGACACTTTGCAGGTGCATGCACAAGAGTCTTCTTTAAAAAAACCAAAACAGAATAAATTAGAATCTATTTTTACAGGGAAAGAATCAAGCCATTTGAACCAAATATTTTATATATTGCATGGCAATTACTGCAAGCAATCACTTGCTTGAGTAAAGAAAGCAGAAATGTATTAAAAAAAAAGATATTCCCAGTATTACAGACCACTTCCTGACCTAATGCTTTACTTTGTTTTGAACAGCTTTTATGTGAATTTTCAAGAACATTTTAAATAATAGATGTGCCATAATTACAGCCTGTGTTTCTTATGAGAGGGGGTTTTACTATTCAGATCTTGTCATTTTAAGATCAAAAGATTTCTATTTCAGAACTTCTTCCTTGCTGAGCTCTAGACAGACAGAATACTTCGTGAGTTGCCAGATCCTTAGTTGTTGTAAGCTCTATTACCATTAAACTAAAGATCTGTTCTTGAAAAATCCTTTATTACACAAGCAGCTTATTGCAGTATTGCCCACACTTTTTAATAGAGAAGCCCACATTCCCTCTGAAAAAATCTAGGGACCATCTTGTGTGAGGGAAACCAGAATGTTTTTCATCTAAAGCCCACTATCAAAAAATTTGACCTAACAGTAGAATTTCAATTTTTATCTATTTTGCTTACTTAGTCAATCATGGATGTATGCAGTATTTTGCAATGTTTCATCATGTCTTGTTGATCATGAGATCCCTGAATTACATAGTATGAATATGTCTTTATAATGAAGAAACTAAGAGGAAAAAATGATGCTTCAGATTTTCTAAAGCTTGTCTTCATTAATTCGTCATGACAACGTAACAGTTCTATCAAAAACTAAAGGTTCATAAATCTAGACCCTGTTGTACGAAAAACAACTCATCCAATCTGCCTCAGTGGTCAGATGTGGAGAACTCGTCCCTACTTACAGGTCAGGGAGGCAGTGCTCAGGCAGTGAGGAGGCAGTATTCACAGCCAATACTGGGCTGTTGAAATTAAAGGCTAAATGACAAAAGCAGTCTGAGTACAATAATGGCAAAAATCACACAAACTGCAAAAGCTTCAGCCCAAATACTTTCAAGGGCAAAAATCTCTCAAGAATGATGATTTTTTTCCTATTATGTGGCATTTCAAATGCTATTAAGAAAACAGATTGCTTCCAAGTTTAAACTCTAACAAAAGATACAGGTCGGGTTAGAATGGTTCTACTTACGACCTGCCTCTAGTGATGTGCCAACCTTGAACCATTTGTTTATTCCTGTTAAAACTCCTGCTAGCTTCACTTGAGGCTTTAATGGGGCATTCATTTAAGGGGATACTGCCGCAGGAAAAAGTAGCCCATAAGCCTCCTCTTTCTGCAGCCATATCCTTTGCTATCCCCTCCCCTCAGCTGAGCTAGAAGCATCAGTTGTGCAGCTGAGTGACGGTGCAAATCAGGAGCAGATTCAAGCCGAAAGACAATTTCTCCCAAAGGATTGTTTCCCAGCTGCTCTGGTTCCCTGACCTAGTGCATCACAGTTCCTGAGCTTGTGCTGGCACAGTGCACAAGGTAGGGAAGGGATGGGGACTGCTTTTGGGTAAGCAAACCATGATCTCAGGTAAGATAGATCTGGAGCCTTTGATTGTAAAAATCATTACTTTAATGAACAGGAAAACCCGTTACCATCCTGCATGGTTGTTTCCACGTTAAGCTAAATTCTGCAGGCTTTAATCACTTTTTACTAAAACTTCCACTGTCAATGAAGTATCACTGAAATACAGGCAAAGCTTGATCCAGAGAAACATAAAGCTTTAGAAGAACAGTGAACAGCAAGGAAGGGCAAAAGACATGACAATGGCAGAGGTAAAATAATTAATTTTTAGAAAATCTTGAAAAATAAATCTGCACAAAATACTATGTAATGAACACCAGAATCTCATCTTACAAGACAATTTGGAATTAACTTTTACTTTTTTTATTGTCCTACTGACCATCTGTTAGCATTATTCCACTTTCCATTTAAAAAGCCTTCTCATCCTTAGCAGATGTTCAGTTTTTCTACTTTTTAAATTCCTCGCAATTCTACTAATGGTCTTTGTACTCTCAGAACTACAAGTTTTCTTCTATTGCCTCCACAGTGTCCGTAACATCCTCTTAAAATTTGAATAGAAAGCTTGTACTGACATATCCCTGCTTTGAGGAAACAGTATTCAAACACCCTCACAAAACAGCCTTTGCAGTTACCCCTAATGGGCAGTGTTATAACTCCAAGTTGTCACAAAAAATCACATGGTAAGGAAAAATTTAAGCATGTACCTGGTATTGCTTTTACTTGGACTGAAACAGAGTTTTTCCACTATTTTGCATCACTTGATAGAAGTCAGTATGTGTGATTGATAGTAAAACAAGGAAAGTGTCACACAATGCAATTTTGCATCCTGCCAGCCAAATGAACATAAAGGATGCATGCCTCCCATATGGTAGGTAGAGGTACAAAAGGTCAGACATTTGTATGGCATATATTCTAGTGCAACAGCTTCCTGATGTTCCTAAGTTTTAAGTTTTCTCAAATAGGTGCTTCCTGTTGTTCATAAGTTTTAAGTTTTCTCAAATAGGGTCTATCCTTTATTATATCTGTCAACATTTTCTCATCCCTACCTCTAAATTCATAGAATCATAGAATCATTTAGGTTGGAAAAGACCTTTGAGATCATCAAGTCCAACTGTTAACCCAACCGTTAACACATCAAGTCCATCACTAAACCACATCACCAAGCACCACACCTACATGTTTTTAAATACCTCCAGGGATGGTGATTCCACCGCTTCCCTGGGCAGCCTGTTCCAACGCCTGACCACCCTTTCAGTGAAAAGTTTTTTCCTAATGTCCAATCTAAACCTCTCCTGGTGAAACCTGAGGCCACTTTCTCTTGTTCTGTCACTAGCTATCTAGGAGAAGAGACTGTCCCTCACCTGCCTACAGCCTCCTGTCAGCAAGTTGTAGAGCAATAAGGTCCCCCCTGAGCCTCCTCTTCTCCAGGCTAAACAATCTCTCAGCTGCTCCTTATAGGACTTGTTCTCCAGACCCTTCACCAGCCTTGTTGCCTGTCTCTGGACACGCTCCAGCACCTCTACGTCCCTCTTGCAGTGAGGGGCCCAAAACTGAACACGGGGTTCAAGGTGTGGCCTCATCCCCTTGTCCAGCTGGCCACACTGCTTCAGATACAAGCCCAGATGCTGTTGGCCTTGGCCACCTGGGCACGCTGCTGGCTCATGTTCATGGCTGTCAGCCAGCACCCCTAGGCCCTTTCCCACCAGGCACTTTCCAGCCGCTCTGCCCCAGCCTGTAGCGCTGTGTGGGGTTGGTGTGACCCAAGTGCAAGACCCGGCACTTCTTGTTGAAACTCACACAGCTGGCCTCAGCCCACTGATCCAGCCTGTCCAGATTCTCCCCTCTTTTATAAAATAATTATACACTTAGGCTTTGTACCCATGGCTGGTAGAAGAAATGGGGATACAAACAGCAGAGGAAAGAGGAAACGGATGTTTGCAATGGGTGAAGAACATGGATTAAATGATGACCCCAGTAAGATGAAAATCTTTAGAAAGACAGCAGGTAAATGTGAAAGATGATTAGACTGAGGACACTATCTCTTCCTGAAGCCCCACCAATGTACTAAAAGGAAAGTTTTGCAGAGATTGCTGTTTCACTATTGTGGTTTAACAACAGTGCCTGGCCAGAGACGTTGGTATGTTTGATAGCACAGCTACATGAGTGGGAGTCAGTCAGTTATCAGGTGGTGCTGCAGATTTCTGAAGAATACTGCCTCCTTGGAAAAGAGGAATATTCCAGGGGATACATTTGAACCCAGCCCCAGAGGCATTGCATTCTTCCCTCGTTGCTGTCTAACAATTAAGGTTTGTTCAAAACAGCTTGCTCCCAGCCATCTGCATCTCTTAGCTTCCTGATCTTTGCATCTTTGTCCTTCTGCTTTCTGAAACAGACCTTTTTTAATTTATTTTCTCAATAGCTAAAATAGCACAGCCTAAAACATGGTTGGCATGAGACAAGCGCCCTCTGCCCCCCTGCTTGCTGGAGGGTTTCTGTCTCTCCGCTTATTCCTGGATCTCTTTTTATCCCCGATGCCACTCCCAGCAGGGGCACGAGGGAGGTGTGCAACCTACGCAGAGCTTGGCTGAACACTCTAAGAGAAGTGATGAGGAGAGCAATTTTAGCCATGAATATCCTAATGAAGCTCCTGTGCTGACCTTACACACTTCTGATTAAGCAAATATGCAAATGCAAAGCTGTTCAGAGCTGGAGTAGCATTCAAAGATTTTTAAAAAGCTACTGTGGCTGCATGCAGACTGACCTTTAGGCCTGCTCAAAGCTGCTAGAATGCAGATGGGGAGAAAGAAAGACATTATAAAGACAGACTCCACCTTTTTTTAGATCTTGCAGCCACCATAAAACGGGCCACAGGAGGAAAGGAATATCCAGATTGAGGTTTTACAGCAGATCTGGTTACAGGGCATTCTGCGTCATACCCGGGGGTGTCTTTTCCAGTACCTTCCAAAACCAAAAATTCACCTCAAGAGTTGGTTTGATCATAACCCTGCAGGTTTTGTACTTTAAAAGATGAAAAAGAAAAGCTGGTAGATCAGGATCCAAATCTGGGTTCCAACCATGCTACCAAGATTCAGGGGGGAAATGGAAATCCAGGGGAAGCAGGAGACGTATCTCAGGGTCACAGGACAGCCATTCTAGGCAACTTTCAGGAATCCGCTCTTTCCACTGGTTGGCCTTCAGGAACCAACATCAAAACCTTCAATCGCCTTAAATTAGAGAAAACTTCTGTAACGAGGAGATACTCCATTGGCACTGTCAGATGCTATGGTGTATGTATTCATTGGCCTGAGCTGTATCAAGATCCACAGACGCCTGAAGGTTGTTCTGATCTCATCCTAAGAGAAGGGGGTTAGTATGGAAAATCATGGGAAGGGAGAGGTTAAGAAATACTGTGCTAGGATTAAATGTTAGAACCATTTTGCTTTCAGCAAGTTCTCGTGGCCATTTACAGTCACCTGCTCTCACTACAAATACACCCTAGGAACACAGCAATGGAAGAGACCTCTTGACTTCTCAAAACTGTAATTGCAAGGACCACATTATATTTTCACTTCATAATTCAGGGACATAGTTACTGCTGTTCTCACTATACCCACTGAAAGCCTGTTCCAGAATGGGCTTCTCTTACAACTGGGAACTGTCTTCCGATTTCCAGGCTAAATGTATTCATAGCTGCCTTTCACCCATTTTTTTCTGAAACCTGACTTTGTTCAATTACGTCCTAAGTCCTGTTCAATGTATTTATTTTCTTTCACTAAAAATACTGCTTGAAAAGATATTTTAACAATGGAAAATAATGAAGCTGGAGGATATTATAAGCCAGAAGAGATCCTCTACTGGTATAAACTGGTCTGAATTTAATGCTAATGTGTATATTGCTCAGGAATTTAAAAGAAACTTTTTATGTGTTTGTTTTCAGGTTAGACATGAAAAAAAATATCTGTGCTAAAAGGCTGTGAATATAGCCATAACAAACACACATGAAATTACAATTTTTGGTAATATTTCTGCTATTTTTTCTCAGAATGCATTATAAAGAAAAACCAAACACTGAAAAAAAAGTTTCCTATTCTGATTTCCTCTAATGTTTTGTTAAAAACACTTCTTCACTCTTGATCACATTATATCCCAGTGTCTTAATGCAGCATGTCTATTACTGTTTATTTTTGCATCAATCAACTCCATGTTTCTAAATTCTGAAGGTATTCTGGATATTTGTTTACCCAATGCATACTTGAGGTTCCAGAATATCTTTATGCAGTTGGAAACAAAGCATTATAATACATCGTTTTATTTTCTTGCTTTGGAGATAAACGATAAGGATCAAAATTTACTGCATCTCAAAGTACTATAAAACATTAACAATAATTTGTTCAAGTTACAGCTGAAAGGCCTAACAACCTTCTTCTATATCTTAGAATCAATCACTCAAATTTTTTTAATCTACTGATTCTTTGCATGTGCTAATCATCTTGGAAAGGTTCGAGTACTTATTTTCCAATACTTTGATAAATCAAAGGAAAACAAAAATTTTGGCAAAGGTAACAACAAGAACATTTAAAAACAATAATATGAAGCTATAAGGGAAAGTACAAATAATTCAATTTCTAATGATGATAGAGCACATTTTTCCTGTGTTTTAAACCCCATCAAGCTTTATTCAAAGCTCAAATAATAAAAACCTTCCACATTTCATGCCATTTTAAAATTACAGACTTCATATGGGCTCTGAGGCAAACTCTAAAATAGTGCAGGGTGATTCAAAATCAGATCTGAAGTCCTGTGAGAAAGCTGCCTGCTCTGTGCTTATCACGAAATCTGAAACTGAATTTTGTACCTTTACATGTAGTAAGTCTCCATACAGTAAATATCCAGCTTAATTTCTGCCCAATATGAGGAATACATATTGCAGCAGTGGAATAAATATGGTTGATTATGATATGAGCCCTTCTGCTTATGAAGTCTACAAACCAGAATCAAACATTTCTTTATGAAAACAGCCTTCATTTAAAGAAAGAAAGAAAAAAAAAACCATAAGAGCTTTATGATACATAATTGGGATCAACAGAAATTACTGTAATTCTGAGATACATTCTATAGGTTTTTAAACTACCCTTTAGTACTCTATACTAAAGGCATAATTATACATTAAATTATAGCAGATGGCACCAGAAACCTGTAGCAGTATCAGCAGTTAATATATTCTGCTGGGCTTATTCATCAAGGTAGTGCAAATTGGCATAAATGACACTTTCTTTTGGCTCTTTGGCATGTTGATTGCTTTGAGTTACATTCTCGGGGTTCTACTCTATTCTTACCCTCTAAACTATGAATAAAAAGCTATCTTGCCTGAAGTTAATTCAGGGACAGTGAAATCTTTGAATGCCAGAACTAGAAACCCCAACGCCTGGTACTAATCTCGTACAAAAGACCACTCAGCTCATCTTCCTCCTGGACTAGATAGTCACCCTTTTAAGGGTAGGTTGTCAAGGAGTCAGACTGGGGATAGACTTAAGGGAAAGAATTAGATCCAAGCAGATCCTTTCCATGTAAATAAAGATGCAGGAAAGTAAGCATTTAGATCAGCTTCTTCTGATGTTGCAGAGCTGAGATGAAGGTAAGAAGGACTACGTTCAGTGTCACTGATGTGTAGCAGTTCTCACAGGCATGGGGTAGCCTTCCTTGGAAGGACAGAACTCAGGCAGTCATGTTATCCAGCTACAGGATCAATTTTAATCTGAGGTTTTGAAAACAGTCTGGTATGCTTTACCCACCCATCAGCTACGTGTCAATAGCCTTCTGTGTCTGCAGACAAGTAAGTTAAACTTCTCATTCCAAAGCCCCTCAGCAGCAGAGGAAAAGAACAATGCACTTGAACTGCAGAAACCTGCATGAGAGGCAACCACGTCTTGCTTTGTTCTTAGGTCCTTGCAAAGAGGTCAGAGGTACCTCTCAGATGTCACGTCTTCCGGGGGAGGGCAGCCAGGTAAACACTGTAACTGGTATTCAGAGCAAGCAAAACTGAGTCAGGACAGTAAATCCATACCACTGTTACCTCCAGTTAGCCTGGGACAAGTTACTCAGAGGAGCAATGCTGAATTAAGCTGTAGCGTACCAGTTCTCCAGCAGAGGGCAGCATTCGTATATGGAAAAATGGCTGCACCTCTAACTAGCACTTTCTGCGGCGTCTTTCACAAAACCTGGGAATCTCAGCCGTTTCCCTTCTTATTAGCTCACAGGTAAATGAACTAATAATCCGATCCTGAACACTTAATAAAATATGGAAAAGTATTTTATTAAAAACTTTAAGTCAAGATTTAAGATCGCATATTTAAATGAAAATTATCAGCAAAGAAGTAATTACGATTCCAGAAGCAAAGATGACTGAACTCTCTCCATATCTTGCATTTGGCATATTTTACAACACAGCCAGAATTATAACATTGATTACTGTGTTGATTAAATATAGACAGTTTAGGAATGGCTAAATCAATCAATGCCAATCAGGGAGTGGGACCTCAATTCAGGAGGTGTTGAACACGTGTACATGTACCTGTGTGTATATAGAATCAATGAGACAATGAGTGTTTCAGCAGACACATACCTGAGCAGCTTTATTAAGTACTTCTAGACCCTTGGCTTTTAGAAAGTGCAATGAGGAAACAATATACCCATGCAAAAGCAGCTAAATTATGGAACAGGCTGCCCAGGGAGGTGGTAGAATCACCATCCCTGAAGGTGTTTAAAAAACACGTAGCTGTGGTGCTTAGGGACATGGTTTAGTGGTGGACTTGGCAGTCCTGGGTTAACAGTTGGACTTGATGTTCTCAAAGGTCTTTTCCAACCTAAATGATTTTAGGATTCTATAATTAAATTAGTATGATTCTTGGAGCCTATTTTTTTTCATTTTTTATCTTTGCAGTTTCATTCTTTCAATAATCTAAGCTAGTTGCATTAATATAAGGTACCTGCAAGAAGTTTGCCCATGTTGAGAGGCTGAGTCACACTGGAGCTACTCTGCTTACCTGTGGTACTCCTTCCTTCTAGTATCTAGCTGTCCCTTCATCGGAATTTATGTTTTTACAACATGATACTGCTGAACTTCACAAATAGGGCAGTGCCATTCACTATAAACATGCAGGAAGACAGGCAAGTGGCTTGGATGTTCCAGTTACAATACAGAGATGATTAATCTACAAGACTGCTACCCTCTCCGAGAACATGACAACTGTGATTAGAAGATCAAGAAAGACTTTGGGAAGGGATGCTACATAAACAGAAATTAAAAGGACTGCTGGAAGCAACAGCATGTTTTAAGATGCTGAATTAACCTCTAGACTTCCAGAGTGCACCCATAACTGTGTCAGATACACCTGCTTTTCATAGACGTAATTAATGGTAATGGGTAGAAGCTGACTGAGCAGAGAACAAATTTTTGAATTTTATGTATAGTTTTGTGACACTGACGATCAGATTTACTGATCTTGTGGGTTTTGCCATACTGCAAAACCATGATAAAACATGCAATTTATGGAAATAAGAGTATAGCATAAAACATATTTCTGCTCTGTGTCCTTTTGATAAAAAAGATATTGAGATGAAAAACCCTCAAAAATTCAATTACCTGTGTAGGCAACACCTCATTGTTAAGGAAAATAAAGGTCTACACACTTCTAGCTTGTTTTCAAATCTTTCTCTGAGAAGAAAATAATTCTGTTAATCCTGTTGAAAAACTAGGGTTTAATAGCAAGTCAGTGATATTTTGTTCCTAATCCTGCAACATTAACTGTACTCATGTGATAAAAATACTGTTGATTTCAATATGAACAGTCTTGTACAAGGATTTGCAAAGCCAGGGACTGAGGATATATACAAAGGGGAAATCAGAAGTTAATTGAAAAGAAAACAAATGTTAAAGAAAGATGGGCAACAAAAACATGCAGAAAGAAAAAGACAGAATAAAAGAATAAAGCAAACTACCACAAAGGGCGGGGGAGGGGGGGGGGGGGGGAAGGGAAGGATGGCAGGAAAATAAGACACATTTTTAGTTTATAGATTTTGAAATTTAGACATTCTCCAAAAATACATATATCTATCTATGTCACTCAAAAACCCACATCCATTTCATTGCATTTTTCTGTTGAAAATTATTATGTTTTAAGTGTCTAGTATTTGTAATCTAATAATGTAAACAGTTTTAAATCCCCAGGAATGATAAAGTAAAACTCTGCCTATTTGCTTCTTTCATACTCCAACGCTTCCTCCTTTAAGTTCTTACTTTCCCTTTCACAAGAACTCCAGTTAAAATAACAGAAAACTATAAATGCTTAAATGTCAGCTTTTTCAAACTTGCAGGTGCACCTGCACCCCCAAATGTTCCTCTCATTTGGTTCAATAAAAATGATAATTGAAATCTTGCCCTGCCTACAACAAAATACATATGTGATCCAGTGTGACCTTCCTTTTTTCCTCCTGCTGCAATTCAAAGTTTCTTATACTTTCCCCAGACCTTCCAGCCGCTCTAATGACTTCATCCCACACTGACACCTGGCTTCCCTCAAACCTACCTTATGCTTGTTCTTTACCTTTCTTTTTAGATGCTCTGGGGGTCCCCACCCCAGAGCTCTCTCAACTGTATTCCAGTGCACAGGGTACAAATGCTCTCTTTTGCCTTGTGCTTCTCCTGTTCCCAAAACACATCACCTATTCTGTCACCTCCTGTATCTTATCACACTTGGAGTATAAGCTCTCAGAGGTTTAGTGTTTGCTAATCGGTATAGCGATGAACGGAGTGAAATGATATCCAGATCCTTGGTTAAGGTCCCTATATATTATGATGATAGTACAAATTGGGAAAATGTAGAAAGTTCTTTCGGAGTCTACAGTTAGCTAAGGAGGAGTATGCTCATTCTTGTAAGTCATACGTTCATTCATGTAAGTGCTGGAGTCACAGAGATTAGGCTAATTCAGTAAAGTTACACTTAAGTATTTGTAGGACTGCAGCTACACTTCCACTGAGAACTCTACCTTCAACAACTATCACAAACACCTACATGTTGCTGCAGGGGAAAACTTAAATTAATATACAACCTGTTACAGACAATAGAGATGCGAATGCTCCCAGTCCACACTTGGTATGCATCCAAGGAAAAAAGATCTGAAAGAAAAATATTCAATTACACCCCCCCACCTCTGCAAAGGAACACATAGCTCAAGAATCCCAACAATTCAAAGGAAAAAACAATATCGGAATTGTTTTATCTCCAGGGTGAGACTGGCCACACATCCCAACTGCAGAGAACTCCATAGATGTTTGATAAGCTTGTCACATAGAAGGCTTATCCAAATTTTTGCTAGGTCGAGGACGATTTAAACCTTGAAGTACAAACCCCTTTAAAAGGCAGCAATAACAAAGTGAAAAACAAAATTAAGAGGCTCCATATACATGGACGAAAATCTACTCCAGGAGAAAAGGATAGAAAATGAAATGAACTCTTCTGATAAACTTGTTTATTGTCCTTTGCAAAATAGCTTGCAAGAAATAGAAGATCTCATGCTGTCCACGGAGGCTCCACACCCAGTGAAGGACATGGCTTTATTGATAGCTTGTTTTTACTTTCACCTCAGTAATGACAGTGATTGTATCAGAAAGTTTTAAAAGCAAAATAGAGGTTAGATCCATTTTCGATACTCTAAATTAAAAGAATAAATGAATCACCCAACTGTAGTTAATGGGCAATTAACATAATTCTGGTCCGGTGTAGCTGAAAGATAATGAAAAAGCTGATTGCAAATGAACCAGCAGTAATGTGGGAGGTCGTAATAGTCCCATAACTCTGAATGAGAAACCAATTTCTCCTCTAACACTAGATGCTGTGATTGGTGAAGGGCTTTATCATACTATGAAATTTGCCCGTGATAGTATGAGACATTAAAAAAAGGTTCTGCTGTGTAAAGGGTGGATGGCTTACAGAACAGGTACCCTGAGCAACTGCGTGAGCCTGTACTAGCTATCATAAACTAAAGGGTAATTAGGAGTGCAGTGGTGAATAAAGAGAAGCATATATCTGAATAATGAGTTCACAACTGTACTACAGCAGGGCAACAGCCCACCAGGGGAAATGCAGCAGGGTGTCACTCTGATCCAGCCTGGAGACTGGCTGTGCTGATGCCCTCTAACTTGGCCCTCCTCCTCAAGACAGCGTAATCTCCTCTCTGTGCACAATTTGTTCTTAGTTAAGGAAGGGGTAATGGGGTGGGATGAATTCCACCCACAATGCTCTTCTCTTCTCTCCACTTACCATCTATGTCCTGATGCTATTAAAACTTAAGATCTTGTTCAGCAAACTGTCATCAGATAAAGTAAATTACATTTAATGCTAGTGGTAATGCTCTCAGAATCAAGAGAACAATTGTGTCTAGGGCAAGGACCGCCTCTTTCGCTAGAATTTTAAGTAAATCTATATTTAGCCCCTTTGTGGCTTTTGAGGGGGAAAAAAAGGTAATCATGTTAGAACACTGTAATGGTAAATGAATCTATGTCCTAGCAGCAGATGGCACATTAATAGGGTACAGACATACAGAAAAAAAGAACTAACCCTCCAAACTGTATTTTTTCCCTTGGTATTTTTCATCACTGTTCCTGTCTTTTCGACCAGGCTGAATAAAATGATGGTAGATTTAACAGAGAGGACTTGATCCTAGTGCTAAACTTATGTCATGACAAATTAATAGGTTACTGCTGCATTATGCAAAATGGAAAAAGTAAGTAGATAAAGTGACAGTGCTTAACACTGAGAAATATTTAGCATAACACTTGGAGTACATGGGTTACAAATTACCTTTTTAGGTAGACTTTTACCTCACCTTTGGCACCACTGTCCTATTACTAAGCTGAGTGGTAACAGAAGTCACCAAGTCATTTGAGATTACAATCTTCTTTGTGTGTAAGGATGCATGCAACTCTGATGTGCGATCACCAATGCACATGCCCCCGAGCAGTGACTGCTATAGTAGGTACCTGTAGTTCCTTCCCTCTGACTAGAATATCCATCTTTGTGGTGTCTGTAAGATAGTAGAGAACCAGTTTCAACATGGAAAAAGCTTATATACCAAGTAACGTATTACTAGGCCTCCTGTCTAACCATCCAAGTAAACACCTGTCAGATAAAGTTTAAAGAAATATTGGTTGGAATAACTCTGAATACACCATATTGGTCTACTTATAAAACTAGTAATAGCCTAAGAAAGAGCAGGTAATAACTTTAATCCACCTGTGAAAGTCAGCATGGCTTTTATAATGGAGAGTCTAGACTTCCACATTTACTAGAGTTCTCTAAAGAGATAAACGTGTACGTGGATAGTGTTAATTCAATTGAAATAATCTACTTGGATTTCTAAAGATCTTCTATAAAATCCTTCACAAAAGGTTTTTAAGAAAGCTGAGCAGTGATGGGATAAAAGGAAAAGTCTCTGCATGGATAAGTAACTGGTTAAAGGACAGGACACAGAGAGGAAAAGTGACTAGATAGTTTTTGCCACAGAGTGTGTTCCACCCTTGGAGTTCCAGTGGGATCTCAGTTGGCACCTGGGATAGTCAATATATTCATAAATTGTTTGGGAAAGTGGGTAAGTAGGAAGTTTGATGTTGATACAGAGTTATTTGAGATAGCAAAGGGAAGCAGCAACCAAAAAAAACTACAGAGGAACCTTACGAGTCTGAGTGGCTGGGCAATTAAATGACAAATGAAATTCACTGTAGATAAATGGAAAGCAATGCACATGGGAAAACCAGTTGTAACTCCACATATTAATATGATGGAGTTGATCATTATTACTTAGGAGATAGATCTGGGGTTATGATAGATAGTCCTACGAAAATGTCAATCTTGATGCTTAACAGCAGTCAAGAAGGCAAGCAAATGTTAGAAAATTTTAGGAAATAAATGAAGAACAAAACAGAGAACATCACTGTGCCGCTACAGAAAACCATCGCTCAACCCCACATCAAATACTGTGTGCTGGATGCCATCTGGTCCCCTTCTTTCAGAGAGGATACAGGTAAAATAAAAAGTTTCAGAGGAAAACAACAACGATGATCAAAGATGTCAAGCAGCCTTCATATTAAGAAAAGCTACTCAGCAACTACAACACAGGATGTTAGCACACTTTATCCTGGAAAAAGGATGACCTGTAAGAATATGACAGCAGTCTGAGAAACCATGAACATAATAAAGAGGATGGATCTTGACCCTTCTCACGTCAGAATTAGGGAACATCAAATGAACATAATAAGAATGACATTCAAAACAAACCCAAGTGTTTCTTTGTACAATAGGTGGTAGACACGTGAAAATCATTGCCTGATGGTGCTGTGGGTGCAGGGACCAAAAGGGGAAACTAGACAAGTAGATCAATCATCTACTGAGAGTTATAAAAAATACAGAGACTACCTCTCTTCAGGATGAACACAGCTGGAGTCCAGGAGAGCAGCAATAGCAAGTATCATGCAGAGACAGGTGTTGAGCTACATGGGCCTTTGGTCTTACTGGTAATGGCTTTTAATAGGATCTTACATTCTTCTAACATTGCTGCTTCTGGGATATTCAAAATGTGGTTGACTGACTAAGATGAGGGAGAAAAGATGAGGCAATGAATAACACACGTTTTATACAACTCAGACGAATGGTAGATATTTCAAACTTTATGTCAATACAGATTAAAGATAACTAGTAGCTAGCAGAAAGCAATGCACACTTTGCAGAAGCAGGCCCTTTAAGAAAATAATATAGCTTCACATATTTCTTCTTAACTCAAACGAATCAATCTCTTTATTTTCTTTGATTACTTTAACAGGACATTTCTTATACCAGAGAGAGACACTTTTCCTCCTTCTACTCTCAAATGAATTATGACAGAGATCACCTTATCTAGTGATCTGGGACAATTTGCCAGGCTCTCCCATAATTTTCCAGTGTAGTCACTACCTTAAAGAAATATTTATACTTTGCTCACTATAATGAAATCTGAATGATTTCAGATAATGAAGCCAACTGGGAAAGAAGAAAAAGATCTAAATTTGAAAGAAGACTGGGGAGTGGGGGGTGGGGTGGGGGGTGGCTATATAAAAGAGACTTAAATATATTGCAATAAAGATGGCATCACCAGATGGAGCTGTTACTTACACTCTTCTAAATTCTTCTTTGCATGCAAGGACCCTCTCAGTTTTAAGACCTTATATATTGGATAATTTTGTGAAATAATTTCTGTGCTCAGAGCTATGGCAAGCAGCACGGGAGTTTACTTTCTGTCCTAGTGTCTCTACCAGGGCTGCTACTCTGGGAACTCTGGTGCTTTCTCAGGGCTTCTGAGTGAAGTCATTGCCTGAACCCTTACTACTCTTTATTCAAGAAGACTACTACAGGTATGGTGGAAATAAATTATACTACACAAGGACTACACACAGTATCTGCCACACTGATTTCACCCTGTAATGGTAAGCTCACCTGCAAGGCTTTAACATCAAATGTTACTCTGGCAGCAAGACAAGCAGTTACAGCTGATCCACACATAACCTTATCGATTCTATCTCTCCTCCCAGTCTTCCCAGAACAGTGCTCGAGATGGGAGCCTCTCTCCCATTTTTCTTGCTATAGATCTGCTTATTCTTTCTGTTATCAGTGCTCCCAATATGCATTATCTCTGTGCATTATCAGTTACAACAAAGCCAAAAGAAGAAAAGCTCTCCCTGTAAAATATTAAACTTAAAACCCCAGTTATCTGATCAAAAGCTTTGGCTCTTTCCCAGGGAAGAAAGCAGCCTTCAGCTTATTGCCCACAGAGAAGCCTATTCTTATCTATCAGGGCACCTCGGCACATTATTCAATGAATAGCTATGCTTGGTGAAACTGCCCCGGTCGCTGCCTCTGTGGATCGGTGCTTGCGAGACTGTATGAGAGGGTATCACAACCTTGGCAAAAACTGTCTCGGCTTCGTTAAATTCTTGTCTGTACCAGACGCTATCACAGGGCTTTAAATTCCACTTTGGGATTCTATTTTTAGAGCTCAAGTGGGTTTTATATGGTGCTCTGACCTGACACGAGCTTTCTGCACAAGGCTGAATTTAGCCTTGTATGCACACGCTGCTGAAACTGCTGACTATAAGAAACTGAGGAGGGCTTGTTCTACGTATGCCTAATAGGCTACTATGTACCTTAAATGTAGGGCTACCATGATGGCTAAAATTTCACCAAATGCTTATAGCACAATAAAAATGACAAATTATGTTTGTAAGTTCACATTTCCTTGTCAGCAGCATCTGTGCTTCTTTGGTGACTGTTACAGAAAAAGACCAACACCTTATTTGAAGAATAAATGAAGTACAACACCCAGATTATTTACAACTAAGAAAAATGTCTCCTTTTCAGCCTGGTATATGATCATTCTGTCAATAGCCCTGGATCCCTTCACTTGCATCAATTTTGAACTGTTGGTCACCTTAAATAGATGGAAGGGCACAGAGGAAGAGGTCTCATGGATATTAAGCTCTTTTGAGGTTCATTAGGTAGGGGATAGGGTTTACTAACGTAAGAGAGTTTACTAACATCCCACTGACAGAGATATGCTTAACCTGTATTAGTAAAGAATGCAAACAGGAGTGTATGAAGACATAAGTTTTATAGAAAATTATAGACGCTGTTGAATTTGTTGCTCATGGATAACATGTTAATGTGGGGGAACAAATACACAGGAGATCAAGACCTACGTGCTCAAAATGTTGTTAGTTTTGTGTGCTTTGATGTTTGTGGTTCCAGCTGCAGGTGCAAACTGGGCAGACATAAACAGAGCCCCTTAATATAAAAATATAGATTAAAGAATCAGTCCTGAGTTCTTGCCAAGTTCAACCAATGACGGGAACAATTACATACATTGCTTCAAACTGTCTGGTCTAGATAAATCTCTGTTTGAAGCCTGAGTGGGGTAATGAAAAATATTCCCATGATGGTCTCAATTTCATAACTACACATTAGTTATAAGCAAAAGAACTAAAACACAAAATGAAGCCAAACAACTCACAGTAGTAGAATAAGGCAATGAAGAGTGACAAAACCAATGAAGAAATCCACAATGTGTTCGCCTGTGCCTCACAGTAATTAATGCTTTTCGAGATATTAGATAAACTTTTCTTTGTTGTAATAGAAACAGATTTCCCAGATCTCCTATTTCAGCTCTCAAGCTCCACCTTTTCTCAGCTTTGTCTGAAATTAGCCACATTTTCTGCCACTTTAATAAACGTGGAATACAATTTGGAAATTATCTGTTTGCATCAGCACTGTCAATGAACAATAGCTCAAATTTTGAGAGTCAAGGCTTCAATAATAAGGCCTGATTTTCTTAGCAATCAGATGCATACACATGCATACACACACACACACGCACGCACACCACATGTCTTTGTGAATAGGGCCCAAAACAGCTGCAACCTTCCAGAAATTAATTGGATTCTAGATCATTTGCATTTTTATATAGTTTACCAACAAAAGATGGAGATAGCAAGTTTATTAATGTGAAAAAAGAGAGAGACGGAGAGAAAGAAAGAGTGTGAGGGAAAGTGAACATTTTGGTTGAGCCACTAATCCAAATTTTAATACACACAGTGCCTATTCACCTTATAATACTGCAGCAGATCCTCCAAGGTGGAAATTGATATGCAGGTCTAAACTGCAGGCAGCTGTTAAGGACTCCTACTGATGCCTAGGGCCTTTACAGTGCCTCATCTGGGTAGGCATTATGATTTGATAATGGCCATTTTCAGACAACACCCAAGGCAATTCTAGGATTTGCTGTCACAATAGACACGCTGAAAATAAAGTCAGTGTAAATAGATTAAGAAATTGACAGAATAACAAGGCAGAAAGAATTAGAATGAATACACAAATGGCAGATGACAACTCAATGCATTGTGCTGCAGAGATGGGATAAGGAAAGTGGAGCTGCAGGATTTATCTGCTGCCTGTATGCCTTCAACCTGCTTCCTGCCTGCGTGCATGCCTATTTCATTGAGAAGTGAAATCTTTATTAGAAGATTTCTTATCTGTCTTGCTGCCTATTGAAAAACTTCCTTTCTGCTCAATTGAAAGTGACAGCTCCTGATCTGTAGATGTCCAAGACAGCTACAGTTTTTCCAGGTAGTCAACTAGTGACCAGTGGGTAAAACTGACACCCTCATTTCATTTGGAAATAGGAAGAAAATATGGACTTGATATTCAGAGGACAGAGTGATGCTCAACTCCTATGGATGTTGATGTGAACACTGGGTGACCAGGTGGTAACCAGGACTTTGTATTATGTGATTCATTTACAAATTTCTTAGCAACACTTGTGCTGAGGTGTATGTGAGGTTTAGTGCATGAACTGTCCTGTGAAATCCCTTACTTGAAATCTATTTTTGGCTATAAATAGATGGAATTTAATTTACTCACTTCTATTGTGATTGTGACTTCATCTCTACCAAAAATGGCTCCCAGCCCTGCTCAACCCAGCCTGAAAAAACAAGAAAACCATGTACCCCAACTAATTTCTGAAATGCTGAACATGACTTCATGTGCAGAATAACTGTGCATAGCAAATGGTTTATGGGTTGATCTCTGTACGATAGACCCAGAGCACATGCAGAGATGGAATATTGGGCAGTGACATCCCCAGTAGGTTGTTGGGTAAGAGAAGGGTCTATAACTGCTGTAAGGATGAAAATGAATCTCAGTGCTCTGTTAGTGCTCAGCTGGATAAGGATCCAGTGAACTTAAATTCTGTGTTAGTGCAGTAAGTGCTCTAACTTTCCTAAGTGCACAGCTTTTCTATTGGCTCATGGAACAAAAGCTGGATGGGAGCATACAGGAAACTGAGGCAGTAGCAGTGCATGGGGCTGGCCTATAGCTGCAGGTGGCTGGAGACACCATATAGCAGTGAAATGCCACCTACTTCAACTATGTCAGAGCTTTGGACAGCAAGATGGGCCACCAAGGAGACAGTGGAGTAAAATGTGCTGCTGGGAGGAAGAAAGAAAGAGTAACTTTGCCCCTCTGGACCTACATGAGCAGCAAGTTGTACCCTCAACTATCCAGCCCCACTCCACCTTTTCTTTCAAGCTCTTTCCTATTTACTTACTTTGCTAAAATCACGGAGAAGTCTTGAGATGGCTCCTGTGTTTGAACAAGGCAAATCCTGAACCCTCTGTGCAGGGTATTCAACCAGCACATCTTGAGTAATCTGGGAGGACCTTAGGCTCATTTTGAGTAAAATACTTAGTTTTGCTTGACTTCATGGGAACTAAGCCAGTGCTTGAGTGCTGTGTTGAATCAGAGACAAAATTATATGTGTGGTTTGCATAAATAATAATTAAATATTTTATTATTTTATACATGCCTATTATCTCATATGGATCTTGAGTATGTAACTTCCCATCAATTCTGAAACACAATGCAATGAAACAATTTTTCAAACTTTCCTTACCACTAATTTCCTTACCACTTTCCTTGATTCACTTACCACAAATTTCCTTACCACTTTCTTTCTTTCCTCCTGCCCAATTTCTTTTGCCTAGTAAGGGCACTCCATGATTTTCCTACATTTTCTGGTGTTTGTTTTCCTTCTGCATAAAGTTTGACCACTTCTTCTATACAAACTTTGATCACAGTCCCCATTTCTATCACTCCTCCTTCCTTTTTTTGTTTATTTTCCTCTTTGCTTTCTTCCTTTAGGTGGTCTATTTATTCCTCTTTCTCTGGGTGTTCTCAACCACTTTTGTGTTATGCTCTCTTGTCCTCCTTTTTCTCTGATTAATTCACAATCACTCTTTTCCAGTTTTTATACCGGGCATCTATTTACTCTATTCTTCCCCCTTAATCTGTCCTTCAAGGTTAGAGAAAGAGATAAGATGATAGTAGCTATGGCCAGAGAAAGGAGAATATCAAGATATCAAGAATGAGAAGGGCTGACTGTCACAGAGCCTTCAAGCATGAGGAACAACAAGGTAGAGCAACAATTACCAAAAGGAGGGAAAGGAAGGTTTCCATAAAGAGCATGGGAAAAGGATGGAAAATAATGGTAGTGGGGGGAAAAACTACAGTGCTACTACTTTTATTCCCAAGTTCAATGTCCCCTCATTTTTGAAGGACCTGAAGCTGCAAGGAGTAGAGAGCTCCATTTATCCTTAAATCAATCCTGCTAAAAGGAATACCTTGATTACAGTTAGCTTGCCAGCATTTAGAAATGAGACAGGAACATGGCCAACATTCTTCTGGCTGAATACACAGATATAGTGAGACACATTACAGAATGATAAAGTATCTAAGTGCACAAAGCCCTTATTTATCTAACTTTTGTTAACCTTAGCAGAAAGCCTGCCAAAATGCTCTGGTAGTATGGAAAAGCCAAGGAAGTAACAGTCTTAAAACTAGGCAACATTTTGCATGACACAAATCACGGTATTTGTACTGCCTAGGGACTTCATAGTTTCCTGCTTTTGAGACAGACAAGAAATGTGAGAAGTATAAGCTTGAAATCTTGGCCTCAATGAAGTCAAAGGCAATATATCCACTTCTATAAGGCTGTGCAGCTCGTTTCCAATTGAAAGGAAGCTGACTGAATGCTGTCTGTGTGAATGTATCTAATTTAGATGGTTTAAAAAAGCACCAGAGGAGAAAACACAGAAAACTGATGAATATTAGGGCAGGAGTGACAGGGAAACTACAGGTAAAGCAAGACCATGAAAAGACCAGGGATGAAAGAATGGAGGAGAAAACATATCCAGATAGGACTGTAAAAAAAACAGATGAGGATCAAAATTGTCAGGGACTGTGGGTGAGGTGAAGAGGAGGATACAGGTAATGAGAACTCAGTCAGAGCTGTCGTAGGCAAAGCAGAGCTTGTTGCTACCAAGTGGGCTGAACTGAGGGCCACGACAGCAAAGAGTAAGGCTCAGGATGTGTCTTTGGGAAGAGGAAGGTATTTATATTTGTGCTTGGGACCCTGATACAATACCACCACAGCTTTGCATCTGGTCACTTTGTAGCTATAAATATACTTTGTTTTCAAAAAGTATGAAAAATATATACTTCTTAAACGCAGTGTTTATATCACTCATCTTCTGTATTTCAAAGGTCTCACACCTGAAGTCTGCCTGGAGACTTGCCTTCTCCAGATGAGAAGGCAACACCAGGGGCAGCTCTTCTCATGTGAAAAGCTGTATTTCACCTGTTAAAAATCTTGCAATGCTTCTTCAAGCAGAAATGCAAATATTAGACTGCTGCTTCACTAGGCAACAGAAATTTATTATTTTTTTCTCTGAAAGCACTAATAAAGCACTAATTTCATTCTCTGAGAGGCAGGAAGAAGGAGAAGCTGTTAGATCACCAAAAACAAATCCTTGTAACAGAGAACAGTATTTCATATTGATTTTCTATTGTCTTGTCCAAACTAGGTAAATTCCCAATGGATAGTCTTCTTCTACCCCTTCTGGGAGCACACTCCACTATTCTTAATGTCTTTTTCTTGATTTTGTCTTTGCTTTACAGTAAGGCAATTTTTTCTTTCTCCTTAGTATTTACATCCTATAAACATTTACAACTTGTTACATTTCATCTCAGTTACTCTTTCACTAAGTTGCCTGTACTTGACTGTGTTTTTTCTGTGATAGTTCATTTTCCTGTTCTCCTTCTCTGGATTTGCTTTAGTTTATCAGGTGCACTCTAGCAACACTCTGAATCAAACACATACCTAGAATTCTAGCCAGGCTACAACAGAACCACACAGAGAAGGCTATTAAGACAGGGCTCAGCGATGTACAGCTTTTGCACATGCAGCCTGAAATTTTGCTATGCTTCATTGCAACTGTGTTATTTTACATATGCATGCTTAATTTTCTGTTCACTATTACCTCTTAACAATATGGAAGACAGTGGTATAAGGCTATTCAGCTGGTTTACATTCTTTCTGAGCACGGCTTTATTGCTAGTAATGATGCCATTAAAAAAAAAATCTGAAATCTGAATTGGACTACTGTGGACTTTACCCAGAAATAACAATTCTATTTTATTTTAAAGCTGTTATATTATGAGAGGTCTGAAGTTTAGCAAAATATTTACCTTTTGCAGCTAACAGTTTCACTTAATGAAAACAGGTTTTTCCTTTGCATAGTTTGAAGAAAGCCTACTCAGATCTTAAGCTACCTGAACAAAAGAAGCAGTTTTGCTAATCAGAAAATAATTCTAATGCTCCAATGGACATGGCTAATTCAAAAAGAACTTGAAGTTAAAGATTCAAATCAGAGTTGTACACAGGCTTGGTAAAGAGTTTATACAGCGGTCTCCTAGAACATCAGCAGCTGTACATTGTTGCTTGTAGAAGTGAAAGTTCTGGCACTAAATATGTACATAGGATCTTCAGAAATACAGCTTATCAGGAGAAATAAATATGTATAAATATTTCAAATGGAGTATTTTTCTCGCTTTAGATACACAAGGTAAGATCTTCCTGGAGCAATCTGTAGATGGGAAATATGCACTATAGTGTAGTATTAGCACTTCATTAGTATTTGTAAATCTTTCTGGAGTAAAAGATGAGAAGGAGCTGAGAAGGAGTATTTTTTCCTTCACTACCCTTGTGCTGTTCCTCTGCAATAGAGGGGATGCTCTAGCAGCATGAGTGATTGCCTTGAGAAGATGTGACAGCAGCAAGTGTAAATGTACCTATACTATTGCTAAATTACTTTCCCTGAACAGCATGAACAACACATGCCTGGGACCCATGGTATATAGTCAGATGGGTAGTTTACATGGAAGTCTAATTCACATTCCGCTGAATTTCACTGTTGTTATTAAAGTTACGATTGCTCAGGAAGCAATTAGTCCTTCTCGTTGCAATATACACACTGCAAGTACACAGAAAGCAAAACACAGTCCTTGATCAGTCAGCCCTTCCTTGATCCTTGTCACAGCTTCTCCTACACAGACTTCCTACCCTGGACACTAACAGTTGCAGAGTGGGAGCAGTGCCTTCCAGCTGTGTATTTTTTTAGCTGTGTATTTTTTTCCTTTCAGATAAAGAAGACAGGATCAGCTTGAGGCACTGCAGATGAGAAACTTACAGTGCAATGTCAGCTAACTCTGTAGTGTTTACAAATAATTTTCAGATAATGGATGTCATGGAATTCAGATTATTATTGGCTCTTTAATCTGGTTTGAAATTGATAATGCTAACACAGTTTCACAAGCCAACCTATCTTCCCCATGGATTTAGAAACTGGGTTTGCGCATCAATAAGGCTTAAACCAAGTTTGACCCTATTAGTACTGGCAGCCCAACCCACATTTAAGTCAAAACTGCATGGAGTAGTAATCTTTTATGCCAAAGTAATAAAAAATATAATGAGACACGTACATACAGACATCCCTATCACAACATATACACATTGTGTCTTAGGCATACTTTTAATCTATGTCTAACTTTTTTAGTAGTGACGAAGCACCTTTCAGTCATTACTAGAACCATTAATTTAAGTATCAGCATTGTCTGGATGTACTGTTCTCCTACAGTGCCTAGGATGTCCATGCAGCCATTGATTTAAGAGACAATATCACTTGCTTCCAAGTTTATGAGGCAATAAACAGCTCCCGCATATTGATGAATGCAGAGGTGTTTGCTCAGCACATTTGCAGGGGACGTTTATTACCCAAGTGCTGTGCTTTAAAAGCAAATGAAATTGCAACTATTCTCACTTTCTTCTGTTGGGGGGAAGGGTGAAAAATACTGTTGTTTTTAATTTGTTCCTCCACTTTCCCTCCTCCTGTGACTCATTAAAATGACTGACACAGCCATGGACATTTCCCTCATCTGTGCAGTGATGACTACAGTATTTTTTTCTTTGGTGGCTTTGCATGAAACTGCTTTAGAAGAGTGTGCAATTGTCAGAATACCAGAGAGACATGACTGAGATTATTCCTTTGTGTTTTATTACCCTATTACCCCCTTCCAAAGGATTAAGTTAGCTCATCAGCAAAGCCACTTAGTTACAAATGCTACAATAATATTCATTGCTCTGCCCATATAATAAAAGAATGAAATAACTTTTAATCTGAGAATTGGGATCATGTGAATGTCAGGAATTAAAAGATGGGTATCTGGATTGTATACCTGGCAAAACCCTTCTTGGAACCTAAACTCCTTTTAAGTATATGATACTGGGAAGGAAGAGAGGGCGGAGGAAAGAGATGAGATTGATTGCAAAGCTGCATGCCAACTGAGTTGTTATGAGGATGCCAAACAGAGAGAGCAACCCGTGAAAAATGTATTAAATTATCAAAAACACAAAACTGATTTATAGCTGCTGTTATTTCTCCTTTGCTCTTTGTTCCCATAAGAAAGATGTCAGGGACAATATTTTCTTACAAGCAAAAAATATGTTTCTAGCTGTTATTAAAATATATCCAAACATATTTTATCTAACTAGGTTGGGAATTAAAACAGAAAGACAATTGAATGAAAAGTTGGAATACAAAACCTAAGAAGCAAGCAAACATTTTCCAGAATCCTCGAGATGAATGAATCATTGAATCTTCTGGCTTGTATGAGAAATCTTTAATGTAAATAGCAACGTATCTGTTGTTTTAAGAAAAGAACGTTTAAAATTTCTAACAGAGCAGGTGATTCCTTTCTTACCCCTACAATATGAGATTGGGGAAAAAATATTAATTTTAAATATATTATAATGTTCATTAACTTGCTTCCTTGTTTGTCTCATGTTCTTTTCAATTTTAAGACTCAGAAATGCAAACCTGCATTGATTTATATAAAACTTTTCATCTGAGTAGTGCCATTAAAATCAATGGGACACATTCTTAGGACAATCCAGCTGTTAGCAAAGTTATGCCAGTAGGCTGTAAAAGGTCATTCTTTTCCTTTGTTTGAAAAATGCCTTCAATCCATTTGCAGGTGTAAAAATTATAACATTATGAAGTAATACTTATATTTAAAAGTAGAAAAACTTCATTTTGATCTACTTAACTAGCTTTTACTACTTTACACTGTTAGAAAAAAAATTTCTACCACACTTGCTTCAATTCATATACTTTGTATTTTCCATTATAGTCCTTTTAGAATCATAGAATGAGAGAATCATTTAGGTTGGAAAAGACCTTTGAGATCATCAAGTCCAACCGTTAACCCAGTACTATCAAGTCCGTCACTAAACCACATCACCAAGCACCACACCTACATGTTTTTAAATACCTCCAGGGATGGTGATTCCACCGCTTCCCTGGGCAGCCTGTTCCAACGCCTGACCACCCTTTCAGTGAAAAGTTTTTTCCTAATGTCCAATCTAAACCTCCCCTGGTGAAACCTGAGGCCACTTTCTCTTGTTCTGTCACTAGCTATCTAGGAGAAGAGACTGTCCCTCACCTGCCTACAGCCTCCTGTCAGCAAGTTGTAAGAGCAATAAGGTCCCCCCTGAGCCTCCTCTTCTCCAGGCTAAACAATCTCTCAGCTGCTCCTTATAGGACTTGTTCTCCAGACCCTTCACCAGCCTCTTTGCCCTTCCCTGGACACGCTCCAGCCCCTCTACGTCCCTCTTGCAGTGAGGGGCCCAAAACTGAACACGGGGTTCAAGGAGCGGCCTCCCCAGTGCCGAGTACAGAGGGATGACCACTTGCCTTGTCCAGCTGGCCACACTGCTTCAGGTACAAGCCCAGATGCTGTTGGCCCTCTTGGCCACCTGGGCACACTGCTGGCTCATGTCTCATGTTCAGCCGGCTGTCACCCAGCACCCCCAGGCCCTTTCCTCCAGGCACTTTCCAGCCGCCCTTCCCCCAGCCTGTAGCACTGTGTGGGGCTGGTGTGACCCAAGTGCAGGGCCCGGCACTGAGCCCTGTTGAATCTCATGCAATTGGCCTTGGCCCACTGATCCAGCCTGTCCAGATCCCTCGGCAGAGCCTTCCTGGCCTCAGGCAGATCAACACTGCCCCCCAACTTGGTGTCATCTGCAAACTCACTGAGGGTGCACTCAATTCCCTCATCCATATTATCAATAAAGATATTAAACAGAACTGGTCCCAATACTGAGCTCTGGAGAACACCACTTGGGACAGGTTGCCAGCTGGATGTAACTCCATTTACTACTACTCTTTGGGGCTGGTCATCCAGCCAGCTTTTAACCCAGCAAAGAGTACACTCATCCAAGCCATAAGCAGCCAGCGTCTCCAGAAAAATGCTGTGGTAGATGGTGTCAAAGGTTTTACTAAGGTTCAGGTAGACAAAATCCACAGCCTTTCCGTCATCGACTAGGTGGGTCATCTTGTCATAGAAGGAGATCAGGTTCATCAAACAGGACCTGCCTTTCAAAAACTTGTGCTGGCTGGGCCTGATCCCCTGGTTGTCCTGCACGTGCCACATGGCAGTGCTCAGGATGATCTGCTTTATAACCTTCCCCAGCACCAAGGTCACGCTGACAAGCCTGTGGTTTCCCAGATCCTCCTTCCTGACCTTTTTGTAGATGGGCGTCACATTGGCCAGCCTTAAGTCAACTGGGACCTCCCTGGTTAGCCAGGACTGTTAATAAATGATGGAGAGCAGCTTGGTGAGCTCCTCTGCCAGCTCCCTTAGTACTCAGGTGGATCCTATCCAGACCCATAGACTTGTGTGCCCTTAAGTGGCACAGCAGGTCACTAACTGTTTCCTCCTGGAAGAGAATGTTTACTATATAGGTTTTTTTAATGTACCCTGTTCTATACTACTTTTGAGAATAGATAAAGGAAGAAGGTTCAGTTGCTCAGTAAACTGTACTACATAATTTGCTCTACTGTTATTAATTTTATCTGAATGGCTCTACTGAAGTTCATAGTAGCCTTGACTAAGGTCTGCACATGACCCCATTCTTTGCAGGTCTGGGTATGACAACAATCTGCTAAGAAAGGAGGTGGGAAGAAATGGTGGCATAAATGAAAAGGAAGCATCTCTTTGACTTAACATACCTAGGGAACAAAAGTAAATAGCAATATCTAATAGCACAGGGCTACACTCTCTACTATAGAACTTTTAAAATATAAAATAATTCCCGATCAACACAGTAGAAAAGTTTCAAGACTGACAGTATGTACTGCTGATAAAGTGTAATATATATCAAAGACAGGATTAAATAGGAGTATGTGAATTTTTTAAAGAAAGATTTTAAAAAAGTTGTTTCTTTTATTCCTTATTTAGGTTGTCATTGTGGAAGAAAATGGTATAATTTTGGTGCCCTGGTTTTGGGGTTTTATCTTCATAAGTTTTTTATACAGGAAAGCTCAAGAAGAATTGCTTGCTCTCTGAAAGATGTTTTCAAAATGACTGCTGCCTCCTATGTTTCTTCTGGTCACCCTATTTGATCTTTTTTTTTTTTTTTTTTTTTTTTTCCTCAAAGCAGTGGGAGTAAAGGGAAGGGTAACAGTGGCTTTTGACACCCTGTGCTGGAGACAAACATCAACAAGGAGCAAATAGGGACAGTGACTAGTCTTTGTTAGCAGACTTTTACCCATGTCCCATGGAGAAAAGTGGATGATGACAATAATTTTGGAAAAGTAATTCTGAGTGTTCGGGCAGGTGTCTCTGTCCCATTGAAAAAAATAGGAGATAGTAATGATTTTGAGGATCTTTTTTTTTGTGGATATGATGCTCCAGCCTCCGCAACAGGAAACTTCAGAAGTGTATACCAACAAATAAGACACTTTTCCTCCTATATTTTTCCTGCTAAGGGTCTCATATATGAACAAGGCACTATACTCAGCAAGCTTTAATTGCAGGGGAAGTGTGGAAAGCCTATAATACTCTGTGTGAAGATTATTAGGAGCTCCCCAAAAATCTCATGTTGATTGACTGATTGCTATCAGCAGACATATTTCTAATTAATTATAACACAAATTATTCAAATACACTCTTTCATTGTCTGAAAATTTGTAAGTAAGCTCTTCCATTAGCATATGCTGTTTGGCCCAAGGGACATGTTGGTGCTGGCAGTAAAAGGAAACCAAGTAACACTCTTGTTGAAAGGAGAAAGGAGTGATGCAGTCGGGTCTGTTCACCGATGCAGTTTTACTGAAGTATTGACAACACATGCAACCCTGTATCTCCAAACACAGAACAAACCCAGGTGAAATTCACACTCGCAATTGCCAAGTTTGTCTTCCCAGTCTGTTCGGTGCCCCAGAAAGTCTTCACTTTTCTTCTCTTCCCTGTTAAAACCAAACAAGCACCTTGTATCTCTACCTATAGTTGGAGAACACATGGCACACAGCCTCGGTTTGAATCAGGCCCTAACATGAAACCTTTTGCTAACGAAGGGAACTCCTACTCTTTTCAGCTATTTCATTTGTATGAAGGGGCTTAATCAAGCCTTTCCTTTAGCCAGAACTAGGGCTGTTTAGCACACATTTAGCTAGAGCTGCCAGGGCCTTGAGAACACAGGCTTACTTGACAGCAGCCACTGACACTTTCCAGCCTAGTAATATTGTATCCAGCTACAATACCATGTATGTTTTCATTTCAAAGTCCTTTTGTTGCTGCAGGGGTCCCATCAAGAAAGGCATACACCAAAAGTATAGAAAACACTGGCTCCCTACATGGATAAAAGACATGTGTTAAAGGGGAAAAATGAAAAGGAATGATATCTGGCCTGCTGTTTATGTGTGATTTTCATATTTATTAGCAAATCAGATTTATCGTTATTCTTATGTATCTGTTGAGAAGCACAGCTGACAATTATTTAATTTTTCAGTAGTAAAGAAAAACACATCTCTTAAGCACCAGGTGACAAGGGCAAAAGCCTATCTTTGAGACAGGGTAGTACTTCAAACCAATACCCTCTGTGTGAGAAGGACACTTTGGATGAGCCAGTATGCATGAAAAGTGTGTATATACTGGAGTACATTGGAGGCCCTGAAAGGAGAGCAGTCCCTTAATGAATTACCGCAGGCAAGCTTTGTGTGCTGGATTTATTCACCCCCTCCTCCCCCTAAAACCAACACTATGCACTTACTTCCTGAAAACAGCTGCACTTTTGATGTGTTCTTAATACCATTTGTTATTTCCTGGGCAAAACTGAACTGTGGCTCACCCCCCAAAAAAGCAGACGTAGACCTATAAAAACTATCTTGCTATAAAGGACTCTATAAAACAGTATGTTTTAATTGCTTCCTGGTTTCAGCAAACTGTTTTATACTCAAAGTTAACATTAGGTTGACACAACTTCTTTGGGCTTTTTATTATTTTAAAACATAAATTATCAGAAGCTATTTATTTTAGCATTTGCTTTCATGAATGGAGGTAGCATTTGTGTGACTGATTAAGCATTTAAAAAAGCAGTACAACCAACCCCAGTTTTTAATTAGTTGCACAAATTATTACCAAGCACCGTAAATTTAATGTCATCTCTTTTACAATAACAAAATAAATACTGAGCAGGTAATAACACATTTGTATGGATCAAGTGAGTATCCTGTGGGTAGGTTACTATTATACTCATGTGGGATACAGGAAGATGGGATTGAAGGAGTTGCCCAAGGTGATGCACTCAACTGATGGCTTGGGTTCTGAAACGGAACTGTTTCTGAAACTGACAATTCAAGAAATGAGGATGTTTGGCTTTCAGCAGAGATAACCAGATCTCCCCACCCCCCAATAGCTTAAGAATCACAAATATGATCAGCCGAGCAATTACTGCCTCTCTTGGAAAAAATACATGAAGCAGTCTCTGTTTGCATTGTACATGTCGTAACAATATTTTGGTGCTCAGCCAGGTAAGCCTTTCCCTTAATAACCTGTCTTCTCACAGACATTGAGCCTGTAATGTGGCTACTAAAATGTATTTAAAAGGTTTATTAACCTCAAGACTCTTCTGAAATCTGTGTCACAACAAACTGGTATCATTCTGGAGAGAAAGATATACAGTAGCTTCTGTAATAAGGCTCTGGCACTATTTATCTCTCAAATGAGATATCAGCTCAAGAGGCTAAAAATCAGCCAAGTGAATTTTTACATTACAGATTCTCACAAGAATCAGATGAAAACTGATGATGTGCAAGAGAACTGAAAGCACGTATGCTGCTTACAGTACAATCTACAGTCATTAATAGCCTGTTCCCAGGTATCGTGTTAAAGAAAACCATGGCTGATCTGTAAGCACAAGAGGGTCTGTGGGTAGTTCAAATACACCTAGTTTTTTGGAAAAAGCCATTCCACGTTCTTCCCTGTGGAGGATAGCAATATACAAAGAAAAGCAGTATGTTGCTTAAAGGTAAGCCAGCATCCTATGAAAAATGACAAAAATGAGTCTGCACAATCTGAAGACTTAGCCCTTCTCCTGGAGCTGTCAAAACTTCATAAGCCACAGCAGAAGCAACATTGAAACTGCATCAGCAGTCTTCTTCTGTAACAAACACTCTTCCAAGGTCATGCATTTAAGGGAGCTGACAGATGAAGTCCGATAAATCAAGCTGCAGCAATTTAGGATGTTATTCCCAGCATTTGTCTGAATAAGATTCACCTCTCTGCCATGGATTACCGCAGAACTCAATGCATGCTCACACTGCAGCCCATCTCAGCGTTGTTACTGGACGTCTGTGCTACAGTGGCAAGCTGTGAACCGAGCAGGCTGAGATGCAGACAGGCACGCTGTTTTGCTGCCCCTGCTACAGTGGCTGCAGCCTCTGACAGAAGAGTACGCCAGCCATGCTCTCCTCGGCTAGATCTGCCTGAACTTGCCTGTTGAATTCACTGGGGCGCACTACAATTCAGGGTCTTAACTGTAACCCCTGTAGATAAGAGCTTTCAGGTGCCAAATATTACGCAGGATCCCTGATGGGCTCGGCAGCCTATGTTAAACCCTGTAACGTTGTAGTTACCATCACACTGCAATCATGCATCTGAACTGCAGGCTACAATTGCACCTTAAGAGGAGCAGCACTGAGAGAACATAACAGAAATCTGTCTAGCATGTAATGCTCTCTCTTAACAGCAGATGCCTAGAGCATAACTAAGAACACAAGTACTTTTAAAACCAGAGGTAGCATCACAAACTCCTCTTGTAGGAATCTAGCTAACTGCTTTTGGAACTCGTACAAACTTCTGACTTCTACATGAGGAGAATCAAATTAAAACATTTTGTTAAAAAGTATCTCATCTTGTTGCTTCCAACCAGCCATTTGCTAGTTCCAGTAGCAGCACCTATTACCTGGATTGGTAAAAGCAACACTTCTTTGTCCACTTCCCTGTGTCTCTCACAGGCTCACAGATCTGGATTGCCACCATCTTCAGTCATTGCTTCCCTGGGTAGGACCATCCTAGTGTAGTTATTTATAATTTGGAAGTAATTCTCTACCTTACTCTTGTAATTTTTCTCCATCTTTCCTACTTCACTAGTTAGATAGGGGTAGAACACTGTCACCTTTGTATCACAGGAGTCAGAGTGGCCCATGATATTGGCACAGGCATGAGGAACAGCCTAAATCTCTTAACTGCCCAGCACTGGGGATAGCCACCAGCCTAGCAGCTCCATAGGGTGATGTGCACAACCATCCTCCCTACTCACTCACAATCGTGTGGCCTAGACTATGGGTTCCTGAATTATTTTCTGCTCCTCCCAGGTCCCTCCACTTCTTCACTTCTTACATTTTGTAAAGGGATGAAGGATCTTTGCAAAGGCGGAGACTCTTAGTAAATAACACTGCTTGAGTTTAACTGTAAGTTTCTGCTGATATCAGATGCGTTAGTAGTTAGAAAAATTATCAGATACAACTACAAGTACTCATTCTGCTCTCCCACTGCTTGAACCATTTGGTTAAATTCACTAAGTTAACAAGATTATTTCCATCCAACTGAACTACCAAACAGCAAACAAACAAACAAACAAAAAAGCAAAGCAAAATAGCAAACAAAAATCAGAAGCATTAAGTTGGGTTCCAAGAAACCATGAGACTGCATTACATATTAATAGGTTAAAAATATAATACTTTGGGATAAGTCTTTTAGTAAAGCAGGGATTTTGTTTTCATGTTCTTTCAACAATTGCAAGATGAAAAAGTTGGCTTTTAAAAAGAAAGCTGACTGTCTGATGCCAGTAGCTACAGCTTGGGGCAAAAATAAATAAATAAATAAAAAGTGTTGTAAAACCAGTGAAGGCATTCCAGGTGACGAAGGCACTTTAGGTGATGACATTATGATTTCACCCAAGGTTCAAGTCACCTGGAATTTCACTTGGCTTAGCATTTTTGGTTTATGCAGTTTAAATTGTAAGATTCAGCTGTTTACAGTAAACTAGTGATGCAAGGACAGCTGTTCAGCATCCTGAACAGTTCAGGTGACAGGTACTCTGGATTTTATATTCACCTTCAGTATATTTCATGTTTCTTCTTTCCTATCTCCCACTCCAAATAAGGAGAAAATACTTTCTGAGACCGGCAACAGATATTCTAGGAATGACTATGCCTTCATGTTCACAGCCTCAAGAGGAAAACTGTATCTATGGGGAATTTGTATCTACTGAATTCTCTTTTCAGAAAAAGAAATGGGAATCTGTGCAAACTGTGAATGGATTGCTGGAAAAAAAAATACAAAAAACCAATCTCATTACTGAGCATTAAAAAAAACCTCACACACAAAGGAAAGACACTCTAAGGAAATTTTAGCCCTCAAAGAATTTTAGCCAGCTGCAATTATGATTAATACAGTCAAGCTAAACACTTCTACAAAGCATTATTTTAACAGTGTCCATAGTAATTCTTGATCATAAATTAGCCTTATTACTAAGCTATTTTAGTGGGGATTGCTCAGCCACCGCAGGTCAAATCAAGCCCTCGCCATTTTTGTAACATTACTAAATTGATAGAGATGCATAATCTAGAAGACAGGGCATGATTGGCCATGAATATTCAAAATGGATCACATCATTTTTTTATTAGATAGAGTCTATTTGCTTTAAAATAAGAACTCATCACTATCCACAAATTTTATAGGTCTCTCCCCCATTGTGTCAGAAACTGGAAAAAGCAGTGGTTTCACTCTGTGATTTACGTATGGAAAAGAAATTAGGTTTGCTTATTATCCCCATTCTCCTGCCCCAATGCTATGGAGAAATATGAAGTAGGCAGTATCAACCTCCAGTTTTCTACAAACTTTCCCAAACATAAAAAAATTGTACTTACAAATGTCTATCAAATAATTATACAATAAATAATATTAACCATGGTATCAGACTGAATTACTGCCTTTAAATACAATTTCTATTCTTGTCCCCAGAAAACATATTTCTTCATTGGAACTGAGGGCAAACACCTAATGTGTAAAATATTTCAGAGTTTTTTTAATTATGAAAAGATAAATGTATTTAGTAATAGTGATTCTTGGGGTCAGTTTATAGTCAGTTTTTTCTCAATTAAACCTGCAATCTCTAATTTTTCTGGAGGACAGACTGAAATGTCTCAGATCTCAGCAGACTAAATTCTGCATCTAAAAAAAGCTCCAGAAAAGGTTGTCACAGAGCAAAGCATGGGCTCTGTTTAAACTGTTCTTGGAAATAGTAATGTTCAGGTTTTGCAGTTTGCAGTAGAATAACCTTCCTGTAGCTTATGTGCAAAGGGTGGCCCTGTCCTGCTGCAGCCTCTGCCAGTGGTAACCTAGACTTGAAGAGGGAGTGCAAAGGGAATGTATTTTGACCCATGTCCATCTTTATCTCTGCATCTCTGTGTTAGCAGGCAATTGCCTCTACATGTAGTTAGCTTCCTGGATTGCTGATAGCCTATGTTGGAAGAATTCACTATTTAAAGATTGCCATCAGTGCTGAGAGTAAGAACTCCTCTTTACTGCAGCAAAAGCAACTTTATAGTGAATGAAAGAATAAAGTAAACCACTGTGGACTATGGGTCATGCTATGCTATGTAGGCATAGAATAGTTAAACCCTTTGCACCTTTGATAAATATGGAGGACGTGTCTTTTATCCTACCCCATCTGTAAGGTTTCTCCAACTGGTAGAATCATAGCTACACTTAGGAACATTTTCTAGAAAATGTATTTTACCCAGAACCACATCCACATTTTGCTTGTAGATGAGGGCACTTTTCAATACAGGTTAAATTACATTTCTGTTACTCCTCTTAGATCAGCGTCTTAAAGCATTAACTTGTGACACATGTGGAGCAGGAAGGCAGCATGTAGTTATTAAAACATACATGTTTGATCGTACAGTATGATCAAAGGCAACTATAGATGGAGTCTGAATTGGGGTATTATGCTGTACACCATTTATGGATGCCTGTGTAGATATTTTAAGGTAAATATGCCTTGATTTGCTTTCAAAAAGTTTTACAGTAACTTTATTTTGGTGTGATTGCATCATCGTTAGGCCAAACTCCAATTCAGTGTCCAAAGAGCATAACAAAATGAGCTCTTTGCAGAAAACTCTTGTTTTGATGAGATGCAGCTAGAAAGAGGAGCTATAGCAAGCAAAAGCATGGAAATACCTAGACGTAAATTAGTTGGCATACTGTCAGACATACAACTCCCAGATATCTGTAAAATCCCTGAACCCTAGGCAGTATCCGTGTAGGTAATATGTGTGTGTAAACAGTACAAGAGGAAGTTTATCCCAGAGTGTCTCTTCTTTAATAGTGTCTCTGGTTTTGATCCCCCAGTAGCCTCTTCCCCCTTTGGCAATAATTCTTTGCTTTTGCCTCTGATTTTGGGCATATTACTTGGAAGTACAGATAATCCAAGAATATGGACTACTTTAAGATTTATTTTTTTTTCAAGGAACAGAATTTTTAAAGTACCAGTTATCAGAAGCACAGTATGTGGAAGAAAATATGGATAATTCACTCAATCCCTGGATCAACGAGCTTGAAGTCTAGGAATCCAATACTCAGCTCTCTTGGTCAGGTTGTAATTTCAGATACTGCTGGGCAGCTATCTGAATCTCTTTGCATGTTTACGTGGCCTATCCCTACATGCTGTCAAGTTCACACCTGTAAATCTGATTAGCAGACAATATTTGACTTGATTAGTCAAGTGCAAAGCTCAATGCAGTCAGACATTTGAAATTCAAGATTTCCTGGAGCTGTGCTAATAGATTTGAGACCTGAGCAGTGTGCAAATGAAGCACATTCTTGCAGACAGTATTTCATTTCTTCATGCTCAGGGGGTACTGAATCAGGAACTCTTTGGAAGTGACACGTCCCTCACTTGCTAAATGCCTTAGGACAGAGAGTGGTTGCCATCAGAGCTTTTCTGGAGCCTCTTCAAATGAAAACTAGCAAATCTGTGTAATGCTAACCAGCAAATTCCAGTTTCCTATTGACTACTGTCTGTGCATTTGATGATCTCTAAAGGTCTAAAGGCTGCTTTCAGATTATTCCTTTACATGAGAAAGCAGAAGTATATTGTCCCTTCAGCCTTTCATGAAACTTATGTATTTGCAGTCTCTAAGCTCATCCTCTTGTTTTCTTACTGCTCTTCCATTCCTGTGACTCCCATTTCTCCTCAAATTAATGTCAATGCAAAACCTTCTTTCTCTTCTAACATTCTGTCTCAGCAGAGCATTTGTGATACCGCACATTATGGATGCTCTGTGAAATCAGTTTCAGAGTAATGATACGCTATGTATGCTTAGAAACACACTTGTGCTTCCGAATGTCTCCTTACATATTAAGATTAGCGAACCAAAATGATGAGTAGTCCTGTCACCATAAGGAGACCAAAGAAGACACACTTGACTATAGATACAGACCAGTCCTAGTTAGTGTGGGAAAAAGTCATGGAAGTGTTTTCATCTATTATTTATACCTACCCAATATGTGCATGTTATTTTGCTACACAGTAACAAGACATGGATCCTTGCCCCTCAGCCCTGTAGGACCTGAGAGAAATTATGAGAAAAACTGATGCTGCACTGAAGTAACTGCAGTATTGCAAATGCTAATATGGACAGAGTTTGTAAGGAGCAAAGAAAGATTTATTTTCATGCAGCGCACTCTATAACATACTGCAATAAGTAGTCTCGGGAATAAGCTCTACTCTCTGGTTCCACACCTGAATATCTGTATGCAGACGCTCAGAATATTGTCCTAAATTAGGTCAAAACACAGTACAAGAATAAGAGGACATTATGGCAGGGCAAAGTAGTGGTGGAAGGAAAAAAATCAATAAATACAAACAAAGGGTGAAAATTGCTTTGAAGTGACGAGAGTTATTCCCACAGAAAGAGTATTTGCATTGATTTAATTTCTGACATGCTTTGTTTTCAAGCCCTGTAATGAACTGTACTAGTACTGTTCGTTCAGAAGCATTGTCAGAAGGCCTGAGCAAAGTCATGAATAAGCAAGAATAGGAAAGAAAAATTCTACTGTCTCCATGCCATCTGTGAAGGGCAGGAATCACCTACAGGCATTAAAACATGAGCTGGATAAACAGGGTAGGCAGGAGGCTGGAGCACAACAGAGTTCAGAGAGCAGCAACTGAGGTGAGAATGGGGGACTTGGCAGGAAAGTCATAGACACAGTGCTTTAATAATCATTGACCTTGCACTAAACAGCATGGGAAAGAGCCAGAGCTCCAGAGATTTGACGCAGGGCAAAACCAACAGGACCAACGTTAAACAGATTTCTCTCTCATGCACACGTTATTTTTCTATCCATTTCTCCCCAGCCATATCAGCTGTGTCCCTTGTCCAGTATCATAAGTCTACTCTCCCCTTCCCCCAGCCAGCAGTTGTCTCTCTTTCTTCTCCCCCTCCCCCTGAAACTCAGAGGCCTCTTTGTAACCTGCAGGGTAACATTTCTATCCAAACCCTTCATTTTCTTTAACATGAAAGAACTACTTACCAATGAAAATTCGTAATTTTTGAGAAGACATTAAAAAAACAAATCCAAACCCTAAAATTACAACACTATATTTAAACTGAGAAAGCCCATGGAATAGCTGTCTTTCATTTGGTGCTTATGTGAATGCACAAATGAATATCAAAAGACTTTTCCCTGTACCATTTGCTTTATCGCAAACAGCCATTGGGAAACTTAGCAAAGATTTCACTGAATTTGCATTAAGACCAATGTTAATTACATTATCATTTTGCATAGCACAAGGCAATTTCAGAATTTGTTTATTTTCAGAACGAAGTATTCCTTGGTCATGGACACTTCCAAAATGAAGCCCATATTTTTACAAAAAGGGAGTCTCAGGGATTGACCTTCCTCTGTCATTCACTTTCACATGTTTTGCCTCCTTTCTCACATCTTTCAAGACACGTGTGAAGGCACTGTGGTTTGTAAGGGTGATGAATCTGGAGCCTCCAGTCGCAGCACAGGAAAGGAAGTGGTGTACTGCTGCTGGAGAGCATGAGTGCGCACAGTATCACAATCTCTCTCCTCTTCTGTTACCCCATGCATTGGGTAAGTCTGTTTGGCGGACCGAAGGATTGATATTCAGAGGAAGCACAAGTGCTGTACAGTGTTCCATAAACACACGTGATGTGGTGGCATACTGAAGACGTGTTTTAGGAATTGGAACATCCTCTTTTCTCAGATCAACATACTGGTGCACATGCACTGCTCTTCCCCTTCCCACCTCAGCTGACCCAGTGCCCCTTTCGTGATTCATCTTTCTCCTTCCACAGGTGATGCGGAAGCTTCTCTCACCCAGGTCTCCTTCCTAAGTTACCTGGACCCCTGTGTCCCCTTCAGAAAAAGCCTGTCTACCCTCCTGATGAAATATGGCTGCAGGTTGTACAGCGTACACACACTCACACAATCTGTGGAAGGCATGAACTAATCTGCTGTTACACTACACTCAGTAGGTGTAACTTTGGCAGGTTTCCATCCCTGTGGCAACCACTAGCAAATGCTTAAATGAATTGTTAGGACAGTATTTAACACAGTGTTGCCTTCACATTGAATGCATTCACTGGAAATAAACAGGAGCGAGCAAATCACCAATGCTTTGCAAATGGAGTACACAGCCTCCAGGTTTAAGAATTTCTGCCTCAGGGAAGCAGGCAGTGTGATTGGTATTTAAATGCTACCAGGGAAGGGGGGGTGGGGGGTGGGGATGGTCAGTAGAACAAATATGTGGGAGTGAATTTCTCTCTCACAACACACCATGGTCACCAAAGCTGGCAGCGTACGTCAACTGTCTGACCTGGAAGGGTCACTGCCATTCTACTGCTGCTGCAGCAGTTTGTATGAGAGCTTGGGTCATCTGATTCAGGCAAAATCACCCAAGCTAGTGTAACCCATTGAAATATTCAGTGTGAGTTTTCCTGGCTCATTTTATTAGAAAGAGCTGAGGCAGAGCTCACACGAATGGCTCCCCAGCAAAGCTGCAGGAAAGGGGCAGCAACAGGCAATTTGTAGGCAGTGATAGCTTAAATCAGAGCTGTATGCAACACAAACATCTGTGGTTTGGTCATTTGTCAGTACAGTTGGTGTTTGTCAACGTGGTCGATAAGGTCATTTGTCAAAGCAAAACTCTGCTGAGTTCCCAGATGCCTCGTTCTTTCATGTGAACTTCCCTAACACGAGTGAGGGAATAAAAATAATGTTCTTGTCATTACAAGAATAAATTCATTAAAGGTTAGAGCAAAATCCAAAACAATTACAAGGAAGCGTTTACCTCTCCACAGACAGCATCTCTCTGTTATTTTTGCCAGCAATGTGGAAAACTAATTACAATAATGGATTATTGTACTCAATGTTTTAAACTAATCAGTAATGCTAACATGCTACGCATTTGCTCTTTCCTATAAACATTATTTTTAAAAGCCTTCCTAAATTGACACTTTTAAATAAAAATAATTTTCTTGCTCTTTTTAATTATTTCTAATCCAATAAATAATAATGCTCAGCTTGCCGATATTTGCATGAGTGCAAGAAAGCACAGGTCATTGGGCCTGGGCAGCTGAGGAGGTTTAATAGCCCAGAGTATATTTTTCCACTAGTTTGATCCAATTAAGGTTAGATAGCAGTGACTAGAAAGTGTTAGCATTACAGAGCTACTCGACTCCTTTTCTTCAGGAGAAACGTCAGACTCTGATCCTATGATATTGACGTACAAATGCAGGTTCATCGACCGATACAGAATCCCATTAACTTAAATGGGGCTTTACGCAGGCATCTGCCCTACTCGCAAGAATCAAAACTTTATGATTGGAACCTAGCTCCTGAACAACAGGAGTTTGCATCTCATAATCTCCTTCCTCCTCCATACCCCAGTCCAATGTTGTCACACTGCTGATGGTTCCAGGAAATTTAGGAAAAATAATGATGCACAAATTCACTTTTAATCCATAGACTGGCCCTTCACTGCCATGACTGAAGTATGCCTGCTGGTAAACACAGAAATGTTTATGATGAAACTTTGTTCTGGGAATAAATACTGGGACTAAATCCCTAGGATGGCAAGATTTTCATAAGGCTTTTTAGACACAAAATACGTAATGTTTTAAAGCAGTTGACCTTCTGAAAGGGTTGGGCACCCTTCAGTTGTCCCCAGGTGAGCTTTCCAAAGCAGAAGCCCACTAACCTAACAGTCAGGCTTGAATACCTTGCCTCAGGGTGTTTTTCACAAACAATACATACACGTACACTCTTCTCATAACATCTGCCTCTTCCACTTGCCTGAGAACTAAAACCCAAACAAGGGAAAGAGATCATGAGTCAAGCTATAAATTATGAATAGTTCTTCAGTGAATTGAACTTTGAAGCTTAAATAACAGCAGTGAAAGTCTGGGAAACTGAAAGATGTAGTTTTAATTTAGTGCTACCCCAAAAACTCAGTTAAAACATTTAAACATCTTTCTTTACTTTAACTAGAATTTTCAATGGGCTGAAAGTGCCTCTGGGGAATCAGCAAAGCTTTCTGCAAGATCTGAAGAAGATTTGGGGGGAGGAAGCCATGGGGGGGAACTATCTGTACTTCAAAGAGTTTCCTCCAGTATCACTATTTCAGATGAAGATTTACAAAATGTTTATTATTTATACATTTAGTTACTTAAACAAATGTAATATATTACTTAGATGAGAACAAAAAAAGTCTGAAAACTTAATTTTTATGCTGTAAAAAAAATAAAGCCTGTTGGACTGAAGTTTCCTTTGACGTTCCTTTCTCTTTTTAAAGAGTTTTTTTTCAAACCAAAGACAAAAATAATGTCAAGTTCTCACCTCACTACTGAGGTTCAAAGGAATTTCCCCCCTTCATTTCAGTATTATTTTGTATGGTAAGTATCTTATCAAATGAAGGCTGTGTGTGTTTGAATTTCAATGAAATATAAGGTAGAAGTAAGAAGCCAGAAGCAAGCAACCCACATTGAGTGCTACTTTCCACACTTTTTATACAGCTACTCCAAAAAGTCTGCAAAACGAACAGAAAGAGCAACTAAAAAATAAAAAAAACAACCGTAGTGACATAATTTTTCTGTTCTGTTATGTCACATCATTTAAAACTAGCTTCAGAAAATAGAAAAGTATTTTCTAAACCAGAGTATCTAGAAGTGTTCAGTGGCTATGGCTGTTATCTGTGGGCAGAAGGATGGCACAAAAATGTCAGGAAAACTTTTTTTTGGTTAAGTTCCTGTATGATACAAAAATTCAGGAAGTCCTTTAAGCATATGATGAACTTAAAAATATGTTTAAATTCTGCCTAGTTATATGACTTTCGTATGTGCTTGATGCTGTCTTGAGGTCGCTTTTAAGTTTGCAGCAACCTATCACAATGTTACTTTTTTCGATCTTCATCATTTCCAGATGCAATTCTGTACCTCCAAATAATTTCTGTTTCTATGGCATCACAGATTTACTATGGGAGGGGTTTCATTTAAATTAAACAGGCTAACCTTTCAAAAAACCCAATCTGCCAGGTGAAACAGATTTTAGAAAAGCATTAGTAAGCACCTCTTCTGCGTCCCCTGAGCCTTTGTGGGACATATTTCATGAGAGGGGCAGCGAAGGAAAAGCATGTACAATTTTGCTCTCAGTTCACCAGTTTCCCACCATTTCTTGTGCAGCCAGAGGCTCTGCCCGGTACCCCTAGGTCCTTTGGGAGCATTTCTGTTAATGGTGGCACCAGGCCTCACTGCTGTGCTGGGCCCCCCTGCCAGCCCGGAGAGCATTCCCCCAGCTGACCCTGCTCAGAGCACCCAGGGACTCTGCTGTTGGCCCCAACGTGCCTCACCTGCTGCAGGTGCCCAGGCTGGGGGGAGCAGCCGCCCCTGGCCCCCATTACAGCCTCAGAGCTGCACCTGAGCAAACCTGCAGGCAACTGTCTTCCAGCAGCTTCCAGGGCAGTGTGGGAGATGGGTGTACAGAAGTTTCTATGCAACCTTTGACTGTGAAGGTGAGTTGCTACAGCCTACCTAAAAGGCAGTGGCAAAGCAGAGGCTTTGTAATGGCGTGTTGCATATTTTAGCATGACTTCAGTAGAATCAGAGGCTATTGATTGATTTTATGGCTGTATGAATGTTGTCAGCTAGACTAAAATATATATGGCAGGCTAGAACTAAGTTAATGTGCCAGTAAGACGAAGAGCCTTTGCCAGCAGGGAACTGTAAAGCTATGAATTCCCTAAGGCTGTAACTAGGTGAAGCAAAGGTATGGCTGGTTACCTGCTGCTATGCTAACATGACTTGCACAATTCATACAGCTGATGAGAACTCCTACCGAAATGGAGATGCCATGGCAATGGCATGCTTAGTTCTGCTGGGAGTATCGTCACGTTCATTTGCCTTTTCTTTGCTTGAAGCAACATTTATCATTGTTTAGGGAGTACCAATGGCAGGGGTTTTAGTAAGCTTCTCCAGCATGCTGTACTTCAGCTCCTTCTGTTATTCCTATCCCTGCTGAGAACTGCTCACCACACTTCTTTCTGGATGAAGGTTTGTGTTTTCTCAATTGGGGACTGAACTTTCACTGCAGTTTAGAAGTTTTGCAAAAATATACTTTCAAATATGTCTTTATTGGGGAGAAACATTTAGAACAAACCAGCTGAATTCACTGTTTTGTTTTGTTCATGTTTAGTACCTTTGAAATCTTAAGTTTTGACAAAATGATGTAGGTTATTATTCTGATTAATTTCCCATCTTTTTGTATTACATTAAATATCAGGTAGTATTGTGTTATAGACAAGTTACCTAAGGAATGTACTTTTACTTATCAGCATTTCAAAATCTGAAATTACCTTGCAACCCATGTCTTAACAAAAAAACCTCCTACCTTTATAGGAGGCTTGCTTCAAAATTTGAAAATACTCTCTGGAATATGGGAAATAAAGAAAAAATCTTAGAAATCTCACTTCAAGTTATAAAAATCTCAGTTAATGAAATTTCTGTACTGAAAACTCAGTGTAGTCATTTCTGTTTACCGTTGCTCTGCATTAGTTTGATTAATTCAGCCTTCTCTTGCTTCATGAGGAATTAATGAAACACAGTAGTTCTCTTAATGCAAAGGGTGCGTTATCTGATTCAAAGTCCAAAGAACTCACAACTTCAGTTGTGACAACATTTGCAAGGATGGTTTAAGTTAACACTTTTGACAATGGAAGTGGCATTTTAAGAGCAAATGTAGTCATAGTTACTAGCAGCTGCCAAGCAACAGACCAGCTCGTGTCCTGTAGTCCTTTAAACTCTTTGTCAACCCTCCTTGAGGTTACAGAAAGGAAGAGCTAGGGAGAGAGGTTCGGAGTGCTGCAAAACCTTTTAATACCTGGTAAGGCAGGCCACTCCTTACGGAGCCTTGTGGCTGGAAGGGAACATCTAAGCAGGACTTTGATACGAGGTATGAAGACAGATCCATACCAGTTCATGAGCTATCAAATTAAGTTGTTGAGGAAGAAGTTCAGATAGAAAGCAGTCAGTCTGCTTTTTCATTTAGACTTAGGTTTAAGAGTCTTACAGAGACCTTTGTTATTTTAGCCAGTTTTTGCCTATTTACTTAGAAAATTTCTATCACTTTGTTGTATAGTGCTGTGACTATGTTGTTTTCTTTCTAGTAAAAAGAATGAAAATCAAGATGTGCTTGGTATCTTAGTCTGCAGCCACCAGATGCCTTGAATCATAGACTTATCAAAATACCACAATACTTTGTTACTACACAGTTAAAGGGAGAATAAGTCATTATTTATTTGGTCATTTTCAAAACAGCACTAAAATTGCAGAAAGATTGTTAAAAAATGTGAAAATATAGTAACACGCATTTTAAACTTTGTCTTATCTATAGCTGATAATGCTGACACTAACACTAGTAAACACCACTGCCTACAAACTAATTGGAAAATGAAAATTTATGCTTACATGATTGTTCTGCTTGCATTCTTCATAATTCACTATAGCAAAATCATTGTTTGGTCTTGAGGGTTGCATAATAAATGTTATCAATTACTTTTTCTTTATCATCCAAATAATTTTGGAACAGAAGATATTTCTTTTAAACTTTGGATTCCATGAAAATGAAGAGGTGTGTCTATAATATATCAGCATGCCACTGAAAGGGTTTTAAAATATTAAATATCACCAGATATTTATAAACGTGAGGATTGCAATTTTTAACAGTTTAAGAATGAAAAGTGGTTCTTTCAGTGAATGACTGCTACTCGTATTTCTTTCAGTAAGAACTAGAAGGATTTTCAAAACTGGGACAAGCTGATCTCATAATGTGCTTAAGTTTGGTATAGTATGTTAATTGCTGGGTTACCAAAGACTGATGACAAAAGCGTTGGTCATAAATAGAGTTCTCATAAAACTCAGCCTAGTGAAAAGGAAAAAAAATGAATTCAAACACTTACACAGGCTTTTACACCTGCCTCTCCATTTTTTAGTGTACCAAACAAAAATTACTTTAACTTGATCCTGTTCTCAGCGGGGGCAAAAAACAAAGTGAGATTGACTTTTCAGGAAAGCATCGACGGTACCCAGCTGATGACGCTGGATTAAAAAGGTGGGTGAGGGTTGCATGATAGTTGTGGGTTAGGAAGCTCGGTGGCGCGCTGCGGGGCAAGGGCTGGGGGGGTCGCCCCGGCCCCTGCGCGGGCAGCCCCTTCCCTATGTAAATAGACTTGGACAGATTGCAGAAACCTGCTAAATATTGATTCTGCTTAGGCTTCAGATTAAAGTTAATTTAAATAGTACGTGTAAAGAGTTTTATGAATTGATTTCAAATAGCAATGCAGTATTGGAAAAGCATTAAACCTAAGTACCATTTTAAACAATAAATTTCAGCGTACGGTAATTGAATTATGTGTCTGAGCGCAGCCGAAAGGGTAGGCTGAGGAGGGGGGAAGGCACCTCGCGCTGCAGCAAGCGGGGGCTCCCCAGAAAAGCGTCCCTAAGGTGGCATGTGGGACGGCGGCTCGGCGAGCCCAGGTCCCCCGCCACGGCCCCGCCGAGGGGACGAGAAGGTTCTCGATGGCGGGCGCCGCGCGGCGAGGCGGCACGAGCGCGGCCCTGCCGGGCGGGAAGGGGCCGGGGCCGCGGCCGCCCGCGGGTGTGTGGAAACCGGCGGGACCCGCAGGGGCCGGCGCGGCCAGGAGGGACCGAAGGAGCTCTCGGACAGTCCCGCGTGTCGCACCGGGAGGAGCTACGGGTGCTTCTCTCTTTCCACGTATCCTTGTCATCTCCCACCTGACTGACTGCCAGTTAAAAACTCTAAACTGGGAACAACCCTCCCTCCAACCCTCACCGCCGCTTTCAGTCCCGAGGCAGAAGAGTGCTGCTGATGGAGAGGGACTGGCAAATACACACAAATTAGGGGATTACCAGCTTTCTTCCGAGCCTGCCCAGCGGTGGCACTGCTGCCCAGAGCAGCGTGTGTGACCTTCGGGGCCGCCGCACCTTTGTGATGGATTGCTTCTCACCCTGCTGAGCAGCTTTTCTTCTGCTCTTGTAGTAGAATGTATAGTTTCACAAACAGTGGGTGCAAAAGCAAACAAAACCCAAGCAAACAGAATGCAGGTTAGACTGCCCATTACAGGAATTTAATAGGAATTGTGCTGTCTCCTTAGGTAATTATTTATTAGTATACTTTGTAGTGCCCTTTCAGCATGAGTTTATCTAGCACCACCTCCTCTGCCTGTTCCTGGGACAAGAAGCTGTGCTGCACTTCTGTGTGATCAGGCTGAAGGTCCAGCAGCACTTTGTTTTCCAGTGCATGTTGGCGCTCTCTCACACTAGGCTTTGAGATGCTCTGAGAGGTACATCAAATCCACTGGCTCCTGGAGAGCTTGCAGCCAGCAACAAATCATCGTTTGTAGCATAACGGGTGAATAGCTCTGTGAGCGTACAGTCATAGCAGCTGTCAAGATGCTCTGGGTGGAAAAACAAGGGAACAAAACACCTGAACGCATTAAGTGCTTAACTGGCTTTGCCTGGACTAGGTTTGAAACAGTACCACTAGCAGTAGTGCTGCTGTGTTTGCAGGGAGATGGTAACTTCTAGGAGGCACAGGCCAGGACTGGTAACCTCCTCAGGCAAAGCCACAGCCAGAAGAACATACCTAGCTGCAGCTGAAGATAAAAGAAGCTAACGAAAGCTAGTGTAAAAGTCTCCTGTTTAAAAGAAGGTGTTTAATAGGTATGACCTGTACATACACATATATTGGCATATTTCTTCCTTGTGCCATACATAAGGAACAAAATATATCTCAGCTGATGGCCCACTAGTCAATGTTTTGGTTCTGTGAGTCCCTTTTTCCTAGACAAGATAAGCATGTTGTGGAAGGTTGGCATATGCTAGGCTAATAAATATGTGTGAGCTACTTGAGATACAGAATGAGCTGTGGCTGAGCTGACGTTACAGAGGCCATAATGTTATTTTCACAAGAGTATGCTGGTCATGCATCTAAGTGCTTTTAAACGGGCAGTTTTATTGATATTTAAAGAAAATTCTCTTTACTCAAAAGACCCTATATAATAGAAAAGCTGAGGAAGTTACAGTTGCTTCCTGGAAAGGCTGGTTATTTATGTTTACCATAAGAAACGTGCCTATCTTTTGACGACATGGAGAAATGTCAAAGGCATGACTTGAAGCCTTTTTCTCTTCTTTACTTCTCCTTGACAGATCTCAGCTACCTCCACAGTATTAAGGCTGTGAGCCCATTGTAATCGCTTTTCCCTTCAGGATAAGAACCTTCAGGAGATGGTGCTGTCTCAAGAACTGGTGATACAATCCAGCACAATGAAGAAATCCCTCTGTATACTGAAAGGTATCAATAATAGGGAAAACCCAGGATATTCAGCTATTTAAAAAATCAGGACTCTGTATTTGGTACTAATGCACACGGGAAAGGAAGCAAATGAGAGTTCAGAGTAACTATTAGGAAAGAAAAAGAAGAACAAAAGAGAACAACAACCTCTGCACTACTCTTATGAGATCTACCAGTGCTACAAAATGGATGGAAATACACTTTTTAGGTGGGTACAGGATATTGATAACAAATTATTTGTTGTTGCAAGTCTGTCTTCCCTAACTGCATATAAAATGTATAGTGCTAGTTCTGCTGATGAAGCCTTGTGCTTAAATCTCAGTATTTCTCAGTTGCTGTGTTTTTTCTGTGCAGAGCTTCATATTTCGTCTTACAAACCTCTACATTTCTGTAAGGAGCCCATGGTAAGCTCTAGTGGTGGTGATACAACCAGTCAACATTGTTTCTTTTTGAGTTCTCTTAGAGAAAAAGAGATTAAACAGTTGACTTTGCAGTTTTGTGTCATAATTTGACATGTGCTGGATTTAGTTACTTTTCTTCTGTTGCAGATGTATATGTAGAACTGATAACCAAATTGCTACATGTAAAGTATAATCGCATCATGGAGTACTGTAAGCTTTTTTCTAGCATGTCTCTAATAGTTTTTCATGTTAGATAATCATGTATCTTTCCCCTGGCATGATAATACACGAACTTTCCTTTTTAAAATACTCCATAGTGGAGCAAAAGTCAGAATGTTTGTCCTTCAGGAATCTCTTTGCAGACCTGGATAAACATTGCAGAGATGCCTGAGTCATTAGGGATTTACTCTGCTAGCTAGGCAATTCCACCCCATCACCCCTTTCAATGTAAATAACTATCGTTAATTAATGGAAATGCAATGTATACTAAGTAACGACAGACCAAGTAAATTAACAAATGCAGGGTAAGATGTCATAGCCCTGTTGAAGGCACTGGAAGAGGATCTTGCTCCTTCATCTCATTAGTTTAGGTCAGTTAAAAACACTGAAGTATAAACCTAGTTTTTTTACACTGTACAACAGCATTGAAATGAAATACATTTTAGACTTTAGTTAGAATAAGTGATTGGAATCACAAATCAAGTCATTTAGGCATGTGAATAGCTGGATTTGGTATGCAGTCCAGAACAGCTGTCTCCTGTACCCACATCTCCTGACAATCACGGAAAGGAAGGCCAGACTTCAAAAACCTATTTCTGACACTGCACAAATAAACAACTGGGGGTGAATTTAACAATGAAGACAGTATTAATCCTTCCTCATTCCTGCTGCCTTGGCGATTTGAAAGGTAAATGTAATTAAGTAAAAACTGAATTACCAGTCTGCAAGTGGAGGCTCATTTTTTCCTTTGCCTTCCCTTTCCTTGCTCCTCCTACTTCTTAAAATCTCTTTTTACTTCCTTTCCCTTTATACCAGCTACCAGTGAAATACCAATTTCCCCTAGCTTGGTTTAATTATTCATTTCTTTTGAATGACCCAAATGTAAGAACAGAGCAGTGCAGCAGGGATGCTTTTCTTTCAGCTCTTTTCTTCATGTTTTACCTCCCTTTATCTAAATGGCCACATCTTTTCTCCCTTTCCTCCCTCAGTACTTTTCTCTCTCCTTTCATCAGACTAAATAATCCTTAAAAAAGTCTTTGTGAGGGATGGAAGGAAAGGAATTGGGCACGGGAAGTGCAGTATTTCATAATGAGAAAACAGAAGGGGCGAACATCCAGGAATTTTACAAATTATCCTGAGGAAAATTAAATTTGCAGGTGGTATGGGGCCATGTTCTAGACCAGGGGTCCTCAGACTGTTTAACCAGGGGGCCGGCGCGCGGATGCAGTGGCAGGCAGTCATCTGCGGCTGCTTGGTTCCCCCCCTGACCCGCGGCAGGGGGGTCTGTAAATACCGGGGGCCGGATTGAGGACTCTGGGGGGCTGTAGTTTGAGGACCCCTGTTCTAGATCTTTGTGATTTCACTCTGCTGCAAGAGTTGTACCTTACCTGCCTTTTCAGTTTATTATTGCTCGTTTCCATTTTCTACTGTCTCTGCCTGCAGTTACTTGTTCATGACTTGGAAAATAAGCTTTTTGCAGCAGGGACTGCTTTGTGGTTTTGTGTGCGTGTGGTTTCCACGTATTTGATGTTACCAGGTTGATGGTGATAAAAACAGAAGTCATCATCCCTCTCTGGAGAACTTGTCTCAAAATTTGAGACTGTGCTCCTATTTAAAACAGAAAAGACTGCTGTGATAGTGCTATTACGGTGTTTGGGCAATGGGAGCGTACTATTTCTTAGGTACACCAGTACTACTGCTTGCAGAGTAAGGAACCTACACACAGATTCTTGAAAGGGTAACTAGCTGTGTGCCACCTCAGTTCAGTTCCCGCATTGCCAGTTTAGTGTCAAGTTAGCTTGGGCATCTGCACTATGCATGCTTACAACTCTTCCTCTTGTAACAGGAGTTCAAGTCATTTTCTTTGCTACTGAGTAACATTGAACAGCAGCTTCAGGATGAGAGTGAAGCATGATGACATGGGTTGTAAGACACTGGAAATGAACCCACCCCCTGCAATGGCCGGTCTTTTTTGGGATGGGAGTGTTTGTGCCATAAATAACAGCTACACTTGATTATTGCCAAGAGGTGTTTTTACATTATTTGTAAAATCAGAGGTGTACCCTGCATTGCACTGTAAAACTGTTGTATAGGAATCAATGTGGAAGATATGCATATGCTTTTGCTATAATGGCTCTCTAAATAAGTAAATCTTTCTTCTGGATGTATCCAGGCCAAAAAGGTAATGGTGTCACGGTAGAGATGTATGGCACAGAGTTCACCGATTGTGGTTCTAGAACAGCAAAAACCAGCAAAAAATGGAAGAGAAAGTGCACAGGCTTTTAAGCATGTGGATGGATTTTTCTTCTGCGTCCTTCCTTTTGGGTAGCTGAAACCATGGTGTTTCCGAGCAGGATGTTTTCATGTGTTGGTTTTTTTTGGTTTTGTTTTTTGTTGGGCTTTATTTTTTAAGGATACCGTAGGACATCATTATGTTAACAAGAAACAAAATCATTTTTTCCTGCCAGAGGCGATAGGCATCTTTTAATTTCTGAAGTAACTCTAAAGGTCAGTTATGATTCAGGGACTCTTATGTATCTCATTGCTGCCCTTTCAATCTATAAGCAATTAGCTCTTGGGCCTGCCAAAGAAACAGGTAGAGTATTGATACATATATTAGTAAAATACTTGTGTTTGACTACTGCCCAAAATACTAATTGGTTGCTTTCCCCTAAATAACTCATTGCATTTTTAAAATTTCAAATATTGCACCTTCTTGTTGGTACTTGTCTGAGCTTCGCTACAGAGTATCTGTGACCACATCCACACAAAAATGTAGATTTTTTTAAAAAACCTGAAACCCAAAATACCTCTTGCAGGAACAATACTAACAGCAGCTCAAGCTTGTTCAGGATTCAGTCAGAACACACCAAGTTCAAAAGTCTCACGAGCAGGTTTGCTCCAAAGGCTTAAGAGAACGTTATGGGAGAAGTGAAATCAGATGTAGACAACAGAGGGAACTGGAGTTCTTACGCTTTACCTTTCTTCTGGTAAATGTTCTGTAATACTAACTAGTGATTTAGATCATTTACTCCTACTGTAACAACATAAAATCTTATTCAGGGAGAATCTGCATTATTAACCTTTCCCTTCCACTCTTCCAGTTCTCAATCTAGTTCTTGGCCCAACTGGAAAACTAGCTGCACTGTTAGATACATACGGACGTTATGTGGCCGGCTGGGTGTTTATTCCCCACCACACTGTTTAATCAGGCTCAGAGCAGTCCTGAATAACATTAGTGTGCTGCCTTTGACAGCTCGCGAGAGTTTTGCCACAGGTGTAGTTTCCCCCAGAGCACTCTGGGTCCGACTGCTGAAGAGAAAAGAGAACAGACGTCCTTTCTTGTCCTTGACAGGAAAGGGGTGAGGAGTATTGCTCAGCAGAGGGTTTATTTAACAGCTTGCTTGTATCCATGGGGTAATATCAGGCAGTAAAGTGTTCGAAAGAAGTACGTTTAGCAAGGGATACTACTTCCACACTGCCCAGTATTAAGCTGTAAAAATCATCCCTGAAATACACCTCCTTCTGTGATGAAGAGTTGTAAGTGGGTTATAATTCACCCTGTATTTCTGAATGCAGTAATATGCAAGACAAAGACTGACCACTGTGGCAGGTGATGGGGGAGTGGAGAGATTACTGAGTAAGAAAAGCCAGAAGGAGAAATTGCTTTTCATGACGCTAGGGAGTCATGTTTCAAACTTGGCTTATAATTGTATGTACTTTACCTGTCTCTGAAATTCTTTTACATATATTAATATTATAGCAATCTATACGAACAAGATGGGCAGTATGCCAAAGGGGGCTGTAATTTTCAAGTACCTTCGTATTGTTATTGGAGAGGGGAGGAGGATATCCACTAACAGTGTAATTATGTGGCAATTCCAGGGAAATTGATTATTATTAGCTTTTTATGATCACACTAACAAAGTCAATGATCCAAGATGAAATAGCAAAAATTAGCGCTTGAACAATATTCAGCAACAAGATATCACCAGGTGAGAGTGGATGTATCTGAAACCAGATAATTCCTGAAGCTGAAATGGCCATCTCCCACCAATTATAACGATGGATGTGCTCTATTAAAACCTGATCCACTTTAATGGGGGACTCCCAGGATAAGAGGCCATGTAAGTATGCAATGACACATACAGTATCGAGAAGTGGGTGGGTGTTTATTCTAAATACCCACATCACTGGGGTATTTGCACCTTTAACCAACAGAGAGAATTACAGGTAGTGAATACAGATCAATTTCTTCAAGTTGGTTATTGCTTTAACAAAATCTGTCACTTTTTCTAACATCCGTCCTCAGTCCCCCAAACACAGCACGGAGACTGGATACCTGCATAGTCAGAACTATCATTTGCCAGCCGTGTCTTCCCCTTTGAGGCTTTGTGGTTTTGTAAGTAAGAATTAAAAACACTTCTCTGTGATGCAAGAAGGCTCTTCTAGAAGGAGAGCAAGTTGCTGCAATATGGTAGTGTAGTATTTTTGAAGGTCGTAATAATAAAGTAGGGGGAAAGAATAGTCATTATTGCTCTTTCTTGTAATTACTTTGCTTTCTGATATCCCACACTGCAACTAGAACATTATTCAAGAACACCCATCACAGTGCTTAACAAGATTTAATGTACATTTATTCTTAACATGTGGAACATATAAAGATTTTATACTGAATAAATGAAATTCATTAAGCCAGAGGAAAAGGAGGAATTTACATCAAGTTTTTTCTTTTTTTTTTAACTACATTATCTTGAAATACAAATGCAGATTCTTGTCACTGAAAAATCTTTGAAGTTGTGTTTCTTCCTTTTTTTTTTCCTGTATATATTTTCTTTTGTCTGTAGACTGGTAACCATTTTCTTAAATCAATCCATACGTAACCATTTCCACACCTTGATTTATAAAGCAAATTGTGATCGGCTGCTCTCCCGAAATAGAGCATGACTTTATACATACAGAAACTTGTACATTACCCTCAGTTGTTGGTTTTCTGTGTTGGGTTTTCTCTTTTTTCTTTTTTTTTTATTTTTTGGAGATATGGCCCAAATGAAAGAAAAAATAATTCTACTATCACTTTGTAGATACCACATCATGAAAAAGAAACTAAAAACTTTGTACTAAAAAAAAAAAATGAGGGTATGTTTAATGTACAACTTCTATATACATCACGGCCCTTAGGCAATAAAAAAATATTTTAAAAAATGATTAAAGGAATTGTGAAGAACTGTCATTGTGGAAGGTCAAAAAAAACCCAGATGTAGACAAGACAGTTCTGGTGAGGAAGCAATTGATGTTTATCATCAGGTTTTGTTTAAAAATCTTTTAACTTGACTTTTTTGTTTTGTTTTGCTCCTAGCCTAATGTAACCATTTCTCCTGAGGAGAAACCAGTATCGTTTTGTATTTTGACTACTGACTGACACCCTCCTTGATCCCCTACACCTACATCACTATAATCTTCTATTGCACAGAGCTTTGGGTGATGGTATACAAGTTTTTTTTTATTTTTTCCTTATTTGAAAAAATAAAACACACAGGAACTTGGTATGTTGGTTATTTTTCACCTTTTTGTTTCAAAGTGGTGAGATTTTTTTCCCCATCATACAATGGTTTGCCATAACATTTTTTTTAAAAAGTCACTAGTTCGCTTCCCAAAAAATATGCAATACAAACATGGAAAAGAACATTGAAAAGGATAATCTATGGAAAAAAAAAGTGTGACCTTTGAATGTACTAGACAGCAACTTTGGTTAAAAAAAATAAAATAAAAAGATGTACTTATACACATAGACAGCAAATATTAATTTCATAACTGTTCAAATTAATAATTTCTTTAATTCCCAATTGGTAAATAGTGAATGGGGCAGAGGAGCAAAGATTCTTTTTTTTTTTTTCCTTCTTCCTACGTTGGATAAACAAGAACAGAAAACAGCCAGTTATATGTGACCCTCTAATCTCCACTCACACATGCTTGGCTTCTCACTTATGTCATAACTGCCCAATCTGAAAAAGTACATCACAGATGACAGATGCAACCAGAGAGTTCAGGACAGCAGATATTGAGATATCCAGCAAACGACCCTCGTGCAAAAGGAACTCTGAGCGGTTCTCGTCCACTCTCGCCATGGCCAGCAAGGCCTTGGCTGCCCTGCACATCATGTCTACGCTAGGTGGCTCCAGAGGTGGAGGCTGCATGTGCATGAGGTTATGCTGGCTCTGCTGGTACTGGGCCATAGTGACCCCATCCTCCAGGAAGCTTATCAAGTTTCCGATGCTTCCCTTCTGCACAGCTATTGCCCTTGCTGCTAATGTGTCCCCCTGGGCAAGGTTCGATAAAAGCGCCATGGACATTTCTCGGCAGACCGGGTTTTTGCGGTCCCCAACGTACCTAACTAAAGTAGCGTAGAGTTTCTCCTGACGACTGAATGGGGGGGTGGCCAAGATAAGGTCCACGTTATTGTCCTGGATACTGAGCTTACACAGGGTCTCCAGCACAAGTCTCTGAGGCGAAAGAACTGAGTTGGGCCCCACGGTTGGAAAAGGATCCTGTGCCTCTGCAGACGGGCACACCATCCAGTGCAGCAAGCCATCCAAAATTGGCAAACAGATGCTTTCTGTGTAAGCAGACAAGTCTAGCTGCCCAGAAATGTTGGCTAATGTGACCAATGTATTATCCCTCAAGACCTCGAGGCAGTCCCACCACCACTCATCCTTGCTGCAGGCCACCCCTTTGTCCTCCTCTTCCTCTTTCTCGTAAGTCTGCGGTGCTCGCTTTCTTTCTGGATGCTCATGGTGAAGAAGGATCAACTTTCCCAGGATCAGCACCAAGCCTGGATGTTTGGACATTTCGGTGTCATTGCCAGGCACAAAAGACAAGCTACGGACGATATTTGACACACAGATGCAGCGTTTGGCCAAGGAGTCTTGCCAGTGAGTTATGGTGCATAGAGGAGTCTCATCCCGGCTCCTTGGCTCATCCTCTAGCAGTTTAATATTCCGGTGGCTTTTGGCTTGGTGAATCCCAAAGGGAAATTTACTGCTCTCTGTTTGGGAACCAGAGTTTGAGTCTTCAGGCAATGCTCCTGGCCGAGCTGAGAGGACATCATCAATGGTTGCTGTTATACTTTTTTCTTGCTGTTCCTCAGATTCACTTTTCCCCTCGAGGTCCTTCTTTTTGCTTGGAGAGTTCAAGGGAGGAGGGGCTTTCCTGCGTGGAGGAATCTCCATTTTGCTTTCAAAGTGAGTCTGGATATGCTCAGTTGTGTCACCACCACCAAGCTGCCAGTGGAGAAGTCCACTATCAAATTCCTGAACACGTCCAAGTTTGTCAGATCGGTCAACAACAAATAGATTATTTTTCTTTACAATCTTTATTGGCAGCTTGTCAAATTTACTGGCTTGTTTTGGCCTCTCACCTGGTTCAGCAATGGCACCAGGAGTGGAAAAAACAATGCTCTTTTCTTCTCCTTCTACCTTTTCGTCCTCCCCCTCCTCCTCATCTTCATCAAAATAGTCAATACATTCGTCGTTCTCCTCTTTTCCAGTATCCTCTGCCAAGGGCTGGCTATCATCTTTCTTGGCTGCTTTGTGATCAAGTGCTTTGTGGCCTGGATCTCCCACTTCATATTCCATAAGGATTCCAAAAATGTCAATCAGGCATTTTCTAAAATATTCTACTAAAAGCTCAAGAAATCCAGACAACTGAGGGGAGAAGAAAGAACATAAAAATCAGATAAATATTTTTGTCTGCACAGAATTTTATTAGGAACACTGATGCATATATCTGTGAATATCTCCCTCCTCCTGCTGTGCACTTGTGACTAGGTCCTCCGTTATGGAAATAAATCAAAGGAAATTCTTCTAGCATCTGTCCAGACAGTATATAATGTCAAACTATCATGGCTCCATTTACTTAAACCGTAACAGCTATGAGAAGTACAGAACTTTATTTGTACGTCTCCTTTAAGATACAGTAGACATATACCCTAGCTGCTCTGTCCCCTTGGAAGTTTCCAGTAGTCTTCATTTTCTGTACAGAGTACTGAAATTTAAATGCACTTCATTTTTCTGATTTGTACTTTTATTAGATGCCTAAAGTTTACAATTCTTCCTCTCCCCCTTTGCGTCTCAGTCTCTACAACCAACTGCCCTGTAGGAATCTGCAGATCAAGGTCTAGGTACTGACATCTTAGAATAATATTCCATCTCTATTGGAATAGTTCCATTTTTGCCTGGCGATATTTAAAAAATGTTACTGGAGCCTGCTGCTGTTAAGTCCCCTTCAGAAACAGTTTTCATTTAGGTTTAATCCTCTTAATTGACTTGTAATCACCTTCTTATGGAAAGGCAATAGTTGGACTTGCTATTTACCCTCAGTGACTTTATTACTAAAAGTTCTTTGTTATGAGTTCAGCCTGATTATCTGGCTTTTAGTGGTTTTTTTTTTTAAATCGTGGGCTAACAGGTTTTCAGCAAAATGTATCCTTTTGTCCATTCTGTATTCTCTTATGATTGCCAAAACCTCACAGAATTAACAACAAACTGCTGCTTATGAAGAGCAGGAATTATCAGCCATCATATGGAGTCCTGACTGCCATTGGAAATAAGAGTCCGAGGCAAAAATAACAAAAAATATATATATTTAAAATAAGCCTGGTGTTCTGTGCAACTTGCACAGGGTGCATTAATGCAATTTCTAACAGAATTCAGAGATTCACCTCGCTTAACTTCAAACACCCGCAACAGTTACACACCCAACCTAGTTGTCTAGATTCCTTTTATAATCAATGGTCTTTTACAGGCCATTCCTAGGGTATGATTCATCTGACCTATTTTAGATATCTACTTCAGGATGAGATGAATCATGCTATAGATATCCACAGTTCTAAAGTTAGGTGGGATGAAATGTACCATTTGTGCCTGTATTTTAAAAAAAGGTCATTATATTTAAAAAAATATGAGTTATGCTATTAGTAACCAAGGAATGAATGGAGCAGAGAAACTGAATATTTAATTTGTACAAATTTGAGATGATGTGCATTATCAGCAAGCCATCTATTACTACTACCTAACAGGCCAATGATTAGAGCAGGGCTGAAAAATGCTGGGAAGTACTGAGGCAAGAACACACTGTTACATTTCGTGTTACTTGCACCCCGTGGACAGACAGTGGATTTTAGCCTTAAAATTGTCAATCTGGTAATTCTGTGCAAACTTAATTTACTGGAAGAAGAAACCAAACAGAAAATAAGCAATTAAAAACCATCCCACAGCCTAGTGTAGAACTACTGAAAAAGATGAGTAGTCACCAAAAGAGCCTCAAATCAGTTTAAATACAGTTTTGCAAAGCCTTTTACGAAAACACAAGTTAAGCAAGATGACTTAGATATTGCTGTTTTCTGGGACTGTATTTGTACTATCATGAGTGTGTATTTACACATTAGTCCTCTACCGGTGCTAAAATTCTTATATTCCTACATGCTCCCTTCTACAAGAGAGACCCTTCTTTCAGGCTTATTTCCCCTATTCAACCTAAAGCTCTCTCTTGTTGCTCACTGTTACCGATCATGACAAAGGGACATTTTGCAATATTCCAATTTATGGTAATTATAATCAATTTTAAAGGACTTCAGAATTTTTGTAGCTATCTTATTTCAGTTTTGCTTCCTTGGGAAGTTGAGAAGTATACTGCTTTCCCACCTACCTGAGAGAGGTTGAAAGTAGCGACAGTGCTGTCATCATACAGAAGAATATTAATAGTGTCTAGCGCCCAGGTACTTTCAGCCAAAAGACCAGATTTAAGAGACATCATCACTCTCCAGGCCTCAGGAGTTACTGGAGAAAGAAGGAGACACAAAACAGTATTAGTGCATCCTCAGAGACCGTTCATGAGTTCTGAAATATTAAACTGTGATATTCTGAGGATGCAGAATTTAAATGAAATCGTTACTGAAACAGTGGTTAAGACCCTGCTTTCACCACTTAGTCCTGTTCAGTTTTTCTGTAACTGCTGCTCAGCCTTAATACTGGAGAACATCTTAACAGGACCATTGTTCCCAACTTTGAAGCCAAAATAAAGGTACAAAGTTAGAGAAGTTGACTAAACCAAATAATCAGTAAATAAAGGTAGAATACTCTGTCAGGAGTGTGGGAACTTGAAGTATGGGAACTCGAATGTATGAAATGTAACAGGACTTCAAGATAAGAAGATACTTGGGAAAGAACAGGGGGAGAAACAAACATGACAAATAATAGGGAATAAATAAATGGGCCATTCAGGTGAGGCAGAGACTATAACTACACAGCAGAACAGCATGAGCTTCCATGGAACATGAACACAGAAAGCTTTCTCAGCTAAATATTGTATTGGTGATTTAACAGATGTTCTGTAGGACCTTTAAACACATACACATACCATTTGGAAATCTGAGACAAGCTTCATTCTTAATGCACTTCTGGAGACCGGAGGTCTCCATATAAAATATTGCTTTAATTTCATGTCAGGTTGTCTGGGATGAGTTTTACCCATCATCCTCACTGATGCATATGTTATTACATTTTTATTGAAGACCATCACATTATAGTTATCAAAGTTAACTGTCACAATAGTCTTAAAACATAAAAGAAAATAAAAATCGAAGTCCCTATCTCACAATCTACTTCAGTATTTGTCTTCTGTTTTGATGCTTACCAATATCTTTTGAGGTAATCTTTCGTCTTGGTTTTAAGACTGGTTGGGATGCTTCTACAGAGCCTGGAGGGAAGGTAATTTCTCGCCTAATCGGTGGTGGTTGGGGTGGAGGTCCTGTGACCTGTGACACTGGAACTGTGGGTATAACCTTTTGCATCTTCATGGAGGGTAGGAAAGGAGACTTGCTTGGAGACATACGGTTTTCCAAAGAGCGCTGGAAGGATGCTGGACTTGGAGCTCTAGAGATGTGGTTTGGCATAGAGGGTGGCGTCTGGTAGGATGACTGAGGAGGTCTAGTGATAGGCTGCATGGAAGCTGAGGATGACATATAAGAAGGCTGACGTTGGTTGACGTGAGAAGGCCACTGACTCTCGTGGTTTATCCTCTGGTCAGGTACCATCATATCATCAGTGCGATTCATCCCTGGATATGGTGGGGCCTGTGCAGGGCCTCCTGGACCTTGTCTGTTCTGGTAAGGGTAAGGCATATCATTTCGTGTTGGCCACATGTTCTGCTGAGGACCTTCACTGGAGGATGATGACTGCATGGGGCCACCAATCATCTGGGGAGGTATTCCATGCTGCTGCATTTGTCCTGGGCCCTGCATCCTCTCCCTGTTATACGGATATGGATACTGTCCCTGCATGGGCCTCCTGTCAGGCCCTGTGTAAGCGTTGCTGTACTGGTTATACATTTCCTGTTGCTGGTTGCCATACTGCATGTTATACATATCCCCTTCATGGCGTTTGGCTGGAGGCCCATACATGCCATCCATGTGCCGCTTATAGTTCTGAAAAAAAATTTTGGAAAGAAGATGCATCACTTTTACTCCATACACAATACAATATATTGGCTGGAAGCTCATTTAAAAAGCTGAAAGCACTTAGCTCTAGAGGGACCGTGCTGATTCCAGAGTCAGGCACGCAGTGCTATGGTTAGGCTTGATTCAGTGCTTTCTTTTTAAGCCTGTTTTGCTGTGCTTATAACTTAATATTAAAAGGAAACTTACCCTTGGGCTAAATTTTCTTATGCTTGGTCTCATTTTCTCCCTTTCCCTTTCCTATCTGTCAGATTAAATTCCACTGGTCATTTCAAACATGCACGAAAAGGCAACAGTCCTGACCAACTAAAATACTTTCGCTTCTTTTTCATGCTTAGTCTACTAAGAAGAAAAATATTTAAAAAATTCAAAACCACTCAGTGAATATTTTAAAGCGACAGGCACTGAATAAACTCTAAAAATAACAAGATATGCTACAAGCATACGTGTCTGAAACACTGGATCTTATGACAGGGCATAGGCCTACACACAGTAAATTTATTAGTATGAGAAAACATGCTGTTGCATTTGCTACTCTGTGTAATTCCCAGGACCACGGTCCTGTTTGGGCAACCATCCCTCTTCCAAAATCATCCTAATCACATTTAATTTACTGTGAGATTATTACAGCAAATGGTCACATTTGAACGTTCTGTTCTAGTTTATGCAGGTTCTTACCCTGCTGATCAGTAATGAATTAAGCAACGTAACTAACAGCTGCCACCTATGGTTTATTCTCTCTTTGTTTCTCACTCTCTCAAGTGGGGGATGTGTGAGGTAAGCTGTTTCACCTTGGGGGAAGTTTAGCTGTTTTTAAATCATACAAGCTTGTATGTATTTATGTTTAAGATGGCAGAACAAAAAAAGACATGTTGCAGTTTAAGAGGTAAGGTTTGCAGTGGCCCTTAGTTCCTGTGGGAGTTTGTTCCACAGTTCAAACCACACTGAGTGCTCTGAAGCAAAAAATGTGAATTAAATGGGTGATTTTTGAATATATGATCTATGATAAACTCAAAGTTATGGCTCCCCCAGAAACTGTAGCTCAGCCACGCTGCACAATGTATACTAATGTACCAGAGTTAAGATCAGACAAAATTCTGTATGCATTCAATATGGGTCAGTTAAAACAGCTCTGGGATTCATAAACTCATCTTCCAACTTTGGTGCGCATAAAACCACAACTACTGTATTGCATGAAAGTATTTTTTTTAAAACTTGCTATAGAGCTGTCTGGCTATCTAAGAAATACCTATTTTCAGCCTTATATAAACTACTTGCTGTAGGCAAATTCCACTCTTGGGACCAATTTTTATGTTAAGAACTGACTTGGCAGTTGCCACACCTAAAACCGTGGTGTTTGTTTTGCCACAGTGACTCAGAGCGCTTGAAGTAGACACTTGGGAATGAAGCATGTGCCTTTGTAAAAGTAGTTCATCGCTCCTGTGTATGTAGTGGCAACATGCCTAATGGTACCCAATGCTGAGGGACAGTGATGCACCTGAATTCCCCCTCCTGTGTTCAGCAAGAGACTGAGGCTGCACAATGTGTGTCTCTCTCCACCAGGGATATGGGATTCTGAGACCTCACAGAAGACAAAACGACACCAACACAGGTGACCTGCTGCGAAATAGCTCTTAGGGAATAAGCATTTCTACGGGAATTGAAAAACCCAGCTCAACGTGCTTCATTAGCCCCAGGAGGTCACGCTCCAAGCACCTCCTTCCCAGGTCATTCCCTACAGCCTTCAGGCTGTAGATGTAGCTTCGAAAGGGCCATTTTTCACGTTCTTCCTGTACCACTATAGAGTGAAATGTAGGAAACTGAAAATAAACTAGTGGTAACCTAATCCCTAGCTAAATGAAGAAGTGGAATCCTCTGAGAGGGAGAAGCTGAGGCCAGCCGGGATCCTTGCCCTTCATTCTTCACTGATTTTTTGCATTAATGCATTTTGCATTCAAGAATCATTGTACAAAGCATATAAACGGCACTAAGGACAGGGCCAAGTATATTTTTCCGAATTCTAGCTGTCCCCTTGCTTAAATGAACATGTCGTTAACATATTCCCTGCACACATTTGCATGGAATATAACAAACTGTTCTGTTATGTATATTTGCAATTTCCCCACTAAATCACCTAGACTGCTAGCATATGCATAAGGAACAATGGATCAGTTTTTTGACTATGCTATTTTAGGGATGTTATGAACTAAAGAGATAAGCAAGAAATTCTGAAATTGAAATTTATATACATTTTCAGTACAGTCTATCCTAAGATTGCCTCTTTAAGGTTCCCCACCGCTCCCTGAATTTCCTACTAAAACTCTATCCCAAACTGAAAAGGACTACCTGAAATTGGCTGAAAAGTAGCTTACATTTTAATTTTTATATTATAATGAAATGCTTTCTGTTTTGGAAGCTAACTTCAATTACTGCATGACTAGAAACGAACTCATAACACGCAAGATGAAACTGATCCTCCTGAAGTCAGTGGAGTTTTGCTATTGACTTAAAAGAGGGGATTTTGCCCACAAGGTATTAATGATACACCTAACAAAAATATTATTAATTAATATAATTTGTATTTTCAAAGTTATTACACAGTTCGGGAGACTGGAACATACAAATGTTTAAACTATTTTTAACACTAACAATGTTCCCTCTCATGTATTTGTACCCTATTATTACTAGCGATAACATGTGGGGACTACGCCATCTGATCTGTATTAAAGACAGGTATCTCATATGAGCCATCAAAGCATTCTGAATAATTGAGAGTGCTGCATGTTCCACTTTGTTCCGGTTTTCTGCTGGGTTCACTTGGCTGCATGACATTAAGTTAAGGCCTCTCAACCTGCCAGCCAAGCAGCTTTCCCATTTGCTTCCAGAATTGAGGCTGCATCACTTTACTAGCCTGCGAATTATACTTTCCTAGTCTGCTGGTTATTAACTTGGGACAATCACTTGATACACATCCAAAGCCACAGGACATCTGTTAAAATTTACACTCTTCCAGTGTAATGAATGCATTTTCCTATAGCTGCACATACACTGCTTATTCATATGGACTGTGATTTTGACCAGAACTACAGGGCTCCACTGTGCCAAAAGACAACTATTGTATAAACGCATTTTTGAATGTATACAGAATTCTGGGTTGACATTTATTGAACAAATGTTATGAATATAGCCGTTTTCCCCTCTCCTACCTGCTGCTGTGGATACATTCCAGGCTGATGTCCTCCATATGGTGGCTGTCCTGAGGGAGGTCCTTGTCCTGGATACTGCTGCCCATACGGTTCATGCCTAAAACAAAGCATTCAAATCAACACTTAGAGCTGCTGCAATTTCCAAGCCACTAGGAAAAGCACAGTACTCTGATGATCTTGCACCTTGAAGATATTTGCCATTTGGAAACAAGGTGAAGGTACAATGCTGTATGGTCCTCAGCCAGATGTAGTAAGCTCTGCTGGAGCTGGTAGTGGAAGGAAGGAGATAAAGCAGATAGAAGAAAGGAGGAGCAGTGCAGATGCAAAAGAGAGATTTAGAGGTAGCACTCAGGAACGGGAATAGGGTATGGTCAGCAAAGATGTAAGAAAGGCAGCTGCAGCCACTGGGAACTCAGGTAGAAAAGTATCTGATGTACAGCTCAAAGCCTGCAAGTCAGAATTCTTGTGTTTTATCAAGTTAGTCTCCAAGCAAGCCACTTTCTGGATTATTAAAGAATATAATCAATAGTTAACTGCTAATTTAAAGTGAAATCGTGATTTTAGTCTGACGGTAAGTGACAGAAAGCGAGTACAAATTTCATTACAATATGTAACATTTAAATACATCATCACTGAGTAAAACCAGAACTCATAATTTTGGTAATGTTCATGTCATTTTTAATTAAAGCTACATAATGAAGCATACAAAAAGGAGGCAGTTATGTTGCACTGGGAAACTTACCTGTGGCCTTTAAGACCTTTGAGGAGCACTATAGTTTTTAGCACATCTGAATGAAATTTAGGGTGCTGAAATGGAGTACTTGGAAAGTGTTAAGACTGATAAATAAGTAACACTGTATTTCGGACCAAATAATTCCTCTCTGTACGCTACCAGTTAGAACACATCTACAGCTGAAGTATAATTATGGAAGTAATATATCAGGGAGAGTCAGAGAAACAGAGAACTGGGGAATCTGACACATGAAAAGAACTAATGGGACCCAATTTTTCCAAAAGCATAGAAAACTCACATTTTTTGAGTTGACCAGACTGAAAGTAATAGCTGTTCAGTATCTCCTAAAATTATGATGCGGATGGAGAGTAATTACCTAATGCCAGTTAAAAGAACAATGTAACTGATAGGAATTGTCTACGGTTGTCTGAGATGGTTCATGCAATAAGATAAAACTGAGCGAAGGTACATATATGTTATGCATAAGGGAACACTTCCTAAATGTTTAATTTGTTAGTCACAGGATAACCACGAGCCAGGTGGAGCTCTGAAAGCTTCAGAACTGGTGTCACTTAATGCTGCTCTGGAGAACTTGGGCCTATAAAATGTGTTCTAGTTCAGTATTGGCAGGGAGATACACAAGGAAGGACATATACTCCACTTCTAACATCTCTGATTCTACAGCTACAAAAACCCAACTGATTCACCCAAGCCTCCGCCCCTCCCTCTGGCCCCCCTCAAGAAACTGAACCAGCAGTAAAAGCCTAAATAAGAACAGACGAAACAGAAGTAGCACACCAAGAGGCCACGTATTCTGTCTATGTGCTCTCACAGAGGCTGCTAGCACTCGTTAGCAGGTTATTGTAGATATTACAAACAGAGAAATCAGTGTTCACCTTTGCTGGCCAGGGTAACGATTAGGAGAGTACATGCTTGGGTCACTGTTTGAAGGCACCATGTTGCTTTGACCAGGTGGTCCCATACTGCCTTCAGGACCCAGCCCATGATCCGACCTAAAAAATGACAAAGGAAACCTCATTCTGTAAAAAGCACTTATTCTCCAAAATTGCCAACAAAATAAAACAAAACACACCCCTTAAAGAAAACATTCTCTTGACTTATCACCTTCCACTGGAACCCTTAACCCTCGCTGACTCCCTAGCAATGTGACCTATTGAACAACAAGATTATACTTGTGTTGCTTTATTCACCTACTGCTTCAAACTACTGACTGAAAACTACTCCGCCGTTACACTAAAAGACCCACACCGCACAACTTTGGCTAGGCTACCATCAGGAAACAAAACCTGAAGCTAAAGTACACAGCCTAATGAAAATAAAAGTAGGAATACAGCCATAGCTGCAAAACCTACCAGAATACTTAATATAATGCAAACATTCCCAAACCATTCTGCTTGCTATATACTAATGCTTAGACATCAGTGATTTCACTGATTATTTTTTTTGTCCCAAAGCCTTTCCTGGGATAAACAAAAGAGGACCAAATTTTTTTTGTGTGTACTTCACTGAAAGACAAACTTATGAGGATCCTGATGGACACACTGCAAGACTGGTGCCCCTACAGCTCAGACAACAGAATCCAGATTCTCCAAAGGCAATTCACTAACAGACCACAAACCGGACATGTTTAGGCTATGCATTTTGTTTTTCGTGAAAAGCCCACCAACAACTAACTGCTCAGGTGAAAACATGGCCAGCAGACTAACTCAGGTGCTACTTTATGCCATCGCAGCCCAGCCCAGCCCAAGGCAGCTGTCAGACACCCACGTGCTGATCTGCTGCAGCCTGAGTGACTTCTAAGGTGCGACAATTCCTCATTATTGGTTTCTGTGAAGAGCTAGACTCAGTTATTACCAGTGGTTTGACTCCCAGTTACTAACATGCTGTAGGAAATGTAGGCTGCTACATTCTCTGCAAGGTGCAATGGGAAAATGAGAAGGGGAGAGACAGCATAATTTTCACTAATGGGCTTTGCTTTTTCATGAAGATTGACTCACCTCCTGTCATAGCCACTTCCATAAGAGAACTGCTGTCGCTGGCTCATGCTCATGTTGGACATTGCTCCAGATGGACTCTGGTTATACATATCTTGTATTCCACTGTTAGGCATTTGTCCAGGGGTCATGAAAGGCTCATTGCTTCCAGGCACTGCAACAATAAGGGAAATCAAATATATTATTCTGGGTGTTTGAAGATATCTTTCTATTAAATGATGTATTTTAAAATAACGTTCAGATCCCTAACACTGCCAAGGAGAGTTAGCTGGTGTCTGACAAGCTCTCAAGGGTCTGATGAAAACACACGAAGCAGCACCACTACCAAGATGATGGTTATATTAAGGAGCTGCAAGCGAGGAAAGTAATCTCATCCTATGGAACTGAGCTCATCGGGCACCAGGCAGTTTCTTTCCTGTAGTCCTCATAGCTGAGGATGAACTCACTCTTGTTCTTTTCACCCCAAACAATGCTAAATATGAATGCAAATGTAAACCTTACAAAACAGATGAAAGCAAATCTCCTAGTTTGGATTACAAGGCTGTCAGAATCAGGCTCTTTTTTTCCCCATAAAGCCCTCATACATACATGTATACTGTGATTTAGTTATGGAAAGGATACTGTGTCTCAATGTAGCTTCTCAAACAGGATGGGCATATTACTGGATATAAATCCCCAAGCAAACAGAGGGAGATAGTCTACGCTTTAGTCCCTCACAGTAGATACTGAACAGAGACATTTCTGTTTTGACAGGATACATACGTGAAACATACAACAAAGTGTAATAAACCCACTTAATCTCACATGGGTATAAAACCTAAAGTGACTCTAAGGCAGAGAGGGTTTTCCCTTCCTCCAACAGTGTTATGCTAGTGTCCACAGCCCAGGCAAAAGGATTTAAAAGGAAGGTTTAAAACAAAATCACATCAGATTAGCCACATCTTTTAAAGCATCTCCCCACTTCATCACCTATCTATCATCCCTGATTTCTGGACATCTTCTTCCTATTCCTTCCTTTTGCTCCCTTTTAGTTTCCACTTCTTAAATTTCACCTCCTCCATCTGCTCTTCTCTTTGCAGCCATTGTGAGCCCTGCTTGTCTTTTTTCCTCCCACTTTCCTATATATGAGGCACACAAGATTGATTCATTTTAAGCACATTTTACAAATCTGCTTTTACATCCACAAAACCATCTGTAGGTTAAGTGCCAAAAAGGACAAGTCAGGGTTGACATGAATTTTCATTTTTGCTTTCTAAAAATAAACTGACTTTGAGTGTGTTTATCACCTTTTGTCAGGGGCTGTCCCACTGAGAAAAAATTAGCTTTCCTATTCTGAAAAACAGGTAAACTGAGACAGAGAGCGTTAGGAGACTTGCTCAGTGCTGCACAGTGAAAATTCAGTTCAGCCCCATTACAACCAGGCATGTTGCTTTTCACCACTTCACATTCTTAACACTGAAGTCCAGCATCTGATTTGCAGAGTAACTAACCACCTTCAAGAAACATAGGGCGCTGCACAAAATCTAACCCTATGAATTGATGCCATTTCCTGAAATGTATTCCTACAAGCATTTTTAGGATACTGTCAAGTCTAAAATAAACAGTGTGACTTTGAGAGGGGAAAATATGACCAGCCCAGAATGAAACACAATTGTATTACAACTCTCTTCTTGCTACAAGGATACCATTTTACCAATGGTAAAATCACCAAAGTTTAAAAGCTCATTCTGATGACTAGAACCTCTGGATTACATAGAAGTAGGGAAGAACGCTTAAGCTCCCACAAAGAAAATACCTTTTCTCATTCCACCGAAAGGATCTTTATTCGGCTCATATGGCATCCTTCCCATCATATCTGGCATGTTTATTCCCTGCTGGTATGGTGCATTTGGCGTCATGGAGTTTCGCTTTGGGAATGCTGAATCACTTACATCGGAAAAGGGATCATGCACACTAACTGCGCTGTTTCTAGCAGATGAGAAAAAGGAGGCATTAACATCATCACGTAGTCATAAGAATTATGAAAACAGACTGGACTATAATACACCTAGCCCATGATGCTGTGGCAGTGATCAGTGCAAGATACATCCGAGGAAGATGCAAGAAATTTTCACAATGGACAATCATTTAAAAAATCTTCCCATTTTTTTCCTCAAGCTTATCTGGCTACTTACCTTAAAGATCAGCATTTCTAATCTAATTCAACTGTGTGTGTTCCTATTACTCATATAAAAGTCTAAACCTCTCTGAAATTTCACTAAGCTGTTTGCCTCACCACCCCAAGGCAGTGAGCTCCACAGATCATACGCTGTGTCAGAATTACTTTCTATCAGTTTCATATTTATTACCTTACAAATTTACCAAGCACCCCATTGCACTCCTACTAGAGGAAAGACTAAACAGCAACACTTCATTTACCTCCCAAATAACATTTACTCTTAGGGAGAGGCACTAACCTTTATGACTGCAGCCAGCTTTATTCTAAAGCCCTTAAAAATTCGGCTTGGAAAATGGAGTTTCCCTGATAACTATCAGATTTATTCTTAATGAAAAAGATTTTTTTTTACATAGTGAATGAAAACTCATTCTGAGTTAAAGATGATTTTAAAAGGTTCTTGTTATCCTTTCTGCAGTATTACAGAGGGAGAAAAAAAGAACCTAATTATGTAAAGGTTGGGGTGACTCTGTACATAGTTCAGAGCTCAGATACTTTCCTGCCAAAGTCAACAAGAGCTTTTTTTGCTGGACCTCAGTGGGCTAAGGACCCTTAACAAATGGCAAGAAGGCTCCACTTCAGATTAAGCCAGTCTGTGTGACTTACAGGACACAGAACTGAAAAACATCTCGTGGTCCGTCCAGTTGTATCCTCTGTTATCCCAACCACTGTTACTATATAAGCTTTTCATAATTTGAACTTAAGTGACACCTTAAAACCACACATTCCTCCTTCCTGAGCATGAATGGCTGGACCTGTATACCAGAGGAGTACAGGGTAGGCTGTGGTTCTAAGCTGATGGCTGGGTTCCACCTTCCTCCCCACTCTTCATATATGCGCATGACCACCTTGGCACTGGTGCTTGTCTGATCCTTCTCTGGTGTTTACAAAGCTAATGCAGCTCCTACTCCTTCCTCCCTTTCCCTCTCTCCCCCCAAAAAAGAAATAATTTTCTGCTGCTTTTAAGACTCTGATTGGTTCACCGAAGAATCAGATGAGTGCCTGAGCAGTTGGGAAAGACTGGCTTAAACTGTTGCAGAATTACAGCTAACAAAAAAATGAAGCAAAGCTCTTTTCATACCTGCCACCCTGCATAGGTGTCATCTGTCCATGAGGTGTTGATGCTGGTGTTGGGGGCTTCAAATCGCCTGGCACTTCTGTCATGGAATTACTACCAGTAGACTGTGGAGTCTGTGGGCCTTGCAAGGAACCAGAATTAGCTGGGAAAATAAAGAAAAAGGAAATATTATAAGGTAGCAGCCAAATTCCTGTGGAAATAATCATCAAGGAGAGAAACTGGTTCTTTCTCCCATAAGCCTGCTTATACCATGCATCTCAGTACTTTGTAACTTCTCCAAAATCCTCTGAGATCAGGATATGCTGTGCAGTAATAGCCATCATCTTTCCTAGAACCATGAATTTAATCTGCTGCCTGAAGCAACAGGAACAGAAATCATCTAGGTGAAGGATCATTTAAATCAGAGGTCAGAGATACAAAGTTAACTGTCTGTAGTTCACGACCGAGTAAATGAAGGTTGTTCTTTGGCAGAGCTTCTATATATAATCACTACCACAACACATATGTTTATAAGGCAAATTTAAGCCAGAAGCTTTCCCTCACAAATTTTAACTGTTATATTAATACAAATTCATAATTTCATTTACCACTAAAGGCAGACATTTCCATGGTGAAACAGAGCAGATGATTAGTGGCACACTGCAACCTTATGCCATCTTTGAGACAACATAGCACAGGATTGTATTTAAGAAATGCAAAAGGCAATCTGGGATAAAAAGGAAGTGATCACTGAAAGCATAATGTGAACAGGAGGCTATAAATAACACTCATAATAAAATTATGAAAATAGCAGTGGACAGCTTAACAAAAAGCAGTTAGGGTCATGGTAAAGCACATGTAACAAGACCAGGTCAATTCTGCAAAGCAGCTGTTTCATCTGCAAAAATGTCTGTGTTGAGATCTCGGAAAGCAACAGAATACCTGCACTACTGTCCTCCTTGACCATGGTAAACAGTTATATTCTTGATATGACAACAAGTGTAGAAAAGTGTATACTGCTCCATTCCAATAAGACTGACAAGTAATAAGGTCATTACATGAATACATCGTACAAGATAATGATAAAATACATCTAGACCAACCTTTTAGACACTGAAGTTACTATTTTCATATGACTACTGAGGAGAAACACGGCCCTACCCCAAAGATCTGACATAGTAGTTTTCTAATTTAGAAGGTGGTAAATGGGAATTAGTAACAACATCTAAGCCTTGGATCTGACTGGCCTTGCAGCAGAAATTCTGCTTGAGGAGAACTTGTAGGACTCAAATCTTTAGATGCAATTGGGGGAAAAAATTATCAACAGAAAGAATTCACAAATCTAATAAGACTCAGAAAGACATGGCTCTGGCTTGAGAGGTCCTTCTTTTTTATGAACTGTCGTGTAAGCATTTTATAGTGCCTGACTACATTCAGCAACCAATTAACAAAACTTTATAAATTACTGTTAGAGGGAAAATTGGAACAAGCAATATGAGCTTTTCTTCTGTGTGTGAAAGAGAGAGTGGTTTATAATTGACTCAGAATCCTGGAACACTCATCATCTTGACAGGCAGAGCTTGTTTTTAACTGAAGAACACCTTTTTTATATGTGTTTAATTTATATCTGTAACACATGTTCCACTATCTGGAAATCAGTCTCAGTGGCAAGTGCATATGTAAAATCCACATTGCGCAGATCACATTGTTCTTGTCCTCAGCTTTCTGAGCCATGTTTGGATTATGCTCACAGAGCAACAAGGTTCAAGAAAAAGTTTAAGAAAAGCTCTCTGATTGCATTAATACAGTAACAACAACATTTGCAACAACTAATGCTACAGCTGACTGAAGGCTTTGGTACTATAATAAAACAAATCCATATGATAACAAAAAAAAATAAATAATCATATTCACATAAAATGAACCCTCTCTCTATATGACTCCTGAGTGAGCCAGGATCATTTTCCTGCCCTTGAGCTTTAAACACAATTCTAGATTACTTCTGAAAAGCTTGAAAGCATTTCTGAGTTAAGCCACACATTGTCACACACCATCTTGTTATATTAGAACCATGTAAGTGAACATCTTAGTGTACCCATATACTTACCGTAAATATGATATTGCCTAACCCTGCATATTTCTCTTATGGTGGGCCATTAAGCCGCTATTAAGTTCTTCCCTATCCTACCTGAGCAAGAACTTAAGCCATATCTAAAGTAAACCTAAAGAAAACAAGCAAAATATTTTTCAGTATTTATGGGCTGCGTGAATACATAATCTTTATATTATGAATAACAATGTGTTTTATATAATCTTCTTATATAAGGAAAGGTTTAAAAGCAAAAAGATATCCAACCGAGAAGCTACAAGATAAATTTCTATCTGCTCAGTGGTGGTTGTAAGGTTGGTTATTTCCGCCCCCGCCCCCCCCCCCCCCCCCCCCCCCCCCATTTTAAATAACTGGTTATAAACAGCTGAAAAAATGGAAGGCAAATGCTATCATGAGAAGTGCAAAATTTCTGATACTGCTTTGTTAATACATTTTGTTCTTGACCACTATTGGATCTGGGACACTTCTACAGAACAGGGAACTGCAAGTGTTTCAGTCTCTTGATTATGTGGTCATCAGCTACCAAGAAGAGTCCAAGCAACCTACAAGCAACTGCAAAGATAATTACTTCTATGTCATACACTCACAGGCCACGGAATAGTTATCCGTATTTTACTAACAGCATCAATGCAAATAGCACATTACTTCAGAAAGAGTAAGGTAAGCATATACCCTTAACGGTAACTGTTTGTAGAGCAGGTACAATTTTTTAAGCAACTTAACTTCCTCCTGTAGGATGTGATTTTCAGTACTTTTGCCAATTTCCCTCAAGATGATTTTATTTTGGAAATTTTAAGCTGTAACTGGCTGGCTTTTTCTAAAAATATGCCTTCGAAAATATATGGTCCTCCTCTGTTGTATTTTTCTGTCAGTCTTCCAAGCCAAGTATACATTTGGTCACCTTTTTCGTACACAGTACCAGCAGTCCCTTCATTGTCTGAAGAACAGACTTGGCGGTAATGCTGGGGATGTGCCTGTTACAAAGAAAGTACTCTTGCTGTTCCAGTGTTGATTCTGATTTGGTTAAATTTGTAAAAATACCTGTTTATATGTATAGATTATTAGCTTGCTATATATTCACTGCTTGGTTTTCTGAAAGGATCTTTCTAAAAGCATCTGAAGTTTGTACTTATTTCAGGCTGCAGGTGAGCAGGACTCTCACTGTAATTCAGCTCCTGGGTTGATCTGGGCAGTCTTGAATGTGGAGCTGAGCATGAGAACCTATAGCCAGGAAACCACCCCGCACAAGCTCTCATGGTTAACAACTGGAGGTTGGCAAGCAAAGGCAGGGCAATAGGGTTTCTGACCATCAACAGAAAAGGAGAATAGGAGAATGTCAAGGGGACTGTGAATCTGCAAAGGAGACACAGATGCTGCTGAGATCAAATTAGAATATGAAAAGTCTGAAGTTGCATGGACACGATATTACACAACAGGGAAGACCAACAAAGCAAAGCCCAGAAATGCAGCTAATGAGAGTTAAACTACGGGGAAAGTACCGTAAGGGGCTGGATAAAGAGACAAAAACAGTGGAAGAGTCCAGTACTGGGCAAATGAGTGAAAATTCGCACAAGAGGTTCTTAGATATGTGCTCCTTTTCTCAGAGAGTCTGTTTGGAGGTGCTGATTTCCAGCTGTGCAGAACACGTAGGGCAACTGATGAGGTCATATAAAGGGCTATACATGGCCAAACTTAGAAAAACTGGCACCTAGAAATAGCAGATAATCATGTTATAAATTTTTTGGTAGCCCGGTTCCTCTTCTGTAGAATGGGAATCATCTTACTTTCCCTCTCAGATGGGTATTGCAAAGGCTGATTAATGCTTTTTAAAGCCCTCAAATACAGTTGTAGTGAAGATGAGAGAAAACAAGGAATACATTTTTAACTCTCTGTTTGAAAACTGCGGCACAAGTAAGGGCTATGTACTGAAAAGTGAGGATGACACAAAATACCGGATAGCTCCGTACTCACTGGTCGCTGTTTATTCTATGCACTGAATGATACAGACATGTCATGGAAAAAAATTCAATGTGACTGTATAATTAAGAGTGTATTGAACTGTATATGCACAAGGAAACATAATTAAGTTTGCAAAGATTATATTTCACTTCTGGCATTTCCTAACTTTTGAACATTTGACTTTGCATCAAAGCAATGTACTTCAAACAGTTCTTTAATACAGCATGTGCACACAGGTGCCTGTCTGCACATACGTTAAATACAAACTAGTTATGTTCTCTCACACATACACTGCTATCAGCAATATTTTCTAGTTGAAGAACATAAAAACAACCCTCTTCCCTGTATGAAAGCACAACATCCCTTTTCCATGTTTCACCTTAGATTTGATTTGCTAGCTGCTCTCTCAATTTTTTACATCTATCCTTGCAGGGTTTTTATTATGGTGGTAGATGTTTGATTTTGATTGTGGACATCCTGAAATAGAAGCTGTATCTTTTGAAGTTCTTCATAAGCTTCAGTATTAAAGAACTAAGAAGGAAGACAAACAACGTTCTTTTAGAATAGGTAATCTCTGCTTACATGATCCTGCAGCTGACTTGGGGATGTGTCCAGGAAAAAACCTGTGTGTACATAGCTACTGAATTCTTCATCTCGCATCTACATCTCAGCAACACTTGTCTTTCAAGTGTCATAACAGATTTGTAAGAATATGCTTTTAACAATAGAAAATCCATTCAAAATGAAATAAAATCAACATCTTTGTCAGTAAGAAGGTGAGGTCCTATAAACTCTTCCACAGTTCACTCAACAGCATGCACTATTCTTGGCAGCATGGAATTAGAGCTCTGGCGTGGCTTTTTCCTTGCAAAGCCTGCATGGCAGTAAGTATGCTTTCAGGAAAGACCCTTTACCTACCAGAACAGAAATATGCAGTTAAGAAAAAAAATATCTTTCTCTTGCCAGCATTTTTTTTCCTTCAGGGAAGAAAAAAAAACACCAACCCCAAGCAAAGAAGAATGCAACCTCTTGAAACTCCATTAATACGAGGCCTGACCTGCTCTCTAGGATATCCCTACCTTTTGCCAGAAGCTACAAATGTATACTCTAAAGTAAACAATGGAAAGGTTACTGAAGGTTAAGTACATTCACATACTTCAGAGTGAACAGCCAGCCCCCACGCTGGGAAGATAATTTACACAGCACGAACCTGGTGCCCCAGTCAGTCCAGGCTAGGGGCTGCTGGCTGCGGCAGGCCCCCCCTGGGCGGGCACGGGGGGCATCTCTGTCTGTCCCCCCATCCACCCCTCTCGACCCCTTGCCCATCCATCTTCTGTGGGGATTCCCTGGCCGGCCTCATGACACGCTCCATGACATCACCTGCCTGCTAATAATAGCACTTCAGTCAGCCACCCGCCAGCAGAGACGGATGGGTTTGGTTACAGATGCACTCACTGAATGGCTGTGTCGTGTGGTGCTGTGCCGTGTCCCCCCGCCCTGCCTTCCCCCTCCCCAAGTTTTGTTTCTCTGCTGCCAAGGAAACGCAGGGAACACACTCTTGGCTCGCTCTCGCTCCTTTTCCAACGCAGGCATACAATTTTACAGGTTGGCTGTAATGAAATCTCCGCTGACATCAGGGCCAGCTGCTGAGTGTTACTCGGGAGCATCTTTGGCTGTACCACTGTGGCCAGTGTGTTCATTCAGTATAGGATAAACACTCCGTAATTTTGAGAGTCAGGTGTACATAACAGCTTACTGCAGCTAAGCATTTACAGTGCCAGAGTACAGCAACAAAAAAGAACTCCTTCATGCTGATGCTCTTTTGAAATTTGTTCTCTGGCACCCATTAGTGCTTAGCATAATGGCCCCCAAAATTCTTCCCAGTTTAGAATTTGCCACATAGATTTGTGCGTATTTTGGTCAAAACTATCAAACATGCATGACAGGAAGAGTGTTTTGTCTTTGCAGCCACTTCGAGAAAACATTAGAGCCCTAGAAGGATGCTTATGAAGACCTACAACGCCTCTCTCTCTCTCTAAAGGATTTTATATGCAGCAAAAGAGTGGCCAACAGCTGACATGGACCTGGGCACCTTATGAAGATCAGCTGATTTTTGAACTCTCATAGCATCAGCTGGTTAGAACTGGGCAAAACACAACACCCTGCCCTCTGAGACAAGTCTTCCTGCTTTTTTATCAGAATTAACTTCAGCCCCAATACTATAACTAGTTCTCTGCAGATGGATTTGGCTTCAACGTGGCTCTGCCTACACTGAGCTAACTGCACAACAGAGGCTAATGGTTAAAGCAAGGACCTTTGGAGGCCACTCTTTCTTTTTGTATGGGGCTCCTGTTCCCTCTGAATGCCAAAGAGTAACAGATTATCTAAAGTACATCTACATCTCTGCTGCTTTTGTGCAGTTAAAATGTTAATGTTGGTATATACTAAAGGAAAAGGAGCAAGAAAAAAAGCTGGCTATTAAAGAGAACAGGCTTGTACTCTGCAGCATCTATACCTCAGCGGGATTTCATGTACTAAAGCTGATACACACTGCGAAAGCCTTTCTCCACACAGAAGTGCAGTTCCATTCAGTAACACGAGCTCTTTTCTCGCCAACAAAACAAACCTTGAGATCTTTGCTTGCTTCCCCCTCTTCTAGTCTCTATGTCCTGCTGTGTTTTTATTTTAGAAAAATAGTTTCAGTTCTCCTCATAGACAGCTTGCTAGACTGTTATGATAAATTTAAACTTGGACTTTGTCATTTTCATCTGTAGCACCATCATGCAAAAGGACCCTGTAAAAGTGGTACGCCTGACACTTCTTTTGTTTCAGGTTTGCATATTTAAATAATGGTTCTTCATCCCAAAATGCATCCAATTTATAGTGATCATTCCCAAACCAAATACTGAGAGCAGTGTTGGAGAGAGAGGGGTAAGGGAGGAGAGAGCAAAACAAAAAACCCAAAATACTCCTACATTTTTAGTACTGCTGTTTAGTTTTAGAAACAGATGAACTCTCTTCACCCTCCTTAACAAGTCTAACAGTTTCAGCTCCCCTTACCTGCCTTCTCAGGAAGTGACAGGCACATCCAACATCTTTTGTTTTTTGCCACAGCGCACATTCACAACACTCTGTACTCGTTTCAGACAGATAAACATTTGGACTATAGGCTTCACTTCTAGTACCAAGTGTTTTCCTGCATCTTCTAAATGTGCATTGCAAGTAACCTAGTTATTTTCTCTATTAAATAATCAGCACTGGGGTACCTGACAGCCCTAAGTGTTAACAAGGTGGAGGAAATTTAAGTTATTCCACAGAGAGACGTACCTAGGAAGATCTTAACCAAACACTCCCCCAAATCCTTACACTGAATACATCAGGCTGAGAAAGGTTTACACCTCATTACTGTTATCTTTCTCTGTACTGACGAAGCACTATCATAAGAAATGATCTTGTAAAGGCCAGAACTGTATTATGTAATTATAAAGGTCGTTGCAATTTTCTAGTATCCATGATGGGATACTGGAGCCACACAGCCTACAAACCGCCTGCAGAGCCTGCTGGGTCCCTGACTTGCCACTTCCCATTTTCAGTCAGTGAATTGCACTAACAGAAATTAAGTTATTTAATACTTTCCTAAAATTGCCTTCTAATGGAGGAAACTGCTGTAAACATTCCAGGAATGATATTCTCTTGGCAATAACAGAAGATGATCTGCCTAACAGTAATTGCGAAGGTAGTTCACAATTTTGTCAAATTATTTTGTTGGTCAGAAAAGCCCAATAATCAGCAAATCAAAGGTTTTTTTTCTTCTTCCATGGGTAGTCCAGAAGTCAACATCATACACCAGTACTACACTTCTTCCTATTTACTTAAAATACTTCTACTTAAGAAATTTCCTGGCTTGAATATCAATAATTACTATCAAGTCTTGAGAGTCTTAGGTTAAATGAATTTAGAAAGAAAACAGTACAGTTTCAAACACCACACCGTATGTGCAAAAAGAACAGCCAAAATAGAGCAATTCCAGTTCCAATTTTTCAGATGGGAAGATAAAGACAGCGATGCTAATGACTTATCTGACATACAGGATTAGCAACAAAAGAACACAGAGCGTGCCTCCAAACTACGAGGTCTGGCGGTGGGGATACACCATACTCTCTCCATCTGCCACACATTCAACACGGGCTGTATCAGAGCAGTCATCTGAGACCCACTGATCAGTCCAGCATCTGCCATCCTGACTCCAACCGAAGCTTCACTGACCAGCAGTTCTGTAGAAAATGCAGCTTCAGAGTCACGGCAAGGGAAGTGCAAGTACCAGAAGCTGATCTTTAGACAAATGGACGCTCCTTTTAGTACTGGCTGCCTCCTGTCTTACAGTGCGTGCACATCTGTGCAGAATGCTGTTCTTTTTACCTTGCCGTTGTAAATCTGAATATTAAGGGTATGCTGGCGCGCACGTCTTCACATCTTAGAGTGAGCAATGACAAACTAGACACATGACTGCGGGTGGCCCTTCGGAGGTAAATCAGATTTGACTCAGGAGCTAGCTCCAACTTTGAAAAGAAGATGCCAACAACGTATTTATCCCTGTCGTTTTTCCAGCATTAGCAAGACATGCTGCTAAATATATAAACTGCAACCTAGAATCATTCGCATTCAAAAAATAGTGGAAGAGGCTGCAGATTTTTGACTTACCAGGAGATGGCGGCTGAATCTTAGGTTGTTTCTTAGTATCTCCAGTGCTGAAGACTTCTGGAGGGGGCTCCTCCCCTCGCTCAATCTTGCACTCGAAGGCAAACAGGTACTGAATGTATTGTTTTTTCAGGGAGCTGGCTGCGCTGCTCGAAGTGCCAACGTTCAAGGTAGTTGCCAGCTCACGCCACTTCTTGTTTTTATTAACCTAGCAAAATAAACGGCAGAATCATTGGTTTGCAGCAACATGGTTTAAGTCAGGAGACGAAAAAGAAAAAAAAAAGCAAAAAAAAAAGCAGAATTAATGCCTTAGTTTACTTTTTTTATTTTCCTCTTTTAACTAATGCTCATTACTCCCACACGCAGTAATGCATAGACGGCATTTACAGTTATAAAACCATTAAGGAACCTGCTGATAGCTACATAAAAGCTTTGCTTGTGGAGAGTCTTCTGCACGGTTCATCTTTTAAATGCCTTGCGCTCTTTCCAGGGCCTATGCTCTTCAGTTAGCAATCCATCTCCAAGCACATTCACGCTTATTCTCCCCCTCTCTGACACCCACCCACACCCACCCTATTCTAACTAAAAAGCATCTTCTAAAAACTAATTTAGAAAGCAATAACACTGCTAGTCTGCAATTTAAGTATTTGAGCACTGATATGAAAAATAAATTTTTCTCCAAAATAGCCACCAGCTGTCAAATAGTTCAGTCTGTAATTCCTGGTTCAAATCCTTTCACTTTAGGGCATCTTGCAGGGACAGATCAATGATCCTTTGGCAAGGTGAGAGGCAGAGTGAAGCAAGGACCCTTAATTAATTAAGGCAGACTTCAAACACACAGGGCTAGTCCAGCAACACTCTGTATTACAGTGCTGACTGCACAGCTCTGCTGTGAGTCTTCTTTGCAGTGTAAGGCTGAGAATATTGAAATACTCTGTTCGTGAGTTCCTCAAACACAGCTGATCGGTAATAACAGCAAAGTTAATTTGTCATCCTGGACGACGCCACTGGTTTGCTCAGCAGTACTGCTCACAGCAGCCAGGTTTTTTGCTGTAATACCTGATGCCCCAAAGTTCATTCGACCAGTTGTGCAACTGCTAGGGAGGGGAGGCAGCACTGAAATAAATGGGCTTTACACATCCGAGCATCTCAGCTTTTGTTGGGGAAGAATCCTGATTTCATGATGACTGCTACTTGCCCTGAGGCCTGAGATTTGAATGACTCCAATTTAACTTGTATAGCTACGAAGGTTATCATTAGCCATACTGTTTTGAAGCCTGCGTGTCGGCAAAGGAAACATTTCTTCATTTTTCTCAGTGTTTAGTAACACCTAACTGCTGTCAGTCAGAAAAGATCTTTTGAGGATAGCATTAACAGCAAGCAGGTTGGCATGGCTATGCTAAGTGTTTATTATTCTCTGGTACATCCTGCAAGAACCCAGGAGTTGAAGGAGATGAGATTTTCATAAACTGCCCCTTGTTGAGGCTTGAAATCCAGTTACACAGCCCTTTGTGCCTACTGACTTACAGCTAAGTGGTGCGTAAAGAACACATTGCATAATGCAAACAGAAACATTCATGCCTAAATGCCCAGTATATTGGCATTTAAAAGCAGACTGCCAACAGCTGGTCTGTTCATGTTGGGACCCCATCAATTGCAACTATTAAGACAGGGAATATGCACCAATGCTGCACAGCTTCACTCCCTGTCACTCTCCAGGCAGAATCAAGAGATGTGGAGGACAGCACTTGCAGCAACAGCTTTTTAGGAGAGCATCACACAGATACGTTTAAATAAAGCGCGGCAAGCAAGGCTCTCCACCTCTCTATACCCCCAAACAGATAAACACAGTGACCATTCATGTGGGCACACCAGCAAAAACAGGAGCCTGTCAATTTTTACCAGTACTCAAGCACATGCATTTGGAACTGGAGCTCTTTCAAATATCAGTCTCAGTGAACAGCATCTATTCTTTGGCAATGCATAATGTCTGTCAGTGCAAGTCAACACTGAGTGTCCCAAAATAAAACAAATTTCCATAATAAGCGAACATGAATGACTTTCTACAGTATCTCATCCGCCCCCCACCTTGCTTAATTTTTGATGCTAAAAGTCATACTATGGGCACAATCACACTGTATGAGGCAGAGCAGCCGCACAATACGATTTACCTGTAATAAAGTTTCTGAGCTAAAAGTAATCACATCGTTATGATGCTGGAGGGCATGAGCAGATTACTAAAAATGTCAGGATAACATCTCTTACCTACATACAGCATTTAACAGCTGGCAAGGTGAACTATATTAGGTTTCTCTGCCTTCCTTTCACAACAGGAATAGCTAAATTCTCTGGACTTGAAGGGCCAATGATCTAATTCAGTAGTCAAATCCTACATTGTGAGTGTACTATTAAAAACAGCACTGAAAATGGCACTAACTGATGTCAGACATTTCTTTCTTGAACTAACCACACAGATTATTAAAATGTGCTCTTTTTCTGAAGATCCAATTTGTCTGCCATATTTTTGAGCTCAGTTTTTGTAATAAATGTAAAATTATATCTATTTAAATAATAAATATTATCTATTTTATATTAAATATTGCATACACAAATTTATCTACATAGCTATGTTTAAGACTTCATCTTGCCAATCACTGAACACCCACCAATGTTCTTAAATCCATAGAAATTATGGGCCTCAGCACTCCACAGTAGCTTCTAGTACCTAGAAAAGTGATCCCTTCAATGCAAGGGATGATTTGTAAAAGTATCAGGCAAGGACAAATGACTCTGAATAGCAAATCCAAGGCTGCAAATGCTGACCATTTTCTCCTGCTTTACCTTTTGATGGTGCCAGACAATGAAACATTTAGTTTTGGTCTGCGGTGGTCAGTCTTGCAGAACTCACAAGTGATTTCCAAACATCCCTTTGCAAAACTTCCAGTTAACTGGTGAGAACACAACCCAAAACTTCGCTCTGTGACTTTGTTATTCTCAGCTCTTCCTGCTTTCATTTTCCTTCATCTCAATCAAGTAATTCACCTTCTCCTTGTAACTGTTATGTTTGTAAGGCAACCCAAAATATCCTGTAAGCATTTTCCAAACACAGGGAATGCACAGTGTATGTCTCAGAAACAAACGTACCATGCAGAGACACTCTGAGATGAAAGGTCTGGAATGAAGGACTTTGTTTCAAGAATGTATCTGCCACTTCTCTGGAGAGATTAACTGATTAGTCCTAGAGGCAGTATCCCTATCTGGGAAGGATGGATTTCAAAATTTCCTTTTTCCTTCAGTTCTGTCATCTGTTTCTTACTCCTAACTTTGATCCAATGGTCTCCTCCTCTTTTCTTCTCTTAGTGGCATTACTGGATTCCCCTGAACGGGTAACAATTTCATCTGTTTATAGAAATGGTCAATTTTGATCCAAACTCTATAGAGTTTTAGGGCAATTACACAGCCCAAAACGAACTCTAGACAAGTATTACAGCACAAAACTATTTCCTTCAACAACGTTGTCAGGGCTGAAAAAGTAACGATGTAACCAGCAGGAAATAATCTAGAAAAAAAAAAAGTGTTTTGCCTTTTCAAATGGTTCACTTGCAAGCACTTCTTCTCACCTGTGCTAAACCTCCAATCTCTTTGACGCAGACATAGAGCCTGAACAAGTCCAGGGGCTTCTTGCCCACAGCTGGCAGACTGGCCACAGGTGTGCCCCTCTCCTCCATAAACGTCAGGTACCGATCTACCCACATCTTGCGCTCCGGCTCATTTCCTAGCTCATAGACTTTAGTGATCTTCTCTCCAGTTGTGGTAGAGGAACTTGATTTCTAAATCGCAAGAAGAAAAAAAAAGAGTTGGGGGAAGGGTGGGAGGGGGAGGGAAAAGAAAGTAAGAAACTCACAACATTGAAAAAGAGAAGATGTCAAACAAACTAAAGCTATCACACAACAGTCAGGAATGAAGGCTACTAGTTCAGGCACAAACAGTACATTCTGTCCATATACGGAAAATTCAGCTTTTTAAATAAAGGGCCCAAACTCCCCATTTTCATATTTCTTTCACTGATCTGAACTTTGGATCCCAGAAGGCAAGTTTCTGATGTTGCCTCATGTAATTTTAAGAAGAGGTAGCTCTCACATAGTGCCTCTCATCCACTTATCTGGAAGTGATTTGCAAGCAGTAATTTGGGTAAAATTAAAACCGTTTGTCCCACACAAGTTTACATAATCCTAAAACCAAACCAAATCAACCTTCTCCTCTTTGACCCCCAGAAGGGGCTAGAAAACCTGAAAGTGCTCCTCCAGAACAGGAATTGCACAGAAGTAGCCTAAAGCATGGATCATGGCAAACTAGCACACTGAAGAGCGGTGCTCCCTTTAAGAGTCACAAATGGTTACACTTCACTATCTCTTCATACCACCACTAGCCAAAAAGCGAGGTGAACAAGAGTCCTGACAGTACAAGGAGACTGGTGGCAATACTCTGTGAACTGCCAATAATGCCTGTGAGTAGCTACCGCTGTCCTTCCTTGGAAGAGGGCAGAAGATAACGTCTCACATGTCCTCCCTTGCAAAGAGAACGTGTATTATGATCTGGGGAAAACCAGGGATGCACAGCCATCAGAACTGAACCACCACTGTGCAAAACGCAAAAGAGGTGGAAAGAGCAGAATTGTTTCTCATGTGGCAGAAATGCAGGAGCAAACCCATTTTCCTGCTGGGCTTCACAGTTAACGAAAGCTCATGCTATCTTGATGCCCTTTATGCGGAGATGGCATAAAGCACTGAGGCTGCTACACAAGCTCTAACTTCTCACCATATCTTGACTGTGCAATATAACCCTGTCAGCTGGGCTCTGTGCCATGTGCGGATGGACTATGCCTTATCCATCTGAGCTGCCTCTGACCTGATAGCAGAGAGAGGCTGCTGCTTCTGCAGGAAAACCCTCCTGCTTGCAGAAGGTGATGTCCTCAGCAGTGGAAGATGGGAGCGGTTCAGAATTACACACAAGAAAAAGACTGATATAAAGCTTTAGGAAAGGAGCCAAATATATGAAGGGAAACATATCCTTTATGTCTGTATAGTAAAATCCTCAACTTTGTGGTTGATCGCAGCAGACACTTCTTTAAACTCATCTAGTCAATCACTCCTTCCCTCCCTTGCCTTCTCCCTACTTTGAACAGGAGACAGCACTATTCTGAATCAAACAGGACCTTATTTATAATTTAACATTCCTAAAGCAGACCCTAGCTGTACCTCACAGATGCTACAGAACCACCCACTCTGTCCATGTCCCCACACAGCGCTGGTGAGGACTGGCACTCGACACCATGAAAGATGCAGTGGGGTAGCATCCAACTGCCAATGATTTTAAAAGCACTGCCACCATTCATCTTGCATGTTAGCCTGGAAAATATGACAGGCTCTGTATCAGCCATTAGCTGAAACTTGGCAACACTGGAGGAGAGCCAGGAGGAAAGAGATATGAAGCCAAGGGGGGTGACCCAGCAGTTCCATGAGCCATTGCTGTTCTTTCCAGTGAATTGATATTCATTTTAATTAAATAAATAGCCTCCTATAAAGTTTTCTGCCTTGTTTCCTGATACTGTAACTTCTTTGCAGTAGTCTTTCCTACAGACATGCATTATTACCTGCCGTACCTTGAAATGAGGAGCACTGAGGAATGTACTTGGGTCAGATTCAGTTGTGTTACAACTCCTACTGAAGTCAGAGTCAAGGCTGAATTTGTTTTACTAATACACTACGTGGCTTGCAGGAAAGTACTTACAACATGAGTCCTGCAGATTATGCAATGAAAGCACAAACTAACAGTGTAATGGCAACCAGTTTACTGAAAGCATAATTTGCTACGTATCTCGGTGTTTAAGGAAATCAGTTCAACTCTTTTCAGCAAACGCATTTTTTCCAAAGATTCCTTTTGGCAGTGAGTGGGAAAGAGGGAATTAGGCAACTCATATTGCTACTAATCCAATTTTGTAGTGAGAACCGATACATGATCACATGGGCTTGGACAGCTGAATAAACTGGAGCCACCCCAGTACCGATGGCAGTAAGCACAAAGCTGCTTTACAGCTCATCAGCATTTATTTTAATCTTACTTTTATGATGCCAAAGAACTCTAATGAAAACAAAGGTGGGAAATTGCAGTTTTACCTGACAAATTTTGTATATGCATATATTCTAACAAATGAGGCAAGAAAATAGTTTCTATTTCACTTTTATGGCAGCTCATGATTAAGAAAGTTCAGATTTACCAGTTTTACATTTTCATTTTTATACGGTAAGATTGTCTTTTTCATATCAGATTCAGAGCAGAATGGAAACAGTTAAGAATTTTTCATTCTGGGTTTTTCTACTATACATCTCAAATGATGATGCTTTTCAGCAGTGTGGCAGCAGGCTCTAAAATGACAGTATAATCTGAAAACTTTTCACAGCTTACAGAAGGTAAGAAGTGTTTCTTACTGTGTGAGCTTTCAGGTTGTCATGCTTTGTAAAACGAGTGCAATTTTCTTCTAAAATGAAATGTTAACTTTAGAAGAATGCACTACAGGGAAGAATGCTATTCCTCAAGAGTAAAGAGCTTTTCCTCTTCTCTATTTTTATAAATGTAAACATATAAAAATGACAGATGTGTGCAAGCTAGTCTACACACAAACAAACTTCAATTCCACAAAGGCAGATTCAGCTGGAAGCCTAAATTTGCCTATAGGTAAATGTTAACCCTCAGAAAATACGGGCTTATTACAAAATTATCCCATTATCAGATTGTTAACTAAAATGAGTGCATGCCAGGCAACGCGGGAAGAATACCGAGCATGAGCTTTTCTTCTGTTAAGTTTGTTGGCAATTTTGGTGATAAAAGAATGCTACTTCAAGCCTGTGGCACATACCTTTACCAATGTAGTTATATTCTACTCTGCCCTCAATCCCTAGCACTCTTCTAGATGGCATGACTGGTTATGTTTAGATAGATGATTTAAAAATCCCCACCAAAGTATGTGGATATCAAAGCCAATTCCCATATCGTATCTTTTGAACCCTATACTTTATTTTCAATACACCTACCACCTGTTAAAACTGTATTATATACAGACCCTTGTACAGTGAGTGTGCAGAATCCTTCAGAGCAACACAAATTCCTGTAGGAGTTCTTTTCACATTAAGGCAGTGGGTAGTTGTTTCTGTACATATCTTTTAGCATCTGTATTTATAGAACTATCTACTGTTCACTTCCCCCACTTCAATAATGAATTTGCCAACATTACACTTATTAAATAGACCTATTCTACTACAGAACAATGTGCATACACAGGCAGCAAAAACTGCCAAAGTCCAATCCCTAGCAGGCGCTTTTACAGGACACAATCCTCTTGTCAAGATTTCCTCCTGAAGGACTCTGCAGCCCCTCACGGCTAGCACCACAGAGATACAGTACTATTCATGTGTATTCACTGTCACGTTCTCAAGTATCTATGGGCAGTGAACAGCATTTAATGGGGTTTTCATAAAATATTGTTTTATTCACGTTGCAACAACCCTGCATAGTTCACACCCACACTTGAAATTTTTTTCAAAGAATTTTAAAGCCACCTTGTCACTGTCAAGTATGTACACAACGTGCAAAATTAGTACAGCAGAAGTGTCCTGCTATTGATGCACACGAAGAGCCCTCAAAACATAATGTTCAGCAATTCCTTCTTCACGTTTTCTCATGCCTCACTTCCATATAAAACTGCTGAAAGAGAGGATCCACTTAGTAGGATCACAGGGATACTGTGAAGTGAATCACAGACCATTCACCCTTGCTTTTATCCTCTGCTGGAATACAGCAGTTGTAGCAAATGAAGCAGCTCTGGGATTTAATGAACAAATTCAGGCTGTTTTAAAGTGTAACGGAATGCCTGCAATCAATCGTTCCAGTCTACGTCAGGCTGCTGCTGAAGTCAATGAAGTTATCCAATACACTGGCCTTCACAGGTAAAAAGGGATCAGCTAATTTACAGCACTTATTTTTCTGCCATTCCAAAGCACTGTATTTATCCGTATTTCTGTACCAAGAAGTTAACAGAAGCTAAAGACACAGCAGCATTTGGACAGAAGGGCATTCAGAAGAAACTGAAAGCACAAACTTTCTCCCATTTATTTTTTCCAACGCTATACTTTGGCATATTTACATGGAAAAAACCTCCACATGTTCACAGTGACTCTAGGATTTGTTATGCAGTGTATGCAATGAGCTCAGGAATGCATTACCATTTGGTAGCCTTGCAGAGAAAGAACTCTGTGTGTTAAGACAGCCTGTGGAATAACTCTCTTGCTTTCCTCCAGAAAACCACCCAAAGAAACGATACCCAAAACATTGCTACAAAGAAAGCTAAGGTGAGTTTTTGGTACCATGCTTTCAGAAATGCTGTTAAGAAAAAGATGAAACTTTGTGGGAACAGGTAACACCAGCTGCCTTCTGAGACTCAAAGTCGCTGCCAAATAAACATCAAAACATTCAGGTGGTACATTTCATGCCATGCTGCCCCTTTGCTCAGGGGATTCACTAGATGTCTCATTTTTGGATGGCAGATCTCTCCCCCTCCAATTGGCCTTCCTCTGTTTGCCCTGAGACATACTCTTCAACGTATCACTTTGTGAAAATTAAGTTCTTATCAAGAATTGTTGCTAATTTTAAGTGCACATTAACATTGGGAAAAAACCCTTTACATTCCTCACAAGAATATTTTTCAGGATTTTTCTACAGACAAATTATGATCATTATTACTTTCGGTAAAAAGAAAGAAAAGAGGAACAACATATATTTTTCTAATTCAAAAAAACAAAGCAAAAATGACCAAGTGGACATTTGCTCCCCGTAGGCAATATCAGCTTATGTCTTCATTCTCTTTTCTATATATGTATATAGATTTTCTATGTGTGTATCTATAGATAGATATATAATGAAATTAATTTTTAGCTCCATGCGTCTCTTGCTCAGGTTTTTCGTTACAACCTGTATGAGAATGACTAAACATTATTCATCTAAAAATAGTTTTCTAAAAACATACATGCATCAGTTTTTTCTACCCACAATCTGGGTTATTTCAAAATAACTGAATGAAGCAAATCAGAAGTAATTTCATTTTAGACTGTGCCCTGATAACCTAATGATTGTATTTCCAAATACACAATTCGAAATTAAAAATGTTTCAAAAATGCACAAGGCAGCTTTTTCATGGTGCTGAGTCTACAATTTAAACTTTGATGGATATTAGTTTCAATAGGGGAGAATTCTCATTTTGTTTTGTTTTTTTACTAAGTAATCCTAGCAATGACAAGTGCAGCAACCAGAGCGAAGTCAGTTGTGTGAAGGAGTTTGGGCCCAGGAACAGAAATGGAATTGTCCTTAACAACACAGTAGGCATGCTTGGAAGCTGATGCATTACAGGAAGGATGTTTTCTTCACAACAACTGCTGTATTACCAGACAGCACACTTGCATGATGCACGCAATTTTACTCTTTCTTATTTCAAAGTACTGTTGGGACAAATTTTGCCCTTGGATAAGCATGCTCAGGCCCCACTGAAGCTGGACAGTGGAACTTACAGTCATGTGTCCGAGAGCAGAATTTGTACCCAGTGTTATAAAGAAAGAAAACTGTTTAGTGGATAAATAATGAAGAAAAGAATTTACAAAACAAACAAGCAAGCATTAAAATATAATTAATTACAAAAAAATAAACAAAAACCAAAAAAACCAGAGCCACTTACAGGGCTTGATGGAGTCTTTGGCCAGCCTGGGCTGCTAATGCTATCACTTTCATCTCCATGAAAGGAGGAGATGCTAGCAGAGCTTGGGGACATTGGGGAAGGGACTGGCAGGTTGCCTGGGGTTGGGGGCTGAGAAATACCCTGAGAGCTGTAGCTATCCTGTGGTAGAGGAATAAAAAAAAAATAATATGACAAAGGCAGGGCAAACTTTATTAAAAACAAAAAAAATACATCCAGTTTAACAGACTGACCAATTTTTATATATAAAATATATATAAACAGAGAGACACATACAGAAAACACACACATATATAAATATATTTATATATATAAATAAAAGGTATTAAAACGACATTGTTAATTAGTATAATTTGGAAAGTTTGCTGGATGCTTGGCTAAAGTCACTAAGCCACCATGCTTATTTCAAGCTCACATGGAATGCTAAGCATGGGTTTCCCCTTATGAAAGAAAGAAAAAAAACCAAGCTGTTCACCTTATTTTATCAAATAAGGCAGGAAAGCAAAATATTAAAGTATGTTGCTGCTGCTGAGGCGGCCAAAACAGGAAGCTATAACTGAAGGCAGAGAAAAATGGCTGCAAGTATTGAAACCAGGCAAGACCCTTCTTTCCCACCCACCTGGCACAGCCGAATCCCCACGCAACTTTTGGCTTGGGTTGCTTTGCCCCCGCAAGTTAAAATGCCGTAAGAACTAGTAACTTTCAGATCCATACAATGAAGGAAAAAAGAAAAAAAAAAAAAAAGAAAAAGAAACAAACAAAGAGATTGCACGTGAATGGAAAGGCATGCAGGAAAGAACAGAAGTGGGTAGGCCAAAACCAGAAGATGAAGGACAACACAGCAGACTTCTGCGGGCTGAACCAACACCACGTGCGGAGGTGGTAAATACCTTTGACTTGCTCTCAGGTTGGGGGGGTCCTTCTTCTTTGCCATCTGCTTTGAGAGGAAGGGGTAGTTTGGACTCACCGGGTGTCATCATATCTGCAAGACCCATAGGTGCTAATCAAAAACAGGAGAAACAGTTAAGCATGACTATGTTTGGCTTTGTAGGAAAAAACAACGCTTCCTGCTGCAAGATTGCGGCACCACGTGAAGCAGAGGTTATCCCACCTCTGTCCTGTTATTCTAGCATCCGGAAACCTGGAAACCTCTTCAGTTGAAATGAGGAAATAAGAGAATGAAATGTAAGAGAAGCACCATGCAATAACAACAACCACCACCACCACTTTATGGAGTAAAATTAATTGTTCATGCCTTCAACTGTCTCCACATTCAACCACTACCCCTTAACAGAACAGTCTATTTTAGTAACTACTGCACCTTCCCTTTAGCAACAGATGAATGTAAATTCAAACAATGTGCAATTTGCTTGCGATGTTGAATCTGAGAAACAGTCCACATTTCCCAGTTATGTCTGTATTAAGGTTGGTGTCCAGCAGATAATTCCTGCTCCTACTGATTTCAGTATGAATGGCTCTGCCACTGTGAGCCTTAAGTACAGAATTACAAGCTGTAAACTCTGCTCTGTTGGAGAACCGGCACTGAACTTCTTCCCCTCTGCCAAAATGAGGTGGGACTATAATGAACGCGCAAATGTCTTTCTCTGGTAATGGCATGCAGTTGCTTCCCAGGGGTGTGAGGAGTTTAAGGGGTTTTTTTATTTGAAGATGCAAGTGCTAAGTGTAGTATTATTGCTGCAGAGCTGCTGGGTTCCTGGATTTCTAGAAAGATGCAAGAAGAAGCATTCAGATAAACAGACAGAAAATACTGGGCAGAGCAGATGCTAGGAGGTGCCATGACACTGAATCAATGCAAATAACCAGAAAACAACAGCAAGACACAAGGTGATTCTTTCCCTGCAGAAACCATGTGTATGGCATTTACGAAAAGGCTGGAGTAGCTTCCCTTTCTCTCCCTTTTTTCTCCCTCTCATGCCCTTCTTTCAAGGAAGATGTGAGATAAGAAAAACATAGGACAGAATAAGCTAAAAGGTAATAAAAAGGAAAAAATACATATCCCCAATTTACAAATTTTAAGAATCAGCAAAGCATCATTGTTTAAAAAAAAACATTAAAAAATCTGGTCATTACTAGACTAGCATGTCTCTCTGCAAAATGACAATGCTGGCTTGCACTCGGCAGCAAGCACGCTGCATAGCAAGCCAAAGACAGGAGGGGAAAAAGAAGCTTTAAAAATACTTCACACATTGCCCACTACAAAATGATTATTGCACATATTCATGTATTACTATGTTTTAGAAAATAATTAGTTTTAATTACAGCAGTGAGAGCATGAGCAGGACTCTGGTGAATACGCTGGCAAGCTTTGCAGTGCTAATTTGCTAATATCTTTAGCATCACTGCAGGTTGAGACTACGCGTCTGCCAAAAAAACCTATCCAGCCATGTGCCATGTGAGTTTACAACTGTATGCTCAATATTCAGCTTTGAACTGCCGGTGTTTTTCATGGGCACATTTTCTTGTTTTTTCAAAGCACATTTGTAGCCCAATCAAGCCCTTAAAGTCATCACAACACATAAATCATAATTGAGATTTAAAAAAAAAAAAATTACTTGCAATACTTAAGACTTCAAGAATTGGAACAAAAAGCCTTTTTCAAGTGATGCAGCTGCAGAGAAAAATCTATTGGGATCAGCTAAAAATGCTGTTATTTTTATGTATGTGTGTGAAACCTCAACAAAACAGCCAAGCAATGAGATACTGGGAAGCCAGTATCCACTAAGCATTTGATTCGTATGCATTTTGCCCTTATACTCTGTTTGCTGGGTTGGGGCAGCTTGTGACCATTATTAAGTCAAGGATGGCAGCCTAACACATTTAAGTTTTGATTTCCACAGTTTAAAATAAAGTTATTTTTGTTTTAGACGTTTTAAAAAATATATGTAAAAAATGGTCAAATGTATGCCACAGTCTGGTCTCAAACTGGGATGCAGAACTGTTACACAAAATCCATTTTAACCATTAACACATTTCATGCTGTGAAAGCGCTAAAAAAGAAGTCTTAGTTTTAGTTTCAAAGCAACCAAAGATGACCCTTCCCCTCTAAAGCAATTTTAGAGAGGTCAAACAAAGCAAAGCTAAGAATCATGCTTCTTCACCAGAATTCTGCATGGCTAAATCCTCTGCTTATACCTCACTGGGTATCTAGGTTGGCACATCCTGTTTCTATTACAAAGAATGCAGCAATTGTGCCCACTCCTGGTAGTCCCGTTTCCATCAGAATTCCTTTATAAAATTTCTTTTCCAGAAAGGTTTAACACCTCAACATAAAGGGCAAGCAACTCTAGTCTGCAAATTACCACACATATTCTGACTGTATTAATCATGTTTAGAAGTGTAAGAATACTGATTCATTTCAGCTTTTGAATATTTCTTGCTGGCATGTGCAAATATAGCTATCAGGAGTTGGGAGACAAGTATGAAAAAAATAATAAAGTTTCCCAAATTCTGTTTCACTTTTTATTTACTTCATCTATATTGTTTCTTTCTGTAAGAGCAGAACTTCAAGGTTGTCTGGTTTCCCTATAGCTTTTACACAAGATGTGTCCACAGCTACTCTTCTATTCACTGTTGAAATGCTGTTTTATAACTTCTTCCAAACGTACTCTCCAGTGATTTGCAAACAGACATTCCTTCACTTTTTTTAGCAAAGCAGTACAGCTAGAACATTGTTTTGACCCTTTCTGTGCAGTGAAATACTGTTACTGTCACGAAACTGCTAAAATAAGACACGCTCTCTTTCTACACGGGTACTAATAATTCTGTGTGTGAAGTGCAGACAAAAGGATAAAACATTTTAGAGAGGAGGATAACAGGGAAATCCTAACTCAGAAAGCGTTGCACCGTATTGTGAATAGGTTTCAAGTACTAGCCTCTGGCTTATTATAAGAATTTAAGAGCCAGAATGATTTCAAAATGCAAGTATGGGTCAAGGTCCTGAATTAACTATTCCACACTGAGTTTAATGTACTCAAAGGCAGATACTGACATGAGTAAAAGCAAAATATTCCCTTTTGCTAAAGGCTGCTCTATCAGTCCCAGATGATGAAATACTGGAGGAGCAGCGATACACAAACATTGTTTTTTCTCTTTATTGCTAGAGCAATAACAAATCACACTCTACAAAACAGAACATAACATCTTTTGTAAGACATTCCTTCCTCTCGTCACCCTTAGCACTCTCCCTCTGAAAAAAAAACCAAGAAAAAAAAAGTAAAAGCAGTGAATTTGTGACTCATGTGGAATTGGCAAGAGGATCCCCACTGCTTTTATGCCTACAGGAAAACCAGAAAAGGGACAACAGCATTGCTTAATGTCCTGCCATGAATGACCGTCCACCTCTGGGGAAAAGCACAGCTTAGGGTGCTCAGGCACCTTATCTGAAAAGCAGGAGTGGCCTCCAAGGTCTCAGTGCTGTGCCTCCTTTCTGCCTACCAAGTCTCCTCTGAGGGATGATAAGTGTACGCAGTTTGGGACGCACGTCTATCTGTGCCAGGAGCTAGCTGGCTTGATCTACAGTCACACAATGACCATGTGATCAAAGTCATTGCTTGTTTGGAGTATAGGTGATGGGATACTTCAGCTGTTACCAGCTGCTGACATCCTCCAGAAAGTTTATTTAAATGTGCATAAAGTAATAGCTTATATGAAGATACACGTTAAGAGCAAAAAAAAATAGTGAAATAAATGGAGGTTTCCATTTTTCAGAAAAATGTAACCAAGGTGCAAACCCAAGAAAACCAATTAAGATTTCTAAAAAATGCTTCACAATCATAAACATGATTCCTTTCTCTATAAGAGGTTCATCCAAATAAATAGTCAAATACACATAATGTATATGAAAAAGTCGCATCTACTTTTAACGATGTATTTAAATGCATCCTTTGTATTCCTTTAGTGCAAGTAACTTTTCCTAGAACTTCATGATTTATATAAAGTATTATGATGTTAAAAAAATTGTTGGGAATAATAATACCCAGAAAACGGAAGGTTTCAGTAGGACAGAGGTAGTGAAATCAAGAAAGGATCCTTGTGCCAGTAAGGAGATTAATGCCTTTTTATTGTTTTGTTCACCTCCAGAGGTAGCAAGGATTATGAGTGCCAGTTTCCGTGCAAGCACAATACAGAAATCTGAGATCCAAACTCCACACTGCTGCTTTTTAAAGGCAATCTGCACTAGAATTAACAAGGCTCACAATACAGAACTATTATTTTACTTATGTGGGTTTTTAAAGTTTCCTTTTATTATATATATTTTTAAAGCCTGAATCTAAAAAACAGGGGGAAAAATCTAAAATATATATGGGTAACGTGAACTCATATAGCAGAAGGACAGAGGAGGCTATACAATTTTTCTGAATGGCAGTTTATTCCGTAATTGTGAAGGGATTCTGGCACTTTTTCTTGAAGCTTTTGTTTTTGTTATGGATGGGATACTCTATCAGAAGGATCTGTCTTCTTTGATCTCATAATCTCTGTGTTCCTAAACTCTCCTACATTAGCAGAAGCTATAGATCTGTTGTTTGATCTACAGTCACTGTTGAAGTACCAGGATGCATAACTGCAACACAATTTTCTTTTCAGTTGTGACAGTAATTAAAAAAACCTAAAGGAATAAAAAGGGATCAACCGGTAATGAGGAGTTATAAATACTACTAAAAACGTGTGGCAAAACCAGTGTTATAGTTAGCTCTATTGAAGCTCCAAAACCATATGAAAAGAATTCCATCAGCATCAGCAATCTTCCTCTATCTTAGAGTAAAACCTAAAAGTGCATTTGATTAAAATGAATAGAACCAAAACCTACCTTGCTCTCTCAAAACCGGCAACACAACTGCACTCTCCAAAACCCAGACAACCAAGAAACGAACTTCTCCCTATTGCTTACCTTAGTTTTCCACTGGCCTCTAACTGAAACCACAGTTGATCGTGCTCAGCGCATATGTGCAAGTTAAGTAATGCTCACACTTCACTCCATCAGCAGCCACTCAGTTTGTTTTTTGCCCTACACATTGACCGAACCCTGGTTTATCCCACTGACCGACCTGTGACTTTACACCAGCGGGGAAAAAGGCTCAAGAACCGGATAGCTGAACTGGTCTTTTGTGTCACAGAAAATGCCATTTTCAGATCTGTAGGTAGGTATTACCTGCAAGTTCTTCACCTCAACAAATGCACCTCATCAAATGCAGGGCCAGAGCTGACCCTGAAGTGCTCCTCCAGCTCAAGACATCATTTTAAGTACTGTATTTTCACTCATCTTAAGCTCAGCCCTTCATTTCTTTGACCCAAGCAGAAGGATGTCAGGATGGGAGGAAATGCAGCACTCCCCCAGCAGTATATTCACACCTAATGGTCTCTTTGTCCCATCCAGTCCCCGCTGCCCTCCTCCATACCAACACCCTCCGTGTGCTCCTGGAGGCCAGCTGCATAAAGCAATTCAGATGCATGTCTGCTCACACACAGAGGAAAAGAGGTGCACTGAACTGCAGTTCATCTCATACTTACTCGCCATTGGATAATCTTTGAATTAATAAAACTGGAACAAAAGAAAACCTCACAAATGCATTGGCAGAAAAAACCCTGATAAATGTTTAAATTATTAAAAATCTAATATTTCAGAATGCATAACACAATAAAAAGAGTATGACTACCCTATACAAAAGACTGCTAGGATAAATGGCCTTGCATTGAACAGATTTCCACTGTATGAAATAACGAATGGCTGAATTATCTGAACAAAAAAACCTCTGTGAATCTTCCTTTAAACTGGTTATTCCTTAGGAATACATAAATCTTCTTAGGCAGGGCACTCTGCCATCTGTTTGCTGTTGGTTATTTTTGCAGCTCTTGGGGCCAAAGGAAAAGGGGGAAAAATTACTTCTGCTAATAGCAAAACAGAATTTATAGCACAGTTTCAATGCTCAGAAGTAATTTTATTTCAGCAAGGCAGACAAAACACATAACTACACAAACAAAACATAATATTACCTGGGACAGCTCTGGTGGGGGAAAAGCAAGCTATTACCTAATGGTCTTTTCAATAGCTTTTCCCTCTTCATCTAGACAGTGAAGTGTGCTGTCTGGACTAACCAATGACTTCCAAGTCAGCACTGGAAAAAGCCCTTTTTATTTTTATTTTTTTCTTTTCTTTTTAAAAAATCTTACTGATTAACAGCTTCCTTTCTGTTTCTTCTGCTAACCAAAAAAGTAACATAATATTCTTGAAAAATAAGACACAAGTGCCTCAGGAGCTCCTATGTAGAAGAAAGAAACCCTCTGGACATACTAGCCACTAGAATCTCGCAGAGGTCATTTTCTGCCCAGGAAGCAGGGTCATATAAAATTGACAGGGAGGAAAGACAAGAGAAGGAGGCAAAGGATGAAGGAACAAAACTGGCTATGCAGGGCGGAGAGGCAGATACTGAAATACAGGCTCTTGGAAAGATGCAACTTAAGTAATAAGGCTTCTCTAAACAAAAGTAGAAACAAAGCCAACTAAGAACAAACATCAAATCACCTTAGCACAACCTATCCAGATTTCAGAAAGACTTCAAAAACCCCAACATTTCAAAAAGAGCTAATGTAATCAGTAAAGCATGCACAGGAACTCCATGACTGGAACAAGTATTTGGGAGGATCCACTTCAGGGTCATTGAAACTCCATCCAAACCCACCCCAATCAAAGAATTGATCTTTACTGAAGTATTATCTTGATGGAGGATAATTGTTAGGAGTTCAAGCTGAATATGGACTATAAAGCACATTTTCCCAGAACTACATTCACCTGTCTTCATAGTCATACACAAAGCTGCAAATAATTCTGAATTCACAAGTCATGATATAACAGATTAATCCAGCAGCCACACTGAATATGTCTCCCCTCCACCCCCCTTCCAAAGGAAGCTATGATTAAATTTCATATACTGGTATTTAAATAAATAAATAAGAAACCCTATATATGGTTATACGAATTTTTGAAACAGTAAATATGGCCTATATTTTCAGAACACAGTAATTACTTTAAGTGCTCAACTTACAGCATCTTCAAGTCAGAGCATGTGCACATCTCTTTTTTTTTTTTAAACCAGTACCACAGTAAATATCTGAAATTGCAATCTTAGGAAGTAAGACACTGAAAAGCAACAGCAGCCTCTTGAAAGATGAGTTTTTTCTCCTTCCCCCTCTTGCAGACAAGTACACACAAATACACATATACTTGCTAGTCCACATCTACATCAAACTGAGCCCGAGTGTTCCTGGAACTGTTCAAAACATTGTACTCATCTACATGCTGTGCAAAAGGACTTAATGAAAAACGTATGAGTTACTGTACAAAATAATGTGAGTACCTTTGCCTACTTTCGAATCACTCCACACTACTCAACAGGGGTGAATCGAACGAAGAAGGCCATCCCTCTGCCAGCAGCCCAGGGCTGGTACCATTAAGCAGATTTATGGAGGAAAGCCACTGCTGAAAGGTTACCCACCATTACCTGTTGAACTGTTCACCATGTTAGGTGCCATGCTGTAAGGAGGAGCCTGCGGGTTCATCAAGCCAGAGCTGTTGTTCATCGGCTGAGTGTAGGGGGAGCTGGATCCCATAATACCGCTCTGATTCATGGCAGGAAAATTGCCTTGCCTACGAGAAGAAAGAGCACACACACCATGTCTCATTATGTACCCCATTGCTGAAGATGCTGTGTTCTGTCACAGAGTACATCTCCTATGGTTTGCCAATACTAAGGCGAAGGCACACAATTATTTCAGTTTACCTACATGGGGAGTTAGTCTTGAATTAGTTACTGTGTATCTGAGAGAAATGGAGTGTATACAGAGATGTATACAGTGTCTTTATACGTCACAACTAATCAGCAGAAAAATACAACTCATACTATTTATCCTATGAGTAGAAAGCAACATGATCAGGAGTCAAAATTAGAACCTAGTATTGGCATAAAAAAATTCCAGTGAGCTGGCATTTTGATCACGTAATAGAAATGCCTACCTGCCATAGCTTAAAAAACAGTGAAATGACCAGAAGAAAAATGGGTACCATAGAATCTGCTTCGGATTTCTGTATCTGATGCTATTGCATTGAATACAATGTTCATCTTTTGTACATGCCATCTATGCCCAATCTTTCGAAAAACCACCTACATACTGCACTTCGTTGAAACAAGAAACCTCAGCAGAACTATTTTGGTTTTGACAATTAATCACATAGCTGTATAATGCTTTCATAACTGAGCCTTAAGTTTCCCCGAAAAACTGCCCTACATGAAGCGCTTACTTAATTCTCCGTATCTTCAGATGTGAAGATCTTCAGATCAAATAACTTTTGAAGGCTAAAGCTTATATACTCTTAAGTTCTGGCAAGTATCTAAGTACGCTTTGTACTTGATTTATCAAATTCTATAGATAAACCGAGACACAATGAAGAAAATAATCCAATTCAAGCAAGCAGAACAACCCAATGTAATGCATGATCCAACTTCAAAAATAATCTTTTATTCTTTTATGCATAATACAATTATTTACCTTTCCTTGGTATAGTTGAAGACTGCACATATTATGACATGTAAAATCATACATACAAATAAAACCACATGCAACAATATACTTACTTGTATATTCATAGCCTAGATAGGAAAACACAAAACTCAGACCTGTTTCTTCAATGTACCCCCTGTAAATTTATGCTGTTTTTCCAAATAAAGGAGACAAGAAAGGAAGCAACCACTCCTTTACATAGCTTTGATACCTGTCAGCTTTTTTTCCTCACAAAAAACAAAGCATTTAATTTTCTCCTACAAGCAGGGAAAGCTGCATGTCCTGGTAGCAAGAGGAGATTTGGTATAAATTCTACTTTTAGCTATTACACAGTACTCACACAAAACAGACAACCCCCAAACCAACAACCCTGAATAACTTCAATGGCTTCTTGTCTTCTCCAAAATCATGGCAGATTCTTATCGCAATTGGTAGGAACGAATTTCTTTTTTAGGAGGTACAGGAGGAGGACCATTAAAGCACTATTTGGCCTAATTTTTCTTGACACATTGTGAACATCTTCAAAGGAAAAGAGAACGTGTTATCTAAATAAAGCATCTTTTTCCAAGTCAGTTTTGTCCTTTGCTCTCTGAAGACAAACTTTTCTTCACTCTTGCAAAGAGGCAAAGGCTTTCTTTTGATATGAAGGAGACAACTGCCATACAATGTCATTTCCCTGATGAAGCCTGCAATGAGCAGTGGAGGGAAAAGATTTAAAATGCACAGTGGTGCAATGCTCCAAGGGAAAATTACAAAGGGAAAAGAGAAGAACAGGACCATTTGGCAACAACTTTAAAAGATTTCAGTCACACAATCAAGCTTTTCTTATGTACTGTATCTTAACCCCCCCCACCCCCTTTCTTAGCTGAAAATTGCTATATTTCAACAAATGCAGTTAACAGAAAAGTTCTTACTATGCTGGATAAGCGAGATCCTTTCTGTTACTGAGTAAAGTTACTCGTGAAGATGAAGAAAATGTGCAAGTTCATTTTTACGTTTTCAAAAAGAAGTAACAGATTTTGAAAGGTTCTTACGGAGTAAAGCTGGGATTCTGGAAAAGACAGATGTCTCTACAGGTATCTCTCTCTCCAATGTCCTTCTTTAGCTTTAAAAATACACAGGAGATACGCACCTTGCAGGTAAGCTGAAACTGGTCCTTACCTACTAATATTTCAATACAATTACTTTCTATAGCATGTATATCTTCTAAGCTGTGGGGTTGTTCATTGTCTCAAATTGAGGTACAGGCTATTTCATGTTACCCTCTATAGACATCAATCTCAATTGTAGCTCATGGAAGCATACTGCTGTACAACAGCTTTAAATCAAAAAGTAGGAAACTATTTCCAGTTTAGACAGAGAGTGGAAATTAAATAAAAGGAATACACTAGCTTTGGCCAGGACAGTAAGAAAGCAACTGAAGTGCAAAAAAATTGCTTCTGTATCCAGAAAGACCTGAATGGCAGAACCTAATTCTGAAATTTCATCTGGCAAGGCAATACCTCTCCCTTTCATCCTCCCATGTAATGCTGCACTTGGAATGGACACAGCTCTCCATCTCTGGAAACAGCCCAGAAAGTGAAAAGACTCAGCACCATCCCTGGCAGAACTCTGTCCTTCCCCAGTTGCCCATCAAGGCACAGACCGCAGCATCCGTGAGCTAATTCAGTAATGCTGAAAGGTGACATCCTGTAAGAGTAAACACTGTTTTATCCTGAGATTGGGTACAATGCACTGTACAGAGCTCCTCCACATATTATTCTGCTTTATGATGGCTTGGAATGGGAAGTTTCTTTAGGGAGAAATTATCAGGTATTACTTCAGCCTTTAATTCTCACTCCACAGTGGGCCTCCTTTGAGTAAAGACTGCCGACTGTGACAAATTGTGCTGCATCAGTGCTATAATATGAAGTGGAGTCCATTAAGAACTGAGCTGAGATCACCAAACTCATTTTGATTAACCTCCAGGTCACTAAACACTTATAAATATGTTACACAGCAGCTGCTAAACATATTTATATATGCTTAAGGTCACAGCATCATCTGTTGGTTGTTGGAGTTAAGTCAAAAATCTTATGTTTCCTTCTGTGCTGCTTTTAGTAAATGCATATCCAACATACTATTAAAGAAGTATTTATCTCAAAGCATACTACCAGACTCTCTCCTACATCTCCCAATTCCCTCTTCCATTTTTCGGGAGGCTAAATAAAAATCATCTTTTAAAACCAGCCTGCTGTACATGTAGTGACATCTAATGGCAAAAATTCAACTGACCAGCAGTGAATTCTATAGCAGAACAAACCCAGTCAAGTATACAAATTTTCAATATTTACCACATAAACACCAAAGGCTGGGTTGCTTAGGGATGATGCAAGTGATAATTAGGAGTAATAGGAAGAAATTAAGAAAAGAAACACTTATGTTGAATATAATTAAAAAATGTACTCGTGGTGAGCTGCAGTTACCCTCCAAGGGAATGAAGGAAACCCCGACACTTGACACTTCTACACACAGACAACACATTGGAAAAGGTACCGGTCGGAGAAATCCTGCATTACATATGACCTAGATGACCTGTCAGGTATTTTCCAGCTCTAACTCCTCCAATACTGTGATCCCAGACCACATATTTTTCCCCATTTAGAAGAAAAAGCAGCTGGGCCAGTACAAATTTAGGATTATGCTATCAATTTAAACACTATACTTAAACCTACACATTTCATTTTTCTGCTCTAATGTTACAAGTAGATGTCCCAAGTATTCAGCGAATGGAAGAGATTAAAAATGGGAAAGGGGGGAATATGCTTTCTTTCTGTGCTTCACCTACTCTGTTGACAACCTAGTAATTCACAGCACCTGCATAATGCCAGAGCCAGTTTTACGCTTGAGGGAAGGGCTGCCACCCAGGGGGACCCAGACAGGCCAGAAGAACGTGCTGACAGGGACCAGGGACGTTATGGAAGTCAACAGGGACAAGTGCAAGGTCCTGCACTTGGGAAGGATGAGCCCCCTGCCGGCTTGGGCTTGACTGGAGGGAGCAGCTTTGCTGAAAAGCCCCTGGGCACCTTGGCAGACGGGGAGCCGAGCATGAGCCAGCAAAGTGCCCTGGCAGCACAGGGGGCCAACGACATCCTGGGCTGTGTGACCAGGAGCAGAGCCAGGAGACGAGGGAACCAAACGTCCCCTCCTTACTCGGCTCTCATTAGACTTCATCTGGAGTATAGTTTTGGATCCTCCGGTAAAGGAAAGATGATGATAAACTGGAGTGAGCTTAGCAGAGGACCCCTCAGATGGTTAGGGCTTGAGCACTCACCCTGGAGGGGCTGAAGGACAAGGGCTAGTTCAGCCTGGGGCTGCGATAGCTTTCCAGAGGAACCTAACAGCAGCCCCCCAGCACCTAAAAGGAGGTCAGCGAGAAGATGAAGCCGGGCTTTTCACAGTAGGGCACGGTGGGAGGACAAGACACAACAGGCAAGAGTTAAAACATGAAAAGTTGAGACTGGATGAAAAAAACCCCTTTTTCCAGTGAAAACAGCCAGGCACTAGATCTGGTGGCCCAGAGAGGTGATGGAATCTCTGTTTTTGGTGGTTTTCAAGACCCAACTGGATAAAGCCCTGAGCAGTCAGCTGTGCCTGAGGAGGAGAAGGTTGGAGCAGAGACCTCTTGAGGCTTCTTCCAGCCTGAATTATCCTACGCTCCTCGATTGTCAGCTTCATTGTGCTGTTGATAGTTTGGTGTACTACTGGGTCCAAAATACAACTGGTCAAATTCAACTGTTCCCTTTTAAGAAGCCCTCTTCTGCTCTTTTGTTTTGCTTCATCTGCAATCCACCTGAAGCTTAATCAGCACTTAATCTCTTTTCTCTGAAAAACAGGTAGCATCAGATATAATTGCATCTTCTGAGCTAATGCAGAAGTCCATGTATTTAAAGAGAGATGACATGCAAGATCTGGTCATCATTAAAAAGCAGAACAAAGAAACTGTAAGAAAGAAGAACACTGACAATACAAAGGAGCACTCGAGTGAATCACAACTGCTAAGCAGTGCCTCTTATACTGAGATGTCTTCCTTTAATTGGACCTGAAATCACCAGTAGGTTAGTTGTTTCTAACTGCTACACAGAAGTTACTCTGCAGCCCTTGTGTTTAATACTTGCCGGTATGTATGTGATTTAGTACCTTCTCAGTGTTGCCATCTGTCAAAGGTTTTTACTGTTGTCTTCCTCAGATTTGAACAAATTTGAACTACAAAATCGAGTCCAGAGGTAGTTGTGGTTTAGCTATGGACAATGATAAAAGTGGATTATGCTTCTCAGCAGGACAAGAAGTGAAGACACAACTTTTCATATGGAAACATGTCAAAACTCAGGTTTTGCTGTGTGCAGACGGATCCAGTTTTACAGTGTTCTGTGGATTTTCTGGCATGCATGTGACACTCCTCTCAATCTAAATGCATAACACTGGAGCAAAACCCTTCATGCAGTCAGAAAAGATGATCCAGCTTCTGTAATGAGCCCTGTGGCAGCCTGTATACAGGGGCAAGTTGAGCATGGAAATGTGTAGGGAACAGAAGAAGGGTTCAGAGGTGGAGAGTCTGCAAAGGCTGGAGGTGAGGAGCGTTTCGGGCAGAAAAGATGGAAATGGAGGGAGGAGAGAGCAGACGGAAATCAAGAATGAACAACAAGGGCTGGGAGCATCCTCACTAGGTGCCAAAGCTTTTTAGGGCCAGGAGAGTGATAGGTGCTCTGGAGAATGGAGATGAAACAGAGATGCATGAGGAGGAGCAGAAAGGAACATACAGAGAGCTGCTACTCCCAGGGTAAACAGAGGGAAGGACCCTCCAGCACACATGTGGAGCCTCTCAGCCCGGTCTGCCTGAAGGAAGGGAGGGATTCACAGAGAAGCCTCAAAAGCAGTGTTACCAGAGATGTGCCTTCCTACAGCTCCTCTGCTTGTGCGCACTGCTGCGAGGCAGGGCCAGACTCTGAAGTGGCCACCCTGGCCAGGAGCTGGGCAAGCCTCAGTCCAGCAGTATGGCACAGCGGGGTGATGCTGAAGGTGCAGTGCTGCAAGGATGGGAGCCAGTATGGGGCACACAGCCCAGGCAGGGGAGAGCTGTCACTGATTCACACTTCACACATCCTGGTGGCCGCAAGCTTGCACCAATTATTATTTAGGCCCCTCTGTACTGTGCTTCCTGACATTTCCCACAGCACTCACGTACAGTAGGGATTTCTCCCAGTTATCCTGCCCTAGGCACTGGACCTGAAAAACTGTCCTGTTACTATGACCTGGCCACCTGAGCAATCGGCTGGTGAAAAAAAACAAATGGCCCACAAGCTCATGGAAGTTTGCCATTACTGCTCCAGATCTTTAACCTACATCAGTTTTGCAGCGAATGCACTGCAGCACCTCAGGGGAGTAATTTGTGTAAACATTTTTAAAGGAACATTTTTTTTTTTTAATGCTGACACACTGCTAAGGTGGCTACTTGATTACAAACTGTGAAAATGACTGCGTTAGGCTGCACTCACAAATCAGAGTGTACTGACCAAATTGCCCTGTGCTTATCTGTGCCAGGTCTGCAGCATGACAATATTTCCTCTCTCTTTTAAATGTCAAAGTATGATTTGGGGGGTTGTTATTTAAACACACTGACCTGCACAATAACCAGAAGTACTTTATTTAAATCTGTCTTGAGCTGGGACTAGCCTTAAGCGCTTATAATCTGTCATACTTTGACACCAAATGGGTTATTATAATGAGAGTAATTCAGGAGTAAGACCTGTGAATGCCTTCTCCCTGGAGAATTTACACATAAACATGTGCAGGCAGATACATATGCTCTTTTGTTATGGATTTTCCTTCTTGCTACATTATGGGCTTCCCTGCAGAAGTGAAACCATTCCTGTCATCAGGGAATATGGGAGAACTGGAGGAGGGAGAGACGAGCAAGGGAAACTAAACCCCAGCACTGCTTACTTTGCTCTGACTGGAAGTGAAGTGGCGTGTCAGCGCTGTTAGCAAAAGCCAAGACACACGAAATCTGAGTATTGGCTTAAGCAGCTATAAAACGGCATTAAAGACAGTTCCCACGTAACCAAACCAAACCAATTTAACACCACTGTATCTTAAAGCGAAGTATCTCCCTCCTGTTAGCTGCTACCGTAAGGATACTAACCTGGACTTACATTTCCTCCTCTGTTCAGTGGGGAAGCTCACCATTCACAGTAACAAAGTTTTAAAAAAGCAACCACAAAAGCTGGTGACGTGACAGGTGTTAGGTCTGCCACGAGTTTTTTCCATCTTTCAGGTTAGACAGAAAAAGAAAATTTTACATTTGGGTGTGTACACGAGCAAAATGGGGAGGCCAAAGCTCTGCAATGCACCGACGCTGACAGAACGCTCGGAAACATAAATGAAAAAGCATCCAGTGTTGTATCAGGGTGTGCGCACGCACGTGTATGTGTGTCTCCTGACATCAGGCACACAGAACCAACACCAAACTATCCTTCCCAACAACCGAGCCTAAATGACAATGCTAAAACGGGGAATAATTTTCTAGCATCATAATTATGTGCTAGTGCACATCACCTTGTAATCCACTGCAGTCTGACCAAGCGCACTGCCTGTTTTCTTTGTCTGGCTGAACATTATTGTGTAAGATACTTTTTGGAAGAATACCACGAACAGCCTTTCTAAACATATTCTTTTTCTTCTGATCATGCAAATGTCTGCACCTTCAGCATCATCACCATTACTTAAATTTCACTAAGAAATAATCAAAGAAGGAAAAGAAACTCAAAAATTAGTTGTTCCTACCAGGCTTATTCAATGCCCAGCCCCTCAGAAAAGCAGCCACAAAAACTTATTGTTTGTTTATATGCTATTGTCATCACATTAACCATTTTTCCAGTGAAAACATCTGCCCGACAGGCTATCTGCTTCTAGCCATTTAAAGCCCAATAAAATGCAGGAGTGTCACACCACATCAAACACTGGAAGAGCAACATAAGAGGCATGTGTAATTCATGAGTATCGATGCTAATAACAACACAACTACACATTTGCACTGCTGAATGCAAGCTGAGATCAGAATAAATCTCCCTATCCCATTTTACAGATAACACAAACTGAGGAAGAAATCCAAGATTAATAATGTTCTAAAATATGGCCACAAGTATAATAAAGTAGTTGAATACAGTGAGGAAAACATAGCACAAGACTGCAGAAAAAGAAAGCCTTAACTCATTTGATCCTAATGATATAAGAATGTGTGACTGCAAAACATGAAGGAAATTTAGTGAAGTACTGTAGGGTTTCTTTGTTTGTTTGTTTGTGTATTTTTGGTTTGTTTTGTTTCTTTGTTATTTAGGTTGCAGCTATTTAATTTTGTTTTTATAAAGCTCCTTTTGTGTTAATTAAATCTTTTTGGTCTGAATTTCATGGTGACCACAACATTTGGTCACCAGTCTTCAAATCCACAGGGATTCCCTGAAATGCCTTCACTGCGCAGCATTCTTCCAAGTGCAGCAAGACCTCTGTATTTGATTTTATTTGTGTAAGAACTAACTAAGCCCTCTGTACTCAGTGCAACCTGTACTGGATAAATACAATATAATGCTGGGTGACAGAAAACACAGGACTACTGAAAAGCGGGCCAAGTCAAATGGCTTCTAATCCCATCGAAGCTCCGCTCTTAGTGACCCCTGCCTACCTTCCTGACAAGGTGGATTTAGACAGCAGCTCTAATGGCAGCTGCTTGCACACTGCCCCCATCAGACATAAAATCTGAGCACTGAGCAGATACATCTCTTAGCCCAAGTGGAGTGTGTGATGCTGTAATCTGTCTGGCAAGCAGGAGCATGCATGAACTGGGTTTGTAGCAAAAAAAGAAATTTGCCCTGTATGGCATGATGCAGTCAATCTGAACCAGAATGCCAAGAAGGGTGATTTAGCCTGGCGTGACTCGATATCAAAATGGGAATGACTCATACGACTCTCTCACTATGCACCTTCTATTTTTGTGCATGTTTATAAATAGCTATATTAAAAAGTCAGAAGGCCCTATGAACTCTCTCCCAGAATGATTACTTGAAAGTGGGTAAGAGTCTGTTCCCAGCACATGAACAGCTAGGAGGTCACCAAAGCATGGTGCAAAAAGCTACAGGAAGCTAAGGACATGCTGCATGTTTCACTAATTCAGTTTCCTCCAGAGGGGCACTGCCTCGGGGAAGGTTTGACCCCTGAGCTCCCTCCTCTTCCACCTTGGGATGCAGACCTCCTGCTGCCTTTCACCATGTACTTACATTGTTCAGTCACGTCCTTGCACTGCTTGTGAGCACCACCGCAGCTCCACGGAGCTCACTGTGCTGGCAACCAACTGAAAATCTAATAAAATCCTGATCGTTTCATGCCAGCTCTTCAGTGTATCTTTTCATAGTAAAATGTCATCTGGCTGACAGCATGCTGAATGCAACTGTGCATGTGCAGCAGCATGGCGAGGAAGTTCTCCAAAGGGATTTCCCAAAAGACACATTTCCACTTGCCTATCTTTGCCCAATAGCCTGGAGCTGTTATATGTTTATCAATATTATTACTACCACTATTACCATCAGTCTCGGCACTTTGGCACTCCAGACGGTTTCACAAGAGCAATGTGGTACATATGTCAGCATAGTTTCAGCTAGCTCTTTTCTTCATCTTTGGCTCAGAAGATGCCTGAAACCTACTGTGAGAACTGCAACAGGTATTTAATGTGTTAGTGAGACTGGTGGCCATCATTAAAAAAAATCTTATTGCTCTTATGTTGTTACTATTTAATATGATTCTTACAAGGTTACTTATATGTCCAGTCAGAACCAATGCTCCCATCTGAACTCCATCAATAAAATGAAGGGCTATTCCCACTCATATTTGCCCAGGTAGTGTTACTAAGAAAAACATTTATTTAACTTTTTCCTCCACTATCACCATTGTAAAACAACCTGAAACCTTAAAAAAGCTCTAAAAGCTGAAATCCTCCCACCATTTTTTATGTCTCTCCCCTTCTGTCAGAAAAATCTTAGGCTGTTCAATCACAGTCTTGTATTTGCACAATATATGTGCCAAATCACACAGAGCAGTCATGGAATTAGCTTTCTTCATGAGTCCCATTAAACAGATGGCTATTCTTCTGGTTTTTGGTTGTGTGGTTGTTTGGTTTTTTGTTTGGTTTTTTTTTTTTTTTTCCCTTCACTAGTGCTGTGATTTAAACTAGTAGATCTTCTGGCTAACAGGACAAAAGTGTGAAAATCCAGTTTCCTCATCTGAAGCATTTCTTGTCGCCCAAGAAAGAGTACTCAGTCTAAATTCCTCCCTTATTCTTTACTTTTATACAATAACAATTAACTTAGTACTGCATTCTTAATGCCCTAAAGATCACCTTTTGGGATACTCATTTCTATGTAACATCCAACTCTGAGGCAGAATGTTATTAAACTACACAGAGTCCTACACTGCAATTTTGTTTCAAAATAATTAGTACTTCTACAGAGGGCAATAACCAAATAACCAAATGAAGCCAAAAATAATCCAGACACAATAATAATTGAATTAGAAGTGTCTCTAAGATGAATGAAAATTCTCATTCATGACACTGAAAATCACCCTTCCTTCCCAACATACTCCTGCTTTCACAATTTAAGAATGATTACTCTCCGAAGGAAGGAGGGAGTACGACTCTTGAGGTCTGTGGTTAATCTCTAATGGCATGAACAGCATACAGCAGTCCACTTGATTGATGAGTAACCAAAAAAAAAAGAAAAAAAACCAAAAAAGAAAAAAGCAAGCCTCCCCAAATTGCTGGTTGCCTGCACAGGCACTGCAGCATGGTGACATCCAGGGCTCCAGAATGATGGATTTACCTTTTAGTAAAACAAAATTCCAGATAAAAATATATTTCTTTTAGTCTCCCACAAGAAATGGCTTCAGTTAGCTCAGTATGGAAAGTTTCTTACAATCCTTACGTGATTTTATCAGCAATTTTGAGCTGATCTACAAAATGCATTTCCATTTAAAAAACATAATCAAAGAAGTGTGATTTCCAGCTCTCCCTTTACTATAATAAAACATATAAACTAACTTGTACTTCACTCCTCCTAATACACTGTAGAAAAAAGCCATATATGGTTCTTCTTTGAAAAGCAAAACATGAGGAAAGGAAGTGCCCTTTCAAAAAAAGAAAGAATAAAAAAAATCAGCTTGATATAAATGACTATTTCCCATGAAGCAGGAAGAAGCACAGGTCCTTTTGAAGAAAAATATGCCAATACTGGTTAATAGCTCCCTTAGAAATTACAGTTACAGTGAGCATTAATATTGGGACTTTAACCCCTCACATCACACAGAAACCTGGCACAGAGAGAAAATATTCCACCTGTTACTGAAACGCTGCCAACCTCAGGTGGAGCAAGCACAGCAGATATTTGGAGTTCACAGTAACACTACACAGTCACTCGGGCCAAGAAGCAATACCACTTGATCCAGCTGAAACCAAACACAGACTTTTTTTTTTTTTTTTTTTTTTTGGAAGCCAAATGCAGTTTCATGGACTGAAATATTCAACGCCTGGATAGTCAAACAGAACTAAACAAAAGTAAAATGGGCTCATTTCAGAGTGATCCGTCAGGATCCCTGAAGGAAATTCAAAGTCTGGGAATGTTTGGAGTGGGGTAGAGGGGAAATGACCAGTCACCTTGAGACTGAGAATTGTGAATGGCCTGAATGTGAACAGGAGTAACTCCTTCCCTGTGACTGCATGTTAAATAAAAGACCCAGCAGAAAGAGCCTTTCTGCTAGGGGCTTATTTCAAAGGCAACAGATAAGGTACCCCAGCACTGGCTCCAATTATGGCTACCAGTCCTATCTTAGCCTAGTTTACATTGGGGATTTCACAGTTGGCAGCCTTTCATCTAGAAGTAGCCTGGTTTGAATAAGCAAAGAAACTTGAATGAGTACTTAACCTTCCTGCACTCCACTGCACTTCCCAGCAGAGAAGAACAGCACCTCCAAGCTTAAGGGGAAAAGGGAAAACAATGGAAGATATATACTCTCTCCAGGGATTAAAGACTGTAAGTTTTACTGTAGCACTTCAAGTCTTCCTGCTACATAAACGCAGCTTTTAAAATCACTATTAGAATTTTAAACCTGAGTTTCAAGATCAAAAGGGCCAGACTGGGAAATACTGCATAGAAATTGACAGGCTCTAGGATGTAAAACACCTAAAAGAGTTCTGGTTTTTATTTATATTATTATTCTTTTTTTAAAATTTATTCTCTGCTTCCGCCTCTTTCTTTTTCCTTTTGACATTTTAATGCACCATGTCCATTACTATATTTCCTCACCAGTACCTTCTAGTCCATCAGCAGTGCTGCATTACCCTGCTGTTGGAGAAAATAATATGGAAAAAGTGCTTTGCTGGCACCAGCAACATGGAATATGAATTATACATGCATAGCAGGACAGAAATGCTGATGGAAGGTTAGTCTGCCTGTATGTGTGCAAGCGTGCATGTACACACACACAGACTAAAAAGAAGACACACAGAATGCACATTTTAAATTAATTTACATTAATTGTAACTATTTCTCTGTACAACAGAAATTCTCTAGTATCAGTGCAGCTTTTAGATGTCAGTTTTAGGACTGAATGAAAATTTTCCTAAATTCTTCTGACTTCACTGTGACGTGGCAGTAATACCTAACCAGCTGCTAAGCAGTTTAAAACCAGAACCACATCCTAGAATGCCTACAAGTATGTCAAAGCAACGCAACATCACACATTACTATAGACACTGAGCACCAGTTCTCAGGTGGCATAGGGAGTAGCAGACAGTAATGTGAATACCCACCTCAATTTAGCAACTCAATGACCAGGATTTTAAATGCCCAGAGGATGGAAATAGCTAAGCTGTATCCCAATTCCTCAGTTTAATGAACTACTGTTTCTAAATCACTTCTCTAGTATCAATGATACTGAATTCCACATTCATTCAATCTATACAAAAAATTAATTTACAAAATTGCAACATGCAATCACGAGAATCATACTAAGGTACAGTACACCGAGGTCAAAGACGCTGCCTTCAAAGATGGGACTGCTCCTTGCGTAAGCACATGAAAACTCATTTTATAGTAATTAGCTCAGGTATTGATAACCGTAGTTGTACCAGCAAGAGGCTGATATTAACATCCAGCTGGACGTGTATTTTACAGCCAGCTAATACTGAGCTACATCTTCCTAAAGCCACACTGCCAACAGTATGAAAGCCAGCTATTTCACAACTATGTTTTTACCTTTCCATATAACACAGTCACACTTTCAGCTGCTGAGAAGACATGCTCAGAATGACACTGCTGGCACAAGAGATGCTGCAAATGATGATGACAAGCATCTAACTCCAAAATCATCTGCTGACTTCAGGTGTTAACCTAAAAATCGATTTCTGAAAGTGTGTACGGCACACTTACTGTCGGAAACAAAAGCCCACAGACAGCGAACACAGTCCCAAAAAGTTTCAGGTTGGGCATCTACAAACTGAGGAACTCAAAACTGGCTGGTACTATAAGATACTGGCTAAATTTGTTGCCTTTCACATCAACAGGGAAAATGCCATCTCATTTGCTTAAAATTGTGTGCTTTTACTGAAGGCTTACTATGTTGCAGGTCTGTACACACATAAATAGTTACCTATCACTATAAATACATGCATTGTTGTAAGAACTACAGTGTGATAAAAGACTTTATTTTTCAGTCACCTGGTCCTCAGAGGCCTCTGCTGGGTTCTGACCTCAGGCAGCAGAACCAGCCCTTGGGGTCTCAGCCAACACCAACCTAAGTTAGGAAAAGTCATTCCTTGGAGTTCACGGACAGATAAGATCTTCAACATACAGTCCTTACCAGTGGGTGTGCTGAGACCAAGATGGGTATGAAAACGAAAACACTGTTGTGCAGTTCCTTCACGCTGTCTTCCTGAAAATACGGGGGCTTACTATGCATGGTATTTAGCACTGACTGCTGTAAACTGGTCCCCGGACCAAGTTTAAACATCCTGAATAGCATGAAACCACAGATACTGCCGGCTCAATGAAGAGGTCTCAAAATCACCTTTCTTTAGTTTGACATGCTAGATACCATTTGGGAAACACTGGCCCGTATGCACAAGACAGAGTAGCATATTTTAAGATTTTAGGTTACAGGGAAGGTATTATGTAGCTGTAGAAATTAATCTTAAGCTTAACATAGAGCAGGCCTCAAGGCAAGGTCAAAGGCTAATTCAAATGGTGTAAACCTAGTATCTTCCACAGCCACCACTTTTATTTGTATGATCTTATCTTCTCTAATTAAAAGGTTGGTGGTCTGCACTGAGGATGACACCTAGGTATAACTGGTTGGCACTCAGATCTTGATCATCCAGCCCTGGCTAACAAACATTGATTTTCTGCCCCAGTGGAAGTGATTTTATTCTGATGCATGCCATTTAAATTCATTTTACACAGCTGCTTAGCGTGGCTTGGCAAGGCAGAAGCAAACCAGTTTTCAATGTCTAAATGAGACTCCTGAGCTGATAAAGGATAGATCCTGTGGATTAACAGCTGAAGATAAATTTTACTCCCCTATTGATACTTGGCTACTGATTCCACAAGTTGACCTTGAAGGGGATCACAACCAACCTGTACAGAAATACTGTTAAGTAACCACGACTCTGACACAACTATTGCATTTCCCTCTTAATTCTACATGGGTGTGTGTGTTTTACAGTAATAAAAATCTAACAGTCAAGAAAATGGGGTTGCAAAGCACCACTGTGAGACAAAAACACCAATGAGGGGAGAAAGAGGATGCCTGGGGTCAGAAGGAGGAGGGATCTCGTTCCTTCTCAGTGATGAGGTTCTTCAGTTCCCTCTCAGGCACAAGGGAACAGAGCCATGCCAAAAGCCATGCAGGTGTGTGAGCAAAGTGACATGCAGATTTTCCTTGTAGTCACAGTGATGTTAGTAAAAAGAAAACAAAATACTAAAAAACCCTCTACCATGCAAGTATTTGTGTATCTTTCGCATGATTTTTATTTTCCTTCAGCAGCCAGGTGGCATGCTCATGGAAAGTTTAAAAAAAACTGCCAAGGTCCCACAGCAAGTCCAGTTTACATTGCTACCTACCCGTACTGGTCAGGCTGGTGCATCAAGGGAGCCTGAGCACAGCCATAGCTGGGGTGCTGTGAAGAAAACATGGGGCATCTGCCAGCCCCAGCCTAGCTGGGATAAACAGGTGACCTAATGTATGGTGGCCTAAAGCAGAACAAAAGAACAGCCTCTTCAGATTTGTTCTGTATCCCAAATACGAATCACCAGCAAGTACATTCCTTCCATATGCAAGTATGGAGGACTTGCAGGAACAGAGAAAAGCCATTACGCTCTCTCCTCTACAGCTGACTTGAGATCAAAGAGATCAAAGAGAACAGTGTGCTTGCAACCCCCGGCATCAGAGCGGTGTGACAGAATTTGCTCAATTTGCCTTGTATAAATGGCCCTTTTGCCAGTATTTGCCACAGAGATTTGATGACTGCTCAGCCCACTCAGCCCTTCCACAGGTGCTGGATCACTGGAATGGGTAGTATGTGATGGAAAGGCTCTGAAACAGTGTTTTGCCCATGCATAGCTGGAAACCACAAGCAGTTTAACAAAACTGACCTGGGAGGAAGGTCTGAGATAGGAGTGGTAAACATTTAACCTAGTTTTTGATCAAACACCACACACTATGCCTGAAGTGTAAGTTGAATCACAACCAAATACTTCTGGCTTAAGACAAAGTCTTTTCTTGCTCTAAAGGCCATCAAACATGAGCCTTTCCTTTCGTTACATGATTACAAAGAAAGTGTTCCTGCAGTTGCAGTGATGGCCCATTTATTCCTTTGTGCCTGACCCATCAGCTTCTAGCCTAAACCAGACAGACAGAAGCAGACTTTTGTAAATCCTACTAGACAGATCTGTTAAAACAACCAACACAAGCAAGAGATGGCTGGTTCACAGATATCTGCTAGAGCACAGTCTGCTTTAAGGGCACATGGTTCTATTTTATTGAACAAGAACATGAAGTACACTGAATTTACTGTTACTGTTTTAAAGTTTGTTATTCGTATCACTAGAAGGTACCTGCCTTAACGAAGTTGCAAAACAAGAAAGCAACAGATACAGGGACACATTAGCTTCCTATTTCTAGTTTATATTGTGTCTTGGAATTAGAGCAACTCTACTGTCCACAAACACTGGTCTTGAATGATAAATACTTGTATGTGTGTATGTGCTTCTGTGTATGCATACGCATAAATTAAAGCAAGATGCTTAATACACACACACACATGCTCACCAGAACAGTGCAACCAGCTTTGTGTAATTCTCACATGTAATGGAACTTCTTGTAACAGAAAAAGATAATAAATACACCAGGAGTTATTTCAGTCCAGGGAAATGTGGTAATCACTTAATCTGAAAAATTTCCCCGAAAATATGATTTCATTGCAAGTATTCAGGCATCTTAAAAATAACCACAGATAGAAAAGTGCCTTTGCCAAAATCCATGCACAAATGGTAACATGCAGTTATGCTGCCCAAAGGGGAGATACAAAGACAGATGATGGCTCCAACCTCTACCTTCCTGTTTGGAGGTTCTCTCCTATGGATGCATAAGTGGCAGTTATCAACTCCAGATAACTAATGATTGTTTTTATGCCTCCTTCTGCCTTTCCCCTCCAGCTGCTCCCCTCAGCACACCCTCCTCTCCCCCTCTGCCTGCCTGCTTAGGAACAAGAACATCCTGTAGAAGAGAACTGTCATCAGCACTGCTGCTCAGAACATGGGCAGCAAATGCAAGAGTTGATGGGAAGTTTCATAAGCTTCCTTACTTCCTGGCAGGGACAAGCTGCCAAGGACATGTTGGCCCTCTCTCTGCTGGAGATAAAAAAAATTATATCCAGCTAATCAATTTTAAGTTGCAGAGGGCTTGTTTTCTACTCCTAATGTCACTGCAACCTTGTGAGCTTTCCTAAAGCCTACAGTGCCAAGAAACAAACTGGAAGTGGCTGTCATCTCCACTGTCACAGCTGCTTTCCAAGAGGATAATTGAAACACATGATAGCATGCTTTCCCCTTAAGTTTTAGGAAAAGTATTCCACACACCATCTCCTCCAGAGAGGAAAGGACAAACAGAACATGTATAAATGCATATGCATGCACCTATACAGTGCTGTTACTTCAGAAATGGTAAGAATAACATTCCTACTCATTTAAGCTCCTTTCACCTGGACGCATACCTGCTCTGAGCGGAGTTTGCAGCAGCCTGCATCACTGCAGCAGCTGCCTCCTGTGCCTTACGGTTCACAGTTGGCATGGGTGGGCCCATCCCCGGGCCTCCCTGCTGAGACATGCCAGGAGAATTGGGGGTCATACTGCTCATGTTTCCAGGAAATGGTCTGCTCTGCATCCCGGCTGACGGCATCCGTCCCAGGGGCATGGTACCGCAAGGCTGGCTTGGCCCCTGTCCATGCATCTGACTGTTGGCATTTATACCCATGCCGGGTCCCGGGCCACTGTAACTTGTGTTGGGCACACCGCTGTACGTCGGTGGTCTGGAGTAGTTTCCTGAACAAAATGATAAAAAGCACAGAGAAAAACATTAAACGTTTGAGCAAGTATTTCTATTTAGGAAGTTAGCAGCTGCAGAGCTTAGACATGTGAACTAAAGTGAACCACGCTGGCCTCGAAGTCAGGACAGCTTTTTCGCCGTGAGGACAGAAAAGCAGCAGAACAGGCTGCCCAGGGAGGTTGTGCAGACCCCTTCCTTGGTGGTTTTCAAGACCAGTCGGATAAAGCCATGAGTAACCTGCTCTGATCTTGTATCTGACCCTGATTTGAATACAAGGTCAGCCAAGAACAACTCCTGAGCACTCTTCCAACCTGAATGATCCTATGTACCTGATTTTCATGTACCCTCAAACATTTTCTGCCTAATATATGTAATGAGATAACAGCCAATAAAGAAAAGCGCTGCCTCTGGAGGGTTAACAACATAGCACACAATACAAAACTGCCTTATGCAGTAAAGAGAAATGTGGCATGTAAAAAACCCATTACATAAGCTCAAGGGAGAATCTTATTTTTGTAATTTCATGTTCTCATTCTTCATCTTTCTGCAATTTCAGCAACAGGCTAGTCTCACCAGCTTCCTGAAAATAACAGTTCTGCCCGTTTGTGTCAGAGATGCTTTGGCATGGACTGGTGAGGACAGCTGCCAGGCCCCGAGAAACATCCCCACTCCCTCCTGCCCTACCCTGCCTTCCTGGTAAATTCAATGTTTGGCTACGCCAGCAGAAGGGGTGGTAGCTTACAGCGCGCCTCCTCTGGGAAAACGAGTATTACAAGGGTCATCAGCAACAGTACAAAGATGCTAATACAAACAGGTGTCTTACGAAGGATGGCATGAAAACCTGGCTGACCACAATTTATGCTGTCAGTGGAGCAAACTGCTCCACTTGTAGCAGCCTAACTCATTTGAGTGCAAATTTTCCTATCATGTTGAAAGCTCAAGAAAAAGCAAGTGTATGGCATTCAGTGTTACAGAAACAAACCCAAGCAGCATGAGAGAGAGGAAAAAAAAAGGTAAAGATATGATAGAAAAGTATTTTAGGAAACGGATCACATTACTTCAGTCATCAGTTTTGACTTGTCTTTATTTCCATCTCATCCAGATTAGTGGAAACACGACCCGATCCCTCCCTGTGGGATGCCACAGAGCAGAGTTTCCCAACTACTCTCAGATATTCCCACGCTCGTTCAAAGGCAGCAGCCCTTGGACTCTTCCTCTGAGCATGGAGATCAGCCATGTCTCTCCTCAGGCCTCAGCTACCAGGCAGAGGAGTTGGTGGCATGCAACTCCTGTTTATAGTTAAAATAAATATATTCATCCATCATCTGAATGCACACATAATTAATTCATATGCTCCTGCTGCTGTGCTTTGGCTAATCCTCCCCTCCTCCCCACCCGGTAACTGACTCACTCTGCTACAAGTCCTCCTCAGCAAGAACACATGCAATCTACGCTTCCCAAGGAAACGGACCAACAATTCTCTTCTCTTTTAGAAACCAAGTTTCTGCCTGGGGGTCTTCACAGAAGGATCCCCAATATGTGGTTCAACGGAGATGAAAGACTCCAGATTCAGCTTTATGCTGCCTTCAGACTGCCCTGTCACTCCTCCTCTTTCTCTAGGCTCGGCTGCTGGCAGATGAGTATTTTCTGTTCAGCCAGCCATCGCCCCTAGCCACAGTTCTGGTTGCTGAGACCTGCTCAAGCCACACTTCTGATCCAACATATGTGACCACAGACTGAAGGCTTCACTGGTTTCATGCTCTGCTCAGTGTTCAAGGTGTAACACACAACTCGGATGTTGCTCTGGTTTTCCAGTTGTTTTGTGCAAGAAAAATTCAATGCAGCAAGATGGTGTGTATGTGCGCTCAAAGACTACGCACAGCCTGTTAACACATTTTATATACATGCTATTAGTAACACTGCTTCCCAAAGTGAAGTAAATTCCCTCCCTGGACTGGCAGACCTGATATCCATAATCACTGGGAGCTACTGTCAGTCCAATTTACATAAAGCCAATTTGTTTTGTCATTTAGGGTCTACAAAGTACGATTCAGCAGCATGCTTGGAGGAGCAAACACCAACGCTATATAATATTGCTGTTTTGATGCTATTTTGAATTGGGACAAAAAAATCTCTTCTTTTGTGCTTTGGCTTCTCCAGTGTAAGCAAAACACAGAAAAAACAGTGGAATCTTCTCCATAAAAATATGTGGCTCAGTGAAAATAATCCTAATCATTCATCTCCAGGGATACACGTCCAAGAGCACGGGGAAGCGGTATCTCTTCAGTAAAGAGAACAAGTGTCAATGTTTTTTCCATGTTTTTTTTTCCCCCTAAGCATTTCCTCAATACCTCAAGTACTAGCTATTCTTATACCTTTCCCAGACCACAAAAAGAAAGGCAAAATAAAAGCCAAACAAAATACAAGAGGAACTGCCAGGAATGAGGAGTGCAATCTTATTTCCATGTTTCTCTAATAGATTAGTAATTTGTTGGCAGTGGCTTTGACAGAAAACAGATGGATGCAGCATTAAACACAATGAATGCAGCAGATGCTAGGCCAGCCCACATCAGCTGGACGTGTCAGGCAGCCAAGTCCAAGAGCCCACACTTTTCAAGTGGGTACAAGCCTGGCAAGAGCGGCTGTACAATATTACTGAACAACTCCTCCCCTCCATATCCAAGGGATTTTTTATTCCAACTCCCCCTTGGCAGAATAGAATTATACCCAGAGAGATGACATCTCAAAAGCATGAGAAAAACCAAAGCAGTAACTGGAATCAGGAAGAAATAAAAAAAAGTGTAATGAAGATAAAATATAAAAAACCCCCTACTAACAACCTGCCAAAGACAGATGTTCATACTTACTGCTGAAACTCTAGTCCACTTTGTCCAGGTTTGCTGAACAAAGTGCTCTGATATCTTGCCATTTCTAGGCAAGCTGGAAAGAGGGAAATTTGAGAACTACCTGTTAGTTTTGCTCTCTGCTTAGAGACGTAGGTGAGATTCACAGTATTAAAAACAGTATCTTAAAATAATTTTATATTTTTTTAAATATGCACTTAACCATCAAGTTTTTCTTGTACAGACAATTTAAATGTATTGTTCTGAATTCCTGTGAAACTATTTTACCTAGGGGACTTCAGTAGATACAGTTGATATTTCAAGCCTTAACAACAGGCTGTTGCATATGTGGGTCTGGATTTGGAGGTCCAGACTCTCAAGATACTTAGGGTATCTCATCCTTAAGACGCCACCACGTCAATTGAAATCTAGGATTAACATCAGTGGGAGCTAGACAGCAAAGTGGTTTTTTGTTACAAAGCACAAATAATTCATATTGCTTTACCACGAATGAAAGGCGGTTTAACTTACTGTGAAATTCTAGGGTTATGGTTCAAACATAGTAGTAGTTTCTCTTTGTTACACCCAAACAGAACAGTTTACTGCTGAATCAAGTAGGAAAAGTCAGGAGACAGGATGCATGTCTGACGCGTTTTACTGATCCACAGGAAGTTTTTCTTTGCCTCAGTCTTAAAAAGACCCAACTGACTACAGGATCTGACTGCTCTACAGAGTGCATTTGAGGGACACTTTGCTGTGGCAGCATTTTGATGCTCGGGTCATAGACCAGAGCTTCATTAGCCCCCCAGCTAGATACTGTCCAAATATAAACCAAAGAGACTGTTTCCATCACTAACAACTTCCATCCTTGCTCTGCTTTTTTTTAATTCTTGGGACAGGAAAATGCTGGGATTTAATACAAAATTAAAACTGATGTTCTGTACTCCATGCTCCTGTGTTGTATCACAGACACACAGAAGTGTGGAGCCAAAGCCATTTTTTATTTTTGTAGGAAATGGTTTCACAGGATTGGACTAGGTCCCCAGTAAAGAACTGCTTCCTGGGAAAATATATTCTACCCTTATTATAGACCTAAGTGTCACGTAAACACATGAAACCCAAATAAATCAACCATATGCATGAAATGGATCATTCTGCTCTCACGATCTGGGGGCTAATTCCTCCAACCCAAATTTACTGGTATAGTCTTTATTATGGTGAGCAATTCCACTGCACAGAAAAGACACTAGCCTCGAGCAATGGTTTTCAGGACAGCACACAGTGAAATCCAGCATGCAAACTAAAAGCTAAATGTCACAGAATGCTTTGACGCATACATAAAAATACAACTAGTCCTGTCAAACTTAGCCTATGCCTAAGTTTGGAGGAAGGCCTATGTGAACAAAACACAGAAAGCCAATAAAATCCTTGAGAATTATTTTACTTTAATAATTTAAGAACTTGGTTGCAACCCAGGTAATTTTTAATATATTTGGTTTTTTGCCAATAAAAGGCAAATGGGATAACAATATAATATATTCATCATTGCTGGCATATAATTGTGCTTTGGAAGAGGGTATGTTAAGAGTTGCAATTAGATTACTTTCATTAAAAATAAAAAATGCTATCAAAAACTTAAATTTGTGTAAATACATGACTTCAAAATATCACCATCTTCATCCCCAGATTTTCTGAATGGTCACAATAGCCTGGTGAAAAGGTAGCATTCTTCTGCTCTAATTGTTACCTGTAGAGCTGGAAGTCTGCAGGCCCCTAATTTTATGATGACCAGTAAACAGGATCACTGGTACTCTCCAAGAGCTGGCAGAAGAACACGCTTTTCATCCATCACACTATTCACCAGACCTTTCTGAAACGGCCTGTTAATGACAATGATGCTCATTTTCTTCCTGCCCCTCAAGTTCACTTTTTAATAGCCATTTCTTCCTGACCGCGACCCGTAAAATCATTACATAGGCACTTTCATCTTCAGAGGGAGGAAAAGAACTGCTGAACTCAAGCAAAAAAGAAAGTAGTATTCGGCATGTTACTTAAATGCATTGATTTAGTACAAAAACCTTTCCATTCAATCAGTGTGGATGGCTAATGTTTTACTGCACTTGACACCCACTATTCCCATGGTTCGGAATCTCAGCAGCAGCAGTACAGCTGGAAGTCAGGATAGCACATCATAAATCCACTGGATTTTTACCAGTTAAGCTAGTTGCTCACTGTGCAGATAAAAATAAGTACTTGGACAGCATTTTATGGCCACAAAATGCTTTCCAAATAAAAGGAAAGCACAGTCAACTGGAGTTAGGTAATTAATCTTCACACATGACTATGAGGCATTACTACCCCCATTTTACAGTTAAGGAAAGCGAAGCAGAGAAATGAATCTACTTGCCTAAGTTGAAAGATGATGTAAAAGGCTGAGCCAAAATTAGAAACTGGGAAATCTTGGCTTGTAGTCCTGTGCGCAGAACACAACAAACGCTACCCAAAGATGAAACAGAAAGGAACATTGCACAGGGCAGCAAGGCTCCCTGCAAACAAACATCAGAACTAGTTCTCAGAAACTCCTTGCTAGCACAGGCAAGCCATCAAGCCCTTCAAGATTTTCTCATCGCTGCCTCCAGTCCTTTTTGAGGATTTTAAGAAAGCAAGCAATAGTAGGAAGTGCTGAAATAGCTTCTTTATGTACCTCTAAAGAAAATGCTGCCCCTCATACATTCTGTGGCTTGACATCAACTTCATTAACCCCTAAACAGATGCATCTTTATTAAGGTTATCCATTAAAGGCAAAACAATAGACAAGCTCAAGGTTGTCCAGGGGCAGAAACGGTGTATTCTGTTTTTTGCTTTAGTCCTCCAACAACTCTGTCAAACAAGCAAAATAAAAGGAACTGTCTCTCTCAATCTGAAGGGTTAGTTAAGATTCACAAACCTTATGCATTAGAGCTCAATATTGTATTTTCACAGTAGCCACTGTATTATTATGCTCGTTAGAAGACTTTAACCCTCACAGTCACCATGCAATTCTAAACTGGCCCTGGGATTTTATCTAAGAAAAGAAGTCCTATTCTGGGGTCTGTGTTGTGACCCTTATTCCATGCTTGGTCAAACACGGCCTCATTGCAGAGATGACATGCTTGGGCTCCCAAACAATGGTCCTGGCAAAGCAACAGATTCATCATTTCCTTCCCCAATTTAAGGTCACTATTTTTATACAGAGAAAGGTGCTAATAACAGAAGCAGCTTCTTCCACAAGGTACAGCTCTACCTCTGGATGACAGTTTTGTTTGTTTAGTGGGTTTTTTTGGGTTTTTTTGGTTTTTTTTTTAGGGAGGGCATTGTGTGTGTGTTTCTTGGTTTTTTTTTGGTTTTGTATTTAAAAAAATCACATACCTACCTACCTACACAACACATATAATTTACAACTATATATAAATTATCATACATAATGCCAGAAAGTGTTTTACCTTGTGGTCCATACTGGCTCATCTGAGGCCCATAAGTACCACTTGAATTACTCTGCTGAAAGCTACCAATTCCAGGATGCACTTGGCCTCCAGGCGAGGGGTGTGGTGACATGGAAGGTCCAGTTTGCTGAGGTCCATACTGTGACATCTGGGGGTTCCTCTGTATGCCTGCCATAAAACCTAAAGAGAAAAAAGCGCCAAAGCAAAAATTAGTATTGAGGTAACTATTTAAGAAATCTTTGACATTAAAAAACCTCAACCCCTTTTAGTAATTTTCATACTAAAGATACCTAGGAAAATGCTATTGTTCATACAAACAGAAACAAATGCATCTCCAAGTCAGCAAAGCTGTCTCAACAACAAAAAACTCTATACAAGACTCAAAAACTTTTACTTGTAAAAGAAAGACAGGGCAGACTTTCTTGGTTACAAATGGCTGCTGATTTTAAAATTAAAACAATCTTTAGGAAAAAAAAATAAATGCAATTATCTGCATACCTAATAAGTAGTAGGGAATTTGCCTGATGGCTTGTGGTGGAAGTATAGTAACTTACAAAATTTTCTGTTGCTACCGAAGTGCATAAATTCAGCATACAGAAATCCACTGTAAATAATCCTATTGCCCACACACTCACCAGAGCTAAAATTTCCCTTTATGTGCAAACTAGTCATACCAGCCAGAAAAAAAAGTCATTTTGGTCTGTATTTGTGCTCTAGGTCCTTCTTCTGGTCTGTCCCCAGCACACTTGTATTGCATTCTCTCCTTTTTCTCTTTTGTAAATGTATTAATGAATCCCATTTTAATTTAAGGTTCAACAAAAGACCTAGTGAAATGTTTTTTTAAAACACAGAAGGCTTCATATAAAGGAAAAGAAACCAAGCTTATCAAATGGAAGAAGAGGGCTTTGTGGTGGGATCAGTTTTCATGAACTGGGAAAAAACTTGCAATCCTGCCCACAAAATATTTATGCAGGGATGCTGGTTTTCTAACATTTTACCTTGAAAGGTTTTAGTGCTGTTTTCAATGTTGAAGAGGATGTGCTGAGAGGACAGTAAGGTTCTTTTTCTTATTTGTGGAGGAAATACGCTTTCTTTTCTGTTCTGCCTGCATATTACATTTCATCTTCGCGTTTCTCTGCTAGGCAAAATGAGAATGTACTGAAAGACAGCGTTTGTTCTGCTGCCACCAGCAGCCTGCAAAAGTGCACGAGCAAGTCTGCGTTTCGGCCCATCCTGCAACTAGTTCAGGCACCCACGCTTTGAGGTTGCAGCCAGCTGAAGCATTATTTATGAAAGGAGAGTGTTTCCGCTCCTCTCCATTAATTTTAGTAGCATGCATGTGGGGAAGTGTGAAGTCGAAAGCCAAGGGACACTTTGCCTGGCAACATTAATTACACTGTTCCTGACATGAAGGAGGGAATAGAGGTAAGGTAAGAGCAAAACCCCGACGGTGAGTGGACAACTGGAAGCTGCTGAAGGGAAGATCAGAAAAAGAAAAAAAAGAGAAAAAGGGGAGAGAGGGGCAAGGACAAGCTGCGAAGAGGCAGAAATGGGTGACAGGAGGAGGGAGAGGCGGCAGGAGCATGACTCTCCCAAAGGACTGGGGTGTTCTCCCACTGGTTGGTATCGAACAACACACTGGCCTAATGCTCAGTGTCTGAATTAATGGAGAGAGGTGGTTTTTCCTGAGTCACATACAGGACACATGATTAAACTTGTAACTGAAAATATTGAGGTGCTATGGCTCCCACAACCAGGTGGCTCAGGGATTTCTCTGTGGGGACCACAGCCCCAACAAGCATGTCTTGAACTCAAAAGAGTAGGTTTCTCATCCAAGCACTGCTGTTACTGACACAGTAACAGGTGACAGTGGGCAAATGACCTTTCTGTGGGTTGGCCTCCCCATTTGTACACTGGTGACAAAGTGCTGTATGAGAGGGGACAATATATGCAATGCAGAAATGAAAGGTGGTGTGTGCCTTACTAGAGCTTAAGTTTTGAGTCCAAACACATGAAACAATTTTTGAGCACTCCACAAACCTATACTATATAGCGCACTTATCCATCCACTAAACCCCTGTTGAGAGACAAAAAGCTCCATGCCACAGGTTGTAAAGAGAAAAAACAGGTGCTGAGACAATCTCACACCCCCTTGCGCCCCGTTCTTCTGTGCTCTGAACAGCTCAGTCCATAATATGCTAAAACGCTAACAACTGCAAGGTTTAGCGGAATACACACAGAGTTTTCCTGACCTTTGTGCAAGCCCCGAGACAAGGGATTTGACCACACCTGAACTGCAAAGTCAGAGCCTGGCACCCACACTGGAGGGAGCCGGACCACAGGCGCTGGGCACACAGCACAGCAAATAACCAAAAGTGAAACAGTGGCTTGGAAACTGGTCCATCCTGGTTGGAAAACTCCACGCTTCTGCAAAGGAAAACTTGTACAACCTTCTCCACTTAGCTTTATTTTGAAACAGACCCCTCAATTTTTAGAACAGTTCCACTCGGTGCACAAATCGTATTACAAAGCCTATGTCTTCTGCCGACAGTGCTGTAACTAATTTAGAAACCTAATACAATCATATGTCTGTATGAAATAAATGCTCACATTCCTGACACACATACACCACATATATCACACTCGTGAGATCCATTTAAATGAAAAATTTTGTACTGGTCACACTAAGTTTTTTATTGTAAAGATAGTAAAGTTACTCCTGGATCTAGCACAGAAGCGAGGCGTTTCTGTTCACTGTAGGCCTTTTAATCTATACGAGATAACTTTCCAAACATTGTGCTAGTGATATAAGGTTTTTCAGCAGACATTATCGCAGGCAGTACTTTTCTTAACACCACAAGGATGGATGACACATTGAAAAGCTATTGTCCCTACTGGCCATAGTGATTTCCAGTAGTGTCGCAGAGAGACTGCTGGTTGTTGAATCTAATGGCGAACGTGGACTGTCGTCTAATGGAGAACATGCAGAACGTCAGTTTTAGCTAGCTCTGCTGTTGTCAGAAGGGGTCCTGAAGGGACTAGAGTAATAATTGAAATAAAAGTTTCCACTCAAATCACCTCTTCTTCAGGAAACTTCTCCTAATCTGTTTCTGATGCTGTGGAGTAGACTGCATGGCTGTGTGTACAGTCATAAATAAAACACACCAGGACCATTCCCTGGCCTGGAGAGCGGTGTGGCACGCCTGTGTCCATCCAGCTAAACCTTCCCACTCAGTCTTGGTCATCTCATCTGTGTGACTCCTTCGCACAGTCCCTTGTGCTGCCTTATCCATGCCCTGGGCTGTGGCTCAGGGCGTGCTCACAGGCATAAGCCAAAACTATGCCATGGAGCATGCCAGTAATTCAACAGCATAGGTAATTGTTACGATAGATATAGAGGTAACAACAGATAACCGCTCAAACTCATGCTCTGGCCTTAGTTTACAGAGATGCTGATTAACACAAGAATGAAACAGACTCCTTTAACAGCTTTTGGTGTTAGGCATGTGTTTCATTATCCCAGAAGGTCTGAGATCCCTCTCAAATGAGGTTGCCATTGCTACCTTCTCTTGAGCACGGACAGGTGAAGAATTAAGGAAAAGGAAGCCAGAAATTCACAAAAACTATCTGTGCCATATTATCTTTTATCACTCTATGGCACATTGAAGCATGGCCTTAAAACAGGACATGTTCCAACACCCCTCCAGAGAGCAGAGGAGTGTCACTTCAGCTATAGATGCAATGAGAAGAAGAGGGTAAAATCAGGTCCTTACTGTGATCTGGATTCCATTACAACAGAGGGGTCTCATAATCTACCTCTGTGAGAGCTCAGTGAATGTTTGGAGATCAATGCATCAGTTTGAAGTGTTTCAAATATTTGCAGAAAGCTCAGATGTCTTAAAGAAAGATGGGGTTCCTGGTCAAGACGTAACATTCTTCATCATAAAGAGAAAACGACATCAATACTAGAAATCTTATCAGAAATGAAAGGGAGCAGCTGGTATACATTCATTTTTTCTTATTTACACACATTTTCCCTAGTGTTCAGCTTCATTTTATAACTGCTACAAAAAAAAAAAAAAATCTTTCCAGAAAAATAGATCTGAGATAAAATTTGCTTTTGTGAAGAAGGGAGGTAGGATTACATTAGAGCTGCACTGGAGTAAAGGCAGTGAAGTGATTAAGCAGCCAGACTGTATTTGACATGTCAACCTCTGTGACAACAAGGTGGGGATTTTTGTCTTTCAAATAAACTGCTAGGGAACAGCTATGAGTTAAGACTTTAAAAATTGCAATGGCAACATGCTCATCAGTGAACAAATTACTCCCTTCCTTTAATATTAGTGATAAAAGAGGTACAGATGATGCTTTACTTGCCGTCACAACAAGACATGACTTACCAAAAAACCACTTGAGTTGATTTTGGCAAACTAAGCTATTTCAGGAGTAGCTGAATAAAGTGAGCCTGCCAGAAGTATTCTCCTTTTTAGTTATTTTTTATACTACATTTACGTACCTTAAGAATAGTTGTCTTTATTAAAACCCAATTTACATTGTAGAGTCATCCTTGCATTTTTTTTTGTTCTAAATGAAACAGTAGCAATACTGTTAGCAATTAGGACACCGTAACTATAATAAATGTTCAAAAAGAACGTGCACATAAGTTTTAAAAATGGTCAGGTAGCAGCATATTTTTCATCTTTCTTTTTAGCAAAATACAGAAAAAAAAATAAACCAGGTAATGCTTGTGATAGAAGTGTTTCTGCTCCTCTGATAAAGACAAAAATGAAGCTTCTGTTGTCCGCTACAGTACAAACATCTGGTAATTTACATCACACAGCTAATACCATTTCATGATGCCTTTGTAAAAACATTTAAAATTATTTTCCTTTATGCATATGTATATGCAAAACTTCATGGAATTATGCACTAAGGTTGTCTTAATTACATTCGTACACTGACCAATACAAAATCATCCATTTCTTGAATACTATCTCCTTAGCACTAACCATAAAAAAATCCCACCGAATGTGCTGGATGTTGCTGTAACATCTCAAATGGATTCTTTTGATCTTTTAAAGTCTTGGCTTGAATATGAAAAAACCTTTCCAGGAAAGCAGCAACTCAAACACAAAGGAAGGGACTGCAAAGTAACAAGCTATTGCGCATCAGCTGATGGACAGCAACTGCCTACTGGCACACACTTAACCCACGGTCAATGAGAGGCCTTTTGATTTAGCCAGTACTGCATCGATTTTCATGAATGAATTAAACCTGAAAACACGTGGAACACTTAGGGAACACTTAAGCTCAGGAAAACTTTGGAGTTTACAGTGATAGCAGATCATCATTAAATTACACATCTGATAAATAAAAAATGAGGAAAGATACAACTTGCAACAGTACTTTGTAAAAAAGAACTTAAAAATACACCAGGCTAGTGCTCTTTCTCGAGAGGCATGCTTAGTGACAGAGCATGGGACCAAAACAACTGAGGAACCCTTCCGAGTGAGGAACGGGGATGTTCCCCTTGTTCAAGGGCAGAGGCTACAGAAGGGGCTAGACAGGCTTACTACTCTGAAAGTCATCGAATGAGAAAAGCAGAAACAGACTGGATGCATTCACTAATTATCAAATAATCAGAGAGAAATAACATAAAATTCTCTACTTACAAATCAGTGCAAAAAGATTAAATACGTAAAAAGAGGTATTTTCCAACACCTATAATGGAAAAACTTGTGTGTGTGTGGGAAATCACTTGAATTTCCAGTGCTTGGTATGTTAGCAAGGCACTGGACAGTACCCTCTAGAAAAAAGAGCAAGTATTTGCACACACATGACAGTTTTTGGCAGTCTTTCCTTCCTCAGACAGCCATTTGGGTTGTATTCACTACCTCAGGATTTTCACCAGCGAAGACAACAGAACTGAGATAGATTTAAACAGCAACTCCTAAATGTAGCTTGTCCATGGGTAAACAACACTGAGACAGAAGTGGCAGAGTAAAGCTAAACAAAGTAACAGAGTAAACAAAAAAACAGAGTAAAGCTAAACAAATAAACCCCAATATTCTGTGCAGCGGATACAATAAAACTTGGCAGCATGCTCGGGAAGATCACGGTTAGACTGAAACACTCCCTACCCCACTGTCTCAGATGGCAAGGGCAGCTTAGGAAGCCTCTGGACTGGTGAACCATGTCTGGGGTTTTGCCCAGCTAAACATGTCCACAGTCAGCAAGTACCTCAGAGCGCTGTGAGGAAACGTGCAACAGAGCAAGATTCACACATTAATGAAGTCTTTTAGTAATTGAAAGAGTTGGCTACTCTTGCATAAGCCTGAGACACCAGGACCCTAAATACGCAACCAGGTTTTCTGCACTGACTGTCGATGGTACTAGGACAAACATCTTTAAATGGTGTGGTCAAACCCAGAGACGAGCAGCTTACAGACTGCAGGAGCTAAGAAAACACTGTTGTGCCACTGCTTATGGATGGCCAGCGCTACCTGGCCATAAACTACTTACTGTCACTGGCAAAGAATGGCATGGTACCTCCCTAAGGTGCTACTTAAAATATACATTAATAAGGACACAATGACAGAGGTTTAGATACTGGAAAAAATCTAAGCAGACAAAAATTTTATACAAGTCTAAACAAATAACAGCAATGAAGAAACTGGGGAAGATTTGATCCATGTACCAGAATACAACCCAAGTGAATCCAGTGAAACCATGTGGGTGGCATAAGAAAACTGGCCTCTAGAGCAAGCAGGCACAAGACTTCTTTACATTCAAGATACCTCAGCTCTTATTCTCATTTTCCAGAAGCCAGCCTTACTAAAACATGCCCAGCTGGACTGGTGCAGCACATACGAAACCTATGTTTGTCATACATGGAACATCTGACTTAGTAATATACACTACAGAGTGATGGGTTGGTGAGCATGAGCAGATCAGCTTGCAGTGTCAACCTCATTTAGATGACGCAAATACTGATGCTCGATATTCCTGTCCAGTAAGGCAAGTAAAATAAATAAATCAAATAAATACAAAACCTTCACAAACAGATGGCAAAAAAGATTCTGACTTGTACTGAGCACAGCTAAGTTACTGCACTGCACCAATACAGTATCTTTGGATGGCTCTGGTATGAACCTGTTAGATGTGTCCCAAGCAGCAGCACTGACATGGGCAGTATTTTGGTATTACATCAGATCTTTGCTAATAACCCTGGTAGAGAGAAGACTTCTGCTGACAAACAACTTGGAAAACTGAAGGGTAGCAGCATAAAAAAAAAAAAAAAAAAAGGTACTGAGACCACTGACAGAACAAATCAAGAGGTTTATTCTTCAGCCTGTAACAAGAAGGCTAATCATCTTCTTGATACGAAGTTTTATACTTGTAAAAAAGCTAAAAAAAAATAGTATTATTTTAAACGCCTCATTTTTTTCCCAATCATAGTTTGTTTGTTAAAAAATTCCCAAAGAGTTTTTAAGACAGAGTTCTTTATTGTTTCCCCATTAACCATGAAAAAAATAATCCACCTACTACATTGAACTCTTTCTTCAGTCCACATAAAACCTTGTCATCTTCTCCAAGTCCATCAGGGTGCCACTAAAAACATCTGAAGGTTCTCTGCACCACAGTAACAGCGATACGGTTTCCCTTTGTTACCTGGACAATTTAATTTCCCGTTGGCACCTGCTAGTATCTGCAGAACCACCAAATTTCTTCACATCCATTCAACAAAGGATGTTTCTTTACTTATGTGAAACAGCAGCTATGGAAAACATCACCTTAGCAAAACTGGGGCTCCCTGCAAAGATCACTGCAGTATTTCTCCTTTTCATAAAAGGACTAATCTTCTGTTTAAGAAAAAGTGCTGGATTGGTTTTATTTTTCTTTAGAAGTATTTTCTTATTATGCTTCAATATCTATCTTACTGTCTACTCACTGTTTACTTGTCTGACTGCTTCTCTTTACAATGTGAATAGCTTTGGGGAAGATGGAAACTAATGACCTAGCTAAGGTTTTAACCCAGACCCCCTAGTGTTTTACCAGCTGTGCTATTAGGTTAACTGGCTGAATCTCCTCTGCTTCTCTCTCTGATATTACAAAACCCGGTCCATGTATGGCATGCAATATTGTTTAAATTTTTCCCACCCCTAAACCTCCCTCTGCTACTGCCTAGCCTTGAAATTCATATAATCTATCACTGATAAATTAGAATCTGGGGAAGGATCAGACAGATTACCCAGATGGTAGCTGGGGAAGAAATATCCAACCTTTCCTAATGCAAACCTTGCGTAATGCTCTCTGATGTAAATTTTAAGTGCTCTACTGAGGGCAGAGAAGGAAAGACATTTGTGGAGATGTTGATGCACAGACAGAACAAAAAAACATTGCTCATCCACCATCTTACTACAACATAACTTACACAAGATGCTTTTACTGTAGTGCTTGGAAAATCAGGGTAACGGTGACTTGCAGCACAAGAGGATCTCGCCCTGACCTCCCAACTGCCCCCAAAGCAAATCCTCAGTTTCAGTAGGTAGCTTAGGCTGCTGCAATTAATCTGAGCAGCAACGTTAAAAACCCAAGGAGTCCGTCTGCTTTATACAATCAACATTTGTCTAAGTTTTCCTAATAACATGCATACTTAGGAAGATCATGGCAGACAGCAAAGAAGGAACAGCATTTTCCCATGTGTACTGTCCAAGGCCTGCAGGCTTAAATGGTCTAATTTTCAGGTTTGAAAAATGTACCGTCCCCAGAAACTCCTGGTCAGAGGTTCCACAGATCAACTCAGATCATCCTTTTCATGAAGTAAATACATTGAATACCATGATATATATATGGATTTTGTGGACAAGACTAAAATACACATGATGTTTCCTTTCTGTCCTGCACACACATAAAAGAAATCATAGTATTTTTTTCAAAACCACAAAATCAGCGTGCTATCCTCAGTCCCAAAATGCTTTTGTCTTGTTTTATTTTACCACGATACACGACCTGACTGACTTTTTTCCCTCCCTTGATATGCAGCTGTTTCCTGTTTGTTCTACAGCCTTCTGGGATCCTTTGGGATGCAAGGAACTATCTAGTATTAGTTGTTAATATGTACATTATATAGATTTCAGCTCATTGCCCTATATATTAACTTTAAAAGACATAAAGGGTCTTAGATCAGAAGTTTTTTATTTTTAGAGAAGTTTCATTTAAAAGGTTAACTTAGGTAGTGAGGGAGCAGTGTCCTGGAAACAACGGTGCATTGAACAGGTGGACCACAGACACTCCCAGTTTATAGGCCATGATGGGAAGCTGTCCCAGGAACGGGGATCATACCCAGTAACTTTACATTGAGCCTGGTGACAGCAACATTTTGTCAAGTTCTTCATCAGTGACTGCTTGTGGTTTACCTTGCTCCCTGAGCCCAGAGGCAGGGCATCTGACGGCTGCCTAATGAAGTCTGCGGAAACTTTTATATCGAGAAGTCTCTCTGCTGGCAACTATATATACTCCCTCAGAAAAACTCAATTCTGCTTCGTAATTTCAAAAAGAGAATCCCCAATTTAGTTTTAAAAAATGAAATAAAGACTCATCCCCGAGTATAACACGATTTAGCATCAACAAGAAGAAAGCAGTGACCAGCTGCCAGCATACAAAATTTACTTGTGAGACCTGACTTTGGGTTTTGATTGTACTGATGTTATCATGTACTTCAAATACTACTTCTGCAGTTTTGCTCTCTCCCAGCATTGCTTATTACATGTAAATCATACCCTTTCCTCCTTCAGTTCTTCTCACAGATGGCCAATACTGCTGTATATTTAGTGCAGGCCACAACTAATCTGATCAACCTAAAGCTGAGACTGGCTGGTGTATGTTTGAAATTCAAGAACAGTCTGAAACGAGCACCCTGAAATGGCAACTGATTTCTTTAAGAATTAACCTGCTTTGGCACAGTAACATCATCTCTAATACTTTTGGACAAGAAAAACAGGTCTTCCTGCAATGCTTAACAGGCAAACAGACACAAAGCTATTCACTCCTGCAGCTCAGGGTGAACACCAGTAACCTTTTATCCCAAAGATCTTGATTACTAATCAAAGTAGACATATTGTAAGCTTTTTTGCTGTGCATTGCTGTATGATGTAATACTATAAAAATAATTAGAACAATGGGGTCTTGGGTGCTATTGCAATTAAAATAGCAAAGAAAAATAGTGTGTACACATTTAAAAAATCTGCACATCACACAAACACTACATTTCAGTGCACTTACTTTCACTTTTACAATCAAATTAAAAATACAGTGGCAAAACCCAATGCTATCCTGATCCTTTTTAAAGACTGTTCATAAATTTAGTGCTCACTAAATTGAGAAACTAATCAACTTTTTGAGTCACCAAAGAAGTTTAGCGCATGGCTCTACTCCATGGCTCTGCCTTCACCTACAGGTCAGCTCTGAATGTTCCTATGCGTCACATTCCTATTTCATCATGTGACTTGAGACAAAAAAGATAACGTTTTACAGAGGTAGTAGTGTGACAGTTTCAACAAAAACCTGTTTCTCCTCCTTACATGACGCACTTTTCTGGCTGTTGGGGGCACAATTACTTTAACCTCAGTTTTCTGGGCACAAAGATTTCCTCCCAGCCTGGCACAGTGTTCCTGCTTACCAGCTGGAGCTCAGCTCCTCCACACTGACCCACTTGGAGAACACAACATGCAGAAGAGGCACTCAAACATACCTGTGGCTTTGCACTCAGTACATGTCTCAAGCATCTTTCTTTAAGAGCCTGAAACACTTCAGTCTACATCGAGTAAACTTATTACCAAGTCTGATTTAACCTTAAGTGGTGTCATCGTTAACATGGCAAGCAGAAAAATTTTAATGACACGAATCATTTTATTCTCTAGCTCCTCGGTGCTCTGAATAGATCCTGAATCCCCAAATGGGAGCAAAAAAACGTATTCTCAGGGAAAAAGACTTTTTATGATCTAAAAGTGAACTACAGTATCTTTTTGTTGCAATAAGAATTCTTTGATCTATTTTCTTACTTCTGGTTTCTTTTTTTAAGGAGAAAACAGATTTCAGAGGAAAGAATCTCTACCATCGAATGTCAGTATTAAGCCATACATCTGATGGGAACTGTGGGTGCAAAACACCCAATTGGTATTCCATGTCTTCCATGCATACAAAACATTTGTATTTTGTTAGAAGAAAATACATGACAGTGGAATTTATGTGATGACTGTGTACAAATAAACATGCCCTGAAAACAGTTAAAGGGGAGAAAATGGGCAAATTAGGAAATTGTAGTTACAGGAATTCAGTTGCTACTTAGTGTTTATAGGGAAGCACAAAGAGAACATCAAAATGCCTGATCACATCCCATCTGTTACTACCTCTTGCTGGATAACATCTTGTCTGTCAAAAAAGCTATTTAAATTTACTACATTGCAGCTACTGATAAATATCACTTCTGTGAAGATCTAATACTAAATAAGGACTAGATCTGAGGATATAGCTTACAAGCAGTTGTGTCAAAATGATCCAAATTTTGCTTAGTATAATACCTGTACTCCTACAAGTCTACAGTTTCTTACTCCCTGTCCCTGTCTGTGATGTGTTTTTAACAGAGCATACAGCTGTACCACAATCCTCAAAAGCTACATCATGTCAACAACAGAAAGAAATAAACGTACAACGGAAAAAAATGACATGAAACAAGGAAAAAGAAAAGGTACTGGGAGTAGGTGACAGAGAAGAGGAAGGCTACTATTCAACAATTTTGGAGGTGCTTAACTCCGGGCACTTTCCACATAGATCTGACAGGCACAGAATGGTGCCATGAAACTGCCTCCAGCAACGGAATACATTTTCCAGCACATCACAGCAGCTGCAACGGCATCAATTCTGCTTGCAATCCATGTCCAAACAGAAAAGTTCTCAGTGGTCCTATTTCCGCATATCTCAAGGACTAATTAAATCCTCATTACTATCTTCTAATTATTCCAGTGCTCTGGGATTTCACTGAGCAAGTCCCCAATGGTGCATTAGATGAAAAGGGTTAAATAACCTGTGTTGATTTTGAGACTCCAGATCTGTTTCAGACCTTTAGCATATCATCAGCATTATCATGAATATTTAACTACGTACCGCTGTGAAAATTATAAGGGGAAAACAATTAAAGATTTTTTAAAAATTAATTCTGACCCATATACATTTGCACTAATAAATAAGGCTTCTTTAAGTATCCCCATTATGAGAGCACTTGCTAGAGTAATAACGTGAAGTCATTAACTGTTTCCATTAAATTCAATTGTTTTCAGGAGCTCCCAATTCACTATTTTAATATGAGACTCAAACCTGACATGTACATATCCAACTGCGTAAGCATGAAAAATACTACTTAAAAGTAGGTAAGTTTGCTACGCTTTTTAAAAATTAGGTAAGGAACCATTCATTTCTTCAGGGGTAAAAGTGCCTATTTCAACATTATTGTGACACGTATTATCCTATTAGTGTTTGCATAGGTGAGTATTCATATATGCAGACAGGCATCTCCATTAGGTTACAAAAGAAAACGTGGGAGTATAAGCTAATGCCCAGGATGGAAGGCTTCTTTTTCAGGCTGCAGCTTCAGAAAACTGGTTTAGGGGGTCAATTTGGATATGCTGGGTTTCTATTTGATCCATACAAATAACTTCCAATGCACTGAGCAATTCTAGCTACTAAAGTACATCCTCAAAGCATAGCTTCTAAAATCCAAACAGAGAAGTAGGTACAGCTGCATAGAGGGAACTCAAGCGACTGTGTACCTCTATTATTTGCCAAAGGGTTACGACAGCCATGGCATCACTGCTGCCCTACCTCTGGGGGCTGATGTGACTAAAGTTGATAAAAAGCTTTGACTTCAATGAACACAAAAAAATCAAACCCCTATTCTTGATCCTTGTAAAGAAAAGCCTCAAGTAGCTATATCAGAAACAAAGAGCAAAATATGCATCCCCCTTCCCCCCAAAAGCACAGCAAGTTTCATTGACTAGCTTAATTAGTCATGACTACATTTTTATGCGGTATCCCCAAGTAATGGTAATCGATGGATTCAGCAGCAGTTAAATGCATATGTAGGTGAGCAGCCGTGGCCACTCCTGCTTCTCCAAGAGGCTTCTGACCCCAGCCCTGCACAGTCTGCTCCCTCTGTCTCCAGGGCTCTCTGGCTCCAACAGTCCATTAAGGTGTATGGGACTTACTTCAGGTCCCAGTAGTTTCAAAGACATGTGAGCTGAGACATAGGTTATGCACACAAAAGTCCATGCAATTTCTTATGGCCTTGGTAGTGTGTATTGGTAGAACTAAAAAGGTTTTATTGATTAGGCATCAAACTGCAGTGGCCAGTTACCGATTCTGGGATGAGAACAGAAGTGGGTTGCCTAGAATAGCATGCTCCATTTATGCTGACCCAGGTTGAAATGTCCTACAGCTTGAGCAGGATGTGAACAATTGGCAAATTGTTTTTAAAAAGTAAGCATTTTTGTGCTTATTACAAAAAGTATAAAATAAGCTATATGAAAAGCAAGCTGAAAAGCAAAAAAAAATCCAGTCCCCCAAGAAATTCCTGTTACTGTACACACATTAACACTCACCTCCTTCCACACACTGAATGCACATGTGAAAATACACTCATTGCTTCATGCTGCACTGTATGACAGGGGATATATAGTCTTAGGCAGGCAAACATAAAAATCCCAGCTGGGTGCTGAGTAACCATGGAAAGTAGGGTAAAATATAATCAAACACTTCCGTAATAAAATAAATACGTGTAAACTTAATGGTTCAAGGTAGTGGTTTAGCATCCAGAAGTGCTACAGCTCAGACTCCACCTGTCAATCAAGCTTCACAGTATCTGGTAAATAACATTTTTTTCAAGTATTGAGAGCAGACGATTCTGCTCAAGAAATTATTAGTCGTTTTCTGGTCATTCAATTCTCTCTCTAAACAAGGAAAGAAATGTGCTAAAATAAACAACATTACCTTATCCTATGGAGGGCCTCTGGGTTTTGCGTTTTCATTTCTTTTTTTTTTCTCTTTTCTTTTTTTTGGGAGAAACTGTATCAGTAAGCCAAGAGTTTAAATTACTGTAACAGATGCCTATGGATCAGGTGTCCTTAGCAGCAACGATTTTCTGCTCAGGTTTTTATCAGTAAATGACAAGCACCTTCCCTTTGAGTCCCCATCACTCCCCCTCCTTCAAGTTCAGTGGAAACCAGTTCAAGCAAGCAAAGGAATCAACTAATGTAACAGCCTTTTTAAAAGGTGAAGTTTTCCATTTCAAAGGAGCCTCTAATCAATGACAGGGCACAAAAGGGAATGCACGCATGTTTATGCGTGTATAGCACAGACTTTAGAGAAGCTTTGGGGAACACGTTCTGCAAAATCAATATGACCTAGCTAGTTACAAATTTCATATCTGCTGCATGAAACAAATGGATTTCTTGTACAAGCTGGGTCATTACAACAGATTTTGCATATGAAGAGTGCAAAACCGGCAACATTCCCAAACACATTTTCTCTAAGAACATACCCGCAGTTCTCACCCCCCTGCGCAGAGGAAGAACCAGACTAAATCAGTCTGTGAATTTCACTTGTCTCACTGTTATTTACTTCCTTCACTTCCCAGTTATGGCAACTGTCTTTCTCTCTTTTACTTTTGAACCCCCTCTGCCTCTCCCAACCATACGATGACCCCCAGTTTTGTTCTACAGCAGCAACCCGGAGATTCGACTCTTCCAGCTCTGTCAGACCTTCCTAACTCATTCCCCAAAGACAGGTGAGGAATACACACTGCAGAAATAATTACTACTGGGCAGTGTAATATTTTGTGCCAAGACCCAGTCACGCTAGGAAATGCACACATCTTTCTGAGATGCTTGGGTCTTCAAAGCCTCCATCTGATCCATTCCCACTGTCTTGTGACTTTCTATCCCACAAAGCGTCATGTATTTGTTATTGAGTACTGAGGTCATTCTTTTTTCAATGAACATGTACCTTATTCTAAAAAAAAAAAATTAAGGGGAAAATAAGTCCCTGCACTAATAACTGTGTATAAAGAATGAAAAGGAAACAAAACAAGTAAGTGGAGTGTGGAATTCTGTGTTTCATGTTCTCATTAATCAGCATTCCTGGAAGAGGGGACATCCAGCACAGAAAAATAGCAAAAATTAAGACTCTCTCCTCTTCTTTGTAAGTCCTCTTAGTTCCTCCTGGATGCTATCCCAGGAATTTTTCATTCTGTGAGTTCAACTTGTTTCACTGTGAGAAAACTTTTAGTATTTATGGTATCCCCATATGGCGCTACTTGGAATATTTCTGGTAGCAAGACATTTTAGGAGGGGCCTTTCACAAATAACTCCATGTTTATCACAGTTATCATGTGTCTGTTTTGCAAGCTTGTCACTGGCACGTTAACCACTGCATGGACTGGATGCCCAGTTTACAGCAGCTAATCACATGTATGGCCATGCATCAAAACTGTGACAACTGTCTTCTATGAGCTAGGGAGGACGGAGGTTACAGGAAAAGGGCTTGTTATAAACGGTAACATTAAGAAAAAAAACAATGCTCTGTTTATTTTTGTGATCACTTGCTAGGAAATGTTCTTTTAGAACAGCGCTGCTGCTGCTTGCAAGGTTTTCCCTTGCAAGATTTCCGAATCTTTGAACAATTTGACCTAAATAGTTGATTTCCCTTTATATTTAAAGATACTTTTATTCTAGAACTGGCTAGAGGGCTAGCAATTGTACCCATGCAAAGACATCAGAGATGAGAATTTTAAGAACAGTGCAAAACTGCAGTGCTCGTAGCTAGTGCTATTTCTATACATCCTATTCCAAGACAGACAACGAAAAGTTGAATTCCCTAGGACATGACTCAAGTATTTACAGCAAACTGCCTTTTTCTCCGAGCATTCACTGTATTTTGATAAAGCCTTGTTTCCAATTATATTTTGGTAAAACCTGCTATTCAATTGCTGTTTCCTCAGAGAAGGAAACCCCCCGAGCATTTCACAATGAGAACTGTCATTATTTTCCCTCGGAAAAGAAAAGAAATATGAGGAAATCTCACACTGCTAACGTGCAACTTAAAATGAAGGCTGCATTTGCCACCAACTAAAGAACCCCACCACCTAACAAACCTCGGTCCTGTGGCATTGGTGACTGGCTCAGGGCAGGGTGGGAGCTGGATTCAGACTGGCTGCCAGGAGGCTGCGGTGGCATCTGACTGCCTGTAACACATGGAGAGAAAAGGGAAAACAGACTCGCTTTTAACATTGCAATGCACAAAACCAAGCCTTGCTGCATTTTTCAACCACTCAACATCAAAGTAAGTACCAGCTGTATAAGGAAAAGACAGAGCTCAACAGGCCTAGCTTTTTCCAGTTTTTTTCTTCCTTTTACCTTTTTTTTTTTTTTTTTTTTTTTTGTGAAACCCATGGAGGAAACATGCATAAACATATTTAGCAACAGGCATGGCGAAATGTTCAATTTCGTATTGAGCGAGTTCCCAACCTCACTGACATGATCCAATTTATAGCTGCAAATCTCCTGACACATATTTCTGTTAGAGAGTTTAACAAAATCCAAGTCTGCTGAACAATAGGGCTCATCCTGCCGAGCTTAAACTGGCCTCCAGCCAGGCAGACATGGACTGCTGCCAGCAATATTGCCAATGAAAAATTCAGTCAATACAAAAATGACTAACAACAACAATCTAAAAAGTATTTCAATGAATCAGTGGTTCTAATATTATTTGAATGTCCATGTAGAATATGGGAATAAGAATAATACGTAGATGCACGTGGTGAAAGTGAAGCATGTTTGAAAGAGATCAGACAGAAAAGGGGTATCTTATTATTCAAATAAAAGCAAAGGGAAGATATTTTCCTATTAAAATATCCACCCAGAACAGAAAAACCCATTTTTACGGCCTTGTTCAAAAGAGACCCACACAGTTTTATCCACTGCTGTCTACCCACCCAAAGAAGTGCTGCCTGTGAGGCTCAGGACATGGAATGTTCCCTTTCAATACAAAGCAGGTGCTTATTGCACTGATGCAAGTCACTCCGCTGGGTCACCACAATATTGTGTCAAGCAGGGAGGGTCCACTCTACCACCCTCCCACTGCACAACACCCCAGCGGTGTCGTGCCTAACAGCCCACCTGCCACAGCCTGAGCAGGAGTAAGAAGGAGACCCAGCCGTCGCCTGGACTTGGGACTCCTCTCCCCTGCTGGTCTGAAACATGCCTGCTCCTGACAGCCCAAGCGGCTTGCAGACCACCTCAGGTTAGGCAGCAAATACATACTTTAAGCATTTAAGACACTGTAGCGACAAGCACAGTATAAACAGCAGTAGACAGATTTATATCTCTCATCCTCAGAAACTGCTCAGATTGTTTTCCGTTTGAAAGAAATGGAAAGAATAAAAACACAGGCAATAGATTTGTGCCTGCTGAGACTCATTTCCTCCCGCTCAGCAGCTGCCCCTCTGCAGTGGCGGGAGCAAGAATCCTGCGGCCAGTCCTGGTGCTGGGAGCTGGGTTGGTGGGGGGAGTGGGCAGCTGAGCCGGCTCTTTAGAGAGATCAAGGGCCCCAAGTTGGACGTAAACACAGGAAAGCAAAAGTGTCTGCTCTGCCCCATCCACTTCCCAGCCTCAAAGCAACTGGCTCTCAGCACCAACTGTAAAGAAAGGCCGGATTGATAAAGAACAAAAGAAAATCCATAAAACGTGGAGTGTAACCACTGCCTAGCTATTCAGATGAGGTGCATTTGCACTAAAGAACATGACAGTCAACATTACCAGGAGCAGCTGTGACAACTGTCTCAGAGATGCAAATGCTGGACTAGAGGCAGAACTGCTCCTCCAAAAGACCAAACATGCCACTCAGTGCCTGAGGCTTTGGGATCCAGGGCCCATTCATGAACTCTAAGGCATATGACAATAATATTCTGGCTTATGTTTTGATGCCACTCAAGAGCAGGCTATGGAGACAGTAAGTGCCTGCATTATAACGAACGCTTTCTGCTTGACAGGAAGGATTCAGTGACTCAAGACTGTAAACAAACAGCAATTCCATGTTAACACAGGGCACTGCCACTTTCACTGTGTATGCCCGAGGCACTGCTATCAGACAGAATACTGCAAGTACATCTGAACCATCTGAGAATTTTACAAATACAAATACAAATTTTTTTAAAAAAAATTAAAAATAAAGGCGGGGGTAGTCCTGACTGCACCACGCAGCTCCCAGTGGGATTCTCCTTTAGATGGAGGTTTGGCAAACTTTGAGAGACGTTCATAGTGCCTGGAAGATCTATGCTAGGCAACATAGTTCGAATACATTTATACACGGTCTTTAATTTTTTTACATTAATAGTAACTTCAGTTATCTGGCAGTAGCCCTATCCTGCACAGGCAGACGTGCAAGCATGGACTGGGAAAGTCAAAGCCTAAAACAGTGCGTGTAGGACCAGTTACAAAGAAATCATTTCCATTTGCATCCTTAGGGAATACAGACTCAGGAGTTTCACACATTCACTGCAATTATCAGCCTCTGCAAACATTAACACTATTTTATTAGCTCACTTTTTTAGGTTTAATTCTGATTTTTTTCACAAAGGAAAACCATTTTGTAAACAAGACCAGCAACACATACTCTTAACAAGTAATGAACTTGCAAGAGAAGTAGCCATTATGCTAATTATCAGTGGGTGCTACAAATTATCCAGGTGTGGGACATGAAAGTATGGCATCAAAATGTTTTCAGTCAAACTGTCATTTTATCCTTCCAAGTGATCTGAAAGGTAAAAGGAGGTTAAGCACCCAAATACCTTTGAAGACTTGAACTGAACTCTTAATTTGGGTATCTAACTCCTATTGATTGGGAGCTGATGACAGGACTTTAAAAAACCTTTGAAGATCCTGTCTGCCATGCTTTTAAAGTTTCTTTGTCATGAAAAGAAATGACCTTAAAGATTTTCCATTTCTTTTCTTTAAATGATATTAATCCTTCTCTCTTTCAACCAGTATCCTAGTTGGAATTCTTGGAAGACACTTTAAATAATACATGAACACACTCTTGTATTTTATTAGGGAAGGAAAATTTCTACAAATGGAAAACAAACTCTTTTCTTTTAAAAGATAAATTCTATGGCTATTTAAAGGAGGGAAAAAACCCCAACAATTCCTTTCACTGACAGACTACTGCCTCCTTTGACACAATGACACACAGATCGAAGTTTAAACAGGGATAACCTTTCCCCATGTTTTGCACAGTATTGTTGCCACACTGGTGAGGTACTCCGCCTGCCAAAACTTATGCAAAGTGAATACAATGGATGTTACACAGTATTTTTTTCACAGCAAATACAATAATGCATGTTAAAAGGATAAATGCTGCCACACTAGTTCTTTCACCTAGATTTACCAGAGGAGCAAAATGGTATTCAAATTTATATAGCTATCTTGTAAAATTAGTTGTTAAAACTACCAAAACCAACAGCCTACATGTCTGCTATTTAAAAAAAACCATCAGTTTAACAGGTGGGAGAATTTTAAAATGCTTCATAGCACAGTTGTAAGCTAGTTTTCTATTTTTTAAATTATGTTAGATATTCTTTTAAGTATTCTGCATGAGACTTTGAAAATCTGTGCTTGAAACAGAGTCAGGACAGACTGAATCGCACCTTTGGAAAGGATGGACTGAGAAAAGTACTACATGGCGACTGCATTATGACCACAGCCATGAAATCTGCAGTTAAAGTGTAAAAAGTAAATTCCTTAGAGCCAACATAGCAAGAAAGAGCAGACCTTTGATATCCTGCTGAGAAGGGTCCTTACGACGAATTACAGCCCAAATCAGTAACATTTAGAAACACGCAGAGGGCTTTATGCTCCCATCACTGTAGTCACACCAGAGGATGCTCAGTAGTGGTACCCTGCACCAGTTGGACCATACCTCACAGAACTGTGCCTGAACAGCTGAATTAAGAAAGCACTTCAGTGATAACAGGTTCCCCCCTGGGAAATTACTAGTTAAGGAGGGAAGGTGGGATATCAGCAAAGGAATTTTAAGATGCCTTGAGGAACCGGGAAACAGGACGGTGGGTGGGGGACTGATCACAGCCTGTGTTAAACAGGGAACATTAGGCTGGAGGAATGGCATAAGTTTAAAAACTTGTGGGTTGTCTTTGGGGCAATTCTCAATCTAATTTAGGAATCAAAAGTCAGGACTGGATTAATGACATTGGCTGATTACAAAGTAGGCAAAGTAGTAAATACAGAAGATGATCAAAATACTGTCTAAGAAACTGGACCACCTTTTGGGTTGGAGTAACAAATATGTAAACACTTATACTCACAGACCAGAATAACTGAAGAGCAGTAGGGTTGTCAGTTAGAAATGGGAGAAGAAAAGGAAGGAAAATCTGACCGTATTTGTGGACCTGCAAATGGTGATAACCTAACAAACGGTTATAAAAATCCTTTGATGTCACCCTGAATCAAACAGATTTATTATTAGGATGAATTAGAAGAATTGTTTCCAGTAGAGGTAAGGAAACATAACTGCATTGCTGATGTGTGTCACTGGTGAGCCTCCCCGCAGACAAAACCAGAAAGCCTAATGCTAACTGGAATGGGAACCAGGAAGAGCTACCAGCCTGATGTGACAGGAGGCTGAAAGAGTGAGTATTATTTAGCAAGGCAAAACCTAAAGCTGTGATCTTGTGACTTTTTTGAAAAAATGTATTTGTGGTTTAATATCAGGGAGGAAAAAGCACGATGTTTAGAACGATAATTAAACCATTACTGGAATTTGAAACAACTACCTTTCAGGAATAATGAGGTCCAGGAAACCTAGTGATTAAGATGAAATCTGATAAAATAATGGGATTACATCACACAGTTGATGTGACAATAAAGGTTCACAGACCAGAAGGGACATTCTGGGTCTCGGATCCCTGCATCAGAAATGAAAGATCATAAATAGGCTTCTATTTGAGATTGTTTTAAATGAGCTTTTCAGGAAATTGGAAGTGAGGTGCAAATGACCTCAAAGGAAATAAATTTTTCTGTGGGTAGTATAAAGGGCAACTGGTCATGTGGTTTGTGTTATCTCTTTCATCTTACAAAGCCTATATGACCCCTTAAGAATAAGGATTATTTTCTTCCTTAATTAATGCATTGTGGCCAAGCTTCCTGTTGTATCAATAGTATTTTTTAAATGATTTATTCATCCTGGTAAAAAGCAAGGGTTGCCTACATATCCCCCCAAAACTAATATGTGTATATACAATATTAAAACCTTCCTTGTATCTGTATAGTAACCTAAGTGCAGATGCTTTAAAAGGCCAGCAACAAGAGGACCCTTTCAGATACAGCAGCTGTGGCCCCGCTGAACCGCTCTGGGGGAGAAATACAGAGTCCAGCGCACTCAAACGAAGCCTTCCGGCTGTGCTCAGCTCCACGCTGCAGCTAATAAACCCTTGCTAGCAACAGCAATGCTGGTAATGGACTGCCGCCTGCTCACTGAGACCACTTCCACCTCTCCAGCCTGGGAGCTTGGGACCAAACCTGGAGCCCTCGCACCTTGGGATGCTTTCGGTGGCTGGCTGCGTGGCTTGCTGAAGGTGAGATCGCAAGTGGCTGATTTGTTCTGCCGCAGCAATGCAAAGCTTCTGTAAACACGAAGATTATCAACTTCAGCCAGATTTATGGATACTCCGCATGACAAAAAGTTGGCGAGATTGTTGTTGGGCCTGGCCCTGATTTTCCGTATTACCTCTTAAATGCATCATGCTCCAAAGACACAAGATGCCCTAACACACACAAGTATTCACAATCCACATAAAAGCAACAAAATGTAAAAACCTCACTTCTCATAAAAGAATGTAATTCTCAGACTACTAATCCTTGAAAGTTACACTCTATCTTCTTTTTCATATTTGTGTTACATTTACCATAACAAGGACAGGCTGTGAGCAAGTTTCAGAGATGTCACTGTAACCTAAGTGCTAAATTGCTCTCAAATCTCCATTAAAATATGCAACACTGAGCTAAGATGGCCTGCAGAACCCTAGCTCTGACTTTTCTCCACACACATGCAATAGCATAAACATCTTAACTTCATGACCAGAAGCTACTTGTTCGACATGATATAACATTTAATTCAAAGCAAAGCTGACACTGACAGGATGAGGTAGTCAATATTTTGCTTCATGCTCATCATTCAGCATGTAGTCCCAAGGTATTACTTATGAAACACCATCCAAATGTCACCCTTACTACAGAATAATTCATTATATTATGGACTTTTTTAAAGAAAAGAATTAAGTAGCTGAAACTGGGGTCTGCCAAATTAGACATCCAAGTTTTACTCCCAGTTGTGTAACCTCTGAGTAAGGTATGAAGACTTCTAACAAATACCCTGGAGTATAAAGTGAAATAACAGTTAGTGCTGCCTAAACTGATAATGGGCTGAGTGGCAAGGGGCAGGAAAGCAAATATATTGGCCCCCCAAGGCCAAAACTCACTTTGCTTGAGAGGGGAAGGGAAGGCGGCAGCAGCCACTGCAAGAGGGTCTGTTTATCCGTGCCCCATCCAGAAGACACCTTTGCATTTGGACTGAACTAAGCTCCACAGCACCACAGCATTTTTTCCTGAGATTCTGGCAACAAGCCCAAAGCAAGCTGTCAATGGAAATCTTCAAAAGGCTGCGACTCACCCGAATAATGAATGGATTTCCAGTAGGCCACAGCAAGTCTGCCTGAGGACTATTCTTCTCCAAATTTCAAAATCCTGCTGCAAACCAGAAAGGCACTAGAGCTCCTCAAAATTAAGGCTGCATTGTTTATTTATTTATATAAGCGAAGGCATGATTCAGTCTAAATCTAGGGATCACTGCTTCCCTATCCTCAGCAACACCCACTCCAGACCTGTAATTTCACTTTACAGTTATAAGAAGTTTCATTTTTGTGGACTAAATTCTTTCCGTTTTCACCTCTGCCTAACTCTGCGTTCATTTAATGCATTATTTCCATTAAGCTTGGTACAGTTCCCAGCCCAGGGTATTTCTGCTGGAGGCTGATCCAGAGCAGCGCAGCCCAGGATAGCAACCAGTTAAATCTTTTCTAATCCCCACATTCAGAAATGGTGGCTCACAGCGGCTGGCATGCAGGAACTGAATAGAGCAGGCAAGCTCGTATTTCTCTCACCAGGCCAAATTAATAAAAACAAAACCTGATTTCTCCTTCTCATTTCCCTATTCTTCCTGCTCCCCAATATTTTTCCTTTTTCAAACAATTTTTGTTGGTTTTTTTTTTTTTTGTTTCAGAAGCTTAATATTTGGCTGCCTTCTGAAGAAATGGGCACAGTGACAGATGAAAGGCCGTATTCATCGCCTAATTCAGAATAGGGAAAAACCGACTGCTGTGCATTTAAGATTCTAACAACCTTGCAATTTTGTACAGCCATTTTCCCCAACCCGCTCTTTTGAAGAAATCTGCTTTTATTCTGTTAATAACTAACCACAGTTGCAGCAGCATGGATCCGATTAGCAGTTCTTACGCTACAAAGGGGGGGGGGGGGGAGGGCTGTGAACAGGGTTGCCAATTTGTCCACCTGGGTCCCCAGGAGAAAGATTAGATGAGGCGCTTGCTCCTTTCTTCACCACTCGCTCGCTGCTCTGCACTAGACAGACCTCTTCAAAGCTCAGCCACTGACTTCATTTTTTTTTCTTTCTCTAAAGTCTCATTTAACCACCCCTCCACATGTTTTGCACTCTGTGTCACCGCGTCCCTCCAAAGCGATGGTGTGAATTGGGATGAGAGGGGCTGGGAGAGGCTGCAGCCGCAGCTTGCCTACTGCTTTTTCTCACACCTCTATGGCGCCTCTGAATTGTTTTTAGATTTTGTAAATTATATTTTCTTAAATTCGTGCAAACCCTTGGAAAAAAGTGTCTATGTTCTTTGGGGAATAATCCAAACTCTGTAATCATGCTGTATTTTTTTATTCTGTCCTTTTAAGCCTTTGATAAAAAATGACAGCTTTGCTTGCATTTAGACCAAAGTAGAAGATTGCAAAGGGTTGTATGGATTTAGTAATTTGTAATTACTTGGGACACAACATTACATGTTTGCAAATGCAAAAAGATATGCTTTGGCTGCAGAAAAAACATTCTCAATTTCTTTATAAATGTCAATTAACCGGAATATAAAATTATAATTGATGCAGGTGGTAAATATCTAAAAGTGCCTAGCAAAGGACAGGGTAGTATTTCTTCCTTATATCTGGTTCATTTCTTCCTTCCAGAAATGAAACCTACCCTGCCACATACCTGAAACTTAAAACTTCAGAATTCCATTTAGGGAGTTAATCCAAGTTCCAAAAGGAAGAATTTCTCATTATCAGTGCTCATTCTCTACACTGCATTTATAACTATAAGGAAAGTTTTCCTCTAAGCTGTTTCTCATTGTGTCTACTGTTTTTAAGATCCTTAGAAGCACAACAAATGTAGCAGACATACACTTCCAGTATTTACCACTTAATAACCACCTTAACTCCTAATTTTAACATCGCCAAGTTCTAACAAAACCATGTATCAGCTTTCATTTATAATAGTTATGATGTGAAAACATGCAAGATGCCAAAGAAAGGGTGAATGTGAACTGCAATTGCTCTTTCTTATCCGTATTTCTTTTCCTTTGATTCAGCTACATATAAGAACTGCTCAGAACAAATATTCATCGTCAGGTGGCATTAACTCGAAAGACCAGCAGCAATGGAGTTTCACTCCTCCCTGCTCCTCCTGACTCTCTCAAGTTCAGGCAAGCAGGTGGAAATTGGAGCAGTGCTGCTATGTGGTGATAACTATTTTGCTAGTCCTGCCTGCTGCTTCTCATACTAGTCCACCACTTGTGATTAACGGGCATTACAGTACCAAAATGTACGTACTGTCATTAATACCATCCTCAAAAGGAACAAACTTTTAGATAATCTAGTTTTTCTTACTGCATTATATTGCACATTACACAGCTCTGGTCTCAATGGTTCTCAGGGATGGGGAAGAAAAGGGCAAGTTGAATGCATAAAGAGTAAAAGCACCTTGAGGCAAACCCACTTCCAAAAACCATTTGGTGGGTCTGATCTTCCTAGAAGAAAAGATCTATCATGCCATATTTCATCTTGCCCGACAACGATAAGCTCCAAAGACCAGTGCAGACGCAGAGCAATTCTTCATGTATTTTTAATCAACTGAGAACTTTGATCTGGTAAGCTTCCTCTGCAAGGTCACACACACCACGTGCGGCCACGTGCCTCTCATGCAGTTTGCGAACACCAACTTCCATGTCAGCTTCTGTTTGGAAGGGGGAGTATCAACGTTAGCAACCCCTGGTTATATCACTTATAAACATGCAGATGTGGATTATTAAAGATTAATGCATTTTGGGATTGGTGTCGGCATTCCGTTTGTCTCACGCCGAAACCAATTCTGTTCTTCATTAGTCAACGACAACCCACATCACCCTGTTGTGGAAGAGAAATCAAAGGTGCAAGCATGAATTGAGAATAAGTGATGAAACTGATTACTAAGAAACTTAACGGCTGTAATCAATCAACACATCACAATAATTTGAGTCCACTGTTATCTGGAGATGAGGAACAAACAAAAAAGCTCACCACCAGAGTGAGTTCTTTTGTGTTTGCTTTCTAAAAACCTACTTTGCAATTTGACTTCCCTATCTACCTACACAGCGATGCTGTCAAAAGGGCTGTTTGACTCTTTCAAGCCACAGCTCAACCTGCATGAATTCCTAAGTCCCTAAGGAGGAGAGAGAATATCTTGCTTTTCATTAATTTTTAAAAACGTTATTATCTAGAGGTACTGAAAATGTTCTTTTGAGGCTAAATGGCTATTTTCCAGCTGCCCCAGAATTAATTCAAGCCATATTTGCAATTGTTCAGGTTCCTTCTTCTAAGGAGGGACATGCCACGTATCCATCTAGTCAAGTCTGACACTAACTATGAAGCATGAAGGCCGTTTTAAATATCTCTAATGGCAGTGATACAGAGTCCACTGAAAAACTGAAAACTGCAATAGCCTACTCCATCGCAGAAACCAAACCACTTAAAACATTTATTTTATCTAGATATAACAACCATCAGTCAACAACAACAAAAACATGCTGATGGAAACTGAGAGACTTTTCCCATTTGCTCATCAATCACTGCTTAGTATTGCAAAGGACGAGGGAGTGAAAGACAACCTTTTAATTTATGATAATACGCAAATTAATGCCCTATTTGGCAACACGAAGAAGGGAAGAGAATCTATGTTTGTGATGCCCTATTTGGCAACACAAAGAAGGAAAGAGAATCTGTGCTTGTGTAGCCAAATAATGACTGAACAAAAAAACCCGAACACTCAAACCCAAATATACACTGTATTAAATTTCTTGGAAAATACGTGAGTTCAGCAAAAAAAGTTAGAAATGCACAGATTAATGATTAAATGTAAACACTAATTGTCCAATGATGGCCTTAAACTATACATCTAAAACTAACAACAAACATACCTGTCAAATCTTGGTGGCTGCCGTTAAGAGTATTTGAATTTTGTTACGTGAACCAGAGCACATGCATAATTATGCAAAGATTTTAATTGGATTTCAACAGCAGTCATACTCTAGGTGGATTTGTACTAGCACGGGGCTACCAATGACTCACACAGCTACAAGACGTGGCCTGCCATACACGTGCTGCCACGGCGTGCGCAGCAGCAGATGCCCTGCCGCACTGGCTGTTTGGCAATCGCCAGCATGGTGAAAACAGGCCTGGCAGGAATCAACAAAGAGGACAAACCTGGTATGGGGCAGAGCACAGCTATGGGGATGTGAACGCTACCTATCTGGCTGCCGGGGGGAGGTTTACATTACGCCTTCACAGGGTGCTGGACAGCCCTCAGTGCTGTGCGCCCTGGACCCTGCACGATGTTCAGTCCATGGGGCAGAAATGTTCAACACTGGCTTAGACAGCAATTAAACACTGAAACTGAAATGGGTAACCATGAAATATAAATACTGATAACCAGATATTAAGCAACTGAAAACACTCAAAACTAAAACCTAAAAACAACCCCTAAAAAATAACCACACAGGGCATGCTGGGTTTGGTAATTTATTTTTTTTCTATCTGATGCTTAAATTAGAGCTGATGAAAAACAGCACGTTGATGACGCTGGAATATGAAACCCTCTACTGTCAGGAAAATCTAACAGAAGGAACTTGAACAGCATGTCTCTGTCTCACTTCATCTCCTGCACCTGTTCTGGGAAGACCACCTCTGCAGAGAAGGATACCTCCCTGATCTCTCCAGCCAGACTGTGAGTATAGCAGCAGTTTGTGAGTGCCTTTTATAGCAAGGGCTCTCCTCAAGAAACTAGACTGAGACTATTTAGTTATTTCACAAAGCCTTGAGACAACAGATTATTCATCAGTTGTGACCTGGGCCAAATTCTAACAGGTATCACAGGTTAGATGCTCCATATGCTAGAAACTGCCTCAACCTAGAGTGCCTTACAATTTGCTTATTTTTCCTCTTCTCAAAAGACAGAAAACCTCTAAATGTTGTTCAAACCCTTCAAAAGAAAGGGTTTTTAACTACCGCTATGTGAAACATTCATGTATTTAATTTGTAAGAATTCTAGATTTGCAAAACTGCTGAATAGATGTTTTGTGCACTAGCAGTGATTAAGAACATAGCTACGTCAATGGCACTTTGTGTTCTGTTTTTTTTCTGGTCTGGATGCCAATAAACAGCATGCATCTTCCTTGCAACAAGCTGTTGCAAGATTTTTGCCTCCGGAGAAGCCAAGGGGGAAACATTGATAGATGTGTTAAAATAATCTTTCTGGACAGGGGGATCATATCCATTTTACAAGGATACAAGCCCGCTTCTTCTTTTGTAATTATTTTAGGGTAACTGTAAAACTTCAACAAAAAATATAGTATTATAAATTCACAGAATCATAGAATGGTTTGCGTTGGAAGCCACGGGCAGGGACACCTTCCACTAGACCAGGTTGCTCAAAGCCCCATCCAACCTGGCTGGCCCTGAACATTTCCAGGGATGGGGCATCCACAGCTTCTCTGGGGAGGCTGTTCCAGTGCCTCACCACCCTCACAGTAAGGAGTTCCTTCCTAACACCTAATCTAAATCTATCCTCTTTCAGTTTAAGGACATTCTTCCTTGTCCTATCACTATGTGCCCTTGCAAAAAGTCGCTCTGCAGCTTTCTTGTAGGCCCCCTTTGGGCACTGGAAGGCTGCTCTAAGGTCTCCCTGGAGCCTTCTCTTTTCCAGGCTAAACAACCCAAACTCTCTCAGCCTGTCTTCATAGCAGAGGTGCTCCAGCCCTCTGATCATCTTCATGGTTCTCTTCTGGACTTGCTCCAACAGGTCCATGTCCTTCTTATGTTGGGGGCTCCAGAGCTGCATGCAGTACTCCAGGTGGGGTCTCAGGAGAGCGGAGTAGAGGGGAAGAATCACCTCCCTTGACCTGCTGCTGGCCACGTTTCTTTTGATGCAGCCCAGGATACTGTTGGCTTTCTGGCCCAGAAACCAGGTCATGTTGAGCTTCTTGTCTACCAGCACCAAGTCCTTCCCCTCATGGCTGCTCTGAATCTGTTCTCTGCCCAGCCTGTATTTGTGGTTGGGATTGCCCTGACCCACGTGCATGGCCTTGCCCTTGGCCTTGTTGAACTTCATGAGGTTTGCACGGGCCCACCTCTCAAGCCTGCCAAGGTCCCTCTGGATGGCATCCCTGCCCTCCAGCATGTCAACCACACCACGCAGCCTGGTGTCGTTGGCAAACTCGCTGAGGGTGAGGGTGAACTCAATCCCAGTGTCCATGTTGGCAACAAAGATGTTAAAAAGTGCTGGTCACTTTCCATATGGTAGTCTCCTATCCTTCAAATAATGTTTGAAAAGAGTCCGTGCTGTGTAACGTACCGGTAGTGGTGGTCAATGGAGTAAGCATGTGGAATAGCTCAATCTCAAGCAAAAGATTTTTCCAAATTCTTGTTTAAAACAAGATCGGCCTGATCAGCTTGTCTTACTGCAGCTGCTTCTGGAAACAGTTCAACTCTTAGGCTTCTCCTTTTACAAGATATGAAAGGAAGCATTGCTCCCCTACTCGGATTTTTGCATTAAAATGTCCTTTTGCATTAAAATGACTATGATAGACTATTGCTCGTTTTTTAATTCTCTCAGTATTTTAGTCACTCTAGTCCATCCACACACTGACTAACATGCACACCAAGGCAAGATTTCTTGTTACAGCTTTCTCTGCGGACCCCATTCCCCTCTTGTTTCTTTTTTGCCTGGAGTGCTAGCTGTAATTCTGATGGGTCTTGAGTTTCAAGCTAGCTACCTGATCCATACAGGTGGGAAGACCTCCCCGTCTACAGAGAGTAGAGTTCACCACTGAATGGAACACATCCATTAACTCATATAATTATCACAATTAAAAATTTGGGGTCTTTTCAATCAGAGGATAGTGCTGACCACTGGTTCGCATAAATTACGATGACTTGCAATAACATTCCTAAGTGGGAGTATCCACACATGGATTTCTTCCTGATAATTGTAACTCCAGCTGTATATCCAAGCTCCTTGGTGAAAGAAGACATCAATACAATTGTAATAAAAACAACAATGCAGTTGATGCTTAACACAGTGAAAATGAGCTTTCTGTTCAGAAAGTAACTGTAATGTACGAAAAGTGCAAGTCAAAATACTGATTACATGAAAAAAATTCTTTTACGTATTTCTAATGACAGCATTTGCTATTCATTACTAGTATAGTGTACTCTTCTATACATCTAAAAATTGCTGCAGAGACTAGACTCTATTAACTCATATAAAATCTGCTTGCCCATCATGGGTTAAGGGATTCCTGGCCTATCAGCAATCTTCCACGGAACTCTTAAGATAAAAAAAATTTGCTGCTTACACCGCAAGGGAGAAAGAGCTGACAAAAGCCTTTGGCCAGTGAGATCAAAATTGGGGATGGGGGGAGAAAGGGGAGTTTAGCTTATTTACATTTTTGCTTTGTTAGTAAACTGGAATGGTTAGAGCTGGAGGGAAAGAAAAAACACAGAAAGAGAGAGAAGTTAAATTAACAGCCACTAAATCTTCTGGCAACAACAGTGCATTTTGATGATGTGCTGCGTCAGCTTCCACTAATGGTTTAGGGTTGAATCAGGCACAGTTCAAGACCCAAAGCAGTGTAGGGCATCACATCTCATTCTTCGGAAGAACACGTACCCTAATTATGAAGATGGCTACAAAATAAAGAGATCAGGATTTCTGGCAAAGCAGAATAATGATCTACTTAACAGGAAATCAGAATGCATTCTGAATCTGTAAAAATCATAAAAGAGTGGGATTTCAGTCCTGTAATGAATGTGCATCTAAATGAGAGGTGTTACTGTTCTGAGAGAAAACTATGTTTCTGAACAAAACCCGTCAAAGTTGCTTTTCTGCTCTTAGGGGTTAATCTCCCTGGTCTATTCCAGTACTGCAAATGGAAACAAAGGCTGTATATGTGTGTGCCACTTACCACAGAAAATATCTGTCCAGTATTTCAGAGAGCACAGGAAGGAAATGCCCACTGAGCTAGGGACGTGCCAATGTCAGTGCTGTCTGTGCCAGTCCATGCCTGTGAAATCCGCCGAGTGCGACAGAAAGCAATGTGGGGTGGCAGGCTTGCAGCGGGGTGGGGAGACAGCTTAAACAGGCAGTGGAAGAGAATCAGCCGTTTGGGAGGTTTAATAGGGGGCTGTTTGTTTGTCTGCCCTTTTGATGTTAAATTAGTCTTCAATTTTGTTGCAAGGAAGGAGGCACTGGGAAAAGGATGCTTCTCTTCCAGTAAACCCTGAGAAAGCAACACCTTTATTTTAATGGCCTTCCCACCAAGAACCCCCTGCAACATTTTGGCTTTCCCTAGCCATAGCTATCAGCAACACAACAGCTGCTCATTTTACAATGACTTGCTGGAGAGAGAATGATTGAAAGAGCCAATCTATGTCACATGGAGAAGCTGTGGCACAACATCGCAGGAGGTAATAGGAGAGGAATGAGGTCAGAACAAACAAGGGTAGGGTGAGAACAGAGAGGAAAATAGCAGCGAACAAAATTATTAAAGGCGAGATGCTGCACTACACAATCTATGTCTAAAAACAGCCACAACCTGAATGCTGCAAACAGCTACAGAAATGCAAACAAGCTCTTTGTTACTTTTTCATAGGGTCTTGTGAATATGGCTGATGAAAAAAGCTACCAAAGTCCCAGTAATGAAGCACAACGGTGGGAACAGACCTAGGTGACAGCACAGTCTAATTCATACGGCCTGAAAGCCCCAGCACCCAGCCGTGTCCCACTAGTCACAGGATTTTAAATAGCAGCCTTGCCTGTGTCACTTTGTAGCTTGAGAAACACGGCAGCAGCACCAGCAGCAGCAATGCTACCGGCAGCTGCCCAGCTCCCCTCCGGAGAGAGCTGCATTAGCTTATGCCTGGGAGTTCACCTTTAGCAAAAGAGCTGCAGGGACCACGAGCTCACCCACGCTGGGGAAACAGCGGTGGGTGATTTTGATTTAGCGCCATTCATAAAAATCTTTCCTGAGGAAAAGTTGCTTTTGTGTTACGGCAGCAGACCAGAAAACCACCATGCAAAATGGTGGCATGGTTTGTATGAAGAGGCAATACTTTTCACTAGTTCAGCAACAAAAAATGAGCTTTTGGGCTCAGCTGAAGTGATGAAGTGACTCTGATCCTGACCTTTGGGCCCACAGCCCTTCTATTTTTAGCCCACAGAGATCAATTGGTTTCATAAAAGTTATTACTTTCCCATACACACTGTCCTATTCCCAACCTTATCTATCATGGCTACAGTAAAGCTATTTGCAATGTCACAACATTCTTTCCCTATTCAGCAATCAGGCTGCTAAAATGCCAATCCATTTACCTGCATGAATCTGCCTGTGGGAAAACGTTCCTCTTTCAGCTGGGTGAACTATCTGGCTTCACTCAACAACAGGGATGGGCTTCTGCACCACATGCTGGGAAATATGCTGCAAACACAAAGCTACCATACTGCACATAATGCAAATATTCCAGTCCTGCTGCTGCCCCTGCTATTCCTGCCCCACCTGAGCACGTGCTGCCAGTTCGAGCGCCTGGAGAGGGAAGAAATAACTGCAGGGCACGCAGGCAGTGTCAGGGCTGGACATGCTCAGGCCACATTTAGTATGCAACATTCCTGCATGCACTGAGCTTATTCCCCTTTGCTTATCCAGTTTAACCTCTGGATACAAACAGGCATGTATACTTTACACAGATACCTTTGTACTGAATACCAAAACACACGCTACTCACTGAATTTTAACGTGCATTTGGTTTACAGCACATCTAAATGAAAAGGCATTACTGCTTTTGTTTCTTTTAACTGAGCTTCACGTTGGGGTTTTTTTGTGGTTTTGTCAGCAACTGATGTTATCCCTGGGGTAATGTCAGCACTCTCCAACTCTTAGGAATTTCCCTAGTATTCAAAATGTCAGAGAATAATCAAAAACTTAAGCATCAGCAAGAGAATAAACTTATCTGAAATACCAAATACACACTGCTGCCTGACCCCTTGCAAGTAACATGCCAGATGAATGGGGAGAAGGTAAAAACTGGAATTAATGCACATGGTTTTTTTCTTCTGGGTATCTTAACAGATGTCCACAAATTTGTGAATGTACACAAATGACTGTGTGTCATACTCTATGTGGCACAACAAAGCAAGTGGCAAGCATGCCACTGGCATTTCAATTATTACTGGTGTGGCTGGATTCCTAGTAACTTCTTGACCTTTGCAAATATTACAAAATATCTGATACAATATTCTGTACTCATGTCCAAAATTACATTATTACAATATAGGGTTGGAAAATCTCTGCCTTATCCTGTGGGTCTGAAACCACCATACAAGTTCAAGAGCCAAAACCAACAAAAATACACAGTAAAACCAGAAAAGGGACCCTGTAAATAATAGAGAGAAATATGTGACAGATAGATGACACACAAACCAAATACAAAAATTATGATCAAGTATTTGCACGGGTAGATGGTTAGGACATTTTTCAAACACACATGCTGAGTCAAGTTCAGAATTCTGAGTGCTCCAAGCACTTGGCAGCTGAAGTTTAGACGGAATTTACCCCTGCTTTAAGCACGCATTTTTTGCAGAAAAAGGCCCTGAAAATGCAGGATTCTCAGAAAATAAATGAATTTGCAATACAGGAGTATTTGTTTATTTAATAAACCCCTTTATTGGTTTAATTTGGTTTGTCGGAACAAACTTACCTGGAATACTCGCTGGAGAAATGGGACCAGATCTTGACTGGTTGCTTCCAACAGGAGAGCCTACAGGGGAAGGTGATGGGCCCCCGGGGATGCCAGAGAGATGTGGAGAAGCATGAGGGGAGAATGGAGACTGTGCAGGGTTGCTCTGCTCCCCTTGGCTGCTCGTAGAGCCCGACGCACTAACAGCTGAGCTCAGGGTTGCTTCAGTTCCAGTCGGCAAGTCATCAATGGATCCAGATAAATCCTGAGGAAAAAGGAAAAAAGAACATAAGTCGTCATATGAACTAACACACAGGCCACAGGACTCGAGAGCTGGCAAGGTGACAAGGTCCACTTGTTTACTTATTTCAGCAGATAACTAAGAGGTTGTCTTTACTGTTGGTTCATGCAGTTAAATGATGGCAGAAAATGAGGACAGTATGTACAATTCTCCACTTAATCTCCAATTCTTTCAGAAGAAGAGCAAGCAAGGGCAACAAATGAATTGGAACCAAATTCACTCAACATTGAATTTAACCTCTTCCATCTGGATTAAGCTTTCAAAATTAATCCCACAAATTCTGCCTGAGCATACTAAAACTAATGAAAATGATACATCAGTTTCACTTTCACATAGTATTTCATTTTGGGGTTTGCTACCATTACAATCACAGCTTATATACTTCACTTTTTAAACTATCACCAAAACCAGAGAAGGGTGTAAAATAAGCAGCCCTTCTAACACTCACCCGCAGCTCTTTTACCTTGCAGGAGACACAAGAAGGGGGCTCTGCCCCCAGCAGCAGCACAGGACCTGCTGGCTACTCCAGAGCAAGGAAGGCTGCTACTCTATTTCCATCAGATACCAGCGCACAACTCAAGAGTTTCTCTTCAACTTTATTTGAATACTCTGTTAAACAGTTGCTCCCTTTCCATTCACAACTGCTATATTTTCAATGAGAAATCTCCTCTGTACATCAAAGCATGTCTGAATTCTAACTATGAATTGCTGGGCATATTCCCTAAAGCTGTAACATGGGAGTTACACTGGTCTTCATATCTGTGGGAGTAATTTGTTTTTTTTTAAATCACTGTAAAATCAGATATGAAAAAGCAAGAATGCTGTGACAAAGCAAGTGCATGTCTCTTAACTGTCAGGAAAAACGTTAATTCCTAGGCATCACAGGAAAATCTCATACAAACTGAAAAGCACAAAGATAGCCGTGCTTCTGTGACTATTGACAAGGCACAGGTTAAGGAGCCACGTTACTATTTCCATCAGCAAATTAAAGTGTAACGAAAAGGCCGAGAGCTACCTCACATATAAAACAGGTTATTAAGTGACCTTTGAGGCTTCCAGTAACTGGGATGACTTTGGCTGATACTGACTTCACTTGTCTGGCTCATGCAAGTGGCTGTAACTTAGACAAGGCAACCCGTTGTCCCAGTAGCACAAAAAGAACTGGGCTCTGCCTAAGCAACGAGCTCAGGAAGCAAAGCCTTACTGCTGCCTGATTTACGTAACAAAAAATAAAGTTATTTTTAGAAGTTACAGAAAGCTAGATGAAATGCAAAATGTTGTATTTAGAGTAAGAGTCCTGCCCAACGCTGACTACCTCTGTTAGGAGGGAGGCTCACAGCTAGTTTGCCCCAGACAGACAGTCAGCCTTCCAAGGCATGGAAAGAATAGGGTTAACAGTTTAAACTCCAATAACACTCATTAGAAGCCACCTAGAATGCTAGATGTTATTCCTCCCTGTGCAAAAAGGTAATAATACAACCCACCCGATTTAGCTCTCTGGAGACTACCTCGTAGACCTTGTTTCCAATGAATTTCCATGAACACTTCAAGCACAACTCTCACCGCAGGTTCATTTTGCTTTTTCTGACAAGCACAAAATTATTGTACATGTATTTCATTAGGGATATTAAAAGCAAAAATTACGTTTGAAACTTAAGTCTATGTGTGGACTCTGCATTCATTCAAGAGTACATATCCAGATCCCTACAAATGGAAATTTAATTGTGAAATGGGCAAAAAACTATTTTTGTTGTTTCTTTTTCAAAACTATTAACTGTAGAAACTATAAACAAGAAATAACACCATTTGATACTGTATAGAGCAACGCTAGAGATTTTTCACAGTAGAATGTATCTGGCAAACAGGTAGGCAATTACTACTTTTTCATACATAACATGGTATTCTTCTAAATGGAATCAAATCGCTGCTGTCATGATGTGTAACAAATGCTGCAGGAAGTGCTGATAAAACAAATGCTGCTGAAAAGCATATAATAAACCCCTGAAAACTGAATGTAGCAGAATATAGCCTATTCTAAAGGAATACAAATTCTGAGTAAAAAACCAGATAGGCACCCAACTGACAGAAGATACAGAAAACACAGGGGTTTGTGTTTAGAATATCAGTTTTTAAAAGGGTGTGTGGATTAAAGCTTTCATTTGTTTCAGCAAGCCATCAAGTACTTGAAAAACAAACTCACCAAAATAACAAAAAGCCATGAAGCAGTTACCACTGTCCGTGATTAAATTATTTGTTGTTCAGAGACCAAAGCAAACCCTGACTACTCCCCAAAGCATCTCCCCAGCTTGCCAAGTGTGCACATGGGGAAGAACTTGGGGACAGGAATGAAGCTGACTTTTCCCATCAGGGCCCATCTGACTTCTCCAGCCTCCTGCCAGGGCGGAGTGACTGATGAGTTCCAGGCATTTCCTCAAGTGCCTGCTTTCCAGGGATTTCCTCACCAACCTGACGCAACTCCTTCACAAGGCGGAAAGAAAGAGGAAAGCTTGCATGATGCCAGTCTATTTAAAGAGCAGAGCCACAAAGCGCTCCCACAGCTGATGCAGAGGGAGCAGTCAGGCGGGCTCAGCACACCCGTGATGCCTTGCACTCACTCCTCATGTGTGCTTAGCATAAGCACTGGGTTCTCTTCCCTGGGCTGGGGAACTTGGCAATCAACTCATCTGCCAAGGATGCTACAGTAGCATTCATTCATCAGACCCATCATAAAAGCCCATAATGAGGTTGCTCTCAGGATGTTGCCTATCTAGATGCCTGGGCTGTGCTGCATACCTTTACTTTGTGTTACAGCGGGCTAAAAGGGGAAGTACCCTTTGCAAAGCATTCCTTTGTATTTTTTGTTAACATACTCTTTGTGGCCTTACCTAGTCTTCTAAGGTAGAAGGCCTGAGTAGGCAAGCAACTGGGAAACCTCCAGCACACAAATGCTTTAGAAACACCTCTGTTATCCACAAAAGCTAATTGGGAAATTAAAGAGAAGGAGAAGAAAGACTTTCTGTGAAGCACCTGGACAGAAAGAGCAGAAGTCGACTTACTGTTCTCCTGTTATCAGTATTTTAATGCTTGCTTTTACCTCAGTTTAACAGAACTGTAATGAAGTCATGTGCAATCTCCACATCACAAACATTTACTTATATATAAAATACTGTACATGTACACATTACATACGTAAATTACATGGAACTACTTGCATTTACTTAGCCTATCCATATGTAAAGCTATTAAAAAGCCTACTAATAAGAGAAATTCACAGTGGTTTAAGCATACAGCCTAGTTAACAAAGAAGCTCTGTAACTAATACTCCTCTAGAGGACAATTTAGTCAGCAGGGCACCAACTCTATTCTTCTTTTATAAGTACTATCAGATCTATGATGCCTGTAAAGAACAGAGAGACCTTACTTACTGCATCTCATTCAAACCAAGGCACCTTCAAGCTACAGTGCTTCCATTTATCTTGTTGGAAAGTTGGCAGGTTAGGTAATTGCCAGGATTCTTTTAAGGGGCTGAAGTCCCCATACCCTAAGGCATGACTTAAATTTTGCCTCTTTTCAGAGGCTTTTTCTGGAAAGCACTCTTTTCTTCCAGTAAAATGTAGCAAGTCTAGAATTACCAGAAATCTCTTGTTTCTTGTAGAGTGATCTTATTATTCTTGCCTATGGTATTGGTATGACTGTATTTCCAAATGTAGCACCGAATCTAAGAAAAAATGAAGGACAAAACAATTCCCCACCCCCCACCCCCCCCCCATCACAAATCCATATTACAGTTCTGTATTCTCAGTGTCAGGTTTACATCCTGTATTATTCTGGCATGTGGCTGGAATTTCCTAAGTTCATTTCTAGATAATACCTTGATTACAAACTGAAATGTCCCTGTGCAGGATTTATCTCTCTTACCGGTTTTATCTCCGACTATCTTAACTTCTAGCCTCACCTTTCACCCATGAACAACCTTTATTCTTGTCCTTCTGACAAGTACAAGAGCTAAAATGAACAGGATCACATTGTGCTTGGGATTATAATGTTGTGCCTTCCTGGTGGTATGATCTTATCAGACCGACAGGAGAGATACTTTTGAAACAGCACACCAATTTACTATTGCAACACAGCCAGCAAGGAAGGAGGAAGCAAACTCCTTATACAGAGTCAGGAAACCCAAAGTTACAAAGAGCACAAGAAAAAAAACCAAACAACTCACCCTTATGAAAAAAAACCAAACAACTCACCCTTATATAGTATAATAATGTCAACTTACTCAAGGAATACACCTAGACCCAATAAACAGCGAAAAGGAAACTACAGTAACTCGGTAATACCACTACAATTTCATACACAGAGTGTGACGGGATTAGAGCATTCACCACGGAGCAAAAATTTACACCATAAACACTTCATGCAGCTGCTGGTTTTGCTTGAGTATCTCAGTGGACATAAGCCAAGATTTTACTAAAAGGATTCCCTGTTAAACACCTACAGCTGAAAAACGATTAGCACCCTCTCTGAAAAGTGTGGAGCACCTCACTAACTGAGCTCCTACAACGCTAAATGACACCCTAAGTTTACTGACAGGTTACTGTAGTTTGGAGCTTTCTTGCAGGGACTGCGCAGAGCATATAGGACCTGGGATTTATTTGAACTTCCCAGATATTGCCCATCAGTTCCTTTATGTTCAGGGAGTGGAAGAAAAGCAGAGGTATTCTGTAGATATTAAAATTAAAGACAGAAAAAACCTCCCTGTCTCCAAGAAGCTGAAAGCCCCAGACTCTACCCTACCATCCATTTTGCTAGTGCGAATCCCAGCAATACGCGTAGGCAACTGCAACAACTCTCTGGCTGCAGCATCAAAGCCCTGCTCACTCCATTCAGGCCTTCCTGCAGCTTTTTTATTAGGATGGAGGATGGTGCTGCTCAAAAGACAGGATCCCGCATGAAATATCCATCTCCTTAAGACGAATCACTGCTTTAGAAGTAAAATTATATATACACGCAAACATATTTCACATCTAAGTATGTAAATATATATTCAAGCAGACATACACTCTGCTATTGTTTTGGAACCATGGGGGATTATGAACAATATGCTCTGTAATTGAGATTAACTTTGAACAAATGATTTGGCTGACAAACACACATATGCATTCAAAGGGAAAACCCACAATAACTCTGTTTAAATTTCAAGATATTTGCAAGACCTCTTTTCACCACAAAGCAGCCGATAATAGCACGTTTCAAGGAGTCTTCCAAAGGCCCTGCTGGTCACATTGTCGAGGCAGTGAGCGAGCTAACAGCCTCCCACTGCCTGTGCAACTGGAAAAACACATGGGCACAGCAACGATGGAGACCACGAGGAAAAACCCCTTCATTTTCAGACTGCTACCCTCTGCAGAACTGTCTTCCTTCCACACCAGCTATGTTGCAACCCTCAGCTAAGCACACCAAACACACCTAGTGCCTATCCTCAAAAAATTCTTCTCTTAACGGGAGACAGACAACAAGGCTGCCATTACATTTTTGCCAAAGTGCCTTTGACATTCCTTACTGAGATGAACTTCAGGGACAGAAAACAAGGTTCATTCTCCAAATCTTGTTTATTCAAGGCTCTAAGAAGGAAAAGTAGACAAGTTCACTTCCATTTCAAACACCTCCTTGAGGAAAAAGCTCAATTTTTATTGGAGGGCACAACTCTACCTCAGAACATGCTCCCGTAAGGAGAAGATTCGCTTCATGCTAAAAACTTACTTGCAAGACAAACTCAACCTTTGAGAATAGCTGGGCAGAGGTTCATTTAAATTAATTATGGTACTTGTCAGCCATACTTTATTCCACTTATTAGATGTTTTCATGTTTTTAACCATTTTTTTAACTTTAACCTGTACGTGTTAAGCTATTCATGCAATACTCCAGATAAAGGAAATTCTAAGTACATGACAAAAACAGTAGCTTCTTGCACTAAATTTAGTGACAAAGCACCACTGCTGGGGAAACACATTCCCTTCATTCTGCAGACCTCACATTCTTCCCAAAATAACTCAGTTACTGAACTGTGTTGCAAGGACTTCAATCAGTATCAAATATTTTCTCTGCAAAGCTATACAGGGAAGTCCCTGAGGTTGCAACATCTTTTCCCCAAAAGCCCTATATTCACTCAAGCAAGCAAGAAACAGAATAAGCAAACAATGCAGTGCCAGTGCTCTGCCTGCCATCTTTTCAACCTATGGGATCTGGAATTACATCAGTCTTCAAGAGATTATCTACAAAAAGCCAACTTGGAAAAAAAGATTCAAGCCACAGCTTACCACTTAATCGCTAAGCAAATTACTATTTTGAAAAGTTCATACTTGTAATTCAGATATGAAATTCATTCCCAGTCTTAAAAAATCCCACCGATTGAAAGTGCATAGAAAACATTGTTTCTAAGAAAAGTGTTAGTCCTAATAAATGAATACTTGCCAAGATCAGGGAAAGTGCAAAGGAAGGTTTGCTTTATTTGTTTTTTAAACAGGTTCACTAAAGCTAGCATGCATTTTGCTGCCAACTTTAACTAACTTGGGTTTTTCTTCAAACACTCAGCTAATAGAAATGTTTCGTCTACCAAATGTAAGAGATCTTAAGTGGACTCACTGCAAAGTTACACCTTTCCCCCCCCTTTCCCTTTTTTAGGTAACTCCTGGTTCCACAATACCAACACCACAGTGTACATGATGAGTTGGTGCAGTGTCACTGGCTCAGATCTCAGATTAAGGACCTGAGGTGTTAAGACTATGAAGACTGCAGGGGAGGCTGTTGCTGAAGGCACACCTCCTTGCAGCTGTGCCCGCAGGCTTGCACTTTCATCAGCAGTGAACACCACTGCAAAGCACAGCCCACAAGGCTCAAGAGATGCACCTGGCCTTTCCGGCTGCCTAGGCAGGACTGCCACCCAAACAAGAAATATGATTTTGTTCTGCTGAATGTGGCATCTCGCTGTAGCATTCAATTCCCAGTTCATTTAAAGAAAGAATAATTTCTTAGTACATTTTTTTAGCAAGCAAAGGATCTGTGTTTGTAAGACAACCTTAACTAAAAATAAAAACTGTGTATCTGTGAATACAGGTGTCCGAGAACAGAATATAATATGAACAAATTATTTTATCTGTCAGACACAGGATGAGAATAAGTTGCTAAGATGGATATAGTCACACTTCTGTGCCTACAATGATCCATGACGGGATCTTACTTGCTAGTCCAGACAAGAGCTTTACAGCACACACAAGTTAGGGCAATCAGAAATTCAAAGCTGACACCATAGCTTCGAAGCACCAGATGAAAGCCCAGACAACCACGCACCTCCCTGCCCGTGCTGAGTCCCACTCATTACGGGGTCTGCAGCTGCCTGACAGTTAATGGGAAGCGGGCTCCTGAGGTCTTCAGCGACATCAAGGAATCTCCTAATGGCATAAAAAAAGTCACTAGTTTACAAACATCAACTCGGGTGTATGAAACGATAAATACTAATGACCCATGTGCTATCAAAGCAAATTGACAGAGTCTAACAAGGACTGTAAACAGGTAAGACGCGCAGCTTGTCTGACAACAATATTTTTTTATATTGAAAATAAACAGTAAATCTCCAGAACAGAAAAACAATAACACTGCATCTCTCAAGATACAAACTTCACTGTTTATTTCTGAAGCAGAATGCTTAGCACGTAGAATTTCTGAAATAAAATTTAAAAACAAAAAGTCACCAACCCTTAGGAGCCATTTCTCTTCGGTATTGTAGCAAAGAAAAATTCTCAGCCAACAACTCTTGTAGTTACAGCATCAGCTATTTATCATTAATAGAGCAACATTTAAAACAACCAAATCAATGAAAACCACAACAAATTGCCCCTACGAAGAAGAAAGAAAAGTTGTTTGCATAACAGCAACCTAATAAAATTTACTCATAATCATACTACTTCCCATCCATAGCTTCCTCAGTGCCAACCATAACCATCCCCAAACAGAAAATCCTTTCCATTAAAGTTTTGTTTTTTTCATGTAAAGAACAAGTTGAGACACAACAACTTTCTTCTGTGTCTCTTTGGATTACAACCATTTTCCAGATCATGTAGCCTACAGCCATCTCCCTGGGGAAAACACAGGCTAAACTGGCAGGATAAAACAGAGAGGAAGCTGACCAAAGGAAAACAGGCACTGATCCAGAACCTTACAAGCTCTCTGGAGCTTGTTACTTTGGGGATCACTATCCTACTCTCTCTCTGCAGCAAGTTGAGAATTCGAATGGCCACTGGGCAATCCCCCTACTCGCCAGCCCAGACCGCTCTCCTAGCTGTGCTTCTGGCCATGTTGAATTCAGCAGCACCAAGCTACCAGATAAACATCACATGCTTTTATTCCCCCTCCTGTTCCCTACTTGTTCTATTTTCACAGCTGATGTAGAAAGAAATCAGACCAAGTAAGCAAGGATAGGAGTACCAAACCACAAGACAAACATGGATTTGAGCAAAAGCGTGTAAGGAAGAAGAACAAGACGTTACCAAAAGAACATATGGGTCAGCAGACATTAAGGAAACCTAAAATTTTAGCAGGAGCAGCAGCAATACGCATTAGAAATTATTGTCTGCTCCCTTTACTCCATTTACTCTGCCTATCCTACTTTTGGAAACTTGCAGCACTTGCAGTCAGGCATAGGCCACCTATCTTGAGACTACATACTCAAAGCCCTGAGATTTTGCAGGTGTGGTTCAAGCAAAAGGGAGCTTCACCACCTCAGAATACCATAACATGAAACGTAGTAAAATTCACACCATGTCTATTCCACAGTACACACCCACAGACTGCAGTGCAGAAATCCTCACTGGGTTTATGCAGGGTAGCTCATGTAGGAGAAGTTCTTTAAACACAGCCACACAAGCTCACATGGCTTACTGTTCACTACTACAGACATACCCTGAATCACAATGCACCTCTTTTGCCATTCTAAGTTAACAACTTTCCACATGTGCTTCTCAGGCCATTCCACATTGCATTCAGAAGGCATCAGCCATGTTGTTAAGAAGTTTGGACCTGTAATACTATCTCATTTGGAGACTGCAGTAGAGAGAACAGAAGTGTTGATCTAGCAATCAGTTGCCCACTGATCACTGAAAGCAGATATTTTCATCCCACAGCAAATGAGGCAGGCTGATAGCAAGTGAGCTCCTCTGACAGCCCAAGGCTACCTATGTGTGGACCACAATAAAGGGCTTAACTGATGAACCTGTATACCTGCTGTATGCCCAAGGTTTAAAAAAGCTCTTGATGTACAGCACTTGGCCTTTTGGGGGGCATATTAGCACCCTTTGTAGAGTTATGTTTTGATAAAAAGGATGTCCCAGCAGGTTACCATAGGAATAAGGACCTACAAAACAGATTTTCATTAGTGTAGGGCTTTTGCATGCATCATACTGTGTCTCCATCTTCTCTCTCCCACAACACCCTGTAAGCAAACACCACAACTCAATGAGATGGTAAGTCAGTCACAGATTCATCTTAAACTTCAAAAATACAAGTGCTCCGATAACTTTGCACCTCTTCCTCTTGAATTAGAAGCTGAAAGGAGCAGAAACATTTATACACCAAAAAGAGCGATAAATGTTAGAAAAGCCTCCATTTTAAGGAACTGAACAAGGTGACGCCTCAGAGAACAGTATTAGTTAATTAATTCTTAATTAACAAAATCGGAACAAATTGGATATGCAGTGTTATATTGGGGGAGTATCAGACAGAAATGAGTATCTTGTTTACTGCAGCAAATGCAGCTTGATTTGTCAGTCCAGACTCATTTGCTCAGCCTTACGTGAGAATCTTTCATCCTCCTCCCTCTTCGTTTCTCTTTCCTTTTCCTGAACCCAGCATGACCCCACTGGCATGTAGTTCGACAACCAGTAAAGCACAAATGAATGGCACTGCAATTGCTCTGACTGCTTTGCTCCACACCCCCCATCATGCACACGAACTGCTTACTCCTTTCTGAGGTTTATGGGCCACAGCAGCAAAACCAAACAATTACGCTTCAAGAGCTGTTCGCTCAACCCCTCCCACCTCTTCATTTTCCAGTAACCTGGGAAAAGGTTGGGAAATGAAATCCAAGACAGTAATAAAGCGGAAAATAAACTTTCAGATCATTTCTTGCACATGCCAGCTAGAACCAGACTCCCTTGTCACCCCAAGTTCTGGAATTCACTTCTCCTCGCAGTAATTCAGTGCTGGTTGGGCATGCTATTGTGCAAAGTAATTGAGCAGCAAGGGAACGCGATATTTTGAGATGATACGGCTTTAACAGACCTGGGTAGAACTCACATTTCAGAAATCTCTATATAAATTTCAAAAGGCTTTTGAAATCCTAGAAAAGTGTCTAAGCCTCAGATTTCTTTTGAAATAATATCTTAATTACCCTAGTAGGAAGGTTAACTTGTAGTGCTTCAATTAAGCTTTAGGAAAAAATTCTGAAAGGCCAATAACCTCCCCTGTCTGCTGCTAAGCATGCTGTCCCAGCCATGGCTTACAAACTTTGCTTTTGGGGTGGGAAGAGGTATCTCAAGACTGAGATAATGACATGGTTGTCCTGATTGTTGAGTGCATGAAGCTAATCTTTATCCAACAGGTTCATAATTGTAGGTATACTCTTGAAGTCCAACAAATGAGGAGAAATGTGGCAGAGTCACTACGGAAGTGTTAAACCATGCAGATGCACCATGCAGATGCAATCTACTGCAGCAGCAACATACCAGTTACTACAGTTCTTTAATTAATACAGAAAAGAAGACTTCCATGGCGAACTGTGAAAGCCAGTTTTTCTGAGTTTTTGAGTGCCTGAGCACACTTCAAAGTTGCAGCTTTTTCTTACCAGAGAAGACAGGGAGTTCCAAAAACTTTTAGATAAAGCTTTCAGTAGGTTGCTCCTCCAAAATTTTCCTTGGCTCGAAGGGAGGAGGTTGGTATTGCACAGAATGGCCAATTCAGTGTAATGGTAATAAAAATGCTCTGAGAAAATTCCAAGAAAGCACAGGTAGGGTGTTCAGTGCACAGCAATTGTGATCAGCAAAAATGTGGCTGCTGCTCCATGGACCACAATGGGTGGACACTCTGTGAAGCCTTACTTGAGCAAGGCGCTCCCATCTGCCCTCTTGTACAACAGTGCTTTACCCAGCCCTTCGCCTCAGGTGCCAACTGTCTCTCCCCAACGCCTGCCAGGCTACGTCCCTGCTGTGGCTCCCTCTGGCAAGCACCATAGCAGTACCACAGCCCACAGAGACAGTGCATTTGGAAGCCACTTGCATGAAATATTTGTAAATAGAACAAAAGAGAACTTTTTTCCTCACTGATCTCTATTTCAGCTGCACTGGATTTTGAGTGTGTTTGTACACGGTGTGAAACATCATGTCAGGTAACGTGACAGAGGTGGGAAAAAAGTGCTGGAAGCTTCTTTGAAAAAGGGTCTGTCAGGATCTTGTAAGGCAGTGATCCTTTGCTCTCCTCTCCTGCTGCTGCTGTTCCCCCATGGAAATGCTACATCACATGCAGCAGCTTGAGGAACTGCAGCGCTTGTCCCTGGCTGCATCCTAGTCCTTGCAAGATGAAGCTAAGAGAGATGTCAGCCCTGCCAGACCTTCAGGTACAACCCTGGCTATTGCTGATTCTCCGTCTTCCAAATCTGTGCCCGAGCTACGTAACACAGCTTATGGAGCAGGGCCAAGAAGTATTCTGGGGAATGTGTGTGATAGGAAGATGGGAAAACAGCTATCTACAGCAAGGTATGGTTTGCAAGAGCTACAGCTTCAGAAGGATAAGGTCCTTACCCTGTTGAAAGTTTTGCTGTGTGGCTTGTAAGGTCGTTGTTGCTTTGCTGCAGTGCTGCCTGAGCACTTGTCCCAGTCCCCCGTCAGCAGTCTTCTACACTAAAGACTACAGAGCCAACTTTCATAAACTCTGTCTTTCTTTAAAAAAGACCCTACCTATCGCACAACTTCTAAGAAGATCTACCTGATGCAACTAACAAACGAAAGCTCATTTCATCCTGTGTTATTCAATAGACCACCAAAAAAAAGGAAAAAAAGCAAATCAGCAAGTTGGGACCCTCCCAAAGTCCCAAAACACTTCTGAAGGGTGCTTGTCAGAACAAACAAACGTACCAAAGGAACAAACAGCCTTATGAATTAAGTAGAGAGATAAATAAAGGGAAAACATATGAAAATTTCAACAACCGTGCCAATCTGTTGCAAGCTGTACCCATGCCAGTGAGTGGCCTCGGGGCGCCGTAGGATTCCTCAGCGAAGTGCCAAGCTCCAGCAATATTGTTATGGTTAGAGAGGAATTTCTCACAAGAGCTAACAAAGGCAGAAGGTCATAAATAAACACAGCAGGATCGCCTTGTCAGTTCTCATTATTAGCGCTGCAGGCACTTGCTTTTCTATGGGCTGCTCGCAGGTTCATTTAAGTGTAAGAGCTCCTCCTCAGAATTTCACATGCTCATAAATAAAGACAACATTTCTTAAGAAAGGCACACCTAATTTATTTTTTTATTAGTATTTTTTGTGCACACGCGGGCACATGCGCGTGAGCTGCCTGCACTGTCTGCAGCCACCCCATCCGTACGCACCCAGGCGTGCTTCCTGCACTGGCCAAAAGCTTACGCACGGCTAACCCAGAGCTGCAACACCCTTCCATGCCGGCCTCCGTTACGCCGTGCAGGCCCCGGTCAGACTGTAGCCATAATGAACCAGGAGAGCCTTCCTACTGTAATAATGGTCACCAGAATTACATCTGGGCAGGAAATGAGACTGAGCTCCTAAACTGCTCCTGATGTGCATTATATAACTAGGAAAGCACAGCTGTGTGATCATTATTGCAATTATAAAATGACATTTAGTGTTAACTTTATTTTCTTACTGAATCCTGAAACAGAGAAGGGGCAGTACCCGTAACTCTAGGGGTACAAATGCGCAAAGAAGGGAGGGAAAAGTTTTTAAGCTCTCAAGTGCTTGTCCTTCATCTCCTGTCAGAAGCAAACAAATGGCCAAATGAAAACACCTCGTCTCCCTCATACACATACCTACCTATCTACCTATATATATTCATACCTATATAAATGAGTGAAAAGAGAGCTCTGTGTAAAACTAGACACAGTTTAAATAAATTAACACTGTATGCAGTGCATACTGATTTCAGGTTGCTTATGTAGGGCTTTTCAGAATGTTAGGGGAAATTTAGAGATCAGCAATGCTATCTCCAGTATATTTTTATTTTCTATTTATTACACTGAAATAAAGAAATGTAAAGACATGAAGACAGCTCAGAGGTTCACGACCTTGGAAACACCACCATTAAATTAAAGTAAGTGAAATAACAGACCTTATGTTTTAACAGGGGATACCAGGGGATGCCTGACTGCCCAGTCACCATCCCTTACAACATGAGAGACATGGTGGAGAACGTAATTACTCACCTGCAAAAAAAAACCCCCAAACACTGCTCCACTCCTGTGAACTGCACTGAACACTAATGACTGGTTCATTAAATGGTCGGGTCTGTCTTTCTAGCGAGCTACAATGTGACCAACATTATCGTTACTATAATCCGTGCTATCTTGAATTCTCTCGCCTTTTAAAGCAAATTGTGTGACTGACAAGCAAAAGCCCTGGTGCCTTGTATGCTTTCTGTGAGAAGCACAGGAAAATAATTTTCCTTCCAGTTTGCTTCCTATCCCATCACCTGCTATCAAAGGAAGTTGTTAGTCCTGATGCGTTACAGCGGAAAAGCCATGTTCAAAGAACTTTCAGTTGCACAGCCCTTCATTACACACCATTCATCATTATCAACATCAAGAGCTGTTGGAACAGCCCTTGTGAATGAAACATCTCCCTGTTTAACTGTTAGAGGCTGCAAGCCCACTCCCTTTTGCCTCTGTGCGCAGGCAGGGTTTGTACAGTGGGCAGCAGGCTGCCGGCCGTGCGCGGGGCACCTTCCCAGCGCAGCCCACCCCGATGGGAGGACAGCAGCTCTCCCTTCCACCAGCTGGAACGCATGGACCCATCTTCCAAATGGCTCAACCTATTAAGCTGGCTTCTACCAGATGCAATGCCGAAGGTGCCAGGGAAGCGGTTTCCTTTCTGCACACCAGCAACAGTGTGCCTCCCGGCTGCAGTCTGCTTGAGGGGAAAGAGCTGCTGGAAGTGGAAGGAGCTGGAGTAAAGGGCAGTAGTTTCCAGCTGGTCAGTTCCTCGTTTTCCCTCAATCAGTAGGCGAAGTGCGGTCAGAGCACAGGGTGGGATGTAATCCCCTCTGGAAGCACTGCAACAGAGATACTTCTCTATTTCTAGCCTCCTCCCTGTGCCATTTCCCGGGCTCCCCACCATCTTGTGGACCTCCAGCTCCCACACTGGCGCCATCTTGGCAGGCGGCTCCTTCACCAGCCCTGCCAACCCACTGCCCCACACCTGCTTTTCCAGTTGCAGGGCCGGGCCTCCAGCACTGCCGGCAGCAGAAGCTCAGCGTAGCAAGGTCCAAGGGCCCCAGATCCCCGCCAGCCGACGAGCAGGCGTTTACTGCCTGCTGCCAGCGCGCCCAGGGCTCAGGGCAGTGCTGTCCCCGCTGCAGGCAGCATGCAAACCCACCACACGCCCCACAGACAGGCTGATAAAATACACTCTCTCTCTTACTCACTCAAATTGTCTCTTTTCCTGCTTACAGATAAATCATCACCATTACAAGAACCCTCCAGAAAACAAGGGTGTAAAGTCAGGTGGTGGGGGAAAGGCCTGTAATGAACCATATCCAAAGTATACACACATGAAAATTAACATTTTTGTTCCTCCTCACCCATGAAGTAAGATATAAGAGAACCGACTGGCAAGAGAGCCTGCTTTGTGAATCTCAAGCCATGAAGCAGGCCACCTGTGATGCAGCACTGTTCTCCTCACGTTCTGTCCTTCCACAGCTGGAGATGGTGAACAGTTTCTTGCTGACTTCTGAGATCTCCAGGTCTTCTTAACTTACGGATCTGAAGTATGGTTATTTCTGAGAGCAGTACACCCCAGTCAAAGGAGTACTTACATATTTTTCCCTCATTTTTTTCTTACTAATATCTTGAAAACATTTACATATCAGAAACACTGCAATTAATGTACCTTCCTTCACCAAAACACAATTCACTTCTCTAGGAACACTCCTCTGCCACTGATTTCAAAAGAAGAGCCAGCCTTCAGCCCACTTACTCAAACATGCATTTGTGTTAATTCTTGCATCTTGTTAATTATTTCAGAGAGGGGTAATTCCTCACACAAGTCAGAAAGCGACTTAAACCTACTACGTGCTGTGTGGTATGCACAACGGTGGATGGACCCGAGGAGAAGGACGTTTCTAAGGGGTCTCTGCAGTGCTTTGAATTTGCAGTGAAAAGAACGTAGGGTTTCACAGGCTCATCTTTTTTCTAGTACAGACTGTTTTGTTCTTCAGTGTTTGTGGTCATATTTCAGTATCTTGAAACCCATGGCTTTTTGGCATTTTTGATATCTTAAATTTATTTTACATAGTTACACACTTGCAAATATATAAAACATTATAAAAATGTATCAAGGGTTTCGGATTTCTAAATTAAATCACTAAATAGTTTCTCATATCCAGCAGTATATTTCATTGTCATCGATGCGCCACTTGGAGTTTTTCCTCTAGGAGCAAGAAATATTTATTTTGTCGAGTCTGGAAAGGGTCATTTTACATTTTTTAAGAGTGTGAAAAAATTATGCAAAGAGCAGTTGAGGAAGGGAAAAAAGAGCAGGAGGTATATTTCTCACAGGAATTATGGAGGTATTTTCTTGGTACAAAATATCATTTGTTATTTTTCCATCAAAGAAAATTGCAAGGAAAGACTAAAAATGTTGAACCAACTACTCTGAAAAATTATGAATGTGCCGAAAGATCACAAATTGCATGTTAATGTCAGAGCACTGGCTCCCACTGACTTCTCGGGATTTTGCTTTTTAAGGGAGAGAAGAGAGAAACAGAGAAGGCATCATTAGACTAAATCCATCCTGCCTAGCCTTCATTTTTTAAGCTAAAAACCCAAAACTGTGTCCATGATCTGTTATCAGCTTGTACCTGACCACTTTACCGTCCCTGACACTTGACCCGCTTCCGAAAGGCAAGAAGTCCAATTTAAGTCAACGGTCCTATGGGGAGGTAATGGTTTGACCCTTGGTCCCTCCACTGCAACCGTTCCAATTCTCTAATGATTTCCCTGCAGGGTTCATTTACCAGTTCTGGGTCAAAGACCAGCGCATCCATGAAGGCAAGGGGCAGCACAAGCACGGCATGATGGATTTGAAAATAAGTGCGTCGTAAAGGAAACCTCCATCAATTAGGGATGGCCTTTGAATTCAAAACAAAAGGAAGCAAAGTGCAGATCATAGCGTCTACTCTATTCACTTTACCGGCACACAGATACATGCGTTAAGAGGTGTATTCTAGCCTAGGTGCAGAACCAGCAATCATCCTGGGACAAACGGTCCCTGTTCATCCTCATAAGAGATGGACTTCCGCTCACTCCAAGCAACTGGCAAGTTGAAGGGATTCACTATTTGATTCCAGGCGAGCTTTCGGTACATCTTAGTACTTCAATATTATATGCACCATGACTTTAACCAGAAATATTATGACCTGCTGTAACTAAGAAGTAAAAAATTATTCAGATCCACTTTCACTTTTTGGAAATTGTGCCTTAATTTACCTTTACAGGGAACTGCAAAATTACCAGTTACATGTACTGATTTTCCACCCGCCCGTTGCCATGCTTATATTAAAGAAGCTGCAGATTTCCTTTTTCCAGTGGTCCTTAACATTGAAATAAACTGCATGCTTTCTTAGAAAGAAAGGTACAAGGAAGTATATTTAGTAGTACGAAAGAGATGCAGTAAAGGCATAAAAATAAGAACACTGAAGAAAACAAGACACCCTGTTCTTGTTGCTAGTGAAAGATGGGGGGGGGGGGGGGAAGGGGGAGAATTATGTCCCTTATTGCCAGAAAACATGCAAATTAAAAAAATATGAGAATGCTAAAAATAACTCTTAAGGTCTCCATTTTCCTGTGTGAAGTGACCAGACAAGACCATGTTAACAACTTGGTTGATGCTAGTCTTCAGAAGTCATGGCCATGGCTAGTGGTCACAGAGTTCTCTCTAGTGAATTCAGGTTAGTTGTAACAACTAGGGAGGGTAGATATATCCACACATGCAACTCTTTCAGTGCTACATTTCTAAGACCACCAAAATTAAAACATGGAAGAAATTCTACAGTGACAAATCATGTTCTTTTCGTATTATGCTTTGACACATCTAGGTTTCCCTTCCTATCCATTTTTAAAGGACAGGGGAAAACTGCTTATCCAGTGTTCAAAACATGTTTATTATGCCTCTTGCCAAGGCATTGCAAAATTAATAGTGATTGAGATCCTATAAAAATACTCAAATTTTCTAAGAGTTCCAAGAAGCCTGAAAAGAAGGGACTTCACAGTGTTTCAACATCTGCACCTGAAAATCACAACTTGTCTTTGAAACTTTTGTCTGCCTGTGTACACACGTATCACTCACTCCATCTCCAATATTCTGCCCAATATTAGTATGTGTGTCTTACTTTCCAGCACGAGAGGCATATAGGTCTATATTCTGTCTAAAACAGAGAGGAAGGGAAAAAATCCAAAACCTTTCTAATGTGACGTTCTCCAACAATACTGTGACGTTCTCCAACAATGCTGGTCTGGAAAAAAAATAAGAAGTATGATTGGCAAGACTGGGAACAGCCAAACTGAAACTGGGAGCAGAGAGAAAAAAAGATGATGAAAACATTGTGACAGCCAAACTTTTTAAAGCACCTTTTCTTCACAAATTCAAAATTTAAAAGCTATGTAACACCCCCAGTATAAAGCCCATCAAGCTTGCTGACCTTGAATCTCGTGAATTACCTCCTGAAGCCTTTAGTATTCTCACTTCTATTTTGGTGGAAGTGATGCATGGGCAAGAGCCCCTGGGATCTGATTGAACAGGGTTTTCCTATGCAATTAGGCTGGCTGAGGCCAAATTCTTGCTGCCAACCACACCCCATGTGACAGGAAAACTTTTAGTTAATAAAACCCGTATTGATACACTTGTTAATGACCTGCACCCCAGTGACTGAATTTAAACCAGTTAACCATTCACCAGGGCTTCATCAGCCCACCTCCACCATCTCCCCTGCCCATGTGTTAATTCAAAGCAACTGGCAGAGTCTTACACCACCACCACCCTTCCCACTACAACCCTTTCACCATCCATGAGCTTGGGAGGCCTAGCATTTGAGCAACTCATCTGAAGTGCTCTTAACTGCATTTTTGAAAGAACAAAGCAGTCTTATAACTCTCTCTGTACAAACAGAAAGCACTTAACTGACAGCTTCTCCTATTTTCAATCCACCAATAAGTGACACCGGTACGCTACAACTGGCTACCATCATGGAGACAAAGTCTGTTCGTCCCTGACCTCACAGGGATCAATCACCTCAATGTTTCTGCGGTTTTGTTGCGCTTTTTTTTATTTTAATTTTTATTAAAAGGGATCAAGTAACAAAAGAAAGCCCCCCAAAGCACTCAAGCCCGAGTAAAAAAAATGTTGTAACACAGAAACTTTTCAATTTCTTCATCAGCAACATTATTTGAAAGCTGAATTACTAAAAGCTTGCAATTACACAAAGACAGTTTTCAGTGGTTTTTTTAAAGTAGTAATTCTTTAATTTCTTTTCCCTTTTTTTTTTTTTTCATCAATTACATCTAATTTTCCTGTGAGTCAACACAAGAGAGTTGACAATAAAATTCGGATGGAGCAAACCTTTCCGGAGGCCCTTAATCCAAATCATTTCAGCTCATAATCAGGATATGCTACAATCTGTATTCCCAACTACCCTCACTATGGCTCCACCTCTGCCCAAAAGTGTGGTTTTGCATGATTTCTTCTGGGCTGGCAATATTTTGCTTTTCTAGTTGTATGCAAAGAATGGCTCACTACAAACTTTATTGGAAAGAAATTAACTAATTGGTTTATTTTGCTTGAATTAAATTACTCCGTGTGCACCTCATTTATTTCACACAGACCACAATTTACTATTGCCATTTATTTAAACAAATTCTGCATCTGATAAACTCCTTATTGGTGAGCACCTACAAAAAACAAAGGCATTTCTCTCAGAGCCATCCTTCTTCCTCCCTAAATTCAGGGGGGAACAGAAAAGCCAATAGGTGCCTTTAACTTCAAACCGGGCCTAAGACCATATAATAATCCTACACATCGCAACAGACTTGCACAACATTTGGGCAGCATCTCAGTGGATTGATAGCTTGTCTGTAGAGATGTGAACTTATCAAGGTTCTGCTTAGTGTAGATATCCAGACAAGCAGTTGGCAGTGAGGTTTTTTTTGCACTAATTACATTCTTTTCCAAAAGTTCACCCTGCCTGGGTGTCCAGGTAATTGCAATTAAGGCAGGAATTGGTAATTAGAAATTCAAGTGCCCTGCCAAGAACAATACACTTCCTCTTAACATGCTGCCCAAAGAACTAATTCACTTGGAAAGGACAGAAGCTGATGTGAAGTGGCAGAGTAGATGTTGATTAAGCAACAACCACAGAAATAAATTCCCTTCCCCCTAAAATCAAATTCATTACATCTCATTTAGACTCCTACAAAGTGTTTTATTACCTTTGAAACATTTAAAATAAATGAGAACTCAAAATTTCAGACCTCCAAACAGCAGCATTTTCTGTTCCCCAGCCCATCTGCTTAGAATTGCTGGAACATCTTTTTTGAAGCTGAAAATACGAACGCTAGTCATACTCCCCTTCAATCTCCCACCAAAATGCCACTTTGCATCATGACTCAGCAACTACTTCTCAGGGGCATTACTCAGTAAGTATCAAATCACTTAGTGATCTTTGAAACACATTTAACACAGAAGAACAAACACATTTTTTCAAAAGTATAAAGCAAAACCATTCACAATCTATGCTCTCACTCAATAGAAAGATACATTGTCCTCTAAATTCCAAATTTTTAAATGGTACTGTTAGATGGAAACAAATGGTTGGTTTTTTTACTCTCCCTATGCGTTTCTTTCTAACTTATAGTTGTTCTTATTAATTCAGAGTAACTTCTCTACCCCAAATCTTGGGCTTAGCCTCTTATACTTTATACTGTTTTTTTTCTTTCAGGAAACACAAAAAGCCTTTTTTCCACTGTGGATAAGAAAGCTCTTACTGGGTGTGTATTTTGTACACCTGTGTGTGTGTATTTACATAAAGTTACGTGAGCACAGAGGTTTCTGTTCAAATAAAAGCCCTGTAATCACGTGATGGCTTTAGACATAGCAGTGTCTATTCATTTTTATATAGCCGAATAATTTGAAATTCAAAGTTGGATGGCTCTCTGGGTCGATGCTGTTTAAAATTATGGGGGGAGGGGGAATTCCCTCTCTCTTTCTGAACAAAAATTATACGAGGTCCATGTTTGTATCAAATGAATCAAAGAAAGTGCTCTCCCCAGTACTGCACTCTGTGGTTCCCAAATAGCTTCTTTTGGATGACACCATTGCCTCTTCTAACGAGCTACCCAGGCACTACCAAAGGAGCTTCTGCTGCCTTGTCCTGTGTTTTCGCCCACTGGAGGCTTCAGTAAACTCCCATCACTGGAATTGATCTAGGGATCAAAAAACACCACAAGCATCACTCACATAATCCGGAATGCACTTCACAAACAGAGCCTAGAGGAGCACCACAAAATGTATACAGAGCCCTGATGGAAAACTATGAAAAGGAAAGGATGCTTTGAAATTCTCAAGATTTGTTGTTGGTCGGCTTTCATAAAGTATTATAAGAGCAGTTCTGCCCCCCTCCCACCCTCTGTGTTTTTAAGTCTAAAAAATTACTCCGTTCTCTCCTGACCTCTGTTTCCTATTGCCTCAGTGGGTTTTCCAAGATTCCTTAGATCATACCCAGACATAACTACTAAAGGAACAAGCTGAGATCATCAAAACCTTATGACTGAAACACTGAAAACAAAATAAAATGTACAGTTTTCACCGCCCACCCCAGAAGTACATCAAGTGCACAGTAAGAAAAGCCTACGGTAAGAAATTACCTCTCACGCACTGCAGCAAAGCCTCAGGAGCTAATAATACAAGAAATAAAACTGCTGTTTTGATTGATAGATCTGTTAAAGTTTCTTATCGCTTATTTCCAACAATGTCAGTCAAATATGTTTCATCTTTTATCAGTAACAAAATAAAGTTATTTTTGCCTCAGAATCTAAATTATAGACGCTTACAGGTAGAGAAATAGCACTAAGCCAAGTGACAATTGACGACTGATACTTTCCAATTGACCTAACAACATATTAAACAAAAAAACCCCAAAGATTAACTATTATGAACACTCTTTTCCTTCCTATAATTCATTTCAGCTGATCATAAGCAAGGTGTTTAGTTCACGTATATTGTTTTTTAAGTTAATCTTCCCATCTGTACCTATTTAGGTGCCTCTTAGAACACAGCAGAATAAGCTGGAATTCTCTAACAGGCATCTGCATCACAATGCAATACAGAAATTAAATGTATGGATTCTGTGTTCATGTAATACATTAATTTTACATGTGTTACGCATGTATTTACACATATTTACGTGTTATGTAAACATATACACATACATACCCAGTGCATACAATGATGACAAATCTTTTAATTGTTAAAGCTGGGTTCTGAAAAATGGCTCACCCTCAGCAATACTTTGCTGCTGTATCAGAAGTTATTTTTATTTTCCTGGGTAAGTTAAAATTTATTGTTCAAGGGGTATGAAAATCCTCTAAACTGCATGCTGATTTCATAGTTACAACATGCTGAAAGTCACTGTATGCTTTGTACATGTCATAATAGTGAAAATAGTACTTTGCAGGGAATTTGGACTAGAAAAGACTGAAAAAAGTCAGTAGCCTTATCCTCACTGTATTTACACAAACTTACACAGAAGCAGACTAATAGCTGACTGCAAACACGCCGTTAGGTTAAGATCATTTCCCAGGGTGCTAACGCTATCTGCAAACAAGCAGGGCTGGGACCCACTTCCCTTCCTAATTGCAGGGGTCTATCGCAACCCTGAGAGCAAGAAAAAACTGTAAAAGGCCACGAAGTACAAAAACTGCAGAAGGATTTAGGGAAAAAAAAGGTATTTCCCACGTCGGAGGTTATCAGATCCCAAGCAGATACCATGTGCCGGTCCATCCTGCTGCTTCTGCATGCCTGCTGGAGGGACCCATGGTGAGCAAGCAGATCCTCTGCCCCTTTCTGTAACCTCTCTCTCCTCATCTGTGTGCTGCTAGACTAGGACCACAGCTTATACTACATTAGACCATGCTATCACAATTGTATCTCCCACTGGCTCTGCACAGATGTTAAAGACCCCAGCAGTGTGCCAAGCATCAGCCACCTCCCCCAACACTGGTTGCCATTAAGGATATCCCACCTAAAGAAGCAAAACTGCCCGGGTGTCTCTCCGGATGGGAGAAGGCACTTTTTTTTTTTTACATTAAATACATTACTACAAACAAAGTCACGTGGAATAAACTTTCTCTTATAACATCTTTAAAAATGGTTAATAAGAGATTTTTAAAAGTTTGATTTTTCCATATAACACTCCATAAACCAATAACATTAGAGCATTTTACTGCTTCTTTCTTCAAAGATGCACAGCTTTTCTGAGAGCTGCATCCATTCAACTAATGGAAAGAAGCCAAGGTGCAACCAGAAGCACTCACATTTTGAAATCTAAGTGGTCATTTTACAAAAATTATATTATCCAGCACATAGCAATATAAATCGCTCCATAAAAGCAGCAAACTGCCTTATAAACCGCGCTTTTAAAAACCAACTTAAGGAAAAAAAAATTAAGTTAACAATGGGCTGCACAGCTGTAAAATAAGTTGCCAGTCCCTGACTAAGATGATGAAAAGCAGCCATAAAGGAATTTTGGTGAATGGCAGAAAGAACAAGGTGATGATTATATTTGGGGGAGTGATCGGGCCCTACAGACTCTACTTCAGCAGCAGGGTACTGCATCCATCTCAAGCTGGCATTCAGCTCACAAGGCACGATATTCTAGACAAAACCATTATCATTCAGTAATAATGGCTCAAAGAGCCAGTATTTTCTGGAGGGAAAAAAAAAAATTATGTACCGCAATGCACATGTCACAGCCTCCCAGCGGTTAAGACACATTTGGGGACAAGTCAACCACACCAGAGACTGCTTCCTCCATTTTATAAAGGTTCAGCTGCAATATAGACATACACCTTATTTTCCTAACTGCAACCTGGAAGTCCTTTCCAAAAACCTATCCCACACACGCCTTCATGGAACAGTCTCCAAGTGTTTTTCTAAACCACATGTGAGGGCTTGTGTAAATGCACAGAATGACACAACGGCAAAATTACTAGTTGCCTTCATTGTTTTTCACTAGGTAATTTTTTTAAAAAAGAAGATACAGTTTCTAATGACCTTCCCACCCAAAGGGTAAGAGCTTTGTCACTTGTGAGTTATTTGTATACTCTTGCTAATCGTATCGCTACACTCCTCCAACTGTTATGAATATTCATTTTATCTCACTTCTCTCTCTGTGCACTTATTAACTGTGTAACACATATACTCGGGAGATTTTCTCTGTGTGTATATATGTGTACGTGTGCGTGATATTATTTATGTAAATCTGTATCTGACCTAGGCACACAAAACACACTGTTCAGCAGTGGTACCACAGCCCTTAGAAATGAGGCTTTAAAAGTCTGAACCGCAACAGAAATTGAAAAGGTTCCAAATCACCAAACACCACCTCAAATAAAAACAGTACCTTTTGCAATGATTTTTTTTTTTGGCAAGGATATGAACTCACCAAGCGTTTCTTATCATTATTGTTACTATTATTTACTGAACACTAAACCGTGTTTTGTCTTATATATTTAAATTAAGAGAGTAAGCTGACTAAAAGACCTCATCTTGTTGTGTTTGCTTCTATCTGCTGCTACAGTTTTAAAGCACATTTCCCTTTATTTCACTTTTCCACAAGCCATAAAAAACCTCATTTCTAATTCATCCGTTCGTTCAGCTTAACCTCTCTTCTCAGCAATTAAAGCACTCTGCGCATCCCTCATCTATCACACAGCCAGCTAAATAATGCATTGCGTCCTCCGCTCATCTTTTATCATCCCAAATGACAGGTATTAGCATATCTCCCCAGTCAATTACAGTGCAGCGGAATAATCACAGCATAATTGGGCGAAAGCCACTCTAATCACCAACCCTGCAAACTCGCAGAATAAAAACTGAGTGGCAGTTCAGACAGGCCTTGCTCTTGTCCATGACTCCAGCCAACAAGCTTGGCAGGTCTCCATTTCCTTCTGCCTTTTCAAACTTGTTCTTTGGGGCTAAACTTCTCAGCATATACACACGCAACTCGTTTTGTTTTTCTTAAAGGAAGACCACGCGCACCGATAAAAATTACCCAAAGACTATTTGCTAACAAATGCAAGCCTGGAAAATAGCACAGCTGTTTTCTGCCCTTCAGATCATCCAGCGGGGCTCTGCTTTACAGACTAGCTTTGACAGATGGGTTTGTTGCTCGAGGTAGAAAGCTTTACATTTCATGTTAGAGCATGCAGAATTTCTTTTCCTTTAAGTATAAAGGATTTATAAGATCTAACACACTTAGGTACTGCTTTAGATGGTGCTGCTTACTGCAGACATTAGCCTTCTGGTTTTCAACACTAGTGAGATGCCCACAAAGCTTTATTTTTATTTGTTGTCTGTTTAATACATCTAGATTAAAATCCTACATATATATTTGAACATAAAACAAATGTTTTGTTTGTTAAACACAGAAACACAAGTAAATTAACATCAGGTTTCTGTCTCCTGTGCTCAATCTGAGCAAATGAGAGTATCAACAGAAATTCTCCATGCCCATTACGCAAATTTAAGACTAACAGGCTCCTGGACGCATGCTCTCGCAGTAGCTCTCAAACTAGCGCTGCAGGATTAATCTCAGGTGAAGTACCTGCTCCAAGCCCTCCCTGCTCTGGGATTCAGAGCTGTGTTCTGATGTAGGAGCTACCTGTGGATGGTGGTGGGACCATCCCAGGCCTACGTGTGCTCCTGGGACCTTCCTACCCTATGGGGCAGGAGTGTGTCAGCTCTACATAGTCTGGGATCTTCTCAACAGCAGGAAGTTTAGGGCATGAAAAGTGCCCTGGGAAATCAGGATATGCATTTAAAAGAAAATTTTCTGCAATACTATTTCAGCACAGTTGAAATTTTCAAATGTATTACAAGCGTGGGGAAAGTCTTCTGAAACCCAACAGCCAAATTATCTTCTTTGAAATTCTAAGTGAGATGTACTAGATGTGTGCTGTTCGCCACCACTGGTAGCAGACTCGGGTTGTGTATATTTACTAGTTCAGCCCCAAAGAGAGAATGAAACACCACCGAAGGGCTGTTAGACGTAATACCATGTAACACCAGACCACAAGGGTAGTGCATTCCTGCTGTTTGGTTAGAATTATGCATAATCACAAGTTCTACCCACTATAAGGTTAAACAGCACAACATGAGGAAAATTAAGACTTTCTGGAAGCAAAGTCTAGGCTAGCTACACACCTGTTTCAGTCTGAAGGGATGGGGTTGCTTTCACCTTCTTATATTAAATGGTTGAGATCTTACTCATTATTGTAGCTAGAACACATAATTTTAAGATAGCTTTTAATGTTTCATCTTTGTCTTAACCTCTCTGCCCCACTAACTGTTTTCTCTAAACCACTTTCAAATTTTTACCCCAGTGTAATTTCTTTGTCATCAACAGAGTTACACCTGATACATCTAATCAGTGGTGATCTTCCCATCCTTGCTTCCCAAAATGGAGCTAAACAACACATGACTTTTTTATTATTATTATTTATTTTGTTTTGTATAATGTCTCATTATACAGTTCGGTGTGCGAGCACTGTTCCATACAGTGCAACTATGTTAACAATTTGGTATTAAACCACTCTTGCAAAGCTGGGGAGGAAAGAACAAAAGTTTATGTATTTCTAGGACAAAGACAAACACCTTCCTTACTCCAAGTCTTCCTTAAGACCTATGTGCTACTGATCCACACCTTCCTTCCACACACAAGCGGCTTGGAGGCACAGCGCAAGTGAGAAGGGGAAAGTGAGGCTTGAGGCTGTTTGACACTGGAAATGCCAGTGGAGGATCCGTATTTCCTTCCCCTCAATGGAGCTGAATGTCCGCAAAGACATGGCAATTATTCAGCTTTCCATGCTGCTGCTTTCTTCTGTGCCACTGAGGAGCTTCCCAGGACCAACGCCTGTCTCTTCTGCTAAAAGCCGCAGAGCAAAAGGCACACCAACTGTACCCCTCCAACTCCTTTCATCTTAAGTATTTTCCCATTCTCACTTTTACTTTTTTAAAAAAGCACAGAGTAGCTATACAAATAAATTTTCCCCTGGTTTTGAAATCCCTCTGTTGCATCGCCTTCCAAGCCTGCTCACTTCATACAAATAGATCAAGGACTCTTTCCAGATTCCAACTCCTGACCCCTTATAATGTCAGGCACTGAGCTACTCTCAACAGATTCACTGAAAATATGTGACTTGGGGAGAAGCCAATCAAAAGGGAAAAAAAAGCCATTAATGACTGGCTTTAAATCTTGGCTTTGAACCAATAGAAAGACTTGGGGGGCAGGGGGGAAGCACTGTTTTTTAAAAATTCCTCTCCTGTGATTGCTGATTTCGCTCCTCCTGTTCTGTATAAATCCCAGCAAAGTGAATGAAGGCCAGTCAGCCAGGTCATAACAGGTTATGTTGAAAAAAACACTAAGTTAAATGCTGTTACAGGAATGTTTATAAAGCCCTACAGACATTGCTTTTCTTTCTGCAGTGTATTTACTGCTCATAAAAAATGTTCAATAGCTATTGAGAAGAGGTTTCCTCATTTCTGCAATATAAGGGAAGCACAGCATCACTGAAGAAGCCTCGCCAACACTGCCCTTCGCATCACCCTGCACTAAGAAATGCACCTGCTCTGCTTTTGCTCTTCTTTATCTTTCTGTTCTCTTGAACAGCAACATCCAACTTCATGCAATTAATAACTTCTCTGTGAAGAAGCAGGCTAAGACCAAATCCGATTTTGCAGGAGTATGCAAGTCCCCCTGCTTTCTCAAAGGATACATCTAGCAAAGCCAAAAAGCGAAGGATTTGGCAGCCTGTGATAGAAAGCCTTCCCAGGAACTGGTGAGGTATTTTGAGGTGCAAGCAGCTTTGCTGATTTGCTTTACCTCTAGGGACCAAGGGCTTTTACAGCCAAATTCTAACAGACCTTGCTGGGGCAGGTTAGGGCTGGTCTACCCGTCTACCTCACCACTTCCCTGCTTTTACAGAAAAATAATGGCAAGAGAGCATTAACTTGCACCCCAGATGCTCAAACTCAAACTGAATCCATGTTTTAAACTATGATCTGTGATTGTCTGGACTACTGCAGCATACTTCCATCCGTTATAAGGTTGGTAGTGGCTAGTAAGTAGCTCGGGTTAGTTAACACCTTCTGCAATAACATCTGTCAAAGGACCTCTTGGTAGCATCTAATTTAAAGAATGCAGAGATGATCCTTAAAATCACACAGCTCAAATTGCACATTATGTTATACCATGACCGACCTCAGCTGATCTAAGGAAGCAAATGAAAAGCAGGCTCATCACACATACCAATCAAAACCTTAGCCTAAGTTTTGCATATCACCTACTTAATGGCACATCCAGACACATATTATAGTTAATCTTTTTGATAAAAGGATAATTCATCTAATAACAACATCCAAAATCATGTGCAAATAAGCATTTTCCATAGGGAATATGAACAGCTCTGCAAACAGTGGCTGTTAAGACAAGGTCCCATAACTTCAGAAGGAAGGAGAACTACATGCTATACAAACCCCTCCACCAACATCTGGAACAAAAAAAGCAGCTTAAACAGAAATTTCCAAATCTACATTATTTGGAACAACTGAATTTCGGAAACAGCATGTCCTTTCATCCACGACCACAAACCTCTAAGCAATAAATGGATCAAGTTCCACCAATACTTCCTAGAGACGCAGTATTTTAATGCCTTCAAGCTGCATGCAAATTTCTATCCAGCAAGGGAATTTCTGTGTTGATGTTTAGGAAGTGCAAATGTGACATGCTGCAGCTGCCTTGCACATTATGAGACACATTCTTACACTCTTGGACAATGCCTGTCTGCCAAACTATAAAAATAGAGAGACATAAACTATACAACATCATAATCAGAGAAAAAAGCATAGCAGGGCTGGGGTGGGGGAAGCGTGAGTGTATCACTGATCTCAGCTCTACCGTGACGATGGGCAGTTCTGTAAATTAAGTCTTTGCTTCTCTGAACATTACTCTGCTGGTAGTGGACATTACCACAGTGTTTGAATGCAAAAGAATGGTCTGCAGAAGCCATGCAAGATAAATTCAAGAGCTGATGGGAAGATGTATTCTCTGGAGTAAATGGTTAGTAAGGAACCATAACCTACTATTCAAACTGGAACTTAAAGACTACAGAAAGTGTGCAGGTTTGCAAAGTTTAGTCACACAGCAATTCTCTCCTGGATGCAAACTCTTCATGTCCTAAGGACAGTCCTAGAGAGACAGACAGAAATGCAGTCCCTTCCTTCACAACTGCATTGGTTTATGTTTAACAAGTTAGGCAGCAGTATCCCTTTATCACTGAACTTTTATCATCACTGTAGTACTACAATTTGTGCTACTGCTTGAAAATCAGGTCCGCATTTGTTTTGTAGAACTTGAGGAATGTTAAAATACTGACGTTTTTATTAAAATACTTCTATTTTATTCTGAAAGATCTTACAGCCCTAACGCTTATTTATCTTTTTCAAGAACGCTCTAATAGTATAATAATGATGACCTATGTTCAATTGACTTGACAACTAATGAGCCTTCTGTAACCCAAGTAAAAATCCCATAAGCTTTGATAAATTGCATAGATGTAATGTTGTAGCAACACTCAGTCACCACTTTCCCAGAGTGAAACAGAAGCACCGAGACAAAGCTGGAAGGATAAATGTCTTCCCTAGAATGTTGTTTTCCCACTTCCCTCTTCCTTCTTTCTTGGGGGGTGGGGGTAGAATAAGGAAAAATATGCATTATGTTCCAGCCTCAAAACTGTCAAATCCAAAAGGAAGGCTGGAAGCAACAGGAACCTCTTTCAATTTAAAAGATCAATTTAAAAGACTTCCGATGCAAGCTGGATTCTACCATTAACAGGAATGATGCCTCATTTTTTCCATGAATCTTTCAGCACAACCACACCTACAACATAGGGATGTAAGTGTCTCCAAAGTAACAGCGTTTTCCATCCAAGAGAAAATGCAGTTGTTTTGAGTTCTTATTAGAGAGCGTAATACTCTGCATTTTAGTTACTGCTTGAAAGACTGTAAGAAAAACATATATGGTCTCAAAAATGGGATTAGAGCTCCCTTTATCACAAGAATTACTCTAAATATATAGAAAGCAATCAGTTCTATTTCTATTTCTATTCTCGTTCTCTTGCTATATGTGCACGAACAAAAGCAGGCACATGTTCTTATTTCACTTCTTAGTATATGTACAATACCAAGGAAATGATGTAATCTTTGGTTATCTAGGACTTTCAAAATCCACATTATTAAATAACTTACATCATCTTAGAGACAGTTTAGCAAAATTTCCATGGTTTTCCTCTATAAAAAATTTTAAAGAAATGAGACAAATTAAAGTGACGGAATTCAGAGAATGGCCACAAAAGAGTATTCTCTTTAAATTGAGTTATTACAAACAGTTTTATGACTCTCTCCCTGAAAAATATTGCAAAACCTGGATAATGTCCAAATAGTATTCTGGAATTACACCACCTGCTCATCACATCAGCTATCTTACCGCAGACTGGTTCCAGGTATTAACAAGTATTTTTTAGTCAGAGATGATGATACACAACTACAGACCAAAAAAACTAACAGAGATCCCCTTTAAAACAGATTCTGTTTTAAAATACTGCTTTCTTTCTGATTTGCAAGATCGTATGTTTGTAACAACAGAAACCATTTGTAAACCCTTTAGCAATAATTATTTAATGGCAATTTACTAGAGAAACATATTTTTTATATATTATTATAAAGTAAAGCAGTTTGAAGCCCAGAAACACCACAATCCGATTTTGAATATATTTCATATACCAAACTAACTTTCAAAATTCATTTTAAAAAATTGTCTTTCCATTGTTGCACTATGACTTGAAAATGGGAGCTGTTCTCCTTTGCTCAACTATGGCAGGGGCCACCGTTGGGATGGAGACATGCACCAAGAGTTTGCACAGTCCTTTGGAAACTCTGAAGACTGGCACCCGCAATACTCCTCTTAAACTTATTATGTTCTTTCTTACAGCTCGGTGGTGACACATAAGGAACAAGCAGAGCGGTGGGCAATCTACAGTGACAATTTCAGGCTTATTTTATTTTCACTGAAGAGTTTACTATTACTGCTATTCATACTGCTGTACACACAAAATGGACCCAAGGTATAGGACATCTCTGGGTTTGTTACTTCCAATTGAGCATGTACAGCTCAATATATACCAATAGATACACAGTCAGAACTTTATATACGTAAGTCTTTTGCAAGACCTTCTCAATGAAAACATGAAATTTCAGTGTGTATGCATAAAGAATCTGAAAATTGACAGAAACCCAACTCAGCTTTTCCACTTACACTTTCTAGCACAAACTTCACTGCACAGTGGGGAGCCAGAACTTTGAAATACTAACAGATAACACTGCATCCAAACCTTATTTCCTGTTATTTGGGGGTGCCTCTTGCTTTCGTTTGATTGTTGGTTTTTTTAATAATAAAATGACAAGTGGGCAAAACCAATTGTAGAAACAAGGCAACCTGCTCTTAAACTGATTAGCCTGAATGCCAAAATGGTCCTATTTACCTTTACTGAACATCTTTCCAGCAAAGCAAATCCACTCTCTTCTAGACTAACTGTCATATACAAGTGTACATAGGCAAATGTGTACACTTCCATCTACCAACTGGTGTTTGATTAACTCACACAGTCGAGTGGCTCGCTCACACTCTCGGTGCTTCGAGGTTACATGTCCCAGAATGTACTGAGCTTGTTGGCATTTGGAAAATTAAATTTAGAAAAACGTATTACTTCACAGTTCTTTCCCCTAAGTTACTAAAATATTTAGGTGCAAGATATTCTACATCTAGATAAGGGGATAAATCAAAGAACAAGACAATGAACTTCCATTCAACACCAGCCCTTCTCTGCACCTTTCATCTCCTTATCAAAACATGGAGAAGAGATGAGCCTTGAGGGAAGCAAGCCCTGCAGTGAGACAGGCTGAGTCTGCTGAAGTATGCAAGGAGACTGCGCTATGATGATCGCATGTATTTGAGTGTAGCAAAAACCATCTTTCACTTCTAAATTAGAACATGCTGAACTCAAATAACTTTACAGAGCAAAATTGGAAGTGCAAGACTAGAGTAAGAAGAGACAATTTTAACCAGGAGAAAGATCTGGAAACCTGTCCATACGTTGGGTTTTTTTTTTCTTTTTTTTTTTTCTTTTCTTTTTTTTTTTTTTTTTTTTTTTAACCTTAAAGATGTGCCAGTGGAAAGACCAGAAGTCTAACCCTTCTCCTCTGCTGAGGAGCAATAGCAATCAACTGGGGCTCACGAAAAGTTCATTTCAGATTTTGCAGCTGTGGCCTCCAGTTCTGTGGAGACTTCAGGCTCCACTTAACTCTGCATCTGAAAAAGCCCTCTATAATTGAGGGCTGTTGGCATATGTAAGGTTAAGCAGGACCTTAACCATTAGTACTGCCCAGTGTGGCTCCCTGGCCTCACCAGAGCTGTGGCACCAAGCTCCCCCAGAGCGCAGGCTTCCTGGGGAGAAGCCAGTGCTCCCCCAGGGGTAAGGTTAATGCTGCAGTTTGTCACATAATAATTTGCATTCTGATGGTGTAAAGGCAAAGCGCCCAATATCGTGACCAATGCCGCGAAGTGACAGGCATCCTCAGTATGGTTGTTTTTTATGCGTGTGCACATTTGGGATTTGAAATTTTTATTTTATCAGATTCAGCAGAAGGTTGGCCTTTGCCAGAACATGATGGAAGGGTATGTATGGAATGCAATCTCCAAATTATACTGTCTGTCATAGTTTAGAGTATAATTACTTTACATCACAGTAAAATACCATAAACTAATCTCCAAATCTTAGTGAGCAATGCTCTTTGCTAAAATGTATATTCACAGTAAAGATTCACAAAAAACCCCTGTGGCAATAGCTGCAGCAGAAAAGAAAAAAAAAAAAAAAAGAACCTGGTGATACCATATAAAGTGTTGTTCATAATTATTTGTAATTATTTCAGAAGATAAATCTAATATTTTAGGAATTCCTAGAAAAGAACGTGTTACGTACTTTTGAAACACTTCTCTTCTGGACTGAAGATTTAATTCTGTCTAGTAGTCTGAAGGAAGTAAGTGGCAGTGAGTGAATGGAAACCTTCTTTGGCCTCACTTACTGAGGTTTAGTAATGAAGGAATTAAAAAACAGCCATTCTTCACCCAACTCCCTACATTTTAAGGCAAAACAAATAAGGTTTAACTCTCAAATGCAGAAAAGAGATAGTTCTCCTGAGACCCCACCTGGAGGTCTGTGTTCAGCTCTGGAGCCCCCAGCATAAGAAGGACATGGACCTGTTGGAGCAAGTCTAGAGGAGGACCATGAAGATGATCAGAGGGCTGGAGCACCTCTGCTGTGAAGACAGGCTGAGAGAGTTTGGGTTGTTCAGCCTGGAGAGGAGAAGGCCCTGGGAAGCCTCACATTAGCCTTCCAGTGCCCAAAGGGGGCCTACAAGAAAGCTGCAGAGCAACTTTTTGCAAGGGCACATAGTGATAGGACAAGGAAGAATGTCCTTAAACTGAAAGAGGGTTGAGATTCAGATTCACCACTGTGAGGGTGGTGAGGCACTGGAACAGGTTGCCCAGAGAAGCTGTGGATGCCCCATCCCTGGAAGTGTTCAGGGCCAGGCTGGATGGGGCTTTGAGCAACCTGGTCTAGTGGAAGGTGTCCTGAGAGGCCTGGTCATATGTTGTGGAAGAGCCTTTTCTGGCTGCGCTTTACAGGAATCATGAATTCTGCCTGCCCGCCATCCAGCCGCCAGCACCTCCCAGTCAAGTCTGTAAATACTCTTTGTGAGCAAGGAGGGCTAAGAGATTGCAATTCAGGGCTTGAACAGGGTGTATTACAAGTTACACTGTAAAATATGGAGCAAGTACAATATAGCCTGAAGTCTACAGCTACTGTTGGAAGCCACTGCCTGTGCAACTGCAGTTGCTTTGCTGTAAAATGTCTGAAGAAAAGAAAAAACCTCTATCTTTTTTTTTTTCTTTTTTAAATACAAATTTGGGATGAGATGGTGTTAGAATAAAGCGTGTATCTTAATATTTAAGAAAGAATATTCTCTCTGTAAGAGAAAATTTGTACACCAGAACATGCCAGTGGGTGATCATGTGCAACTCCCAAGCTTCTCCCAACTGCAGAGGTGTCCCGACTGGCTGACAGGAGGGAAGGAGGGCAGTGGCAGGTGAGCAAGAAAATCCTGAGACGCTCTTTGCAGACATTACAGGAAGATTTGGCACACAGGTGTGGCATGAACCAGCTTATGAAAAAATTACAAGGTCTGCAGTTACCCCTGCTTTCAAGCCATGCAAAAATCCTGCCAAAAAAGTGGGGAAAAACGTAAGTAATTAAACATAGATATACAAGAAATAAAATTAAACATATATATTTAAATACCCAGCTCTATGTATATACATTTTATATTTGTATGTGTGTGTGTATAAAAATACAGTTTTGAGTATTTTAATAGAAGCAAGCACAAATTGATTTAAATTAATCTCTGAACATACTGGAGAGCCAGCACAGTAATTAACTGTGTTATTTATTAATTATTATAACCATACCAACTGTCCTTTCTCTTCATCTCTCCAATAAAAACAATTAATCTCTAATCCACCACAGCTGCAGAAACCTTTATGAAACATTAGATAAGGTAATAAAATAGCTCCAGTTTTAGGTCTGCAGGATCCATTTCTGGCCTTCAATCATTCATGTCAGATTATAATCTCCAGTGAAGAGTTTGATGTTATTTCAACAATCCAATACCTCACTGGTGCATGCGAGCACACAAAAAGTTTTTTTTTAAATTACACAGCAGTATAGTCTGAATAGATCGGTCACTGAACAAGTTACATCTGCATGAAGGAGAAAAACTGAAAGAGGTGATGGTGGCGGGGAACTCAGTGAGCAGTATCAGCGAAATGAAAACAGAACTGAAAGAGGAAGGATCACAGAAATGTACCTTAGTTGAAAACCTTCCTTCCAATATCTGCTGGCAGTTTCTTTTCGCCTGTGAAACTAGTTCCTCTGTTATTCTATCGCAGTCAATAACTTGAGTGGGCATAAAATAGAGAATTTCTAATGGTTTAGATCAACACAGAATATAAACCACCACTGAAATGTATTGCCATGTGCTAAATTCAGCAACGATGACTGTAATCCAATCGCTTATATAGCACACTTTGATGATTGAGGTGGTCGGCACAGGGAACATGGTGCAAAAAGGAAGGTAGAAATATCTTGATTCAGATCAGTGCTTACTGAATTTAGTTTTGTTTTGGTAGGATATTGTTAAATCCTTTTTTGTGCTTCATAGGAAGATACACATTTTGAAGACAGTGAGTCATAACAAGTTATTTATTTTGTTTTTGGTTTAAAATGCCTATAATTTGCACACTCTGACACCTGCTGATTTCATGCCCTGCCTTTTCCTGTCAAAGCCCCTTCTCAGCTCTCCACACAAGGAAGTCTCATTTATCAAAATTCTGTTAGCGTAAGGGGAAGGGCTATGCCGAGCTGAGCCATGGCCTTCATTAAACATGCAGAACATAAACTGCTGACACTAAGCACAGTCAACTTGCAGCACGGCAGAGGACGGGGGGTTGTGGGGGGTGGAGAAAAAAAAAAAAAAAAAAAAAGAAAAAAGGAGTAACGAGACAGAAGGAATGGTGCAATGGTGAGACGGGAATAAAAGCCACAGTTTTGCAAAGCATTTAAGTCATACTGGAGTCAGTGAGATTTAATCACAGACCTGAAGTTAAGCATGTGCTTAACTTTGCCAAACAGAAATAGATCACTAAATTATGAATGGAACAATCTATTTCTGTTCCCAGGAACACGGACACTTTGTTCTCCAGACCATTCCCTTAGGGAATGAAAAAGGTGAGGGGGAAAAATTGTATCAAATTTGGAGAAAACAATCTCTTCTTGAACTCAAAATACTGTTCTGGATATAACTATACATTATGTTTAACATAACAAGATTTAAAAAGGTTGGTTTGCATCATTTAGGTTCCAGAAGAGAGAAAAGAGCAACTACCATTATGGTTGCTAATTTCAACAGGGTATCAAAGACAGGTGCTCTGAACAAGAAGAAAGAAAAATTTGTAAATTTGGACAAGGCAAGCATGAAAACAGAAATGCACTGAAAACTGACATTAGGGCTGAGGGGTGAAAAGTGGTTTTTTTTGTTTTTCACTTCAGTTACTGTTCTTGATGTTTTTTCTCACTTTAATTCTCAAAAATAGCTGTGTAATGTTGCCTACAATAGAAACTTGAATTTAACAGGCACAAAGCAGAAGGTGTGTAGCATTTTCCTCTGATCACAAGGAACAAGCACTTAGCTGTAAGAGAGATCCACAATGAGTCACTGCAAGGAGGAATCAAATGCATCACAGGTACATGCAAGCCTTTCTTATTATTACTGTACCAACTGAAAACACATTATAACTTACAGCCCTAGGAAAAAAAATACTAATTTTAAACCTCCTAGTCCTATAAAAATATGTAATATCCCAATCATGTATGCTTGCATTTGTACAGTTTGAGCAGAGGCTAAGGCAGATGCAAGGGCAGGTAGGGGGGAAGTGAACACTTCCTCGGTAAGCTTTTTTTGGTATTTATAAATAAGCTAAGATAATAATTCCATGTTAAAACTGTCTAAACAACAGAATGAAAGACTTCAAGTTTCAAACAGAAGCTAAAAGCTATTTTAATATTATCTGAAAAATAATATCATATTAACTGTTTTCTGGTACTTTGACTTCTGTTAATCTGGAATTAAAAGTACCATAGATTAATGGCTGGATTCTGCTACCCTTTCCCATACTGAATATCATCACATTCCAGAAAGAAAGAATTCAGCTCTGATAACTAACCCTTAACATAATACTAACTTTTCTTCCATCTTCCAGGGTTCTGCGTACATGTAGCTTAGACAGAAGAAAGCAGAAAGTAGACAGACACTTGTAGCGATTGGGCATGTATATTGAGCATTCCCCGGAAGTAATTTCTGTAGTTTTTTTTTAAATAAATGTCATATACATTTCACAGAAATCAGCAGCTCTTTTCCCAGTGAAAAAGCAATGTCACCTATATAAAATATTACATGATGGCCTAATTCTTCTGTCTTTTCTTTGGACTTGTAAACAGTGCGGTATTTTCAGCTTTTTTAGCTTTATTCTGGTCAAGATGCTGCAGCTTGCCATGTAAAGCTGCACACCACATGGCACCATTCAACAGTATATCTAGGTCAGCTTGCATTTTTAATGTGCTCCATTAGCTTTCCCTTGCTCACTGTATCAAGTTTGAACTTCTCACTTTCAAACCCTTGTATAACTAAGCCTGGCAACACACAGGATCCTAAGAGTATTGTGACCATCATCTTCAACATTTATTCCACCAAAAACACCAGTTCTAATCCTATTTAATTTCCTTTATTTCATGCCATTTCCAAGCCCAGCATCCCCAAATTTCTCCTTCAAGATCCTTTTCCACAATACTGTTGGTAAAAAAAAAAAAAAAAGTTTACTTCAAAAAAATTAGAAAGCTTTAGTTAATGTAATTCCTTCCCTCAGTACTATTTGGGGCAGCTTAATAACTTTGACCTTGGCAGCACTGTGCACACATCACAGCTAAAAAACTACAGGTTAATAAGCATATAAACAGCCATACCTACATTACTGTAAAGCTTCTGCAGGCAATCCTATGTGCTGTAATGATATTTAGTTACTTAGATGTGACAAAAGCCAGTTCCACGATTCACTTCATTGCTTTCTTTCATAAACAGCAGTTAACACGTTTCTCTAAATATATTTATTAATTTTTAAATCAGTATGTATTCTAACTGCTCTTCCCTTAAGTGTTTTTAAGGTATACATCCCTCCATCGGAGCACAGCCCTTGCACAAGGACTGAAGTTGAAACCCGCTCTAGATATAGATTACATTTACAAGGTAATTGGTACATTGGTTCTGACACAAGGAATAACACTGCGAGGAAGTTTCACAGGAGGCTTGGGGAGATTCAAACAGATCTTGATAAAGGGAGGGGAAATCAGCCAGCGGAATGAAAATAGACAGTCACATTAAATTGAACAGTACGAATGATGCTTACATTGCTTCAGATTAAAATGTTAAAACAAATTTTACTAAAGAGACTGTAAATCCATCTGCTTTCTATTTCAGGTAGTAGCAAGCACTTAGTAGTAAAATCATAAAAAACACACCGATCGTTACACTAGAGATACATCACAATAATCTACACGTCTACAATATTAAACAATTTAAAGCATTGCAATAGTGTGAAAACCATCTGTAATCTTTATCTTCCTATGTAAGAAAATATCAAGGCCCTGTATAATTAACTGTTCACCAAGAAAATCAAAGAAATGACCTTGAAAAACAGGACTTCCCAGTGTCATTCTAATCCAATAAAATTATCCATCAAAATCCCAATTCATTAGAAAACCCTATCCCACAAGAAGAATTCTTAAAAAACAATGGAATAATTGAAGCTTCAAAGTTACAAAGCAATGTTTTTTGTAGAAGAAATGTACATTCAGTAAAAAGCCCAAGATCCTGCATTATTGCCATTGTTTTTTCTCTTTGAAATCTGCGACATGTCAACAACCCTTTTTCCAGCAAAGCACAGCTCTGAAGCATGACACACACCTGACCTTGTCTCAGGCAAAAAAAAAGGAGAAATGAAAACCTAAATCACATCTGTCTACCCAACAACTTTCTCACATTCCTCTTTGCAATTCGTAATTTTCAAACCTAGTATTAGTTTTAACAAGCCGACTATGCAATCAGGGGGAGCAGCTACACAGGAGAAATCTGAATCTTTTTCTATACATGTATTTCATGCTGTTAAAAGAAGAATGCTATAAAAAAAAAAGGCAAACAAATGAACAGTAGTATAAAAAAATATTTGTGGCTTCTTTGTTGTTGTTTTTTAAGTTGCAGTATGAATCGGAGCATGCTTCCTGTAGCAAGGTGGGGTTGGTTGCTGGAGGGAGCAGTTCTGGTCTCACCAGTTGTGCAATCAGGTAGAATTTACAGAAGAAAAAGAAATCTGGTCTAACCTGCTCTCCTAATCAAGAAGAAACAGCAAACTATTTGCAAATATTCTGTCCTGCCCTCTTCCCACCCCTAAACAAAGAGACCACCTGCCTTAACATTCATTTAAAATGTGCAGGTATTTACAAGCAAACATTGTGTTCTGACTGTTAGATGACTTCTTGGTAAATATGATACTCCCTCAAAGTTCAAACCAGCCCCATAAAACAAAGGGGCCACACAGAACTGTAAAGGACCTGCCTTATCAGGCAAGCATCACCCCAGTTACATCTTGACAGGAGGCAGTTGAGGGAGGGAGGACTGGGAGCAGCAGACTCAGCCAGACCTGGGCAGCCAGCTCAGGCACACCAGACTCAGGCCACCTAAGGGCTCCCACCAGTTTAACATGAAGAGAGTTAACAAAAGGCAGACTAAGAAAATCAATTCTCTTTTTTTGGTGGTAAATTCTAATGCTGCATCATAGTGATTGGTGTGAAATGGCGGGTTCAGTCAAACCCTCAATGTTCCTGCCACGGAAGCGGTACCAAAGTTTGCAATTTCCTAGCATTTCTATGGAATTTGGAAAGGACAAACCATACTACAGACCCCCTCTCCAAAAAAGCAGCAGGGGCAAGTATGGACTGCTGCTTCTGCTGCCACAAGAGGTGAGTGGTTCAAGGTTGCAGCAGTTAATTTCAACCAAGTGGCAACCTAAATCGGCACAGAACTGCCCAAAGAGGGGAAACTCATAAATCAGAAAAGCAAAACCAGTTGTCAAACCTTCTTACAGGCACCACTTGAGCAAATACGGAACACTTGCCTTGAATTGCATATGCCTCTGTTTCCGAAAACCGCACACTGATTTCTGCCCCCTGGTACTCTCTGAAAGGTGGTGGGAGCTTTAAACTTGCGTAAAAACCTGAAGCGTGACCCCATCCACAGCCTGATAACAGACTGCATGGTACTAGAGATGAAGGCTGTTTAATATGCTTATGTATGGCCAAAAGTAGAGATTATGCAGGAAAAAAGCTAGCAGTTTACATGTTTTTAGCACTAATCCCAGCTGGCTGTAGGGTGCTGGACAAACCACAGGACAGCCGTGTGCTAGGTTGCTGAGGAGAGCACTATGTTCACCAGCCAGCCTCACACCAGCTTGCCACAGAGCGTTTGGGAGCTTTGTAAAACCAATGTTACCACATACCCATGCAGACTGCCTAAGTCTAACCCTGAGGCCATAAGCATTTATTCTGCAAGCATCGTGAGATGCTTCATGCTGAACATGAGCATTAAACATGTATTTATTGCTAGCCTGGGTCACTAGAAAGAAAGGAACTAAGGGAATATCCAGGAAAGCCTAACATGCTGTATCCACACAGGGACACTGCTAAAAGGGACAGTTCCTTTTTAAAGCCTTGCCCTGTCTTGTCCTGCCTGAGACTGTAGTCCAGGAGTGTGGGCTACAGGGCACAAGGAGGAAAGAACCAACTGTTACGACACCATTTATCCAGCGTGGATTGACATCTCACATCTGGGAGTTCTCAGCTAAGAGGAGTCACACACACACACAGACACAGACACACACACACACTCTTTGTATCATTTAATCTTTTCTCCTTCATGCAAGACTGTTTTGGAATTCTCCAGATCCACCTCCACTGCACAAGAAGGCATTAGGACCTCTAAGTGCTCACTTTTTTCCATCTTCCTACACTGCTTTCAAATCCTCTCTATAGGGGAAGCAGGAGTGAGCTGTGTGAGGAGTGGGGTACCACAACAAGCAGGTGTTGTTTGGAATGGCTTTTCATGGGGTACAACACTCTTGTTTGATTTCACCCTCCATACTCAAGGTGCTTAGATACGCTCCTCTACAGCCCGCAGAACTCAGGACAAAGCTGGACCACAGTCAGGTGTGTGCAATGGATGGAGAGGAACTTGCGGCTCTAAATCTCTTTGTGTGCCTCTTAATTTTTATAAAACTAATCGGGCAAAAAAAACCCCCAAACCACAGAGATATTTATTGAGACTAAACTTACCAGACATTAAGAACTATTGATTACATAGACGAAATTTCTAAAACTTTGTAACAATTGCTTGGTTTTGCATGTTCTCGGGTTGTCCCGAATAACATAGCAGCAATATGCACAGGTCCAGGCACAAACTTGTTTAACTCGCTGCTATTTAGTCATAAGTACTTCAAAACACTTTGAAACATCTGCAAAGGGTCCCTAAGCATATTAAAAGAGCGCCTCATTCCGTGCTAGAATGCCATTCTCTACTCTTAAGACAGCACAGAGGGCACTCAGAGAGACTTCAGCAATCCTAAAACACAGCTTTAAAAATGACTCAAAGAAAGAAGGTTGGAAAATCCTTTTACTCATCTGAACACCTCAGGTGAAACAACTCCACAAAGAAAACAACATAACTGGGGAAACACGTAATCCTAACTCTGCTCTGAGCAGTGAAACAGAAGTTACTGGAGGCTAGTATGAGTATCTCTTTTTTTCTAAGCTGAAACAAATCCAAAAACTTATTTACAACCCCCATATTCCTACCTAAGTCAACACCGCACTGACAGATGTAAATGAGAATTCATTTATCTATATTTTCCCATATACTAAGCACACACATAGACACTCCAAGTGTCAACATATCAAGACAGAGGTAATTCAGACACTTGAAAACATCCTCTTCTGAAAAGGATTAATTGGCTTTAAAACAATTTAATTTGGCTTTGAGGCTGCAACTTTTATTAGCAACCACCAGATGGCAGGAGCAGAGGCTGCTTAGAGTTCAACAAAAGAAAGCAGTCTTAAAACAAGGCATTGAAAGAAAAAAAATTTTAATGTCTACTTTTTCTTCTCCTTTCAATGGCTTCTTTTCTCCCTCTTTCCAAGAAGTAAGTACTATTTTGCTGAAATAAAGCTAATACAAATAAAAAAAAAAAAATCTTGAGAACATGTTTTCTCCAATGGCATCTCCATCTTGTAGCTCAAGGCTTCTGTGTTACAGGTACCACTAGAACAACAGTTTCCTTCTAGATTTGCACAGTCATAACTCACAGTCAGACACCAAATGTATTCTCTTTGGTGTCCTATGCTTCAAACCAGGAAGCTGACACGTAGCTACACCGTGTAGCTGAACTACCCCTCAGGATTTGAACTTCTGGTTATCTGGGACCGTGAAAATAAATGTGCTACAGAAGATACACCCTGGTTTACTCAGTGTTGCAAAAAAGCAGCATTTGCAAGGTGGAGGAAAGAAGAAGAAGAAAAAAAATCTTAATAAACTCAAGAAAACGTAGCATGTCGGGGAGGAAAAAAAGATATTTTAGTCCTAAGCATACTTGATTCTTAAAACCATGTACCCTGCATCAGAGAAAAAGCATTTTAAAATTGCATCACAGCAGCACATACTTAAAAAGACTTAGGAATAGATTATTTCAACAACTTCCACAGTTACTAAATTATGGAGACAAGGTCATTGCTTTATGCTGTGTCACAAAACAAGAATACGGCTAGTTCCACGAACAATGCTGAAAGCTCCACCATGCAGACACAGCCACATCAGAAATACCACCCTTGCTGCATTTCTTAAATAGAGCTGTGTCTCCATTATGCTGATTTCTCGATCAAAGAGAAAGCATTTCTCCTGTATTTGTCTTCTGCAAAGGAAACATAAAATCACTCCTACAAGTGAACACATCCATCGGGAATGAGATTCTCTTTCCTCAACGCCATCAGTACAGTCCCAGAAACGAACAGGTGAAGCTCGCTCCTACTTCAAGGCAGCGCGAGATGCAGTTGTGTAGTTAATTCTGCCTCTGTACATTAGCAAACACGCCGCTTGCAAAATATGAACAGGCTTCCTTCCCTGCCCCGTTTTTAAATGACACCTGCAAATCACTAATCCAGTTGCCATCTATTTCCATATGTCAAATTACAATCTTAACTTGTGCAAAGCAACATAATAGTAATGATTAAGCCAATTACATCACAACACAGCTTAAAAAGACACACAATGGAAGGATTAAAGCTCACTACCAAATAAGAGAGTCCTGTTCTTGGTGGAGCTCCCCCACTGTGGGAACATAAGTGTCTCTTTTCCTGTTGCACAAAGTTGTGAGCCTTCTGACATGTAGCTGCTGGACTGCCATTAACAAACTTATTTATATTAATGCTGCACTAAGCTGCGATCACTGCAACTCGGCATTAGCTGCGGTAGGCGGGCTGCACCGTCTCTGCAAACAGAGCTTATGGCACTTTACACGTCCACAGACAGGTTTAGACACGAGGTGATCTCACCCTGCTTAACTGAATGAAGCCTCCTCTACCCTACATTATTTGGGTCAGGTAGATGCTGACAGTAAAAGCCTTAGGGAAAGGGAGGGACAGGAGAGTAAACTGAGCACAAATATTTTAAAAAAATCAAGCATCTCATTCTGAAGGTAGGGCCAGACACCAATTGCAGCCTGTCTGGAGTATGTGATACTGCATTTGACACCGGAATTCCAACTGATGCCAATATGTGACTCCTACAACAATAAAATGTGGGTTAAATCTTTATATAATAACCAACCTTTCTGACTAAGATCTTCAATTCTACCTCAGGGATTAAAATGTTCTAGTGGAAATTGAGCATCTAAACCTCTTAGGAGGATTTAAACAACTCAAGACATTATTTTTATTTGTTCATTGCCTTGGTGTTTAAATCAGCATCATTCAAGATGGTTAAACCTTTTACCTCTTATTTCTGCTCTGTGCACTTTATTCTTTTTGCCTTTCTTTTTTGCATCTTTGTATCCCTCCTAATTTTCTCTACCATCTGGGAACACCGGTCCCATCTGCTAAAATGGATCTTCCTATTCCAGCTAAAACAAACACAAAATAAATTGGCACTGTTAGTATTTTACATGTCATCATTCGGCTTTAATAAGATTAATGGGACTGAAGGAGTTTCCAACTTTGAAATACATTCCTGTGTGCTGACTACAGACTTGGGCAGATACCACTCCATCTATCCGCTCTTATTCTACGTTACTTTCTTGGCAACTGTGGTTTTCAAGAAACTTATTATGTATCTAAGTTCATACTTAGCAGACTTTGAATGGACCAGGTGTAACTGTTAAGTCCATCCTAGCTCCCTTATCAGCTGTTTGTGATTTGCTAGGTGATCATCTTCCCTACATCCCTCCATACACAACTACGCATATAGCACAACCCTTCCAAATACTGAAACAGAAGGAGCAGTCAAAAGCTTGATGGTTTTGTTTTTTCTTTTCTTTAAGAAACAAACATGCATACAAATATACACGCAAATGCATGTGTAAATTAAACTGAACACCAAGCTTACCGTCTTCAAAAAAGCTGTTACAGCACGCTAACAGCTTCCTCCTCCTATAAAATTAGTTGTAAAGAAAGCCGAATGGCTTTGCTTCCTACTAGTCAACCAAAGGAAGGAAAGGTCCGGACAGCAATGTTGTCAAATCTGTGCATCTTTATATTTGTCAAACAATAACTTGTATTTCAACTGATTGAAAAACTGCTTAAATTTTCATGGCCTATTAAAGAGTGCTGGTCTTACATGTGCACAGAATGGAAAAAAAAAAATCACACTGAGATGTCATTTTTACTCCAATAAATGCCTTGTATTCTATCTCTGTTTTGGGAAGACTGTCATTATTAAAAAGGTGAGGTGGAGGGAACATTCTGAAGGACTATTGTTAACGGTCTGCAGTCTGCACCTGCTCTGTGTTTATGGAGTAAAGATAAGATTTGGTACTTCAAGGTGCCTCTTCCCTGGATATTTTGACAGTGTGAAACAATAGCTTTTATCTTATTTTAAAAAATAAGAATTATTTTGTCCAAATCAATATGCATATTTTGCATCAAAACATCCTTTGGCTGATTTCTACACGGACTTATCAGCATCAAAGACAACTATTCAAGGGGCAGACTCCATCAGCCAGATCACTTCACCGATGACAACTACAGGGAAGCTGAACGATGTTCTGCTGCCTCATTCAGAGTATTTTCCTGGGAAACAGCCCCATTCGCTGCCAGCATATGTATTTACCATGAGACTAAAACCACAGAGAATTTAAGACGAACAGATAACATTGTAAGCTCTTTCAGAAGTCTAGAAATATGCTTTTTTAAAAATAGTATTCTAACATCTACAGGCAACACAGCCCGTCAACAAGCCTAAAATTAAGTGGTAAGTGTCTAAGGACAGGTGGAATGGATACAGTCAGAAGAAGAGTCATCCCCTGCAGCGAATTATGCTTCCGCTTATGCATACAGAGGGGTCCTACAGTATTTCAAGCCGAAGCATATGCTACATGCAGAACCGTAAAGATAAACCTCTCAACAGTCTCTGACAGACCTGGAGGGAAATTCAGGCTAAAAGCTGGTATCAAGGAAAGCATTACATCATGCGAACTCTGAGTCTTACATCCTTCTCAACTTCATTATCTGGTACTCACAATACCAACTTATTTTCTAATTTACAGAATTAATTTTTTTCCCCATTAAAAATATTGGGCTTATATGTCTTCTCCATGGGCATACCAACTCATTTGTTAATGTAACAGAGACACTGACATTCATTTGTCATTGAGACAGACAGTAAAGAAAACACTTCTTACAGGAGAGAAGGAAAGAAAGGGCTTTCACTGCATGCCTAAAAAGACAGCTAAAATTAATTCTGGGATCAACAAATTTGGAATGATACATTCACTTTTATTCTTTATTAATTAAAAAGTACACGACATCCCTATGTAAAGCTACTATTTTAAGAAAGTAAAAAGACCTTGTTGGTTCTGAAGCTAAATCTTACAGAAAAGTTGCTTGGGACTCTGAAGGACGATGTTAAGAGCTGACAACAGTACTGGTTCGGTTTTGTAAAACTGAAGCTTAGTAATAGAAAATTCTTAGAAGTTCTGGTAATAAAAAGGCGTTTCAAAGGATGTCCATCAAGATGACTCAAAGACTGAAAAACACTCTGCAAGTCTAGCGACGAAAAAATCAAGATGCCTCCTCCACAGTGTTTTAGTTGTGAGAGTGATTGGCTACAATAATCTTCAGCAATATTTCTTTTTACCCACCTAGTCTGAAGGATTATGGACATGAGTTCACAAGATCTGACCCTCCAGGTTCATTATCTATTCAATGAATATTCTGTGTGCATGCTGGGTATTAAATAAAACCCAGAAAATACTGCAGACTACCATATGTTAATTACTTAAATAATACTGGAGTGGTTCTGTTTTTTAAGAATTTATTTAAATTACTTTATCACACATCAACATAAAAATGTACACTACAGACATAACGCAAATTCTGGCATCATGAATATTTAGGTGCTTTTAAAGCTTTTTTTTCCTGTTGGTTCTATATGTATTCTATATAAACCTACAGAACTTATTTCATATTTTCTTGATTTTTTTTTTGCCTTGACAGTAACAGCACTGCTATTTTCTCACCTGCAGTAGTATCACAGCATGTGGGCCTTCAGCAGCAGGAAACTTCATTGTCATGATTTAGCCTACTGCTCCTACAATCTCCTTCTACCCCTCCCCATCCACTTTCTTCCTAGCTAACTAGTTATAGCCTACACACAATCTGCCCTGCTTAAAATCATCCGCTATTAGTGCTCAACTGTCGTCATCACCGTAATGTTCACCGGCCAAAGAAACTTCAGCAATAACTAGGATACAGCCCATTCATTTAGCAGAGCAGGTATAAAATGGTCTCTCCAACACGCAAACTGCATGCCATACATTGGATCTACAATTGAACACAGGGTGATGCAGCTTTTCAATGTACTACTTGAGAATCATTGTGAAAAAGGACTATGAACAAAGTGGCTTACTCTGCACACTGCAAAGCAGGTAACTCTAATTTTTGAGCTGCAAATCTATGGAACAAAACCAAATCCAGCATTTGGGTAAGTCCAATCTTAGAATTTACTACAAAGCTGATAGTCCTTTTGGGCTTCCAAAAGTAAAATTTGCTCACAGGTTTTATACCAAATAACAGGATTAAATCAGCCTGTGTGTCATTCTCAGATTACCACATGTAAGGGAAAGTTTCTGAATTAATGGATGCAAGTCACAGGCTCCTCCATTCTCAGGTTGAAAACTGTCATCTGTGACTTCACATCCAGTAATATAAATTGATGGGACCTATATAACAAAACTGCATCAAACTACACACCTTGTGTCCAAATGTAGCATCCTTGGAGGCCAAGACTTCAACCTGAAATTATAAGGAGAAAGATAATTTCAAATTTAGCCACCATCAAGACCCTCTCTCTCCTGAGCACAGCACCACAGTCCAGGCAAAGAGATCTGTAAATGAAGATGCCAGTTTGGGTCAACCCTAGGAAAGAGTAGGACACTCTGAACTAACAGCTGACAAAAGAAATCCTCAAGGGAGGAAACTCCCAAAATATCCCTCAAGGCACAAACAAGGTTTCTTAACTGAAACGACGTGAAAAGTACCTGTCAGTGTCCCAGAATTTACTGTACTATGGCTGAAACACTGTCCTCCATATGGAGTTTTGGCTACACCAAAAAGCTGCCGGAGCACAACACAATCTCCCTGTAAAAACAGGCTGGAAAGATCTGAATCTGAACTCTTCCCCTCCCATTATCTTCTAACCAGGCTGGGTAACTCCTGCACCAGCACCAAGTGGAACAGCCCTGATGGGAAACTGCAGAAGAGGTCTTGCTTGCAGGCTCCTGTCCTGCCTTGAGCATACCAAATTCTTTGATAACAGTAGAACTTGGGGAATAAAAAATCCCCAGGCAAAGGCCAAGACTAGCCGGGTGCAAGATACAGTGAATGTTTGGAAGCTTGAGGAAAGCAAGCTGCTCGGTCATCTAGTGGTGCTTCATATCCAGCTCCTTGCTGGTTGCCACATACCACACAGCTCTAAGAGTTGATGTTCGCTAATCTGGGACAACAGGCAACAGACACACTGATTTTTCATCAGACTCCTTAAAAATACTTCACACTTCAGCACCTGTCACCTGAGAATCTCGGTGCTTTTATGAAATCTAATTAATTAAGCTTCCCAATACACCAGTGAAATAAGAAATGTCATCATCCCAATATACAGGCAGAAGAGAGAGGCAGAAAGAGGTTAAATAATTTCTTAGTAGTCACATGCCAAGCCAGGGACACGCTCAGGAAAATAATCCCAGATTTCTACTCCCAGGCTCCCAGTTAACAACTAGGAAAGTCTCTATTTCTGTGATTTACATCCTATTTAAAATGCCTACCGCTGCATTGTAATTTATACAACTAGTATAACTATAACTAATGTATCTAATCTCCAGTTTAACTTAAGAAGAGTGAAGGATTTAAAGCAAATCAAGGGGGAAAAAAATGAATGTCAAGTTTCAGCCTGAAGCACGTTATAATGCCAGAGTTATAAACCCCTGAACAAGAGGGTTTATAATGGAAAGGCTGATAAACTAACAATGACGGCAGCACTTAAATATATTTATGTCATGATCTAGCAACATATGGTATCTCTTCATCTCTAAATTAAAAAAGGGAGGGAAAAAAGGGGGGGAAGGGAATAAAGCATTTATAGGAACTAGGAATAAAAGAAGAAAATGAACCTGAAGTTATCCAATTGTGACCTGTCCAGCTGATTAGGAATGGCAGTAAGAGGCTACAAAATAGTATCTCATTCAATAGGAGGTAGAAAAAAAAAAAAACCCAAGTAAATAAAATCAATCTAAAATGATATGTATTAGCTACTTATATTAAGCTTCTAATCCTTTAGGCACTTTATAAATATTAAACAATCAGTCCTGGTGAGACTGATAAATATCCATAATATATTTTACAGATGAAGAAACAGACAGAGGGTTAAGTGACTTGCCCAGGGCCAAAAAGAGAATAATCAGCAACTGGATTGGAAGTAACTATGACTGCCTGTCACAATACAGTGCCCTACTCAGATGCTCAAGACTTCTGAAAAAAGTCATTCCAACACCTGAAGCAGTCTGGTTAGGGTTAATGTGGTACCCCCATCTAAACTGTGGATGCTCATTTTTACTAGGCTTACTGTTTTGGTACAACATCCAACTCCTGTAACTAGACAGACCCCAAGTGCAATCTTGTTCAAAACTCACTCAAGTTTTCTCTATCCAGGATTGCGCCAGTCACACCCCCTAGATGTTGCCTCCAGACCCATCAATGTTTATTACTCTGCTACACTAGCTGTGGAGATTCATTAGGAAAACTGGAGCCTTCTCTGTGTCGCTGGGTCCCTTCTCTGACTCTCTCCTTGACCCCAGCAAGGCTGCTGACTGCTTGCCAGCTCCAGTCCACCCTGCCTCCCTCACCCGCTGTTCCCTTCCTCCTCCTCTCCTTCCCAAGCAGTCCCAGCTGTGCTAACGTCCCCAGCCAGCCTGCCCAGAGCTGCCTGCCCTCTGCCCTGCATCCCCCAGTGCTCCCAGCTGCAGGAGCACACTGTGGACAGCACCGAACTCCTGCACTGACCCAGCGCAGATCGGGCAGAGCGTCCTTTGTTCGGGCTCCGCACTGCTCCTCGTCTGCAGAGAGGCCACCTCACCATGCGGGGACCTTCGCTGTAGAGTACAGTGGTACTGCCAACAAATGGGTTGTGCTAATTAAGCTCCCGCTTGCTCAGGGCCAGGAGAATGCTCAAAATTGCCACAGTTTCAAAATACATGAATTAACATGGCACCACAATCTGCACATTTACAAAATTAAATCCCCCTCCTTTTCACCAAGAAATTGAGAAGAGGAACAAACTGTGACATCACAGAGTAAAGCAGGAGTTTAAGCTGATGTAACATACGCTTAGTCTCTTTTACATATAGCAATATTTTCTTTTATGCTTAGAAATGTACGGCTTGCAGAAAGTAAAATGGTTTGGAGCACAGCTATTAGTGTAGATAATAATTCTAATTAAAAAATGCTATTGAACAGGTCTGATAATGCCACTTCTGTTTTTCCAAAAGTAATCACACCACTTCTGTGATAAATACTTGTCCTCACCTTGCAGATGATGCAATAAAACATCCTCTGTATTCTTTGTTACTACTGTGTTTACCAGTGTACTAGTGTGTTAGTCCATTCACCTCTTTGTAGAAAAGGAAGCTAAGATCAGTAAAAGATGAGTAACTGCTGACACCATAATATACACAATATAAAGTACAAGATGTGGGACAGTGTGAGGTTTTCCTCATGCTGAGTTTAAAAAAAAAAAAAAAAAAGCCAAAATGCATTACAACCTAGGCTGAGAGGACACCCCTCTAGTGGGAATGAGAGTGTACTTCAATCAGCATCCACATTCCCCGAGCAGAAGAGAAAATTTCCTTAAGAATCACGCAAGCATCATCTTTCTTTTAATCAGCTTCAAAATATATCACTTCCATTCCAATAAACAAAAAAAAGCCAAACAAGAGATTCGTTATTGCTTCAAGATAATCAGACATTAATTGAGAACTTCTCATTATATACTTATTTGTAGCAGCTAAACATTCCTATTTTATTTGTCTGTTCTGACTGTACGTATGTAAATACATTATCTTGGGCAGGGGGGCGTTTTTCTTTTACAGTGAAAAATTCCCTGCATCATTAAAAAAAGCAGACTTGGCTCTTAAATGAAGCACTGTTCGTTTCATGTATCTATATATCTATGGAACTGTATTGGATTCAGCAGCTTTCCCCTCTAGGCACTGCTCTGAATCTTTGCTTCAGTCCACTTTCCACTCCTCACAGTAGTGTTATAGCTGAATGGGCCTGTTTGCCCTATATTTTACTTCTGCGTAAAAGCAACTTTTAACCACTGTTCATCGGTGTTTTTTCCAGTTTATCACAAGAATCAAACAGCCTTTTTGCTTCTAATAAGCAATCCGAAACCACACTACAGTATCCTGCAATTCTGGGCTAGAAGGCTATTGTAGGTGGTAAAGGGTAAATGATGGGGTAGTAGTCCAGAGAGCGAGCATTGAACATACATGGTAGGTCAATCACATGAGACACAATTAGTGGTTTAAGCAGGAGTATCCCACAGCTGGAGCACACTTGTCCCACCTGGGCAATGTACCCCTCCTGGAGCCTGCTCCCTGCTGCTGGCCCCTGGCCGAGGCACTCCAGGGACCAGGAACTGGGGCTAGCCGAGATGGTGCCAAGAAATTTTCCAGAACCTCTCCAGTATGTGACCAAAATGAATTTCCTACCTCCCTACACAACCTACATGGTCTCCAAAATGGGCGGGTGTGGCCAAGACCACTACTGCTTATATAGTATTCTATAATTTCACAGTAGAATAAATATAATTTTACAGTTTTTTATTTTACAAGATGGAAGAACTCACATATGTGCTCTCATCAGCCTGGAAGGTCCCTGATGAGTAACGTGTGGAGTACCCTGAAACAAGTCAGGGAGTACCCTGAGTCTCTTTTTGTCAGAAGCAGAGACTTACTCAGTGTTTTTGTTTTGCTTTTCAGTAAAGGACTCGCACAGCTCCAATTTGACAAACAATACTGCATCGCAACCAAGAGACTTACAGTGAATCATGCAGAGAGTAATTTTTACCTCCCTGACAAAGAGAAAAGCTGTTGAAACCGAAGATCAAAACCTTGAGGAGCAATGTTGAACAATACCCTTTTGGAGCAGTTGTACAACCTAGTGATCAGATGACACAAGGAATTATTATAATATGGTCTTCCCCAAAGCCATCCTCGGCATTGATTCAGTCCTCAGCTCAGTCCAGCTCCTCGTCTCATCAAGACTTTGTTTGAGACAGGATTAGCTGAAACTGAGCAAGAGCCATGGGAAGTGGAATACCATTCACAGGAGAAATTGCAGCTACGCTTCATACCCAGACTGTTATCCAAACAACAGAATATGAGGCAGTAAGTATGCAAGGACAAAATAACTGACTCGCAAAAGACATGGGTCACAGAACTCCTCTCCATCTTTTTTGGGGGCATCTGAAAATAAGCACTAATAATCATTTCTGGTGCATGCTGATTCCTGTATAATATCCTGTTAACACTAATGCTGAAAAGGATCATTGATCTACATTTAACTACCCAGGCAAAAACTCCCAATACGACACACACTTAACGCTGCTCTCAGACTTGGGTCAGAGCTTCTCAGAGTTCATCTAATGGAGCCGCTATTTGCAGCTGGCAGGTGAGGGGGTTACAGCTACTCTGGCAAGGAATGCAGTAGACTGGAGCAGCTCTGATCAAGACAAAATATTCTGCACGGGCACTTGCAGTTTCTGTGGGTCACACAAGAGAATCTGCCCAGCTGGCTGCAAATTTTATAGGCTTCCTATTGTCATTTGTTTGACATTATTATTCTAGGAAAATTATAGCACAGGGCGTCTCTGATACCTAGAGGGTTTTTGCCAACTGCCAGCTTACTCAAAAGGCATGCCTCTGGCCCTTTTAAAATATGCTCAAAACAAAATAAATGTGTATGTTAATACTTGCATTTTGTAATACTTTTGTTTTCCCTGTTCACTAAAGATCCATCACATCAGAAAGGACTCTCTTCCCCACGACAACGAAATCGTAAAAGAATGAGAAAATACTGGTGCTCTCTCCTCAACTACTGCCAAATCACCCTCTTGCCGTTGGGGTGCACTTCTTGCTCAGCTGGGGTAAGACAAACCACATCACACTGCCCAGTCCATAATCACACCGCCTGCTCTTGTGACCCACGTTTGCCCTCCTGACTTACACAGGACTTTGTGGCAGGTGGGGGGAGGCTCTGTAGTCCCAACAACTTATAAATGGGACTCACTAGTCCAGGCGCAGAGCAATGCAAATGTAGCTCCAAGTACTATTTCCACACACCAGTTTTGCTGAGCGGTCTATAGGAAATAGCCTGAGTAGCGTGAAATGCGGAGGACGCTGTAGTGCTTGGTGCGGGTATACCCTCATAATCCCTTTCTAGCGCCTATTCTCAGCTTCTAAGGTTTTCCCATCAGCCCACCCACCCACACACCACCAGTTCCAAAACTGTCTCTTTGAAAACGAAGGTGACAGGAAGTTAATCCAGTTTTCGTTTTTCAAAGTTCTTAGAAAGTTTATTTCAAAGATGAATATGGCTATAGTCATTCGTATCTTCACAAAATCCAGCCTAACTAGCTGTAGTACCTCCGCCCTTTGCCTGCCTTTTAAAGTAATTTAGGATTCAGCAACTGTAGAAGATGGTTGTCCTTCTCACTGGAGCATGGACAAACCTAGATGACCCACAGGAGTTTCTGGCAATTCCTCAAGGATTTACTGAGGGCGTACACAGCTTTTAACACATGCAGAACTGTAGGCTTAAACTTTGGTAACTGCAACAGCCTGCCCTTCTCTTTTTTTCTGCTACCTGCCACCAGTTTTGTTTATTTTTAATGGCAATCATGCATGCACTTCAGGCTGGGGTTCAGCTCTGCAGCAAGCGAGGACTGGGCACCTTCCCTGGGCAATCCTTGAACAAACACACCAAAGACACACCTTTGTTATGACCATGAATCTATGCCTGAAATAAAGGCATGAGAGTCACACTGTATAAACCTCATTAATTACGGATAGCTCAGCCAAATTTTCCTCACATTCTGCACTAAGTCCATCGAGACTTACTTACTCAAGGCTTTTTTGGTTAAGTAAATGCCATCTCCTCACCGTTTCACCTGTGCAAAACCTGGATACAATATGACCCAGTTCAGGGCAGTTATTCATTAAATCTGGCATCCACTTTTTCTTGGACTTTACCTTTATTTTGCTTGCTCTTTATAGTATCTGTCACTGATCTCTTAGCTCACCACGTCTAGCAATAATGAAGATCAGTGTTCTAATTTTTGGAGTCACAATTTTTAGCTCCAAAAATACAAATTAAGTAACAAAATTATCTCTCTTTAAATTACAGAATAACTTTGAGTGCTACTTTGTGTTAAAAAGGTTTGAGAAAATGTTTCAAGAAACTATGCTACAGCTCAAATTGCTTATTAATTCTCCTCATTCTCCTTATTAGCATGTACAGACAACAGTGGCTCAAGGACGCACCTCACTGAAGCAGCTCTGTACTTGGTCAGCCAGTGTTCGAGATAAAACACAATGATGCTTCATGTTCTTAAAAGCTGTTTAGTGGAACAGATCTGTCATGCTCATATTTTTAAACTTTTTCTTAAATGCTAATGCTTTTGGGGATGCTGATTTACAACTGTATCATTCACATCTTCGGCATTGTGCCCAACACACATGGTTGGACGTGCTATTGACTAACCTGCTGCTGGTTTAGCCTCCCATTGCAAATATTTTGCAAAATCCTGGGAACAAGGCCAATCCCCCAGAAGAAAAAAAATTAGACTCTCGATATTAGCTAACTAAAAGCAATAACTGTCAGCCTTGTGCGATGTAATACTTACAACAGAATTACACATATTAGAAGCAACTTGGGAGAAAAGAAGTTGTGCGCTATGGGGCAGTTCCTGTAACCTCAAAAAGACATAAAGGTAAAAACACATTTAGGTCTGCACCAGGAAACAACTGCCACAAATCCCAGATAAACTGACATTTGGGATTCCGTACATCTCTGCTCAGCGCATGTTCAGTGCAGGGGAACCTGAGACCTACCTGTGAGCACGCTCCCATCCCTTCCAATTCTGTGGTAACTTAATGCTCCATATGTACCATATACACAGCTGATCAGCAGCGAATTCATGACTGTAACATGTTCATCTGCTCTTGTCATTAGGAGATGAAGCAGGTAAGACACACACACATACATATATATATACAGACATACACATGCACCTGTTTTTTTTCCTCTGTAAACATGTATTCATCATCCAAATCCTTTAGTATTTTTCTATCATACTGTTTTTCATATATATAGGCAAAGATGTGTAACATACAATTAGTTCTTTCACACCAGAACACAGCATGAAACACAGTAACTGCACTGAAAATTAGCTTTTGATATTTATTTGTTTGACAATGTGGAGATCAAAATGATTGTTGTACTTAGACTGAAATCTCAGAGCAGTCGCTATTTAATTTCCCTTAAGAAAAGAGTGTTAGATATTATAAAAAAAAATTTCCAACCTTTCATCCTCATGCATTCTAGTATGTGGGAAATCCTGAAAAACTGTCATTATACCATGTGACATAAGCAGTGACAATTACTGCCACCGGTAAGCCTTTTATTTAGGTATTGTGTCTGCGTCTTTTCTAATCCATTTGTATTTCTTACTCTCTTGTTCCAACACCATGATTTCATCATTTCATTTCCCCATTTCCAAGACTGGGAATCATAAAACCTTGTCGACCAAAGTCCAAGGCAAAGTGTTTCTACACCTGCTGCCTTTGTGCACTATCACACCGTTAGGCTGTGAGGAGGCTGTAAGGGGGGTCTTGCTACAGAAACACCGAAAAACGTTAAACCTGCAGCCCTCTACTTGTAGGGCTGGAGGTTCTCACTGCCACAGCTCAGCAACCCAAGGGGCCACTTGAACACCCCCCAACAGCCCCTTTCAGACAAAGCTGGGTTGCTTATTGTAAATACAAGATGCCATCCACCAGCACCTCGAGGATGGTACTGAACAGCTGCAGTGCCATAATGCTTTTAAATAATCCAGAAAGTTCCAGAAAGGCATGTTTTAAAGCCACCCTCACCAGCAGGGAGTTTTTTTGCTGCTTAAGGCCACAACTGCAGAGTACTCCCCTGCTCCCTTTTCCTACTTCTCTACATAATTACAGCCCATACCACCTGTAAAAGTGAAAACAAATACAGTCCTAGCTAAAACTGCACATCTTAACAATCCTGCCTAAAAGAAGTCAAACAATTTGCAGCAAAAACTGATGACAAGTGACCAAGGACAAAATCTTTACAGAAACAAAGCTTCAAGTTTCAACTCTACACCATTCTGTCAGCAGCTTTCTTATTTAATTGAGCCCGTATACAACCAACATCAAAGATACTAAGCTATTTTGTGCTGAAAATCTTGGAAGCATGTTAGGAAGAGGTGGCAAACAGAAAGGATCTGTCAAACGTAACATGTATCAAGGGCACCAAGCACTGTGAAGGCAGCGTTAATTATCTATGCTGAAAAAGAAAAGGTGTTTGAAAAACAGAAACTGTTTTCAAAAGGTTCAACATATTCCTATTGTGTTCAGGAGAAAAAGCTTCCTGCACCTTAGACAACATTATTTTGGGTATGTGGGTTAAAAAGATTTTTTGAGGCAAGGAGGCACACAATGTAGGGAGCACTCTGTTTCAGAAACAGGGTTTAACTTAAAAGCTTTACTGTGTCTCACAATCAATTCCAAACATAAATTGCATTATTTATTCCTACTTTTAATGGAATGGATAACTTACACAACCTAGCTGAATCTGAAATATAACAGGAAAAAAACAACACCATTTTGAGCACCTTTCACAATCTCCACAGTACTTTCAACTCCTGCTCTACAAGGACTGTTTCATTTTTCCTTTTGCTTTATCTGAAAAAAGTCGTACTTTTTGCGAATAAAACACCAGTAAGCAAAAAAGTCACACCAAGGCAAAATTTATCACCAGAAGACCTACCCTACATAGAGCTTATGTCCTTATTAACTTTTTTTCTAGATTGTTGGTGGTTCTACTCGCTCACAACCGAGTTCTGAGTCAGGAGAAGAAAGTGATTCTTTATTACATCTATGCTTCCCCATCTCTACCTTCCCTCATAGGACTGATGTATCAGGATTTTCTAAAGCATGATTTTCAGAAAACCGGTTCACACAAAAACGACCCTTTTCAACTTCAATGGGGAAAAAATATCAGAACAGATCAGAAAGGAGATGAACAATTAAATGCAAGGAAAGCCTACACCTCTATAAGAAAAAAAAAAAAAAAAAAAAAAAAAAACCAAAAAGACTGAAATTTATCTCTCTGAAGAGAATTAAACATATTAAATGTATATCTGATATTGCATACTCAGCTAAATTAATGTTGCCATAGCAGCGTGATATGATCAACAACAGAACCACAGTGGTCCACGCAACTGTAAATTACATGGGGAAATGGCCTAAGCAATTGCCAGCAGGGATGTAACAGGCTCTCAGAACCTGGTCTCTACCTTCCCAACTAGATAGAAAACTCTGCCTGACACCCCCTTCTCCCATTATCAGCATCATGCCATACACAGAGGGTGGCTAATACTGATAATATCTGGGCAATTCACTTGTCAGGTCCAGAGCACAGATTTGGAAGGGATGATTTGCACAACAAAGTATCAACACACCTGGCCGAATAGCCAAACAGGAGGAATCCCCTGGGTAATGTTCTGTATTTCATACCTCAACTTGAAAAGGTAAATCTGTGGAACAAGAGTCAGTTGAACTACATGATTTTTGCCAATGACCTGATCTTTTCTCTTGAATATTTTTAGGATCACCTCTCCATGAGGTTCAAAGATTGATAAGCACTCGTGACTGGATTAACTGCTTTAAATATTATTCAGATGTCACAGCTGGCCAGTTTTTGACCCTTCTGGTATCAGGATTTAAAGAGTTTACTGGGAAAGAACAAGTGCTCCAGTCAGCACCTAACTCGTCCACCTCTTCCAGCTCACAACAGCAATACACCTCAGAACTGAAGGAAAGCTGGCACTCAAATCTAGTCCAGCTTTACAACGAACATTTCAAGGGGGTAGGTAAAAATAAAAACATTCCTAGGAGTCACTTCCATCCAAACTAGGGCACATAATAATTAAAGCCTAGATAAACTGACAAAGTAGTGTTAGTGGTTTTTTGCATTTTACTAGAGTCCTCTATCCACTGTAATAGAGAGAAGTGAACACAAGCCCTAAAAATATGTCCTCTAAAACCACGTTCCCTGATTCGCATGCACAAAGCCTGACTTCGCATACAGGAATCAAACAATCAGGTTTCTCAAATGCTTGAACTAGTCAAGCAAATTGGGACTTTTGCTCACCCAAGCAAGTGCACAATGTACGATACTGCAGACCGCTTCAGCATTTCACTTTTTTGCTATACCCATAAACAAAAAACAACCAAAAAAGTAAGTCCAAATTCTTCCAAAGTTAAATTCTAGCTCACTTATAAAAGCTTGATTAATTGCAGAATCCTGGCTTCAGAATTCAATTACATGTTAGAATATTAAAAATTCTAGAGTCCATAAACAATGACTATAAAACTGCTTATAGCATTTTTAGTATTTTATTTTAATACTGCAATATGAACTATAAATGTTCTTTTCCCCCCCTTTCTTCTTGTTTGTTTGCTGCAGTTTCTTCATGCAAACAGAACAAGAACGACACTCAGGGAAAGAGGAGAGGAGAAAGGATATGGCAGGCTATTGACACGCCACCTCCTCACAAACTCTGATTCTTCATTGTGCTCTATGCCTGTTATGTGAATTTTATTCTGGGTCTATAAGGGTGCTTCTGGATAATTACAGGATACAAGCTAGCATTTTTTTCCCAGCCTGTCTCAATTTCAAAGCCCCCTATTCATGCTTTTATTATTATTCAAAGTAAAATAGCAAAACAAATCAATTGCTAACAGCCTTGTGCAGTTTTCTAAACTTAGCATTTCTGTACTGTGGTGTGCATATAAGGTAATATTCAGTGCAACAGTACATCTTCAGGCACGAGAACCTGGTATAAATCCTCAACTTCAATGACCATTTTTTGTAAGGATTTCTTCTTTATGCACATACATATTGCATGGTTAGCCTAAAAAAGAGGATACAGCAAGTACCCGAATAAAGATTTTTCTTGTAACTTTTCCTGAAGAACTAAACCTCAGCATTCACCCTGTTTTCCAATTACAGTATCTGCACCAATTATAACAGTAAGCTGGCAACCCTGGAGACTTGTTTTTTATACTTATTTTAAGCTCATTTTACGCAGAATGTAAAGAAAGACTTGAACTGCAATCTCAAAGGTGAAAGGCCAGAGTTTTAATTTCTGAACTGTGCAGCCCTGGCAGGTCTTTTCAACACTTACATGTTTTGTGGAGTCCATTTTGTTTCTGTATTTATTTCTACTAAGGTTCCCCTTCTCCCTTAAAACAAAGACCATATCACTGTACTTACAAGGAAGCCAGCCACAGACAGGTTTTGCTGCAACTCATTTGTTATGTCTCACTCTGAGTTTACAAACAGCTGTCCCATACATCTCCACTGGATACAATTTTAGGCTAGACAGGGGAAACCCACATTACTGCTGCCCGAACAACATAAACACAGGAAGATTTTCAATCAATCATTTCATTAATAGGAACATGCCTAATATAAGGGGAGGGTGTTTTGGAAGAAAGCCTATTTCAGAGCCTGAAACAGTCTAATTGCGCGGTATTGTTCTTGTGCTAGGCAGGGCTATGGAACAACACTCTCACAAACCAGATTTTGGTGCTGTGGTAGATTTCAATAAAATAAGCCTTGTTTCTCCAACACAAGTGGCTTTCAAGACCACTGACAACTTCGAATTAAATGGTAAACAGACGAAGTAAGACTTGCACAGCGCTGGCATTCATCTCTGCTTTGATACAATCAGGCCAGTGCCCACACAACTGTATTTCTAGCATGACCATTATTACTGGTTTTCTTCAAGTTGTTTTACCTGGGAAACAGCGTTAAACACAGCAGTTACTAACACATTAATTACTTTCTCTTGTTCTCCTCTGTGCCAGCCTGTTGTCTGTCCCCAAACACATAAATGTCTAGAAATAAACTGCTTCTAATGCAGACATTTCAATGTTGTCATGTTTTTAGAGGAAAACAATACAGCCTCCCTTCTCGTGTTTGGAGCATCCACACACTAACGCCTCAAAAAAGGAAAAAAAACAACACCCCGAACACTGCAAGGCTTTTTTTTTCAGGGGGGAGGAAGGGGAAGAAGCTATTCTTTGGTCCTCATTTTATTTTTTATTCCTCAGTAATAGCTGTCCCTTCATCAAAACGCTCAATTTACAATCGTGATCTCAGAGCAACTTTTACCAGTGGGTGTCAGTGTAACAGTGTAATGATATAATGGGGGGAGGACAGGGAGAAAACACGTGAAAAAACAAAGATTAAGTTTTATTTTCAAATGTCATATTTCTATTAGAAGTGAAGAAGGAAGATGTTTCCTCTCAGAACCTATTCCACTGAAGATTTATTCTGCAAAGATTCTCTAACTTTGCACGTGTGTGTGTGTTAACATGCCCAAAATAATTCATTTCCACTTTTGTTTTCCAGACCTATGTATGTTCTGTGCGCATACACGTACACACACGAACACAGACACACAGTAAATGTCTGGTATATAAACCTTTTCCATCGTTTTGACAAAGCGAGACTGTCTCTTTAATTCAAATTTCACAGTGAACAGTTAAGAGGCTCTGTGGACCCCAACTTATTAACCTGTGCCAATTTAACCAGTTATTACTCAAGAGGTTCAAAAACCTAAAAATAGGTGTTAATCTGTGCAGAGTGACAGCAACTAATCAGTACCTGCCCTGTCACAACTTCTGTCCCTCCTACTCATTAAAAGGGGGAGACACAACAGCACACGGGGAGGGCAAAAGCAGAGTCCCATGGTGGGGTTTTGTTGGTTTATTTTTTTTTTTATTTGCTTTTGTCCTTTTGGAAAGAATGAAAAAAGTATATTTGGTATAGTTCAATTTGAAAACTTGTTTCCGTACTAGCCAGCAATGGCTTCCTGAAATCAAGAACTGCTTGAACATCTACCAAATCATTCTGTCGAAGTGATAAAATCCTTCATTTTTACTTGCCATAAAAATAAAGAAGCTTTAAAAACACTGGCCCTAGCTTCGAGTCTAATTAGACGAATCTGAAGTTTTAAACATGTATTTTCAAATGTTGTTACATTAATTAATAACCTGGTTTGGAGTCTCTCCCCACCAAAGCAACAAAGGTATGTGCGTATGCCTGCGCAGGTACATCCTCTGCTTCGCTTGCTTGTTTCCCTTGAGTCAGCTGGTCCTGCGCATTGGAGATAACCCCAACAGTCACAGGCTCACATACTCAGCTGCCTTTTATTAATATAAACAGAATTATATGGTGGGTGAAAAGCAGCCCAAGTTGCAGATGAGAGATTACAGGCTGCTGTGGCTACGGGGACAACTGTAGCTCTGCCCCTAAAACCATACCCTAGAAAAGTGGATTTAAAAAAAAAAAAAAAAAAAAAAAAAAAAAAAAAGGCAGTTGGGCCAGCTCCTAACTAAACTGTCGAATAAAAATAAGCACTCAAGCAGGTTAGGTCTTTCCGTATGTAACTCGCGCTGTCCAGGATATGCCTGATTTTGTTAAAGAAATATTTTTTCCGAGTAAGCCATCACGGGCAGATTTGCAGGAAGTATCAAAATAACGTAAAACAATTCAGTAAAGCCATTGTCAAGGAAGTAAACAACACTGCGTCGGCTAGGGATGGCGGGGGGGGGGGGGGGGGCTTTGCGAGCCTCGTCTGTACGTGGCTGGAAAGGGGAAAAAAAAGGAAAGAAAAAAGCCCCCGAAAGAGCTTTCCCGCCCGGCGGGCCGTGGCGGGCGGCGGAGAAACAAATGGCCGCGGCGTGCCGGGCCCGCGCCGCCGCCCTGCGCCCCGCTCCCGCAGCTGCGCCCGCGCCCCGCCGCGCGCCAATGGCGGCCCGCGCGCCCCTCCCCCGCCGCCGCGCGCCCAGACCTGTTTTTGTCTGCTTCAGCAGCAGCGCTCCAGCCCGCCCGGCTTCCTCCCCCCCGCCCCCCCCCGGCCTGATTTTCCATCCCTTTTCAACCATCATCCACTCATTTTAATTACGCAGAACGAGTTGCAACTCATCCAGCCTGAAAGTTACATTAAAGAGAGAGAGAGAGAGAGTGGGGAAAGAGGCCGGGAAAAAAAAAAAAAAAAAAAAAAAAAGAGAGAAACAGAGAAAAAGCAATTGAGGGTGGAGTTACAGCCGTCGAGGGCATGACAAACAACGCTCCCTGCCTCACAGTAAATTTTAATGCAACGTTTTATTTTAAGCTTTCTCCGAGGTCAGCAGAAACTGTCCCCTCCGTGTTTCTCCCACTCTCCAAGTCCTCTCAGAACAAGATCAGTATCTTTGGTGCCTATCCCTTTAACACACGACCTAAAAAAGGAAAAGATAAAAACGAAAATAGAGAAGGCCCGAAGGCCCAGCAGACCCCCGCCCCCAGCCCCGCAGGCAGGGGCGAGGCTGGCCTGTGAGGAGCGGGCTCCTCTCCACGAGTTTCCAAGTTTCCATATTTAGGCCGCCTCCAAGTTTCGCTGCTCTTTAAGCCACTCTGAAGAATTAAACAAGGGCCACTAAAAGCCGGGGAGGGAGCGGCGGGGGGGAAGGGCGGCCTTCGGCAAGGAGAAGCCGCCTGCCATTTGCCTCGGCCCCGTCCTCCGAGGGGAGGGTGTTTGCCCTCAGCACGCAATCCTCCTCAGCATTTATGTGGATTTACAAAGGCACATCTGTGCGTGTTGGAGGGCCAGCCTGACGTGTTTTCTGCTCGCAGCAGCTGCGGTTTCTGAGGAAACAAGGCTGATTTTCTAGTCAGGCTGGAAGGGCGCTTTTTCCTCCCCCCCCACCCCCCACCCCCAAGCGCCTACGTGCGGGGGAGGGGGAGCGGGAACGGCGGGGGGAGGCGAGGAGAGTCCGCGCCGCAGCGGAGCCTGCGGAGCCTCCGGAGCCGGCGGGGGAGGGGCGGGCCGGGCCGGGCCGCGCGGGGCCTGCCGGGAAGCTGCTGGGGCTCGCTCTCCCGAGGCGGCTCTCGGTGTCGCAATCCCTTCCCGTCGGTCCTGGCTTGGCCGTTTTTAATGCCACCTTTGTAGTGGCGCGGCTGTTGCGTGAGGGCTCAAACTGTAAAGGGGCGCCTCGCATGGTTGGCCAAAAATCCCGTTTACTCCTCCAGTTCGGAAAGAAAAAAACCCCACACCCCACACACCCCGGCTTCACAAAGTCCTCGCACTTTTTGGTCCTGCGGGGTCGATTTTTGCACTTTCCCCTCTGCAGCCATCCCCTCCTGCCTCCCCACCGCCCTCCGAGGGGGCTGGCTCCTCGAAGGCTAAACAGTTAATTTAAACCCACTCCCAATTATTTCAATCGACGGCAGATTTCCAACGCGATAACATTTTGCAGGGGATGAGCGCATCTGAGCGGGAGGCTGTCCTCCCTCACGTTTCCCAAGTCCCTTTTCAAAAACCCGGCCCTGGCAACCAAGAAAAATAGATAAATTCCCGTGCCGATGAATGATTAACTCCGGCGCTGACACGCAGGCCAGCCCGGCGAGCGGCGGCGGCGGGGGAGAAGGGCGGGGGCGGCCCGCGAGGGGCCCGCGCGGGGAGGCGGCAGCGACCGGCCGCCCCCTCACACGGCTGGGCCTTGCTACACACGGCTGGGCCCCGCACACACACACGCACACACACGGCTGGGCCTTGCTACACACGGCTGGGCCCCGCACACACACACGCACACACACGGCTGGGCCCCCCCCCACACACACGCACACACACGGCTGGGCCTTGCTACACACGGCTGGGCCCCACACACACACACGCACACACACGGCTGGGCCTTGCTACACACGGCTGGGCCCCACACACACACACGCACACACACGGCTGGGCCTTGCTACACACGGCTGGGCCCCGCACACACACACGCACACGGCTGGGCCTTGCTATACACAGCTGGGCCCCGCACACACACACATGGCTGGGCCTTGCTACACACGGCTGGGCCCCGCACACACACACGCACACACATGGCTGGGCCTTGCTACACACGGCTGGGCCCCGCACACACACACGCACACGGCTGGGCCTTGCTATACACAGCTGGGCCCCGCACGCACACACACGGCTGGGCCTTGCTACACACGGCTGGGCCCCACACACACACACGCACACACACGGCTGGGCCTTGCTACACACGGCTGGGCCCCACACACACACACGCACACACACGGCTGGGCCTTGCTACACACGGCTGGGCCCCGCACACACACACGCACACGGCTGGGCCTTGCTATACACAGCTGGGCCCCGCACACACACACATGGCTGGGCCTTGCTACACACGGCTGGGCCCCGCACACACACACGCACACACATGGCTGGGCCTTGCTACACACGGCTGGGCCCCACACACACACGCACACACACGGCTGGGCCTTGCTACACACGGCTGGGCCCCACACACACACGCACACACACGGCTGGGCCTTGCTACACACGGCTGGGCCCCGCACACACACACACGCAAACACGCACAGATATGCCTGCGCCCTGCACACGCACACAGAGACACACGGCTGGGCCCCACACGCGCGCACACACACACACGGCTGGGCCTTGCTACACACGGCTCGGCCCCGCACAGACACACGCACATACACGGCTGGGCCTTGCTACACACGGCTGGCCCCGCACACACGCACACACAGCTGGGCCTTGCTACACATGGCTGGGCCCCACACACGCGTGCACACACACACACACACACGGCTGGGCCTTGCTACACACGGCTGGGCCCCGCACGCACGCAGTCACACACACACACGTGCATACACACGGCTGGGCCTTGCTACACACGGCTGGGCCCCGCACACGCGCACACACACACACACAGCTGGGCCCCACACGCGCGCGCGCACACACACACACGCGGCTGGGCCTTGCTACACACGGCTGGGCCCCGCACGCACGCAGTCACACATACACACGGCTGGGCCTTGCTACACACAGCTGGGCCCTGCACACACACACACGGCTGGGCCTTGCTACACATGGCTGGGCCCTGCACGCACGCGCACACGAACACACACACACACACAGAGCTGGGCCTTGCTACACACAGCGGGGCCCTCACGTCCAGTTGGTGTAAGGCCTGCGCTACCTGCAGCGTCAAAAAGACGCGGAAGTTCATTAAACTTAAAAGGCCACCAAGCAAACCCCAGAGCCAACAAGGACACGCCTGGCAAGATCAAATGTTCCAAGTTAAAACAGAGCACAGCCTTTCAGCTCCCCTGTTCCACCCACCCCCAATAAAAGCCCCTAATAACTAGAAATTAAAGGCACGGTGGACACAACACAAGGCAGAGGGTGGGAACTACTGTTTCTGACAAGGACGGGAAGAAGAAAAAGGTGACCAGATAAAATGCACTCAGTAACACTTCTAAGCTCGGTAAATAAAATACTAATTGACTGTAATAGGCAAAGGTGAAGGATAAAAGAAACATTTCTGCTTTGTTCTGATACTAAAAAGTGTCAGATAAAACTTTAATCCCTTGTAGCTGTTTTATTTTTAAAATGTCCAAACATTTTCCTGTGCATGCACCATAACAACCTAATTTTACTGATGTTGAGCACTTGAAATCACCATAGACAAGGATTGATTCAGAGGTATAAAAGCTAGTGTTAAAATTTTTTCAGACTCAACTGCCTACTATTAGGTGCCTATGTTCATATTTAGTCACTGAAATAATTGGCCTAATTTTCAGAAGTTATAAGCACTCACATTTTCAATTAATTTCACATCTCTGAAAATTAGGCCATTATGTATCTAAATTTGACCCAGGTTTTAAAATTCTGGTTATATCTTTGAAACAGAACAAAATCAAGCGGTTACAACCAAATACTGCCATAACTACATAACACTTAAATATGGAGAGACTAGAAAGGGAAAATATATTTATTGGGCAGTGGTCTGTAGTGCTACAGAAGCTTTGTGACAACTGCATTAAAAATATTCAAAGCTCTATCTGAATATGATACTTAGATTGGTTCCAGTTATTGCTGTGGAAAAGATTAATATAAACAACCACCCCAACAGAAAACAAAGCCCACATTTACAAATTGTCAGGAGTGACCCAAAACATGTGGCCATATTAATCACACTTAATGCAAATTTTCCCACAAAGGAATTCAAAGGGGGAAAAAATCCCCAACAAACTAAACCCAAAACAAAACACCTCTGCTTTAAAGAGGAGAAAAGGCAAACCGGGTAAGGACTGCATGTGCATAGATACCTCACTGAATCTAATTTAAATGTTATTTCTAACTGTACAAGGGCTGGTTTTCCCACAATTTGTAATGAACTTTTCTGTAAGTTTGAGCAAGGCACAGGGGTGGCTCTGCAGAATAATACTAGAAATAGGAAAAAAATTATTGAGAAACACCAAAAATAATCATGTTTCTTGCCTTCTGCCAGAACTGGAGTCAGTTCTACCAAGTGGAGGCACTCAAAAATCGTGTGTTTGGGCTTAAAACAAGGGGAAAAAAGCTTTACAAAACATAAAACTTTTAGGAAACAACTTTGGATTCTTTTTATACATCTTCTAGTTTGTGAACCTATAGTAGGGTACTTAGATCATTATTCTCACATCCCTCCCCCTCCATTTTACAAGAGCTAAAAAATGCCCCCCTACAAGCACTGGAATGTGGAGGCCGAAGGGGTTTGTTGTTGTTGTTTCGTTTTCTTAAGTTATCCAAGAAACAAAAATCCGATCCCTGTTCCGTCCTCATCTCCCCTTCCCCTCTACCCTCCCATGACAACCCTGAAGCAAACACCCAAGTCAAAAGGCGGAGGGAGCAGGCGGCCAGGCTTCCCAGAGGCTTCTTTCTGCCTCTGCCTCACCCCCAGACACGGCAGCAGCAACAATCCCTTCTGCTGCTTGTTCACCCAAAAAAAAAAAAAAAAAAAGGTGAACCCAGTGCCCCGCTGCAGGAATCGTTAGGGATGATCTTTAGCTTAATCTAGGTCCTTGAAGCAGGGAAAAACCAACTGCAGTGGCTTTGAAAGTACCAGAGCTCCTCGTTGTTAGCAGGCCTCGTAGGCATATAGATTGCAGGAGACAATTTAATGGGTTTCTTCCCGGTATCCTGTCCCAGCCCTACTGCATTCGGGGAACGTGGCAAGCAAGGGCGAGATGTGCACTGCATTCGGCGTAGCCAACATAAAGTAAAATTTCTAGCCATGATCATGTAGTTCTCAAATGATTTAACAAAGCTGAAATCCTTAGAGGAACCTAAGGGTTACCTTGACCTGCTAAATTGTTTGAAAAACCCAAATTATCTCATCATATTACCTCATGGTAGTTAACTTGCTAAGAATGCTGCTCTTTGATGACAAGACCTTAAAGGCACAATGCAGAATCTCAACCACTGTCCTTGCTTTCCCCATAATGGCTTGGGGGGCCCTATATAGGAATGATGATCTGTCACTTTGTATGCCTCTGCAGGCTCTCGAAGGCTATCGCAACTAATGGTCTGTGTTAAAGGCCAGGGGGGAAGGAAGAAAAAAAACCACAAAAAACCCCCACCAAAACTTCAGGAACTGAAAAGACATGGAGGAAGAAAAATCTAGTAAGCTTCTCTGGTGCAGAGAGGAAAAACCACATGTAAATGGCCACCATCTTTTGGAAAAGACCACCTGCACTTTATCAGTACTTTAATATGGACAAAGTATAAATTCAGCCAGAATGACTTGTAAGCAGCAGATGTGACTTTAAATAAGACAGAAGATCCTTTTTTCAGCCTTGGACTATTTGGGCAGTAAAAACAACTGAAAAATCATGCAACTCTAGCTCACATACAGAAAGCAAACGATCTGTTTATACTTGGAAAAAAACCCCAAACATCTAATATGTAGGTTATATTGGCTTATGACCTTTTCAAATGAAAATACTAATGCTTTGTACGTATGATTTTCTAGAACTGCCAACAAGACCATTATGAGATACAAAGCATAAAAAACAAATGCCATCCCTTTCAGTACCTGTTTAAAAAGAAAGTGACCCCAATTCCTTGAAAACAAGCTTTCCAAAACTCTAGAAAAGCAAGAACAGTCCCCTTGCTAGTAACGAAATCTCCATTTCCAAATCTTCCATGATCCAATAGCAACATTTAACACACACAATCACAAAGCTCTGAAACATGCTTTTAAAAAGTTCTAAGACAGCCTGTACTGCCTCACAGGAATTATTCAGATCTCTTTCCATGCTGTGGAACTAACGCTTGAAAGGGAAAATAAGGTATACATGCATAAATATTTGATATACTGGTCCAATCCTCTTAAAAACGTATGAAAATATAGAAAATGTGAAGGAACCAACCCAGATGAATGCCTGCATGATTAGATGAGTGCTGCCTTCCATTCCCTTCCTTTTACCGCTAAATGAAATTGTCATTAGCAGAGTGTCAGTCCCAATATCATCAACTTAATAAATCAAGATTGAAACAGAAGACTAAGCCAGTTAATGCAGTCCTCCAAATGCAATCCATATCAGAAGAAAACTGTTTGAAAGGCACGGTGCTGCTTGTAGAGGAGGAACTAATAACTAACAGACCGGACAACAATTCTTGAGGAAAAAAAGCAAAGATAACTTGTTTCACAGTACAGAATATGCAAAACCTATATCTGATAAAGTTATAGGTAAAGAAACATGAGAACAATACAGAAACAGGTTATTTACAATTCAGTTTAAGTATCTCAAAACTCTTCAGTAATGAATGATCAGGAGATGAGCAGTAGATAGGTTAGGCAGGCAGAACCTTTGGAGCACTTTTAAGAAGCTAATATTGAGATGAATTGGCACTGCTTCTGGATATTTCCCTTTTTCTCCCCAGTGTGAATGGCTGCCATCACCACTGTTCACATGGGGGTGGGAAACACCCCCAAACCAGAAACAATTTACTTGCTGATCACACAAATCCCACTGTAAGCAGGGAAAATCCCCACATAGACTACAGATTCCCTAACAAGGTTTCCTCTGAAAAGCAACCCATTATAGCAGATGTGAGCAAAAGTGAGAATCTGTGGTCATTGGAGGATGTTGAGTCTTCTTCAGGGACTGGAAAACTCTGATTGTTTTAATACTATACAAAAGCCAGGCACCCAAATCAATACGAGGAAAGCCAAAGAAGTTTCAGCTTAGTGATTCAACAACCTACTGAAGTGCTCATCTTCTATCATGCTTCAAGAGATTTACAAATGGAACTCCACATGCTCTAAAGCACAACGGGAACCATTTCTGAAACAAGAAACTGGTAACAAAGCTAATGTATTCCACCAGAATTAAACATCCATCATTACGCTTTCCACAACCTTTCATAAACATGGCTTTTATTTGAAAATGTCCAAGCATAAAATTCTTCAATAATTGTTTTTAACCATATTTTATAGTTATAGGTAAATACTGTCTATGTGCACATTCTCACAGAAAGCCCAAGAATTTTATTTTCTCAGCAGTATCTGCAGAGGAGGGAGACAAACATGACCCCTTCCATGTGCCCTGCATACGGCTACAATCAGTGGTGTGTGTTCCCTCCCCTTCAGTTCCCAACCTGAGAATTTTTTTCTAAGGGACTCCAAGGAGATGGCTAACAGGATGGTTTGTGAAAACATCAGAGAATAACGCACCTTAGAGGCAGAATGGCTACACGTAAATAACCTTTCCATCTCCTTTAAATGCCTCTCCATGTGAGCTCCAAATTGTACTTTCCACAAAATACCATTTACCTAAAGGAAGATTCCAGAGTCCATGGGAGATCGAAGCTCTGCCGGTTTGGGGAGAGCATCAATCAGCCAGGCTCCAGCAGGGTGCAAAGCTTGGTAAACATATGAAAAAAACCCTCTAGGTATTATGTTGAAAAAAGCTTGAGAAAGAAAATATGCTGCCATTGCCCAAGCTATGGTGATGCATGCCTGGGTTAAGACATGCCTTCCACTTTCCTAACTGACCCTCACAGCATCACTTAAGTAGTGACAGTCTCTGCATTGAGAGCACCAGGCACTTAGAGTTTCTAGTCACAGATCCACAAAGCTGAGTGAGTAGTCCTAATAGATTTATTTTTTTTTTTTTGTGTGTGTGTGTGTCTCTTGATCACAAAACCCGTAAGACCTAAAAGGAAACTTCAAGTCCTTAGAGGAGAACATGAGCAGATAAGCTGTGGAGACTCAGGTGGAGTTCTGACGTGGTCTCTGGGGAAAACTCAGCTTGTGTCCTGGAAATTACCTTGTCCTGAGAAGTACTTAATGGTCCACCGCAAGGCCCTGGATCGCTCCCTTCCTTTTGGCCAAGATTATATAGACATGAAGACAACTATCAGCTCCTCCGTAAAAATACAGAGAGGGTAGGTGGATACTGGCTGTAACAGAGGAGTAATGGAGAAGGTAAGGCAGATACTGACATTTCACTGAAGGACCTACTCCTCAGCCAGTGAAGAGATTGCAGGGATCCCTCAGCAATCTCCAGAGGGTGGGGTGAATTAGCACCGAGAAAACCTCTACTTGTGAGTTCCAGGCAGAGGAGGAAAGCAAGTGCAACCTGAGCAAACTTAACAGAGGCCCAGTTCTTTTCAGCTCAAGCAAGTAATCCAGAATACTGGGCAGAGCAACCTGAAACAGGGTCATGTTTGTTTTGTTCCTCTGCAGATACTGCTGAGGAAATAAAATTTTCTGGCTTTCTGTGCTTGCATATGGGTTCGCTCAGAATTTCAGCCACCCACCAAGCTGAAAAATGTAGTTTATTTGGCTATATACATCCATTTAAGATATATTCCTAATCTTCAGTGATTTGTAATTCAAGACTTGCTGAACCAGAGGTCACACATCTTTGTACTAAATAGCATTTGATGGAGTTTTCTTCCACTGATTTGTCCAACCTTTATTTTGAACCCACGTATTTTTTTGGCATCTGCAACATCCTGCAGCAAAGATATCTACAGCTTAACTTGGTTCTTTCTGTTTATTTTCAGCATGCTACGTTGCTTTGGAAGAGACAGAGGTGGGACTGGACTTCACAGATGTTTCTGAAATGGCACCTGAAGATAGGACTTGCAGTGCACATTTGGTCCTAGAACACAAGAACATGAACGGGAGTCCTAAAGCGCTCCATGTTCTTCCCTCAGAAACATCCCTTGTAAGCCAATAACCCAAATACTGATATTGATATGCCCCCTCAGCACATATCTTTTATATACACACATATATATATATCTCAATAACGATACCTTTTATAAGCAGGGGACCTGTTCTTGTGCAGATATTAGCTGGGATCAGAGGATTCTGGGTGGAGCACAGTTCCAGCACCCATCACTTGTTTCTGTTACTGAGCTGGGCCAAAGCAACAATTGCCAATGCTGAAACTGTCACCCTGACACTTTGGGGCTACTATTACAAGCTAACAGAGCCCAAAACACGTACCAAGAAATTGGGGGAGGGGTGTGAAGACTACACTCTTTATTGGACAGTCTATGTCCAGGAAGCCTCTCACTGAAAAGCCAGCCTTTCAGTCTTGGAAAGCACAGTTTGAAAGGTTAAGTCACTTTGGCATTTGAGATGAAACAACTATCTTACCTTTTGCCTTCGGAGAAGGAATGAATAACTGCTAGAACTGGTTACATCGACTAACTCACACTTGCCTTACCAGAGCAAGAATATTTGTTGGGAATACCTTGGTTAAACAGGCACTAATTGACTAAGTGCAAAACACAATTTACTTTGACTGTTTAAATCATGGTATTTCCCAGAATTTGAATTGAGCGTTATTCCTAAGGTAAGGTAAATATCTCTTAAAAGTATTACCAAAATTTTGGAATGACTGCCAGTATTTCATTCCTTTACAAAACACCTTTTTCAGAGGGAAAACAAAGTAACTCAGAGAAAATGAAGCCATTAACATCATCTTAAAAAGGAAAAAATATGCACAGGTTGATCAGTCCTATCCATTGAGTGGTGCTGTATAAAAAAATAAGTTGTTATGAACAGTCAACAAAGATTATTTTTATTTGAACTTCACTCCCCCATCCCAGTTATACTTTTATCAAGAGTAACTGCAATACATTTTTAATTTGATAGGTCAAATTAAATGGGAAGTAAAGAAAACTTGCTGTGGCTCTATCTTGTGTTGCTTGTCTTTCAGGAGGCTTGCTGAATATGAAGACAATGAATTTAATCTAATCCTATTTTAACGGGGTAAAATAACTATTGGAATATAGGGCCAGACTTCTTGGGCTAATAATGAAGACAAGCTCTTCAAAACAGGAGCAAAATACAAGACAACTTACAACAGAAACGGTGTTAATTCAAATCCAACTATGACAGCTCAGAGCTATCAGGCAGATGTCTTCTCACCTCCACAGGATTAGCATCTGTGTGTGTGTCTATATATATGCATATAAAAATAATTTCTTAATGCATTTCTTTAACAGAACCTACCATTCAAAGCACTTTACAAGTTGGAGGATATTTTAGGCAGGGAAGGATGATGACTACAAAGGTGAGGGAGATTTACATTAAATTTGGGTTTGGTCTCACAAACTACCTTTCAGTGGAAAATCATCTCTGTTCTACAGGGCACATAATTTACTTGTCTTCACAAAAGGCAGCTGACACTAACATTACAAATAAAGGCTCAGTCTCAATTACAGGAATTAACTCTATTTGGCCTGGCTGGATTTTGTTCCCTAGCCTTGCTGCACTCATGTCTTAATGCAAATTCTGAGCTCAGTCAGAACACAAATGGTAGCAAATGTTAGGTTATTGGTAAAATAGCTTTCTTTATGTAAACACACACACACACATGCAGTTCTCCTCAACAGACCTCAGTTAACGCGATGTACAAACCTTCACTTTTCAAGAGCTAAAACTTGTGTTGCCTCTCTCGGTATGAACCGAGTAAGTCCACGTTACCTTACTGAAAAACCATCCAGACCTCCATCTCACAAAGGCAAAATCTCAAAACCACAAGTGAGCAAAATGAGATCCACAGAGTTCTACAATGGAGAGAACATCTTTAGTAACAAGCTGTAGCCTGCAAAGTGTGCATCCCCACTGCACCTCCACAGCATGAAAAATTAGGAGAGCTGCACTGGATCTGCTGCATTTTAAGAAAAATTAGGAAATAAACACCATGCTTTCTATAGAGTTTGTATGTTATGGCCTTAATGTGAATCTGTGTAAAAGCAGATTTTCTTTGCATAATAGAAGAAAAAGCATTATTTCCAACTAATCAAAAAGACCCAGATCCTATAATCCAGTCAGTTTTCAGTCATAAATACAGGAAAACTAATTTTCACAATCATTCACAAAAGCTGTTGATGTTTAAAGTAAGTGGTATTTTCACAGTGAGATGCAACACATTAATGTTATTAAATCTCTTAATACCTGGCATTGTTTTTATGCTTTTTTATGTATTACAGCAGTAGAATACAGCTTCACAAGATGCAATGATACTGAGTTTTCCATTTTTCTTCTCCAATTGTGTGCGTATGTACACACATGCATGCACACGCACACTCTCTTCCGTTCCTTCCCTCCAGTGGTACTTGCACAGGTACAGTGTTTCACTGGATAAACTCTGAAGAAAAATTTATTTTTTCCTCCTCTGCTTTTACACAAGCATCTAGAAGAAGAGTAAAATGAGGAGGTAACATTCTGCTAATGATCCAGTCCTCCTGCTAATGAATCCAGTCATCAACATCTCAATTTTCATTTTGCATACACTCCCCAGCTGTGTGCTGTAAGTGACCAGTACACAGCACCTAGAAGACAGTCCTTTAACGACAGGAAGAAAACAAAGAGAGAAAAGGTTAAGAGAACACTGCAATTCATTCATACTCACTTTTCAGCAGCATTTGCTAGGAAATACATTCCCATAAACAGGGACGTATTTGAAGTTATATGCTGCATCACAAACAGAAGAGAACAAAAATAATTATTTCTGGTTTAGAATGACAGACTATTGGATAGCTCTGCTTGTCTTTGGAATGAATAGTATAACCAGGGTTTCTGAGCTGTAAGTATATGCAATTAATAAATGAAAATTTGCTGGCAGTACTATGAAAGCAGTGCTGGCAATGCACGGTGTTGGCTGGGCTGAGGGCTCAGGACAGCGCTCCGTTCTAAACCTCAGTTCTGTCTGTCCTACATGAGGGAACTGATGCAGATTAGTATTCTTGGTACACCTTGGGTTCTAGAGCCTCCATGCTTCAAAAATCACTGTAGAAACCCCAGATATTTATGAGACTATTTTTTTGGAAGGCCTAATTTCTTACTCCAGTAAGTTTAAAAAAAGAAAAATATCATCACCTTGGTATCTCCCACATGAGACCCCCCAAAGAACTCAACTCTACCGTTGTGTTACATCAGCAAATAGGCAAGTAAATGAAAACAGAAAAGGGAGACAGGCTTGTAAAATACACACTGCAAGTAGAAAGTTAGGTCCTAAGTGGCATGTTAGCCTTGGGGCCTCCTTCAGGCCCTGAAAAAAACAGAGCAATTAACAGATAACCAAGCTGAATGTTTTGTTTGCTTGTTTGGTGTTTGGATTTTTTGTTGGGTTGGTTTGTTTGTTGTTTATTTTTTAATGCTCAAAACCAGAGATTATTCATAATTTGCAGATTTCCTAAAAAGCCAAAGCAGCCAAATAATGTAACATTGTTATTTGTACTTGTTAGCAGCAGCAACAGCAGCAATAACAAAATACTGGAAAAGAGATGAGACAGTAGGGAAAGGAATATGATGTTTCCTTTCTTCCCCCAGCATTTGGAAAATGGCCTATAGGGAAACACCACTGATTATTTTTCATAGAAAAAACAAGAGAAACCGTGCTTAGTCCCCCACCACTGAGGATTAGCTGCTCAGAGAAAAGATTTTTCATTTTCACACATGCACACGCTTCTACACACGCTTGGTTTAGATAAATTTGCACAAGCTGCTTTAACTAAACTGATGGGAAGCTTGGCTGCATCTGAAATACATGGTAATTCTCATGGACAAGAGGGTGGGTACTGCATGCATGTTGTTCAGAATTAGACAGCAATTTAGGATTTCAAATTGATCTGGGAAGAGCAACCATGCTTCTATTCAGTCACTTACCATGAAGCAACCAATACTGTGACCATGGTAATAAACTAGGATGCAAGTGTGTGTGCAGTTGGAAGAAGAGGGAGGGCACACTTTGATTCTTTTCTCTTTTTAGATTTTACTGAACACCAACAACTTCAATTTGGGTATGGATAGAGCCACTTAACTGTCTGTTTTGGTTCACATGAAAGCATAATTTACCCCCTCTCTCTCCTTTCCCTCCTCTTCCCCCTCCCCTTTCATTTGTTCCCTCCTTCCATGCCTCCCTTATAATCAGATTTCACAAAATCTGAAAATTTTATAATAACATCTTTAAGAAGTTACATAAGAAATATGCCTAAAAAAAACTCCGTGACTATGGAACCAGAGCTCAGGGGGAGATCACTCACCATGGCTCACTGTTTTAATGTTCAACTTTTCATTACTAACTACAGTTATATCTCTGCAATAATACATCTTTAAAAGAAGAAAAAAAAAAATTCCAGCTCAGCAAGTGCCTTTTGTATTGTTTGCCAGATTTAAGCCTAGCTCAAAAAAACCACTGATGGGTTCAGGATAAAGAGTCCCCTCATCCTCCCATGGCAGAAAAAGTCCAGTGGGATCAAATTGTGGGACAGAAAGGAGTAATATCCTTGGAAATTCAAGCACAAGTCTGATGAATTCTTTGAGACGCTACTAAACTGCATTTCTAAAGAAACTTCTACTGTAAGTCACATATGCTCTGTATTAAATGTAACAAAATAAGCTTTAATCTTTGAGATAGTCAAATGTAATATATGAGAATGTAATCTTCTGAAAGAATCTTTTTGCTATAATATATGTTTTGAACTTGTACTAGCCTTCCCTTCTTCAGTATACGGTATGCTCATTTTGCTTAATTTTTAGAAGTATTCCTGTTTGCATATTGTACTCCCAAGGAAGATTAATAGCTTCGTACAAAATACATAATTCAGCTCCCTTTTGCCATTCTGCAAATACTACCAACTGTACTTCAATACAAAATTTCTGAATATCTTAAAACTAGTAGCATTCTCACATGTAACATTTTCCAGTCAAAAAAACCCAAACCCAAACCAGTTTTGTGGCACTCCATATAATGGTCTGAAAATTTTTAAGTTCACGCAAAGTCTATTATCAATTTTAAAGTAAGCGCATGAGAAAGGATTTTCAGAATAGTTCCTGTTTCTGTATATACCATTTTATTAATCAGTACTTCAGAGTTTTACAAATGCTAAAAACCCAGGCTCACATTAAATTCTTATGCAAGTTTTCTACAGATGAAGGAATTAAGATACCAAGAACTTAAATGAAAGGTAATGTTATAGGAAAATTTAGTTGCTGCACCTAGAACTCTTGATGGTTAAGAGCAGAAAACCTTTATCCTCAACTCCATTAAAATGGCAACTGCTGCCCAACCCCAAAGTAAACTGTTCAGCCTGTTCCTTCGACAAAAAAATCCCAGTTCCTTTCCTGGAAACACTGGATAGCCTATTTATCAACACACTGCTTGGAAGCAGTGCAATGCATCACTACTGCCAGGTGTACTATCATGGGAACTCCTCTCCTGGAGTCTACAACACAGAGTAACTGTGTACAACATGTAGAAGGAAGAAAGAGAGCCATTCCTACCTGTCATGGTGATTTTCCATTACATTTATTTATCAATCAATCAAACTCAGATGCTGGGGCAACCTCCTATCTTCTGTTTTAGTTTACTATGGAACCTGTCATGTCTACAAGTTGCCAAGACTTTGGTTTTACATCTCATCTGAACGAGAAGGACAGCAAAAAGTATACTGTCCCCTGATACACTGCTGGGGCATTGATTCAGCACGGGTTTAGAAAGACATGTCACCTACTGAATCACAAATACCACTTGCTAGAGCAGTTTTTCTTCTATGTGTCACATCTAATCAGCATAGCACAATTCTCACAGCTGCTAGGAAGGCTGATAACATTTTCTTTCAAGGAACTAAAATTTAATTTTATTCAGGCAAGATACTAGCATTGCTGGAAAGAAAGGCTTTTACTGAGATTTGGAAGAGCATTAACAAAGTGTTATGGGGCCATATGGGCCTCAGTATTCTGGCCAAGCTAAAGACCATTTAGGGGTAGAATCTGAGATGTGGAGAAAGTTTCACCACAATGGAAGGATCTCTCTTTGTGAGAGTGCTGAACTGATGAATGCAGAGATGGGTGACACACATACCCACACTGCTCACCCGATCACTTCTTTATTTTTTAAAATAATATCCAGGATTTTTTTTTAGATCAAATTTGCTATTCAAAACAACTTAACATGAATGTTCTTTTAGTATTAGCGATAAATTTGCACAGCCTCCGTGCAGTGTGGAATGCTGAATCCATGTGGCTAAAAAACTGGTTATGCAAGCAAGGCATATGCTTGAGGGGATGAAGAAAAATTGGCAAGATACAGCTTGCCAAGGCATGCCACACGTTAGCTCTACTTTAAAACTGTTAGGAAATTTCAGCATTTGCAGTTAGTTTTTCTCTACAGATACACAGAATGGGATGCATCTTCTCTCAAGAATCATCATGAGATCCTCTCCCCCCCCCCCGCCCCATTTCTCCCCTATTTTGATCACATCTTCTCTTTGAAATTAATGGCCACCTTTCTCAGATGTTATCTCTGAGCTAAATAACACTACTTCTTTACTATTTAAAATTAGCTATTAAACAGAAGCAACCATTTTTTCGTAAAGCAATTGCAGTACGTTTGTGCAGCACAGAGCATTGTTCTCTTAAATTACTTAAAACATTGTACAAACACATAAAAGAAAGATTGTGCACATGATACTGCCATATTATTTTAAAGAATCTCTTTACCATAAATTGCCTTTTCGTTTTTTCTTTTTAATCTGTGCTCTGATTTTTTTTTCTAATTGTAATCCTGGAGACTGGAGGAGTAGGGGGTGGAACCAGATAGCACAAGAAATCTTAAGGAATCAATGTCACCTACAGTGTATCTTAAGTAAATCTCTTACAATGACCAACTGAACAAAATACTTTGTGCTTGTAACATGAAAGAAATAAAAATGTTAGAAAAACATTAGTTTCTTGTTTACAAGTAGTGCAGAAAGCAGGTACAAGATGCTGACCCATTCTATTAATGTTTATCAGAGCTTGGTGAGGTATAAAAAATTGTCTGAAAAAAGAAGGTAGCAAAAACCCAGAAAGGGAGTGAAGGGGGAGAAATGTCTGGAAAATACATGAGAATTACAATAAAGTAAAAGATGAAACATCAGCTTATATCACTGAATATCAGTGTTTTCATTCCATCTTTCTTACAACAACAAAATCTCCAGAAAATTTTAGAAAAGAGTCAAGATTTTCAATACGTATTGAGAAAGTTAAAATGAATACAAAATAATGGGACGTTAAAAGTCCTGTTCAACATATCCAGAGTATTTTCCTCCTCCCCAAGGTTACAATTAGCTTTCTGCTAACCTCCATCAATGCAGTTAGCATAATTTCTGAGCAGTGTTATATTTAAGCTTCTGCTTTCAAAGTGACCATATATATTTAGAGTGTTGCACCTGGAACCCTGCAAGCAAAATAGGAAAAACAAAACAAGCCCCCTAGTATTTTAGATTAAAACATCACATTCAACCAAATTCTTGTCTCCCCAAGCTGCTTGTGTGTGTTCTTTTGTTTGTTTTTTGGTTAGATTTTTTAATTATTTTTCTTAAGAAGTAAGTTAATTTCATTAATAGTAATGATGTAGATCATCTTTCTTCTCCCACTCTTCCATTATCATTCTTTTGAATACAGACACACCAGTTACTGTGAAGCAGAGATTTTACCGCAAACTTTCTGGAGTTCCATTTGCTCTGTAACTCCATAAACTTAATACTCCATAAAGCAAAGCGAAGCACAGGGTATCTTCCATATGACCCTATTATTTTCTTCCCCAGTATTTGTTCAGGGGAGACAAAAATTACGCCATTTAACATTTTGGGGAGCTACAAAGCTATTACCCTTGCTAAACACACAGCAAACATGTAATTTACCCAGCAGCATTAGACAGAGTTCAAGCTCTTGCTTGGCATGTGTTTAGTATCCCAAGCCCATGACATTTCAATGCAAAGCAGGCTTCCTGAGAAGTAAACTAATGCTAATCAATAGATCTGACTCAGTGAAAAGCCTGAGACTGATAAAAGAAGGCATCAAACATGAAGACAGATCATTACCTCGTCTAGCAGCTGTCTATCATTTCCCGCAAGGTGCAAAACTGTTTCTTAAAACATCACTTTAACTCAGGTCAAACTGAAACACCATTTCAAAAGCAAGCTCAGTAGGTTCAGTGCCACGATTTTACTAAAATTGGTCGATCCCATTTTGCAATTGCCAGAAACCATTGTTATTAGTACTGCTCAAAATACTTCCACAAAGGCTGTTTTAAGTCTCCACTGAGAGACATTTGGATATCCCCTTTAAAGTCAGGTACTTCAAAGGTTAAAAAATAAAATATATATATCTGTAAAAAGGCAAAGAGTTTCTTGCCATATAAAAGGCTGCAGCCAAAACTGATCAAGTTTTCTCCTTTTGCTCTATATAACAGGCGTTAACAGAGACAGCAGTTAAACCTTGAGCCCAAATTCATTCCTGGTAGGAGTACTTGCCTCAATGTGCTTTCAGGAGCATAGATTAATTTGGCTCCCACTGTGAATAACAGCCTATCAGTGGAATATTTAAGATATTTAAAATTTTTATTAAGAAGCGAAAGGAGCTGTATTATGATTTGGAAAGAAGGGAAAAAAGCTTGCATGAAATCCTGCCTCTTTTACGAAAGATTTCTTTATGTGCCAAAGTCATACTGAAAACTGGAGGGGCGTTGGTATCAAGTAAGATTCATGGCTAGCTTTGAAAACAATACCAGTAAGTCTAATACTCGTGTTGAACACCCAGCCTTCCCACCTTCAAGAAGTCTTTTGGTAACCTCGTTCTATGTAACTTAAGCCTCTGCGTCAGTTTACAAGCACCTTCATAGAAACAGCCAACCAAACCTAAAGTTTTGCAATATAAAAATGACGTGTAGTTCTCATGAGGGAAAATTTCATATACATTTGCTTCAGATTGCAGTCAGCTTATTTCAGTGAGCCCTTCCTTTTTTTAAAAATACACAAATTTAAGATGTGCCATGATTGTTTAGAACATGAGCACTGGAGGTCACGGATGCTGAAGTTTGTACTTCATGAAATATAGGCTGTGTTTTTACAAACGCTCATCCAGTAAGGGTATTCTACATTCTCTAAGGTCAGGTATTTTTAACACCGCTGTGCACAGAGCCCTGTATATTAAAACATTATATTAGGTCACAAAACTGGAATCAAAAGTTAGGATGTGAAATTTACCAATGTCAGCTCAGATGTGGTCTTCTTTCCCTGTCACCTCCCATTTGTTCATGCCCTAGTCTTGCTACCATGCAAAACTCTTGGTCTTACTGTCATGGCAGACCTAGAGGCTTTGCATTCCTCCCCTCTGAATTTCTGTCTCTACAGCTCCCCGTCTCTGCTCTCCCTGCAGTCCCCATCCCCTGCGCTCCCCCTGCCCTCACACAGTGTCACCCCTCCTCTTTCTGTCCAGTCTTTGCTGCCTTACCCTAGCACCAGCATCACCTCCGCTGCTTGTCTCCTGCTCAGACTCCTGCCCTACCATGGCACACCTCCAGCCTCCCCACGGCTCTTCATCAGACCTTGGTTTCTTCCTCCTACTTCTGCCCCTTCCTCCAGCCAGTCATCCTCTCTTCTTGCTCTCACAAGGAGTTTTGCTCCCTTCCTGCAGCTGCTAAGAATCCTTTTGTGCCACCTCCTCAGCTCAGGTCTCACACCTCACCTCCGCGTTCAGAGCAGCCCGCTTTCTCCATTGCCAGGCACAGCCCGCTGCTGCCAGCAGAGTCGAGAGCATGATGCCGAAAGGCTCTTTGAGGAATTCAGCTGCGCTCCTGGACCCCGCAGGCAGCGTTACGAGCTCAGGGCTGCCAGGTGTGGGTAACATGGCCAGGTTTATAGCAATGGTAAGTGACCTACCCTGCACACCAAGCACAGCAGCAGGTCGGTTTTAAGTTTCTGCAAAAAACAATGGAACCGCAAAGTCTGTACAAGACAAGAGGCTGTAGTGTGTTGGGGTTTTTTTAATGTGTCTAAACCCATTTTTTTAAAAATAATGAGTTTTTGTGAAAATTTCAACATTTTAAAAAACTATCTGTAAGCAACTCAAAAGAGGGACTTACAGTAGGAAATGTCAGACACTGAATATTAGTGCTATCGCGCCTGCCCATAGTAATTTCCAAATTAAATTTAGATTCTGTGGTGTATCTTCACCTAAACAGATTTCCATAACCACCAACCAGTAACTCTTCTTTTAATTTAGGAGTGCTGTGTTAGATGAATTTGTTCCCAGACTCAGACTGTGAGGCTAGCATCCCAAGAGACACTCCCACCTCTTCCTGGGGATAAACAAACCATCCCTGGGAACATGAAACAAATGGCAAGAAACACTATTTAGCTTTTATAAATTTTAATAAACTAAAACATAGGACTGAAAGCTTGAGATTTTTTTATTTATTATTACCTTGAAATGGGGGGGGGGGGGGGGGGAGAGAAGCAGAGTATTTTTTGCATATACTTTAAATATATAAATATTCATTTTTTGCCATTCACTACACTTCCTATCTATCCATCCTTTTGATTTTCTTTTTTTTATAAGCAGTCCAGCATTAGGCAAAAATCTACCTTTTTTCTTTTTTATGTACAAGGGGAATACAGTAGGGTTCATAATCCTAGCAGATATTCTTCATGGTCATTCTTCAGTTTTTGAATTGGGCAATTAAAAGTAAGTTGTGTCACTGCCATTGCTATTTTGATCACCACATGTGGGACATTACTGTTTGACCTGGAAACTTGTTCTGGAGTCTATCCTCAGAACTTCATATTGCTTTTTACTCCTTCCTTTCCCCAACTTTTGTATTATTATAAACACTGATCTCTATATACTTCAGCTACGTAAGCAATTTTTGACATTCGTAAATACTTCAGTTTACAAAGGATATTTGTAATTAGAAGGGCCATCTTAGCTTATTTTATCATTGCATCACTAATACTTAGTTTTAACGTATTGCTGTGTTACACAGATGTGCATGTAAGGTATGTATTGCTGGGTGAAGAGGACAAAGGGGAACATGAGAGTACATAAGTATGTTGGAGACAGTGCAAGACAATGGATTATCAAGAAATTAAAGAAACGTTGAGAATGCGTTAGAATCGGTTTTTGAAACACGGGAATTGCTCTGCTCTGTCATATAAATGGGAAATGAGGGGGCTGCAGATGATAATCACTTCTCTGACCCTCACCTTCCTGGGTTAAGCAGTCAGAAAGGAAAACTGTGTGAATACCATTAGTAAGAATGCAACAAATCTGAAGATCCCAAACTACTCCAGAGTACACTGGGTCTCCAGTGACCCATACTAGGATTTTTTTTCATGAAACAGGCAATCTCCTCTCATCTTTTGCAGGCTTAAAAACCCAGAGTAGAAGAGAAGAGAAAATAAAGCTGCCATCTCAACATCAATACTTGAGCTGTGTTTTTCTCTCTTCATTCCCCTAGCTATCAATCCTTATTCACACCACATGGTGGAAGAGAGTCTCATCTCTTTGAACTTGTCTCCACTATTTTCAAAAGAGATGGGGGGCAGCAGAAAAAAGAAAAGGGGGAGGGAAGAAAAGAGAGAAAGAAAAAGACAGAGAGGACACATCAAGGTGAGTTAGATTTCCCATCATTTGTCCTACAAGAAAGCACATGCTTTAATCTACCCCGAGCCAGACACGGGCATTGTTAGGGTTGCATTTTGTCTACAAAGCTAAAGAAAGTAGCGAGTGTAGTATTATGCTGCTGTGACAGTCTAGTTTGACCAGTTTCACAAGTTTGCTAGAAAAGGAAGTGTGACGTTTTCATTTAGAAGAACATGAGTGAAGCCTACAAACATGGCTAGGCATGTTGGAGTAAATGGGACAGTGTTTCTCTTAGCAGGAGAGAACCTTGTTTTAAAATCAACTGAACATTTTAATGACAGATTTGCCTGAACTTAAAACCTGAATGCCGAAAACCTTAACTGAAAATAATGAGAGACAAAGAAGAAGAGAGAGATTTCAAGATGAAAAGAAAAGCTATATATTGCCACTCCAGCTCTTTGATAGCCACAGCTCATAGGTACACTCCCATGGCAGGTACAGATATACCATCACTCAGGAAGGGATGCCCTGTACCTGTCTGGCATACCAGTGTGGTCCTCCCACATGCTTGCTCTCCTCTGTGCATACGCTGGAGCATGCTCTGTGCCACACCAGCTTTTGATCTGACTGCACTATCCCAAAGACAGGAGTTTCAAAAGGACTTGCAGGCAGGAGGGGGAAGGGAGGGGAAAAAGAATGCAAACCATGAATGTTCATGTGGGCTGCATGTTGTAAAGAATCAGTTACCAATAAGTAATACCTGTTTTCAAGCCCGCGTTTATATTTGTGAAGGGCAAATGCAGAGAGGTCCAGGAATAAGCCTCATTCACCACTCACAAACCTGGTACAGGTCCCAGATTCTTTTAGGTAAGGAACTGCTGCAGGACCTTCCTCCTGGAGTGCCCTGTGTGCCCGGGATGGCACACAGCAGGAGCTGAGGTTTGTGAGGTTTTTGGACAGGGTTCCAGGTGAGCACTTTGAGGACATCAGGAATGGTGGTATTCTTCAGTGAGGTCAGAGCAGTAGCTTGAGCAGGCTCTGATGACAGAAGGGAACTCCAGCCCAACAGTCTTCTAAGAGACTTCAATGCATCTAATTACCCAGTTGAACAGTCTCTGCACACATACAGTTATGCTCTTTGTCCTTTCATCATTCGCTACAAATACCCTTAGGGACTGATCTGCTTCATCATTACAGGAATAACAAACCTTTTGACATTGAGGATGCAAAGAGGGACCTTAGCTAAAAACATGCAGATTGTCAGCTGTTTTTAAGAGGAATCAAAAAAAAAAGCACCTTGCAGAGAAACTCCAAATGCGATACAGGAGCACCCTGTCCAGTGAGAGCACTGTCTGGGAAGGATCAGAAAGAAGGGCCCGGACTTCTTCCACCTTCCCAGAAGAGGCAATTGCAAAAGGAACATCACCTTCGCAGTAAAGTGAAGGAAGAAACAGATTCTTGTGGACTGAAGGTCCGACCAAGAAGAACTGAAACAGAGTACCTGGAGGTGGGTTTCTCCATCAACACATAAACAAGGTATTTTTAAACATACGCTAGAAATGCCTGTGCCTTTCACATGATCCGGTCATCATGGACAAGGGTAAGAAAATCCTGCTCACTCAGTACAGCCAAAATGTGCTCCCTTGTTAAAAATGAACTATCTGTCACAATAAATCTCAGCCAGACAGAGAAGAAGGGTTTCCACTGTTAGGGCTGTCCAATCCTGAAGAACAGATTTCTTGCTGGGATGTGAACCAGCTGTCCATAAACCAAGATGTGTCTGCATACCAAGGGAACCAACCATTCCTCACAAAACAAGAAATACTCTAAACCCAGGATTTTCAGGTTTCACATCCATTTATGAAGCTACATGGTTTAGAAGGCTGCACAAAACCATGTTGATGGGAGAAAAAAGTCACCAAGACAAATAACACATGGTCTAAAACCTACGCTGCTGCACAAAGACCTTTGAGCCACGGAATCCATATTCTCTGCAATGATCTTTAAAGCCTGGATGGAGCTAACCTGTTGCTTTTTGGTGTTCATCATTATACCTCCAGCTCTTAAGGCATAAAATGCCGCTACAGAAAGGCTGTAAGCCTCTTTGATCAAGCAGTTATTCAGAAAAAGTGAAGAAGATAGTGAATTCCGCTAAGGTAGGAACAGCTTTGTTAAAGTGCTCGCTATGGTAGATGAGGAGACAATCTGGAATTAGAAACGTTCTTGCCCACTCCAAGACAAAGAAAGCAACTGCAGGATGTTCTTATGGCTGTATGAAACCAGAAACCTCAAGATCAAAAAACATGAACCAGCCTTTTACCTCAAAAGCCAAAACCTGCAGTAGCCAGGGTCACTATCCTGGACCTGAACTTGCAAACTTACACTTAAGTTTTTCTAAATAGAAAGAAAATGTAAAGCTGCTATTTCTTTTCAATTCCATGACATACCTGGTTTAGGTACCTCACACACTTCGTAGTGTACAAAAATAATCTCTAGGGCAACCTAGCATCAGTATGGTATTTACTATTAACGTGAAGTAACTCTAATGAAATAATCAAACGAGTTAAAAAAAGAGTTTTGGGGAGACAACACTTACAGAATAACTTCTGATAATGGTGTGCTGGACCCATGAGTCTGACACTGCATGTACTCTTTGAAAAACTCAGGCTCCAGTGATAAAACCAGTGTGCACTTACTACACAGTATCACTGCAGGGTAAGAGAGAAGGTTATATATAAAAAAAATATATTTATTCAATTTTAATCCACATCACTTCCCAAGGTATAATAAATTTTAACAGTTCGGAAATCAGATGCTATAGATAACAACATAATAGTCAAGGACAGCAAAAAGGATGTCAGAAGTTGACCAGTTCTGAAATACTGGATGTTTTGTTATGAATTGTTTCCAAAACTATTACTGTACAGAGGACTACTACTAGTCTGCAGAAAAATTACGACTGCTGTCTTTTATGTACATCATCAGTCACAGATGAAGAATACCTATAAAAAAAAGTTACAGCAAAATAAACTGCCTAAATTAAAATGATCAGAAGTTAAACACAACAGGAAAGACAGCTAAATAAGAGAAAGGGTAATCTGCAATAAGCATAAATTGGTAAAACCTCCCAATAATAGCTGCGCTTTAAGCTGGAAGTGAGAAAAAGTTCCTAAGTAATGGCATGACCTTCCAGTCAGGGAACCAAATGCACGAAGGCCCTGTCTGGAAGGAGGTAACGCAATATGCTAGGTGCAGAACCAAGTAACAGACCTTGTATGGTCTTCTGTGATTACAGCTTAAAGGCTCCTCACCTGTCCCATGTGCAGAGCTATTCCATCATCAAGGAACGTGCCTGTGTGTGTTGCTGCCCTTCTCATAATGTTTATTTTGAAGTAAATGCACAAGCATTAACAAGGTATCTTTGGTTTCTTTCTCCTTTGCTCCTTCTTTCTTCCCTTTTTGCTTAGGGGTAGGAGGGGAGGTGGAAGGGTAAGGCGGCGGCAGAGAAAAAGGCATAGGGAAAGACAAGCTAAGAAGGTATTTTAAGCAAACCTAGAAAAATACAACCTGAATGACAAGTGTCATTTCTGTAACAGAATATGGCTGCTTATACTTCTACAGACACAATATTTTTTAAAAATAATATAAAAATGATACATACAACTTCACTGTCTGTCCTTCCTCAAAGGCATGCTGCAGACACAAATGGATCCTCCTAAAAAGTTGTGAATGGTGAAAAGATTTGTGTTTCAGCCTCAGGCTAAAAACTGAATCTATTTCCACTGTATCAGTTTCCTTTTAAATATCAATAAACAACTCAAGTCCTGGGTGATGTTTTTGCAAGACTTGCTGTTTCTGCTTTTGTTCATCCATTTATGTTGTCTATTACATTTCAGGTTAAACACATTTTGTTAATTATGCAGCAGGATAGAGTAAGTCTTACATTCACATGCTTTTAATTAAAAAACAAACAAACATAGCAATAGGTAGGTTTTTCTAGTCATTTAAGCCTTCAAGCTCAGGTCAAAGCCTGCCCACCAAATTATGCAATTATGTTTTATTTCCCTCCAACTAGTTCTTCATTGCAGAAGAAAAGCTGATGATAAAGACTTTTTTTTCATATATTGCTGAGGAAGGAACGACTGCAAGGCCAGAAAGAGTGTCGTGGTGGCTCAGAAGTGCACTGAACATGAATGTTCATCTGTAGCATGTCCCAGAATTTAACTGTAAAAATGACCCATACAAACACAGGAGCAACTAATACCACTCTAAAATGTGACAAAAACTACCTTCTGCCTTGATGCAAACGGAAAACACATGGTCATCTATCAAGATCAGTTTTCATCACACTACATTTGGTGGGAACTCTGGGACAGGCAGTGCTCAAACACGACCACCACCAGGCCACGTGGCAGTCTTATAGCAGGTCACAAAATGACTCATAAAACCTCTGGGATGCAAGCACTGGTGGCAGCACAACTAGGAAAAGTTTTGCAGAAACATCTGTGATTAAGAATTATCTGATATTACAAAGTCCTCAACAAGAGACACGCAATTTGTTCTTCCACAACATAGGAAACAAAATTACCTGACAACTTCATCAACTTCATCTCCCATCGCTCCATCAGCAAGACTGGTGAGCATGCTTAACGATGCCTTTCCATGTCCTCATCTCCATTTTCACCCTCTGCTTTTACTAAATGAAGTACTGCAGCTGAATCTCAGCTCATCTTTCTCCTCAAGAAGCCCTCTGGGCTTCATCAAAGCCCAAAACATTCCCATCCTCCCTCACCTGCCCCGGCAGCCTGCGTCCCGAGCCCTTCTTCTCCCAGGACTTCCCAGTGTCCCTGCCCTCCCAGTCCTAACCCCACCTCCAGTAACAACTACTGGATGCTCCTGGAAGAGCTGCTTCCGATCTTCTGCCATCTCTCCAAGAGATGTCTATGAGTCTTGGAACAGCGTTCCACACCAAGAGAAGACACCTTGGGGAGGGGAATACCACTAAGCCAGGAAGACAAGTAAGGAGAAAGTAGCCAGTATTTTTAGAGAAACACAGAACTGTCAAGCTGTATTTGTATAAATTCTGCACTGTGCGTAACAGACTCTCCGCAGAACACAGCATTTCACAGAGCACTTAAAATTTAATCCTCAGCGTTGATATCTAAGTAAAAGCCACTGTCAGAGCTGCTGCTCCTGCTCCAGTCTCACCTTAAGGGCAGAAGATAACCACAAACAAGGCACGTGGGCAAGCCCAATGGGAAAGACCTCATGCACACCTATGAAAAGATGTACTGGGAGCCATCAAATGACTAAAAGGGAACAGGATAATGCCTATGTTTAGGATGTTATTAACTTCTTTATTACTTAAATGGTGTCTTTCAACATCTGCAGAGTATATTCATACAGATTCTGTTTAAGTGCTAGGGATGACTCAGTAAATTCAGTAAATTGTAAATTATTTGATTCATCCAGAAAAAAAAAAATCTGTTATCACCAGATTTTACCATGCCTTCCTCTTGCATCCGTTCATAACACCCTCAAAAAATATTACTGTTTTCAGCTCCTGATATCGGAATCTTAAACCAAAACAAAAAAATTTCTACTGACTAAATGCAAGAACTCGTATCTCAGTATGAACTATGGCACTGCTTCCATAGCGCTATAATAATTAGAGTTAACATAATGAAAACCTAGTAAAAAGACTATAAATTCACCATATGAGCACATATGGATGTGAAAAAGGAAATCAAATGAGTTCTCCAAACTAAAATTAGATTCAAAACAGAACAGCGGCCCACAGAAATAGCACAGGCCTAAAAAGTCTATATAAATTTACTATGCCAAATCCAATTTTATCTAACACACTGTTTCATCTATCCATGTTTCCACAGTGTATTTAAGGTATTGAGAGTTTAACTGTTCACCTAAGTCTGGACTGCAGCGTAGCTACTTTAGATAGATTTTCACATTTGAAGCAAACCAGAGCTGGGTTCATTGCAGAGCTACAAAACCATGAAGCCCAGTCCACCGAGTTGTCAATGTGATTTTCCTAACCAAGCTTCTGCTCTGAGATTTTGTATCACTTGTGTGTATGTCTTCTGTACAACTGAGTCTTCCTTTCTGAGGATTTCAGCACAATGATTCATTTAAAATATACCTTCTGAAGAGTGGTCTTATAAAAAAGGAACAAAATCCATTTATTCTCTGTTATCGTATATGTATTCATCTAAATACACTTTTTAAAGCAATTAATCTGTGAAGATGAGCTACCTCTCAGTCCAAATAAAGATAGTTTCGAATATGATACTGCTTTTCTTGTAGCCTCCGAAACTTTCTGCCACAAAACTTTGGTGTAAAAAGCTTGTGACAGAGCTCTGAGCAGTTTTTGTTTTGTTTTGTTTATGCTGCATCCTCCGTGTCAGTTCAAATTGCTGTGTCCTGCATCTTCTAACATGTCATATGCACGGAAGGTCATATCAACCATCAACCAGGGAATCAAATCAAGCAGTAGCAGTGTGTCCATTTTGCTTCTGGACTGCCCCAAAGGTGTTTGCTGCAACAGATGCCAATCATTAGATTGGGATTCTGTTAAAACTTGCAGGCACTGCTTTTGTGGAATAAAACCAATTTCTTCTGAGCTGTTTAATTACCTTGTGACTTGTGGGATTTAGCTGCCTCCCCCCCACCCCCCCCACCCACCCCACCCCACCCCCCCCGAGAAGAAGTTAAACAAATAGAAAAGAAATAGAAAAGCTACACATCTATGGACACAGTGGCAAAAGCCATGCAATAGCTGAGGATGTACTGTTTCTACTGACTGGGGAACTGTGACAGTGGACAAGCCAGTTAATCACTCCTGCCTACACCTTCTGTTTTTATTGTTCGGATGCATGGCCATCCCATGTTTCAAAGGCATCCCAAAATACTCAGGTCCTCTTCACTGTAAGAACAAACTATTGCTTCTGACAGATGATTGAAGATTCACATCCCTCACCTACGTGATCTCACTTGCCAGCCCATTTTACAGTGTTTCAGCTCTTAATGCTGCTCTGCCGCGCGTATGCTCCCCCGTCATCTTTCTATTCCTGTTCTCTCTCTGAACTTTTCCTCTTCTGCTGTGCCTCCCATTCTCAGCAATCCTTCTCTCAGACCTTCCAGGCTCAACGACAGATTTTTGTGTACAAAAGGGTGTAAAATTTTCAGGGCAGGAATTATCTTGCTACTTTTGTTAGTTAACAAGCTATGTAGCCTTGATAGGGGAGGGAAATGCAACCTACTACACAGTTTTAAATAACCACTATACTCATAAATTATTTGTAACAGCAATAATACGCCTACACCAAAAAGCAGTAGGAAAGATCACATACAGCCGTGGTCTCTCACAGTCATCGGTGCCATCTGGAGCTCCGAGCGACTAACTCCGCTCGGCGGTCTGTGCGCACCGAGTTGCACGATACACAGGGAAATATTTGAGGACTTCACAGTTCCACCCCAAGTAACACATTAATAATGATCGTCCACCCCTAGCTAGCGCTTCAGCTGTGAGCACACTGTTGTTGACTAAGGCACAACAGGTCAGTTGGGAGGAGAGTGACCGGCTTTGTCCCTGTCCCCGCCCAATGCCCTAGAGCCGCCACACATGCCCCTCGCTGGAGCTGCGTGTGCCCTGTCATTATACTTGCTGGCAGGTCCAGTGGGACCGCTCGGGGGCTACAGCAACTCTCCAAGGTCTACAGGCCTCCGGGAAGGGACAGGCCACCTTCTGATCCACAGCCGGGATGAATGGATTAGCGGCGAGCCGAGCCAGCTGCCGCAAGCTTTATCAGCGCGCAGCCCTGACAGATGGGAGCCCACTGGAGAAGCCTCCTGCTACAGCCTGCGCGGCCCTCGCACTGGCCTTCTGCTCACCCTGCTCTCGCCAACACGAAAGCAGATACAAAATACTCAAAAAGGGCAAACAAGCATTTAAAAATACACGCACCCGGTTTGGGACGCTGCTTAGGTTAAGCAACAGCGAGTGAGCTGCCCTGGAAGAGCGAGCTGGTTTGCTGCAGTGAAGCTACTTGTGGTAAAATGCTTCATTTTTGTTTGAATCTGCAGTCGGTGGGATTTCTAACAGATGACACTTGTTTCCACCAGAACCAAATTATCTGCTGGCGTTAAAACTGCAAGCATCAGGACTGTAGGAAGAGACACAAAAGACAGAAAAGACTATAAACTGCAGAGATTAATTTCAACTATTTAATTTCTCCTGGGCTATCTTTTATATATAACAGTCATAGATAATGAAAACGAAACATATACCCCAATTTGATCCAGCCGAAACTGGAACTTCCATGTTTCAGACAAGGCAGATAATATTCATTTGACTTTTAAGTCAGAATTATTTGGTATTTTCTATGAGGCAAAGGGACACAAGAAGACCAAAAACACTGACTGTTTTTATTGTTTCAATTTGTATTACTGAACATTAAAAAACCTTTAAATAGAAAGTTCACAGAAATAGAAAATTGTAAAAAAAACCCAAACCCTACCTAATTACTGCCAGGAAAAAAGCACTTTACTGTTGACTATGCCACACTGAAGTATGTGCTGCGCTTACATACAGCAATATAAAAAACTCACATTGCTTCTATTTTAGAAAGAAACTCTCTTAACAGATTGTTATATAGCCAGATAAAAGCCCAGCAGAGTCAAAAGCAGCCTTTGCATTCATTGCCAGGGACTTTGTACCAGACAGTACATATCAATATACATAGTTTATCTCATATTACATCTCATGAGTCTACAATTCACTTCTTTTTCTGTGAGCACAAATGTGAACAATATTTAGAAAGAAATGCTGCAATTTGCCAGCCTGGTATGTAAAAGCCTCAATTTTCCCCCTCTCTGGCTTCTTGAAAGGGGTGTCACACAAAAGTATATTCCAGTCCAAGTATATAGCTGTTTCACTGTAGGAGAAAAATTTTGCAACTCAACAAAGATGCCGATCTCTAAGCAAACAAATTATCTAGAATTTTATTTACACAAGTTACACTCGTGCACCACAGGGAGTATCAACTTCAATTTATATTTTCATATGTAAATCAAAATCAACCTTATAACAACTAAGAAATCTTCAAATCAGAACTCTTGATTTCTGCCAGTGATCCCAAGAATACCAGTTAATGCAGCCTCAAACTAATTTCACAACCTCCTTAACTTGAAAACATATTTAGTGCATAGAAGTCAAAATACAACATTAAGAGAAAAGAAAGCTACTAACAAGTGCTGCAATGAAACTCGTCTGAACTTTCATTGAGTCAAGATGTCTAGAATAGTTCATAAATAATTCATCCAGCTCAAAACTGGCTGTTTTATTTACATTTAAATGCAGTGATTTTTGTACTCTAATATAAGTACATGTTGAGGACAGCTTTTTTATGATGCATTTTCCAAAAATTAAATGAAGTAACTGTTTTCAATACATGGAAAACAAGACTGCAAATCTATTCAGGCAGTGTCCAACTCCATAAGCGAAAGTGGCCAGTACCTACTCCTAAAGACAAATCGACATTGCCCCAGCAAATTACATCAAAATGCATAAAAAAAACCCCCTTACTACCTGCTGAAAAATGAAACATATTTCTCATTAAGAATTTCCAATAAGCACAAAATCAAGATAAAGGAATAAGAAATTTATTATAAGTGTAAGCCTTGGACCAGAAACAGCAAAATTCTTTACGGTATGTTCAAAACCAAATGCAACACTTAAATAAACGAAAACACAGGCATCTAAAGCATAAGTACACAGCATTTGAAAATACTGTATTTATAAAAAGAAAGTCTTTCAAAAATTGTTTTCACCAGAAAAAAGCGTTAATCACCAAAAACAACCAACTAAAAAAATCTGAGCAGTGATATTCTCCCTAAACGTCGTATTATTTCATCGCTGTGAGGTGGACACTTCTGTACCAGGAGACAAAAAACGCAGGTGCTCTCAAGACACTTTTGTTCTTTGTTACTCAGTGAGAGAATTCGTTTTACAAGACTTAAGAACTTAAAAAACCCTCTAGACCAAATAAAGACCAGTTAAAGAAGGTGAACGATGATTAGAGCTCCACACTTACACTTGTGGGGCTTCATCAGTTAAGCCTGAACCCCACATCTTATAAATTTATTTATGAATTCTGTGTCATGTATAGTTTCTGATATGTGACTGAACGCAACGCCCAAGTCTAAGTGATTTCTGAAGAAACGTGTCATCTGCAGATCTCAGTCATTCACATTCTAAATTCTACAACACAGAGAACACTGAAGAAATTTATGAATACTGCCAAGGAAATAATTTCAAATGGAAGGGCTTGGGGTTTTTGTTTTGGATTTGAAGGGAAGAGGGCGTATGAAGTACAGGAGGCATCTGTACATCCACATTTCATGCCACGTAATGTTTGTTTGTAGTACACTGAACTAAGTTAAGTCTGACAGCAGCACTAACAAATACGGCCAACAAATTCAAATGAGGAGGTGCACACACCTTTCATGCAGAAACAAGTACAGAGGAACAACGAAAAACACAGTAGCTCTCACCCACTGACACATTAGAGTTGACCAACACAGTTGCATCACTTAAAATGCTCCAAGTCCAGATGCACTCTAATTCCTAATTGTTACGGAAGCCTAATTAGTGTTGACAGACAATAGCTCATAGTGAAGACTGCAGATAGTCTACTTCAAAGACAAATGCAAAGAAAGAAAAGCAAAAACGCAGAAGAGATGGGTTTGGGCAAATACTGGAGCAGCTATCCAAACAGAGCACAGCAGGTGCAGATAAGGCAACCAGTTTTAAGACTGAGCTCAATCAATCTATGAAAAGGCCTACAGGACCTAGCTGCCTGCAGTGGTCCTTGGTTTCCATCAGTTCTGCTACAACAGCTAGTTCAACATATCCAAACATGATGTCCTCATGCTTGAGTGTCTAAATGGATCAAAATAGGGGGTTTGTGTCATTTTAATAAACTAAGCTTATGGAAGATCACAAGGAAAAAAGGAAGAGAAATGACAGAGAAAGAAATTTTTTCAGGCAGCTCTAAAGCTGCTCTGTTGTGTGGCAACTTCATCAGATGTTCCATCACAACCAGAACTATACAACAAATGAGCAGTGGCAGCACAATGATGTTCTCTCTCACTGCAAGTTCACTGTGCCTTGTAACTACAGTTGTATACAAGAATCCATACATATGATCACCAAAAAACCCCCCAACACCTCAAAACCCTGGGTGAAGAACAGCTGGTAAAAGACTGAATGAAAATGTAAATATATAATAAAAAAATCAACCACAGTTCAGATTACTGATGGATAAAAGACAACGACTAGACAGAGAGAAAAAGAGATTATTAGGTAGTTTTTAGTTCTTCTGCTTGGCCAACTCTGGAACATTTCTTCCCACTGGACAGCACGATGAGCACCATATCCAGGTGTCCCGAGGCAGCAGAATGTTGCTGCTGATGTGAAGAAGCTTTATGTGCAGTCATTTCCTTTGCAGTGAACACTTCCTCAGCTGATTAAAATACTGTGACAATCTCAAAGCTTGCCAAAACCAGGCAAACTAAACATATGGATGCTTTACAGAAAAACTACAATACCGGCTCGGGGTGGGGGGTGTTGCAGAACCTTTTGCCAATGGTACTCTAATGCATCTAAAATATACCTGCCACTATCCTTAGCAGCTGGTTGACATTAATGCAGTAGGGGTGGTACACAGCGTTCAGGGCAGGAAGCACTTCTCCCTTTACCTATTCCAAAACCAATTAGAAGCCACCTAACTGAACTCCAGTGCCCAGCACAGGCATGTGGACAAGCTGCCACGCACCAGGACCATTTACCCTCCTCTGTTGAAGGCGACAGTGACAACACAAGGTACCAGTGGTGATGCTGTGTCCACAGACAGTAACTACAAAGTTGGAAATCCATCGCAAGCTCCTGCCTTACAGTAAGGTGGTGCGCCTGGATGCGGGAGCAGGGAGGACGTGGATGCCGAAGAGGCCACTCTGCTCCAGCAGAACCCCTCAGCTGTCACACACCACTCCCTGCACCTCTGCAACTGCGGCAGCCACGGACTTGTGGTCAAAAGCTTGTTTTAAGGTTTCTTTATTTCAAACAAATTATCAATGCAGACAACAGATGGGGAGAAATGGTTTAAAGAAAAAAAAATTAAAATAAAAAAGGTGTGGGATAAGCCAAAAGTAATGCCAGCAATTACTTAATACAAATGAAATATTTAAAGAATGATGAGAAGAAAAACTTAGAAAAAGCAAGGTGCACAAAAAAAGTATGGTTTTGGTTTACCGTGCAGATGTTTAGGATTTACAATCAACATGGTTCGCTTTTTCATGCTATAAAATGCATATACAATTATGCCCAAGATGTGTGTAAATGTTTAAATGTTTAAATATTAAAACAAAACAGATATTCTGGATGTTTGATGTTTGTTTTTGAAACGAAAAAAAAATGTATTTTACAAGGATCCAAGCACTAAAGTGAAATTAACATAAAACAAACAAACCAGTGTAATAAAATAAAAAGCTCAAAACCAAGTTAACCAAGGTTGTTAATGTCAGTTAAATGGCAAGGATCCATGTTAGCCAATGTTTAAATATCAATTAAATGGGAGAAGACTGCCTTGCAATTACACTTCAAAGATTTATTTCTGCTTCTTCTGGGGTTGATACTGTCTCTAGCAAACATGCATGTGCTTCCTTACATTTCTGAAGTTTGAATTTCCTTATATAAATTGTCACAACTATTCAGAATTCTCAGATTTCTTCCTCATTTTTGCCATTTATTTTTCTAAATATTTAGGAGAATGCTAGCACTGATCTGCTAGTCCTACTTACCTCTTCCTATGGTAAAACTGTAACCAGTGAGACCATATGTTGAACTTCTCTATTTGAACAGCAGACAAAGCTCTTGTCCACCTCGTCACTCTAAAAATACCCCACAGCTTAAAATCTTGAAACACAAAAGGCACAACATGCATTAGCATAAATCCACAGTGTTTGCCAACCATATATATATATATATATATATATATACACATTAAAAAAAAAAAAAAAGTCCTTGTATGGATGGAAATAGAATGCTGGAAAAAAATATGTATTTGGTAAGAGGGTTTTTTCATGCCCTGTGCCTGAGAGATACTGCCCGGATGGAATTTACGGAGAGCCACAGTCTAAAAATACAGAGGCCGGGAACAGCAAAGCAGCTACATGGATTACACTCAGCTCTTGCAAGCCTTTGTAGTTTCACAGGAAAGCCAACTGCCAGAGCACCCATCAACAGATTTCTTCCTTCTCCTGTCTCGGAAAAAAAATAACCATATGAGGAGAACAGGTGAAATGTACCAACTACAGAGGAAAGCAAAGTCAAGTACTGGCCACTGTACAATGCCCACAATAAAATATTCACACGGGGAAATGTCAGCACTAACAAGTGCTCCTAGAATATACACACAGATCAACCAGTGGAAACTTCCTGGATTGATTATGATTGATTTTTAATACAAATCTTCCTTTTTTTTTCAGCCTACAGGAGGTAAAGTAGATGCAGTTGATAGGTATTTTGTTACCTTGGGGGTTAGGGGAGGCTCAGCAGCTTGTGCGTTACTGACGCAGTGCTACCAATTTAAATAACATAAATCCTGAACTTTCCTACCCCTCCCCTCCCCACCCCCACCCTCCCGCACCCAAAAAAAAAAAAAAAAAAAAAAAGATGAAAGAGGAGGGTATGGGGTGTTCAGGCTTTTTATTTGCCCCCCCCAATATCCTAGGTAAGTGTGCCTTATAGGCCCTATACATACAGGACTGTGTCAGAGCTCTTCAGGAGGATTAAGGCACAGCATGGGAAGACTGTCTTTTGACCGAAACAAAACAGTGTCTACTATACCTTTCTTTCAAGAGGTCAATAGAGAGAAAGAGATTTTACTAGCAGTCCTGGCCTTTTCACCTTTCTGTATTCACCAACAGCCAAGTTACTTTAACTGCCAGTGGAAATACGGATCCTGCATAAGCAGTCCCCTTTCCCTTTCCTGTTGCTCCTTGGGGTGTGGAGTTTGGGGGTGTGTGGCGGTGGGGAGTGGCTTTTCCAAACATGCTATCATCTAAACAGGTAAGTTTTAAAAGAGGCGACTACCTAATTTGATGATATTTATTCTTTTCCTAGAACAGGAAGGTTCAAATTTGCCCGATACAGATAAGCAACCCAATTTAGGGGTCTGTTCTCAGACCCGTGCTTGGTTTACCTGCACAGACACACTACTACCTTGCTGAGTGAGAAAGGATGTTCACACAATCCCTGCTTCAAGGTGAGGAAGATCCTCTGAGCAGCACTGAGCTTACAAATGTCAAGGCAGAGATTCCCGACACGTTTAAAAGACACTAGATAATTCTTCAGCTCAAATCGGCTCTTCAGCCCCCCAAACTGGAATCTGTGGTCTGCTAAATGTAAACCATATGCGCCAGAAATGTAACTTTCGAGGTATAATTTCTCTCAGTCTACTGGCAAGAACAACATTTTACATAAAAGCGTGTTTCTCTCTCAAAATCTGCATCACGGCCATTGCAAAGAAGTCAGTTACTCTCGTCCATCAGTCACTATTTCGCCTTCCTCACGATAACAAAGGTACCAAGTCTTCATAGGAACCACCAGCTCAGAAAGCTCTCAAGGAGAGCAGAAAAGCACACTTGCATTTCAGTGAATAGTCGTAATGCCTGTCCAAAAGGGAATTACTAATATTGGTAATAAATTAGCTCTCTGCGAACAGACACAAAAGAACTTTCTTGTGAATCCACCACCAGGCCCAGACAATCAGGCTCCTAAATCTCCTGAGCATCAAAGCGATCTGCTGAAGATCCTGTCCTCTAGGTAACATGTACTAGAAATCATCTGATGGGAGGTCTGGCAGCACTATTGTCCAGCATCTATGTGAGCACCTTGAAGGTAAGGACCACACAGTAGGGTAGAAATCAGGCAGACCCACCAACAGTGCAGGACTGTCAGAGGACAATCAGAAGACATGAAGACAGAGATGTGCTTTTCCAGATGGATCTTCCCTGAAAACACACAATAGCCTAGCTTTATTGCTTATGCAAAACACTGCAGGAATGAGCCTAGTAATTTCAAGCTTTCCTGAAAAAGACCAGTTTTGCTGGATTTCTGAAAATTACCAGCCTCAGAAGAGGTCAAAGTGAGTAAGTACCTATAGTACAGAGATACTAATAGCCACCTTCCAGCTCCCACTAACGATGAGGGAGAAGACAGGCACGCAGTAGAATCTGGAGTCCAAACAATCCCTAGCCCTTTCCAGAAAGAAATGGCAGTTTCTTTTTAAAAAACAGAAGATGCATTTTCTGCACTCAAACTTCAGAAATGTGGAAGTATGTAAATCAAACACACAAAAAAAGTCTTGATTAGGTGTGCCCTGACTGGAAACAGGAACACGCAAATGAAGAGCTCTGACAATTACCAGCCTCCTCTACAAAGTGACAAAGAGGAAGGAGTTACCAGTCACCCCGTGATCATAGTAACCAGTACGCACAGGCATCTAGTACTCTATGAATAAATGAAAGCATCGGTACTGGATATTAAATAACCTAATGGAAGGTTAAAATGCTTGGAAATTAAAACATACAGGTTTTCAATGCAGGTATTAAACCAGAACTAGTGAATTTCTCCATCTCATTCTGCAATATAGACAGCCTTGCTCTTCTCCCTCCACCATCTGTCTAAATTTTAAATAAAATACTCAAGAGCCCAGGACAGTCTTGAGATGTTCTTAGGTTCCAATGAAGCAGGTATAAGCAGTAAATGAAATCAAATTGGGGGGGGGGGGGGGGGGGGGGGCCGAGAAGAAAGCCCAACAGTAAAACCCCAATAGCTTTCCTTCCACCACCACCACCACCACCCCTCTTAAATACAGTAATTTATTGTTGTGCCTTTTCTACAAATAATTTCCTTTCCATGGATTGGGTCAGTAATATCTTTCAATGGTTGCAAGTGCAGTGCTTTTTTGAAAGCAACCTGAAAAACTAGGTTAGCCTAGAAAGTGAATTCCATCTGTCCTGGTTGTCATCAGTAAAAGATACTCATTCACTTCCTTTCAAGCATATAATCTAGTACTCAGTCTAAAACAGGATTTTAAAGACTTCTCTTACCAGCTTTTAGCCTTACTTCAGTAAGCAGAAAATACACTACTTCAAGCTGGTGCTATACTGAAATTAGAGAACTGAATATTTTTCTCACAAAAGAATGGGTACAGATAATACAGGAGGTCAATGCAACAACAGATGTGGAGAGAATCTAAATACTTTACAGGCACAATAATATGTACCACAAGCACTTGAAAGAACCACACAGCATGCAACTTGGGGAGGGGAAAAAGGGTGTTGAATGATTATTACAGCCTAGGTTTGACACTTCAGTGGCTAGAAATTCTGCTTATTAAAATAAGCAACATTTTTCTGAATAGATTAATGTAAAAATAATCTATTTTGCGTATGATGGTGTTATTTCAGAAATTTGCTCATTTCACTAGAAACATAGTATATGAAATTTGGGAAGAAGGTTGCTACCTTCATGAATAGTGAAAACTGAGAAAGCTGGTCCAGATGCACAGTATTTTTTCAATTAGATTCACTTATTCACAAAGATTCCGGGATGGTTCAGTTATTTACTCAAGACTATGAAGTCGACAATGGCTCAGCTTGTACTGAAACCTGTTATTCCTACAATACCTACAAGTTTCTTGTTACAGTATAAATCTTCAGAAATGGAAATACCTTCAATCTCAATTAATTCTAGGATCTGACAAGATTGTAACACACATGGAATGCAAAAAGTGTTTTTCTATTTAAAAAACCAAGGCAATATGAATAGCATGTTCTATACTGTCCCTCAATAGGCGATGTATAAATTCTTTAATATTTCAACGCTTCGCACACATCCAGACAAATTCTTAAAAACCTGAAGGAGCGTAGAGAGTACTCTATTGTTTTTACACCTTCCACGTTTTTGGGAGGAGTCAGCATTGCTATACCTGCAGTTGAACCCAAGGGTTCGCTTATCAGTATGCCTGGTTATAAAAATCAAGACTGGATGCGCCGGAAAGGAAATGCAGGCAAACAAAATAAAGCAACAGTATCAATCCTTCAATAAACTGCTCTTGTTCAAAGCAAAGATCACTTGAAAGACTTGGTCATGCCTGTGACAGGAGGAAACATGGCACAATCCGTCTCAAAGCTTCATGAGGGTTTACCACAAGGACGAGGCACGGGCGCACCTCAGAAGGGCTGCTGGCGAGCTGGTGACTCTCAGACCCCAGCACAGAGGAGCGGGTTTCCTGTGCCTTGGCCCACAGCCAGCTGCAGAGGACCAGCCAGGGAGAGAAAAGCCACCAAGATTAGATGGAGGAGAGCAATTCACAGTGCCGCTACCGAACCTCTCATTGAGATTCACTGCCGCCTTCACGCGCGAAGTCTCAGCCCTCTACCGAACACCCCGACTCCCAGTCTCAGACTTTGAACGACTGCACTGGCTCTGCCACTCACTGAGGCATCATTTCCTTTAGACAATAACCAATAAGCACCTTGTCAGCTCACTCAAATTATAATTGTACAGTAAGAAGGTCAAACAGTTATTTAAAACAAACAAACAAACAAAGCCCCACACAACCAGACAGGTAGGATGAGCGATAGTGTTTGAGCACTACGAGACTGCAGGGCAGCTACCACTGATGCACTTCAGCTAATGAACTGATCAAACAACATTACTGGTTTTACTCAAATTTCAGGGAAATTGCAGTGTATGTTACAGAATTATCAACATAACAAAAAGGCTGGTTTCCCCCCCAAAATGTTCTCATTATTTTGGAACACCTCATTTAGTGGTTGGTATTTACTACTTTCTTTCCAAGCACAGACTGTGCAAATTCACTTTCCATTATTCTACTCAACTAACATGGACTGAAACCCAAGCAAGATTCTTTACCACTGTAGGTTCCCAAGAAAACCTCCAGTATGAGAAAATGGAGTCAAATTCCTAGCCATTATGAACTGACTTTTACTCATGTGAACTAAGCAACTACTGACATATGAGTTAATATGAGCATACCAAACTTTATTTAGGAAAGAGAAATGGGCTATTATAATTGTATTTGATTTCCATTCACTTACCAGATCCACTCTGGAAAATGAAATAAACCATGCCAAAAGACATTAATTCCCTTCAATGTATCAGAAGTACTTTACAGAAGCAGCATAGAGAGAAATAGCTATTGTTCTTATTTTATTTCCAAACCCCTCATGCTCCTTACTGTTATGAGGATCAAATTCAAATACACCAAGCAGCTATTTTGAATGTTTGCAGCCCTAGTGAAACAGAATATGAGCACACTGCAGCTACATCCTAACTTGCCTGCCTGCCATCCACCCGTCATTTGGATGGGTAATTTCTCCCCTCGGGACCATATGCAGTGCTTAAAGCTGAGTCAGTTTGCCGTATGGCATTATTCTATAAAAGCAACATGGGCTTGCTGGAATCTGACCTAGGAGGGTAAAGGCTTCCACATACTTGGCTCAGTAGTTGCTAGACATGTTAAAGAAACAAAAAGATTTCAAATGTTAGTGTAATCCACTTGTTTTACACGACATTTTTCCCATCAACAAGTATAGGCTTTACACCATTAAGAAGCAGGGTTGTGAACATTATTCTTGTTATTACCTACATCAAATTGCACACAAGAAATGAAAAAATACAGAATGCACAAAATAATTACATTGCACTGAATTATACATCTACAGCTGAATTATAAATCCACTGAATATTATATCTACTGAATTATACAGATATATTTTATACTTTTGTTTCATAATTTGCACTTTCCATCTCCGTCCAACTGTGCTTTTCTATTCAAATATTTTATATGAATAGTTTGGAGAACATCGGACATCAAAGGCTTCTAACAAATGGCTCGTGTATACAGGACTAGCATATTAGAAATGTTTACTAATATTCTCTCCCCTTACTTTTGTTTTACTGCAGCTACCCATTTCAGCTTTTTACTGAGTAGCGGGAAGTATTTCAGAACGCAGTAGACAGAATCACTGTTTCTTTAACTGTGTCTTTCTTGAGTGCGATACAGTAAAAGCGAGCCAAGAAAGGAAAAAAACCCCATCACATAAGCAGGAGGGGTCCTTTTCATGCTTACTCTTGATTTGTTTTCTGTTGCAAATGCTGCTAACATTCAAGATCAACAGAAACAAAAAATATTAGGAACAATCCTAACACCTTTACAGAGGCTGGTAATTCTGCTAATGTGCATTTGCTGATCTGCTTAAGAAAAACAGTATTAGTTTACAATCCCATCACAGGCAGCAGTGGCTCACTACGATGATAACGGTAAGAGGCCATGTATCATTACCAAATTCTTTCTGGCTCCTTCTTTTATAAAAGTTTTACTACCTACATGAGGAAAGGAAGACAGGAGCATTATAATGCACTTGTTAATGTAGACCTCTGCTACGTTTCCACAGTCCAGACAACTGGTGCTCAGAAGGGGTCCAGCCAAAATGGAACATGTGCATGTAGTACAACCCACTGGCCTTGACCACGGGTATTAAAATATTCATATCTCTTTTCAATGTCACTTGCATATAAACAGCTTTTCCTCCCCCTTTGAAACATTAACCTCTGCTCTCCCAGGTGATGCCAACTGGTTGCAGAATCAGTACTGCCTTTCCATACTAAACCACCACTGAGCTAAGAAGGGAAGCACCTGTCAGGCACTTGCTTCTGTCTCCTCCAAGCTCAAACATCTATTAATTACAGCCTACCCACTCCACCAGGAGATGGGATAAAACAGGGTGGGAGTTTAAATGAAAAGGTCTGCTCAGAAACAAAGGAGAGCCACACTGCTCCCCCCCAAACTTCACCCCGAGGGTAGCCACTCCTCCCCCCCCCCCCCCCTCCTGCCATGTGCATTCACCGTCAAGGCTCTTTGCTAGAGAAACTTCATCCTCTTCACAGAACGTTTCATTTTAAAACACAAAGCTCCATAATGCCTCCTTTGTGGCACACTAAGGAATATGAATAATAAGCTGAGGATTCATATGGCTTTATAATTACAGGGCTTTATAAGATAAAACACCCAGAAGAGTTAAAACAAAACAAGAAACCTCCTACTGTAGTCAATCTAAAGTGTTTTGATTAGGAAGTTACCCAGATTAAGTATTTATCTTTTTAACACAGAACAGACAGAACTATACTCATACAGGAGTTTAAAGCCCAGAATGGTGCTTACTCAACCCAAGTTGGGGAGAGGGGAGGACATTACCCAAACCAACCAACACCTCCTCACACCGAAAACAACCAACAAATAACAAAACCCACCCCCCAGCCAGGTACTATCAGCCCCTAAATGAACAATAACATTTTGGAAGACGGGTGTCTACTGGGAAATCACATCTGTATTAGCCCAGAAAAATATGGCTGGCAAATATTTACTAGGAAAATTCGGTCCTAAATCCAACTGAAACTTAATTCTGGCTATGACACAGTTACCCCATGGAGGCAAACAGTGTAAGGAAATGGCCTCTTCAATGCTTTCACCACCACTGCCCATGGAAAGGGACACAAGGAGCATCACTTCCGCATTTTGCTGCTTCTCAAGCATAATTGTCACAGTGATGAATGCATCAGAAACATACATAAACCAATTTCACCATCGAGAGCGTAATGCTCTCCTGAAGCCATGCAGCAGGCCAGTTGCTATGCTGGAAGCAGCACTCGGGTTGGTAGGACCATTAGACAGAGCTCTTACTATAAAAGCCTGCAAATAAATGTAGACTAAAATAAACAGCAAGTCAGATGTTTTATCTAGGGATGTTACCTCATTAAAGGCTATATATGCCAACTCCAATTCAATTTGAAGTAACCTTACAAGGGAAGACATCTCCCCCCCCCCCCCCCCCAACCAGAATTAGATCCACTTGATCATTTTAATTATACCACATTGCTCTTTTCAAAAGAGTCCTGCGAGCCTGTATAGGCTGCTGTGCTCCCCTTTGAAATTAACAAATTAGGCTTGGTAATTAGGGAGTCAAAATGGTGTGTTATATTGTTTGGGGGTGACAAGGGATTTAGGAGTGTTTCATTTTAAGCCGTTTTCAAGGTTTGAAGGTAAAATACTATCACTAATCATATGTTCCCATTTTCCACCTACACTGGTTAATATCTACACAGTGCACTGAGATAAATTTATTTGCATCTTAATTAAGAACATTTCAAGGCAGATTCCTCAAAGTTCTGTTCATCTGAAATGATGCTGTAAATATCTTTTAAATGCTATTTACCACACACACACACACAAAAAAAACTTCTAGTATATAACAGTAAGTACTAATTTATCCCAGAAATTATAAATTACTGTTTTTTCTCCTTAACAGACCTGTCATCAAATCTTAGGATGTCAGTGAAGCCTGATATATCAATTCAGGAATACAGCTGAGTCACCCTTCCTTCTGAGAACAGGCCTGTGTATTTGCTCACTGTCAAACAGAAATTTTAATAATTTACGTTTCAGTTTGCATTGCTTAAGATTATACTGCAAGCCCTAACCTGATTAATAATATAATTATTATTATTAATCACACTGCCTCCGCATAAGGACTGCCCTGATGTATCACTTCAGGGACTGATGTCCAGTTTCACTGGTCAACACCAACATCAGATTTGAAAAAAGTGTGCCAAAATCTGGGAAAGGTTGGCCTGAGAGGCCGTAAGAGAACATTTATAGCATTGCTTCTTTCATCTCAGCCTCTCAAGCCTCTTTACATCTGCAACAACTCACAGTTAATGACTTTTGTACGATATACAGGGATAAACATTTGGCAATCCTGGTCACTGATTAGGGCACAAAGAAAACAGAATTAAAGCAAGCCTGATGCCTCCCACTGTTCTCCTCCCATAGCAAGTAAGGTATAATACATTTTGATACTATGAAGTTTTTCACTTACAGCAAATCAAGAGAAAAAAATACGATGCTAGCATTTTATTCCAGTTTTCAGTATTTTTGTTTTCCAGCAAAGCCACTGACTTTTTGACAGTGCTCAGAATAAACACAACATAGCAGTATTTCTCACAAAATTTACAAAACCTGAAGTGTAAGGTATTTGAATTCCATTCAAAGTTTTAAAGCACAGAGCATATCGACTTTCTTCCCCTGAAGTACTCTTCTAAGCCTGCATTGTATAACAGTAGGTGAAAATGTCAGAGAGGAGGAGAGAACTTCATTCCCATATATAGGATCAAAGAATATAAAACATAGGAGACAATAAAAAGAAAGCAAGCAAGAAAAAGAGGTATTAAAAGGGTATGATGAATGGCATATACATCCTTGTGATAATTCCTTTCCTGCTTTATTGCTCAGTAATGATCATACAATACTATACTTCATTGATCACTGCTTGAAATCTAAGCTTCATTTCCTTCACATACGTTAAACACCTTTGACTTGAATTCACTTTATGTAACTTTTCAGTACTTTCTTTTTAGTGTAAAGGGAAACTGAATATAAATACTGAATGAAGGGGGAAAAAAAAATCATTCGACATTATTGTTCTCTAACATCTGTAGAGCTATGAGATGTCTTTGAGGTTCAAACATGTCTGTGGCAAAGCAGGGCACCACATCAAGGCACTCTTATATATTAAGCGCGTGCCTTGGGCTAGTGATTGAAACCCCACTTTGACCACGAGCTGCAAAGACTGAATGCAGATTTCCCTGTGGCCAAATCATTCACTGTCTGGACAGGAAAGCCGGAACCTCCTGTATGGTCCTACACACAGTCAGAGCTCAGGGCAGGCCAGCGCCTGGGCCAGCCCCACCAGTCCAGCTGGTCTGCATCCTCTTCTCTCACTGGGCTCATGGTGGGATGAAGTCCCCCACAAGCAGTCCACGTACCTGTACTACGTGCAAGGCAAGTGCATGCAGACGCTTACTACAGACTACTACCTAATGCTTTTTGACTACTTGCACGTTTTCAGATGAACAAATAAGGATGCCGGCGATTCCTTTTACGCAGATAAACTCCAGCTGGAAGGACATAATTTATGAGCAGTGCCTCACTGCATATACTTGCCTTTTAATCAACTGCTAATGGTCACTGTGGTGCTCCCCCTGGACAGCCCTATCTCCTAACTCGCTGTGGAGCACAATGACTCCAAACACACGAAGGAATATAATGAATCAACATACCACTAACAGCTAATACTCTTTTGACAGTTTAATCCTTTATTGTGATGAATTCTCTACCACAAAAACATTGGGGGGGAAAAATATATTCATTAAAAAAACCCCAAACCTCCAACGTATTTTGCTTATATTGCGTTTTCAGCATTCTGATTTACTGACGAACAACAAAGCACAACTATCTATAATCGCAGAATGAATATACCTGAAAGAACAGATGGCACTTAAGCCTGAAGTCCCTAAAAATCCTTCTCACTAAGTTTCTATTCAGGACAAAAGACACTGAGTAGGGACTGGAAAAAGGCAAAATAAGGCTTGTAAGACACCACACATAGAGCGCCTAGTTAAGCAAACAAAATCGCAAATATTAAGGGGTTATGGCCGTGTTATTAAGGCATCTGACCAGGATGCAGAATATCTAGATGCAATTTCATCTCTGCCTCTCACTTCCTCCATGACCTTGGGCAAATCAATTAATCTTTCTGTGCCATAGATACTCAGCAGGATAGTAATAATACAACTTCCTACCTCCCAGGACTGTTGTGAGAAGAAAGTCACTGATGTTTGTGAGGTCAGCTCCCTCCCTCTTAGGTCATATAGATTAACTCTATTTTGTTTATATCATCAGAGCACTAACAGCAGCAACCCAACACTACCCAATTCTGAACAGCAAGGCAACTATTTCTGCAAATTGTTTTATCCACTAAAGAACCTGAAATTCTAAAGAAATCTGAATTCTCCAGGTGACAATGTACACTAATGGTGTACTATGGACTTGCAGCTTATGACCACCAACCACATAATAAGAAGTTGAAAGCGTCACTAATTCCTAAGCCTTTATCACATACCTATGTGCCTGACTGGGAAAGTATTTGTGTTCGAGGCATCTGAGAGATACCTGTATTTCACACTCAGAAACCGCTCAAGTGTCTTGGCAATCACAGACTTTAAAAATAACTGTAAAGTGAAAAAAAAATTAACCAAAGAACTAGAGGGCATAACATACAGCAATAAAATTATAGATCACAAGTAGGTTTAGCATATACATGTAGGAAAAATGTATTTTATAAAACAACAAGGGAAGTAGCCATTACAAAATATTCTGTAAATCACAGAAAGAACAAAATTCTAAGCAGGCGTATAATAACAATGTTTAACAGTATGGACTTCATTTCAGAAAGTACCCAGTCATTCCTGGGTCTCTATTTTAACCGCAAACTGAACAACAGAAAAAAAATTACTACCTTTTTAAATGGTCCCACAGTCAACCTCAGCTACACCGACAGAAGAAAATGCCTTGTACTTAGGAGCCCAAGGCAAGAGCAACTGTGTCACAACGAGCTTACAGATCCTGTACTTGAGTAAAGATACACAGACATGTTGGCCATCCTGGCAAACATGGCATCACTACACATGAAAGGAAAAGAGGGCAAGCACAACAGAAAACTCTTTGATATAACTACCATTAAACAGTCTGCCCAAGATTTGAAAGACTTAAGCGTGGTTAAATTTTCAACATTACTGTCCAATATAGACCAGTATATGGCTGGAAAAATTCCCCAATACACTCCTTCTATAAAGAGCGTCAGTTGCATACAGCTTTTACACTCATACCACTAGTTCAGTACACACAGGCACAGGCACAATGCACTGTGTTACTCTCAATTCCAGACTGTCTTGTGCCTTATATATGTAATTAAATGAATTTCAAAGATTTATTATTTTTGTTTTGAAGGAAAAAAGACAAATACTATATTCTGTAGGCTTCAAAGTGCACTATGAAATATATTGTAAAGTATGAGAACAAAATAGCTAGACAAGAAAAATAAGTAGACTGTCTAGTCAAAACAACACTTGGTATTTTTATAAATATTTCTTTTATTACATACTTCAAAGAAAATACATTTTAATTTTGAACAGTCTGGACAGGTGAGTACCAAAGGACTTCTTGATATAAAAGAACAGAAAAAGAAGTGAGAGTACCTTAAGGTCAGCTTTGCTTTTCTCCTATTTTCAAGCCAGTTTGGCCCGTCAGTATAATCCAAAACCTCCAGGTTTGTTTAATTTTCATCCATCTGCCAAAGCACTCAAGAGATCCAGAAAGCAGTCATGAGCCAGCTTAGCAGTGCTACAGCAACTCCACCAATTCGGGTCTGAAGCATATGTAACAGGGCAATCGCACCACCTCGTCGCTATCCAAAATTTGTCCCAAGCCGGGGCAATTCTCAAATACCTATACAGATCACCACGGAGGCAAACACGGAACTGTGTAGATCCCCCCCGCCCAGCTCTTCCAGCAAAAAGAAGCTGTACTAAGGGCAATCAACTGCTTGCATTTTTATGGTAACTTTCATCAACTGGGAACAAAAAGTAATACAGCTGTGCTGTATCACCACATGGGGTTTACTAGTTGTGGCAAAGGTCTGTAATACTTGTGTTCTCATTAAATTTAAAATATTTTAGATTGGTCACATAAGCTGCACTCAACATGAAACAAATTCAAATGTTTTAAGAATTTGGGACTAATTTTACTAAAACTTCTGGATTCTTCCTAACTCTTAGCCACAACATTAGCCACTTGTCAGGAAACATTCACAAGTATTTTCTTACCCATCCATGGCTGAAAACAAGAATAGAAGATGAGGGGAAATAAAAAGAATTTAAAGCTGCTGAAAACTAATGTCTACCACATGAGGAACAAAATAAGCATGCCGTTGTATATTTGATGAAAAAATAACTGTTATGAAATATTCATTTGAAAAGTGATTAAGCTTTGCAATTGAAAAGCTAACCCTTCACAACACGAAATAATCATGCAGCTTGGGAATGAACACATCCTGTGTCCTCTGGTGCTCATTATAATTTATGCAACATCTCTACCCAGTATTTGGTTGCTTAGATATTCTTTTTTTTTTTAATTTGAAATGAAAAGATCACTAGACTTGTTTCTTACAAGCGTTCCTCAAACCCAAAGAACTAGATTTACCATCCCCATACATTTCCAGGCATGGAACAGCAACACTTTCTCCGAATTACCTGCTGGGGAGAATATGAGGCTCTCTAGGTCCCAGTGCAGGGGCCCCCAGAACCCAGTGCAGAATCCCACCTCCCGCTCTGCAGCAGGAAAAAGCTTCTTTTTTCAAAGCTATTAACAAATTTACTCACCAGCACAACATACAATGTCTCTCCTAAGGGTTAAAATGAACAACCTTTCATATAGAACAGGCAACCTATTCCCTAAACTGTGAGCCATTAATCCACTGAGCAAAAGAAATGTTTTACAATCCCATTTATTTCAACTAAATTTCTTCAGGGATGTTTAGCTTTCCATATGAAAGCTATACTTTGTACATGGTATACATGCAGACGCATTATTTATTTACATATCCCAGGCACAGAAATCATGAGTTCGAAATTTTTCTTACAATGAATTTCATAATTAGCCCTTCTGTAGTCAAGGCACATACAGAGATCAGGGATTATTCATTAGAGGAAGGAATTAGCAGGATTTTAGGCTTCAATGGCCTGTACAGACTATTAGCTTGCATTTGGCTATTAGGCGGGTAAGCAGAGTGGTCTCTAAAGCATCAGCAACTGATAACAATAAATTCTCAAAATGAGACTTAACACCTGCTTTCCTAATCTTGAAGGGAAGAGGGGGGAAAGCTGATTCAGCGGTGGCGTGGCACCCCTTCCAGCTGCACTGGTGCGGGCTGGGAGCACTCTGATGACTCCCAGCCAGGGAAGCCAGAGGTCCCAGGATGAGTGAATAAGCCACGCAGCCGAGACCATGGCAACGCCAGGCCCCAGCGTCGAACATCATCCTCCAGATCTTTACGACAGCATGCAGGCCCTGCGAGTGCTTCCCTCCGATAGAGGGGTTTTTGAAAATGAAACAAAAGGACAGTACACAGGGCTGGCTTATTTGAGGACTATCAGCTGGTCTCCTGCCATCACTTCCAAGGTCTGGATTTCAGAGATGAGAGGAACGCGGGGATTGTGAATGGCTGACGGAGACAACTGCAGGCGTGTCCCGTCCATGCGTTTTATTTAATTATATGTTCTGAATGCCACCAGCACCCTCCACCTTCTGATAAACACAAACCACCCTCTGGTAACACCAGCCTATGCTTTCCTTTTAAAAAGCTAATCCATTGCTTCAAAGCAGATGGGAAAAATGAGAAGAGTCTAAAGAAGGTCTCTGGGTTTTTTTCTTTTACTAAAGCTAATGCACTCAAAGATGAAGGACAGAATAATGCCTTTACCAAAAATATAGTGCTAGGCCCTCAGGACCACTTTGCTCAGCTACAGCCGGCGTGTAAAGACTAGAAAACCAATGAATTTTGATTTTAACTTTTCTCCCCACTCCTTTGCATTTCCAAGGCACAGAGAAATAACTGCATTAAACAGAGCTTCTAAGAACGGAAGTACTGACAGATAAGCAGCATGAACCCAATCAGTGAAACGTCTTGCAGCTTAGTACAACATTTCATCCTCACCTGGATCAGTAGAGTATTTCAGCCGGAATAAAAAGCACCATCAAAAGCACAACCCTAATTCACCACTACTGCAATTTTGTATCAGAGTAAGTTCAATGACTTCAGGGTAATTACACAGATGTAAAACAAGGATAACTCTGATAAATCAGTCCCAGTTCAACTTCAGAGGAACTGTTCCATGCACTTGTACAAATAAAAATATCAAGACAAACCATCACAAGAAGACACACACAATTACATACAATTGTAAACGCACATCATACAAGATCCCCACATCCAACAATGAAATGGAGCTATACTTTGTTCCTAGATTATTTAAACATTATTATCGTATACACTTGTTTTGGAAAGAAAAAAAGGACAGATTTTTGTAATTCAAGGAAGATGAAGACTAAGTAGATAGAATAATACTGTACATAAAGAAGCAGAAGTTCAACAGATCCAAGTTCTCCACCTTGATTTGTTAAACCAGTAAGCTGATTTCCTACCTCACGTGAAAGGATTTAGAGGAAGCAGGAAAAGGAAAGATTTTCTGGATACTGATGTAACAACAATTTCCATGATAAAGAAAATGTAATTGCACACAAAAAAATAATTTGAGAAACTTTTCTGGAAGAGAGCGAATTTCGAGGGGAACATGAGATACAGGGAAATAGAAAGAATTGGTAGTTTCATTATTCCATTAGCAGGACAGTGAAATAAATGCTTTCTATTACCTCCTTGCCTTTAAAAACAGACTTGAGGCCTTTTAATTAACGTTAGGTTTAGACCTACGGCATCACTCAGAACAATGTTGGTATGAATGAACATTACACGTTGAGTTTTTCTTTCCTCTCTCATGCCTTTTTACTTCAAAATTGTGAGCAAAGTGATTGTTGGTGAGAATGAGGGGCTTACGGTGTGATTTTGAGAGGAGCAGACAGTTGCACTGTGCAAATCTCTCCACTGCTTGTCAGTGCAGTTCAATCCATGACCCAAAAATTTCTCTGCTAATTTCAACCTTGGACCTTACTTGAGCAATGAGTACTAATTTTCTGACTTTTTTTTTTTTTTTTTTTTTGACAGGGACAAAAGGATTCCAGGAGATAGCAAGAAGCTCACTTCCACTTGAGAACTGATCAGACTATTTGAACTCCGTTCTTTAAAAGGTAACATTTTCTCATTATAGAAAAATCTCTGAACATCCCTTTTCAGATCACAGCCAAATCATTAGGGCCTGCCACAAAGCCTATTAAAGTCAATGGAAGTCATTCAAAGACTTCAAAGGACTCTGGATACAGACCTTATGTAAAATATCCAGATGCAGCCCAGCAGCATCTTGCATTGAAGGGGAAGGCTACACCTGCCAGAGCCAGCGGTGTGACTTCACAGGAACAGGCACTGGCAGCAGAGCTTGGTGCTGAGCATCCAGCACCCATGCCGTACCCCTGTTGGAGGGCTGTCCTTCGGGCTAGCCCAGGGACCAAGTACCTGCTAGCAGCTGGAGTGCGTTAGGCAGGCTCCTGGGGCACATTTTTTCACTTTCTTTTCATCCAAAAGGAATCCAGCTTGCTCCTTGCCTGCTGGGTAATGTGAATCAAAGTACGGTAACGGGGCTCAACTGTGACAGTCACTTCAAAAATCTGCCCCTGATACGAACTGAAATGTTAATACAGTCCCACTCCAGCATCAAACAGCTCAAGCAGCCACTGCACGAGCAAGGCCAAGTTTCCGTAAAGTTAGGTCCTAATAGGAATCGAGCAGATTTCCAAAAAAAATGTGGACTTTGGGGGCTGCGGCACAGCAAGCGCCCTCAGGAAGAGTTCAGTTGATAGAGCCAGAACTACAGCTTCTGTTCAGTGGTGATTGCTCAACACCCATGGTTCTTTACTCAGGACTGATCCTGAACTTTCATATGTAATTAAAAAATAACGGAATCAGTACAGTCCAAAAAATTTCAAACCTGAGACTAAAGTTAAGCGGGATTACTTTCTATCAGAAGACAAGTCCAACCTTCAGAAGTTTCCACAGTCTGGTAATCAAAGATCAATGGCATCACTATGCTTTTTCAGGCTTGCACACACATTTTCTGTGATTTTTGGGTAGTTGACTAATAAATCATGGAAGTTCTCAGCACCTCTTATTTAACTTTGAGGTGACTTAATCAGAAATTCAAATTACTGTTAATTGCTAATACCCACATTAAATAAACAAAATAATTTTTCAAAAAAGGTTAAAAAAAAAACAAACCCAAAACAGTTCAGAAAGAAAACAAAACATTCCAGTGCTGTCCTTCCCTGAAATGGCTCCAAAACAGTTTTGGTTTTCCGAAAATCAGAATTTCAAAATTCCAGCTGAGTTATTTTCAGCGCGTCAACAGGCAAACACCTGAAAAATCTCAACACACTTTTTACAGACTTAATTTTAGACTGCAAATAAGTGAATCTAAAAAGGTCTTCCCTGCTGTAAGGAATTACACATATTCCACTGATCAGCACTTCCCCAAGCTGAAACCGTGTCTGGTAGAGTTTACAAAAAGGAAATCTGTGAGGAACTGGAGTGGGTTTTGATGTTCAATACAGATTTAAGTAAAGTAACCCTAGAATAACTTTTAGTAAAATACTAATGTATTTTATTTTTATAAAATACATTATTATGTTCTGTACTCTGAGCAGCCACATCCTAATTTGGGGATACAGCTCCTCTTCTGAGGAATAAAAGAAACTGAACATAAAAAAGGAGAAATTAGTGTTGTCTTTTCATTTGATAAGTGAATGAAACCAAAATACAATTCATTATGGCAGTACTACAGGAAACACAAACTACAGTACATACAAAAAACCCACCGGAGCAAAACCAAACTGCACACTTAACCTAGTTCTGAAAGGACGCATCAAACCAAAAATGACAGTGTTATATCACTATTATTAGCTTTAGAAACAAAGCTTTTAGAAGTAATTTCAGTTTTAGTCTGTTACCGTAAATTGTGGCATATGTAAAAAGAGCACATACAGAAATGTAGTTTGGAAAAGATTAAGAGATTATTTTAGAAACAAATCACTCCATAAATAAAGCACAAAAGGAACACAGCATCATTCAGGAATGGACATCTGTCACCCAAGCAGATACCACATCACACATTTGCAGCTTAATTCTGCAAAGTGGAAAAACAAGACTTAAAACAACACATAGTGCCTTACATGCATTACATTTATTTTTAAATTTCTAGTTACCATAAATATCCAGACACCATTAAGAAGTATAAACATTACACACAGAGGAAAAGGTGAGGAATAAAACGAACAAAGAACAGAAGAAAAGAGAAAGTCACATGGAGGAAAAATCCAGCCCTATCCTGAGTAGTTCCAGTGCTGCTTTTCTTCTAGTGGGGGAGGGAACGAAGAGGGAAGAGAAGTCACATTCAATGTCATCTTGACAGCGACCTCTTATTCAAAAACTATTATTTTTCCATCTTGAATAAGAGAGAACCAAGTGCTCTTCATAATCACATAAATGACCTACCACTCTCTAAGTGCTCTCTCTTAGATCAACAAAGAGCTATCGGAAGCAGAAAGTATTGCACACTACTCCCCGGTAGTCTCAATCCAAGTTGTTGGCACAGTTCAACCCTACTGTAAGAGAAACCTTGAAAGGCCAAAAGCTTTAGGAAATACACTTATCAGTCTACCCTTCCTCCTTGCAGTGATCCTTTCAGAATTTTGTGGAGTTAAAATGATAAAGAAACAGGGAAAAAAGAAAGGCAAGAGAAAGAGAGGAGAAGCATGATGGGAGTTAACTTTTATTTTTCTAGGGGAAGGAAATCAATAGCTTTAAACTGGCATTTAACAAGTGTGGGAGTAAAGATTTCAGTTGTCCTTAGGGGTACACTGTTCCCTAATCCTGCATTTCAGAAGACCCGTGCAATTAACATAAAGGTTCTTAGTGCAAGGAACTCTGCACCAGTACATACACTGACAAACTCACTGTCCCCTCTCTCTGGGGGGATCACAAGAGCCTGTGCCCGTAAGGTCGATGGCAAGGCTAAGGTGATGATCTTTATCCCAAAAGAAAAGCTACAGGGGGAGGGGGAAGGGGTGGAGTGGTTAGGTTTTTCATTTTTCAGAGAAGGATGAGGGGAGAAATCCCATTCATTTACTTGTCTGCAGTTCTTTCCATATAATTAAATATGGAAAGTACCAGGGAAAAAATGAAAAATTTATTCTATGAAAGAAAAAGGGGGGGGGGAACCCCCCCAAACCCACCTCTTTCAGACTACTGTATTACCAAACACACATCTCCCAGAAATGCTTTGCTGTTACGTTGAAATCCAAGTGCAAATTAAATTAGTTCACTAAAAAAGAAGGATTTGGTGCACCGAGTGACTCATCAAGTCAGTACTCAGGCTAACTCACAGGATGGAAGGGGGCAGCCCACATACTAAATATCCTGCCCATTTTACATGCTCTGCTTTGATACTACAACTGTTCCAAAACACTCCACAACCTCCTGTTCCACCTGTGAAGAACATGATGATCGGGTATGTTAGGGGGGTGGGGAAAGAAAGAAAGAAAAAAAAAAAAAAATCAACAAACCCTGCTCTTTCCCCTCAGTCCCTCAAAGGCTTAGTCAGCAGTGATGAAAGCTCACCTTTGGTCAGGTCAGCCTGAAATACTGACTGTGCAAGAACTTCCATTCATCTATCCAAATCACCTGAAAAGGTACACAACAAACTATTTCCAGTAGACGGATTTGCTGGAAATTCAAATCCTCTCAAACAGAACGGGTGAACCACAGCTGAGAAACAGCATTTGTTGACATGCTGAGCATTTCCAGGGCCGCAGCGCATTCCCTGCAATAACTAAGAGCTGGGGAATATACAAGGGCCATGGCAAGCACTGGGATGGCTCAAGAACTCTTAAAAAATAAAAAACCCTAAATCCATATATTCATCTCTACCACTACCATAAGCAAAGGGATTAAGTGTCCATTATCAGCAGGAGGAACCAACAGGCCATAGTGCTTTCTTCTGTTTCTACCAGGAGAGAGCATAATAAGTCACAAAGGAAAAGCAAACATGAGAAAACCCGAGGAGAATCCTTTGATGTGACCTTGTCTCCATATTCTCCCTTTTTTTTTTTTTTTTAAAGCTTCCTGTACAGCTAGCTGTATTGCTGACTGCAGAACACTTACTGAAGAATAAATAATTACATCTCCTTAACCCCTTGCTGTCACTAAGTATATACTATGCTTGGATCTAGGGTGGGTGGGTGGTTGTGGGTATTAACATTCCCCTCTCCCCCCCAGAAAAGAACGGAGAGAATTTGCACAGGGTAGCAAACCCAGAAAAATTTAAAATACCACTAATACAGTACTATTGCCAAAGATTCCAATCCATACAAATTAGACTCTCCACATTATTTCAGTACTAGCTGCTCTCATGTATTCCTCCCCAATATGCTTTGCTTGAGAACTTCCTGTGAATTTTACGCTTCTTCCAATGCTTAAAACAATAAGCAATGCTTTAAATTAGTAAGTAATTTTGAATCTTTGTGATATTGGTACTCTATCTCAGAATACAGTGTTTGTGTTTTCCAAAATTCAAGAACAAGCACACTCTGAAACAATGCTTTCTAATTTAAGTAATAAGTGTTTTTGTAGACCCTTGCTGCTGCTAACAGGACAAGATTTTTTTCAAAAATAATTTTATAAGTACTAGCTGTGGTGTTTCAATGAACAGGTGACCTGAACTAATAAGCATATATGACCACAGTGGCAGATAGCTGAAAATGATGGGAAAACACAGATCCTAACCTAAAAGACTTAAACAAAAAACTTCCCATAGACCATTAGCTAACAAGGAGTAGGGTTTGGGGTTTTTCTCTGTTTTGTCTCTATTTCCAGCTAGTATAGCTCTAGGCTACGGGGTCTGAATACAGATACTACCTACACATGTAACACTAGTTTCTAAAGGAATTTTTCTTCATTTACGTATGGTTTGCAAATAATATGTTGTTTTCAGCAAGGCTTTCCACCTGTGCTGAAGAATGTGATTACAGCTCAGCAGAAGGCTGCAAACTCCACCAGGGAGAGTTGTATTTGTATTTGCTTGTCACCACAGGTACAGCATACTCAGCTGTATACCAACAGGTTTACACACCCTTTCCAAAGAAAAAGGCTCAAAACGGATGTTAATATGGAGGAGCAGGGTGACAACTGGGTAGAGTGAACCTAAGAATTAATCGGCCAAATCCAAAGCTCACCGAAACCAATGAAAAGGCTGACTTCAACGAAGTTTGAACTGGGTCCTCAAAGAATAAAGAGGTGGGGAAAAGCAGAGGGAAGTTTACACCCATTTGGGACTACCGCAGCTGTTCTTCATTGACTGATTCCGAAATAACCACCCATACAGAAGAGATGTTACTGGTGTTTAAGTGTGAGTCTGGATTTTGCTTCCATGTGGTACTTCTCTTTTAAATAGGCTCTCTGGTTTTTTCCTTCTCATTCCAGATCACTGGTGTCAAAGACTGGCATCAGCTACAAATAACCAATACACTGTTTGACTCCAGTGGCAGAAACTAATACAATATAAAGAGTTTTCTCCTCTTATGTCTTCTGTATGCTTTTCTGTATCGTGCATTACTATACTTAAAGCTGAACTGGTTTTAGTTAAATTATGTAAACTGTCATAGTTTTCTGAAGTCAGCAGAGCTGTGACAACTTAAAGCAATGAAAGGCTTAGCCAAAAGATGTATAAAAGAACAGAGAAAGGGAAAATACCAGGGACTCAAGAAAAACCTGAGGAAGTAATAATTTTAAGTTGTTCTGAATTTTGCAAATACAGCGCTAAGAAGAACATTGAGTACCTAAATAATTAAAGTTTATCCTCTTTATTGAAACAGTCCATGTTTGAGAATTCGTGCGAGTTTTAATGTTTAATTAAGGGATTTAAACATTGTTTTAAGTGAAAACTCTGTGCAACCTTAACCATGGACCCACGAGGTCACCTCCATAATATATGCATGTTGGGAGATCCAGGACCTGGCTTTTACGTAAGTCAGTTACTACAAACACACAGTTCAAATATCAGTCACAAGCACGTGAAAAATCAATTTACAAGGAGATGAAAAAATAAATGTTCTAGGAGATAGGATATGCTAATGAAAATTAGTGTAGTGTGTTTGCTTTTTGTCCTCGTCCAGGTTTTGGTTTCACACGCAGTGACTGCTGAGACATGTTTGTTTAGTGATTAAAAAAAAAAAAAAAAAGATTAAGCAGCACTTTAAAAAGCCCCGTGTAGATAAAGATACGCCTGTTTTGTAAGCAATTAGTAATTTCTTATTCATGGAACGTAAACTGCTTTGTCTCATTTTCCCAGAATTTGCAAATTTAAGGGGAATACAACTCAAAGGATGAAACTCATACCCACAAAACCAGGAGATGAGAGCAAGTCTCTAGTCCAGCCTACTTAATATATGCAGTTGTACAATACTGTATCCACACTTGCAGCAGATTTGCCAGAACTGCCATTTATTTTTTTAAAATGTATTTTTAAAACCTTATATGTATATTAAAAAAATAAAAGAAAAAGCTTGTTATTGCCACATTCACCAACACTACAACACACTAACCCCAGCCTGGGCCGCAATACAGCCCCTGCAGCTGCTCCGGCCCAGAGTAGAGATGGGCCTCATGCTAGTCAGGGAGCTGGGTCGACTATCCATCTTTCATCTGCCCCGGGGCCTCCCAGAGGTAGGAAATGTATTTCACTCGAGTTTTAGAAGCACTGCTAATTACCAAAGGTGTCTGTGGGAGTCAACACAGGTGAAAAGTTGCATGTAGGGCCAAATGCAGAGCTTTGAGACACCAAGTGCTGAAGACAGATGCATGGGAGAAGAGCAGGAGCCCTGCACACACAACCTCTCCACTCAGAGACCTGAGCAGTCTACAGTCCTGCTGGATAGGTGAAATAAATCTCAAAGTTTCGGTCCACTGCCCAGAAGCGGAAAGTTCATCCCATGAGAGGTACCATTACCATCAATATTGCTATACAACATTAATACAAAAAGGACGAAAAAAATGAGGAACATTTGCCTTTTCCTGCCATGTCCTTGGAAGCGTTTAGGAGAGCGGGAAGCACCCCATAACAATAAATTCACAGTTGGGGAGGAGAGGTTGGGGGGAAATATGAATTCCAGGTTTGCTTGACAGCCTCGAAGTTTTTAATAGAGAGACCATTTGTGCTGGTAAGGATGACTGAATCCCTGTATCCACAGTACTTGATTGTACTTGGATATATGCCTCCTACTAGAGACTAAAATGAAAGCTATATTTTAGAGCACTGGAAAAGTGAAACAAAGCCTGCAGCTTGTGTTTACAACAATACTTCTACTTGTCTAGATATATTTCACCGGCTCCATGTTAACAAGGAAGGTGGTGGAGGTAAATACTATGTCCCCAGGACTGTTCTGGATTTTTTGCTCCCTGTCCTTCAGCTGTGAGGGGTGTCTCTTTTGAAGGCTGCCAAAAAACCACTACACATGCAGAGTGGGGTGACAACACTAAAGGCAGAAGAGAAGATCGGCACACGAATTAAAATGCAACACTAAAATACTTCCTTGACTCCAACCCTTCACAACTCTATCAAGGCTCATGTATGCTAACTTCAGCATGTTCTTCAATTAAATAAGACAGACTCATTCTCCATCGCTTTGTAGAATGCTTTAAAAAAAAGCAGAATTGTTCAAAAAATAGTTAAAAAAATTAAAAAGCCTCTTTCTGTTTTTAAACATGTTAAATGGGAGCAACCAGAACTGCAAGAGCCTTCCTTCCAGAAGACATGATCACGGAAAGGGTTAAATCCTGAAAAATAAAAGAGCAGCAGAGCAAATCTGACTACATGTTTGAAAGAGCCTATAAAATGTTACAAGCAAAACAGGAAAGCTTGTGTTAATAATGCATAAACCAAAGGAGGGGAGGGAAAGATACCCATTTAATGGAATAATGCTTTTATCCTTGCAGTTAAAAGGAAATAAACCATGACTATTAATCTGGTAAGGCCATGTAAAAACGCAATTTTTAAACATTTTCTAACAGAGGACAGTTCAGTAACCGCTCTGGAGAGCGAGGCCTTGTGCAGGGCCACGCTCAGCGCTAAATACCAGCCTCCACTCGGCGGAGGCCATTACCCGCCCCGTCGCCATGGCGACGCTAACAGTGCGCCCGACTTCAAAGACAAAGATGTAATTTCAGACTTCCAGCAGCCAGAGGGAGCGGTGAGAGCTTTCTGCCCGGGCGGTGTCAGCTGATGATCAATTATAAAAATGCCCAGGCCAGTTTCGAGGCGGCCTGAACCGCCGCCCGGCCGGCCCCGGGGGAGCCCCCACCCCCCAAGCCCCCGGCCGAGGGCAGGCGCAGGGCCCTGCCCGCCCCCCCGCCCGCGCCGGGCCGCAGCCGCGGGGATGGCGCCCACCGCCCGCCCCCGGGCCAGGGTGACGGCCCCGGGCCTCGCCGGGCCCCCACCGCCTGCCTCTGCCAGCCGGGAGGGGCAGCCCGGGCTCGCTAGGGGCACATGCTGTTTAATTTTACAGTGCGATTCCAACAACAAAAACCGTTTGCACCTTTTTATCCTACATGAAGAGTGTAGGGGCACTTGCAAGATTGGTGCAGTGGAGAGAACCCTCACCGGGAAGGAGAAAGCTCACTTTCAACTTTTACCATTACGTGGATACTGGCAATAAAGAGTAATAGTAGTGCGGAAAAAACAGACCTTATAATACACCGCTGCCTCATCAATATGCTCTTACCAAGCGTGATCCACTTACAAATCAATCTATAGAGCAGGCCTTGCAGTGTAGCAGTAGCACGGTGTGCTGCCCAGGAAGCCATAAATTCCATCTCGTATTAATTTTGTTTCCTACATCTGCTCCACCAAGTCTTCAGGAGGGAGCACAGCTCTTCTCCCAGGTGCCATGCTCCCCACAGCATCACAGCTGTGTGCCGAAAACAAGATAAAAGTAGTAACACTCCTTTGTGGTTTATCAGAGTTGGGTTACCCTGCCAAACCCTTTGAGAAGGGACAGAATTGCTCCAGAGAAGACAGATCCTCAAACAACCCAACACCTTATGTTTTTGTATGTTAACATAAACAGAGGGAGGGGAAGATAATCTGAAGAGTATTATGTCCATAACTTGGTTGTTACCTGGTCTGAAGGAAACCTAATGCTGTCTTGCAGAAATGGAGACGCTGCTTCCCTCTCACCAGGTCATGAAGTACCATGAGCTTCCCTTACCAGAAAGGCACCTTCCCACCTGAGAGATCCCAGAAGCATTCAGAGACCTAAATCCCAACCACCACACTACAAAGCACACTCGTTAGCCAGCAAACACAAACACACCACCCCTGCACACTTTCCAGCCCTTCAGCTGACTGTGCCACAGGTGCTGCCAGGCGAGCAGCAGCACGCTACTGCACCGTGTCCCTGTACCATGCTGTCCCTGTCCAAGGCGCCACATGGGCCAGCACTTGCTGCTAGGTTTTGTCACTCGCCCCGATGAGACCAGGAGGTAAATACTGCTCACAAGCATCAGCTGGATTCGGCATGTCACCCTGAACCAGTAACCCCAGACTGAACTTGGAGGAACATTAGCTGCCTGACCTGTGCTTGTTTAATCATAAATGTGTGAGTTCTGCCAGCTACAAAACTCAGCTTTTGACAATACTAAGTCTGTGTCATCTAAACTAAGCACACAGGAATCAGGAGTCTGTGGGAAATTCAAATACACATAGAAGGGTATACAGAATGTCTCGGATTGCTAGAAAAGTAATAATTTTAGGAGTTAAAGACTGAAGAAGAAAGTGTGGGGGGGTGTTGTCGATTGGTTTTCCTTTTAAACAAGCTTTTTTTTTTTTTAATAAAAAAAAAAACACACCCTTTTGTTGCCTAGCTGATCACATGTTTTGTTTCCAAGTTACATTTTTAAAGGATGTGGGTGGTGCGGAAAAAACGTGTTGGTCCTTTAGCTACTCTTCAAATCTGTAGTTTCATTGCACACAGTAAGTGACAAAAGATAGTCCTTAGCCTGTGTGGCTAGCTGACTACAGCCCGCTGATCACATCGCCATGGAAATAGAGGTCAAGTGATCAAAATTATTATACAGGAGGGAAAGTTTCTTTTTCTGACAAAAACAAGCTAAAGGATTTACAGGATTGACTTCAATCTGACCTGTACTACTGTGAATACAGGCATTAAAAAGCAGGCACAAAAATCACCAGTTCTAACGAGCAAAAAATAAAGAGCTAAAATGTCTGGAAATACATGCAAGCATGTGCATGGGTGCATTTCTCAACATTTCATAGGATCTGATATCTGACCTCTGTTTCTTTGCAGGCAGAAGAGAAAGACACCTCTGTAGGTGGACCAAATGGCCCCTCTCACACCAAGCACTGGAATAACCCTCTGGCCAGAAGCATCCAGAAGATTACTTCCATAGCCAAAAAAATTCCTGAACTTCATCATAACTCAGAATAGGAACAAAAAGGCTGTTACTGTGATTTCCAATGGGCAAAATGTCTAACGAGCCATGCAGGAAGAATCAGCAGTCATTTAAAAACACCAGTGGTGTGTATATACAGTCTTCCTAAGTCATCTTTAAAGGCACAAGCAAAACAAAGGAAAGGAATGAAGATGGAGAGAAAATGGACTATGAGGGAATCAAAATGAGGCCACAACTACGAGATGTTACTTATTTTTTTAAAAAAAAAAACAAAACACCACAGATTTTAAAATTTTACAGCTTTACTTCAATAAATCCTTAAGAACTGCTGAAAATTGCACTGAACAACTTCACTTTTTTCCTGCTTTTGTGTCAGCATCTAATGATACAATAAACAGGATGGAAAAATGAGGTTTTTATGAAGCTTTCATTAAGCCCTATTATTAAAATCTTGACATGGTCTGTAAATTAAATAAGGGAAAGAGATAATCTGGAGTTTTTCTTCCATCTCCACTGCAGTATCATTTGAAAAAATGGTAAGGCTTTCAGTTCGCTATAAAAGTCTAAACCCAAAAGATAACAGTTTGCATTAAGTTTTATCCCATGCCATAATGAATTAGTTCACTAGGGCCTATGTCTGTACCTAATCCATAGACCATTTTATCTACCTATATAAACTTGCGAAATTACTTTGATTTTAACAAGTGAGTCTCAAATCTCAGATCACTTCCAGTTCCTTTATTTCCATACTTTTCAGAAACAAGCACTGGCCATTGTATTGTTTGCAGTTTAAGAAACAAAAATAATAATGTTTTAGATCACTTTTGCTACCTTTTGGGCAGAACACATTGGCAAAACTCATCATCTATGATACTACAACAGTACATCAGAGTCTACACCTTATATGCTATGACATGTAACAAGCTTTTCTCTTAACTAGGTCCACTACTATATAGTCAGTAAACCTTACTAAGGCTTACTGATGCATAATGTATTACTACATGCAAACATACAAATACAACCTTGCATGTATGCTTATCTTTACATTATTTCCCAAAATGGTAACTTCAATAGTATGGTGGAAGATAAACTATTAAGTGAATTTCTGCCTTGAAGGGGAAAAAAGTGCAACAAATCCAACGTGCCACTTAACTGTGGTGTGAAATAAATGATTCAGAATGGCATATATTCCTATACTAATGCAATTATTCAAATGCGCCTCAAAATTCAGGTTCTAATTCTAATTTAACACAGTAAGTCTCATTTCACAGGTTGAAATGATTAAAAGGGTCATTTGCAATTGTTTGCGTGGAAGGAAAAAGATCAAAAGCCTTAACACGGGGAACTGAAAGTAGCCTTTTCCTGATGTTATCAGACTTTCTATCTTGGTATCAACTCACTATGATGCTTCAGCCCCCAAAATTGCATTGCCAACTCAAACAGGACCCTCTTCACAAAGTCCTGTGGGAGCAGAACTGTGTCTGGAATTGTGTGGGAAATGGCACAGAATAATATGCATGACCTTAAGGAAAACTGATGCAGTGAATTCAAGTATAGTGCCTTGCAAAGACAAATGCAGAAACTCCCCTCATTTAGTGTGTGCGTATGTGTATACATTTTTTTAAAAAGTAAATTGATGATAGAAGCTACTTACATGTAACACACTTCAGAAGCACTTTTCACATACAGCACAATATAGCACAGATTCTACAAAGAGCCACCATGAATTGCTTCAAGGGAAGACTTCATAATGAATCTAAGAGCACAGAATCATGGAATTGTTCAGGTTGAAAAAGACCATCCAGTCCAACCGTTAACTCAGCACTGCAAAGTCCACCATAAACCATGTCACCAAGACATATGGCCCCAGCAAAGGAAGGAAGGTTCCAGAGGCTTAAGCATTACAAAACATTAGGTTTCAAGAAAACATGTTAACCAGAAATTTTAAAACCTGTTTCAAACCTCCAAAAAATAAAGAAAAATGTGAATAGTCTCATATGCTACAGGATTGACTCTATCAGGATTCCAACATAGTACTACAAAACAAACAATACATTATAAACACTACCTATTTGCACTACGATGGTACCTAAAATCTGCAGCAATTATGGACACACCATGAACAATCAGACAATGCACTGGGAAACTTGGCATAACCTTAAGACTGCTGACCATGACTGCGCACAAACATCTGCTTACACAGGAACAGCAAGCTGACCAGGACCACTCAGAAGGGAGCTTCACATCAAAGACTGGTAATTTTTTTATTTTTATTTTAAACATGAAGGCTGCAACAATATAACCAGAAGCCAATACATTCCCAGCAAACAGGAATGGATGGTAGAAGAAAAAGAAAAGGCAGCTACCACTAGGCTTCAGAAGCTGCTGGTCAGAATGAGTTAGTGTGCTCAATAAAGGTTATGAAGCTGAGGTCACACTTCACAACTGTTGGTGAGCACAAGTAAAGGAGTCATTCTGGAAAAAATAAAATAAAATCCCTATCTTACTGGATTACTTGTAAAAAGAAAACAAAGAAAAAAACATTTACAGTGTCTCAGGTACTTCCTGAAATGGCATTCAAGTGAGTAATACTTTTTTGTCTTACTTTCTGTATCGTAATCCCAATGTTCACACAGGCATGAACAAAGACATGCACCAGTGAATATATTAAGCTCTGGAATTTATAGTATGCTATCAACTCAAAATTTGCAAGTAACCAAGCAGATAAGACATGCATGCTTTTATACACACTGAAAATATATATATATATATATATATATATGCACACAAATTATTTTTTATTTTCTGAACATTTTAAACAACTCCCAAATAAAAAAACAAACTACCATTTCAGAGTTAAGATTCCCAAACACTGAACCTAAAGGCACTGACTTGGAAATTTAAGCAGATTTAAAGGACAGCTAGTGCAGTTACTGCCCCTGCAGCAGGTACATCGAGCCATGCATGCAGAGGCACCAGTGCTACTACAGTTTCCAGCCTTGCATATTAAAAGTAATCTTGGGGGCTTTCAGCTTGCCTCTCATTTCAAGCTGCAAGCTTTGGTGGTTCAGGGGCTACCACAAGTACAGTTCAGTCGCCCCTGCTACAGAGGCAGCAGGCTCTGGGGAAGGGAACAACTCAGGGTGGCAGGGGTTAGCTTCAACCACCCAAATTAAATCTACTTTCTTTAAATTCTTGAATTTACATAATACTGTCCTGGTATTTGGAGGTATAAAGTACGTTGATGCAATTCCTCATGGCTTCAAAAAACACTGCAGGAAAAAAGTTACTAATGCTTTAATATTCCACTTCAGACAACACTGGCCTATTTAAATACAAGTTTTACAATCTTAACCACTCCTGGGATCTAGAATTTCTTTGCAGGTTTTCCCACGTAAGTTTCATATAAGGTCAAACTAAATATTTTTTTTTTTTTTTTGCATTTGTACATTTTCTTAGATCCCAAATTAGTAATATTATTACAGGGATATTGTAAACATTGTAAAGTATTTTGAAAACTGAAAATGTGATGGAATAGCCAAATATCTTTTTTACAGTACTAGTGAAATTAGGTTTTATACTTCAGTAATAATTTAACACTTTTTAAAATAAATATGATCAATCCATCAGGCAAAACTAAGTAATCCCGCAAAGCACAAAACACGAACTAATAACAATAGGACCTTCTCTTCACATCACCAATTTTAATTTTAATAGCAAGAATACTTAATTCAAGACTCAACAACTTTGGTTTCAAATGTTTCAGTTTAACCCTATACGGACAACATATGCACAGGGCTGTTCTGCACTACTTTAATTATACTCTTCCCCAAAAACACCACTTAAATGGAACGTGCAAGTTGACTCTCCAACAATGAACCCATCTGATCACCTGCATGAAATCCTGGCTTCACTGAAATCAAACACAAAGCATGCATGAACACTGAGTGGGCTAAGATTTTCAATGGCACACACACAAAGTATAAGTTCATCCCCCTGATAACATCATCAATGTCAGTGGCGCTGCAGGGGCTCACGCTGGATTCAACCCACTACTCTGACCAACACCAGGACACAAACAAGGCCACATACAGAATCTGCATGTGCACCAGCACCAATAATTGAGCATGTTTTGCATCTCAGAAACACACTGAAATACATATACTTGGTATCTCTATATGTGTGTTGTACGAAACTTTTTCTAGGTACAGGTTTATTACATGGAATGATGAGAAGAAAAAAAACCCAAAACCAAAACAAACTAGCAACTGCACTTTGGATCAAGAATTAAAATGACTTGGAAAAAATAGCAACTTCTACAGCTCCATGCATAATGGCTAAGAAAAGCCTTTGAGAAAGCTTAGTCACTTCTTTGCAACTTGAAGCTTTTTTCCTTTTATTCCAGGCTTAAACAAAGTTCAGTGGGGCATCAAACTGCCTCAGTTTTAAATTACAGTCTATACTTTAAAATAGAATGCATGCACCACATGTTCCTGAAGCTAGAGGGTGGGAGTGTTATTCACTGAAAATTGAAGGCTTGTTGAGTCAATAATCTTCTTTCACAGAGTAACAATTTTCAGCTAAAATTTCTTGACCCAAACAAAGGAAAACAAGATCATTCAGTTATTTTACAACACTGCAGAAAAAAGAAAGTGGGAAAAAGGCACACCAGTCTTACCCTACTTGATGTAAAAACAATGGAAAATTTAATTGGCAAGTATTATATAGTCACATTTCCTTCTTGTTCATGGTTTAACATAGTCCCAAACAGTTACTTTCAGATTGAGACATGAATAGAAGCAAATAACTATAGGACAGAATTGCTATCATGTACTACACATGCATCTATCAACTGGCAACTGCATTTGCCTCCCAAGAATTACCAGGAATCCATTTACAGATACTTTTTTCCCCTCCCTCTTTCTCAAATCAGAAGCAATATTCTGGATTTTTAAAATGTCACTTCAATTTGCATCAGGCTTTCTAATTTGCTTACCTGCGAAGAATCCAACAAGGATTAACAAAACCCCAAACAAACAAAAAACAACAAAAGCGGGTTGCTGCACCACCTCTCCTTTAGTACTGACTTGTCCCTACCACAGGGGCTACACTGGTAATTAATATTTACATTATGGCAATGCCCACAACCCTGACCATGATTAGGGCTTAGTGGACTAAGCTCTGTATAAATGTCACCAGAGCCCCTTGTCCCAGTAGTTCAACCTCTGAGAAAAGAAGAGGTATCTCCTGCTAATCCTCAACTACAGTTTCTCAAATAATGCTGGAAACTGTTTTCCTGGTCTGTTCTGACTTCAGCCATTAAAGGCATTTGTTCAGGGAGTGCTGTTGCTCGAGATGAATTTCCAAGCTACTTCATATTCTAGAAGTCAGACAGGGAACGTAGATTCCCAAACCATCCCATGTGTTTTCCTCACAGCTTGCACCTAACAAGATGCATCTGAAATGATGCTGTTCCATGAGCCAAGTATATCTAGTCTTGCATTTAGTTTACTACTAGTTCTCAACAGAGTTCCTCTGAAATCTAAATTTGTACCCTCCTTCCACAATGAAAAATGTGTGTCAACCAGAGGAGTGACTGTCAAGCACTTGAAACATCCTTTAGAGGCTCATTAAAATCGGGTAAAACAGAACTGTGAAGCACTTAGTAAAACCAGGAAGGGATTGCTGATGTACTGTTTTCCGCAGTACCAAGCATAATGAAACAAGGCAATGGCATCTGAAAGTTTATCTGTCCAAGCAATGGTATGTATTTGAGACTGTCTGACAGTGAAGCTCACACAACTACAGATGTTGTAGAACCACAATCAAACTTCTCAGGCCACGGCACTGCACAAGATACAACCAGCATTCTACACCTCCATAGCTGGCTACTATTTTGTTTTGCATAGAAATCGCTCTGCCTCCATGAAAAGACCCAATGTGTGATGTCACAGAATTAATCCATGAACTCAGAATTGTGAGTGACCTAGTAAAACACCGATTCCCTCAACTCCATATACAACCTCCCCCCTTCAACACCGCATGACCTCCAGTAAACGCAAGATGAACCTGAGCGAAGTTACACGACCAAGGCCCTGATTTCCCTACAGTTTACACCGCTGCAGCCGAGGGCAGCCACAAGCCCACCCTTCCCACAGCCTCCAGCCTCTGGGCTCGCACGCACTGACTGTGTTAAACAGCTCAGGGATGTAAGCTGGCAGAAAATTTACCATACAAGAAGCAGCAAACTATCTTCTGTCTGGGCATCTGTGACTGCTGCAGGGCCCGACTGTGAACAGTGGGCTCTGCTGTGCCACCATGTCTCAGCTGACAGGATGAAAGCATCTTAAATCCTTCCAGCAAGATCATACAGTCTTTTAGGACGTGGCTAAAATCAAAGGTGCTGCAGTCCCCACTGCCCCCTTCCCATCACAGCTTCTGATTCTCACCTGCTCCTCTGAGGTACCACTGATGCCCATGCAATTACACGGTGATTCAGTCAAAAACTAACCCAGAAATAGAATGACTGTTTCTCAGATGGTTCAATTCCCCACAGCAAATTCACTGGCCGGTCCCAGGACTGACAGTGGAGGAGATGGGACAGCAAAGCTGTGGGGCACATGGCAGGACTACAACCGCCCTAGCTTACAACTGCTCAAGAAGCCGCAGAGCTTTACCTGTAGGATGCAACAAGAAAAAAATAGCAGAAACCTGTGTTCCAAAAGCATGGCAACCTTGGGTAGGCCATTTGACCTCACACTTCAAACAAGCACACTTAACACAGGACAAAAAAGGACCTTATTGAAATAAAACAAAGCAACAGCAAGAACACCAATGCCTATCTGAAATTACTCCCATGCCCATGCCAATTAAAAAAAAAATTAAATTCATGTATGTTTTCTGCTCTTCATTCTATCAACACAATCCAACGTGAACATTTACAAAATTACTCATTGACGACAAAATAAAGGATTAGTCTTCAGAGACACACACAGTCTACTGCTGACACAAGCTCCCTTATTGCAACTACAAATTCACAGATATGTCATTTGGAAGCTTTTTCCTGTAAGTCTGCTCTAGCTTTCTCACAAGAGCAGAAACGTGTGTTCTGCTATTATCCCTTAAGTCTCGATAAATGCATTCTGTAGTAGCTGTTCGCCAGACAATTTCGTTGAGGCCTCCCTCCCTTTTTTCCCTCCCCTCTAATAGGGAACAGTTTCTGTTTATGACTTCCTTTCCTTCACAGAGGCCCTAACTCCCATGTTTTGTCAAAAGCTTGAGATTTCCTTCTAATTGTGACCCCAACAAAAGTGCTCGGAGCACTATTCTGTGCAACTTTTCATTTGGGCTCTCAGTGACTCCACATGGTCAGAGACCCACAGGTCAAACCCTCCAGATATCAGAGCAGTTAGGAGAAGGAAAGCAAGCATTGTATACCATCTGACAGGCCATTAGAAGTAGCTAATAAAGCCATATTTTGTTTGTAGCCATTTGTTACCAACCCACATTACAAATTTGTCCGCTTTGAACTTTATGGGAACATTCATGCCAGGACTTTTATATACAACGTGTGAAGGAAACGGAACAACTATTGAGCTGTTTAGCTGCGCTTACTGTGACACAAACCTGCTGAAAAAACTCCCCCAAAGGATGACACAAGCCAGCATTCAGTGCCGCAGAAAGTGGCCAGCTCCTCTGCAAATCCATCAAAGGGAAACTCTTTTTTCAAAGCCACATCAGAGAACACCATTCACCATTTAGTATTATATCTCTTTTGTTGTTTTTAGACACTTGTATAAGCTTGCTATGTAGCTGCTGTGATTTTACACAATGCCCTTAAGAAATAAAAAGATAACGGGCAAATTGTATAAATACCAGAATACCATGAAACAAAACATAACCAAATTTTATTAAAAGCGTAACACCACTATCATTTCAAGCTTCACTGTACAAAGACGACTTACTGACTACTACCCTGAAGAACAGCATTAACTTGAAAACAAGCTTAAGAAGCCATATTTAGCATCCCAAAATGACACTATTACTAGGAATACTAAACAAGGGATAGTGATCACGGATTTTCATATGCAGTTCAGAATTGAATACAGAATTCTCTTGCTCCAGGGAAAAACCACCGTGCTCGTATGGTCAAGCCATATACCCCAAACAGAGTTATGTTAAAGCATTTATTATGTTCACCATGCTTTGAATGCATGGATTGCTCCTAACTTCTAAGCCATTTTCCTTGGATGTAAGATGACGGGGGATTTGCTCACACTATCAAAAAAAGCTTTGTTGCCACATACAAAGGGTTGCAGTTGTTTTTAAATTTGAAAAACAAAACAAAAACCCACAAAAACACAACCCCAAACCAAAATAAAGTACAAAATTATAATACCTCCCATTCCCCTCTGTATCCAAAGAGCAGGGGTTTTGAGCATATGAAGTGCTCTCTGGTTACGTATCAAAGCTTTTCAGTAATGAAGTGTCTCAGTAACAGCATTTGGGACCAACTTAAGAGTTTAAGCTATGTGGCCAAAATGGTTAACATTCACTGTTAATACTACCAGCTTACTCATACCTAGAATAATAATGAGCTACTAAATATACCAAGCACTCAGGGACACAGACAATACCCAATACTCTGCTTAGATATCATGATGGTGGAGGCAGGACAGAGCATGGATTAAAAGTAGGACAATTGTTTAAGAAAAATGACAGGCAAATTAGTAGAACATTAGTTCATAAATAACTTTACTTTTCTCTACCCTAATAAACACTGCACATGAAAAACCAGGAGGTAAAAAGTTGCTTTTAGTATCACTGCTTTTGAAAGTAGGTAGTTGTTGCCAAAACAGTTCAATGTCCACAGCAACTACTATTTTTAAGGTAATTGCCAGCATACATTTTTGAGACCAGTTCAGAGAAATTAGTCTGTTTAAAAAAGGTTTCCTGAAAAGCTATCAAATTAATACTAAGTTCAACACAAATGGACATCTCTCCTCATACCAGTTTCCACAGCTTGTCCGGAGACATGCATGCCTTAAATGTCATGTAAAGAATTTGTGGCACAAATACTCTCTTAGGTGTCAAAGATGTAACTTTAAAATGCTATGAAGATGTTTATTGCCTTGTTTTTAGGGACTGACAATTGTTTCGTGTTTCAGAGGTAAAACATACAACATACTACCAGATTTCACAAATACATTTGGTGTCTTGATAAGGTGAACTCTTCAGAGAGATCCCTCTGCTAACTGCAAATGAATACATAACCAGTTAACTATAGGAAATACCTGCATATTTATGATACATTATTCCAAGCCAGAGGTCACATAGTTTATAAAAGATTTTCATCACTTAAACTGAAATGGGTTTTGGAATTTACTAAATTCATGCTGGTTTACTACCAACAAACAAGAAAATCCCCAAACCACGAGGGGCACACAAAGACAAGGCTAAGGAGTACTTTTTCCATTAGAGTGAAATAAGACATTAAAAAATGCAAGTAGCTGCAGCGTCTTTGCAAAGTATATTGATTTGTGCTGTTTCCCCCACAGCAGAATGCACAGAGCTCAGAAAAACTAAAGTGTTAGTCCAAAGTAATCTCCTAACCAAAAGATCAACCTAGCCCAAATATCACTATCATATTCACTTCTACACTTCTGTAGTAATAGACAGTAACAGAATTAACATGTCAAACTTGTTTGGAGCAAATAACTGCTGGCAGCAGCATTCTAAACCAGAATCTACCGAAATCCTTTGAAAAGGGCACAGAAAACAGCCTCTTCCTCACCAGACCGTTTTGTGAAACTATGAAATTCCTAAAGCTAAAACAAAACAAAAAAAACCCACACACCCACAGTCAATTATCAATTTTTTCTATGCAAATACACATGTGCACAAGCACAAAACATGCATGTGCACAAACAGTGCTATTTTGAACCAGAACAACCTAAGTAAGGTCTACTCATACACAAGCTGTCTGTTCTCAACGTATTTTTGAGAAGTTTGTGATCAACCTCGTTTAATATTTCTTCTTTCAGTACTTCTCATCCACTCATCCTAGATGCAACGAAATGCTATGTAAAGTGCTTTCATTTTAAAATACAGAAACAAACATTAGTTTCTTACTGGTAAACTCGATGGTCTTTCTTGCTGGATTAGGTTCAAGTCTTCATGGTTAGGCTTTCCTGGGGCCATAGGGGGTTGAGATCTGGTTCCATAGCCTTCCTGAGACATGTCCTGCAACAACAGTTGTAATATAATTATTAGCCTAACTCAGTCATTACAATTAAATCTGAATCACAGAAGGGTGAAAATGCAACAACTGAGTGCTGGTCATTTTTGTGATCAGAAGTTTTTACTAGTTAAACCTTTCTGATGGAAGCATCAAGCCCACACAGGTACCACTCTGGCCTGTACTGTTTGTAAAGAAATCCAGGGAGCCGAGCAACATGCTGACAAGCAGCAGGGGGGGAATCATACCACTGAACATGGAGAAACACACAAAAACATACCTGCTAAATAAACGACTCCCTTTTACTGTAAAAGAGTAACAAGTATGAAGTGGTCAAAACAACCATCATACTCCCGAGATGTATTCTCAAGCATTTTGATGAAGTACTGGTCAGGTGGAACACTGGACTTGAAAATACAATTGTAATCACACTGTGTAATCAGACTCCTGTAACAACCCTGGGTGTACCATCACTACTAACTGGCACAACTTTTCAAACACTGGCTATCAGGTCAGAGCACACAACACAGTTGCTGCATCCTGCCAATCTGCGACATCGGACGGGTTAAAAGGAAAGTGTATTTGAGCAAGAGAAGCTCCAAAGCCCGTAGCAGCAACCTGGGGATTTTTTCCCCCTATACAAGCCCAAGCGGTCTTAGGTAACGGACTAACATGTCAGCCACCACCACACAGGGGTGGAGGGACAACAAAACAACCTCCCCCACGTTATCCCCCATCCCACAACACAAGCTTACTTCACACCTATACATACTTGCACACTGCAAAGCCTTCGATTCAGTCTTCATTTTTGCTGTTGTAGCAGCCCCTACACCAGCTTCTTCAAGAAAAACAACAGAAAGTGCAATACCGACTTCAGCATGCGTAACTGGCAGGGAAAGTTGGAGAACCAGTTCCCGACTGCTAGAAAAAGATCTCTCACCTTAAAGGTTTTTCTTTGTTGTTTTTAAATGATTTAATTCTCTTCTCCCTGCCTGAGCCTACCAGCAATGCAGTTTGCTTCAGCCACCCTCACACCTTCAGCTTTGACAGGCACCTGAAGGCACGCACGTGCTGCTGGCACAAAGGGCAGGGGAAGCTGTTCTCTGCCCCATCCCACCCTCGCTGCTGTTTATCAAGGGCTGCTCGGACAGCCGAGTGTCCATACCAGCCCTTACCGCTCACACACGGACTCCACCAGGCAGCCGGCTTGCAGAGCTGGAAAGCTTTCTGTCTCTGTTTTTAGCCCAGCTTCTGACAGAGGGAAATTTGTTAACAACCATACTGCTCCATTCAGCCCCTTCCACCACTTTGGACTCTCCCAAATTATTTTAAGGGACGCAGAAAATTTAATTGGGCTAATAAAACTATCGGCAAACCTGATATGATGCAAACCCAGCAACAAACGATCCTATCCCTAAGCCTGTGCCAAGTAAAATCAAGGAACACTTAAAAGGCCAGCACTTCAATGTGGTTACCAGCAGAGGGTAACAATTAGGCTTAAGGGTGACAAAGGCTGATGGCTGAATGATTATTATCCCCTGTGACCCCCCACGCTCCCCCCCGCCCAGATTTGCACTTGTCACACAGCTCTCCTGCTGCGCACACCAGCAGGTTCCTGTGGATTAACAGTGAGGTTTAAAATCAACAAATGGCACAAGGCCTCCATTCAGCAGCCTTCACCCCAGTACAAAGGAGTAGAAAGGTGCAGGACAGCTTCACAATAGGCAAACAAATGAGCAAACCTCTGCTTTCCTTTTTATTTAAAAACGCGCACGCACGCACACACGCACTCACGCACATGCACGCTAGGGGCTGTCACTGCATAGGCATCTGCAATAAACCCAGCAACCCCATATTTCAACTCCAGTCCAGCATTTGCCTCTCTTCTTCCTAATTCTTAAAAAAAATACACCAAATGAGAACCACTTGTTCAAACAACAACAACAAAAAAAAACCCAGAAACATGAAGAGTGGTGAAAAAGGATAAATGGAATATTAAATTTAGGAGGCGTCATTTTAGAAACACAATTGTTCCTTTTCCTAAACAGACACTACAGGATTTTGCTGGGAAGCAAAATATGTTTTGTATTTGAAAAATCAAGAGACATTAATTCCTTACAAAGTACCAAGCATGGTTTTTCCCACATGTTTGCAAGATTTTAACATCGCTTCCTACTGGAATTTCCAGGGGGGCCAGAGCGGAGAGGGAAGAGACAGCATGCTTTCTCCTAAGAAATACTGCATGTCGACTAGAATTCACTTTCACCTGGGTATTTGAAAACTATCTATGAAATGTCTTGCCGCACGCTGAAGAGCACATTAAAAATCCCAGACATGACACCCTTTGTCTTTTTAAATGCACCGTTTTCATAGTGTTTTCCTTTCTAACGGTGGAAAGATCAAATCCATTTGCTCAATTCTAGATGAGGTTTAGAAACAAATAACGCAGACATCCGTGCTTGTTATGACGTGGATACCTATGAACTCCAAAGGGGACTGAGATCACATACTCTTTCTTATATTCTCCATACAGTCATTTAGATATTTGGATCACTGGAAACTTGGAAAGTAGCTTTTGAGAAGTCATCAGTTTGCTCTCAGTAATTTGCAGGCATGGGAATCTTCCAGATGAAATATGCACAGAGCTGTGTGTATAATTTTATGTGTTTACACATCTGCATCGTCCAATAAAAACAGTCCATTTATACACTAAAGACTATCAAATAATAGCATATTTCACTAAGAGGTTGGCTTCATAACCAAAATTGTGCTTAGTATCATTTTCACTGAAAAACAGAGGAGAGAAAATCCCTACTGCCCTTCTTCAGTTCTGCATTAGAAAAATTTATTAATATGCAGCGTATTACAGAATAGTTACAACAGATTTGGAGGGATAAGTAAGGACAGAAGCATTAAACTATCCAGCACTACAGAAATTGGCATGGAATTGGCAGTTTTCAGGCTTAGTTTTGAAAGGTCATTTTTCTTTCTAGCATCTAGGAATGGATTTATTGGGGACTGAAGAGAGGGAACATAAGGGGAAGAGGAACATGTTACCACATGCTGTGCTACAGTCATGGCTGAGGAGTCCCCCACTGATGCTGGGGTTCAACCTTCTCCTGGGATCCCTGATTTTTTTCCTTTTGACTCCCAGTATCTCGTTCATCAATGACATTGGCTTTCAAAGCAAAGCTTATGATTTTTTACGAATCACAGAAAATCCTTCCTCCTATAGAAGAAGAGCATGTGTGTCAGAGAGAAATCCAGGCTTTTATAAACAGAAGGCAACAAGTTTCCACTCAGAACTTCCCAACTTGGCACAAACCCAATCACATCATAGCTGTTACACCACAAACTGTCAACAAAGTTGTAAATTAACTAAAATCAGGGTTTCCCCCATCAGATTTTAGAAAAGGCACAGGGACAACTAATCAGCAAGTCATAAATATAGACTCAAAATAGCTGAAGTTTAGACTGTTCAGACTTTTCAAAAAACATTCACACTGTGAAACAGGTAGAGAAAAAGGGCAGGGGGGGAGGATTATGCCTACGTATACACAGCCTAAAATCTATAATAATAACCAACAACAACTGCTTATCATCCTCAGAGCCAGGACTAGTTATTTACCCCCTCTTCACGTACAATTTTAGCTTGCTTCACGAATTGTGGTATATGGAGCTCAAGATTTGTGTAGTCTGAGGAGTAAAGGAGGAAGCAGGGTATTTTCTTCCCTCCTATTCTCTGTTACTATATTCATCTTAAAAACTTCTAAAGTCTCTGAAAAGACCAAGTGAGCCAATGTTACCAGCCTGCAAAAAAGTCGAAAGCCCCTTGTTCCTGCCTCCCACAATTCTTGCAGTTGGACACATACCCCCTTTGCTTGTGCCAGTGGTCTTTATTAGACGGCTTTGTGAAGTGGTGCAACTTAAAACTTGCCAGAAAAGTAACCCCCTTGCCCCAGCTTTATCATAGATTACTGAGCAGAGCTGGCCTTGGGAAGGGTCGAGTGAGCAAAGAGAGGGAGGAAACTTCCCTCCTCCAGCAGCAGCCAGCCACCAGCCCAGCTCCACCAGCCACCAAACTGCAGCCCAGGTCAACCGTACCGCAACCACGTCAGAGGAGACCACAGGTAGAAAGCTTTTTCCCTTCTGATGTGCAATCCTAGTTAGTGTCATGCTTTCGTTCTCTAGCTGGACCTGGTCTGAAACAAGCAAGTCCGTCCACATTTACACGTTCTCGGCAAACCTGAATGAGTATAGTGCTGATAATGCTTGAAACCATGTAGATGAAATGCACATTTGTTGTAAGTTCCGCCAAAGAAGATAAAATCTAATTATTAAATACTTTAAATTATTTTTAATGGAAAATGAAAGCATAGTGAAAGCATTACTATTTGGGGGAAACCACATTTAAAGAAGGGCTGGGTGAGAAATCATTCAGGCTTCATCCACTTCTACTGCAGCAAATTTCAGAGGGATAACATGACCACCCAGGAAGATAAGTACCATGATGGTTAAACAGAAGGAAAATAAATTATGGAAAATAATATACTAGACTTCAATTTGAAAAACTCATTAAAAACTATTTTAACTCATGTTCTTGATTCAGATGGTTGATCCTTAGAAGATTTCAAGTGTGGGAGCAGTGAATTCTACAGCAATGTGACAACAGCAAAATTGAAAGCAAATGTTACTTTTCTTTTTCCCCAGACCACTTCAGAATGGAAGTCAGGACCCAGTACAGCAGCCAAGAGGAACACACAGCTCTACAATACAAGATAATTCTACTCATCTCTGAAGGGATGCTATGGAACAGAAAGAAGGGCAAGTAGTATGTTACAGGCTACAGAAGGACATTCCTTGTCACCACTTAACCAAGTACCTCTTTGTTCTGTGTAAATACATACTAACACATCTCCCCTCTTTCCACCTTCTGCAGTAAAAAGCTACCCCCCAAAAAACCCCCAAACCTTAACCAGAATGGTGACATACCACTCACTATACAGCTAACTTCTAGCCAAACTCCAACACCTTATCGTGTCACCTCCCCAGCTGTACACTCCCCGGCAGCACAGAACTGACAAAGGACAGCCAATCTATTAGAGGAGTATTGTAGGTAGGGCCACACTCAGAAAAAACGTTATGCCCAGGGGCACAGGCAACACTGACTCTCACACAAGCAGCCAACAGAATGCAGCCCTGTGGGGAACAATCCACTAAGGACAAAAGAGCAGAGAGCCCTGAAACCTGGGCAGATGGTCTGCAGAGGTCCTGCAGGATGTAGATGGACTCCTGCACAAGATCCTGGGTCAAGAAGAAATGCACATATGTGTGTCTGGAATTTTATGAATCAGAAATGGACAAACCAAAACAACCCTAAAGCCTTGAAGAAAAGGAAATTGGTATCTTGCAGCTGGAGAGCATTGTGTACAAACCGGAGAGTGAGACTCTTACTGTACAGTGGGAATGGGTGATTGCAGAAAACATTGTTTTATAGGTCCCAGCACCTATTACGCCAAAAAAAAAAACAAAAAAACAAAAAAAAAAACAAAAAAAAAAAAAACCAAAAAAAAAAAAACAAAAGAGTGCTAACCATCAGAGGTGGATTACCAGTGCAGTCTAGTAATCCTCTTAAACATGCTAGTCTGTGTTTATGTGATGAAGTGAATAAACCCTGCTCACAACCAGAACATGTAAATCATCTCAAGCCAACCCTCTACCCACCACCATGCAAGCCTGAATGGAGACAAGGAAAGCAGCTGTCCCGGAGTACGGCAGGCAACAGGCTGACATCTACCTCAACATGCTGATGCTATTTGTTAACTGCTGCTTCAGTGGGGCTGGCAAGCAGCAACTGCTCTTCTTTCAGGTGGTTATCATTTCCCCCAGTCCGGGGCAGAACTGTGTCGTCAGAAACAAAGATGATACTTTGCCTTAGCAAGTTAATTTTGGTCTTCATTACAGGTACTAAAGGGAGTCAAGAGCTTCAGAGAAGTACCAAAGCAAAACAGTCCTTTCCTGTTCCAAAAGGAGGCAATTCATCCAGAAATCGCACAGAAATGTACCTGCAGAAATCTGGAAAACCTGCCCATTTGGATGCCTCAGGTGTAGACCAGGCACTGCCAGTAAGACATTTCATCTTCAATGTTATTAATACCTTCCCTTCCAAGATAACTGCAGGTTCATTCTAAAACTTAGTATTTCATAGATCACTTTTTTTAAGCTAATTAAAAAAATTAATCTACAATGGGAACACCATTTTCTCTCTTCAGGATCCCAATTATCACAGAGTGACATCTAAGTGGTGTCTTAAGACTTAAGAGGGGGAAGGAAAAAAATATACTTTGCGTAGCAGGCAGCAGCTGATGCAAAAGATAGTTAACTTAGGTAAGCAAATATATTATTCAGGCTCAGTACATCAAAACTCTCAGGAAGTTATTAGAAACTCAGAATACCTAAATATGGATGGGTTTCCCCTGCAGAATACACTAAAAGCATTTTAAACGCAGACAGAGTCTAAAAAAAGCGCACACACACACACCCATACCCATTTTACAGGAAGAACATTGTTTGGGCAGCATAGCTTCTAGTCATGTATCAGGTAATCTGAGCCAACTAACAAGACAGAAGGGTCTCTCTTCCTAAAACGCTCTAGTCCATTTTCACATGTGTCTCATCTATATGGCCTCCAGGAGCCGTATTAAGCAAGTGATGCAGGAAGAGCTCCAAAATGAAATCATCCTCAGAAACCCTTACCTTCCTATTCTCTTTCCGCTACTATTGCTTTCCATGGATCACAGAACATATCAATAGCGGATTTAATCAGAAACAAGACATTTCTTCTTTCATACTTGTAACTTGCCACATGAAAAAAATAGGTGAGTTTGATGTTCGTCTTAAAATGTGACTGTTGCACACTGCACAGCCTGATAAACAGCTGTCGGTTCTTCATTTACAGGCAAAAAAGGTAGTTTTTCTTTGTTCTACAGATGTAAAGTTCCAGTGTGAATGGAGATGAGAGAGAACCTGAAGAGGTAATCTGAGAAATGTAACTTGGAAATGAGGGGTAAACCAAGCATTTTATTTCCATGATTTTTCCCATGTTTATAGAGCTTTTTGGAGTTTTCCTAAAAAACCCTACAAGGCTGGGCAGTCCAACCATGCTTTCATTTTCTACACCCACTCCCTTCCTCTCCCTGCCCATCCTTTCACCGACAAAGCTATATTTAAAAAAAAAAAAAAAAAAAGGAAAGAAGGAAAAAGAGACCTGGCAGGTTTTACATGTCCTATTCTTTATAGTCACTTGGGACAGACTACCACGTTAATGTGATGACTTACAGATTTTGTGCCATCCGGTGTCCTGCCCTGCCACATTAGTCCTTCCTAAAACTCTGGGAGGAATGCATTTCTTCAGCAAACCCGAGACGCAAAGCTGGGCTGAGAAACAGCTCTGCCCCCCGAAGAGCGAGCTAACCCCGACAGAACACAGGAGAGGGGCAGGATTTAAAACCTGCCGTTTCTTTCAATTTGGCTGCTGCAGAAGTGGTGAGCTGGGGGGCTCTGTGCCCCAGAGAGCAGCAGCCTGCCCCAGACTGCCTGCTGCCGTCGAGAAAGCTCTCCCAAGCATACGGCTCACTGGCAGAAATGAGGTCAGAGCACTGCCCGCAGCTTACAGCAGAGCTGAAAGCCTGAAGCCAGCTTACAGAATAAAAAGAAAAGCTGCACCGAGAGCAGCTGCTACCTCTAGGCTAATCAAGCTAGGTACCCACGGATGAGACTTCCTTGCTTGAGACCGTGAAACATTTCTTCAGTGTTTTCTTAGGGGCACGTCTGTAACTGCGCTTCAAGGTAAAAGCTTGGCCTTCATTCTAAAGGCTCAGGAAAAACTGCAAATCTGTGAGGAAGGGTTGCAAGCAACACCCAAAACATCACTGAGGTCACACAGAAAACCCCAAAATGGTGAAGTTTGTTTTGTGGGTTTGTTTCCTACCCACACCTCAAATATGAAGCTATATTATGTTATAGCCAACATTTATATCACAGTCCAGTGATGCCTGTCAATTTATTCCCTAGTACTCCACCATGGAAGTCTCATAAAAGAAAGGACTGAAATGAGGTTTACCTACTATTTTATCAACAATAGAGTCACAGGAGAAGGAACTGAAGGTCAGGTGTAAAGTAATCTGTAGTAATTTTGGTAAAGAAGGTTTTCTCAGCTGGTCCCTACTGTTTTGGTTAACTTAGTTTTTCAGTATGTGAGAGTGTTAGCATGTTACATTTGGGACTATTGGAGGTAGAGAATTAGCTGCATTACCATCTTCTCTCTGCAGTCTGTGAAGACACAGAGTATCTGCAACACTCTTCAAATCCAGCCACCATGTGGAAAAATACCTTAGTCCAACAAGTGGAAAGAGAAAATAATTTCCACAAGGAAGCACCCACCAGCAGAAGCAATTCAACAGACTGCACAATACAACGGTTTCAACCAACAGCAGAAAAATACTTCTTTCATCTTTGAGGTAGAGAAGTCTTCATCACCATCATCACAACCACATGTTTTTCAAAAGTAAGTATACCCAACTGGACTGATGTTGGGAGTGGTGGGAGGAGGGTATAGGGGGGTGGTGAAAACAAAACTCTGAGACCAGACCACTGACTACTCTTCAATACAGCAACAAAAAACCCAGTGACTTTCATTAGAAGTCAGTAAAGGATTGCTAGGTAATAACACAACAATAAACGTCTCCTTTTCCTTGACGGTGAAGGACCACAATTGTTACAAATTCTGTAGGCAGACACCCAAAACTCAGACACATATAGCCAGTTATTTAATCTTCTACCTAAAAAAATGCGTGTGGAAAGTACCCAAGATGGGTACCTGGCAATCAGGGTACAAGGTACAAATCATGTGCAAGGTACACATGAAGACAGGCTGTAGGCTGTGTTCTTGCGTAGCTTTATATATTGAGGGACAGCTCATCAAGACCAACAGTTGTTCTCCTCTCTCCCACAACAAAAACACCAAGCAGTTTTGTCAACATGTAAACTTGTTTTTTTTAAGTGGTGTCTTATTTGTTTTACTATTTCATTCTTTGTTGTCTGTATCTGATTACAACAACTAAAACGCACTGTAAGATCTCAGCTGCACATTCTAAAATCTATTCTAAATCCTACTACAGTACAAGAGAAATGCAGTAAAAGGGAAATACTGGGAAGAATAATGAATACATATAAAATATAGGCTGACGTATATTCAGATAATACAATGTCTCAAAAATACCAGTTCAAAATCCAGAAAATAAAACTAAATATATGTACACTTGTACATCTTTAATTACTAGAAAAAAATATGGGCAGCCAAAAAAAGTACATGGTAAATTTTATGCCAGGAAGTATTAACAAACTTACCTTCCCTACCTCTGAGGCAAATAATGTATGTTAATTCAAAGGCCGTAAGAGAATACTGCTGTATTGCATCTGGCCATGAGGTGTAATTCAGAAGACTACTGAAATTTGGAATATATACTGCTCATACAGAACTAAAGAAAGAGAAAAAAAAAATCTCTACCACTTAAGATTTATTAGTATTTTTAGACTTTACAACTTTATCACTTAATCCACAGTACTATACTATTTGCATTTTAAGTTTTTTTATTAAAACAGGACTTGTGCATTTATATTCTAAAACATCTGTGTAGACCACTTTGTCTATGAACAGTCATCAGATTAATGGATCATAAAGTAAATGACTATTACATGATCAGGTATTTTTTGATAAACTCACTATTCTGTTTAACTTACTGCTAAATTTCAAAGCTATAGATAAAATTATTTCTGGGATATTAATTTTGCTCTCAAAGTAACAGTAAAAGAAAATCATCATTGTGTAATAAGGAGAGTGGTAAGGGGAGCAACAATAGCTACGATCACTATCTCCTAAAACAAAATAGTTTTTATCAACCTGCATTCCAGTAGTTTTACTATCAAGTTTATTAATGGACTCCTATGCTAATATCTAAATGCCAAGCAATTAATAGCACTGAACTATAAATGGCTTTGTCATCGCTCTTGTAGAGTTATTTTATAAAGCAAATGCAATTCTATCACTTCAGTGATTTAATGCAGGCTTTGTGAGGTTAATATTCCCAAGCATCGCAAAATAAAGAACTGCTTTAATTAACCTTCTGTGATTTAAATACTGAGAGAAATCAGAATTTAGAAACTTTAAATAATACCACCATCGTAACAACACCACTACTACTTTGTGGATCAAAGCCAAACCACTTATTTAAGAACTTTGAGAAATACATTTGAACATCTGTATTTTACTGTATTTCTAAACTCATTAAAAAGACTTTTTTCTAAGCATAACATACTAAATCCATGACAGATTTTATACAGTTTTTGTAGTTGAGATGAAAAATGTTTCCTTTCAGGAAAAACTGATGTTGTTACTTTGAAAAACTGATTAAGCGTCTCCACCTTTTGAACTAGAATGCTTTGCAGAGATTTTTGTTATGAACATGGGACATTGCCTGCTGAATCTACGAACTGACTGCATGTAAGTGACCACTTAAAAATAAAGAAGCCAAACAGGACTTCCCTTTTTTCTTCTCAGACTAAATTTTACTCTCTTTCCAATTTAGCTGAAAGGAGGCTCTTATTGCCAGAGTTTCCTTCTAATATTGCATGCTAACTTCATTTTAGTACATGAAAAAAGTCATCAGGACTCAGGCCTTTCCACATTTCTCACCTTACAAGCACAAGAGCTGCAATAGGTCTACTAGATTTAGAACAATACAAAAACACAGGAATCAAAATTAAAAACCAGCAGAGTACAGGTGGTCATGAACATTCCTGCCAAACAGGTTTGCAGTGAGCTGTGACCCATCTCCTCTAACTAACCCGCCAGATACCATCAAACCCCCATCAGCAGCAGATGCCCGAAGAGGTGCGCTTGCTGGTTTCTCAGGAGAAGAAAGCCAACCTTCAAAATTCCTCCTGCAAACTACAAATGGAAAAGCCTACTTTCAGCAGAAAACCATTAACAGATGAACACAACAAAAGAATACACAGACTGGGCAACTAGGGAACTTTAAACTGAAGGTGCCATACAATTGTTAAGACAACACAGAGGCAAACAAATACTTTCACTGACAGCCCTTTGGGAGACCATAAAACAGAAGCATAAACAAGCTTGTTTCATTTCATACACAAGCAGTAGTACCACTTTGCGAGATAAAATACTTCTTTCCCAGTAATATCATTTAACAAATCCAGGTTACTACAAAGACAGGTATGTGTAAGGGGTAATTTATACATGCTAACTTTAAAGGTTTCAGACCTGACGGACTGGCGTTGATTTTTATTTGGCTAAATCAATTGCCACGTCTGTAAACACTTGCTTTAAAATAACAGGGCTGAGAAAGTCTTCTCAAAATCTGAATGCAGTTTTTTGGGTCTGGTCAAGATGCCTTCAGCAAAAATAAGCCTGCACTGCTGTGAGGGCTGCTCTGTGCTATGTCCTCAATTTTGTGTTCATACTCAGGTGTGAGTTTACAGACAATTATCCTTGCTTTTTCTGCCTGACCCTATTCCTGCTAGCTACTTGGCTCTGGAAGATCATTCTCCAAGTTTGACAAACTAGCACCTATTATAATCTTATAAATACAGATATAAATCACTGAGAAAAAAAAAGAGAAAGGTTTGACACATTTCCTAGAATGATATACACAATGTTGAACAAATGGAGCATTCCCCCAGCAGACAACAATTGGCTATTCCCACTACACGGAAAAGATGTATCATAACAGGAGTCACAGTTTCACTGAACTCCTCAGCCAAGTAAGTGACCTCCGCCGCACTGAGAAATAGCCATACCCTTAGCACTTAATTGGTATTACAGCAGCATCGTGATTACGAAATAAGACTTTATAAAAGCAGAAATCTAACAGGCAAAGAATTCAATCAATTAGTGTTCGTTGAACCCACAGGTTCAAACATCATTTGCCCTTCCTGAAAACATCATGTGCTTAAGAAAGTCTCGGAAAGGATAAATTAGTTTTACGCACAAGAGCAGTACGGTTCCCCAAGTATCTCAACAGTTTGCTTGTTTTTAAATCATGTTCAGCAAGGTAAGGCGACAACTGCCTTTCAGCGGTGCTGGTCACTGGTGGCTTGTCTAGAAGCCAGGATTTAAGCCACAGTGCGTGAGTTTGGAAGTCAGCTGCTGAAAGCTGCTCCCCACCTTCCCTACTCCCCCCATGTCCACCCAAGCTTTCTTACAGATGAAAAAAGTCAAGCACTCTGCCTTTTGAGATCTCCCTGATCTCTCTGAGGTAGGCTGGCAACGAAAGGTTCACTGTACCAAAACAGATGCCTTCATAAAGGGTTACGCTGTATACTTTAACCTGGCTGGTTAAAGAAGGCTGGAAAAGCGGCCCGAAGTATGCAGGTCTGTACGAGAGCTTTCACCCAGGCACTTTGTTAGGCACATGTCTGCTCACTACATACCAGCAGCCCTGATTTCTAAAAGCCAACCAACAAGCACACCTCAGAAGCAAAAGTTCTTGGTGCCATGAAACTTGGGTTAAATGGTTTAAAGGAGTTGCTTCTCCCTTGCATCTCTTCACCCTGGAAAGGAAATAATTGCTTCTAAGCTAAAACCAGTGTTTCAAGACAGCATGAATATACACTGGGCACCTCTGTTGCTGGGACGGCAGAAGCCATGAAGCCTTGAAGGGTTTATGGTACACAACAGGTAGTGGCATCAGCCACTGCTGATGATGGCGGGCAACAATCTCTCCTGAACATCAAAGTTGATTTAGTTCTCATGTAACTGTAATAGCCAACTTCCACAAAGAATGCTTTCCTACATGCCTGGCAGCAACCGAGAGATTAACATACAAGTTTGTTCTTTCTCATTTCCTGCGGTTCATAACACAACAAATATTAAGTGCAACCACCCGTCTAGTGATAGATGATTACAGACACGAAAGTTAAAAGGACAGAAGGACAAATGATTTTCATTACAACTTTCAGCTGTGGGCAGCTGTATGTTAGTTTCTAAAGATGTTTAATTTAAATTTTGCAGGATTTGAGACTGGTACCGTTGACTGGTAATTCTGTGCCAGTTTCTAGTAACTTGAGTGAAGATTTTATTAAAAAGAGTAACTTCATTGAGGTACAAAACTTAAAATTTTGACTCACTGAGGACTGTCTGTATTACTAATGAATTTGGTATTTGCATGTAACACAACTATTCCTAACTTACAACAACAGTATTTTTGTACAGTGTTACAGCCCAAAACAGCTTGACAATGTTAATTAACATGCTGTTAAGAGAACTTTCACAGCTCACATCAAATTTAAAAACAAGATTTCATCCTTATTGTACCAAAATCACTTTAATAAATTGATACATTTTGCCACAATACAATTTGTTCTGTTTTCAAGACACTCATACAGCTTGGACATGAAAACAGATTAATTAGTTTCACATTTTGTTCACATTTTCAGAGACTGTTTCAAATTGGCTAATGTTTTATCTGTCCTACCTTGCACTGACTCAATGATAGAAACAGATGTCTGCGCAAGAACATTCTCACCATCATCTCAGGATTGCAACTGAGACTAGTTCCAGCTCAGCAATAAACCTGAAACATATGGCCTCCATTGAGCCCAGTTCAGGAAAATGGAGAGAAGCCGTAGCCCCTTGTGGGAGCACAAGGGTTCCCCAGCCCTCTGCCCAGAGAGACCAACTGAAGCATCAGCAGAGATGCTCCCCACCTCCTTACACACGCCGCCTTCCTGCTTCTGATACCTTTCCACGTGGGTCTACTGATGTGGTTCACAAACTCTTACGGGCCTGAACCGCATTCATCCCCCTGGCCCACACTCAGGAAAAGGTAAAAAAAAAAAAAAAAAACAAACAACAAAAAAACCCCAAACCAACCAACACCAAAAAAAACCAACCAACAAAAACCCAAAACAAAAACAAACAAAAAACCCAAAACAAACAAACCCACAACCAAACCAAACCCACACCCAACCAAAAAACCAAACCACTAGTCAGTCTGCTCTTTATTTGTCCTACGACAATCTGTGTTGCAAAAAACCTCACCAAGATCAGTAGGTAGATCTTATCAGTAGACAAGGTATTATACGGGGAGGGGGCGGGGGGGGTGGGGGTGGGGGTGGCGCAGAATAAAGGTTTTGGCCAGCTTTTAGAACATTAAAATAAAACCTGACAGTGGAGGAGCCTTGTTTGCTTCCTTGTTTATAAAACATTTTATTTTTTTCAAATAGAAACAGACTAAAGACTGAGCCTAAACTACCTGACTATTCCTTTAAGGCATTTAAAAAAATAATAATCACAGTAACCACAAGGGAACCATGTAAAACACACACACAGAACCTCTTTGCGGACACTGTTAACCAGAAGGACCAATGCCCCAGAAAAGTGCAGATGCATGCTCCACCTCAAGGACCTGCCACGCTTTTTTTACCCTTTTAATCTCATGCCTGCACGTGAGAAAAGGGATCAGCATAATCCCACTCTATTCTGGAAACTTGCAAGCGGAAAGCTTCCAGGAACACGTAAAACAAATGATTACTTTAAGATAACAGCAGCAGGTGTAGAATAAAATCACTATTTCTGTTTAACTAAGAGTGAGATCGTAATTATTTTGCAGATCCATTTCATCTGTCAAAAAGTGATATGGTCCCAACTCATAAAATTATCACACAATAAACCTCAAAGGCACGATCCTATCTCGATACATATGAACACATGCTACATAAAACAAGAAAATATATAAACATGGCTGTTTAAAAGCCAGTTGGAAAGCATAATAACCAAAAATATACATCACGCTATCTTAACAAAATAATGTTTGATGATGACAGTTTAAGTTTGCAATTACATGACATTCATAAGCAAAATATCACTTCTACTTATGGCAGAAGATTTAAAACTGCAAAAACAACTGAAGCATTTATTCATTTATATGCCATTTCAAGATAAAAAACCCTGCCAAGGGCAACACTGTAGTAGTGTAGCACATCTTTCTTTTTTTCTTTTAAAGAGCAGTAAAGGTAAAAAGAATTAAAAAAAAAAAATCAAAAATGAAAAAAACCCAAGGCGGTATCTACATCTACTGGCAATATCTAATGATCAATGAATCTCCCACTGCAATAAATTTGCTTAAAACAAAGCTCTTCCTTTAATGGTTTTTACACAGCAGGCTCCTGATACGAAGAGGGGATGACTGATGCTGGCTTACAATGCGGCTCTATAGTAAACTATGCCAGTATTACTATCAAATCACCTCTTACAAACTCCCTTTCTGCCCACCATGCAATCGATTTAACAAAGATCTAAACAACTTAACAGTTCAAACACTCAAATAAATCCCATCCTCCTCCTTCCCCTCCATGCTTATTAGAAGCATGTAAAGTCACAAGTCACTGGAACAATCCCAGAAATTATTTTATCTGTTTACTTTTATTTACAAGATTGCATATTGAATTCAAGTGAGTCAAGGAAAAGGAGTGATGGCTTCACGCTTCTGTGATGTGTGAGAAATGAACACACATACCAATTCCAAGGCACAACACTAAGAGTTACACCTGACTGCAGAAGCTGGCTCGCATTATGTCTAGAAGAGCAAAAGTAGAACTTAACTATATAAAATTTCATCAGTTTTCTCCCCATAACAGAATAATATCCAGTACATCACGCTACAAGGTTTTACATAAGAAGAAACCAGCGTCAAGAAAAAGTCCATCATCCATCCAGAATAAACACTACTTTCTAGCTTCATAATGTCCAAAACAAGTAGATTGACATAAATCTACAAGGAAAATAAGAAAATACAGTAAGGAAAAGGCGGCAAATTCCTGAGAAGTCCCCTTTCCCCAACTTGAAGTAAAACCAGCTCAATCACATTCATATCACAAAGGTGGCAATCATGGAGACAGCTTATTTACCCTAAAACAGAACACAAAACTTCTTCACCTCATAGCTACACCCTTGCTACAAAATCAAGTTCAGCTTCCAGTCCACCAGGCACAGAACAGCCTGTAAACTCTTTGGGGCAAAGACCACCTTTTTGTTACGGGCTTGGAGAACAACCAGAATCATAATGTCCTGATCCACAGCTGGGGCTACCACGAACCACTTCAATACTATTAGAGTGATCGTCTCTTGCTTCATGATCCAACTGCACTCTCCAGGAAAAGTACTTGTAGTCTAAAGTTTTCCCACAATGCTGGCTAGCCAGCATCAGGCAAAAACATCTTCAGAAGCCAGCTTCTCTTCTTGAGGCCAACATCCTTAAACAGTTGGCTTTATGTATTCCTCAAAGTTGTGACCATTCAAAACCAGGACTGTGCACCAATGTAGAGTGTAAAAAGCGACATCAATATAAAAAGGCAAGAAAGTGTTTAATGAAGAATACAGAAAATGTGGAGGAAATTGATTTCCAAGATGGAAAGGAAGAGCAATACTATGGATGACAGATTGTGTAACTGAAACTACCTTACTTTTCTAATTAACAGGATTATATAAAGAGGATGTATTGATATTTTTAAGAGCAGAAATAAGAAAGATATGCCAACCAGTGCAACAGATATTATATGATTTCATGGTTTATTTTAAAGTTCTGTTTAGAATATAAAGCAGTACTAAAATCACAGAATCACACAGGTTTGAAGAGACCTTCAGAGAAAGGTTATGCTGTCAAACCTCTAGTGCAAAGAAAGTCTAACAACAACAGGGTGTTCGGGGGCCCTGTTTAGTTGAGTTCTGAGTATCTCCAAGGATGGAGATTCCAGTCTTTCCAGACTCATTCTTGTGTTTGAAAACCCTCATGGCAATTCTGGTTTCTTTTCTTTTAACAAGCTGCAACTTCATCTCAGTCTGTCCCCACTGCCTCTTATCTGAGCTTGGCTCTGTTCTCCCCCACATCCTCCCACCTGGTAGCCATAAAGAGCAGAAAGACCTCCCTTGGCCTTTCTCTTTGTAAGGCTGCCCAATGTATTAAATTCAGTGAACTCGGCCCTTAAAATTCCTAAAACTGTATGATTACCTACTCCCATTTCTCTCGCTAAATTTTTAATCAAGTAAATGCTAATTTTTGAATTATTTTCAAAAGATAACCAGTCTCATATAAGCAAAGGCCTGTATGCTTAAGCAGACATGATTTTCAAAATTTCTGTCTCAGCAGCAGAATCTGACGTACACTCCCAACTTTTTTGTTACCCTAGTATTAATTTTTGTATTGCCCACTGGTTACCACTTGATGGTAACTCTACTATGCATCATCAGCAGAGAAAGAACACTGTCGCTGAAGTATCAAAAGTACAGACTTCAACTTCTTGTGTTATGAATTCATTTTCTAGATTAACAGTTCCTGAAGAATGGGAAAGAACCCAGTAGTGAGGTTTTACAGAGAAACATTAGAGAGGAGATATTCACTTGATGACCCTTCTTGAGACAGGGGGAAGAGCAGCCATGGAACCAACCTGGAGATGAGATGGGGAAAAGAGAAGGAGCAAGTCCCACGGTGTTAAGGGCTGATTGTTATTTATATTTAGTACTCCCATCTACACACAAGTACTCCAGGAAAAGTCTATATAATACAGAACCTGGGATCAGAGTTCAAAACTTAAGAGGCTGACCACTACTGAAGAACAGGATAACCAACCCATCACCCATAAACCACAAAGAATTTCAGGTGCGATTCTCACACTGAGGATTACCACCTGCAAGGCTGTGTTGGTGAGGACCTTATGTATCATCAGAATTTGCAGATTCAGGCAAAAATGCCTACTGACCTTGAGATGCCTGTATCGCCCCTAGAGCCTGGATTTAGACACACCTTCCATGTATCCTCAAAGAAGAAATTTGGCTACATAGAGGCTGGTATCTTCTGCTTCTGAATCCGTCCCTGCCTTTCTCTTCATCCTAGTTCTCTGAAGTCCATAATATATGGAAGGCTTTACTCTCATTTTGTCTTCATCCTCTTCTATCATACCCCTCAACTCATTGCACAAACCTTCGCTTTACTGGCTATGATAGAAATGATGTAATTGGAACATGTATCAACAGATAAATCAGTATCTTGTTATTTCCCAAGTCCTGTATAGTTGGTATGTTTTCTATATTTTTAAACTAAAATAATCAATCCATTCAACTGACAGTATTTAAAATACGATGAGGTGCCCAAGGCAGCAAAATAACACTTCAGTTTCACAAACTGTGATATGTAGGCATTGGAGCAACTGTGTTTCTTCTGTCTTATAGGCTGCATTACTAGGACTTTTATCTGCTAAGGCTTACCAAGATGCTTATGAGCAGTATTTTCAAGTCACAGAGAAATCAAACATTTAATGCCAAAGTAAAAAAGGAGAAAATTAAATTTAAAGACACAACTGCAATCTTTAAAGTTGCAGTTACATATAATCCAAAAGATGGAAAGTGGTGACATTTACAAGAATATCATAGATACAATTAAGAAGTCTATTTCATAAACCATCCAGCATTTTAATGAAAAAAGTTAATTCTCAATGGAATTTTAAAATGTAGATGAAGAAAAATTAACATGTAATTACACCATGAAATTATCATAGCTTTATTTTAAAAATCAAAGGAGGGAAGCCTCCTGTATCACTGCTACTTACAACATCTTTTGTTAGTTTATTTTACACACTATTTTTATTTCAAGCTAAGATTTCAACATTGCACCAGCATTATCCCAAAATGTTAATCAACCATGCCTGACAGAATTCCCCAGTGATCTGCAGCAAGTGCTGATGCTTCCACTAATACCCAATCTTGAGCAACTCACTTTTGTTAGATTTCCCAGGATGGCGGGTATGCTTTAGTTTCGTCCTTCCATTTCCAGATCACCTCTCTGTGATTAACAGTGTTGAGACGGCACACAGAACTGAGCCTACAAGTTCAGCTGCATCAGCTATGCACTTCCATTTTGTTCGGTATCTAAAAACTGGGTGTTTCTCAAGCCCTAGGAAGCAGATCCATACCCTATAGCTTCTGATCTTAGTTAAAAACAGAATCACTTTAAACGAATTTTAATGGCTAACATATAAAGCATAATTCAAGAAAGAACAGCAATGGATATTGAATTATGCAGTTTCGCTAACTGGATATGCAAACTAACAACATTCAAATTAATAGCTGTAATATCAATTTAAAATATCTCTTAAGAAGCTCCCTTGACAAAGCAGCTTCAAAATACCTTTAACTCATCTACTCTCGAATGAAGTAACACAAAAAACAAAACAGTAACGAACATGTTAGATGCAGGAGCTCTCAACCACCTCTGTCTCGTGAGCGGAAAACAAAACAAAACGGAAGGAAGGAAAACCTCCAGCCTCCACTGACATCTGATCAAGAAACTGTTACTTCTTTTCAAAAGCAGAATTAATAGTTGCTGGGGTATATACACTGGCTTTATTCAAAACAGCTGATACAAAGTAAAGCCTGAAAGTGCGTGCAGATGTATTTGTGCGCATATCCCCGAAGATTTTTCAAAGGATGTTGTCTGATTCCAAGTTTGTTTAATTTTGTTTTTAACACTGTTACCTTGAAAAGGGGTTGGGTGGGTTTTGTTCATTTCACACAGATCTTTTTTATACCTTCAGCTGCAGGGCGACTGTTAGTAGTGGAGGACGGTGCTTACCTGCTGAGCCTGGTATCTCTGCTGGGCCTGTGACAGATATTGTGCCTGGGGTGGCAGATGCTGTGGCTGCTGGTTGTAGTATGGCTGCTGGCTCTGCTGGCAGTAGCCACTTACACCTTGCTGACCATACTGAGGCGGTATCTGTTGGAAGAGGCAAGCAAAGGAAATGCATGAGTTGAGGCAGGAGGACATGTGATCAAACTACATCACATCTGTATGGCAACCTGATCAGAAGTGATACCCTCAGCTATACACCTGACCCAGCAGTTCTACTCTTTTACTCAGCAGTTAATGCAAGCCCTTAGATCCTCTTGCCAGAGCGGGAGGAGTAAGCCCGAATGCACAGTTACTGTTTTCAGGAAGAGCTTCTAAGGAAAATGCTATGCTTCTGAACATCACGAACCCATAATGCCCACCCTTAAAATACAGAAGCAGTTATTTTAAATGTTTGCTCTCCATGGGGACACTACTGAGGCAAATCGACAGAGGAATCATTCTGATGCACTGACCCAGAAGCAGAATTGTGGGAAGAAGGCATAACGCTAAAATAGACACTGAAAGAGAAATGCCTTTTTTCTTTTTCAGCAATAAAGTACTTATTTTTGTAAAATATTTTGCCCACAACCCTCACGTTTTTAGCATTTATGTGTTTAAGCCTCAAACAAAAAACTTAGGGTCTGGCATGTTTTTTGGTTTTGTCTAATTTAATCTCTCAGTCTCCTCCTCCCTACTAAGATTTAGCTTTTATAAAAAATAAAAGCAAAACAAGTGCAACACAAAATAACCTGTTCCAGGTCCTATTAACAGACAAATCAGCACATGTATCATGCACCGAGAACCCCCCACACATGGAGAATTTAAGTTATAACCAAAAGTCAATTACGTCAGAGGAATTTTCTGCATCAGTTTTATATGTAAGCCTTGAATCAACACACACTGACATTTTCTTGAAGTATTTGAAGGAGTACACTTTTAACAAGCTCCTGATATTGTGTCTATATTGCCCGGATTTTAGGTACCCTTGCTTCTTTTCCTGAAACACTGGTATTTAGTACCATTTCAGGTGAATGACAGATGCAGCACAGGACTTCTCCCTTCTAGAACGGACCTCCTGTTGGTCCTGCGCATCCCCTGCCCTAAGCAAATGTCTCAGATACCCGACCACATCTGAAATGCTTTTATCTCTGAACCATTCCCAATGAGTTTCTGATATACCGATAAATCTGTTTACTCAACATGTAAACACATACCTGTTTCTACCTAAAGTTAACTTCCTACATTCATTCAACAATACAGTAATATTTGCTAGGCAATAATAATAATAATACAGAGTCAAATTTAAACACCTGCTTAGGCTGTTTTTACTACCACAACTTGATCTGTTCCTATTACTTTTGCCAGAAACCGATCATCCTACTTCCTGCTACCTGCTAAGGTCAGCGCTGTAACCGCAGTGCTGTGCTTGCTCTCTTTCACTTGTGCTTCCACTTCCTTCCCCATCATTTCACAGGCAGTTAGAGGTTTCTGTGACCAAAACAAGCCTTCCCAACAAATACCCTCTCCCCGCTGATGCATAAATGAGGCAGTTATAATGCAAACTAAAAAGGGTGTGTTGGAATATCATCAGGCAAACAGACAGCTGGAGTCTGCGATCTGACAGAAGACCACATGGTGATTTGCCCATCAGCTGCAAAGGTTGCAAAGCCTGGACTGCTTCCTAGGAAATGCTGAGGAGAAACCTATGTTGTGGTCCATCTGGGTCCCAGTAACACTAGGAAGAAACAGGGAAGGAAATCCTGACAGCAAAATAGGGGCTTCTGGAAAGAAGAGAAAGAGGATTTGAATGCCTAGTCAACAGGATGTGACAAAACAAGAGATCCGATTCACGTGGAACTGGAGTATTTCTAGAACAAAGATACTTGTACAGGACGGCTGGAGCTCACTTGAACATAGGAAACAGGTTGCTCGTACCTAAGGATCGAGAAAGTGGGGGGGGGGGGGGGGCGGGGCTGGGGGAGGAGGCAATCAGAACACATGGTTCAAGTGTGAGGCATTGCTACGACAAATGAAGACACGGAGATTCTGGGTCATCAAGTGAAGATGCCAAGAAGAATCAAAGAATAAGAACAGATACAGACAACTGCAGTGTAAACAGGGTTGCAAGAAGAAAATCCAGCAATACATTGCCTTCTACACAAAGCAGGGGAGAAGAAGAAACACTGGATCACTGCAACATCAAGCCTCAAACAAAAGCACTAGCAGCAGTCACATCAGAAATCTGATAGAAGGGAGACAATTAGCATGTCTCTGTTTGGCATCATGCTAGGATACAAATACACAGGGATGACAGCCAGTGACAAAGTAACATTATATGCTACACAGAGTTTAGAATCAAATCAAATGAAAACTCCACCTCACCAAGCAGCAGAGGTCTGGAGCTTGGTTGGATCAGGAAGAGTGAGTGCTGGGACCACCAGGCATGGGCAGCCTATGGTAACACTGACAGCAAGACGCTTGAGATCAGCAAAGGCACGGTGCAAGACCGTATAGAGGCACATTTCGATTCCTCCCAGTAGACTGAGCAAGCAGACGACAAAGCAGAAGCAAAATATCAGGTAACTGCAAAGCTGCTCCATGATGCTGCTGGTTAGGGAACCTGCACGAGGAGCCACTGCTTTTGGCTCAGTCCTGAGCAGCACGAATCATCTATTTCTACCTACATCCTACAGCTACAGCACCACTACGCATCAGTGACCACTGTTGTGCTTAACTTCAAAAAGTGTAACTACATAGAAAGGAGAAAGCTTGTTAAAAGGAAGCTCTAACAGCTATGAGAAACAAAATCAGACTGGCAGCATCAAAGCTGTTCAGCAACAACTACATGGAAAGCACTGAACCAATATTCACCAGCAATTCAGAAAGACTTTAGATGAGCAAAGGGACATTAGTACAGCTCATGGCAGGTTTCTAGAAGCAAAAAGGCACCCTTCAGTAAGCCAACACCAAGTCCAAATGAGGAAAACGGAAAAGAATGTACACTCTGGCACTTTGTAATAAGGCAGGCCAGAAAGAACTGGAGGAACAGCTAGGAAAGGGAATCAAATGAGTAATGAATCATTTCTTCAAACAAGTCAGGAGCAGGAGGTCTGCCAGAGAGTCTGAGGTGCCAAGTGATGATCAAGGTATAAAAGGAGAAACAGGGCCATCACACAGAAGCTTAACAAATTTTTTGCACTACCGTGTACTGTGAAAAAAACTCTTGGGAGGCTCCCATGCTGGACAAGTCCTTCTTTGTGAGGGACTCAATGAATGCATCTGAATCTGATGGGACTATTCATGGAACAAACTGACAAATGGAACGGTAAAGAAACGCTCAAGAACATACAGTATCGGCCCAGACGTCTAAACAAATCCAAGAATGAAAGATTAATTACTAATGATGGTATACTTGGAGCTGCTTTGGTAGGTGAGAATTGAAGTATGGCTCCTCTTTATTTATTTTTTTATTAAGGGGGAGGGGCGGGACTGATGACTGTTCTGGATAAATCAGGACAGGTAAGAATGAAAATCAGAATTAGGAAACATCAACACAGCTTTTGCAAAGGAAAATCCCTCAGTACAGACTTCTTGTACTTCCTAGGAAGGGTCAAACACAAAGATTCAGAGAAATGCAACAAGAATGATCAAAGGTATACAACAGTTTCAATACAGAGAAGCTACAACCCTCTGAGTATGGAAAAGACACCATAAAGTAAGAATATGATAAAAATCTACAAAACCATCTTGTCCAACACAAATGGTAGAAGCGAACTTCAAAGCAAGAGATAACCAGGTTCTCCAGTCACAGAGGTAGCAGATGTTTGAAACCTCTTTCCCAAATGATGTTTTGAAAGCTGAAAGTGTATGTGGGCTCAAGCAAAGCCTGGACAAGTTCACAAAACACAAATCCTCTGAGGGTTACCAAATACACAGAGCCACATATGGCTCAGGAAGTCCCTGAAATGAAAATAGCTGGAAGCTTGGAGAGTACTGGGGGAAGTATCACATGCTCGCTTTGTTCTGACTCTTCTCTAGGCACCCAATTAAAGCCTCCACTGTAGGCAGGATACAGGGCTACATGAACCCTTGAAGTGACCCAATACAGCCATGCCTGTTGTTCAAACCACCTCTTTGCAACAGTATTTTGTCTTGTGAGAAAGCAATGAAAATCTGGTGTGCAAAGTACTAAGTAACAAATGTAAGGAACCTGGAGAACCAGTAACACCTTGATTACCATAAGCTAGCAGACTGCTCCAATTCCTTAAATGTTTTCCCTAGCCATCTGCTTCCAGGCACTGGTGCAAAAAAGGGTACCGGGCTCTTTCTTTTGACTTTATGCATCAGTTACTATTGTTGGCATTTTCATCCATATTCTCCCAATCCAAACTGTTTTTAAAAAAGGAAAACCCAAAATGCAACAACAGTCCTAATGCTACATGTACTTTCAGATGCTATACTCTTCAGTGCAGAAACCCATCACCACTGCCTTAGCAGAACATTCAATATAATTTCTGTGGCTATTTAAATAAATAACAAACAACATGCAAATTAATCCTCCTGCTTTAGTGATGGAGATCACAAGATACCGCTTATGGACAAATGTTTATTAAACAGCATATAAAAAAGCTTAATTAAAATCTCCCCAGAACAAAACAAATCTGAAGCCAATTACTTACAATGCTTGGAGTGAATGACCTCCTCCTCCGTAAGGTAAACCCTCCCTTCCTTTCTCCTTTACACCCACATTCTTTGTGGCCACACAACACAGGAGATGAGAACTTGGGGAACTTCAGCATGCTTGTGGTAATGCACACATTCTTGGGACAGTTCAAAAGAGAACAGACCCAAGTTTGAATCTATTTCTAGGGCAAGCACAGAAACTGTAATAATTACTTTGCCTCTTATCTGACTTGCACGGTACAAATAGCATTATTTTAGAAGTATGACTGACCATCAGTGGTTAAACCACTCTGAACACAAACAAAGACAAGATGAGAATAAAAGAGGAACAAAATTGGCAGCCAGAATGAAAAGGTGGAAGAAATCCAATTAAACCTATAACTTAGCCCATTATCTTTAATTCTTGCTTGAACAAGGGGTCTTGCGGCAGACATTCCTTGTCCAAGTAATACCTTGATAGTAATGGAAGTTTTAAGCAATTTTTGCATGCATAATCCATAGCTGATGTCAAAGGAGAAGGATCATTAGACAGCATTACAGTAATTATAATAATTTTTAAAATTAAAATGTAACAGAATTAGTGTGTTAGCATAGGTACACTAATAATACCAGCAAGATGTACCTACTGCTCTTTTAAACCATCCTAATGGCTGGATCCAGACAATAATGGAAGAAACTTTTATGTGTTCCTTATCAGAAAAAGCTCTGCCAAGTCACCCTGGGACCCACCTGAATATGTCAGTCACCGTGACATGCTCACCACCCGGAAAGTGTCCTGGCAACGCTGACCACTGCTTCTCCCCGCAGCCTATCTGGTGCCCAAAAAGTAAGTAGGCCCTGGCTAATGTCAGTAGCAGGCAGTAACACAGTTCAGAAGCCTTTGACCACACTGTCACGATATAAAAACCTGGGGCAAAAGGGTGTTTCTGGCCTGATTAGCATTAAGCTCCAGCCACAGAGAGAAGAAAAGCTGAACCCCAGAGGCAGGGGTGGCCGTCAGAAGGAGCAGTGACACTACCTGATTCAATGGCTTGCTGCTTCATTGAGAAACAGTAAAACAGACCTGAATATTGTGAAACAAGTACCATCTTCAGAAACTTAATCATCGCTAATGTTCCTCTTTCCTAGCAACTATAACACGGTAATTACATAGAAATCAGAATACAAAATATATAGTGAGTGGGATCCCCACAAAGAAAAATAAAAACAACACTTGGTACTTCATGTCAGGAGTAAAATAGCACTTTCATTAACAAAACATTATAGCCAAATTTAATTCTAATTCTTTTAATTCTACAGTGGTCACTTCAGTAATAACTACAAAGAAAGCTGTCACACAGTTACCATCAAACCTTCAAATAAAACTCTCGTGATTTTCTGAAACATCTACTGCTTTGGTCTTCGATTTCCAAAGCCAGACCTCTGCTAAAACTTAAGTATTTTCCCCCCAAACACTCAGACCGTGCATTTCACCATACTTTTAAATACAAAGTTATAAAGGAAAACTAACCCTCTGACTTTCATGTCCTTATAAAAAAAACGTGGTTTCTATCTAGAACTTTCGAGTTCATGTAAGCCCAGGTCTTCATCTGTATGTTTAGCTGGATGAGAGAAAGAAGAAAAATGTAATATGCTTATACAGCATAGGGGAAACCTCTGGCACACATTCAGTGGAAGATTCTATCCTGGTTAGTGCAGTTTGGTCTCTTGGCTCAAATGACCATGTCCAACCCCACCATGCTTGTGCACACACAGTCTTAACGAAGGCTACAAGTCCTTCTCACTGAATGAGAAAAAAAATTCTAAAAGGAAACCAAGTTAAAAGCTGGGTGTTAACGTCAAGGCTATTAATCAGAAATCTTGATGCTAAGGCATTTTATTTATACATCCTATAAATTCTGTTACTTAGCACTTAGCTTTGACCTTTTGACAAGACATTGGTTACAATGTTCACCTATGTTACTGTCTTTCCTAGACTGCTTGCCTTTACACTGAAGTATGAAGTTTAAAATCTTATTAAGAGGCTTTAAAATATTAACACCGGGCCTGATACCAGTCCACCCTGCGACCCAGAGCAAGGAAGCAAGAGGATAAAAAGCATGCTTCTGTGTCACAGCACAATAATTCCCATTCCAGAACTTGCAAGGTAGCGGATTTTGCAGAGTCATTAAATGTATGTCTATGTTGAAGACTGCAGTGCAGTACACGGATCTGCAAACTAGCTCAGATACTGGAAGGAGCCTACACCAAAAGCTGTGCTAGGCTTATTTGCCCTGCTCTATAAAAGGGTGAATTAGGTCAGAGGGAGATCTACGCTCTTGTAGACAGACTGCTTCTTGTACACAAGCCAGTTCATTTAAAAAGGTAGCTCAAATCTCTTTACAATACGCTGCAGTCTGCAATGCAGTCATACCCTGTACTACTGCTAATGTGCAGGACAGAAAGGACAGGACTTTGAACACATGCCTGTAGTCCCCTTTTCCTCAGAAAGTGCACAACAGCATGATTACACCAGTTGTCAGTGCAATGTATGTGGCATCAAATATGTACCTGTCATAAGGTGCTCCCTATATACTGCCTTTTACAGTAGCTTAAATCAAAGCAACATAAGTTAACCCATTATTAGTACAAGCAATTTTCCTCTCTTTCAAAGAAGAGAAACTATAAAAAAATAAAATGTAAAAAACTACTAAGATTACATGATTAAAAAACTCTCCAGACAGAAAATACAGAAGTTAAGCTTCCAAAAGCAACATTAACTGAGCCATGTTGCACATATATAGCACCTTCTCTTTCTGATTTATGTTGTCAAAGGCATTTCATAAAATATAGAGGACGTGAAATGTGGCTCAGTTAATGTGGCTGCTAGAATCTTATCATTTATGTTTTCTGACTTCTTAGCTGTGCAACCTTCACATCTTATTAACATAGTTTTTTGCATAGACTGTGCTATGGAATAGTACTTATGTTTTATGTATTGACATATTTTTGATGTACTGAGATTTTGAATAAGTTTGCTATTCTTCATGATGAGAGCCAAATAAATAAAGACTACCACCACAAAATAGTCAATCATTTATAAGGAAAAGCAATATCTCTCCTTCCAAAAAAGAACACTTTGATTCCCTTGTCAGAAATTGATGAAAACTACCTCTGCTGTAAATGCTAAAGCTATGCCAATATCGCAACCACCTCCCACTCCCACCTTCCCCTAAAAATGGCAAACAAACAAAAATAACAAATTTGCATGTTTTAGATGAGCTAAAATTAGTTTCAAGGGAGAGGTAAACATCTGAGTCTAGAAACAACAGGAAGAAATTTTTCCTACACAAGAGCCTGATAGTACTGATTTGTACAGTGCATTACAGTTTGAACTAATGCAAATTTGGTCCTTTCTGACAATTTAGGGATAAAAATATAATAATCTCTAGTAAGAGATTTCCACATTGTTATATCCATCCCCTCAGACTGACACCACAGAGAAGACTGAAAATTTGCAACAGGATTTTTTTTCAGAAGTTATTTTAATATATTGTATTAAAAATAGAGAAATCATAGTGCCTATATATATACACACACTTAAATGATGACTCAGATATCTATTCTTACACTCTGCCTTCCTTCCTTTTTTTAAGTGATCAAAACCATCTGATCATGTAATCTGCTTAAGTAATAGATTTCCATTCTACAAACCAACATAAGAAAAAGCACATCAGAACTGCCACAACCAACGTGAGCTTCACCTGGTCCCTATGGTGTCACCAGTGGCTGATGCTTCAGTAAAAAGCATGCAGGAAACCTCCCTCACTGCACTAATAGTATGAAGCTCACCTACAAAATGCCAGCTGTTAAAGAAAAATGCAAAAGCCTGTATTTCACCTGATTTTTAATCACGTAACATTTATCACAGGGCACGTGTGCCTCTATGAATGGACTACACTACAGTCTTTGGTACCCAAATCCTGTATTTAACATTTATTCTCCAAGAAATTGGCAACAGTTTTGACCACTGTTTCTTAAATGGTAGTTAAAATAACATATGGTTAAGAAAATACAGATTTTCTTCATTTTTCTACATTTTTCTTCAGTCAAGTTTTACAGTGCCACTCAAGTCTCCTAAAGCAGGGAACACAAATGAGAGTTACAGGTTGAGTCTGACTAGCTGGTAATCTAACAGCACAAGTAATCCTCTATTTTTATGCATTTATACACATAGAGACTCCCAGCACTTTACTGGAACTGAAAAACCCCTCTGTAAAATGGCTTTCACTCTACATTTCTTCTGGCACACAATCTTGGTAGCCAAAAGAAATGCAAACATTAGTCTTTAATTGCAGTAATGAGAAAAGGCAGAAAGCACACACACCCTGTTTACCATCGCTCCCCCAACATCTTGCACACCCGTGAGTTTTCCTTCTTTCTTCCAGTCTCTTTCAAGAGAGAAGGGTACTTTTTAATTCATTCATGTGCTCCTCCAAAGGTATCAATCTTGATGAATACTGTCTTTACCATTCCTAAGTTCAACGGCTTTCAGCGCTAAATCATTTGAGATCGTTCAGAGCCCTTCACTGTACCTCTTAAAAACTGCAAGAGAAGAATATAAAATATCTTCCACAGGGAGCAATGCTGGGTACTCTTCAGTAGGCCATGCCTTTCTCCTCCTCCCACCCAAACTTGTTCAGTTCCACCAGACTGCTGGGCTTCATCGACCTTCACAGCACACACCCTCTTCCCTTGACAGCTGTTTTTCTTCTCCTTTAATCCTATCCTGCACCTAAGGAGGAACAACCCCAGGCACCAATACAGAGTTGAGGCCACCCAGCTGGAAAGCAGCTTGGCAGAAAGGTATTAGGGGTCCTGGTGGACATCAAGTTGAACATTAGCCAGCAATGTGCCCTTCCCACAAAGAGGGCTAATGGTATCCCAAGCTGCATTAAATAAAGTATTGCCAGCAGGTCAAGGTAGGTGCTTCTGCTCAGCACTGGTGAGACCATACCTGGAGTACTGTGTCCAGTTCTGGACTCCCCAGTACAAGAGAGACATGGACATACTGGAGAAATTTCAATGAAGGGCCACAAAGACAATTATGGAGTTCGTGCACCTTACATGTGAGGAAAGCCTGAGCGAGCTGGGACTGTTCAGTCTGGAGAAGGGAAGACTTGGGGATCTTATCAATGTACATAAATATCTGAAGGGAGGCTGCAAAGAGGACAAAGCCACGCTCTTTTCAGTGGTGCCCAGTGACAGGACAAGAGGCAATGGACAGGAGGTTCCCTCTGAGCATCAGAAACCAAATTTTCACTGTGAGGGTGACCAAGCACTGGAACAGGTTGTCCAGAGAGGTTGTAGTTTCCTTCCTTGGAGATACACCAAAGCCATCTAGATACACTCCTGAGCAGTCAGATCTAGCTGGCCTTGCTTGACCAAGGGATTTGGACCAGATGACCTCCAGAGGTCCCTTCCAACCACAATCACTCCGTGATTTAATAATGTGGAGCTGCTCTAACCATACAATTGTCAGAGAGAAAATTGTGCCTGACAAATGTGGTGGCCTTCTACAATGGGGTTACAGTGTTGGTGGATGAGGGAAGAGCAACTGATGTCATCTAACTGGACTTGTGCAAAGTACTTGACACTCTTCTGCACAACGCCCCTGCCTCTAAACTGAGAGACATGGATTTGATGGATGGGCTGCTCAGTGGATAAGGAATTAGCTGGATGGTCACAATCAAAAAGGTGCCGTCAAAAGCTTGATGTCCAACTGGAGATCTGTGATGAGTGGTGTTCCTCAGGGGTTGGTACTGGGACTGGTGCTGTTTGACATCTTTGTTATTGACACGGACAGTGGCACAGAGTTCACCCTCAGCGAGTTTGCCAACGACACCAGGCTGCGTGGTATGGTTGACATGCTGGAGGGCAGGGATGCCATCCAGAGGGACCTTGGCAGGCTTGAGAGGTGGGCCCGTGCAAACCTCATGAAGTTCAACAAGGCCAAGGGCAAGGCCATGCACGTGGGTCAGGGCAATCCCAAGCACAAATACAGGCTGGGCAGAGAACAGATTGAGAGCAGCCATGAGGAGAAGGACTAGGGGGTGTTGGTGGACAAGAAGCTCAACATGACCCAGCAATGTACGCTTGCAGCCCAGAGAGCCAACCATATCCTAAGCTGCATCAAAAGAAGCATGACCAGGAGGCTGAGGGGAGGTGATTCTCCCCCTCTACTTCGCTCTCATGAGACCCCACCTGGAGTACTGCATCCAGCTCTGGAGCCCCCAACATAAGAAGGACATGGTTCTGTTGGAGCAAGTCCAGAAGAGAACCATGAAGATGATCAGAGGGCTGGAGCACCTCTGCTATGAAGACAGGCTGAGAGAGTTGGGGTTGTTCAGCCTGAAGAATAGAAGGCTCCAGGGAGACCCTACAGCAGCCTTCCAGTGCCCAAAGGGGGCCTACAAGTAAGCTGGAGAGCGACTTTTTACAAGGGCATGTAGTGACAGGACAACAGGTAATGGCTTTAAACTGAAAGAGAGCAGATTTAGATTAGAAGAAATTCTTTACTATGAGGATGGCGAGGTGCTGGAACAGGTTGCCCAGAGCAGTTGTGGATGCCCCATCCCTGGAAGTGTTCAGGGCCAGGTTGGATGGGGCCTTGAGCAACCTGGTCTAGCAGAAGGTGTCCCTGTCCATGGAAGGGAGGATGGAGCTAGACGATCTTAAACATCCCTTCCAACCCAAACCATTCTATGATTCTATAATTGAGCATCTTAGCAGAAAGTTAACAGCCAAGGGGCACACCCAATTTCTGGCGTTCAACTGAGAACCCCTCTGGTTTTGGCCCACACACCTTTGACAAGACCACCACTTTTGATAAACCCCCACAGCTCTACCTCCTGGGCCTGACTCTGAAACAACAGCAACCTACTGCTCTGCTACACACTGCAAGTCATCTCCAGTCCCAGTCCTTCACTTCTCTGAGGGACATCACACTTCTAACCATGAAAAACTTGCCATGCACATGCAGTGGGAAAACAGATTTATGGCTCTTCGTGTTCCCATTATGGATCTCAAGCCCCAAATAGTGTCCACAGCATAGGTCAACACACGAAAGAAAAAGGCATGACCTCCCACAGCTATCATTTAGGTTCAGCAGTTTCCATGACAAATGTAGTCATTCGTACAGTCCAAATTCTGCTAGTTTTTTCAACTACAGCAGGATCAAAATCATACTTTTATCTGGACACTAAAAATTCCCCAGACCAAGAAATCCTGAAGCAAACAGAACAACTGGCTGAACCAACTGGGTAAGAAAATTTGATTATGTCTCTACCAGTCCAGCATAATTTACTGTCTTGCAGCATAGCATTATCTGCTTAAGATCGGGATCCCATTCCTGTGGTACAGTCCCTCAACAGCAACATTCCTACCAACGTAAGCAAACACTCTGGAGTACTTATGCTTGCTTAGAAAAGTAATGAATACAAAGCAACTCCTATCCAAAAACCTTCTTCAAATTAATGCAAATGAACAGCAGAAAAAAAAAGTGGAAGGTGTAAATCTTTTCCATGCTGGCTTTCCCTTCACTTTCTCTATTGGGAACGGTTTAAAAAAAAAAAAACCAAGTCAGCCTCTTAAATAAGAGTACTTACATAATGGTCCAAACGCTACAACCTAAAACTGTAACACAGCTATGACTTCAAATATTGCTGCAAATATTTTTAAAAGAAAACTTTCAAACCCCTCCATGCAGTCACAGAGTTTAGGTATTTGATTTGTTCTATTTTTATTATTTAATTTGACCTATTACTTGGCACTGGAAAACATCAAAAGACTCCTGACAGAAACATCAAAGACATCAATCTTACAAATTCATGGCTGAAACCATATAGCACATCATAATTTCCTAAATAATTACTTTTATTATACTCAAAATAAGATGATTATTGTAAATTATTCCTCATATCAGTTTCCACAAGTAAGTCTTAGAAACATCTGCTAAATGTAAGTATCTGAATACAGATAATCCAATTCACGTAACATTATCCTCAAAATGGAACAGAAAAACAAACAAGAACCCTTATAGTCATAACATCACTTATCAAAAATGACCTGGTTTTATTAACTGAAAATAGCCCCCTTAAAACGTATGCTGAATCAACCATCAAGCTCATTTATTCATTCTGCCAACCTACTAGAATTCTTTTAATTAATATTGTAACTGATCTTAGCTCAAATACTGTGCTCCATCAGTTAATCTTTATAATACCTACTATTCTTTCAAAGCATCCAAGCATCCCCAATATACCCTTGCATGCTCCTTCCCTTTCTTGAAAGCTTAAACTCCCCTTCCCCCTCAAGTCGGGTTGTTTTGGGCTATTATCTGAACACCTATTTTGTTAAACATTCACAAAACAAATTCTTACACTCACAATAAAATGCTTCCTTCTCATTTATGGCCAGACTGAAGTAATATCTATCTGTACACAGAATTAACACACAAGTATATAATTGTAGTTTTATGCTCAAGTGCCCCAATTATGTGCTTTAAAACACTTTAAAGGATCCATCAGGAACATTCAATACCTCCAAACTGTAAAGTCTAGAGGAGTGTCTTTTGACAAAACAGCTGCATTACGGGGAAATCTTTCAGTTAAAAACAAAGAAACCAATCAATTTTGGTGCTTTTTTTATTCAAGGCACCCAGGCTAAAGAATGGTGGGACCTGTCTGGTCCAGCACATCTTGCCAGAAGTAACAGAGAAGCAGGAAACTGAATAGTTCATTTTGCTTTTGCGTAGTAAAGGTGCGCCAGGTAGCCTTTTGCTAAGCACATAAGGGGCCCAGACTTTAAGTTTGTTCAGAAGGGTGATTCAGGATGCCTGCACCGTGCAAGTGAGGACCCTACACCTTCCTCATTTCACTCCCAAGGTAAGTGCGACTCCCCATATACGCTCTTTGAATATTCAGTCCTCTGCATTCTCACTTCTCCTTACAGTCTACTGTTAAGAAGCAGGCTTTTCCAAAAAGGGCTGCAGGAGGTGACGTTCAATGTTTTTTTTCTTACCTAAATAAAGGGAAAGGAATAATGAAGGGAAATCTACATTAATCCATCTGACTTTGCACTGAAATGGATTACAAGTGCTCACATGATGCCTTACGCTTTTTCACCCGGACTGGTGATAAACTTGCAGATTCTTGTATTGGTGGCTTTTTTGGTCCCCACACCCCCCCTAACTCCAGCAGACACAGAGGAGGGTAAGGATGGAATTGTTTTTGTTGTTTCCTATGACAAACACGTATCAAGTTCTTAACAAATAAGAGGTGTGGAAATCAGGAATGGTAAAATTAGTAAGTATAACAAAAAGGTAGACACTTCATGGCATTAAAAAGCAACATGCAATGAGCTTCAGGTGAGACTCGAAGATGGTTAAATAGTGAGGTCATGTTAGCAAAGATTTTCCTCAATAAAAAAGAAAACAGACATGGTAAATTACAGTGAAAAAATGCAATGCTCTGTGCAACTCATATGAGATTTAGCATCAGGTGTCAGGTGCATGTAGCCACTGTTGACCACCAACAAAGAGATGAGAAGAGCCTGTTGAGGGGTCACAGTCCTCAAGGACAGATAACAAGTATGAGGCAGACTGAGTCAAAATAGCAGTTGCTGTTTAGTTCTCCAGAGGGGCCAGAGTGCTAAGCTCTTCCAAAGGTGATGGAAAAAGCACACGTTCTCAGGAGCGAGCCATTCAAAACTGTTCTACAGGAAACTCTACATGCAGAAATGCCCCTGAGCTCCTCCTCATCTAACCCACCGAATGAGTTCCTGCCACATAAATGTCCAGTGCCCCTCTGCATGCTGAGGGCCTGGGTAAAGAAGGGGTCTCCTGAAAAGAGGCACCACAAAAAGTAGGACTGCCTCTTCTGGAAAGACAGCAGGGCACAGTGGGAGTTGTTTACTTCTTGTATAATATTCCAGAGGCTAGAGCACCAAGACAGCTGGTCTATAGCTCCAAGCCAATTACCTGCTGCTCCACAAGTCCAACTGGCTTCTCTTTCCACCCAGCCTGTCAAGTCCTCCCATAGCTGGTCTGATTCTCTATCAAGCCATTCCACCACACCAAAACAGCAGAAAGTCAACAGAAAAGCCTTCTGCTGGCTTAGTGCACAGAAACGACTCCATGTGGTCAGATGAACCCAGAGGTGACCTAAGAGAAGCGACGCTGCAGCTGCCAGTTGGGTTGGCTCTAGCTGCTGTTGAACTGTAGAGTCTTTGTTTTTCCCTAGGCTCTCCTCATCCTGTGTATCCAAATATGTAACTCTCACTTTCCAAAAAAACACCCCATATGCAAAGTAACAACTTCCAGCTCTCCAGAAGAGAGGACATGCAGAGCCCTTTAAGACACAGGTGCTGCAAGAAAGCAGCAGCTCAAAGCAAAGTTACAAGAGGAGACTCTCTCCTTGATTTTCATGAAGGATCCTGGCTTTTTGGGTCTCCTCAAACTCAGACATGTAAATTTTGCCATAAAATTTAACCCACTTTAAGCAGGAAAGCGGTCACTGCAGCTTTCACCCAGAATGACACCGAAGAGGAAAGCAGTGATGCAGAGACGGGGACACACACACAATTCTCTCTCCCTTCCTTCCTTGCAGGAAGCAGAAACAAATAATTAATGCATTTCAGGGACATTATTTGCATGAAAGTAAGGCCATTTCGTAAAACACACAAGTGAGCAATGCCCCTTTAGATTAATTCTTGAATATTATTAGGTCAGTGATCACTTTTCTGTGTTGGTAGTTAGATATTTAAGCCTTCTATTTGGTTTGGCAAATCTGAGTACCAGTTGTACTTCACTGGCTACAGCATTGTTCAGACACGAGCTTCTAAGATTAAACTAAGCTTCTGATCTTGCAGTTGCGTAACTATTTAAAATATTTCAAACAACAGGTCAATATTTCTCAGCAGTTGTATGTACCTTCCAGAGCACTAGAGTTCACGTGTCCTGAAAAACAACAGGCAAGCTGTATTTTAATTTTAAAAGCAGACACTTCCACTACTTAGTTGACTCTGAAGTATATAAATCTGATTTTTTGGAGAGTATAAAACTAGGGAGAAAAGCTTAGGAAGCAGCACTGTCTGCTTTGGAGGGAGTACTTACCCATCTGCCCTTCTGGCCAGAGGTTTAATAGATTTCTATTTTTATAAAGGACATAAGGGGAGGGGGTGGCTCCATCAGTTTCCTACAGAAACCCAGCTGCCAAACTGGATGTGCCAAAGGGGAATTTTAGGGAATTTTAAAGAGATAACCTCTGCTGAGACTGCAATGTCAGCTTTGTAACCTCATGACTGGAACATGTGCAGTGAATGCTGGATTGAAAAAGCTGTGCTATGGGAGTTCGAAGAAAGAAAAGGAGAAAACACAAACAGCATGAACTGGGATTATTACTCTGTGATGAGAAGGGGACTGGAGCTCAGAAACACTGTTAGTTCACTATGAAAAAGATACATCTATAGAGTAAGCTCACTTTGATTTGGGTATTTACTGATAACCTGTGCGCACTTCCATCCTCTCAGACCTAACATGGTCTCTGCATTTTATGCTGATGCTGTTGTTCCATTTAGCAGTTCAGTTGCAGGGTATTTTAAACAACACACGGAGCCAAACTGACCTCTGGTTTAAATATTCAGCACAGAAGTTGGGGGGCGGGGGTCAAGCAGGGAAGAGGAATGGGAGATGAACAGGAGCTCTGCCAATTAAAAGCAAACAACAATAAAAAAATAAATAATCTGTGCTTTTTCAGTCTAGTCCTTCAGTTTCTACTCAGCTTTTATTTCATGTCAAGAGGTAAAAATAAACTAAATGCCCTAAGTTTATCAAGACTTAATTTTACAGAAAACGAAGAACTACAGCATGCACTACCATTTACTTACCAAGATCACAGTGTTTAAAGAAATTCAGTAAGCTAAGAAAGCTGCAAAACATTTGTGATTCAAAATTAAGATCAACATTCAAAACAGCCAAACAAACCGCACAAATACAACAGCCACAAATACCTTCAAAGGTCTACAAGCATATTAACAAGAAACGGAATAGCATTAAAAGTCTTACTCAGCTATTAAAAAGGTGAAATTAGTGATTTCTCACTTAGGCAAGTAAATTTCTATACTGAATTACAGTAAGGGAAGTCTCTTTTGGCTAAGACCCCATTACAAAACACTTCCAATGTCTACCTGTTTTCTTCCTCTCCTCACATACAGCAGCGTGCTTACAAAACCTATCCCTTTTACTACATTTAAAATAGATGGGGAAAGATGATGTCATCACATTTCACCTAGAAGAGCAGCAGTAATAAATACCCTTTTGCAGTGAAAGCAGGAATGCTTTATGATAAAATATAACACCTCTTTAAAAAGAAACATTTCAAAGTAACAGGAATGTTAGAAAGGTAAAATAAATTAATAGTCTATGTTGTTAAAAGCGATCTACAAATCTTTATAATCCAATTCTCTCAACAGCTCCGATACGTGGTGTATGTCATTAAATTATCAATCTAAGAGAAGCAGCTGTCCTGAAACTGAAAGATATATGTTCTGTTTTGCCTGGAAATTTGGGAGTGTTTAAGAAACATTTTTTTAACTTGTGGAGTTAGTGGTGGGTTTGGGGGGGTTTGGTTTTGGGGATTTTTTTCAAAGGCAGCTGTCAACTGAGTACCCTTAAAAGCCAGCTAGTTTTATAACCGCACACCGTAAGGCTTACAAGGCATACACTACTAGATGCTACCTTTAACTAAGTGCTAGTTTGTTTCACCAGTGTTGTTTCTCCTGGGAAGTACTTCATTGAGGACCTGCTCCCTGGAGGAGACAAGCTGATTCAGTGCAGTGTATCTCAAGGTCTCTCCAGAAGAAAAGGCATGTAATCAAATAATTAGTAACCAACATAATTGTTCTGCGCATCACTGAAAAAAACCTAGACAAGCTCCTATTTAAAAGCATTTCCTCTTCTACTTTGTTGCCTGTAACGGATCTGAAAATAATTTTACTTCATCTTCAAGTCAAAAAGAAACTAACTTGTTACACTGCAAGTGGCTCTTCCACTGCCTTACAGTAAGAAAAGCTTTGCAAAGTCGGAATATTTTCGCTCTATCCAAAAAAAAAAAAAAAAAAAAGTGTTTCTATGATGTATTGTAAATCTTTACCTCCCTCAATTGGGAGGTAGGTTTTTATGCCTTTCAAAATTTATTATGTCTGCTTGACTGTGCTTTCCTAAAGATCCCCTTCAGCTTCTGTTCCAACTAGCAAGTGAAAACTCTCTCAAGTGCAGTAATATAAAAGGAGTAGGAAAGAAATTCAGCACATGAACAGGGCAGACACACAATGTAGCACAGTGCTTTGCAGAACGCTACAAAGCACATTACAGCGGGATTCATGAAATACAGTGAATTCAAAGTACTTGCTATATAGGTCTTATAATTTATTAAAGTATATAATATAAATAAAGCCATGAAGTCAGTTCCAGTTGAAATGCATACATTTCCAAAGAGGCCCTACAAACTCAGCAAAACCTTCAACCTTTTCTATATCTTTCCCACCCATGTCCTTATTTTATTCCATGGTATGTTATTCATATATACCCAACTCTACAAACTGCTATGAATTTTTAAATTTTAATCATTCAAGTGGTGCCAATGAGCTTAACAGGACCAATGTTACAGTAGCGTAACTGGTGATGCACACAGAAACGTGTGAGCTGAGGGATTTATACTGCAATATCCTTGGGGCAAGGAATATGGATTTGTCTACATTTCACAAAGCAGCACATAATTTTGCTTTATTTATAACAGGAAATAAAGATTTCAGCTTTAAAATCTTCATAGATCATGCATGAATGTGAAAGATAACCCCACCATTACACTATTACCAGCAAGCCCAAAGAGGGTAGCAGAAAACACAGAAAAAGCTCTGTAACACATCAGATTAAAGGATCTCCGCAATCTTTTTGTCTGATGATGATACTCAGGAAAGGTCATGCAAGCTATGACACAAGAAATTTGTGACTAATCAGTAGACTAATCAGGAACCGATTTTTTCATGCTAGCCATTCTCAAGTGTCTTTCTACCTTTGTCAAAAGCAAAGGAGTTCCAATAAAATAAGAACAGACTATATTACTTCTATTAAAAAAAAAAATGCAAAAGCAAAACCCAGTTTCAGCTGTACTAACTATTCCTTCCTTACAAGTTTTCCTACCGTTAAGTTTATTCAGTTAATAAAAAAGAGAATACAGAGGCACTATGAAATTCACTATCAGAGAAACAAGCAATAATTAGCCTGGCAATGAATTTTTCTCTGATATGTCAGTACATATACCGCAATAGATGTTCAACACTATTTCTAGGCTTGAACAGTAAATTCATCTTTCATATGTGGGAAGCGCAGCAAATTCTCTGATAATAGAAGGGTACGGGAGAACCTTGATAATTTTAATCCCTGAGAAACTTGTCCTGGATTTCTAAACTCAACCAGTAACAAGGTACACAAAGTAAGCAAGATATACAGAAACAGAAGCCAAGGCTATTTCAGCAAAATTATACCTTACTAATACATTAGGATTGCAGGGTTTGGTTTCACTACCAAGTATTAGCAAGCATATTTCACTAACCATTTTAAGATGAATTGATTATTACCATGACATTTCAACCACACACAAAAACGTAAGGTGACACTACAGCAGAAATGTGCTATCAGTTTGACAGTGGTGATTTTGAGAAAGAACTTTACAAGCTTATACTAACGGGTTTTTTTATGAGCTGAAAATAGTTTTATTCCCTTATGTCAAATAACATTTGTGTTTGAATTACGTGTCTGTAATGTGCACCATACCACAAAAAGGGAGACATGAAGCAAAGGTGTAACTTTACAGACATGGTTTTACCATCACACAGTACTGCTTTATAAATAATGCTGAAGTAAACAGAATCTGCATATAAATAACATCTCTTATAGTGAATGTTAAATACATTGACAGAACCAAGCACCAGCAAAATGTTGCTTATCGTAAAAGTATCTCTGCTTTTATTTTAAATATATAAACAAGATATTTCTTTTTGTAACCACCAAAGCAGGCAGCTGACTTTTGATTTTGTCTGAGAGGAGCACACATCTACAAATAAAGAAAGAGAAGAAAAAAGAAAAAGAGGGTAGGGAGGGAAAAAAGACACAAGTGAGCTTTTGCACTATTGACAAGGCTTATAATCCAGAAAAATCTGCTGTGTGAGCCAAGGCACAGCAACACAGTGTTTAGGCACATTGAGGAGAAATGCTTGTAAATTCCAATGGTCCAATGAGCAGAGACACAGTTTTCATAATTTTATCATTGTGCTCCACGGCTGAGCGGCTGTCAGGCCAATGGCAAGGCACAGGTTCCCATTTGAATGACATATGGGTTCACCCAACCAGAGAGATGTTAGAGCATTAAATACCACAAACAGACAGGACAAGAATACAAAAAGCCAAATTAGCACTCGTGCAACAGCGCGCTCCGGCAGGGACCTGGCTGCTCCTGCCCTGCGCCTCCGCCAGGTCCCCAGCGTTGGGAAAACCGTGTCCTCCGGATAACAGCCTCTCACCTCATAAAACTCAAAAGCACACTGAAAAACTGTACTTCAAAGGGCGGCAGCAAAATATGAAGATGTGTATTTTTAAAACACTGGGAAATGTAGACTTAGCTATCTGGGGAGAGAGAAGCGAGCAGGAATTACCGTTTCCCACAGTAATTCAAAGAAGCATCATGGAAAATACATTCTACCTTTGTGGAAAGCTGTTCTTCAGACAGAAGTGTTTAACATATTATATAAACATGTTATGCAGTGAAATGTAAAACACAGGGGGATTTTCATCACATTTATTGCATTTCTTAGCCGAAACGTAGCAGTCTTGTAATCACCGCTGTCGCTGCAGTAAAACACCTCAGTAATACTAACCAAAAGGTGCTCTCAGCCCAGCTTGTTGAAGGGGAAAAGCGATTACATTGAACAACTCAGACCTAAAAGTACATCAAAACCAGATAAACCCCCCCAAAGAATGGCAGATGAGCATGCACCACAAGAGCACGGGGCTGATTTCAACTGGAATTTACCATCCTTTGAAATCCCCTTTTGTGAACAAACCAAACCCAAGTCACATAAATTACCAAACGCTGCCTAAGAAATGAGCTGTCCCCTCCCTGTGCAAGGCAATGGAGCAGCACATGAGCCGCACGGTAACCCCTGTCCACAGGAAAGGTTCAGACTTCAGGGAGCTGATGGAGGAAATGCATTAGCAGTTTTCTGGCTTTGGTCAATAAAATACAAGCCAAGTAGTTCACCATCACCGTGTATAGTGAACACTGCCCTTGCACAGCAGGGTTTGCAAAAGCAAAAGCAGAGAAAGAGTTGCACTCAGGCTGCCCAACAGACCCTGCCTGTTTAAAGGCAATTACTTGGGTGAGGAGGGGGCACCCCTGCCCCTGCCTCTCACCCTGCACACAGCCGGCTGCAGCCTCCCCACCGCTCCAAATAACTCAGGGGTGTGACAGAGATGGTGCCTTCCACTGACTTGAAGGGAGTTTTTCTTCTCAGTCTTTCTGTGCTCAATTTTCATTCTGCAGATTTCTCTCTAGACGTGGTCTCTTTAGATTTATTTTATAATACCAGGATTCTCTTCTGTTTGTACTGCATTTTTCCTGCTCTCATTTTACACTTTCTGTACCACCACTATCATCGCGTCTAAGCAGGAGACTTGGGAGAATTCACTGGAATCTGCAACATTCTCCAACAATAAACTGAAACGATCAGGAGGGAAGATTATCATTAGGTGTCTATTCAAAACAGCTGTTTAGGTCGAGGGTCCTGATTAATTACTGCAACTCAGAAGTCAGCAACAATCTCTTCCCAACCAATAACTAAGTACCCAACAAGAGCAGCAATCCATTTTAATCTTTATTAAAAGTTATTTAATCACACACAATTTTTTTCAAGCCGTTGGATTTGTACTTAACTGGCAAAAAAGTTGGTTTGCTTTTTCTTGAAAAAAAAAATACTTTTCCAAACAACAAAGAATTGTTAGAAAAAAAACAAAAAAACCCCTTTTTATTTCCTTAAAAATTCCAGCATGACACCCCAATCTGCCTGCCACCTCTTATTTCTCTTCAGTGTCTCCACACACACCACCTGGTTGATCCCAGTAAACTGTATTACAGATTAAGCTCTGCCCCAAGGTTTATCCCAGCAGTATCTTTCCATTTCTGGATTTTTTTTCCTGATAACTTCATATTCCAGCAGGACTTCCAGTTGAACATGTGCAACTACTATCCTCCCAACTTCTTTTTTGTTAATTACTAAGAACCTATTTCAGGACTATGTACACCAAAATACCAAAAGCAAGCTGCTCTGACTCAGGAAAAACCCCAAACCAGGGGTCCTCAAACTACGGCCCGCGGGGTGGATACGGCCCCCCAGGGTCCTCAATCCGGCCCCCGGTATTTACAGACACCACCCCACCCCCCACCGGGGGTTGGGGGGGAACCAAGCAGCCGCAGATGACTGCCTGCCACTGCATCCGCACGCCGGCCCCCTGGTTAAACAGTTTGAGGACCCCTGCCCCAAACAAATGGTATTTCCCTAATTGTTCTTCATGTAAGCAAGCAGTATGCCATCTGAAAGGATAAGATAAAGAGCAAATGAATCTGAGAATATAAAATGTACTCCTTAGTTATTTTAACATTTAACAGTAGAAAATTACTTCAAAGCTACCAATACATGCACAGCACAGTGCTGGCAAAAGACAAGAAAAGTAAGTATGAAGCAGAATTGTCATCCATGTTCTCCTTAAAACACTACCTTAGAGAATGACTCTGTACTCTCTAGGTTAATCCATTCCCATGCTCTGTGGTGGAAGATGATACTCATATAAAAGATCCATCAAAGCCCGCACTACCTCAGACAAGGAAAAAGGTGGCACAGCTAATGGAGAGAAACCCCTCAAGCCGTAGGCAGAGCATCCCTCCCCTTGCCGTTATCTCTCCCCACCCTACCATGCTAAGGGAAGCTGGCAAACAGAGACAGAATTCCCAATTCACAAATGCAGGACATTTCAAAAAAGCTTAGGAAATGTGAAGAGTAAGACTAAAGATTAAATGGGATCTTCAGAGCTCAGCAAAGTGCTGGGGGGAAAGGGGGGGGACAAGAGGGGATAAAATTGATATATCAAAATAAACTTAACACTTTTTTCTTAGAAGCTAGAATTTTTAATTATATGGATGAAGGTTTCAATGCCCGATATGAAGATGTGAAAACTCCTGAGGGTTAATTTGAGGTGGTTTGTTTTCATTTTTAACATAAAGATCAGCACCAAAGCACGGCAGGAATTATTGAAGAGTGTTTTTGGAAGTTTTCAGCTCAGAATTAAAGCAATTTTTACATATATACACAGGAAAAAAAATCAGTCTGTCAAAACAGAAAACTGAAAAAGTTACAAAATTTGGATATTTAGATTTCACTATAACTGCCAAGAACATACAAGTTGTAACAGGAGAAAAAAAGTCACCAGAAAGAAAAACATTATTCTGGGGAATAAAAAAAAAACCCAAAACCAAACAAACAAAAAAAGCCACAACTTTTCAACCTCCCCCCAATATTTCTTTTGAAATCAATTTTCTTTCAAAGACAACTTTAAGTACAACAAAAACTTGTTGCCTGGCAGAAAACTACACATGCCACATTTCCAGTGGCTTACAGGTATCCAAACTAATGCAGTGCAGTATACCTTCCTACTTAGGTAAAATGTGGAAATCGTCAAAATTAATAAGCACTTAATACAGATAAAATATATATGGACTTGCAACAGACTTACACAGCACAAAGACAAGCATACATCTTATTATAGTTTGTTTAATGTATTGTCCATAAACCTGTAGGCAGATATACTAAACTGAAGCAGAGCGTAATGTGACTTTCTTGGACATTAAGATAATTTTAACACAGAAAACACTGTCCCCATCTACAGAGCTCCAAAACATTGATGGACCTTTCCTAACTTGGTTTCTCTGGAACATACGCAACTAGACATCAAGAAAATGAGCAGATCATTCTCACAAAGTTAAAGAAAATGAAGTTATGATTTCACTAAATCAACCGGTATCCTCTCTTCCCAAAATTACTCTGAAGCCACAGGCACCAAAGACTTGAATAGCACTGATGAAAATGTTTTCAGGTCAGAAAGTAACATAGGCAGGATGCTTAATATTTGGATTGCACAGCTCAGGCATTTTTCAAAGGTGAGATTTCAGTCAAACCCTGAGCTCCAAGGGGAACAAAGCCTTCACAAGCTGTTGATTCTCCCATCCTGGATCAGCAAAGCCCCTGCACAAATATCATATGAACTTCCAACCAAACAGGTATTACAATAAATAAATATGGCTCTTCTAGCACTCATCAGCACAGACTTAAAAAACAGAAGGATTTCTTTTTCAAGTGTTACAGACAATATCCGACCACTCACATCCCTTTCTACTCCCTGACCCAGTTCATGTAATGGATGGAAATGGTAAGGGCTCCACCATTGTGAACAGCTGTAAAAATGAACAGCTGTCTCATCCTTCATCTAGCTAAACAAAGACGCAAAAGTCCAGACTACACTCGCTCCATCTTCAGTGCTTTTCCAACTGATGATGGAGTGGTACTTAATGGAGTGATAGAAAGACAACGACTGGAGAGAGGGTGGACAGAAGGAAGCACATTAACAAGGCAACGATGCCTGTGCTTAAAAATATTTTTTCGTTTATCATAAACTGCAATATTCAGTTATAAAGCTATTCCTAGATAAAGGATATACTTGGAAAAATACCCTGTATTTCTGCTTTCAGAGTTAACGAGATAAACACTGAAGTCCCGCAGGAAGATGTAAGTCTTAGGCATTCACCCAGAAGAAATAAGGTTTCAGGTATTAGGATACAGAACTGCACTGAAAATACAGGCTAGGCAGAAAGTTAATGATAGTTTGATAGACCTGATTAAAAAAAAACAAAAAAACCACAAGGATAGATGGCAGTCAGTGCCTATTACTGCAAGGCTTGGATGGGATTATTTTAATTAATGTTCTACCTAAACTCTTACTTCAATAGCTACTAATTACCATTAAGAACTACGAGCTATATCCGCAGATTAAACATTTCTCCCCAGCCCAAAGACCCAATTTTAGAAGCTGCTTCTACAACAAATTATTTGTTATACTGTTTATGGTACCATAGAAACCTTTACATCCTTTTAAATTTGCGGTGAGATCCTTTGATGTAGGTCCTTTAAAAAAACCTTGTTGAACAAAACAAATGCCTCTCCACTATATGCTGAGAGAAGAGTGTGAAAAAATGTCAATATACTACATAAACTTTATAGCAAAATTAAAGGACTCCCAGTATTTGAAGCAACCTTCAGACTAACTTGAATCCTGTAGCTTTCTCTTTGTTTCTCAATACACTTAGGAACAGAGAAATAAGTAAGACTTTCTCTCAAAGATGCCATTTTTTTGTAGACTGATGTATTCTCTTTTAAAGGGATATAATTTTACAATCCCTCACAGGTGAGATAGTGGGTTTAATATCTAAAGGAAAGTACATATTTGTCTTTATGTCAATCTACATGAAAGAAAAATCACTGAGAAAGTAACAATAAAATACACGCACTGCAAGTATCCATCTACATTCCTATTTTGTGGCTCAGATTTGACGTATTATTTGCTGTACTCAGAAATGTAGTACTTCTGTATGCACACACATAAATCTTGACAAGAAGATCTTATTTCAGTCATGCTGATCCTATTTTAAAATGTATTTAATACTCAGCTATAAAAGGCGAATACTATTTTATAATTGAAAAGGACATCACAGTCCTGATTGAAAACACTATTTGGATGGATAAAAGAAAAATCCTACTGCCTTTCCTTTTAAAAAAAAATCTATAGAATAAGACAGATACGTACAGAGTTCAGAGAAACTAATAAACAAATTGCAACAAGAACAAAAGTCTTACGATTTTCACACACGCACACTTTAAATCTCAATCATATTTTTCCCCACAGTATTGTGAATTTAATAGAAACCACACCATGTACATCTATGAGATGCTTTAGGTAAGAATTTTTACATCTGTTTAAAGTTACCCACAAATTTCAGTAAACTATTATATAGGCTTGCAGTTTCAAATAAGAGAACTGAAAATTCTAGTAGAGAATCTCTTAGAATTTTTTTTTAATCGTCTCCTGCAAGACAGAATCTCTCATTTTATATTGCTTAACTGAGAAACTCCGTAAGAACATACTGATTATAGTAGAGCCATAATAATAGCACTGTACAACTATATGCTACTTCTCCCCTAAGACAGACTGAGGAACAAAAAAAAAAATTCGAAACAATCAAACCCTGTATACCAATTACGATAAAAAAAGTGACTATTAACACAGCTACAATACTTCAGACAAAATTTTTAACAACATTTGCTTTCTCCATCTGTCTTTTTTTAAAGACTTACTTCACCAGTGAGTCAGATTTTGGACAACATTTGATGTGGTGCCATTTAAAAAGAGAAATTACAAGTAGGAAGAGATTTTTATGAAATACATTCTGCAACAATCCAAGGCAGATCTGGAATATGACAACAAATTCATATCAAATAACAGTCTGCCTGATGTTTAGCTTGTTAACATTTATTTAGGAAATGAGAAGAAAAAAAATTATCAAGCTTTCCAAACGGTCTTCAGGAACTTAAGATTCTAGTGCATGTAACATACTGTAAGTAAATTAATAGATAACATGAATTTGATGAAATGATTCTGTGTTTGCTTATTGCTGTTATATACAGAGGAGCAAATCATATGCTGGTAGCGGACCTGTGTTCTTACGACTGGCTTCTGCAATTTTTCTTTTCCATGTACAAAAACCACTACACATCTACGATGACAGTAGCAGGAGGGCCAACTGCTACGGATTTTACTTTTGTTATTTACTTCCGTAATCGATGTTGTACAGGTTCTTCTCTCTACCAGAACTAAGGAGAAAAAAAAAAATTCAAACAGCAGGACAGAGCAGACAGCACTTTGGTGAGTGGATTTCCTGCACAGAGACCAAGTTCACAAGGTAAGAGTGCGCTGACAGCACACTGTCTTTACAAAAAACACCCAAAAAAAACATATTTACTGACTTCTCTATCAGGAGCACCTACTTTAACAATGCTTTTCTAACAGGTGCCAAAACACGCCAAATTAAAGCCAAAACTTCCTGTGCAGTAACCTCTTTACTTCTCACAAATGGGACTGTCAAAGAAAAATCCTATGTTAATGTTATTTTATAATAGTTATCAGTCAGCCATTGTCCTTCTGAATACATCTGGTTTGAGAAGTCAGACAAAGCATCTTGACAAAATGCCATTCCATAAACCCAGAGGAAAACAATGGAAATTTATCAATTTATTTCAAACATTTATTAGGTTCAGAATGGAACTGCTGGATAGAAGAGCACCAGGCATTGCCACCCAGCTTCAGCAGACCCAGTCACAGCGACCAAGATGCCTTGTTCAAGAACATGTGCCTTAATTAGCAAATTACTACTTATTTTCAAATTATCCTGACTGTGGCAATGCAGCAAAGCAGACGGATCTAACTTCCAAGTGCCAGAGATTCACCCTCCTCTCCATCCTCCCAGCACACAGTCCCTGTTTTTTGGGTTTGGTTTTTTTTGGGTTGTTTTTTTTGTTTGTTTTTTTTTTTTTGTGTGGCCCTGGCTCCAGCCTGGCCCTGAGCTGAGCCATTTCAGTGCACTAAACCAGCAGAAAAGTAAACCTCCTCCCCTCCTTCCCACCAAAAAAAGGAAACTCTTCTGCCCAGTCAGTGAAACACTGCTATGCTTCACTCAAATTAGCAAGGCACTGTACTGATCCACAGGGAAAGCAGAAGATCCAAACTGTGTGCTGCAAGGAACAGAAAACTGTCCAAAATTAAGGAAACTGTTTCCCATGTTCCCCCCATTCTGACTCAGATTTGTAACACCAGCAAAACGCCATGTAACAGTGATGTGACTGATGCATGCTGTATTTTGCATCACTCAAAGCAAAAAAAAAGCCTAAGAAAATCTCAGAAGCATTAAAAAAAAAAATCACTCCAAGACACATTAAATACATACATACACATCCATACTTAACACAGACTCCTCATTGAATTTTGTTAGTAATTAGTCCTTCATCTGAAAACCTGAAGTAATTCGTAACGATATATGAAATATATTGGTGAAGCTGACAGATATTATCACCTCAGTAGGGACAGCATATTAAATCTTTCATTCAAATCTATGGCAGAGCTGCAAAGCCCACCACTTACTCTCAGCACTTCAGAACAAACTCTCCCTATACAGAATTATATTTTGCCTGTTTATCTTCTTCTACCGATTTAGTTTGCTAAAGATTTTTCCCCATTTCCTTTCTTCCAAATACGTTGTAACGTGTCTAGCACACTGTAGTTTTTTAAGCACTTGGGTAGTCAACACACATATATAATCTGGTTTTCAAAGTCATAACGTGCCTTGAGGGATGTGAAAGGTGTTAGGAAAAATAAATAAGGCAGCAAGAGTTTTGTTTCAGCCAACCAGCCTAAAGTTACATTTTTCTAAGTACTTGTATGTATTCTTAGCCACTTTCAAGTATGTGTTAAAAGCACAGAAACAATAAAGAATTTGTAGTTTTTCTGTGAGCCATAAAAACCTCTGCAGTTCCCTGGTGTAAATGCAGAGGGTAACAGATGAGGAAGACAGACAGTCACCTTCTTACTACTAACTGGATTCAGGTGTTCAGCCTACTTAAGCTCTTCAGTAACTACTTACTCCAGTGGCTAAACCAAAACCAGTACTTAAAAAACCCAACAAATTTATAACAAAAGCTTGCTGAAACCACTGGCAGAGGAAAGCTAAAAATTATCTGAAAGTTAGAGACTATAAAAATTATTCTTTAAAACCTTGGTATTAGGATACTGCCAGCACTCTTCAGACATAAAAGGCTGACGTGTTATTTCTTCAGCCTGAGCCCTGCATGTCTGGATGGTTACAAAACCAAACAATAACATTTTAAATATTTTTTCCTCGAGTTTTGTATTTCAAGAACAGTTTTATGAAACATGCAACTGTCTTCTAAGTGAAACATCTCCAAAACAACCCAGAACAGTTGCAGAAAACAAGGAGGGATGAAGGAGAAAGACAAGCTTAGATGTTTAAAATATTGCCATGACTAAGGACATCAAGGTAAAAACTGAAGGCATGAACTGAAAGTATGCTCAGTGCTCAAAGCACATTTCTGAAATACAAGACAACAATTTGTCTGAGAACATCTTCTCTTTATCTCCCTCAGAGGGTTGCAAGATTATTAATCTTCAGAGCAGAAAACACTGCAAAACTACAATTCCCGATGTACCCTGCAGCCCATTCAATTACCACAAGTACACGAGCCCTTGCTAAGAGGAGGCAGATTAGTTTTAAGAAAACATAAACCTGTAGTTCCCAGCTCTTAGTGGCTGGGAATATTATTTTCCTATGCTCTATTCCTCTTGCAGAAAAAGAGAGAGAGAAGTAATAAACTGAGAGAAGCTGAATAATATATTTGGTTTCCTGTGAAAGAACAATTCAAGGTGATACTGCAAATACGTAACAGCTTTTGGAAGGGATTTTGGCAATGCCTTCCACGCAACCTTATGTAGTACTCAAACAGTAACCTCAGAGCGAAAGGTTACTGGGTCTCCACTATCCTCCCAAGGCTTCAGCTGACCGACGAACGGCAGAAACAAAACTCAGGCTCAAATAAGGAAGTGGCACCTGTGAGCAGGAACAAAATTTGCTGGCGTAGCTCTGAAAATAGGATCAAACCAGGACAAACCCATGTTTCTCCTCTCTGAGTTTATAACCACACCTGTGGCCCAGCACTGCAGAGCCACGGAGGAGCTTTTACAGGCAGGGAAAGTGTCTCACCTACTGCTGTAAAAGAAAGCATGCATATGGCACACACGCTTGCGTACAGATGGATGATACCATCTGAGATGTGCATCCTTTCCAGGCCTGAGGCCACAGCCACCACACCAAGGTATGATACAACACGTTACATGTACGACTAACTGAACGCAACTCCAGCTGAAACACCTCTGGTGCATGGTTTTTCCAAAAGGGGGAAGGGGCGGGGGCAGGGCTGGGAGGAAATGTTTTACCCCCATATGGTCTGGTTGACCTCCCGACCTCAGCGCTCTGTCCCACTGCCTGGCTCCTCCATCCCATTCCCCAAGCTCAGGCAAATCAAGGCGTGCATTAGCAGATGAAGCAGAGGGACACCTGCACCACAGAAGCACGAGAGGCTCTGGCAGCACCAAGCCACCACCAAAGCCTCCACAATGTCCAATGATGCTAGAAAAGATGCACCTAGTCGCTAATGAAAGCGGCGATCCCACCAATGTAAGCCACAAACCATTATGTAAAAGTAACTAATTACATTTATTGCACCCACTACCCCAGTAGCAGAAGAAAAAAAACCCCACACCATTACAGACCACCGTCACTCTGGAAAAGCAAAGGAGAAGGTGGCTTGGGAAACACACAGGGGAACTGCCCGCCACCCCACAGAGAGGACAAGGGTCTCACCCAGGAGGTGGCTGAGTCCCTCCAGAACCTCAACAGGCTGGATAATAAACTCCACCTCACAGGAGTTACAAACACCTGGAATTTAGTGCCTGTGCCAGTACCCACCCCGTTACCAAATTAACCTGTGGGGAAGGGGCACATGACACACACCAGATTTATTGCCCGGTACTGTAAGACCATTAATTTCTCTAACAGCTATTTTATTGGCACAACCTCCGCTCTCTAACGGCGCTCCTTTCCTGACTATGAGAAATTATTGGGCAGTTTGTGCTAACTGCCTTCCCGTCGTGTTTCATTTCCTAACACCATCTTCTGTCAGTTTATTCCCATTCAGCCCAAAGTGACTGTCGACGTGAATACAGATGATCTGTTCATTTTCACAATTGTCTGAGAGTAGTTTCCACCTCCCCTGCTTCTTGAACTTAAAAGACTAACCAAACTCAAGAGGGGATAAACAAACAACAACAACAAAAAAACCAAAACACAACACACAAAACCAAAAAAGCCCCACAAAACCACTAATAGATTAAACTTCAGCATTATAGGAAATATATTCTGCACATGTCATTGACCCATTTACATTTTACTTTGTTTGAGAAAAGACAGAAATCGTGGAAAATGGAAAAAAAAACCAGAAGCCCAACAACCAACCAACCAAAAAAACTCCAAAAACAACCAACCAACCCCAAAACCACTCCACCTCTACAGTGGTTTATCTGTATATAAACATTCTGCACCATAAATAGGCACATTCTGTTTTTCTAGAAATTCCTGGTTATTCTATTAAATTTTAGCATCTAACCAAAAGGAGAGGCCCTTCACCCTCGCCTCCCATCACCCACAAACTTTCAACTGCACTGGAAACACTCTCACAAGGCAGCAAAATCCAGTAAAGACTGGGGGGAGGCATGGGAGGGTTAAAAGAAAATAAGAAATCCCTGGAAATGGTCCTGTGCTGCAATTATGTAACTCGATACCAAAGGTGCGAAAGCTAGAATGAAAATATTTGATGTGACAGCTCTTCACCTCAGTTGTAGCATGCCCTATCTAAATAGCAGGAGAGCAGATGGTAATTTTCAAGCACATTTAGACCGGAATGCAAACGATACTTAAAAATAAATACATAAATAAACAAATAACAGCACACATGGAATAAATAAAGCAAAGCGTGTGTAGGGGGAGAGAATCTCTCACTAGGCTAACTGATGTAGCTGGGGAAAAAAAACCACCACCACACACACACATATTTACAGTCACACAAGCCCTTCTTCAGATCTAAATTTACAGTTTATTTCCAAGTTAAACCACCAAGTTGTGGAGCAATACAAAGATGCATGCACTTGTCCTGGCAAAAGCTTTGAAGTTCATTGGTATTAAATCCACAGCCTGGTAAGCTGCAAAAACTCCGTGCTTTCAAATGAAGCGGCTTTTGAACACTTGTTTTGAAAATTTTAAGTGAATAAGCAGACTGCATAGAAATTTGTTCAACATTCACCACTTCTTAGAGATTTATGCAACATCAGATGCACCCTCAAACTCCAAATTATTTTGACAACAAGAAGCGATAATTCATTTTAACATTAATAAAGGCTGGTTTCAAAATGCTGCTTGCTCCACAGATAGTTCTGAATAGTTTTCCAACTGTCCAATCAAATAAATCAGTATCTGGGGTCATGGCAGAGATGGATTTGTGAACTATACATGGTCTGTACTTAATTGTCATAGCAAATCCCAGATTTAAAGCATCACTACATCTGACAGAGCCAAGGACAGCCAGTACCGCTACTAAGCATGGTGCCTACCACTGCCCAGGAATCCATGCTGTCGGGATGTTTCTGGATATGGAGATATATATACCACCATATATACGCATGCATGCATACATGTGTGTATTACGTCAAAGACAAAATTTAACAAAACTGGGACCAGATGAAGAGAAAGGACAGAAATACATGGTGAATTGTTCTTAAGGATCTACCAATCACCAGTATGGCTGGTGGAAGGGGATGCCCACACACACTTTTCCAAATTCTCTTCATCTATAGAGCAGGCCAAGGTATTCTTCTGCTGGTCATCTTTTCATGATTGCCACTTACTCTAAAAGGTAAATGACAACCCACCACTGACAACTAAATGGAAACTGCTACAAATGTTATGCTTAAATTGCCAGGTTTTCAAGGAAGTAACAGTTTGTCCATTTAACTAAATACAACTTCTATAAACTGCTTTTACACATACTGTTCCAACAAGCATATACAAGCCCACTCCAGTATACCAACCTGCCAGTGTGACACTACCATCCTATGTCCGAAAATCATGAAAGAAAACTTAAAGCTAACTGTGCCTAAAAAAACCAGCAAGCACACTTCCCTCAATAATCCTGATGTTAATTATTCCAAAGCTCTGATGCTTCATCCAGAGCAACACCACCTAACTAACAATTTCCTCTGCCTGCATAGCTACATATCCCATCCATGCCCCTGTCAATTCATGTCACAAGTCACCGCAACGTTCCTCTTCCGTGCAGTCACACCAATTCTGTTACCCTACTGTTCTACTCTCCTGCAGACACCTACTTGACGCTCTGCATTGGCCATATCATCCCTTGTGTAGATCTCTGTTGGTTCCTGCTTCCCCAGCTCAGCCTCATTTTTAAAGGCCTCCCCAGCTCATGCCCAGACCTTCTCCTATGACACTATCATCTTCACCATGAACTCACATGCAATACAGCAAACCCCTACTACTCTGAAAAAATACCTAGAACCCTGGTGCTGGAGAGGGGGCAGTTTCTCATGATGACAACAATGCACATTTTGACCTGATATCAATCGAGCCTGAAAAGATTTCACAACAAGACTGTAATAACAGGGGAGAGAGGAAAAAAAAAGAAAATAATAAAAAAATCAAATTAAGTGCTGAGATAAAAGCAATTGCTGCATCTACAGCACAAGTGTTTCCACCTGATGTGTAAGAGCGCATTTGTTCAAAGCGTGCTAGAACTCCAGCACATTTAAAACCTGGATTTCACTTCTGCATTCTGCAAGAAGACTATTTCTGCTCAATAAATATTATTTGGATAAAATGCTAGTAATATGCAGCACCAGGTATTTTATCATTTATTTGCAATTATCATGCATTTTATAATAAATTAGCATAACAGTTCAGCAGCAGAGTCAAAATCTGTATCCAAGCATCCTAATTACAAGGGTTCTTTCTATATTCCAACTATAACGTGTTCTCTCATTTGCTCATTAGTATGTAGTATACATGCATTACTAAAAGCGCACACAAATGAAATGATCATAAATAGTTACATTTCTTTTAGCTTTTCAGAAATTTAAAAGAACACTGAACTACTGAAAGCAAATCTTACATAGAAAATTGTAATAAATTGTGTATTAAGTTCAATTTATTCTCCAAAATACCCCAAAAAGTTCTAAAGTCAAGGATTATATCTTATATAAAAACTAGTAAGAACTGCCTATTCATTGTCCAGAAGAACTAGAGGTTATTATCTGAAATAACTTGAGTATATTGTAACATGGCTCCCAGGCATTAAAAAAAAAAAAAAAAAAAGGCCATTTATTAGGTATTAACAGACCCAGACTAAATTGATATGATTAAGTCACAGTTTAATCTACTGTATAGTTTCATGCATTTAACTTGCTTCCTTCTGGTCAATTTTGGATAGTAAACTGTTAAGCAAACAGTATTAAGACCCTCACTCCCAAAGCATGCTAAGACAGGCACAGAAGAGCAGATACAAAGGCATGCTTAGTATGCGTACACTTGCATGCAGTCTCGCATGGAAATTGCATAAGGTAAGCTTTTCTTTATTTGTACATTTTTGATTTCACAACAAGCAGTGAGAATCAAGACAGATGGCTAACCAACATACAAAATGCAAAAATCACTCTCCAGAAGCGCCTCACGCAAATGCAGTAAAACCTACAAGTCCACACCTGACCTCCTTCCTTGGAGAAACTCTCAATGATCTTCAGGGGAACACGTTTGGGAAAGAGGGGGTGGGGGAGAGGAAAAAAAAAAAAGGAGAAAAATAAAAGAGAGTAGCTCAAAAAAGGAAGAGCTTCACAGTTAAAATGAACTTTACAGAACTGGACCAAGCCAAATTCAAGTGAAAAACCTGTGTGCACTCCACTCACTGAGCCTGCTGTTCAGAAGCCCTCCCTATCAGGAATGGCTGGCCAGTGCCTCTCGCAGGCGTAGCTTGTCCACACCTGCGGAGACCGTGGCAGCCCACGGACCAGCCTGCCAGCTTACTGCTCTCAAAAGTTAAGTTTTTTCTGGAGGACGCAGGTATTATCCCACTCATGATTCCAAGTGAGACACAAGATAGCATTTCTGTGTCTTCTGAACTCTTACAGTTTACCTGGGGTGTTTTAGAAGAAGAATGCCTTCCATCTCCAGAAGGTGTTTTCATACCTTCTACATACATTTGAAATTATTTGCCCGATGACAAACATCTCAGATGTAGAGACCCCACCTTCACAAAAAGCACTGTTTTGCAAAATTAAGAACCACATTATTTTTAGTAATTAAAGTTCCTAGTTTCTGAAGGCATAACAACGTGCTACAGGATTAATAAACTGACCACACTGTTCATTGCTGGAACATGCGATCGACTAAAGAAAAACAAATACTCTGATTGCAATAATACAGAAGGAAAGTGATTTCACATTCATGTCACTCAATACTTTAAAGACCAAGTTCATTTTCAGATCTTTTGGGTTTATATTGATTGCTTGAAGATATTCAGCAATACTTGAGGGAGACAGCAAGCCTCGAGGGACATCTACACGCGGCCACAGTTCTGCAGTCTGTATGCTTTCCTTGTCTGTGGCAGTATAGCCCATGCTATATAGCTGTACATTGGTCTGAAGAATTCTTTAAAATTTCCACATACTCAGTTATACACAGATTCAGTCCAAGAGACCTGAATCACTTCCTTTTCACTTACAAGATTATTCAGTTCTTGGGAGTTCTTATGATCAACCATGTTCTCCAGTTCACTGCAGCCATCTTAGGTTCTTCATCTGAGCTCCACCTCCATTAGCCATTTTGAGGGACCAAAAACCAGATGCCGTTTTCCAGGACCACTTTCTTTTATTCAGCCAAATATCATACTGATGTTTTTAAACTGCAGGACTGCACAAAGAACCTGCTCTCAACTGATTATCTACCATGACCTTCAAAGCTTTCTCTGTCACTATTTTTCCAGAAGAAAGCAATATCCCATGAGCAAAACCTGCATTTTAGTTTCTAGATCACAGTTGATTTATTCAAAACAAAAGTATTGTACATTAGCCTGGGTCCCTTCTTCATTTAAACTGGCAAGCAGGAAAATCTGGTATGAGTAACATATTTTAATCTTGTGTTGCATCAATTATTTCTTGGTTATTATTTTAAAGAAAGGTTTAGTCTCACTGATGGCTAACTATTCTGTTTTTTCTTATTATTAGCTCTAGCTTTCTCACTGTGCTTGACAAGTCTTTCTGCTAACCAGAAAAACAAATTTAAGTGTCCACACACACTTATTTAAGCAATTATGTACTTAAATATTTATTCAGTTCTTAAATTTAACACGCTTCTTACATTAGATAAATGGTAAACAGAACATCTCTGTCTTACCAGATCATTTTTTTTAATTCACAATTAGTGCTCATTTATAGTTGAAGGAATTTGACTCCTTTTAAAATGGGTCTTAGTTGGTTAAAGAAACCACTTTCAACTTGATTCACATTCAAAATATCCTTTCTAAACAAAACAAGAAATAGCTTCAAGAAGTGAAGCCTCTAGTTTTAAAATTCTGACAGATGCTGGAGACAGAAACAGCAGGAGAGAATTAAGTTTTTCCTCAATTATTCATTTAGCAAAAAACCTTTAAGCCATTTCCAATCATCTCCTATAGAAAAAGTTTCCTTCCAACCAATTTAGCTTATGATCATTCCCATCTTTGTGTTGCTGTCCCTCTGAAAATAACGGATATGTGATTGTGTATGTACACAATGTATCTACATGCATCCATGGTCACAGATTTTATGTTCTTGTTTATTTGAGCTCAATTCTTTCCGTGTACAGCATAGTTAAATCAAGCTTTGCTCCTTACCACTAAAAAACACGACTAGTTCTTGACCTGCCTTTGAATTTCTCAGTGTCAGATCCAAGGCTTTATCCAGGTTAAGTTGTCGCCTGCATTTACACACACACACCATTTTTAGCAGGAATTCTTAAGGGTTTCGATGCCGGCAGCAGCGGGTGTTCACTCTCTGCTCTCCAAAATGCCAGTAACACTCTTAATGGACAGGCCACCCTGCTTCTACCCGATTTCAGTGCTACCTAGCAGGTACTAGCTAGTAGCCTCATCTCCTGCCTTCTCTGCCAGGACAGTAACTCAGAAGCATTTAATATCATTTGCTTTTGAGTACTCAGTGATTCAGAAATACATAATATCGCTCTTGATATAGAGTACCACTTTCCCTCCCCTTCTAGCCATTCAATTCTCTCTAAATAGGTTATAACCGTTTATTTTAACATTCCAATCCTGTGAACCTTCCCACTAGATTTCAAGTAATACCAAGCAGATGAAATTTATAATTGTAAATGAGAAATTTCATCTCCTCTTGTTTATTACCCTGGCTGCCAGCATTAGAGTATAGGCAATTAAATAGGGAGGGTGGGGGTGGGGGGGTGGAGGTGGTGGTTTCCCCCTCCTGTTCATGTCTGGGTACCTTGATTGCTTTTGTTCAAAGATCATTATTTAGATTTCAATGTGTGCTTACCTGTTCCTGTAACCTTACCCTCCAGCCCCCACTGCCCCAGCTCAAAGCTCTTCCACCTGCCCAGGCCAATATGCACCCCAGCAAATCACTTCTCTGGCTACTACAGGAAGCCCAGTCAAAGAAAACGCTCCCTTTTCTTTACAGATGATAACCAACTTCTCCAAAATCCCAACAGCTTTCTAGACTGAATTATTCACCCTACCAGTGGGTCACTTCCAGCATCTTGTTTCTGACCTGCTTATCAGGAAGGAAGGCTTTTGAGCACGTCATCTGGATAAAGAGGCTTTTAAAAAGCTTCTGCCTCCTGGCAACTAGTATCAAAGCCCTACCTTGCTAATGTGAATTCTTCCACCAAAGCCGACAGACAGGACAGCCAAATGTGGCTGGGGGGCAGGGGGAGGGGAAGAGGGGGGTGCTATGTTTCTTGCATTAAATGGAAAAGGTGATTTTTCTTTTCTCTCATGGAAAGTTCTGAGACTTGGGAATGTCCCTTGGTCATCATCTTCTGGGATTCTCAGCAGCCTCAGGAGTGTAAGCCATACTCGCCTTTCTTTAGGTCAGTCAAAGCCTGTCTAGGTATATTTTCCCGCCAGTGAAGCAATTCAAGTATCACAGCCCCAAAGTCCTCCAATCCCACAGCACAGATTTAGTCCACTTGTTTCTGCTACCTTGAAATTTCTGAGATAGTCTGTCATTTTGTCCTATACCAGAAAAAAAGAAACCACTGCTTCAATATGCAGTATGGCTTCAGGAATATCATATTCTAAATTAGTGGTACTGTAGGGTATCCAAAGGTGTGACACGGAGTCAAGCCCTGGCAAAGTCAATAAACCGCAGTAACCAGTCCTGTACCACCAGCAGCTTCATTCAGGAGAAAGATTATCAACGTTTTCCCTTTTTTAAAAAAAAGATTTGCATTTGCACACTTTCCTTGATAGTTATCAAAACATACCTCCATCCAAATGACTGCTGTGTCAAGATAACTTTTTTGTAACGCAGGTCCAGATTTTTCCACAGCCCCGCTGTCACTACATTTACCCCAACCGTCTCACAAGCAGAAGGCAGGCCTTTGAGACAGATCAGCTCATAACCACTGCCATTTTCCACTAAATAACTCCTCAAAGGGACAGGTCGCCGCAGGAAAGGCTGGTAACTTCTCCCACTGCAGCACTGCTCCCCTCGGAACGGGAAGCCTCCTGTGCCTCCAATTGGCAACTGCAACCACAAGGGAAAAATAACGGCACAAACTTGGGCAAATTTCACAAAAAATCATGTAAACCAACAGGAGAGCTCATGGCTAGCGGTAGCCTTCCTGAACACAGTGTTTCAAAGGGAGCCCCCCCAGCAGTACACTTCCCTCACCCAGAAGGGAGAGCAAACAGAAGACTGGCCAGGCATCTGTAACACCTCTATCTAGACCAAGGTTTCAGGCTTCCATGATCCACTTGCTTTTCCATGAGCAAATACACAGTAACAATATTAACGTAGCAATACGGGCTAACAGGTACACCTCTGCCTCAGCTGACAAATATATTTGCAAGGCTCATTTCACCTGCAGCTAAACAGAGAAAGTTGCCCCTAGACAGGGAATCTTAAGGAGAAAAAAAAAAAAAAAAAACCACACAAAAGAAAAAGAAAAAAGAGAAAAATCCCTCAAGGCAACTGCACACAAATACACTGTTGTATGTTGCTTGCTCCAATAAGCACTACACTGACTTCAACCGCAGGAAAAATTATAGGACAAGAGTGATTCACGTCCTTTCAAGGGGCCCTATCGCCCAATTCTTTCTGCCTTTTTCAGCACAATTGGGATTTTCACAGCATATCACATTCCGGTGTCTGAATATCTCAATTTCCAAAACAAGATGTTAACACCACAGATAAAGAACTCTAGCAACTATGCAAAAACAAGACTACGCTTTTTTCAACCACCATTCAAAATATCAGCTACAAACTCTTGCCAAGTGTACGAAAATAACAAAGAAAAGGTATCTCTAAGGAAAATACTAAGTCTTAGCGCATCCTTTAGGTGAGCCATTCACAATATTTGTTTTCAATTGTAATTTGACATACTCCGCACCACATGCATTACTAGATGAAAAGTACTACTAAAAGTAACACAAGGAGAGCAAAAAGTGCATTCCAAAATCAAAGGCAGCATAGCAATAAGAATGTGCAGATTTATGTTAGATTCACTGTAAAAATATCTCCAGGCTAATCACAAACTGTTACAGCATCCTCAGTATTTCCCACTGATACTGTCTTCCTTTAATGGGGGGGGGGGGGAAGGGGGGGAAATGGAGTGGGGGTAGGAGGGAAAAAAAGAAGAAAAAAAGCAGTGATTCAAAATGGAAGTTCAGTAATCATTTACAGCCCAGTATGTAATCAGCAAAATGACTGGCAAAGTTCTAGCACATCAACTCAGATGTATGTAAGCAAGGCATTCCTTCCCTGCGGTAGGCGGCCCCATGTCAAGTAGCTATGTGCTAGAACTTGTCCTGTGCTACCTGTTCAAAGGGAACTGTGCAAGAATATTTCAAGCTCTGACAGATACCACTTTGTGCAAAAACATCCACAGGAGTATTACAAAAAAAGACAGCACTGATGTTTCAGCAACCCCTGTGTCAAGAAAGGTGCTCTCCTGCATTTTTATTGACACGCAGGAAGTGGATGATCATTCCTTGTACAATCAGTGCTAGCGCTGCCGATATTGCTTCTCTACTAGTCCCATGCTCCTTTCCACACTTTTTACCAAACTCCATTATTTAAGACTTCACACACCCCTTTTCCAGTGATGGTACTGCAAATGCCACATAATCCATGAAATTCTGCATCTCTGAGACAGTGAAAAGTATCCAACGAAATAAAAAAACCCTATCGTTTGCAGCTTTTCATTACTACAGGATTAACAAGTGCCAAAGCGTGTTGTCCTTTCTTAAGGCAAATATTTATAAAAATCCTGAGGACACTTACACTTATTACTTGAAAGGATTCAGCACCATCATTCCTGCCTATGGCTGGAAATGGAATACGTAAGATTGGGTCCATGTATAAAAAATACTTTTCAAGTAAAAACATGTTTTCTCCACTAAGCAGAACACTACACACAGCGCGCATCTTTCCACATTCTTAACCAACAGTCTTACAACCAGGTTTCATAACAATAACTAATTTTATCCTCTGGGCTAAAAACTTGTTTGTTTGTTTGTTCTGTGGGTTTTTGTTTGTTAGTTTTAAACCAGCTTTACAGAAAGCAGAAGTTTCTGAGTTCCTACAAGTGAGCCTAAAGCAACTCCAACAAAAACACAGCAACTCACACATACACAGGGTTCTGATATTTAGTCAGGTTTTTATACTGCTATACAGGACCTTAATCCACACCAAGAATAGTAACATATTTTTAGCCAGTTCTACATGTGAAAGACAAAAACGGGATGACAGAACATGAGAGAGAAAGAAGAAAGAAAATGCCTACACTCGATACACCCTAAGTATACCTGATCTTTTCCTGGATATTCTTCAATTACTTTTTGTGGTTATGTTCCTCCTGTAACCCCTGCGTTATAGGCCTAAAGCAATATTAGAAAACATAATTTTTCTTGTAATGTATAAAATCAAAAAAGAAAAGCCAAGTACCCACACAGTGTTGGCATTTACTGAATCTGCTCTTCACCACTTGCTGCAAGACTGCAAATTTACTCAGGTCATAAAACCACCTTCAGTTTGGATATTGAAGGATACATGAGATTTCTCACAGCACCACCTCAGAGGACTAAAAACTCACCTGCCTGCTATCCAACATCAGGTATGATTTTTTTCATTGGTGAACACAAGGTCTTAAGTATAATTCTCTGCAGAACTTAATATTCATTTCAGAAATAATAGTTTCCTCCCTAGAACAACTTCCCAAACGCAAAAGGGCCATAAATCTACTAAGTACACACTTGCCAAATCTGCAGGGGGATATCTTGGCCTCTGATTTTGTTCCATTTTGCCAACCAGCAATAAAACGAAACCAAGGAAAAACACAAACCAGTCAATTTGCATCTGTCCTTTTCAATACTCGCCAGTATGGTGAAGTCAAAACACATGCCAATTTTCAGTGCTGCCGGCTGGGAAAGTTAGGAGGGGCAGCAGAGGTGAGCATGGAGTTACTCAGAAGGGGTAGGAGGAGCTCAGAGGTCCCTGCCGAGCAGCCTCGCTTGCTTCTGCCATGCACAGGCTCAACCTGCCCTGGGCACCGACTCTTACGTGTTTGTTTCACCCACACACACAGCGTAACAGCTCAGAGAGAAACAATCCTGTGAAAAGAACAAAGCCGTTTTGCTAACCTGTCCTGTAAAACACTATCTGTCAACATGGCCTGTAAAATACACTTAGGTCCATAGACTCCAGATAAGTAATCATTCCATAATGAAAACATCATCTTTCCTAAGTGGCTATATAAACCTTGTTTATTTTGATTGGACTTGTCTCAAAAGACAAGTTATGTTACAGTTTGCCAAGAAATAGGCAGAAATATCTTCATCACTGTTCCATGAAACAAATTAATAGCAAGTGTAATTTGTCCCTTTGACACATATACCAAAGTCAAATTCACTCACTTTCCAAAAGGTGTATTTCAATATAAGATTCAAATATGCTTTCTAACATTGTTCAGTCACTAAATTCTTTATTATCTGTTATGTGTCTTGTTCTTAACACACAAATGCAAAAAGCATTACTAAGAAACAGTGTTCAGAAGAGAAGGAAAAGGATGGAGCATACAAAGAAATAAAACAGACACTGATTTTCTCCTTGCTCCTCTTCCCCACCCCCAAAAGACATTATAAGATTCAGAGATCAAATACTTATCAGCAAGGATGCAAGCATTTAACACTTTTGTTCTATTTTAGGCAAAGCAATGAATAAGAAGCACAAGTACCAGAGAAGCACCCAAAAACGGGGTCACCCAAGGCAGCAGCAGAATAAAAGCCTACAAAATTTAATTTAAATGAGCTGTAGCTTTAAGTTATTCCTTAAGTTCTTAAATCTTTCTTTCATCGCTCTTGAAAAACAAAACACCAAAAGCTAAAAGTATTTACATTAGGATATTTATATGTGCCCAGTTAGTACAATTAGAAGGAGCAATGCAATACATAAACAAACATGACTTTTCAAAAAAATTACCTACAGAGAATTTAAAGTCTTAAACATATTTAACATTTTTTTTTAAAGATTTTATAACTAATCTACTCCCACAAAAGTCTTAATGTTTTAGGTGATAAAACATACAAAACTGAAGCAGGTCACTGAGCAAGTTTTGATTATACTGCCTGGGACCCATGTTATTTAAAACTGATAAAAGGTGTGGAAATTTTTAATTTTTTTGCAGTACTCACTTCGCTACTGTAAAACTAATTTTTACTTAGGTTTTTTTGAAACTAAATCTAACAAAAATCTTAGTTAAAAAAAAAATGCTTCTGTAAGCAACAGGAGTCTAATCTTGAGCTACTGAAACACCAGGTTATTTCTCGAGAGGTCTACTGTTCTAAGCAAGCTACCTGACCATTCCCGGGTCACCAAAGTGAAAGGTACCCAACTGTCTCATTCTGAATTTCTCGCCAATTGACTTAGAAGGCTGATTCTGCCTACACTATCAACTGAAGACAAGTCATCTAACCCCAACAACATGACCCCAAGTGAAATGGTAGCTCCAGTGAAGTCACAGCAAACTTCCCACTGACTTCAGGCAGGTTTCACCTTATCATCTTCTGCCGTATTTTCAGCTATGGGAAAAACACTCCCTCTTTTTAAAAAAGCAAACTCTACTGACTCCCTTGCTTCCTCTGAGTAAGTTCAAATTTACGGACAATTGATAGCATCTTCTGAGAAACTTATACCAAGACTTAAAAAAAAAAAAAAAAAAAAAAAAGCTGAGCTACCCCCAGGGGACATTACAGAAAGTATGGATACAAAAATCTTAACATGAGTGCTCATGATGGGTCTGAATGTCGTTACAGCAGGTTTGAGTGTCAATAACTCTTTGATTAATATTATTAACAGGAAACTACTATGACTATAATATTAGGAGTAACAGTTAATTATTCCTTACCTACACTTTAAAACCCTCTTGGCACAGTCATTATATGGCAGCTGTTAAACAGAGTAATGCAGCAGCCTTTTCTTAAGGCAAGATGCTTATTTTACTTCAAATGTAAATAAACTCAAGTCTCCTGCTGCCATGTAAAATGAGCTGTTCGTAAGTAAATGATTTTGTATCTTCCTAGTGAAGCAGCAAACAGCCCTCTGTTCCCCACTTCTGATCACCAAAATCTACTTCCTGCCTAACTCCAGCGCAGACTGACAGCTAATACTGCTAGCAAACCAAGTTCTCAACAACAAAATAGCTGCTGCTTCATTAACAGCAACCTTTTTCAGAACATCAACACACAGGGCTTGCATGTTTTTCTCTCTCATGCCCCCACTTCCAAGCACAACAACAAATGTCATTACAGCCGTTAACTATTCCAACTGAAGTAGAACCATTTAGTAACAAAAGTACGTTTTATTTGGCATGGTAAGTTGATGATTCTTACGCACCTTCTATACAAATGCAGACTGACATTTACTCCAGGATGGATGTAAAAATTAGCATTTACTGAACATCAGTACATAGTAATTGATCAGATAAAAATGTCAACCTTCTCTTTTCCAAGCTTTTTCTCACCCGCTGGAAGAACAGTTCTTTTTCCTTTTCAACCTACATTTTCTTCAGTTTCAAAGAAATGATAGAAGCTACTGAAATGTTTCTATTTACCATAATAATGCAATTCCGCACTTTAGGGATTTTCTTCAGTAAACAATCTCAGATGACCAGCATTAAGATTAAGAGCTAAACTACCATAAAGAACCCAAACTTATGTCAAATTTGATTCCATGATTATGTGTAATCTGTGCTCACCTCCCTCTACAGAGAGTGAATTACACTCAATAGAAGGGATAATTCTAAAGAAGACAATACAACATAAAGCCTTATCCTGCCATGAACTGAAGTAGCAGCCTTTTTTTCAATTTAGTCAATGAGGCTTAGTATACCCAAAAGAAAGAACCACGCTAAACATTTTCCTAGATCTGCACAAGCACAGTATTTAGCATTTTCCTAAATCTGAAATTTAAAAATCCCATTTCTTTACATGACAAAGAGCAGCAACTTTTCTTTGCAATTATTAACACTTGACCATCAAAAGATCCATTCTTAAAGATGACCTTGCAAGGAAGACAAATAGCTGTGACTTCTCATCCCTTTTCTGATTCATAAAAGTAAGGATTCAAACTTTACACTCTTCAGGAAGTATTTCATCTACTTATTTTATTTACTTTTTTAAATTTATTTATTTTTAACTGGAAGTTTCTAGCAGCTCAACAGGATGGCAGATATATCATTCAAACAACATTTTACTGATGATTACTTTAATTTCAAGTATTTACAAGTTTCAAATAGAAAAGGAAGTTGGGAAAAGATTAATGTTTAACAGCTTCAACCCTTCTGCTTTCCAGGAATTACTAAAACGGCACATAATCTGCTAGTGAGAGCTCCAAATAAATGCCTAGGGGAAAAAAAAGCAAAACAGAATAAACAAAACAAACAAACAAAACCCCAAAATAAAACACACCAAAAAATTTCCAAGGGAAATAAATAAATAAAAAAAAAAACCCAACCTGAAAAAACGTACTTCTGAAGCACACACTGATCAAAGCTTCACAGTCCCTTTTTATGTGTGTGTATGAAATGCATCTATCAATCTTTAAGAAAAAGCAACACATCTCAGTGTTTTGTCCTCTGCTGGTTGTTTTTGAGATTCAATCACATTGATTCATTCTCTGTTCTTGCAAAATAAATAGGCTAAGAAATGAAAATGCTACTTATTTTCTGTGTCTGCTCCCTTAACCAATACTAACACCAACTGTGCTAAAAGCTGCTTAGGAGCACAAAAAAACGTAATCCATTCAATATTCTCTAGCTGGTATGGGCAATTATACACAGAGAAGACAACAAACTATCACTTGACTAGTATTTGCTGTATGCATGCACCACATTTTAACTTAATGGTTCAGAGCAAAACATGACAGTAAGCTTCTCTTTCTTGGTATATTTCAATCCTTTAGAATTAAAATTATTTCAGAAAGCAACACACACACAATCAGCCAACCAGTAGTAAACACATTTGTGTTTACTAGCTTTAAAACTCTACCTGCCAAGCCAACAGCCAACTGATTTCCTTGGCGTAAATTCGACATTTCCAATCCGGGACATTACCCAATACGAGCAGTGTAAACCCTTTTCCTAAATGAGGTAATCACATTGGTGCTGCTATAGTTCTGGTTGACTTGCAGTTTCCATTACAATAAATCCTTGCTGCACATTCCCAGAGGTTTTACAATTTCTCTAGCCCTTTAAAAAAAGTTACTCCAAGTTGAAACCTGCCACATAAGACTTAAAAAAAAACCAACAAAAAACTCAAAACAAACCACAAACCAGCAGCTTATTTTCCTTAACCGTTTTTTTTTTAAAAAAAAAAAAAAAAAGGAAAAAATGTTTCTCTGACTATTTACAGTTGCACTCTTATAACTATAAGGACACTGACCACATTTATTTTTTAATTCTTCAAATCAAGAATATAACAAATGTTAAAGGGACAAGTAATTAGCACCCTTTCATCTTACAGTATTTCTATAGCAAAAATTTGAGACAGAATAGACCAAGGCTCAAGCATCGCAACTGACTTACTGCAAGCAGGCTCAAGGCACTAAGACAATGCATGATCAGTATCGAAACAAGAAAGTACTGAAATACCCCATTTTAAACAGCTATTAGGAATGGCTATTGTACGTATCCACGTAACTATCTTTCATAAAGAATTTACTATGCATTATAGCAATATGATCCTATTTACACAATAAGTTGTTGTTCCAGTCCATCAAGTACACAAGGATTTTTAATGCATCCTAAAAAAATCAATTAGGCAATAATCATCTGATTAAACAGGCACATCACACCATTCAGTTCTTTCAAACATACTCATAAATCCAAGCCTTCAGACTTTGCTGAAAACTTCCAAAACATATACGTGGTTATTTTAAGGAGCTGATTTTTAAGCTTAATGAAATCCAGCACAAAATAAAGTATTACATGCTATTAACACAAAAGAGCAACGCCATCAGACAATGGCAGAAACCCCCCTTATTTTAGTAGGTACTCTGAATCTCTAGTTTTAGCAAAAATGTTTTTACAAAAGCATCAGAAATCTTTCCTACAGCACACTGCACTAAAGCACCGAAACACTTTGGCAGGGCAATTGAACCAAAGCCAGAAACTGATTAGGGCATCACGGCTTGCTTGACTGAGGTCCAAAAGGAGTGGGGGGAGAAAAAGAAGTTAAATAAAAAGGAAACTACTGTCTTTACAATCAGATCTTGTTACCCACACTACAGTGAAATGTACTGCAAAATCAAGCCTGAAGTTTGCAGGTGCTAAGTATCCCTACATATCAGGTTTTTCAATTTTGTAATCACCTCTTTCTAATTCCAAAAAATAGCTAAGAGACCTGAAAGTATGTTTTTCTGCTTTCTGTTTTTACATACATAATGTGATCTCCCTGAAGCCCTAGGTTAGGAGTGCTAATAAACCTAAAATTACCTTCATCCCATGCAAACCAGGAGAGAGAGTACATGAGATTATGAGATAGCTGTATTAAGATTTACATGCAAGACCAGCATTTTAAAACCTTGGGATGCAAACACTGGCCTTGTTGCAATCTGTGATTCAATCATGTCAAAAACTGACAACACAGGCACAGGTCAGCTTGCTCCCAGCTCTCCCTTGCCTCCTTCCTCATTCCCCCCAGAAGATGATCGGAAAGTGACAAAAACGCAAAAGTCTCCTAATAACATAAAAATCTCTTTTAAGTAATTCATTCACCATACATATTTATGCCTACTGAAAAAAAGAGACATAAACTGTCAAGTCAACAATCCTACAAATTAAGTATGTGACTATTTTCCTAACACCTTCCTTTCTTATACTTCACCCCCTTTTATATAGGTGCAGAATCATTTGATTTTTAATCTAATCCATTAAGACAATCTTACCCAAATCAGTCCAAATGCTTTATATACTTGACTCACACCGAATTAACTGGACATGCCCTTAAAATTTGACAAAATGATGCAGCATTCTTCAAATTGCTTAGCATTTTGTAAAACAAGCTACCACCCATCTTTACAGGATAGATGTGGATCTCCGTTGTCAAGCACTGGAGAAGAAAAGAGAAAACCCCAGGTTACCCAGCTAATGCTTCACTAGTTTTACCTCTCCTTCCTACATGCCTGCGTATATCTCTTAACCCCCTTATCTTTAGTTGTATTAGCAAGTAATGCAAGAAGATTGCCTGCATTTCAAATTTTGTCCCTTATATAAGGCTTACTGTTTCGTTCTGGGGCTCATCATTGATAACTCATTAGAGATGAGTTCCAAGCCCAAAGGAGATCTGGTTTCTCTCTTCACAGCATCTTTTGCAGCCATGTTACAGAACATATCCCATGCTTTCCACATTCTCTTCAACATCCTGCAATTTCCACACAGAACGTTAAGAAAACTCGGGAGTTTACTCACACCTTCCTGCTTGGTATCAAGCACACCGAGACCAAACAGCAGTTGTAAGAAAATGTCTGCAGCATTACACAGACCTCTTTTTCAACAGGTTAGCAGGCTATGCCCAACACCCATGCTGCAGATAGGTAGAACGACTGCACCTGACAACATTTCATCTTTTTCATCCTCTTTAATCTCTCACTGCGTATGCCAGAGGCCTCCCTTCCCGTGAGCGATCTCTTCCACCTCTGGGCTGCAGGCTGGAACACACTATTCTCTGCTGCAATATGACATAGACCAGCTACCTACATCTAGGCAATTATCTTCATTTCTACCATTTCCATGAATTTTAGTTGGATCTTTAGGGTGTTGTTTTTCATCTCTATTTCTTCATTTGCAGCATCCTGCAGTAGAACCTGCAAGTTAAAATTTGTCAAGTCCCGTGGTTCTAACCTCAAGCCACAACACTTGCTGACAAAGAGCCAGACTTAACATTTCAAGGTCTTCTTCAAAATTCAAAAATCTTCACAGTCAAACAGAAAGCCTTCTCGTTTCATCCACAGAAATGGAACTGACACCCTCGGCTATCTTTGGGCAACAGCACAGTATAACTTAAAATAAGAACAACCTCTCCCATTGATGTTTCCCACCATTCCTACAGTGTGGCAGTTCCACCCTCATAATCCACCCACCCAATGCTCTCTCTGCACAATACTTACATCTGAACGCCGTTATATGTTTAAGGCCCAGTATTTTTTAACCGATCAAGTTTTCGGAAGTGCCTCATAGATTTGATAAATTCAATGTGACACTGTAAGCGATTCCAGTTTCCAGAAAGTGCTGAGATTAGTCTTCTGAAATTTTTGGCAATGTTATTTGGATTTTTTTATATACATATATATATTCTATCTAGAAGTAGGTACATGCTACACAGACAATTTTAACGGCATAGCTAGGTTCTCCTTATTTAATATTCATGTCACAGGAGTAAAAATCCAGCCAGGAATCAAACTGTGGCATCCTGTGCCAAAGACAACTTACCACTCAGCTGGTAAGTTGGCAATTCAATTTACAAACCTGCATTCCTGCATTTTAATCCTTTGTAGAAAGGTGGTAATATATGAGCAATATGAAAAGAACTGGATTCAGATCATTAGAGGTTCACAAACCAAACACACGAAGCTTTGGAGGCTGTCCAAAACAAAATCATGCCTAGGTGGTGATGTCCGTTCAATAAAAATCCAATGTCATAATTATCCTCTCACTTTTTCCCCAAAGAGCATTAGTGCTCAGAACCGCGCTGCTGTTCAGCCAATTATATTAATGCTGCAAGAAGACGGATAGGGCCAGCAGCCAATCACTGTGCCAGGTCACTGCCTGCTGACGGGTAATTTACAATTATCAAGCAATTAGCAAATGAAGTGAAAATTCAACACTCATCTCCACATAACACAGAATAATTCATTTTAAAATTAAAAATATGTTTTAATAGATTCATTTTGGCTACAGCCACACAGAGCAAAATAAAGCCTCCTTTTCACAATTTCTCCTCCTTTTATGACTGGCAAAATGCTTTGCTGTCTAAATCTAGCAGCCAAATATATTGCTTAACATTTCTAAACTAAAAAAAAAATCTCTTCCTTACAAGTATCCATTTAACAACAGGAAAGAATAAAAATGAAGACTGTTGCTAATGGTACTATTCACCCAACTACTATATTTGAAACTGTTATTTAACTGCCTGATTAAAATCCTGTCCTGGTGGATGGGTAATAACAAGAATTAGCCAGGCACCTATCTGTCAGGGAATCCAAAATTTTCTTTTTCTTTTCTATATTCTACAATAAATGACATTAAAAAAGCTAATATGTTTTGTCAGTTGGACCAAACAAATGTTCTTTCCCATTAATGATCAAGCTGCTACTCTGTTGTGCTCACAACAAAGTACAGAGCTTCCACTGCCTACACTCACATGTCTAATTTAAAAATAAAATTAGTAAAATGTAACTTCTCGATAACCTTGGTTTATCCCTTCCCTCTAGAATATGACTGTATCTTCCTTAGTATATAGTATGAACACTGGAATTGACCTTCTTTAAAAGCGCAGGAAAAAGGCAGAAGAGGCCACTATCAACAGTGAAATCCACATAGATGAAAGGAGATTCTGAACATTTCTATGTCCTCTGATCTAACAAAAAATAAAATATCCTTACTTTAAGGAGCTCGTAAAGGGGAAAAAATGGAAAAGCTACAGGCTCCTACCAAAAGGAGGAAAAAAAAAAAAACACCACCACCAACAAAAACCAGCCCCCACAAAAATCACAATAGCAAACAGCTGATACAAATACGTAACACTTTTGTTTGCACTGGATAACCCCAGTTTTTCTGCACTGAGGTCAACTTTAGGTTTTCATCTTACATTTAAAAGTATCTAAGCCAGAGAGAATTTTAAAAAACAAAACTAAAATAGCCACCAAAAAATATACAAGGCTAAATGATGTCAACTAGGGGGGGGTGGGGGGAAGAAAACCGATGGCATTTAACATACTTCTCTCTCCAAAAAGATATCAGCAACAAACTAAACTCCTTCCTGACTGCACAGGGTTTCAGAAAACATTCACACTGTCAACATAATATATTTACAGTCCTATAAAGCAGTCCTTGACCCTCCTTCTGCACAAGAAATACTTATTTCTGATTTTTTTTTTATTTCCACCCAGTGTATTACCGCAGCGTCAGAAGGGAAAAGGAGGAGAGGAGAGAAACCAAAGCAACACAGAAAAATCTTCCACAAACCTGTTGCTGTGGATACTGCATTCCTGCCATGGCTGCCGGGGCTCGGCCCTGCATTCCCACGGGATAGCGCTGGGGCCCGGGGGGGCCGTAGGACTGCCCAGGGTAGGGGCTGCTCTGCTGCGTCTGAGAGTGAGGGTTATTGCCCATGCCGTACAACTGAGGTCTCTTCATGACCATGGGATCCATTGGACTGCCCTGTTGTTAAATACAAACCAAGAAATGCTTTAAGGTATGGAAAGAAAACGGTCAGGATAGTCACGCTTACCGCAGGCAAACTATACGTGTGTTTTCTCAGTGCTTTACCCATCACATATTGACCTGACAAACAGTCACAGTACCATACTCTGGTTCTCATATTAATTAGATGAGGTTTTAAATGGCAAGTTTGGGACTTTCACTGCATTTAGGAAAAAAAAATATTTTACATCAAACTTAAGGTCATCTCTTACCTACAGAAAAAGCAGAAAAACTGCACAATAAATTCCAGCTTAAAACATAATTAAGTATACTGTTGTAAAGGATTAGCATCACTGACTTTAATGTCTAAACATAAACAAAATCATGTCTGTCAGGAAAGACACAAGTAGCGGACAAGCTGTTTAACCTTGAGAAAATATCTACTTTGAAAAAAAGGGAAAGTGAAAAGAAAAAAAAGTTTCCAAGAAAAGCAATGCATACAGAACGCAGTATTTCAGCGCTTTCATATTGCTATCGTGTGCACTAATAAGTTTCCAGATCAAAAGGCAAGTCATAACCCACACTTTACATGAAAGTTTATCTGCCTCCTTAATAGACCTCAGAAAACCCAAACTGTGATTGCTGATGGAGGGGGAGGGGAGGCAAGGGAGGGAAGTTTTATTTTTAGACTTTCTGGCAGCACTTACCAAGCACTGTAACAGTTTCAGGACAGGTGTCAACCATTGTGTGGTATTACTCTCATGTTTTATTACTGAGGACTAACTGAACCAGAAAAAATACCGTACTTTGTCAAGCACAGCACTGTATTGTTAATATGACATCCACTTTTTAATTCCTGAGAGTCAGTTATATTCACAGAAGAAAGGGGGGAGAAAAAGCTTTTAAAAAGCCTATTGCAATCTTATCTTCATGAGACATATCCCCCACTCCCCCCTCCTCTTCCCAAGAAAAAAAAAAACCTATTAATTCAGCCAGCCAGCCCACCAGGAGCAGGATTCCTTCCCGCAGCACTTTTTGTAATGTTTTCCTACAGTGTACTGTTGACCAGTTTCATGGTAAAGCCCACTACATAACACGGCTTCTGCAAGTCCTTTCTGACTACTACATTCTGATGGAATAGTTGTTATGGCAATAAATTACATTTTCCCCCTCCCATTCCTGTTTCTTCTCATTATTGCTGCTTGTACTACTAACGTACTATGGGGGTTTTTTCCCCCATACACACAAAATATGTTCTCTCCAAAGTCAGTCACTTTTTACTCTTTCCTTCCTGCTAAAAAACTCAAAATCTCCCTTTCTTCAGTGGCTCTCCCCACCCTTACCAATACCCATTTGCCAGGGCTGTCACCCAAGCCAAATAAAGTATTCCAGACGTGGGCACGCTACACCTGACGAGGTGGAAATGATAACCTCCTCCTCACATGACACCTCCATTCACTTCAGAAGAGAACTGTCCTTTTTTGCCACCATAGCGAATTGCACATTCATTTCTAATTTTGGGTGAGTATTACTCAGCAATTTTTCCTTCATTATTTGGCCGCTCTGCGGCCAGCTTAGAAGATTCTATTTTTTTCACCACTAAATGTCCCTGGGTAATTTACTATTTATATTTCATACTTTTTAAAATCAATGGTTCCCCAACCGCTTCAGGCCACCTGACCCATAACAACACTTTTTTTTTTTTTTTTAATTAAGGCCATCACGCATTCTCATCACACTTAACTAAAAACAACACAGAGACAAAAGTTTGGCAGATGAACTAGAGATTCCTTCTTACAGAGTCCCAGGGGAGAACTTGAATTTCCTCATAGAGACCAAGATACTTTTCCTATGTTTACTTCTGTGTTTTAATGTTCATTCTGTGCACCACCTGCCATACTCCTCAAATATAAATTCTTGTTCAAGGCAAGTCTTGAGTATCCTTCATGAGATACTCATGAAGCCCAACAGCACTGTTCATTGCCACTATCTTCTGTTTCAGGGTATTATTTCCACATCTCAACTCCAATAACAACATTTACTCAGATTCAATTCTAATTATTTTGAGTGTAGTATTTTCTGTTCCACATCCAATACTTAAATATAAACAATGCAGATAGCTACACAGCTAAAACAATCTGACACTTTCCATTATTAGGACTACTTTCAGGTGCATATAAACTTTGCCAAACTTCAAGCATTTAGGCTGAAATTTTCCAGGCCATATGTATGCCTGAGGCTGAAATTCTCTGGAAAATTCAGCAGAAACAATTCAGCTATGTCTTAGAATGAGGTCACAGAAAAATACATCGTTTATGTTCTTACATAAAACACTTAAAAATACCTCCTGAATACCGTGCTTTGGGGCACAGAATTTTAATTTGCCAGGGTGACATTGGGCGTTTGGGAAAGGTGAGGTGTGCACCCCTGTCGAGACACAGCACCTGAATGTCACCAGACCGTGTGGAACATGGGAGGAAGAAACGGGAGCACAAGAGCGGCACAGTGACACTTCATCAGAGGAGTTACAAGGTGTACAGAGACAGCTTCGAATCTGCTGCACAAAGAAAGAGGGACAATGGGTTAAAAAAAGCAGCAGAGACAGAAGTGAGGCAGGAAGAGTTGAAGGGAAGAAGAGGAAACAAGGTCAGGAGGTGACGTGGATACAAGCCAAAGAGTCTCTGTCCTCTGGACTAGTGACCTCCAAAAGCAGTGGAGGTTTTTTTTGTGTGCACATTAGCCCTGTGAGCCACACTGCCACTTCATCCTTCCTTCCCTGTTTCTCACCAGCCTGCTGTCCCTTCGCTTTTCCTTGTCCTCTCCAGGTGAGCTGCTCCTCTTTCCCTCAGGTGACATCCCTCCACTTCAGAAAGGTGGAGGGATAAAGAACCCGTGACATTGCTGTAACTCCAGTCCCAGGGGCTGTGGGTGACCCACATAACACTGGTCACTGGGTATGGGTAACAAGGGACCTGAGCATACTCAGAATCTACCACGGACATGGCAAGTCAGGCACCATGATCAAGGACTGAAGTTACTGAATACAAGCGAGCGGTAAACACCCCCAGGCACACCACTGGGACAACCCAGGGAGAGCCACCTTAGCTGTCAGTGCTGCCTATTCCCTCCTCCCTCCAAGGTCTTGGGGAAAGAACTAACAGCAGAGTCCTCTGATCACCTTTAGGGGTGGAGAAGACAGAGCCAGTGAGGAAACACATCTCATCCCATACGCTGGCCAGTCCATGTAGAGGGTGGCAACTCACCACTGCTATTTCCGACTCCCTTCAGATTAGATCCCAACCCCCTGTACGGTGCGGCTAAAGGTGAAGACACCTATCAGTGACTCAGTGGCTGTCAACACACTACTGCAAGGCAAAGCAAAACCAAACAGCTAGCTCTTCCACCAGTTTAAGAGACATTAGCACTGCAGAAGTTACAAGCTTTGGAATTAGGTTTGCCCTTGCAACATTAAGCATGTCTCCTTCACAGATATAACTGTATCAGTCTTTAAACACACCATCACACTTCTGTCCTCACAGGCAGCGGACGGGCCTGCTCCAGGACAACTCAACAGCAGCACAGTGCAGGCGCTGTTGTGTGCGACAGGACCAAATGCTTCACGTACCATACGGTAGCGAACGAAGCAGAAGATGGTCTTACCATTGAGGTAGCTGGCATGCTGCTCAGGCAGAATTGGAGTCCAGCCCTGCCTCTGCCACAGTTTTTCACTAAAACAAAAAATTTTCAAAATTTGCCAGTTCAATGCATCCCTCATTTCCTAACTTGAAATCATGGGATTTAAATTGCAGGAAATGCTGCGTATCTACATCTGCAACTACTTTTCAATTTGGTGAGAGATGTGTTTTGAAAAGGTTTTCAGAAGCTGTATGTTTCAGAATATTTAACCTACAGCTATCATAAACAGGCCACTCAAGCTTCCTACAACAATGCCTCAGTTTCCCATCTGTAAAAATAATTTAAAAAAAAAATCACCATCTCTTCACCAGAGAGGTGATTCTAGAATTTAATATGACTGTGATCAATACCATCAAAAACTCCAAAAAAAGAACAAATTTTGTTTTCAGAAGAGCGTGTGGTAAGAAAGACCTGGAGCCATGGACTTAACAGAAAGAAAAAAGAGCTGCTCATCAAGTACTGTGTCCTGTACAGTGGAGGTGAAAATGTAATTACAACTTTTTCCAACTTTAACGCATGTAGTTTTTAGCTTTAGCACTCTTTTAAACTTCAATTTTTACAGCAAGAGTTTTCTTTCATCCATGGCATTTCAAAAAGTTGTTTAGAAGGAGCTAGTTGAGAAATATGTATTATAATCTTATCTGAAGGTTTCTTTAGCATCTGTTATATTCAAATATTTTATTTAACACTGGTTACAACAGTTTTCAAAGACAAGTTTTGGGTGACAGTATGATTATGACAAGTATCAACCTCTTCATGTTGTAGGGATCAAGAACCAACCCCTCCACACCTGCTTTTCAACGAGTATGGAAAACTACAGCATTGCTGTAACCGCATCACATTCTAAAACCCAGTGGGCATGTATGACCATGAGTGGATGACGTGTGTATTTTCACATCTTCCATGCCTTTAATTAATTCTATCACATGCTGTAATGAAAAGTCTTAATTACTTTTGAAATTTTGTTTTAGTGTCACTGCAGTCATCAATATCCATTTGTTTCCTTTCCCTTCCTTTACAGAAGGGTCCTGTTTTTCTCTAGTGCTATTTTACTCCCAATATACACATTACCTTTTACCAATTTAGCTAGTGTTTGCTTATGCTATTTTTTACTGCCATATTCTGCCAGGCAAGCCTGAATGGATTCTGCTTTTTCTTCCGATTCTGCACCTCCTCTTCAACTTGCCACATTTCATTTAAACTTTGCACAGATCTGCAGTTCCTCAAAATACCTCAGTCTTGGTTCCTTGCTTCAGTCCACAGTAATGTTATAATTTATAACTCGTTTATTATAGTGCCTATCTTGTGTCAGTATCAGATTCATTTGCAACATGTACTATCAAGCTTTATAAGAACAGAGCATTTCATAAGAATCCTTGCCTATTATGTGACTTGTGAGCATATTAAAACACCCAACGGAGGGTTTGCTAATGATTTCAATAGGGCCAAGGTTTCATTCCCAGTCTTCAGATTGACACTCCAACCACTAAGGTAGAAGACAGAAAAGCCTACGCTGCCTACAAATATTGACAACCTTCTTCTGTTACCTGTTCCTTTTTTCAATATTTTGTGTAACAGAATACTTAAACGTGGCATTCTTGCTATAAGCAGAAGTGGGAAAATTAATATGCTACACCCACTTGTAAAGTCAGTATCACCACCATTTCTGCTCTTCTCCTAGCTAAAACAATCAAATAAATCCCCTCACTCTGAAGTACCTGGAGATTCAACTTTACCTTTTATAAAGTGAGAGAAAAAAACACTACCATTTTCTCCCATCATTTAACCAGTGTTTTCCTAGATAGCTCATCTTCGCTCAGATCCGAGACTGATAAATAACTTATCTATTTAAAGATGCCACAAAGAACTCCGCCACTGAAGTCTCAAGGCAGGGAGGAGTGGGAGACACTTTACAAAGGTCACGGTGGGATTCAGATGAGAAGGTAGAGCTCTTACACAAGGCAGACAGAGCAATTCACTATAGAACAAGACTATTCAGACAAGATGTAACTACTTTTCAAGTGAAAGTGTGGGGTTTTGTTTCTTTAAACAAAAAAAATTGAAAGCGGCACTGGTTTGGCTGAGAACAGCAAATGCTGCGTTTTAAAGGGACTATAAGCCACAGCGCATCCCAACAACGCATGCTACATCATTTGCGCCTTTAACAAAACAACACAAACTCAACACCCTCAAGCACGCTTGCCCTCAAAACTCCTAGAGCTACTGAATACAGTAACTCTTTGTTTATTCATTGATCTGCAGTCAAAGCTTCTGTCTCTGTATTAAAAAAAAAAAAAAAAAGCCTCTTTATTAATACCAAAGCCTTGAAATCTTATAATAAAGACAGCTGACAATCAGTTACTGACATTCCAAGAAAGATGGGCATGGAGCTCTCCGCTCGAGGTCAGCCACCAAGTTACAAAATTATCACTAGAGATAATCACAAGTATTCACTATAATACAATGACACAGCTGGCATGAGGGCGCAACTGGGGAAAAGATAATCCATTCCTAGATAATGCCATCATTTGTATGAACATGTACGAGGACTCCTCAGCCAACGTTTTTACACGACAGAAGCATGAGTATCAAAACACAACTCGTTATGTGTGTTTTAAATGTCTATTTAAAGAAAGATGCAAACAACTGTTAAAAAGGTATTAATGTATAGCATTAAGTTCTGACTTACATTAACATTAAAATCTGAGAAGTAACTGGCAAACATGCTTCCTATTTTTTCTTTAAATAGGGAGTCTGCTGTCTGCACTTTACTAAAATTCAAAGTTAGTTGCACAAACACAAGGAATAAGAATAAGCACAAACAAAGAGCCAAGTTCAACATAAGCCTATGACAAAGGAAAATCCAGTGAATGAAGAAGCATACACCAGCAGAGATTTAACAAAAATAGCAATTTTCCATGTCTTAAGGGCTCTGCATACTGTCTGATTTCAGCTGCAGGGAGACATCAGAAAGATAATTTCCCCACTCAGAACAGAAAGTAATTAAAAAGAGGAAAGAGAGACTATCAAAGCTATGCCCCACCAAAAATCAGCTACTACTCCAGCAGAACATTTACAAATAATCATACAGGCAAGCATCTCTGCAGGTTGGAGAAGGATGTATGTATGACTGTCTTCCAGTATTCTTCGGGGTCCTCTTTAACACAGCCTGAAAACTGGAAGGTCAACGAGTCAGCCATTCTCTAGTTATTATTTTGTAGATAGAAAAATCTAAATGACTACTGAAAGAACAAATCACAACAAACATAGCAAATAAACCTGTTTTTAATGAAGTATACACAAATAACCTCTTCCGTTACCACTAGAAGTGCATGCAAAGGTTAAGAAAACATCGAAAAGCAATTATATACATTTATCACACCTGATGGCCAAAACAATCTTGTTTCTGACAAGTTCAGGTGGCTACATACAGCTCACAACTGCTGCCCTTCAAGTTGCCTTTGTCACTGACAACACTGACATACAGGTAATACCCTGATTGCTCTGAAGTCAACTGAAGGTTTGTCATCTGTCCTCATCACACTTGAGCACTTAGCCTTCTTCTGTAAGCCACGTTCCTAATTCCAAACTTCTTCCAGGAGTACTAGAGGATTATATTCCTGTCTTTGTATTTGTTTTCTCCAACTTGGATGCTCCAAACAGAGGGCACCACCTTTTTTTAGGTATGCAGAAGCTCTACTCTCCTAGCAAAAGTTAACAGAAATTTCTAGTGCAGCAGAAGTTTGGGGTTCTTCCAGATGTCTTCGAGCAAACCTATCTGCAACTATACAACACGTCCCTGATGCCAGCTTGTCACTTTTCCCACTTGTTGCCAGATCATGACCATGCTTTAGCTACCTCCATCCACAGACTAGCACCTGAACTTTAAACTCTCTGTGTAGGGTGGTTTTGTACCAATGCAACAGCTTTGGCACTGGAGTATTGGAGGCATGGGCACAGTTCTCTGTCTGCCATTTCTGCTACCAAAATAGTAACCCACAGCAGAGGAGCAAAGCAGATATTGAGGGAAAAATAGTATCTTAGAAGTTCTGAGACTAGATTCACCAGAGGATGTCTCACAATCCTAAGGCCTCCTCAAGCAGCCAACACTACAGCTCAACACGGAAAAGAAAATCCATTCATAAACCCAGAAAACTGTAAGTTAAAAAAAGAAAAGCCCCACCCAGAATACTAGTTACTTCTATTTTGTCTGGCAATGAGGTTCTCAGCTTCCTAGACAAGTAAACACCTTCACTCACTGTGCATGGCTGCCATCTGGAACTCAAAAAAAAAATTCTCTTGCCTACTTTGTACTCCTCTTACACAAACACAGGGTTAGATGGACAGAAAAGGATGTACTAAAAATAGTGTCCATCAGGCACGGAGCAGAGAGCAGCCCTGAATGGAACAAGGGGAGCTCTGCAGGAAGGCTCCCTGCAGAAGTACTGGAGTAGGAGGGGAAAACTTACTAAAAACTAGTAAGTGACAGAGGGCAGGTGGGGTGGAATAAACGAAAGAAATCCCACATGTACTTCAAATTTTAAAGAAAAATCTTCCTAAGCCTAATAAATACTCAAGTAGATCTGAATACACTTTCTCAGTTACTGGGCCTTATTAACAAAAATAAAAACTAAAAGTTAGATGTATTCAATTGCTGGAGAGAGAGCACTAACTGAGAAAGTGACATTATGGACGCTGGGAGGAAAAGTGTACCCACAGAAAGGTATAACCAATCACATCTAGGTCACAAGCCAGAAGTACATACAGTTAGCTGCAGATTTTTTCCACTCCAAGCGTTATATATAGTTCTATATTAACACACACACACAAAAAGGTATGCTGGTCATATATCCTCAGCATTTATGGCAAATTATTAATCAAGTCCCACCTGAAACAATTTGTTAAATTGATTTTAATCACTGGGCCTCTCATGTGAAGCTTTGTATAATCAGCATTTCATTTACAAAATTAATTGCCTGATTGATTCTCAAGAGGCAGTAGCTGTCATTACACTGCTGTCATAACTTTTGAGTAGGGGTGTCACAACACTGGATTCTGACAGTATGAAGAGCACTGCTATTTAAAAATTGAGGGCGGGGAGGTAGGGGGGAAACAAATACAGTGATTTCATAAAATTGCTCTTTAGCCCGATAGAATGTTAAAACCATTTCCCAGCCGTTTCAGCCAGCCTCCCCGTTTTCCATTCATTGAATAATGCACTACTCAGCTATTCAGTCTCTTTTCTTAGAGGCAGGTTCATTTAATTCAATTTTATCATAGTTGTGGTTGCATAAAATGAGTTTGTTGTTGAATATACAAAAGATTTAATCACAGGCCGCTCTTAAGGTTATTTGTAGAGCAGACTTTGACTTTCAAACACGTAGAAGATTGTTCCCACATCCACAACCTTCTGGAAAGCTATTTTCAACTAGATTTTTTTTTGTTTTAAACAGAGCAAAGCAAACCATAACATTACAGAACTTATCTAGGAGCTCCTGTAGAAAGCTTTTTTTTCTCCCCCAGTATTTTAAGCTATGTATAAGCCTCAAAACCCCTGCCAGAGTCAGAAGCAAAGCTCCAATAGCTGCTGTAGTTACTTCTATACCCCACTGCTACTACATTCTTGGAAAAGACCAGTACTCCAGAGAGGCGGTGCAGGCCAGCGGTTAGGGCACTGAGTCATAAGACAGGGCTTCTATTCCTGGCTCAGCAGCTGACCTGCTATGCAAACACAAGCACAACACTTCACCTTTCTGTGACTGGGTTTTCACTCTCATAATAACAAGTATTATATGCGCTCTTAGCAAGGAACAAGACATGAAGACTTTGGGGAGACTGATGTCAGTTATCAACAAGAAAAAGGACTAGGTGTCAGAAACAAGTAGGCTAAGGGAGGGCAAAAAAAACTCTAGAAGGTTTTAAAAAGGAGAAGTTGCATTGCAGGCTGTAACGAGGTACCCTTAAACTTTCAGAAACATACCTTCAAAAGGAAAAAGGTGTCTGAGAACATTTTTTTTTAATTAAAAAAATGAACACTAAGTTTCTGCTAGATCGCTTGGAACAGTATTAATGCCTTTGAGAAAATGACCTATTTCTAAGTTAAGTCCAAAAATAAGCCACTCAGCTTCTCAAATTCAACCTTATGCACTAGAGTTCATCAAGTACTCCTGAAAGAAACGTATTTAAAATTTCTAGGCCATGCTCTGAGATTACATTACAAAAAAAGCAAATTTCTGAAGAACTGTCATTTAAGTTGTACCTACTGCTGGCATTTGTAATGGACCTCATCAGAACACAATTCCACCATAAAACGGAGTTCAGATAACACTAGAATCTAGTGGATACCTCTGGAAAACACAGTGCCTCTTCCCATCCCTCAGCTTTTACTCTCACCCCTCACTGCTGTCAAAGACTATCTTCTACTCCTTGCTGCAAAGTGCTCTGCCACTCTTCCAGGTGCACAGTGTAAGTTGTTTTGGTATGAAGACTCTAATACAATTTTCTTCTCTTTTTGCAGGTCTCTGTGTTCATAATGAATAAAATCAGGAAAAAGAACAACCAAACCCCACTTATAAAATACATGGGATACAGGCGCAAAAGGATAACGGAATGGAAAACCACCACACAAAAGCAGTTAGTTGCTTAGGCATAGTATGAGATTGCAACTAAGGGAAGTTCAGAAAGTTCTGGCCACACTGAGAAATGGTTGCCAAAGAGTTTTAAGAGTTACACTCCTCTACCACACCAGGAAGAAAAGCAGCTCTGAACAAGAAGAAAAATCAGTCACCCTACTCACACTAAGTGGTAGAAGACTGGGATGTTAAAAAGTGTAAAGCGCTGACTTTCTGTATTTGTTGGTTTCTAGCCTCATAGCACATAGCTTACTTGTTAATCCAGCATTTTCTCTTTACAACCCTCGTATGTTTTTTTTTAATTAGGTAAGAAACGGTCTTAATTAAATAAGAAAACAGGGGAAAGCCCCTAGCTAGAGCCAATATATGCAAAATTCCTAAAGGATATATTTAGGATCAGGATAACTGGAAGGCAAACTCAGCTCTGTAACAGAAGCCCTGTCACTTCTTCAACTGCCAAGAAACTCCTTCTCTTACAACGTTTTCTACATTAAAACTGTTTCCTGTAGAGGCTGAAAAAAACTGGTTGTAAATAGCGCAAAATATTAATAGTTACCTGGTAACTAACCAGCTCATCCTTTTTTACCATCGTTCCATAAAGTCTCTGTATCATTTTGGTTGAACATCCTAAAAATCCTGCCCCAGTTAGAGAGGTACCAGCAACGTCAGCTCAGTCCAAGGGTCTGCTAGATACAGATAACTAATCTGAGGCTAGACACTCATGGAGCTGGAGCAACAGAATTCTGGTGAGCACCTGCCTGTGATTGTTTTGCATTTATGAAGATCTTCCTCACCAACACACAGTGTCAGGAGCATGGAACTAACGTCCTGGGAAGGTGCAAAACAAAAAAAAAAAATTCACCAGCAGCAGGTGATTTAAAGCATTAGAAAATAAGCTTTTTTCAGCAGTTAAAATAAAAATTAAAATCAATTACCAGAACAAACTACAGTTTATGAGTGGAAATTTTAATTATTGATTGGAAAAAATTAATAGTTACATAATAAATTAGAAGAACCAGTAGACTGAAGGTCAAAGCCGTTGTATTACTTGAGAGAACAATGTGATTGGAAACCATGAATTCACACACATGCTTACATTCACACCAGCTCTTTTGTATAATGTAACTGATTCCCAAGTATCATTTTAAAATTCTGATTAGGTCTTACAAAAATCTTGTTTATTAAATTGCTTTCTTTAGGCATGCATAGCTGCTAATTTGTTTCCAACTAAATCATGTATCATCTGAAAAAGATTACATTGCAACAGCCAAAACAACACTCCTGGGATTATGCTTCATCTGGATTTTAAAATTAAAAGGACAAATATTACAGGAGTTGTAAATTTCCCTTTAAAGGTGGTGGTGGCGGTGAGAACACCATGCAACAGGGTAATTCCTGAACTACCACTGTACTTAGCATGTAGCAGCCATATTAAGAGACACACACAGCAATTCAAAACCTCAAAGTATTAAGGGATCTGTTCAGCTTTCAACTTTAATTTCTACAGTAAAAAAAAAATAAATTGTTGTTTAGATCCACCTACATATATTTATACAAACTTATTTTGTAAGCAAAATAAGTAATGGTAGCAGAAAAATTAAAAGCTCTTCTGACTTGAAGATTTTATCACCTCTAACACCATAGGTTTTAAACAAACTTAAAATTTGCCAAGATATGGGGGTGACTCCCAAAGAACTCCACAGACCAGACCTCCAAAAACATATCTGGATACTAATACAAAGTTCCCTATGGCTTAGTGAAGAAAAAATTCTGACCTGTGTTTAAAACCAGGTCAAATCCTGATTTAAACCTAGTGCCTTCACCTACTTCTCACTCAAAACAGGCCAAAGTTCCTAAGTCTTCACTGCTCTTTTTGCAATCGCTATAAAAGGGACAAATTCTTCCACAGACACTGGCAGACCACGGAACATCCTAGCGCATCGCAGCACAATGCATATAACGCATGCACCTGGGTAAGTGCAGAAATAGGGAAGTACAATTAATAATGGGTATGAACACCTCTGCAACAAATTCTCCTGGATGTTCAGAATTATGCAGGGTTTTAGTATAGCTACCATCCAGAACTTTCAATTTCTATACAAAGACGGCATGTGTTTTCAACATATGATCATAATTTTCTTTTAATATCACACCATTTAAAACTAAATTAAAAATCAACATGAGAGATACCTGGTCTGAGAAATACAAAAGCAAGACAGCTGATCCACTTCTTCAGTATTACTCATCCAAAAAACAACATTTAACAGGAAACCTGACTATGCCATACTCATAGAATTTTCTCCCCTCTCCCACAGCAGAATCCATTATTTTCAAATTCTGTCTGCCTGAAAACCCTTGGCTTCTTTCCGCTTCTATGCCCACCTCTTATTTCCCAGCCCTTAAAAGAGCCCACATAAGCCATCACGTGAAAACACCAACATAGCTATCCTAAAAGCACTTCAAAGGAACTCCTTTATTTGTTAAGAGAGGATATTCAGGATCAATGAGCCCCCTCTGGGCACAACCCAAAACACAGTATTCCCGATTTCCTAAAATTACCAAGTCTAGAACAGAATTAAAATTAACATCAGATTAAATGGGAAGAGAGAGAAGGAAGTAACTGCCTTCATAAACACTGAGGCAGTATAGGTATGGGGAATCTCTCCTGTACTTCTGAGTAAGCTATTTCTGAGGGCAACAGCAATTTGAGCATATTTACATCTAATCTTTCTCCCTTCTCCAAGGCTGCAGCTTACAGCAGCCTCCTCCTGTAGCTGATGAGGGCTGAAGACAGTTCATTCTGTCAAAATCACTTGGCCTAGTCAGAAAAGGTCATTTAGCAGCCAAGACAGATGTTTCTCAGCTGATATAACTAAAAGGCAAAATAGAGCAAACAAGCCCAAAGACTCATTCTAGCAACAGGGTATCTGCAATGCCAATTTTAGGTATTGTTCAATTTAGAAAGATGTTATTCATCTGACACTCATTTGCAAACTTCAATTTAGGATTAAAGAGCTGCAGATACCATGTGTAAAATTCTGAAACTTACATTCTATTTATTCTTCTATGAAAAGAATCTTTTCTTAAAGCCACATTATTAACTTCATATCTAACCTGGCATTTCAGCTAAACCCCACTCTTCTGCCAAGTACTATGATTTCCAGAATACAGTCTTCCTCTTCTCCCTTTACACTCCTACCCATAGATTTGTTGCTCAGCTTTTTCACACAAAAAGAAATTGAATTAAAAAAAAAAAAAAAAAAAAAAGACCAAAGTGAAACTGATTATGCACCAGAAATACTGTCAATTACGAAGAGGAAATGCTACACATTTTTAAACTAAACTGCTCAATGCCCAAGAAGATTAGACACTGGTTACAAAGCTAACACAGAAAAAAAATCATTTCAGGAAGAAGTACACCTGAACAATAGACTACCAGATAAAATTAGGAATGGGCATTACACTCGAAACTACACAAACATAATTAGATCATTTTGACAGAAAACAAAGTTTCCAAAAACCCAAAGAAACCTGGATACCTGAAATAATCCTGCATGAATCCATATACCCTCTCACACCAATTCTGTGCCAAGTTCAGCTTGCACAAAGCCTTGGGGGTCAGGGGTGAAGCACATGTATAAATAATTCCTTTTTGCTCAGCCTGTTACTACTACTGGACAGAGCAACATCAGTCATGAATGGTTTAGGTCTGTCTTATTCTGTCTCAGCACAGAGGGATGGATTAAATGACCTCCTGATGTCCCTTCCAGTCTTGCTCTTCTATGATTTGGAGGTTATTACATCATTTGTTTTATTTTAAGACTTCTCTTGTTTCTGCAATTTGCTTTTCATTTGAAGTCATGTTCCTCAATTTCCAGCACAATGAGACAACATGGACATTATAACACTACAAATGTACTAGAAATATTTATAAAAGAAAATTAAGAGGACAAACCAGTCATTTCATAAGAAGTAAAAAAGATACATAAGAAAAACTGTTTCCAAGGGATTTATGTTGATATTTGCAGAAACTTCTAGAATACTGTAAAGATATGTTCACATATTCCTATTTCTGGGGCGGTGTGAAGGTAAGGATGAAACGTGCTATATTCCAAGCAGCAAAGGAGATACGGGCAGAAGAGAGCCAGAGGAGACAGCCAACTTCAAAGTACCATCCACGCAAATACCCCTCTAGGTACCCACTTCTGACCAAACCAGGCAAGTGAGCTCACTCCTACCAAACGTATCTCTACACGGCATCATTCTTCCTAGACTACATAACATACCAGAACAGCACCTGCACCCTCCCCTCCCTCTGCATCTAACTTGAGTTGCTCCTTGTACAACCTGTGCCTAGCAAGTCAATTACAGTCCCACCTGTCTTGTGTGAAGATCAATAAATTTCAGCAATTCTCCAAACAATTAACATTTTTGAAAGCATTTTTTTCAACTTCATCAAGGAAGCTTCTTTCCATGATCCACAGAGATGCATGCAATTAGAGACACAGCACAACAAAACTCGAGGAATAATGAGAAACAGGAAACAAAAAGTGTCCAATATAGAATTCATTAAACAGCCACAGACTATTCCACCTGTTGCATTGTACATTGCGTACTTGGAAGACCACAGAGGGGGGAAAAAAAATGCAGATATATCCAAGCATCTAGGAACATGAATTTTGATCCCTTTTTATATCCTATTGTTATCCACAACCCAGGATGCTGTTAATTGGCCTAAGTAATTGGTTTAAATACCCACGTCCCATTATAAAAATATACTATGAAAATGCTTAGACACTTACCACAACCAAGAAATTCTTAACTAAAGTTCAAAGCTGAAAAGGCACTAGGGACTTGTCTACACTGAAGGAAAAGAATGCATAATTATACCAATATAACTAGCTCAGTGTGGAAACTTACTCCAGTATAAGAGTACCCTTTCCCACTTAAGCTTACGTGCTTTGGAAGCAAAATAAGATAAACCATGAAAACTCTTATTCTGGTGTAAGTGTGTCTCCATAGGGAGTTATATTGGTATAATTATAGCATATAATTATAGCATATAGTTGTACCGTTAAATTTCCTTGTGTAGACAAGCACTAGGTGCCCAGTCCACATATATTTTCTAGCAAAACAAATGGTTATCAAATTCCAATACAGGCACATAAAATACTTAGCTTTTATTTTTGTTTGATGAACCTTCTTCATTTTAAAGTGATTAATTACTTCAATTAATCTTCCTTGAAAATGGTTTTCTCTCCGCTTTCCTATACTGTAATAGATTATCCTTCTGGTGGAGGCATCATAAAGTAACACTTCGAGAATGGCTGCGTTATCTCCCACACTGATTTAGACTCTCATCATATAAAGCAAGTGGTGAGAAATCAGGTACAAGGAAGGAATAAGGTGCTGTTTACACATTTGACTGTTAGACTCGCACCTTTTATAGTACATCCCCAGCTACTTTAAACAGTCAAGTGCTTCAATAATTTAGTCTCTATCCTTCTGACAATTTCATTCTCACCCCATTTGCTATAGAAGTTAAAACACTGCAGTCAACCTTGAGGAAGCCATGCTTCCTCCTCCACTCATTCACACTGGGGGGGGGGGGGGGGGGAGAGAGAATTACATCTAAAAAATCACGCCACTAGTTGAACTTCAAACTGTAAAAGAGAACCATAAAAGATATACAAACTATAAAACCACAAAAGACTCTTCAGAACCTTTTGAAAACAAGCAATTTTTCAGAGGATATCAAGCCCAGAAACCCAAGTTTAAATTAAATAAATTGTTCCTGTTTGTGAGAAAGATCCCTTAAAAATGGAGCAAACAAATACCAGTTACACCAGCCTCCAAGAAGTGGAAAGGACTGACACAAAGATGTCAGCAAAATTATTAATAGCAACAGTACCTCAGTTTGGGCATTTTAAACACTCTACTAAGAAAGGTTAAGTGACCCCAAAGATAATTTGGGATTACAGTAACCATTTTGCAGGACACATAGGTGAATCTCTTTCACAAAACGTGGGTTTTCCTCTTCAACTCTTCTGCAAAAAACTGCATTGCCAAAAAGAGCTCTTCACAGGACAGGCATCCCTGTGCTTTCTTTTGTACTTCTGAACAATTTAATCCCTCGGCATTACATTGGGTTTTATCACTTTCATTTCGGAATACATCCATAGCACTCCGAACACGCCCTGTCTGCTCCCACAGATACCAGCTCTCCTGGTGGTGAGAGACCCCTCGACTAGGCTGCCCCTTCCTTCCTCCCCATGCCCAGCACAGCCCCTCAGCCATGCCAAAGCGTTCACTGGGCTTGCTGCCCTGCGTGATGCCCCACAGACAGACCAGACCCCCTGGAGCAAACCGCCAGGAGGGCTGCCAAGCCGCGGGGAGTGGGACTGCTGGGTGAGGAGGACCACCACCATGGCAGCTCCTTCCCAGAGGCGCCCACTTCGCCGCAGCTGAAGTGCCAGCAATGGGCAAAGAGTTTTCAATGGACTGTGAAGCAGCATCTACACGACAAAACTGCTGCCCTATTTCCAAATCAAAAGCTTGCATCCCTGTACAGAAATTGTGTACTTAAGCGTTAAGGTCAACTCATCTGGAAATTCACCCTGATATTTCCAAATTTGCCAGTATGCCTGCTGTGTGCAAATATGCTCGAAAGGGAACACTGACATTCTTACATGAGAAAATTTAGCATATCAAAAGAAAAGCAACAGCAGGAAAAGCTCTGAATAGGCATTATAAAAAAGGACAACAAAAAAGAAATACATCAGGCTTAACATGAAATGGGTATTAAAACCATCAGTTCTAATGGGTTAGCAGATAACGAGAGGTAAGTTAGTCCAGAACACCAGCAAAAGTCTGGAGCCATTTGCCTGTATGATTTGAAAACACTATCGATGGCAGAAGAAGTCAATTTCACCTTTGACATCAGCACCTGAGCTTAGCAGCTCAGACCTTCTTTACAGCGAGGGGGAAAAGATGGAACTCCAGAGGCATGATTCATCAGACCTGCATTACATGTCTACTTTAGGATGAGATGATTCACACCAAGAAACAACTATTTCTTTACACCAAAGAGACGCAAAAAGATACCGTATAGATGCCTACAATACATATGGGTAGATGAGTCCCACCCTTGATATCTAGCGTTTCAAAGATACTGAAGGCTTATTTGGCCACCGCAATCAGAGCATTCTGTGTAACTATCATCGTGGGGGTGGGGAAGTATTTCACACTCTGCCTCAGCTTCTTTCCTTTTTAAGAGGTGGGTAACAATGATTCCCTGCTCCAGAGAAACATTGAGAAATTAAATATCTGTCATTACTTACAGAGTAATTTTACACTCAAGATAGTCTCATCATGAGTTTGAGCTGATACAAGCCTGTACCACCACCAAAAGGGGCTGTCCCACCCTGACCCCCACTCTCAGCTGAACTCACCTCGCTCTCCCTTGCCTTACCTCTGTGTTGGAAAGATTGTCCTCCAAGTCAGAGCAGCTCAATGATCTGGCTGAAAACTACCCATTCACAGGTTTTGTTTGGCAGAATCAGTGAGCCCACCTTGTGACCCAAGGGAAGCAGCAGGGAGCTGATAAAAGGGTGGGACTGGTCTTTTCAGCAGAAGTGAAGTCTTAGATCAGCTTCAGGTGACCATTAGACTCAGTCTTTGGTGTAAGATCTTTTAGCAATACAAAACTTGATAAGAGTGCCCCAGGAATTTAACAAAAGGCTACAGAAAAATGCAGAGGTAAACAAATCAGATTTCCAAGTTTTCCCCAAAGAAATTCTGGCTTGGTATCTACACAAAAGGTACATACCTATTTAGTCCAACACATATTTTCCTATACATTTTTGTGTTACAACCTTTCTCCTGCTAATTTGCTCTTTGTTTCAGCCCCCGATCCTCAAAAGCCGAAACGAATAAACAGCTGCCTTTTTGAGGAATACCCAGTTGATCTTCCAGTGAATGTCTAAAGAATGAACTAGAATTAAAAAAAATATTCCCTGTTTGTTCCCAAGCAGTAATCTAAAAATTACAGACAAGACAAAATATGCTACTGAATGCTCAGTATCAGATAAACCTAAGAATTAAAAAAAGTCATGTTCATTGTATTCTTTAGTCTACGATGGGATATATAATCCCACTTCTAGGGAGAAAAAAAATTACATTTCTCCTTATTCCTGGCACTCTGGCCAAGACAACTTGCTCATGTAAGACAGACAACCATATGCAAGTTGAACAACTTCAAGAAAGTCCATTATGTCATCAGAAAATGTAATTATTTGAACTTTCTGTCATGATGCCATGACCAGCTGCAGCCTTTAACAAAAAGCACCTGCGTTCTTCCTGCATTTCTTCAAGGAAGACATCAAGACCGAGCAAAGAAAAAATCTAAACCGAATGTTAAAAAGCAGAAGTAGAGAGAAGGAACAAACAGGGTAAGCCGTACTCAGCTTTTTCAAACCTAAGACAAATAATTACCACAGGTAAATCTGACATTTTTTTTAAGGAACAAGATTCTTGCAAATAAATACCTAGGTCTTCTTAAATGCAAAGCAACAGAATTTGGAGACTACCATGCAAGAAGAAATTGGCCTTTGTTCTTCTTTGAATTCCTAAGGTATTTTCCTAGAACAATAGATTAACTAACTTTTTAAACAGGCTTTATTCATCATCTTAACAAGCTACATCACCGCAAAATAACAAACCACCATCCCTGGGAGCTTGCTTCTCTCTACACCCCCTATCTCCTGAGAATTAAAAGGAAAAGAAATCTATGAAATGAAGTATCAGGTACTATGAAATTGCACAGACTGCATGTAGCATATCACATTCACTATGTAATACAGACAATTACACACGAAGTTTCCTCTCAGTTCCTGTCTCTTCTATACTTCCCACATACACAGCAACACCACACTTCAATTTTCATGCTGACATCTTTTCAAACATCTTTTGGGCAAACACTGAAAGATATTTTTAATTACAGCTGCCATGCCAGGTAAAAAGTAAAGAAACCGTGCAGGTCAACATTTACATTCCAGCTTGGTTTTGACTCCTTTGTTTGTTTCCCTCTTTTCTCTTAAGTCTACTGTTACTTTGAGGATCAGCATTAGAGGAATCGGAGGAGGGGGGGTGCGGGGGGGGGAACGGCACCATCACCCACAGGTAACTTGCGTGATTCCTCCTATTAAACTGCCAAGTCTTGCCAGGATACAGGGGCTTGCTTGTTTGGGGTTTTGTGGCTTCCCACACACACACACCTCCATAAATGCAACTTGACCTCCAGTCACTGGACTACAGAGGAAGCTGGCTAGCGAAGGCACGATCCCTGCTGTCACTCCTTCCCCAACAACTTTTGCGCACAGACTCCTTGGAGGACGAAGAGGAGCAAACACAAGTCAGAATGAGGGATGGGTACCAGTGTCACTCAAAAGCTATTTTCACCCTGGAGATAAATATATAGGGTCACGCTATATACTCTCACACATCTATAAAATGGCAGAAGACAGTAAGGATGTCTTTCCCATCACTCCAATGATCTGGAAAGAAAGAAAGATACGAATTTGGAGATAAAAACTGAAGAAGGAAAAAGTAGTATCACAAGACAAAGGAACAAAAAAAGATGACAACATTTGGATAAAAGAAAGTAGTGTAACTTTGGGAAGGAAAGAAGTAAAACAGAAGCAAATAATCCACAAATAACTCTCTCACTCCCTGCAGGAGAAAATGCAGAGGAAAAGCCTTGAGCAACCATATTCCACAACAGCGCTGACACATAATAGTGTTAGTATCGCCACAAAAAGTAGGGGAATGCACCCACCATCCTGCCAAACATGCACTAGCAAAGGAACAGCTCGCTCAGGCCATCCCCGACCTTCCTCCTAATAACAAAGCATGTTGCTATTATTATTACTATTATTTAAATGAGCTGTGAAGAACTAAAAGGAGGAACAGGGGACTACACAAAGTCTTCCTGGGGCAGGGAATCCCTTTCTACTTCTTGCTCCGTAAGTGCTGCATTTGGCAAGTTCCTTGTGCACAGCCAAATCCCTAAATGCTAGCCCAATGTATGAGACAACCAACCCATGCACCTAAATCGAAATTTTCTTGAGGGTCTCAATTCATCCAGAAATCGTTCCAATTGTCACCAGCACTCACACATAAAACTCTCGACAGCTTAGGCTGCGGTAGCCCTCAGATCCCTAACTAATTCTTGGAAAAATCTTTTCCTTTCTTTGTAGATGTTGGCAATTACACCAAGACGCTGAGCACTTCAAGACAACTATTCTAAAACACAAGACGGTTTGCTTCGGATGCTGCCCAGTCAGCCCCTCCTCTTTAAAGGAAGAGTTCAATTAAGTTGGGAACTTTTCTTCTGAATGGTTTTAAACGGGTTTTTTTAGTTGTGGTTGGATCTCAGTTAGTATAATTGCTATTTATATCAAAACGTTAAAAGGTCTGGTTATGGGGTTTATTAGAAAAGCAAAATGTGTTTTTAATACTTAAAAAAAACCCACAACAAAATACTTCGTAGCACTGTTTTCCCCTGTATTTGCATACCACATGTTCAACAACAACAAAAAAGGGTATTCTACAGGAAGTTAAAAATCTCAAAAATGTCACTGAAGTAGTAGCTCCTACAGTTTGTTAGCAGGAAAAAGCAGGTTTGTGCCAGGTTAGGGGGGCAACTACCACAAGTGATGCGTGTTAGCCTCAGGGTTCAAGAGAAAAAAATATATAAACTAAAATATAACATACAAGACAAACAAATACAGTATCTCTTTATTAGCAAAAAATACCATTTTAAACATAAAAAACCCATCAAAGAAAATGGCTAGAAATACTCCACATAACGTTGTTTTGAAGGCGTGAAGGCAGAGGGTCGCACGGGAGGAAAAGCTTCTTCGAAAGGCATCTATGCCACACGAAATATTGAGAACTATTGTTCGAAATAAACAAAACATTCCCCAAACTTGCCCATTGCCCGCGGCGCCCCGCCCCCCCCCCCCCCGCCCCCCGCCGGCAGGTGCAGCCGCGCGCCGCGTCCGGCCGGACCCCGCGTTACCTCTCCTCAGGTCAGGGGTGAATGGCTGTCAAATTCTCTCAGGAATGAAAAACTAAAAAAAAAAAAAAAAAGCAAACCCACACCACCCTTTCTTCCCGAGGCAGCAAGTTTCAATGGAGGGAGCACATGGCTAATCTACATATGTGAAGGTCAGGGCACTCCAGCCGGGGAGGTGAAGAATGGAGCAGCTCACGTAAGGGGCCGCCTCGCACACCCTGGCCTGCTGCCCGACCAGCGAGATTGTTGAAAAGCAATAGATAGCTTCTGGCAGCAGCAAGGGGAAAAATATTTTGATCATGTGACGCTATACAAGCTAACTAGTTTGCTTCACGTGTGAAACTTTTACAGACGCTACAAATACCACATTTGTAAGCGGCCCCAGCACCCGGCCTGCTCTCCTCAGCTCCCCGCCAAAGCCTGTCACCAGTAGGCCTCTCCAAAGGCTGGGAATTCCTCAACCAAGCAAAACTTCAGTTTACAAACAATTAGGAAAACAGAATATGACCAGCTAACAGCTATCTATGTATTCCCAACACCTTTCATGACCACTAAACCCAAGGCACCGTGAAGTTACCTGCCTCGCAAAAGCCCACCTTTCTGTTTATAGGAAGGAAGGGCTTTCAAATACAAGTAAAACTGCCAAGTAAAATTATTTTGCTATTGCTGGGATGCAACTAAAGCAGCCTCAAACAGGAACAAATATAGGTAGGTATGTATTTCTTTAAATAGCCTCCATCTATGACCATCTGTAAATATCTTAAAACAAGAACAGCTCTAAAGAACATGCTCATTTTTCTTGACTTGGGAATTTCAAGCAACTAAGAAACACTAAACTTAAAAAAAAAAGTATTCACAAAAGCACAATTATTTTCCATAAATCACGCTTGAAAGTAAGACATCAATACTACCATTTCATATAAACAGAATATCCAAAATATTCACAACATGAATTGCTACACAAAAAAATACAGAACTCCACACATTCCAACCAAATCAAAGGCTGCAAATAAATCAGCATATTCCTTTGATGCTGTCAAAACAAACCTCCTTATCTTTATTTTTAACTTTAAAAGAATAAAATTTAAGAACTACAAATCCTGTCCTTGTGCTTTCAAAAGAAATTTTCAGAGCTGATGTTTCAGTGTCTTGCTTACAAACAAGTAAGTCTGACAAGCTAACCAAATAACATGATCAATGTTGGGAACACCTAGTCTCACATCCCATCCAAACAAAGAGAGGAAGGCACAGCATCGACTGGATACCTTCACACACAAGTATTTAGGCTGCCTATTTATTCTGCATGACATTGTAATTAAAACTGCACATCAAACTTGAAGAATTAAATCAAGCAAATATTATCCTTATCTTAACATAGGGAAACTGAGGTATCCAACAGGGAAAGCAGCTAACTTTAGATCATGCAGTCAGCTATCCAGAAATCCTGCACCAATTCTCTACTAATAACACTTTCTTGAAGTCACATAATTTACTTACCATGGCTGAATTCACTGCTTGTGTAAAGAAGGCACTATTCCACTTCAATCAATCTGTGAATTAAGCCATGTCCACACTGGGAATGGCACACATGACTACAATTATGTTTTAAAACAGGATCTCTCCTTTTGGGATTTTCTAAACCAATTTTCTTTCTTTGCTCAAACAAACACAAAAACCATGCTCAAACTTCAAGTCTTTCTGTGAAAGTCAGCTGCACCAGGGACTGTGCTACAGCAAGACAGACTTCTCTTTCCTACCTAACACAGATCACATTTTTTCAAACGTGACCAAAGCAGGTTGTGGAACTATCTACCTCGTGAAAAACTCAGCAAGTTACCTCTACCTTAACAGCCGTACCTGTAAACTCCTCAGGAGAGTCTGCTGATGAAGGCTGCTGTTTTGCTAGTGCAGATACCCTACCACCCCAACGGTAAGCTAAATGCAAAGGGGCTTGCCACAACACCTATTAGCCAAGGATGCAATTAATTTCCTACAACAATAGGACTTCACAGTAGACCTGGCCACATGGTCTTTAAAGGGCAAATAAAATGATTTGACAACTTGGCAGAATCAAAACTGTTTTGTAACTAACACAGGCAAAAAAATTACCAACATTCCATAGAAACCCCTGCTACTGAAGATTTGTTCTTTGAGTAATTGGATACCTAAAATAACACCAAAGCTCTCAAGGAAAAAAAAGTCCTCAGTGTAACAATTTGAAGTAGAAGCTTAGAAGACCCTATTAGTAACACAACACTCCACACTACCCCCTAAAAAAAAAAGAGGGGGGGGAGGTTATACAGTAAGTTTTTCCCATTTTAATTATTATTATTTTTGACAAACATGCTTAAGAAAATATGTAACAAACAAAATCCCATGTGCATCTGATTTCCTCAATTAAAAAAAAAAAAAACTGAGACATTAGCAGAAAATTCCTTCCCCACCCTCTGATGGTCGGAAAAGAGACTGACAGGGGTGGCAGGGGGAGATCAGTGACACAGCCCTACAGGTGAAAGTATCACAGGGCCTGTGACTCAGATAGATGTCTTCATAAACAATTACCAGATCACAAGCCTAAATTCAGTATCTTTTCAGGGGGGAAAGGGGCATAGCAGTTCATTTTAAAACGCAGAACACCATTTGGCAACTGGGCAAGATCAGGTACAAAATATTAACTAATAGTTCTTGAAACTGAAGAAAGGAAACTAATAAATAGATTACATACTTCTACATATGCTCAGTCCTTCTGATATAGTTACTAAACTCACAATGACTCAAATGCAAGAAGTAATACACGAGCAGATCAAGCACTGATCTGTACTGAAAGCAGTTCCTTACACACACTGCAGAACCATCAAGCTCTGTTTTGTATCCACGAATTGGCTACTACCCATTCAAAAATTCAGCAGCCTCACCACTGGGTTTGGTAGTTTATAAGGAAATTAACATTTCCACTATACATGGAATATAAATGCACAATGTATCAACACCCTTTCAAATCATACCTGCTGAAAACTTTTACAGGGATTTCACATTGGTTGTAATAAACATAAATGAAACATTTTGATAACAGCATTAGGATAATTACCTTAGGTTACTCAATTTTCTAAACAGCGGTAGGTGCCTTCAAATGAAGTAAGCATCCTATATAGGGAATACAAAGTTTGCTAAAAGGTACTTCATATTTGCAGTAAGAACAATTCCCATATGAAAAGCAATCTTTAAACAAGACACAACAATTGTGATTTCTGCATCAAATTTGTTCACTTTAAAAATGAAAGTAATTTATCTGCCAGATAACAAAATACAGACCTGGCAGTAAGGAAGCCTGTGCATGCACCCCTGCACACGCACACACACACAGAGAACATACTTGCTCTCTGTACAGCATATTCATCAGAAGGCAAGTTCTGCAACACCAGCGAAGTTCCTGGGCACTTGTTCAACTCAATTTTCCTCAGAGTTTAATTTCTATGAGAAATCCAGTGACTTTATATAGATGACATTGAGTACATAATGATAAAACAGTGCAAGGAATACTGGAATTTCAGATGATGGTGCCCTTAGTTTAAGGTGACTGTATTGACACGGCAGACAAATCCCTCGTTTCACAGAGTCATTTGTCTCCTCAGTTGTCTGAATAGATGCCTTTAAAACTTAAATTCTCCCACAACAGAACGTGTTCACAGTAAGACTGGATTTATTCAAAAGCTGTAGTTTATGGCACCAAGACCAAGAACCAATGGTTCTTATTTCTAAGAAACCTTTCAGTTGCACTAAGGTGTGCCTGCCTGAAGGAAGGTGTACGTTATGTGCCTCAGTTTCCCCACCCTGCACAGCAGGAAGAATCATCTCCTACTCCAGTGCAAGGGACACTAGAAAGATAATGTAAAGATCAAACGTACTTGGAATGTTCCTGAGAAAATAACGGCAGGTAAAATTAATCCTGTACAAATTAGCCATCTACTGTCCCCAAAATGCAGTTCACAAATTACACAGATTTCTTGGGATACATTCATCCCTGAGGATCCCCCAACTGCAGTGGAACATCACCCTGGAAAGGTTTGGCCCTTTTGGGAACTGACATGTTCCTGGTGGATCACTGGATGCCACACTCTCAGAACTGGAAGTACAACAGAAATCCTCCAGCCCACCTGCAACACAAACACTGCAGCACTGTGCCAGCACATCAGCATTTCTGTGTAAAACTGAGCGTAAATAGATATGATTGGACAACAGAAAAATTCAAAAGGTAACCTTATGATCCGAATGGCAAAACATGTATCAGATGTACAGAAATCTTTCATATTTACTAAAAAATAAGATTTGAATTTATTAACAGGTAAGGCTTCTTTAAAATAAAATTTTACTCTAATACAGTTAGCTCCACAAGATCTTCATGTATTATTTGCTTCTCTCAGCACCAAGCAATACAAAAACAACACTGCTTAGTAGCACTTTTCTATGACTCGTTTCCAAAACAAATTTGAAAACCACTAAGGTATACTTTTAATTTAAGTTTAATTAAAGTCCTCATTCAATCCCACCAAAACATGTATTTAGCACTATGTAAATAGCCCCAAAATTGAAAGAAAAAAAGGTTTTTTTTTTCCCAAGTACCTTAATAATCACAATTCTAAAATATATTCTAGCAACTCAGTCTACCACAAGCACATGCTACTGAAATTCTGCAGCCTTGAGCATGCATGCACAGCAAGTGTGGCAACACTACTTTACATATCCACAGAGAATCTTCAAAGCCTCCCGATAAATGGCACATTTTGAAAAAGTACAGAAATGTAACTAGTTAGGACACAGGTACAATCTTAAAAGACGTACGGATAAATAAACTACTGCCATTCTCACGTTAACAATGAGAATGTCAAAACACCCATGACAAAATATTTGAGGTGCAAAAGAAAGAAAAAGATCTCAGTATTTACTGAAACTTGTTTTCATTGCACGAATTTAATCTGGTTTTAACTAAGATACTATTTCAGAATGAAACGGCATCACCTAACACAGCATCACCTAACACGCTGTGCTTAGTAATTTCAAAAATTTTGTTACACATGTAACTAGAAAATTTAGCAACGGATTAAATGCCTTAGTATTCATCCCCACAGATTCAGATCAGAATGCCAGAAAGACAGTAATCAACTACTTAGTTGTAGAATCCTTACACGATGGAGGCAGTAATAGAGTAGACAGGTTTGCATCTCTCTTTCTTTATTGTATCTCATACACAGGGTCCTGCTGTTCAACATGTAGGCATAAGCACTACTACAGAAACCAATAACTGAACACGAAACCACAAAGTGTCAAATATACAGTCATAATATATATATAGATGCTACTAACTGAGAATATTGCTATTTGCTACTTCTAAATAGAAGCTATGTGAATAGTAAACTGTTTATTTGAAAATGCATAGGGAAAAATATATTTTATTCTCCCATTGAGACATCAAGAATCTATTCACCACACTAACAGCTGTTTAATGGCCTTCAGGCACAGGACATGATTCTGCAGCCCTGGCTTAGCCAGAATTCCCGATATGGGCAATCTATTTGGCATAAAAAGAGCTGCAGAATCAGGCATCTTCCAGGTTTCTCCGCTACAAAACAAACAACTAATACACACAAATTCAGTGCAGCTCAACAGATCTTTTTCGTAACACTTGCTATATAGCTTATGCTATACAGGTCCTCCTGAAAAGACCCAAGTTCTCTCTTTGTGTGTAGGTGTATGTAAATCTTAACGTGCACAAAGGGGAAAGATGTATATGAAGCACACACACAGAGGCCAGCTAATGTGTTAAGCTACTGCCGTGCAAATCAGAAGTGAAGAATAAAAGGAGCCTCAGGACTCTAAATATCTGTACTCTGCCAAGAAATTAATCAATAATCAAAATAACTGAATGACAAGGTACTGTACTAGCACCATACAACTCCTCCACAATCAAATCAATGTATCCGCATGAGCAGTATCCATCTGCTTTGAAAACCTGTGTTTCTTCAAAAACAAGAGGCCTCTTTTTCAAGCTTTCATCTCACCTCACGATTGGGTAAGGTGATTAAATGACATGGAAGCAGAATTTTCTAAAATAATTTAATAGGCTGGCCAAACATAGAAGTCAGTTCAGAGTGGGATGCCACAGTTCTGCATATTACAGAAACTACCCATGCTAAGGCAAGAATTTCCTGAACAAGTATGTCAGATGTTACAGCCTACTGACGGTCCTTTTTCTCTGTTCGCAGCACAATAGTTTCTTATAGGCGTAGGGGCCAATCATCATCTGCTTTGCAAAGGCACATGACAAGTGAGTATATTCTAATGTGTGTACACACATATATACAGTGTACACACGGATTATTAAAAAAGAAATAAAGAGAAGCCTTCTGTTCAAATGCTGGACTGAATATTCCATTTTTCTCTTTCAAAAAGCAATCAATTACTTAATGATGTAACATACACAGAGATAGACATGTGGGAATTAAAAATAAAAAACGTACAAAAATAATCGTGTTCTGAAAGCTAATGGTAAGTATTCTTTAGTTGACAAAATCTATTTTATACATCAAAAATATTACTTTGAAACCTAAGAAAATTTCTTATCTCAATCAATTACTGGTTGAGTGGAAAAAACGTAATATAAAAGAACACTGATGACTTGCCTTTATGACAATTATTTTGAGGAAAATATAATAATAATTTTGGGAGAAAAAAGAAACAAACTGTGCCCTTGTCAGATTATTCTTTCTAACCTGCATCCCAATTCTTACAGTACAAAAAAAAAAGAAAAAAAAAAAAAAGGAAATCTGTGAGAAGAGGATGTAAACCCATAAATATAAGGAAGTATTTCTAAGGGTCATACTGAGGACATAATGAATTTACTATCACTCCTCCAATAAAAATAAAATACTTCAAACAATTTCTGTCGTGAAGAAATAGCACTCTGAACTAACATGTACTACGTCTATCTGACGACAATTTTCCTTGCTTTTAAAGCCATAAATTCTGAACTACCTATGTTTAAAAGCAAGCAGACAATGCAAGTATTTTTAAACTAATTATGGAAGGTTATGCATATGAGGCCTCATTACCTTACGGATTCCAGTGACCCTTTTACCAGTGCAAATTAAAAAAGATAAAAATTAACACTCACCAAAAAAAAAATAATCTCACTTCCCTGGAAGAAATAAAAAGGACATGGAATAAAAACTAAAAGCGTGAGAGGGGTGGTCTGTTGGACATAGACAAACACACACACACATACACAGCCCATCCACGGTTTCTATTATTATTTTTTCAGGATTAATACATGATTCATAATATGAAGAAGCTGTATTTTCTCCAGGTTCTGTTCATTACTTTATGGAAAGATCCAGCCGTTTGAGGACCCCAAAAGCATACACCTGCATTTATTCCTGTCAGACCTCGCTGTTAAAAGCTTATTAAAAGATTTAACAGTTCTTAATAGAAAGATCTTGTTGAAGGGGGGGGGACCATAAAATTCTAATGCACTACTCCATTTAACACAATTCACTTTCCTGCTGAGAATTCAAGCCTAATCTCACTCTTGTGTGGAAAAATAATGAGATCAACAACTCCCGATGCCTCCTGAAGTATGCTAACCATAATTCAAACACAAAAGCACATTTTCCCCCCGAATATCTGGATTCACTGCAGAGATGAAACAAACGCAACCTCTGACAGAACGGCTCCTTTTTCCCCTTCTTTGTACGACACACGGCGGTTTCTCACCGACAGCAGCTACACGTGAAAAAGATTTTTTTAAGAGGCATGCACAGGTTAGGTATGAAGCAAAGAGAAACGTAATTAGATTAATATTTGGATTAATTATTTATTTAAAAAAAAAAAAAAAACCAACAACGATCCAATCCCTTGCATAATATCCATAAGCTGCAACATTACAAAATGTTTTTAGAGGCACGAGCGCAACTTGAAATCCCGAATCCTCGTCCACGCTCTGTTATTACAAGATACTCCCCTACCGCCTCCAATTAGCGTAGAATTAAAGGTCTAAAAAAAAATTTAAAAAAAAAAAAAATCGATGCCCAGAAAAACCACGCCATGTAACCGAGCTGAGCGGGGGGGGCGTGGAGGGACGGGAGTGCTGGGGGGAGATGCCCCCGGCTTGTCACCGCGCCGGGGGCCAGCGCGGCCGGTGCCGCTGCGGAGGCCGCGCGTGTGCGCCCGTCCCCCGCCCGGCCGGCCGGCCGCCCGCGCCACCTGGCCCCGCCGGCGCGACTGGCGGGTGTTATTTGTGGCGGGGGCTCCGTGACTGCGCCGCTCAGCACTTCTATTTACATCAGCGGCGCGAGGTGCCCAATGGCGAGCGGGGAGCCAATCAGATGGCAGATTAGATGTCAACTCGGAGGCAGCTGTCTGGAGACGGTTGCAGCCAGTTTACCTCCACAATTCAAATTCCGAACCTGGCGGAGGAGACCCGGCCGCTCCTCGGGACCGGCCGCCCGGCGGGCCCGGCCTGCCGGCTCCCCGCGCCGCGCCGCACCGCACCGCCGCGCCCGCCCCGGAAAGGCGCTGCGCCACGGCCCGCCGCCCCGCCAGCACCGCGCCTAGCTAGCTACCTATCGATCGATCGATCGACCGACCGACCGGCGGAGTTACCGGGCTGGGGCAAGGGGCTGCGCGCAGGGGTGGCGGCCCGCCCGGTACCCGCTCCCCTTTGCTGACGCCAAGGACTTTAAGTTCTTTTTTTTATTATTATTTTTTTCGGGTTTGGTTTTCGGGTTTTTTTTTTGTTGTTGTTTGGTGTGTCTCCGTCCCCCGTTACCACCCCCACCCCACCCCCACCCCCCGACTTGGATTTCCGCGTGTTTGAGGAACGAAACGTAGCTACCCGCGCGCGCACCCACGCGCGACCCGCTGGTGGGCGAGTCCCCTTAAGGTCACCGGCCCCAGGCACCCCACGCGCTCCGGCCCGCGCCGCGCGGACCAGGGCGCGGGCATACGCGCGCGCACACGCGCGCACACGCGCTCTTCCCACAGAAAAAAGGAGCCCGGCCGCGTTCCGTGGATCTCACTGCGGTAACTCCACCAGTGACAAAACTAATTTGCTAAGAGCGTGCAACGGCGCAACTCGTCCTGGTTAAAAAATACAACCCGTTAAAAAGAGAGGGGGGGAGGAGGGGGGACAAAAAAAGCGCCCCGTGATAATGGACGTTATCCCCCGGGAGCCCCCCGCGTCCGACGCTCCGGTTACAAAATCCACCCCCCGCCCCCGTCCCAAGCTGCCTGTCCTCCGGGCCCTGCGCCTCTCCGTCGCCGTTTCAAAGTGGAGGGAAAAAAATATTAATTGGGTCTGAGAACAACCTAATTTCAGCAGCGAAAGCCGCTCTCCGCTGCCTCCAGCCCCGGCGGGGCCGCGCATTGTGCGCTGCTCACCCTTGCTAGGGAGGCAACGAGGAGCACAACTGGCCCGGGGGGGGGGAGGGGGGGGGTGTTAGAAGAAAAAAAAAAAAAATAAAAAAGAAAGGGAAAAAGGGGGGGAGGGAAGGGAAAAAAAGTGAATTATAAAGAAACTAAGACCCCGACACGAGTGGCAGGGAGGCGGGGAGCCGTCATTAATCGAGCGCGGGGGGTTTACCTGGGTCCTGCTGATGGCCTGCCCGGTGCTCCCAGGGCTCATCGCCGGGTGATTCCTTTGTTGTGCAGCTGCCCAGGCCGGGTTTGCCGCTCCGTACTGGGCGCCCATGTCCTTGCCCATGCCCATGCCCGCCGCTGCCTGCTGGCTTCCCGGGGCGGCCGCCGCTGCCTGGGGCTGGGGCTGCGGCGGCGGCGGGGCGCTGGGGCTGCTGTAGTCGGGGTAGCTGCTGCCGTAGCTCCGCATCATGGGGCTGGGGGACGTGAGCAGCTGGTTCAAGGTAGGGGTGGCCCCGGACGGGTGCTGGTTCTGCCCGGAGAACCGCGCGAAGCCGCCGGCCGCCGCCGCCGCGCCGGCAGCAGCCTTGCCGAGGCCGGCCCCGCCGCCGGGGCCCATCATCATGCCGCCGCCCGGCTGTCGCGGGGAGCTCAGCACCCCGTAGCCCGCCGCGGAGCCCCCGTAGCCGCCGCCGCCTGCCCCGGCGGCCGCCGCCGCCGCCGCCGCCGCCACAGCTCCCGCGCCGCCGCCGCCGCCCGCGCCGCCGCCGCCGCCGGGGCCGCGGCCGTAGCCCGGGTAGTGGTTGTACTGGCTGTTGGGATAACCTTCGTGGGAGTTTTGCAGGGGGTCCATGCTGTTGGGGGCCGCCGTGGGGTGCATTATCCCCATCCCGGGGCTTTGTTGTCCGCCATGTTGATCAAAGCAAGGCCCGGCGCGGCTCGCTGTAGCGCTGCTGGCAGGGGCAGGGGCAGCGTTGCCATAATAGCTATTGAACTCCGAGACACCCACCGCGGAGGGGCCGCCGCCGCCTCCCCCGCTCCCGCCGCCGCCGCCGCCGCCGAGGCCGCCGCCGCCGCTCCCAGCGCTCGGGGGCGGCTGCTGGGGCTGCTGCTGTCCGCCCAGGGGTCCCAAGCCGGGGTGATCGTAGCGGCCGCCGATGGGCTCGCCCATCTTGCCGGGCATCTCCTCCTCGTCGGCGCCTTTATTCAGCATTTGCTGCGGCTGCTGGGGGGGCTCGGCCTGAGCGCCCAAAACACTGTCTTTTCCTCCATGTTGCTGCTGCTCCATGTCTGCACTGGGCTGAGCAGCGCCGCCACCGCCACCGCCGTTGTTGTTGCTGCCGCTGCCGCCGCCGCCGCCGAGGCTGCTGTTGTTATTCTGCACGGGATGGTGCTGAGGCGGCGGCTGCTGCGGCGGCGGCGGCGGGAATTGATTTAGCTGCTGCTGTAGTGCATGGTGGTGGTGGTGCGGGTGGTGGGCATGGTGGTGGTGGGCATGGTGATGCGGGTGGTGGGCATGGTGGTGGTGGGGCGGCGCGGCGGGGTGATCGCCTCCGACGCTCTTCAGCTTGTGGTTGGGGAGCAGCCCCGTCTCCATAGCCGAGCCCGGGTTGGAGGAGGAGGAGGAGGAGGAGGAAGAAGACGAAGAAGATGAAGATAACGCCGAGGAGCTTCCACCTTCCTTCATAGCCGGCTCCGAGGAGGAGCCGCCGCCGCCACTTGCGTTGTTGTTGTTACCGGCGGCAGCGGCGGGAGCCGCGTTATTGGCCATGTTCCGCGGCTCGCTGTGGTGGTGGAGATGGTGATCTAAATTATTCACGCTGCTGCTGCTGCTGCCGCCGCCGGCCGGACTCCCCTCTCCGACCCCCAGCGCGGGGCCCGGCCCGGGAGCCCCCGCAGCGGCGGCGGCGGTCCCGGCCCCCCCCGGGCCCCGCTCCGGGCCCAGGCCGCCCGGCAGGCTCGGGGCTTTGCCCTTGCTGTTGTTCGCACCCGCCGGAGCCGCTGCGACTTGCGCGGCCATGATCATTGCAACATTGCGAGTCCGGAGAAATTAGTATTGATGATAGTACCTACCAAAAAATTTTTTTTGAAAAAGAAAAAAAAACGACCCCCAGCCTCAAAAAAGGGGGCGAGTAGCGGGCGGGGGGGGTGGGGGGGGGAGGGAGAGGAGCGGGCAGAAAGAGAAGCGGCCGGGGAAGGGACTTGACTGAGCCAGGAGTATCCCCTGCGGACCGCTCCGCACGCACCAAATTGCAGAAATTTCCCTCCCCGAGTCCGTGATTGAGATTAGAAATGGTAAGAACGCCTTACGGTCTGTGCCTGTTCCTGCTGTGTGATTTCATGTTGAAAGTTTTTTGTTCAGGTTTAAATGAAACTTTTTTTTTTTTTTTTTTTTCCTCCTTTCCTCTCTAACCCGGATATGGGTAAACACACGTCTGGCGGAGCCGCGCTGGCCCAGCATGGCATGAGCGAGCGAGCGAGCCAGCGCCGGCAGCCATCGCCCCCTCCGCCCCGATCGCTCCCGCGCACTCGCAAAACGCGGACTGGACTCTGCCCGGCTCCGGCTCCCGCTCCCCGCCGCCGGCAGCGGCAGCGGCACCGGCGCGGCGGGCTGGGGGGGCCCCGCGGGTGCCCCTGCTCGGGGCCGGGGCCCGCTCGTGTGCGCGCCCGGGGTGGCGGCCGCCGCGGGGCACCCCCCGGCTCCGCCGAGGAGGCGGCCCGACGCCGGGCTCCCGCCGGGGGTTGCTCCCAGGCGAAGGGTCGCGGCGGGCCCCGCCGGACGCCGCGGAGGGGGGGTCGGGGCTGGCCCCGCCGGTGCGGGGCCGGGGTGCCGCCGGCGGGGCGCTGCGGCGGGAGGCGGCGGCCGCGAACGCGGCGCCCCGTGGCCAGATTGCTGGAGCGCATGGGTCGGTCAAACTTTTGGGGACCGCACGCAGCACCCCAGCCCCGTTTGTCGAGTTCAGAAGCCCCCTCGGCGTATTCCGAGGGCAAGGAAACGTTTGCTATGTCATGGAAAAATAAATACAGCCCCCCGCCCCCCCACACACCCCCACCGCCCCCGAAGATTTATATTGTGTGTGCAGACGGTTATAAAATTTATCCTAAAATTCTGCAGTGGTAGCAGCTTTGCAGTTGTCCACATTGTCCAGCTGTCTCCAAATTCTAATGGTCATTTGCACTGATGATGCTTTTATATATAGGGCCGTTTTCAATATGTTCTGTGTACTTATTTGCAGATCAACAGGAGCTGATCAAGGAGTGTGAGACATTTTTGGTCTCATAATTGTTTCCCCAAACAATATAATTTCCAGTACGCACAAGACACTCATGAAAACGTAGTAACACAAAAACCAAAATATGTAATCCGAGTAACGCTTGCTCCAAATGGTAAGCTGCTGCCACCGACCTACATTTTTGAACCATCTTTCAGAGTGGTTTGAAGTTTTTTATATAACCATCTTAATACAAATGATACCCTAGTGTAAGAAAAGATAGTAGTCACACGCTACATTCAACTAATGGAAGCATATGGGAGATCAAATACTTACTTGGCTATGAATATAGCATCCGGGGTATTAGCAAACATTTTCAATATAGTCAGGGTCTAAACCATGCTGTTTTAAACCAACGTGCACTCTGTTAAAGGTAAGCACGTTTTCAAATTTCAAAACGGATAAATAGGAGATACAATAATGGTAGAGAAAAACGCAGCTTATCAAGAAAGATGCTGTCATGAGTAGGTAGGCTTTTTTGAATCCACTGTGAAAACATTAAAGAGCTTCATGCTGTAATGTTGAATTACATGCAAAGAATATTGATAAGTGTATGAACAGTGTTGTTCCAGTATCTATTAATTTTCATTCTTTCTGAAAAGTCAGAAATATTCTGATTTCCATTATGGAGTAAGTTTTGAAAAGTCTTAGTGGTCGTCAAGAACATCTTGGTAACATACTTCTGTTACGATTGGTTTTGGTTTTTTTTTTACTCTTTGCAAGTGAAAAAATGTTATATGGCTGTTAGAAAAACATAGAGTGGGAAAAAAATGGTGAGTAATTCTAGTGGGGGGAATCAGGTGCATACCCAAGGGTCATTACAGTCTGTAACAACAACAAATTGCAATTCTATGCAAACTGCTAGAAAGGGGTATATCATCTTTGTAGGAGAGAGAATAACAGAACTGTAAGATGAATTCATGCCAAATCATTCATCAGCTTTTGCCAAGAGAATACTACATCTTTGTTAGTGAGCCTTTTTGACATTTTCTCCTGGATTTTCTTCTTTTCTATATTCAAATGCACGCTAATTATACACATTACACCACATAAGTTGATTTTTTGAAGTCTTTCATATGCAAATATAAATATAGATGTCTCCTTGTGTGTATTTATTTACATGTGTACTCTAAAATAAAATATAAAATCAATTACACATTTATACTTTAAGACATTTATATTCAAGCAAATATATTGAAAATCTGATAAGATGTACTGATAGCGCCTCAGCTGTGGATTGCAGTACTTTCTGACATGCTCCACAACTCTTACTGATCAGGGACAAATAATCCACAAAGTTTAACACAGATTTACTTTGAAATGTTTTCTTTCCCCAGGAAAGAAAAAAAGGATGAGGCTTTAAACTGAAGAGTTTATACTACAAACTCCTTTTCCTCCCATTTGTTTCAGCAACTCGGCTACAAGATGGGAACTAAGAGGCTATAAAATAGAGGCCCTCAGCACAATGAAATCAGTCTGCTATAAAAGGCAACACATGCCAGTTTTTCCTCCCCAATGGCAGATGCCACACCCTAAAGCAGACAGAAGGCACTGCAGTCTGTGCAAGGGAAGCTCAACACAAAGCAACAACGTTGGTTCAATTTTTTAGATCGCAAATAATGTTGAAATTACTTTTGCCATCTTTGCTCAGATGATGAGTGGTACTGTTTGTTAAATTCAAATGCTCCTTTCCAAAAGCTCTCATTGTATGCATGAATTATGAATTTATTATAATATAATGTAAAAAAGCTCTAATTGCCATACATATTATCTGCTGCAAAATGATTGCATTGATATTTGATATTGTAAGTGTGCAGTTTCAACTTTAGTTCCATTTTCATTGTTTCTTCAATTTAATTATTTTCTATAAACCAATGTTGTCCAAGCGTGGTTTCTTTCTCTTGCCTTTTTTCTGATAAATTATAAACTCTGGTGCTCTGGGATCCCTTTCCAGGATAAACAGCATCATTTTTGAAACTTACTGTTGGTAATTTGTTTATTCCATTGGCTACAACATCTGTAGAGACCCCCATAGGCCGCCATCTGTAGCTCGACCCTGTGGAAGTGAGGCACCTTTCCCAGCATCACGGCAGCCATCCTTCCGTTTGGTCAGAGCACTGGCTTTTAAGTCTATGAAGGGTAATACTAAAAAGAGATACAAAAAACAAACCAGTATTGTAAGAGCTCTGAGGTGTTATTTTAGAAGTATTGGGAGAAATCTTTATTTTTTTTGGTGAGGTAAAAATCCAGTCAGAGGGTCAAGAGCCTGTTGTGTCTGACCTGGGTCTACAAAAGTCTGAAAAATCCCTGTGTACAAAAAAACCCTTTTTGACACATTCTTCTTGTGCTTTATGTTTAAATACACTGCGCAGGTCGATGGAACAGTTGTCAAATTCACTGTAATTCTCCATTTCCTTCCTCTAGATTGGCATTAGATTTAATGAGGGAAAAAGAAAGAAGCATGTGGGCTTTTTATTAAATTATCACTTTTTTTACTAGTTAAGCATCCAATCAAAATAATTCTGAAGTCAGTGCAAATCTTTTAATTGATTTCAATAAGGCATAAATCAGATCACAGAAAAGTAAGCAGCCAGCTCAGAGATTTAGCTTTATGCTTTAGCTTGGTATTTGGAGCTATAGTAACAGGATTTTGCTTTTAAGAGAACCCTTATGTGGTCAACATATAAACATAGTAGTGTTTTCTTTATTATGTAATATTTACATTTCAGTCACAAAAGTAATATGTAAACTATTACAGTAGATATCCAGCTGATAACCCAGAATCTATTAGGTGTAAAGCCTGTAGGTAAGTGTAATATTTTTATTTTAGCTGGTCGTAATGAACTTAGAAAAAACACGGTTAATGCCAACAGATCGTGGCCTAAAACATGCAGAGAGTGACACATTCTACCGTTTAATTAAAATCCATTCTTTAGCAGCCACTAATCCTGGGCAATTTGATCAATTTCTTCTGGCAATGTGTAAACAAAAGGACTTCAAAACATCACCATCTCCATCTCAAGAATGTCATACACGATTTTATTATGGAAATGCAACACGGGCAATCTTTTCCTTGCTGGATTTAGACCACTTGAATCAAATGTTTAAATACTTCAATTTTACAAATGTGAATCATCTATTGAAGTCAATAAGATCACTCACTTCCTTAAAGTTAAGCCCTGATTAAGTGCTTCTGTGGACTGAGGCCTCTAGGAAAAACAGCTCTTGAGTCTGTACTTTGGTGAGATAGCAGCCCAACCAATTTTCTAAATCAAAACAAAGTCTTCCACTTGGCACTAATAGTAGGGGTTGTTGATTTCTGGGTTTACCCACCGGTGAAATCTGAGCTTTGAAACTGAATTGCGCTAATATGTCTGGATCCTTGTTTGAGAACATCATTGCATTTTGGAGAAATTCAGGAAAAGGCCAGCTCTCCTTTGAATGAATAATTTATGGTCCTGTTCATTTATAAATCAGAAAACTTAAATGAGATTCAGTACAACAGTAATCATAAGAGTTCTCTGCCAACATTTCTTTCCTGTTCTCTTGCCTTTTACAAATCTTTTCTCTGCTGATGCACAAGAGACACGTGGGAAACCAAAAGAAATATTTGCTGTTAGCTTACAAGTTGGTCGGATGTCTTTTCTATAGTCAGTTGTAGCTTGCAGGCTTGACTGATACATCGAAGAAAGAGTTAAACTGACAATACACAGCTTTCACACTCATAAAATGAATTAGATCAGTACTTTAGCTGTAAACATACTGGATCATATAAGAAAAAATATGCCCTAGTTTTCTTTCCTAAACTTTGTCCACAGTATAGTTACACATTTTATAGATCAGAATGCAAATATTACCTATAGCCTGCAGTATTTATCAGTTCCTGTTTCTAGGAACAGATTACTGTGGCCTCCATGTCTTTACCAAGAAAAATAACTTGTAGAATATTTTTATGTACAGCCAGAAATGCAAGGACTTTAATAGGAGATGGCACAGGTTTTTTGCCATTGCAAACTGAATTTCTTTCTATGACTAGACCGTATATGCAATTCTGAATAGCTGAAAGGGTGAGAAAATTCTGATTTTGCCTGATGCACTCCATTTCTGACCCATTTCTGTAGTATCTGACCATTCATAATTACTGATACAGCAGCTCTGAGTCTTTTAGCTGAAGCCCCACCTTTCTCCTTTGCTGCAACAGTTTATAATTCCCTCCTTCCCCCACCTTATCTCCATTCCCCACCCTTTTACACGTACATGCACGTTCACTCTCTGGGTAACCCCAAATTCCTGCAGCCCAGCTTGCAGCTGCCTTAGCCTCCCAAGTTATAGTCATACTGTATCAGTCATAAGTATCTCTCACACCGTTGCTTTCCCTCCAAATGAATCCTACTCTCCAAGTTCCAACCAAGTTCACCCCAGTGCCAATTTCCTTCGGCCCCTCTGTGTAGGGGACCCAAAGTTAATGCTCTGGGGGAAGAGAGGGAGGAACTGCAAAGGCTGGAAGACGATGAGGGAGGAGAGAGGTGGGAGAGACCAGATGAAATCTTCCTGAGCCTTCTCCATCCCAACCTGGTACATTCTGTGCTTTCCCAAGGGGGCAACTTTGTAGTTCGAGAGCTGTTGCTTTGATATATTTACCCTTTAAGCACTCTTGTAAACTGAGAAGCCCAGTTACTCCCACTTTACCATCAAGGAAATGAGGCACAAGGGAGGAATGCCATGACTGCATGAACATTTCTTTCAACTGCAACACCAGCTCCAGTAGCTCCAGGTGCCTTCCATAACCACCTGGCATGGACCTTGGTGGTGCTGATGCAACGGTCTGCGCAGCTGCGTGGTGTGCCAGTAACCCAAGGCGGGAGAAAGAAAACTTATTTTTATCCAGATTCTTGCACTGACTCACCCAACGGCCCAAGTAGTAGTGCTGGCATAACAGGAAAGGGGAAGAGAAGGGGCAGAGCGCGCTTCTTACTGTTTGACCAAAGAGGAGGTCTGGAGGCAGGGGGAGATAAATACGACCTGTTTAGCCAGAACTGCTGACAAAAAGAAATGCATGTCCTAAGATTTATAAACAGGTGCTGTCTTCCAAAGCTGAGCTGAGCCAGTGAAAAATGTTACTGTCCCCAGTTTTCGTCGGCATCACCCCTGCCAAATATTAATGCTCCTCAGATCTGCTGGTACAGTTGTATGTATGTGCATTCCCCAACCTTTTTCAGATTAAATGAGCCAGGTTACCAGGCCAACTATTTAAACTATCTGCATTAGCTCAGACCCATTTGCCTAAATAAGATTAGGACAAAGTGAGCCAGCAGATCTGAGGAGACAGCGGACTCCAGCAGAGGGACAATAAACAGCTGGTAGGTGGCAGTAACCTCTTCAAATAAGCACAACTTCTTATGTACTGAGGCAGTCAATCTATTTAGGCCCTAAACATTGGTCATCGTGATGTAGAAACAGTTACATGTCAGCGAGGAGAGTTTATCCATTTTTTAGGTGTCTGGCCTGAAGTAGTAAAAGCTCCAGGGTGTGGGGCTTACCATCTTTTATTTATTTCACTATTACTGCATCATGGGGATGTACGCTTGTGAAGCATATGCTGAACTGTATGTACATCTCCAGAGTCCCAGGCTTGTATTACAATTGCTGGTCCATCCTATTTGCTCATACAGTGGCTCAACGGACCCTCTAAGTTGCAAAAGTGAGCTAGCAATTCTTGCCTAAGTGTGTGAGGTGGGAATGCTCCTTGCACAGGAAGCAGCTGCAATGCCTGCGATCTCTAGCCTGACAGGGAGAGGTTAACTTGGATGAAGATGGATGGTCCGCACACCAGCTAGAGAAGGGGTAGCCACAGCTTTGTTCCCAGGGCACAAGAAGGCTGCACTCCTGAGGGGTGCAGTAGCTGTCAGTTATGCACACAGTCCCCACGGATGTGTTGAGCTTGCTCCTGTCCTCAGCAAACAGGACGTCACCACCAACTGCCATTCGGGTGCTTCACTTTCACATCCTCTCTGCCACAACACGTCTGATTGTCAAAGCCACAATCAAATCCTCGTTACGAGGGCAAAGTATTTCTCAAGAAAAGCATCCCCCATGGCTGGTTCCCTGCTTCAGCTAAACTAAGAGCTAAACTAGCTTAAAGAGAAGGGGGTTTTAGTATCTTGGGTGTAAACTGCTTCAAGGTGTGCAGCTCTAAAAAATCTCAGTAAGTTACTAGTCTAGGGCCTGATCCTGGAAATGCTTGCTAATTCATGTAGTCCTTGCTCCTGTTAAGCTGTGAAACTTAGTGACAGACTTGAGCAGCTACCATGTGGTGAGGACTGATCTGTTTAAAACATCTGTTTCTTCTTGCTTAAATTTAAAAAGAAATGTTATTAAAATTAGAACAACCATTTTATTAATCCAAAATATCATCTAGTTATTTAACAAAGACTTAACAATGTGAGTCATCTGCATTAACAAATCCAGATGCTTCAGTCAGAAGCAGCAAAGGCTCAGGGACTGACAATAGGCTTGCTTTGTACACTGATTAATTTTTTGCTATTTGTTTTTTCATTCCAAACAGACCATCCCTAATATTTTATCTCTCTTGGTGGATTTTAGGAGAATTGTAAGTGAACAGAAAAATACCTGGTTCTCTCTCTTTTAAAAAAAGTGATATACAAATACTATTAGTACTTTTCTAATCTTGGTTTTGTCTTTTTAGGGGACTTCATAAAAAAATGAAATGTGTGCATATCTTTCTGCCATGTTACAGCTGTTTTCTTCTTATCCAGAGGATTGGACAAATATGTCTTTAATTTAACCACATTTAAATTTACATTGCCACACCATTCTGTGCTGGGTATAAACTTGCTATGCATATGTCCAAGAAGAAAGGAGCCTAATTTGGGAACCGCTATCCATGGTGATTCTCACCAACTAGAAATCAGGGACTGCACTCGTTCTGGGAAAGGCCACATAATGTAAAAATATCAAAATCATCTTGTCCTTTTTTGCTCTTCGCTGAAGGGCTGGTCCCACTGAATAGGAATTTTCAAAGTACCTTGTGACAGAAGAATTAAAGTTCAGCATGAGCAAAGTGAGGCCCGTACTAAACACTTTGCTGATTTAATTTTAATACATATCATTTTTATACAGGGATCTTATTTGCACAGCTCAATGGAGCCATGTATTTGAAGAGCACTGCTCATTAATTAGGTTGGTTCAATATGAATGAATTAGGTGATCTCTATTTTGTGTCTGTTTTGTAGTTCACTATTGTGAACTTCACCTCATTCAGTGCTTCATCCTGTTTAAAAGACTTATTACTAACTTTACTTGGGCAGGAAAGGGAATCATTAAAAGCAGTATGCAAGCCTCTTGAGTATGGTGGGTTTTGTTACAGATGTATAAATCCAGCTCATTACTCAGCTAAGGGGAACTGACTTTCTAGGTAGGTTTTGAAAACAGAGGGATCATGAGTTGGCAGGTGTGAAAACTGCAGTTTTTATGAACCAGACCTGAACCTAAGTTGTCTGTTCCCGGGGTGATGTCTGTACCAGCTTTAAAAGTAATCTGCCGCTTTTTATAAGTATATTGTGTAATTTGCTCCTGTTTTCTTGAAAGACTGCAGAAACAACTGATCTCAATTATTTGGAATATTTCTCTCAACTCTTCAGTAAAAACAAATTCAGGTTTCACTTAGAAATACAGCAAAGGTGGAACATGCTAGACTTCCCTTTTTGCTTCTTTACTTCCAGTTCAGGAGTTCCTTTATTCAGTCTGATGTTAAATCTACTTGTATTAGAGAATCCTTTTTATCTGAGCAAATCTTATTCCTTAGCAATGAATCTCAGAACATTTTGGGGTGATTGTGTAAAGCCATTGCTTTTTCTTTATTGCCCACTAAAGAAACATTTATGATTAAATGGGAAAGGGAACTATCTCATTCTCTTGAGCTGGAGATATTGGACTCAATAATGTCCTTCATACGTGTATGCTCTATTTCAGCTAACCTGTTAGAATTGCAATATAAAATTGTAAATCAATGGCATCAAACACCTGTGAAGATGAGTAAGATTGCAAGCCATTTCTCTGATAGATTTGGAGAAACAACTCTCAGCCAACAACTCTTTTACATGTTCTACAGGGTTTGTCCTAAATTACCCCAATAAAGTCACTTGTTATACATCATATTGAGAAAATTGCCAGCTGTCTGATGTCAAGTACTCAGGAACACTATACATAGGGACACTTGGACTTTGAGGTATGTGACAGACAACTGGATGTTAATAAAAATTGAGTTACAGGCTATTCAGCTGGTTATTTGCAGAGCTAAAAATTCAGACTCTTTAATAATGAAAGTGGATCCTTAGGAATTTGTTCAAATCTGTTTAGCTATAACTGCAGAAAATGCACGCTTATCTATACAAGCTGTTCCTTTATTGATTACTTCAGTGAAGGTAGAAATAGTTAAACCCAGCTACTCATAAACACTTTATGGGATAGAAAGAATGAAAATAAGGAGGAATTTTGTTTGGTTTTCTTGTCTTTCTGTAATCACAATGGTATCTCTTTAAAGCTTGTAATCTTCTGCTTGGCTGATTCTCATGTAAGGGCTTTAATAATGTGAATTTAATATGATGTGTACCTTTGTACCTACAAATATACATCAGTCAAAACCCTTACTCTCTGTATTTTGGAATAAACTTATTAAGATTTATGTATGTGAAATATCCCCAGACCTAAGAAACCCAGAGTTGTTATTGCCCAGGCATGCTTTTTACTTTTGCAGAGCGTGGAGATCAGTGCAGTATAAGCACTTGGGCACCAGAAAATTTAAAATAAAAATATACACCACCCAGCTGATGGTATTTTAACCCTGCTCACAATGCTGACAGCACCCACTGAACACGATTCTGTCACAAGAGTGTTCTCCTGCTTCCTGTGGAGGACACCAGAAGGTGGGGGGGTTGTGTCTTTAGTGCATCAACCTGATAGTTTATGCTGCTCTGGAAGGGAGGTGGCAGGTCTATTGCTGGAAAAAGGGATTAAAGTGTTACCTAGAAGAATGCAGCTAGAAGGAGTCGAAGAACAGTCAAAAAAAGGATGAGAGAGAGGAAGAATTCCAAGGAGAGGCACCTGCACAGAAGAGGGCATCACAGGGGTCAAAACATTATCTTACAGCTCTGGATCTCTGGATTCAGTAATGTAAGGCAAATGTTATAAGCTAGTAAAGAAAATGGTGACTTCTTAACTTGGTATCTTTGACTTAAAAATGGTTTCCAGAAGATGCTTGCTCATCTGTGAATCATGAGGGTTAATTACATAAAATTGCTTGACCTGTGTTGCACCTCAGGTTGTATGACCTAAAGGTATCTTCTGACCTTAAATTTTATGAATCTGCATTAAGTAGCTGTAAGGAAGGAACAGCAGAATAAGATGTTGTTTCACTGATTTGAATTACAACATATATTTGCATCTTCATTTGCATTTACTGTCTTAGGAGTAACTGTACTGAATGCAGTTGTGGGATGGAGTTGTCACCGTGAACCGAAAAGAGGTGAACATGTGTTCTGAGAGACCAAGATCACATTTACAGGACTGACACCTACTAGCATAGCTGTAAAGAGATGCCAGCCCTGACAGACATAGCTGTGTCAACAGGAGCCTCTGGCAGAGACACAGTTGTACCAGTAAAACTATTTTTATGAGTATTTTATGCCAGTTGTGGAAGATGGTTTTATTGTACTACCAGAAAATACTGTTTTGCTAGTACAGATGTATCCACACTAAACTGCTTCGGTTTTTAGTATTCACAGCAAAGCATTCCTCTCAATGATTCCTAAACCGATCAATTTTGTTGATGCTGCCAGAGAAAGGGCATGCAACTGGCCCTTGCAACTGTCAGCTTTGTGGTACCACACATGACAGCATTTAATAAGGGGCGAGTGCAGAGAGAGTTTCAGGAGAAGTCCAGGCTAAATCTGTTGGCCAAACAGTTTTGTCAGGGAGGAGTGTGAAAAGATCAGGCTGAACTGAGTTGGAATAAACAATGAATAACAAAAAAGTTCTTTTTCTAAAATAGTTTCTGTCATTTGAAGCAAAGGTTTAACAATACTGGCAAAAATGACACTGGAATAAATGGCACTGACCCCATGGTTTTAGTAATTACAGCTATACTGGAAAATTCTTTGTGTCATAAACTAGCTCTCAGAAAACACCCCGGGGGAAAGGGTGAAGGGTGATAACAGTTCACACTCCATCTAGGAGCCGGGAACAAGGAGGGAACATCACTACTTTGGTCTGTAAGCGTAGGCCAGATGCACCAGCCCTGTTCAGATTGTGTGACCCTCTCTCAAGCCTTGGCTGTGGCAAGTCTGGGTATTACTCTTCATTCAGCAGTGTGCACGGCCTCCATTTCCAGGGAGTTCCTAGGATGTGAGTGTGCATGGCTATAGCATGAGCCTGGGAGATGTAGCCTCTACTGAGCTGGTGCTCAAAAGTGCAGCTCTTGCTGTTCACCATTCATGTCTGGGTGCTGCATATTTTGGAAGGGCATGAACCCTAATCAGCCTTTACTCCACCTTAATAAAGTTTTGCAATATTCCATGTTCTTACTTTTTCTCCCCCGCAATAAACTTCTTGAAGCCTTCCAGTACTCTGACGCAGCTTTTCTCCTTCACCGTTTCTGTAGCTTTAGCAATGACACTTCTGGTCAAAATGGCAACTGGCTGCAAGCTAGAGCTTTCACTGCATCTGCACCACTCACTTCAGCCCTTCTTCTCACTGAAGAACAGGACTCAAAGGCTTAACTTCAGGGCATTCAGAAACAGTTTGGAGGCAACTGTGGAAACAAATGTTTGGAATGCATTTTCAAGCGAAGGAGTGAGTGTGGGGAGCTAGGGGTAAAGGTTTTGGAGAAGCAGAGTGCTCTGGCTTCTCCAATTGCTTCTTGTCTCTCTCCCTCTTGTGCTGTTGTGTCATTTGTGCTTCATGGTACTGTTCACAGTGCTCACCCACCACATGGCTTTTGTTCACCTTATTTCCAGCATTGCAGCTCTGACTCTTCCCTCACCCATCCCATCATCACTCCTGTTGCCTGACCCCCACTGCAGCAGCTGCTAGTCTCACACACATGTGCAGACATCCCATGCAGGACTGTGTGATGCTTTGTTTCACTCTCCTGTGGGAAAACATGGAGGACTGGCAGTGAGGCAGGAAGGTGAGGGAGCTGGGAAGGGGGGCAGGCACACCTCAGGGCAGGCACAGTTAGAGGCTGGGAGAAGCAGAGGAATGCAAAAAATATCACAGCCTCTGCTCCAAGGTTGTGCCTCGCACCTTAGAAAGGACAGAGCTGGCACATGGGAAGCCCAGAGAAGCCTGAAGTGCCCCATTCCTCTCTATGAGGTGTTCTAAACTGTGTAAGCACCCCAAGGAGATGAACACAGCTGGCAACAGGAGCCTGGGGAACGGTGAATTGCTCTCTTCAGTCACTGCACATTCTCGCTTGCCCTTTCGAGGGGATTTGGGCTCACGAAGGCACAGGAGAAGCACTCAGCTGCCAGTGGAGGCAGGAGCAGCGCAGATCCCAACTCACTCCCATGGAGAGGCTGGTGTGGAGCCAGCTGTGGCGTGATGGAGGCCCAGAGCTGGGTGTGTTTCATGCTGCCTGCCACTAACCACCTTCACACAGCCCAGGGAAGGGAGATGCCACTTGGCTCAGTTCAGCCAGCACAGACGAGAGCGGGGCAAGGCGCGCACCGACAGCGCAGCCCGAGCCAGAGGCGGTTCGAAGGCCCAGCACGAGCCCTGGTGTGGCCAGGCAGGGCCCGAGCTCCGGCGTGGCAGCAGGAGCCGCCTGGCAGGGCTGTGCTGGGTGGCTCCTTGGGCAGGCGGCCCCCGGCTGGGACTGCAGGCGCTACGCAGCCCCTCGCTGAGGCACCGTGGCTGGGAGCGGGTGTGGGGGCATAGGCATGAGTCTCTGTTAGAGATGAAAGCTCGGCTCAGCTAGAACTGGGTTTGCTTTTGCTGGCATATGAGAGGGAGCTTAGAAAAAAAGCGCGCCACCACAGATGAAACAGTGCATTCAAGTATCACTTATGTGTTGTAATTCTGCTCCACAAAAAATGTCATTTTATCACAAAGATTTTGGGAGTGTGAACAACATAGATCCTAGGCTGTCATAATACACTTAATATGTGAAGAAGTATTTACGTGGAATCCGAAGTTTAGTGGGTAAATAAGCATGTACCTTTAAATTCATTCAATCCGAAGCAGTACAACTGCCCTGAATCTGGTGCTATTTATAATGAGCCCAGAACACTTCATAAAACAATAAATTAACCGAAGCAACCGCCGTGCCAGCTACAGGAGCTGACGGGGCACGCGGCGCTGCTCTGCCGGGCGCCATCTTGCGGCCGCCCGCCCGCCGGGCCTGGTGGCGCCCTGTGCCCCGCGGCGGCACGGGCCGCGGTGCCTGCCGGGAGCGGCAGCCATGTCGCGCACCACAGGCTGTGGGAAGGGCGAGGAGGGGTCTCCCCGCCGGCTCCTCCTCCGCGCCCCTGTCCGGCGCTCGTTCTCTCCTTAGACGTACCTGACCTACTGTCATCAGACTAGACAGGAGCGAAAGCAATTCATGGGTGTTATAAACATATGACCTTCCTTTCATGTTCTGAATGTGTCGTGCCTGATCATCTGCCGCTGCCAGGCAGAAAGGCCGGTGCCACTGGAGCTGAGGGGATGTGTAGTGCCTTGTGCCACCTGCTGATCTGGTAACATCGGCTTCCAGGGCTGATTTTCTGAGGCAACTTGTGCATGCACCTCTTGTTCTACTCAGAAGTGTGTGTTTTTCTAAAAGATATGCCATTTAAGTTCCATGTCGTGGGACTTGGCAAACCTATTGCCTGTAGGAGTACAAGGTATTAGAAACCACACGGTCACTCTGAAGGAGTATAAAGGGAGAAAGCAGCAAATAACTTAAAATTTTTATTTGGGGTACAAAGAGCACAGAATTTAAAAGGGTTACAAATACCAATGGACATGAATACAGGGATTAAACAGGAGTATTGGTTCTATCACACTTTGAATGCTCAATTTGTAGATATGCAGCAAGACTCTTAACTAACCTATAGTAAGAGTCCTCAGAATATTGTGTAGCCCTGTGAAAATGCATTTTCTCCCTAGGTGCAGAAGGGCTGTGATGTTTCTTTGCTCCAATCCCCATTTGGTGGGTGTTTTTTGTTTCCTGATGCAGGTTTTGGGAGCCAGTGAGGAAGAAGTCATGATACCACTGCTCCACAGAGCAGCGTTTACCATGTTGCCAGTGTTGTATGAAGTTAGTTGTAAGGTTACAATGGCAGTCTTGACAGGTGATGCTTTCATAGCAACCCAGTTTTGTTCTTCAGTCTTTTAGAAAGTAAATAGCTTGCGTTGTTGTTTTTTTTTAAAGTAACTTTTCCATGTGTGTAGTGACAAGGTTAGAAATGCTACTGAAGTATACCCCTCAATGGCTGGAATGCCAGAAGACCCACCCAGCCATTGTTAGATTTTCAGTCCCATGATTGGAATAGTATTGGACTGGGGAAGGGGTCTGACTTCTGGTTTTGTAATTCCATGGGTTTGCAATACTAACTATCACTGGACTATACCCTAGTGTAGTAGCTCTGTATGTGGACAGGAGTGTCATGCATGTGAGAACATGCTGCTGCTCACAGTGGTGTGAGGCTCCTGGCTACCTGACGATAGTATCTTCCCTCACAGAAGACTGCAGCCTCTCCAGTGTCCAGACCTCTGAAGCCAGGAGCCACTGCCTGTCATGGGCACTTCTCTCAAATCACCAGGGCTCACCCTTCTGGCCTTGCTTCGTGCTGTTCATAAACTGCTCATGTGCTGTTCCTTCCATCCTGTAGGCTGCTGACCCCTGAATTAACAGATTTGCTGAGGTGTTTTTTCTCTTCTACATTGGACCTCTCAGGCACAGCCTAACTGAGGAGAAAAAGTGCACTTACAGGTTTTGCGTGGTCCTCTGTATGAACATCCACATGTATGGATGAACCAAGACTTCTTCTCCAATAGAAAAGAAATTATTTGTTTAATGTCTTAGAAAGAAATTTCCTATGTCTATAGGAAAGGAATTTCCTATGTCTATGCTTTATACTACTCTGACTAGAGAACAGGGCTTTTTCTCTTGGGTTTTATAAAATGTACTCAAAATGAGGGCCAGAGAGAAAATCAATGATAAGAGACACTATATACTGATTTACAGATAGATTAAGGATATAAATATTACAACCAATATGGATGTTTATGCGTTGTATGTACTGTCTGTAGTGCTTTCATCTTATCCATAAGCCTAAATCACATCAGAGATTCCTGAGCATTCAAAAATAGGAAATGTTACATAACTGATAAAGAACAGAAAGATTCTGAGGAATATAACTGCCTTCTTGGGCGTGTATCAAACCCATGATTGTAGAGAATGAAAAACAAGTTCATGGAGTTCGAGCTTTTTCTCCTTTGTAAAAACAAGCGCAACCTGAAAGGTGGTGTCATTTTTATAATTCAAATGGCTCAAGTGCCTTTCACCAGGAGCTGGAAGAAAGAACATCTTATCCGTACTGCTACCACTTACACGTATTTAAAAAGCCAACACAAAGACTCTGTATATTCCTGATGCGTCTTGCACAGTGAATACAACTTTGATGGTTTATGCTATGTCCAAACCAAAAGAGTTCCCATACCTTCTGCTCTAACAAAAGGTTTTATCTGAACTGAGTGTACTTGAAAAGGAGAAGGGCAAAAGCACAACTGAAATTGTGATATATTGTTCCCCCTACTCTAATTCAGCTGAAAGAATATAAATTCCCAGCTGAAATCGAGACAATCAAACAGGGATCCTTCAGTAAGACTGGATTCCTCACAGATACAGTATGCAAGGAAGAATATTTTCCCCAACATTTTCTTTGCGCAGTGTCTTTTTATGTGGCTATCATGTAGATAACAGCAGGGAATTCCACTGAAGTAGATCCTTAATGGATTCAACTAATGGCTTCTTTGTGACGCTCTCAGACAGTTCTCCTGTAATGTGGATCCTCTAAATATTTAAATCCACCATTGAAGCATTTAATAGGAAGAAAGTCTCCTACCACTAGAATAAAGAAAAGGCTTTCAGCTGGAAACAATAAAAAACAACATCTGATTTGTACAACTGCATCAAGAATCTAAGCCCACTTACTCTCTGAGGCAGCTGATACAAGAAGGACCTGGGGTGCCAGGTAAACAACAAGTAGTCATTTGTATATTGAGACAATCTCAGTCCTTTCTTGTTTCTCTATATCCTCCTTTTTTGAGGGCTTTTTGTAGTGTTTAATGGTTTGAATGAACAATAAAGCTGGTAAATTAATATTGCTTAATGTTGGTACAGGGTAACTGCCTAACCCTGGGCTTGTGGAAACTTGAAAATAATGCATGGGTTAACTTGGGATGCTTCTCCTTGTTTGGAGTCTTTCTTCTGACACTGTCTCAAATTAATATTTCTTGCTGTTATATCCATTATCTTCTTACTTTATTCTTTTTCCAAGTGGAGCCTGATGTTCCTCCAGTTCCATAAAATATTGGAGCTGGAAGGAAAAAACCTTTTAGAAATCTACTTATTGTATTGTCAAGACCCAATTTTTTCTTTCCTGTCTCTTGCTTGGGAGGAACAGTAATTTCAGAAACTAACACTACTCTTTAAGCTGTCTGCTTAGCCTTGGATTTTACCATGTTCTCCTTGCACAAAGAACAAAATCTACTGTTTTCAATCTAGATTGTTTCTGAAAATGAGAAATAATAGAAAAATAAAGGCTCCCTGTAGCTTGCATTCAACAGAACAAAAACATAGAGCTGCAATTGCCCCACAGCTGCTTTTGTGGTATGTAAGATACATCCCCTATCTTCTGAATACATAGGACTCCAAAAAGAATAAATATCACTCTCAACGGAATACATCTGTTTATTCTTCTCTGCACAGTTTGGGCATGGAAGTTTATTTCTGCACGTGATAGTAATAAATTTATAGAAATTTTCTGCATTCCATTCACAATCCATATTGTCTAAATCTGTAACTTGTTCCATATCTAGCCCTTAAACATAGACACTTTTTAAAATTTTAGTCTCTGATATTTCTGTGCTACAACTAATTTCTGCATTTCAGTCACTTGGTATTACTGCATATACAAGCACACAAAACCATTCCGAATTCCTTTGTGCACAACCATGGTATAAATAATACACAACATAAGCAGTAAGTTTCTCACTTGCTACGGAAACTGGCCATCCAGAAAGGGCTTGCTGAACCATCTTACCGAAAATGGCACCCTCATTTGGCTGTAATGGGAAGGGTCTCTAATAAAATGAGCGTGCTCTTAGATTTTCCTTCTTGTTGCATCTCAGTGTTGTTAGGGATAATGCGGAACTATCAGCACGTTCCTCTCACGCTTGTATTTTATGTTGCATGGATACACTCAAAGGCTCAAATTAAAGGCTTTCTTGCTATCCTGCCCGCTGCCAGAAATGGAGTGCCTTTTTTTAAACCAAGTGCCTGATTCTTTGTTACTCTGTATCTCCTGCAGTTATGTAAACCAAAGAGAGTAAATGGAAAATGGCTGTTGGATATTAACATCTATGTAAATCAGTGCAGATGCTGAACTAACCGCATTTTATATTCCCTTGCAGAGAAGAATATGACTACCCCAAGATAAAAATGGGGTGAAATTTATTTTGGGTAAAGGAAAGCAGTAATGAGTGAGTACATAGGAACTGCTGTTACTTAGAACCACTCACATTTTTTTGTCCAGGTGCCTGTGTGTGTTATTTGCATAATGGTTAAAAAGCAGGGAATGCAAGTATTAAATTCCCGATAAAGGCCACTTAGGCACCCAACTTCCATTTGTGCCTTTGAAAACCTTCTGTTCTTACCTTTTTTTAAAATGTATTTACTTTTGAAGAATTAATTTTGCTTATTTTATCCATGAGAGCAAAGAAAGCATATAGTACTAGTTTGGAATGGTAAAAGAGCAAATGCCTCCAAAAATAGTGTTTTGTTTTGTTGGGTTTTTTTTGTGGTGTGTTTTTTTTTTTTTCAGAGGCCCATCTGTGAATTGCTGCTTTGTGCTGACCCACAATTTATGCAGCTTTTGCCCAAACCTATCAGACGAAGGTCTTTAAATGGCTTAAAAATAGTTTGTAAGTGTTATAGGCATTCAGTCAAATTAGTCACTTAGTCAAATCATCCTTTCAACTGGTGCTTTCAGCAAATGGTTAAAACAGCATTTGAGGAAAGACCAGGTGTATGATCTAATGCCTGAAAGCAGCTCATGCTCAATGACATAATCCTAAGAATAAATATATTGTAAATGTATGGCCAAACACAAGAGAATATGTGTCATCAAGTAGCTGGAAGTGCCACATGGTTTTTGTATCACTGCGCTTCAGCTGGAGCCACTGAGGCTTGTGCAGCACTTTCAGCTCCTTCTGAGAAAAATACCACCTACTGCCTCAGCATTTCCTGGATCCAGGGCAGATAGTTTTAAGAAATCCTTAACCAGCAGAAGTAAAATGTTGCCGGATAACTTTCTTCTAGGTGGAAGAAACTCAAAATTCACAGTTTTAAATATAGAGCTTCTAGTGGCATAGATTCAACGAGTCGCGAGACAGCGCTTCTCGCCATGTTGCAGCACTATAGCTAAACAGACAGAGGAGGACACTGGGAGTCCATTGTACAGGGATCAAAATTTGAGTCCATCAGTGACATACATGACACCAGCTTAGCCACTTGGTGTCTTTATGCCCTGTTTCTACTAGTCTGTCAGGATAATATATAATGTGGACATTTAGAAGGAAAAAAAACTCAGAAGAAAGGAACTATACTATTTACAATTACTATCACAGTTGCACTTGTGCTTTCAGAACTCACAATCAATAATACATCACTCATTTAAAGATTATTCCAGATTTCTGCAAGAATACCTCTTGGACTAGCCCTCATACTTCATCTTTACTTCTGTCTTCACTGTGAATGTGTACAGCTCTGTCATTGCTGCCTTTACAGGTAACTTTTAACTGGACTCATTGACCTTGTCTTCCTGCTTGTTCTTGCTAATCAGAGGTAGTGCTACAGTTCCTTGCTTGTTGATATTTTTCTTTTCCTGGAGAACGGTGTGTCTCCATTTAGAGTTTAAAAACTAGCACTTAAATGGAGTGTTAAATCACTTCTGGAAACTGGGTCTAAAATAAATGGTTATACTCTATGAAAAGCCGCATCAACCTTTTGACCCTGCTCTTGCCTCTTTTCAGAGGCATGTTAGGAACAGCTGTGTATACAAATAGAATGTGCTCTCTGTCTTCAAACTCTTTACTAGGACCCATCCTAGTATCTGAGTGCTTGTTGCAGCTCTATGACTGTTCAAATCCATCCTCTCCTGCTAACCCTGCAACTAACTTCTCAGCTTTCCTCCCTCAGTTTCCTGCCTCTCCCACAGCCATTACCATTACAATCTGCAGGTGCTCCCCCACCTCTCCTGCATGTCACTCCCCAAGCACTCTGCATTACTCCTTTCACTGGTGAACCCTCTGACCTTCTGTAACTTCTCATGTTCAGTTGAATTGCTGTTAGCCAGCTAAGTTTCCCAAATAGTTAAAAAAAAAACCCAACAAGGTAATTACACTGTTGTATTAAAACTGGGGAATTAAACATGGGACAATGATGAACCAGAGCTCAAGTCAGCGTGGATTTTGCCATTTTTAAAGAGGAGGGGGATTTATGGGCTTCATTTCTCACAAGTATTGGGCAATAATATTTTTTTAAAGAAGTAAACATCCTTAATTTTTCATTATGGGAAAAAAAAGAAAGGAAATGAACTGCAATAAATTTAAAATAAGAATGCAGAATGGAACCTGTTCTGTGGCCACAGTAGCAATGGTGCATATGGCTCATTCAGCAATCACCTCTTCTGGCAGCAGATGATGACTGAGATTTTTCTTGCTCATGGATAATTGGTGCTTGTGGAGCAAAAGAGGACTGGGAGGCTTCATCTTGCACAGCCAGATCCAGATTCCCAACCTAGTTGGAGTAAAAGGGGGAGGAAAAAGAAGAGGGAAGGAATTTTTCTGCAGTCTGTCTTTCAGGAAGGGAAGAAAAGTGCAAACAGGTTAATCCTCACAGCAGCAGGTAGAGAGAGGTCTTTCCTCTTCTGCCCTGGTACAGCAGTTGGATCCATGCCTGGGATGTTCACCAGGGAACCTTCTTGTAGCCTCCTGGTCTGGGAGGGGTGGCAGATAGTCTCACAGCCTGTTTGTCATTCAGGAGTGAAGGCGCTGTTTGAGCAAAGCTCTCAATGGTTTAGACAGGGAGGAAGGGGTAAAAAAAGACATCTTTCACATCATCTTTATTTCTCTTGATGTGGAGTTTGTATCCTGGTGCATTTCTGTGTGTATGTCCCTTGAAGTCAGTGGAATTGGTGCCAGGGGAGCAGCAGCAGCAGATCCCACAGGCATGGTCGGAGGGCAAGGAAGAGATCTCCCAGGAGCCTCCTGAATTTGTGAAGGAAGTGGAATGGTGGATCTTGAAAGGAATACTAAATGTGAAATAGGGGGGTGGGATGTTTCAGCTCATTAGTGATTGTTAAAAATAACTATTACTGTGAGTGTAAACACTACTGAGTATGCTGTGCTTAAAATGAGATTGAAGAAGATGCTTTTTCACAATCCAGTTATTATACATGGTCATCTACAATCACTGCATTTTAGACTGTGGCTTTCAAAGTGAAAAACACTTTATACTTCTGTGTGTGTCTAAGTTGATTTCACACAGTCCAGTCTGGTCCCCATGTACAATCTTTTAGTGATTATTTTGCATGCCTTTCTAATGTGAGACTTTTTGGGCAATGGCAGATATTTCATTCATTGCTCTTTTTGTAAAGTATCAGCATTCAGCCAGTAATCAATTTATTACCAAATGTTGTTTGGAATGAGCAGCTTTCTCCCTGACAGTAATCTCATCTGTTGTGAAAAGATAGGATCAGGTGACAATGAGACCTTCTCACTACAGTAAATCACGCTCAATAAGAATAAAAAGACCTGAGTAAAAATAATTCCATTTTCTATTAACAAACTCCTTGGCAATTGGCAGGCAGTGCAACAATGGCAATACTGCAGACACTGCTGGAGGAGTGAGAGATTGTTGTCCGAAACAGAAGAAGTTAGTAGGAAGCTCAGTGTAACTGAGCTTTCTACGTATACTCATTTTTCACTGCTAGCTCTGACAACCTTTTCAGGGATGTGTGTAAAGATTCTCTCTTTGTTACTCTGAAACTGTCAGGCAAAACTGAAGCCATGGTATCTGTTAAGGCAGCTGTGTCTAACTTATCACCATGATATCTAATATACTTAAACAACTATGCAGAGGTACCATTTTTTGGGGGGGTGTGTGTTTTGGTTTTGTTGGTTTTTTGTTTTTTTTTTTTTACATTTATATCTTGCAGTTGGTATTATATTTGTTTATTATTGTATGCGCGCTGTGTCTATTGGACAAAAAGTGGTCTCCTGGCAGGAAGATCTGTGACCGTTGCAGTGTTTTTGAAAGTGAGATAGTTCCATATTCAGCTTTCTGCTTCCTGTACTGACAGCTTTCATTCTTGCTGCAGACAGTTGTTTCAGAGAGGTACTTTGAGAAGTCATGTTAGTGTAGGCTGAAGAGATTCCTAACTCCCTCTGAACTGTCCCACAAAGGGCTTTGAAAATAATTGAGAATCATTAAACACAGTGGCTTAAGAAGATACACGATCTCTAGTCTGTATACAGTCTATAAGAATCTCTAGTCTGTATACAGTCTATAAGAACTTTATGTTGCAGGACAGAAGCTTTTAAAGTCTCTTTTCCTGGTATGTTACAATCCTTGGAAGCCACAAACATGTGGCTGTACTGTGTCCAAGACACAATGTCATTGTGCCCAAGACTAGGTGCTTCTCAGCTGGGTTTGGTCAAGTCAGGCTGTTACTGCAGTGGTTTGTTCAACTGGCTTCAGTCTTCACATGCTGATTTGAAATAAATTAACTTGTCACAAGTGCTGGTGGGCTCCAGAATAACCTCCGTCATGCTGGTTTGTTGGCCTCTGTCTGAGTGTGCAGATGACCTGAAGTAATAATTCAAAGTATCGAGAACTTCCATATTTTTATCAGTTACAGTAATCATGACCAGTTAAGCATTTATTCTGACATTTTAAGTCTCTCAGTCATTAAGTATTACTTCTGGTAAAATCACTGAAGAGCAAAGATCAAATTGTGAAGACCTGCACTGCCTACTGTGAGCGGCCTGTATTGTGTCCTGGATAGGCATGAATGGCTATTTACGATACCAGAGAAGGCTTGGACAGGACCATCCTACATTTTCCTCCACTAGCTCCCACCTAACACGTAACCCCAGGGAAGAAAAATGTCTTTGATGTTCTTATATCAGCTGTCAACTCAACATAGGTACTTTCTCAAAACTCAGCCACCTCTATGAAATAGAATGCACAATACTATTTTTAAATGAAGAAAAAATATTTTTGTTTGTATTTCTGCAGACCTAAAATGGCTTAAGAAATTTTCCCAGGATTTAAAAGAAGTTGCCTTTGGCTATAAAGTGTGAATGGAGAGTTGTAACCCCAAAGTTATGTTTTAAGCAAGATCTTATCAAACAGGGAGCTGTCATTAATTTTTTTCTCCTTATCTTATCTGTTACCAATGGACGATAGGTTTTCCTTTCATCCTCTGTATGATACCTCCCACAATTGCATCTGAGTCCATCATTAAATTCCTGATTGCTAATTAATACGAGTTATTATTTATTGTTATTATTAAATAAGGGCAGGGCTGCCTTCATCTGTCTGGAGGGTCTGCCATTATATCTGCTCTGTGTATTGCTGCTACAGTGGAACTGAATATGCCTCAGCTTCATGCAGATGCACTGTGTCAGAAAACATCTGCTAGCTGCTGATTTTATGCATATTACAGAGACTTTATGTACTGTTAAATGGACCACTTTTTCATTCCAAACCATAATTTTCCATGTGGCATCATTTGATCTGTCCTCACTCCAACATTTTGTTTGATCAACTCATTTCTTCCTATCCAATACTGTGTGTTGTAACTTCCTCTATGGCTCTGTATACGTGTGTGTCCTGTGTGTGAATGGAAATTACTACAGTGCTCCTGTTATGATAATATGGTGGTAGGGCAAAACATGTTGTTTTGATCAATATATTTTATTTCCATTAGCTTCTTTCATTACTGAGCTTTAGTCTAGACAACTTAGATCTGATAATGCCAACTGCTACCCAGCTACATAGTAGCATACCGTGATCAAATGCACTTTTTCAGAAATATCAAGGATACTTGACCAGGTACCAGGTTTAGAGCTTCAGTGCAGCTGATAAGGAAAAGCATGGCCTCCACACAGAACTTCCCTGTGTCAGCGCACCAAACTTCAGAATAGAAGAGGCAGAGGGGCAGCTCATACAGGTCACTGCCCTTTGGGGACACATCCATCTGAGCCCCGCTGTTAGCCTCCTGGGAGCTGAGCTGCAGCGCCATGGCAGCATAGACTGCAGGAGGCAGAAGCTGGAAAGGGCTCAGAAGGGGGCAATTCTCTCTGGAGATGCAGCATGCTTTGCTATAAATTGTTTTGCTTTGGTTTTCTTGTACCATTTATATCACCTTCCTTCCACTGAGTATGACTCATACTGCAATGCCATCATTCCCCCATGGTTAAACTTGAAATTATTGCAGAGAGTTCCTTGTAGAGGCACGCTATTCATGACTGCTCTGCATGGGCTGTGGAATGACGACTCCTTGCCTGCCCATTCCTAGGAGTTCTTGAAACAGCAAATCTCTTCTGTACCTGTTGAATTACAAGTTGGGATTAGTACAGCTCTAATTACAACAGAGAAGACAGTACTTCTTTGGTAACCTTTGGATGTGGTGACATTTTTAGAGGCTACAAAAAGTATGTAAATTTCAAATAACACCTACCGATCATTTCTTAAATGTGTAAGTAGCAGGAGGAGGAGCACATACTGCTGAGGAGACATCTTTGCCAAGTAAAACATCACAGTCCTTCTTGGCATGCACAGAACTCCATTGCTACACTGAAAAACCACCCCAAACATATATTTAGCATATTTAGTGATCCTGACAAGTCTCAATAAATATGGTAGTGTAGTAGTAGTAGTAGTAGTAGTAGTAGTAGTAGTAGTAGTAGTAGTAATTTAAAAAATAATGCATATTTAATTAGCTCTTTTAATCTTCAAAGCACTTTATAAATACTAGTTTGTTAACTAATCCTTGCAACATCCTTGTGAGGTGGGGAATTATTATCCAAATATTAGAGGTATATAATGGCATGCAGTGCATCAATTTCCTGTAATTTTTTAACAATGAACTGAGGTCTGATATATGACCTGCATCTCTATATATCTGAAATATCATACACAGACATAAATGCATCGAAAATCAGTAATTTCTGATATGAAGACAGAGTAGATGTATCACTTATGTGTGTATAATTTTCTTCCAATCCATTTTCTTAAAAAAATTGTCATTATTGTTGAATTTGTGCTTCAGATAACAGTGAGGGGACCCAGCAGTGATGATGGTGGGGATACTGGGGTGTAAAGCACTAAGCTCATTTGTATGTGTGAGTGAAAAAGGCTGGTTCCTATCCCGGATATTTTGCAGTCCAAGTATATGATAAGAGACAACAGATGGATACAACAAGGAGACAGAGACATCACGAGGTTACAATGAAAGGATTACAATTACTATAAGAAGTGGTGGTCATAGTACACCAGCTGTTTAACCATTCTCAGACCATTTTTTGTCATCACAACAGCAAGAGCAGGAGAAGGATTTGAAGAAGGATGACAACGTGACTGGGCAGACTTTTTTAAGGTCTTCACATGTGGATGTAGAGGCATGGGGAAAATACCTTCATAAGAAAATGAGATGAAAAGCATTTCACTATTGGTAAAAATGAGGTGAGAGCTAAAGATACTATTGGGCTGTATGAAATCCTGATGGATGAGACAGAGATAATCCCTGAAGAGAGAAACAAGTGAATTTGGGTCTGAAGTGAAATGCAAAGTATAAGCATGCAGTGACAGTGAAGGGAGGTGACAGGAGTGAAGTGCCAAGACAGAAGATGACAGGTGTGTTTTGATAGAGTTGTTTGGTAGAAGCTGTTGCAGTTCTAAGGCTGTAAGAGCATCTGTTTTTCACACTCTTCTACAAAAGCCCTGTGTTTCTTGGCTATTCTACAGGAGCTTGGGAGGAGGTAGTGTGGAAGGATCTGGATGTACAGCTGGACTTGATGATCTTAAAGGTCTTTTCCAAACAAAATGATTCTATGATTCTATGACAGTCTTCTAACACCAATTTTCTGTGGCCTCCATGACACGGACCCCAGTTCTGAGCTTTGCAGCTGATTTAGTCTTGTGCATGCACAGCTTACACTCTTGCTTGGTGTTCAGCTAAAACACTCACTGTGTTTGCACATGTGCCTTAAGACCCAGCTGAAACACAGAGAAGGACTGAAGATTTACATAACCCATTCATCTCTGATCAATGTGGTCTCCGTTTGTCACTGCTCATGGTAAAGCCCTCTCCACACCCCACTCCCAAGGCTACAGATGCTTTGCCATACTGCCATTCCAGCCCTTTCAGACAGCCTGGGCATGGTAGTTGGCATATCCACACTGCATACCAAGGTGTAATATAAACATATATAAGCCCATTTTAAATGGGAAGCAGTCTCATTGTGGTAGCACTGAGGTCTGTGCAGATTAATCCATCCTTTGAAAAAGTCGCTAACCCTAATTTGTGTGTTATTTCCAGTGTAAGCATTTGGGTTTTGATCAAGCAATTCATGTACTGGATGGAAGTCTTTCCATTGCCTGCAGTGGGCTTTGGATTGGAACCATAATCCGGGTGTCTCACATGCATATACATCCCTTATTAAAATTTTCTAAATTGCTGTTACATAATAAGGATTCCAAACCTCCTGTGAAGTGTTTCCAGTTAAGCCAGTGGAAAAAAAAATAATGCACTCAGTATCTTAACATCACAGTTAACATGAAGTACAGCAATTCTCTGTACAGAGTATTAAGAAGACAGGTGAATTATTGGTACATTGAGAACACTAAGTGAATGTCCTGACTTTTGCATGCTTCGAATTTATAAACAAAGCTGCTTGACTGTAATTTTGCCACATTACACACATACATACACACACACACTCAGAAAGTTATGATCAGCTTTAAAAGTAGGCTCAGAATGAAAATAATAAATCAACCTTAAATATAGCAAGTGCTTCTGCTGCAATTATATTCGTTCAGTTTCCCAGGCATATTTCTTTAAAATATATTATATTGCTACACCTTTTTACCGAGACATGCATCCTGTGACAGCTGTCCATCATTAGCCACAGAATCTTTTTACGTTGATCTATATGAAAAAGCTGAAGAAGACCTCAATCAAACCCCCTCTGTTGTGCAGTAAAAGCAATCATTCAAGATTTTTAACTCATATTATTTTTTTCAGCAGGAAACACCAATCTGGTCTCATAGAAAGTGCTCTGACTTGGATTTATATGACCTGCTTTCTATTCCTGGCTCTCTGAGTGACCTTATGAAAGTCATTTTTATCTACTGTTGTTTTTAAATGGGCAGAAAGATGTTTCCTAGCAGAATGGGCCAAACATAGGCACTTTTTGCCATTATCCCGCCTCCAAAACCTATCCATGAAGAAGCTACACACCTGTACACATACAAATGCCAGTCAAGTGTTTGCCTCAAATAAGCTGCTCTGCCCCTCTTTCTCTTGCTCTCCTTGGTTTTTTATAGCGTGAGGGAGTCACAGTGGAGTGTCTAAATAATGTTCTTTAAATATACATAACTTGAAAAGTGTAATTACGTATACACATTTCTGTTCCAGTAGGCTGAGGTGATTTCTGAAAACAAATACAGCATGGACCAAAGTGAGCTTCCCAAAATATTTATGGGCTTACTGTACTGCTACACCCAATACATGATAAGTATTTTTTGGAAAACTGCCTTCCCCTTTAGCAGTATAACTGTCAGACAACAGTTCATACACAGCAACACAAAGTCATAACTTGAGAGATAATCTTTTATATACTCCTAACAATATGCTCTGAAATCCTACATTTAAAAGGGTTTAAAAACACACAATACCCCAAACCATCAAATAAGCAGTAAAAGTAACATGCAGAGCCAGACACAAAACCAAAATGAAAAAGATTTTTTATTATTCTCCTCTGTATTACCATAAATGACATGCTATATTTAATTTTACAGTGCCCCTGGACAAATCATCAAATACTTTAATAACTACACAAACATTAATATTTAAATACAAGAGATCCCCTCAGTTACTGAATAATCATAACTCTGGATTGATAGGGTACTAAATGGAAAAATCTTGTTTAGACAGTTGTAAGAGGGGGGAGGGTGTTTAATGAAACAAGTTTGATGGCCTTGTCATCATAAAACTGATAGATATTTGGCACAATTTATATCTTTGCTGAAAAGAAGTTTGAGAAATGGAACAATTGTGGTGAAGATTAATTTTCCCTTCTTCTGCTTTGAGAGCATAGTCCTTTAGGTCATTAGCAGGAATGTGTGACATAGATTGCACTTTACCCATGCAAACCCTGTGCTGACTCTTGGAAAATGCACTTGTTAAATAGCTGCGACTTCTATACTTGTGGGATGGGCTGCCCAGCTATCATCACAGCTAGCTAGACTCATTTTATGAGAGTGATGAATAGAGATGGTGGAAGAGAGAGCATACGGAGTTCTGACTGTCAGTGTTTGTTAGACCTGCCCACTCATTCTACCCACTGTCTTTACTGGGATTTTTTTTTTAAATCCAGATTTTGTACTGTTAACTTTAGCCCCTCTCCCAATTAAATGTTCTACCTAATAATGGAAGTTGGGCTACTAAAATACAATAAGAATAGTGAAATGCAAGATATTTCTTATCCCTCCAGCACCAGGGAAAAAAAAAAAAAACAAAACAAAGGACTGAAAGACTTCTCAAACTCACTCACATAAATGTCTAAACCAAAAATCTGAAACTTTACTTGATTTTTAGGTCTCCAGATCTGGGACTATGTTCATGCATGTGTACTATGTGTCACTAAGCACATACGGGGCTAAGCTAATGATAACATTTGTTCATTAGCAGACAAAGGCTAGGCTTCTGTTTGTATCATATCATATTCTGCTTGGGTGCCACAGCATTTGTAGCTAAATTAAATGTTTACAGATTGGGAGGTAGGCTGCATTCATTTACCAGTTGCTTATGTTGTTTGACTTCATGCCTGTTTCCAGGACACTATCTCTATGACTCACCTTAACATCTTCTTTTCCATTTTGGGGCACCTTCTCAGACTCTGCAGTTTTCAGATTTCCTCCTTCTTCTCTGCATTTGAGCTCCATGGAGATAATATATTTCTGTCTATATTATGTTTCTTGGGATCTTCTCAACTGGGAAATACCCCTTTGAGGGAAGTTCAAGGGAAAACATGGATGCCTTTGCATTCCAGCTTCAAGGGAACAGAGAGAGGGGAACTGGCACAGAAACATAAGACCTCTGAATAATAGGACATGGCCTATGGGTGGGTAGACCCCGGAAACAATACCATTAGAGTACGCCTCCAGATGTGGACAGCTGAGAAACTTAACGATGAAGGCTGCATCCATGCCAGTTATGATTAACTAATTCAATATCTTGCTCCATTTAATAACGGAAGTATGGAAGAATCCAGAGCTGTCTCTAAATCACCTACCCAATGCTCTGCCAAGCTTCTACAATGGTAGGAAAAGTGAGCAGAAGAAAAAGACAACAGGGCAAAACTAAAGGCAGGACTAAGACTGATGGAAGTTTCTGTGCTAGGGAAAAATGGGTGTTGTCACCACACCCTAATGAAAAAGAAAATACTATGGAAACTCCAAAGCTACAGACCTGGAATCAGAGCAAAGAGGGTTAAACCAGCATAAAATAGCATGAACACTGCTGCATACATCTGAGCAAATCTTTAAATAAGTAAGTAATTCTTTCCGTCTCGGTTTTATATGCTTAATCATAATTTATCATTCAGTTCTTATAACTTCATTTATTTTTTTTCCTTCTTCCTTCTTATAAGATAGCGATAAAACAAGAAGTTCAAACGAAGTTCTTGGTATTAAGAAAAGGGCTGGTTACTGGCCGAGACTGACTCTGGGCTTGGGTTGCCTGCACCTCTGCTGCTGCAGTAGTAACGCATGCTCCCCTGAGAGGATGGATTTAGCCACTGAGTGCTAACTCCTCTTTTCAGAAGAAGAAAATGTAAAGAGACAGCAGTTTCTAGCAATAAAATAAAAACCAAAATAACCTAAAACATTTCTTTCCCAGTCATTTCTCTCTCCCTTGTTTCAGCTTTTCTTGAAATGGACAACCCATGCCCATCAATGAGATTTTGAACTGTTCATGATTATCTGTAGTGCTTGACAGAAAAGCTGATTTTGCACTTACATGTGAACGAGAGAAAATACATTTTCACCTTTTTACTTCACTGCAAAAATCTACCTGAAACATGCCTAGAAACTAGAAATAAATTTTTGTAGATGAAACTTATTTGAAGACATTGAAACACTGGTGAGGAATGAAATTCTACAAAACTGTATTACTTTATGATAAAATTGTGAATGCAATGTACTGGAATGAGTAATTGAACTCCACAAATTGCAGTGTGATTTCTCCCTTCCCCTGTATGCACACAGTTGTTTGGGTTTTTTTGTTGGTTTGTTTGTTTTTGTTTGTTTTGTTTTGGTCTTTTTTGTTTTTGTACAGACACAGAGCAACAGAAAGCTACTGTAAAAGGATGTTTTAGTGAAGTCTTTCCATTTATTGTTAACATACTTTTTTTGAGATGCATGTATATTTTTCTCATTGCCAAGCATTCTTTTTCCAAGACATCTTCGAAGTCCCACGATTTGAAGGTTAGAGTAGCTTTTACATACCACTTATCTGTGCTAATTGCTTCCTATTCCTTGACAGAAATAGAGTTAAGCAACTATTGTGTGAAACTATATTTTGATCAGCTGAAGTAATTTCTGAGACTAGACATAGTCCTGAGGTATTTTGGAAGCACGAATGAAGCCTGTGTGGAATAGAAATCATAAATGGAAATGCTGGAGAAGTCTTCTGTTCACCAGTAACGCAGCTCACAACAGAGGCACTACCTTTTTTGAGCTTTTTGTGAAATAAAAGATGGCTGTCTATGTGCCCAACATCAGTGATGCCCAAAGAAAAAACATTACGAATATTTTAAAGACCTGTTATCACCAAACATGTATTCAGGAGGATACAGAAAGGCAGAAAATCACCTTAGAGTTATACAAGATTGCCACAGACACTCCATTTACCTCTCTGTTGCTTCTCAGAGAGCACAGAATCATTTTTCTAGAGCAGGTTTCCTTTACTTTTTTGCTAGAACAGACTGTTTTTTACTTAGGATATAACTTTACACTGATGGAAGTTATATTTAACTTTGCAAATGAAATTAATTGCTGGAAACCATCTTACATGAACTGCATATGTGTTCAAAGAGTTTGGGAAACAACTCACTGTGGAGAGCAAAACTAGTTTGCATATGCAGTGGTTGAAATCTTGTCTCTATAATGATGCTGCACATAAAAATCTGGCCTTATGGATTTAGCATCTTCCAGGTGGGATTCAGGGACACACCATGTACACTGGTTGTGCTTAGCCAGGCTATCTTCCCAACTCAGTCTGTAAACTATGGCTCTTTCCTGTGAAAGTTATTGTTTTACTTCACAAGAGAAACAAGCTTAATGAAGATAACTGGTTGCTGAAGTATCAAGAAATCAGTGCCTAAGTCTGGTTCACTGTAAGACCAGGCCTGACACCCTGCAGGCTAAACTAGCATCTCTAGTATGTCTGTGGTTGGCTGTATCAGGTTGAAGAGCTCCAACAGTCGCCATTCTTGCAAGAGTCTCTCTTTAAACTGCTGCAGTCCTAATCTTGTGCTGCTGTTTGTTTCCCTGTCTGGCATTGTCTTTTAATGATGCTTAAATATTTTACTGAGATGTGGTTTATCTTGAGTTGTTTTCCTTCAAGGTTTTTTTAGCATTATCCTGTAAGCTAGATCTATATGTTTTCATATTAATACAGAATACAGATTCCTTCCCTGTGTAACTGCATTTCAGAATCCCATGTCAGGAAGGTGCACATAAGTAAATCCCAGAGCTGCACAGCCTAGAAGGTTCTCTCCAGGAGGAAAGAAATTGTATTTATTTAGGAACATAGAAATAATCTCTGGATTTAAGTTCCATTTGAACTGACATTGATGCTGTCAGTTTCATTGGGTACCTCTTGTTCAAATATGACAAGAAGTCAGTCTCTGTCATCACCTTGGTTACGAGAAATGCCACCAGGCTCTAAGAGACCTCCATCCCTGTGCTCCAGGTAATACAACTGTATCCAATACTGTTGATTCTTGATTGTTTTCTTCTTGTGTCTCTTGCTGGAATGGGCTACAAATTAATGTGTTTTACTGGTGGATGTGATTACCCCAATCCTTCTGAAGCACATGATGGCTTTCATCTGTTTTAATAGCTGCTGTAAACATGCAGGCAAAGCAATGGTGTACTATGAATATAGAAAATAATCAAATCATCTGGTTTTGATGAAAGTGTGTAAAACTCTAAAGCATGCTTAAAAAACATGACCCAAAAGTTTATTGAAAATATAAAGCAGCTTGTCCTCAGCAAATTTATGATTTACATCAGATTTAAATTCACCATAATACACTTGGGTCAGCTTGAGAGAGCTGGCTTTGAATGTCTGGAATAATATGTAAGGTGCAGAAAAAACGTGCATTTGCAGCAAATCTGCTCTGATGGAACAGCAACAATAATGAGGCCTCAGATCTTTGAGCTCCTGGTGACATGAGAAGGATCCCAAGGGCTTAAAGATCAGCAGACAGATGGCCCATTTTCCAAGACAGGTAACATGGATGCCTCTGAAAATCTCACTGAGAATGCTGATATTTGTTGCAAAGGATGAATACTCCTCCAGATGGGTATCTCCTATGGCGGCAGAGAAACTGCTGTCATTGCTACGTTCATTTGCAGGGGGCTGTAGCTCTTAGAGCAAGTCTAACCAGTATATGTTTTTGGGATGGGACTTTGTCCTGCACTCTGGACCAAATATGAAGGAGACTTTTCTATGGACATAGGAGTACAAGAACCACTACGCTGACTCAGATCTCTCTGCTTCAATGACCTGTTTCTCAGACGGCCGTTACCAGATAGCTCAGGGGAAGGCGTCAAAGCTGAGTGAGTTCAACTCCATAGTTAAGACTGGATTAAATCCAGAAGCAAGATTTAATTCATTTTGTAAAGCTGTTATTATCTTTAACTATGATAATTCTGGATAGCCTAGTCTCAATGCTAAACTTGATAAATTCTTGGCATCAGGGACCTCCAGGAGCAAAAGGCTTCCACTAGATAATTACCAGTTACATGACACCATTCCCTCATGAGCTTTGAATTTCTCACCTCTGAACTTCATTGCATGTCATTTTGTTCTTGTGTCACGATATAGGGAGAACAGAAATTCCTGACCTACTTTTTCTATTCTGTTCATCATTTTGTATCATACAATCCTCTCCCCTATTATTTGTCTAATTACTTAATTAAGAACTTCTCCATCTACTCAGTTTCTTGTCAGCTACTTTACTTAAAACCACAGCACTTATTTTTCTGGTGACTAAATTGTATGCTACAGACAGGAATAGGAGAAACTGAGGTGGCCATAGCTCTTTCCAGTGTCAGGGAGCTGATTCTATGACATAATTTTTTTGTCTTGTGTACTCTTCTAATAACGGTATGTTGAGCAAAAGTCCTTGCTGATCCCAGGTCTACCAGATGTCCAGATGCTGCTCTGAACTGGTACCTGCCATGAAAGCACAAAGTCTGCAATTATATCCTGACATAGGACAGACCAAGAAAGGAAGATTTTGTGCCTTCTTGCATGACTTCATACAGAAGCACCAGATGCAACCTAGCCTGCCAAAATAATGAAGAGGCATTGACCATTTAATACAAAATAAGATCTCTCAAAATGCCTTCTTTGTGGTTGGTTGTTGGTTTGGTTTTTTTTTTTCCTAAAACAAAGAAAAGAGCATATTTGGAAGAAAAGTTTTTACTATAAGCCAAAATGTCTTTCCTGTCTCCAAAACACTTATCTAATAGGAATGAAGTAATGATACTAACCTTTTGTCTGTTCAAGATAAAAATCACAAATTACGTGGCTAGAACACTGTTTTTTAGATGGTCTATTCAGTGAAGCTTGGCTACTTAGAGCCTTACTGTATTCTCAGTTACATGACACTGAAGCGGAAGCACTGTGCACTGAAGATTCAGGGCAGTGTAAGAGAGAACAGAATTAGGCCCTCATGAAATCTTAATGCATTGTGAAGCATTCCAGCTCACATATATATCCCAGTGAGACTAGAAAAAGCCTAGTTCAAAAAATACCTAGCAATGAGAGGATATGGTTCAGTTCTGCTGTGATATAATGAAAGATGAACCAAGCTTCTTAGAAGTCTCATAGGATTTTTACCTCAGTTGTTATAGACAGGTATGTAGATAGTATACCTAGGCTGAACAAAAGAGTGAGGAAGATAAAGGTCTGGAATTAATTAAATGCCTTCTTTTGGAATAGCCCCATAAAACTCTTGTCTGATTAAAGTCCCTACAAACAAGGGGGGTGGGGGGGTGGGGGAAGCCTGCCTACTAAACAACTAAAAATAAAGTTAAACAAAAGGTGTTCAAAGATGGCAACTTAGAGGGGAGAGAATTTCCATGAGCTTTTGGCTTAGCTGGCTGACAGCCTTTTCTGAATGGCAAATGCTTGAAGGCTCAGTTTTAGGACAGGTTGTTAGTTGCCCAAATTGACTGAGTGCTCCCAGAGGTTGTTTGAGTGTGTGGTTAAGGGCTTACTGCTCAGACAGGCTATACAGAAACACTCAAAAGACCCTGTTTGCTCTGCCAGATCCTTCTGATTTATTTATATGAATAAGCCACCAGGCCCAGACTATGCTCTTCAGACAGTACTCATTTGTAGGTCAATCTGCACATTACTCTTTTCTTAAAACCACCAAACAAATTTATATTAGCATAGATATGCAAGACTGGTGCTTTTGTTAGAAGCTGAGCACTCAGTGTTGAGAGGGCTTTGGGATGTAACCTTAGAAAATTAGGGCCCAGACCTGAAGGCTTTTTAGGAAGGGACAGTCATGGGTCTGGATGATATTACTGATTGGGAAATGCAAAACTGACTGTGTGAATACAATAAGATTCAATCTCATGTTTAAGCTGGTGGACATGATGGGGAGGGATTACACCATCGTTTCTCCATGTAATGACCACATTGTGAAGGGTGGAACACAGATGAGTTGGGCTTGGGCCAGTGACTGCTCCAGGAATTGCCTACTGATGTGCAGAAAGGATGGGGCATGTTCGACAATCAGTTTTTAGTGCTTTGAAGTTAACCATTACTTGTAGTCACACGGCATATGTTTCTGTCAGCGGTGGACAGGTAATGAAATACAAGTGTGTCAGCTTTCTCTGTCTCCCATATGTATTATCTTCCCTTGGTATGAGTGGAAGTGAACCAAAAGTAGTCATGAGATGAACTAATTTCCTCTGTAGGCTTGAATTCAACTTCCTAAATTAATCTAATATCCAAGTTGCTTTGCCTTCACTGTTACTTTAACTTAATTTAGCTAACTCTGGCTAGCTCACAAACACAGGAACAGAGCTTCTTGTTTATTGGCTGTGACATGCATCCCAACTATTTTTTTTTAACCAGTTTGGTTATTTACCAGCTATGAATAGGGCCCTAAGTATTTGATCCCAGCTACTATTATTTTTCCAGTGGCAAAAGAAGACCAATCACATCCAACTTCCCAAATACCAATACAAACTGGCAGTCAACTGACCAGACATATGAAAGCTTTTACGCAGGCAAATCCCAAGTTAGCCCACAATTATTTATTTTTCAGTTGGCAATAGCAAATATTGACTGCCTGCCGCACTGGATCCTAGGTGGCTTTGAGAAGAAATGGCCTCCGCAGCCATTTCCTCCCTTGAAAGGATGGCCGTATTCCTGCCTGAGAGAAGTGGGTGAGTCTGAGTGGAACTGATCCCTCCTTTTTTCTGACCCAGATAAGGCTGATGTTTGATCAGGTAGGTTTTGGAGAGCTCTGAGTCAGCAAATTCTCAGCGGCTGTGTGTTCTGTAGCAGGACCAGGAACCAAGAGTTAAACATAGCAAGTAGGAAGACAGATATTTCAGGAGATGAGGAGTCATTTCTTCTCTAAAAGTGGCATGTAATCCAAGGAGGGTAACCTAGCAAGGATTTTGTCTTGCCTCCACATGCACTAAGTCAGGCACAGTGCATATGATATCCCTTATGAGATAATAAGGAGCATATTGTGGTGAGAAATGTCACCTCTGGATGTGTGTCAGTGGCAAAGAGGTGTTCATAGAGAAATGGTTATTGAAGAAGGACTGACCTACCACCATGTGTCCAGCTCTCCATTCTCTGTGATGGTGCTCACAAGAGTAGCTGGAAGAGGCTGCTTTGAACCAGCCAGTGAATGCTAGACCATGTGCTTGCTATTCCAGGATAGCCCGACATCCACTGTCTTCCAGGTATCTCCATGCACAGGTGACTTCGCGGCTGTCAGTGTCCTCCAGCTGCCCTCATTTCACAGGGTCGTCTATGAAATTCCTCCAATAAGGCACTAGAACTACAGATGCCCTTGGCATGAGGAAGAGAAATCTGCAATTTTTTTGTTTTCTTTTGCTTTCTTCTGCTTCCTTGCCCTGTTACCCCTGGATCCTGCCTCTACCTCTTTCTTGGTCCTGTCCCTGTAACAGCTGCTTTGGCCAAAATGCTCCAATTGTCACTAAACCCCCTCTTCTTACATACTGAACATCTCTGCATGAGCAGACCTCATTATCATGTGGCAAGAGGTCATTTACATATGCAAATCAGGTTAATGAGAGCAGAACTGTAAAAGGCTTCATTCCAGAGGCATTTGCATATCTAGCTTTAGAAATATTTGAGTGCTCTGCCCCTAGCTGTGCAACCAGGACACAGAAGCCCTGGCAGTATATCTTCAGTGGTGATTATATCCACAGACAGCTGCCATCCTGGTTTGCAACAGCTACTATCTGAGGTATTGGCTCATTTGAACACAGAGGGTAGTTGTGTAATGTGTGCTTCTGCACCAGACTACTAAGAAGCAGTTAAGCCTTGGCCCTTATTGGGACAACATGTGGGCTTCTGACAGGTAGATATATGCAATTTAGCATGAAGAATACAATTTCCTATGGTGCTGTCACTAACGCACGCCCGGTGTATGATGAATGAGGAAAACAATGCAGGTACCAGGCATGGCTCTCTAGGGAGAATATATTCTGTGTGAAACGGCGCCACACAAAATACTGACTGCGTTTATTCTCTAACTAACTGGTCCTGCAGCCCCCCAGAGTACGAGGAGTGCTCTCTTTTGGATGTTTGCAAATCACCCATGAGAGAACCCCAATTCCTTCTTCTGTCACAGACAGAATAGACATCCCCCTGTCCTTCTCTCAGATGGGTTCCAGAAAACCATGTTAGGTGCCTTCTGAGTGTCTAATTGTGGTGCAAATTTGCACAAAGATCTCCTTAGAAGAAGCATCTTTTGCTGATCCTTTTTTTCAGCTGTTTAGTTTTTAGGAAAAAATAGGAATGCTTTTTCACTAGAAAGCTTTCTCAGGTATTGCTGTCTGCCAGGCATTTCTGTGCCTGGTTCCAGAGAGAAAAGGCAATTACCTCATAATTTCTGAGAAAAGTTACTCATTTTCCCTTTGCTCCTGCCCAGTCCTCCTGACTAAGCTAAGCATATTTCTGGCACATCCCAATGACTAATTTCATAAGACACTCCTTCTTGAAGGAAGTAGTTCGCTGCTGTGACATACAGTACTGCAAACTTCTACATGGCTGCCAGGCAAATGCCAGGTGGGTAGCCTCAGAGTATGTGACACAACCCTTACCACCTGTAAACAGAAAGAGGCTCTTCCAAGTTTTCCAGAGTAAGTTACTGCTCTCCCTGTGCCCCCAATCAGTAGGCAGAGCTCCACACATCTCGCAGTTGGACAAACACACAGCAATCCAATGTACTTGGTGCATGGTTTTGTTGACTACCCTGTATGTATTAGGCTCGAATGAGTGGGGATCTTTGCTAACCCCCAAAGCAAAGGATCTAAAGCAAACTTCCCCATTCATGCCCTCATTTTATCTCTACCTTCAGTTATTTTTGAGGATCCCTGTCCTAATCCCATATCCACATGCAGATCACAGAGAATAATTTACCATAATTGAAATAATGGTGTCCAGCAGTTCAACAGTATGTCCAGTCTCATATGCTACTGTCCATGGATTTTCTGTCATTTGGCCTTATACTTCTAATTCTAATGCATCAGCACAGGGAAAACTCTGCTGCAGTAACTCCTTGGAGTCATTCCTGTATTGCAACACTTTGCCTGTAGCTATTCTGAGCAGCTCTAATATGACAGACAAGATGAATTACCTGTGCCAATAGGAGCAAGAATTGCATTTGTACTTTTGCCTGTGTTTCCTGGGACAGAGCTGGTTCCTTCTCTCAGCTGATGGCTATCACAGAAGACTGCTTCTATCCATATACAGTGTCTGCTTAGGCATTTGCATACTTCATGGCACATCAGTGGATGGATAACACCATCTAATAAACCAGCTGCTTATTGCATGGGGTTGGGCTGCAGAGTAAAGACAAGATTCTCACACCCTGAAATGAAGCACAGATTTACCAGTGTGTCTGAAAGACTGGATACCTCTTAAGGCCTATGCCATGTGCCCTATATGCTCATGTCAGCTGTGAAGCTGAGCAACCTATCTTATTGATAGCACAGCTGGATGTGGTCATGACTTCATCACTGATGGCTCACAGCTATGAGAATCCCCTCTTGTTTAACAGCACTCAGGACTGAGCACTCAGAGCCCCTGCAGTGCCCCCAGATTGTCACTTTTGGAAGCTGATCTCTCAGAAAAGCATTCCGTCATGTCGGAGCAAAACTGACCTCTGTTCAACAAACTCTGCCACATGGGTTTGCTAAAAGAGGAGAAAAGCAAATTACAAATTGCTAAAATAAATACCTGTGAGGCTAATGAAAGGTGATTTTTTTCTTTCCATGTTTGAATTCTACTTTTCAACTATGAAAATGCAAACTTAAGTAGCTCAAACTTACTGTCTTTGTTGTTTCTGGAGGTGTGTCTTTTTTCAGTGAATATCCCCCTTCCATTGTGCTCACGTTTAAAGCTCCTCACACAAAACACAATTTACCTCCTTGTGTAGTGTGAGATCAGAAGCCAGAGATTCTGTTTAGTAAACGATGGCTTAGGAGGTGTTCTGTTTTACATAAGCAATAGCCTAAAAGCAGCCAAACCAGAAGGGCAAAGAAAACTTAATCATTTCTAGGAAAAGGGAGCAGCCCTCTCATTATCATTCACTTGTTGGAAATATATATATGGATTTTTGTAAGTATTAATAATAAACAGTTTTTCACTTGACTGCTTTTCGGGTTGATAATATATCTTCCGTATTTTGCTTAAAATCCAGCAATTCCCATCTAAGAGCACTGAACTGATTTTATTGCCAATTCTGAAAAGTGTTAACAGGAGTAAATCACCCCTCAAATTACTGCTGTTGTTCCCTTGCCCTGAGCCAAATTCACTGCTAAGCACCTTTGACCACACAGCTCATATAAATGTTCATAATAGAGGAAGCGTCTCACATCTGCTTATTCTCATACAATTAGAAAAAAACACCTTACAAAAAGCTATGTCACTGTAGTTTTTGATATATGTACATATATATTTGGTTATAGCTTACTTCTTCAGGCCATATGCTCAATATTCAGCAGAAAAATTAAAGTCAGATATGCAGATGCCAAAAAAAGTGCATAACATCGAGAAAGAAAAGAGGGAAACTAAAGCCATTCGGTGGTGTCAATTTTCATTGTGCGCTACATTGTGGGAGAGCTTTTGAACTCTGGCATGGAGGAGCTTTATTAGAAACCAATTCTCCTCAGTGACCTCTGGAGGCCTAGTCCTATACAAGAGCAAGCCAGGTGCCAAAATGAAAGGGGGAAACTCATTATATAGAGGTGTATTTCTGAGGTATGAGCCAAACACAGTGAACTGCAGCAAGTAGGTTTACTACCTATCAGCCTAAAATATCCCTGCAAGAAATGAAAGATGTTTCTTATATTTTTCCACCTTCTGTATTAATTTCCCCTATTTTATTTTACACTTTTAACATCTCCCTTGGTTTTGATCTTGCCTCTCTTATGATATACTGTTCGCTTTCTTCCTTAATCTTTTTCTTTCCTGATGTCCCCTATTTCTCCTTCCTAATTCCCATCTCATTACAGTCATTCTCTGTGTCCCGTTTTCCTCTTTTCCTTAGTTTATTTCTCTCCTTTCCTTGCTCCCTCTGACTTAGAATGGCGTAAGTTCATATAACAGCTTAGCAATATAACCACGAATTTCAGTGAAAAATGTGAAACAGCAAATGATTTCTTTGTATTGTATTAGCTGGAATTAGTAAGCGCTGCTACAGAATTCCAGATCAACAGAAGTGCCATCACTTGCGTATCTGGGGAGTTGGGAGTTTCATTTCATTTTCAGTGCTGCACTTCGCTCAGTCTTTGCTGATAGACTGACAAAGCCAAAGCAACCTGGTTGAAAATGAAATGATTTCAACAACTGTGAAATACTGCATGACATAACGGCCAACATAAAGCCATCATTCTCCGTGTTTACATTGGTACTGATTCTTAACAGCATGCTGTTAACTCAGCATAAAGCTCTGCTGCTCTAAAACAATTCAGGTACAAGGACAACTCTTTTATAGCCAATCATGCTCCATCCCTATAAAGAATTATTATATCAATCTAAACTGGCATGTAAGTTAATGCTCAACCCTTGGCAGCTTAAATTTACATTGTGACCCACAGACTTACTCATCTCCCACCGCTGAAAATCATAACCCCATGATCACTACACGCACATCCATGCTATTCCAAGAATCAATGGATGCTACAATGTTATACATATTATCAAATCCAATTGCTTGTCAATTAACCCAGTACAACATCTGCATGAAGGATTTAAATAAGGAGCATCATATGATGCTGTGTGGTCAATAAAGTGAAAATGCAGGCACTGACAAGGCTTACCATTTGGTCTGCTACCACAGCATCCATCTCTCTGAATGGAAGTTATTTATGCTCTCACTGAATTATGGCTTGTATTCAAAAAGTGGCAAAGCTGCAATGTACAAAAAATGTAACATCCACAGTATGCTGTGGTTGGATACAGTTCTTGGGGATATCTTGAAAGGGTCGTTTCTCCTTCAGGATGTCATCATCTTAAAGGTCCTTTCCAGCCTAAGTGATTCTATGATTCTGTGTCTGTTGGTCCAGGACATAGGGGTGGATCCGTTCCATCTTAGACAAAAAAGATGGTACTGAAAGAAGTACTGGAGTAGCAGAAGTGTTCTTCAGCACATACATGTACAGTAGAAAGGACACCTTAACTTCTACTAATTAGAAAGAATCCTGACTTTTACAAAACAGAATGAGGTTCAGCTTTTTTCCCCCTCAAGAAAAGCAAATAAGTTGGTGAGGATAATAAATTGCATCACATTGACAAATTAGGTGGATCTGGACACTGTAAGAAGACTAAGCTCCTTTATAATTTAAAATAACAAAACTGCCCCCAGTGTAATGAGATACCCTACATACAATCAGTGTAAGCACACGGAACAACTGTCCTCCCAGTTAATTTGACAGCAACGCCATTGGCTTCTCCAGTGGGAAACACATCTCCTGCTCTTAAACAAACTGGTGATCTACAAGTTCTGAGTGAGAGAAAAAGAAATCTCTCCTGTTGAGGGGCTGCAAACAAGTGAGATAAAGTAAGTTTAAAGGTTCCTGCTACATTTAGCTCAAAATTTACCCTCTCTGTCAAATAACTTGTTACTGACTTAACTGTGATAGAAGTGTTTCCATTAAGAAATACACCAGTGGAAACAACTTGGTTAAAAGACAGATAAAACTCCATAGCACCTGCAGAACAAAACTGCCTCATGGTGCTACTGCACAAACCAGGCATGGTATGTGTTAGAGGAAAGACAGGCTGTCTAGTGTCTTTCCATTGCTCTACTCAAAAGAAACTCAGAGTAAGGAATAAGGGTCAAGACCTTGAATTTGGGAACTGATTATCTATGCAGGTATTGTAAAAAAAAACCCCACTACTCCTGAATCCAGTATTATTTCAGGCTACAGATTGACTGCAGGTATCAGTGCCCACATCTACAGCCACTGTAGGCAGCAGGACCTCTTCTATTAACTTTAATACAATAGGCTATAAGGTTCCATTAAAAGTTTGTTTTCCTTCTCCATTGCTCTCTTCCATGAAATAGTTTTTGGCTCACGATGTTTAGTGCCACCCTTCTGTGTGCGTTATTTCAAACTCTTGATATATCTGCTATGAAGGCATGACATAATAAGCCCTACTAAAGCATACAAAGACACTGTTGAAATTACACCTGAACATTGTCAAAATTTGGGAGCTCCCTAAATTTGAAAATTTGGCTCAGTACAGCAGGACAGCAAACCAAAATGTTTGCCTCTAAACAGCAGACAGGCAGCATAAAGACCAAAGAATATTTTTTTCTGTGTTGCTTTAAAATAAGTGAAAACATAACAGAGATCCCAGCTTTTTAAAAATTTGGCTGATTTATTAGGACAGGGCCTTTCTGAAACAGAAGCTAAATGAACCCTCTTCACCTCTCCCTTTTGCTCAATTCTTAAATGAAGTTCACAGCATTATATGCGGCCCTCCACTCTTGTTTAAAGTTCACCTGGTTTTGTGCACAGTAAGGATGTATTTCACTGAATGGTGACTTTTGTGTTTTGCAACATGCTTATTCCTGGGGTAGACGTAGCCTCTGAGAAACAAGGCTGCCATGGAAAACTGGAAGGCTCACAAGGACTGTAGGCTGCATCTTTGGAAAGTGTTGCCATGGTTGCAATGGAGCGAACCTACCCCTTCCTCTGGTTGTGCCATAAAACTTGGAGCCCATGATGAGGTGGATGCTGCAACCAGCCAACAAGGGGGCACAAGGGGAACAGCAATATAACTGCAGAGAAGTTCAGGCAGTCAATGGACAGGGGCCCCAAACTGTAACATTAGCAATGCAGCCCCTTGAGAAAGGATGGCCACTCCCCTCAAGCCACATGGCAAGTATTTTCTGAAAGGTGAAGAATATGTGTATGAGTGTGTGTGTAGGTGGGGACTGTTAGTCTGCCTGTGGCAGGGTGAGGAATCAAAACTGTAAAAGAGACAGATGACTGTTCTCATGGTAAAAAACAGTAAGGGAAAATTTGCTTAATAGGTATGGAAAGATATAACAGGCTATCTGTCAATGATGGAGAAATAAGATAGGACAAAGTAAACCTCTGTAAACGATCATCTTTCCCACTTGTAGATTCTGCATGGAAATGTCTGAGAAAAAAAGGGGCTGAAAAACTCCTGAAGATGTCTCCCATGGCAAACTGCGAAAAACTATGGCATGCTACAAACAGCTAGAGAAAATGGCCTCTCCTAGTACAACTCAGCCTTCTACTGAGATACTAACCTGTAAAAATCATAAATGACTTATTTTTACAGAACAGTAATCATCTAGACAGAATCATATACCCAGCTACCAGAACTACACTCTCTCAAAGCAACACAAGAATAGATACCCACCTTGATTTTGCAGAGAAAACCACCATGACTATGTGTGTGTGTCACAGCTGTACATGTAAATAGTGTAAGCAGCAAGTAATAATGCTTATTTCTCTCACCTTAAAATATAGTGGAGACATCCAAGCAGAGAAACAAGGGCTTATGTAAGCTGTGCAAGTCTGTTTATCCCTGTCTCATATTAAGTATTGCCAGGCTATAAAGAATCAAGGACACAAGTACTGAGAGAGCTAAAATAAAACAATACCAATGATGGTCACAATAATATATTTATGTTTCTTTTCCTTTTGGTTCCAGAGCTGCTACAGCACACAACATTAAGTTTCTGCTGCAAATAACAGGACCAGAAACAGACATTTTCCTTTCAGATGAAAGGAAAAATTCTTACTTGACTTGTGGAACTGGAGCTTTACAGAATTTCTACCAGAGAACATTATCATCATGAAAAAATCATGGGAGCTTGCAACACCATAGTATGAAAAGTATATTTATGAAACGAGTGAAAACTGCACACCGGTGTAAATCACAGCTACACCTTGTTCAAAACGAGCCACATGCTCAATGTCAAAAATGGGCAGAACTCCAACTAAGATGTGTACTTGTCAATTAGTGGGTGAAATTTAATATGTAAGGGAAGAAACATACCGCACAGGAGAGAAGATGGCTCAGGGAGGGGTAACATCCACACAACCAACCTCTCCCACTTCACTGAAAACCCAGAAGAGGTAACAGCGAGTGGTAGCGGTGACTACAGACAGACAGCTTTTGGCTGGCTCACATGCAGTCGCGCAAGCAAAACGTCCATAGGCCTTCTTAGCTCTGTCGAGCTGACAGGCTGGTGCGTGTAGGATCCCAGCCCCAGTAGGCTTGGGTGAGTTTTATGGCATTTAGAACACTCGCGTGCATTTTCGGAAAGCAACAAGGGCAGGCACAGCCTCGCCCCCACGTCCCAGCGAGGGTCTGTGGGGCAATGTTTGCAGTGGGCTGTGCAAGGGGAGGTGTGGGGGTCCCACGGCCTTGGTGCCCAGCACCCCTGAGCTGGCACGCACTGCAGGCCGCCTGTTCAGATCCTTTATGCAACAAAAACCAGATTCCTCTGTTCTTCCTCAAACCTTCCTGGCAAGTAGTTGTGAACCTACAAAGCATTTCTAATTCAGGGATGCTGCAGACAGGTGAAGTGAGCTGCGGCCTGATGGTGAGGGAGCGGGGGACCGGGAGCCTGTGAGGGGTCAGCGGGAGCCGCCTCAGCCCTGACTTTCTGAAGTTGCAGACCGGCCGTGGGAGGATACGTGCGGGCTTTTAACCGACGGCGGCTCGTTCCCCGTCGAAACCTACGCCTTCCCCTCATGCCGCCGAGGCAGACGGCGGTGACCGGCCCCCGCCCGCGCTGCGCCGCGCTCCGTGCCGATCCAGGCCGGGTTTTGCGCGCAGCCGGGCCCCGGGCCGGCGGAGCCGCTCTCCCCGCTGCAGGCCGCAGCGCACCCGCGGGGGGCGGCCCGGCCGGGGGCCCGCCGCTCGCCGCCCCTCCCTGCGCCTGGCCGAGGCGGCGCGGACCCCGTGCCCCGCCGGCCGGGGGCCTGAGCGGGGGCGCACCCGGCCGGAGCCGAGGGAGCGGGGACTATTTTCTCTGCCCACGTCCCCTCGGAGGCCGCGGTAACGCACGACATTCCTGGGTTGGAGCCGCCCCCCCGCGCCGTGCCCGCGGGCTGTTCCGCCCTCTCCCGCCGCTGCTTGCGGCCCGTCCCGGTGGCGGCCGGGCGGCCCGGGCCGCTGGCGAAGGGACCCGGAGTTGGTCGAGTCCCGTGTGAAGCCCCGGCGGCTGCGAAGGGGCGCTGCGGGCTGCGGGCGGACATTGTTCCCGGAGAGGTGCCCGAGGCAGGGGGTGGGGGAATCTGCCTGCAGTTGCTCCACGTGCATCAATAGTTGTCAGTAAAATCAAACTGACGTCATCCTTGGGTAAAAAGATCCCTCTTTTGTTCTCATTCCCTCCCACCACTTCTCCCCCCCCCCCCCCCCCCCGCCTGAAAATCAAAAGCAAGAACATTTGCAAAAAATAAAAATAAGAAGAATTCCTCTCCCCCACATTAATTGCAATGCAAAGGGAGATCTTGCATTAAAGATCCTGCTTGGGCTGTGCTACATTTTAATGAATGCATCGAGCCTTTTGATCTCTCTGAGTCAGTTGGGTTCAGTTGTGCCGGAAGGTTAGTTGCATATCCTGGCTGATCTGAAATTCGATCAGCAGAGGGGGCACAGAAAAGAAAAGCATTTTAATGGGAATCAATAGAGGATCATAGGGGCCTGTAAGGAAATAGGCGTTGATTAAAAATGCTATGTGTTTTTTTTTTTTTTGTGCCCCCTCCCCCCCCTCAAGTACACGACTTATTTAAAAATAAATAAACACGAAACGCAGCCCGGCAGAAAGGAGGGAGGGCAAGCTGAAAAACAGCTTTCCCAATCACCCGTGTGTTTGTGTTCCAGGGAGGCAGTCAGCAGACCAAGAGTTTGTGCAATGCTTCAAGCTACAGCGCGCAAATTTAAAGCAGTAGGCTCCAAAGGATAACAGATTCTTACTGCGTTGCATTTCTGTGCCTGAGCTGTTTACCAGTGTGTTATTAAATAAGCCCCCCTCCCCCCAAGCCAACTTGTTCCCCCCCCCCACCACCACCCCCCTTTTTCCTGCCTGCTGCAGAGCCACAGGGATTCGTGATACCTGACACGAAGGGGCAAACCTGTTTTGTTACAGTCACAGGTTTTTATAGCTAAACTTCCTAAGCACGTTTCCACTGTTTAGGAAATACCGAGCTGGAAGATTCTGTATACATTGCCTAACTTTACATGAAAAAGAGGGAATTACAATTGTGTTGAACATTTTTTTGCTCAGAAGGAGGTGAGTCAACTTCCTACACAAAGACTTGAATCACCCGCCCTGCACATTACAATAAAATCTGGCCTCTCTTCCCTTCTTGTGCTCGTGTACACATGCACATGCACAAATGGGTATTGCAGTTGAAGAGCAAGGAGCAGAGCCGCCACCTGCAAGGCTGAATATTCCTGGCAGGAGTTGACGCTGAGGGCATTGCTGGTCCATGGCAGTCACATTTTTATTCAAATGGGAAACCTTCCTATCAGTTCAAGTTTCTTGTTGAGTTGCCATTTCTTCTGTTGTCGCCTTCTGGCGTGGCTCTCCCTAGCTGCTGCTGGAGTTCTCCACTGTAATTCAGAACTGTTGCTGTTAATCATGTTACAGTAGTGTCTACAAGTCCCATTTAAGAGCGTGAACCATGATACCAGCTTCATGCAGATACTACTCGTTAACAGGCAGCTTTTCAAATGGGGAGGCAGGGTGTGAGGAAAGACAGCACAAATAGTTTTTTTAAGGCTATAGAGGTCTCCTGACTCCTAGGTAAATGTAAGCCATGTGTCACCATGTGGTGTGTGAACATCCTTATTGACAGGTGAATTTCCATCCTGAATAAGAAATGGGAAACACTTTATCTTTATAGTTTTTGTCTAATATTTCTTCAAACAAAAATGTTTTGGGGCACATCTTTGGGTGTCCCAGCAAATAGTCATCATAATTTCCCTCCATTTTAATTAAGCATGTATTTATTCCACTGTGAGATCTGGTCATAAGATTACTTTTTCTCTAGAGGAATGATGGTGAACCATAGGTACCAGAGCAAGGTATGGTGTTGACAGATATGTGGGTGGTACCAATGAATTTGTGTAATGTCTTTTCTTCGCATCTGGCAGGAGATATCAAAAAGGCCTACCAACCTGCTTTAGTGGCTGGGTTGTTTGTTTGGTTTTTAATTGGATTTTTATCTTAAATGTTTGGCCATATGTTAATCTTTATTTCGGTGGTCTTTGAAGAAAAATGGTGGAATCAGCATGACAGCTTGAGGATGACTATTTCATAATAGTATGAGGATTTCTTCTCCTATTAGATGTATTTCATTTATTTTAAAATTATGATGACAATTATAATAAATTCTTTTGTTTCTGCAAAACAAACTGCAATAGAATATGGGATATAGTGAGCTGCCATTGTCACTTATTATCCTGCAAACACAAGGAAGACAATGGAAGGTCAAGTATCTAAATTAGTTCTTCTGGGTTTGCACTCATGGAAGGTACCAGATTAATAGCCTAGGAGAACGAAGGACTTCTTTTATTCTCAGAACAGATATAATCATGGGATCTTTCCCACACCTTGCCTTACTCTTCACTGCCTTAAACCATTCTTGGGATAGACCACAATTACACCCGGAACCTGCATAGACTTGTGTGCTTACATTTATTTGTAGAGCTAAGTCATTAGTACTAGCAGGCTGTGGAGACCTGAGAGGCTGCGGAGGCTGAGCTAGCTGCTGAGAATGCTAAGAAAGTTGTGAATTATTCAATTTTTATGTGGATACTTGTGAAATACCACTGGAACGTTTCATATATGCCAACAAACAGCAGATTACCTGCTTCCATCCTGGCCTAGATTTGATCTATGAATGAACAGCTCTCAAGCCCTAAAAATGCCCTGGGCAATCCTGTTCTATTATCTCCACCATTGTTTTTCCATCCAGATACCACAGGGATGAGCACAATCAGTGGAGAAAATGAAAATCAAATTGCCTACCAAGAGCTGACCATATGGGGCAGCTGGTTGCTGCTTCCCAGCCCCCTGCCTGATGTCTCTTCCCTGCCTCAGATGATGTGATACTGACTGCTAGTCAGTCCCCATCACCCCTTCCAAATCTGTTTTTATGCTGCAGACAAGCAAATTTCCTCTGGTTTTGTATTTTCTGGGAATATATCCTCATTTCCTTCTGGTTTCCTTGGGCCTCGACTGGCTACAGCTCTTCAGCTCTTTGTTTGGTGTGCCCCCCCGCCCCGTCCGTGTGTCCCCCCCCCCTTCCCCCCTCCTTCTTCTGCTCCCTTGAATATGAACACTGGGCCTAGAAATAAGGAAAGGAGGCCAAGAGGAAAACGTGTCTCACTGAGACTTGCCAGATATCCAAGTTGCATGTGGAGAGACAGAGTTTCAGCTCATGTGCCTGGCTTGGACAGCAGCATAGACCATTAAACATCCTGTTGCCTGCCTCGCACCAGGACAGCACAGCTCTTCATGCTGGCACCTGGGGGGGCTGGAAGGGCTGGAGGAGCGGGAGTTACTGCCGTGTGGAGCCGAGGTGGATCTGGTGGGCTGGTTTTGCTGCCTGAGCCCAGGGATGCATTTTATGTTGCATGTTAAGAATGAGGACAGTGGGAGGAGGAGAGGCATCTGCAATCAAATACTATCACCTATCAGGCAGAGGAGCGCAGTGCAGGTTTCCTCCTGCCAGCTTATCCACTTGGAGTCTGTGGCCCTTGGTTTCTGCAGGGTTCTGCAACAGTGATGTGTGGTAAGTAGTAGTTGTTGTTGTTGTTGTTATTATTATTATTTACTCATAGCTTCATGGCAGTTCACATGGCCCAGTAAAAACTGGATCCCACTGTGCTTGGCACCGTGTATGCTGTGGTACTGCATCCTGCCACCCAAGAAATTTACAGTCTAAATAGACAAGGCAGGCAAGGGCATGAGGCAGAGGCATACAGAAAAAAAACACCAACCACCACACAAAAAGCCCCATGCATTGACTTACAGACTGTCTGGTTTTTGACAATTCCAGAAAAGAGTGCAGTTTAAAATGCCTGTGTTGTTAGATAAAAACACCCTTCTCCCCCAGGCAAATTAACAAAAATTAACAGAAAAAATGCCGAGGTGTGTCTGCCACAGTACTTTAACATATTGAGCTGTGCTTCATTGTTCTCAGTCATTGTTCTCAGATCATGGAGCACACAGATTGTGTAATACCTCTGACTATTCTGGGACACCTAGGTTAGCGCATTACTCACAGTGGGGTGAAGGAGGAACTCTGCAGCAGCTTTAACTGAGAGTGCTTTATGTCTCTTGGTTTGTGTCCTGACTTTCAGTAATCTCTGAGAGCCTGAGGACATACATACATTCATCTGTCTGACAGTTTTGAAAATGCCAGTGTTCTAAAGGTTAATTATATTTTTTGAATATTTGTTTTGTCTGTAATTTATTTTGTACAATAGGACTCTTTTTACAGCACTTGCCATACAAACACCACCTCATTCTAGTGACTTTGTTGATCAGAGGTAGCTAGCAGCATGTTGCTTACATGCAAAAAAAGAAAACTAAACCCGCTATTACATGAATAGCTTTCTGTGACACAGTCATAGTTGGCGTGACAGTTAGGCGTCTCTCTGTCCGAAATACCAAAGCTCCTGGTTTCTCCTGTGCTCCAGTGGGGAAGCCAGGAGAGACAGAAGAGCAATTCCAGATTCTGTGCTGCGAGTGCTTTCCTTTCCCACAGGCTGGCTACATCCATGCGTGTAGAGCTTTTGATTAGATCTGCTGTTTTGCCTATGGCAATCTTCACTGCAAACATCCTTTGTCTATACATCATTTGAGCATCTATACATGATAAGATTGCCACCCTTTATTACAGTAAAAACAGGAGCTTTCTTCTCCATAAGCTTTCCTCCTTCCTCAGCTCTCAAACCACCCCTTGGGGAATTGAGAAGGACAGGAAAACTTTCAAAAACCTTTCACCTCTTTGTTCTCCTTGGAAGAATGTGGGAATAGTTTTTGTAAAGACCAGGGTAGACATTCATAAAAGGGGACTTACCTGGGTGGCATAAAAATGGGAAACTTGCTAAAGTATCCGGATGTAAATACACAGAGAGAGAGAGGGATCACTGTATTGATAAAGTCACATTTTTTCTGTAAAAGGAAAATTATATCTATGTATTTTTTAACTTACATACTGTTTTCAGTCTTTGTTTCCCTTGTTACTTTTAACACCAGGGTCTTGGAGCATTACAATGCACTTCAGTGTTAAAAGCTTCCTTTTTTGGGATGAATAGACCTCTACTGTAACTAGGCAAGTTCCAGTGTATTACATGAGAATGAATAAAGTTGTTGAAGTACGGAAAATACGAAAAGAAAAAAGTAGGCATGAATAAGCAAATAAATAATCACATTTTCCTTCGAATACACAAAATGACTTTACACTGAAGGATCACCTCACTAAAAACCTGTGGCTGCTGAAAAAGAAGTATTTTCTGTATGACAGCAGGTCATGCATCTGCTTGTCTGAGTATTTTAAATAGTCAGCGTACACAGTCAGCTTTTACTGTACAATTAGACTTTGGACTGGGGCTGAAGCAAATGTGATATGCATTCCCTTGAAAAGTACCACTGTGTGTGGGAACCCAGTAACAGAGCAAACCTGCTAATGGGGCTGTGTATTGGGACAGTCACAGAATCAGGGAGTTTAAACATGGAAATTACCTTTTAGGACAGGTAGTTCAACTTCCTGCAAGCGCACAATTGTTCACTACATTTTGCCTTTGAGTGCTTTACCCTCTCAAGTTTCAGATGCTTTGTTTGATGGGACTTTTCATTCTCTATTTGAAAATTACCTGCTAGACTGAATCATGCAGTTTCTGAGAAACCAATACTTTGTCCAATTTTTGTTCTTCCTTTGCTTCATCCCATTACATTCACCTGTACCACTGCACTTGAGCATCCAAGAAATTCCTCTCCATTCTCTCTGTTCATCTTTCGTATATTTCTAGAGGGTTGTCATTTTGCCCTTGTGTTGTGGTTTAACCTGGCAGGCAGCTAAATGCCACGCAGCCGTTTACTTACTTACTCCCTCCCCAGTGGACAGAATTGGAAAAAAAAAGTAAAATTTGTGGGTTGAGATAAAGACAGTTTGATAGGACAGAAAAGGAAGGGAAAATAGTCGTAGTAGTAGTAATGTAATTAGAATATAGAAAACAAGCAATGTACAATGCAGTTGCTCAGCGCCCACCAACCGATGCCCAGCCAGTTACTTCCCGCGCAGCAGCCCCTGGCCAGCTTTCCCCCAGTTTATATACTGAGTGTGACATCATATGGCATGGAATATCCCTTTGGATAGCTGGGCTCAGCTGTCCTGGCTGTGCCCCCTCCCAGCTTCTCGTGCTCCCTAGCCTACTCGCTGGCAGGGCATTGTGAGAAGCTGAAGAGTTCTTGACCACTGCTCAGCAACAACTACATCAGTGTGTTATAAACATTATTCTCACCCTAAATCCAACACCCTAAATCACACCCTAAAACCGCAGCACTATACCAGCTATTGGGAAGAAAATTAACTCTATCCCAGCTGAAACCAGGACACCTTTTCACCTAGCTTAATAAATTAATCCCCTTCCTTATCAGTTTTGTTGCTCTTCTCTGAAGTCCTTTCCAGCATGCTGGCATCCTTCTGTTATGAAAGTGTCTAGAAGTAGACACAGTATTCAGCAGAAGTCTTCCCAGATGCATAGACAATAATTTTCCTCTTCTGACATTATTTACCTGAATATGCAGCCCAAAATTGCATTGGTCTTTTAAACTGAGATATCTCCTTGAGAACTCGTATTCAATTTGTTGTTCACTGTCACCCATAGATATCTTTCTGCACAGATGCTTTCCAGGTTTTGCTTTCTCACAGACTATCCATGTTCTGATTATTTTTCCTCAGCATATTAGTCTACATTTTTCCAAGTTGAATCTCATTTTATTGCTTGCCTACATATCTAACCTTGTTAGTTTCCATTTATATTATTGCTATCCTCTCTGACATTTGCAAGCCTCCTGGTTTATTGTCATTTGTGAATTTCATTAATGTGCTATTTACCTCTTTTTCCAGATCATTAATTGAGATAGTAAATAAGAACAGACCAAAAACACACCCCTGTAGCAAACCAGCTCAATACATCACCTCCCATCTTTACCTGCTGCTTACAGTCCTTGACCATCTATTCCGTCCAGGTCACAGGGCTCAGCTTCAAGTCAATTCCAATTAGATTTTTGTAAGAGACTCATTTCAGTTTTTAAAGTGTTTTATAGGATTTAGCTCTGTGACCTTTTCTCCTTTTCCTTTGTAGCACAGGTGGGACTGATGCTTCTTCCCTGTGTTTCCATAGACAGCGATAATGAATTAGACAGTGATACGTGGAGAGAAATTTCTGCTTTTGGCTGATTAACCTGGAATGCAAAATTGTCTCCAGTCTTCATTTTTTTTTTTATTTAGGCATTTAAAATTTGTCATAATTTTCCTTCCCTTGTATCCTGATGGGTGAAGCTTTGTTACTGCTCTCAGGCTCATGTTTGCAAACACCACTCTTATTTCCCTCGGTTACTTTGGTTATCTGTTAAGCACTTCATTTTATGATGATGCGCTCCTCTTTTCTCTGCAGACTTCATCTAGCTTTGAACATCAGAGCCTGGCTGTGTCTCCATTATGTAGATAAAGTAAACTCTGTGAATGTGAATCAGTTAATTTTTATTTTCTGCGTTTTTAGGATGAAAAATCACACAGTACAGAGTGCTCTTAAAACTGCCTCTAACATCACTTTCTCTTCACCTCTCCTTCAAGCAGCATGACTGAAAACCCACTGGAGTGGGAAGAGAGTCACTCACTTCAGTGGGCTTGGGGTCAGGTCCTTAAGCCCCCACTCTCCTGATGCAATGTCACACCTGGGGAGAGAGGAGGCCCTCATGGTTACTTTTGAGGTGCTTTCAGTGTCAACTGTATCCTGTAGGATCTCCTGTGGCAGCCATGGTCCCAAGCACTGCTCTGTGTTTCACCCGAGCAGCTGGCCAAAGCAAATGTGTGTTGCCAGCAAGTGTTTTGGAGAGGCAGCTTTTATGTAAGGACTGGTGTCAAAGCTGTGCTGTAGTAGCAATGTTCTAGGAGCTGCGTGGCTTAGTAATGCCGTTGTGAATTTAGAACCTGGTGATTGCCTGCAAACAACATTTAATGGTCAGACAGGTTTTGGCAGCAAGGATTGTGGAGAGGAGGAAGCGCAAGAGGCAGGAATGAGGAGAAATACTGTGAGAAGTATTTTCCCTCTTGTTTCTTTCCCTGGGTCTACTTTTTGTCTGATGAGTGATGGAGAAAGTAGCTGCAGAAAAAAATGCCTGCCATAGGGACAAGTTACCCTAAAAACCTCAGCATCTCCTGAAGTTCCTCCTTATTCCTTCCACTGTCATCCCAGGTGTCTCACTGCTGCTGGTTTTCCTTCCTTTTCTGTTGTTAGCCAGTCTTCCCCCTCACTTTGCTTTTATTGCCATGGCCCTGCAGTGGTCTCATACTCCTCTGTGCAGCTGGCTTTTGGTGAAGGTAGATTGTGATTCCAGGATTATATTTTTGATTAATAGAAGAGTAAGTGTGTGTTCACGTGTAGGGCCATGACTTGCTAGAAAAAGGAATTATATTTGGAAAAAATAACTCTGGGGCTGTGTGGAGTCAGGCATGTCTTTGGGAAGTTAATGTCTTGGCCTGGAAGAGGCAAGATTCAGTTGGTCCTGTTTGCTTTGGAGATGTTGAATTTTATGAAATAAATCTGTCTTCTTCATTAGAAGAAGAGGAAAATCTGTGATTGTCCTTTTATCCACTGATACGAAAAGATCCGTAATGACATGGGACAGTTACGGTTTTGATGGAAGGAAGCTATGAAGTCTGGTAACATATTTATGCTGATGTCTGCTGATTTCTCTTGCCTGTTTCTCTAAGATTGTGGTGTGATCTTAAAGAATGTACTTGTCACAGTTTCTCCATCTGGAAACTAAAATAATCATACTCACTCCCTGTCTCTCGAGGACTCTGAGAGACTTAGAGCTAGTCAGGTTTTCTGACATGAAGCTATGGAAATAAATAATATTGCCATTATTCTTGTTGAATGCCTCTGAACACTGTCTATCTTTCATAATTCTGTCCATGGCACCTGATTTAACAGCTGCTGAGTGTCCATTGCTTGTGTTGAGTTCAGCTGGAGCTGAGGGGCTCAGCACTGCTCTGATTCATGCCGAGAGAGTGGAAAAGGCATCCAAAATGTTTTTTTCTGCCATGCTGTTCCACAGGCATACATTATGCAGCTCAGCCTTTACCCCCCCCCCCCATCTTCTTAAAAGCTAATAACTGTAACAGCTATAAACAAAAATGTGAACTATTGTTCTTTCAAATGTTTGTTATAAAACATTTTGCTTTTTTCATTAAACTGAAAACCTATCTTTTGGGCAAGATGTGTGAATGTTAGAGGCCAGCGGGAGGATAGGGTGAGGCAGGAAGGGGTGAAAGTGATAGCTTGGTCAGTGAGGGCTAAATCTCTACTAATCTTCAAAGCAAGATATAACTCAGGATTTTTCTTCTGTTTCTCTCCAAACGAAGGCCATTGTGTTTCCATCCTTGGCTGTGTCAGCAGTGATAGCCCTTTTTTCCAACATTGATTGTTGACTTCCCCTGACACCGTATCACAACCCATTAGTGCTGAAAACTGACAAGCCCAGCTGCAACAGCAAAATGGCAAGTTTAAAACAAAATATACAAGGGACAGGCACAGAATGCTGTTAGTATAAAAAAGTAGTTATTTTTTGTCTTACCTCTGTAAAGGTCAAGAATGCAAACATTTTTTTCCCCTGCTAACAACAACTTCTGTATATTTTGATCTAATAAAGCTGTTTTTGATCTTTTTTTCCTTTTCTGTCCTTTTTTTTTTTTTAATTAGGCTGTAACATGTTTTTTACAAAAGCAAACATGTTGAGGTAAAGTAAAAAGGAATCCCTCCTTTAGGAAGCTTGCAGGAAGTATTTTGCTTATATATATATATGGAGTATGGGGTTTTTGTAAGGCAGAGACATTTCGGAGAAATTAATGGCTCAGCAGTTCCTGAGTTCTGAGGTCCCAGCTTCAAGCTTTTGTGTTGTCTGTAGAGTGGGATTTATTTTATTTTATTTTTTCTTTTTTTTCTTTTTTCTTTCTTTCTGTTTTCCTCTGGAGTTATATGGTGGGTGTCAGCACTCTGGAAGGTACAGTAACTGGAATGGCAAATGTTCCTTCTGATCGTACAGGTGATTCCCCAGGGAAAGAAAGCGACAGCCTCCATAGTCCCAATGCTTTGTACTTACAGGGATAATGGGGCTTGAGCAAGGGCAGGTAACTTGTCAAAACCTTAGTGCCAAGGTCCCCATTTGATACCTGAGGGCTGCATGCACATTTTGCTTTGTCAAAGCCCAAGGGATACTGCAGCCCAACAAGCAGAGCCCAACAGCTCTCCTGACATCCAAGTTTGTTGCAAATGGTTGCATAGCAGCAATGGCAATGGGAAACTGGTGAGGTACTGTAAGGGAAAAAAAAAAAAGACTGAAAGTCCAGTTAAGTAAAAAAAAAGATCCAGAGTTTATTTGCAACCCTGTAGGGCAGTGAGGATACAAATAACTCAGTTTAACAAATGTAATGAGTATGGTTTTGAACAAGCGGGGTCTTTTAGACTTGGTTTTGCAAATTGGTGGCTATGGACACAAAGGACATTCATCTCCAGTTATCTATTGAGACAGTTCTATCATCACAAACCTAAGTGAGTTCTATCAGCTTGCATCTATGGATATTTGTGTGGCAGTAGCTGGCAGAGCCCCCATTTTGCTGGGATATTGCAAAACAATGGCTTCTGCCCCAGAGAGCTTGCAGCTAAAAACGTACTCATCAGAGGAAGGAAATTATACTCTAATCCCAATGTTATGGGTGGAAAGCTGAGTATGGACCAAGTGACCTATCCAAGGTGATTCTGTGTACCTCTGCTGGAGAAGGATTGCCAGGTGCTAAGGTATGAATTTACAAAGCCCAGCCTACTCTGTGGTAACTTTCTGGGTGAGTTTCTGAGCATCTATTAAAGTGCTTTTGTATGACATAGCTCAAAGCGAAGTGTGTAGGTAGAGAGTGACCACATTAGGACACACAATTCGGGCAGAGGAGCTAGAACTGACTCAGTTGTGATCCTGTTTTTCCATGTGGCATCTTTCTCATTTGTTCAAGCCTGGGTTAGTGCCCAAGGATGAGCTGAGCTCCATCCTCTTTTACTCATTGCTACAGAACGAGTCTGCCTTTGAGGCATCCTTGTTTTTCCTTTGTCTTCCACTTGCTTGACCAATCTCAAGTACTCAAGACACATTTCTGAAATTTCTTTTTAATGCATTGGGATCCAGGTGTAGTTTATCTTCACATGGTAGCTACAGTTTTAATCATGGCTCCCATTCCAGAGGGATTCTTCATAAAGTTTGTTTTTATAGGTTGTGTCAGGTATTGAATGTAACACAGAATGGGCTTATACTGTATGTGAAGTTCTAGTAATGGAAAAACTTTATCACGGGAAGCTTACTCCAGTCATTCATGGACAGTCTTCTCCAAATAGCCAAAATTTTAGGGAACACTCTAGTGTCCAAAAATATGACTTCCTACCTATTTACTCCAGTTTTACACTGGTGTGACCACACTGAAGCCAGGAGAGCTGTGATGATTTAGGCTTCAAACTTCCTTGGAGCAGTTCCCTCTCACAAAGAGAAAGAAAAAAGCATAACTTCAAGTAGTTAAAAAAGGGAAAAGCAGATGAAGGCATAATTACACCAAGACTAGGTTAGTACTTGTTTGCTTAATGCACCTAGCTATTCCAGTTGTCTGGGTCTGAATACAGAGCTTGCTGCTAGTTTTTCCTATATGAAGAGCTAAGTTTACATCATGGCTTTGTACACACATGAACTGATTTCTGAGATTTTCTATTAATACTCAGTCATCAATTGTCAACTTCACAAAGTGAGCATGGGTCTAGTGGCAAGGAAGCATGGAAGGAAGGCTCCCCGTCATCACAGTTGTGTGAAAAGGCATTTCTCTGTCTTCTTCAAGGCTCAGTACTTTCGCTGAAGTTGCTCATGTCTCAGTGAGCCAGTCCAACAACAACATTTAGTGAGATTTCATCTGTCTGGTTAACCATTAGCTTAAACTGCGGTAAAGCTACCACAGTTAGCTTTAATAAATATGAAAGTCAGACAAAGCCGGACAGAATGCAGAATAAATTAATGTTTGCTTGGGAACCAATGCATATAGAAGAACGTATGTCTGTGTTGTAGTTGATGGTTGATTATGGGTTGGTCTTGACTATCATCGAGGATGGCACTGAGGCCTGGTTCAGTGGCAGTGGCAGGGTTTGTGCCTTTACATTAAACAGGTAAATGCAGGTGGAACTTGACTTGTGTGGTGCTGGCTCACTCTTCTTCTGGGCACCTGTATTAAAAGCCTGACATGCTGTTTGCCAGCTGTTCACACTCCTGAGCAGTCTCAGTCAGCTGTACTCCACTTTGACAGGTATGTAAAATCTCAGTTATTTGAGCTGAGGTGTTCTGTGCACTCCCTTTGTGTCTTCTGGGATAGCGTGGGAGAGTGTAACAGTGCAGGCTAAGTGCTCCACACAGTTTCAGATATTGAAAAGAAACTGGATATCACAGAAGTTGTTGCTGGAAGTTTACTGTTTCTCGCTTTAATCAGCCCTCTCAGTGCTAAAATGACGAAACAAAATACCTGTGTCTGTGAAAAGCATCTGGAACTTTGTTGTACTTAGTTTTCATTAAGACCATTAAAAAAGGCTTCCACTTTAAAGGGTGCTTTAAAATTGATTCTGTGTGTGCTTTAGCAAGAATTTTCACAATTTTCTTAGGCAGCAGACACTTCAGGTGTGTCGTAAGGCAATATAATGTGATCATTTATTTATTTCAGTCTCAACCCTCGCCTCCATTCCCCCAAATGCAGAGTGGGTGTCCCTCATCCACTAAACATGTCTTGGGGTTTTTTTCAGTGTTGTGTGGGCAGATGGTCCATATGCACCATAGCTAGGGATATCTTCTACCTTTATCAATGGGACTACATTTTGGTGGAAAAAAAGTCTTTCCATATTTTTGAGGGATTTCCCTCCTCCAGAATTTGCCTATCTGTCATTAAAGCCAGAAGTAATGGTAGCACAAGGGAGGGAAACCAGATTCCTGGAAGATCTTGCAAAGAAGTTAACATGCTGAATTCTTTGGTTGACTGGTATCATCTCTCAGAACAAGCTGGGCTCTGATTCGGGCACTGAATTAAATGAGGAATTTTAAAAATCAGCTTAGCATACTGAGCTTTGCTGGAAACCTGTCTCTTATTTTGGTGTCTGAGATTGGAGCGTTTTTGAGACTCTGTCTCAGAGTAACCCAAAGGCCACTAAGACTCGGCTTCTTTAGTCCTTTCATGGTTTTCAAGAATTTTGCTATGAAAAGTTTACCTTGGAAATGCCTTCTTTCCTGCTTAGGAGCCAAATTCTTCCTCCTCATATCAGTGACATACAAATGCGTAATAGAGTTTATATATGAAGGCATTTTGTCTGGGAAGAAGAAAGGCAGCTTACAGGTACGATGAGCTGAGCAAACCGAGAATATCCCCTCTGGTCTTTAAAAGGTTAAGTCCTGTGTTCCCTGCACAGCACCAGCTGATGTGGGAGGGAGTAAAGTCATCTCCCATTCCTGTTCCCTTTGAGCAGAGCAGCCCTTCAGGGATGCTAGCACTCCTGCACCCGGTGTGCCAAGCTGGCAGGCAGAGACAGAATGGAGACACCTAAAGCTGCTTTCAAACGCTTAGAGTGCAAGGAGTAGTTGGGCTGTGGCAACAGAAAGCACAATAAAAACAGCTGATCTATTTGCCAACCCAGCTCCTGTGTCTTGATAATACCCTAGAACACAGCCGTTGCCGTCAGAGGTCTAGGCTTCTTGTTTCCCTTCTCCTGTGAAGAACCAGGATTTGGCCACTTCTGTGCAAGACAGTTACTTTTATGGTAGTTAGCTGTGAGTTTGTTTTCTTCTATCATGTTTGGGCAACTAAATAATTATCCTGCTTTGGAAAGTGCTGAGTCTACAACGGCTCCCAGTGAAGTGAAGAGAATTACAGACTACTCAGCAATCTGGAAAACGAGACCTTTTGCTTACTAAATATGGAGCTGGGAACAGAATTTATGATGTTCATTTTTTGAAATTTGAAGCTGCAGCTTACATTATGACTCTACACATATAAAGTTACTAAAGGGCTAGTAAATGACTAGTAACTATTTCTATGACTGACTGATCAGTTGCTACAATGTCCAACAAGGTTGGTAGTTTTTAAAAAAATACTACTTAAAACTGCCTATAATACACCCATTCATGAACTTTTAATGTACCTTTGACCCCTGTAACATAAAAGCATTGTTCCTTTGTCAATTTTATATCTCCAGAACATCATGTGTGGCCACGATGTATTTGTAGAAGGGATCCTTTAGTTGAAATGGCTGCTGACTGAAGTCAGCTGGGGCTGACTTGAATCCAGCACAAGAATCTCAGTTTGGAGACCCAAATAATGGGGCACTGTAGTCTTGTGGACAGCTTAACCAGGCAGAGAACGGAAGCAGGTTCTTTGAATAGCCTTCCTTTGTCCACCATCATGAAATCAAAAAGCAAATCTTTTGAAAAACTCTAGGCAATAATTCCCATGAGGCTTTCCTAGACTCATCCATCATGCAGAAAATCCAATTTTCCTTCTTTCTCTATTGTACTCCAAGAAGCCTTGTGACCAGTTAGGTCCTTTTAGCTTTAAATGTTAACTTGGCTAAGACATTTTAAATCAGTAGATGCTTTTCAAAACCGAGACCATAATCTTCCACTCATACCCTAAGAGTAATGATCCATACTTTTTGTTAAAAGCGTAATGATTTTTGAGTGAAAAGTATTTTGTTTAGGATGCTACTGTTGAATAGTAATAATAATTAGTAGTGCCATTGTAAAGATTTTTTTAAAGGTCTAGGAGGTTTTGTGGCTTCCCACCAGAGAGTTGAGTTGAGACTGTTTTAGTCTGTCAAAGTCCACTTCTATGGATATTTATTTGGTAATAAAGTGTCAGGCCTAGTGTTTCAATTAGACTATATCCCAGTTACTCTAAACTATTAAAACGTTCATTCATTAATTCATTAATTTCCTGAATCCTTCCAGAATGTCCTACAAAGATATTTTGCCAACCTTGTTTACATAAATTCCCCATTGTGCTTTGCATTTTTATTAAATAAAGGTGGTGTTTGAAATAGCTTGTAAATTGACAGGATACAAATTAGTGGGAAAGCAAATGTTAAAGAGTTGGTGATGTCTCTTGGTGAGCTTTGAAAAGCATTCTATTTAGAACCAATTGTGCAGAGGTATCATTTATTTTTCTGCTTCCCCCTTTCCTTCATTTGTTATAACTAGGGAAATTTGTATGAAAATTGGTTGTGTGTTACTTTCAACGTTTACCTGCTTTGTTTATTTTATATCTGCAGTTTTAATGCTTGTCTTGTTACATCACTGTTTATTGCTGGGGAGATGGCAGTGATGTCACAGAAGTTACCATTTGTAAGACTGAATGCTTTTTGAATCTGGTAATGACTATAAAGCCTTTCTTTCTCATGGGCCACCAGCTGTTGCTAGTTGATGGTTGTGATTCTCGTGTAGAGCCTAAAGCCGGCATGTAATGGTCAGTGCCTTTGTGTATGTGTCACAAAATGGCCACTCTCCTGAAAACTTCACTGCAGAAAACCAAGCGTTCATGATCGCGGGAGAGAATGTTTCCTTGTCATCCTTACTCAGGGCACAGATTTATTTGGGGATGGGACTCCACTGACGTTTGCCTTGTGTTTTCTATATCATATCTGTTCTTTGTCTAAACAGTCATCTCCTCCTCTGTCAGTTCAAATCCAAAACCTTTCAGGAAAATGAAACTCCCCTAGTGCAGTTTGGGGAGGGTGGGAAACTATGGCTCCAGGTCAAGGAATTAGCAGTAATGAGATTAACCATACAGGCAAAACCCAAACATATCTTCCTCTGGTATATAGGTTTATATGAATGAGAACTGACAGAAACAGGACAGCACAGGAAGAAGAGATCTATCTAAATACAGTGTATTTTCTAAAATGTTCCTGGAGTTGTTGGAAGCTCCTTAAAAGCACCCCATAGCTTTTCTAGTAGAAGATGGACCATGAGAGAGACACCCTTTGGGAAACCAACTTCCCTTAACATATTCAAAGAGTGGATCTGATCTATCCAGTCATTGCTGGGCAGAAACTGGCAAGACGGTGGAGCATTACTTTCACCTTTTTTCCCTCTGTGCTCAAACTCATTTCCCACACCTCAGAAATCTACTGAAAGTAACCTACTGGTCAAGTCACCATCCCTCACCTCCAGCAAAGCAGGAGGTGGCTGGTGTGCTCCTCTAGCAGCCCATGGTGGTAGCACACCACCTCCCATCCTGCTGGGCATCTTACAGAGCGACCTGGGCTGCTCTGGCCTCTCCCATGACTCCGTTTGCCATTTCTGTCAGTCTGTGGCACATACACACACACATGCACAGCAGTTGTCAGTGGCCTGGGAGGCCTGGGATCCTCTTTTTTTTTTTTTTTTTTTTTTCTGAGCTCGTTTCTCCTGCATACTGGCTGGCTACATTGCAGCCTTTTACCTGTGGTAGGCTCTGGCCCCTTTCCGTGCATCTTAAAATACCCTGCTGTGGAGCTCCAATGGCACCCAGACATTCACCCTGTTCCCTGGTGCATCTCCCCCTGCTGTCAAATCCCTTCTTCAAAGTCCATTTGATACCAGTGACTTGGGGTTCTGTTTCTTTTCGGAAGGTGACTGTTGCCTTTGATAGTAGGATTTTTTTTTTTTTTTTTTTTTCACTATGAAGGAAAGTAAAAATGCACTTGTCCATTTTAGGTACATTTGAATAATTGCTAAAAATAAAATTAAGAAATCAGGGCTCTGCTCTGCAAAGTAGTTTTCAATCCTCTGAAGAGCAACATGGCTCTTTCTGACTCCACACAGGCAGACAGGCCTATTTCAGCTGTCTGTTGCATGGTATGTTTAAGTGGTTTTGTAAAACAGTGTTCCCTAAATGTTGACAGTTTAATGGATTTCATTAGTGCCTGCCTACTGGCTGAAGGCTTAAACCTGCCCCCAGCAGGTTAGCTCAGATGAGTTCAGAAGTGGCCGTGTGGAGGACCACCTTCATCTCTGTCAAGAGCTGCTCCAAAAGCTGCATCTGGAGCCCTGTAAGACAAGAGCAGTCGTCTTCTGCAGTCCTGCATCCATAGCACGGTGTGGGCAGTGGCTGGTAGATGCGTGTAGTCATATGTCCGTTCATCTTTCCTTTCTTCTTGTTAAGCAGAAACGGCACCAGGGCTCCATTGCACACCCAAAGACGTGTGGGCTTTCTCAGGATCTTCTTCCAGATTATTATGCAGGTGGACTGCCTCGGGTCACCGTGTTGGGGGGTGAGGGAGTGTCTCTCCTGTGCCAAAACGTGCTTGTGTTTCATTCCCTGTGCCTGTGAGACCTGTAGTTGCGTAGGGTGTCTAATGACCCGCCAGGTCCAAGTTCCGTTAGGAAATCATGTTCATGATTTTATTCCAGTCACTGCCTGGTAAGTTGAATAACGTACAAAAGGTAGCCTCATCAAGGTGTATAATAGCTGAATTGAGTCTTTGCCTACACTCTGTAGGTGTAGCTTGACTGCTTCATCTGGAGCATGTATTGGGGGAACATTCTGAAAGGGAAAGTGTTGAAAGTAGTAATATGAAATCTTAGAATAGGCATTTATTTTATTCCTTTTGTGAACAAAACGAAGAAAAAGATGGTCCCTAAGAAGCCATGAGTGTAACTGAGAGCCTGGTTTAGTCATCTCGTTGCATGTTAGACTGTTCCCAAACTGAAGTGAAGAAGACACTTCCAAAACTAGCACAAGTAATTCAGTATTTTGCTGACATACTGAAAATTTAGAGAATGACAATTAGCTATAACAATTACAACCTGAAGGCAAATCCTATAGTTAAAAATGAATTCCAGCATCTATTTTTTGATGTCTTAGGATTTCATCAAATTTATTATTTTTTTTTTTTTTTGGGGGGGGGAGGAGGTGGTGGTGATTGAAAATCCATATATTTAGTCCCTGTCCAAAGATGGGTTTTCCTCTACCCTTCCTGAGAAGTACTGTGTGAGATACCTGTGTCTGGGTTAGGCACTAGCTAAGAGAGAACGGTGAAGGCTACCCTACGCGTCATCATTATGAGCATCAGGACCACAGTGTAGCTATGCCCCATGGAGTACTAGCAACCTGCTGCCTCTCTCAGGTTTCTAGTTCTAGGTCAGTTCCCATGTCCAGTCCTATTTGATGGTCCTCATACTCCTCAGAAGATGTAGGTCAAGTTCCTCCTTGTGTCTTTGCTCCCGTGTGACTCCTGTGCTCTAGGGTAAAGGGAGGGAAGGCACGTAAGGAGGGACGAGCCTCTCCATACGTAGCGTGCTCTTTGCCTGTGGGTTTAATCTTTCCTGCAGCCTTCCCGGACCTGTTGCTGGTGCAGGTGAGGCAGCCAAAGTGGTGTTCATTCCACCCCTAGCCAAGCTGTCTACAGGCCTTTTTAGGACCCGTTTTACTACTGCCACCATATCTAACGCACTTTTTTTTGCTCTTTTTGTTCTCCAGTAGCAGCTTTCTCAGGTGTGGTTTTCTATTGAAGCTAGGCAAGAGCAGTGAGACATGTAAGCAGGTCTTTCATACTCCAGTAGAGGTCAGATACCTACCTACAGTAAAGGAGCTAATTCATTACAGCATGATAGATTATAACAGCTTATTTGGAGCCCTATTATATAAATCACTTAAATGTGTATTTACATAACATTCCTATTAATTACCAAAAAGACTGTAATGACTGTAAGCTGTTCCAGTTTATCTTGTAAATATGTATTTAAGCGATTCTGTTACAGGTAATACTTAATCAATAGACCATAACAGATCATTAATCATGCCAAACCTTTGTGTAAAAAGTGAATTTGTGCTGGTGGAACATAACGGATCCTTTGGAGTACCATTTAACATATTACACTACTCATATGAAAACTTTACAATGCCACTAATGCTACCTGTTAAAAGCCTTAGTGTGACCTCCTGTATGGTAGGTCTGTGTATTGACACATGTGAGCATATTTTCTCGAGGTAAAGAAGCCAAGAAGTTACTCAGCAGTGATTACTTTGGACACTGGCACGGAGCTGAAAAAACAAGCCCCAAGGGGCTGTACCTGCCTTATTCTTTCTTGGCTGAAAAGGTAGTGGGAGAAAAGGTCAATGTAAAGTGCTTATATGTTTACCTGGTATCCGTAGTTGCATCTGAGCATCATGCAGTAGTGTTCCACAGCATCAGTACAGCGTCAGTCATGGCAACTTCAGTCTCTGGAAGGCAGAGAAACATTACTTTTACCCTTACCTTGGAAGTGTGCGAGGGAAGAGTCAGACCGTGCAGAACATATGCATGCAACAGAGGGGTCAAGATCTATCCCACCCTGTGCTACTGGCATTAAGCAGCTGACTGTCCTTAATTTACTTGACGGTAGGCAGGTAATGCTGCTGGTTTTATGGAAACTTATGATAGTATCGCAGGGGAAACATGTCTATGTTCAGGAGCCAGTGTTTAAGTGGTAGTATTTTGGTGGTCTTCACGAAACTCTTTGAAACACAGGTGCAGAAATTGAGATCATCAGCAGGGACTTACTTTTTAAAATACTTGACGCACAATGAAAAGAGAAAAGAGAAAGTAAAAACCTAAAGCGCTTTAAAGAGCTCCAATAAAAGTCCTGTGGGGTTTGTTTCCCTCACACAGTACAGAAGACAAGCCATGTCATCAGAAAGTAGAGAACCTGAGAAGGAAATCCTGCTTACTTTACCTGTGCCAGCAGCCCGACTGATTTTAAGCAGGCTGCTTCAGAGAGGGGGGTGAGCAGGATGTTTCTGCAGGACCGCATTATCAAGTATTGTAGCTGCGCCACTGAAAATCCACATGATGTACTGCATGCGAGCTTGCCAAACTGTCCTGGGAAGCTGGCTTCAAGCTATAGCTGAAGTCATAGCTAGAAGTTAAGCGCCAGATCGTGGTCACATGAGTCAGTCTGCTGGCATCATGCAGGACTACTGCACGGTTAAGGTAAGCCGAGCTGGTTCCCAGACTAGGAATGTAATTCTAGAAACTGTCCTATGTCACGAGCATGCCGTGCAGTTTGCGGTGAACAGCAGTGCCTGCTCAGAGAGGGTTCAGGACTGTAACTAGTAAGAAAGTCTCAGTCCAGGACTGTAATGTATTGGCAAAGCCTTATAGGAAGTGTGTGCATCACTGGCCCTGGCCAACTCCATTGATCTCTTGCTTTCATAAGCACTAAATTAACTTAATTTTTTTAAAAAAGCTTTTATTACTGGTTCCTTTGGAGCTTTTGCAATCTGTTGTCTAATGCAAGCTTTGTTTAAGTTTTAAAAAAAATATCTCTGCAATAACAGTTCTCCTGTGTAATAACTAATCAATATATGCTAATAATTTGCCAAATATATTTCTTACAGAGGAATGGTTCTGAAGTTAGGTGACTGCCAAAAAAGAAAGAAAAAAAGGGGAAAAAACCTTCTTTAATTCCTTAGTCAGTAAGTGTTCGTATCTGTAAAAGATTAAGCAGTTTTGTGGTTTTGCCAATTAGTATAGAAATTTTATGAGCTGGCATGAATATTCAATTCAAATGATTTTTTTACAGCTAGGTTATAAACCTGTAGAAAACATGGGAGGCTAACTCAACCCTGAATATAGCAGCGAAGCTGAGTGCTGCTGTAATAAAGTAATCTATTAAAAGGTTATCTGTCACATAAGATTGCTTTCCCTAAGTACCTAAGCATATTAACAACATCTGAAATGCACTTGTAATTATACACACCTCAGAAAAGATTTAAAATTGCCTTCTTTGTCCACACTTACAAAAACATCTCAGTCACTCTGTGATCGTATTTTATCTATGCACCTTAAAGCTTGTAAAAGCAAAATGGAAGAAGCAATCACCCATCAGAGAATTGCTCATAGGTGAACTTTGGCCATCTCTAGTGGCATTAATTTTGCTCTCTGTGAACTGCACTTGACACCCTTGTAAGGTCTGGAGAATTTTTCCTATCTCTGACTGGCCTACATGACTATTTGCTACTAATTTGCACTTTGAAGATGATGGACTGGAAAAAAAAGAAATAGTTCATTTAGTTTCTGAAGAACAGCTTTCTGGCTAAATCCTGCAACTTTTGGGGAAAGACTGCTCTTTGCCCGTTCTGTCAGTGCTGGTGAAATTAGCAGCGTGCTTGCATGACTGGAAATTGCAGGAGTGGGTACAGCAGCAAAGCAGGAAGCATGCTGCTTTAATCACAACATCTTCATGTTTGAACTTTAGCCACCTTTTGCCTGCTTGCCAGCCATACTAATGAACTTACAGGCCCTGCAATACTGTTGCTGTCTCTTTCTGTATACTGCAGAAATATACAGCGTATAACACAGTAAGAAATATCTAGAACATACTTTTTTCTGACATGGTATTTAGTTTCTGGACCAGGCACCAAGACCAGCAAAACAGAACTTCTCAAAACACAGTCTCATACAGTGAAAGCAGAATGGCTTGAACAATATTGAGATTTTTCAACAAAGATAATAATACTACTTTTAAAGCTGCTATGTCTCTTTGCCTTGTTAGGGATCAGATTTTGCTGTCCTACTGAGGCAAAAATACCTTTGCTTTTAAACCCTTGTAGAAATTAAATTTGAAAATTTTTCAGCTGGCTCCATTTGGCAACTAGGTTTAGGAAGTAACATTTTTATCTGCCTCCAGTCTTCTGGGGCTACTGGTTATTTGGTGGAGAGTATTTGAGCTAATGGAGCTCACTTGAATTCCCCTTAGGAATTAGATTCTTTCCTGAATAAGGGCTGTGGCATCAGTTATCAGCTGTTCTGCTGAATAATCTGTGAATACCCATGGAGCTTTTTAGCTTTTCCTTTGTGAAACCCATGGCTTTTAGAAAGGTCTGTGATGGTGCTGGTGATTTTTATTGTGATAATACTCCTAAATGCCCAGGCACAGCTGAGGGTGGTACTAATATACACCACATGCTACCTACAGAATTGCTGCAGCAGAAGCATGGGGTCCCTGCCCTGAGCGCCTCATGGTGTCAGGGTTTTCAAGATGATTTGTTGCAGAGTCCTACTTGCTGGATTTTATTTCTAAAATGATCTTGTTTCTAAATGTTAATTTTCACTATGGAACATCAGTTATAAATGTATATGTTATTAGGGCATTTTATCATATTTAAGAGGACTTCCTAGCATCTCCTTTGGCAATTTTATTAAATGAAAGTATTCATTTCCTGCTTTGGAAGGGAGAAAGCTGTGCAGTTTTGTTCTAGCTATAGCAAATTGATGAAAAACTTCTATAGAACTTAGTGGAAAAATCCTGCAGATTTAAAAGCAAAATGCCATCTCCACCACATAACCCTCTGGGATGATTCAAAGCCAGATGCAAAGAGACTAGCATAATTTTACATCTCTGTATTTTAGGAGCAATTTCTTAAAAGCTGAATATTGTCTCCACTGTGAAACTTCTATCAGCGTTGAGCCAAAGAAACCCATTATAATACTTTTGCATTTAACACTTCTAAGATGAAGGCTGGAGGCAAGTGTGATGGGAGGTGGAGGGAAGTGGGGAATCTGTTGCAATGATGTGTTCGTATGTTGTATCACACGCAAGAAGGATGATTTTGCATGAAGCATTTCCAGGGTAGAAAATGTAGCTCCTGAACTTTCTCCACTCCTGCAAGCTGTGTGGAAGAAATGCCTTTTTAACGTTAAGGGAGGGCAGTGGATGTGGTGGATTCTCTATCATTAGAGCTGTTTAGGTCGAGACTTGCTGTGCTCAAGCCATACCTGTATGGTAGGTGAGACTCGATAAGATGGTCTCAGTGGTTGTTTTTGGCCTTAATGATACAGGAAAATCCTGCAAAGCATTTGCCTAGGATACTGTCAGCAGGTATGCTTTCATTTCTTAGGGCATAGTTTAAATTGTATAAAATCACATGCTGACTTACAAAGGGTGGGAGTATTAGGCCCATCTTCTACTGTGTTGATACAATGGAGGAATTAATTAAAAAAATAATTCTGGTAAGTAAGCTGAAAGAGGACTAGAAAGTGCCTACTCTTTCAGACTGCAGGAAAGTCACTAATTGCTCTAAACTTCACTGAAGTGCAGAGCAAGGGAACAGATAACACAGAAATGTATTAGTTGCTTTTGTTGCAATATGAAAGACTGCTGCAAGGGATTAGTTTTTCTGTTCAGCAAAGGAAGGGACTGTGTTTCTTGCACACTCCACCTCTTTTGCTATAGTTCAAGAATCTCAAGGTGCTAACAACAGTTTGGCAGTGTCAGCAGTGTAGTTTGACAACACATGGAGTGGCACAGCACTGCCCCACAGAATAGTTTTCCCGACACCCTTTCAAGACTGCTGTTTACGAGCATGCTGAGAACATTTTTATGGAAACATGCAGGCAAACACACACAGATGGCTGCAATTGCCCTCCCCCCTCCCCTTCCCTGGTGGGTAATCTGCGCTTGTATTAATTTTATAATTATTGGGGGTAATACTGTATTATCAGGTCAGGCAAGTTTTCTTCGTGAAGGTTCACCTGGTTAAGTACTGCATGGTGATAGATAAATTTTGTGTTACTTCACATTGCTTGGGACCAGTGCCAATCAAATCACCGCCTGACTTGTGTACCAGGTAATCAGTCACACCCAGGCTATCTACAGCCGTGCTTGCCTGGGCCAGTCTTCTATGAAAACAGCTGGGAAGTGTGCCATCTCAACCGTGTTCCCGTGAAATGGCAGATAAAAGCAGCTAGAAAACTTCAGCCACTCTTTCAGTACGCGATGGTGCTTCTGGCGCTTGCAGGGAAAAGAGACGGAAGGCCGGGAGGAGGCTGGGGAGTGGGCGAGCATGTGGAGCAGCCGCGGTCACGGCACAGCGACTGGCTTTCAGCTGGGGCAGGGGGAGAATGTGGGAACCTTCCTACAGCATCTCCCGGCTTGGAGAATCTCTTCCCTTCCAGCGCCGTGTGCGCTGCGCTCCCTCCAAGGGCATGGTCAGATGTTTGCTTGAGAAACAGCTGTGGTCGTTGTGCAAGCTACTGCTTGATCACCTATTTGTTCCTGCTCCCCTCTGCCGAGGTGCAGTAACCGAATCCGCGGGCTCTTCCAGGCTGTTGCAGCATGGAGGGACACAGGCTTTGCTTCAAGTGTTCCCAGGTACAGACAGTTGCCATGCCCGAGTCGGGGGGCAGAGACAAATCGTTAAGGGGCAGTGACTTTTTAAGCAGAGACAGCTGTCTCCCAAATGAATGTCTGACTGTGCCATAAAAGACACTCAACACCATTAAACATTGGGCTGTCAGCAATAATTACAGAACGTGTTCACACTGTTTAAAAAAGCAAAAACTACAGAGAGGAAGAGAAGTGACATGAAAATTCAAATGTGAAGAAACTAAATAGCTACACTTGGAAAAATAAAGTGTTGCTTATGTGACTAGAGAGTGTTGTTCCAAAAAACCACAATTTAGGAGCAAATTTTGCCAGGGAGCTTTTCATGTAGGAAGTGGGAATGATGAGGCGAAAAAACTGCTTGGCCCTTTTGCTGTTTTGCCCCTTTCTTTCTCTTTCTGGGACTTGAAAGGTAGGCCATTTCTGCTGCAGTTTTTTCATGCTGATAGTTTAATGTACATAAAGTAACATATTTGGCATATATAACCTCACCTGTCTATTTCAGTGTACGTATGAGAAATTGTAAGGTACCTCTGTGGTGTGGAAGCTAAACAGTCTGAAATCCATCGCTGTATCTCATAGTCAGTGAGGGAACACCTTCAGCAGAAGAGTCACGCTTTAGGCAACATGTGGCTTTCTATCTGTGGTCATCACAAATAATGTCTCCAAGGGCTCCCAGTCAAAGAAACCAATGAAAAAATGTGGGTTGCAGACCAGGTGTTTGCAAAGTCAGCTTTGAATTTTGTCATCCTTGTCATTTTGCCCTGCCCATGTGACTCTTTACATTGATGGGCAGGCATCATTGTAAAGCCATGGGGACTTGCAGTGGAGACAGGGTGGGGTGTAGTGCTGCAAATATGTTTTAAGTGATTAGGTTTAAAACTGCTTCTGGCTCTCCAAAGAAAGCATCCTTTTGATGCTCTACAGCATTCTGGTTCAGAAAATGGTAAAAAACCACCCAGACATTTCCAAAGATGTGTGTAAAATGTTATGGAAGGGCTATTCATATCCTCTGTTTTACTGGCTTTAGTAGAAGCACTTCAGAAACACTTCTTGAGCCTTGAATTCTTGTGTTTCTGTCAGCCCTTCATGGAGCCATTTGGGACTGCCTGTGACTGTGCTTCTTGCCCAGCATCCTGGTCTTGGCACCTCTGTCATGGGCAGACACGTTCCGACTGGTTTTTAACACATCCATGTGAGCTTCAAGAAGAGAGCAGATATTCACCTGGGCCACACTGTGCCAGTTACCAGCACCAGGTAGGTACCCGCTCTCTCTGTACCAAACACACCTGGAACAGAGCAGCCGTGCATTGGCAGGACTGACAGTGCAAGCCATTACAAATGCTTCTGGCATTAAACCCTACGTGGGTACCTGCCTATGCCTGCCAGGCTCCCGTCATCTCTTGCAAATAGTGTTTAGACTCTCAAGGCTCTCTCAGAAGGACTCTTGGCTTCCCCTATGCGCAGCAGCAAGGATTTGGGAACAGATCCTTGCTGCTGTTTGGAGCAGGATGTCTTGACTGGGAAATACAACTGAAGGCTTCATGCAGATTGTCTAGGAAGTGGTAAACCAGTTCATTAACCCATTTACAAAATCAATATATCACACAGGCAGCTGAACAAAACTTGGCAGCTCTGCCTATATCCCCTTAACACCTGAGGGACTACTGGCTGAAAATGTGAGAGCCCCTTCACTCTGCCCTTAGCAGTATACGGTATCCGTGGACCTCACCTGGATCTGCAGAGCCAGCCTTGCTTGGTAAGTTAGCACTTGAGAAGTTTTGTCCATAGGACATCCAGCTGCAGGAAGATTTTTCTTTAGTGGTACTGGAGCTTCATGTGGAAGTAGGTGGATCTTCCCGAGCCCCAGGGTCAGTGCTCCTGGTGGTTCCAGCCACAGCAGAGAGGTAAAAGAGGCCAATCTGTTATTAATTCTCAAGTATTTAATCTGCTTTCTTTTGTATTAACCATAGGATTAAAAAAATACATCACAGGAGAACCTGTGTCTCGCGAACAGCATCGTTTTCTTATGCAGAATGGCTGGCTGAAACACGGAGCTGGGAAAGCACAACCCCTGGTTCAGTGCTTGGTAGGCTCCTCTTGGTATTGAGCACTGACGTGAAAGGATGTTGCTTTCCTGCTGACTTCGGCCGAAGGCTGGGCTGCTTAAACAGTTTTCCCCGGCATTGCTTTAGTCAACGTGTTTTCACATGCAGTGGGGTTAGCGGACTGAGTGCCCTTCCTGACTGTGCTTCACCCCGGTGTTTCAGAGCAGTGGTGAGGGGCGGCGAGGGGAGAAGGAAGCCATCAGTACACAGCCGGGAGCTGAAACCAAAAGACATTCCGTGCTGCATGTTCCCACTTCGCAGCAGCTGTGAGTCACACGCGTAAAACGCATTTGCGTGCTGCTTGTGCGGCTTGTCCCTTGAACGCTCCAAACTCTTGATAGCTGCTCCCACTTGCTGCAGTGTCACCTGCTGGTGACATCAAAGTACTCAATAGCACGCTCCCCCGCGCCACGCTAAACAAAGTCACTGAAGCCCTTGAAAACTCCTACAGATGTTTCCTCTCTGAAGACAAAAGGATATTTTTCTCCCCTCCCTTCCTCCTTCACACCAAAGAACAAATCCTATGCCTCGCTGCGTTTGTACCACCTCAGATTAATTGGCACTAATGCAAATGATCGTGGCAGTGTGGGGGATGTTGCTTGGGAGCATAATAGTTGTCGTATTTGCTTGCATGTGGTTACTCCACTTCAGCTGTGTAATTCATTGCTTTATAAAGTGCTTTACAATGCACTACGGCACAGGAAGCTAATCGTATGCTGTGGCAGACAATACAGCAGAGATTCAGAGAGTTACTGCAGGTCTCCTAAGGTCCATGCCCTGAAGTCCCCGGTCCTTTTTCTTCAAAAGTCCCCCTCGAGTAAGTGTCTATTTCGCCACCTGGAACAAACTTAGAACCGCTCTAATGTCTGGAGCTTTTCTGCCGGCTCCCCATGGGATTCCCTTTCATTCCTTTTTGGTCTAATTCCCCTTCCCTTCACTCCCACCCTGAGTTTCTCTCCCTCTTTTTAGGCATCTTATTGGCAGAGTACTCCAGGCATAGCAATATGAAGGATGTACAAGAGTTTCCATTCTAAGAAGGGGGTTATTTTGAGTTGCTTATGTTTCTGGCTGCAATTTTAAGCATTTGATATCAAGCCCAGAAGCATTTTTTTAATTGGAAAGTGTAAGCTGAGATAGGTACAAGAACAACGATTTCTTAAAAACTGGCACTTCCAACTGTGTAATTTTAACAGTTCTCATGGATGTGGGCATGGATTGGTGTTTGGTTCTGAGGTATCTCTCGGCTCTTCTGGTGCAATTGGTTATTTCTGACTGGTGGTCACAGGGTTTTTTTCTGTGCATGCAGGCCCTGCTCTCTAGGTACCAGACTGTGCTGGTGCCATGCTCTTGTTTCTAGCCTTGGAAATCTCTCTCGTTGACCAGTAAGGCATTGAGGAAGAAAGGTGTGCTCCTCCAATAGGCAGTTACAACAGAAAAGCCAGCGTGGAAGGATGCAGTGAATTTACTCAATGGTTTGCACAAGTTTTTGCCTTGGTCTAGTGTGCTGGCCTAGCAGAAGCTGAACCATGTAAAAGTTCATCATTTAATTTGTTTTCTAAAAATGCACGAAATTCTATTAAAAACCCTGCATGACAAGACTATCAAATTGCAGACACTCAAAGGCTAAGGAAATGACAAAATTGAGCTTGCCTACCCGGCTTTAATTCTGTTTCCTCGCTTGTATAGTTACAATAAAGTTTAATTAGATTGTCGCATATTATTTTGGGGAGGTGTTGGAGCTGGGCTCCCGCCTCATTCATTTTGCATGCTAATGCAGCACAAGGCAGTTTTTCATGAAACAGTGAGGGCCAGAGTACCTCACTTACTGCAGGGGATGTATGATATGTCATAAATAAGATTGGTGTTTGTAGCAGGCAGGAGCTGTATGGCACACTGTGAATGTAGAATGAGTTTCGATGGTGACGGGGTAACCACTTACTCCTTCAGCCTGCCAGCCACTGACTGCTATTCCAGTCCTTCCAGTCCACAGTTGAGGAATACCAAGCTGATACTCCCATACCAGCTACCTCCCTAGCACACATATATTCCCATGCTCCAGTTGTCTGGGAACCATTCAGCAGAAGATGCCAGGATGTTATGTGTCCTAATTCAGAGACCAGTCCTGAGGGACACACTGGCCCTCTTAAGTGTCCCGTGGTAAATTACTGTCGTGGGAACAACAGCTGCTCCGCATCTCACTGGGTCTTAGCGAGATGTGTTGTATGCTGTATGGTTCTTCATAGTTAGAGAAGTTTCTTCACAGATAAGCACACTAAGGACACATTCTCTTTTCATTCTCAGGCAGTGGTAAACATGAAATGTAGTTTCATGCAATGGAGTTAATTCATATTCAGGCAGTCATTACTGTTTCCAGCAGATGAAAGGTTTATGGCCATTTATTTGAGGGTTCACCTATCAGTCTTCCCCATTCGCAGTTAAGGCTGGCAATTGCTTCTCTGGTAAAGATTGTATATTTCCCCCAAAATGTTTTCCTGTTTATTTCTGGTTGGTTTTAAGTGGTGCTGGAGTGACTTTTCCTTTTAGCTACAAATGCTGCTCTTTGAAATTGGTGCGAATGACAGTAGAACTTAAGCATAATAACAGAAGGCATCTCTGCTGCTGTAATTTCACTTGCCTTCTTCCCATGCTCTTCTGCAACTGTAGCAAAATGCTGAATAGCTTCAGTATTTCATCTTCAGAAAGCTAGAAAATATAGCCAAGGACGCTGAGCCACACTGAAAGGGCTCCCAGAGCACTGAGAAATGTTCCCGTTCTTTTAGGTTCAGCCAGCCTTTTTCTGTTTGTTGCTTCAACTTATGTAAATTGGTAGAGTTCAAGTAGATTTAATATTTATCATCCAAGACAGGAAGGGTCAGCCCTCCTTTCTTCTACATTCCCTCCACTGGAAAAGTGTAGTTTCAGTAAAATGTCAGCATTTGTGATTTAAATACGTTTCAGCAAGAAGATTTGCAAATTGTTATTTCTGCTGTCCCTCCCCCAAAGTACCACTTATTTTTTCTCTCTCAAATAGTAAGATCTAAGGAGTAAAGCAAGATGACTACAGTTGCTACATAACAAGGCTTAAAGTCTGCTTCTTTTTCTAAAGCTCTTAAGGGTTTTGAGAGTCTTCAGAAAAATTTCTGAATAAGGCACATCACATTAATAATGCTGATCTGTGGGTGTCCGTCAGGATTCCTCCAGGAGATCCCCTTTCTGAGATGGATTCAGTAGATGAAGTAGCAAAATTATTCATTTGTTCATTTTTGTTATTTGGAGACATCACCATTTGCACTGAAAGGATGTGTACACCCCATTGTGCCACATGCTGAGCACCATGAAGTCCTATGATCTCTCCTTATTGTTGAAATGTGGAGGGGGTTCTGGACATCCATGTGTCCATCCACAGCTTTTTAATGGCATCCTTCAGCTGCTCTCACATGGTTTTGTTGTGCAGGCTTTGTCCTGCTGTTCACTCCTCTTAATCCTGGCTTTACAGAGGACTACAGGACATGTTTCCTGGACACCTTTCCTGGTTCTTACTCTCTCACAGGTTAGTCCCTGACTGACAAGTCCTCCAGGGCTCTGCACTTACATTTACTCTGGGATAGAGCAGGTGTTCATGAACGCAGTTCTCACTTTGTATTAGCTTCCATGTTCTTCTGTCATGGGTAATGCTCATGTGATCAAGGCTTTTTTTTTTTTTTTTTGATTTTTTTTTATTGCAAAATGGCAGGTGTGTTTATCCTATGGCTTACATTTTTCTGGTCTTGGTACAGTTTCAGCGTTACTGAAAATCTTATCTGGAGAAGACCTAGCTTTGTAATTTCATGTATCACTGTAAAATCAGGTATGATACATGCCACTGACATCTTTGTTGTGTTCACTGTATTTCGCTCCTTTGAGATGTCGTGCATAACTTGTAGCCCATCTCCTGATGCTGAATCTTGCAGGCAGCTGCTAGGGGGTGAAAGGATCTGCAAATCAGAACATTTGGCATGGGGTGGGGGTCACAAAATGAGAGGCTCCGATAGTAAACAGAAGGACTGGGGCTGATCTTACAGATGTTCATGCTAGATGTTTCATCAGGTATGGTCTAACACTGTGGCCTTCTCACCCATTAGGTGACTTGATAATCAAGAGGACTGGGGGAATGTTGTGCACTGGAAGAGAAGAAAGCTGAGGTGCCTGTCCAAGCCAAGTTCACTGTGCATCATTATGACCCTTCTAGAAAGGTGGTGGTGGTGGGAAGGAGAATTTTGCATTTCTTCCTCCCATTCAGCTCCTTAAAACAACACATTAAGGCCTTATTACAAAAAGGGTATTCAAAAATCCATCATCTCCCCTGCTAACGTTGCTTTTTGTTTTCTCAGGCTTTCTGTATTTTCATTTTGCTTGAACACTCTGGCTGCTGAGTGCTCAGCCACTTCACTTTCAGTTCAGAGCCCCTCTCTGGTCTCCGGCAGTGGGCTGAGCGCCACGGTGGTTGCGTTTCCAGGGCTGCAGAGGAAACCATTACCTTAAAAAACAAACAAAGCAGATGTTTTCTTCTGATAGGCGTCATACTGTAAGAAAACTCCAGAGCGTGCAAAGAAATGAATATGAATGTACGTGTGCATTTGTCCCCCTCTGATCAGTCACAGCTTGTTGAGGGAAGGCTGTGCGTGAGGGAGAACGGATTGAGCTCAGTGCCACAGCTGGGCTGGCAAACTACTGCCTGCAGGGGCAGCACAAGGGAAAGAATTAAAATCAATTGCAGGCAAAATCTTATCCTTCCTTTTTAACCCGCTGCAGCTGGGGAAGCCGGGGAAGGGAGCCAGGGAACGGAGTGAGGAGATGCACACACACGACTGCAGGGCGCAGGAGGGGACTGTTTGGGGACGGGAAGCTTTAGTTAAGGGCTGAGGAAAACAGCAAAGGGTTGTAGGTTTATTCCTGGGTGGAGCCGGAGATCGAGGACACGGCTCTCATGATCAGTGGAGAAGGACAAAGTCTTCTGTCTCTTCCTAAGAGCTGTTTGGAGAAAGTGGAGGAGATGCAGAGAGGCAGAGTATGATGGCTAATGTGGGGAGGAGGCGTTGGTGTAGGAGAGGGGCTGGGAAAGACGTGATGCTTTGGGGCAGCTGTCCCTCTAGTACAGTGAGATAGAGGGAAGGGTTGTCAACGGTTGTTGTATGTGGTTCACTCAAAATCTGGGACGTGTTCTCCCTTTTGTTATCAGTGCAAGTGATCTAAGGCACTGCTTTCTTAAGACTGTGCTCCTTTGAGCTGTAAAAAGTGGAAGAATACAGCCAGTCATATGATAGCTTTGAATTGCAATGGATCCATCCAATGGCTAAAAAAAAGTACTGCAAATAAGAACAACTGATTTATGAAGAGTATACAGTATATACTTGCAGAATGGCAGTTCCCTTTTCTCCCCTTTCCTCCACATTTTCCCCTTAAAACCTCATATGTGACCATTATGAATATCTGTTAAATAAATGGTAACCCTTTGCTTATTACCTGATAGGGAGTGCAGTCATTTCCCATGAGCAGCCATTAGGTGCATACTGTTTTTGTGGAAGCAAATGCAAAATGTTACTGGGACAGCGAGTTAACTAGGATCACCAAACATTTAGGAAGTTTCCATGTTGGACTTCACTGTCCTCCAGGGCCAGGTGGTTTTGCCTCTGAATTATGTGCAGGGCTGGGGAGGCAGCAAAAGTTTGCATAGCTTGTGTAGTGGTTAAAAAACCCCCAACTCCCAAAATGTGATCTGAATTTAATTCACTCGTTAGATCGTATGTATGAACACAGATACTAGAAGTCCTTTAGGTTAGATGTTACACGTATCTGACCTGAGAAGTTAGCCAAAGTTTAGGATACTGCCAATCTTTTGTTAGGAGAAGAGATGAAAGAGGCAATCAGGTGGTCTTGGTGAAATCTTGTATTATGACAAAGAATGCAAGAGGAACCCATCCCTTGAACCTGCAGGGCATCAGGCAGGAGGTAATCTCTTTACACACAGGGTCAGGTCTCTCTGCCCCAGCCCCTGCTCCTTCAGATGCTTCTCCTTTCCCAGTTTTGTCAGAATAGTGATGGGGTCTTTTTTCGTCTTCCTCCTGAGCTTTTTTGGTCTTGCTGTTTCTGTCACGCACAATTCCTCACAATTGCCTGTGAAACCTCTCTGTCCACATGTGTCTTTGTTTTGGGAGATGGCATGTAGTTATGTTTGGGGTGGAGATCATTATTGTTTCAAACATCTGGCTTCATAAAGAACCTTAATGGCTTCTCTGAATTTATTCTGAATGAAAGGATGAAGTGTTAGACCCACCATCTTCCACTAGCTTCTTACCCAGCTCATAGCAATAAACTGACTGGGAGCCACATAACCTGTCAGGCTGCTTATTAAAGAAGATGTCAGGAGAGGACTATTTAACCGCTCTGCTCAGAGGGGGACGTGTGATGACTGACTTATGCAGCAACTTGCATTGCTGTGTTGGAAAAGCAAAGTTCAGGAAACTCCTTGTCTTACAGAAAGAGGTAGACTGCTCACGTGGAGGAGCAGAGAGACATTGCCCTCAAGGCAATGGCAAAGATTGCCCTGAAAGGGATGTGTTGCTGTGACCTTGACTGCACCCCTTCCTGGCAGCAGGCTGTGGGCACAGGGCTCAGAGGAAGCGGCCAGCACCAATCCTCCAGATCCATGGAGGTTTCATGTGGGATCATAGCTCACGGCAGCTCGCCCTCTCCCTGTGCACCATGGGGTCATGTGTAAATCAAATCCCCTTGCCCTGAGAGGTGATAACTTTGTGTGTTGTGAATCAAGATATGCCCTGGAAGAGCAGCTTTGAAACACATATCTCTTTCCTGTGTGTGCAGATGGGGAATTATGCCATGTGAATGTTATTTTACACACCTTGGAGACCCAAGTGAGTAGTTAGTTCATCCCCCGACACCAGAAGAGAGTCCTGCATAGAAAGTACATGAGATATTAAACAGATATAACACTTAACCTTAGCTCGTGATGCATGTGAGAGTGAAACCATTACTGTTTTGGTGGTGGTGGTAAAACAGGGTGCTCAGTGGTGCTTCTGAAGGTTTGCGATACAGTGCAAGCAGGATGTGTCGAGGACTTTGTACCTCAGCCATGGCAGCCTTTTTACTGGGTGGAAACTGAGGAATAGGAAATGTGCTGTGAGGATGGCTGACTAAACTGGAATAAAAGATAACTGGTTCATGGGTGGCCATAGCCCCACTTCTTATTTCCTTGCTGTGAAGCAGAGGTGTGCTCCCCTGCGGAGCCTTGGTTTCTGGTTGTTTGTATGGAGGGTCTTAGCGGTTTCTAGCAAGTTGTTCCAAAGTGAGACTGAGCCAGTGGAAGAGAGTTGCTCAGCAGCATGCCATGGAAATGCATTACACATGACGTTGTACAGTGGAGTTCCTGATGGGAAACAAACAGAAGTGGCACTCCATTAATAGGAAAAATGGGTAATAATATAGTTTTATAGGCCCTGTCATCCCTGGGTCTTACAGCATGTCGTAGGGAGAGGCATTAGGTAAAATTAGATAATATGCAAGGATTATGGCCATTTTACAAAGAAAAGGTACATTGAAGAGTTAGGCAGTGTTTTCAAAAGCCTTTCTCTGTGCTTAGCTTAGTATATTCTGTAATCTTAATGGTTTGTTACCTGAAGAGGACCAAGGAGTGTGTGCGCATGTGTATGTGTGAAAGTAGAATATTATCCAGACTATCTACCAAGCACATGGGCAATATGGGATTCCCCACTGGCATTGTACGCCCAGCCCTCTTCTACAGCTACTGCTGAAGGCATGGGAGACTTGAATTGCCCAGTGTTGAAAAATCAGGCTGAAGTCACAGTAAATTTAGTCCCCAAATGTGGCAATTGGATTTGGGAGGGGGGCATCAACTTAAATGATACCTTTTTCATTTCAAGGTGAAAGGTGAGTACACTAAAACCAAAGAATACAGCAGTTTTAGCCTTCCACACTGCTGCCCTGGATTGTACCACCTCCTGGACAGATACTGCTTTTGATTTTGCAAAAGCACTTGATATTAACATTGATTCATCATGGCTGAACATCTAATACTCTCCCTCGAACACTTTCCTGTGACATGGAGTTAGCTACCGTGTTGTAATTCAGGGGTGTGCCATTCATTTACAAATGTGTGAGTGTTCATGCTTGTTCCTGTGTTAAGCCCTCTGTGCATCAGGTTTATGAGTCTAATGGTCTTCTCAAAAGAGTCACCTCATCAGATGGAGCAAATTGAAAAAGCATCTTTGAAATATTTTTTATATTGCCGTGAACATTAGTTTTGCTATTTAAATTAATGCTATATTGTGTTTTATTTTGTTCATAGTACAACAGAGACAAATTCTGCAATTACACTGGAATAGTTCATTACAGATGACACTAATAATTGAACAGAGACATTGGAAAATGCCTCTTCTCCTTTACAGCAAGTATGCACAATTGTCAGAAGGTTATACCAGATACAAAAAGTCACATTACAGTAAAGGAAGGGCATGAATCCTTAATCTGGATGATGGGAGAATGTTGCTGGCAGGAGCAAAGGTCAATTTAAGAGTCTCAAAATCTAATGAGTGATGAAGAAGAGTAGAAACTAAAAAAGAAGCCTGTAAACCTATGACAGTGTTATAGATTTGCCTGAGATATTAAGCCAAGAGTTATAGGGACATTTAATCTTATGTCTGGGGCCAAAAGTGCTGAATAATATTTATTGTTAGTGCTCTCATATCTAGACTTCACCTCAGTATTTCCTTCTGATCCCATTCCTGGCAATTAACGTGTAAGAGAGAGACCACGTGAATTTTCAGTCCAGAAATACGTGGTAGCTTTGTTCTAATGTGTATAACTTCAGTGCAGCTGGAAAGATATGAGAGAGAAGGAGACTGCCACGGGGAAGAGGGACAGAGTAGTTTTGTAGGCAAGCTTTAAAATACCTTTTCCACTAAAGCTAAGAATCACCATTTAGGCCACATTCACATTAGGAAATAAAATGCAGTGTTTCTCCTGCAATTTAAACTTTACCATTTCTTGCTCTCTGCCCCGCTATGAACTCTCAGAAATTACCCACTGTAGATGCCAGTAAGAGGAAGGAAAATTAACCTGTACATTTCGCTTGAAGTTTGAAGTGCCCACATTAACAAAAACCAACCAACCAACAACAACAACAACAAAAAAAGGCACGAAGGGATTGCATCAGCAGAAATGTTGTTACGGGCAACATTTTCACAAGCGCCCAGCTGGGATACCAGAAGCCCAGTAGCAGCTCCTCTGCTTTTGAAGGTGTGATGTTTTGCATCAGTCTGTCCTCGAGGTATGTGGATGGCTTCCACTGGTGTGATGCAGCTGCACAGTGTCAATGAAAGCCTGCGTAATTTATTTCTTACCTACTATTAGCAGCTGCAACCCCAAATTTACCCACAGTGACTTTTCTTTTTTTTTTCCCAAGACAGAGCTTTTTCATGTATCACTGCACAAATACTTCCATTGGAAATTTCAGAGATTTGGAAGCCATTTTTGCCTTGGCCACCGTTTTGGGGGATATGTGGGAAGCTTGAATGTGTGTAGCCCCTTTTAATAGGCATTGCAGTTATTTGCCTCCCAAAGATGTAAGGAGGGGCAACTTATGAATACCTGGGAAAGTATTTGGAGAGAAAAGGCTTTGTATAAGTGCCATTTAAAAAATATTATTATACTGGTCTTCAGAACAACTGAAATACAGGGAATTTGGTATAAACTAACATGAAACATTAGAGGCAGTAATCCACCCGTAGGGCTTCCCGTTGGTTGCAGGCTGTAACGGAGACAAGTCTCAGGCATCTCACTATTGTGCACTTAAGTTTTAAACAGTTTTCAAAAGAAAATCTGGTGGTAGAAACATCTGATCTGCTTTATGTGATAAATTTGTGCACAACTAATTGCAGATTTTGGAATTCCTTTTCCTGACACAGAATTTTGCAATGGTGGATCTCACGGTGCTCCACAAAGTTCATGACTGTTGTTCTGCAGAACATCAGGGAACATCTTGGCTATAAATGCGAAAGCTCACCTGGGGATTCAGGGAGTGATGGCTGGGGAGAGAGCTCCTGCCTCCCCAATCCCAGGGGGTCTCTACCCAGGAGACTGTTTTGCCTCCCTGAACAGGAATTTGAAAACCTCCCCAATTAGCGTTTGCTGGAGCCATGCTTCTCACTCCTTTTCTACTTTCTTACAAGTGTTAATTTTGCTACATTGTTCAATGATATCTTTAAAATATTTTTGGCACTGGAGGCATTTTTCACTTCACTGTTTTATTATGTTTCTCAAGTACTTGCAATGAGTCCTTCTCTTCCTGAGATAACAGCCTTGCTGAGGTCTAATAGTTCAATTCCTAAATATTGTGTCCCTTTTAAAAGACACACCAAAAAGAATACGAAATGTCATGTTTAAAACAATATTTTGGAATATAAAGAAGCTTACTTGGATTATTATTCCATAATAACATGATTATTTCTCACAAAAACAGTGCTACTTATGTTGTTTCCTGTTTGAAATACCCTGCTTTGCATTTTTTTAAATTTATGAAATAATTGATTTTGCACAGCAATCTACAACAAAAATATTCAGAGACCCCTGTGCATTTCTGCCTGATCTGCTACATTTCCTCTCTCCCAAAGAAAAAGACCTTGGATGTTTTAGATACAGCAGTCAGCATCCTTCAAAAGACAAACTTAAAAATTAGCTCTGATGTGATATAACTAAAATGCTGATGGTTCAATTTTTTAGCTATTCAGGGTTGATGATAGCTGAAATAAACCAGTTACACAACTAGAGCTTCTTTCAGCAACACATTTAAGCACATGCTTAAAATTGAGCATGTATGTAAAGTCTGAGATTTTTAATGTTTTCCTAAATTACATCTTTAGTTTCCTGGGGGTGTATATACAAGAGATTTCCCTCAGCAATATGGGTATTTCTGAGCACTGCCAGGGCAAAGGGAACGTGAGGCTAAAGTTTATGGTGGGGTGTCTCACTCCCAATTTCTTGAGGTTTTGCCTGAAGTGTAACTTTGCTTCAGAAGGTTCCATCTTCTTCACTCTGGCTTTCTCTTGTTTGGTTTGGAAGATGTAGTTATGTATTTCCTTAAGCCCTTATTAATGTGGAGAAACATTCTTTGCATGCTCGTAAAAAACAGACGCATCCCAGCCAGGCCCAGAACATATGTGACTGGTTCTATCCTCTTTACAACATATTGCTGTGTGAAATAAGGAACATGAGACAATCATCACTTTCCAGTCTCTCCGGACTGCGATGCCAGATAGAAGGCATCCATCCATTTTTTCCCTCTTGCTTTTTAGTCCTTATTCTCCCATAGTGATTAAATTTGAATAGCCATTTTATTGCCAATTCTGTTAGCTATGATCATGCCTTATTAAGCTATTAAATGAAGTTAAATGAAAGTAGCAGAATCAGGCCCTTTGCTTGCCTGTTGCTGGCCTGCAGGTTGAAAGGCTTCGCCACTCCCTTTCTTCTCATGTTGTTAATAAATAAGACACATAATTCTTTCATTTAATAATGTTGATCTTGAGGTTTGATGGTGATGACATTCTAAGAATCCAGAAGGAATTAGTCATTTTGCAGTGCCAAAGCTCACTGTGCATAGGAGGGTGCTACTAGTGATGTGAAAAAAAACCCACAACAAACCAGGCAGCAAATTTTTTATGCCTTTTTTTTTTTTTTAATGCCTCTCCCTTTTTTTTAATATAAGGTGGTATATTGACTGTAAGTGATCATATCTCTGGCTGCACGGAAGAATGGACTCGGGTGCTCTCACATGAAAAAAATATCTTTGGAGACGTTCACACTTCTCTGTTTAGTTTAACTTTTTCTGTTTCTCTTTGTTCCAACAGAATCAGTTTAAAAAGCTTTGGACATACAGCTGGACATACATAAAAACTTGCATCCATAATTTGCTTTTGTAAATCATAGTTATTTGCATGTGTAGTTGCCCAATTTACATATGCATATACAGGGCTCTGGTTTTGCACTTTTAAAATAAATAGGAGCTTTGCCATTTAATTTGGTGAGTACCAGATAAAATCGTGTACGTACACATTAAACATCCAGTTTCTCATGTCTTTCATGTCCAGTGATGTTGAAAATACAAGCTCGACTTGGACGCACTGGGCAGCTGGATGCATTATCCGATATTTGTCCCTGAGTGAACAGTCATTCTCTTATGCCAGGAGATGTCTAGGTCTGGTTCACTGATAGTAAAGAGAGAAAGAAACTTTTACTGTTCTATCGGTTCAAATCAAGAGTGCATGAATAAATTTAGTGAGGCACATAAAGTACATTGAAAGTTGAGAGAAATTAGGTTTGCATTATAGGAATAGGATACGACTTTGAAGAGTCTGTTCTTTATTTTCCTTCCTTTCTTCCTGATTTATTTACTGACTTCTGCGCAAACTTGTTTGCCATGTGGTGCAAATCGAATTGAAACCGCTGAATTTCCCTGACTGCTCAGGGTATCTACTGTCAGAAAATCTGCAGAACTTTTAGAATTAGCAGACACACAAAATGTTTATCTCACTTGTTAGCTTGGTAAAAGCCCACTGACTTTCTGAAATCACAGCAGCGAGCTGTAAATGATGTGTGAAATGAAAAGGCTTTGCTCACCCAGCAAACACAGAGAAAGATCAAGGAAGCAGTGCCATTGGACTGGGCTTGGTGGAAAGAAGGAAACCAGCTATGATACGAGAAGAATTAAGCCCAGATATACCGATAAATACAGAAAATAAATCAAGTTTGATGTAATACTTTATTTTTCTGTGCAGGTCGTCCCCCCCCTTTCTGTCTTGCTCTGTTTCTTTTTGTACGGAGAGCTGCATCAAGGACTATGCAAAGCTCAGTGGTTCTGGTTTGTGTGACTTGCATGAAGTTTTAAATTTGAAATGATCATTGATTTGTGCATTATGTTCCAGTATGATCTACTGCATCAGGCACTGTGTTTTGTTTCTGTCCACATCTATGTGTTTTAGTGGGAAACAGCTTTAGCAGGGAGCCTGTGATGGAAAGCTGACTTGGAAAACAAGTGCTGGTTCAAGGGCAGGATCATCTGTTTTTCCTGCCTTCAACCTTCTGATGTTCTGGGAAAGAAGGGGAGGCACGTGGAGGTTAGAAATTTGAATGAGATTGAAATTAAAAGATGGGCCACACTTACAGGTTAGGTAAAGGCATACATTTTAAAGAGCGTGCCCTTGCAGTGGAACCAGATGCTGAATCTGTTGTGGCTATCGCCTCTTTAATGGGAAAAGGGGGAGAAAGGGGTAAGGTGAGAACCATAGGGTCTCCTCACTAGCGGGTGCCAGCGGGTACCAGCAGGGATCACACATCTCTGGCCCTCCCAAAGTTTACAGTGTTTCCGTACCATCTGCCATCCCTATCCCCAATAATTGCTGGCTTAACCCCATTGAACACATGGCCCTGCACATGCTGGAATAAGTAGACACAGACCATTACGTGACTGCTCCATTTAAACGTTGATCCAGGGGAATATGAATATGTAACTAGAGTGGTAGCTGGGGCTTGACACTGTGCAAGGGTGGTAGCATGGTTTCTGGATGGGATCTAGCTTGCACTCCCCAGTTCCAAGCGTGAGGAGAACAGGCATGTGGTTGTCTGTCCATGTAAATCTACCTCAAATTGTGCCTTGCTAGGCACTGTTAGATTTCAAACCTTCTGTGTGAAGATGCCAAATAGCTATACCTGTCTCAGGATCCAAGCTTTAAATTGGGGCTTTTCATTATCGTAACTTTTATTTACAGAAGAGCCAAGATGTTCTGTTGCGATGGTTCCTAACAGTACAGTTTGCAATATTTTTTTTTTCTGCTGTGTTTTGGCTTGTTACTGTAAAATACTGTGACAGATGGAGCATCATCTGTCAACAATTCCTATCTGACACAGAGTAGAAATTATTGCTATGATGAAATTATTGATCCTGTATCTTTACATTCAGGAGCAAGGAGGATCTTACGCTACATTGAATAAAATCAAAAACAGTCTAGTTTAGGATCCAAAAAGGATTTTACTCCAGGAAGACCCTTAGTACTGGAGGTGGAAAAGATTTTAGTCTTGGCAGACACAGCTACATAAAAGCTAATTTCTCTTAGCTGTCTTATTGCTTTCTATGATATGTCAACACTAGTATGGATGTATCCATGAATCTTTCGTGTGTGTTTTTCAGGCAGATAAGAACTAGGAAAGATTTAGGATTTTTTTTTTTTTGTGTGTGTGTGTGTGGGTTCAGCGTGTTCTCTTTGCTGGGAGCCAACACACTTCTCTGTATAAGATTTTGGAGCGAGGGGAGAGCCTGGCTAGCCAGGCTTGAGTCAGGAGAATCATCAGAGACAAAAGCATCATGGAAAACAATTAACAGAAAAAGATTTGGGTTTCCAAGAGTTGGCTGGCACAGATATGGATGTGGCCTAATGTGACAGTAATTACAGTGCTAATGCTCTCTTATTAGTGCTTAAACCCAGGATGCCTCCTCCTTTTAATGACCAGTGGCTTTTATCACTGATTTGCTCCATCATTTACTAATACTCTTGCTGTAAGTAGTTATGCTGGAGAAACAAGAAAGGGCTAAGCTGAAATGATAAGAAGGAAGGAAATGTGAGGATATGGCTCTTACCAGTGATGGCCTTTGTGCCTAAATGTACCTCCTTTGATTGACCCTAGTACTGGAGAGGAGAGCTTGTCTGAGCACAGGCAAATGCAGCCAACATCAGCCAGTAGGTAATGTCTTGTTGGTAGTATCCTGAAAGTGTTACAAAGGTGAGTGGGAAGTCTGAGGCTGTTCTCCACGTTTTTTTGCTCCATTTGTGTGATAATGTAAGAGTTCGTACAGGTTATAGCTGAGTAACCCCATTCCTTAAAGCTGCCCTGCCTAGTACTTGTAAGAAGTGAGCATTCTTATCCCTTCAGCAAATAGTGATGGGTTTTGGTGCTTCATGTGATTATCCCCAAAGAAAACATGCCACCTGAACATCTTCAGCCTTGAGCTAAAGCACCTGTAAACCTTGATCTGAAAATCTTGACAGCATGGTTTTCTTAGGGCATTTGTTGTTGCAGCTTTTTGCTGGGGCAGAAATACAAAGGCATAATTACTTTTTCTCTGCTTCCTATTTAAACTGGAAGGACACAGGCTGTTTACTTTTTACTGAAAAAAGAGTCCAGCCACATTTGTGGACATTGATTTGGATTGGTTCTTTTTTTTTTTTTCAAACCTGTCTGTCCATTCCTAGCAGTGAAAGGGAAACATTGTTCATAAGGTGATTAAAAAAGTTTAGAGCGGCTTGGAACTGCACTGAGGTGGTTTTTCCTGCCAGAGAGTCTATTAGTAAATGCTTTTATGGGACTCTTCAGTCTTCCAGGGTGAGTAAGTCGTGCATCCACAGTCTTGCAAAGCAATCATCTGTGAGTTGTACATGAAGAAATGTAGGGGAGGCATGTGTGGTGTGTGTTCCAATGGGACTATTCCCTAGCCACCACTTGGTTTGGAAATTGTATTAAAAAGTACAATTGTTGGTCATTAGGGTTAGCCTTGCAAAGCAGGCATGACAGCATTAGCAGGAAATGCTTCCTTGATTTCAATTATAATGCATAAATTATACTCTTCTTCTGTCTTATCCTTGCAACATTCAACAACAGCATTTCCATCTCAGTCTGGGGAATAGGATTTTGCACATGGTATAACTTCCATTGCCTTAAATACGGCCTCACCAGTTTTATCACTGAGCACTCACAATCTTCATTATTACAGTTCAGCCAGCAGAAATTAGTTGTATTTAGATCCCAGTAGGCCATAGGACACATGCAGCTTTGAGATTTGGCTTCCATTTAGCCTTGGGAAGCAGTCTTACAGCTTGACGATTGAATTACAAGAACTACTCACAACCCTCTGCCAACATTAGAGTAAAAAGCAGAGCTGTCCCGGGGTGTGAGAAGCAAAGAAAGAGAAAGACGGGGCTAATCATTTCTTGTTATAAGACTGAAGCTTCTCTGGGAAAATCCAATTCCTCTGATATGCTTTCATCAGTCAAAATCGTTGCATGAAAAAAGAGGTTGAGATAATTACACAGTGGAGGTCAGTTTATTATTTACAGTGGTTTATTCATGAAGCACAAGTATGTAGCTTCCTGATCTTGTTGTCCACACATGTGAATCTTTATCAGCCTTTGTCTGAAACATTTATAGTATTTCTCTGGCTGGTTTGGGTAGCAAGAGCTGTGAAGCCTCCTTGAACATGGGCTTCAGCCATGCGAATATACATATAAGGACCCTGATGGGTTTGCATAACCCTCTCAGGCTGTTGGAAAGCCACTTACCTTAGTACCTAGACTAGTTACTTCTCTCTTTACTATGATCCTACCTGCAGGTACGGTGCAAAAAATGCTTACAAGTATTAATGAGCACGAACTGCTTAGACTATCAACTTATTTTGTAAAATAAGTATTTCCTTTATCTTTTCTATTGGAACATTTCTCTGTGTGTGTGTGTGTGTGTGTGTGTACGTGTTTGCACTGGAGGGTTGTGCTGCCTTGCCTATGTTTAGCACATATCTGCTTGGTGACTATCTCAGTTGAGATGCCTGTGTGCGTGAGAAGAGGAGTTTCTTGATACTGTCTTTATAGAAGGCTAAAATTATAGCTCCAGAAAAGGAATGTGAAGTGTTCAAAATGGGAAGAAAAACTGTTCTGATGTTGAAAAAATACAAGACTGTGGGTTTTCTTCCAAAGAAAACCACTTACCACTTAAAAACCTGCTATTCACATCTTTTAAATACATCATTAATTGGAATTATTCCATATTCGTGTCTTAATCAGTTCTTTCCTTCTTCTCAGAGGAAGCAGCAGTTTTCCAAATTTGGTCCTGAACTTTTTAAAACCTTCATGTGCATTATAGAAAGGGCTAATCCAGAGAAAAGTGTTGCCTCCTTTTTTCTGTTTCCATGTATTTACAATTTCAGCACTGAAGGAAATGTAGCCAGCACTAGTGAAACATTAACACTGAAAGCTTAGCACAGTGTAGCGCGGACTTCAAATAATTTTAAACTCTGGCATGAAAAAAAGTTGTTTTCAAGGATAAATACTTGGGTTTTCATATTATGACTTTAACTTCTTTTTAACTAGGATAATAGAGGCAAATATTCCTCATGATCATGAAGGAACAGGAGACACTATATTCCCTTTAAATTTTACAAAGACAGAAAGCTTAATTTTGCCGTGCCATGCAAGAGGTGCTGACCAATGACCAATGTGAGTCAAGAGTTGTCACGACAGAACCATTTTAATGCTAAAATAACCAAAATTAGCTTTTCATTCCCATTCTTCTTAGGCAAGCAGCCCTGTTTGAGTTGGTTTTGTCTGCAGATCTCTTTCTTTTTGAATGTCCTGTTGCTACAGAAAAGAAGGAAGTTCATGCTATGTTCAAGCAGTGTGTTAGCTACTGTGTAATGTTGTAGACCTTGCACAGACTGGGGGGAGAAAAGTCAATATTTTACATTCGTAAAGCACCTGCTGTTTGTCTCAGCTCACTGTGAAAACATGAACTCTGAATTAAGAAGCGGCAATATCATTATACCCAGACTATTGATGGGTAAACTAAGGCAGCAAATGCTGTGAAATCATGAACTTGGCTAGGAACAAAATCCAGGAACAAGAAAAAATCTTCATCATTTAGAAGACCAGGACTATTTCCCATCACCCATTCCATTGTTTCAATGGAATATATAAGAATGCAGCATTTTCCTTCTCTTAACATTTTCTGATGTGGTAGAGAAATGAGTAACATGTGTGTCATAAAACAAGTTCAGACCTTTTTTTTTAAAGAAAAATGTAGTTGAGTAGTAACTTTTCATGTCAGGATTTGAGGACATGAGTGACTGGGTCTGGGAACCTATTTGGCATCCCAGGTCTGCACAAAACCTTCCCCATGTGTGCAAAACAACTAGGGGCTTCTCCTTATCACCGCTTTCTCGCAGCTGTTCCATCAAGCTCCCACTTGATGGCTACAATTGGTATGACAAAAAGTGAAGTTATTCTGTATTATGTGTTACTATTTACAAGTGGCTTGGGATATTACTTTGCACTTGAGAGTTGTGTGTGTGCCTTCAGCTAATAAGCAAGTGTTCGGCTCTGAGAGGTCTGAACACTTTTCACAACTAGCGACCATAAATAATGGTCACTGACGCACAGAATCCAACTGTTTGCTCGGCTGTTTCCTTTTATTACAAACGTTGTATTTTCCGTTCTGACTATGCAGAACATCTTTATGGTTTCCAACATGCCTTGTTAATCTGGGAGCAGGACTGTTACAGAGCAAACATGCGTGGTGGAGAACCCAGGGCAAAGATAACCCCATACACACAGCCTACTTCTTGGAAACACAGACAGCAGGTTTAGCAATGCCATAGTTGCATGTTGTCTGGGACCGAGGTGACCTGCTGTTCTGCTCTTTTTGAACTTTTTCTCCTTAAATATTGGGTTAGATCAAGCCTGTAAATAATGTATAGTATCTTACAGAAAAAAGCTGTGGCTATCTGGAATATTATATGGGCAGCTGAACTGCTGCTCTGTATCTTTCAGTAATGGGACTGTGCTGTTTATTCCCATCATCCTGAAGCCTCATTCCTAAAACAGCAATATGTCTCTTCCTTATTTCTTAACATTGCAGCATTATTCGAAGTTTTATAATCTCTCTCAGCATTGGACTCATACAGAATTTATGTGCTTTTGCCCACAATACACAGAATGGAAGACCTGGAATGAAAATGTAATTAAATCGTATGCAAATAAAAAATACTGCAGCTGACTTCATAAGGAGACTGTCATATCAAATACTGTATTGTATTTGATTTCAATATTAACTGATAGGATTAGCAGAGATGAAATTTACCTTAGAAAGGTGAGCCTGCCTAGAGTCACTGGTGAAAGGATTTGAGCGGTTTTGCACCCAAGAGCTTTTTTGATCCTTATCTTGGTGCAAAGAGAGCTGTGTCATGGCAGCTGAAGGTTTCACTGCCTGGGTGGTGCTGTACCTGTATTTCCATCCAGTCTGGTCTAGCGGGTGGCCTGAGGTCTGGGTATGGCTGAGGGGACACGTCAGCCTGCTGCCTTTCCCACAGCGGTGCCGGGGAAGGGCTGTGGAGTTTGCTGCTCCTGCTGAGTGGGCTGCTGAGAGGTTGTGTCCCAAAACGTGGGAGCTGCCGGCTGCAGGCACCGGGCTGCATATGCTGGTGCAATTTTAGGGCATCCTTTTCTTGCACTAAAGCTGTGCCCTGTAGTTAAGGATGAAATGCCTCTCCTCTCCCTCTGTGTTGGCCCTTGTGGAGCAGCTAACCAGCTCTTCTGTTATCATCTTGCTCAAATTTGTATTTTAAGAGGCCCTGAGAACACATGGTACAGCTTACGAGCACCTTGCATCTCACGTATGGGTCTGCATGTTGTGGCCCCATTGGGCCTGGTGTCACCTGGCTTTCCCCTCCCTGCGGAAGCACCAAGCCTGTTGTGGTGGTGGCACAGGGACCTCAGGCTGTGCCACCTCTGGGTGCTGCTGCGTGCCCAGCCTTTGCCCCTCGGCCCCAGGCACGCTCCTCTGACCTGCTGCATTCGTAAACACTTGAGCGCCTTTGCCTTCTGTGTGAAGTGCCTTGGGAGCCCACTATGAAAGGTGCTATAGAACTGTAGGCTTGATTTAATTTGGTTTGATTTACAGTTTGAAAAATGAAAATCTTTCTGCAAAGCTAAGACCCTTGTACAATTATTGCAGCTTGCTTCTGCTGCTTGCAAAGCTACTTGCATTCCCTTTTGGATCACTGGGGATTTCCCTGACACATTTGCACTCCTGTTCTCAATAACTCCATACCCAGGCGCATGCTGACACTTTCTCCCTTTCTCTCTTTTTTTATTTATTAAAATTACCTGCTCCACAGGTATTAAACATAACCAAGCCAAGCAGAATAGAGGCCAGTCATAAAAACATAGATGAGTACATTTTCCCCTGTTACGATCCATGACAGGCATTTATTCCTTTAAAAATCTGCTACACCTTCAGAGCCTGGAGATCTGAAGACCCCAACAGCATCAGAGGTTTAGAATTACATTGCAGACATTGCCTTTCAAATCCCTGTATTTCCCAAATTTTCTGTCTGCATTTTTGTATTATGGTGTCAGTCCACTTGATGCTGGGATCCTATACTGTCAGGCACTGTACAAACCCACAGGAGCTGCCTCAGAAACCACACACTTAAGCAGACAAAAATATTGATGAGAAAACAGAAGTACCAGAGAGGTGAAGTGATTTGTGCAAGGCCACAGAGCAGCTCACTGGCAGGGCTCACCGTGGAAGACAGGGTTTCTGGTGCTGTATCCACTAGGGTTACCTACCTCCTAATCTCTGAATCCATCTTTTAATCCTTTGGCATTCACGAAGATTAAAAAAAATTACTTTACTGGACTTGAGGAAACCAGATGGTCCCTGAAGTGGAAAATATCAAAGAATATGACCAACACTTGTAAAATTAAGCTGGGTTATTTAATGTATTCCTAGCAACTCGTACCTCTGTAAAGAAATACGCTAACCCTGATTCCCTTGCCAGCGTTTCCGAATGTGTGACAGACCTATGGTGAAGGACAGGAGAAAAATGGGAATTATTTTAATTCTTACCACAAAGATTTGCCAGTGCTTGACATATAGTAATAAATGATGAAACTATACTCAAACCTTGGCAGGTTGGGCACAACTTTGCTGTTAAAACAAGGAAGCTGTCTTGTAGGTTTAAAAAGTGATGTGTTTTGGTCAGAATATGACTTCTTGGTGATGTAGTAACCAGAATGAAAAGCTCAGTAATTAATCATGCAAAAATGGGGTGCAGTTTTGGCACAGGCAGCTTTTCAACAGAGGCTTCACACTTCTCAGTGCTGTAAACTAACTCGTTCTCTGCTGGGCGATACAAAACTGAGGCAGAAAGATGCAGTGGTGGATACTGGTGGAATAGAGGGCTGAGCTGGGTCATCCTTAGATGGTACTGACACTGCTTTGGAAGAGTTGCTTTGGGAAGGGTTCATCTCATCTGGCTTGTAACAGGCATAAAATCCAGGCTCACAGTCTAAGGCCCCTCTGCAGTGGTGAGGGGACTGTCTCTGCGGAGAGGGCAACTCATCCCGTCTGCCTCACGTATCCGTCTTAGGAAGGAATGAGTCCTCCTCTGGAGGCAGCGCGCACTCTCCACTGAGTATAAAGGGGGGCTGGATGCTGGGCTTCCAGGGAGTTACAACTAGGGGACATCAGTCCCACATCTTCATCTCCTCCTTCATGTTGCCATCAGAAAAGATAAAACCTGCCAGGAGCAGACTGACAGCCTGCGCCTGTCAGCGCTGTACGCTCCAAGCTTTAGGGACACGTCCTACGTCCCTCTCCCAGGTGTCTCTCGAACACTGTTGGCTTAATTCCTGTTGCATCCATGGGTTTCTTCACAGCCTCAAGGCAGGCTGCTGGGGGTGGGGAATATTTTTTTGTCAAAACATGATTTCTTGGGGAAACATAAAGAGGACACAGCTGCAGCAAAACAGAGAGGCAGGTGGGGATGTATGTCTATTTATATTTTTAAAAACTGCAGTTGTGTGTATGCGTGTACATGGAACTGCTCAGGCGAGCCAGGATGCATGGATTAATTGAAACGTACACTTTCCAGAATGCAATTTGAGATGTACTTGGTTTGAAGATATATTTGTAACCAACACTATATTGTGGGTTGGTTTTTTTTTTCTGCTTGGGAAATTTCAGATGTGGTATTTGGCTTTGTTTGGGATGAAGGCAGGTTTTTTTTGGAACAGAGTAATTCCCTGCAAAAGAAAATTTGGACCCTCAAAGGCTCCAAAACTCATGTAGATAGTTTTATCCTGCTGCTTTATTCTTGATGCGCTATTTATCTTCCTTCTCTATACGCTGTGCATGGCAGGGCCCCATCCTCTTGTCATGCATGTGTCAGGGGAGCCTTGGTTCTGACTGGGAGCTGCAGATACCATCCCATTAAAATTAATAAACAGGAACAGTGGAGGTTCCTCGAGAGACTATGATAAACATTTGACTGAACTTACTCTGTTTTAAATTGTGTCAACCTTCAGAAAACAGTGTCTTCGCTATCTCATCCCTTATGCCTTTCTATCATGTCTCTGTCATGTGTTGAAGTTACCCATTCACCTCTCAGCCCACTTTCCTCCCCTTGTCACACTTACAAGGTGGCTGACACCTTTTCTTGTCCTTCACTGACTGACGGCTCCTAAACCAGGCCTGGCTTTCTGCGCCTCTCCCTTGGGAGAACCGCTGGGTATTCTCAGAGTCCGCACTGGGATACAGGCATCTTCTGCTCTGCAAGTGTCGAGTGATGTCAGGTGGGTGTATTGACTCAGAAATAGTTTCTTCAAAAAGAAAATGTGCCTTGTTCTCATTATTTCATTCATACAGGAAAATACACATCTCTTTTTTAACACAGTTTATAAAAACTGTAAAAGCAATAGAGATACGTGTGTATAGTTCTGCTCCTTAACCTTTAATATTCCTTTGCAGGTTTTTCGAAGTTCTCTTCCACCACAACTTGGGCTAGCATTCTCTCCCTGCTTCCACATATTCCCTCACCTGCTGAGGGGCTGCCTGTGACAGTATGTGAGCAATCCTCCTGATGACATCCAGTCTCCCCTGCTGTACTCCTGACTCAAGATCCTGCAGTGATTTATCATCTTTGTTTCTAAGCTTAGCTTAAGAAAGATTAAACTGTTCTTAGCATGAAGACAGCTAGTCTCCAGCAAAGACTTTTACCCCCCACCTCCCCAGGGACTCTCATGCTTGTTACTGCTTAGCCCTTCCTGGTTGCTTCTTTTAACAAGCTGTTTGACTTTGCCGGGTGCATTGAGGCAGAAGAATGTGCTTACTGGATGCGTGAGGCTTGTTAAAAACGTATGCAGAAAGTCCTTATCCCCCATCTCCTCTCCTGAAGCTAATGGCTGGTAAACCAGGACTCGCTCCATGGCAAAGTGTGTTGTGTTAGGTTCACCATTTCAGATGTTTTCCTGCAACAAACCCTCCCTCTTGCCATCTTCCCTTGGAGCTTTCACCTTTTAGGCGAGTCCCCTGTTTTTGTAGGTAGCGGCCATACTGACTCCACCTGTTGGAGACCCCATACAGGGAAGGGAGTCTCCTTATGCTGTCGCCACTTTCCCATGGATTCACCCATTGTCTCCTGCTTGCCATCTCCCTTCCACGCCAACAGTCTCTGCCTCTGAAACGTTCTGACCTGAGAGGCCTGAAGGAGCCAAGTTACGACAGGTTATCTGTCCACACTGGGAAACTGATAAGAGGTTGTATCTGCCACAGTTTTGAAGTCAAGAAAGCAGCCTCTTGGCTGTGGTAGGAGGAGTTTGTAAAAGCTGACATTCACCACATTTGTGGAGGTGTTCTTCCTCTGGGAAGACCTCGGACGCAAGCTTCCTTGGGTTTTCAAACTGCCTTCAAAAGCCTCTGGAGAACCCAGTGGTGGGTGAGAGAAGGTCTGTTGTGAGGGAGAAAGAGGAGGCGGTCTAAATCATCCACCTCTGAATGAGTTACCAGACAGACCTGAAGCAGCAGCTGAGACTTTGGGGAAACCAGTCAAATATATTGTTCCTTCTCCTGAGGGGTGAGGGTTGGGGAAAGGTGGAAAAAAATCAAGGGGAGCAAAACATTTCTTTTGCTTTGCATATTACAAAAGGTACCAAATGTTGAAAGAAGAGGAGCAAGTAGGCTGATAAGAGATTTCATTTTATCCCCCTCAGGGTGCCAGCTTACCAGTGGTAACCTCGTGGTCTGCTGATGTCATTTGCACAAAGCAGTTACTTCTGAAGAGACAGGTTTCCTCAGATTTTACCATCTGAGGGAAAAATAGAGGAAAAAATTGTTTGAAAGGAAAAGAAATGTTAAGGTGTCTGTGTTTTACCAAAAGCCTTTGTAGGAGGTTATTAACTTCAAAAGAAAACTAAATTTATCGTAACTTCTCACCCCCCTCCTCGTGTTTCTGAAAAGAGCGCTTGCTGTGATTGTCTGAGCCATTAAGGGCTCCTGGAAGGGCGACCAAGTCCCGTGCTCCCATGTCTGTGTGCTTACTGATTTATAAACCTCTCTGTAGGTAGAAAGAAGAAGGTGAATTTTCCCCTTTGGTGGCAGATGAGCTCCAAAGGCTAAAATACAATTATTATGCAGACTCTCAACACGTACAAAATGGGAAGAAAAAAAATCTCTCTCTAAGATCCCTGTGAGGGAAACGTTCTTTTCAAGCTCTCAAGGGTGCACAGACTTCATCACCCCAAACTTCTTCTTCTTTTTGAACAATGATTCCTGGAAAGAAAGGCAAGATTTAAAAGCAGTTTCCAGAGGTGAGCCATGGATGCCGCCTGTAAATTTTGAATGTTAGCCAGGGATCCACACAAACCTGCACTACCCACGTACTTGTGTGACGTTTTGAAGAAAAACTTTTTAAAGTGTCTGTGCTGTGGGACTGGCAGAGGGGAGACTGGTGCTTTCTCTTGCATTGTGCTAAAACCTGTAATCTGAGTGTGACAGTAAGGTAGCTGAACTGCTCGTGCCATTGCTGGTGCATGAGAGTTAATCTGGCATGAAGCAGCAGGTGGAAGATTTTATAAAAAGCTCCTGCCATGTGGTAGTGGTTTCTGGTGCCCGAATACACGTTTCCTATCAGTGTGACATGTGCTTTATCTTCAAGGAAACCTTCTCCTCCTGATGCTCTGATCGGGTCCGCTTGCTGCTCCGCTCTGTACGAACCTGATCCTCAGGCTCCCTGGCAATGCTGCAGTTTGGCAAAGCTGACCTCTTCACGTTCCAGCCCTTCTCTCCTGGCAGCAGGTAGGCTTGTATTCGGCAGGCAGTGACCTTTTTGGGAGGTATAGGTTTAACATCACCCAGCCAGTGCTGAGCAGCTCTGACAGAGCCGTGCTAGGCTTACAGCTGGCGGGGAGGCAAGTCATCCTGCACGCCCTGCTCAGGGAGACTTGTGTGGATGCTGTCAGCAAGGCTGGGTCTGGTGCTGTAAAGCCTCATGGTACGAGGTGAAACTTCAGCCATTTTCAGGGCCAACGAACACTCAGCTGTGCCCGTTCTGGTGAATGTAGGGTGAGGAAACTCAGGAAGCCTTTCCTAGGGACACGGGTGTTTCAGCTTGGACACGCGACTGCCAGCCAGCACTGTGACCCCTGCCAGCTGCTTGGGAGGGGACGTGCAAGGGCAGGAGACCAAACTGACTGGGGCTGGTGGGAAGCAGGTCCCATGGTGGTGGGGGGCTGGCAGGGTACTCCCCACCTGTGGGCACCCTGCAGCAGGCAGGGGAACAGCGGGGGAAGCGTGGAAAACAAAATAAACTCTGTGCACTGGTTTGTGCTCGCCCCCTGCTCCAGAATGTGCCCCAAGTAATTCCAGTGGTGTTACTGGATGGCTGCTGGTGCAAGTGACAGCCCAGCTGAACTCTGTGTTTTCTGTGCCTCTGAAGTAATAGCGGTGCTTAGGAAATGGGTAGTTAAAAAGCCCACATATCCCTGAAGTAACCTTAGCTGCAGAATAAGTCACTTAATTAGCATACAGTAGATACTTATTGTTAAGTGAGAATGCCATCCCCTCCTGCAGGGATTTGAGTTAAACATGATGATTGATAAATTGTTATATTCACACAGTGTCACTCAGTGATATAATCATGGCTTTTGTAAATATTTAGTCAAGAGAGCAATCCAGCTGTTCCCAGCCAGGTTTCATCCAGTGTCAGCCAATGTTCAGTGCTGCTGATTTATTTCATGTGTTGCTTAAGCCTTGAGTAAGATCACATTTTTATGAGTCTCAAAATACCTATGGTAATAAATAGTGAGAGTGCTGGAGCTAATGACAACAGCAGAAATAATTATATGGAAAGATATTGCCCAGGATCCAGAATATGGCCAAGTACTTAACTATTTGTAGTTTTTCAGGGCAACTGCTCAGCAAGTTTTGTCTAGATATATGGCAAGGCAGCCCTCACCAGATGCCATTGAAAAGGGAAGCCGAGCAGGAGCCATCTTTCAGAAGGACACTAACATCTCCCAAAGTGTGACTTAGCTGTTGACCGAGGGCTGAGTTCTAAAGCAGTGTTAGGCAAGGAATGGGAATTCCATTTTCCAAAGGATTTCAAGAGTTTGAAATTTACCTTGGGTTCAGTTCAGAAGGAAAGTCCCAAATTTTGAAATTCCTTCTGACAGAGGAGGATTCTAGCAAGGATTCACTCTGACTCAACTGTGCTGGTTTTGCTATGCAGTATGGGACTGGAATGTAAAATACACAAGTATATTTAAAATGGGAAGTAATTTTAAGATGAAATGTTGACACTGTTATCTGTGAAGGTGTCCAAACCTGACATATTCACAATGTTGGAGCCTTGTGTTTTTTCCCTAAAACACATTTCTGCAAAACTGACAATTTTGTGAGGCATTTTGGTTTTAATGAATCTAAATTTTCTGATATCTCTTTTCTGACCATGTTCTTGTTAGAAGAAACACCCATGCAACTTTTCCTCACTCATCTATCTCACTTTTATTTTGGGAACTCTTCAGGAATAGCTTTTGTTCTCATGTCAGTTCTTTGTTGAGGAACTGCCTGTCTTGATGTCCTACCACCAAGACTTGGAAGTGATTCATAAAAAAAGAAAGTTTAAAAAAGATGACACCCAGTTTGGGCTGTATTGCGTATTTGAGATAGCATGCTTCACCCACAGGACAAGATGGTAGATGCTGAATTTAACTTATTCCCAGTAAAGAACCTCTTCAGTGACCCATATAGACACCTCTTACTGACAGCAGAGGAAAAAATTATCTTTATCGCCAAAGTTTCATTTGCAGAGAATTCAGCTTTTTGTTCCCACTTTACAGCTTAGTTCTTTCTTGTTCAGAAGCAGGTCGTAATTACAGGGTGTTTCTAATTTTCCTGGGAACATGGACATTTTGAAAAGGAATGCAGTATTAACAGCAGTGGGGTGAGTGCCTACAAGAAGGTGAGCTTAGATCAATACATACACAGCCTTTTGCTAACTTGGATCTTAAAGTGGGGGGAGGGGGGACAATACACTCTAGGAAGAGAAGCAAAGTCTAGGAGGTGCCTGAAAGCAACTGTAGCTCACTGACAGAATGAGGTGAGGTCGTCCGACAGCACCGCAGACGGAGCAAAGCAGAGACTTTTTATTCGTTGAGTGCATGGAAACATCTGAGGCAAAGGAAAAACTATTTCAAATGGGCATTAGCATGCCTGTTGGCACTCTCAGGCTGATATCAAGGGCGCCCTTGAGCTCAGAGCCAAGTGGAGGTACACCCCTTGAGAACCCGAGGTGACAAAGTGCAGGTGGAAATGCTGTTCAAATGTATATTTAATGGACATGGGGATAAGCTGTGTTCCAGCCAGAGAAAGTAAAAAAAAAAAAACCACACAAAACCCCTCTAACAGTATCTCATGGTCGATAGCACTAATGGGAAGTAGAACTTCTAAACCAATAGAATTACTCTAAAGCCAACAAATTCAGTTGCAGAAATGAGTGGGTAAGTTGCAATTTTTAAACCCACTGCCCAGTGGGTCATGTGTGTGACCCTTTGTGCCTGAAACACAGTGGGGAGGTAGAGCAATTAGAGCCGGCTGCTGCAGAGTCCAGCTCAGGTTGTGTGGATTTGTTTGGTTTTTTCCCTCTGGGTCTTCATTCTGATTTTCGTGGTGGGTAAAGGGGAGTTACCCAAATCAGTACCAAGTAGAAATCGCTCTTCTGCCATTTTCTGGCAATAATCACCATTTTCCAGTAACTGAAGGCTATAGAGAGTATACGTCAAAATTTCACTGCCAGCAGATGTATATAAAATGCTGATGTTAGTTGCCTTAGCGATGTTTATTTGGTTCTTATGAAGACCCCTTCACACAGTTGCAGAAGTTACTGGGTATTATAACCCAGTTCTTGCTTCTGCGTAGCAGCTGAGAATTTGGGGTTTATGGTTTGCTCTTTCTAATTCCCATCCAGCCGTGATGTGAAGTCTTCCCACTCACTTGGTTTTTGCAGGCTAATATTCACCAAGTTTGGCATTCATCTCACCTAACTGTAGTTATTCAAAAATTACATGGTTATCTGAGTGAGTAGTCTGGGCCACCTCTGTAGTCAGTGGTGAGACTCGGGTAGGGTGATTCATTCCATCCTTCCAGGTATCACCCTCTGGAGGTGCCCAAGTCTCCACAGGGAGACAGATGGCTAAGGTTAGGTGAGGTGAACCTCAACCCCAGTGCTCAGCAATAACTGCTTGGCGTGTGCCCAGGACACCTGGGGTTCCCTGGGGAAATCACCCATCCAAATACTAGTTAGAACTTGCACCTTTTAGCATCCAGAATTAAAGGAGTTTATGTGCTTTCTTTTGGTCCAGTATACTTGTAGTTTTTGCGTGTTATAGAAAAGACTTTGCCCTATGTTTGACCTACATACTTAAACACAAATACAGCCTTAAATTACATATTCAATATTTTTATACATCTGCTGTCTGTGTGAACATGCACATATTTTCTGCATAATAATATTCAGATATATGGTTCTCTATGATATTTTATTATTAAAGTGCTGGCAATATGCTCAAAGCTTTACAAAACACAGATAAAGGCAATTCCTGTCAGAAGGAGGTTGTAACAAAGATGAACCTTAGATTCATAGGGAGTGAACGACCAGAAGATTCTGGCTCCACTGTTTGTTTTTTAGCCTCATTTCCTCAGAAAATGAGGTTTCTGTGTTGCATGGTGGGTGAGGTGAGGTGTGCAGCTATCCTCTCATTGACTTTTGGGCTGGTTGACCAGCTTCAGCCAAATATAACTGAAGAACAAGTTGCCTCAAGAGACAAAGTTCTCTGAAAAAAGGTAGCCGTTTAGAAGAGAGCATGTCCCCACTGAGGAAAAGGTAAAATTGGAGCCAGTATTATGCACTAGAGGGTTTACATAGGAATTCTATGTGGAAATCCGAATGTGGGAAGAGCATCACTTGTCACTGGTGTTCTGCTGATCCCTAGGGAACTGGCCAAGGAGACCCATACGAAGCAATGCATTGCTGATTTTGTTGTGCAACTTTTTTATGCTAGTAGTGGCTTTTATCTTTGAATCTTCCTTAAGAAGGGAAGATGGTAAGAGTTCTCCCAGCCATGGGGATGAAGCTTATTAACTGGGGGAAGGAGCAGTGCAATATAGAAACAAGTTGAGGGTTGGTAGAATGAAAGTGTGAAAACAAAAAGGAATGTAGTATTCCTCCAGGCCTCTGCCATTTTTCACGTGCAGAAATATATATAAATTCTATTCAATATTACATTTAATTTTTTTTTTTCTTAAGTATTGTGTTCTTGACTAATCTGAGCTGCTGAGGGCATCTCTGACTAGCTGTGTGTTGTGGATTTCTGCCTCATGCTGTGTGATAGCTCTCAGTGGCTTTGTAGGAAGGAGTAAACCTCCCTCATCTGCTCTGACATTGTTTTCAAGGTACAGCTTTATCAGCTTATGAGAAAAGCTGCTAGATATGACTGTCAGGAAAAGCAGAGGAAAGAATTTATTGGCCAAATAGGCCAGTTCCTGGCCTGGGTGTTCCTCTGAGTACAGCTTTATCAACATGCTTTATCAACAACAGGCAGTTCCAGGGTGCAAATAGTTTCCATCCCTGTCTGATGATGGTAAGAATTAGGAGTATCTTTATCAGATATGGAGCGTGCCTCTGATGCACATGATGTCTGTTCTGATTTTTATGCTGATTCAGACTTATGTGCTAGCTCTTGGCTGTTCTGAAGATGAGAAGGGCCAGGTTTCCAATTTGAGATTTTCTTATTACATTTCCTTTCCTTGGTCTTTGTTAGGACAGGGACAGGTAGACTTCAGTTGTTGAACTGGGTGGGCTGAAATGGGTGCAGTGCTTCTACACCACACATAGCCTCAGTGGTCCCCCCAGGCTCTGGGTCATCCTGTGAAGCACAGGTTGCTTAGGACTATGTGTGCAAGATGCTCTGTGGATCTCTTTCCAGCTTGTGGCCTTTTAGGCAAGCTCTTTACTCTGTCTTGCTGCTATTTTGGACTTTGATCTTCCCAAGAAGCTTTTCCAGAGAAAGCTGAGGGAGGAAGAAACACCCTGGGAAATGGCAGTGACGGCAAGTGTTTTTGGTGTGCCTGCCCACCTGCCCTGCAGCAGATTTTGGAGTGGTGGATACTTCCTGATCAGTGGAAGAACTTCTTGGGTTGCTGTAGAGGAATGAAGGCAGTGGGTTGATTAGCATTGATAACATGCAGCTGTGGCCTTGCCTCGAAGGCGGTGGGTTGATTGACACGGATGATGTGCAGGTGTAGCTCGTTCTGCTAAGTGGTTAAATAGCCCTGAGGATTGTGGGAGAGGGGGTTGGATGGAGGGGGTGTAGTGTGGTTTGACCTCTGGAGGAAGGAGAAACAGTATCAACAGGAGAATCTAACCAATGGCAAAAGCCTTGTTGCAGCCCAATAGCTTGCTTGTGCTGGAACAGGTTGTAGGCTGCAAGGAGGAGAAACATCTGCCACTTTCTTCTATATTTCCTCTTCCCCCTAGTCATATCTCGGCTGATTACCCAAGACCGTATTGCCCAAGACATACCGCACTTGCAGTTGGTGAGGTGTATCACTAGTTTTCATCTTTCTCTAAACCATGAGCTACTGGCCGCTAGATTTGATTTACAATTAAATGGCAAATCCTAGAGTATATTCCCAGGACCCCAGGAGTGATAAGTCATTTGAATTGTATTTTTAATAGATTGTTATAAATCATTTTTATTTTGCTGTAATTGAATAAGGTGCTTTAGAGAAACAGGAGATTGTACATTCCCTGCCCCTAGGAGTTTGCTTGCTAAGTACATCTTGAGGTACAAAAGGTACTTTGTGTAATTTTATGCAGTGCGAGCCCTTGCTACTAATGACAGTGCTATAAATGTGGCCCATATCCTGAAACAACTTAATGTGTGCTTAACATTGAGGATTTAGCATGCCTCCGGATAAGTATGGTGATTCATGCTGGAGAATACAAAAGACTGCCTTGTCGGCTGCACCACCTGCCCTTCTGCCAGGGATGGCTGCCCTGCCACCGAGTCAACAGATGCAAGGGTGAACTAGCTTCAGCACCGCCGCAGCTCACAGCCCAGCGTATTAGCTCAGGAGTTACAAGTAGCGATGCTAGGTCACACCAAAGGTCCATCTAGCCCGGTGTCATCAGGTTTCTGACAGTGACCAGGGAAAGAGGCGAAGGAATAGGGCAAACACAAAATGACCCATTCTCTGGCATATTATCCCAGCTTCTGACAAAGAGCATTTTAGGGACTTTGTGAGCCAAAGTTTTTTAATGGGCTGGTGGACCTATCTTCCATGAGTTTAAGCTTAAACTGAAATCAATATAGTTGCAGCGTGGTCATATTCCAGCCTGGTTAATTCCATTCTGCATTTTCAAACTTCCCTTGATGCATCTTCAGATAAAGCATTTTGCCCTAAAGCTGCGGTGTAGTGTTTGCTAGTGCAATTTCGTAACAGCTGCATTTCACCCCAGAGAATTTTGGTGCATTTTGGTGGTAAGTGATCCTTAGATTTAAATAATCTATAATTCTTTGGAGCACTTTTTGGGCTTGTAAAAGGTGTTACACAAATCAATGAATAATTTTCACTCACCATTGTTTGTAATATATTCTTAGTCCTCGGCTGAAAATAAAATTTCTTTTCCTATTGATTTTCTTCTTTTATGTTTTGCCAAATTGATTTTTCCTTTTCCTAATGGAGCAGAAACTAACATATCTGGATTTCAGTTACTTCACCCTTTCTGCTTTAGCATCATTTAGGATATCAAAAGGAATAAAAACAGCTCTAAGGAATAGTATTCATTCATTAACTTCAAGGGAGCTGACACTGTTTTAATCCATTTTAAGGGAGAGTGTATCTTTTGGGTTTTTAAATTTCATCAGTGGATTTGTAGGTGTTCTCTAAACGGGTATTAAAGAGACAAGTAAAAAAATTGGGAGGGCATGGTGGGAGAATTAAGCAGAGTTTAAGGTAGGCCATATAGCTGGGCTGTAGAAGAAAGGTTTGGAGCTCTCACTGAAAATGTGGATGGGGGTTTGCAGCGTTTTGAAGATGCATTTCCATTTCTGCGCACCGCAGTCCTTCCACATTCAGCTGGAACAGTGAGATGGTAAGTATTCTTGTGGTATTTTCAGATCAGCTTTTATCAGGAAGACTCACAGTTGTCTTGAAATACCCCATTTCTGTCAAACTCTGATCCTCAACCAGGGGCTTGGTTTTGTAAGGCGCCAAGCACTCCTTTCCATTTAGGAGATTAAGGGGGCCTTTGAGCATCAGGTAGCTGAGAAACCACTTAAGAACTTCTGAAATGTTTAGCCTGAAAAGGTTGTGAAAGACTAGATTATTCACCCCCAGTAAATAGTGTTATCTGAAATAGTGTTGTCAGCTTTTGAATCAATGTTCGTTAAGAAGCTCAGCTGTGATTGGAGGCTTATTGCTGCCAGTGAGTACAGGATAATAGTTTAGGCTACAGTAGAGAAAAATGAGATTAGAAAATGCCGAGGTAAACTAAATGTTTTTTAATTCGTTGGGTCTTATGAAATTCAACCCAGGGTAAAGAGAGTCAGAGAACTGGCTGAAACAATCCCAGAAAGTTTAGTGTTAATCCCCAGAAGTCATGGAGGACAGAAGGGGTGCTGGAGGATGGAAAAAGGGCAGAGAAGGTGTCTATCTGTAGCAAGGAGAAGCAGCTGAATCCAGGGATTTGTAGTCAAGTCAGCTACCTGCCAATACATGGAACAAGCAATCAAACAATCGATCGTAAGCACCTCAAAGATAGCAAGGATATGAACAGAACAGCCAGCATGGATTTGTCAGGAGCAAATAATCTGAAACCAATCTCTTTTTTCCTTCTGAGACAAGGCAACAGACCTTGCAGCTAGGAAAAAAAGCAGTGGGTGTCACGTGTCCTGATTTTAATAAGGTTTTTGATACTGTTTTACATATGTTTGTAATATGCAACCTGGAGAAACCAGGACCAGAAGAAACTATCATCTTAGGTCAGTGCACAGCTGGCTGGCAAGCTGTAGTCGGAAAGCAATTACTAGTGATTAACTGTGAAACTTTAAGGGGATTTTGAGCAGAGTGCTTTAAGATCTGTGCTGGGCCAGGGTGTGTTGCGATGTTTTCATTAATGGGTGGGTGGGATGGTGGAAAGCAGAGGGTTCTTGTTTCGTTTGCAGGTTGGGCTGGGCTGCGGGCTGGGTGGAGAATGGGTCCAGAATGCACATTTACCTGGAGAAGGCAGAGGGGTGGCCTGGACAGACTGGGATGTGGACGGCTGCAAGGGACAGCTGTGTTGAGGTAGGAACACTCAATGGCATTAATGCAAGGACAGTAGACAACTGGCTACCTTGAAAAGAAGTATCTCAGACTTGGAGTGGATCATCTTAGAAGAGGTTACATGTGAGATGTGACTCAATAGGGTGACATGCTTGTGATCAACTAGAAACATCATCTGTGAGAGAAGGCTGAACAAATTGGGGTTGTCTTAACTAAAGAAGAGAGAAGAAATGCGTCTTGAAAGGTGACTGAACAGCAGAAAGAATCTGTCCTCTTTGTCGACTGGGACAAGGGGTAATGGGTTTTAACCTCAGTGAGAGAAATAGTTTATATGCCAGCAAGATCCTTCTACTAGTGATAATTGCAAAAGGGGAAATAGGCTGCTTGGAAACATACCAAATGTCCACCCTAGGAGGTTAGACAGATACCAGTTCAGAATAACATGGGTCTAATTCATCTTGCCTTTGAGAGGCAGAGACGGACTGGATGACCTCCTGAGCTGCCTTTCAGATTCAGTTTCTTGAACTTAAGAATCTTTTGATCTCATTTTAATATATTTTTTTTTCATTTTAGTCCAGATAAGCCTACCTAGTCTATGAAGAGTTAAGATTTTCTCTGTTCCTCGGTATCTTACAGAATTTTGTTAGCATTTAGCATCAATTAAAATGGCAAAGTCTTACGATTCGCTCTCCACCTTTGCTCAGCCTTACCCATTACTCTTGAACCAGTTAAATAAATATGGTTTAGCTGCAGTCTACTGAATAAATGTTCTCTCTTTCTTTCTCTGTATGTATGTCTGTACATATATAATATCTATATATATGTATTTGAAATTATGATTCCATTTATCTTAAGTTTCTGGAATTTATTGATTTTTTTAACAGTGTTTAAATTACATCCACTTTTATGGAGACAAATCTGTTGAAGAATTAAACAGCAAAGTTTGCTCCAATCTATAAACATGACAGGAGGATGATTTCCTCTCATTTGCTAAATATACAGCTCCTTAGTTGGAGACATAAATAAGAATGTTGCCTAAGTAGGTCAGATTTGAGCTAGGGCTTTTCAAAAGACATGAAAGCACCCACCGTGAATATACACTTCAAAGCCAGAACCCATTTTTTTGTGCACATTTTGTTCCCGAGAAGTTTTCCATCTGTTCTAATGTCATGGCTTTGCCACAGTGGCTTGTCCTCAGACTCCGTATCTCTGGCAACTCATATGCTTTACTTTTTAATGTGGCAGGTAAAGGAGATAATTGGAAGACCTTCAGAGCCAGGGTGGGGGGGTGGGCGGGAGGGAAGGGGGAATCTTTCACTTGTAAATGGAGACGAAGGACAGACTTCCTCTGCTCCTTGTTGTTAGATAGCTAGTTTGATTGGATGCCAGGAGCTGGAAGGAGGGAGTGTGCATTTTGAAAGGCTTTTCGAGGAGCAAATCTGAAATTAAAAGACAGATAATATTTATAGAGGTTAGTGAAGTTCACTTCACCCTGCTCTCTGTACCAGTGTAGTTCCAAATTCAAGATTCTTGATGGATTTAAACCCTTTTTCATCAGCAATAGTCCAACATGATCTGCCTGTCACTTTTTCAAACGATGCCTTTCTGACTTCTCCATGTAGCTCTGAAAGGGGAGGAAGCTTCCTCACTAATATGTCACTCAACCCACCCACCCAGACACCCACAGCTTCTTTGAAGCCAGCATAGGAAGAAAAAACCCACCACACCACACACCCTGGATTGTAGCCAGGCTGAAGAAAGTGCTTCTTTAAATATCGGTATCAGGGAGCATTGGTCCTAGAGGTGAAGCCAGGAATAAACCAGCTACTTATTCGTATCTCAAGCCACCCTTCAATCTTACAAAACAAGCGGAGCTGTGCTTTTGCTGTTTTACCTGCAAATCAGTGACAGCATTACTGTGTGTATATATTTGCACAGGACTTTTTATTTCACTAGACTGTAGAGTGCCCACCACTCTTACAGGAACTGCTGGATCAGCCTTGGGTGCCGTGCGACTCACGTGTTGCCCTACTCACCTTCAGTTAGTGACACTTCTGTAATGGCCTGAGGAGCAGCAGGGACAGGGGTCTCAGGGTCTGGGGGTGGCTCTGCAAGGAGCTGGCTGCTGTGCCATGGCTGATGCAGCAGCATGGAAGATGACACAAAAGGCAGGGAACGGGCTGCGAAGGAACCAGACGCCAGCAGGAGGAGTGACTGCTGGGGAAACAGAAGGACTGTGGACCTAAAGACCATGTGCGTATGCCTGAGCAAGTCCACGGTGATGGGCAGAAAGGCTGAACTCAGCTGTGGGGGTCTGCAGGTCACAGGGCTGTGCTCAGGAGAAGACTTGCATGAGGCATAAAGAGGTTCCCTGGTATCTTTGCCATTCTGGCCAGGCACAGTGCCCAGGGAGCAAAATCTCTTTCTGAATGCTTCAGGAAGGTCTTCTGGGGCTATCTGCATCTTCACACCCTGAGGCTGATAACATCTACCATTACCACCACCCTCATTGCAGACAACCCTGGGAGAAGTGAGTACATTTAGTACATCACCACTCACATATATAGCAACCCTTGGGGCAACCCTTGTGCTTGCTAGTCCCTAAGGAGAAGACAAACTGCCTTTCTTCCTGCATGTCAAAGTGCCTTCACGACACTGTCCTAGCAAACCTGTGAAACAGTCAAGATTCAGAACAGGATGGACTGCCACCTGGGTCACAGCAACACCTGGCAGCGGGATAGGTGAAAACATACCGCCATATACAAAGAAATTAATCTTTTACCCAGAAAGAACGAACAGCGTAAGAATTTGCTTCAAAGGACTCAGCAATTAAGAGCAGAATGAATATGAGTCATCTGTCCAGCAAAAGCTGTGCCAGATGCAGACACAAAGCAATTCTGCATGTTAATACCACTTATGCAACGCTGGTCCTATGACAGGGAACATTTGCCGTCAGGTTGTGAGGCGGTACATGCACACACATGCATACACATGAACTTCAGTGTAATTTGGGGTGGTTCAGTTTGCTGATCTGCCAGCTGTTCATCTTAGGGCATTTTTAATATGTCTCAAAGTAATTTAGAAGCTTACAAATTTTGCCTTTTGGCCCAGAGATTATCGATAGAGACAGGGAGGGTAAAGCTGGCTAAAAATTGGGTTTTCAGTTTGGAAGAAATGCCATTGTTTTGAAACGTGGTGTGAGCAAGCAAACCAAAGGAAGACTGAAGGAATTTCCAGTGGCTCTGCAGGCGCTACGGCTGCTCGGTGCAATGGGCAGGACGGTGGAACGCAGCCTTGCCAGTGAGCTGCTGCCGGCAGCTCCCAAGACCACTGGTTCCAGGGTAGCTCTGCAGGAGAGGGGACCTTGGGTGCTGAACTGGTGTCCCTAGTCCCAAGGCTCACCTTCAAAAACTGGAGCGAGGTTCCCAGAAAGCTAAGGTGTTGGCTGAGTTTGGGAAAGCAGCAACTGCTTGGGAAGGAATGAACTGGTGTTTTTCAGTCAGAAAAATTCTGAGCAGCTTTGCTTCAAAAGGCTTGTGTTATTCTGTTTGTGGGATGTGGAAGCTGCTGAATTCCCTTTCTGGAATCACTGTGAAGTCCTTAGACATCCTGGTCCCTGTCTGAGCATCAGAGCCTTTGGAGGAGGAGTATGACAGGTGGTATTGCTGACGAGAAATCATGGCCAAAGTACTCTCTGCTCTGGCAGCTCTAAGCTTGCAGATGACTCCGCAGGTGATGCTTGTAGCCAGTCAGAGACCTTATCTTGCCTACAAAGAAGCCCAAAGTGTGGAGCTGGAGGTGTTGATACCTCCACCTCAGTCTGTCCTGTGGAGAAGTGGCTTGCTGGGCATTGTGAGGAAGACTCTGAGATGCTGGAAGACAAAGTTGGGCTGTTTTGTGAAGGTTAAACCTGAGCGCTGTCCAAAGAGCTTCTAAATATATGAGTGTGGAGGTACTAAATGATTAAGGTGCCTCAGGCCGCTTGTAAGAAGGTCGGCAGTAGTGGCAGACTTAGTGGTGCTGTAATGTGATTTACTCAGCTGTTTCCCATGCTCAGTGTGACTTCATTTGCCCGCAGTTCCTTGTATTGTTCAGGTTGTCCAGACTGGGAAATTTGTATACTTGGGAGTGGGTATGATTCTTGAAACGTAGGCTCAGGGTCATGTGGAAAATGCATGTTGCTGTTTGGATTGCGACCAGTTATGGAAATGCAAGAGGATGAAAGGCTTTCTTTTTGCTTGCTTGCGAATGGGTGCACATGTCTCCTTCTTCATGCTATTGCAATGAAAACACCTGGAAAGGAACTGGGGGCTTGAGGATTCAGGGACGGAAAATGAGCTGCCAGTCCTGAAGGCAGCCAAGTTGAGTAGCAGGAGACAGCAATATGCTACTGCTTGTGAGGCGCTGCTGGGAGATAGGGGAACAGAGGAGCACAGAGGTCAGTGCTGTTAACTCTGTGTGTTGTATGTGTGAGTAGGGCTATTTCAAACTGAGTTGTTACATTTTTACCATATTTTGCTGATTTTTTAAATCTTAATTTTTAATAAAGAAGATCCACTTTTGGTGAGGGTTTGTAAGCTGCCCTAAGAGGAACCGAGTGTTGTCACACTGCTGGATCTAGTGCTGGTCTCACCGAATTCAAGGGGTTGGTCCCAGTGACAGACGCAGGGGAATAGGATCAGACTCTTGGGGGTCCAGATCTGCCCGGCTTCTTCGCTTGGCTGCTCAGCTTGCTTATGAAATGCATGAGCTGTAAGCACACGGAACACCAAAGCATAAAATAAATTCAAACTCCTAAGATGCCCAGGTCTAAAAACTGCCAGCAGCAAACCGTGGTGCAATGGTAATTAACTTCCACGATGGCATCTCTGATACTTCACTGCACGTTGGGTGCTGTAGGAGCTTTGGTGTGATGGACTGAAAGTGCTGCTGAGGGGAGCATGGGCTGGCAGCAGGGCGCCTGGGGCAGACAAGCGCGGCAGGGTGCTGCTGAGGCGAGCAGCCTCTCAGGGTAAATAAAAGGGGCTTCAGTGCCTTCTGTGCTCCTCCTGCACCTCCAAACATCACAGATGCTCAGAGAGGCTGTGAAGTAAGAAGTTTGCTTCTCCTGAGTGCTTGCTGTAAACAGTGCGTACAGCAGTGTTGATTATACATCAGCTTGCTGGGCTAACTATAGCACAGTAATTAAAGGGGTGAGAACATTTTGGAGTACTTTCCGCCACTTGTTGTCTGCCTAATCCCCCTGTGTTTGGCAATAAATAGAACTTTTAAGTTTAATTAATATACACTTGGCTGGCTATCCGTTTAAAAGCATGCTTCAGTGGCCCGAGACATTATCCACTTATGCATAGTGTTGCTGTTAGAGCTGGTGCAACAGTGGAGAAGGAGCGCAGGGCTGGGGCGAGGGGTGCCAGCGAGCCCCGGAGCAGGGAGGCACAGCTCCATGTCCCAGGGAATGTAGGTCAGTGGGCAATGCAGAGCATGCTCTGACACAAGCACACAGGCACTGCAAGAGAAGACACAGTAAATAAACAGCTTTTCTCCTGAATTTGGGGCAGCTTGGGCTATTTTTTAGATTTATTTCTGAATGCTGGGTTTCGTAAGTGAGTTTCTCCCAGGCTGGGGTGTCAGAGGGTCAAATGAGTCTTGAGAGAGAAATGGGGTCTCGTTTCTCTCTTTCCCCCTCAAACTTCTTTTGTGTAGAGCAGTTCAAACCATTGATTTTTTTTTTTTTTTTTAGTTTAGCAGAAACAACAAAATGGTTTGGATCAGATCAAATATACATTCCTTCCCTCCTCCTCCCCTCCTGGGATGAAACAAACAAACAAATCATGCCGTTTAGCACCATTGTGTCATTTGCCCCAGAATGAGCCATTTCATTTTGTGCACTTTTTGAAAAACAGAGGCAAGGAACAGCTAGAGTTTCATAAAACTGCCAGAGGACTTGGGCTCCAGTCCCGGCTCCAGCGAGTGCTGAGTTATTTATCTGCAGTGGCAGGGTGTCAGCGGGAGCTATTTCAGCCCCCCCCTTGGCTCCAGAGTACACCCCAGGTTGGTGTTTGGAGTTTTTTTCTACGGGTGGCGATGAATCTGTGCAGGTGAAGGAGTGAGCTGAGCTGCAATGGGTGCACAGAGTGAGCCATGGAATAGCAGACATGAGGGTCAGAAAGGATGGGGAAAAGATTTAACTTGGAGTGGAAAGAGAAGGGGTAGGGAATGAACCAGGTCTCTAATGTTGCAGCTTCTGCTTTTTTCTTTCTTTCAGTCTCTGATACTATTTTTCCACTGCTCTCCTGCCTTTCCTGGTCGTTCACCCCATGCCGTCTCACCTCCTATTCCCAGCCCTTTTTTAGCTTCTCAGCCTTTCCCTCTGGATCAGGTGTTTTGATCTGGGAAGTCGAGTTGGCGTGCCGTGCCGTAAACTGATTACTTACGCTTCCTAGCGGTGAGCACACATACGACTGTGTGTCTTGAAGACCCAGTTGTATGTGATCAGCTCTAATTTTCACAGGGTTTTTAATATTTTTTTGTTATTATTTTAAGTCTTTGTGGTGAAAAAAATGCTTCTCTTTGGAATTGCTCTTCTAGAAAGGATTCACTGGCCTATTCTGCAGGGTGGAAGGTGTGAGATCCTAAATTCAGAGTGGGGTGACATAGGCACTTGTTGGGTGCAAATTGTTTGTCCTATTTTCCATCAGTTCAAGGGAGAGAGGAAGTGCTTGTGTAAGGAAAATGTTTCTCTGCATTATCTGTAAAAAAGGATTCCAGGGTGGCTGGCTCAGCTGCAAGCGTCGGCCGTGTGTGGGTGTCCACCTGTGCCCAGAGGAGCTCCATGCTTTCTCTGCTTCGGCTGGCCCATGGCAGTCAGACTAGCAATGGTGGGTCCAGAAATAAACAGATTTAATAAAAAAGCTTCATGGCATGGTGGCTGGGGCCATGCTGTGCGACTAATTAACTTGCGAACCCTGTGGAAGCACTTCCAAAGACGAACTCCTGTCCTCCGCTCCTGTGCTTCCCACATTTGGCTTCCTGGGCTGCTTCGGCTTCTGTCCCCTTTCCTGGGAGGACAGAACAGCAGTGTCACACATGCCCCACTGTATGTACAGAAGGGACATGTCACATCTTGTGCCTTTCCTGGCCTGTGACCCTGACCTTCTGCAATAGCTAACATCAGCTCCCCTTCACTGAAATGGGGCAGCTCTTTGCCGCTTCTCCTTTCTTTGGGCTTTCCTGTTACATGCACTAATCATCCACCAGTGACTGTCTGCAAGGAAAAGGAGATGGGTGCTTGTTTGAGCCATGCTTCCTTTTCTTCGCAGCAAGCAGAGTGTTACCTCCCCACACATCAATGACCAAAGGCATAGATGTGCTTCTCTTTTACATTCTGAGATTTATCAGCTCTGCATGCAAAACATGGCTTCCTTTCTTCTAAGTCTTTCTGTTTTCTCCATTCTCAGAAATACCTTGGTTTTCATACTGTGGCTTGAAATGCCTGGCTCTGGCTTTTTGTACCTGCTTTGTAACAACCCCACTTGAGAGGTGAAAAAGGAGGCTCTAAAGCCCAATTCCTAGATTACGACCTGCACATTATTTTAATTTAAACTCACCTCCTGTTACAACAGAGAATCAAGGTGTAAGTGTGTAAAGTGCTTTGGGAGCCCTGTGATAAAAGGCCCTATAAAAATATAAATGTAAGCAGATGGCAGTCCCAACCTGCCTGGTAGAAGCAACACACAAGCTCACAGAAAAGGGTGCAAACTCAATCCCTTCCTGGAGTTATCTTAGGCAACAATAAAAGTAATCTTTGCCAGAGCTTGCTTGTTTCTAACGTAGATCCCTCTATTTCTTGCCAGGTTGCTTCAGCCTCAGAGACAAGCTAAATCATCTGGGTTGCAGCTCCAAGCACATTCAGACTTTGTGTGCCTGTTTGAAAAGGTGTCCATGGCTGTGGCATGATAGCAACAGCAAAGCCATGGCCGCTTTGACGTTGATACCTTCAAGCAAGGAAAAACATAAAATGGCAAGTCCCTGGATATAGTGTCACTGGTCTGTAGTTAAGACCATTGTGGGGCATGATGCATGGGAATGGAAAGAAGTGAAATCTAATGAGTGAGACATGCAGAGACGTGTTTGCTGAGGAAAAGGGAGAGCTGGTCTTTTTCTACTCTTGCCTGTTCTTCTAAACACCATTTTTTTCCAAAGGATGAATTTTCTCTTTATCTAACTTGGCTTTTTTTCCCTGCTGTGAAATGTTTTGGGTCAGATGATATTTTTCTGGGCTTTAGAAAACTGCTAAGAATTAATTAATCTGTAATTAAATTGATGGGGAAAAGACATACAGAACTGTTAATAGAATTACATCCTCAAAAGAAACAAAAATAAGACAGTTTCCTTTCATTTCTCTTTTTTACAGTTTGCAGTCTGACAGATTTCTGACCAAGTTCGAGTTTAGACAAAGTGCATGTGGCAAAAGTTGGAAGTGTTGTAATGCTGCCTACTGTGATTTGTATAAACATTTAGGATCCCCTGGAGAGGAATGTAATCCAGGGTTCCCTGCTTACACAGAAACGCTAAGAACAATATAATATTTGAAAGAAAAGAAACATTTTTAATTGGATTTGTGCTGACTATTTTTGAAATACAAAGAAGACGCTTTATCCAGTAAGCTACAGATTTTGTTTGCAGTCACAGGGAATCGGCAGGCCTCAAATTAGCTGCAGGACAAGACTCACCATTGTTCTGTGAGCCCAACAAAATGCAGAGGTTTGAAGGAAAAATACTAATGATAAGAAAAGGCTATAAAATTCAAGCTGCATGCTGCTCTAAGTTTATGCGAGCTAGGCTAAATGGATCATGTGACTTCCTCATGCATTCCTCAAATGACAAGAAATTGAAGGGGAAAATTGTCAAATTTGTCTTCCTTCCGACTAGAGATTTGCTCCAGGATGGGGCAGTTACTGACACGTGCTCTGCATTGCTCACTGAGGGAGGTGCTGCCAAAGGGTGACCTTGGTTGCTTCCCAAGACATGCCACCTCACTCTGGACCCCTTCTGCCTTTGGCGATGAGCTTCCCTGCTCTTGGCACCCCCTCCCCTGCCCCCCATAGCTAGCAGGAGAGGGGCAGCTCGAGGCACTGCTCGTGGTTTCACGCCGGGCTGTCTCCCTTTCCTGTTTGTATTGAGGGCCAAGAGAGGAGAGTGCTGTGGTTTGATTACTTTGAAGAAGAATCAGCAGCAACAAAGAAAAGAAAATTGCACTCCAGAGAGTATATCCAGATTTGCAATGTCCCTTGGCTTTTGTAGTAATAGAGGGATGATATTAGAGGCTTTTAGTAACGGTATAAAGTCTGGCTTTATTTCCCTTTTCCATCCCATTGTTACATTTTTTCCTTCTTTGCACTGGTGATTGGTGAGGTTCATCAGTAATGTCAACAGGCCTAATTAGGCCTAATTTTGCCAGATGCGGCACTCCCCTTAACATCAATAGCAGCTGAAGAATCACCAGACTTAAGGCGAGAATAGTCTTCAGAGAAGACATATTGCCCTGAGGCAACTAAAAATTCTGTGCTTCTATAGTTGTTCATATTTATTATTTCCAAGTATTAAAAAAAATATATGCCAAGATGTATTCCTAAAGAAGGAAAAGATATAAGCTCAGCTTCACCCTGCCTATCTTTTGGCACTTTATGGATAACCCAAAATAAGGAATATTGCCAGGCAGGACTCCTCTTAAGTAACTAGCGGAAGAAATGGGTATCTTCACAGGGCAATTAAAACTCTGCAAGGTCTGGAGCCCCTCCGGAGGGGAGTGGTGCTTTATTGACTCAAGTGGCTACACACCTAACCTAGGTGTCTCATCCAAGTGCTTATGGTTAGGAGGGATGAGTCTGGCCCACATCCACTGTGGTGAGTGAAACTTGGGACAGGACAATCTGTACCTGGTAAGATCCCATAACTGCTGTTAAAGCAAGGAGCACACTTGGATGGTTCCAGTAGCTGTTTGGCAGAGCTGTGAGCACATTAAGTCAGGATTAATGTAGCCAACCGGGTAGGGATGATTTTTTGGAGGGACTTGAATAAGGAGGGCTCCTAGAGAATGGGATTTAAGGTGGGGCAAGGAGAAACAGGATGGGAAAGAGGCTTAAGAGTAAGAGCTTGGAAGTAGGGACACAAAAGTTAAGCTGAACACACCTAAGTAACAGGTAAATGCTTGTGCTCATATCACCTTTTCATTAAGGACCCCCAAGAAAAGTTCTTTAAGAGGAAGAAAACAGCCTTCCTTGTCCGTGGATGATAGTCCCCTCCTTTCCAGGAGGGTGACTGTGACAACAAGGAAAAGCTAAAACAGGGAGGAATGCAAGGGGAGATGATTCTGCAAATCAGCTTTGGGGGGTGACCCTCATCTCATTTAATGTTGGACATCTACAGATGTGGGTGTCATGGCTGAGCTAGCTGTCCTGAGTGTCCTTTGCAGTCAAAGGAGAGCAACTGCTGCTTTTAGGCTGCAGTTCAGCTGAGCTAATTTAGATGTCAGCTTAAAAGTGCAATGAATCCTACCTTGCCTATTTCTTTCTGTTGATGAAAAAGGAGTTGAGGGAAGTTAAACCATAGACTTCCCATCTGAGTTATCAGATACTACCAAGTGATCTGTAAACTTACATTCACCTCCAAACAGCTAACAAAACTGCCAAATATTTGTTCTTTCTGGACAATTCTTTAATGTTGCATAATCCAAGTAGGACTTTTAGGTAATGGGGAAGACTTGCAAGGCTGATATGTCTAAGAAAAGGCTAAATGAGATATATTTGGTAAATTGCACTTCCTTATTAGTCATCACTTCCCTTTTCATTCTGAGAAACTGCCCTCTTCAGATGTGTTCGTTTTGTTTGGCAGAAGTGCAGATAATTCCAGATGTTGCTGATTCTTTTTCAGTTCATTGCCTTAGGAAACTGCAGTTGCACCTGAGAGAAAATAGAAGCCAACCTGGAAGAAAAAGAAAAGAGATATATAATAGCCTTGCTAGAGGAAAAGGAAAATCAGATTAATTTATATGCTCTGGATCATCTCTAATGGTTTCCTTAAAGATGAATTAAAAGCCTTTTTATTCACAAAGAGCTGAAATCAGGGCCTTGTACATCTTCTATTAGAGCTGAAAACCTCACTGATGAAGAGTTGTATTTTCTGGCTTCCCTTAAGGGTCTACTATTGCAATGGAAAACAGAGCACTAAATGTAGCAATTGGCAAGTAAGTAGAAGTGATAATAAGCTTTGATATTGAGGAGTAATATCGTTGGCTGATATAAGTAGGTGCCATCTTCTGACTTCAGAAGAGCTGTGCTTTTTTACCCCAGCTGAAGATGTGGCTCCTGGATTCTTAGCTGTTTTAATTTTCAATCTGGAAATATAATGTGTTGTCTACCATGGCTTTCACACTTTTGAAGCTTAGTGGAGAATATTCTTGCTGTTCTAATCTGCTAAGGATAAAGCCTGAGAAAACACTGAGTATCAAGTTTTTTTGTTCTTTGGGATATGTTCCTTTGCTTACATTTTCTCTTATGTCAACAGAGGGTGACAAGGTTAATGACATACAGACCTTTTCCCCTCCAGAGCAGCAGTTCATCTCTAGTTCACGCTGCAGCTACTGAAAGTCATTTCACCTAATAAAAACACCAAAGATCTCATCCAGTTCACGGCAAGTAAGAATTGACAAACCTACGACCACTGAGATGAAGCTTTCCCCGTCACTAAGCAGAGTGAGCAGGCATGAAGGCTGAAAAATGTGCCAAATTGCTCCTGCGTGACACCCCTGGAAAGCTCAGTGGGCTTTTCTGTCCAGGGCTGGAAGACACCAAGATTTCCAGGCTATTATCTTTCACCGGAAGAGCATTCAGTCAAAGATAACTTGTGCCTTCTGGTGAAAGTGCTTCCAAATAAATAAGTGAAGGAATGGTATTCTTTGGAAACCAGTCCGGTATCACTTCTGACAGATAACAGCGATTGTGATGAAGAGTAAACACCTCAGTCACAGGATGATGCAAAACACGCTGATGCACACTGGAAGCAAAACCACAGAACCGCAGCTGAAGCCTGAATCACTGCTGTATCTAATTAGGCACATCAGCTAAGATATGCAAGCCTCCAACTGTCTGAGAAAGGCTGAGATTGCTAATACCAATCTGTTATTGTCCTCACTGCTCAGAAGAGTTGATGGTTGATAAGATTAAAGAAATAGCATTTTGTGTTAGAGCGGTCAGTAGCTTTCTGGTTGCTTGTTGGAGGGAAGGTGAGGCAGGCAGTTAAGTGATGTTACATCATTTTCTGATTTGGCCCTCTGAATAATGTCAAGGTAAAGAAATAAATTGCTCATATTTAAAATGTTGGTGAATAACAGCAGCCCCTTGGTTTTCTAATGCGGCGTCATTTGAATTGTATATGTTATTGAATCAGACAAAATATGTATTTATGCATTAGGTTTCTTCAAAAATCCTAGTACGTTTTTTAACAAGATGCAGGAGAAATAAACTGAAATGCCGATCTTTTATTCCTAGGTTGTTTGTGACAGAGCGTCAGCAATGTCCTGTGCTGAACGTGATTCATGTAAGGCGCCGACAGCGGATACTGAGTTTGAAAGGGGCCTAATCAACAATCTTTGGAATAAAGAAGTATCTTAACTCAGAAATGTCGACGCACGAATGAATGTGATTCTCTGTGCGCTGAGTTACTGTTTAGGGGACACTTGTACTGTAGCAACCACACTGAATCAGTTCAGTGCCATTCACAAGCAAATTAAGTTGTAAAATCTCACCGTATGTGTATGTGTGTCTAAATATCTGTAGAGAAATTGTTTATTTATTTTCAACTTTGCTTAATTTTTTCCTCTTCCAGTGTACTCAGCTCATTCCTGGAGTCACCCTGTTGAAGCTGGTATCAAGGAGGTATTTTGCTCTCCTACTAAATGTTTAGGATAAAACTTTCTGGGACAAGACCACACACAGCTGACAGGAGAGCTGTCTGATCCAGGTGGGGGACTGATGGGGGGTTGGAGGAAGGTCTGCTCCGCTGGCCTGGGGGACAGCACAAATCCAGGCTGGGTAGTGTGCCAATAGGGCAAGGCAGCAATGCAGAAATGCTATAGGAGGTGCATGTCCTGGCCCCTAGGCTCTTGGGGATGATCGGTCAGAGGATGGTGGCAGATGCCCAGGGACAGTATGCCTTGTAACAGTGATGAGCAGTGGGAAGACAGGAATGGTGCAGGGGAAGTCAGACTACTGCGGCAGCTCGTCTCATCCATGGTCGATTGGACGAGAAGTCTTTGGGTGCTGCCTCCCTTCGACATTTTGTACTTGGAGAGGAGAGGTAAGGGGACACTGGTGAAGGACAATTAAATTACTCTCACTGTGAAGACAACGCTGTGGCTCTGTAATCTAGGTGGTGTTGAGTATTGCACATAGCCTTTTTGGTTGTGCAAATGAACACAAAAATGTGGTGTCCCCTTGAGAACTGGGAGGTGGCTCCATGTTATCTTCATCAGCGGATCCAAATTGCCCTCTCCCACCCCTCTCTGCCCCCATACAAGCAGCTGCTGCCTCTGCTCACATGCCTGTGCCACTGCTGGTGTGTCCAGGACTGGTGACAGCTAAGAAAAAAATAAATTACAACAGGAAGTTCATAGAAAAATAGGTGAATAATAGGGAAAAAGCACTTATTTAGAATCACATCATTTTATATCTCTGTGTTAGCTGAGCTGGTGCAAAGGAGAGGGATAACCAACCCTTCTTGGGGATGAAAAGTGGCAGACATGAGCAGGGACAAAAACTTCTGAACCAATTCTGCTGTCAAAAGATTGGGAACATCGTAATCCACTCAATTAATAGGGATGGGATTCATCTAAGATTGCCAGAAAACAGGTGTGCGTATGGACACTGGTCATGTCTGGAGAGTGAGAGCCCTATCCCATCCAATATACCAGCTCCCTACTGCTGAGCTGCTCTTCTGTCCTCTGTGAGCGAGTCCAGATACCCTGCTGACCCAAGTGCCTAGCTCTTAGATGTCTGAAGTGAGCTCAGATGAGTGCTGCCCCTACCCTTTAAATAGTTCATGTATTGTCCAAGTGTACAAGTAAATTCATTAACTAGCTTGATTATAAACAGATTTTGTAAGCACCTAATGTTGGACGTTTTTTAATGACGGAAAAAAACCTCTTGTCTGTAGGTTACATTGTTAAAGAAATATGATCATCTTCCATTTTGTGTCATTATTTGCCAGATACAGTTTCTTGCCAACACTGAAAAATCATGTTCTGCTGGAGGAAATTCCTTAAAGACTTGCCATCTCTCAACATCACTTCCCTCCTCTATTGTTTCTAGAAGGAATAAAACTCCAGAGTGTTTTAAGCAAAAACGACCACTGCTTCTCTTTGTCATTTGAACATGGCTTAACCTCTTCCCTAAGGACAGCATGCCTTCACTCTCCAGTGGGGGGATAAACTGAAGACATGATGTTGGAAAGCTGGAAGACCTTGCCCAGAGAATCATTTTATCTAATCTGGCACCATAATTGCAACAGTGACTTTGTAATAATTTTGTGTTTACTAGATGTAATAACCATATGCAATGAATGTGCTACATGGTATACTGCATACAGTAAACCCAAGGCAGAATTAGGGTTATTTAGGTACCCATTTGAATATCATTTGAAAATATTTCTTCAGTTTAGAATACTTGGTTTGGAGATAATTAAACAACCATGTAAAAGACATTGTAAAAGATAAATATGTATTTAGTCATACGGCTATTTTGCTAGAGTTTTTGTCTGGCAATTGTTACAGCGCTGTAATACTGTAACTCAGCATTATGGTATGTAATATATTATTATTACCTGGCCATTGATCAGATGAACTGTTGGCTGCTTCTCCAGGCCAGCTGAAGCTGGTCTTGGTTTCCAAGTGAAAGCAATGCAGTAAGTCCCCGACTGACCAGAAGAGCTGTGTTTGATTTAACATAAGGTTGTCTGTCATAACTAGGGGATTGCTTCTACTTTTCTTTATATCCTGTTTATAAACTAGATCCATTTCATTACTGTTTTCTTACCTGGAGCAACTACAGATGCCTTTATTGAACCCTTAGTTGTTGCCTAACTATTTTAATAACCCAGCTGCAGAGTTTGTGATCTCCTGCAGGTAGGGAACAGAAGTATGTATTTAAAATAAGTCTGTATCATTTCTGTACCACCATATGAGACATTTTGGAAGAATTCGGTACCCAGAAAGTACAGATCGCCTGCCTTTTGATAAGCAGGCTTGTTGAAGTTTTCCAAGGTGAATGCTTAAATCTTATATGTTACCTTTGAAAAGATAAATCAATCTGTCTGAGATTACTGACTATTAATAAATTTCTGTGATTCTTCCCCCCCCCCCCCCTTACATTGTGCAGAATAAAAGGGAGAAACTAACCAGCTTCCATGCGCCCATTTTGTAGTTTGAAACTTCTGGGTTTTGTTCCTTTACCACCCTAGCATCAGCATAAGCTGTGGTATGCACGTTTCCCCCCTCTCTCTTTCCCATTAGTCGCTCTATTAAATATGTTAATTGTAGTGTCCCAGATTACTGGGAGCTCCTTAAATCAAAGCCATGAGACTTGGTAGCAAGGCGCTTAGCTATGAGCTTTGCCGATGATAACTGCATCATATGAGTATTCATACAGAACTGATTGAGCCCCCGAGGCCAGATGCTAGAGCTGTTTTGTGCTGCTCTGGCACCATAAAGCAAACTTCAACAGAGTTTACAGGTCTGCTTGAAGCCTGTTTCCAAGTGAGGAAATCCTGCCATAGTGGCTTTGATGCTGTCTTGAGGTTAGTCTGCCTCTTGCAAAACCCAGCCCACGCTGGAAGGAGGGAAATGAGGCTGAAAGATGTAGCCCGAATGGTCTGGCCAGGAGGGTCAGTCCCACCCACTGTGCACTGAGCTGAGGGGGTTTCAATGGCCTCTATTGTTTTTAAAGTTACAGACTTGGAAAGGCCTATGAAGTTCTTTCATAATATAACAACAATTAAAAATAAAGTTATTATTATTATTATTATTATTATTATTATTATTACTACTACTACTACTACTACTACACAGTCAGAATCAACACCTCATGGTGCTCAGCACTCTACAAACATTATGTCTGAAGAAACTTGCTCTGGCAGCTTTAAAGTTTCCCTTGCTGTGCATCTCTGATCCTGCTTTTGGGTTTTCCTGAGGTATATTTGCTGAGATGGGCTGATGCATGCTACATCTTGAAGCAGGTACAAAAGAGCTTTATTTGTACTGTCTGTCATTTCAGGCTGGAAGAATTCAGTATCTATCTCACTGCCTTTGCCATATGCAGTTGGGTTTTCTCCTTCCCCTCTGTAATTCTTCTGGGGACACTGCATTAGAAAAGTCTCAACTTAATCAAGAAAAATTCAACATGTAGCACGGCAAGAGAGAGCATCGGTATATAAAAGCGGAAAGCAAACAAACAAGCAGACCCTTGTGATGTCAGACTAATAACACATTTGCTGCTGTGCTCTCCGGCTTTCTGGTGTGTGTACTGTTTCTGCTGTACAACATTGTTCTGGGCTTTGTTTCCTTCGGCTGCTCAGCTCGAGAGGGTTTGCTGCTGCCAGGGGGGCTGCTGGGACACCAGCAGGTGTCTGAATAATTGGAATAAAAATTCTTTTAGAGAGAGGCAGTTCATGGTAAAGAAAACCCTGTTCTTAGATTAAAAAAAAAGTTAAAAAAAAAAAAAAAAAAAAGATCATCATTTTCCAGGGCCATTAGCAGCGTCAGATATTCTTCTCTCTTACTTAGAGATAAAATTAAGACACACATGAAGGAGCAATTGTTCCAGACTGGAGCAGGCTCAACATAGTGCGTGATGCGGAGAGCCATGTCCTGTGAACCTATGGAAAGTGGAGGCTGTTCGTGGCATAGGGACCAGTACTTCTGGGTTGGCACCACACGCGGCTGTGATTTGTCACACCTGGTACTGCTGCTGTGTGGAAAGCCAACGTGGGACCAGCGGGCATCCCTGCCCCTGTTCCAGGCACAGTTGTCGCGCTTTTTTGACTCCCATTTCCTACACCCTTTTTGAAAGCAAAGATTGACTGCTACTGCAGAAACCAGGTTGCCTCGGCACAGATGGATGTGTAGGTCTTTTGCTGCTTGGGCACCCAGTAGCACCGAGTAGTCCAAAAGGACATTGGTGCTGTGGGCCAACATAGCAACTGGGGCCAGATGCCCCAGCTGGTGGGGATCCCTCCCTGCAGAGGTGGCGACCATCTCCGATGGCTTCTCCCTTCGGTCCAGGCTGCCTCACATTGCCGCAGCTGCTGTGCTTGCCTGCACTGCTGGATGCGCCTGGGCAAGCAGAGGGAGGGGGACTCTTTCCACTTGGTGTAAAATGGATGTGGAGCTGGATGTGGGGTGGTGGATGTGGGGGATGTCTGTGCCCCAGGTTGTCCCACCTGCTCCCTCAATATCTTTGGGAAGGGTGAGAGGAGAGGGCTGAGCTTGCAGGTGTGCATGTGGGCAGGGACAGCTGAGGAGCAGCTGCTAGTAGGGACTTTTGATGCTGGGCCTGGAGGAATGAGCTGGGCCATTTTAAGGCATCCCTATGGATTAGGTAGCAGGTCAGGCAGAAGCGTGTGGCTGCCTGGTGGAAGACCCGGATGATGGAAATGGGTGCTTGTGCCTTGGCCCTGAGAACCGGCAGCCTGACCCCTGCAGCAGCAAGCAAGGTCTGAGTGTGGTGAGAGGGCTCCGACCTGGTCTGGGAGGCACCCTGGAACTGGTGGTGGGAGTGGGCTTTAGTGTTAGCACCCCGGGTACCTGCAGAGGAGTAAGGACTGCACCCGGTGTGTATGTAAGGTTCCTTGGGTGCTGGCTCTCTGCACTTCAAGCCCAGGGACAAATTCATTCTCTCTTGAATGTGACGTCTCATTCAAGGCCATCTCAGAGTCCTACACAGTGTGTAAAATACCAGGAGACTCACCCCGCAAAAAAACAAGGTAGCAAGATGAACAATGGTTAAAAAAAAATCCCCGTGGAAAGACAGCACGAGGGCTGGGTCCTTGCGTTTGCAATGGGATGGGGAGAAAAGGGCTTAGTGGTTGAGCACGTAAGAGCCCCATAGCTTCTGAGATCATCTTGGCATTCAGCATGTTTATGAATAATGAAATAAACTGGTGTGACATGAGGGAATAAGCTGTAAAGTGTCACAAAGCACCAGAAACAAAATCCATCCAAAATGCTTCTTTTCTTCTTGAGGAAAACCTAAAACAACTTTTCTGATTACCTGACAGTCCATTTAATCCCCAGGAAACATTCCTTTGTTACAGTTTCAAGGAGAATTACTTGAAATAATCCTTTGTACAATGTGCTTCATTCTATTTTAGTTTTAAATCATGTCCCTTTTCTTTTTTGATTTTTTTTAAAGGGGAAAAGAAAAAAAGACACCTAATCAATGCCTGTGGAAAAGCTGAGGGCAAATCTGAGGCTTTCTGGTATAGGGATTGCCTTTGTGAGGAGACCCTTGCTAAAGAGACCAAGACTGCAGGGGCTGAACAAGAAACAATAATAAAAGAATCCCTGAAGCCCAAACTGTTGTAATTATGCAGTGCAGACCTGGCCATTGCTGTGTCCCTGGGATGAGGACTGGTCCTTGGCAGGTCTGCATCACATGCGGGCGCCTTCAGCAGGGCTTTGTGCTGCCAGTGACCCAGATTCAGGAGGAGACCTGGGGTCTCCAGCACAGAGATCTTTAAGGCTTTTGAGTGACACATGGTCAAGGAGGAGATCTTGGCTTGTCTGTGGCTGCTGCCATCTGCCTGCCCTCCAGCAAGGGTCACTTTCCAGGAAAGAACACCTTGCCCCTTGGAAAAATGTAGCGGTGTGGTGAAGGGAGGAAAGTGAAAGGCAAAAGTCTCATGAATACCACATATTTTGTTCCTTGCATTCTGGATGCCATGGGTTAGTAATATTAATGATAGGAAAATGGTATAATCTGGAGGATATTCAGGTCTGTGAGTTTGGCATTTGAATGCCCTCATCTTGTCTTTGCTCTCCCATTGACTTCTGGGATTCATTTTCTCTTCTGTAATATTGACATAAATCTTATTCACCTCATAGACATGTGTCAAAAATTACCATATCCCTATTCCCAGACATCTAAGGGCATTTTACATGTACAGCCTGAAGGATGCTTTCAGGTGGGGAGTCTTAGTGAAGGCCAAGGGATATATTATGGGGAAAGGGGGTCTGGCCCTTCCTCCAGGGTGGGCTCGGAAGCTGGTGGCATTTTTTCCCTCACCATATCCCTTCCCTGAGCGGTCACACTGTTGGACATGGAGAGAAACTGTGTACTACTGTCTGTGATGTTTTTCCTCACATCATCTGTGATTCTGCTCTTGGCTGAGCCATGAAACTCACTGCCACAAGATAGTGCAGAAATAGGGCCGAAAAGAAATAAAAAAAAATTCCTCTCCCCCAGATTGATGAATGCCTTCATCATCCTCCAAGGAAGGGGATCAGCACCAGCGGAGCTGGATCAGGAGCCTGAGCTTAGCCTGAAGTGGTTGTGCAGTGATCTCTTGTGGGGTTTTTTGCACCTGGGTCCGCAGCACCAGGTCCCAGGCACATCTGAGAGACATACTGGAGTATGTGTGAGAGGTTGGGGAAAGCTGCTGAAAAATATTCACTCCTTCTATAGTTCAGCACAGATCACATTGGAGGGAAGAATTAATAACTACTACCTAGGCCACAGGTTATTCCCCCTTTTTTTCATTCTCTTTTTTTTTCACCTTTGCTTTCAGAGAATTCATTGCTTTTTTTCCTGCTGGAGAAAGAGGCTCCTTTTGATCTATAAATAGCTCCACGAGTCAAACTGATGGGGCAACCTTAAAAATATATTATGGAGACGTCAGTAGTGATTCTTGCTAAGGTTGTGTTGAGGTTTGAACTTAAAGCAGGACTAACGTTCCTTCTTTCACACTCCAGTGATTAGATAGAGTGGCCAGACTTGGCACGGGAAGCCTGCAGAGGACAATTGCCTTTGCTGTGTGTTACTTTAGGGAAACCTTGAACCTGCACCCTTCTCCTGAGATGGGTTTACGCACCGACATGTGTATGTTGGGTACTGTTTGCTCACTTTTGGGCTTACGGAGTGGCCTGTGTGAGAGATTCCCCTTCTCCAGAACGACAATTTTTTGTTACTGAGGAATGACTTGGCCACGTTGGCTGCTCCCCCCCTCCAGCATTCCCCATCACCAGCTGTGGCACCTAGAACTGGGGCCCAGCAGAGGAGAGTCAAAGGGTGGCAGTGGGCTGGGGCAGGCAGGGGGATGGCAGGGGCTGCAGGGTGGAGTGGGGGATTCAGGACAACCCCCCGGAACACAGCTTCCAAATAACAAGGGAGGGAGAAGGAGAAAGCAGGAAGCTTTGTGTGGGGCTGTTGCCTTCCCTCCTGGCGCAAGGAGGTGGAGGGAACATGGTGACAGGATGATTAAGGTGTGTGTGTGTGTGTGTGTGCAAAAATCCAGAATGATTTTGTGAGATGCAAACTTTCTGAAACACCTTCTTAAGTGAAAAAAAAAAAAAAAAAGCTCCTGGGAGAGGGAACAGCAGTAAGCACAATATTATTCTTTAAACAAATATCTTTAGAAATAATATTCTATTTGGTTCAAACAGAGCAGGAAAAGAACAACTGAAAAGGCAGTTAACGTGGAATGCGCTAAATGCTCATGTGAAGTTGCCAGCACATTATCCTTGTATCTTTAACCAGGGAGGACTTCACTTGCAGAAATGGCTCTTGACAAAGTTAAGTGGCCCTATATATTGTTTGGGAAATTGCCCTTATTTTGTGCGCTTCTTGTTCCAGTAATGGAACCCATGAGCAGAGGATAATTGCAGCAGTCTCATCTGTCAAATAATATTAGAAGTCAACAGCTATAATCTCAGCCACTTGCTTTACACAGCTTTTCTCTGTATTTTCTGTTCAAATTGTCAGTTGTAAGTGTCCCCATTCCCTGTGGCTGATAAAAGTAAAAAGATTTAAGTAAATCAGGAGGAGCGCAGAGACAGGGCTTGGGCAATGGCTCTCAGTGCTAGCACACTAAATCATATGACAACAGCACACTGGATATGAAAAATTACAGTCTGAGCATAGTGTTACTTGTTACTATTATTGGCAGAGCAGTGCAGCACTGAATGTTTTGGCTTGGCAGGGATTTGGGGAAGCTACTGGTTGGTTTTAGCTTGCGTGGGTTTGTGCTTTATGAGCTTGGATTTTAGTTTTGGGAGATGAATGGGTCCCTGAAAACAGTATTCATCTGAAACCATCTTCTCATCTGTGGGTCAAATCAAAACCATTAGAAAATGAATTTGTTGGGATGGTCACTTAACTGTGACACTGCAACTCAAGGCACGGTTTCCCCAAAGCTCCCTTCACCTTATCATCCTTATTCTCCTTTTCTTTCCCCAATGCTAGAGCAAGAAATACAGTTACAGTTACGGTGACACAGACTCTCCACACCACCACCTCCTGGCGAGGCTCTACCTTTGCCTTGTAGGAAGGAAAAGGAATGCGCCTCCCTCTGTGTCTTTGCTGCTCACAAAAGGGCACAATCACTGTATGTTGTGGTTTTGCGAGCATTTTACAGCTTTGTCAGGAGCTGGATTGGGACTGCCAATGTATTTTTTTGCGGCCATTGGATCAATCAATTGGTTGAAGTTGGATCGTGAATAGACGAAGCCAAATTCATCCTCCTGGCTGGAGGGAAGGGGGTCTGTTTGTCATTACCAGCTCTCCACGCACCAGACAGGGTGATTGCTTCCACAAATAGCCCGAGCCGTCTTTGGCAGCCTCTCTTGCGCGCTGAAGGCAACTCCTTCTGCTTTTACTTAGTGGCATAGGTTACATGCACTGCTACTGAAATACCGTCAGAAATATTTTCAAAGGTAGATTTGAGGGCTATTGTGATATAGATGTTAAACTCCAGCTCTCCGTATCAAAATGTCTTCCACCCCCAGACTGCCTTGTGTGAGTTTACTTTACTCCGTGTTGGACTGCCAGCTTCCAAAAGGGCCAGAGCCATTGTACTCTGAACTAACACCCTCCCGTGTTTCACAATGGCTTCCCTGTGTTGACAAGCCCGTAGTGGTCAGAGCTTTCTCTTATGTTGCTTTGTTATTGATTGCATCCTGAGGCTATCAGAAATCCTTGATGTAAAGCCATATGATAAGTCCCTTGTAAAGCTCTGGATACAAAGCTGAGGTGTGTCGTTGTGTGACTGAGTCGTTGTTGCTCAGGTGCTCCGATAGTGTCAGCTACCTCCTTCTGCAGAATTTTATCCTTCAGAGCTAGTGACAGGGTGATCCCATCAACAACCTCAGATCTTCCTCAAGTACTTGTTTAGTATGTCCACAGCAAGCTTTTTTGGCTTTCTTTAACACAGTATTTGTATGTACACGGCAATACAGGTCATGATTAATGGGCTCTGCAGTCTCCTTTTTTTTTAATGTCAGAATAATAAAATATCTGGCTCGTCAGATTGTTTGCTCTGATTGTTCAGCTAAATGCATTTAGCACCAGAGATAGAGCTAGCATATACGTATATGAATACCATTCTGGCAATTATTGTCAGAAGTGACAGCTGATTGCAGGTATTGGAATGATGCAACTTGTTCAAACTTAATGTTATCTATTATGAACTCTACTTCATGATGATAATAGCTGGAAGGCATTGATTTTGTTTTCTGTTACTTATCTCAAGCCCATACATTTTGCTTGCATTATTGACTTTTCTGATCATTTCATGCATCATCTCTTCAGAAGATGTGTAAATCAATGTTGACTGTGCAATGTATGTTGTTTATTAAGCTGCCGTGTAGGTTTACACCTTGAAGAGAATCATCAAGTGCATGTCTTGAATAATTGTTGAGCAGGCCTGGCAAGAGAGGGCAGCCTTGGAGCATGCTGGCGCTGGTGTGGAAGACTTCAGTTAATTATTTATTTGGGCCACAGTATTTGCATGCCTATATGAATTTTTTATGAAGTTAATTAGCTTTTCAAGATGTTGAATCGGTTCAGCGCTGCAATGATTGCAGCCCGACACACTGGGCAAGTGGCTCCGAGAGAGACGCTTGAGTCACAGACAGGAAAACAGGCATTGGGGAATGCAAACGGATGGGGTGCCTTTGAACACTTCCAACAGGTGGCCCTCAGCACCATGAAACCTATTGGGTTTGTGGTCAGCAATGTGGACACGCAATACAGGAAGGGGCTCAGGTTGCACCTATGTCTCAGGCAACAGATTCAGACATTTAGGCTGAAATAAAACTCCACCCACATAAAACCCAGGAGGGTGGAATGAAAAGGGACTGGGGAAATTAAAACCCATCCCGTGAGATGGTGCAGGCTGCACAGCTGCTGCACAGCTTATTCACTTAGAGCTGCTCATTCAGACCATAGATGGAAAAAAACAGTCATCCACTCTCTGCACCAGCTGGGACCCCTGCAAAGTCCTAAAAACAGGCTCTGTGTGTCAGGACTCGGGTCTGGGAATTCAACTCTACAGCTGCACTGGGAAGTCAATCCCAGTCAAATGCTGAGAAGCAAACCTAAGGCCAGGAACCAGCAAGGACTGAGACTGCAGAGGCTGGTGCTGTTGGGTGGCATCTGATGGCTCTTTCTTTTACTGCCCAGAGCAAGGCAGGGTGGGCTGGTGGGAACTAGGACCTGCCCTTGATTTGTGAGGGCTGCAGGTCTTTTGCTGCTTCTGTTGGGGCCAGAGGCTGCATCAGGGTAGAGCATAATCCTTATACTGTAGGTCTTCTTGTCCTACATCAAGGCATCATTGCAAGACTTTGGACCAGACTTTAAGCAGGAATATGGGCACCAAAAGCAGCCTGTTCCTCCATGCACCTTGCAAATGGGAGCAAGTGATGAGAAGCTTCCTGTGGAGCACCTCCTTCGAGAGGGAAGGTGCCTCCCAAAGACTTTGATCTGCTCACTGTTCTCCACTGTTCCCATTCCTGAGTATTTGCTGGTGACCATAAAAGATTTAGAAATGTTTGCATTCTTTTCCTAGAGGTCTCTTTCCGTTGAAACATTGCAGTGTCATCCACAGCAATGAAATGCACACTGTGACAAAAAAAGTAATAATATAATGCAAGACTGATAGCATTGTAAACGAACAGTTACTATATAAAAGATGTACCCATGTCTGATCTTTTCACACATATGGTGATTTATTCAGAGAACAAATATTTTAGCATTTGGAAAGAGCCCCAGCTTTGAATAATACCTCAAATTCAACTAAAGAGAAAAGAATGTCAAATAGGCCATATAAATCCCATTGAACTAATGTTTTCATAATCTATATTGAAAAAATATGAGAATAGAAGGGTTTTTTTTTGAAGTGGTTGAGGGTTAGTTATTGAGCTCATTTGGAGAAATGAAATTTTCACAGGTCTAGAAATGACAAAATGTAATTGATATCCATGAAGATTAAATGAGATTTGGAGCCAAGTATTGTTCATATTTAAAAGTTGAATAATAATTTGGCCTCCACATCATTAACAATAAGTTTCATCTCCATCTGATTTTATTGTTGGCTACGTAGGTCATCCTGTATTGAACAAAACGGGGAAGAAAGAGCCTCACTGGAAACTGGAAGAATAGACTACAAGGAGCTGAGCAGATGAATAGATGAATGGGAAGGATTGTGTTGTTTTGGATGTGTTTGTGAGCATAGTTTCTCCCTGAAATCTTCATGGAAGTGGTTTTGGGCCAAGAACTCAATCAGGGGTACCGTGGCCTGCCTAAGCGGCACAGCCCCTCTACTTGCTTGCACTCAGTACTTCATCTTTGCTTTTGAAAATGCATTGTGCTCTGCCTGTACTCAGTTTTGAGTGTCCTCGTTCTTATGAACTCCTTGGAAAATCTTCATAATGAAAATCAAACAATAGCCCCCTGCCCAGGTGCTTCATGGCGTAGCTTTGTTCCTGCCAGCTGGTGAGGGCCTCTGTGCAGTATCTACTTCTAACACACAATTTCCTCCTGCCTCTCACACTTCCGTATCTAGTGGGGTATTTAGCCACAAGGGTTCTTAGATAAAGTCTTTGATGGAAAGTTTTTCTTACTGATCGTCCATTCTTTCTCATGCTGCAGACTTAGGTGCATGCTGGACCGCAGTCAGATGTTGGAATCACTGCATAACAAAACATCCTGCTCAAAATACTCGCTGGACTGGGTATTATTGAAACCTGTATGTGAATATACATACATGCCTTCACAGGCTAATCGGGCAGCTCTTGGGAGGCGCTGGACACCCAAGACCCTTGGTCTCACGTAACCTTCTCTCCTCTGCAGAGTTTCCAAGGGATCAGTGGGTGGTGACAGTAACATCTGATCCTTTGACTACGATTTCTGTCTGTAGGTGCTCGGGATCCTTGCTGAAGGACTCAAAAAAAGCTATGCAAAAGATCTTTAATTTCATTTTAAAGGGAAAAAGGATGACAGAAATTACTACTAGTCAACTAAATGAGGGAGCTCCTCAACCATGCTAATTGTGTTCATTTAAAGCTCTTTTGGTGAAATTCTGACCAGGAGTTGGTGAGAGTTGCCACTGAAATCAGTACAACCAGGCTTTAACCTCTAATGCCATCCTAATTTCCCAATCTTACAGGTTGTGTATCGTGTCTGTGTGGATGTCTCAGATATTCAAGGCTTTGAGCAGCATATAAATCCTAGTGAGGTTCTGTATCTCTTTTCTGTCCTGCAAAAATGTAAAAATTTCTAAATATGTTTGATAAATAATATCAAAAGATATTATTGATGATAGCTGATTACTAGAGACAAAGGACAAGGTCCTTGATATCCTTAAAATAAGTAGGACATGAGTCAAACCAGGGTTTTTTTTCCTGTAAGTTCATCTATTCATATTCTCTCAGTTAAATAGATATATTTTAAGAAATGGTATCCTGGTTACAAAACCCTGTCTCCCAAAAGGTAGAAGACCTCAAACTTTCTCCCACCTTCTCTATCTCTTCTTCGAATGCAATTCCAGATGGGAAAGAGGGCACTCAGCTTAACAGTTCTCATAACTGGCTGATATTTTTGCCAAACACAACTTAAAGCAATGGGGCTTTCGTTCTTCATTAGTCCTACTGTGAATGTTTTAATATTCCTCTCAGGAAATGTGCTATAGACAGCAAGATAATGCTTCTAGTTTTAAGGCGCACAGAGAGCCAGGTGTGTTGGGGATTCAGGCTGAGGTAACCACTCTCCCTACAGACTGGTGTCTGAAGTGGCCTGAGGTGCTCTGGGTGCCTGAAACCTCCACAGAAAACAGCCACCGCATCACCTATAGGAGATCTCTGCACTTCTGGGCTCCTGGCTGGAGCCCTCATACAGCCAGGCATCCCAAATGGCACCAAATGCCCATCCTTGATTAATTCAGTCAAGACCATAGCATGCCTGTGGCACCAGTCATATAAACACTGAAATCTGGGTGTCTTGATCTTGAGCTCTCAGATAAAAAGGCAACTAAAGAAAGACATCCAGATTTCTGCGTGGTTGTAGATACCATGTTCCTCCCCACGCCCCCACTCACACGCATGGGCTGTGACCTGGCTTTCCTGTTATTTTAATTCCTCCCCTGTTTCCCAGGCAATGAGTGAGCACAGTCCTCAGGTGCTGCCCATTGGATTAGCTCCAATATTTTAAGTCATCATTTCCTTTGCAAATGAATATTTAATGGGCTACTGAATGCTTAGAGGGAGATGGGAAGGTTCATATGGGTGGTATGTAGGGCTAACTCCATGAAGGCAGAGGCTAGGATGCCAAACTGGGACTTGCCCAACCTGTGAGCTGAGCTATCAGGTTATTTGGCAGCATTAATTTATTTATGTTTAAGTTTATTTGCATTCCAGAACCTTGTTATTGGCAAGGGAATTTGAAGAAACTTTGCATTTTACTAGCTTGGATGAAGCCTGCTCTGAAAACTACAAAAATATTGAGCTACCCATACCCATGTCAGAATTGGGCTGGGTCGTTGTGAATCACCATGTTTCCATTTCCATGTGGGAGCAAATCTTCTGGTCTGGGAGGCAAAGTCATATTATACACAGATCATTGCAAAGTAATAGAGATTTTAACATCACTCCCTATCAGAATGTGTGCTCGCTACTTACAGAAAAACAGCAGGTTATTTAATATTTGACAGGTCAGAAAAATCTGACAGCCCACAAGGAAAATAATTTCCCTTGATTATGTCTTTTCTGACTGCTGAGTCTGTGAGATTATTCTGTTTATCGAGGTACAGATTTGAGGAAATCTGTATTTTCCTATACATTTTCTTCTGTCACGTGATCTATATTGATGTGGCATAGTGTTGCTCTGGCTCATCATTCATTAGATGACCTGTCATGAATAGGGAAAGCTTTTATACTTATAAGCAGCAAAACATTCTGGCCTTCTGTACATCTTTAGTGACATACACGCACGTGACTGACGTTGCGGGGATGTGAAGGGCATCAGGCGAGAACACACATCGGTGCAATCTCACCTGCCCCAGAGGAGACCACCTGGACTCCTCCTGTCCTGGAAGGAGGAGACAGACCAAGCCAAAGCAGACAGGACTGAGGATGGAAGGGAAAAAAACAGGAAAATAAGCAACGCGAGGAAGATGGGATTTAGTTTCCTAGTATTACTTTCTGAGTGGTACTAAACCTGTTTTGACTTTCTGTCAAAACATCTTCTGATCTGCAGCTAGATCTTCCTGGGGAGAAAGATGCTGACATTTCTACTGGGCGATCACATTCATTCGAAGTGGAAGCAGTCAGGACACTGGCATTGTTGTTTCAGCAGGCAGTGCATGTGGGTGGGGGGGAGAGAACTATGTTCCAGTCTACTTGCCATCTGCCAAGCACAGCTTTCTGCGATTCAGCTCCACACAGGGATGTTTATTCCACAGGATGCAGTACGTACAAAATCTTCTGGTGTACGTGTGCAATCATTTTGCATTTTTTAAACACTTTTAGTCCCCAGTCCCATAGGCACGTCAGCATGTGCATAGGTCTACTTATTTAAATTGTATTACTACAGAAAAAAGTGTTCTTTTCTGACTTTAAATATACATTTGTTTGGAGGATCAGGGTTTCTCAAACTATTACTTTTATCAAAAATTGATATCTAGAGAGATTGTGTTAGATAAATGACCAGCTGATTTTTTTGTTCAAGCATTTAGATTTGTATATGTTACTGGTTGTTTATTATTCCAAGATATCTATTCAAAGTTATTACCACTTAAAAACACGATGAGAGAGACCCAGCTGCAAGATATTTAAACCACTTCTCTGCCTGCTAATAGTTGAAGGACGAGTGCAAGCATTGAATATACATACTTCTCAGCACTCCAAGAGACAGTGTTCCTGTTGTTATCTCATTTTCTGTGGCTGGAGAAGCTCCTTTGTGGAGCATTGCTCACACATTAGCATGTCTTCACAGGCGACACCAGTCACGGTTTGAGGTTGCGTGGCAGCCCCCTCAGAGCCACGTGTTGCTCTGTTGAAGCCACTCTCCCTCCACGTGCAGCCCAGCCAGTGCTGTACCATGGCGTGGCTTATTTCACAGCACACGGGGGGGTTACTGCACCTCGCCCTGACCATCGGCATCAGGGGCGTTCTTGTAATGTCACTGGCCCGGCATGCCCATGCATGCTGCTGGGGATATGGGGGCGGTTGCCTCCTGCTACACATTGCTACCTGATTACAGCTGATACGGGCACTGTGGGAACCCCAGGGTTCACAGCCTTTTCTCTGTCTAATGAAGCTCAGATCTGACTCTGGATTTGCTGTGTATCACTGAGTAGCCATGTTAAACTGTGCATATTGTAGGAAGCAGTCACCGGCATGTAGAAAGGCCCATCAAAACATGTTTGTGGAACTATCAAAATCCTACTGGGTTTTTTGAAATCTACAAAGGAAATCTTTTGTTTAATGAAAGATGGCAAAATGGATTTTTTTTATCAGTCATCCTGATGGCCCTTTTCCTTGGGACCATCCTGATGAAGGCACACTTGACACCCACTGTGTAGCCCCCCCCCAGTGTCTTCCAGTGCAGTCAACAAGCTCAATAACCACGTGTGCTTCTGCTGAAGTTACCAGCAATGGTATACCTAACAGTGAAGACACAAGTTATCACTGATGGGTTTATTTATTTAAATAGCTTACACTTCCACTATGAGCATTTTCTATGGACATAGATGTCGCAACACTGGCAATGCTACATTTACAGTTTGAAGTCCTGGGAGATTTTTCTCCTCAAAGATGTCCCAGATTTGGATTCATAGAGAAGGTAATAGTCTTTTCACCTGCCTCAGATTTGCAGGTTGTTGTTTTTAACTTTAGAGAGTGCATCCGTAAAAGCAAAACTGCTTCCCAAGGAAGTGAAAAATCTTGTTTCTACATTCAGTCTTGCAGTAGATTTTGGTCATCTACGCATTTCCTAGCAAATTCTTCTGATTGGCAGGAAGAGTTGTCCAGAGAATTTACCCCTTGTTAGGAGCTATTGGCCAGAAAAATGACCTTTCTTTCCTGCAATCTATAAATTACTTTTTAATGTCATTTGCAATAACCATTAAAGAATAGAAGCAGTTATGGGAGAAATGTATAGGAAGGAAGGTGGCTCGGAAGATGAGCCTTCAGTATACACTGGCCACAGTGCATTCTAAATGCTTTTTGTGTCGGTGGGAAATGAAATCTTTCTGCATAGGAAATAAAAGGAAAGGTAAGTTATGATTAAAAAATTAAAGATCTGTTTAATTAGCTTTACTCATCTTTAGTGATCACCGGAAATGGAAAGGTGGTGAAAGCAGGGGAGATGAAAACTGCTAATTCTTCAAATGCAAGTGAGGAGATGTGATAAAACCCAACTTTGTGGTAAGCTTTTAAAGTGCCCTTTAATTAGCTTTTCTGGAAAGTTCACTGATGATATGCTGGAATAATGATCCCATATGTTCGAAAATGTCTAGTCATTAGCCAGCATGGTGGCTGAACATACTAATGCATTTGCCTTTTAGACATTTCAAGAGCGGCTGGTGCTGCTGCTGCCGATGCTGGGGAGGTCAGCCCTTTGTTTCGCTAAATCACATGGCAGCTTTCAGGACTGAATCATTTTCTTACTCACACTGTGAACATCAGTTCCCAGCAAAGAGAGGAGCATGATCATGTTTGGAGTGGAAAGGGCAGAGGGTTCAAGAGGGAGGGGGTTTGTTTTGTTCTTTTTTGTTTTCTGTCCTGGCCCTGGTCCACCAAAATGTGCAAGGATCTGGAGCAAATTAGCAGAACAAGTGTGAGACTGGCAGCCAACTGTCAATAAATTATTGATAGCATGAAAAATGTTTTTATTAACACTCAGTCACTAAAGCACCTTATATTTTCAGACAGCTGCTCAGGTGTATTATAAAATAAATGCCCTCACCCCATCTTGTAAGTGATAAACCAGTCTCCATCCTGTCTAACAGAGAGGACACTTGGACCCGGAGGCAATGACTTGCTGAGGACAAGAAATCTCTTGCCTGGGACCTCAGCTGTGAAGTTTCTGACTTTTACTCATTAAGTCCATGTGCCAGAAGACTTGATCATCTTCTTTAAAGTTTTTGATGCAATTTTCCCTGGTCCAGCTCAAGTCAAAGAAAAGACTTCTCATTGAGTTCATTAGGACTATATTAAGCTCAAGTCAAAAATATGAAGCAGAGGTAGAGCTAAGCTAAGAAAAATTAACAGTAGAGGCATTTCTGCAGGCAGGATTTTAGAGAGGTAGATGTGAAGGCAGAGAAACAGAGCAAGGCTGTTCCAGTTGGTGTGACTAGGAAGCAGACCTTGTGTCAGTAGTGCTGAGACCACATGAAAATACAGAGGATAAGTGAGTTTTGGACCATTAGAAAACATGCAGGGAGGAGTAACACAGGTAATTCCCACGTTTTCAAAACAACCAAGAGATCTTCAGCAGACCTGATTTTCAGAGGCAAGAAAAAAATTGTAAGGAAGATACATTAAAAAGACTCTCACGTTTAATATCACAGAAATAAGCATCTCAAATCAGATTTAAGCTATGTCCACTGGGCTGGGTTTTTTTTCTTTCCTACAATTTCCCTTTTAAAGCCTAGGGGACAGAGGGAAATACAGAATCAATAAACATACAATGGTGTCTTTTTATTGGTGCCTGTTACAGTGTTTGATGGCACTACAGGAAAAAAGAAGGGTGTTTCTTACGATAAAGTCTAACACATTCTTCTTTTTAATCATATTTCCAAGGTAAGGCATTGTGATTAGCTATTCTTGTTGTCCCATGGCTCCCTGGAATGAAGAGTCTGGGCTCCAAGGGACATTTTCCTCCCCTTACAGTAGAAGAAGCTACATCAAGTTCATTTTTTGTGACTTCCATAGTCATGTATGACTGTGAAAGTGTGGGAGCTGGAGTTAATTTTAACCAAATTGTGGCCCAGGAAATATAGTTTCTTTATATGTCTGAAGTATACATCAGATCAGAATTTCCATTTCCAAAATTTGGAATGAGTTACTCATCTGTGAAGCTGACAACAGCTTCCATGTTTAAGTGCTAAACAGCTTTTATTGAGCCAACTTTTAGAAGGTGCTAATATCTAGATCCACATGTCTTCTATGTTTGCAATGGCGGATACTCAAAAAGAAGCATAATTTGGCTCAAAATGAATTGATATAACAAAAAAGTTTGCATTCTTCCTATGTTGCTGCTGCCTGAAACAGATATAGAGGCAATTTATTCAGAATAAATTATTGCCAGCCTTAGCTAAAATAACTTGCTTTGTGAAGCTTCCTCGTGTACGTAACCGAAGGGAGATGGCTGGTTACATCTGGTTTTGCACGTCTTTCAGATATATCACACACAAAATCCAGCATCTGGGGATACTGTGTCATCAGTGGCACTCTCTAGGGAACTCTGGGTTCATAAACCAGTGAACAGATTCCATCCATCCATATATGTAGTTTTTTCATCTGTGACAGATGCAATATTGATAATATTCTTCATTGTAATATTTAATGACAATCTTCATTTAATAATTGATGGCAGTATAATTTAATGCAAAAAGTTACATACGGGAGGTTGAAAAATGTTCTTCATTTTGCTTAACTGTTTAAAGACACCTTGAGAAGGAAGAAACAAATGAAATAGCGTGTGAAAAAATGAAGAATATGGATCGGTCAGTTGAGTTGTAGTGTGGCAGTCCATGTATTTGGACATGTCAGTTAGGGGCAGATGCAGGAAACTGACCATATCTGGCCTGAAGTTCCTTTGCTTTTAGCTTATTTATCAGTCCACCAGTTTTCTTCGAGGCACAAACGCACTAATCTGCTTCACTCTCCCACTTCTCAGAAGTATGTCCTCTCCTTAAATAACTCTCCAAGGCTGCAGGTGCTCTTCTAGTGCCTCCTGCCTAGGCAACCCCACTGCAAGACCTCCAGCAATAGCCTGTGTTGTCTTGCCTTACCTGCTCTGCTCCTCTTCTGACAGCAATGGAGAATGATGCACCCATGTTTGCTTGTGCAGGAAGAGAAGAAGACACATGAGAGTGGGGATCTCCAATCTCTCCATAGAGGTAATAGTAAGTAAGTTTTATGTCACTCTCTTTCTGTTATTTTCCTGGGGGTGGCTTAGGTAGAAAATTGTCTGAGCTACACCGAAGGGCCAGGGATAGAAAGAGCTATGTTTTTTCACTTTTCAGCTAGCCAGCTGTGGCTTTGCTCACATTTGTCTTGTTTTGCAACAGCACAGGCTGGGGTGTCTCCCTTTCTATTGCCCACGTCCTTGTGAAGTGCTTACACCAATGTCAACCTGGCAGACTGCCTCCAGGATGGGGCACCTCACAGCGCGCAGGCTGCAAAGATGTGTGGGTGTTTTGAGAAATAAGTTTGTGTCTTCTTTCTTACGGATAGTCTATCACATACCTCTGGCAGGGATAGAAGAATTTGTATCAGTTACGAGGCCTTTGCTCTTTTGGAAACACCAGAGTTTTCAGATGTGGCGTTCTGCTGAGCACACGTGTATTAGAGTCGGGGAATGCAACCGAGGCATTCCTAGTGCATGCTGATGTAAATACCTGGCGAATGGGGTCTGGGGATTTTCAAGGCTTATTTGCGAGGCAGACCACAGTGGAGCAGTTTCCAGCAGGCAAGGCGTAGGCGTTCAGTCTTAGGTCGCAGAGTCCAAAAATGACACCTTGTGTTTCTGTACTGTGCTTTACTGAATGAAAGATGATCTCAGATTCATCCTCAGCAGATGTACGCTGTGCCAGTGCTGGCTTTTGTAAGGAGACTGTTACTCAATGAATTTTCTATGTTTCATCAGAGCAGAACTGTGGGAAACATCACATGAAAGTAATACAGCATATAAAAGATATTAAAAAGGTGAAAAATATACCTGTGGGAATTGTCTCATAATTTTATTATCCAAACCTCAAGAATTTGCCAAACTGGGCTGGAAATCTCAGAGGACTGGCTAGCTCACAAAATTTCTGCTGCTTTGCTAAGGAAAATAGGGCAAGTGCACATTTTAATTCTGAGCACTTTGTTGCTTCTGTTTCTAGTCTGCAACTGAGCAAAGGAAGTGCAGAGGCATATGAAAATGAAACCAAAGAAGAAAAGGATCTGCTTTTCTAACAGTCTTGGCACTTGGCCAAGTCTTTCAGGTGATGTAAATTGGGAAAGCTGTGTGGCAAGCTAAGGGGCTGCCCCAGTTTACACCACATGAGAATCTGGCACGTAGCATTTGTCAGGTTTTTGGAATTTGGATTTTCAAGAAAGACAATATAAGGCTTTTATTTAAGTACTCAGGTGCAAACATAACCTGAGCTTTTCTTAGTTGTCTGAAAACACCTAGCTTTTCACAAGCTCATTCAGAGAACTGATGCACAAACTAGCCGGAGGCCTTCCGTATCAACATTATAGCATAGTCTTTTGCATAGTCATGCCTATCATAGTTGTTCGATGACTGCCCCCATAGCCCCCTTTTTAAGCTAAATTCAGCTATAACTGGCTAATTAAGCAACCTTGAGACTTATTTCAGAACCTATTCACTAAAAAGTTATATTCTTTCAAAGCGGAAAGTGTTGCCTTAGGGGAATTAAGTCAGCCCTTTAAATTTTTTAGTAGCGTAGCTTTCTGCTCAATAGGTTTTGAAATACATCTCAAACTCACTTAATTAGTTATAGTGTTTTCTAGTCCTGGGAAGCGGTTGGTTTTTGCCAGGCATGGACACTAACTTGTAAGGCTTGCTGTGGGCGTGCTACTTGCACATCAGTCTGAGTATGCCAGTGCTGCCACAGGTGTGGCGAGGCAGATGACGGAGGGGTGCAAGAAGCTGGCTGTCACTAATGGGAATAGGGTGTAGGAGTGTGAGCTGCTGGTTGAGACACCTTGTGCAAGGGTTTACATGCATGCTAGGTGTCTAAGGTCCTCTCCCTAGCTCTCTTGGATGTTTGACTAGCTCACCATCAGCAATGATGGAAACCAAGGCAGTGCTGATGAGATCCTGCTTCTGCAGCGGGTGTCCAAGGTGATTTTAGGCTTTGTGGGATATTGTGTTTGAGAAATGCACAGGACCTCTGCAGGTTCTGTATTGTCTCTGACAGCTCTGTACAGATATCTCACATATTCTAGGATGGCTCACATAGCCAGACATCTATGTTCAGGCAACTTAATTTTTTGTCTGACATGTCTGCACACACCTAAATTTAGGTGGGTTTTATTTTATCTGGAGCTGTATCTTATGTAGCAAGCCTGCACTGTGGTGTACTTAAGCATGCTGAGCTCCTTGAGCCATCCCAGGCTCAGGACAGTGCTCTGTCTGCACCTGGTCTGCATGGCGGGGCAGCAGAGAGAGTTCTACTGCTTCTGGGCTTTTAAATCTTCCTTCCTTCCAAGCAGAAGCAAAAGTGCTCTGCTAGACTCCTGGTTGCTTCTCCCTGTGCTCACTGGCCGGAACCCACAGTGATCTTCTCCTTCGATTTTGCAGAGGAGCATTTGGCTTTGTATTAATGAGCTGCATGCTTAATTACTGGCAGATGCTACTTGAAATTTACAGGTTTTATACCAGACAGGTGAATTCATATAATTCATCAGCATCCTTTGCCACAAAAAATACTTAGAAAACATGTCCATAGATATCACATCAGCCTTTGAAATCAGGTATCGCTCTCCCTGCTTTTATCAAAACAGATAATTTGTTAATACATTAGCCAGTTCTGTCACTAAAGACTATTATGAGTCAATAACATGATCATTTTCTAATATCGCAAATGCAAACTTAACCTGTTCACTAAATTTCTGAGTACTATTTTTTTCTGAGTCTTGCCTATTGCCTTTTTTCTTCAAAGCTGTTTTCTCTTTTCTAAAACCATGCAGACATATTTTGAGAAAGACTTTGACTAACGCCTGTTTGACCTGCAGGTTGGAAATCTTTTCTACTGGCTCTGCACTGCCAGACTGAAACTAGAAAAATACACACAGACTCAGATGATTACTTCTGAGTATTGACATTAAGGTTTTTTGAGCAGAATTTTAAATTTACCTTCTGAACCTGGTGCTAAATCAGGGACATAATTGATCTGAGAACTTACCAGAAATTATTGTTTTTTCTGTCACTGTTTCTGTTCTTTATTTTTCCCCAAAGTTCTTTGAGTGCTTTTGAAACAAATCTGTGTTTAATATTGTCCAGGTCCTGTGCATCCCCTGTGATGCAAGGAATAATAGAAGTAAACCAAAAATTGTTCTGAACTTCCCTTCAAATTCAAGCAAAGCCTTCTGTAAATAATTCCAGATAATTTCAACGCTCAGCAGTTTTTGAGCTCTTTAGAATCCATGCAAAGTCATAGCAAGAGAGGCAGGCAACTCCTCCCTCCTCCATTAATAATGAAAATGACCTTAAAGAAAGATAAATTTCACGAAGTTGTTATTTCAGTTACCCAAAACTAAACAAATACCAGTCTAATAATTATAACTGGAACAAAGCCAACATTAACAATAATTATATAATACTGTATGAATCTTAGTCAATACTGAAAGCCATAATTGGTCATGAGGATGAAGTCAGAAAAAAAACAAACCAGTTTTTCTTTTATGGAGGACTTTTATGACTTCTATGACTTCCTGGAGTATCCAAAGGCATAGGCAGCCACTGATCACCATGAGGGCTAACTGGGATACCTACATGTGCTACAGCATCCTTCTCAACAAATCTGACCCCTGGCAGCACTGCCTGAATTCCTTGCCAGGACTGGTTTTGTTTGCTAAACTTTATTTTTTTTTCTGCTTACAGCTTATCCACAAATGGCTTTGAGATTTGTTTAGATTTGTTAATATTTTTGTGGGCATAAATAAACCATTAATGAAATAATTAGCTGCTATGATGAGTTGATAGTATATACTTAGGGCATAGGAATAGTCTCTGAACTCTGGTGATGCTGTCCCTGCTCCATAACTGGGCAGCCTGCAGTTTACGTGCAGTGTTCTCTGCCCCGTTCTGGGCATTCAGAAATATTTGTTATTGCTTGGGAACAAAGTAATAATTTACAGTGCTAATAATATTACAGGTGCTTGTTCTAACCAATATTTATGAAGTTTTGACTTCCGTTACTGATCCCACAGCTCTTGGAGTTGTGCCAATTTGTGGGGACAGCAGTAAAACAAGCCGCTGGGCTTTATTTGGGAAAAAGGATTACAATTTTCAAAGCCACTTTTGCTTTCTCTGCTTGTGAAATCAGACCACTTATGAGAAGATACTAGTCATCAAAAACCCAGAGGCAATAAAGATAGGGTTGGGTGTTCCTTATATCTCTAGGAAGAAGTAGTATTTATGGCTGGAAACCTTTACTATTTTAAAACATCTGCAGTGTGCATAGGGCTAGTAGGTCTTTGTTGTCTTTGACCAGAGTCTGACAGTCACAGAGTGTATGAAGCACTGAATGAACTATGCCAAGTTAAAACATAGTGAACATTGACCTTTTGCTAGTTTTTTTCCCCCAGAAAGTCTGTTTTCACACAAAAAAAAGCTTATTTTTTTCTTTCTGTTTTTAGAAAACAAGGATTGGTAAAATATAATTTTACTGATTTCCGTGCCGTCCCCCTCCTCCACCCCCCCACCCCCCCACCCCCAGTTTTCTTTCAGGTTTGCTTAGGAAAAATGTTTCCATAATTTTAAAATTCCTTTAATAATTTTCCTTGAACAAACAACAATACCCTTTTCTTACTTGTGTTAATAAGTGGAACTCAGTTGTAATGAGGAAAAGCAATATTTGTATTACAGCAGAGCAAAATTTTAATCTTTTTAAATGATCTGGAAAGTCCAGTAAAATCAAATGGACTTCCTTTTATAAATGAATGCTTTCAAATGAGCAGATCTGTTACTATGTGCAAATAGTTCTGTTGGGCTATTTTGACTTAGGATTTCTTCTGCCTAGTTTATGCAGTATATTAATGTACTTCTTTATCTTTTGGTTGCTGAAATAATGTTCCATAACACGAGCTGGATTTTGTAAACAAGACTGGGAGGGTTTTTTCAATTTTATCAGGTAGTGTTCTGGGAACAAAAATGTGTTCAGGCTGGCTAGATCTTGTCTTACTTCCTTGGAAGCAGTACAGTGAGAAGCCGGGCTATCATTGCAATCTTTCCTCTCTACCTCTTTCTTTCCAGGAACAGTAATGAGTGGAATTACAACTATCCTACCACAAACAAAGTGCTTGCCCTGAGTCAAGGCATACATACCCAGTATTTGGCTTCAACATAACACAAGAGTATCTCTTGCCATTGTTTTAGCTTGTTGAGATATCAGTGGTTTTCTTTGAGTTGGTCATAATAACTAAACCACCAGGACAAAATACAAATGTGGGAAACTTATGTCACCTTGCTGTGGGATCTTCCCAGTTCATCAAATTCTCCTGCACCCTGTCCCTTCCGTGGTCATCAAACAGCCCACCCACTTATCCAGCACTCCTGGGAGTGGCACCGAGTTTTTGATGGTCTCGGGTAGATAGAAAATCACTGCCCTTCGTCTGCAGCACTGACCATGACCTGCTAAGGGGGTGTCTCCAGTCTGCCAGTGGAGGGGCATGGCTCTGGTAGGGCAGACCCAGAGGGAGATGCCTCTACTATAGGTGACCCCGGGGAGGTTGGCCACCACAGGCCGCTCCTTGTGGTGGCAGATGAGCCACTGGTGCTGGAGCGGGGCTGCCGCCAGCCCTGAGACTCTACCAGGGCACCAGCAGCTCTTCTGGTCTCAGGGCTTTTTCCCCACCACACCTCCAGGCCTAGATCATAAACAGCATGAGTGGTCAACTACTTATGCTCTTTAACAACATTGTTTTTAACCTACTGCAAGTCCTTTTAAATAAACTGAATTAGTTGGCTTGTACCTTTATACATGTGAACGATGTGTCAAGTTTTCCTTTTACTTTTCTTTTCCAGACAAGGGAAAAAAAAAAGTGTTTACGAATTTTATGAGTTAGTACTAAATGGGTAAAGTAGACATAATTGAGAGTTGGGAACCTGTTTGGACTAATTATAGGACACAGTGTTTTCACTTCCATCTAAGTTGTTCAAATCCAGCCTGGATCAGTGGTAACAAAGAGCCTGGGCTGGCAACTGGCCAGTGTTATGGAGTGTAAAATTAGCAGGCTGTGCCTTCTCCCTATTCCTCCTAATGGACAGATGTTCATACAAACACCCTCACCATCCTCACTGGCACCGGCTGGCACCCTTGGCCAAGGCACCGGCAGCCGTGAGGGATGGTGGCTCCCTTGATCTTGCCTTCCGCTCTCGGGCTGTTCTCTCCCTTGTAGCCCTGTGGCCGAATCCCAGGTTAGGAGAAGCTTTTCCCACATGGGCTGCAGCCCCAGAAGTGATATTCTGGAGAGTCAAAATGCACACATTGGGATGTTAAACACACTGAATAAACTCCCCAGTCAGCAAGATGCCTAAGGGTATGCCTGTTTTTAAATAAAGTTGTCCATCAGACATCAAATTAAGCTTGCTCTTTAGTACTGTGCTGCTTTCAGACTGGAAGGAGCAGTTTTAAGTCCAGACAACTCAGTTATGTGGGGAAGGAGTTGTTGGTTTGGTTTTTTTTGTTTATGTAGGGGAACATGTTCATATTCAAGGGGATTTTTTTTACCCCTTTTGTAAAAGGAGTAAGTAAATATCTTATTTGTTTGGAAGGGGACTACTCTGGTTAGGTAATATGTTGCTTTGGAGGATCTCACTTTTATTAGGGAAAACTCTGTATTTATCCAGCTTAGCTATTTGCAGGACACTTATCTCTGCAGTGTCTGAGAGCCAAGCATGATGATTAAGACTTGGGTGGAATACTAACACCTTTAAATGCTAAATGAGAACTGTGTTATGGAATAAGTTCAATTTCATGTCATAGTGGGAAAACTAGAACCTTGCTGAACATGAGCCTGGTATTGAATCCAAGCTGTATTAACTTTGTGCGCTGGGATTTTTTTTTCCCCCTTTTAACTTTCTGTTTATTAGAGACTTTTGACCTTGATAGGTTATAAAGCTTGGGGGTGGGGGTGGGAAATGATGTAATAAAATGAAGCAGCATCAGTAGAGTGGAAAGCGAGAACCACCTGCCACCCCATGAGCTGCAGCCGATGAAGGGCACAAAAAGAACTGATTGACACCGGGATACAAACACACCCTGACTAGACACAGCAATATAGCTCAATAGTGAAGTTATAGCCTGTGACGAGATGAAAGAATACGGGCTTTAAAAGTCAAACACTTTGTGAACATAAACTCCCCATATATTCGAGTGAGTCCCCGAGGAGCAACAGTGTGCCTTGTGCCCCTGCTTCACTCTGCTCACCACAGATCCTGCTCCCCAGGCAGCAGGCAGGTTCAAACAAGGTCAGAGTGTCTGGCTTCTTGGCAGGAGCTGTCCTTTCTGCAAACTTAATAAATGGAGTCCAGGTGCAGAAGATATTCTTTGCAAATATGTCCTCCATTGTGCCTGTAATGTCTTCCATTGCCTGGGCTGTAGCTCCCAGGTTGTATTAGTCCCCTGCTGATCAGAAAGGGGTCTGACAATGACCAGTTGCCAAGAGAAGAGACTTAATCAAATTAGAATGCATAAAAATTAACACATTTCCAAAAAACATACTGAGAATTCAGAGCTGCATGCAGCTGCCTAGAGCAGAGTTCTTGAACACCCTGCCCATAGGCTGGAGTTTTATTTCTTTGTAGGCCATATGGCACATGAAGCTTGAAAAGATGCTTACTTTAGTAATAAAATGCTGCTCACCCACCTGGGTACAAAGCCAATCTTTAAAAGCAAGATAAGCATAACAGATAAAGAGTTCTCTTCCTTATGTGAAATGAGAGCTCTGGGAAAAAGGAATTCCTTCCCATTTTTCTCTCCTTTGCACTGCACTGTGCTGGGTTGTTCACTCTGAAGCCTAATAATGGTATAACTATCTGTCAAAATGACCCATTTTTATCAAATGAACTAGGGAACAACAAAGAAATAAAAGACTGGATGAGACCTTCTAAATCAACAAATGCAGTTCTCTACTGTGACCAATAATAACCTTACTATAATATGGCCGGTCAAGCCTAGTTTGATAATGAGTTGAGGAAGAAAGGAAGCTGCTGAAGGAAAAAGTGGGATTTGCTGATCCGAAGGAAATTCAGAAGCAAGGGAGTTAGGGCTGGAAGAAAGAAACAAACAAGGGAGAGGGAAAGGGAAAGGAGAAAAAAAAAAGTAAAAATCTAGAGAAACAGTGGGAGAAAGTTAACAGGGTACCAAAGAAAGGTGAACAAATGGTCAAAATACTTCAGAGGCATACTTTCTTGCTGGTGGTGGTCAGTATGACTTACATGACTGTTGATGACAGCTATGAGCTTTGGTATTGCATGAGATATATATGTCAGTTCTGATTGTAGTGTAACTTCCTCCATAATTTCACTACTATCGTATAACAGATCTAACATCTATAGTATACTTAAGGTAGCACAGTGTCATAAATTTCTGTTTCAGAGCTCAATTAATCACCCTGTCAATATCAGTATTTGTAGTCATATTGCATACAAATTTTCATTTGATGGTGTGCACTTTCTGGGAACACATGAGTTTTACTTGGGGAATTACAAAAAAGTGGTGTTTTACCTTGTGTTTTACTGAAATCAATTAACTGTACATTTTGAGACACAAATAGTATATTACACAATTAGTCACATGCAGGTTGTGTCTAGTTAGGGACCACAAGCTGGTAAGTGGCATTATGTCTCTTCCTGACTGGATGCATCACAGAGCTGGTCCACGTGGGTAAATTCTGAATTGTAACATGCTGCTTTACTTCATTTCTGTGTTGTCCAGTTAAAGACGCAAAAATCCACCATGGGATTTAGATGGCTAGCCCACTCTATATTCTATTGAGAAATTTGCAAGATACAATTTAATTGGTTCTTCATACCATTTGCAGCTTAAAATAGAACTTTATTGTTGGCTCAGTCAAATGGCAAGTACATGGAAAGTTCTGAATGACTTTAGACAAGGTAAATGAACCTAATAGATTAGTCATCCAGCTGTGTTATGAAAACAGTTTTTTCCTTGAATGTCTGCTTTCAGCTTGCTAAGCAATGCTCCAGCTTTCTATGGTTTTGGGGCAATTTTGAGCGGAGCTTGGCAACAAGACTTAACTCACTGATAGCTTTGTCCTATGCAGAGTGGCTGGTAGGCTGGTCCCAGCAAGATGATTTTCCTTTGCAAATTGCTCAGGACTTGAAACTGTCTCCTGTCACTGCCCCTCATTTCACATTAACCTTAACTGATGCCCAGAAGGACCTAACTGCAGGGCACTGGAAACAAATGTACCAGAAATCCATCCTTCCACAGTTTTACCACCAGGCATTAGATATATCAGAGATCATTCTATTTAATTTATGAGGTGTGAGAATCAAATAACCTATATAAAAATTTATGTTGTGTCTCAAGATGTCCAATCGAGATTGAAATATGTCTGGTTAACTTCCAAATAAATTGACTCCTCCAGAGTTTTCTCTGAATTTTTCTCCCAGGCTAGAGTATGATTGAGTTTTATACGTTTAACATTGTGAAGTAGCACCTTAGAGAGAGTAGAGTTGAGACATTTGCCCATACCATAGTCATATGATATTGTTTCAGTACCAGTGAGGGGGACTCACTTTAGAGAGAGTTTATGACTCTGCTTTGCGTGTAATTACTGATTAAAATGGTACCATAGCAATATTTAAAGTGAGTCAAGCCCGGTCTACTGAGGGATAGAGCCAGTGTTGCAGGAAGTATTTGTGGATGAACCCATGCTTTTCAGCCAGCAGAAATTCAGCCATCGTCTTCAGGTTAAATGGGATGGGAGAAGAGGAGATGTAATTACACTTTTGAATCATGTTCTCCCAGAGATGTGAGTGTGGGATGCCAACACCTGTGAATCCAGTCAGCCAGGGATCCCTCTCCTCAAAACCAAGCAAAACGTCAATGGAGGCAAATTGAGGCACTGAGCACCCTCTTCCAGTGTGCCCCTCATAGGGACCCCTGCAAGCTACTGGTCCATGTGCCAAGCAAAAGCCAGCTTGGGATCCACAGGTCTTTCCTCGTGGCTGGGGTGGGTGCATCAGACTGTGCCAGGCTTTTGTTCCTTTCACCTGCAGCACTAGTGGCAGAGCTGAACACGGGATAACATTGTCCAGCCTGGAGAGGCAGCCGTAAGAAGTGGAAACCAACAGTCCTTCTGGACTTGTATGTTCCTCCTCTGGTGCCTCTTTTTTTTTTGTTGCTGATATATCACCATACTTTGAAATGTATATTGTAGCTCTGTTTATGGGTGGAAAGCCAGATTTTTGCCTGGATATGTGTATAATGTAATTGAGACAAGCGCAATACAGAGGAGAGCAGATCCAACACAAGCAATGCTTCGGTAGCGATGAGGAGAGGAGCAGTGTTGGTAGGGGGACAGCTTCAGCAAGGGAATTGGTTGTATGCACCCTGATCAGGAGAGACTGAGCAGAAAGTCCTCTGCAAATTCTACAGTATTGCTGAGCCTAAGCCCAACATTTTTAACACTCTTCATCCACCCCTAGCAAACACTTGGGGCAATGTTAATCACACCTTACTAGCTGGCAAAGGAATTTGTGCAAAGACTGCACCATCTTCTCAATTGCTTTTTCTTCTGGAAATGGCAAAAAGAAGATTGGAGAATTGACAGAAGAATTCTAGTCTCACAACCCATTATTTTTTACCCCAAAATCTTTTGTTTACTCTTTGGTAAATCTGTGGCAGAAGTTGAGTTTTACACTGCTAGTAAGGGGAGCAGGGGAGCAGCTTTGCCTTACCTTTCACGCTGCGTACTAATTCAGGCTCTGGCCTGATGATTTTAATGAATTTTGTAGGATGTGCGAAACAGCAAAACATAAACATCTAAATCTCTGTTCTTTTTGTGAAGATTTACTGTGGGCAATATGACTACACTTCCTCAGGGCTGCTGAATCCTGTGGGTGCTCTTGAAAATTATAACAGATTTCATCGACTGTGTGTAGTAAACCTGACCTATGATTCTACCTACGTTTTCCTTTAGTTTGTTTTAATTCCTGCCCCTCCACTTTGCTGCTTTCATCAGCTTTTGTTTAACTTTGTCCTGCCCTTGATTTTTTGCTGGAATAATCTAGCTCTCTCGGGCTCGGTCTTCATTAGAAAGGGAAAAAAGTTACTTAACATGCCTTACCTAACAGCCCTATTTTTTCTAGTAAAGATGAGAAAGGTAGTTTTCTTCTCAGGCCTGCCAATTTGTGTCCTTTCTTCTGAGATTGCTTGCCAGCGTGGAGATGGCTTTGTTTTGCAAATTCCTCTTTCACAGTCCTGCTCAGAACTGGGTTATGACCATCATGTTGTACCTAGGTTGCCGGGCAGCTATCCGGTCAGAAAGATTTCCAGTGACAACCAGCAATGGTTTTTTGCCTTTAAGTATCGATAACAGCTAATGTTGGGTTCTTCCTGTCCTGGGTGAGTTTAAATCAATGATCGTGTGTGTGTGTGAGATAGCAAAGCAGGAATAAAACAGATGGAAGAAAAGTATAGTAGTACCGGGGAGCGGATTCGTCCACGGCACACGGGTAAGGGAAAGTCTGGGAGAAATAATTAGCGCTGTAATCTGATTTGCTAATAATCCATTTATAAAACAGTTATGATATATACTTGTAGGAATGTGACTGATCATAAGGACAAATGATATTACTTCCTCCCCTCCCACTCTGTATTAAGGAACCTTAATTACTTGATGGCTCAAGACTTTGTGGGTGACTCATGCTACAAAGAGTCAGATGCTCATAGCACATAATGGAGCTCTTGAAAAGCTTTCATAATGATGGCGGGCTTGCACTACCTCCCTCCCATACATCCCCCTTTGCCAAAGAGTTATTAGGTAATTTAAAATAATTAAAAAGGAAATAATTAAAAGATTTTACACACACAGAAATAGCACTTGCAGCTAATTATGTAAGTCTATCACTTCTAACACTGGAAGACTATTACCATTATCAGAGAATTGCGTTTGAATCGTGACGGATAATCCTCTAGTCCCATGTTATGGTCTTGCAAGTAGGAGCTGGTTGTCTAGATATTTATGGAAGGAAAGAGGTGTACGGAGCCCATGCTCTAGCCACGGCTGTGCCATAAGAGGTTTCTGGTCAGCTTTGTTCCCTACAGATTTTTACCTAATTAAAACATTGTGGGGAATGAAAACTCCATCTAATCTTGCTGTGTTTGCACAGGGTGTTTTGCTAAATGCACAGGAGTTCCTGTGTGTTTGCAGTTCCTTGTAGGCTTGGGATGTTAGAGTAACTTCCTGACAGAGGACAGTAGGTGTGGGTCATGTTAAATGAAGTAAATGACAAAGTTATCCTATGGCCTTGCTATCAGTAGCGTGGACACTGCTTCCATAAATATGATGATGGCAGTATGAGGTAATAATTTATTTCATTGATCAGCAACGTAGAGCTACCTTTCATGTGCATAATGGCAGCTGTTTAACAGTGCAAAAAAATTGCATTGTAGTTTTATGGCAAGAAGCTAATATCTTACCCAAATAAAGCCTTTGACACCTTAGGCATTCAGAATCTAATTATTCAGAGTGAAATTTGGCCAAAAAAAGTGAGGCAAACCTCCTTTCGCCTTTGAAAAATACTTGTAATACATCCCTGCTGCTACTCAGAATGCCCCTAACACTGAGCAGTCAATAATAACTTAATGCTGATCCAAAGGGTATGGCCAAACTGTGAAATAGCAGCAGAAAGTAACACAGGGCTGGGGTGAAGAACTTTCAGGTGATGACTTTCAAAAACTTTCCTTTTTTTGAAAAGGTTTCTTATTTTGGCTGTCTTATTTTGGCTGTCTTCAGCTCTGATTGATTGCCCAACATAACACGATACCCTTTGGGGAGCAGTCAGCCCAGCTGAATCTCAGTGGGAGCTGCAGGCACACAGTACCTCTGAAAACATTGGGTGCTCAGAACCAGAGGTTGTTTGAAATGGTGGGATTAGTTCACAGATTAGCAAACCACCTTCGCCTTGAGGGGCAGAGGCAAGGTGGGACTGCGCCGCTATTTGTGTACCCCAGCCAGGCACGCAGCCTCAGGGGGAGTGACAGCCAGCTATGCCCCCTGCACCTGGCAAGGGTGGCAGTGGGGGATGGAAAAGCACTTGGTCAAAAGGTAGCAGCAGTGGTGTCTTTCCATGTGTCCAGCTAGACTGAATAGCTGCTCCAGGGCTGCAGCTAATACTCACATGGTTGCTGCCAGTCAGTTCCATAACGGTTCAGAATCTTCCATATTTGAGAGAGGGCTGAGGATGTCAGCTGGCAGTGGCCTGTAAATTTCTTTGGACACAGTAAAGGCACTTACAGTTTATTCCCTGGGCAATAAAAGAGAAGTTCAGGTAAGAAACTAATGGATATGTGGGAGAGAAACCCAGCAACTGTGATCTACACACGTTCTTTTAAATTTGTTTTTGACCTCTCCCCCTCAGTTTCCAGTGGCAGGGACTGGAATCAAAGCTGGCTTTTTGTGGCTGCAAAATCCTGGTCCTGATGGATGTGCAGGAGCACCTGTAGCACCAGTTTTGGTGCCTTTTTCCTCCTACCTGCCCATTCCTCATCCACACTGTCATATTTATAAAACCACTGTGCTGTGGGGCAGATATTGTCTGAGCGATTTGTTTGCTGTAAAAGCTTAACAAGGGGTTGTGTGGAAGAAGGAGACTCAAAGACTGGGACTAGATGATACCAGCTTTGGACCAGTGGGTGGGAATGGCATGTCACAGACTGTGCTATGTGAAGACATGTTGAACAGGGTCTTTCATATCATCTTTATACAGCTTTTTATTGAACACTGGGCAGTAAAAGTTTCAGTTTCTCATCTGGGAAAAATACTGAGGATTTACTCAAAACTTCACTGGGGAATTAATTTCTTCAAAACTGACATAAGTTTTCCAACAGAGAAATTTGCCTATGTGCTAAGCAGGGATGGAGACCTGCAGTATGCTCCACTAGGCAAAGGGTGGACTGAGCTTGGTTCAGGTCTCAGGTCTCCTTTGTAAAGATTGCTTCCCCAGGGGGAGTTGCCAGAATCTTCCTGACTCTCTGCAGAGGGACTGGGGTCTCCTAAAGGGCTGTTCAAAGTAAAAGGTCATTTAGCCACTCCAGAACTGGCTCTAAAGAAATTTGTATCTCTCTGTCCCTTGCCTGGAAATGAAGCATAGGGAAAGGAAACCAGCTTTTGTGAGCGCCTGCATCATTTGCATCTTTTGTTGTAATATGGGGTAACAGCATTTTCCTGACATATGAAATACTTTTTGAGTTATAGATAAACTGTGCTTTCTAAAAGCTAAGCATTATTATGATCATGCAGTACTTTAGGATTGGTGTAAGGAGTGATTGTATTAAATACCATCATTAATGATCTAAAAGAAAAAGGTGAGAAGAGCATGATTACAAAATTCAGAGGATATTGAATTAGGAGGACTAGAGAGAAAATGAGATAATAAAAAGAGACCTAAAGAGATTATAAAGGTAGGTAGGGTTTTTTATAGAAACTGAAATTCATCCCGGAAAACTGCAGGATAATAAATCTGAGGCAAAATAATCTGAAACACATATCTCCAAGAGGAAGAAGAAACCTGGGAAGCAGTAATTCTGAAAGAAGTAAGATGATAATGGATAGCCAACCAAGCCTGAATTTGCAATATCATAAAGCTGCAAAATGTCCAATGTAATTTTAAGTTGCAAATGCCAAACTATCATGTCACAAGACCGATAATCTTTTTTGCAAACAGTTTATTATGACTGAATGCAGAGCAGCTCAAGCAGTTTTTAACTCTGAGCAATGAAGTTTGAAGTATTTAGTCACTGTGCAGCGTCCTCATTACAACCCCTATCCTTTTTATATATTTCAAGATATTTGCCTAGGACTGGTGAGATGCTCTTTTGTTCAGGCTACTGTGCATGTCACACAGACCCACTATGGTCTTCAATTGCTGTCCACTCAGTTGTGTGAAACAATGTTGACAGCAACCATCACACACTTTCTTTTTTCCTTTTTCTCTTGAGGGAATGGTTTGTATGGAGGCTGAAGGTGAAATAAGGGGAAGATCCTTGCATAATATTTTACTGAAATGTGCAAAAAGCTGTTACTGCCAATGGGTAGGTTGAAAATCTGCCCTTCACTTGGAATCGGCAGTGGGGAACAAGTGGTGTGATTCATGGTGATTTAAATTAAAAAGTTTCAGTCTGCAATTGATACGGGCTCAGAGCACACAGGCAGGCTATTACTACACCTCGTCTGAGGAGTGAAAACTCATAAATTTGCAGTAGTTGATCACTTTTGCATTGCCCTCATCATACCCTCAGTTCCTCAGCCCTGGACCAGCAGCTCTCTGTGCTATTTCCATTGAGCCACAGCAGAGCAGAAGATAACAAAACTTGTTCCTGAAAAGTAACGTGATCCCTTACATATCCTGGGCTGAGACTACTGGGAATTTTGCAGATGAATAATGACACAATGAACCTGCTGCAATAGGCAGTGAGAAGCCAGCACAGTAAGTTGAGGACAGTTCTGATATGTTCCCAGTAATGAATATTGCCGAGGAGGAGCTCAGTGGATCAGCTGAGGAGCTGTGTTGCTGTGTTTGGTTCCTGTTGTATTTTTTTAACCACTGAAGTTTTCAGACCCAGGTAGATTATATTTACAATCTCCCTATTAAATCATCATAAACTTTTAATGCTGGGAATATGACCTGTTCACAAAACCAAATGTAAATAGCAAAGGTTTGGAGTGGTTATTGAAATTGCTGTCAGTGTGAATCATACCATCTTACCCAAGAAATAAGCTGCTGGATTTAATAAGGCCGCAGTTGTGAAAATGAATATCTCCTCCAAATAAAGCAAAACTAACATTTTACCATCTTCTGACGGTTGAAATTTATGGTGGCAGCTAAGATATGAATGAAAGTTAAATAGTCCTATTAATTTGATTACTTGTTTCGAGAGCCATCAGACATGTGGAAAGTAATATCATGTGGGAAGTGGTGTAAGATTTACACTCGCCTGAGAGAAATCACTGCTCCGTCTATCAGATTTGATAGGTGTCAGAGGGCCTTTTGAAGATGAATAATAAGAGGACTGAATAATAAGGAAGACGCTTAGCTGTTTAAAACTTTTAAACATTTGGATGAATTTTTAAACTAATTAAAACAAAAGTTTAAGTGGAAGTTTTGACATCTAGCTGGAATATGGTAGAACTGCTCAGCTAAGTGTGTGAATTATCTCACACTCACTGACATCTGTGAGGGGGATTTTTAAGGTGCTAAAGGTTTTAGGGCCACTCAGGTCAGAGGAAATTTGAGCCGAGTTTGTCCCTGTGGCCTTTTATGTTTTCACAATACAAGGAATCTCAAGCAGGTCAGGAACCTGCTGTCCGAGCCTTCGTACAGACCCAAGCCGTTATGAGCATGCAACAAACAATGTCCCTTCAATTTATTTTTGTTCAGATTTGCTAAGGAATTAAATGTAATAAAGTCTTCTTGGACAGGGCAGTGCAATGGGCCCCAGCTGCTGTAGCAGTGGTCACAAAACTGCTGATGGAGGGCCTGTTTCTTGCCTCACTAATGCCGGTGGCAGAACTCCTCACTGATTTCAGGGGGGGAGTGGGGCTAAACTGTAAAGGAGGCTTGAAAAGAAACAGCTGTCCTGAACCGGTGAACGGGCACTTGTCGTGTTTCATCTTTGTGTCTTCTTCTGTTGGGGGGAATCCTTTCCCCGACCAGCCGGTGGAAGTCCCGTCTGGCAGCGAGGAGCTGCAGGGCGCGGTGATGTGAGAGCTGCCCCGGCAGCAAAGCGATGTGAACCAGAGCCCCGCGCAGAGCCCGCCTTTCCCAGGGAACAGCAGCAGTTGCTGTTCAGCCTGGCACAGAACAGGGCTGGATTAATTTCTTAGTCTTCATTTAAAGGCTCTGTATTAAAAGACCAAGGTTTAGGATTTTACATCCATTTAATACCTGGCTAAGTATTGGGGGTATGTGTTCAGATATTAATGTGACTAAAAAGATATATGCTCGGGTTAAGGTTATTTCAAAAAAAGAAGCTCTGTCATTAATAATTTTTGGTCAGAAGCTCTGCCCGTCATCAGGAGATAAATCAACTTGCAGCAGCTGTGACAGCTCTTTAAGTCTGAGGCCTGAACAGCTTAATTGGGGAAATGATCAATTCTAAGATGCATAGTCAAGATGACATCCTTGGTGCAGTAAATTCTTTCAGGAATGAACATGAATAAAATGAATATATTTATGGAACAGTGATGTAATTCAGAATCTTGGCTGTTAGGGAACCTATGCATCTTCATTCCTCCTCTGCCCTGTAGCAATTTTCCAAGGCTCCAACCCGAGATAACTGTGAATGGTCTGAAAACTGCCCTAGGTGAATGTGGTTTTTATAAGAACGAAGAATCTTTCCAAATAGTATGAATGAATAAAAAGTCTACATATCCCAGTGAGTATTATTACTTGACTGTACTTATTTTTTCTACATATAGGGTAAATATAAATCCTGAAAACCTCCTGCCTGTGAGGCGCTGGAAAATACTGCCACTTTAAAGTGACAGTTATGTGCACTGTCCCCATTCATAGCAATATACATCCTATAAGCAGTCAGGCATTTCTGTGCTTCATGTGCCTGAGCAGTATTTGAAGATCCCATGGCTTATTCTTTGCACCTTTCTCGATTTAATGATTTATTCAGCTGAGGTAAGTTCAAAAAAGAAATACTGATTCACCTTCTGGACAAATGCACTTGCTTCAAGGCCCTACGAGCTGGCTCTGCCTTTCTGCTCGTCTTCCCATCAAGGAGAACATCCTGCAGTACGTACTATGGCCACATGCAAGTACTTCACACGGCAAGGTAAATTCACAGGACCAGTCATATCTCGGCAGAACTGCATGCATAATGTAAATAATTTCATCACATGATTTATTTAAAGGGTGCATGGAATTCCTCACTGGAAAATTTGGATGAGCATCTTGCGATTCCTCAGGGATGAAGCTCCAGAACTGCTCTTTGGTTAGGAGCCTCTCCTTGGGGGCTGGTGGACTGGGGAGGGTGACAGGGGCAATGCGAGGGGGATGGTGTTTGGCAATAGATCAGGGAAGTCTTGACGTGGGCAACGGATGCAGGAAAAGGACCCTGCCTGTGCAGAAATGGCACAATAAAGGTACTCACATGTCGTGCTGAAGATGTTGAAAAAGAAAAATATTTGCATGGAGTGCTGGGCTGGCCCCTCCATCCTGCTGTCCAGGGGCTTGCTGGGATTTCTTCAGTTTGTACGGTGTCCTGCTGTGGTACCCAGGGGTGTGATGTGTTACATGGAGCAACTAACAATCTGGCAAGTTTTCCTCTGGACACTATCATTACATTATTCAGATGCTGGTAGCACTGGCTGCTGGCTTGGATTTACTTTGCAAGGGACGATGGCTCCCATCTGCGTGTATGTACTGCTGTAATTTCAAATCCTGCCTGCACCAAGAGCTTTTCCCCCCCTGATGAGAGTTATCAGGCATGAGCCGCACCAGCAGCCCTGGAGGGGTGCCATGGCTGTGCTTTTCTGCCTGATCTCGGAGGCAGGGCTCATGCACGGAAGGAGCGGAGCAGGGGCAGGTCACAGGGGGAACTCCTGCTGCCCAGGGAGGCTGTGGGTGGGCTGGAGGTGGTTGCTCACCATTCAGTTCTGCTGCTACTGGTGGTGCTGTAGAAGACCAAGTGCTTTGCAAGCTGTTGGTGGTGCTTTTGGGAGGGGAGAGTGCTGGGTACCCACTGCAGGAACGGGCTCTGAAGTCTTCTAGGTGTGTACCAAGCAATTTTGGTTTCAACTTAGGTTATTTTCATTCTTACAATGTGCCATGTGCCTGCACATGTTCCCAGGGATGACAAAACACTACAGTAGCCATTTCCGAGTTATGATCAGTGACTTTATGCCGAAGAAATGGCTTCAGGTTATGTGAAGAGCATCCATTCATCCACAGGTTCTTGATTAACCTTGCACGTTCCCACTGAGCTGTTACAATGAATAAAGCAAGAAGCCACATGAAAAGCACTTTCATATTGACATAAAGCAGAGCAGACCAAGTGCTCTTACCATGTATTTTGTCAAAATAATTTTGATGTTGAAGTTTAAGCCACATAGCATAAATACTTCCCAGCTAGCAGACAGTGATCATCAAGCACATACTGGAGTGTGCGACTCAGGCCATCAAAAGAAAAGCTTTAACCATGAACTGTGTGAACTCTAAGGAAAACCTCCAGTTGAGCTAATATAATGTATTGGAAGTGATTTGGATACCTTCCCATCGGTGGTGCACTTTAATGAAATCTGTCCTCTCCCACTCTAAATGTGTGTGTGTGTGAGAGTGTGTACTTAATAGATACAGAGCAGTGAACTCCCCAGGATTAGCTAATGAAAATAGCACTGTAAAATGAATTGAGCAAATCGATACAGCCGGAATTCTGAGCACTGTGACAAATGCACCAACCCGAAACTCCCCTCTCCCATTGCAGCCAATATTTTATGTGCAAGTACGTGTTACAAACTTCTAAAATGAGACTGCTATTTGTAAATTAAAATTGACTCGGGCCAGATGCGCGTGCTTAGGGAAGCAAAGGAGAAGGAGGAGCCCTTCAAGTAGTGGGAGATGGGACTGCCCTTGGGAGCTCTGGGTCATGCTAAGCATTAGAAACAAGCCCAAAGACGCCCTCCTGAGCTGTGCTGGTGTGAGGAACTAAGTTTAAATGTGTGAAATAACACAGGGACTGAAGGACCTGGGGAGTTTTTCTGTGGTCCTTACTGCCTTTCTGACCCCTCTGAGCCTTCTAGCCCAGTTGTGAGAGCACTGGGGCAGGAGGGAAAGTTACCGGCAAAAAGAAAAGGCTGTGGCGGGGCCAAAAAAATCAGGGGTGCCTTATATAGTCTTAACCTTCTGGGGCTTCATAAACACATCCCCCTGTTCCCTCCAATGCTGCAGGAACCCTCCCTTTGGGGAATGCAGAGGAAGTTGAAACTTGTTCTATTTCAGAAGGAATTTTTCCTCTTTCATGCAGGATAAGTGAAACATAATTTGAAATGTGAATGTCATAATTAAGTCTAATTATTTTACCATACTTTTGCCTTCATTAGACATTGTGTTTGTAATAATTGCTGTAATCAACCATATGGTTAGTATTAACTCCTTAACTACATGAGGGCAGATGATCCCTGCAGGAGGAATAGATGACTTCCAGGTCTGGAGGTATCATGCTGAGTCCCATCACCCCAGAGAGCAGTGGGGGTTTGGCTTTCCTTCACTTCTCACAGATGAGCAGGAAGGCAAGGTTTCAGACTCTTCACGTAGCTGAGTGGGTTCAGAGAACATGTAAGCCCCAAACCGGTGCTTTGAGTATACTGGTTGTTACCTCTGCAGTGCCACAAAATGGATCCGTGTGGGTGCTCCTTGTTCCCAGGGAGCAAGGCTGGGCAGCTGGCTGAGTTGGGGCAGCCTCACCAAGCAGCTCCCTCTGGCCCAAAGCTGGGCATTTTTGGTAGGCAGACTGTCATGGTTTAACAGAGGTATGAAGAGAGTTTGTGTGAAAAACGTCTCCTCTGTGTGTTAGTTCTTATGTTTACGCACAGCACCAGCTTCAGCCTTGTGCCATCAACTGTAATTTCAAGGAGCCATTGCTAGCATCTGAGTGTGTAATGATGGTATCTACCAACTAATTCTCTTTTCTCTGGCTTGCTAATAATTCTGTCATCTTGTTGCTAATGATTCCACTCTCAAATTATTTTTTACAGTTATATGATTAAAAAAAATAATTCCAGATTAAGTACACTGTAATTGCTGAGGATTGTAGGATATATGTTAATTTTTCTTTTGTAGTGTGCCAGGATGCCAGAATCAGTTAATCAAGTGTTTCATCTCTCTGTATAACATCTGCAGTGTACAATACTTACTGAGTAACATCTCACCTGACCCACTATTAGGTGCCTTATATTTTCTCACCATAAGTGGACTTTGGTTGGCTATAGGGCAAAAGATAGGGCAAAATCTATTCTTACTGCTATTTTCCATCCAAATGTTTAACCCATATGTTGGTTTCTTCATTTGCCTTCCTTTCGTCTGTTTCCAAGAAAGCTAACAAAGAAATGTATTCACTCATAGAGCCAACACTGATGACGATCAGAGCTAATCCATGATCTCTTCAAAAGCTTCTTTAGTGGAGATGCAGCAGGTTTGTTCAAAAGCTTTTTCAGCTTCATGGTGGAATTGACGGTGAAAGCCAGAGAGGGAATGCAAAATGATCCCAGTCTCCACTGACCTTAGCTGAAGTTTGGTCAGGTCCAGCCAGAGAGCCCTTAACCTGCCAGTGCCTGCTGGGTACCCCTCTCACCAGTGGTGAGGGGACAAGGATGATGTGATGTCCTTGTACTGATGTACCTAACTGTAATACACATTTGACTGGTGCTAATAAGGATGATTTTAAGCTTTGCATGTTCAACCTGGACTTCAGACATATAACAGAGGTGGGGTGATGGGCTCTTTGTTACAAGGGAGCGATCTTTGTCTCCCTTCTGATTTGTTGCTTTCTCTTATACAACAGCATCCTTCTAGTGCAGGCAGGGGAAGGTTTCAAAATCCTGGGAAGTGAAATCTGCCTCCAGGTTGCCTCTGGTCCCTGTGGCACAATCTGAGACTGCCCTGAAGTGCAGGAGGTGACCACGCATGATCCTGTCAAATGATGCTCCTTTTGTGCCAATGGGAAGGGCTTGCAGGGAGGGATTCAGTTTATCACAAAGATAATTTGGGATGTTAACTTTACACTAGGTTAATAATTTGCTTACTTGGTGGTCCTGTTCCTTTCCAGCTTGGGGAAGCTGGAGGTGACAATACTGAAAGGGATATAAATCTGAAAGATGTCTACATGCCTCCCCTCTTTCAGTTAATGACAGTGACACCAGAATCTGGGGAAGAGGAATTAATTATTTAAATAAGCTTTGACAGACCGTCCACAGCATTAAAATAGGTGATTTCAAGACTTTTTTACCCCAGACATATGCTAGTTTTTTGTTCTGAATAATTCCTCTAGAAAATGGAAGGTGAAGATGGCTTTCTGGTGTCTGCTATAAATAGGCTACTTCTCAAATCCCTTCTTTGTGGTTTATTGTTATCTGTAAGGAGAGTAAGTGGGACCTGTATCCACTGTGGGAAAGAAAATGGAGGAGTTTGTTTTGTAGTGAATATAATATGCAGGTTATATTATTACTCCTAATTGCAAAGATAGTGAGTGGAAAGAGGACGCCTTTCCATGGGGACACAAATGGGGAAGGTGCTTTTTCAGGTGTTCAAGATAGAACCTTAAACACAGACAGTCTGAAAGGCAGCAGGCAATCTGTGGCTGAACTCTCACAGGGCTTGCGCAGCCTTTGGAAGCAGGCTTGTGTCTTACAGAACGTACAAAGCCCTACCAAGCATGGAATAACCACTTCGTCATTTTAAATGAGGGCTATAAAGAATTACAGTCAGCACATAATAGGTCTTTTGCACCCATGCTAAGTACTGCCAAGAAAATAGTTACCTAAGTAAATCAATAAAGTATCATTCCCTCCCAAGGTCTTCCTGTCCCAGTCCCTGAACCTCTCATTTCGGAGTAGTACTGAAACCTGTTCAAGATTTATTTTGATGAAAGTAAGTATCTCTGCATTATCAGGCAGTAAAGAAGTTGTTTACTACTACTCCAGGAGTGTTGAAAAATCCCTCTGAATACATACTTGCATTGTAACTATCATAAAAATGTCTACCAGCTATTGGAGCCCCAAATTGATTTTTTTTTTCTTTCCAGAAAACAGAGAGTTCAGCCTGAGACCTAGAAATTGCATCATAAGAAAACCATCTGTGTTGAGAGAGATGGACTGAGGTATCCTGTCACATACACTGTTCAAGTTTGGTAGGAAACATTTCTATTCATATTCTGTTAGCAAATAAACCTGGGCTGAGGTAGCAGCACCTGTTCTGGGTTCGTTTCCTATAAATCAGTCTAGATGTTTAATATGTTCCTCATTACTGGAGCGTTTGAAAACCAGCGATACACCTGAAAACCAATTTGCTGGTATAAATGTTCCAACAAAGTGGTGAATTTTGAGCTCACACTGTCAATTATTGGCAGGAAGCAAATTTTGACTTGGCCCTTGTCAAGGTTAATACAATTCACAGTCATACTGTTCCAATCAAGCTATGAAAATGCAGTGTGCAGGACATGCCATTGCAAGAGCTGAAATTCCGAATTTTTAACACATGCAACAAAATCTTTGCACAGGCATTTGATATACAAAATGATTTTGTGAAAAATTTCAAATAGCAAAGACAGTGAAAAAAATCTTCATCTGTTTGCAAAACGTGTGAATGGGAGAAGAACCGACTCATCTCCTGGCTGTGAAAGGCTTGCCCTGCTCTGGTATTATGCCAAGTAGTTGGCAGAGCAATGCTGCACGGAGGGAAATGGCTCACGTTCTGGGGATTTGCCCCAGAATGAAACCAAAGTGATATGCCTTGCTTTGCTCTTGAACTTCAGTTTGGGGGACTAAGAATGCAAAGAAGATGAGAGCTGAATAACTAGGTGTCAAGGAGTGGCAGGCAGGTTTCTCATCCTTGTCTCACCTCCTGGCAGCCATGAGCTCCTGGGGGGAGGTGCTAAGTGACCAGGCTTTGTGGACTTTGTAGCACCTTAATAGATCTCCAGGGGCTGCAGGAGTCTTCCTGTTGAGGGACTGAGTATTTAGGATGAGGTTTGGCTTTGTTTTAGTCATCTGAAAGTTATTTGTCTATTTGAAGCTACTTTTTGGGGCTTATAGAAAGCGTACAGCAGCTTTTAAAGCCTTGACTTGAAGCCTTGACTTTATCTGGATGGGTTTTCCCAAGATCCCAAGCAAGAAATGTGATTTTGTGGGGATGAGGAGAAGACCAGACTTCTGCAAGTCTGGAATCCTTGAAATTTTAGCCTGCATGGACACCCTTGGGCAAGGGGACAAACTTGCAGCACTTGTTGGAGCTATGATGAATGAAGGAGTGGAAAAGTCATGCTCATCATTGGAAGGACACAAACACTGTTTCTGTTTGCATCATACCTGTGAGTGGGATGGGTCAGGTTTTAGCATCAGATGCTGTGAGCAGCGGGTAATGAAGGCAAAAATCAAAAGATCCAGGGCAGCTCTTGTGTCTGTGTCTGAGAGGTCCCACTACGAGAGAGAGGAGGGTAAAGGGGAGGTGAAAGAGCCAGGAAGATTTGCCATAGGAACTGAGAGCAGCTGATATATGGCCTTTCGCTCATACAGCTGGTGATTCTCTTTTCCAGACCTGGCACAACACTGACTCTTCACTATTATCTTCCTTCTCCCAGATGAAAAATGACATTATCAATATTCCTGTATTGCCTGAGCATGGTCTTTTTTTTAGTAAACAGAAATACTAGGTTCAGAGCAAATGTTAGGGTTTTTTATGTTCTATGTCCCTTGTTTAACTCCAAATTTCTCCTTTTTTTTGCTAAACTTACAAATAAACCCAGTATTTTTGGTTAAGTTCTTCATTTTTACGTCTTGAATAGGCCTCTCTTATTGATGTCTGCCTTTATGTTTCCATGTACAAATCTATCAAGACCATCAAGAAATGGTTTCCCAAACAGAATTTATTGCAAAGCTGATTATGTATTAATATATACAAATGACAAATCTAAAACACAATGTCAAAAAGCAAGAAAATGCAATCAAGAATTTATTATTCTCCCATTACTATTCAACTGGGAAAATAGCTGCTCTACTTTACCAGAATAACTTCCCCCTCCAAAACCTCACATCCAACCTGGGTTTTCTAAGTAAATGCCACAGAATTATTTGTAATAAAGTAATATATAATAATATCATATCAGAAGTTCACTGTAATTTATCTACCTATTTTTCTCACTTCTATATTCCATGTAGTCTTATTATAAAAATTTATTGCCACACACATACATTGTGGACATGCGTGTGTGTCTCTAAACTTACTGGTCCATTTTACAGATGGAATAAACATCTTCTGCGTTTCAAAACCTTACATTTTGTTCTCTTCTGTACTCGTTTTTCCAACGTTGTAGATAAGGTTTCTTCTAGAAAATTTTCACACAAATGCTTCTCCCCAGGAATTGCCTTATCCCAAGGCCCAATTTAACATATATAATATTTTTTTTGTAATTAAACCCCAGTAATTTGAATAAAGTACATTTGAGGGAAAAAAAAAAAAAAAAAAAAAAAAAGCTTTGCTTTTCCCCTTGGAAGGTGAATTTGTGACAATACCTTACTTACTATCTAGTCCCTTATTATATCTCAGGGAATAAGTGGTCATCAGGCCTTTTTCAACTGAAGGACTCATTGCACTGACCATTTTGTTACCCCTCATGTTGTGAGATATTAGGAGGTGTGAGAAAAGTATTATGTTTTGCAATGTCTTTGGTTAACAACATCAGCACGTTATACTGACACTGTTGTATTTGCTTGCCAGGTATTGCTAATTATGGATGTATTTTGGCCACACAGCAACTGATGAAATATCTCTCATTTGCAGTGGAAGTCTTTACTTTTGGGAAGTTCATGGCAGCCATAGCTGTATTTTTGTCACCAGAAGCTGGTTCACTGCCATATTTTCTGAGACGTCATTGTGGTTCTGGACAAGAGGAACAACGGGAGCAAAATGGTTGATATAGACACACATGCACACACAAACACATGTACAGATTGTATAGCATACATCTTATACTACACATATACTTGTATATAGTACTCTCTATTAGTAACATACCTGTGTGCACGTGTGTGTATTTGTGCACAGACACACATACAATTACAACCAAACTTTGTGAAGCATCCTGGGCATAATACAGAAATTATCTCCCCATGTTTCACACAGAGGCAATCACTCTACAAGCACATACAAGAAGTCATTATAATAGTTATGCTATTTATGGAGAAATGTGTAGCTAAAATGTAGGAAAATTATTGTTCTCCATATTCTCACTTTTTTATTGAAGAAACAAATCACAGAGTAAATTACATCTGATTTGCATGAAATGTTGCATACATCTAGAGCTCAGCATGAACCTGGGAAAAGACATTGTTTTAATTCCGTAGCCTTTATAGTGGTTTGTTTGTGTCTTTCTTTTTTTTTTTATTATAAATTTCTGAGCTATAATTCTTATTTGGCTTCTCTTGTATTTGATAGGCCCTCCTGAGTATAATATAACATCGGCAAATTGCTATGGTGGGTGAGGAAAGAATAATGCCCACTGCCCAAGACGATGTGGAGGAGAAGCAGGAGGGAGTACATGCCTGCCTCATGGCAATGATGGATGCTGCCCATGCTGGGAGCTGCTGCCACTTGCTGTGGAGATGGTCAGAGGGAAAGGAGGCTTGGGGGGGTCTTGAAACAACTTGGTTGCACCAGCTGTTTGCCCTGGGTAAACCCAACATGCTGAAGGTTTTGGTCTCTCCTTTTCCTCAATTTTCCCCCCCTTCATCTCTCTGAATGTCACCAGTGAGCTGAAGAGCACTTGTTTCCCCATCGCACGTCCCCTGGGGTATCTGGGAGCTGAAGAGCAGCCCCTGCAGGCTTATCAGCTGGAGGACACACCTGGGCCAGGTCCAGAGAAGGATGGTGTGGTCCATGTGGCAGTGCACTGACACTGACTCCACAGGATAAATAGAGTCCTTGCATATACAGCCTAGTTGAAAGCCTAGTCTGAGAGCCATCAGCAAGACCCGAGTAGGTCTGAGTGAAAATTTGTCATTGAACAGAAAATCAGATTTCTTATAAAGTGTTCCTTTAATTTTTGCAATGAGTGTTTTCTTTCTATAAAAATCCCAGTGTTTCCTCTAAGCAGCATATGCTTGAATGTAGAAAGATTTTTGGTGGAGATACTCTGCCCTGTTTGTGTAGTCATAAGTAAACAGGATGGTTTAGCCTTGTTTGCTCCTCTCTGCTGGGACGTGCCCTTTGCCTTGGGTCATGCAGTAGGGAATAGCCCCGTGTCACTGGCATCCAAGGTGGGAAGACATGGTATGTCAGACACACATATGTGTGCATGTGCAGACATTGACACAAACTCTTCTGCAGAGCTGTTGCATTGTGTTCAACTTCTCTTTAGAGCCAGAGAAGACAGTGAGGGGTTGCAACAGTGTGCAACAAAGGGGTGTGAGATGTCAGCGCGAGGGTGGAATAGGAGGTGGTAGGGGAAGGGCAGAAGGCAAAGGCAGAAGCCAGTAGGGCAGTAAAAGGCCTTTAGCTTCTACTACCATCTTTGTTTCCTTCCTCCCCTTTAAGTCCACATCTGACAGTGCTTTCCAGGAGATACAAGTCAGCTGATGTTTATCTTCTCTTGTCAGCTAAGCTGTTTCTTGGCTCTGCCTAAGATTGCTGTGATTGACCATTCATTCTTTTGAAAAAAGCTCAGTACCTCAGGAATGTCCCACCATGTGAGAGATCTGATGAGAGATCTCAAGTTGTAGGAGAGAAGATGAGTGTGCGGTATTAGGTCTGCGCTTCAAATTATTTTGGGTCTGAGTCATGGTTCTCCCATAGTTAATTATTGCTATAAGATCCCAGTTTTCTAGACAACGGGTTCTTCAGAAAAAAATGTTTGAAGGAGTAAAGCAAAAACCAAAAATGGACAAAAGTATTTCCGCAAAGCTGGTTAAATAAGCAGTGGTAGGAAAGGTGAATTGGGAGGATGTAAACACAAGAGAAGGAGGATTTTGTTTTCTACTTCAGAGAAGTACTTAAATGAAAGTCTCAAATGATATCCTGGATGAGAGTCTTGGTAAGGTATATAAGGCATACGCTTGTAGGATAAAACTGAATAAATAAATAGCTTCTCAAAGAGTCTTTCTCTTGGGTTTTTTGAAAAAGGACTGCTTATATCATAACCCTTACAAAAACACAAAAGCAGCTTGTACAAGCTAATAATTATGCTTCAGGACTCTTTTTTTTTTCTGGGGGTGGTCCATGGAGAGTACAAGTTGCCCTGGCTTAACAAGTGAGTACTTGATTTCTGATCTGAGCTCTGGCTGGCAGCGGGCGCCGGCCCTTGTGCAACTGTCAGCCCAGCTGGGGTGCTCCAGCTCCAGCCCCCCGGCAGTGATGGCCACTGCGGTGCTGCTGCTGGGGCTCTTTTCCCTTGCACCACTGTGTCAGGAGGCCAAATCTGTCCCACATCCAGTCTTGGGGATGAAATGGAGGCACGGTGGGCAGTGCCTCCCAGTTAGCAATATTTTAAACAAATTACACCTTTTCCTTTTATATGGATTTTATCCGAGGGAATGTATATATGTGGTTTGCCTGTGAAAGTGTTAAGCTCGTGTGTGTGTGTGTAAGACAGAGAGAATACCTCCCCATCTAATCCTAAAAGTTTTTAAGCAGGTATTCTATACTTCTTTTCTGTTGCTGAAAGTATACTGTATCTTGCTAGAAAAACTGTTTAGTATGCTAAACTAGGACTCAGAAACTAATCTCAGAGTCTAGCCTTGAAGGGTGTGATATATTGCAATTAGAAATGTATTGCTTTGCAATTACTATTACCACTTGCTTTTACCTGCAGGCATAGAAATAAATACCTGTTGCCTGTGGATATTTATAACCTCTAAGTTCCTGCAAAGAATCCAGTCCTAATTTCAGCAGCACTGCTGGGGTAAAGCTAATGCTTCTAACTATCCCTTGCATCTGCTGAAAAGTACCGCACAGCTGGGTTGTAACTATGTTCGTGACATTATTCTCACCTGTCTGTAGCAAAAAGCTTGAAAATAAGCATATTTAGAACACCAGTCTGATCTGGAAAGTCTAGGGATTGTTGCAATAACCTGGTTTGGGACATACTGTGTGATATCTTCACCTGGAGAATATTAATGCCCAGACATTTTCGTTATTCACTCATTGGCATTTCTAGAGAATGATGTCAGAGTTACTATGTATATATCATGCCTTGCTCTTGCATTTGATAACCAACTGTCATCAGTACTGTACTCGTGGATGTATCAGAAATTAATAAATATCAATCAATTAATGGGTCAGTGTGATGACATTGGTGTTCAGGTGCATGGTGGCTCAGGAGTGGTGAATCAATCAGATCTCTCTTCTGTTGGACAGTCTTTGAGTGGCATGTCCAGAGGGTGGTTTGACAAGGCTGCTATGGCAGCTCCTTCACCATGTCTGTCCTGATCCAGCAGAAGGGAAGGCTGTAAGAACAAGGTGTAGCTAGTACCCAGCTCTGCCCTACTTAGTAACTTGGTGGGAAGGAGTCCGAGAAGGTGACTAAAGCCAGGTCTACGCCTGGCTTTCAGGAGAGTGAAGGCAAATTATTAGCATGAAGTTAATGAAGAGTGTTTGTGCATCTTTGCTGTTCTCTATTAGTTTCTCCATGGGCTGAATGGAGAAGCTTTGAGGCTACAGGCTGAAATGGGGGGACAAAAATGACGTAGGTTAAAAATATTCCCCGCTCCTTCTCACCCCTTGCATTTTTTTCCAAAGCTGGGTAAGCTCATGATCCCAGGTCAGGCTCCCTCACACTGCCAGTGCAGTTTGGGAGATGCGGGGCTGTGCATGGGGACAGCAGTGCAGAACGAGCATCGGCCCCCAAGACCTCCTGAAGAAAACCACCATGGATCAGACTCATGTAAGTCTAGAGCAAGCCTGTCATGGCTGGCAAAGGCTGGCACAGCAGAAAGCTGAAATTACCTTGTGTCAGAAGCTGCAGGATTTGATAGGAATATTCAGACCCAGCGCAGGGGTTGTTTAACTACCTAAAAGCAGATAGTGGCATTTGCTGAGAGCTGCGTGTAAAATGAAACGACTCTCTCAGCCCCTGCCTGGACTGACTGCTGTCAGACGAGGCTAGAGACAGCACAGTAACACTTGTTGGGATTTGTTTGTGGGAACAAAACCTGGCATTATTCAGCACATGTTGGGAGTACATGCTGGGGATCAAAGTATCTTGTGAGCAGTTAGTTTGATCGGAGATGAAGGAGTTCGCCTTTAAAACAAGAGATAAAGGCGGGGAGGGGGGAGAATTTGCTTTGCTATTTACAGTGAGTTAAGGGGGATGGCATCTCCTGACTATTGCTTGCTAACCAGAAACCACAAGGAAATGAAATTGAGCATCAAGGGACTGCTGTGTGCTCCATATACTTGTCAGGTTAGTGTGTGATGCTGGATTGAGGAGCGGCTGGATGCAGCTTTTCACCACAGAAACATTTTGAAGGAGTGACCTGATGAATTTCAGCACTGCCTGTAGTCATTCTCTCCTGTAGTTACAAACTCTCAAAGAAAGCCTTTCAATTACAGCTACATTTTTTTATACACAAGAAATTAATAGGATTTTTAAAGTAAAATTTGGCACTGTATCCTTTGAAAACCTATTCCTTGAGTGGGCTGTGGGCCTTACTGGAATGCCGTTCAGCTTTTACTATGTGTTGTGGATGCTGACTGGTAACAAGGGATAGGAACAGGTGCTTCTCAATTTGTGCCTTATAGATCCCACAGATATAAAAATCTCTTCCTATCACACTTCACAGACATACATATGCCTCCACCATGGTGTTGCTTGGATCCTTTATAACAATATAGTTTAGGAGAGCTTACATCATTGTTTGAGGAGGGATCATAGTGCTGTAACCTGTACACACCACAAAGCAGGCTGAGATGTCTTTGGTACAATAGCAAGAGAGATTTCCTGCTGGTAGATGAATGTAGGAGACACGAACACAGAGGCAAGGTTAACACTGGTGATGTACACACTTTCCCCTTCTCACTCATTCGGTTGGACCCTACTGGCTTTTGCAAGGGGGCTGAAGCTTTCCATGGGCTATCCCTTGAAGTAGCCTGCTGTACTGTGGGTTCCCAGGGCCACTCACCAACAGGGAGAGAGGGAAAATCCCTGCTTGACTTGAGAGGTGGGAGCACCACGGAAAGGTAAAGTCCATCTTCTTCTTGCTCTGCTCTTCACTCTCCCATTTCTCTCTTCTCTTCTGAATGACACGAAACTACCTCCTGCCCAGTGCAAGAGGGGGATGGCTACACATCACTGCAGCCACCCATCACTCTCAGCAGTGCCGTTTACTTGACACATACATATACAATATAGCTGCAGGAATCACAGCTTTGCTTGGCTTGCAGCATTATTCATCAGCAAAGAGAAGAAACCTGCCACATACCCTACAAAGCTGAAATCTGCTCCTCGGTTTTGTATAAACAATTCTCACATTATTGCATCCTCTCACACATGATTGTCTGAAGCACTTAAGTAATATGAAATTATCATCAATATAGCTGTCACAGGTGAAAAAGCCTACAGGGTGTTTATGATGCAGTTCAAGCTAGTCATTGATTTCTGGACCTACTGTAGCCCTTCAGGGCATATCTCAAAGCTAAGCGATGTTCTTGAGAGCTGGCTTTTGTATCTGGATTTCTGAATGAGGTGGAAGAAGTGCTTTAAAACCTTTGCATGACCTGACTCACAAGTCTGACTTCTCCCACTGAGGGTAATGTACCCTGCAAACAGGTGGTTCTGATATACTGTGAGTTTGTGTATCTGAAGACCATGTAAATAGATTGGATATGACTGACTGTCTTAGATACTAGGGGGTGATGAATTGGGGCATGCTTTACCCTTCCCTAGTTTGCCAGAATTCCCTCTAGGCAGAGAAGCTCAGTAGAGTTGGAGCCACACATTTTGGAAAAAAGGTGGTGTATTGGCATCATCGCTTGTTCTTGGACTTGCAGACACATGAAGCTGGTCTACCAGGTGGTGCTAGTAATACCTGGCTCTCCTGCTGGGCTCAGTGTAGGCAAGTTGTATTTCTCACAAACAGAAGAACTATTATCCACAGCTTTTTGGTGTGGAATTGGCATTGCAAGATGTGAATTGGTGTGCCCAAATCACCCAGCTCCACCCTGGAAAATAATTTTGGATCATAGGCCAGTCAGGTCTCTAGCTCTTGGGCAAAACTCTGCCTCTTCTTATTTGGGGATCTGACTACAGCACCGAGGTGTAGGTAGATGAACACGGACTTGCCATGTACTCTAAGTGCCAGCAAAACATTACCCAAGACTGCAACAATGTCAGATTTGTTGGCTATTGTTATTCTGGCTGAAAATCACAATCATATTTCTGTTCCTTCCAACTTGGAAAGGCAAGCAGCTTCCAGGACACATAACTTCTTTTCATACCTGGCCTAGTAGGTAAAATGCCAAAGGATGCTTTTTTTCACCCACCCTGAACACTGTGGATGGTTTTTTATGGGCATCAAATAATGGCAGGAGTTAAGAAACATGGATAGTATTCCGTGCTCTGTCACTGAGTCCAGCGCACCGCTTTTCTTTTCTGTGCTTCAACAGCTTCATTTATAGAAGGGGACCAAATTACCCCGACCCACTTCTGTAAAGTATTTTGAGATCCTTACCTGCATTTTATGCATTTTATTATTTTTCTGTTGTTTTTAATCCTCTGACACTAAATTATGAAAGGAAATGAAAAAAGCATATCATACATGGGTTTATTTTCCTGGACTACGTAAAGAGAAATACATTTTCAGTGGACATATGGACTCCATCCTTTTAATCAGAATGGAGAAAAATAATTCTCTCAATGGGATTGCTAGGAAACATACAGCTCACACTCTGTCCTCAGTTACAGGCTTTGTAGCAAAACTCTGGTTTAATGCTTTTCTAGTCTGGAGAACACATACTATGATCAGAGATGCCAAAAAAGAGGTGATGTGTATAGCACAAATATTTTAAAAAAGGAAAAAGTCAGATTCTTAAAATTATGTGCAAAGAAAAATAGAACTGGTTTGTTTTAGCTTTTGGCTATTCATTGCTTATTTTTCTCATTGCCTTTGAAGCATCTTTAAATGTTAGTTTTATCTGCCCATTTTCCTTGCTCCTATGGATAAAAAGTGGAGAGGAAAAAGGAACAGAGAAGCCCAAAAACTGGACAAGTGAAAAATTGTTTTACTTGACAAACCCAAAAAATTATAAAATGAAAAATGTAGAAGAAGTAATTTATTTCTGGGGAGAGAGTAATTTTTCATGTTAAAAAGTTTCAGACAAAACTTTGGCTTGCTCTAAGGATGTCTAAAGCACTGAAACCCATCCCCCAAGCCCCGGCAGGGGCGTACAGAGAGCCTTGCAGTATCATTTCTGCAGGATAATTGGCATCCTGCGTAACAGCAGCCAGACTGGTGAGGTCAGGTTTCAAAGTGGGAAGCAAGGCTTGGCCCCCGAAATTCTGTTTGTGGGTTAGCTGTAAGGGTCTGTTATTCCTTTAACCCTTTACTGTTGAACCCATCTAGCTCATTGCAGAGGTACAGTGACCGTTTCCGAACAGAGTGTAACACTCGCCTACCCTTCCCATTCCCACTGGTTTCTAAACGGGTGCGGTGTTGGCTCTGCCACCAGTTGTCAAGCAGGTGTAAATGGACAGTGCCGCACTCTGAATATGTGTGTGTGTCTGTAGATTTCTGTATTTATTTTAAGATGCTGTGGGTTTCCCCCCTTCTTTCAACTCTTAAGAAACATGTATCTTTTTAGATGGGCTGCTTTTGCTGCAAAGCAAGGGCTCGTTCCCAGTGTCCCTCTGCTGCTGTAACATTCTTCTGCTCCTTCCAGGGAGAAGGTTTGTGTGGTGATCAGTACCGCCATTAGAAAAGAAGGCTGTTTTAATGTTAATCTGTTAATTTGCTCCTCTGACAAGAGATACCCCATTTCTCAATCCACCACAAATTTCACGTGTGACCATGAATGAATGCTTCGGTCTGGACTCACACAGGTCTATGAAGCTGCTAACACCTGTGAAGGTTTGTCTTTGTTTCTCAGTTCCACTTCTGCTGAGCAGTATAAGCACATTAAGGATTTTTATTAAAATGCATGTGCTACAGGCAGCAAGGCCCTCAGATAATGCTGTGTTGGGGAGTCAGAGAAGCTGAAATTTGTCCTCAGGAGCTCTGATGTCAGGGTGCAGGTTTGTGCAAGCATTTCATCTTTCTCAGTGCTTCCAGATGGTGAAATGGTGTGGAGCGCAGTTGGGAAAAGGGGTTAGTTTCCTGGTGTCACGTTTGTTATGCATTCTCCTGGCTGTTTCCTAACCAGTCAGCAGTTTTGGTTTGCACTGCAGAAGCCTGTAGTTACTAGAGAAATTCTGCTGATAATCATCACACTTTCAAGAGATATATTCCTAGAAGAAGCAATGATGGGGAAGGGCATGTGGGGCAAGTTATAAATGAACATCAGTGGCTCGGTTAGAGTTGCACAAAATTAACAGGAATTAGATCTCTGGTTACTGAAAAGAATCTTCTGTACTGAGATAGCTATTAAAATAAAACAATCAGCAGTTATGGTACATGAGAGCCTTTTTAATTGTTAATTTGCCCACTTTGAAATGACCATACAGTGAAATCTCTGTCTTTTTAAATAACATTGTTTTCCTTAAAATTGGTTTCCCTTTTCAGCGTTATCTTTCTGAGAGCACTGTGGTGATACTGTTGGGAATTATCTATCCCACACTGAGGGGAACCTATCTGAAGCTAACACAGTCCTTGCAAAGTGCAAGGTAATTAACCATTCTCCTCCCCCTATTTATCTCAATTTTTGCTTCCATCTAGTTGTTTTTCACGCTTGTAAAGTATAATTTGCATAGAGTTTTAACACTTTCTTCCTACACAGCCCCTCACTCTCTGTTCTCTCCCTCCACAACATTGCAGTGATCTGAGTGCGAATTATCTCAGAGTAAGGGTGGGTGAACTGTTCTGCCTGAGCACAGCGACACTGAAGACAATGGAGCACAGCATCAGCGACTGACACAATTCTTTCTTATAGAGACATTTTGTATGCTAATGAACATCTGATGGCAAGACCAGACTTTTTTTGCTGCTAATTCTGGCAATATCTATCTCTGATGGGAACCTAATTTCCACCCACGAAGATCTTCAGGGTAAAGGAGTGAGCAAAGAATGATGCTGAGTACTGATGTGACTCTCCTCTTGGCTTCACTCCTTTGTTTTGCCCACAGCCAGGAAAACAGAGCCTCTAGACCAAAGCACTTGGCACCTGGTATTTCCTTTCAAGTGCTTCTATGAGCCAGACTCCTTTCACCACTGGATTCCTCACAGGAACTTCTCTTTAAAGCAGTCACTGCTTCCTTTGTAATTCACCCACAAGGCACATCAGGGTATCCAGGAAACATTGACCTAATAGGTCTAAGTGGTGATGGTCAAGACCAAGCAGCTACCATGAAATGGCGATGTTCATGACCAGTAAGAAGGGGCTTTGTTGCATTTTTTGTGCTTTACGCAATGTGGAAGAAGGAAACACAGAGGTACAGTGAGATTCAGATAACTGTATGTGCTCACTCAGTATCACATGTAAAGCATGACTTTGCTGAGCAGCTTTGCAGAAGGTCGAACACTCAGAGCAATTGTTCCCAGCCTGCTTTTAGCTTGAAATCTGTGGCTTTCATTTCAGACCCAAAGAAGGGTTTATAAGCGCCATAGTTTGTCTGTTTTTCCCAACTAGGTCAACTGGTTTAATTAGAGACTCTGTGTCTCCCTCCACAGTTTACTTCCCTAGGCTACTCAAGTGTTTGAATAGATAATCCCAATTCCTAATAATTACAGCTGCAACATTATATATTTTGCAGAGATAACTCTTTCAACTGAAAATTTAGAGCTGCCAGTTACATCCTCTTGTATTAGTCCTGTGTCGCTGGACATAGCCTGGCTTTTCTTCCCTTCCTGTGTGCCATGCACAGCTTTTCCAAGCACTGCCAAAGTGTTGGTCTGCAGAGGTGTGATTCTACACCAAACCAGCCTAGCTGGTGGGACCACTGTGGGGATTCATGTATTTTTGTTTAAAAACAGGTTATGGCAGTTTGACTGGTGATTCTACATTTGCAGGTGCAAGTTAATCTGATATTAGCCAGGTTTCAACTGTTTTAATAATGTTCACACCCAAAGCTGGTTTAATTAACTTGGATTTAGACCAGGGCATAAGAGGGGGTGTGTCGGTTTGGTTATTAATCAAGGAAGTAGGAGCCAGCAGATATCTCCCCTCCATTTCAAGCTCTCTAATAGATTAGCGATGTGACCTTGTGCAGATCTCCTGGCATGTTTTTGCCTTGCTCTTCTTGGCCTGGATATAATAAATTTCTTAGAATAGATGCAATACTGAACACACAGGCATCTGTGAAACTTGATTCCCTGCATGTGGAAAGGCTTTTGGCAGCTGTTAGGGAGCGCTGCTCCGTGGGGTAGGGGCAGGGCTTGCCTGCTACCTGATTCAGCTCCCCGCAGAGCTGTCACTGCCAGGAGCTGTAGGTGCTGCCATCAGTCACAGCGATGGTACCTTGCTCTAATCCTAAAACTGAAAAGTGCATGGAAGTGCATTTGAGATGGCTGGGATGGTCCTAAGCAGGAGTTTGCTCTCCATTTGCCAATATGGATGGGAAGTCCATCCAATGGATTTATTTTTCTTTTGGATGGGACAAAAAGAAAAGCAACCTTTTTGCTGTTTTGCCTCCGTGTGTGGAACAGCTGTAACAATATGCCTGGCACTTGCAGGGAGCAAAGGGCAGAGAAATCACCATTCTGCTAAATTATAGCAAGTGCTGCTCTCAGGCAAGCATAGGTAGAGCTGCCTCTATGCTCCTGCCGTGGGCACGGCTGTGCACAGCCATCTGCCTTCCTGCTGCTCGGGAGAGTACCTCCTGCTGAATGCCTGCTCCCACGCACCACTTTACGTGGGAAGTATAGTCTTGTTGACTCCTTGGCCAACACCATTTAGCCATCTGCTGCTGTTGTTGACTGATCCAGCCTTGCTGCCTTCCCTTTTCCCAGTCAATCTGTCATGGAAAGTGTAAAAGTCCTCTGTTGCTATTTGTTCACCTGCGCCCTGGTGTGGTTTTGCTGGGTGCTTCTGCTTCACATTTCAGTTTCTGCTTATTGTTATTCTGGTTTACACTCCTTGGTTTGTTTCTCTCGGATGAACTGTGGCTTTAAAAGTAAGGGAAGGGACTTACAGGCTTATGGTAATTACCATGGTTTCATTAGGGTCATATTTTGGTGCACACAAATAGTGTGTCATCGGCCTTGCTTTGAAACATCAGAAGGCATCTAGGGAGAAGAATTGCAGTGCCTTTCATTTTTTTCCCCTCTGAACTGATAGTGAGAAGAGAGTCACTTTTCTTAATTGTCCACACCAGTCCAACATGAGCTTCTTGATCAGAACCCCTTGATAAATCAGATAGTCTAGCCTCATGCAGGGGTGCTCCAAAAGAGGTGGGAAGTGAGAAAACTGAGATATGACTCTCTGCTCAGAGCCCGCTTACGGTTTTATTTAATAGATGGGATTTTGCACACAATTAACTAATTATGAGAAAAACTCAGTGCTTGGGGTGAAGAGCAGGCCTTCGGAAATAAGTGCTCAGCCTCATTTGAAGGGCAAACACTTGACACTCAACGTGAACTTAAGCAGGAACTGACTTTCAAAGGGAAAAGTGTCTGTCACATTTAAGTCTACACACATATTCTCTTCAATATTTGGGATTCTAAGCTCTTTGAAGGTAGTCTTTTCACTTCCCCACAAAGCACTTTTTTGTTCACCTTTGCAGTAATTTTCTCTCTTCGCTCTCCCCCCTCACTCCCAATGCCCTTAATATTACAAAAGAATTTGCTTCTGGGATGAGATTTTGCTTGCTGAGTTTCAGCCCCAAATTATATTTTACAGATGACTTTGAAATTCCCTGTAAGTGTGCTCTCATTATTGGATATCTTCGATACAACTTTAAATACAACTGTGCAGACATCGCTGCTATTAGTGCTAGGAAAATATAAAACCTACACAGAGAAAGCAATAGTTAGAGCCAGAAAACCTTGTGATGGATAAAAGTACGGGTGTGTTTCATATATGGGACTCCAGCCTTGTAAACATTTTGAAGGTCTCTGAATTACTCACTTCAGACAATATTCTTAGGGGAGTTTTAATCAGACAGTGCTGTGCAGGGGCTCATCCTGAATGTATTTAGCCTGGGGAAATGACCCTACCCTGGTATGCATTTTTTTTTCCTCCCTTTTTTTTTTTTTTTTTTTTGACATTCCTTTCTCCTGGAGATCAGTACAGCAAAAGAAGAGAAGATACCAAGCAAGAGCAGGCCAATCAAAGCAGCATTATGTGCAATAAGAGACATGCTTGAAGCATGTTGACTAGAAGCTACTGCAAATCACATACAATTTTCAACAGACTGGAGAACCACTTCACAGCTGGAGGGAAATACTGGGCATGTAAAGAGAATGTGGACATTGCAACTGAGAGTAGAAACTCCCCATCACTAAAGTTTCCTCCAACAAGTCAAGGCCTTTTTGTATTTTTCAGATGACTCAAACACCTCTTCCCAGGGTTCAAAATGAAGAGAGGTGGGATCTACTGCCCCCAAAGTTACACCAGGATGGACAACGACTCATCATCCCTCACCTTTACAAACCACAGCCCTAAGCATTTGGAGGTGTGCACAGGTTTCCTGTGCAGCCAGGGCAGAAGGGTGCAGCAGAAACCACTCATGCCTCCATGCACCCTGCCACAATTCCTGACAACCTCTGCTGTGCCCAGGACTGTGGGGGCTCTCGGGAAAGGCTGCCAATGCAGTGGATGAGCAGTCTCACAAGACCAGGAGAGACCAAAGCTTTTTTTTGTAGCCCCAGTTTCACTCCAGAATGGAAATGGGACGGGTTTGTTTTTGGCTTTTTTTTTGTATGCTATAAAACTTCCTTTGCACCATATGGGAAGGTGTATCACATCCCTCACCATTTCAAAGTATCCTCATATAAGAAGTGCTTTGATACCACACTCCCAGCATGGAGAAGAAGAAAAGTAGCAAACTTTGAAAGAGGTTTCTTGCAGGGTTTTATGAACAGAGAGTAATGAGTGGCAAATAATTCCAGTAGGCTGGAAGTTTCTGTGGTGTGTATATGTAAAAGGACCTGTCAAACATTTGGAGTTCCTTTACGTGAAGCTCTTCTTGGCTGATTTGCTCTATCAACAGGGTTTGTTGTACTGATCCTCAAGAAGCAGGAGGAGCTAAGTGCTTCTGAAATCCTCCTGCTGTGCCATTTTGAAAAGTGGTATTCATGTAACGTGTACCCTGGATCTCTTATCGTCGAGCCATTGTTCTGAACATTTCTGAAATCCTCACGCTGTGTTGTTTTGAGAAGAGTTATTCATGTAGCATAGATCGCATAGTGCTGAGCCACTGCTTTGCCATGTCAGACATGACAGAAAGAAGCAGATGACATATGGCTAGCACTGGTGGAGAAAATGTTATTAAAACTCATCAGAGGCAGGGTCGAGGGACCCTTACTGGGGTACTGTTTGGTCAATTGGGATGCACATGGATTAAGAGAGATGATCCTGTCTTAATAAGATGATAATATTTTTATTTTAAGTCAAAAGTGCAAAGAACTGGCAAAAGGAACTTGGAGGTATAATTCACAGAGGTTTCATGACGCTTTTGCAACAGCAACAAACACAGGCTAATATGTGGGGTCAGCAGTATGGCACAAGCAGTGTCATTTTTTGATGGATCAAGGAGTGGTCTCAATATAGACTGCAGAGAGATCATACTACTTTGGTGTGACCTGAATGGAGGAGAAGAGTATTACATGGATGAGAACTGGACTAGATTTGTTCCTCTTATTCATACTGTTTGTCTGAGGCCTGAGGAAAATGAAGATACTATAAAGCAAAAATATTTGCAGATAATGCAGAAATAGGGAGCACTGCCAGTACAAAGAAGCTACATATGTGTATGGGAAGAGGAATGACCTAGATAAAAATAAAGTAATGAGGAGCTGGACAAAACAGAGGACTAGACTCTGAAAGATCGTACAGCAGAAATACAGTTCAGGAAAATGTAGTTCATGGGTAGCAGAAGGAAATTGAAGTAGAAGCACTGACAGGTGCATACATGTGCAGAAATTTACAGATATCTTTGCAAATTTTACATAAACAACGGATTTAAGTATCAAGAAATTACCCCCTTTTAGTACTGCAGAGACTGCTCTTGTACTATCATCCTCAGTTCTATTCACTCGATTTTAAAGAATTATTATAGTGATAGACAAAGATACAGCAAGAACAGGCAGAATAATACAGGGTTTGTGGGACACTAGTTGTCCCAAATAAACCAAAGAAATTAGGGCTGTAGTCTGTGAAAGAGGAGACTGGGAGGTGAGATCATTTTGTTCCATGAAGTTCTTGAGGGAATAGGAAGAATAGTTGATGCAAGGCAGTTTGAATTTGTGTCAAATACAAGAAGCAGAGGGCACAAATTAAAGCTTGGCATTATATGGAGGGAGTTCCCGCAAGGAATTTAGTTTAGAATTCCTTTATGCAGGGAGCAGATAATATACAAGATGCTGAAAAGTGCACTGTGCTATACAAAAAGCCCAATGGGAACACAAATTTTTACTGCTGTGTTCCCCAAAGCCACATCTTTGTCTGAAGAGTGCTTTAAAGACAGCACCATTCTTCTAGAGAATACAGGAGAGGGCTATAAGAAAAAATAACCTACCTCATCCTCATGAGAATACTCAAAGTGTTTCTCCAGGATTATTGGTAGCATTTTCAGAGAGGCTGGATGTCTGAGCCCCTTCAAAAATTTCATCTGTGAAGGAATTGTTTCCTGGAAGAATCAGTGAAGTAGTTTTGAAATTACACAGGACCGGAGCTGAAATTATAAGACCCCTTTGGGATACAGGACTGAGAATACTGAATTTCTGCTTTGACGTAGTTTTTGCAAGTTTTAAAGAATTAATAATACTTCAGCACTGGAGATAAAAGGCACATGGCAAAGTCTGTAAGACACAAATTAAATGTGGCATTATTTGAATGAGTCTAAAAAAATATTCAGATGATACATCAAAAAAGGTATTTATTTGGAATAGACCTAATGGTGCAATGGATGCATATGAATTTACCTGTCCCTCTGGCACTCAGCTGAAGGGTGGATGAAAATCTGAAGTTTAATAAGGGGAAAGTCCTGACTTCCCCCAACTGCCCTTTTCCTTCCCTCTGTCTCCTATTAGTTAAGTGAAATAAATCTACAGAGTACTGGCTTATTGAAAATAAACAGATTCTTAACTTTTTTCTCCACTCAATTGTGTCAAGAATTTTATATGTGAAGCAAACACTTGTAAAGGCTCTGACTCAAAGAAATGTGTTTGGCTTCTTCTCTGCCCCTTTTCATTAGGGGCTTTGTGGGCTTCCAGCATCTGAAGGACTCCTTGACCTGTCAGTGACATCTGCTAGCATATTACATCTCAGCCTTGCACACAAACTGCTTGCAAGACAGTCTGAATCCAAACCTCTGAAGCAGAGCAGCAGTTGTAAATGAGTCTTTCATACAAAATAGAAAAGAACTAACCCTATTACTGTACGCATCCAAAAAATGTAGGCTGTAACCCTTTGATGTCTGAACTTATTTTCCCTTTCTTCCCTCAGTGAATGCACCACTGAGCATCACTTGCTGACACCAAGAGATTTAAATGCACACAGACAGACAAACAGAAAGGCACCTGATCCAGTCACTTGCAGCATGGAGTATATACTGCTGTACAGTGAATTATTTTTACATAGGTAATTAATAACAGAGAAACAATATAGTGACAGTGTGAGTCCCAGGGGAGAAAATTGTCAGACTATTTATTCATTTATTCTTTTCTAACTAAATTGATGGGATAGTCTGATGCCTTTCTGGATTCCACATGGATGATGAAGCTGCAAACAAGTTTCATTTAAATAACAGGCAAATCTTCCAATTAGTCAAAGCCTAATTCTTATGCCTCGAAATGATGAACTGCATGTACTGTGGCCTCTGTCAGTCTGAAAGAGAAAAAAACTGCCCACCAAAACCCTAAAGACATTGATCTGAACTTTTGAGGCACCAATTCAAATACATTAATCTAGTGTGTTTTGCCAAGATCCTGCAACTGTCTTCTGGATTCCTAGGTTCATGTTTAATGGGATATCACTAATTCTTTCATATTCACTTGTCTTTTTGCTATTGGGGTGTTTGAGGGAACTAAAGCAGAGTTCTCGGGAGTATGCAGAGGACAGCACCAGATTCTGCTCTCTGATGCATGGATGTCTCCAGTCCTCTCTGTGATTTAAACTTTCAGAAATTACACCTTGCACAGCAGCTGGAATCCCAGTTTCAGTAGGGGAAGGATTTTGATAATAACAAAGTGCCACTGATCCCACAAGAAGCTAATGGCCAAAGATCCCAAACACAAAACAAATATCCCACGGCCATTTCTACCACGAGGCAGGTATTTCTGCAGGTAAAATGTAAACTCCTAACATGCATTTTTTAAAGTGAAAAAGGCTGTATACTTTTTTCTGGTTTAACCTTTCTCTCAGCTTTTATGTTACTACTTTCGCACCTGTTTGTTTTCCAGTCTTTGTAAGCTAAGGATCACCTCTATTTCAATGTTCTTGCATTTTTGAAATGCAAGCTGTTGGCTAGCATACATGTGGAGTGAGAATCCCCAGAGCACAATGAGTAAAGAATGATTTTTGCAATAACTAGCTACAGTTGAATCATGATAAATCATAACTATGTCATTGAATTTATCTTCTGAATATTGAATTTAAGAAGCCGTGTCATGCTGAAATATTGAGATATCTTCAGCGTAATCCAGTGTAATCCATTGTTGGGAATTTTGAGGGGGAAAGGGCAGTGAGAGAAAAGGTTGGCTGGCATTAGATAACCAATAATCTGCACAAGCTCTCAGAGCTGGCAGCAGAGCCGCAGTCTCAACACTAGTTTCAGCCTGGGAGCGCTTGACACTCCCTGTACCAGCTATTTGGCTGGAACTTAAGTATGTCACTTGGCACTGAGAGTTGATAAAAGCTCTGTTATTTTCCAGGCTGAGAGCTAAACAAGACTGCAGCCTTCCTAAACCATTACACAGTGCTTATAAGGAATTGTTGGTTTATGCGAAGTAATTTAATCAGCCTGATCATTAGATGAATTTGCTACTTCCACACTTTATTCTAATTGTTTGTTTATACGCATATTACACTTTTGCCCAGTTATTTAGTTCTAATTAATAAAATGGAAACAAGCATGCTATGAATGTCTGCTTCCTAAAGAGCACCTTCCTGGAATGGAGGTGTCTGCAGGGAAAACGAGAAGTACGGCGAGACCAGAGGGTGTTCTCCAGAGCCATCCTTGCAGACCGCTGAAATCTGGGGCTCGAGCTGGAAAATCCACCGTCTGTTGAAGGCCTGGCATCTAAAGCTGATGCATTTCCTCTCATAAGTCTGTGTATACTGCATCACTTACATCTGCATTATTTGTAGGGAGATTGTAGACATTTGGGACATAAGCACTGTCGAGAACAGTAAACCACTGTTAATCTAAAGGAATATGTTAAGGGGGCCTAATGTGCCCCTTCACCGTACTTGTTCTCAAGGTCCTTTTCTTTCCTTGTTCCCCTATTGCAGGACTCTTTGTGGCTGCACTGCCCATCACATCCCACTTCATTTACAAGCTGATGGATGAAGTAAGTCCCTCCTGCAGAGCAGCACTAGAGCTCATGGTATAAAGGTTTTGCTGTGAGAGCTGCGAATTCAAGGGTTTTTGTAGGAAAAAGTGGTTTTTCTAGACTTGTCTATTCAGACTAAAATAAATAATAATCTTATTTTTGTTCTATTCATGTGCCTTTTATATGCACACATCTTTTGTTATTTTCCCAAATAGAGATGACCCGAGTGTTGTCATCTCTCTCTATTGCCAAACCAGTAGCATTTTATATGCTGCGTATTGAAATACAGCTACTGCTTTGCAGTGTAGCGGTCTTCTTTAGCTGCTGTCAGTAGGAAGGTGCTGATTTTGAAGGAAGCCAGACTGGGGCTTAAATGTACAAGAGGAGGAGCTTAAAAGTGCAGGGTTACATTTCTCAATATGAACAAGAAAAGATTTCTTCAAATGGGCATGTACTTCCCCCCACCTTCTTTTGTATTATGATGAAGTAAAAATCTTTTGAAAAAAAAATTTGAAATGCTACTCATAGACACAGTCATTGCAAATAGCATCTGGTCCTTGAGATGCTCCTCCACAGAGTACCTAAGAAAGGTGCCCCGGGGCACCCCTTCCTGGTTGGGGTGACCAACCATGCAGCATGTAAAGACCAGGATGCTTGGATGAGAATAAGGACCTCAGTCTCACTGGCTGATAGGAAAGTCCAGGGCCTGAGCTAGGGGATAGTTGTGTGGTCATCCACATCGCTTGGATTATGAGTGTGCTCCTGGCCTTGTTTTGGCCTGTGTTTCCTACTGCTCTTAAGTTACACCCAGTTGAGGTTTGGAGGATGGCACAGGTGAGGATCTGTACCTGTAGACAATACAGATGAGGTCTGATAAAACCCATGGGGAAGAAGTGGCTGGAGACCTGTGGGAACCAGTTGTGCTGTGCTGTCCCCTCAGGGCTGGAGAAGTCCCAGGGAGGTGCCCAGCAAGTCATGGTGTTGGCTGTGCCCCACTGCATCTCATACTGGGTCTCAGCCTCTTCTGCAGGAACTATTGAAACCTGTATGGGTCCTGAGTCGATGGAATGGGGTTGTAGCTGTGTTATTTTACACAGACGTGAATCCTCTAATACTGGGCTGGTGGCTCTTCTGGGGAGGAAGCCTTGCTCTCCTTCTCTCTTGCTTTGACTAAAAATCCCATGCTGTTTGAAACTTGTACATTTGTTCCCATTAAAAATTTTAACATTGAATTTGTGGAAAAAATTCCTACCAGAAAAACTCCTGATCAGGTCAGATAGTAGTTTAAGTCTTATTAATTCAACAAGCCTTCTCTGTTTTAGGAGATGTTGGGGTTTTTAAAGGCCTCTGGGAACAATGTATTTTAAGCTTATTTAATTTGGAGAAAAAGATGACTTTGTAGGGAATGGTGTCAGTCATAGAGGAAGAGGTTATATGGAAGATGGAGCAGTAAAGCTCTTGCAGAAGAACAATAAAAGAAAGGCAACATGTAGTTCAAGAGGTCTGAAAAAGAAAGAGAAGATGAGTTCATGAAAAACTGCCCATGCATTCAAAATAGTTGAAATAAAATATGCTCTGTACTAGAGCATAAACTGTGTACCAATTTGTCTGGATTTTAGTGACGTGAGAGCTTAAAGAGTTAAATAATTTTCTGCATTGTTTACTGTTTTTTCTGCCCCACTGTGGGTTATTTTTTTAATGTCAGCTCTACATTGACACTCATATAAAAAAACCTGTGATTTAACTTGATAGATCAGCTACTGTGAGGGGGTAGGGGTGGGTAACTGACCCTACTATTGAGATATATGATGCTTACTTAGAGAAATGACATATATTCTTGATGAGATGCAGAGGCGTAAACTGTACACTTCTCATTCAAGGTTACTTACAAAAAAGGAGGAAAAGAAGCTGGGTTTATTCTTCTACCGTCCTTTCTTTTATTTAAGATAGAAAATGCACTGTTTTCTGCATTAGAAATACTACATACTGTGGGCAAGTGAGGGAATAGATAAATTATGATACCACTTGACATTTGTACGGGAACAGTTTGGCAGGGATTAGCTTTAGTTAGCTGATGGTGGAATTTGGGGTTCTTTTTTTATCTACACAAATACAGCTTCAGTTCATACATTCAGAGGATAAGATGTCACTCTTGCAGTTAGGAAATTCCCTATTATTTCTTTCAGTATTTCAGAAAAGGTGATTTTTGGGAAATGATAGTCTCCTGATGTGTTTGGATTATTCTATTTGAAAGGAAGTAAAGAAAGATTCATCAACTCCAACAATATCTTAGCCAAGTGAAAAGGCAATGGAAGGGCTTCCTAAGTCACACCTGAAGATAAATTGTAGGTAAAAAAAACCCCACAAGCACACTCACCTGCAGAGGGACATTCTTCAGTATGCTTGGATAGGAAATCTTCATTATCTATTTAAATGAAAAATGCTGATTTGCTAACAGAATTTCAGAAAATGAGCAGTTTCATTTCCGTGAATTATTTGTTACTAGATTACATGTGCAATCTACTTTACTATTTATAAAAATGATAAACATTGATTTTTTTCACTCAGAATTTTTTTCTTTTAAAATTTAATTTAATTTGCATAGAAAAGAGAAACGGGGTCAAATGAAACATTTACATTGAAAAAAATGCATTATTTTGGCTGTTTCATTTTGCAGAAAGAGGTTCTTTGCCATCTACTCTATTCTCTGATTCTGTGAAAATATTTCTGAGGCTGAAAAAATAATTGAAATATCAAATCTTTATGGATATGAAAACTATTTGCTGCCTATCCCTGCTTTCTAATAATGTCTTGGTATCTCTCTCAGAAAGCTTACAAATAAGCAAATTTCTCTGCATTTCTTTATGACAGAGAGAAACTCGGTAACCTGACTAAAGATATATAATTTGTCTGTTGTTTTTTTCCCCCCCGAGATCCTTTATGAACTGTGGCATGATGTTTAGCTTACAGTTTTCCATAGCAAAGAAAAGCACGAATGTTGGAAATATGCATTAAAACTCTCCACGGTAGCTGAAAAAGTCTGAAAAAATACTAGCCCAGCTTGTTTTCCATTTGTGGCTGTTTTGCATATTACTTTTTCTTTTTCTCTATTTATGACAGTTTTTAATTGGCTGACTTGAAAAGTCTTCTTTAAATCTCTTGCCTTTTACTAGACCAAAGCCTCCAGATCATCACAAAATGGGTTATTTTGGGGAGGAGTACTTAATGAACTGAAAATTGAAAACTATGCCATTAATCCTTAACATTGGGTGGAAATTCTTCACGTTACTCTTTATTGTCTTAGTGTCACTCGAAATTAAAGTAGGAGAGTCTCTCATGAAAAGCATCAAAGAGAAAAGATGCTTGGATACCAATAAGCTGGAGTGACAAGCAATCTTCATCAAGGTCTGGAGTTTGGGTGAGAGTACCTATATAAATCAGGTACTAAGAAAGAATTATTTTTGTTTCTGAAAAAACAGACTATAACAGCAGGTTGGTTGGTCTCCAGGTGGTCCTCCACACTTATCCCAGCTGAGTGCAGAGATTTTGGCTATTTCTGGTAGAAATTGAATTGACTTCTCTTGGTTGGCCACCATCTCAAAAACTTCAAGAAAGCTCCTCAGGGAGTAGGAACCTAAAGAAACTTCTAGAGACAGTAGACACTTGGGTTTTTTTATTTGTTTATTTTGGCTTGTTTTTCTTTTCAACCCCTTGCAATTAAGACAGTACATTCTACCTTATTGTTTAGCTAGGAACAGTTGATTTCCACCAAGGAATGACATGTTAATACTTTATTACTGAATTATGCAGCCGTCACACCAGGCCATTGGAGGGAGTAACTGATTTCAGTGTAGCTTGCCAGTGTGACTAAATGAAACAAGGGATTTTAGAATAGGTTGGTGTGGCCTCTAAAATTTCTCAGGTCATTTGCAAGTCCATTGCAGTTCCCACTGCAGTCCACTACCTATGGTTATTCATTAATCAGACACTCATAAATATGCAAGGAATGGAAAGGGAGCTTCAATCTGTAAGCAACCCATCTGCAAGAACCTGTAATTAGGGCTACCGTATTTCTGAAAGATGTCAGACATGCTGAGCATGTGTGCCTCAGGTGGATATATGTTAGACTTACCAGATGACTGCAGACCCTAGGCAAATACAGATAAATCTTGAAATACGTCCAGCACAAACAGAGCATGCCTGGGAAAACCCGCTTATCTCTAGTGGCCCTAACAGCAATGCTTCACATTGGGCAATTATAGGTAAAACCAATAGCACTGTCATGAGAAGGTACGTGGGGTTTCAGTCTGCACATGAGACTGGCCAAATGGCTGGGTCTGTCCACGAGAAGCCGAGATTTTAACACCTGACCATTTCTTGCAAAAAAGACAAGGAAGACTTGTGAATCACCTGAGCTATTGCTGTCGTGCGTGAATTTGAATCGGTCACATTAGCCACTGGAGGCAATCACTTGGGTTAACAGGAAAGCATGTGGCAAGTTCCAGGGGAGTGATGGGACTTACACCTAGGCAGTGAGAACAAAGACATGCCTTGGATTTGTCTGGTTTGAATTTTTTATTTGTAAAAATGAAAATGATCCTTCAGAACTTCACAGTAGCTTTTATGGTTTATTTCACCCTCAAACTGCTGTTAATTGTGACTGTTTAGCAGGTATATGTTAATTTAATGCTTCTGAACTTGCGTTGGGTATCTGTATTGTAACCAACGTTGAATAGGTTGTACCTTGGTTTTGATGTTTAAGTCCCTTTTCTGATTCTCAAGCAGAGTAGAAACTGGGCTTGCAGTCTCTTCCACAGCACTTCTGCAACACAGTTGTTATTACAAATGATGCCACTTTAGGCAGGATAGACAGAAGCAAACTGTAAGCTCAGAATTGCCCATTGTAATCAAATTGGCCATTTTCCAAACAATTCACAGCCTCTCTCCCAGTGTGACCTTTCAGAGCCCCGCACTCAGCAAAATAGGGGTATATTACCTTTCATGCACTACTGTTCGTTTTCAGGAGAAAGCCAGGATTATTGTTCAAATTCTGTACAATTACACCTGAGCACCTCATTGTTTTCGGGGGGAGGGCACAAACGAGTCAGGTCAGCATTCGGTACAGAGATGCATCTAGCATTACACACAGCAGGGCAGAATCAGAAAGGGTTAAAAGCACACTCTGTAATAAATATGTGTCAAACTGAATGCCAAGAAAGAGAATGGATAATATCGCCCTACTAGTCCAGTTAGTCTGAACTAGCTGGGATGGTTTCCAGAGGCGTAATTGAACATAATGTATATGTTGGGCAGGAGATGGAGGCAGAGGGGAAGAGGGGACAGAGAAGGTAACTTGTTTAATGTGTTTACCTGTTACCTAAACAGGTAAAAGAGCAAACAAGATCTGCAGTTAGAGATCCTTTAAATCAGGGTACTTGGGCTCTAGGCTGTTTCCACTTTCCCGTTTTCTCCACCAGCATTATAGCTGCACTTAGAAATCTTTGGGCTTATATAGATACTTTAAAAAAATTCCCAACGATAGAATGCCCAGCAGAAAATTATTTATGAGAAAACTCTTGCCTAGGCATAATTTTTCTTGAGATGACATCTGCTTTGAAAATACAATACAATTTCATCTCAGATGTTAAAGAAACACCCTCCCCCCCCCTTTTTTTTTTTTCCTGACGCCCAGAGATACATAACTTGCTGACTGTACATGGCTGATAGCTGTATCAGTCAATCTTAAATCATCTATAAATCCATGTACAGTGTAAAATATCATTGATTTATGTAATTGGGATTTTTTAGCAATACAGTTTTGCGTAATTATGTTTGTTTTTCCCTATCCAGAACTGTCTTCCCTGGTGAATCTGGAAGCAGTCTCTGATTGTGCAGAGCTGCTATTTATTCCGCCCTTGTGCTTCCCCTGAGTATAAGTTATGATATATCAGCATTGTCTTTGAGGTCTACCGAAACTGCGGATATGCAATACACTGAAGAGTGGAGACAGAATGAAGTTGAAAGGATTCATGAATAAAACGTAAGTGGATGATACTTCAAACTAAAGCACAAATACTGCATTGCCTAAATGGAGAGAAATTGCTCCTTTTGCTCAAGTAGGAGCAGTAGCAGCAACAATAAGCTAGGATTATTGTGGCCTTTGGTCTCGGGCTCAGTTGTTATCTGAGAGTGGCATACAGCAGCTACTGGAATACTTTTGTGCCACATGACAGTTGCAGCTGAACTTTGGTGAGGAAAATAAATGCCCTGCTGGGTAGAGAGCCTTATAGATCTGTGAGAGAAACTTTGGCAACTCTGAGTGATCCCCCACAACCTGCAGCACCTACAAAAATAAATAAGGTTTTCAATCCAAAATTCTTGATAAATGGAACGCACCGTTCTGCCCCTGGCATTGTCAATTTTCTCTCCTTTTTCAGAGAACCTGATTATTCACACTCAGTGTATAAACATACTGCATGAGGTAAATAGGTACCAAGGCTAGTGCTGTTTTTGAACATAGATCATAATTTTACTTACTCCCTTACATCATTTAACTCTGTTCTGGTGACCCTGGGACCTGGTAATACACACTGCAACCAATAACCATAACTCCATGATCCGTATAGAATACGTGAAGGATGGTGACAAGTATATAATTTATTACCTTCTGTAGTGCTGTGTTATTATTATGTGACTGTTATAGCATTCATAGTTTGACAGATTCCTATTAGCCAGTCAGTCAGAGTATGTAGTGTATTATTTTACCAATACCTGATGCATATCAATAAAGTGGGTGAACACTGCTATAAAAGAACAGCTGAATTGGCTTGGATGGCATAATCTCCCACCCTGAGTTCTCACCCAACATCACTTTAAGCTGACTGATACTGTTGTAAGGCTCAGAAAAGTCAGGGTAACTTTCTTCCCCCCTTGTCCTGAATTCCTGAAAGGAAGTGTCAAAATAGTACTAGAGGTTATTTTCATCGTATTCTCATTCCAACAGCAGAAGCAAAAATTACGAGAAATCTTGTACTGTGAGACAACCTGTTCTCACAAGATTTCCAGCCCATTAACTCAAGAATCAGATTGTTTGGATTAGGTTTGCACAAACAGCCAAGCTTTTCAGGTGCTTATCCAAAAGGCATTGAACCAAATCTTTTGAGGTTTCCCCACATACTTAATATATTACGCAAATATTTACTATATGCAGAGACAAGAGGAAGAGGAAAAATCTCCTTGTCTAGGACAAGCAGAATTAGGTCTTGCTGGACAAGTAAAGCTGTCATGCTTTCTGCTGGCTGGACAGGAATAGCAAGAGGGAGGGAAGGCACAGGCACAGGCAGAGAGTGCCATGGGACTGAGGGAGACCAAGGGGCTGAGCAAGCCTGGAGCTAGAAAGCAGTGAGCTGCTGGAGGGTGAGAAGAGGAGATGGAGTTGCATATAGCCACAAGACAGTCTGTTGAGTTATGGGAAATAGGGCTAATATAAGAAAAGTTTATGACCAGGGTAGTTGTAATGCTGGGGAGGGAGCCGGGTAATAGAGCTGCTATGTCCTGCACGTGGCCAGAGCTCGGCTCACAGGTAGTAGCCTTGGTGGGGGCCATAGCGGAGCTGAGCAAGGGGGTGTCAGTCTTCCAAGGCACAGACATTGCTGCCATTCTCCTGGGGCAGAATAGCTGCCTGGACCTTGTTAGATCCCTGCTTGTACACTTCACCCTCCTGCATTTTTAAAAGAGAGAAAGAGTAGATCAACGTGTAATGTTTATTTCAGAATTGTGAGGTATAATATTCTGATTAGATGAAATGCATTTAAAGAGTATCAATCAAAATTTCAGAAACCACATAGGGAAAAATGCAGGTTATCCAGATTTTTCCTGTAATTCCCGTTGCACAGGCAACCTGACAGAAGACATCGCGTGTAATTCAACCATGCTGTCAGTTTTTACTAGGAATGTAATCAATATGATCAAACGCATTTTGATCAAGGTGTCTGAAACAAAGTATTTGTTATTATATAGATTCTTACCTAATGCTTTACAACAGTATGTTAACAAGCTGGTATGAAGTGTAAATCTTCAAGAAGAAACAGCCTGACTGTTTAAAGTTCATGAGTCCTGCCTCACCTAATGCGTGATTGGCAGTAGTACAGAGAGAAGGGTCTGTATGTAAGGTATACACTGACCCTACTCCTGAGGGGTAATGTAATAATGACAGCACAGCTGTGTCCTTTCATGATTTCATGAATGGTCAAGCAAATAAAACATGATACTTTATGTTACCTCATGATGAGCTGCTAAGCAAAGATGTAATCATCAATGGCTATAGAGAGTCTCTTTTTTGACTTGACTAAAGAAAATTTATGCAGACACTGAAAGAGCTGGTGGAAAGATTGTGTGAAGTCATGGGAGGGAGTCAAAGTGCTACTTGCAATTCTGGCTGGCTGACCTGAGCTAAGACAGAAGGTGAGCTTCTCTCCACACAGATTTAGACATTTATGTGGTAAGCATTTAGAGATTACAGTCACCAAAGGTTTCCTTTATACTCTGTGGAGAGAAATAGGCATTTTTAGGGAGAGACTCTTCTTACTGTTTATAGGTGTCTTCTTTAGGATAAGATGATTTGCAACCTCATAGTTATTATTCTTATCAATGAATTTAAGGTTCAGCAAAAGTGGCTATACTTAACGGTGATGTTAAGTCAGAAGAATACCTCCCCTTCCCTCACCACAGATGTTAATGTTTTGTTCATTATATCTTGCATCAGCTATGGCATCACAAGACGTGTTGCATGAAGTTACTCAAATTTTTGAAATAAACTTACAAGAGATGTTTTGTTTTCTCTGTGTACTGTGAGAAGCATGGCCAACTATTTCACATTTTCCCCAAGGAAAAAGAAGTAATTTTTTTAATAAAATCTGCCAAGCTGGGATGACTGGCAGAAAATATGCAAGTTATGCTGTCTTCCACAGAATGTTTAAACATCTGTTTGAGAGGAATGTGAATGGGATGCTCCTCTACGTAACTTTCTTCCACATCCTTGGTACCAATTAAAACATTGTTCCTCATTGACACACCATTGGTTTCACATTTTTATATGCTACCAGAAAGACTAAGGGGATCTGTGGCAAAAAGGAGTGGAAGATCGTTACCACAGTGTTTCCAGTGAATCCAGGCACAAGGTGAGGCACTGCAGTGTGGGACAGTGCTGCTGGTGACATTGGCAGTGCCACTCCGCAGTGGCTGCCCTGCCTCTGCCAGAGACATGGTAACTCACAGACATTACTTTCAGAAAGGATTTACAGCACACACTACCTACCAGAGTAGATATTCAGAGTCCCTGGGAGTCCCGTACACTGAAAAGCTTCAGTGATAGCTCTGCTATTTTGATGGAGCTTGCTGGCTTCTGTCTGTCTCTTCTGCAGCTGCACCTCCACAGACAGCTGAGGCATACCCTCCAACAGTGAAACTGAGATAGATAGCTCACATGCATCTGGTGCTCTTTAATAAGTAGGTGGAGAGACTTCAAAGTAGCAGTTTTTGTCCCAGTGATGTGTTGTTGATATTAAGCTAAGTATGTCTCAGGAAGCGCAAGCCCACAGTAAATAGGAAAGGGATCTGCTGCATCACTTGAACCCAGTCCTCCTGAAATCTCACAAAAGCACATATTATAATCCTTCCATTAGGAGAACCAGCTCCATCTTACAAATGTGTTCTGCTGCTGCTTTCTGCTCTTTTTGTGCATGAAAGGTACACGTGCCTATAAAGGCTCATCAGAAAATGCAGGTACTCAGCAGATTTCCTGCTTCTGGCTCATGATCACTAAATCTCACCACTGCGGAGTGCTTAGAGGAGCCCTTCAGGTCTGGGTTCACTCTGTGTGGAAGCACATAATTGAAGCAGCCTTAAATCAGACACCGAATGTCCTCAGACAAACAGCAGATACTCCCCCCTATTTCTTATTGACCACTTTATTCAACTCCCCACTCAGTACTAGCCTTTTGAGTATCTCTTTAGAGATGCCCAAATCTCTTCACTGACTGTATGGAGATGGTAATTTCGGATTAATTAATTCACTAATTATTCACTAATACTGGGGCTAAATATCTATTTGTAGGGGCTGTAACCTTTAACACAGATGTCTAGAGTAGGTACTCTGGTTCTTGCTCTTTTTCATTTAGTGCTTTTCATAAATGTGGAAATCAAGGATGGAGAAATAAAGTCTCGATTTTTCAGTTTTCATCATAAAGCTTAAAGTTTCAACCAAGCCAGAACTGGTGCGCAGCAATAAGCTGGTATTTAATTATTTGTTCCTATTGCAAAGTGTATGTCTTAGATCTAAGAAGAGCTTGCTGGAAATTTTCCAATGTGATGCTTATCTGTATAGAAACATGCTCCTCAAGAATGAAAACTGAAAAATGTTGTTTTCTTCAGAATAGTTCTTTTTTTTCTCACAATATTATTTTTTTGTGTACAATGGTTCAGCTAAAATGGAAACTTTACATTTGCTGAAGGAGCCAGCAATATTTATTCTGAGTCAGTACAACAGCTCTTCTCTCATGGGAAGGATTCAGGGCCAAATATCATGTCCATGATACGATGCCTAGTAGGAATTAACGGGCTGTGGCTCACATAACATACCCTTTCCACCAACCAAAATGAAACATGTCAGTGTGGAAAGGATAAATGGCAATCTTTGGCTGTCATGCACTAGGATCTTATTATAGACACAGAGATAATGAAACTAATGTATCCTGAGGCAGTGTTACTTAGAAGGGTATCAGAACAGGAGAATGTGTGCTGAATTTCATTTACTAAGACTTTTTTCTGATATGTTTGGGGCTAACTTTCAGCATACAATACAGAGCTTTGGTCCTTCAGAGATGAAATGATGTTTGGACAGCTTGGCAACAGGATAAGGCTACACAGGGTTGCCCATCGATTTGTGAAGCTTTTTTTTTCTTGGGAAATGTATGCATACTTATGTGACCCTTTTTATCACTCAATCAATCCCTCATTGAGATAAGCAAAGTAGAAGGTGGTCTGGAGGAACTCAACTCCATACAAGTTTTCCAGAAAACATTTATATCTGTTAAACAAATGGTAGAGAGAATGGAAACAGCTGATCCAGTAACTGATAAGGTCAACTGATGCAATTTTTGAAGATGATCAGATATGACAGAAATGAAGCTTCTCTTACAATTTATCAAGAATATATGTTTGGGTTTATTTCCTTTCACAACAGGTACTCAGCTTAATTTCCTCCTTATGCCTCAAATGCTGTGTTATCAATGGCAGTTATAAAGGGAACAAAACAATCCAAAAGGAAAATTTCCATATGGGAAACCTTCCTAGCAGGGTATATTTTTATTTGATTGGATCCAGGAAAGTAGCTTGAGATGTTTAGAAGTAGACCCACCTTATTATTTTGAAACTTTGCAGTTTTTATGATCCCAAGAGTTAAAAAAACTCTGCAAAGCCCCATGCACATTGGTCTACATGACATTTACTATCTGTACTAAACTGCTACCCAGAAACCTCAGCAAGGAATGAGTTCTGTTATGCCAAGCACACCTGAAATATATAAAAGCTGACTTCTCTCTCTAGAGTTTAGGCTTTCAGTCTGACTGGCTTACTAGCACGTTATAGTAATCCTATCTCTGGCATGCTGATTTGTGGCCTTGATCAAAGCATTTAGCCTTTTACTTGCTAAAAAAAAATTACTCTTGCACTTGAATGCATGATAAGTTAATTGAGCCACTCACACATGCAGAGGAGGTGTGTAGGATTGAAACCTTAGGCAAAGCAAACAGCATCCTCTTCTTGAGGACCCTCATGTTCCCAGTTGGACCACTCTGTCCCTCTGTCAGGCATGCCTATTCTGCTTTGTCTTCTGGCTGACCAACTTGGGCAAGAGCTTCTTGCTCCATTTAAATCAAAATGAATCATGCTAATAATCCCTCCACTGCAAACCCTAGTATTTAAGCTACCTAGGTTTGTTTGGGCTGATTCAGATTTTGGGAGAAAGCACAACGTGAGCTCAGGTAGCAGATATGACTAGGTGACAAACTTGATCAGGTGGCATGGATGACAGCCAGGCTGGAGCAGGGTGAGCTGCAAACCTCTGAAGTCAGCCTCTCTGTACCTAAAGAGACCACAAACATAATTTTTTCTTAATCCTTTTATTTCTGGACTTTGAGCTCCATGTTTGGCACTGAAAATTAAGGATGCTGGTTCTTGTTTCTACAGACTTATATCCTTAAAAATTTCAGAGATGTGTAATTTAAACATATTGAGTCTTCCAGATGAATGGTCAAAACTGGCCTGTTGCAGCCATCTGTATGCCGTTGTTAAAAATTATCTCAAGAATGAAGGATATTCTGCAGAAGGAAGAACTGGGAATGTAAGGATCAAATGCAAAAAGAATTTGGTTTGAGTAGGAAATGCACACCTGGAATGAGCAGCAGTGGAAAGCCAGTCTTAAATTTTATGAGGAAATAACGTACGTGATGGGACAATGTGGCCCATGGAGCAAGACAGATGACTGCAGCAGCTGAGCTCTGAATAAGGTGGAGTAGAGGAAGAGTGCTGCTGGCAACCCTGGGTGGAAGAGAAGATTGTAGGGTCAGAGCTCTGGACAAGCCTCTGGGTAGGAATGCATAAACATTTAGAAACGGGAGAAGGAAAGATGGAATAAGAGTCACTGAGAGCTTGGATGTTGAAAAGAGCAAGAATACCATAATAAATACAAAAATCTTGCCTTCTTAGGATAAGTTTCTTAAAAATATACCTGTCCGGAGAGTTTTTAGCTACTTATATACTTAATCTCTGTGTTTTTCGGTGTCTTCCATGTAACTATTTTTCTTCACAACCCAGAGAAGACCTGACTTCTGCAGCAGTTCAACATGGTTTGAAAGAGGCCTTTGAGGACTTAGGCTAAAAGTGTCTCCTATAAACTCCAGCACAATATGTACCTGTAGGCACCTCTCATCCTTCATAGATATTTGTCTAATTGCACTTATTTATTAATCTGAAATGTAAAGTGTCCATTGAACGTCCCAGATTTAAGCTGTTCTCTCAACCTTCCCTGAAGGTCCATCCAAAAGAGACCCTGAATATTTGTCATTTGTCAAGGATTCGGTAATTGGCAGGAAAGGATGGCTTTGGGCACATATGTCCCTTGCCTCCCTCCTTCTCCCAAACATTGTGATCTTGTTTAGCTTTGTACTGTCATGTCACCTTCTTCTGTACTTGCTAGGGTTCAACTTGTGTCTTGTGATGGTGCTGCAGAAGGTATTCTTGTCACCTTGAGCACTTTCCACTTTCCTCATGCTGACTGCTGTTTCCATGGAAGTCTGTGATGTGTTTTATTCAAAGTATAATTTGTAGAATGTTTGCTTAGAACAGAGGAAGGGAAAAATAACTTCTTCAAGGCAGAGTGAAAGAAAATACACTCTAAATCTAAAAAACATTACCCTGGCCTTAAACCTTAATCCCTGGGTCTACTGAATCCCCAATTAATACTAGTTCTGCTTAGAACAGAAGTGTTCAATGACAACACGAAGGAAGACATGTCAGGTCACAAATGCCGAACATGAAATATCTCCACTCTTCTTAATTATGACCAGCTTTACCAAAAAACAGATGGAACTGCTTTCAAATCTTTGTGTGTGCGCCCGTGTGTGTGTGCATATGTATGTCTGTCTTGCAAATGGCTAATTCAAATCAAACTTGGGATTCTAGTCAAGAGAACAGCTTCACTGCCTGAACCAGCTTGTTTCTGTAGTCTTATCATTACCAAAAAGAAGGAAAACTGCAATCAAGTTTCATTCAACTCCAAAGAAAAAGAATAAATCCCACACTTTCCAGTAACAGCCCCCTATGCAATACTTGCCTGTATGACAAACATATGGAGAAGCGTATACTCTGGGCTTGATTCTGCTTGAAATTTCACAACTAACTATAGCATCTGTAGCTCAAGTAAGCAGCTAAAACCCTGACCAGCCTCTCCCCTTTCCCGTTCTCCTTGTTACAGGGATACAGTGTCAAACTTCATTTATGCATAATAGGCAGAGAGATCCATCTGCTTACGCAGGGATGTGCCGCACTAGCTATAGGTGCTCTGGCACACCATTGTACTCCACAGCCTCACCAGCTGTAGTGGATTATCTAAAAGACAGTGTTGCCTACACCCATTCCTTCAGCTCAGCCATGCCCAAGAGTGTTTTAAGTGTTTCAGGAACATAATTCTGATCTTAAAGTGACTCTTCTGCAAGACCTTGCAGTGTAGTTCATTACTATGAAGTGTCAGGAATTCAAAGGGAGGAACATGTGAGAACAGAAGTAGGTGCCTCCAGACTGTAGCGGCAGTGCTGCTAATTGGGACACTTGCAAAACAGTGTCATATGTGTCATTGCTTTTTACTATCCCCCAGAAACACCTCCAGAAAAATATAAAATGCTAATCTGATTTTTTTTCCAGCTTACAGCTGTTTTACAGGAGGCTGCTTCTCTTGTTCCTCAGAATGGATATTGTTTAGAAGTATTTACAGACAAAACCTGTTTTGTAGGACCACTGACACGGGGACACAGGTATTAAGCAAAAATAAAACAAAGTAATCCTAGATGCAATAGAATGAACAGTTAAAAGGCAGGAAGGTAACATACATGCTTCTCTGCTTGCCCCAACTGGGTGATACTCTAATAGTTTTCTTATTCTGCTTTCTTCTGCTAAGAGACTGGAAGACATGTGCCACTTTTCCACCTTAACTGTGCATTTTCTAGTTTGTTTGGATTTATGTCATAACCTTAATGGGATTTAAATGGAATTTTTATATGTGAATAATACTCTGCATTAATGCAAGAACTTTAGGTTGCTGTGCTACCAGGCTGATTTGCATAAAGGTTTTTAAATATGAAAGAAGAATAGCCAGGCTATTGTAGATGGCAAAGTGAAAAAAAAAGAAACTGGCACAATAATAAGAGGGGGAGACACATACCACCACCACCTTCCCCCCACCCCAAAAAAAAATGCTGGCTTGCGAAAGGGTTAATTCTCTCTCTCTTAGGTACAATTGAATGTGAGAGAACAGCCTGGAGGTCATGCCAGTCATGAATATTTAGTTGCTGGAGGGTCAAGGCCAGATTAAATGGTGAAGCAGCCAGGCCAATGTCATAGGTCTATACTTTATCATAAAGCATTTTCTTTTGTAGTGTACTGTCTGTGATCTGTAAATGTAAATTTTCTGTGTCAGTGCATAGCTCATATGACAGTTACACACACAGCCCATACCCTCCCCCCCATTGGTGTGCAGAAGTGTCTGTTTCCTGTAAGTATATGCTAAATTGTAGATTTATATATATATATATATATATTTATATATATTTATTTATATATATTTATATATATATATATAAATAATAAACGCAATAAAGTGTCCATGTCTTACATTGAAAAATGTGCTGTTATGCAAATATATATTACTTATGTTTAACATACAGTGTGTTCCTCTATCTCCAAGTCCTTGTTTACCCTTGAGTATATCAAGTAGGAGAATACTTACCCCTTTTGTATTATTATTTTTTCAGAAGGGGATTTTGGGGCACAGAGAGTTCCAAGGATTTATCCTGACAAATTTTTTGTGGCAGTGCTGGGAGTAGCACTGCAGCTCTTCTGACCTTTGGTCCTTTGCCTTAAACAAAATATCATCCTTTTGGTTTTCCAAGCCTGAATTGTGTGCAAGCAGCTCTGAGTTACTGATGGTAGTCAGTAACTTTCCTGCTGGCATGTTTTTCATTCGTAGTGTACCATTATAATTTTTAAATGAATTATGTATATAACACGGTTGGTGTACAGACGACTCTGCATGTGAATAATAAAGCGCAGTCTCTGCTCTGAGGAGCTGACAGTCTAAGGGCTTGATCCAGTAAACACTTATTCCTGGGTGATTTGCTTAGCCTACTATCATGAGTAATCTGTTGATCTGGCCCCAAACGAATTAGATAACTTGACAAATAAGAACACTAGGGCATGCTAGGTAGTAAAGGAGGAGAGGGATGAGACACAACAATACACAAAGATTTAGGAAGAAAGAGGATAAACACAAGCTGGTTTGGATTTGATTCACTTCCCCATGACAGTGTTTGCATGGAAATTCTGTAAAGGATGAAGCTTGGGCCCTGGAATGAAGTGTGCTGGGTTTCGTTCAAGCCTTACATCTCGTTGTGTGTTCAGCCTTCCCTCATGGCAGGTGATAGCCTTGTCTTGACCTGATTATTTTCCTTTATGATCCATCTCTTCAGTCAGTTCCAGAGGAGTCTTCTTGATGGTCTTTTAAAAGTAGGTGAGATTGAATATACACACATAGGTCTGAAGAGCATTGGAGTAGCTGAGTTAAACTGTGATGTTTCCAAGCAAGTAGCTGACTGCCCAGGATGTCCCCATGCCCAAGGAGAGGGAGGATTACGCTTCTTGCAAATGACTTAGCTCCCTGCCCATGGCAAACAGAACCGCAGCAGCCAGGTGTATGTATGACCTTCATGTGAAAAAAGCTTGATCAGGGGATGATACTAGTTTAGAGTTGAGTCCTGGCTCTTTTTATGTCCTGTGGAAGCAGAATATGCAATGCCAGTGTGCCAGGACACTGGTCTTGTGCTCTCGCCTGGGAATCTTGCAGAGTGAGGGGCCAAGCACTGAATTTGGGTTCTGAGATTGTATCTGTTGGTACAAATGAGCTTTAAGCACTTTATCAGGGTTGAGGCCTGGAAAAGCACTGTTTGAGTACTGTTAGTTTCTGTTGAATAGTAATATTTAGTTTATGCTTAAAGGTTCTGTTTGTATTGCTGTAAGTGATGCTTGGACTTAGAGAGGCTACTGTTGACCTTGTCTGCATGGGTTCTGCATTTAAAGGCTGCAGTAAGGTATTAAAACCTTGGCAGAAAAAAACAAACAAACAACCCCATGCATTTTTGTCTGAAAGGTGACCCAGGATAGGTTACCAGTGGAGCAGGGGCTGTGAAGGGCAGAATAGAAGTACCTATAACTGGCTTTGGAAGGCCTTGACTGATGGACTTAGTAACACACTGCTTATAGGCACCCTTAAAGCACTTTCCTGGTATCTGGCTTCTGTTTGCATTTTTCATGAGATCTAGGCTAAGGGATCTTGAAAAGTCCACTTATAAGCATGGACAAAATGATTGTCTCAAATGATTATCCGAGGTGCTCATTTCACCACCTGATGCTGTTTGCAGCATGGAAAGGGTCACAGGTGGCTCAGGAATAATAAAGTGGTATTTATGCAGCTGACCACTGTGCTGGAAAAGGGATAGATACATTTCGCTAACTTGGTCCCAGATGGAAACCTTTTCTTTCATGCAGAGGCAGGTCAATTCCATACTTACTCTAATGTAGAAGTGGGAAAACAAAACAAAGTGTGGAAAAATATCAAGGTGTTAGGCAAAACAAAACCTTGATTGTAAAATTCTCAACACAAAGCTTGTTTGCCATCTTAATTTTTTTCTCTCTCATTTCTAGTTCTTGCAAGAAAATATTTCTTCATACTCTTATATGTAATGAAACTAAAACATCCCACTACAGGTGTCTGTTTTATTTCCTTTTAATTTTATTTTTTTAAAAAGGGAAATACATATCTCTCAAAATCTGCAGGGATAAAAGTTTAATTACGTCTTAGTTTCTTGCTGTGATTTTGAAATCAGTGCTTTAGTCTGAATAAGCGCTTGGTGAGCTATAAAATGACATGATGAATATTTCTATTTCTTATGTTAAAATCTATTTTTTTTAAGGTAATTGGCAATAATGGAATTGACACTGGATTAACAAAGGTGACCTGAAGCTGGTATCAAGATGAGGATTTTTTAAAATAAATGAATGAATGAAATGAAAAAAACCAAACCCAAACCACAAAAGGACCATACTGTGGAAGAAAATATACTTGCAGCAGTAAGGATTCGTCCACTCATGTTTTGTGTGTCAATAGAGCTGCAGATAAAGATATGTAAATAAGCTAAAACCCACATAAGTATTTTTTATCCTAGGTTGTTGGACTGTGTAGAAATATTGGTTTCTATAAAAAAATAACTGATATAGAAACGGTAGTTTAGACACAGCTCATGTGAACAGATCAGTCCTAAGAACAATAGTCTTCACTCCCCAATGAAAATGACAGATGCAAGTCGAGGTCAATGCGGAAATTCTGGGAAGTTTCTGGCCCATGGCAGAGTGAGGGTCAGCAATCGGGGACGGCTCTGAAGAGTGACAGCGATATTGCTGGTGGGTGGTGGCTGGACAGATGTAATGGGGCCTGACACAGGCGATTTGGGTAGAAATTGGTTCAGGGAGTCTCATTGGAGCTTACTTTTTGGTAGACAAGGGTTCGATGGCAGGGTCTACCTCCAGAAATATTCTTGTTTTGTGGCCTCCCATTTGGGGCTGACATGGTCTGTTGATTAGACTATACATGTACATGTTTCTGCCATATCATGTGTTTGCATTGTTCCACAGTGCACCCAGGTGCTGCAGTGTGCCTCCACTTCTACTGCCAAAGCCTCAATTAATTAATAGGTCTTTCTTTGAATGTGAATTTTTTAAAGGATGCTTCTGGGCTTGTGAATAGGCCACTTACATTGCCTCCCTTGCAGATACCCTCGTCAGAGAAAAAGAAATAGGAATGACCAAGTCCAGAATGATTTCTTTACCCTGAGAGATGGTACTTCCACGTCAGGAATCAGATGAGCATTTTTCTCTGTGAGTTCCCAGCCTTCTTTCAGCCCTGGACATAACTGAAAATATAGTTTAAAGATGGAAATAATCTCTGTGACTCCAGAGTCTGAAAATCATTCTCTAAGCACCAGAATAGGAACCACTGCCCAGAAAGGACAGGAATCATCTGTACAATGCACTGCAAATCTTGTCCCGGCTCCAGATAAAAACTGGAGAAATGCACAGGCTTCACACACACTGGCATAGCCATTTGCTTTATCTCTGGTTCTCCATCAAAAGAACTGGCATTTGGCACACCTCTGTCAGTGCGTTCCTTCCTATTATACAGGTTGACTCAGAGAGAGTGGGAAATGCAAAGATCGAAGGCTGTGAGAGCTGCTTCTGACCAGAAAGCTATTACAGTTTAGCTTCCTGCTGAGTAATCCTGATACCTGAAGAATCAATTGTGCTAACTGCTTTAGGGGAAAATATCTAACCACTGCCTCAAAACATTTCTCTCTCGACTGGGGTAGAGTCTTTCTTGTAGAAACCGGGGGAGAAAACAGGAGAGGGAGCAAGATAGTAACACTCTAAAAAACATTTTGAAGAGAAGAGTTGTTTTCTAGTCATGGTAAGTACTGTAATACTTTTCTCAGATCTCTGTAACTCTTCTGTAACACAAACAAATTCAATTTCAAATCCATCTCCGCTAGATGGAAACCGGTTTTCTTGTAATGTCCTGTGTGTCTGATCTCCAGTTTATTTATATAAACAGGTTTTTATCTTGCATCTTCTGTTTTGATCTTTAGGATTCACTGACAACTATTTACCTAATCAGTGTGTATGAGCCATGTAGCACAACACTCATGGCAGGCTGATAAGGGTGGCAGGCTGAATGGCGTGTGCATATCCATCCCACCACCCTGTACAATGTAATAAGTGACAAAGCGAACATCCCAAGCGCTCTTTTGTTTAGACATTTTTATTAAGATGTTGTTATTAAGTAGTGTTTTACAATAACAATAACAGCAGCAGATTTTTTAAAATGTTTTGGTTTTTTTTAAGGGTTTGGTGAAGATATGATAACACTGAAACAAGTAGAAATAGGAGAGAGTGTTGTGGGACCCCAGGACCACTTGACTGCTGGAGTAGAAATATAGAGTTGGCTCATCCACCAGTGCAAAGTGACTTCAGTCAAGCAATGATAATTTGTGCCAGCTGGGAATTTCTTATTTCCTGGTAGCCCTTTGTTGTCCATTGTGCATTTACATATTTGGCTGTTCTGTGCTTACTGAGTCGTGCATCATAGGATGCGTAAACTGGGCAAAGGAGAAGAGAAATCACTTGATAATGGCCATGAGAGAGGGCATCACAGAGGGTCACGGAAGCAGTTTTCAGCTCTGCTTGCCTTTTCTTGCAGCATCCTCTTGCAGTTCTTTGTCTCCTTGTTGATTTCTCTAGTTGAGATGTAGGTTTATAATGTCTATTTTAAGGCTGATTAAGTGCTAGCAACAGGAAGTTTTGCATGCTTGTGGAGTTTGAATGAATCTTGGGTTTTTGTGCAGAATTACTATAACAACCATAAAGAAGAAATGTCATAAATAATATATTCAGCACAGTTCATGGGTCAGTCTAAAAAATATGGTTCTCTTTTTAATCAGTTGCTCTAGCTTCTGTTAAAAAGGTCTTAAGGTGGAAAAAAACTCCTTCCAGTTGACCAGTGGTTTATGGCCAGATTTCTTTCTCATTTAATATTTCAGTGCCATACGAAATGATAAAGTTATTGTTAACTAGTTAACATTGACTTCTCTTACTTTATCTCCTCTGAGTCTGTTTCTGGCATGATATATGGTCTCCTGCCTAACACATTGGTGAAGCTGTGGACACATATTGGAGCTTCGAATAATTTTTATGAGCTCAGTGATTACATTATGATCTTAGAAATGGATATATCGAGAAATAAAAATAGATGCATTGAAGTAAAGGGAAGAGCAGAGGCATTTTGACACTGAGGAATGGAAAGGGATAGTTTCTGGGGTATATTTGATAGTTTGATTTGAGCATGGATTGCTTGAACACAGGATTTTCCTACCTGATTACTCTAAATTGGTGCTGAAATAAGTGGGATAAACAGCTTTCCCTCTGGGTGGTGAATATGGTAGTGTTTAAAGAAATTCTAATAAGGATGCAATTCAGTCCTCAATGGGTGCATAGATATAAAGTGAGGTTTACTGAACATTAATCTGTTTGGCCCTTCTAATGAGGTCAGGTTAGCTAAAGTTCTTATGCCTCTCAAAGGAACTTTGGGCCAAATAGTGTTCATTGACATACATCATTTTGGAACGGCTTGGATCAAATTATTCTTGTGGCTTGCAATCAGTTTTAATTCTGAGAGTTGTCTTCTTTTTTTTTTGAAGTATGTAATTCTTGCATTTGAGGTTTTTGTGAAACTTAAAATGGGAAAAGACATTCAGACACAATCTCTGAGTTGGGGAAAGTCTTGTACAGCTGTATTTAAAACCTCATAGCACGTAGAACTATAAAGTTAAATCAAGAATGCTTTGGTTAGGACATTTTTTGTGAACATAACCAACAAGAAAAGCAGGCTTTCAGAACTGAAATAGCACTTAAATGGGTAGTGAAATAATTCATCGTTTATATTTGACTTCTGGTAACCCAGTATCAAAAGGATAGGTCTTATGTTGCTCATGAAAATCAATCAAGGAATATAGCTTTTCTTCAAATTTCTAGAAGTCAATTATGTGATTTCTTACAATCATGTCAGGTACTGTTATAGAAAGCTGAGCTCTTGTGACTGTTCCAGACCTTTTTGATGTTACAGGGCAACCTGCCAAAGTCTCCTTTCTGTATGCCAAGATGGTAATTATTGATACTTCATAGGGAAAGGGTTTCAAGGAACTCACATCAATATCTCTTCCACAGTCTGAAACTGGAAATGCCACTATAGCAAAGAGATCTTGAAATCCTTGGGGATTATATTCCTGGACTGAAGGAAGACTAGAGAGCACCGAGGAAGTTAACTTCAGGCAGACATGACAAGGCTAGTGTGCAGGTGCCTGGAGTGGAACTCGGGCAGAACTATTTGAAGGTAATAAATTTGATGAAGAGGAATGGGAGTGGGTGAGAAAATTTTGTATGTGCAACATGCTGTCTTTTAGGATTGAAGGTGTACTATGAATCAAAACTAGTGCTCAGGAAGGGACTGAGAGGCTTGGCTCTACATCTCAGGAATAAGTGACAGAGCTGAGGGGAGGTGGCACCATGCGCTAGGAAGGTTGAAGCCATCACTTTCTGTGCTTTCAAGGTTTTATACCACATCTGTCTGTGGCATTTGACTGTTTATCTTGGGTTTTCCTCACAGTCTCAGGAGCCAAATTAATTTGGTTTTGTAGATGAGGTTTTTAGGGTGAAGGAGAAATGTCTCACAGAGGGAGCAGACTTTATCATTAGACTCACAAAATCATAGAATCATTTAGGTTGGAAATGACCTTCAAGATCAAGTCCAACCATTAACTGAGGACTGCTAAGTCCATCACTAAACCATGTCCCTAAGCAATGCATCTACTAATTTTTTAAACACCTCCAGGGATAGAGAGATCTTGATCTTGCACCCTGCTCACTGCTCTGTAAAGCTCCATGTACTTAAGAAGATGCTTAACTCTTGTTAATCTTTCCTCATGTATCCCAGTGTGTGTTACTTATAAAGCTAGCAAGTAATTCCATAAAAAGCAGAAGTTGCAAAGTTTGAATTCTTATTGATTTTTGTTTTGCACTTGGGTCTGCTGGTTTCTATTAAAGATTGAACTCTTATTTCAGTCTTTTTCTTGGTTAGGACTTCAAGAAGGTATCTCTTAACTTGCCAGCCAAGTCCCAAAGACATTCAAGCAATTTTTAACTTTGTTTGAAGTTACTCAGTATGTTTAAAAGTTACTGAGGAAAAGAAACAGACTGACAGACAGAGAGACAGGAGGCTGAAGAGAGCCACTGAGTTGTGTAAGTCTTACTTCTTTAAGAAACCCATAAAAAAAGTGAAAAGGAAAAATTTATATGGTAACTGTTATGTAGTTACATTTATGTAAGAGCTGTTACATTCTCTGTCTCCCAGCAAAACATTTCAAGTTTTGCCACAGGTTCATCTTCATTGATATGCTAGCTCGAGCAGCCACTCTGAAGCTGTACTGTTTCAAGACAGTTTAGCTCAAAGCTCAGACCAAGGAATAAGAAAGGCTTCGTATAAATAATTAACAACTCCATGTTTTAAGGCAATCTAAAACTGGTGATGATTTAAGCCAGAAATTGCACCTTTACCTGCGGTGGCTCAGGAGCTGACAGCCATGCGGCTCAGATGCCTGCACAGTGTGATGGGGAGGGTCAGCCAGGGACAGGCACCCTCTCAGCACCCCAAGCCAAGCCATCTCCTGCCTCCGCAGCTATACGCCAGCAGCTCTGGTTGTGTGCTGTCAGCAGGAGTGCTTGTATTAGCACAGGACAGTCAAGTCTTCATTGCTTTATGAGCTGGAAGGTCAGCTACACTTGAGCTTCAATCTACCATCCCCTGCCCTCCATTAAGTTAGCTGCCTGGAGCTTAAAGCACAGTTTAATCTGTGATAGAAACTTATGGGAGTCTGCTCAGGGGCAACACTCAAGCTATTCCTCAAACTAATGCAACAATCCCCACAAGACAGCAGGGGTTTCTTAAGGAAGATACCAGATGCCAAGAATGTGTCTATGCAGGCCAGAATAGCTCTTTATGGTGCCACAGTAGGAGGCTGAAAAATTCATAGGTCTAGCTGAGGGATGTCTGTGACGGGAGGAAGCTGGTTTACTGAAAAGGACCATGCATTTTGTTATTTGAATGCAACAAATGAGCATGTAGTAATCATTCTTACTAATACTAATAGCAACTGTATTACTCGAGCTTTTAAAAGCCTTGCTCACTAGCTCTGTGACAGAGTCTTACAAAGAAGTAGACAAGGGGGAGAGAAAGCTGGTGATGCTGCCACTGCAGAAATGATGCCCAAGGGGACAAATGCATATGATGCCCACAGCACGTCTGGTGTGGTATTGAGCCCAGAGATTGACTTGACTAGCTGCTTCGCTGGCCTCTGGTCCAGGTTGAAGAGCAGACAGTCACCTCCTCAGTGAGGAGGCAGCCAGAAAGGGCTCCTTAAGCCACCCCTCAGCTATTAGTTACCATCTCACGCTCCTCTCTATTCAGCCTGACATCTAACAAGCTGTTTTAGGTCCCCTGTGATGGTCTGATTAACCTGTTTCCCTTTGCGTCAAAATGAGGGAAGGGCTAGCAAACAGTCAGGTGAAGTGGAGAACTATTTCAGAGGGTGCTTTCAGCTCTCAGCCTGCCCTGGGCTGTTTTCTCACACAGTAGCAGGACCTCAGCTCTGCCTTGCTTTCCTGGGAGCTCCGGGGCTGCAAGGCTGGGGACAGGGGACCAGTTCCCAGACAGAGGAATTTCAGTGTGACACGCACTGTTACTGGGCAAGCCTAGACCAAGTCCCTGCTCAAGGTGGCAAGGGACATGTCTCACTCCATGCCATGCCCTCCTGCTCACCCCTCCCGGTTTTTCCTCTCTCCTTTAAAATACACTAGCTGGGTTTTCCATGCACAGAGTAGCAAAATATCTCTGCTCCTAAGTCCTTAGACTCCTGGCATTGTGCTCAGTTTAGTGGGAAGTTCATAGCCTAATGAAGAGACACAGGCCTAAATATTTTGTTTGGTTTGGAATTTCATGTTTGTGAGTTACTACTAACCACAGTAAAATCTAGTGCAGTTACGCACTGTATGTTACATTGCCATGCTGTTCTCGTTAAAGTAATTAAAAGTGTTTGCACATTAAACAAACAAACAACTTAAAAAAAAGGTGTTAATCAGCTGTATTTCAAAAAAAGTTGAAAGAAAAATGATGCTGTCTAAATGGTTTGGAACAGTCAGGCCTATTCTATTATATGCCTGTAGCAGCAGGATATAACAAAGGTAAAGATTTAAGGCAGTTTTGACACCTTAAAGCAGAACTGTTAGCACTGCATAGACTTTCAAATCCGAAGAGGATTCAGCCTGCTCACTTACTGCCTTCCACATCTTCAAAGGGCCATGGCTCCTTTTTAATCTTTCCGCTTTGCTGTGAAGCCATAGGAAGTTATTGACTTTACAGGCAGTTTTAGTACACAATCAAGCAAGAAAAAAATGCCGGTGTACTCTGAGACTGTGAGTTCAAATCCTCATCTCTTTGTGTCACTCCCCTCTCTGTGCCAAGGCAGAATCTAAAAATGCAGAACAAATGATGAGCTGTTATACCAGGTTTTGTTTTTTGACCCCCTTGTTGAGCCAAAATTCTCTGAAGACTTTCAGGGAGGCTTTGGCTATCTCACCAATCTTCCAAACGTAGTTGGAATAAGCTTTCCACAGTGATGTTACTTGATTATAATTAGATATAGTTTGAACTCTGGATCTGAGCTCCAACATCTCTCTTCTTGAAGCAGCTCTGGGGTAAGTGGAGGCTGGAGGTCTTCCAGGGAGCAGGTGTTTGCTCTTTGGTCAGTGTCTGGACAGAGTGCTGCCTGCTTTCCTCCAAGTGTAAGAGCACTTACATTTCCCATTGCTTAATGTCAGAAGGTGCTATTAGAACTGATGCTTAAATCACCAACCAGCTTGGCAAAACCAGGAGTAGCTGAGACCATGTGTTTGAAAGGGTTTTCCCTGAGCTCTGGGAACACAGACCTCTCCCCAGTTTCACTGGGGTGGCCACCAAGAAAGAGACAGAAGGTAAAGAGGAACAGAAAACCAAAAAGCCAGGAAGGCAACTGCTGGGACTGTGGCCCCAAGAGGTGCTCTTGGAGGCCCTTCTGCCCGCAGTGGGCCTTGAGCTGAGGCTGAAGTTGGCCTCCACCATGCAATTTCCAGTGTGTAGGGGAAGGAGGACTTTGCGTCCATCCCTCATAACTACATCCGTATGAAACAAGCTGTCATCAGTGTCTCTTCCCCAGACCCTCTGAATATCAGCAAACAGTTTGAGCTAATGTCCAAATTATTTACATTATAAAATGAAGAGACTCAAAAATCCTACACCAACCTATGTAAAGATCAGGAATTCAGTTTTGCATCTGGATCCTGACTGTACTTCAGCAATACAACAAAGCAGTTTGCCTGTGTCCTGCAGCTCCTAGGCTGGCATTGGACTAACTTTCCTCCCAAGACCACACATGGCCTTATTTTCTTCAACTGTACGAGATGCCACAAGATATCCAGAGGAAGGTGTTTAACCAGACATTTTGTTTTCTCACTCTTTTATTTGTTTTCTTCTACTACTAGCTTCTGAATGGTTCCTAGCAGAAAGCTTTAAAAACCTTGGAATGCTATTTCTAAATCGATAGAACTGCTGCCCTTTAGAAGAAGCTTTTGATGAAGTCTAAATAATAAGACAAAAAGGTACATTAACTTAATTTGAAGGCATAACATCCTAAAAATATAGCAGTGATGACAGATAATTTTGAATGTCTCCATTTTGGGACATCTAATCTGAAACCTTTAGAAGAATCTTGATTTTATAGATGGACTAGGTGCTTTTGTAAAATTTATGTCATGAAAAGCTTAAGAGTGAAAATATTTTAAGCCCCTCATTATTTGGAAAGTCTTGAACTATAACTTTAAGGAATTTATGAACTACATACTGAATAACTGAGAAGTGAGGGTTCTGTGTTATCTAGGTCTTATTTATCTCCTCTGTTTAGAAGTAAGGACAAACAGCATTAATTACATTTCCAAATGCTTCTAAATTTGGAACACTAGTGTATAGCTGTTGAAAATAATATGAATGAAGGACTAAAAGCCTGTCTAAACATGTTCAAAGGATAAAAGTGTTAGGATCTACCTGAGCATTAGTTAATGTAGGAGAAAAATCATGATGAAATTGAGGAATGTCTTTCCTTCTAATGGAAAGGAGGCACTTGGAAAGCACAGACACTTACAGAATCTACTGGTGATAGCTCTGTTTTCATGGCCTGAAATTATGCTCTGCCTTCTATAAAAAAGAAGAAAGCCCTAACATTCTAACAAGAAGACAACATTTTTTCTGCTATCTTGAAAGATAAACACTGCAATGGGGAAGTTTTAAGAAGAAAGTTTGATACACAACTGAACTGGGCCAAAAGACTTGCTGTCCTCTCGAGGGCCTTTGCAATCTTATTTTCTGGGATTCTCTGACATGCCATGAGAAACTCAGAGTTCTCATGTTCTAACATGTTCAGTTAGACATTTTTTCTTTTTTCTCTCTTGTAATTTTTCACCTGTTAAATGTGTAAGCCTCAAAGGAGTGAATTCGTAAGGAGAATTTGAATGGGAACAGGATAGTGCCCAGCTTTATAAGGTTATAGAGATTGCATTTAGAGAGCTGCAAATTAAACAGTTTACAGAGATGGTAATCAAAAATATTGTGTTAAACGTCATCAGGATGGATGCGGTCCCAGTCTGAATGAAGTAGGAGGCTGTATGACTGTGCATTGCCACCATATTGTGGGCAGGGAGCACACCTGTGAAAGCTATGAACACTGCTAAATGAAGGTAAGAGTACGGTCTCATTTGTCCCACAGTAAATGCTTTTTTGTTTACTTGTATTTTCATAGTTTTGTTATAGACCAGGACATGATCTATATGTGTGTGTGTATATATATATAAATATAAATATAAATTTAAATATAAATATAAATATATGTCTATATAAGTAGATTAATGATCCTCTGCATCACATCTTTAGATATCTGGGATTTCTGGAGTCCAATCATCCAAAAAATGTAATGACTTTTTCCCCTTCACTGCAGGCAGCAGAAGCTAGGAGTTTAATACAATATGTTTATGTTTGGATTTCTGGCAATTAAATTTAGGACAACAAAACTTTATCAGCCTTTGCCATACTGTGAAGAAAGGGCACCAGGTGTGTGTTTCTGCCCTATTTCACTGTTACCCTTGCATCCTAGTGCTCTTGTCACTTTCATCCATGCCACCATCCTCCTGCATGACCCGCTCTGGGTCTAGCTGGTCAAATCTTGTGTTTATTGCTAGAATTCTCATTTGTGTCTTTAAATTTCCAGAGAGAGTCCTGGGGAGAATTCATTTAGTTCAGCTGAGGTGTTAGCAGTCTCCTTTCTCACAGCCATTACACTGTCATGACCTGTCCTGTGCGTCTAACACTGATCTATTCATAGTTTTCATATCAGCATGCTGGGCAGGTTTTTATGCTAAATCATCTTTCTTCACTGGTCCCTACTTATACTGCAGCAAATAAAAAGGCTTAGATTAGTTCAACAGGCAAATGGGTCTCTTTATGTCCTACCTTCTCAATGTGATTTTCTGAGTGAATTAAACGGATGGACTAGCAAAGCTGGCTCTGAGACAGACACATGCTGTGGGGAAGCTGTCCCACAGAGGGCATCTTATTCTGCCAAATTGTTTGGTGTTTTTTGATATTGACTAAGTGAGGTCAACGAAATCACTTCCACCGGTGACGATAAGCAATGTTTGAACATACGGCAGCAGAGGCAAAAGATTGCCTAAGCCGGCAGTCAGCCCAGGAGCAGCCGCAGGACAAACGCCTCAGTATGGCAGGTAGGGAGATCCTCAGCGGGGTACGGGCACGGCTATTGCGTGCGGTGTGCGGGAGCAGCGCACCCATGGGCAGGAGCCTTGGCCGGCGACCCCGGGCTGCAGCCGCTGCACAAGCAGGGAGCAGCAAGTCAGTCCTGCCTCCGAGCAGGTTATGAGGGTAAGCAAGGAAAAAACAGATGGAGACAGGCAGATGGAGGAACACCAGGAAACACAGAAAATATTAGTCAGCATCATAGGCAGTGACCTCAGCATACCAGAAGTTTAAATGTTGGCAAATCCTTTGTAGACATCCCAGAAAAGGAGGGCTTTAAAGAGAGCATTAAAGGAAGATAATGACTTGGTTTGTAGAAATTTACAGAGAGTGGCTCCTGAGCATCTGGGAGAGTGGAAAGCAAAGCATGAAAGTGTTTGAAAATTCATTCTGAGAGGCTTTCAACCTGCCTAGTAAAAGATTTTATGGGTGGGAACCTCTTAAGAGGCTTACTGTTGGTACAGAGTAAGAAGAGATGGTAGAAGACCAGGGGATAATCCATGAAGAACCTTCCTCTAAAAATGAAAGCGATGACCTTTAAAGCATCAGTCTGGATAGATACGGGTGAGGAAAATGCTATGTGTGAGGGCTAGCAAAAAAGAAGATATACTTTTTGGAAATACTGCAAGAAAAGGGAAGGGAAGGGAAGGGAAGGGAAGGGAAGGGAAGGGAAGGGAAGGGAAGGGAAGGGAAGGGAAGGGAAGGGAAGGGAAGGGAAGGGAAGGGAAGGGAAGGGAAGGGAAGGGAAGGGAAGGGAAGGGAAGGGAAGGGAAGGGAAGGGAAGGGAAGGGAAGGGAAGGGAAGGGAAGGGAAGGGAAGGGAAGGGAAGGGGAAGTGTTATAGAACTTATAGGTGAAAAAACATGGGGGCTGCTGTGTGGACACACAGAAGGTACTACCTGAGCAGCTCAGTGTTTCTTCTGGCACAACTAGTTCAGGTCATGAGCCTGCCCTGTTGTTTTAATAAGAAGGGAAAGCAGGGAAGACAATTGTTTTGCAGCTATGTACAACCCAGCCAGAGTTAATGTCCTGCCTATGTGAAAGAAAGGGAAAAAGAGCTCAGAGATACTGCCACAGCTGACAGTTTTCCTCACTGGCTAAAAAAGAATTGGAAGTCCTGGAGAAAGTGTGTGGCAGTGTGCATTTCTGAGGGACTGGTGGATGATGTTGAAATAGACCTGGAAATAATAAAGAACAAGAGCAGAGTTTGGGGAAACTTGGGTGAAGAAGGAAAACTGATGTAGGCAGTAGAAAGGCATAGAGGAAGAAAAGTGAAAATAACTCACTGGCAGCTCCATTGAAGGGAGGGAGAGTGGGAAAAGAGGAACAGCTAGAAATGGAAGCAGAGAGGATCTCAGCAAGGATTGAAGTAGGAGAGGCTGTTGGCAAAGCAGCATTAGACATTCCTGTCTGTGTGAAAGATATGGTTTAGAGGGACTGAAGTATGGAAGATAAGGAAGACGTGCTCCAAAGACAGCAGTGGCTGGGAGTTAAGAGAGAGAAGAGCAACAGCTATGAGATGAGGGATGACAGAATGGCAAAAAATAATAGCAGATATGGCATGTGAGAGTGGGGAGTGAGGGTAGGCAAGCATTGCGGATGTGTATGTGGGCAGGCAATTAAACCAGTGTATCTTTTGGTTCAGTTTCAGTTTGGATTCTGCAGCAACAGAAACCATTCTGGTTTTATACTGTTTTGAGCTCAATAACATTTCAAAATGCTCATGTAGGCTCAGCTCCTATTCAAGAAAAATAAAATATTCAAACCAGTTTATTTCTAGCTTTAGTTCAGTTTCCTGGAGGTAAAACTGGTGTGCTTCTCCAAGAAGGTAATGCTAGAGAAGGGTGGTGATAATATACATTGGAAAACGGGGGCAATAAAGAGGGATAAAAATGGAAAGGAGAGGAGGACAAGGCTGAGGTGACATCTTTGGGAGGTAGCAAATAGATCGGGTTAAAAGAGAAAGATTAAAAAGCCTTAAAAAACCAATGCTGTGAAGACCTTAAATAAATGATGTTTGGAAAAAATCCCATTCACAAAGAGTGCAAGGGATGTATGCACCTTTTATGCAGCCAAGCAAAATGCAAAACAATGAAGCTGAAAATCAAGTCTGAGAAAAAAGAAAAGCAACTCCTGGAAGAATTGTTAAATAGAAGATCACAAAAAAAGCAAATGTCATCACAGATAAAGTCACAAGGGTAAAAGTGGCAGAGTTGCTAGTTCAAGCAAGCACAGGGTCTTATTTTTACATATTTTGTAATTTAATATAACCTAGTGATGTCTCAAACTCAAAACAATTCAGGTAATTCAAAGCTAATCCTTTGAAGACTGCAGGTATACAGTATATACATACATTCTCCCAAGCATTCGTTTGGCAGGAAGCCTAGAAAACGCTGGTGTTCTGTGAATGCTCACATGTAGCAGTGCGCTGCCAAATTTTCAACAAGATGGTCTGACACAAATTTGCCATTGAATTGATGGCACACCTAGTTGGCAGGCAGGATTGGTTGGAAAAGAGAATTTATTTTCAACAGGGAATTCTGAAAAAAACACCAAACCCCCTCAAACCCAACAACTTTTACTCAGATTTTCTCACAATTTAAGCAAGCAAACAAACAAAATCTTGAACTAAGAACTAAAGAGTTTGGGGATTTTGAAAAACAAATTTTCTTTATGTTCTCAGTCTGTTGTTAGTGTAGGTATGAGTAGTGTTCCCCTTCTCCTGAAGCATGTGATGAAGGAAAGGCAAAGTGCAGGGCCCAACACCTTTAAACTGGAAACCAGATGAGCTTTTGATGTTTCAGGTTTTTGACTTATTTCTATTCTTTTTGCTTCTGTCTTGACATTTTTTATTTAAGAGCTCAGGCCTCCAACTTCATTATGGCTACTGAACAAATTCTGCAAGTCCTGTGCTTCAGAGGCTGGGTAGGAGGTGGATGACAAAGGCAGGAGAGGATTTTATGGGATTAGAGAGCAGTTGGCTGTTGGAGGGAGGGCAGGACAGCTTGTGGAGAAGCTGCTGTAAATTCTTTTCAATTTGAAATCTATAGGATTTGCTCTTCTTGTGAGACATTTTGAGCCAGCAGCTAAGTTTGGCATGTCAGAAATCTTCATTAGACAAGACAGAGATTTATGAGTTCAGCTGGATATTGACATACATTAGGAAAAAAATACTGTGCACGGTTGGTTTGACTGGGCTATCACAATGAAATAAAAGGTATTTTTCCCCTACTGGCTTTAGCAAGGCAAGAAAATTGTGTAGCACTCTCTCTGAATTCCCTCACTTTGTTTACGTTCTTAATTTGTCAAGAAATGTTGCATGAATAGACATCTGCATGGTCTTGGTGTGAGGCAGATGCCTGTCAGTTATTTCTTCCAGAGAAAAGTAAGGTTTCTGAAAAACAGGAGAGGCCCACAGGAGGATGGTCTGATGGTCATACCAGGATCCTTGTGGGTGGCTCCAAAGGCAATGCCATGGAGGAAAGAGCTGCTGGACATCTCTGGTAGATCAGAGGTGGGGAGGTAGCAAGCTAGAGGCTGCGGTTTTGAAATACTTGTAAAAGAAGTGTGCTCAACCTCCAAACCAAAGTGATATCACTTCTGAAGGGTAATGTAAATACTTTGAGGAGACTCTATAGAGCTTAGCGGATTCAAAACTGAGAAGCTATTCATATTTTCATACTATAAATAATGTAGAATATTTAACAACTACTTAATATTGATGTTGGTGGCACACTGGTAAGTAATACTTAGCAAGTCAATGAGAATAATGTCAGACAAAGTGGTAGAATCTTTTATCACAGATATATAATAGTATTTTGCCATCACTGTTGAGGGTTCTTGCTAGCCTCTAGAAGGCAAGATATTTTCCATGCTGATTTCCTTAGGATTAGTGTCAAGTATTGCTATTGTCTTGTATCTCTACATATACTTATGCAAGTAGATGTGTTAATACAGTATTATGTTGTATTGTTTAAAAATGTATAGAGATGCCATCTGGTCCAGCTGCTGTGTGGGCCAGTAACTGTTGAATTGCTTTATTTATATCATTTTGGGACATGTTTGCTGTTAGAATTAGGGACTAATCACGTTTTTGAGAATGGAAAGGTTTATCTAGCTAGAAATGTTCTCTTGGACAGGAACTGGGTGATGAAATTTGGAAATGTTATTTTTCTATGTTGATGTCATGTTTTTAACACCTTGGGCTTGAAAGCTCCCCTAGGTGTTCTGTGTTTGTGTGTGATTTTGATAATATTTTCTTCAATTTAGTTCTAACCTGATTTGCCTTTACCTTTTAAGACATTTGACTAGACTGCCACATTAAGAGGAATGTTATATTCCTCTGTAGTCCATGCAAATCTTTTGGGGATTGTAGGTATGTTTCAGAATTATAAGTGTATACAAACTTGCTCATGTAACGTACGTCAGTGACTTGGTCATGTATACATGCTTATGCATCCATCCAGTCTTCCTCTTCTTGCAGAGCAAAGGCAACGGGGGCTGAAGAGTAGCAGCTGAAAAGGGAATCAGGGGAGCTGTGTTCTATTTGCTGCAGAGCTACTGAGCAGGGTCAAATCGTTCAATCTGTTCCCTTTCTCATTTGCTGCCACTCTGTTCAGATAGCCTGTAAAGTGAGGCAACTGTCTCCTACCATGTGTTTCTACAAAGCGTATCACAACCACATCCCTAGCTCAGTTAGGGCCTCCGGGCACTATCATATTATACGTAATTAAATATACCTCATATTTTTAAATTGTTTCCCATCAAATATTGTGTTAAAGAATTTTGCTATGAATTCAGACTGTGCATATAATTATACTTGATATTATTCCTACGAAGGACAGGGGTTTATGTTGGTGTCACAGAGCTCATTGATTTGTTCTGTATTAGCTTTTTATAAGCATTTTAAAGAAAGGGTCATTCAGAAAGTAAATAGGAAACCTCTATTTTGAGGTAGGAGATTTTTGATATTAGGTCAGCTGTGCTGCATGGGCAGGGGCATAACTGAAGCTCCAGTGCTACCTGTTACAGATGGGCTATCTCTATCAACAAACCATCTTCCTATCAAAACCTCTACTCCAAAGTAAAATGGAGTTTGAACTTCAGAAAGTAGCACGGTGATTTATCATCCTTCTCCACCTGGGTAAGTCATACCTGTAGGAATAAAAAGAGCCTTTAATAACAGATACAAGCACTGCCAAACACAAGCAGCTTGTGATTGTTTTTACAGGACAGTAGTATCAAGCACTTTCCCTGCACAGCTACAGTGGTGACCTGAGATAGACCAAATACTCTGGGATTTGTCTGAGGTGCTTTTTGGCTTAGTACTTTTTCCAGGACCCGAAGGCCCTTCTGAATGTGCCCAGACATTGTAACATGTCCTGTGCAGGGCAGTCACTTGGAAAACTAGGGATGGCTGCTATGAAGAGGGCTACAGTCCTGCACAAACACAGACAAGAAGGGCTGTGCAGCAATTAAAATGCAAGCTTTCACCCACATATCATAGAAGGGAGCCAGTAATGTTGCACTGTTGTCTCCCTACAGGTAGATAAAATCTTCCACATTTGGATTCTACTGAGTGAATTTAGCATTTCTTTCCCAGTTTTGCAGTGCTGTTGTTTTCTTTATTTTAACAATAAAATGAAAATTGTTCCTACTGCAAAGCAACTCCAATTCTACCAGGCACCTTTTGTCTAAAGCTTGTATAATAGAACCTCTCATTTTTGAAAACCAAATTAATTTATCTCAGCTTATTCCGTGGGAGTACAAATGTGTTCACCGGGCAGCTGATAGGCAAAGTCCTGATTCAATGGGATTGAAGAAGAGTATAGGGATGACATATACTCAGTACAAGACAAATTGACTCCAAACTAAGGCTGATGGAATAGGCTTGCAATTTAGGTTTTCTGAAGGAGGATATTCAGACTCAGAGACAGAAAAGAACTGAGGTGTTTATTATCCACCATTCCTCTCATGAACACATAGTCAATGGAAGGTAATGAATGTTACCAGCCTTCTGGTGAAGAGTCATCGGAGAAGACTCTTTCTCTGCGGGTGTTTTGCCTGCATTGCCTGCATGAAAGCAAAAGCCAGGATTGTAGCCCTCCCTGTTAATGTGAACTGGATTGCTGTGGAAACGAAGGTGCAATGCTCACAAGTGCAAGGTACACAGCCCCAGCATGGAGTGGGATTCAGCTCTGTGAATCTCACACTTTGTGTGCACAGCATAACAGCTCTGAATGAAAGAGCAAATAGTGTTTCAGCCTAGTGCAGAAACAGGACAGATCTAACTCTGGACAATGGTATGTGACTGAGAATCTGCTAGGAACTGGGGAATGGAAACATGAAACTAATTTTCATTCAGCTGCAGATAATGACATCTATACATCAGGGTGTTGCCCAGCTGCTCTTGGAGTTCTTAGTCCATTCAGTTTTGGGTGTGGGGGCAGAAAGAGAAAGGGAAAGGAAAAAAGTCCCATCTATCTAAAGTCTGTGGAAACTTTGGAAGTGCCTAAGCAGACAGGCACGTTGTCCTGAGATTTTGCTGGGTATGCAATATTTAATGAAAACTTTATTTCATGGCTTTTAAAAACTACAGATGTTATTGTTTCCAATCCATATGTCTACAAAACTCACCAAACTGTCAATGTTACACTCAATTACTAGACAGAAGAAGAGAGAAATACTTTATTCTGAGATAACATCTTCAGGGCCTTTGTATCTCTCCTCATTTCAAGCCCTTTACTTAGCTGTTAAAGTACCACTTTATACCTGAATCAAAGAATTGCAGAAGAGCCCTTTGGAAAGCAATGAACTCCGACTTAAGATGGTTGGACGACACTGGCCATTCTTCCTTTATCCTTTAGACTTCAGGATAATAGGAATGATTGCATTTTCTAACAGTTTGGGTTTTCTGGGTGGAGATGGAAGGAGGAAATGATGATGTTAGTAGACCAGTGGTTTGTAGGAGTAGAAAAAATTCAGTGTTTTCTTGACATATTTTTATTTTTTAAGAAAAAATTCACCCCACAGATTGCATGGATTTTTAATGGAGAACCAATTCTTACAGTTTTCTTTTTATTTGTGCTTGAGGAACATACCCTTTAGTGTCATTAAGGACTAATTGGATTCATTCTGAATTGTGGTAAATGGCGTGGCATTCTTTTCATGGAGTTTCTGATTCTGCAATTATGTTTCTGCAGCACTGTCTAGCAGTCACGAAAGATTAGCTGTGTTTTCTTCTTCTGCCATGCAGTTCTCTAATCTGTGTGGAACAAAAATAGATCAAGAAGTGCAGCTTTGTAGATTGTATCAAATACTTCTATGTGTTGCTTTGTGACTGTTGGGTCATTCTTGGATACATAAGGTTGACATATATCTCTGTAAGAATTATTTCTGGAAAATATGTACTGTGCACTGTCATAGGGGTGTTCTCTTTCTTCTTTTTAAGTTCAAATTTCATAATTAGAACAAGATGAACAATAGCATCCTCTCAGAGAAGAATAAAGATGTGCCCGACTCCCTTTCTATTGCCTTTGAAATATGAATAAATGGGTATTTTCTGCAGCCTTGCTTAATCTTCTGTTCCTCTTCACACCTTGCTCCATTTTTGAGTATTTCAATAGGGATGCGTGAACTGCTTAGATAAGAGTCAATTCCAGAGAGAACTTCAAAAGAAAAAAGACGAGGCCAGGCAGCACAGATAATTCCTTTGGAACACAAAATGCAGGTGTATTTGGTACCAGGTATTGGTGTTGACCTTTGTTTTGTTATAATTATACTTTTCCTGTGCATATATCTTCTGTTCTTGCTTCCCTGTTTTCTCCCTTCTTCTTGCCCTTCCCTCCTTCCTCTCTTTTCCGTCCTTTCCCCCTTTCCCTTCCTTTCCTTTCCCTCCCTTCCCTTCCCTCCAGGAAGGTGCATGATACTTTAAGTTGATCACACATCTGTGACAGAAGAAGCTGTTTCCCTTCTATCTCACATCTATACCTTTTCAGAGGAGTACAAACTTGCACATTACTTACGCAGTTGTTTCCATTCTGGGGAACGGGGGATTTAGCAGAGTGACTCTCATTGCTGTTAATGGGATTTGTTCAGCTAAAATCTTGTGCAAGCCAGGCCTTTTCAAAAAAGAGAATTTTTTGAGAAGTAGAGACAGACCTTGTTAAAGATCCTTTTGATGAGTTATAAGGCAAGATCTTAGAACATATCTAACAATTAAAGAATGTGGACAACTTTTCACCAGTTGAAAGTGTTAATCTCACCATTATAGACATATATATTTCCAATTGGCTAATTACTTCCTGCTGTGTAAAATTCTTCCTATAATTTCACTGAAAGGTATTTTTTATGCTTGTCTAGAATGTCTATGCAATGTCATTGCCTGATTTTTAAAGCCGAGCTCCTCAATTATCAGAAAAAATATTTGCCAAGTAAATGTTTCTATGAAAATCGTCATTATCCATCAAGTGATTTATTCCATGAGCAGTATTTGCAGAGCTATGCAGCTGGTTGATTACTGCAAAAAGAAAAATTACTTTAATAAATTAGTTGAGAAAAAAGGTAAAAATTAATTAAGATAATGTATATGTTGGATAATATTTGTCCAGCTGTTGTTTGAAGGCTATCACCTTTCATTTTGGTGGGTTTACATACTGGCAAAGCAATCCCTATATAAATAGTTCTGAGTTTATCCTGTGATCTGCCATCCTTACTTGAAAAATGCTGTATAAATGATCATTATTATGATTGTAAATCAAACCCTATTTTCATTTGGAGTAAAATATAATGGCATTTGAACAAGCAAGGCAGTAGGGCTGTAGATGAGTTCAGTGCCATGCGGTATGATGTGTGCAGTCTGAGATAAAGCCTAGGTTGTTCAGAGTCTGGGGATAAGTGCCTGGCCTCCTGGAGGCGATTGCTTATTCTTTTTGTAAAGCCCCTAAGTTTCTCTAAAATTAGAGATGGTGCAAACATAAATCATTACATGGAATTTAGCAAGTTCAGTGAAAAATATTTTCAACCACCACATTTTTCAAGACTTTTTTTTTTGAGGTGTTTTGTTGCATTGGCTACAATAAAAAATGGATTACAAGGCTTTTGTTCATCCTGTCTTAAAACAAACTATTTTATCACAATCAAATAGTGGAGTTTTCAATCCAAACAAGAGTGAAAATTTTGCTGTAAGTCTTCAGTAGTTTTTCCAATTAGAAATGAGTAGGAATTAGAATGTAAATGGAAATCTTTTATGTAAATTTAAGCATATGATTATTATTGTTTTTCTTAATCAGGTTCAAAGTACTCAGTGACTTCAGGGCTCATAGCACTACCACATCACAAATACTACAGACATATAAGCTGAAAGGGGAAACATTTTTAAATTGTTGAAAATTGCTGAGATTATTTAATAGAGAGACAAGTGTTAACTATTCATCTTTTCCAACCTAAATGACTCTATGATTCTATTCAGTGATCTTTAATCTTCTCTTCCTTGAATCTTTTGAAGGGGAGCAGTGAAACATTTGGGAAAACTTTTTTAAGCGTAAATGGGCAAAGGTGAAAGGAAGCTAAAGGTGAAAGAAAAAACAACTAGTGGAGAAGAGAATGAAAAGGGTAATTGCACACACAGATTTTAGGCCTTTTTCTTTTCTTAGAAACTTGTTTCAAACAATTGACCTGAAATGATGGTGAGGTGATTAAACTGAGAGATGCAGCAGACATTAATGTCTGTTTGTATTAAAGGGGAATGATTCAGAGACCTTACAAATATGCAGGTAATCAGAAGAGAAACAGCTGAATTTCAGGGTTGATAAATGCAAGATAGTGCATATTCAAACGTTCCCAGACAGTGCTGAATTCACGACCATCACTTGGATAAAAGAGCAGGGAATTACCATAGACAGCCCAGTAAAACATCTGCTTAGTTTGATGTGATAGCTGGAAATTCAGTTAAAACATTAGAGTAATACAGAAAAATGTAAACCCGTTGTATATATCAGTGGTATGTTCTCAGCTAGGCTATTACATTCACTTCTTGTCATCCCATCTGAGAAAGGTAACAGAAGCAGCTTAGGCACATGAAATATAAGCAAAGCAAATTTACAAAGTAGTTAACAAATGAACAAAAAAGATGAAAATACAAAAACGTTTTTAAAGGAACATAAATCTTTGAAACTGCACCTTGTGTTGATACCTTTGGAATGAAATGTGTGTTAAAAGAAAACCAAACAGCTAATCAGCCAGCTGATGATGGCAGTGGTTGCAAAACTGGAGTGTCTGAATGACTAAATGCTTTGTCAAGTGGGAGTATGAGGACTGTTAGCAGTCCTCAGGTATTGATGAAGCCCCTGTTTTTTCCTTTCATAACAAAACAAAAGCGACAAAGAATAAAGGATCTCTACTGCAAATATAATTCACTTGCTGTTTTCCTGTATGTGCTCTGCCGTTTTTTACAGGAGACTGTTCTCCTAAAACACTGTAACTTTCAGCTTGCTAAAGGCTGGGGCACAACCACAGCAAGACATACTCTTTCCCCTTCAGAATGATGAAAACCTGAGAAACATTTTCTATAAAGCTCCCACTGTACCTCATCGCTTATGCACAGATGTCAGGAAAACTAGGGGCTGAAATATCTTCCTATGACAATAGAGAATAGCAAAATTTTGTTTCCCTCTACTTATGTCTGGACTTGGTCCCACTCCAACTGATTGCAGTTATGTGCTTGCAGATGACTGAAATAGTAATAAATTCTGTCTGTTGAACAAAACTTTTCCATCAATGTGAAATTCTCTAATGACAACTTCACAGAATTATATGGGAGTTATACTAGCAGAAAATTTGACTTCAAATCTGTGAATTCATCAGCCTGCTGTTTGCCTCTCTTTTTCTTCTGACAGTAAAGGGCTGAAAGCTTTTCATGTGCATTTATGTCTTGCATTTGGTAACTCATTTTCTTTCTGTATGGAAATTAACTGTAATGGTTTGTATGTTTATTCGTCTCACAGCTAAGGTACTAACACTTGCCTCAGCATCTCCAACCTTTTATAGGGGAGACAATATCTTCTCAAGCACTGAAATGTCAATTCATTGGTAATACCAGGTATTAATATGAAATAGAGTTGAGGTGTAGAATTTTCTGCCACCCTTGTTCCTGCTTGGAGTTGCAGACTCTTGCTCCAAGGGCCTGACACAGCAGTGCAGCTGGGAATATTTCAAAATTTCCATCATGAAATATGAAATTTCCGTATTTGAACAATGTCGCCCGAGGATTGGAGTCTAGTGACATGAAAGCTTATCTCCCAAAAGTTAGGGTATGTACTGAATAGAATCTACCAAGCAGCTGTTCAAAATTTATTAGAAATAATTGTTTAGAGATGAAATGTTTTTTGAAAGGTTTGTTTTAGAATTATTGTTCTCTCTCCCACTACTCACCCTTAAAACATTCAAAACCATCAGATCCTGGTGAAGGGTATAAAATAAGATAGCTCAATTCAAACTGGAACAGATATGAAAAGGATGGGAAGAACCTGGATGTGGGAGATGGTGTTTTGTTTTGGTTTGTTTGGTTTTTTTGGGGGGAGGAGGAGGGTGTTTTGTTTTTTTTTTTTTCTTTTTTTTTCTGTGTATATTTGTGTGTGTGGTTGGTTGTTTGTTTTTTGTTTGGTTTGTTTGTTTTTTTAACCTTCATTTTGGGCATATATTTGGCAGGATAAACTCAGTTTACCAAACACAAAGATAAAAAAATTGCTTGTGCACCAGCCATTCTAATATTACACAGTTCTCAAAAATAGGTCTCTGGTAGAGGATATCTTTTTATACAGTCTGATTTTCAATGGCACAACTACAGTATCATAGTGTCTCTAGGCTACTGCTTTATCACTCGTACATTAATACTACCAAATGTCTGTTATGTATTGTGCCATGGAAACTCTGATGAGAGAAAATACACTAAGCACAACTGTTTGCATCCTTTTTCCAAACTCTTGACCCTGGCAGCATAAGAGTTAGTTGAAATGATTGAAACATAGAGGTAAAGGGAATCAAGATTCTGAGCACCTCCTGAGAGCTGGCAGCGAGACACACAAGCTTTTATTTTCAGTTAAAATCCAGCCTATTGTAGTAAATAAGTGGTGATATATGGAAGGTACAAACCCCATTTAATGGGATTTATGCATGTAATTTCCTTGGAAACTGCTAAACTAGCCTCTGTATGAGGAGTTCCCTCAGCCTTCTGCACCTTGTTCATAAAGAGTCTGGCTATGGCATGGTCAAGGAGAGGGTGATGGGGTCACCAAACAAGGGGATGCACCTCAGATGCTGCGTTTTGGGTTCCAGTTTCTTCTCTCAGTCAGATGTATGTTAGCCGTCATTTTGTCCCATCCGTATTTCCTTCTTACTATACTTAGTGAAGCTCAAGTTGTGGTGGTACTGCAGGTGCTGCTGGGCAGCTGTGTGCCACAGTGGTGATGCCCTTGTGTAGGCGGGACATTCCTCAGGCCATGGTCATAGCTGCGTGGTGCTGCCAGTACTGAAGAGAGCAGCTGCTCCCACCCTGGGGCTCAGCCAGCAGATGAAATGCTACAGGTTGACAAAGGGAGTTGCTATTGCTTGTTTTCTGTGACAGTTCTTGGATTTATTTTACAACAAACACATGCGTGCACGCACTTTTCGGTAAGGAGGGGTTTGAGGAAACATCTGTGGGGCTGTCAGGAGTCCCTTACAGCCAAACTGAAAGATGGGTAGGTGTTTTCTCTGCTTCTGAGGGTGCTTGCTCTCCTTCCTGAATGCTGCTAAATTTTTCTGTCTTATAAAGAATATTGTCCCTGGAGACCATAAAGGCTCTTCAGAAGAGAGTGCTTTTCCCCTCCTTTTGAATGCAGTAGATTTCACCAAGGATGAGGAATTTTCTAAAGACCTTCTCTCTTTTTACATTCAAGTTAGAAAGGGATTGAACGATGTACTATGCTAGCAATATAGCCAGTGTGTTTTGCTTTTGGATTGAAGTGTAGCTTTCCAGCAAGAACATTCTGTTTTTTTGTCATGTGGAACTGCTCCTTCCTAGCCTGGGGTTATGAGAAAACATTTTTGTTTAAATGGGGAAACAACTGAATAGTTTCCACAGCCCTGAACTCACAGAATCCCCGTTTAAGGTTTAGCACAAATGTATAGGTATTTGCTGAATGTCCCTTGTTAAAACATTGGCAGCTCATCACAAATTCTGGAAGATGCCAGATGTCTCACTTAGTGTAAAAACACAGTGTATGAGAGAGCTATAGATGATTTCCAGCATAAGCTGTTAGATATTATTATTATTATTAGTTGGCTATGCTTTATTTTTTACTAAAGCATACCTCTAAAAAATCAGAAATAAAGGTATAGAGAGAAACCTGAAATGGAGGTTTTCTTCCCTTATTGGTTATCCTGTGCTTTAAAAGTGATTTTTAGACTGCTTCAGAAGTCAGTGATGCACTTTGCACTTTTGGGAAGTGGCATTCCCATTCATATATGATCTGAAAGGCAGATCTGAATTCAGACCCTCGCTTTGTATGCATTGAAGGTTTCCACAAGTACAGCTTCACATTTCTCCTGCATGGGAAAACTCATGTTTTGGTAAAACTGACCGTGTAATATCCATCGTGGTTGATACCCACTGACCAGGGCACTGGGCATTAACCCAAGGATATAAGGAAAGCAAAGCACAGATACACTCTTGGTGCTTTTTTGTTCAGTTATTGCCTGTTGAGGTAGTGGTAACCAATGTAAGCTCAAGCAATCTCAGGACTGACAGGTTTTTCAGAGATCAAGGTGATGTTATTCTACCATTGACTCTTTGATCAGGTCTGGTACTCCTGAACTTCAACCTGACTCAAGGGAATATGCAAACGTTTCGCTACTGAACCTGAGTGTGGTCAGGAAAACAGATCTTGCAAATTGGTGTGTATCTCTGTATGTGCACTGAGAATATAAAAGACTGTATCTGATGTAAAAGATAAATTTGGGGTCTTTTCAATGGTGGAACTGTTATAAAATAACACTGCCATGGTTTAACTCTGGCTGGCAACTAAGCCCCACCCAACCACTCACTCACTTCTCCTCACCTCCCCAGTGGGATGAGGGAGAGAATTGGAAAGGCAACAGTGAGAAAACTTGGGGGCTGAGATAAAGACAGTTTAATAGGTAAAGCAAAAGCCATGTGTACAACCAAAGCAGAACAGGGAATTCATTCTCCACCTCCCATGGGCAGGCAGGTGCTCAGCCATCCCCAGGACAGCAGGGCTCCATCACGTGTCATGGTCACTTGGGTAGACAAACGCCATCACTCCAGACGTCTCCCCCTTCCTTCTTCTCCCCCCAGTTCTATATGCTGAGCATGACGTCCCATGGTATGGAACATCCCTTAGGTCAGTTGGGGTCAGCTGTCCTGGCTGTGTCCCTCCCAGCCCTTGTGCCCCCCCCCCCCATCACTGCCGGGGGGGGGGGGGGGTGAGGGGCAGAAAAGGCCTTGGCTCTGTGTAAGCTCTGCTCAGCAAAAACTGAAGCATCTCTACAATATCAACACTGTTTTCAGCACAGATCCAAAACACAGACCCATACCAGTTACTGAGAAGAGAATTAACTCTACCCCAGCCAAAACCAACAGAAACACATAAAATTAAGAAGCATTTTGAAGTGGGCTGATATAAGCTACATTATGCCACAGATTGGGCTGGGTTACTCTGGACAAAATTCTTTTGCCTTCTATTTACAGAACACAGAGTTGAAGAAAAATAATTATTGATAATTTATTGTGGGCTTTATTTTTCCTCTTCTTTTTAGCGGATATTACCCTTTTGGCTGCAAGCTAGGTGACTGAGTGCTAATAGTTTGGGTACTGCCTAGTTAAGCCATTCTGCCTGTGAATGTGCTTATTCTATTAATGTGGTTTCAGTGAACAGAGCGCCAAACACCTGCAGCTTTAAGGGACTTAGTAGTTTTCCTTTGGAGAAGGAAAAGGGACTCTGGTAATGTCATTAATGTGATTTTCACTGAATTTTTTTACACTGTGATTTTAAACAATCTACGTCTGGCTTTTGACAGAAGTTCCACACTGTGCAGCAATCATGAAAACTGTGCACAGAAAGTTATCTGACGTTACTGTTGTCTACTCATAACTCAAAAGGTTGGTTTTTTTCTAGCTCAAATACTTCCAGACCTGTCTTTGGAAAAGTCTTAGATGCTTTTGTGTGGTGCAATGGTCACACCCAGTGGCCAGTTGGGTTAATCACATATGTGTATTCCCTATGGATATCTGAGGCAGTTTGCTCCAGGAATTTCTTCTTATGTACTATGAAGCTTGGAATGTAACTCGATAGCGGGAAAGCAATGTATGTCCACCTTCGCCTCAAGGCTGGTTCCCCAAAGTCCCTGGCCGATCAAAATGAAGGTCCGGACCATTCATGAAATGAATAGCAAAGAGCTGATTAAACCCCCATGGAGTCTAACATCCTTAAAATTAGGACCTTTGACTATAATGAGCTGGTGTTTTAAACTAATGATTCAAGGACAGGCTGAAACAAAATAATCTGTACTTTTCCTTAGTTTAAATTCAGCTTTCTTTTAACTGTGGAAAGCCTGAAACATTTGAACATATGCCCAATTCTTCTTTTTTGGCATTATCAAGGTAATTTGAAAAAAAGACCATTTTTTCTTTCCTATAAATGAGAAATGTATGGAAGTATGATGGATAAATCAATAGAGGTACACACACATAACCCCCTCCTCCCTTTCCTCCCAGTCTAACTATAACATCCTCTATTAGCATCACAGTGACACTAATGTTTTCTTTCCCTCAATGTAGACCACTTTGTCAAGGTCTCTGTTTTCAATTAGTGTCAGCAAATGACACATGGGTGGGAATACTACAGGCATGTTCAGTGGAGGTAGCGCTGCAGATGCTGATTTTGGGGTGGGGGATGGGAGAGCCAAGTTTCAATGGGGAAAAAAGGATGGTCTTCTCCCCATATAAACCCTTGCTAAAACGCTCCCAAGGACACAGATTTTGGTTCCTTTCCATGAAAGTTGTCTCCTCTAAAGCCCTGCACGATACAGGAAGGTTCATTTACACAGAGTTTCAACCCATTTAAAAATCAAATAGCTAAATCTGCATTACCTAACATTGTTGGTCTTGCCCCAAATTTTTTAAAACATTGCCTCAAAGCCATAAATGAGTGGGGTTTTTTTCAGCCATTTACCAATTCCTTCACTGTCTTTGGAACCCACAATACCTGTCAATATCTACACATTTCACTTCTTCTGCCTACAGCATCTGCTGCCCAATTCTGCTTGCATTTTTTCTGCCAGGAACTGGAGAAGTTGCTCCAGTCTGATATGAAAAGCTCTGCTCCAGCTTCAGCATTGTTGACGGGGTGCTGGGTGCTGGTACCCGCAGGAGCTGGACCAACGCTTTTATGATCTTTTTCTACTGAGAAGCTTCTATACCTTTCCTGGTCAAGATGCAGACTTTGGATACTGGATTTGAAAGTACCAACAGTAGTATTGCTTTATTCACTTTCCCCTCACGCACCTTTCACGTATAGTCCACGTTCCCCAGGGCTCCCCAGGCCATGTGTTAGACCAAGCAGGAAAAGCATTCATCACAGATATTTTTTTAAGAACTCTGGATTTCTTTTCCTGGGTGAAATTTCCTTTTGTGTTTTGTTCACTGAAAAGGTCCCAGCATGTGACACTGTGGGCATTCAGAGAGTGAGTCCACAAATTCTCATTTCAACTGAGACAGTCAATCTGAAGTCAACTTAGGATGAAGTCTGGGGTCCCTGCAGTGAGCTGGGAGGTTTTATGCCAGGAACCTCCCCAAAAAATCCATGCACTAAAATACTACAGCTGTTTCTATACTGGATCTTTTTGTACCCCACAGCCTGGAAATATTCAGTGCAGAAGTTGGTGTTTATTTTTCATTTTTGCTTTGCAGGTCACATTTAAATGTAACTTCCATACTGGATCAAGCTTGACAAAAAAGAGCACTTATACCTTAAGAAAAAAAGTTGCCCTACTTTTTGTCTCATTTCTCCTGTTGGCTGTTTGAAGATATAGGTGATACAAAGGGACTGTCAGGTCCTCTTTGCCCCCAAATTCAGATTACATTCAAGAGTAAACAAAACATTTAGGGAAAAAAACCTCCTATGTTTAGTAAAATGTTTATGATTTAATAAAAATAAGAAAACTTAAGTCAAAATACTTCAGATGAAAAGCCTTTCCTGTGCTGCAAAATAGCACTGGTACATGGGAATCACATGGGAAAATTTTGTATAAACAAAATTAACCCATCGATGCTGGTTTCTCTGACTAAACTGAGGAAAATTAAAAAAATGTTTCCCTACTTCTACTGTATTGATATAATCCCATTTATACCTCCAGTTAATAGGTAGGTCTATTTACGTGAAGTGCCAACTTTTATTTGATGATTAATAAGCAATGGTGAAAAATGAAATGATTTGTAAAGTTCTTGCTCGTTTCAATGACCTCATGTAGGAATAAATAAATAGAAAAAGGAGTAAATAGAAGACATGCCTGCATGTGTTGCAACTGTTAAATAAAGTCTCCTTTGCTTTATATTCCCAAAACAGATATGATATGTTGTTTTGAAGGGGGCTGACCCATTCCTATTGCAAGTGTGAAATCAGATTTAGGAGAGAAATATCCAGTTACCCAAAGCCCCATGCTTTGCAATGCAGACAGAACAAGGAGTGCCTCTGAGCTGCCCCCGTTTTCATCTACGACAAGGTCCAACAGGTGAGGAAGGAATCAGTGAAGCCCAGCACCTCATCTGTTGTCAGAGCATTGTGCTTGCTACACTATGCTATAATATCTGGGGTCAGGCCATGGGGCTGGGCATATCCCCACTTTTAATCTCCTTTCCCTGTGCCCACCCCAAAATAATTCTTCCTTCTAGAGAGGAAACACTGGACCAGAAGTCCTACAGCAAACAGTATTTGCCTCATGTTTCCCCAGGACTGACAGTGAGCACAAGGAGTTACTGTCCATGCAGAGATTCCCCAGCATGGACGTTCTGCAAGTGCAGTGACAGGATCGATGCTGTTATGGTCTGTGAAGCTGAAGGTCCACCAATAATGAGAGTGTATTACTTCTGCTGAGAGCACAGCCATCGTGATTGCAGGGGGGATTAAAATTCTGTCAGGTCTGAATCCAAAATGAGGTCAGTGGGAGATTTCTGAGGCATACCCTTCGATCCATGCTTCAAGGTCTGTCGAGGGTGCAGTCAGGTGTGCTGAGGTTTGATGCACTCTGGTGCCTCCTGAAGTAGCTATGCTATCACAGAGGAAGGACCACTGCGATGGTATTAAATATCCCATCTGGAAGTGGTTCTGCCACCTCGTTCCCAGAATTATACAGGGTGCAAAGTACGCAGCACAGCAGTTGTAGCAGGCTATAAGAAGTAAAGACCTTTACATAAGCATTGCGCCTCTAACTTAAATGTCACTGGGAATGCCTGGGCAATTGACTTTAGTCATGTCTGCCACTCAGACCAGGCTCATCATTTTTGTACTAAGGGCATGACAGTGCATCACTGGCATTAATGGTGTTAAATGTGCGATGTGATGCGTAAGCATGATTGCATGAAGTAATGAAATAGCAGTTTCCTGCACTCATTTAGCTTTTTTTCCTCTGCAATACGTTAGTAAATAAATGTTGCATTTACTGCACGCAGAACCTTCAGCTGAGGATCAAACCCAAACCAGACCAAGCGACCTTCCTCCCCCAAAATGGTAATTAAGCCACGATGCCTCTGTGCTGCTTGTTACACAGCAGCTTCTCTTACTTGGATCAAGTTTGTTCACATCACTTTGAATGCAAAAAGCACTTGATCATTTCATCCATGTGACTACAAGGGTGACTGTCACAGCTTGCAAAGCATATGGTAGTTCTTGCAATATCAATAATAATCTCTAAGTAATGCAACTTTGGGTTGTAGTCATCTTTTATTATCACTCCAGTCTTCCAGTAGCTTCCTCCTGTCTCTCTCTTTTAGAATTTTTGTCTTTCATTATTAAATGAAACCTTTTATATCCAGTGATTACATTATCAAGGATTACCTGCTGAAAGGGATCAAAACTGATCAAAATAAAGGCTGTGTTATTCTGAATAAATTTTACCTATTCTGAGGGATTTCATCAAATTAATTAGAGGATGAAATTAAACAATAAGCAAGTAATGTCATAGGCATTTTGCAGATAGGGACACAAATTTAAAGAGGAAAAAGGAATTTGTCACAGGTTTGCTGTACAGGCTGAAACAGAACTGAAATTTTCTCCTTGAAGGCTAACAGTATCTCTTACAGATTCCAAGTGGAGTGGAGCTTATGAAGTGTTTATCTAAAATCTGTGGATGGGAATGAAATACTTTTTGGTTGTCATTTTAAAGTCAAATTCTATTAAATAAGGAATAAAATCTACTGTAACTATAGCAGGTAATTTTTCTTTAGATGTATCCAAGTATTCAGTTCCCACACTGAAGTGAATTCAATATTGAGCATATTCACAGCATTCCTTGCAATTTCTGTAAGATCTATTTAAATTATTCTTACTTCTAAATGAGATGCCTTGCACACTCTCTGCCTTTTATAGGGTATTGATAACATCTGTTTACTAATCTGAGAGTAACATCCAATGACTCCAGAGAACGTGACAGATTTGAATAGCTGTCATGTTAAGTCAGGTGGCAGAGTGACTGACTGGTCAGCTAATGAAAATATTATGGGTTTACAGGCAAAATGAAATGGGATGGCAGTAAAAGCGGGGAACTGGTTACTTATAATGCATGTTATTCTGGGACTGAAAAAGTGAACCTAAAAGTACAGAAATCATTGAAATGTAGCCATGTTTTTGTCCAGTGGCTCAGAAGCTGGGGTTTTGAGTCTCTGAGTAAAGTTATTTCCTTGAGTTATGCAAGGAAGGGGTAGAGCGCTGCCATATTTAATTAGTGAAGCCCTTTCCATTTGTTTCCCGGACAGGTGAGTTTCATGGCCTTGTGTGTAGCATTGCTGGTAGGGATGCAGACCTTGCATTGTGCTGCCTGCTGGGACTGTAATCAGAGCACTTTTGCCATGAAAGAAGGAGATTAAAACCATCTCCAAGGGAGCTGATTCTCTGGTCTGCCCTCAAGTGTGCCCATCAATGCAGAAATCTCACACTCAACTTGCCACGGCAGTCCTAGCACAATGCGATGGCAGAGTGGATGCTTTGGAACGGAAATGATACAGCTTTCTTAGGGCTGGTGAAAGAAAAGGTTTTCTCTTTCTGCCTAAATACACTGGATGTCTGTGTGAGCCTGGAAAAAGCTGACCTTGAGGGGAGCCCACACTCTCCTTTGCAAAGGATGGGGAGGAACCCTTTATCTTTGTATGATCTTTCAGGCTATTGGCAGGATAAAACTGGGTAAAACTGCACTTCTGGCTAAAATATTTTTTAAAGAAGGAGTCTTATTGTGCCTGGCTCTTGTGTGGGTACAAAATGAGGAGGGAAGGCGTAATGTGCTTTCTCTGTGCTCTTCCCACAGAATCAGACTTATTGCGTATCACTTAGGTATCTCAAAATGATGTCTGTTCAGATCTGGAAAAGTTATCCTGAGCTCCTTTTATAGTCAATGGAAAGAAATTAGAGAGTGCTTTTCTCCTTCAGATGAAGCATATCGTCTTAACAGGTGGTCTAAGATGGGCAAAACAAATCATACTCTGAAGTTGCATCCTTCTTGCCATTAAATATAAAGACTACAGTAGCTCAGATTTAGATAATTAATTTTTAAGCACAAAAGTTAGATGAAGTATATACCAGGAATAAGGACCAGCTCTTGCCCTGTTTCATTATTCTGGAAGATGGAGGTGTCCAGAAGGGCTCAGTTTAATGGAATAATATTTCCTAACTTATACTGTATTTTTGTTAATAGGTACCCAGTCCATGGTCCAAGGGATATATCTTCACTGTTGGTAGGTGAGCTGAGACACAGGTTTGACAAAGTGAAGTGTGTAGGCTCGCAAATGCTGCTTGGTTTAAATGGAAAATAAGCTTAGTGAGCCTGAGCCCAACTGTCATGTTGTCACATATCCAGCTCTTGGTCATTTCTAAATTTTTCCAGAAATACCAGAGTGATTTTTGAATCTAAACTGAGTCAGAAAGGCTTCCTCATGTACCTGAGAAGAGATAACACAACTGAATTCAGAGCCCCATAATATTTGCCTGCCTATAAAAGACTTATTTCGTAGTCCAACTTTAAAAATAGGTACTAAGAAAAGATACCCATCTCTTCTTTTTTCCTCCCCTTGCTATTGTTCGCTCGTGAATATGTAACACAGCATAACATTCTCAAACTATAATCTGCTCAACATTATCTAATTGCATCTGTCATTTTACTCTGCAATAAAATACTTCTGGGGAAAAAGGAATATGGAACTTAGCACTTGAGCTACTTTTTTAAAAATTGCTTCTGATTTTAAACATGTAGCAATGGCATTTACCTGCTAAAATTTGAAAAGCAAAAACAATCTGCATGTTATCAAGCTTATACGTAGTTATCATCTGTAGCTCATATGCTACAGTGCGGGTACACCTTGTTCAAGTGATTCTTAGGACAGAGGCTCTTATAGAAGAGCTGAGCTATGGTCTATATCTCTATTTTTAACATATGCTTTAGTCAGTCTATGGACTGCCTGTTTGGTATTGTTTAATTATTGTTCCTCTGAATGTGCTAATTGCACTTTGGCTATATAACTTGTGAATGGGAGGGATGCCAACATGTTCACTAAGTAACATCTTTGTGCGATCCATGCCAGCTTCCCAGAAAATACATCCAGGATGGTTATTGATCCTTTTTCTTGTGCTTTTGCAGCTTAATCCCCCTTAATTCTTTTTCCTTTTTCTCTGATTTGCAAGCTGATACCCCGTGAAAGCTATTTCCTTCATCAGATCCCACACCAGCAGCACGCCAGCTTCTCGCAGCCTTCTGTGTCACTTGCAGGCTCTGGTTTCTCACCTTTCTCCTCTCTGTCCTTTTCTCTTTGTGTATCTCCTTCCTGCTGCAACCGAATGAGGATAGGAAAAGTCTATTACTGCTTGATGGCTGGCATTCTCAAGTTGCACAGAAAGTATTAGGCATGAATTTGTTACTGCCTTCAAAAACCATGGGAGCCTCTACACAGACTTGTCTCCTAAAATTCAAGTACAAAGACAGTCTTGCCTTGTGTGTGCTTACATAAAAAGCAAACAGCAGGGATTAATTACTTTAGACAGCTAAATAAATATTTATTTCCCCATAATAGTCTTCAAAAATATCTGTCACTGTTTCACTACCTAACAATGCCTGGTAGCGACAAGTGGGATCTTTTTCAATGGAAGTTGCTTTTTAATGAGTGTTTTTCGAGTAGGAGGTTTAATCTGATGCTGCTTTTGGAGCAATGCCTAGCCTATCCCAGTACAAACTCCCTCTGATTAACAAAAGGCCTCATTTTTAAACTGATCTAGCTCAGCTGATGCTAGTTGATTCTTTTATTTAACTCAGGCTTGTTTATGAGTCAATTAGCATTTAAACTGAGCTCCCAGCCTTCATATAAACTCCCAGCCACCTAAACCAAACAAAACAGCTCTTTCTCCTGCTTTTAGGGGCCACTAAGCACCTATACAATATCCTGCTGTAGCATTATGTTGTCAGGGTTTAGGCAATTCATCTAGTGACTTTGGCTGAGATTCATGCAGGCCAAAATTAAATTTGGTACCTTCCTCAGAGTAGGTGCCTGCTCTTCTACTTTTCTCTCGGTATCTCTGCTGCCTTCCCTGGGAGAGTTTTCCTACTGGGAGTGATGAGGCAGACAGTAAGACACAGTGTGCCTAAAATGACTTGAAAACGCTGAAATTAGCCCATTCATACACCTTTCTGAGGTGGCTTGCCTCTTTCTACTGTGCTATGCAGTAAATTCCTTATTTGCCCTTGGACTCTCTGTGCTTTTTCACTTGGTTGTTGACTTTGAGGTTCCAGGTCTGTCCTGACTGGATGGAGAAGAGGACAGGAGTGTTGCTTAGTTCTGAGTTTACTGAACCAAGGAAATGCTGTCCTTTGTGACATCTCTCTGCTGTTACCTTTCCCAGTGCCATCCATCAGCCTCTGCATCCCCACCTCCTGTGCTACCTCCCTGTTGCTTCCCTCTTCCGTCAGGGCAGGTGATCCTTCACCTTCCACAAGGCACGACGGGCACTGGGGCCATGCTGTGAAGGATGCAGCATGCTGCAAAATAGTGTTGAGCACCTCTGGCATGTGGGATGGACAACATGCTTCCCGAGTGGTACTAGCATTAGTACCATACCTTAAGGATGCCAAGGGCCTGTTCTGCTGTGGCTTGGATCTGGCAGCAAGCACTGTTGCAGTATTGCCATGGAGCAATTGGCGAACCCCCAAAGAAGGTGAAATGCAATGGTCCAAGGAGGCAGGCATTAAGCAGACAGAGAGAAGAAAGAAGACAGCAAGGGTGTCCAGTTAAAATCCTTTGTGTAGGCTGACTGCTGAAATCGTGCCAAGATGGGCTGGGGGGGGCTGTCCCTGGTCCACGGATGGAAGTGGATGTGGTGTGCAAGATGAATGGATTTTTAAAATGTTTATGAAGAAACCACTCATCTCTATTTTTGGTAAAGTACTATCTGTGCCTGGTTTGGAGTCCCACACATGGGGTGTGGGATGTTTTGTAAATTTTATGTCTACAAAATGGATCTGTGGCCCACAAAGTGGAGCTATTATCTGTGACATTCATGGGCCCATGTTCTGTGATGGTGTTTCAGCATAGCGTTAAGACTGGGATTAAAGATGTAATTAATTGTGGGAAACAAGCTTTTGAGCAGAAACACTGCATAGTTCAATCCTGTCCCCCAGGGCTTAGGTGAGGGGCACGAGTTGTTCTTTTTATTTTCCAGTGGCTCTGATGAACAACTTCAGCATGCAGCAGGCACTCCTCTGGCTCTTCCCAGGTGCCAGGATCCTCACATACACCTAGAGGATGGTGGTGATGCTGCTGGCACGCGGAAGGATGTTCTGGTCCTAGACACTATCCCAGGCTTTGACATGGGGGCTAAATTTTGTGATGATTGCTTCACTGGTGAGGCAGAGGCCTGAACTTTGGACTGCTAGTCTTGGAGTGTGGTGTCTAGGTAGTGCCTTCCTACTCCTTCCTCCACAGTGGATGGAGATAGCACATATGGAGAAGAATGCTTCTGCTCCCAAATTTTCCTAACCTGCACTTCTACCAATCTATCCACAGTACCTTCCTGTTCCTTTGTCCGAGCTATGTTCCTGGTGTGCATCAAACACAGGTCAAAAGAGGTGATTATCCCAGGGGTGGTGCAGCCTCACCCTGAGTGCTGTGTATGGTTCTGGGCCCCACAGTTTAGAAGGATGCGAAGGTCCATGAATGCTTCCAGAGGATGGCAACAAAGCTGTTGAGGGGGCTAGAAGGTATGTCTGGTGAGGAGTGGCTAAGGACTTTGGGCTCGTATGGTTTGGAGAAAAGGAGGCTGAGGGTGACTTCATGGCTCTTTACGGCTGCCTGAGGAGGGGATGTGGAGAGGGAGGTGCTGATCTCTTCTCCCTGGTATCCAGTGATGCTCCACGTGGGAATGGTTCAAAGCTGCACCGGAGGAGGATTAGACTGGACACTAGGAAGTGTTTCTTTACTGAGAGGGTGGTCAAACACCGGGACAGGCTTCCTACAGAGGTGGTCAATGCCCCAAGCCTGCCAGTGTTTAAGAGGCATTTGGACAATGCCCGTAACAACATGCTTTAACATTTGGTTATCCCTGAAGTGGCCAGGGAGTTGGACTAGGTATTTGTTGTAGAGCCCTTACAACTGAAATAGTCTGTTCTATTCTATTGATCTAAAACTCCCACCTACACATACTCTCCCTAACCATATCTCCTAAGCCCTACCTCTGTCTTTCTCCAGTGCTTGTGAATTTATTCCATTGCCACGTTAAACTGATTTGACTTGGTGCTCCTACAGAAAATCTAATATATCTCCATCTACCTTCTTCCTTCTGGTGTTACCTAGCAGGCAGACATTGGAAAAGTGTGCAGGGCGTGGTGTTTAATTTCCTGAAGATGCCCAGCTCGTGCTGGTCCTGGCTGGCATGGAGATGGTGAAAATGGAGCTAACAACAGGAAACAAACCACAGAAGTCCCTAGATAACTAGGCTTTCTAATACAGCTGCATGAGGGGCGATACAGATGTCTTTCTGTGTCTGGTCATCCAAGTGCAGTTGCCTGGTGAGCAAAAATGCCTCTCAAGCTTTTGATGTTCTGTGTGAGGAGAATGGAGAAGTAGATGAAACGACTGACTGCCAAACACTATATATCTGAAACAGTACTATACGACTATTTCCGTTGGATGAATCACACCCTTGAAGACCTGAAAAATGTGTGAGACTTTTAAAATGGTGGTAAGAAAAGTATTGATTTAGTATGTGGTTAATTAAAGAGCAGCTGGTACTCTTTGCTTTTTTAGAGCATTAATAAAAAGGAAGCTTTGATGATTCTGAAATGTTGGGTTGTAATCAAAGAACTTAAACTAAACAAAAATTGCTTATAATATTTTACAGTGAACAAGAAGTTAACTTCTGCCTTTGTTACGAGGTCACATGAAGCATGAGTGATGGCCACCAGCTGCAAAGGACAGAGAATGCAGATTGTTCTTCCAACAGATAATGTGCCATCTTATACTTCCAGTAATCTTTCAGACCTCTTGCTCTTTATTAGCACTAGAGATCTGAAGAGACTTCATCTAGTGTTGGCAACAGTCTTGATTTCAGAGGGGGTAGGACTTGATGACCTTAAGAGGTCCCTTCCATTCAACCTCTGTTTGACAATATAAAACATTTAATATTTAATGCCTTTGCTTCTAGGTCACTGCAAAAATTGAAGACCCAGCCTGCTTTCATTGGGACAAGGCTCTTCTTAGGCCATGGATAAAACTGAGCTGCTGAAACTTCTGCAAGACTTATTTGGTTCAAGTTTTCTCATGTTTTGTTAGGAGGAGTTGCCTGTTTGAAAGCTGCATAAAAGACATGGCAGGGAAAAAGAGCACAGGTCATGTCACCAGAAACATCACCTGTTCTGCAGTAGTGCCCAGATACCTTCTGCTCCTGACAGAGGGGCTTGTCCCAGGTTCTCACAGTAGCACCCTGCCTTCCTAGGTGCAGGCCTGGGCCATGTCCTCATGGGACAGAGGTTGAAGATGGAGATGGAGGGAGGGATCATGAGCCTCACATGGATGTATGGTGGGAAGCAGAGGGAAAATGAGAGAAAAAGTGTCTCAGAAAGCCAATGTCAAAGGGAATCTGGAGCAGGGGAGGAACTGCCATGTGGAAAGGGCAAGTAAGGAGGATGTTGAAAGTGGCCTCAAGGGACAGAGTGTGCTGTGGGGGGAAGGCATGCATGTGCTATGGGATGGCGAACTACACAGAGACACCGGGCTGAAAGAGAAGGCAGGAGAGAGGAGGTGTGGGGAATCCCTGAAGTAGAAAGAAGGCAAAAAGATTGGTAGGGAGCTATTTGCACGATGCATGAAGATCAGTGCTACTTGTACTCAGAACTATGGAAGCAGCAAAGTGTGCAGTGCACAGGGTGCTCCAGGAAAGGTAGGATGAGCATGTGTTGTAGTGGTGCAGCCTGCCACCCCACCTTTGGGCAAGGGGCAGGAAGAGGAGAGGGTTTTCAGGAGAAAGGGATCTAATTCAAGAGTTACCTCTCTTTGTCTCCCTTCTCCCCATTCTTTATGTTTATTTGTGCAGTTAGGTAATTGATAGGTGATTTAATATATTCATTTTGCGTATGTCAGGGTAACTCCATCCCTGATTGAACTCCACAGAATCTAGATTATTATTAGAAAATTGCTTTATAAATAAGCCTGGACTGAGAGACACTTTCAATGTTAAATACAAAGCATCCTGCTTCTGAGCTGCTGCGTGTTTTCTTGAAATGCAAACACAGGGAGCAGGCACATCGTTGTTAAACTAATTAAAGTTTAAAGAGAGACCTTTATACATACTAGTCTAGCTAATTTGTTGTCACAGGATCATAATTCATTAAATATATTTTCTATTGTTAGTTAAATTAATAATAAGCAAAACAGAGCATATGGAATGTGTCAGCTGATGAGTCAAGATGGAAGGAAACCTCTTTAGAGAGTCTTCAAGTTGTGCTGCCTTCTACAGTTTCCTTTCTGCATAAATGGCTAGAAGGTTGCAGTCTAAATAAATATGATGGACTTTGCCTGCAGACACCCTGCTGTGCTGAGCTGTGGTGCTTTCCTTGCATTTTACAAAACCACTGAAAAGCAATGTTAAAGCAACTACTGCTTAATGGAAATTCAGACCTCTGTATTGGAGACAAAATTTGGAGATGATGTAAATAGAGGAGAAGTTGTCTGTGAAAGTGTCACATCACTTGCAACAGTTTGATTTAAAATAGATGCGTGAAATGATTCACTCCAGGACACCATAGCTGTTTTCACCTCTACATGGTCTGCCCCATTCCTCTTGCAGGGATGGCTCAGCTGCTCCAGCAGCCTCAACTGGACTCCTGCACATTAAAACACAGTATTTAGAGAAAAGCCCAAACTGATGCCAGCTGTGCTGCTCCAGCCCAGATACTGCTTCATGAGCATAGGAGCCACCTATACGCTGGCAGCAGAAATATCTAAAACGTAGACAAGGCAGATTGCTGAAGGCAGAAGCCACAGTGTGCAGTAGCAGGATTAGGTGACCCCACCGGTGAATAGGAGTTGTTAGGCCGATGTGGTATCCTTGAGCACTAAATTAGGTTCTGGCAGTAGTTTATTCGTTGCGTATTCCTCTGCTGCACAGGGGAAATGATGCTTGGTGCACTGTCTCCTAGTTTTCCTGGGAACTAGGTGGGCCTCTGCCCTGGGACTGTAAGGAAATGGAAATGGTCATCCTGTGAGCACAGATTTTTGAAAGTTTTTTTTATTCCTACACAAAGTTAAGTCCTCAGTGAAAAGCTATCTGATGGGTACTGGGTACCAGTGCTTCAGAGGGCACTGGTACGGCATGGGTTTGGAGGAAGCTAAAGCTCCAGTTTTCATGTATTCCTATTTCACCTCTGGCCAACTTATTGCCTTTTCCTTGGCATGAACGGTCTTCTGGATTCCTTTACAGATTCTTGCTCTTCAGTTTGAATTCCTGCCTATAGCAGGGAAGTGGACTTTCAGAGTCCAAATGCTCTTGTTTCCAGCTGGAACAGGCTTATGATTTCCATGTGACTCAGGCTGAATGAAGATAATTGTACTCTTCTGAGCATTTGCTTGATAAGGGGACTCTCCCTGAGCCACCATTTCTGAGCATGTAGCTGCCTATCTCACCTCCTTTCCTTATCACGTTAAAATAAGTGGTTCCGTGAGTGTGGTGCTAATCAAGATGAGGGTCCTTATGGATTTGTGCTCAACAACTCATGCTCACTCTCTCTTTGCAACACCCCTGGTTGTCCTTCCCACGCCCCTTCTGCCACTGTTACTGCAATCAATGTTTTAGGTCCTTCCAGCATCTTCCAAATGCCCTTCGTCTTCTTCCCTCCCTCCCATGGTCTTAAGCAATCTCTCCCATCCAGTCCTCCACGTTGCCTACATTTCTATCCTGTGTTTACTCCCACAACCCTGGGACTGTACAAGTATTGGCAGCTCCAGGAACTGGGCTGCAGCAGTGCACATGGGGATAGGGTGCTGCCAGACAAACTGGCTGCCAAACAAGGAAAATAACAGACAAGCTCTGCCTATTCTCCATGAGCAGAAGGGTGGATATGACTTCTTTTCTTTCCCCCACTTCTGTATTTCCCTACATTTTAAGAGTTTAATACGTTTTTGTTGCAGCCTCTTTGTCAAATTTGGCTGGAATCTGGCATGTCCTCATGTTTCTTACAGAAAGGTGGGCAGATAGGCAACCAGACAGCATGGCTGTTTAAGCCTCTCTTGCTCTGGACTACCTAAGACTTTGGATTACACAGAGGCATCACTTCTTTCTCTTATTGGTATTTAGTATGTCATACTGCTGTTTTGCCAGCATCCAAAAATCCCGATCAAGTCACACAGGACTCAATGCTATATTCCTGGCGTGTCCAATGATTTGTGTTTTTCCTCCTGATCCCTCTTTCTGATAGCTTTCTGCTGAAGTGAGTTTGACCAAATCATGTCTTTCTATGTGACAGAGATTTGTGGAAAATTTATAAAATAAAATAATTCATAAGGCCACCAAATAGAGACTTGTTTTCTCTGCTCAGTGAATGGGTCTTTGTACTTTAACTGAGACCAGACTTTGGCCCCAATATATCTATCTAGTAACTGTTGGCATTTTGTGTTGACTAAAATAAGTTGTTTAAAGGGCTAGCAAGTAATAGAACAATTAAAGCAATGACTACGGTGTCTTGCAGTTTAGTTTCTAAAGTATAGGTAGAAATACAACATGATTATTAATAGCCAAAATTGTAGGTTATAAAAGTTGAAATAGAAGTGATGACTCCTCTTCAAAGATCTGGGAGAGTTGTACTATCAGAGCTGGAAGCTGTCAGTGAAAAGAACCTTTTTTTGATTAAAAAGATGTAAAAAGTATACTAAAGAGAGTGTCTGATTCCCAATACTGATAGCAGTGTCACATGTGTACATGATGGATGTGATTAGTACTGTCAAATATAGACACTGGTTAATGCTCTCTTTAATTAGCATTGAAGTGTGCCTCACATTAGCATGAATGAGAGCTATGCCTTGTAGAGAAAGGGAAGCAGAAGATGGCCAAATGGAAACCGCAGGCGTGTGTCCAGCAGTAGAAGAACCATCTCACTGCTTTGAGCAATAAAACACCATAGGATCAACTGTGGCATGTGGATCGTAGAAATATGGGCGAAAGGAGGAAAGGAGCTCTGGTCAGAGGAAGGATACTATTACCTTGCATTGATAAATCAGTCACCTTGTGTGGTAGGAACAGGACAGGCAAGGAGACTTGAATTTTAGCTCTAACTTGAAGATGCAGGGATGAATGTAAGTTGTTAATAGAGGTTATAAACCAAGTTTCACAGTCTTTGTTCTTTTGTCTGCACTAAGTATGCAAGCTTGGCCAATCAGAGCAACTTCATTCAGGCGATGTCTCAGCAGACCTTCAGTGGTCCCACAGTACCAGCAGTGCTGCCCACGGCACTGGCCTGACTGTGCTGGAGAGCATCTGCAGCAGTCCTGTGCCATGAACACAGATTGCTGCTCTACTATTGTCACAGGGACTTTATCTACCTGAGGGTTGCTGTCTGCTTCTTTCTAAGGGCCAGTGCCTTCTCCTGGGCACGCAGCAGTCATCTACCCTATCTCATGGGTTCTTGTTTAAAGCCACCATTCAATCGAGCTAAAGCAAACATTCAATGGGAAAAGAGTTTGAGTAAACCTAAACACTCTCTGCCAGTGCCATCCTCAGAAAATGTCTTAATTTTTAGATGAAATAGGTTGAAAAATTTTATACGAACTATTTTGCATGACATTTAGAAGTAAATAAACACAGTTTGAATTTAAAGATGAAGCAAAACAAGAAATGTAGGTTGAAACTTAACTTACTTTCCTCATAGACCTTGCCACTGGAAAATGACAAGAAAAAAGTAAGTTATGTTTTCCCATGAAAAAGCATTTTCTGACAAAACCTCATTCTTTAGAGAAAATAATTTTTCACCCAACATTTTGACCAGCTGAAGTTTCAAAATAAAACCCAAAATATACAGACTTACAGTTTACTGTTTACTGCCCAGTAATATATACTTCAAATGAAAAGTAAAAGCAACACACAGCATGTAGAGTAGAGGAATAGAAGAAAAAACAGAAAGAACTGACAGGCACAGGCTGAAGAATAATTCATCATTCAGCAACATAAACTGACAGATTTGCTCTGTAGCTTACTAGCCTTTTGTATCTCTATTTTCACCCACAGTCTTTCATTCTGGATGTGGCAAATTGGTACTTTAAAATTATTGCTCTGCCTATTTTGAAATATTTGCTATTAGAAATTATTGTTTCTGGTACTTGTGAGAGACCTGGAAGGTCACAGAGTGATTTCATGTTCCCCCATGAGTCATGGTATAGTTACGGAGGTGTTTTACAAATTCAAATTAATAAGGTTATGTTTCACTGTAGAGGGGCAATCAGAAAAGGTCATAACCCTGAAAAAGAACACTATTTATTAATAGGGTTGTTCCTTAAGTCAACAAATACTTTTTTATCTTCTGGAGTTATATTACAGTTAAAAACATCATGATCTATTTCAATAATAAAATTAATTTTCATTAGGTTATTATGCACATTAATATAATTTGCTTGGAATAAAGAAGATGCCTGTTCCTCTCCAAAACATGGGCCTCTCTGTACCACCAGGGCTAGAGGGACAACATCAACAAACGCAGAAGTTAAAAAATACTGCAGCTAACTATGTCTGCAGAAATTCAGAGCAATGCAAAAGAATCTCCAGGCAACTATTTTGTTAAAAGAGCAAACCCTGAAGCTGCTTCTGCATCTAAGGCTGAAATGTCACATCTGTTGTTCATTGATTAGCAGCCAAAGAAAGATGCAGAGCTCTCTCTTTTTCTTTTTCAAGCCCTTCTGTATAATGGTTGCTTGCCTACTATATGAACGGCTTATATTTTATAACCTCTCTCACAAAGTCCTTTATTAATCATCATCTCAGAACAGAATATGGAACAAGAGATGGAAGGAGAAGGAAAAGGAGAAGAAGAAGGAGAGTACAAGGTATCAGCAAAAGGCTAACATGGAACTAAGAACTCCAAAACAGCTTAAGCTCTCAGAAACAGCACACAAGAAGCAGTCCAAGAAAGATATATCTGTTTCATGATGACAGGTGGAAGAGAAAGGTGAGCAAAAGGTTGCTATGTGTTCAATACAGCAAAGTGGGAGAGCTGAGATTTGTTTAAAAACCCACAGCTGATTTAGGATTAGCAACCTGCTGAAGAAGTTTAACCCCTAGGAAGCATAAGGCTACCAAGAGATCAGCTACATGTAAATAAAAAGAGTAATGCTTCTGAAGTGTTCACAACAGAGCTGAGACTGAGTCAGAAATAGTGTTTCTGGAGGCCTTGCTTTGAGACAAGACTACAGCAGGTATCAGAGGCCTCAGGCTAGAAGATCTCAGCATGAAGCTAGAAAAAATGGTTTGCATTTTACCTAACTTCAGAAAAGAACCAGACCAGACTTTAGGATATGAAAACAAAAAGAAGAAAAATGGTTTTGCAAACCATGGGTCTGTAGCAACATGTAGATGTGGAGAAAAATGAAAACACGGGAAAAATATAGCACAAAAATTCTAATGGAGGGAGTTTGGGAGAAGTCATACAAATAAGTGCAAATTATGAGAAAGAAAACACAAATTTGTGTCGTTTTGTGCTAAGACAGAGCTGCTCTATTTCCATAAAGTAGAACCTTTTCTGAAAAAATAACCTGTGCTTACAAAAAATATCCCTATCTTCAACGTAAGTAAGAATCTCAGTGATCTGTACAAAAGACAGCTACCTCTGCACACCAGAGTACTGTCTTGATCAGAAACTGGCTTCTTGCTACTCTAAATCTAGAGAGATGTAAAACTAAACTAGATACAGAAGGCAATATCTAAAGCTTCAAGAAACTGTTTGAAAAGAAATGCTGTTGTGTTGAGCAGACACATATAACTTCTATTTCATAGATGAGAAAATTGTGCTTTTTTGCTGTGGGCTTGATGTAAACTGCAGCTTTAGCAGATACACTTTATAACTGCTGTCACAAATGGAGTACCTACTCCTGTGGTGCAAACATCTTGACCTACTGACTGTTGACGGAGTACATTCCTTGGAAGGACAGCACTCGTAAGCTGGGAGAGTGTTTTCCAGATGTTTTTAATGTTGTCAAAGAAAGCCAACAAAAACATAAAGTAAGAGTGACTGAATCAGTTGTCCTGTCATAGATGTTCCTAGAAATCTCTCTCTGGAGCTGAAATGAAAACTTGGAAGTGTTATTTTGGCCAAGTTAGTTACAATGGAAACTGTCAGAGAGCTTCCAAAATTAGTTTATTCCACAATAATTATGAAAAAGAAAGATGAGTACTTCCCAGTGGCTGGCAGTCTGAGCAACTAACAAAGCATGTAAAAAGGGGAGCAAAAGTCCTTAGCCAGGGAATTGTTTCTGGAGACCACTGGATGCTTCAGCTGTATTCTGATGGGGTCCTCTAGAAAAAAAGTCTCACATCTGTGCAGATTTAATGCAGCATTTAGAAGTCCCCAGTTTACCACGTTATTTGGAAAATGCTTTTTAAAATCTCAAGTATTTCCTACGAACACAAAATAAATGACTTGAAACCATGAGGACAAGATAAGGAGAAAAATAATAGAAAAATGTTGCAATCAGAGTCTAGTAAGCTCCTGTAAGGGATTCGAATTAGGAGGTTGAAATGCAGAAGACAAAAATGTGAGTTCAAGGTTAAAGAAATAACCAATCTCAGAAAATGTAGCAGGGGAAAAAACCCACCAAACCTTAGAAGAGGATGCAAATAGGTCTGATTACTAATATGTCCCCATACATACATAAAGAAGACACACAGAAACTTAAAGAAAAGGCAAATTTTGTTGGGGAGTTTATGTTCAAACAGCTCTAAACCATTTAAACTGCTGTCTGAAGGTCTTTAGTGTGTAAAAATGCATAATGGGCATGGACTGGTAATCACAACAGGGACTTCCTGAATCTCAAATAGTTGATAAAGAAGAAACCTGTCCTCAGAGTGTATGATAATAAGCACCAAACAAAGCTGGCAGTTGATACTTCTAAGCAAGGCCTTGGGGCAACACTTTTAACAAGGAATGGTGATCACTGGAGACCTATGGCATATGCTTCTGGAGACCTAACTGGAACAGCATGTCAGCATGCACAAAAAGAATCCAAGGCTCTGTCTTTAGACCATGCATGCAAAAAATGTTCATTGTTTTTATATAGAATACCAGTGCTAGCAGGAACTGATCAGAAGCCATTATTGGCAATTGCTGAAAAGGACTTTGCAGGCAGATCTCCTAGATTGCAAAGTCTGGTGTGATTTACAACTCAAATATAAATCTGGAAAAGACTTACATAAAGCAGATATTCTGTCCCGAGCTTTCAATAGAACTGAAGTAGTACAGACACAGAGTCTCCTGTGCATGCAAAGATTGTTAAGAAATTTTTTTCTTCTCAGACAGAATGTCACTGTGGAGACCTGTCACTGCGGAAAGCCAAGATACTAGATAAAACATTGCAGAAGGTAATACGAGATCCGAGTCTGACTAACTGGACAGCACTTACTGGTCTTTAAATGATTTTGAAAGAGTATTTAATATAATATGGAGTATAGTTTCTGAGCATGCTAAACCTCTTCCCAAAACTTTGAATCCAGTGCTAGTACACAGAATGCATGCACAATATCTGTATATGAAGAAAATGCAGAATGTGCTATATTATATTTATAAATATTAACCACAGATCAGTGGCACTTCCTTGACTCACTCCTGATTGATAATTTGGCAAAATTGTTAAAGAATGAAAACCCAGTTAATTTTCAAAATGTTGGTAAATTTAAACCCCCCCAGCAATAATGACAATTCCAGAAATTTAAGATTCATGCTCCAGGTGTGAAAGAAATTTATTTATGCTTACTGTAAAAAAAAAAAAAAAAAATCACATTTTTTTCAGGTCATTATTCCTGGTATCAGGAAGATACATTACTTCAGAAGTCACCTGTTGAACGTGTGATCTCACATATATAAGATGGTATTTGTCTGCCATAGCACACAACCCATGGTTATGTCAGATAATGGACCACAATTTTATTATTAGGAATGTAAACATTCTCTAAAAGTTTTAAACACATTACTTTTGATTCAGGATATCCACAGTCTGATGGCAGTGTGGGAAGATTGCTTAAACAATCTGTTAAGTTCCACTCATATCCCATTTAAGGATTTTTTAATTCCAGAGCAATGCTCTGGATAATGAAACATGTTCAGCAGCAAACTTAGATTAAGACTGTCCAACACTGTAGTCAGGCACATTGAAGTGTGGGATGTCTAACTGCTGTGAAAAAATCAAATAAAAAATGTACTGTATTAACAAATGGCAGGAACAAAATCTTTGCAATCCAAGACAGCTAGACTGCATTTAATGGAAATACATTTAATGGCACAGAAGGCTGCTGTCATGAGGGGTTGCTCCTCTCTCTGAAGAGGCAATTACTGAGCAAGTACAGATCTGTTGGACAAAGAGGAGGCATGGCACCTTCTTCCCTTGGTGGGAAGAGATGGATGCCAAATCTCAGAAGCAAGTGAAAAGGAGCCCGTGAGCCTGACAGCATCAATGGGATGGACCCGACAGAGACACAGAAGGTAAAACCATGGGATATCTCAAAGAGGCATGAGCTAAAGGAGGCCAGCTCAGATACTGATTGATAATTGTGGATGTGTGTGTTGTACTTTAAGTAGTAGCTTTCTTTTTTTTTCCCCTTTGGAAGGGAGAAAAAAGTGAAGGTAACTGATCCTTGACTGGTTTGGAGTGTAACATGCTCCGGAGGGCTCTGATTGGGAGTAGCAGTTGTTACGTGCCTCTGAGCTTGACAGAAAGTGAAAGAGCCAAAGCCAGACCCATTTTAACAGTCTTAGAAAAGACCCATCACGTGGCAACGGACACAGAGTGGCTATGCACATACTGCTATAATTATGCCTGCTAATCTGTAAAAAGATTATTAACATTAGGAAGAACTAACACTAGTAATGTGTTTTTCAGGCATACGTTGGACAGAAGTGTATCAAAACAACATTGATGGTGGCAGAAGATAAAAAGCTTTCCTGAACTTCAACTGATGTGTGATCAGAAAATCTGGAGTGAGCAGATTTGCAGAAATGGACTTGACATTCTGAGAGAAGAGAGAGGGGGTAGAACAAAGACATCAAAATATACTTCACGAAAGGGCAGTTTTGAGGGAAACTTTGAGAGAAACGGTGGGGATTTTTCTGTCGATCTATGCTGGGCTGAAATCCAGTGAAGTTAACTCCAGGTCCTTGAGAAATGGCAAGGACATAACTAAAAGCAACTCAGGTGGCCTTTTGTGTTTTGGAGCAACTGTTGTGAGGTGGGAAGGCATTAGTAATCTGTACCCATAGCTTTCTTTTTATCTTTGGGAAACTTGTAGAAGGCAGCAGTCTGGATGCACCTCTAGAGACAGCTTAACTTTCACAATGAACAGTTTAACAGAAGTGACAGCTTAGGTAAAATAGTGGGGGAAAATAAACCCAGAAAGGAAAGCGCCTGCATTTTGTGTGTGGGAAAGAGCACAGCATTTTCCCGGTGTCTGTGAATGTCTCTTTTAGCCATGAAATGTCTGCAGTCATTGGTGTTTTGCCTTCAAATCAATGGATTTTGCTCTTTTGTCAGGCAGGTTTTAACCTCCCAGTTTTAGTGGCATTGCTTCTGATTTACAGAGATGTAGGAAGACAGAGGTGGCACTTCCCTGACTCACTCCTGATTGATATTGTGGAAAAGAACTCTATATCATGGTCAGATACAGAGAAGAATTTTTTATTAATATTGCTTTTTTTCTAAATTACAGCAAATAATAATGGCCACAGCTTTTCATATAGGTATTGCACATTTGTTTATTCAGTTTTTTTTAAAGTAGTTATTTTATGCCTTGGGGTGCAATTTGTAATTTCAAATCAGAGAAAGGAAAAACAAGTGAACTTGTTATGAGGTGGTTGTTGGAGCTAAGAAAACTTTTCATATGGAGATGATATAGCAGTGCTGGGAAACATTCAGTAACTGAACAGAAATCCTGGGCTGTTGCTGTGATTGGAGCTTTGTGTATGAGTGATTTAGTGTGTATGTGCATAAACATATATAGCTCTGTGTCTGTACCTATTTATTTTGCTTTACCTATATTACTCTTCTGTTTTGTATGATTAAATGGAAGTAGCACAACCTTTGTGGTATTTCCTGATAACACCTGCAAACAATGGCAGGCAAATTTCAGGGCTATTGTATTGCAGGAGATGGGTTAATTTCCATTTCTTTCTGCCATAGTTTTCAGTTTCTTCATGTGTTTTAATGACATCCTGCCCTTCAAAAATAGTTTCACCTACATGAGATGCTAGATTAAGCCTCTGTGCTTGCAGTCATGATCCTTTGACCAAAGTGGATCTCCCCATCATAATGAAATATTTTGCATGCCTTTTTCCAGGAGAGCGGAGTGGACACATCCATTCCTTACACACAAAAATACTAATATTTTTTGCTCCAATACTGGGATCTCTGAAAAGCAACTCTCACTGCGAAAAATAGTGCAGTGATAAAACGGTTCATTGTCTTTTAATTTGTGTGCCTAAATAAAGTACAAAGGTACCACAAAGCAAAGAGAAACATTCTCTTTTCTTCTGAATGGGGCAGACAAACCTTGTAACTCTCATCTACAATTCCAGGAGGAGACATTCCAATCCCCACCTGAAAATTAAAAAAGCATAATCCAGTGATGGAGGTAAGCAGAAGCACATCTGTGTCCTTGTTGCTAAAAGATATATGAAAGGGCTGTATTTAGCATCTTCCTGCCTACTGTGATGTACCTTGCAGGCTCTAAACAGTAATTTTGTAAGAGGAAAGCAGAAGCCTTCCTTGGAGTCTTTATGTGTGCCTTTCTCCTGTCCACAGAGCAGCTCTCTGCATGCTAACTAATGCCATGAAGGAGGTGGGGGCTCTGTAAAGATCATTCTGGTTTCTATTGTTCTCCATAGTCACAGGAAAATGAACACAGCCTCTCAAAAAGTTCCCTCCCACGGGAAGATACTCAAGGAGAGAAAATTGCTGTGAATTTGCCCTCTACTTCAGACACTTACTTGCTCACACAGTTCTAAAGTTGTCAAATGTATTTATACATATAAAATAGCAAATGTTTGATAGTGCCTTTTGTCCCCTGGGACAAGATCATCTGCATATTGCCGACGGGGCTTTAGGCACTGCGTAGGCACAAGCATTACATGACAACAGCAGGCACATCTATCTAGCACTGGACCCGAGCAGGTTAGTTCACGTGCAATAGGATGGGCTCAGACAGAGCTGCGACTTCACGGCCACAGCCAGAGCGCTGAACTGCTCCTCAGGTGGTACTGTCTGAGGCACGGAGGGAGCAGCTGCAGCCTGCTCTGGGTTCTGTGACTGGCTCCTAGAAAGCCGGCACAGCAATGCCTGTCTTGCCATGGGAAATAAGTGCAAAAAATCATCTTTGCATTCTGTTTTGAGTGACCAGAGAAAGGAGATAGTTGATTTTCCGTCCATCATTCTTATTTCTCTGAAACTGATGTAGCATACTTTGAAACTGACTGCGCAAAGGAACGCCACTTAAAATTACAATTTGATGAGGTAGGAGAAAGGGAGAAAACACATTTGTGGGTATTTGCAAAAAGCTCTGCCCCCTCCTATTTCCATTATGACCTGACATTTCTCTCCAAAGCTACACGCAAGCTCCATAGAAGGACTCACCAGTCCTGACGCTTTGTCTGCCACACCTACCTGTTAGGTACCCTGCCTCCATGGGACATGCAGGGATCGGCCGTAGGCTCCTGTTTCTGCTCATGTGCTTGAAGAAAGAGGTCCACCAAGGAGGACAGTTCAGAAGATAGCCCTGGCACGAACCCCATGATGCCCTAGGGGTGACTGGACAGGAACTGTCCTTTTAAATGCAGCAAGAAGCTGAGTGTCTCCACATGATATTAATGGGGACCAGAGCCCTTTGCAGATCTAAATCAGCATAGCTTAGTTAATTTTAGTGTTGCTATCCTGATTTTCAGCTGAAATTTCACTCCTGAAAAGTATTTTCTTTTGGAAAATATTTGGATCAAGGCTAAAATAAAATAGTCTTTGTGCCTACGATCAGGCCTTGAAGAAATATGAAGGAAATGAAGAGGAAAGGCTGGATTATAGGATTCTACATAGGATAAATTTGCACCCAGCAAAAAAATGAAAACCCAGGAGTCCGTGATAAAGCAAACACCTGCATAACAAAAGTGTGCTGAAGAAGGATATATTAAACAGCATCAAGTACATCACTGAAGCCCAAGAGGAGAAAAAGCAAAAACCTCAGCCCTAACTGGCAGCAAATAAAAGGTTGTTAACCACATGGAGATCGGTCTTTGGGCACTGCCAAATTGAAAACTGAATGGAACACAATTTTGAAGATTATAACTGGAGAGATGATTAGAGGCATGGGGGAAGCTTTTTCAAGGACTTGCTAAGGAAATGGGATTGTAATTAGAAAAGGAAATGGAATCAAGAGAAGATTTCTAAAAGGTGAACAGAAAAGGCTTTTGTAAATAGTAAAAACACATGTTAAGAAGCCAGATTGACAACACAATGTTGATGTAAGTTCACTTGTAATTTTCAGCCTGAAAATGATAGAGAAGTGCATTTTAAATCTAATTACTTGAAAATTTGTTTCCCTTTAACGGCTCTCTCAGAAATAGCGTGTAAGGTTCCACGCTTGCCATGAGAAACTGGAAATGATCTCTTGTCCCTGGAGTGGCCTGACCCAGCCAACATTGCAGATTTGCTTAGTTCCACGTGTGCATTTCCCCACCAATTTCATCAATTTGAAATATGAACACTGGCAAGACTGGAACACTGAGTGAGCACTGAGTGAGCACTGAGCTCTCTTTTAAGTCCTGGTTTCTCCCATAAAGACAATTTAAAGAGAAGAAAACATATCTGATTAGATATAAAGAAGAAATTCTTCACTGAGGGTGGTGAGGCACTGGAACAGGTTGCCCAGAGAAGTTGTGGATGCCCCATCCCTGGAAGTGTTCAAGGCCAGGCTGGATGGGGCTTTGAGCAACCTGGTCTCATGGCAGGGGTCCCTGCCCATGGCAGGGGGGTTGGAACTAGATGATCTTTAAGGTCCCTTCCAACCTAAACCATTCTATGATTATATGGTTTGTAATTAAATATTATGTTCATTATTCCTTAGACAAGAGCCACCCAGAACATCAGCTGGCCCTGAAGGTATAAATGGAGAGGTAATGAAGAGAGATGGGGACGACCCAAACTGAGCAGTTCAAGAGCTGGTCTTGCACGAGGACTCCATTCACATGGGTAGTGCAGGACCTCTCCTCCCTGGAGCTTCCCAGCTGAAGGGGAAGCAGACCATAGGGGACACTGAGGCTCAAATCCCCACTGTCATTTGGAGTGCAACAGAGCCCCCAGCCAGCCCTGTCCGGTGTGAGCCTTGGGTTGTTCCACCGGTCCCTTCTAGTCTGTGATAAAGAGCAGCAGCTTGGGGAATGAAAAGCTGATCCTCACGGTTGTGTGGGGTACCATCCAGAAAACAAAAGCAAATGAGTTTCCATGGCTCTGCCCTGGTGAAGTTTACTTCTAAAAAGTGGCTTTAGTTGTCTGTGGAGGCTGTGTGGTGTGCCTGCCCTGGAACAAAAGCCAGCTTCAGGGATCTGTAAGCTGGAACATTGCTGACTTTTCCCCTAAAGAATTCAGAGTGACTGACTGCAGCCCATGTCCTTGTGAAGGCCTGGACCAGTACTGGTAATGAGAACGTTTGTTACAGGGACAGCACACAGAAAGCAAGAAGTAAAGGCAGGCAAATCACATCAATAAAACCCCAAGAGCATCTCCAGTTCATACTTGGTGAACAACCCTGTCCTCATCCCAAACTTGGCTCTTCAGATAATGCTGATGAGACATTTCTTATCAGAGAGCAAATCAGTATTATGCACCCAGGTACATCCTGCAGAATCCTTTCCCCCAGGCAGATGCAGAAACCTGTTGTTTCATTGCACAATGAAAAGGTGGTGGGAGAAGGGGATTTTGTGCTTTCTGGCTTCAGCTGACATGCCTCTGTATCAGCTCACTGCAGATTACTAAGGTAAACTTGGGATAAATTTAGCAACTGAAGTGAAGTGTGTAAACCCATCCACAGAAAACACTTGCCTTGTGGGGTGTATTTGCAGAGAATATGATTATTGTTTGAGTTAAAACCAAAAGATAGTGCTGTTGTATCTGCTGTATCTTGCCTTTGGGGTGGGGAAAACTTCATAATCCAGTGAGTTGAACACAAAAGCAAATGTTGGGAGGTTTAGGATCTATGTGGCTTTGCCAGTGGCCTATCTTGGGCATGTCTAGACACGAATACTGACCTTGGCTGGTGGTATCAGAGCAGCTCTGAACAGGCTGCACGTCTACATCGCCTAGCGCTGTACCTCACAGAGATACTAATTGGGTTCTGGAAGCAATATAGTTATGGCAGCATGTTGCTGTGTGAAGCTAATTAGTGGTGCTTCTAATGAGCGCAGGTGCAGCAGCAGGTTGACATGGCTCTGGTGCTTCCTGTTCAGAGCTAGCCTGGCTGCCTCTGCCCAGAGCTCCGCACAACGGCATAGCTGTCACCTTTCTCACACTGGGAAGCACCATTAACCTCTTTGGGCAAAACTTAGGTGGATTTGAAACAAGTGGAAGATTTTGTTACATACATATTGCAAGGTTTTAGACTCTCCATCTGTGAAGTTGGGCGTAATGAAACGCATCTGCCTTTGCAAATCACTGAAAATCTCCAAATGAAAAGTGCTGCGTGTTGTCAGTGTTAGGATATCTTTTAATTCATATTCTTTATTATAATATTTTTCCTTGCTTTAGAACATACCTGCTGAGACAGAGGTCATGAATTTCAATCTGTCAAACCCTCCCCCCAACCCAGACACAAGGTAGGAAAACGTTGGAATAAGTAAAAAGCCACTGAGCACTGAACAAAATATGAGCTGAGTTTGTATTATTTATACAGTTTTGTATTCTGCCTACTGCTGAGCACATGAAAGTTGAATATTCCCTGTGCTTTAGAACGGGGAGAAAGTAACAGCAGAAACTGAAGCAGGATGGTTGGAAGTGCAGGTGGGAGAATAATTTATAACGGATAATTTATTCAACAAATTTTTCCTCTTATCTCTTCACAAATTATTCTAAAACAGATTGCTGTTTTCTCAAATTCACTTGTTATGTGAAATTATTTACTGAACAATTCTTTTAAGTTGTTTGTGAATTTAAATTGTAGAAAGTTAGTATGCTTTTGATTTGACAAAAAAGCTTCACAGAGCATGCTTTGGTGAGCTGACAGGAGGGATGCTGCTTTCCCTGGACCCCATCTGCCTCCACAGAACTCCATGAAGGTTTGGGTCCTTCTCCAGTGGGTCAGCTTCCCAGAAAGGAGCTGAACTGACATTTTTAGCACCAAGTCCAAATTCCTGACCATGTTGTTTCTTAATGTTCTGCCAACCCAGGGGGAAAACGCCCTTTTAACATTTCACGAGAGTGACCCAAAAAGCCTCCTGCCTGAAAGATGGTTTATTTTTCCAGCCATTTAATTTGCTCTGACAGAAGTGCAATGTCCCTTTCCCCAACCTGTTCTTTCCCAAAGCCCTTCAGCCTTTGCAGGTACAGCCACACCACCCGTGGTCACCCTGCTCTCCTCCACTGACCCTTTATCCTTACCACGAATAATCGCTTGGGGAGGTTTCTGAGACCCTTGGGGACCAGATACTGGTTTGAGTTGGATTTAGGAGTTACTGAACATGCTGGTCTGATGATCCTGCAGAAAGCATTTGAATAAAAAGTTTTTCCTCCTTGTCAACTGAACTAAAGTTGTTCTTCCCTTATGGCACGATATGAGGAGAAGATGCTATAGCGGAGGCACTAGCCATGTGGCTAGCCCACGTGCCAGGTGGCTATTTTGTCACCACGCCACCAGCGCTCGCGTCCCCTTCCCCTAAAAACAAGGGTTGTGCCTGTGCTGGCCCGAGGGTGAGCCCGGTTTTCAGCATTTGCAGGGAGGGTGGGAAGGTTTCCCTGCGTGCTGGCAACCAACCACCCGTCTGCAGAACGTGCCAGTTGCTTTCCTTTGTGTGGGATGGTAAGAGATCAGTTAGAGCAAGAAAGTTCACAGCCCACTTAAGAAGCAATATTCCCCTTTTATCTCATCTCCTTCTCAGGTTTCTACCCTTTTACAGCTGTGTGGCTGGTGTGCTAAATGCTAATGTAAAAGTACTTTATCCAGTGCCAAGCAGACATTCTTGTGGAAATGAATTCTCCCTTCTCACAGTCGTCTCCTACTTTCTCACCTCCCCACCCGGCTGAGCAGACCGTCCCTTGGTATTAGGGACAATCCTTGAGGATCCTTGGCCAGCCGCCCACGTCTGCAGACAGCCTGATTCTTTACCTGCTCGGTTCAGAGTCTTTATTTTTCCAGGCTGGCAGGGAATTAAATAGTATTTTTTTGATCACAAAAAGAGGTAAGTGTTTGGTATTTGATCGGCAGCTTAAACGACCGAATAGACTTTGCTGGATAAAATATTCAGCAGTTTTTTGGTTTATTTTTTTTTCCTTTCAGTCATTCACATGTGCTTGTGATTTTCCTGTGCCCTTTTAAACTAGCTCTTCTCGGTGATTATTGGTCTAATTGTATCTAGTCTATTTAGGTTCTTATATTAGGCTCATCACTGTGGTGTCTGAACATCAGATCAATGCCATGTAATTACAGTCACACAGAGCACAATCAACAATTATCAGTGATCACTTTTCAGATCTTGCAACAAAGAAATGCTATCTGAGACGTTGCTGCAGGATTTCAGATTTCCAAATATTTGCACTTCTAATTAAGCAGATGGAAGACCTGCTGGTAATGAGAAAGCAGGTCTCAGAACTTCTTCCATAGCTAATTTCTGCCCAGACCAAAATAAATTATGCTGCAACAATTCTTTTCCAAGGTAAATAACACAACACACCACTTGGCAAAGCGCCTCACAACAACAAAAAAACCCAGAGAAGTGTTTAAAGGTATTGCACTCAGTGGGAGATTTTCACACCACAGTAATAAATGCAACACAGCAAAAACCTACAGCTAGCAGAAGGGAATGCCTTCTTATCTAACTGCTCTGGAGGATATTTGCTGATCAATCCTATGAAAGGATGATATGCTTCTGTGTGTGTCCAGGGGATGAAATAACAAGCCTGAAGGCAATAATGCTCTCATATCAAGTTTGAGAATTTTACAAATAGAGCATGAGGCTCTGTGACTCAGTCTGAATGGAATTTTTCTTAGCACATGAATTTTACATGATATTTCGATACTAGCTCTTTTGGGCAGTTTTCCTAACACAGTGCAATGTTAGTTTTTGGGTGCTTTTTTATCATATTGGTAAATACCATGACACATTTCGTGAAATGTGTGAGGAAGGCTAGCAAACCTGAAAATTTGAAAATTACAAGGATATTTGATTTGTCTCTTTTTTACTTCTGCAAACTTTCAGATGCATTTTTGCTTGGAAGGTAGAAATTAAAAGCACCAAAGAAGAAAGCGTTTAGTGCAGTCTTTGCATGTGTGGGTTTTTTTCTTCTTTTTTTTTTTTTTCCTCCCATGGTTTCTCCTTAGCCTTTAAATTCTGCCTCTGGTTAAACAAATATGCTTATGTCTCAGATTAATTAAAAAAAATTAAAAAATCAAATAGATAGGTAGCTTTTTTGCTTTTTAGCAACAACAAAAAACATTTATTTTTGTTGTTTCCAAATCTCTAAAAGCAACAATTCCTGTCATTATCAAATTTCCATATAGAAAACTGGTATGCATGTGGGGGTGTAATAGCACAATCTGATATTCTTGTAACACTAGTTTTCTATAAATAGGGAAATCTGTTATTTATCATTGGAACTATTCATTAAAATAAAAAAAATATATACAGTATGGGCATCTGTTCCTACATCTTTAGTTGACTGACATTTTTTAATCCATTTATCTAATGCTAAGTGGAACTTGCTGGAATCTCAGCCTTTTCAAGAGGCCTTTTCAACTTAGTCCTAATGTGTTCTTATGCCTTTTCTCATGATCTTTGGAAATGTATTTGTTTTTTTAAAGTTTGACTCTTAGAGTCAGGTGAGTACATGAAAATTGCAGCATCTATTGAAGAAAAAAAAAGTTTTTCATTGTACAGAAGAAAGCTGAAAATGAGATTTTTGTAGGTTTCAAAAGAACTGTAAGCAGAATACAAAAATATTTTATTTTTAATTTTTTTTTTTTAAAATAAAGACATTATTTTGAAACTATTCCTATGACATTATGGAGTCTGGCCAAAGGTTTTTTAATATTTGAATTTTGTAACAATTTCAATAATACACTCTTTTTTATATCTGCAGTACTGTTGAAATCTTACTGACCTATGCTGTAGTGTTACATATTATTAGCTCTTTATGATAGGGGCCACTTCAGCATGTTTACCACGCTGTTATTTTTAAGCATAAAGCATCCACTCCTAGCAATGAAGCTACATAAGGTCAATATGTATAGGACACCTATGTGTTTGCATTTGTACTATCCATACACATCTTAAATGCTCATATTAGTATTTTGGCTGGAATTTTCACTGCTGCTGTCTCAAAAGAATACCCAGCATTTCACCAGCGGAGCAGCACTTCTGTGGCAGCCAAATCCAGGTGAAAAGTGGCAAAATGTTATGAAACATTTTCATACTCCGCAATTATTTGTCATCTCTTGATACTTTTAAGGCTTCCACCCCACATTTGACCTTTTTTTTTCTTCAATGAAGGTTTCTAAAAGTGCCTGGACTAATGCTGGTATTCACTGGTGTGAATTTGCAGACAGACTGGGAGACAATTTATCCCTCTGCCTCTCTCCTGCTGATTTACGTGGATGGGGATTTGATCGCTTTCTGTTGTCAGCATTTGTTTTCTTTTCTACTTGAGGTATATCTTATGTGTAGAGTCATAAATAACATAATTCCAGCTCTTATGGCTTCAGATGGCACAGTGCCCTCTGCTCGAACTCTTTGGAGAGGGAAGTACTCCAGCTTACCGTCAGGGTTTCATTTGCAAGCTTTACTTTACCTTAGCCTTATTTTAAAAATTTCAAAGCTTCGCCTCCACAAATCAGGTTAAACTGTACATTACAAGGGAGCTGCTTGACCTTGAAGCAATCCTTTTTGAGGCAGAGGTGACGAAGGGGTTGGCAGGCGGGATTTATTGCACTCTGAGGAATGCAGAGGGAGCACATGAACATAAATATACAGAGAAACAGGAGCGGGAATCGCAGATGGATCTGGCAGATAAGACTTGGGCCTGTATCTGTAAGTAGGTCAAAAGTGTGATGGTATCGTCTCCAATGGAAATACAATTCAAAATCTTGTTTGGATGGCATATGATGCCAGACAAGCTTCATTGGACAGATAAAACATTATCACCATTATTCTGGTAAGACTGCAGAGTAAGTAGGATACTCAGCATATATTATGGGCTTGAGAGGTTTGGGGCAAATTGTGGAACGTAGCTGGAAATATTGCACAGAAAACACCCTTACTGAACAATGCCAAAGCTGGGGGGGATGTGGGATAAAGGACTTGAAAGGCTGCTCGCTGAGGCTGGTAGCAGCAAGAGGCTGGTGGCAGGGTTACGTGCTCACTTAAGAATATGTGGGTGTGACACGTCTGGGCTGACCACCCTGGCTCTCATTCCTCAAAGCAAGAGGAAGAAAAAGCAGAAAAGGCTGGATGTTGTTAGCTGGTAGTCTACCCCCAAGGAAACAAAGTATGGGTCACAGTGGCCTACGCTTGTAAAAAACAGGCGAGACTCTCCTTGTTAAGTGTGAGTGGGAGATGTGCTTGCATGCGCATCCAGGAAAATAAATGGTGTTTGCTGGATATGAATTTCCAGTGCATTCCCTGGCATTATTGAGATGAACTCCTTCAGCGCTCTAGCACTTTTCTTGCTGGGATGAATGCAGTGAAAGTCAAAAAGCTTAATTTTTATTTTTCTTCCAGTAAGCCCTTGCTGTTTAATAAGTTCTTGCCAGGTAGCAACCCCAACTAAGCCCTCCCCACTCCCATGCTGATTCTACCTCCATGTGCTGGCAGCCCACCTCTTCAGCTCTCTGATCCCTCTTTGGGATCTTTGGGATGCAGCTCTGTCATCCTTCTTTCAAGGTCTTCAGTGCTTCAGCTGGCCCAGAGAGAAAGGGGAACAAAAAAGCATGCTGAAAACATTGAAAGAGAAGCCTAGAGGAGAAAAACGAAAGGAGAAGAGTAGGCGTGGGAAAAATAGACAGAACAAGCACAGCTGAAGAGTCAGAACAGACTACATATTTATTTTCTTTAAAAAGGTAAGTGGTTATGTTTTGAAAAGCTCCTGCTGTTGTTCTTTCCAGCAGTAAAGCCTTTTATTTGAGCTTTTTTCATTCTCCTGACTCTTTTTTCCTTTCTCTCGCTCTCTGTATTTAAGGTTTAGGATGTGACCTTTCAGAACATGGTTGTTGGATTTTTGGGCCATTAGATGATAGTGGCTTATTATGTACATATTTGCATAATGAGTTAATTAGGCATAATATGTGGTTAAAATTAACTACACTGCACTCTTTTTATAGAAAGTCAGCACAGTTTTCTGCCAAAGTGTCTCCTTAGACACCCTCTCGGGAGCCTGTTAGGATTCCCTGCCCACTTTCAGATGCCACTAACTTCTGGTGATTAATTTGTGAGCTCTGATAGATTATATATGCAGTTTATACACAGAAAACCCCCATACTCTGGAATTTTAGGATTATGCAACAATCTCATTTTGTATTTATTAAAAACAAGGGAAGGAGAAATTCAAGCCCCTGTGAATTTAATGAATTTGATCATGTCATCAAAATCCATTCAACATGTATAGAAATTAGAAAAAAAAAAAGAAAAACAAATTCCACCTTTGTTATTAATGGTGCAATGCACGTAAGGTCTGCTGTTCAACTCTCTGACAGCCATACTTCCTGTCCCTCCCATTTGGAGATGCAATGCTACTGCGAGTGACATTCAAGCTCACAAGGTTGCTTCTTACACCTATGTCTCATCTGTGATGTCTATCAGCCTGTGTAACATTTATCGCAGTGGAACTGTGGTCCCCAAGGTGCTCCATGTTGACCCTCTTAGCTCTCCCCAAGCACAGTGAGGTTGATTTCTTATACTGCGTTCATTGGATAAGATGGGATGCAACTGATTGCCTCATCTTTAATATTATTTCTGTCCTTTGAAGTTGGCCCTGCTTTGAGCAGAATACTTGGCCACAGACCTCTAGAGGTCCCTTCATACCTCAGTTATTTTGTACATCTCTGGTTATTCGTCCTGCAGTATGACAGTGAATATTGATTTCAGCAATGGATGATAGGATGTAGGCAGCAGCCCTAGCTTCTCTGAACCCGAGCTTAAGCTCCTCTATCACAGTTCCTTGTTCCTCTTAAGCAAGGTGGTCTCTTTTTTTTTTTTTTTTTTTTTTTTTTTTTTGCCTTGGAGGACAGTCTAGAAGAGCAGATTTTGCTGTCTTTTCAGATGTGCAGGCTTACTCCATGTTTCTGATAATATTATGCAGACATATTCCAACATCTGTCTCATGGCATTGCATTTCCAGTGGTCTGTGTGCCATGAATTTACATTACATGCACCTGCTATTATATTGCTTGCTCCAGGTGCTGTAAGGAGAACTGTGTGTAAGAGGAAATAACTTTAGTTCTGTGTCCTTTCCTCTTTCTGATCATACACCTTTGTAATTTCCTACCACCCCTTTCTCCTGCAGGCATGTAAAGCTCCTCTTGAACGCACTGGCCACTGCCCAAGACAGGATGCTAGACTAGATGGAGCGACAGCCTAATACATTTAAACAAGACCTAGGTAAGAATTAACTTCAAAGTAGAATTTAGAAAGCAGCCCTAAAGGCACACTCACTATTTTTTCTCTATTAAAATCCAGAAAAGGAAAACCTGCTTTTAGTTAATTCTCAGTGTTCAATGTTTTGCACAGCAGAAGAAATAAATGACCAGTAACCAATGCTGGTATGTGCCACAGAGGGACACAGACACAGTTCTGTATGTTTATTTATACAGCAACTGCTTTCCACAGGCCGTTCTCTGGCCTCAGAACCAAAGGTGGATGAATCATGTTGTTTCAACACAATGAAATAATTGAAAAAATATAAATTGGATTACAGTTTTTCTTTAAACTGTATATCCCTATAGTTATTAGCTCCAAATCTGGAACATATGTACGTCTTCTGAATGAAATCTTACTGGCCATTGAACAATAATCTGTAATTGCATAAAAATGTTTTCCATTCACTTTTGTATAAGTTACGTTATGCTAACTTTGCATCACAGGCACTTTGTGGATGGATTAAAAGATATCGTCGTTGAACTGTAGAGTTAGTTGTTTAGACAACCATAGAAAAATTTCATGGATGGGACAGGAAGAGATAAAACAGCAGACCATTCTGCAATGGCCATGAGTAAAATGGGTGATTTTTATATGGCCACTCTGTATTCGAGATTTACAGATTTCACTCAATAAATTCTGACTGGTGGGTTTAGGTATTAGGAGGTTCTTTCCAAAGAATGGCATGGCTACTGGGTGAAGCAGACTTTCCAGTTTTCTACATGGGAAAAGTACAAAGATGAAAAGGAGGAGTAAGAGGTGTATAAATTTGTTAATTCCAGCAGAATACATTGGGGAAGAGTACTCCATAGAGTTTCCATGGAAAGCAAATGCACTGTTGGCAGGATCAGCAAATGTTTGGAAAATTTCTGATGAAAGTGCTTTTCATTAAAATGTGTAGATGGATCGAGACAGACATCTTTTATGGAATTGTACCACTTCTGACAAAAATTGCACTGTGTAAGATTTCCAACAACAGAGTGGAATTTTTTGTTCTCTTTTTCACACTGGGGTGATAGACATAATTCCTCCTGTCCTCCCCAGCGCATGTGCTGTTAGAGCTCTTATCTGGTACAGGTTACTACTCTGCCTAATTCCCCCCTCAACTGTGAACTTTGGTTGATGGTTTCATACATGATTAAAAGCATGTCTTGTGCCAGAGCAGTTCCATGTTTGACTTCAAAAAACAAGAGGAAGAAAGGACGATACATCAGTGCTTATGCAGTTAGTGATGAATTTGAGTCCTTATTCTCCTGTTTCCTAGCTACTACTATTATTATAGAAACCTAGATTTCTGGTTTATCTTAGATATTTTCACTAGGCAGGAAAAGGATTTGTTTGGGGTTTTTTTTTGCCCATTAACACTTGAAGAAGTTCCAAAGGCATGCTGATTGAACAGGATGTCCCAGTGTCCTTTTCTCAGCCCTCTGCATAAAAGCATGAATACTCAAGAAAGGCTCTATGTCCCTCTAGATAAAGGAAGGGAAAGAGTATAATCTGATAACATGGGTTTGGGTACACACATGCCTCCCTATAGTTATTTGAAACTGTTCTGAAAACTGCGTGCTTGAGAGAGACGAAGTAGTGTAGTCAACTGTATCACAGGGAAACAACCCAGAAGAGACATTTATGAAGGAAAAAACCTACAAGTATGAAAAGTAGTTTTGCAGAAATCAACATGGAAACAGAACCTGCTATAATCATCCTGAAAGGGACAGATGTTGGCATTCCACCCTGAGCTCGTCTGGCCTATTATGTCTCTGAATGCTGAAGCTCACAAAGCTTTTTTCCCTCCAATTTCAGAAGTGTCAGATAGGAGACACAGTGCCAGTGAAAAACCTTATACCGATCTCTTGTTAGCTAACTGCACTGTTTTGTTCCACAGTTACATGTCTGCACAAGCCGTCATTGTGTCAGTCATAATTACCACCTATTCAGTGGCTCCCTTCAGGTTTCATCACCTTTGCAGTATTAAGCAGCCAGCTGCAGGAAGCAGAGTTGGCTGCCCTGGAGCAGCAACCGTCAGCCTCTGGATTTCAGGGTATAATTGCTGCCTGAGCACAAACATCTCCCTTCTCTCTGCATAAAACACTCAATCCGCTCCTTTCTTTGGCAGAGATCAGAGCCCCATCAAATGCACTTTTTGGCCAGGATAGGAAGATATAACCTATCTTCTGCAGGGGCAACCCAGCGCGGGCTGGCTGGGGGGCTGTGCAGCTATGTGGTTGTGCCACCACCTGAAAATGTGGCCCAGTACTCCTTATTGGAAAGGGGTTCCACCTTTCCTGTAAATCCCTTTTTATGTCTTCTGTGAAAGGTATGTGTTACCCCTGGCACGGAAGTCTAACCATAATGTCTGAGATGTCCCCTGGATGTGGGGGATGTGGGGACTTCTCCTGAGTAAGAATTTGAAGTACCCCTGTCTAAGCCTGACTCACTCTTCAAGAGCTACACTCTGGTGGAAGGGCAGGTAGATGAGTCCTTGTCTCAGCCAGCCAGCAGAAAGAAATGGAAATGCAAAACCAGGAGGCAGTTGCAGAGCTTTCCTATCAGGCTGGTGCACAGTTTCAAATGCCAATTGCCTTTCCTCTCTTCCCATCCCGTTTACTGTGTTTTATAAATTCAGCTTTGGCTGCATGACCCAGACCAGCAGGCCTGCCAACAATCATGTTGCATTTTGTAAACTGCTTATGACTTCTGGACAGTGTGCTGCTGTGATTGTCACACTCTTTCACTTAAACATATGGCACATGGAGACAGAAATTACTCCAACATGCAGCTTTCCATGATAGATTTTTACATACCAGTTGCAGACACTATTTGAGGCTGCTGAGATTGGCGTGGTCCAGTTCTGGAAGCAGTCAAAATCCTCTGCTCTGAGACGTACCTGGCATGCTGGGTTTCTTAGGCTCAATTAGTAAAGCTAAAGACGCTGTCAGACTTTTCTCAATCCTATAGAAATGTTACCAAGCCGGGATAAGTATGTGTATCATGTTGGAGAGACAAGAATGACAATAAAAGCTTTAAAGTAGTGGGAGTATGAAGTGTTGAGAGGCTAACTGAAGAGAAAAGCTATTTTATTTGGATCAGGAATGAGGAGGAATTTAGAGATTCAGAAGTTCTGCCTGATTAAGGTCCCCACACTGGGATGTTTGTGGCATATTTTTCATCATTTGAGTGGGAAATTTTCTGAGGTCCTCCTTGCATATGAGACTTTCTGAGCTAAACTCAAGACCAAGTCACTACAAGAAAACATAAAACTGTTGAATATTAAAACTAATATTCAACAAAAGTAATATTCAAATAAGCAAACAGATAGCATAACCCCCCCCAAACACTTGCAAATATTCCTCTGAAGATGCACAACTCATTCATGTGCTGAGGGACAGGCATGAAGAGTGCTTTTCATCTCCTCTCTTCCTGTAAGTCGATTCTTCTTTAGTTTTGAGCCTGAATCAGGGAAAAAGATTTTAAGGGATTTTACATGAGGTTTTTTGCCACAAAACTCTGAATTGACATCAATATTGACATGGCCTGATGAGAAGGAACTGGATAATGACCGTTGTCCCATTCTTTTGATGAGGCAGAACATAGCACAAATTTAAAGAAGGGAAAACCTGGAAGAGAAACAAGTTCTAGTGTTGTGGAGACACACTGCACTTTTCAAACTCACATATTTTCCACCAGACTGGCTGTATTTGAAAAGAGGCAAGAAATACAGTAATAAAAATATCCGACTTCACCCAACTCTTTAATGAGGATGAGTTAATCATGAATCTTTAAGTAGAAAATATGAGCAGCTGTTAGACTTCACCAACTGCTGCTTTCACTTGTAATAGTGTTTCATACTGCTAAACCGCATTCGTTTCAGATCCACTGGAAGCTAGGATGCGGGAAATCTCTAAAACTTTCTGGCACTTTAAACTTCTGAAGTGCTGTGACCCACCAGGATGTGTTGTCAAACAGAAAAGGGTATGTATGTAAACAGTCACCAATGACACCACTTTTCTTCATTTTCCTTGGCCTCTTGATCTACCTTAATTCCTGAAACTCTCTCCTTTCCTCAACTTCCTTGCTTACTACTGTTTGTTTCTTTTGATTTATTTAAAATTCCTTTTTTTTTAAAAAAAATGTAGCTCAGTTTCCTAATGTGACTACAAAGAACTGTTCCTGTCTAAATTTACCTCTTCACAGCCGGCTGGTCTTCTGCAAGTACAGTGTTATCCTATTGTTCCGCTTTGCTCCCAGCTTTGGAACAAGCGATGAGCTTGTTCATGAGTGTTATTTCTCTTATGAAGTTAGTGGACCAGAGTAGAAATTGACTCAGTACATTGATAGAAGTGGAATGGACTAGAAAGGAAGAAATTAGTGATTAAGAATTACTAAGGTGCCCAACTGATCTAAGTACATTTCATAGTTGAAAAGCCTTGAGCTAAGTATGGATCGGAATCCCAATTGTGAATAACCTGGAAATGTTGGAAAGCTCAAATCTAAATCAAAACTTTGTTAGCTGCTCTTCAAATATATTGCATCCACTCAATGAAACAACAAATACACATAAAACTCCTGTAGGTTCTGCCACGGGACAGCAGGAAACTGTAATTGACTATTTCCAAGGATCCTCTTAGCTGGTAGTTAATCTGGAGTAGGTGGGATATGTACAAAATGTTTTTCTCAGCATTTTTTACTTGCTTTTAGCAAGAGCACTGTTACAAAGTCCAGTCCAGCTCTGGATGAACAGAAACTGTTTGGAAACAGCTGGTTGTTAGCAAGCCAAACCAGACCTGGACGCTGGGGGTTTGATTGTGTGGCATGACTGTGTTTTCATTGAAAGCTCACCATGCTGTAGTCAGATGCTGTGTCAGACAAATGTGCTCCTAAAGTACAGGTGGCAGGAAAGGCTTGGCCATATGGAGCAGTACTGCTGTTTCAGTCACTGCCAAAAGCTGTGCTAGATGCCCCACAAAACAGAAAGAGGATTTGCTGCAGTCTAAGGGGCTTGTTAACTCTGTTGGACATAACATAATGAAAGCAAAAATGTTTTCCTTCATTAGAACGAGGAGAAACAGAGTGGTGTTAGGGAAGTGGTGGTCAGTATGAAGTGAATGATGCGGTTACATAGGGAAGGTGCTATAGGAAGGCCTTATCAGTATTGTGGCTGAGGTAAAGTACTTGCCACTGATCCTCTGTCCCCTCTATCTTCTCTGAGCATATCACCAGCAAGATCATGCCTATTGTCACTCTTACCATGAGTTATGTGATTCTCTCACTTTTGAACTGGGCTCTGGCCTGTGGTGCTCTCTGTGTCACTCACAGTTACGCAGTAACTTAGTGAATTTGTATCTGCAGGCACAGCAATGAAGACAGTGACCTGCCAGCTTTCCAATTCTACCCCCAATCAAAGAGGGATTTATTTCCTGATAGGAGTGTAAAATTTAGAGAAAATGGAATTTAAGGCTTCAGACAGCTGCTGGACATCATCCTGACTCTAAACTTAACTGCACACCAAAGATGGCCCAGATAGGCAGATCCACCCAACATCCCTCATGCAGTACAGCTGCACAGCAGTTAACTTTCATCAGAGGAAGAAAGTCCATTTTTAAACCTTTCAGAATAAGTGGCAGGACTTTCCTGCTTGGCCAAAGCTGTCCGAGGAGCTGAAGGAAGGGTGGGGTAACCCTCTCAGAGCCCAGGACTCTGCTATTTCCCTGTGCCCCCCTCAGTGCCCCCAGGGGAGTTGGCCTGCCAGGAGCAGGTGGGAATGTCTTACAGTCTCTCCACACAGGTTCGATGAGTTTTCAGACTGACAGGTGTAACCAGCTCATTGCTGCTCAGGCCCCAGACCGCGTGGCTTGGTTTCGTCCAAGTGAGCTGCAGTTCTTCCGAAGAAATGCATTCACCAACACTGCGACTAAACTGCTGGTGAGCTATGTTGGCACACTTACAAATGTGAGCTTTGGTAAAAGTTACAGCTGTGGCATCTCAAGAGGTCAGCTAGGCTGGGTCCACTACACCTAAACTACCCTTGAAAGAAATTTGTGCCACTTGTTCTTAAGAGCTACCTGAAGTCATGGCTTCACATCCCCTTTAACAATTGATTTCTGTGCTAACTTCTCTCTGCTAGTTCCCTAAGGTGTTTTAAAATGCTTAATCTAAATCCTGAATCCTATAACAGCCACATGGAGAGAATCCAAAAATAGCACTGACAATGGGTGGTAATACCAGTTCAAAACCCTTCAACTCTAGATCTTGTGTATACAACTATCTGGTGGTCACACCAGACGGGGCTGGTACCAGGAGAGTGCAAGCAGCAACCTGCAGGCAAAGTTATGCCGTGGCTTTCCAGGGGAAGTACAGCTTCCCATCACTCCTGTGTGTGCCTAGGAGCTTCTTGGGTAAGAACAGGGACAGAAAAAGTTATTTCCTCACAGCAGTCCACACAGGAAGTTTTGGATTGTGTTGCAGCCTGAGGCAATGATAAAAGGATGTCTTAGGCGTCCTCTGAGCCTTGCACCAAAAAGCAGAAAGAAAAGACCTTGTTTGCCAGGAAGGCTAGCTGCTTTGCGGGGGAGAGTTGTCCTGAGGTGAGAATATTGCTTCTGGTGATTGAGTTAGTTCACACAGAACTTGCCAGCCTGTCTTCACAAGGCACTGTGTAGGACCATGTGGATGGAGGTGTTTAGCAATGTCGGTGTTTTCTGAATCAGCAGCCAGCCCAGTGGTTTAATCCAAGGAACGTAGTTTCCTTGCTAGACATAATCACAATCCAAATCTGGTTTGAACAAACTAGGTGAAGCCTGAGCTCTTTTCTTCGCCTCCATGACATTTTCCTGTATTTCCCACAGAGCAGCTCAAGTGTGGTTCCTCTCCCAAGCATTTCTGGGCTGGCAGTCATGCGAGAGACTTGCATGTGCTTTGCAAAGCTTCCCTCATTCATCTAGTTGGGAATATGAGGAAAACAGACTGTCTCAAAATAGACTTCTACTTTCCATTCTGACCAAAACCACTATGTGTTGGGAAGATGGCGTTTCCCCCGCTCACCTTAAGAACGGCTTTTTGAGAGCTCTGCTTCCACAGTAATTTGGATTCAGCTTGGGTGAAGCACAGCACAGGGACAATATTTTATTCTTCCTTGCTATTTTCTCTAGCTTTGATTCACTGCAGTGTAATTTTGGAAGCTTAATCTAGTTTCATCAGCCATGACTGGAGCTAGAAAACAGGGCAAGTTATCAGAAGATACAGCAGGGAGATAACTAAAGGAAGTTTCATTTGGCACAAATTATCAGGAAATCCTCCCAAAATCAAGCCGTCAAGGAAATGATGGAAGTACATGATTTCACTAAAAATGAACACATGCACATATCAGAATACACAGAAACACAAATACACAACCTCTTTCCATCCTCTGAAAGTTGGCTTTTTTCTGGGGCTACTACAAATATTTTAATGTATCCTGGCTCCAGTCCAATCCTCTGCAATTGCTGGCAGCCATTTTACATCATCCCTGTCATAAGTTTCACCGTTGCAGTGGTTTGTGCTTTGATTGTTGTTTATGTCCCAATCCAAACCTGGCACTCTAGAGCAGTTCAGGGTCTGTACCCAGGTCTGAGCACAGCAGCTGGCACATCTGCCTGGAACAGGTCTTTATTATTTATTGCCTGTGCTGCGGGAGTCCCCAGCAGCTGCCTCCCGAGGAGGGCTGTGCTCCTGGGGAGCCGTTTGCCCTGCCAGCAGCTTGCACAGCAAAAGCAGACAACCCACGCCTGGGGACCAACGCGAGCAGCACTCAGGGAAGTTGGGGTGTAAGGTGGCAATTGCCAGTAATAAGTTTGCAACACGATTGCCTGTGGGCATTGAAACTGTTTTATGTTTTTCCAGCCCTCAGGGGGCCGAGTGCCCCGAGCTCTCCCCCCAGAAGCCAAGGTCACCTTGCAAGAGGTGCACTGTGGGGACTGGGCCCAACAGGCTCTGACTGCATCTCCAGTTTGTCTGTGCCTTTAATAGGGTATAATTTCTGGCACACCTCAGTGCATCTAATTGTTGTCACTATTAGAGCACAAGGACAAATTGCTGACAGAGAGGGCTGTGTAAAAATGCACTTGGGTGCAATAGCTGTGGCAGTATTTCAAACAGCTTCCTATTGTACACCTTCAAGAGAGATGCAAGCACTTGTGCTTTGTAATTGTGCAACCATATCACTGAATATGGATAGTGCTTACAAGTGCTGTGTAACACATTGAGAACTCTGCACACCTAAATATGTAATGTTTTTCAGGCACCACCCAGGCAAAGAGAAAAGTGGAGATTTTATTTTGATTTCTTTTGCAATGTCTGAGCAAACTACTACAAGACTTGGAAAGAAAAGTAGGAGTCCTAGTGACTTAACCAGGAATTCAAGACAAAGCACCTCAGATCTCTAAGTTCGGCTCCCTAAAACATTCCTATCTGTTGCTCAGATCCCACCAATTATTCCTTTTTTGTACAGCTATTACCTCTTGAACTCCCTGGTTTGTTCTCCACCTCTTTTGGGTGACTTTTCAAAATTCAGATCATTCCAGAGTAAAAGCTTTAACCGTCCTTTAAACCAAGATTCCTCTTTCTTTTTGACATCAAGACTTCTCTCTTTGATAACTTCAAATGTTTCTCCCTCTCTGCAGTGAGTACTTAATTCTCACCAATGGTTTTGCTTTTCTATCAAACATAGCAGTAGCACCCTGAATGTTGTTTATCTGCTTTAGCCATTGGTTGCTTTCTTTGCTTATTTTTTTTTAAACTTTTCAACTAAATTCATATAAAAACACCACTATCTGTTCGACATTGTTGTGGGGTTTTTTGTTTCCCCTAATTATGTAAAACTACACTTGCTTTTTAAACTCAATTAAAGCTTCCTTTATGTGTTCGCAGAGCTGCACAGCGGAGGTTTTCATCCTGTGCACTGCTTTCTCTGACTGTGAAACAAATAAAAGCCAAGCTTTTGCATTTCATAACCTTGAAGTTCTCTGAGTAGTTTCACCTCCAGGGCTGGGTAACAATGTTTTCGAGCAGCTTAGAGAGAAAAATGGGGAGGGGGGGTGAGATGGAGGAGAATAAGGTAGTAAACAAGAACAGGATTTTAGATTTTCATGATTTAGAATACACTGAATAGCAGCAGCAGCCAAAGTAGGGGGAAAGAGAGACTGTAAATATATGATGGAATAGTTTTATAATTTAAAATACATATTGTATTATTCTTTCAGCGTGAAAGGGCTAATGCATTTTTCATAATATCCCACATTTTCTTAGTGCTTTTCACCCCACACCAGTACAAATGATATTTGAGTACTGACAGTTTGAAAGGAACATGCACAGACCATGTTATCCATTGCTGGGCATAGCTGCAGATGTGGTATAATGTGGCAATTGTTCTGATAGTGCTCTGCACTGCTATACAGCAATTTCAGGATAGACCTGGGAGAGTTTTGCTGGAAAAGCAAACGCACTAGAATGGAGGTAGTGACTCATGAGTGGTGGTGAGCTGTGCAGCACTGCTAGGATCACGGGGCAGGAAGAATGTGATTGCTCACACAAAATCATCACTGCCCCCTCTACACAGCCAGGGCTTTTTTATTACCACAAGTGGCCAAACCCCCTTTTGTTTTCCAAATATTCTAACTACTGGGTCATCTAGTAGTACATTGACTTTTCACACTGCCCTGACTCACTTGCTCTGTCAGTACTGAGTCAAAAGAGGTCTATCACATCTAGAATTACCAGGACTGCTTTTTCTACTAGGCAGGTTTACCTGAAAGACTGTTTCTTCAACAGTTGACCTTGCCTGACCTTGCTTAGCTTGTGCTAGCTATAGAATTGCATAAAAGTGCAGAAGTCAATAGGAGACTTTGACTTTTAGAAAAATAGCTTTTCAGAAAAAACAAATGGGAGATATTTACACCTTCTGAACAAAAACTCCTGCCCAGACATGCAGATAGCCCCTAATTTGGTATGAGATTTATTTCCAAGTTTGTAGAAGAAAGGCTGTGGATTAGGAAGAGGAAAAAAAAAAAAAATCAGCTTGTTACATAATGAAGCCAGGATGTTCTTTAAAGATAACACGTGTTAGGTGCTGCATAGAATGGAGAGAATGTAGGTGTTCCTGGTGACAGAACTGCAGTGAGATACTGCTTCCATGGTTGGAATAAACTTATAACATGCTGTGTGGTATTTACTGTCTGTGTTAAACAAAACCTCTTCTTGACACTCATAATTTGAAGTAATTCCTTCAAATTCCGAACCAATTTGTTAATGACTGTCTTTGTACATTGAAGTTGGTGGAGGGCGGGTGTATATTATTAATCTTGTTTCTACAAGCAAGATTTTTCTCTCGTCTCTTATATCATGTGCCTACAGGATAGTGCAGTTACAGATGTAATCTGCAAAATACCAATTTGCAAGCAGAAACTTCAAGCTGCACAAGAGCACGAGGCTCTGTCTATGGCTTTCTAACACAATCCTAGTCTTCAAAAAGTTTGAGAAGAAAATGTGGACACTAGTAGGACAAACCGTTCATTATTCATTGCAATTTCAGATATACACACTGGAAATCATTGTCAACTGGAACGTACCCTGTGTAGTCCAGAATTCCTCACTTATCTCTAGCACATTTACGCATGTGAACAAGTATGATTACATTCATTTACAGCTCCAGGACAAGAAGGCAACCTGAGGTTTACAAGATTTGGCTGATGTGCTGTGGCCAGTCTCCTGTTTCCTTCAGGAGTCAGCACATCAGGACACCGAGCGAAACAAGGAATAAATTTTATAGTTGGAACTTAGACGCAGACAGCTGGCTTTTCGTTTAGCTAACCTGGAAGATGATGTCTGCTCACAAATAGGATGGGTCAATCTCACTCACCAAAGACATCATAATTGTTTCCCTTTTTTTAAGTTCCATAGTCCATAATGTTTCACAGGAGAAAGAATGAGGACTGGGGACCAGTCTTATTTTCATTAATGACCTTGGCACAAAAAGTAAAGGTGTGCTAATGTATTTCATTGCTACTATGAGGCTGTGGGGCATTGTGAAGACAGATGAGGTTTACATGACAGCATAGAAGAAGCTGAAGGCTTTGGTGGTCTGTCAGAAAGAAATAGGATGACATAGTGCAAAAAGAAGGATCATTTTCTTTAGAAGTAACAGAGAAAAATTCTTATATAGGAATTTATTGCTTACAAATGACAGAGGGAAAGAAAAACCTCTGTGCACTAGACAGTTTACTATGAGTATGTGATGCAATATAGCTATGGAAAGGCAAATGTTGTACAGGATGTCTTCCATAAAGTATTTCTGATGAGGAAGTGCATGGTATCTAACACTGTATCAGCTTTTCATGAATATGAATCTAAACCAGAGCCAGTGCATACCTCTTAGGAGATCAGGACTTGTAAAGCCCAGTTTGTAACAGGAACCAAGTGGTTATGTACTGGATCAGTTTGTGAAGTGCTTTACATAATGCTCCTGCCCATTACTTCAAGAAATAGGGTCAGTGAGGAAAAGAGACCCCTTCCACACCTTTTTTCTTTTAATGGTACTGACCTCATGTTCAATCAGAGATCTTGGCTAGGTTCTTAATTTGCTGGGATGTACTATTAGATAAACTGACAGTATTTGCTTATACCAGCTGTGGCAAAACACTGTTTCCACAGACGTAGCCACACATGCTTCACAACCCAGGATGGACTTGGCAGCCTGCTGCCCCATGCCCAGACCAGCCACCTCCCACAGGCTGCCCTGGCTGGTCCCCGCTCCTCCCAGTGCAGTGGGGCTCTCTCCACTGCCACAGCCCCAGCCAGGTGCAGCCCAGCAGGGAGGCTCTTGGCTACGAGAAACTCAGATTGCTCTTTCACAACCCTACATCTCCAAGACCAACTCCCTAACATAGTTGGGATGAGAGCAAGCCTCAGAAGCAAATGACAAATTCTTCCTATACTAATAACATATTCTTCCTATGCTAAATGCAGAAAGTCTGCACTGACGCCAACGTCCAGCACCTGTAGACTGAAGGAAGAAGAAATGAAGGAAAGCGCTACCATTAAACCACAATTCTGTGAAATGCTGTGATACTGCAGCGATGACCTAGGAATTAAGACAGGCTAAATAGATACCTGTCCTTGAATTGTGAGTATTAAGTGTGACTTAAGTGCAAAGCACAGTGGTACCCCTGTAAAGGTAAGAGTAGGAGGGATGATTATTATCCTGAAACCATTTAATCTGTATTTAGTGAACAATGATTATAAAGGTTGCCCATTCAGTAATGAGATTCAGACTCGCTTAGTTAATTGATATATGGCAGATAATGCTGAAAGAGATCTTCAGTTCAATGCCACTTCATACTAAAATTGTACAAAGTTAAATAAAGTTTTCTCTGAGCATTTATATGCTGTGAAAAAAACTGTTTGTTTGAATTTGCTTGTAAATTTTCAATGGGAGGAGAAACTGGGCTTGCAGAGTTTGTTGGAAATGATGGAGCTTTTTAACACACATGCCTGTAAAACTTTATATCATGACCTACTGTGATGCTGTGGTCTCAAAGTACTTTCCTGGCAGAAAATAAACCAATCTCACCATAACTTCTAGCATGAACTTCATTAAGAAGAATGAATTCTCAGGCTTTCTAAGAACACAGAGCATGTGGCAGGAATAAAAAGCAAAAGAATAACAAAACAGTTTCGTATGTAATCCTTACTTATTTGCAGGCTGAATATTTACTCTTGCTTTTTCTCTCCCTGCACGTATGAATGATGAATTTAACATGCACAAAAGCAAAGGCAATTGAGAGTACTCCATGCTGATGGCTGCTATTCATGCGCAGATGACAGCTGTTAGATATAGAGATGATATTAATATTGCTTCACTTTTCCCAGCTCCAACTCCACTCACTCACCCTCCTTTATCCTGTGTCTGCAGTACACAGGCTGCAGTTTATCAAATGGTCCTCCACTCTCTGAAGGAAAGCTATGAATTTGCTGGGGTATGAAGGGGTACCAGAGGCATTTTCTTTCAATGTAATTGTAAAACTGTGATGCAATTTAGCTAAACAGCAGGGTTTTGACACTGTCTTTTTTTGCTCATACCATGCAACGATTGCCTAGAGCTGCCATTCACCCTAAGCAGGCTGTATCCCGGGATTGCAGAGCAGTTTGCCTAGTCCAAGCAGCTGATGCAACTCTGGACACAGAGACTAAATACAAAGAGCAGTCCTATTGCTGTGCCCGTTGCTAGTGTTCTGGCATCAAAAGGAATAGCCACTGTTTAATAAAGCTGGGTGAGATCTTCAGCTGTCTGGGAAGCAGAAGAACAAGGCCCAGGTGATATCTGATAGAGACTAGGCTTGGGACAGACTAGGGGAGAAAGTGACACAAGTGAGTCTGCAACCATGAGCATATATAGTCTCCCACAGAAATCTGAAGCAAGCTCAAAGTACTGCAGTCTTAGCCTTCCTCTATTTTTAGCAAATACCTGTGAAGCTCACTAGCACCCTTATATGCCTCTTTTCTGTCCCACACCTGTCTCACACAGGGACAGCAGCCTACTGCTCCCAGGCACCTCACTAGCTCCAGGAAGCTAGTGTAGCAATGTTGCTTTATTAATACGGTGCTGGAAGATGGAAATTCACTTTCTCTCCTCTCCTCACCTCTCCTCTCTAAAAAACTGCTCACAGAAAATAAAGTAAAAGGAGCACGAATATTGAGAAGAATCAATTACTCCAAATTAACAAATGCAGTTCTGAGGACTGTTAAACCTTAGATCAGCCTCTTTCAGTGCATGCTTTCCAAAGCTTTTTTCACTGATGTCATGACAAGGAATGTAAAACTGCCACCTTAGCAGCAGAAAAGGGCTTAGTGGAGCCACAGTCATCTTTACATTCTTGCTGACAGTGAATCACTGGATTTAGCCAGCTGAAATCCCAAGTTCTGTAAAAGGAACCTTTCTGGTGCTTCAAACAAGGGAAAAAATGTCAGGCTGTTGTAGTTTCAGGCACAAAATTTTAACGGGGAGAACTGCATCAAAGTTGTCTAAAATCCTGCTGACGGGTCCCTAGTCCTTCCCAGGAAATAAAATTGTACATAACCTTCCTGCCCTCCCCCCTGCCCCCCGCCCCGCCCCCCCCCCCCCCCCCCCCCCCCGCCTCAGAGGTTTAAATTGTTCAGTTAACATTTTTAGCATGAATTTTTAATTCCTTCCGGTTTCCAGCAAAGCAGGCAGAGTTAATGAAGCTCTCCATGTCCTGTGGAAAAAGCTGTCAGAGATTAAGTCTTGTTTCTCATATTGTCTGGACTTACAGCAACATCCAAGGGTGCTCAGTAAGCTCACAGCCCAATGTGCTAAATGCTATGAAGACACAGCAGAGACTGCCCCTTGCTAAAAGGCACTCATCTTCTCCACCTCATGAGCTGTGTCTTCCTTACTTATAAGATACTATAAAAGGACTTCTAATATAAATAATGCATCATCCTAAACTGAAATATAATCAGCAGAAATGAATTTGAATATTAATGCTGAGATGTGTATGTTCATCTCTATTAGCTATCTACAGCCGTCCCATTTTGCTGAGATCTCACTGGTCCATACTTTTCCCTGCACCACAGAATGGCAGGACCATCAGGGATGTATTGCTGTGATCAAAGTAGTCTTAATCACAATGTATACACACCACCTGGGGAGTTATACTGGAGAACATTGAATCTGGATGCTGTCCTCCATCCTCCACCCCCTCCCTCATCACCTGCACTGTTTACACCCACTTTCTGTCTATGACAAAATCCCTTCCGGACTGGAGGAATTCACCCAGGTCACCATTGCTATACAAAGGAAAGATCAGGCTCATTTTGCGTGATGTTGGTTGAATGAATGCCGGATCCAGCTGCACTTACATCACTGTCCTTATGCTAAAGTAAAAAACATGCTGCTGAAAGGCAGATCCTCCTGGGAGCCTGACCTTCATTTTTCAGAGGACATATTATTCTAGTTGCAGAGAGTCGAGCATGACCTGTTTAGTTTGGTCATGTGAGAAGCTGGCTTTATATAAAAGCTATGGACAGAATACAACACAACAACTGAAAATAAAGATCCTGTTTTTAATATAGGTGTATGAACATCTCCACAGATATGCACAGCACCAGCCTTGAGTGGAAAAATCACCATGCCAGACATTTTGTGTAAACTGCCCAATCTGTTGCTCTCACATTCCTCACACAATCATAAAACCTATTACCTCCCGAAGGCCATAATCATGATGCTGCCGGACAGAATATCCCGAACAATGAAATGAAAACCCTACAGTAAAAAACAAAGCTAAGGTTGGGGATTTATGACAATAAATCTGGGGCAAAGTCATTCAACCTGCAGTTGTAATTATTCTCTGAAAAAGCAGCCCAAACGCAGCCATTCAACTGGAAGTCTTACAAAACTCTAGCACTGCTATTAAAAAACCCAAACAGTATTGCCCCTAAGAGATAAAATATATACTTGTGCAAAAAAACAGGTTACCCTATCACTGTAGATTGATTATGTAAAGGCAGCTATCACTACTGGTGGATAAATTGCAGAAATAATACTCAGCCCCTGAAAGAAAAGGAGTCACTTTGTTCAGTTTAACACGCTACTCAAAGAGGTATTTTCTAAAGACGCCGAACAAGTTGAGAACACAAATCTCACTTAATTTGTGGCTAGAGGTAAACCTAAGCTGGGCTTTACAGCTTGAGCCAATATTCTTCCTCCGTCTTCGTCAGTCTTCCTAAATCAGCAAAGACAAGAGACTATCAAGAACATATGGGATGCCAACCAGGACATAATCAGCAAAACATGGGACATTCTGAGCATACAAGGCAGATGATCACTCAGAAAGATGTTGATGTCCTTATGCCTATTCATTTATCTACTTGAATCAAAGGAATGGAGGAGGAGGGGGAATGAGTATTAGGAAGGGGGGAGGGGAGTCTAGGCATGATTAACAATAGGTGAGAGACAGGAAGAACTAGATTAAAACGATCCATATGCAAATGATCTGAGTCTGATTGCATCAAACCATGCACAGTTTAATGAGTATGGTAAGATGCCTTTATCTCTGCTTGGATGTGTTCCGAAAAGAAGGACTGCTCTAAGATAAAACACAGTTTAATAAGAAGGTTTTTCATTATGGGGTCGATCTGTATTTGCATTTTTCTCTCTGAGCCACACAGCTTTCCTCAACCTCTATTCCTTTTCGAGAGATTAGTCAGTAAGCACTTATGTATTGTTGACACACACCTTAGGGCATTGCATACTTAACATGCATGTGAGTTTTAGCCTGGTCCTTCATGACCCGGATTAGACATTTCAAAATGAAAAGCGGCAAACTCTTATTTTTCTCCTTATCTTCTGAGCACTCTTTGCCCTCCTGTTATTTTGAAGCTTTGTAAAATCTTGTCGGTATTCATACACTGATACAGAGACAGAACTTAGCTTAGGTACTTACAGCACTGTGGACCAGACTTAGAACTGCATCACCACTGTGAGATGGTGATAACTCCAGCTTCTTTGGAGCTAATCTGATCGTATGCTGCTGTAGCGGAGGTCTAGCCCTCTCTTTGAAAGAGTGTTGGTTTCTTCCAAGTGGCTGCCTTTGTACACTGAACAAGGTAGCTAGGCACTGCCTCAGCTCCACCTGTCTTAGGCTGTGCTTACCGTTACAGGTGCAGGTGAAATAAAGCAGAGGCAAGCTTTTCCTCCTTGTGCAAGCAAGACAATGGGAAATCTCCAAGGCTCTTGGGAAGATCATAGGAAAGAGCTGACCAATTCACTGGCCCCTGCTCAGACTCCAGCAGCCACGTGGTGTAGTAAGCACTAGTCTTCTCATCCAGCTATGATTAAAACTATGGTTAGCAAAAGCACTGAATCAGAGCAAGCTGGGGGTACCTTATTTTTACTCCAAGGCATAGCAAGTGGTGCAGATTCCTCCATCTTGAAGGGGTCTGAGCTGGCTGGCACATTTTTAGAGGCCATCTACGGATACTGTGTTCTTCCTCACTCAGGGCAAAATTTTCCCTTTTAAGTGCTGTGTTCTCTGAAACCTATCTGCGCACTAACATCTGTATTCACACGCTACATATTTACACAGGTAATCATCTTGTTGAGGATAGAAAGTATTTCAGTCTCAGAGTGCTGATATTGACTATTAACTCTCCAACTAATGGAGGCAAATAAATACCAATGCCCATACAAACGCCTTCGTGAAGAATAAATCCCTTTTCACAGCACCTATAATTTCCCCATGCCACAAGGATCTGTTGAACTGGCTAGTTAACAACCTACCTTCTGCACCTCAGCTTCAACTGATCACCTTCATCTTTATATCATAAAGATGAGATATTTTAATAGAAACAAGGCACTTGAACAAAAACATTTCCATTGATTTCAATAGAAATAATCACAGGCCTAACTGCCTTGCAGATTGGGAATCCAAACCTGTTATTGCATATTCCATCATTATTAACGTGATTGCTTCTTTCCCATCACTGGGCTGCTTCACATCTTTAGGAATTTCTGGTTTTATATTCCTTTGAAAGCAACGTATGCTTGTATCATATCTTTCAATTACTTTGATTTGAGTTTCACTTCTGTGTCTTTTAGCTTTCTTGACTTTATGCTGAGGTGTCTGCAGCTTCTTTGCATCCCATTGTTAATTCTGGCTCAGCATCTACAAAGTCCTTTCTTATCTCAGATTCTAGCATTTTCCCTGCATGTATTCCTTTACACTTAATGCTACATCCACACAGTCTCTCCTCATAGACCAAGGGTCCCACAACAGTAGAAGACTGAAGCTTGTCAAACAAGTCATAAAACATAGCTGTGCCAACAGTTAGAGTAGTCCTACTTCTGTCCTAGCTTACTATTATTGTCATTTATGGTACCACAATGCTGAGGGTTTGGGAGCAGTCAGGGTAACAGAACAACTCATTTACTGGTAGGAGTGAATTTACATCCTCCTATGCCTGGTGAGCGGATGCACTCTCGAGGCTAGGTGTGAATGAGGCAGGTTGGAAGCCGGCACACACCTCCTTACCTCTTGGCGTGGTCTAGCACCCAATGGAATCATAGAATCATTTAGGTTGGAAAAGACCTTTAAGGTCATTGAGTCCAACCATTAACCTACACTGCCAAGTCCACCACTAAACCAATGTCTCTAAATGCCACATCTGGACGTCTTTTAAATACTGCCGGGGTGGTGACTCAACCACTTCCCTGGGCAGCCTGTTTCAATGCTTGATAAGTTTTTTATGAAGAAATTTTTCCTAATAGCCATTCTAAATCTCCCTTGGCACAACATGAGGCTGTTTCCTCTTGTCCTGTTGCTTGTTACCTGGGAGAAGAGGCTGGTACCCACCTTGCTACAACCTCCTTTCAGGTAGTTGTAGAGAGTAATAAGGTCTCCCCTGAGCTTCCTTTTCTCCAGACTAAACAACCCAATAGGGATACAGGCTAAACAAATACAGGACAAAAAGATGGTACCTGTCCCAAAGAGCTTATCCTTGAAGCAAAAGTAAATACTGACAGATGAGGGGTCCAAGGAGTTATCGGGGGAATGTTCATTGAGAACTTTATAGAGAACTAACTTACGTGCCAATGTAATAAATATAGCTGCACTGACAGACCTTGCAGTCAGGCTCTTATGAGGGCAGATCAGAGCCCTCCTAATCATTCCTGAAAAGATCTTGTCTCTCCTTATGGATTAAACAAAGAAATCAGATTGTTAACATAGTGACTAACTTAGTTGGATGCTTAAAATTAAGTGATGTGAATGTTGCTGTTCCTCCACTGCCACCTGCAGTGATGATGGGCATGAGTCTTCAGGTGGCAGTGCCGTAGGGAAGCAGTTTTTTAGGTCAGATTTGAAGACAGAGAAGAATGCAGCTTTATGACTGTGACAGGGAGCATAGGTGAAATCGGAGTTTGGTGTTGAGAAGTGTAGTGAGTGGCTGATGGAGACTGGCACCACCACAGCTATCTGAGGCAGGAAATGGAGTGGCCGTAAGAGATTGTAACTTCATCTCAGGCATGGTTCCAACCCTCCTTTGATTAGGTGCCATCAGATGTCTCTTGGAAATCTCTGCTTTTTAAAGGCTTAATCTGGGTTGGTATAAACACATGAGTTCACACTGGCATCCTTTCTCAGGTGTCTACTGGAAGTAACAAATTTGTGATCTTGCAGTGAAACACTTGGAGTGAAATCCTGACCCTCTGTAAGCCCCCAGTTCACCTTCGGGTTCAGTGACATCATCCAATGAAGTGACAAGATCCAATGATTTGGTTCTAAACACTTTCACCTTTTCACCTGGGTGGACATCCCAGTTCCAGTGGTGGTTTGGTATTTCCCTTGCCTCACAGGCGGGAAGGGCGAGTCTGTCTGATTTCAGCCAGGCCTCTTAGCAGCTCTTGAACATGACTCAAACTCCTTGCAGCCATTTCAGTTGTCCAGGTTACATTTTCCCTTTATAAACAGAGGTACTGCCATTCACTATCACTCCAGAGCTGGTGTGAGTATTTAAAACCTTGGTAACTTTTTCAGTGCCAGTGGTGGTACAGGTCTGATGACGATGGTCTGGGATGAGTAAGGACGTCTTGGAATCTGCCCATGAATTTCACAACCATGAATGGTGGAAAGCAAAGCCGTCACAAATACCTGCTCTTAATGGCATCAGAGTTTAAATTCCTCCTTATATGTGTAATTTTATTCTGATATCTTAGTCCCACGTTGTCATTTGTACTTTTGCCCCTAGGTTCAACACTGGAATCTGCATTGGAAGTTGTGAGCAGGTATTTATGTAGGCTTTGAGCCATACCTAAATGATGTTTGATCTCAATGCCATTATCACGGCATAGCTGTCTTTTTCTTCTTTCCAATTCTCTTTCATTCATAAAGCTGAAAGACCTTTTAATCTTTATGCAATTTCCTCTGCAAGTTCTAAATCACCTTGATATTTGGCAACACTGATTCTGTCTTTCCCTTCTTGATCACTCCATCTTAGGGAATTTCTTGAATAATAAAAATCGTGTCCATATATGCAAACGTGGTCATAAGGCCTCTTTCGGCCCCTTTGCTCTATTTATCATATCAAATTTCTAGAGGATTTATATTAGTCCAAATTGGTTCTTTAGAGGCCCGATCCAATTTCTGTTTAAGTCAATGGCACTTTGTGATAGATCTTAATGGTAGTGGGATTTAGCCCAAAGCCTGGTGTATTTAAGTCAGTTTTAATCTGAAGGGCCTCTAACAAAAAAAATGACTTTGATCTCCTTTTCTGGGAGTGCAACTGAGTCAGAGACTTTATTTTTTCTTTTTTTAACCTTAAGTAACTGCATGTTAGGTGCGTGACTGTGAGGACAGTCCTCTTCTGCACAAGTTGTTCTTTACGTTTAGAGCAGTGCATTCAACTTTGGACTAAGAAGGATGTTATTTTCATAAAAGGCAAAACTAGGGATATGTTACATAGAAACGTAACTATAAACATAGTTACCTACTTCTATTAAGGCCTCGTAGTCATGTGTGTGTATATATATATATATATATGTATACATATACAGGGGCTGTATTAATGAAGTTCAATGATTTTTTCCTAACAGGACAGTAAAGCAGTGCTTATCCTCTCCATCCTTACTGGAACCTTTCTTGGGTTGAGCCTTGATGTCCTTATAATCTGGGCTTCTCAAATAGCAGGTTTGATGGGATTTTTCCCTGCCATGCTCATCTATCCAGTAAGAATTGAATGTAGATCACCAAACATTTACCAAGTGGTAAGAACAACTTTCAGATGCCATCAACATTGGCTTGATGTTGCCTGGTGAGCTAGAGGGGAGGAAATAAACTACTAACCATTCTTTTGAGCCATATACTCCCCCACAGTGACAATTTAACAGAATTGGCAGAAAGCTCATCTATTACAATCACAAATCAGGTGGCCAACAGCATCAATATTTTAATGTTAATCTGCCTTTGCTTCTCCCCTTGTTTTCCCTTTCCCCTCTGCCCCTAACACATACGAACACAGAGACTTTCCCCTTTTATAAATACAATAGATGTTGTTGTCAGTTCAGATAAGAGCAAATGCCAGATAGGATGGCAATATTTTCAGTCCTGGCAAATGCAATCATAAGTTCAGTTTATTAATATTGCAACAGTTGCACTAAATGAGGTCACTTGGATAACAAAACATTTATCAACAAAACGCTGCCACCTACTGAAGTTTTGCAAACAGCCCAGATGATTGGATAAGATCACAAATTCACTCTGTCACAAGCTTATGGTCTTTGCTGAAATCATTCTGAGGGAAAAAAAAGCAAGAATGATAACCAGCAGAACAAGACAGGACATCTCTTTCATGCAGTCTGTTCAGCAAGTGTCAGGGTAAATCCTGGAGAGCAACCTCCAAAGAGGAGAGGAGGGTTGGCTCTTTGTGCTGAGTATATCATGGAGTTTTCAAGCACAGTGGCTAGGGAACTCTTTCTATCAACTGCTTAACTTGCAACAGCCCATTGTAAACTTCCAGTTTTCTTGTGATGAACTTCAAAACTTCTATTCAGTCCATAGTAAACTGATATTAAAACTTGCCAGCTTTTTGGGTTGCATCACCCCAGGTTATAAAGGTTTTGCAAATAAGTATAAAAGAAGTTGGAGTGATTACAACAAATCTTGGCCATTTTCTGTTGGAAGATATCAACCAATTAAAAATGTTCATTATTTCAGTAGAGCTCCTCCAGGCATGCTGTGAAACGAGGATAAGTCCTGCACACTACACATGAGAAGAGCTTTACCTGCTCATGCTTCATTGCTTTGGTGTGGATCAACAAATGATCAGATATACAAGAGCTGACAAGGCTTTGGATAGGAATTGTTGTGCCCATTTGAAACTGCAGACAGCACTTCTAGACTGCCATAAACTAACAGGCTTTTAGGCAAGAATGTGGATCTCATTTTTTAGTATCTTGGGAGAACTGTTTTGGGGGGTTTAGCTATTAGTTATTGGTCGAAGTATTTAAATGAAATGCAAACAAAATGTATTATGATGCAGGTATTTTTTTACCCTATGAGTAGAAAGGAGTATTTATGTTAGTCAAGAAAAGCAAACTCAAAGAGTCAAGACAGCATAGTTTACACATTACAATCTCATCGCAATTATTTTATGCAATGAGTGACCCATCTTTTCCCTTGCTATTGCGTTTCTTATTTGTACTAATGATAAAATTAATACTTACCCCTGGAACATCCTTGGATGCTAAAATTATAGACGACTCACAGGATATGAAAAAGTGACTGCTTTTTAAGACTGAAGCACAATGGGGCATTTAAACATGTGCATAACTTTAAGTATGCAAGTAATTCCATTGAAATAAACAGGACAACTCAAACATTTCTGATTTTGCATGTGCTTCTGTGCTTTGCTAGCTTAGGGGCTAAGAATGGATATGCTTATTTAATACAGTGTTTATCTACTAAGCCTACATTCAGCATTACTGATTCCTTCCCTTTCATCAGAGAGAGACATGGAGTTCTCCATTTTTCTAGCCTCCTTCTGGGCCAGTTTCAAACTTTGTTGTGCCTTCCCATGCATTTGCATTTTTTATCTGATATAAAGAATAGCAGCTATGAAACCAAACCCTGAGTCCTGAAGGAGTAAAGCAGATGACTTGAAAGGAAAGACTTAGAGGTTTGTCTAGATGAAGGGATGCAATTGCAATCAGTATCAGGCTGGGGCTGGCTCTTCCTGACCTAATTTTGGACCTTTTTGCACTGGGAAGCAGGATCTCCATTCTTCTTTGGATTTAGCTGTTTGCAATTGCCCTTCGGTTCCCCTTCATAACTGTGACCACATGTATTGACTCACCCTGGCTTCATTCTGTCTTCCTAATGCTGGCGTTGCCCTTAATGCTGTGATGCCATGTTTAGTGCAGGAAATATATGCTTACGATATATATTACAATATATATATGCTTACTACTGTACTGTGAAACCCCAGCTAATGACAAGGCAGACCCAGTCTTTAACTTGAGTTGGCCACTATGCTTAACTCTTTTGCAGTAAAATCTACACTATCTTTTAGTCTTCAGTAGGGTTTTAAACCTGAATTGTTTATGGTGGGTTAGTTATGCTGCTGTACCTGTTGTGTGTATCCAGTGCCAGCTCTACCACCTTCCTTGCTGTGTAAGCAGGGCAAACCCCTAAATCCCCACTGTGGGCCACCTGGAGCTCGCTTTGCCACACATAAACCCTGACTAGTTTTGGTAGGCTTGGGATTTAAGCTGCACTTTGCTGCAGCTGTTCTTCAACACAAAGGAACTTCAAAGGGTTTTGACTCCACTCAGGGACACAGAAGCCAACACATCTGCTAGCTCCTATGGAGATGAAAGCGAGTGTTTAATGCACACCATTGCCCTAACCAGTATGCAGGTGCAATTTCTGGCTGGAGCTCTTCACATCGGCCTGTCTATTTAGCTTTTTCTATCAGGATTCATGGTTATTTCTGAGCTCAGGGCTCCTGGCCTGTCTCTCAGTGACACTGTTCCTCTTACAGCACCTGTAGGTTGCTGCTTCTCCTGGCACCAGGGTGGCAGCTGTGGGCTTTCCAGCACCAGGCTAGCAGGACAGGCTGCCCCAACCCATGGTCTCAAGAGCAAGGCCAGTGTAAACAGTGCATGCTGAGATCTACCTTCATTAGCTGAGCTAATGAAGTAACATTCCTTGCTACTGGGACACCCTTATCTTAATTTTTCTTTCACCTTTGTAAACTTCCCAGCCTAGAATAAAGGTCTGAGAGACTGGGGACTGGGGACCTCTTAGAAGCTCTCTGGGTTAATACAGAGCAGGGTTCAAACACAGGCAAAGCAAAAAGGGCAACAGATATGGGCAGTGGCCAATACACATGGGCTAGGGTGTCACTTCAGATAAGGGAAAGACATAGTGGATGGAAGGAGAGCAAGTGAAGAGACTTTCACGGCCTGGAGTTTTCTACAGCTTGCTTCAGCCCTGCCTGAGTTCTCATCTTCCCTCAGCCGCTTGTCCAGGGAAGGGGTGGGTGACTATGTCCATGGAGTATCAGGTGCTGGCTGGAGGGAAAGAGCTGCCAGTCCATGGCTCCCTATGTCTGCAAGGTGGACCTGTGATCTCACAGGGATCTGGAAGGTTTTCTGGTTAAAGTGTATCAGAAAAGGAGGAGGGTGTGTGGTTTCTGACAGCTCTGTCCTGCGGTATCATGCCTCTTGATGTGTATTACACCTTGCTGTACACATTAGTGAACTGCTGTGAGAAGGCACTCTTTTTGTAATAGAAAATAGACCAGAGAAGAGAATACAGGTTTCTGAAGAGAATCTGTTTGTAAAGCTAAGAAAATAACTCACTGATCTACAGCCAAAGTCCCACTGCAGGCTGCTGAGGGCATGCTTACCCAGCCCAGGGCAGAGCCACGGGAGCTGCTCCCAGGAGCAAGGCAGCTGGGTCGGTGAGGCTTTCCAGATGGGCTGCTCAGCCCTCCTGTGCAACAGTGCTCCCTCGTTAGGGGCTCCAGGGGGACGTACAGGCCCTCTGAGGTGCAGATGCCCACAAATAGGTCTGGAGGAAACCCAAAAAAGAGTGTGTGTAGAACAGACTTTCATGCGCAGTGTGGAGCTAGGCAGGCTTTGTCCTTGCAGATTTGTGTGTGCTCTAAGTTGGGATGAGGGGGCAGGGAAAGTTTTGACAAATCATTTTGTGCCGGAGTCTGGGGAGGCACCAGCTTGATGAAATGAGTTCCTGCACCCTGGGGCGAGAGAAGTCTCCCATGCTGTTAGCAGAAACTGTGGCTTCCACATGCAATTTTTAACCTTCCTCTGATCACTACTTTGCTTTTCTAAACCGCTGGTGGGGGTAGAAGGAGCAATCTTGTGGAGTTCTGCACTGGGCAGCGCTGTCCTGTTTGGGTGGTGTCAAGATAAATGCCTACGTAACCTGCCAGCTCTCAGGCTGGAGAAAACCACTGCACTGGCAGTACTACAGCAGGTCTGGTATCCTGGTGTGCCGGCACAGGCATGGTCTGGAGTAACAGCTGTTACCTGTGGCCTGTTCGGGCTTCCACAAGGGTTCCTGGTACCACGCTTGCTTCTAACATATGGGATTTATGCGCTCTGAAAATTAACATCTCTAGTATGTTGCTATTAATCTGGACATGAAGCCCTGCAAAATTGCTTACTCTGCCCATCCAGCTGTGAGCACACTCAGAAACTGCCTATGTAGTATCTCTTACTTGTTGGTTTGAGCTAAAGAAAACCTTTGGAAAAGTCACTACTGTCCACCTCTCACTGCACAAACATGCAAACAAATTTTAACGTCAAAAAAATTCATTTTGAGTTTCAGTAGCTAATCAAGAGAGTATATTTTAGGGAATTGTTTTACTCATCCTCAGTGGGAAGAGCTGTTTAACATCGTAGTCTACCCAGATACAGTTTTTGAAGGCACTGCATCTAGAGATTCTCTCCTGCATCTGACTTACCGGGATGTTTTACAAGTAAAACTTTCTGTATCTGTCAGATTTTCCAGTCACATCTATTAAAGGAGTTGGCCACTGTGTGATTAAATTAGCAATGCTTGTTAGTTTATGTTTTTGTGGTCAATAGATCTTTACCAGTGAAGATCAGAGCATGAACTTGTTTTGCACAGGGAGGTTCAGAGGGGAGTGCACATGTAAATATTGTGTATATGTTTAGCATAGGAGATCCTGAGCTTTTCCAGAGTGGAGGGAGGGCTTCTGCTGGGAAGAGTTAGGCAGAAGAAGCTCAGCTAATTGTGACAGGTGGGAATAGCTCCTGGGTGGCCGTTACCTGCCCCCTGAGCAGAAGAGTTTTGAACTGTATAACTACTAAGAAGTTTGAGATTCTCACAAAATTGACAAATAGGTAAGGTTTGAAATCCAAGAGCACTGTGACACTGCCATGACAACAGGCATGGCACCCAGCTTCCATGTGCCTCACTAGGGCATCGCTCCGGCTGGACTCCTTATGTCTACATAAACTGGCTGCAGGAAATCTTCAAATAAATACCTACCTGAGGAACACTTAAGCTAGCTAGAAGCAAAACAGAAATGACATAGGCAACACTTTGATACATAAGATGGTGTGCCTGACAAGAGCTGGGCTCCTAAGCAGGCCCAGCTTAGGGTGGGCTTTGTTGAAAACTGCTTTGTTAAACCCAGATTGACTTGCTGTCTGATTTTCAGAGAAGCAGAAAAATAACATAAAACAGGCAGTCATTGGTGGCTATGGCACTCACTGGGTGTGTGGGTGTTCAGTTCTGCTCTCCACTAGCCATCATTTTCAGTTCCTGTGGCTCTGGGAAGCACCTGTGAAGACTGGTGTCACTGTCTCAGCATAACGGTACATGTCTACTTTCAGAAATTTGCACATCTTCTAAATTAGATGGCCATGAAGCAGCAGACTGAGTGGAGGGTCTAGAGAAGTAAATAAGCACAGATACCTACAGACTTAAAATGCCAATTTCCACTGCGTTTTCATGAAACATAGGTGGGAACTGGTCCCTAAATTGTCTAGATATTACAAATTTTCCCAATTTTTCCTCCCCCCCCTTCCTCCGTCCCTCCCTCCTTGATTTGCTTTTAAAGGCACACACAAGAACTTCTGAAAATGACTGTAAATGTTAACTCAAATTTAACTCTTTTAAAAAGCAAGAAACCCCTCTTACTGTATAGTCTATCATAGACAGAGGAGATAATCACCACCTACCATAAATTTTAAGTTAAAGAATAAACTACATGCCATGAACACGAATTTTTACTTCTTGAATTATGTACTTTAAGATGCTTTTAGAATGTTATCAATTAGTTCCAACTATAATAATTGTGCATAATTTTTAGCTAATGCTCTGATCATGTTACTTAAAATTCCATTTTATTTACCATCAACAAAATGAACATTTGTACACCTTTACTGTCCTTTGCACATTCTCATTCTCTTTTGAACGGAGAATAACAACAAACATGGATATTGATAATCAAAAGCCATTACAGGCAAGATGTATACCTCATTTCTGAAATCACATTATACCACTATAAGTTAATTTCACGTGTTCCCTAGAAAGAATAACCAGCATTAGCCTGGTCCACAGAATTGATTCAGTGTCACTCTGTAACGAAGTCATAGACATCCTTCTGCAGACTCTATCTGTTTCTGTTCATTCAGATAGATACTCCATAGCAGGTCAAGACTGTCTTGCCAAGAACGTATGAAATGTCCTAACCGTCAGGTAAAGTTGTTCTCCGTGAGTGCAGAGGTCCACGTTTGGAAGGGAGCAGTGTGGTGCAATGGGGGGAAGGGAAGCTGGGGACTGGCTTGCAAATTTGTGACTGTGAGGTCCCCAGCTTTTATGCCAGGCAATGAGTGTCTAGGAACGGCTGAACAAAGGTGGCCAGCTCAGTAATCTGTGGGGAGGGAGACCTGATATTCTGCTCTTTTCATCAGAGAGCGCAGCAGTGCTCACCTGGCTGCTTGGGGAGGCAGGGAGGTGACTGCAAAAGCTCTGCCTGGACTAAGTCAGTGCAGCACCACTGTCACGACATCGATTTGCACCGACTGTCATGGAGGCTATCCTGCACATAGGGCTGTGCATGAACCAGTTGCGAACCCAGTCCTTTCAGCTGGATTTCCTGTCTCTTCTCGCCACAGATGTTCCAACTTAACTATACCAACATTTATATTACTTCAGTGAGACTTTTTTATTTATTCGGAGCCCAGTTTTCTCCACTTGGCCCCAGATGTGTTTGTTCCCATTCCATGAAGCCAGCGCCTAAGTAATCTGTAAGCCAGCACTGTAACTTCCCTGCTCTTTGGCCCGTGTTTAAAAGTCACACTACACAGATTTAATGCTGGTGGATGGTAAAGAGATTAAATTTTCAAGTGCCAACTCATCACATCAGGTTGACCAACTCCCACTGTGTTGCTGAATTTACTTGAGTCCTTTGTTATGGGTGTGGGGAGAGATGGCTGAGGGGAGTTTGAGAAAAATGGTTTCTTTACCCAGACAGCAAATAAGGAAATGCGTATTTTAAAGTGTAAACTCTCTTTTCTGAAAGGTTTGGCATTGTGCCTTGTGTACTGTCTGCCCTGTCTGAAAATTACATAACTATGAGTGTAAACTGTATATGTGTGTGTGTATTTGTGGTTTTATTATAGACAGCTCAGGGTGATGCCTGGGAGAGCTGAACACCAGCGGAATCTGCTGGGTGGAAATAATGTTCGTGCATTTTCTTGTTGATGAGTTAGGAAGCCACAAAAGTACCAGGAGCTCATTAACATGGCATTCTCAGACAGTGGTTCATGAAGACGGGGAGAATGACATACACTTCTGTAAACGTGCTGCCTTCTCAAAATAACGGTTCATGGGATGGGACCAGCCTTGTAACAGATCAGTTCACCGTTCCTTGGGGACTGCTGGAGGGCTGCAACTGGTTTTCGTACTAGAACCTTAAGGGATACAAACCCCAACAACCCCACCTTCCAACCTCTGCCTTCCCCGGCTAACGGCTCACTGTTGGACTAGGCAGAGATGATTAAAATGGTGGAGCTTACCTGGTCCCCACTGGGAATACTGTGCTTAGCCAGAGGACATGATGTAGGGCTTTGACTGAGAAAAGCTGCCAGTCAAGCCTGGGTTCGTAACGTGCACATATCAAAGACAAATGTGCTAATAGATGCTCCAGCTCCTGCTTAACTGTTTACAGTATTTGTAAACAATGAAATATAATGCATGTATATCCTGATCCTTCATTAATCAGGAAAAAACAACATTAAAGGAAGCATCAGGGGCCCAGTTCTGCTTTCCAACATGTACGCACCATAACCCCCATTAATTCAAGATGGAGTCACGTGGGTGTATCCTGAGGGGGTGATTGCATACTACATCAGCTACAAGTGACTGAAAAAGGGAAAATAATCGGCCTGATACTGGTCATTTGGACAATGTGTATTTGATGTGTCAGAGTCATTCCAACCTTCCAGTTACCAGATGTCCGTAAAAATTCATAGCAGGCTATTAAATTTAGCAGAGGCCGTCTTAATTAGATTAGCTTCTGCTCAGCATGACAGCAGAGTATTTCACTGATGGAGGATTTATAAAGATTTCTGGTGGGAATTCTTTATGGAAGATGTAGTCTTTTATCCAGTGGGATTTACAAATGAAGAGGGGGGAGGGAAGAGAGGAAGCCCTGATAAGGACACACAAACATTGTCATGGCATGTTAAAACATAAATGGGAGCTTTTATTTTATGGATGTTCCCTTTTTATTTCTCTTTTGCAATACGGATAGGCGGTGTGAGCATTTTTTGTGTCCTTGCATTATCAGGCCCAGCTAACATAATGGCATATGGGTGGTGGAAAACTACAAGCAAATTCTTGTTGTCAAATTCCCTCCTAAAACTAGCACCAAAGGAGTACTCAATGTTCGGTTGCCTGTCAGGTCATGAGTTATTTTTTCACCTACAGGAAACAGAACTGTACAGTTTGTCTTGGGCTGGTTTTATGTGCTGCAACCCAGCATCTATCCATCCGTTGCCCTTCTTTCTTTAAGGTCACTGCAAAAAAACCCCAAACCAAGAAACCCACTTTCTTATTAATTCTGCCTCTGCCCCAATGCCAACGATTTTCTGGTTTTCTTTACGTAGGTTTTTATCGAAGATACATACCATTAATGGTGACACCGGTGTCAGCAACAGAACGTGAGCAGCAGCAATGCCTGCGATCTATTCCCAGTGTGTAGATAACTTCATAAAGAAAAAAAAGGTGGGTGGAGGGGAGGGGAAATCTGGATAATTTTTCTTGTCATTTGATTCACCATTGAAAAGGTCAGTCCCTGTAAGAAGAGACAGTCTTCCCTCTGAGATATCTGGGGGAGAAGCAGAAATGGCAGAGCCAAAATGGGGGGACTCCTTGCCACTGTACAGCTTTTGTGAGGTGGCAGAGCAGCCCTTCTGAGCACAAGGGCGTGCAACGCCCAGAGTATGCGTGCTGGCGGCTGATAAAAACAGAAAGGGACCATCCTTTGCTCACGCCGCGGGCTGATAGCATTCACATCATACACCGTTTGTTACTAGGCAACTGATTAAATATACGTGCCGGTCCTTCAAGCAGTGCTTGCAATTAATTAACCAAACCATTTTCATTTTGACTGTCTTCCGCTCTCCCCTCCCCACCACCAACCACCTTCCCAAATGCTGACATCTGACACAAGTGCGAGTGATTTGTTGCTCCTCCCGATCTGTGTTGTAACAAAATAAAGAATGGACTCCATGCATAGTGGATGTGGTCTACACCCAGGCGGTGGACTCCTCTGAGCATCGCTGGTGGGTCTAGATAGCAGCTGGCTCACACGACAGACATTTTGCTTTGTTTTGCCAGGGCCAATGTAAACTGAACTGTGAAAACTGCAGGGCAAAGTCCAAAAGTTGTTCTCCTGGCAAACCTAATTGAAGTGCAATTGTATTGAAGGGTCAAGGATGGATCTCCTTTCATGGTTTTAAAAATAGGATTCTTCACCCCTAAAGTACTCATTCTCAAATTAAAACCACTATGGAGCATGTTTCCATGATATATAGGTGCATATATATTGTGATAAATACAAATATTTACATAGATACTAATATGTATGTAAGTGTTGTTAATGTCCAGCTTTTAAGTGCACACTCTTCTGTGCTGGCTGTTACACTGGGACCCCAAACCAGGCAGTCCCTGCTTTGCTCAGCTCACAGTCTAAATAGCAACGACAGGCAAAGCCGAAGAAGGGATCTAGACATCAAAGGTTGTTCAAGGTCACACAGGGGGTCAGTTGCAGGGCTGGGAATAGAAAATGACTTTTGTTTTGAGATCAGATTTTATAATAAAAAAAAACCAGTGAGTCATCTCACCCCAAATCCTCCCTCTAATTTTGTAATACAGTTGTCATATTAAACTTGTATGAAATAGGCTGGAATTACACATGGAAAATGGGTAACTACAAGGATCCTGGAAGATCTGACTGTTCCTATTACACTTGATCAAATGCAACTGTCAGCTGCTTTGGCAGAGATCACCTTTGATGATTAAAAGGAGAGGACTACATAACAAGAGGGTTTGAGCACGAAACCACTCGCTGCAATCCACAATTAAACGGGAGAGGCTATTGTTCTGTTTCTGACTGGGAACAGAGTTACAAATTTATTGGAGTTCACAGGCTTGCTGCAGAGCTTGTCTTTAACAAAATTGTAGCCCCATTCTGTATCAGAGCTTCCTACCCCACTCAAAACCTCAAGTGCATTAAAGAAGCAATTTAGGGTCTATTTGAAGGGGGAAAAATAGAATGTCGAGTTGGGTTTCTTTCTTCCTTCCTCCCACTGGCTTTCTGCTGGGGAGGGAGGGATTTGAATCAGCAGATTCTCAATGGCACTGTCGCCTATCAGAGCTGGTATAGAATTACTAGAAATGGGTAAGAAGCAAATAATGAAGCACAGGCTGACTGACAATTTGAGGGTGGTTTTTTTTAACACACTGGCCAGCAGCTGATTTGGTGTGAACCATCTGTGGAGCCACACTGCTTTACGCTGCCTGTGCTTCTGAGTCAGAACTGGATGGTGCCTCTGAAAAAAGCACTCTGGGTTTGTGACTCTTTTGAATGAACCGAGGCCATTTTCAATTCCTAATGGGACTAGGTTACCTTGGCCTGCCTTGTTTGACTCTAGCCTGTCATTTTTCAGTCTCTGCTGCAGCCTGAATAAAGAAAGGTTCCTGGCTTTTTACGAACCTTGCGTGAGCTGGGCAAATCTGCACTGTGGCAAATGTGCTGCCATCCTGCTGGCCACATGTGCCCACGGCCTGTGGTGGTGATGACCACACCACAGATGGAGGAGCAGGCACAGGTTGCCCCTTATGAGATACCAGATTAAGTCTCTCTTCTGTGAAGGTGGCTGGCTGCTGTCAGCAGTCCCATTAGAGCCATCCACACCTCCTCTTTAACTTTCACAGTGGCTTTGCTGACCTTTGAATGAGAAAAACATTAGTAAAGGGCAATTTTATGCCCTCATAAAGAGTTATGTGTTACCAGGCAGTAATGGAAGCACAAACCAACCTGGCCAAAAGATCTCAGCCTCCTGTCGCTGCTTTCTTTAATGGTGCTGTTGCGACATTAATCTACCTTGTGCTTGTTGAGGGCTGGAAATCCCACCCAGCAGATGTGAAGATTGTTCACAGGGCCAGTATGGGCACCGCTCCTCAGTCCTGCTAATCCGCAGGGTGGAGCGAGAAAGTCAGGGAACACCTGTATTTCTTGCAGGTTTCTGCATGCTGCTCCTTTCCTCTTATCCCTGTAAACGATTTATATTTAATTGACTTGTTAATTATACCCACTTTTTTTTTTCCCCCTTTTTGTTCATCTCAGTTGTTCCATACCCATATATGGTCTGTCACTAGTCTCAATTTTTTTTCCACCACAATGAGGCAATAAATCCAGTGGGGCTGGACAGGAAACCCAGCTTGCCAAGGAGAGACAGGATGAGTATCTCCTGGAGACAGCCAGAGGTTTGATTGTGCATTGTCCGTACAGTGTATTTCAAGGAGTGCCCAGGGCAAGCCTGGAAAAACTTTTATGTCTGCAACAGTATTTCTTTCTGGAAAAACAGATTTTAAAAAAAGCCCACTGTGTATTTTTTGCTCTTTTTATGTGTGTGGAATCCATGATATATAGAAGACGACTCGTTTCAAAATTTCAGCTAGGGCCAGTTTTTCAGAGGCAGAAGATAATCACACAGAAATGCCTCCTTTAGAAAATGTGTGTTTGCTGTCATTGCTCTCTTCAGCTGACTCAACATGGATGTGTGATTATTCTTCAAGCTGGAGACCACTTCTGTGATCTCACTGCTCCAAACACCTTCATTAAAAACATTGAGCAAGTTGCATTAATACTTTCTTGGGCTTCCAAGCATGTCTAGGCTCATTCATGTTTATGCTTCACTGAAAACACTGGTGAACTTGCTGATCACACATTCCACCCAGCCGCTTCTTCCTGTAAATGCAGCCGAGATCCTGAGACACTGGGGTATTGTATCAAAACTAAGATTAACTCAATAAAATGGTGATCAATGGCACACTAATGACACAGTAACTACTCTGCATGGTCTGTTCAAAATGCACATTCTGGATCTTTTTTAAGGGATCGTTACTTTAAGACTCCTACGTAGTCCTGGAAATCCACTCCAGGCCTTGGAAAATATTACTTTGCAGAAAGAACACGATGCTGTTCAGACACAACACTATCTTACTCAGCATGCAATGACACTGGATTGTACCCTGGCGCACTGGTGTAAAATCTCCATGTTGAGAAATAATTTCTTATTTCAAACATTAAGGAGAGGTTACCTTTATTGCTGATAGTGTAAGCGCAGGGAAAATATTCAGAAGCAGAATCCTTGGTGCCCTATTATAGCTGGCTACATTAATCGCTATGTCTTTCAGATTAAGCTGCTTACTGACACAGGGGCTGGTTTGTGAAAATTAGGAAAAGAACTGGATCTTTGGTCATCAGTACATGGGCAAATAAAATTCCCAGATATACACAAGCCTGTGAATACAGCATCACTTAAGTGTACTGTCTTGCTTGTACACATATGCGGCCATGCTTCTTAAGGGCTTGCCGATGCAATGTAGTGTTGAATTATACAGGCTCATTCTACGAGCTAGCTCTACAAGAATTAACTTGGGGACTGGAATTAGTCTAACCACAGTAGCAGGACACATTATCTTGCATGTCTGAGTTAGCCTATCTGGCTACCACTATGATCACATGTCTTCAGATACCGAAGCTGTGATATGGCAGACCTCTCCTCCCCCAGCCCCCACCCAGCACAGTGCACTTCGCAGACATTGGCTATACATACTTGCATTCAAGATCTGGGTTCTTAATGGAATGAACGAGCTTAACTGGCCCAGCTTCACTGTGGAAGTCAGTGGCATAGCTACACTGATTTACACTGACAGACTCCTGGCCAAGATGTTTCAGTCTGTCATTTGTACTTACTACGCTCTACCTATCTGGGGGGCTAGTCATACTCTTATTCCTTTTAATGATGATTCTGTTACAGTTGTCTTTTTTTGCTTGTTGCAGTTAAGGCCAGCAGGCACTATTATGGTCTTCTAGCTTGGTCTTGCAATGACTCTAGCTTTAAGGGATAATTTTGAATAGGACTGTAGATGCAGCAGCAGCTTCCTTCTGCTGCCAGCCGTCAAGGCTCCATCCCTCACTCTGCTTCCCCCATGTTTCAACCTGCAGAGTGTTATGCTAATTTTGCTTGCAGCTTCAAGTCAGCTGAATTTCTGCCTGGCTTCAACCTAAGCAGTTTTTATTTCAAATAAGGTAAATTACCCGCTTCAGTCCAGGGCGTGGTTTCCAAGCTTCCGTTCTGCTGGTTTTCAGGCTTCACTTCCAGCAGCCCTGCCTAATCCCTGCAGAAGGCATGTTCTCCACTCCTCCTGTGCCAGGGACACACTGCTCTGCTCAGTTGCTCCTGGGGCTGGAAGCCTCCTCTTCCTCTTCCCTCATCTCTTTGGACTTTTGATCTGAAATCAATGGGAGTTATTTTTCACCTTTATTGAAAAGACTTCTGCTAAGAGCCGCTTGCCAGTCCCTGGACCTTCCTTCCTGTTTCTTTCCAGACTTCACAGAACCTCTCACTACAGAAATGGAAAGTGTGCCTGTGACAGTCATCTCCATTAATGGCTAGCAACAATTATGCAGTACATTTGATGGGACTGAGAGCTCCCTGGTAGGCCAATGTTTGCCAGCTTGCCTTTCCTGAGGCTTATGCAGGTTGTGAAAAATTCAGTAGTAACAAGGCTGTGATGGTGTGAATGTAATCATTGTTGCAGCACAAACAAACTAGTAGGCTGCAACAAGGCTTTACTGTTGGTCAAATTCTACTGTCTGTGCAGTATCTCCTTCCTCCAGAGACCAGACCACACTACCACTCCTCCACCCAACCACCTTCCCCCACAATCCTCAGGGCTATTTAACCACTTAGCAGAACAAGCTACACCTGCACATCATCCATGTCAATCAATCCACTGCCTCTGAGGCAAGGGCACAGCTGCATATTATCAATGCCAATCAACCCACTGCCTTCATTCCTCTACAATCCCAATCCCAGACTGTGGAAGAAAGTAAAACCAGGAACATCTGTGGAGGCAAACCTCAGTGATTTGCCATGGGACCCAACCGCATACCCAGTCAGATTCCTCTAGCTGTGGAGAAACAGGACCACAGGGAGGTCAACAGTTCTCAGACCTCCAGCTACTACAGCTCACTGCAGTACACTGCCTGTATGTGTCTCAGCAACCACTCCTCCATACATCAGACGTCAGCCATCACTGCCATTGTGCCTAAAAAACCTGAGACAGTCTATCTCTGAAGTGATTACATCCAAATTAATAATCCAGATAGGTGAAGGAAAGGTGGAGAAAATCAAGTACAGAGTTGGGGTGACTTACTTGTGGTCACATCCTGGATCACTGCTGCAATGTTAGTCTCCCTCACTACACTGTTCCCACTAAGCATAACGGCCCCATGGAGCAGATCAGTGTGTGCTCCAGCTTCAAAAACTTCAGGCCAAATATAAACTAAGAAATACCTGGCATCAAGAAAACTGCATGAGGCATCATATTATAGCACAAAGGAATAGCATTTCTTTGCTTGCCTCGTGGAAAGCTGACATTTTCTGTGCTGTGCGTTGGCATTTCCTGTGATATTGCCACAGGCACAGGACTGAGAGGGATTGCTCAGGAGCACATTAAATACTGCTTCATAGATACAACTTTGGACAGGGATCCGTTCTATGCATGTGGGACGGATAGGCAAAGCTTTGTCTGATACAGAGACCATTAGCATCAGCAAAATATTATTGAAGTGCTTTGCAGAAATCTGCACCTCAATATAGGTAACCTAACCCTCATTTCTCTATGATTTACTCAAAGATATGCATTTTGGTGGTGTTTTACTCCCATTTTATGAGATGTACATTTGGCTTGCTTTGCCTTTCATATGTGCAGCTCTTTTGTTTAGGAACATAGGATAACAGCTACTGTGACGGGCTGACCCTGTCCAGCAGCCAGGCTCCCACACAGCTGCTTACTCACCCTTGCCCCCACAGCAGGATGGGGGACAGAAGAGGAAAAACAAAAGTGAGAAAACTTGTTTAATTGGTGAAGGAAAGACAAAAGGAAAATCACAAGCAACCAATCACTATCTCCCACAAGCAGAACAGCCAGTCTCCAGGCCCTGGCCACCTCGGAAGCCAAAAAGCTCCTTCTTCTTCCTCCACCCCTGTTTTCATTGCTGAGCATGACACGACATGGCATGCAATATCTCACTGGACAGTTCAGGTCAGCTGTCATAGCCATGTTCCCTCCCAATCTCTTGTTCACCTCCTACCTATTCACTGCAGGTTGTGGGGACGGAGTGGAGAAAAGAGGAAGCTTTGATGCTGTGCCAGCACTGTTCAGAAATAGCCAAAATACTGCTGTGTTGTCAACACTGTTTTAGACAGAAATCCAAAGCACAGCACCATACAGGCTGCTATGAAGAAAGGTAACTCCATCCCATCCAGAACCAGTACAGGTACCTTGTTTAGGGTGCCCTGCTTCAGAGAAAGTTAAGTGTTTTTAAATCAACAGAGGGGTTTATATAGGGAACGCAGGATTCATAGGCATCTCCAGAGGATGGTCCCTTGCACGTGAGTTTGGCTCTCTCCTTTTGCTAGAGAGGCATTTCAATATCCTAGCTTTTAAATAGCTGAAGTGAGCTGAGATGACCTTCATTCTTCAGCAATCAACCCCAAATCTTTTTTCTGTTCTCTCTGTATTGGTTATTATGTCGTACCTATCAATGGGGTTGTTATCTGTTCCCATAAAAGGTTTGATGTAGTTTATAATTTTACCTTTAAATGCAGTAAACAAAAATAATTTTAAATCTCCCTTTTTCATAATTCTCCTCAGCACTGAGTCCCAGAGGTTATTAACGTGTATTTTGTCCTTGCAGTGTATATTTTCACTGAGTAAGCATTGATTGTTGATGCTTCCTGGCGATGGATCCTACGTTCTCAGATGCAGAGCACAGCTTCTCTGCCTACTGTTAAAAATGACCAAAAGCCTGAGACTGAGCAAAAGCTCTAACCTATGATAACTGTCAGCCCCAAATAAATATTGATTTTAAGTGTCAATTCTTAGTAAAGATAGATGTCAAAGCCCAGCCAACCCAATTATAGTGCAATAAAATATATTTCATAACTCTAGCTTAAATGTGTGCCAAAGCTTTTATAGTGTAACATGGAAAGACAGAGAATCCACCTGGCATTCTTGGTACAATATATCTAGAGAGGTATTTATTAAATTTATCTGATATATATTGTATCAATATAGCCAAGCGTGTTGTATTTCTGCCTTAGTTTACTTCACTCTTCACACTTCTGGCTGTTGGTAATGAACTTTGAGTGCTGCTTTCTTCAGCTCAGCTTAGAAACAACCATCCCAACACGTGTGTGTGTGCCTTTCCGCCTTCACTGTGGCCAGTAACCTTTGAACTACTTGGTCATTTCTAACCTGTTTGGAAGCAAAAATGTCTCAAATACACTAACTTCCCAGAAGTTTAATCAAACCAGGCAGCTGTTGGTGGCCTGCTGACAGGAAACACCGTGGTATGAGCTCATCTCTTCTAGGTAGCAGTGAGTCCGCATGCAAGAGAGCTGCCCTGGCTACCTTTGGCTCAGAAAAAGCTCTGTGGGAGCCCATGCCTTTCCAGCCCCCAGAAAACCCAAATATCAAGGGAAAAGCCAAAAGAAACCCAAACTTGCAGGGTCCTTTAGCAGCCAGTTTCCTTGTTTCTCCTTTGTGCAAGGTGGGCTGAACTTGAGTGTAATGGCTAAGGCGAAAACAGATCATGCTGTCTGCTCATATGATATCACAGGATTATAGTCTTTTCTTTACTGTTTTTTTAAACTCTTTTTCATAAAGACTGATGATTTATTTCTCAACCACCACTGGCTGGTCAGAAGCCAGTTTCCTTGAGTCGTCTGTACTGCTGCCTGATGTGTTTTGGGATGTTTAAAAGAAATTCAAAACCCACCCATGTGTGTAAGTAGTTTGTAGTGTTCTCTACACATCATTCTTCTCTTGTGTGTGTTTAATTTCATCCGCTATCTCAGTTTTCTTAATTTTTTCATCCTCTGCAATTTCTCATGCTTCTCCATTTGACCCACCTACCTAATTTTGCATGACACAAAAGTTGTCCCCTCTGCTCCTTTGCTCTTATCACAGTCTTTAAATCATTAATAAGTATCCCAAGCACACAACTTATTTTTAATCCCTGGGGCACTCTACCTGTAGCTGAGATGGACCATTTGTTCCTCCTCTTGTTTCTGTTCTCTCAACTGTGGGCTGCTCCCCCCAGCATCCACACAGGACTTTACCTCTCACCTTGTGGTTACTAAGTTTCCTTTATAGCCTCTTCTCAGGAGCTTTATCAGAAGTCTTTTGAAAGTCTAAATAAAATATAGCCATTGGTTGTCCTTTATCCACTGTTTTGTTAAGAGATCATGCTAGCTTGTCCCTATCATATCATCCTCATCTACTGCTCCTGCTTTATACCAATCTTTAATGATTTTCCTGTATCAGGAGTGTGTTGCTTAAGAACAGAAAGCAGAGGGAGATACTTGTCTGCGGAGACTTTCCCTAACAGCCTTCTAGCTGGTTGGTTTATGTAGCCTTTAAGCCCTGAGGTAAGGAAACAGGAAAACAGATTAATAGACATAGCAATCTCCCCCAAGATACTTTTAGATAAACACAGCCTTGGGCATTTAGAAAGTCGGATTTATTATACCTTAAAAGTGGTTTCTGAAAACCACGGCTGTTTTATTTTAAAGTATGCAGCCAAAGGCATGCACTTCTTTAATCTTTGCCACTCTTCCCTGATAGACAACCAAAAGCACGGGTCCCAGGTTTTAGAAACAGTTGTGTATAAACTGGAAACAATCTCAGCAAGCCTTTATAACAATGAAGATCTCTTTGGGGGCACTGAAGTGGATTTGAACTGAAGCCAAAACACATTTCCAGTGCACAAGCTGTACAGAAACAGACACAAATGCACAATTGATATTGGTAGAGTAATATAATTGCCAACATTTTCCTGGAAAAATGAGAATGCAGACAGTGATGTTTGAAGGTAGGTGTTTTTTTTATGCTCAAAATAGCACTGCAGAGCAAACCCAGGCCGCAGTGTTTGGCTCGCTCTGGAGGTCTGGGATCCCAGCTGTGACCCCCCTTGCCTGCAAAGCAGCATTACCAGCATACTGGGTTCTCATCACTGGTTGTCTGTATCCCAAGGTCCCAACAGCTGCTCTGTACTGTTGGTGGGTGTACTGCATGTGCCCAGCTCAGATAACTCAGTGGTATTTACTTTTGGGGGCCACTGGCATTTTTCATTCATTTTACCTGAGCTAAAAATCTTTGGAAAGTCATTCAGTGTTCATTTCTTTCTTTACCTCCACAAAGGCAGGAGCGTGTATTTGTTGATTTGCTTCTAACATGGGAAAGACTCATATTCCTAGACAATCTCATCTTGTAATTTTATTTTGTCCTTGAGTGATCCCTTTCACCCCCTCCCCTCAGTTCCCAGCAAACAGATAAGTACTGTAATCTGAATTTACCTGATTCCTCAAAAGGTTTCTTTCTCTTAAGAGTTTGTGGACTATTGGTGTTTTTTACATATTGATGCACCAAAGTAAGGGGTTTTCTTTGTTACTTGGGAAAAGAAGCAGGAGTAAGCTCAGCTCTCAATGTTGCCATGTTGGTGTTCGTGGTGTTTTTTGGTTTTGGTGTTGGGTTTTTTTTTTTGGTTGGTTTTTGTTTTGGCTTGTTTTTTTTGTTTTTTTATTTTAATGTTACAACATCGTTGAGAGTGGTCTCAATTCTGCAAGGAACTGCTGGTCCCTCTAGAGATGCTGAGGACTGCTGGAGAACTATAAACCCAGCACTTTTCATAGTCAGAATCACTAAAATGAGCACCTGGTTCTTGGACTGCAGCTCTGGGCTGCAATTTATAGGATTCCCTTTTTGTGAGCTGGTTCCTGCCTCAGATACACCCATCTGCACATGTAATGGGCACCCACACATGCAGAAGGAAGCTGCTGATACCGTGTGTTAGGGACTGGGGCTAGCACTTTATTTTGCCTTCCCTACCATTGTGTCTACAGAAGCTTCCTTGGTACTCCTTGTCCCCAGAATTTGGGTTTGTCTTTTTTCTGCACTGCCTGAAGCACAGTTTGCTCACACTTAGGTGATTTACTAAAGGCTGCATAACTGCTTGGAAATATGCAAGGCTGTTTTTGGCAGTGCTCGTGTAGATATTTCAGTGCCCTGCCTCAGATTGATAATGTTACTCAGGGAAGAGAAGGCAGCTCTGGAAAATGTCTGAGTTCAAAAGGAAGAAGAATCTCTTTAATCACTCAGGCTCTCAGGAAACCCAAGACCCAGTGGGACAGTCTCCTCATAGTTGAGACTGTCCTGGAAAATCAGTGGCATTTGAAAGCAAGATCATAGCCCTGGAAGGCACTGCAGTGATGGAGGGGGGCCTCAGCCAGTGCAAGCGAAATGGCTCCTGCCTCTACTGCAGCCAAAAATTGGCAGGGAGACCAGAGGTCCAGCATTTCAGAAAGAACTGCACATTTAGCAATGCTGCCTTTTCTGTTTGAAATATCTCAGAGGGTGTAGATCAGATGATCAGCGTCTAAAATGAGTGTGGCTCAAGGATCTATTTCATATCTCCTCAGATTATATTCAGGGCCTGATCCTGCAAATTCTTGCTTGCTTTCTTCTCTCTCTCTCTCCCCCTCTTTAAATACACATATCCTGACTGACTCCTGTGAGATTAATTCAAACAGAGCAACTGCTGGATTAGACCTTAATCCCTTTTCCATCTATTTCAATCATCCTGAATGGTGAGGGACTGAGGTGTGTTCCAGTGCTGGCCTGAAACTCATTTTATTCTGGCATCTTTTTGTTGTTTTGCATCTGTTTTCTTTTTCTTTTTTTTTTTTTTCCTTTTCCTTTGGCAAATTCCCTGGCTTCAGCTGTATTTGCAGCTTGCAATCTTACCAATACGGTTTGGCAATGATATCTGTCTTCAGGGGATCGCTTTTTTGCCCTCTTGCTCTGCAACAGCCAGTTAACACTTAGGAAACATCCCTCTCCCATCCACTTGGCTTTGCTCTGCAGCTTCGTGGGGTGTGAACTTTGAAAGAATCAACGCAGATTATTCACATTCATAGCTGTGTTTTTCCAGCGGTGCCCCACCACACCAGTCGCTCGCTCCCACGTATAATGAAAAGACAGCGCTGCCCAGAAAGCCGAGGGTGGGCTGCGGCCTAGTAGAAAAATATCCAGAAACATCTTGCAGTGGGAGTTTCCTCAGAAGCGGAGGTCACCTCCCGGCCACCAAACGCTGCGGGCACCAGCCAGCCCGCAGCCTGGGAGACAAGTTTCCCGGGAAGCACCCCCGGCCCGCAGGGCTGCCGGGGAGGCACTACAGCCCCACGGCCCGGGCGCGGCACCGCCCAGCGCCACCCCCCCGGTTCGGCCCACAAGACCGCGCAAGGGCGCACACACGGTCCCCGTGGGCCGCTGGCGGCCGCTCCTGCGCGGGCGGGAGGCGGCCGGACCGGGCCGGGCTGCGGGGGGCGAGGCTCCGGGGACCGGGGCGGCAGGAGGCTCCCGCGGCGGTGCGCGGGGTGGGGGCGGGAGCCTCGCCGGCGGGTGCGGGCGCGAACCGGGGCGAAATGCCGGAGGAGGCGGGCGGGCCGGCCGGGGCGGGGCGGCGGCGGGGCCCGCGGGGCGGCGGCGGGTCGGGGCGGGCCGAGCCGCGCCGCCCGGCCGAACGCGGGGTCGTGCCGCCCTCTGGTGGGGGCGCGGCGCGGCGCGGCGCGGCCCGGCGGGGAGCGGGTTGCAGGCGGGGCGCGGTGCCCCGACGGGCTGCGGCCCGGCGTGGGGCGGGTATGGGCGCAGGCGGCGCTGGAGGCGTGGGTGTGGGGAGCGGTTTGCGGAGGGTGTGGGTTCGTGTGCGGGCCGTGTGAGTGCCGCTGCCTGCCAGCCCGGAGATCCTCTTTGCTGCGTTACGGTGCCGAAGCAGATGCCGTCCGTGCTGCGTTTTAGCCCTGCGGATAGTCCAATGCCCTCGCCTCGCTCGGGCCCCGCAGCCTGTTGGATCCGTCAGGGGTCGGGAGTGAGGGGCTGGTGTCACTTAAGAGGAGACGACTTGGCCATCCGGGTTCCCAGCTGGTGTGGAGCGGCCGTGGCTGTGCTTCCTAAGAGCCCAAGCCCCCACAGGGCAGCCGGCCTGTACTGTCCCCTCTGTCCCTCTGAGGCTGAGGGAGAAGGGCATGGCCGTGATCCAGGTGGATAAGGCACGAGAGGGCCAGTGGCAGCACACTGCATCATGCGGCGCCTGGGGTGGGCCTGCCCGATGCTTCCCGGCTGGAGCGCAGTGTGGCATGAGGGCAGGACAGGTGCCACCAATATCCAGGAATCCCCGGTAGCAGACAACTTCGCGAGAGCAGACACCTTTGTTTTCTCCCTTTTCTCACACCTGCCCTGCCTAGATTTGCTGTGCCTTTGTTTTGTTGTGTCCTCCTGAAGAAGTTTAGTAAAAGCTGAAAGGTTTGAAATGCAGGTTGTTGGCCTCAAAATTCTACCTGGTTCAGGCCCGCTGCTTGTGCATTACTGAGCTAGGTTTGTTCACGCTTAAACACAGTTTTGGATCGACTGGGTCAGTAGGAACCACCCATGTGGTGTTGTTTGGGATAAATACAGTGGATTTCTTTTCCTGGGGCTGCAGAAGAGAAACGTGGTGTTGGCCCTTCCAGCCACATGCGGGAGTTAGTTGTGGATTTCCGAGCAGAAAGCCTTTCTAGCAATGAGCTCCTGAAGTAGGGAGGGTGCTCTTTGCTATCTGGCGTCAAACGTGTTTTGAAAGTGTTGTTTGCTCATTGTCGTTGGTGCCAGCCCAGATCTTCCTTTGCCAATGCTGGTGGTTTGGCATCACTGATCTAGAGTGAGATCAAACAAGGGGGAATACAGAGCCAGAGCCTCAGTTTATTTACCCTAGTGTGAGTGAATGGAGCGATGCCAGTGTTAAATGTAGGTAAGCAAATACATAATCTGTCACTTGGACTCATTTTGACACTTAGTAAGAATAACTTACAATGCATCCTGTTGGACTACAGTAAAAAAGCAAAGACTGCATGCATCTACTTTGCCCATACGCTTCTAACTAAGGAGAGGATTGTAATCCATTAGCAAAATGAAACATGAATGTTGCCTAACTCCATATCCCTGTCACCCAGGGTAACTTGCATCTCTGTAATTTCCCTTCTGTGGAGTGTATTCTTCCCTTCTGCAGGAAGAATAACAAGCAGTATATGAATTACCTTAATTCTCTTAAATTGTAAGTGTCAAGTAGGGATTTGACTTAACCAAAATAATGTCTTAAAACACATTTTAATACACCAACTGAACCACTGAACAATATAGAACAGTCTAAGACTATACATGTATTTTCTTTTTCTATGCTTAAGATTTTGTTATTGTTGTTAGGTGCGGACAGTGTGGTTAGGAGCTTGGCAGAACTTTATTTTTTCTGGGGAATGTTTGTAGAGGGTAAACAAGCAACTCAGTCCATCAGGAGAGCTGGGATCACTGATCTTTTGTTCCTGATGATTGTGGTCAAGGTATATGATGTCCTGTATTTCACCATTGTGATGTATATGTGTAGCTGGGCCTCTTGTGTTTCACAAACCAAAATTGGGTAACTGAAGTTGTTTGGTGTTCAGAATTCCAGTTTTGTTAATTTGCATGAAAGAAGTAGTAGAATTCGTTTTAGCTTGTATCTGTAAACCCCTCTCTCAGCTTGGATTCAAAGGTATGTCCTATACAGTCTGTGGCACGCAACTGGCAACTATGTTTTCAAGTAGGCAAACATTACTTAGCCCTCAGATAATGCTGTGTTTAAATGATTTAAATAGTTTGTTTGATTATTCATGTTTTTATCTGCTGACTTGCACAAATAGTCTATTGAATGAATCTACTACCAGCTATTAAAACAGTAGCATTTAAGTAAATATTAGACAGTATTTTCACAAGGCCATTTTCTGTTTCAAAAACCTAAGTATTGAAGCAGAAACTTGATTCAAAATGTCTTATTTAGCTAATCAAGGAAAAGAAATATCTGATCTGAGTGATCTGAGAATATCCTGAATTTCAGCATTGTTCTGGCTAATCATCTGGTGAATTACTGTGAACAACAAACAACTCAGACAATAATTTCAAATGAATAACTGAGAAACTCACAACAATGTCTGCAGATAAAAAAAAACAAACCAAAACCCAAACATTTTAGTCCAGTAAGTTATTCGCTGTGAACTACTCACCCAGCCATAAACCTGCAGTAACTCTTGTTTGTATGGGGCTTTGGAGAACATTAGCACCTCGCTTGTCTTCCGTGCTCCTTCCTGCAGAGCAGCCCTGCAGGGTACACATGGCTTGTTGCATGTCACACCAGTGGTTGGCTAAGACATCTACAGTGAATAGTTTTCAATATTTTCCTTCTAGGCCAAGGGTTTGTAAACAGCCTTTCAAAATGCTGTGAAAATGGTTCCATTTCCCATTTGACCCTGGATAATAAATCGCAGGAGCTCTGCACTCCACTATGTCTCTTCCTCAGTTCTTCTCCTGAAGGTGAAGTCCAGCGTTATCAGCCAGTTTCTCTTGGATTTCCTTCATGGCTGAAATTTGTTAACAAGAACTTGATTACTGCAGTGGAAGTAACTTGGGAAGTAATGGCTACTTCTGGCTATTTGCTGAAGTCATCAATTGCAGTAATAGTGTAGCAGCAATCCCCTGCTACTACTTGAGGGGTTCCTCCAATTACAATAGCATTTTCGCCCTGTCAGATGAAGGATCTGGCAACAAAAGGCGTTGCATGCTCCAGCTGTTTTATCAAGACTTTGGTTGGGTGACAGTAGCTTTGTTACACCTCAGACAGGCTCTGTGGGATATTTACTTCTTTCCTCAACTTCAGAGCTGGATCTGAGCTCCCTGCATGTATCCCTGACTCTTTGCTTGATTTGGGCTGCCCTGTGAGTGAATGTCACAAGCACGTTAAATACAATTGAGTCAGGTTCTGGCAAGTGCCTTTGGCTGTTGAAGGTAACAAAACATGTTTACTGTTTTTCAGAGCTGTATTGGTGATCAGAGACCATGGCCAGGGACAGGACCGTATTGTTATGTGAACTATGCAAATACGAAATAAAAAGTCTTGTTCTGGTACAATGGCTGTAGGCAACTATTAGTTGGTTCACATGAAAGGCAGGGTGGCGATAATCAAGTTAATTTTTAATTTTAGTGCATATCTTCCAGTTAGCTAATCCTATGCACTTTCTTGTCCAAAATACATTTCATTTTCTGCTTCCTTATATTCTGTAGATGTTGTGTAGCACGAGTTTCTACATTTATGTCTCACCTTCCAGATGCTGCCAAAGGCAAATGGCCTTCATCACCAGCATCTTTCCATGGTGAACTTTGCCTGGAATTAGAGAAAAGAAAAAAACTGAAAGAAATAGCTCAATGTGACCATGCAGTTTGAGTCAGTTGAACCATGTCAGATGGCAACTGATGTCATATGTTCTTAGTAGTCCTTCTGTGCAGCCAACTTATCTTCCAAAGAGAAAAGAAACCCTTTTTCTCAGGTGGGTGCTTCACCTCTCAGAAAGAGGTTTGCTTGGCCTCTTTTCCTCCTCTGATGCACTTGTTCCCTCATGCTTTTCATATATTCTCTCTGCCAGCAAAAGTACTGGATCTTACAGAATGAAGACAGTTAGGCAAACAAGGTAATCACTGAGGCTTTTATCAGTCAGTTCCTCAAAATTAAACTGAGCAACATTTATCCGGGAAAACATAGCATTGCTCTGCCTGGCGAATTTCCATTACTCTTGCATAATGTGGATACATTTGGCATAGACATACCATGAGGTTCAAGTCTCGGGAAAGGATGCCAAGTAGTCACATCTGCTGGCTTGGGTGCCAGAGCAAACACTCCGCATTGCCTGAGTCAGGGCTTATGCTTCTCTTGGAGTTCAAAAGACTAGTGGAGAAAAAATTGTCTGCATAAAGGAATTTCATGTAGCTCTCGGATTTCTTTGTACTGCTGTAGGGTCTCAGCACTGAGTATCACCCAGGTAACTGTTCCCCCAACACCAGGATGGCCCTTTCAAGATCAGTGAGACAACATGCTGGGAAAGCAACAGGCTGATAATTTAATGTGATTTTTGTGAAAAAAATACATGGAATTCTTGTGCTATATCACTTGCAAGATCGCACCTATTCCTAAGTCACAGTGCATGCAAATGCTTGCTCAGGCATCCAACGGAGTTAAGTTTCCTCATAGTCCCAAGAACACTTCCCCAGTGGGAGGAAATGCTGGTAGATGGCTCTCATTCACAACTGCCTTGTTAAGCTCATGTAGACTCATATCTCAAGGGGAACCACCCATTTTTTTTCCTCTTCCTTGGGAACAACAATCTGAGACAACCGATGATTCAATAATTAAATTCTCTATTTGATTTCATAACTCCTGGGGAATGGCTTGCCTTATAGGTAATATCAACATGTTCCAAGGCTAAGTGGGGCCTCACATTTCTCCTGACTGTTCTTTAATGCATAAATGTAGTTACACAGTTCAGTAGGATAAACTCGCTGCAGACAGTTGACACGGAGAAAGTAGATAAATTGTTGTTTTCTTTGCCAGTGGGAATAAAAGATATCCAGTGGGAGGGTTTAGGAGAAGGTCAATATGGAACTGTATTCCTTTCCCACCCCAACAACAAAAAAATGTACAGAGGTAAGGCTTGAGGAAAGGTAAGTCTGGGGCAGTTGTCACAGTCCAAAACAGCAAGTACACAAGGTTCCCACAACTACATCAAGGCACGTATATCAGGTATTACTTTAATTTCCTGAGAGCAGTTGAATTTCTGTAAGCCCTCTGAAAACAGCTGGCTGTAGAAGAGATGCCAGGCAGATCTCCATCCAACATCACTTCACTGTAACAGGGCTGTCTTAAGATGCTAATTTTGGGAGAATGAGATAGATCATGCACCCTGCACAAAAGAACACATCCCAAGCAGCACCGTTGCATTGTAGATTTTGAGGGGAAGAGTCGAAGAACATTTGAGCTGTTTTGCCTGCAGTAGGACTTTCCTAGAACATTTTATGGATCTTAAGCTGCACTTTTCCATTCTGTAAATCTACTTCTGCAACATTTCCTTTATCATTTAAAGGCACTGATGTTTACGGAGCATGAGTTTCAGAATCACAAGCACACATTTATCTGAAACAGCCTGAAATTGGTATGTCCAAGTGTTCCTGGCAAAAATGGCTGAGTAGTTTTGGAACTGAAAATAAACAGTACTGTCTGAGTGAGTCACACCTATCATAACTTCTGCATGAGGTAAATTTAACACTCACAAGGCACATTTTGGAAGTGACACATGCGGTTTGTATCTCATTAAAAAATAATAATTCATTCAGATATTTGATGGTATATATTACCAGGAGCAAGTGGCTCCATCCCTGTGATACATTATTTACTGCAAGCAATTTACACAGATGTTACAGTTCTTTTCAAAAGAAAGTCAGCAAATGTCTTCTGTGAGATATACTTTATTATGACTCTTCAGTGGACATTAGTACAGATCCGTGATAGAGGCATTTGCGTGTTATTTAATTCAGGCTTTGTCTGAACTAAAGGAGGGGATAGAAGTGGTCAGTGCTGGGAGGCAGATGCAGCCCAGTCTTGGTGCATGGCAGGGGGAGCAATGCAGTCAGAGAGCTCCTTTCATGGTCAGCCTGGCTGTGCTTGCGGCATTAAGCAGAGGTAATGGAGAAGGCTATGTTACTTTTATGAATTTCTGTGCTTATTTCTGAGTAAGCAGATCTGTGGATGTTGTCAGGAAAGTTCTCTTCTTGGCTGACATCTTGCAAAACTCAAGAAAGTAAACTGGATCTGAAGCACTGGGAGCTTCAAACTAAAATGAAATATGTGCTTTAAAATGCTCTGCTTAAACAGGGTATCAGTGAATGAACTCAAAGAGAAGTTTGCATAGCCAAGTTAAGTTTGCACTGAGCTCAAACCAAGCTGCTCAGGGTTGGGTCTTGAAGACTTCAAAGCATGGAGGCTGCACAACCTCTTCATTTCATGGAGAAGTGACGCTTGCAGTAGTTTTGTTTGCCAACATCAAAGGTAGAAGCTCCACACACCTTCAGCCAGGCTATTGCCTCTCTATACAATGCTTCTCCCTACTGACTGTGGAGTTTCCTCTTCATTAGTCAGGCTGAAGGTTGTCAAGCCAGTTTGTCATGGGAAACAGATTCAGTGCAGCAGGGTAGAGATGTAGAGGGAACTGTGGACAGTTTTATCATCAAAACCTTAAATACTAAAGCTGTACCACTGCAATGTGCCACCACACCTCTGGACAGCTGGGCCTAGTAATCCAACTGTAAGAGTGATGTGATGTTGTCTATTGTCTATTCTGTCACTGTCTAGTCTGTGTCATGATTTTAAAAGGCTCTAGATGTTAGCATGAGGTATCGTGGACTGCATTTAGAAACACAGAAGAACTACAGACGTTTCTGTTCACTCCAACAATATCTCATCTTTTCCACGGCCTGCAGAAACCCTGCAAACCCCTATACTTGCAAATTATTTTTAAAATCAAACAATTGTGTTGTAATGCAGCAATGTGAAAATGCTTTTTTATTTAGTATGTTTCATGGCTTTAAATAAGATTTAAGTTATTTCTCATATTCAGAATTACAACATCTACAAGAAGTCTACCAGACAGAAGCCGCTTATGGCAGGATTATTTTATCACATGGATAGTTGTGGAGAAAGGGCAAACACAATCCATCTGCAAAGCCCCATTCTCAAAATAATCTTGCAGTAAGCTACAATATAAAAGAGCAGCCCGAAAAACAAAAAACCCCACAAGGACTGTCCCTCAGTCATTTCTCTGCACCAGCCTCCTGAGTGTGAAATGCCATCATGGCTGAGCATAGAGGAGTAAGTGATTTATAACTAAAATGAAACCTACAATGGGTAAAGATCTACACAAAACTGGAGAGTTTGTTTGCTGAGTTACCATGCAAATTTAACAATTAAATCTTCTCTCAGCTCCTGAGGGAATAAGGGGGATTAGTAAGGAGAAGAAATTTGAGACGTTTGAAACAAAAAAAGATGAAAATGGAAGGATTCCCTGCAGTCGATCAGTTCTGCCCTGCACAGTAGGCATCACAGCTGTTAGTGAGAATTACTACAGAGATTTCCAGGAAGATTTGTACAAAGCAGAGGAAATACAATAAGGAAATATAAAACCTCCACCACGTAAGTCAACTTTTATTTGTTTGCCTGTTTGCAAAACTGAATTATGAATTTATCTTCAAGGCCTTGAGTGAACTCCACACTTCTTGCTTCTGCATCCAGCCAACTAAAAATAACTAAATAACCTCAGAAAGGAAAAAAAAAAAAAAAAAAGCCAACCGAGAAACAACAACTGTCTTTGGTTTGACTGATCTGAGCCTTTTTAATGTTGGGGTTTCTTTTTTATTTAATTTTTTTTCACTGTCCCCACTTCCTAAGCTTGGTAGTTTGAACAAGAGACTTCTGTTTTGACAGCCTGTCTCCTGGGTTCCCCACTGAAAAGGCCAAAGCTCCCAGTGAAGCAGCAGTAGCTGCCTTTAAACAGGAGACGAGCACTTCTTGCTTTCCTGTGCTGCATGCAAATAGAGAGGCTCAGTGCTACCCAGCTCTGCCAAGCTTCTCTCTAACGTGCCTTCTGCATGGCAATGGCCAGTACAAGTGATCATCCAGCAATGTATCTTTGAGTGTGTTAATGTCTCTGACCCTGGTCCACCGATCACCCGCTTCGGCAGGGGACTCGTCATCTGTACAAACAGCATTTACAGAGCCTGCAGCCTCCTGGCTGTACGTGACGGGGAGCACTGCTTTATGCTGTGGCTGTTCAGCAGAGCTCGGTGAAGGGCAGCTGCCCCTTCCATGCTTGTAAGTAACACTTCCATGACAACACCTTCAGTTCATTAGTTTTGTTTGTTTCTTTCTAGAATGGCAGTGTATTTTCTAGTTTTTTAAGTGTGCTAAAGAATGGGCCATCATATCTGTTACTAAGCTACCCACGGGGTAATTCAGGAAAAGGCTGGGGGTTTTAAGAACAGAGGAGAGATGATCACACGGCAGAAACTATATTTACCCCTGCAACCCCCAGCTCACCTGGATCCTCTGCTGTGGTGCCAGAACCGGAGCCCAATACATACATTCGTAGTCACACATGCATGAAAATGTGATTAATGAAGTGAGAAACTCTGAACCCCAAATTAACAAAACTTCAAGCAAAGGCAGTCAACATGCTGCCCTCTTCTACCTTGCTCTTTGTTTATTTCTTTGATGAAGGAAAAAGTGTTGCTGCCTTTGCTCTGCCAAGGGGAGACCAAGTAGCCAGCCAGCCCCAGAAGAGTCAAAGGGAGGTAGACTCTATGGGAGTGGGGGAGCAGGTGGGTTATCAGGGTGCTTGTGAAGGTGCTCTCTGAGTTGATATGTAGTGGTTTTCCTGGGGCCATGCAGAAGCTCTGGGCTGTCAAGGCATAGGCTATCATCCACATCTCATTTTTGACCTGGCTGTGTCCCTTCAACCAGGGATCCAAAGGTGTAAAATCTGTGCCAGAGTGAGATATCAGTGCCATAGCTTGGGAAAAAACTCACAGTCAGTTGGCACCATGAAATACACCCTAGATTTGCACCCTAGAAGCAAAGAAAAGACAGAAACAGAAATATGCAGAATATATGTGATGTCTCCATTTAGTCATGTCAAGATAATTTTGTTGATTGCCCCCCCAAAATAATTGCACAGAATCTTCCTATTCTATATAAAAGATTATTTTCCGCAAACCCTACAGAATCTGATTAAGTCTCCAAATCTCTATCCACAGATTTTTGATAACTTTCACGACACAGATATTTCAAGGTACTTTTGCGTGGAAGAACATGCATGTGCAGTGGATGTTCCCATATTTATGTTCTTATCTTGCCAAACCTGAATATCCTTTTTTTTTTTTTTTTTTTTTTTTTTTCTCCTGCTGTAAAGACTGAACCCTAATTGGAGTATGTGGGCAGAGATGAGGAAGAGCAACACAACTCGTTTTCTGTTTTCTCCTCTCCCCGTACATACATGCCCCTAGAGAATATGGTTAACTATCATTGATGCTGTGAGCTGTGCACATGAAGAGCAGGCAGGCAGATACAGCATACCAGGGTTATGGATTCTTCCAACAGGCAAATACAGCAGGATTGGTGCAGGAGTGAAGGAAGACAGAGGCGACATTGAATCTCAACTGGTCCACAGATAGCAAAGAGGAAAGGGTGCAGAATGTGCTGCTCTGCCAAAAGGTACTAGGAGCAGAAGATTGAGAGAAAATAGGGGACCAGTCACGGGCAGTTGGCTGAAAAAAGCACAAAGAGGAGAAAATGTCACCTTCAGGGAGGAGGTGGTTCTGTAAATGCTGATTCAGGTATAGTCTGAACCAGGGCGGGGAGATACCGAAATGAAAAGGCTCCTGTTTACTTTAACAAATTGCTGTACAATGACTATCTACTTGGGTCTCTGCCACTTTCTTCCCAGTAGTTTCTCTCTCCTGTAACCTGGCTTGTCTTATTTGCGGTGGCAGTTTGGCTCACATGCCCTCCCTCGTTCTCTGCCAGCCCACCTCCTACCCCAGCTAGCTTTCACAGTAGCCACAAATCCTCCACTGCTCCTGCCTTTTTCTGACAGCACTTTCTGGAGCAAGTATCTCTGGTAGCTTAATTTGAAAGCCCATGGGCTGTGGCATGCCCTAGCTTACACTCTGTTTGTGAGCTATTTGTCGGTGTTCTCCACGTCAGGATGGGAATAAGAAGGAAAGACACAAACCAAGATTGTGGTATGCTAGAGAATGGAAGAAGCCTTCAATGCCTGCTTGCTATAAGCCAGAATGCCCATCCCTTAGTTTTATGAGCACCAACTTAATTCACAAAATTAGGGAAAGGGAAAAAAAAAATCCAACCTGAAGCAAATTTCCTTCTTCAAGTTAAACATTTCTCTCTTGAACAGCAGGGTCTATAAAGGAGATGCTGATACAGCCTTAACCTTGGCAGTACAAGCACTGGGGCTGTGATAATCAATGTAAAAGCAGTATCAGTGCTTTAAGCATCAGTAAGAATCCTTGAGAACCTTGCACAGAGTGGTATAAACAGAACAAAAAAGGGGTCTGAACTCAACAAAAAGGGCTTAGAAATTTCCCTTCCTCTGCTGAGATTCAAAGGCTTCTTTATCTTTTATATGAAAACAATAAAAAAAAAATTATCCACAATCTTAAATGTCCTATCTGCGTGCAGGTTTTGACAGCTTCAGGCCAGAAGAAAGTAGCCATTGTAGATCTTGAGCACACGTGTTACTACATATGTAGAAGCCGTGTGCATGTGTGAGAACAGTTGCACTAGGGACAGCCTGTTATTAGGAAGCAGATATGCTGAGTTTCAGGTTCATGTTACCAGGAGACTCGGAAAAGTTGAAACTCAGCCTAACCAGGCTGCCAATGGCCTCTAATGAAAATTTCCATTTGGAAAGGCTTGATGTTGACTTGGCATGACACCAAACAAGCAGCCTGCTGCAAAATTTTACACCAATTGTATTTCTTCTAATTAAACCCTGTCTGACCTCAGCATTAAGAAACAATTTGTTTCAGGATATAACCAGCACACATAAGCAATTACATTCTGTTTGCCCTATTAGCATTATTTGGCTTTTACGCTTTCCAGTGCTCCTACTATTGCAAATGCTGCCTGGGAGCCAGAGGTATAGAAAGTGTGGACTGCTTCAACTTTTTTGGTGGGGATAGGGAGGAAAGGGAGGAGAATAAGGAAGCTTAAGCTGAAAATATCATCTTTTAGTGAAATCACAGGCACCCAGGAATAGTGATCAGATGGTGCCTTCAAGTTTATTCAGGGACAATGGAAGACAGAAATAAAGTGACTTATGCAAACTATTGAGAACATATATATCAATTTGCTACAATTAAAAAAAAAAAAGAAAGACGATGACCTAATTTTCTATTATCTCTCCCAGCTTGTTTTTTTTCATCCAGTTCTCTAACTTCTGCTTCTCACCAGTCAGAAACAGCAGAAAGGGCAGACTTTCAAGGTATTCTGGCTGTGAAACACTAAAATATAACCTGAACTTAGCAGGACACAGCATACACTTCTTGTCCCTGCCTTTCTGACAGCCAGGGGACAGTGGCTGAGGGGCATCTGTGGAGACTTTTCCAGTTCATTAGTCATTCTCACTGGAAGTTCAGTACTCCTCAGGCACAGAGGGGAGAATTATTTAATATATATGGGATGTGAAGATATAGAAATAATCTGTGTCATGGTTTCTTCACAAGCCAATGCTCTGGAAGACCTCTGTCCACCACAGATGGGTTGGTGCTCATTGGGTAAGGTCCTAGCTTGATGAGGAGGCTGGACAAAGGGGAGAAGGGAGAAGGGGGTGGCCTGTTGACCACACTTTCTACAACATGTGCAGGGTGGCTAAAATGTGAAAGGCAGTGGTAGATTGCAGAGGAAAGAGATGAGTCACAACCAAGTGAGATGTGTCTAGCACAGGATGAATCAGTTACAGTTTGGAGATCTCAGCATCTTTAGTCCTCAATGGAATAGGGCTAATACGTAAATGAGAATTTTCTGTGTATCTTTGCCACTGTGAAACTGAAGAAGACTTTCTAGTGTTCAGATATTCAAGGAACTGACTGGAAAATAGCAAGATGTGTTTGTGCCAAGGCCATTAACCCTCCATTCTTGCCAACATCAAATTAAATAAACTGAGAAAACAATTTGCATAACACTGTCACAGTGATATACAGTCAAGGCAACCTTTTGGAAAACTGAGCTTGTGAAGAGTTATGGTAGAGTAGACACAGTTAATGGCTGTGTGGTCAGACCTGTGAGCCTGACCTCTGAAAACAAGCTCTGCAGGTCTAGTGCAGCCCTGAACTGACGTACAGTTGTGTTTGACTCCTGTGGAGCTCAGAGGGGCCATGAAGAACAGCCTCCCCCTTTGACCTCTGATGCAAACTGCTGGTAGGTTTTCCTGGCAATCTTCTAGAGGCTGATGAGATCGAGGAATGTACATAAATGTGAACCATTTGAAAGCTACAAGAAAATGGCAAACACAGTCTGTGATTGCTGGAGAACATGGAGTCAGCTGGTGTGAAAATGTATATAAAGTGGTCACTTCTGTCACTGCCTGTACCTGTTCAGGCCTCAAGGAGGGAAAGGAAGGAGGGATTTGCTCTTTACAAGCAGCTGAACAGTCTGCTTGAGCAGAACGGCAGCAGCCACTTCCCTGGCTTGCTTTCACCTGAGCGAAGCACATCCAGGAGACACTCCTGCACCAGCTCTGAGTCCCGGCTACTTTTTATGTCCACATGGCAGCAAATGGAGTACCAGGATGTGCAGTCCAGTATCCAAGGTCTGAAAATCTGAGATGAAATGCAAAACAGCGTAAAGCACATCTGGAGTCTGAAATCTTTACGCTGAACAGGCACAGCTACTTACGGTTGCTTCAGAATTGCTACAGATTAGCAAAAAATGTATATATGGATAATTATCAAGTCAGCTCTCAACATTTAAGGCTGAGTAAATACAAATATGCATTTTACACATTGCCTACCTATGCTCATTCTTTTATATGTATTTGCATATTGAAACAATTGACTGTAAAGAACGTGTTGTGCTATCCCACATATAAGCCCAAGAGAGTATGACTAAATCCTGTGCTCTTTGAAAACATAAAGTTTAATTTTGTTTAACCACCAACTCATGTAGTTTAATCTTCTTTCTTGTTTTGATTTTGTTCCCCCATGTCGATCTCATCAAAAACAAAACAACCACCCAAATACAACCTACCTTAGCACCTGCAAATTTAAGAAAAAACCCTGCAAAAAGCAAAGGTCTCTCTTGAAGCCTGTCTGTGAGCAGATACAACATGTTCTTTACAGTCCATTGTGTAAATATGAAAATATGTGGAAATGGAATATATTTAGGCAAGTTTTAAAATGCATAATATTTATTCAACTCTAATAGCTTCTTATTAGGAGTCAATAGAGTCTATCAACTAAATGGGTATTTCAAGCATTTTCAATACAGACATTATTTACTCAATAGACCATAATGATTCTGAAGGAAGCATTAGGGCCTATTATGTAAATTTGTGTGTATTGTAGGTGTATTCAAAGATGGTGAAATTTTGACCCTGGCTGTTCTACAGATCCTGATGCCATTGCTCTTTAGAAAGCGAATTGTGTATACCTAGTTTGAATGAAATAGAAAGGTTGAAGTAGCGCAGTAGAAATTTTTTTTTGGTCAGACTACTGAGCAGAGACTATAAAAAAATTCAGCTCAACTTGAAGCAGTCTTCTTCTTCAGCAAAATAAAAAAAAAAAAGGAAAAAATAATTGTGTCTCAGAAGAAACATTTCCTTTCACACACAATGTTTTCATTCCTTTTTTTACCCAGTAGCTACACAAATAACTTCATTGCATTTTCAGCTGGTTAGAGCATTCTCCCAGGAGACCTTCAGTGACATTGGGTGTGAGGGGGAGGGGTTTGAACATGAGTTTGGACCTTTGCTAAGATGGCGATGCCAGTCACCCAGCACTCCTGTTGGCCAGACCTCCAATTTCTTTCCAGCTATACTGCTCACAACTTGTTTCAGGCTGACTGAGAACATTTTTTTTTTTTTTAAATAGTTTACTGCAGAAAAAACTATAAAAATGGGCCATCTGTAAAATGGACGTGGTGAAATCCTAACAACACTTAGTAGGTGACCTGATTCAAAACTAATAGGTATTAATGAAGGTTCTTCATCCGATTTCAGTGGGGTTTAGCTCTGTGTTCCTTGTTGAATGTCAGATAGAAAGAGGCTTCTTTAGGGAGACTTATAAGCATCCTGGAGGAGACATATAACTAGAAAAGATACTTCTGACTCACATAAAACCACATGAAACTCTCTCAAGTTCAGCTGAAAGTGACAAAACAGGTGTCTTCATTCTTGTCAGATATTGAAAACCCAAACATTTCTGAATGAAATAGAATAGAGGTCCATACCCAGCAATTTAACATACAGCAGTGAACCCTGGATGAAGACATGCAGACTAACTCAAGAACCAGAAGTAATATCATAAAAGACTGGATAAAATACTTTGCATATGTGGATCTATAGTTTGTATGAAGTCTCCAGGTGCTGGGTGGATACTGCTGCTCAGTGTTTTTGGCTCTTCACTGTGACTTTGCAGAATAGAAAATAACATAAATGTGACATTTAAAAAAATATCAAATTAACTTTGCTTTAACTTGCAGTGTACTGGGAAGCTATTTTGATTGGAAGGGCTCCTTTTTCTTTCCTTTTTTTTAATGCTAAAATATTCAAACCCCTGCTAGTGTTGGGAACAGACACATGAAACATCTGCAGAAAAACAGTGAGTTATATGCAGCAACGACTAAGTTACATTCTTTATCTGCGTATGTCTAAAAGGCATTTTTAAGAAAGGGCACAGTCACTGATGAGGCAGGGTTTGTGGAAAGAAGCAATATTTTGTATGAAATTGTACTGTTTGGAACTGTGTGCACAGAACTAATGGACATGCATTCTCAGTTGTGTACAGCTGGTGTATGTGGAGAAAACCAGATGGACTTCTGGGCACTTAGACCCTTCATCATGTTCTGTTATCAGAAATTAATTTGCAATTACAGCTTGCAGGATGACCAATATGATATAGTATATTCTTCATATGCTTCTCTAAAGACAATACAAGTTAAGTTAGTGTTGTGGTTTAACCCCGGCTGGCAACCAAGTGCTGCTTCTCGCTCACCTCCCCCCACCCAGAGGGATGGGGAGGAAGATCAGAAAGGAATGTAAAACTCAAGGGTTGAGATTAGAACAATTTAATGGGTAAAGCAAAAGCCGTACACGCAAGCAAAGCAAAGCAAGGAATTCATTCACCACTTCCCCTGGGCAGGCAGGTGTTCGGCCATCCCCAGGACAGCCGGGCTCCATCACACGTAACGGTTACTTGGGAAGACAAATGCCATAATGCCAGATGTCCCCCCCTTACTTCTTCCCCCAGTTTATATACTCAGCATGACATCATATGGTATGGAATATCCCTTTGGCTAGCTTGGGTCAGCTGTCCTGGCTGTGTCCCCTCCCAGTTTCCCGTGCCCCTCCAGCCCTCTGGCTGGCAGGGCCCAAGGAACCGAAAAGTCCTTGATTTAGAATAAACATCACCCAGAAACAAGTAAAAAAATCAGTGTGCTATCAACATTGTTCTCACATCAGAGCCAAAACACAGCACTGTACTAACTACTAAGAAGAAAGTTAACTCTATACCAGCTGAAACTGGGACAGTTTAGCTACACTGCCACTTAACATCTTCCTTAGTTTTACTAGTGGCAGCAAGCAGATCTTCTCCCCAGAATAAGGTTGCTAGTGAACATCAGCCCAGGTATCCACAAGCTTTGAGCTGCCATTGAGAGCAATATGAGCCAAATGGCCATCCCACGACAGTGTATCTGGGCAGTTGTTATTGCTGGCCTGGAACTTACAGGAGTGAATGTCAGGTAGGAATGGACAATGCATAAGGATCAACCAGGAACGAGGGTGAAGATTTGTGTATCTTGACTATCTAGACAAAAGAACCCTAATCCTGATATGCTTATCTGTATTTGCACTTTATGGTCTCATCCCAACAACAACAGAACTTCCTTTTTCTTTCCTTCCCTCCCCCCTGGGTCTTTGTGGGAAAGAATTATTGAAATGAGTTCTGGGGCAGATGAATACCCTGGAGGTGCTTTGGCCCATTACTTTCTTTTAGACCATTTGCCTTTAACTCTCACTCGAGCTACTATTTGACAAAGTTAATAGCTGCAAATTCTTCAGGGATGGTTTGCTAAATCATGGCCAAGAAAATAAATAGAATGAATGAACATTCTCAGGAGAATATCCTGACATTTTAAAAAAAATATGTAAATGAGTCTCAAGTTTTTTGCCATGAAACAGGCAAAGTACATTAGCAAAAGTGAGATATGTTTTGCAGCAGTTAGAGGAGGAGATATAGTCTTCTCCAGGGGAGCACACCTGAGTTCTTGAAAGCTCAACCAAAAGCCAGTTGTTAGATGCCTGCATCCTGGCATCTAACAGGACAGCCTTGAATGTGCTCTGCTCATAACTTTCCTCCCACTCTCCCAGCATTTCAATGTGCTTCAACTGCCACTGAATCAATGGACTTTGATACAAGGAAGCTGGAGCATAGCTTTGAACTCCACTGAACCCAATTATATCTGGTCATTTCAGAGAGCTGTGGTGGTACGACTCTGAACTGGAAGGCAGAGAGTTCATGACAGATTTGAGTGCTGCAGCTGCAGCAGGAAATTCATCCCGTGCTGTGGTATTGCAGGTTTTACACTCCAGAAAAGAAGTGGAAATCTGAACTGAGTGCTGTGCTAATTAATAGGAAGGTATTTTGGCAACCAGTGTCTTGCATGTCCTGGGGTTAATGCCTTTTAATTGTCACAACACAAGTGGGAAGTTTTATCTCTGAGAGTTACTGAGTTGTGTAGGGGGTTTAAATCATTTGCTGAAATGAGGGGTACTCAGCTTTTCCCCCACTACCAATACAGAGCATACATCTTGTCTTTGGCAATGACACTTGCCGTTTAATGCTCAAGAGAGGATAAGCATAGCAGGGACCTTAATTTTCTAGAGATACAGGGAATACCACATCAAAATGATATTAAAAAGCAGATTTAGTTTTGCCCATGGCTCGCGTAATTAAAACCTAGCCTGGTGACAGGGTACTACATATAGAAAGAAAGACACCCTTGGGCAGAGGACTACTGAAGTCTTATGCATCACTAAAGTCCTATTAAAAGCCGTTTTTGCTTGGCTTTATTAAAACCAATTTCATTCCTTGGCCCTGAAAATGCACCTGTGAAATGTTTCTGTAGGCCTTCCCCAGTACTGACAGCTTTCAAATGCTCATTGCTGATTCTGTTCTCACAGGGACAAAGCCAGTGAACCAGTCCTGATCTCCACCACATTAAGCAAGAGTGGCTTCCACCTGGTTCTCACGGCTGGCCAGTGATTTCCCCCAAGAAAAGAAGATGAAGAAGACTTGCCTTTCCAGCTTTTTCTCAGGTGGAAAAAGCAAGAAACTGTGCACTTTCCACATGCACACACATGCATATTTTAGTCCTCTTTCCCATTGAAAGGGAGTAAAAACTCATGGTAATGTCTAGTCCTTCCACTTTAGAATATATTTCAGTTACAGATAAACCTTTGCTTTGGATACAGAAGAGACCTGAGACCTGCTCTTGCTTTGTGGTCACATAACTGGAGTTTGGCATTACCCAAATCTCTGCTAAACCATTATTTTATTTGTGCTTGTAGCTACTGTATAAGATGTTTAGGCTCTTTTTCTTGCCCGCTTTTGATTGTTGGAATATTTTTAACTCTTTCTAAATATAATTTTAAATAAGGAAAAATCTTCTTGGGATGGAGTCTGGTCAATGCCTGTTAGAATTTAAATCCACTGATTTGTTAAAACACACAGGTTCACAGTTCTGATTATTCCTCACACTCCTTATAAAAAGCTGCCACAAAACAATAGTGAAAAATGAACTTTTCCATGTTAAAATTGTGTTGAGAAATCTGTGGTAAGTATGGTGAAATTCCCAGGTTTTTAATCATCCTTTTGATCTTCAGAAGATCATTTTCAGATAGTCAGACTGAAAGTGGGAAGGGACTGATTTAAAAAGCATATTATGAGAAGAAGACACTCAAAAATTTTAACTGCAAATCTATGCCAAGTTCTTGGTTATTATTAGCTGAGACAAAGTCAGTGGATAGAAATGGTAGCAGGATTAAGAGAAAATTGTTCCCCCCCAAAATCATCAAAACATAAAAGTGGGGAACTACTGCTTCCCAAATGGCAGCAATAGTCATAAAGGCCTCATCTAAGGACTATATCTTGTTTGGATTTTATGAAAACATGAAAGATACTGAATTTTTAATTCTAAATAACATTTAAGATAGAGAGTGTAGCAAACAAGAAACAAAACCCAGAAAGTCCCATTATTTTATCTCCAGATTTGCCAGTAAACATCTTCTGAGTGCTGTTCAGATACTAAAGGACAAATTTTCTGCCTTAACATCACATCACTAAAAATTAGCTCTGTTATTTCTAGTAACTCACTTAAACATTGCTGTTTTAAAGATATTTCATCCATAAACAAATGGTGGTATTCATCTAAGAAAAGTGTATGCTGGCCAGCAGCAAAGGCAACTACTAGCAGTATGAAGCTGGACTTTGTTAGTGTTTCATATCTCTCAGGTTACTTACATATTTAAAGAATCCCAAGACCAAGACCTCAGGGTTTTTTTGGCAGAATACCTGATAAAATACCATCTGCAATACTGCAAAGGTGAGGTGGATTTTGAAGCTGGGGAGGTATTTTACATCTTCTGATACAAGGAAGTTAATTTAATTGTTTTAATCAAAGCAAAATACAAACCTCAACAGAGTATTAATAACCTCAACCTCAACAGAAAGGCATTTGATTATGTAGAGTGGGATTTTTTTCTGAAAATCATAGAGAAACCTCACTCCAGAGTAATGTCAGATGGTTTTTTCCTCTGTGGTGATAACGTTCAGCATAGCAACATTAGCTTTCAGGGAGGAGGAGACAGATCTGGTTGATTTTGTTGCATTGTTATGCTCAGGCTGCAGACTCTCTGGTATATTCAGTGAGATTCTGAAAGGAAATTTGAGTTTTTTCCGTTCATTTTTTTTAATACACAAGATCAGCCTCAAATGTTTGAGCACATTATACTTGTATTGCCCTGTGGGTCTGGAAAAGACATATATGGTCCCAGAGAAGTCCACATAGTCCCAGAATGCTGTAGAGCATGACATTTTCTGATGAAGATCATCTGTGATTTTTTTCATCCGTCTGTTTCTGCTGTGTAGTTGATAAAACCAATTACAACTCATTCAGTTTCCCATCCACTATAGTTAGAGTTGACACAGTCAGAGGACAAAACTCCCGCAGGGTGTAAATGCTCTGAAATCAGCATATTAAGGGTATCGTTTCAGAATGGTTAAATCCAAGAGTTCCTACTGAGAACAATGAGAAAGGATGTTTGCTCATTTAATTGTCTTCTTTGATGCCTGAACAGGCTATGAAGTCCCAAGGACTTATGAAAACATAAGCTTTAGGTTCTAGCCTGGGAGCATGTATTGTGAGGGATCTGGTTTCCTTCCATATGGTCATGTAAGAAGGTCTTCTAGTTTCCCATCTATAAGCAAGGTGTAACACTATCTCCACTAATCTCTCATCTTTCTTCTCAGTCTGTGCTTAGACTCAGAAACACGGTAGTTTTTGTTTGCCATAGGTAAAAACCAAAAATGTTGTGGGTAGTCTTCTTCAGGTCATTACTGAAAATATAAATATAACAATTCTGTTGCAAAACTGACTACTTTTCTCAGCATATTGCCCTAATCACTTCCTCCCTGAATTCATCAAAATACATTACCTATAACTCATTAATTGCTTGCCAGTGACTGGTCAAAGGGATACTGTAGTCTTGTTTCTTTTAAACAAACCACTATTTTTTTCTTTGTTTTCAAGAAGGGGAGAGGAGAAGGTAGCTGTTGCCCTTCTCCCTCTGCCAGGAGTTGTGTCCCTCACTGGATACTGGAGCTTCCATGATTGGGAGCTGTCAGTGGTGGCGATTCCCTCCCTGAGGCACCTCTCATGCTCTTCAGTGGCTTTTTTGTAGCAGCAGAGCAGTTTCACAGCTGACTTCAGGTGTGCTGTTTGAATACCACTTTTCCAACTGCTCTGTAGTTCAAATGAGTTCATCCATCCCTGACACCTGCACAAAAGCACTTTGGAAATGTATTATTTTAAGCCTTCCTTCCTTGGTGTTTCAGAAATAAAGGTGTAAACTTTCTTCAGAGGTCTGAAAAAAAATAATATTTCCTTTGCTCTTATAGGAAGAAGCGAAAGGCCAGCCTTCAAGTTGCATGTACACACAGAGGGCCCTTGCTCCAGGAGAGGTGAGAATTACTGGAGATAATATTGCCATCTCCCTCTCTGCATCTGAGGATGGTGAAGTCACTGAGGCGTGCTGAGCTGACACCTTGCTGCTACAGTCGCAGGAGGGATGGTGTGACATTACCAGAGCAACTATGCGTCCTGCATCACACCTTCTGCTGGGCTGGGGAGGTAGGAGCTGCCTTAAAAGTTTTATCAGGTCTCGTAAAGATTTATGACACTTCTGTGCCTTCTACTATTGCCCACTTGACCAGTTGCTTGTGGTGGAGAGCAAACCAGGAGGCTGAAAACACATTGTCCCATAAACATATTTTGAAGGGCATTGTGAAGGGCTGGGGTCTGAAGATTAAGCGCAAAGAGCATGAGGAAAGCTGGCTGGATCTTGTTTGGATTTTCATCAAATGTACTTTTTCCTTTTCCCATAAAAGCTTTGCTGAGGGCTGCCCATTTGAAGGAAGGTGTGAAGAAGAGCACTTTTGAGGGCCAAGACCCTTTGCCTCTCAAGGGTATAAAAATCTCAAGTTTTCTAAGCCAAAGTCTGGGTGTTTCTTTATTCTGCAAGTCAAGAATTTTGCAAAATATGGCCTGTGAAGCCTCTCAAAAGATGGGCTTTTCACTCCATTACAGAATGAAAACAAGTTTGAAAGCTTATGAACTGGAATTGCTGGTCTCCAGATAGCAGTACATGATGAGCATTTCCCTTACAAAAAAACAGATAAATACTCCAGAATATTGCAATAGCAATCCCGAGTAGAGCTGTAAAACCAATGTACAGTGGATGTGTTGGAGCAGAATGGTGACAAACTGCAGTAGTTTAAGGGAAGCATCTGTGCGCGTGGTGGTGTGGAGTACAGATCCAGTCGGTGTGTCACACACAAGCGGTACCTCTCGTTGGAGCCACGTCTCTGTAAAGCAATAGAAAAGAGCTGAGCTTGTTGAAGCATGGGATGTAAGAACATCTGCCCTTCAAAACGACAGTAATGCATCAGTTAAATGGAGGTGAGCTTGAGCTGCATGCTGCATCTGACATAATTAAAGGTGATGGAAAAGTACTGCTGTTGTAATGGGGAGATATGGTTTAATACATCTATCAGAAAGAATGCCTTTGTTAGAAGAGAGAAGCCAGAAATAACGATGCACCAGATTTGTACCAGGAACAGGATTTCCCAGCACGTATTCTGCAGCTTTCATCAGACACTTGGTAGCACCTGCTGCAAAATGACTGTTATCTCTGGGCATGTTTGGAATGTTAAGCTGCACTTCCATGGACTATGTCAGGTTACATCATGTTGCAAGGGACAAATCATGCGCAATGGCTTAGCCCTCCAACTTCTGTTCTTAGGTGAAATCTTTGGGTAACTGTCTGGACAGTATGAGAAGTGACACACAAACCTTCAGGAGACAAAGGTCTCGTGGTGTTAGACCCCCACCCTGTCCTCATACAATAGCATCCTCCCCAGACCCTAAACCAAAGTGGTTTAAATAAAATAAAGCCTATGTCAAAATCTTAAACAGAATATGCAAAATAAGAATAATACAACAGGAGTGACCCAAGTAACGTAGTTTCATGAGGAGAGTGTGAAGCATGAGAAAAAAAATAAATCAGGCCCGGCAAATGACTGCACAGATTGCAATTTAGATAGAATAAATGCACTAAGACCAGCAAGAAACCCATTTAAATATTCAAGCTGAGAAAGAACCAAGGCATGCTCCAGAGTTTTAGTTGCCTCAGTCATTAACCAAGCACAGATTCTAAAGATGTTCAATAAAGGGAATTGACAGGTCTTCACAACACAGTTAATATGGGAATGAAATGACAAATCAGAGTAAAAGGTTACACCCAATTGCTGTGCTTCAGCAGAAGAAATTTTATATGGCGATCTTACTTCAGGAAAAAGATTAAAAAATAAATACATGCGAAGGAGGCAAGTTAAGAGACAGAGCCTGTATAAATCTTATGCCTTATCCATGTTATTAGAAATAAAAGATTAAGCAAACATCCACTGGGAGATATCACTGAAGCAATGCAAGACATGAAGAAAAGGATCCTTGAGAGAACACAGGGGCAGCACCACCTGACTGGAGATTTTAATGTAAAATTTAGCAGATCCACTGTGAACACAGAGAGATCCCCGGCTCCTAGGGGAAGTGCTTGGCTCTGGTGCCGTGGGTGGCTTGCTATGGAATAAGCAAACGTTGACACCTTTCTGTCCAGGAGGAAAGGACTTGACTATATCCAGGCAAAGCCTGCAGTGAATCATCTCTGCTGTAGGCAGCTTTTGTATACTTCTTAAGCTAAAAACTACTGACGCTGGCTTGCTGAGTGGTCTCTGGTTCTCCCTACTTCCCCAAACTGCAGACGTCGGCAAGCCTGTGCTGTCCTTCGGACTTCCTTGGGAATTACTGGGTCTCTCCTGGTGGAGGGCCAGCGTCATGAAGAGCTATGGTGTATTAGAGCTTGGGCAATGGTGTGAGCAATTCATTGCTGCAAACACAAGGGTTCTTGGCTGAAGCCTGCCAGTGAGAGAGGCTTGCAAGAAGAGTTGGCGTGTGCTGTGGAGAGGGAGCAGTAGCCAGCAGGGCTTGGATGTTGAGCTCTCTAGGGTGGCAGCTCTGGGAATTCCTGAAGGAGAATAACAGTCTTTGCTGATGCTTTCGCTTTTATTGCATTCAGGAAAATGGGCCTTGGGTGAAATTTTTCCTCCCTTTTTTGTGGGGGGGGGGTAAGTAAACAAGATTATTTTAAGATTATGCCAAGAGTACAATTGACTTATGCTGCTGATTTCTTATGCTAATAGAAACAACTCTGCAAGGCTTTGAAACTTTGGCTAATCATTCAGCCAAAATTGCTACTCTATTTCAATAATAAAGACATCTATTGATGATTTTGTTCTGGATTCACTAATCCAATCACAAATGCCTTTTCTCCATAGTTCCTTTGTACTCATATTTCTTACTTTTTTTTTTATTATAAAAATAATTGGAAAAGCCTCAATAAATAGATTACAGGAACAGAGAGGATTTCCATTACCATGCAAGTTCTTCCCCTTTCAGCATTTGCATGATGATCATTTAATAGCAGAATACAATTAGGGCAACTAGGGAAAAGTGTATGTCTTTGTGTTACATGATATTGCCTTCACTTGCCAATACTGTGAGTGCACAAACAAGCCCACAAAGCTGATTTAACTTGAAAATCCAGATTGGACACTGGTGCAGATGTTACATCAGGACCTTTTGTGAATAGAAATGCATGTCTTAGAACTGTTCCAGGCTCTTTTTCTCCTCAAAAGGGAGAGACGAACTGAGGTCAGCTGTTTTATTTATTTTTTTTCTAGTAATTTTACAGACAGGATTATTTGTAATCCAGTTTTCTGGAAAGAACTAGTTTGTGCTCAGCAATTTAAAAGCTCCCTGCTTCCTTGCTTCCAAAACTGCTTTCTGCACACAGCCCTCTGCTCTCCTCTCACTCGTTGCTGCTGGGCACTGCCTTCTCCTGTCCGGGTCTTCTGGGTTCCAGCTGCTGTAGCCTTACAGACACCTTATCCTGATCCTTTCAGCTCAGTAGAGGGGGAGATCTCACTTGAAAAGACAAAGACATGACCAGAAAAATTTGTAGGTCCCACTCTATGTTCATCTGAACAGAGGCTGTCTGCCAGGCAATTGAGGATGTGATAGTAGTGGTCTGGGAACAATAGAAATGGGTTGTTTGTGCTATGACTGCCGCACCTCGTTCTCTCCTCCTGTTTCCCTTCCAAACTACCATCTACACATCTGTGATATCCCTGCTGCACACAAGGTGCATGCCTGTGTCCCTACCGCCTCCATTCTCCCATCAAGGCTCCAGGTGCAAAACACTGCTTTTGTATTTACATTGCAAGACACATTGGGATATCTTCTGGTCTTTTCCGGATAAGGGACAGACCAGCTGTGTTATGGAGGCAGAAGAATGAAGATTGCTAACACCCTTCTCACATCCAACAGGAAAGTGCAGACACAGGGAACTGTAGGGCTGTCATTTTCCCTTTCCTTATTTCTATTCTTTTCACACTGATGAAACCCTTTTTCAGGGGGATACTATTTTGCAATAATTTAGTCTCATGAACTCTGTTTCTCGGCTGGGCAAATTTCTGCTATATGAATGTGATAAGATTATTTATAAGAACTATAACAAGTACTATTCCTTTCACAGATTATGGCTGCAGCCTCCACACAGTAGATAGTGTTGGGGGGAAAAAAGTAATTCAGTCAGAACACTCAAGAACTAATCTGTCATATTTACAGGGGAAAACTTGGTGAAGAGGTTTCTGTAAAGTTCAAGTTAACATTTTTGTGTGCAGATGATATGTAGTGGTGGTGGCAGTGGTGAGAATGAGGTAGGACACAAGAAAAAAGCTTAGCTTGTTTTCACTTTGGTTCTGTGATAGTCTTGTTAATGGTGTGGGACTTCACAGCGAAGTTTGTGGTTTTGTGGGAAGTAGTTTCATAGAGATGATATTCTAGCCATATGAGTATTGGGTTGCCAGAGAACTTGCATTCTAGCAGTCTTCCATTTTCTCGTGCCTGTAGGGGAAGGTGAGCTCTGCTTTACTTAAGGGTGATTTTCGACTTCCTGCAAAGCCATCCCACATCCTCCAGTACTGTTTAAAGGTGAATACAGCTGGTGAAACACAAGTATATTGCTTACCCTCTGCTGCTCTGGAGAGCAACTTTGGTCCATGCACTCGTCTTTAGGGACCAGAGCCTCCTTGTGATTCTACTTCTGTCCTTTGCAATAGTAGCCCGTCTCCTCTCATCAGTCTTCACGCTTTCCACCCTTGCTCCCTTCTTCCATTCCTGGGAAACCCTTGGGTCCCAGGACTGCCCTGCTGTGCCTGCAGTTCTTCCTCCTGTGTGGCAGGGAGTAGAGGTGGGATGCAGGGGGGGCACTGACTGAGTCAGGGGTTTCCCCCTTTCCCTGCTGAGCTCCCAGGGGAGTGTGTGATTGCCCACACACATGTGCAAAGGAGGCAGAAAAGTAAGCTGGGGGAGCTGCATTGGTGAATCCCCACTCTGCCACATCTCACAGCTCCCAGGCTTCCCATCTCCAAGCTGCTGCAGGGCACTGGGCGAGGCAGGCAAGAAACGATCTTTTCCCCTCAGACAGCACATGCAGAGGTCAATGACAGTAGCTTCATGCTTATAATTTTTTGCCTGTAGCAGCTACAGGTAATATTAAAAAGGAGAAGGTGACTCATAATAACTTCTAGTTGCTGTCGCTCACTCTCTTTTTTAACATATGTGCATGCATGTGCCAGTTGCATCAATTAAATAGCAACCAATTCAAGTACATTTACAGTCTGTTTTTGAAATGCCAGCCCCATATTGTACTTACCAATTAAGCATGAGCAGATTAATGGTATGCATTGTTCTCTTGGGTTAACTCCACCGTATTGTCATTAGGTGGATACACCCTCATGAATCCAAGCCTTCTTTCTGTGAAAGGAAAAGAAAGTGCAAGATCAACAAGTAGGGCAATTTCTACCAAGCAGAATCAGCTGACAGGAAAATAGGAGAAGAGTCTCCTCCCTCCCACTTTTTTATTTCAGTTGTTGTTTAATTGTTTCTTCGACCCAGTGGTTTAGTGATTTCACATCTATTTAATTAACAGAGAAATGGATAGGGCACACTGGAAAACAAGAAAGGAAGATCAGATAGACAAATGGTCTCTTTAAGTTCACAGTTCTTAAAACAGATGTTCACCTCTGCTGGCTATGGTATATCATTATCACCAGGAACCCTGAAGAGAAAGCAAAATCCTTCATTACTTGTAGGAAAAATAGAGCAGGCTTACAGGACCGAACAGATACACCAGCCCATTCCATCAGATCCCATCTCGCTGCTGTTGTGTTACTCACAGGTCAAGATAAGTGTATGTCTTGGGGTGTGTGTGTGTGTAAGATTACAGATAAACATTTCAGATGCCTGGAACAAGAGACTGTGAAGATGTGATGAAGAGGTGGTGTCTAAAGCAGAAGAAACCACATGGGTGGAAAGTTGGAACAGTCCCTCTATTACATATTTGGTGCAACAGCAAGGTGGTAATCCTCTCTTGGACCTGTTGGTTTTTGACAGGGTCATCTTATTTGTGGATTGGGGCTGCGTGGATCCCTGCGTGGCTATTCCCTATAGCTGCCTGAGCCTGATCCTGACACAAGGGTTAGGTAGTGTGTACACTGGAAAAGCATATTGCCTCTTGCTTTCTTTTCTCTGTTGTTGCTATATATTGCAGACATAAATAGGTAAAATGTCAACCCAGTGCTAAGCATTCTTCATCTCTCTTACCTGGAAAAATCAATAACTGCGGCAATTCCTCCTGTCCTGGAGAGATATATAAAAACACGGAAGAAGTTTACCTGTGCAGTCAAACCTGCATGCACAAATGCCTGTGCAAATGCATGCACAAACCTGCCTGTGCAGACTGGCCACTCTGCTCAGTTCCTTGGGCCTTGCATCTGGTTTTCTGACCTGTGGGGTTAGACCTGCTGTGTTCTCTTGGGTTGGGAGTTGTGACGGCAACCATGAAACAGCCCCTTGGAAAATATGCCCTGAACAGTTTGATTACTGGTGCCCCAGATATAGCTCATCTTGTGATTATGATTTATCGCTCTTACTGTCTCCACTAACTTTTAATCACAGTTGAGTATTTCCAATCTGGCTGCCATTTCTGACTTCAAGTCTATTAAAGCCGTATTCAGATTCCCAGATAACAAAAGTGCGAGGATTTGCTAGGCAGGAGGCACTAGAGGGACCCTCTGCTTTCCCGCTGGCTCCCCCCCTCCCCCCCTTGCATCAGAGCCCTGGTAGCGGAAAAGAGATGTTGAAATCAATATAAGAATAAATTGCCACGTGGTCCTTATTGTGGAGGCAAGGTTTCTACAGAAAATCCTTGTAATCAGAAAAGAGGGAAGATGAGATTAAACTGATTAAACTGAGAAAGTCAAAAAAGGACAACTTGAAAGATTAGCTCGAGGACGACTGAAAAGCATAATCCTCCATGCATGTTAAGTAGAACAGTCCCTCTCTGTTATCAGCCCCTTCATCTGGTGACCTTCTGTTGCATTAGCACAGAGCTACTTGATCCAAGGCAAATAGTGAAAATTGAAAAGCCAGAATGCCAGTGATTACAACAGGTATCAATATTACCGCAGTGATGGTTTGTTATCATTAGGGAGCTCCATCAGAGCTCATTCTGGAAGCAAAAGGAACAGAAAATAACAAGGCATTACACTTGTGGCAGGCAATAGAAGAAAAGACATTGTGTTACAATAGAAAAACCTTTTTCATCTGCTTCCACCTCTAAAATTACAGCGACAGAACAGGAAAAGAGACGGGGAAGCAGTACAGGAAGCTCATCTGTGTTCACAAGAACAACTGAGCCTTAGTGGGTCTCACACAGCCAGTGCGTGTTTCTCTTTTCTTCTGCAGTGAAAGAAAACAAAAGGCTTGTGTCAGTTTTACTGGTTCAATGATTTTTTTGCCTCACACACCCAACTTTGTGGCAGATCTCTTCCCGTGTGGTCCCAGCAGCAGCACCAAGGCTGGCCTTACAGCTCAGTGTTGCAGGGCTGCATGTCCGAGCTTGGCATAGTGCCATCCAGGGGCAGCATCTCCTCTCTTCTGCATGGAAGATGTGGGAAGGTCTGGAAGGAAAAAAAAGAAAATCTCCTCTAGCTGAGGGTTGTTGAGCCCAGATATGTCACATATCCCATCTTAGCTAATAAAGTGAGACTCTTCCTGATTAGACTCATGCTATGTGCTTTGGAAATATGCACCACATTGGCATACAAAAACATTTTTAGAGGGCAGTTTCATTGCCTTTTAAGTTGGCAGAGGCCACAGAAGCTGGGAAATATGGAGTAGCACAGGTTCATGACTGTGTACTTCACCAGTAATTTTTAGTATGAGTAATGCTCCACATTTGTGCCTGTTTTGTCATTTTTTTTCCCCACTGATGCCCAAAAATGCAGTGTACTGAGGCACTCCTTTCTTTGTCAAAAACCTGAAAGTCTACAGGGGTATTCATCTCTGTTGTAATGTTGCTGATGTAAAATGAGAAGCTTGACTGAATTGTTTTGACTGAATCCTAGATTTGTCTCCGAGATGCTGTTTCATTTTGTTCAACCTGCTGCAACTCAGTGCTTCTCTTTCCCCTGCTGCCTTTTGCTGGTCTCTCTCAGTTAAACAGCATGTTCTGTGGAGATCAGAATTGTTTCTTACTGAGTACCTGGCACAAGGGCTTATGGGAATGTGATTCCAGCTGGAAATCAACAAAAATACTGTAGTCAACCCCCATTAAAGGAAAAAGCAAAATAATATATATTTTTAAATAATTTTTCAAAATTTTAAAAAACATAGAATATAATTTCCCATTGAAAGAACACAAAGCATCAATGTGACAGCCTCAGGCTGAAACATTTTGACAAATCTGGGGGAAAAAAAGGCCCTGCTACTAGCAAAATCGAATCCAGTGCCAGGATCTGGAGAATAGACCCATTTCTGGCAAGGCTTTTTACTATTCATTTGAAAGATCTTATCTGCATGTAGCACTAATGTCAGTAAGGGGAACTGACTGCTGTAGTCTTACTTTGCCTTTCTTTACCAGAGAAGAAAGGATCCCACAGCACTTTTGCTCACAGAAATCTTTCTGCCTTCTGTCAGTAGATTGGGTCAAACCCAATCTAGGCAGAAAGAAGCGGTACTGTTGCCTTGGGAGAGCTCCTACTCCTACCATGCCTGAATTTGTCCTCAGTTGCTTAAGTCTCAATGAAAAGAGGTTTTCAGTTCAGGAGGTAAAGGGATTCATTAGATCTCATTCCCAGAAATGTCTACCTGATTGAGAAAGAGTCCCCTCAGGGGTAATGCTCATAAGCAGGGGGAGGCTGAGGGGCTGAAAAATGACCCATTTTGAAGTTTATCTAATTAGCTTCAAATGTATAAGTTGGGTGTTTTGCTAGATGGATTAGCGTAATTATCTTAGCGCACCTATTCATGCTAGGAATGTCAGAAAAAGAGAGAACAGAGAGGCTCAGAAAAAAATCACCGCAGCTCAGCCTGTTGACTGCTCTGACACACGACTAATTGTGCTGCAGAGGAAAGGGAGAAGGCTGGAAAGACAGAAGGTGAGAGGAGCTGCTCCAAAGAAAAAATACAAACAGGTGACCTACAAAGAAAATGAGAGAGATCTACCTTGGCCCAAACTCCCTACACAAAATACTACCAAAAAATCGTCCCATGTGCATGCAGTCACTGCAGAAAGTCAGTATCCTTCCTCATACACCAGCAATTAGATCTGAGGTATTCATTTTAAGGTCTATATCTGCAGTGTTCCCTCCATCACTGGGCTGTTTTTAAAATGAGTGAAAGGATTTTTCTTTATCTTGAAAATGTTTCCTCAGATGGAGGATTACCGTTGTATTGTTTGGTTACAGTTTTTCCTGATCCATTGATAAATTAGGTCCCACACATCTCCTGAGATCAGTTATAAACTCTCCTTCAGGACAGCAGACAGCTATGAAATAGCTTTTCCCAAGAAGGACTTCCAGTTAAAAAAGAAAAAAAGAAAAAAAAAAGTAAAAAAAGAAAAAAAAAAAAAGAAAAAAGGAAAAAGAAAAAGGGAGAAAGAAAAAAAATAGAAGTGGGGACAGCTTCTTTATTCTTAAACTTGTTTTTGTAAGGGGTTGTTGTTTAGGTCTGCATCTGCTATGAAACATATCAGAGGACTGGAGAAAAGAACACCATTGCCAGGTAAACCTGAGAGCAATTAATGATCCCTCCAATTATTTCTTTTTAAACAGTGAGTGCTCCAGTTATGCAGTTTGTTCCACTCACAGAAATCATACTGCAAAACTGGGGCTCATGGCCAGACTGCCTCAGTGTCTGTGCATCACACAAAATCCAGTGGCAACTGGAGTTACTCACCCACCTTGTTGAATGCCTTGTTTGCTCCTAACTCACACTGTCTCCATGCTCCCAATCTGTAGTAGGATTAGATGAGTTTCCAGCTAATGGCATTTCTAAGTGTATCAAATGTGCAACGTTAATTTCCCCAGCATCTCATTGACTTTCTAGTCAATATTGCTGTGATCCTTTCAGAACAACTCTCCTGTTCAAAGTATTGTAAATTAATTTAATCACTGGAACGACCTGGTTTCCAGCAGGGCTGTGCACCATTGGTAACAGTGCGGTCACCAGGTGATCAGCACTCCCTGTGCCTGTTGCTTCACTGGGGCTTTGAGTCATGCCTGCAGATTTTATCCCCAAGATTAAACCACCCTTGAGGGTGTTCAAAATTGGCAAAATTTTTCCAATAACTTATTTTTGAGTTAGAAAAGCTTGTTTCACCAAAATCTAAATTTTTCATGTGAAAAATGTCAATTATGATTTTTTTTTCATGAAAGAGCATCTAAGGTCTAAGCATCAGATAGTGATTTTACTGGGACAAATCACTTTATTGGTTTGTGAAATTTATCTGATTTAATTCAATGCACCATTTATAATAGAGCAAGTCACCTTTATCATTACAGCTTCCTCTTATGTTTCCATCGTGTGAAACCAAAAGGATCAAAATCAGGTCACAATATTTTTATTTTAATAAAATTGAATGGTTGGATTTGCCTGAAATAATGATTCTTCTTTTTCTTGTAATATTATGTCAGGGAAACCTTATTTTTCCATATGGATTTTGGATTTTGGAATGAAAACAAACACCAGAATGTGGCAATTTCAGATGGTTTGAAACCCCCAACTGCTGACCAGCTTGCGCTGGCATTACAGGTAGATGAACTTTCCCCCTTTGTTGATTTTTCCTGAGGCTCAAAAGGCAAACATTTGTCCTTGAGTCACAGCAGAGGGCAATCAAATGGATTGGAAACAAGTGTTCTGCCCCTAGCCTGTATTTTGGCAGAGCAGAGAAGGTAGAGGGAGATGTGTTCTGACATCTGTGGCATGTGGTGGCTTGTGAACTTTCAACTTCACAGCCACATTCCTTCCTCACATGTGCTCCTCTGCTGTCAGTTCCTCTTGGCATCCTGAAAAAATGACTTCTGCCCCCCTCCAACTAGAGAAGGAGGGTACATCCTGGCTACGGTGAGGGGATATTTGTTCTGAAGAAGTGTAGAAACATTTTTGCGTGCACGCCAATGAGAGAAGAACTCAGAAAGAGAGACCCCAAGAGGTGAAAGGAGAAAATGTAGCTAGGAATTAAGTGGCTGGAAAGAGAAAAAGAAATCCTGACCCTGCAATTATGTGTGCATTTTAAGCTTGTGAGAAATTTCTGTAAGGTGGCAGGACAGCGTTAGAAGGTTCACACCAAAAGCCGGCTGTTTGCACTGCCGGTTCATGGCTTAAGGCCAGCCTCCCATCCAGCTGCCACTGCCATTACACTCTGCAGGGCACCTTAACTGTTACACATCTGGATGGATTTTAGCACTCTGCTGGTTAAATCCTCTTTGCTTCCTCAAAGTTTCTGGATCAGAATGTGGTCTTGATTTTGGAAGCGAGTGAGAACTGTCATTTTTAGTGAGCTTTCAGACTGCCTGCTGGGTGCCATCTATTTAAGACATTATAGAAATCTTTTCAGCATCTGACTGTTTGAACATGAATGAACAGCTTGCCTGTTGGTGCACTACATTTATGGCCGAGTCACAAGCTCATTGACTAAACACTATCAAATGTAGCCTATAGCAGTAAACAGGACATTAAAAAAAAGGCAACTGCTGAGGAAACGACGTTGAGCCAAGGTAAGGTACAGAGTTCACGTTCTAAGTAACCTGGCAAGGAAGAGCTACTTTTGACAACAACTACTTGCTTTTAAAGACACGTGGGCACAGACAGGGTATATTTGGCATGTCCTGATGTCCTTCTTGATGGATAGACAACTCACAGAAGTCAGGATGTATCTTCATTGCCTGTGTTATTTCTTGTAATTAGCACTGTGTTCCCTCTGAGGGCTGACCTTCATAATCACACAAGCTGAAGTCATATGGATTTTTGCTTGACTTGCTGGAGATAGATCATAAAAGGCCTGCCTTTATCATCAGTCCAGTCCTCTGCTGGTGCTGCCATTCATAGCCTTTCATACTTCTTAATTCTTGTCCCTGCTATGCCAGCAGAAAACTTGCTTGAGACCCCCCCTTCTTATTTACTGCATACATCTCCACATGTCTAGGCTATTTCTCTTTTATCTGATACTTTCCCTAGGCTACACAAGTCTGTGTTTCTCCTCTTTCCATCCATTTGCAGGTGAAGTGCCTGTTTGCTCCTCACCTTCTGAACAGGCACTTGAATCTGATGTTTTCTCATTTCAGGTGAATGTCAGAAGGATGGTACTGTTAGGGGTCTGGGCGGAGGCTCTCTCTGATTTAGCAGTTAAAACTCTTAAACTTGAATTGTTAAACATACAAACATTTAAAGAAACTAGCTTTATAGTCCCATGGTTAATGCAGTCATGTGAGACACAGGAGAACTTAAGCCCCAGTGCTCTGCTTAACATTTAGTTACTTGTAAAAGTGGAAGAAAATCTCTTCTAAATAGCAGAGCTCTGGCTGATTAGGCACTGTGAAATAATGGCATGAGAGGGTCTGAGCTTCCCCAGACTTTTCCAAGTGAATCCAGTACTGCTGTTGTGGGAAACTGTCCATCTCTGCATCAATATCTCCCTGTGAACTCCCTCCTACATATATGCCATTACAGCAGCTGCACTTCTCAGGACTCCCCATGGGTCACAAATGCCCTCAGCAGAGCTGATGCTTGTCTCAGGAGAAGAGATAATACAGCTGTAAAGCCCAGAGTCCTGTCATCTTCAGAAAATTTCTCTTACATCCTTTCCACTTCTCAGATATTTCCTTGGGGTCATCAGTGTCATTGATGGTGACGGCATCAATGGTGAGATGACGGCACACAAATTTGTCTACCATAGGAAAAGAACATACTTATTTGGAGGGAAACTTATTTGTTTGGACACAAGGAAGACTTTCTGGATTTTATGTATTAAGAAAGCTTTTCATGCTCTGACTTTCTATTGAGCTGGCTCAATCATTTCAATTTGAATCTTGCTGCAGAGCTGCTTTGCCTCTGCCAGTGTGAAATATCCAAGCCATCAGTGAGAAGGTATGAACAGTTTATTGCAGTGTCTTTCCACAAAGCCATGTTTTTTCTATGGCTTTTTTTTTTCTTAAAAAAGATAAAATTCCAACTCTGTCAATAGCTTTTGCTTACTTTTTCACCTGTTCTATAGTTTTTATTCTTGAGATATGATTGACAGACAAAACCTTATAAACAAAAGCCAGTGGGGGAAAAAACTTTAAAAATATACACGGTATGAGAAAACTGTCCCTCTTCCATTTGATTTGTCCAAGCATTACATTCTTCCAGGTTTTTCGCTTCTTTCCCCATTTGCAAAATCAAATGGGTCAGCCTTTCACAATCTGCCAGTTGGTTGAGATGATCAGCAGTACTTGCTCTCTCAGGTCAACCCAAAACACTGAAAAGAAAATTGGAACGAGATATTTGAAATTATTATTGCATTTTGAATCATATTGACATTGACTGTATTAAATCATCAAAATCCCATGTAGCAAATGGAAATAACAAAGACTCTGTTCACTGCCATTAAAAACCTGCCTGAGCCTAGCTGTATGTCACTTTCCTCTCCTGCTTCATACCGCTCGTCAAGACTCATCCCTGCCACGATGTCTGTCAGGCAATTATGGAAGACTAGACTGAGGGTCAGAGTGGCCACTTTTTAAATTTCCAGCATCAAAAAAGTGAAGACCTGAGCAGGTGTCCACCCTAAACAGAGCGGGGAGAGCCTGAGAAAGATGTTGCTCAGGGCAGGTGCCTTGTCTCCAAAAACAAGTCCTTGTGCTCTGTCTCTGACGGTACAAACTTACTTGCCAGCAAGGAGCAGCCTAGGGGGGAACACTGCCTCCTCTTCTGCCCCAGCCTTTGCCATCCTGGCTCAAGACGTAGCACGTAGGGGAGGAAACACAGGGGCAGTGGTGGGAGAGAAAGTGTCCAGCCTTATGAATGGGGCTGTGCAGCCAGCTGCCCCTAAAGCCCACCCTGTGGCGGCATGAGTGGGGTGCAGATGCACCCCCTTGACAAGCCTGGAGCTCTGCAGTGTGGCATTACTCACCACAGGCAGCTGCTGCAGGCAGTGAAATGACCTGTATTTCCTACAGCAGAACCTGTGAGGGCCAGGCAGGCCCTGCTGTTCCCAAGGACACAGGACTGGTGGTGGCTGGCTGTGACCAGGACTGGCACCCCAGGAGCTGGGGGCACCTTCTCACCTGCTCTGTACCCCTCCCTAGCAGGGACAGCCAATATGGCTTTTCAAGGTCTCTCCCTAGTTCTCAGCCTTTCTACTCCCTGCTGTACCTCTCATTTCAGGAGCAGCCTGGTTTTGGTCCCGCTGGCTTTGCCTATGTTTGTGGGAAGTTTTGTGTCAGCCGTCTTGTTGCAGAAGCTGCAGGTGGATGCACTGATGCCAGCAGGAGCTGTGCCAGTCCCTTCCTCATACAGCATGAGAGCGGTAGTACTGATGCTGTGGGAATTAGTATTGTTGTCAGTCACTCCTTGTTTAACTCAGTTTGAAATGAGCTCAGTAAAACTGAAGAATGGCCTAATAGTTAACTGCAATTTGGCTGAATGTCAGGTAGTGCCTTTGGGTCTATAGAAATTTGCAGTGATTAAACCATCTTCTTAAGGAACCTGTTTTGCTGAGCATTTTGAATCTGTGTTTTTAATGTCACTTTGGTATAGAGTATGAGTACAGGGCACAGGATGGAGGCAGTGTTGTTCTTTAAAATCAATAACTTATACATGGAAAATATTAAATGATGGACTATTGACTCCTAAATCCACGACGTGTCTAACAAAGGTGGGGCATGCAAAATACTTATTTCTGTGATTGATGAGAAGGATTCCAAAATAACACATAGACAGCTCCACTTACCAAACCAAGCAAAATGTACGTACTGCACATTAATGTCTGCACTGATTAGGAGTTGAGGATTAATGATCCTTTGCTACTGAAAAACCCCAAAATATTAAACAGTTGAGTCTTGGAGGGAATGCAAACATTAAATGCTGATTTTTGGGCTGGCAGACTTTCCCTCCTTGTCTGTCTGTCTGTCTGTCTGCTGGCCTCAGTGATGGCTTGCGGTCTGGAGGCAGTTTTTGCCTGGTTGTTCCCACACTCCAAGATATGTGGGTGAAGGAAGACATGATCTGAACCACTCTGTGAGTCCCTTAGCTGTTGCGTGTCATGCAGCCTCACACTTTGCAGCTACAGAGAAGCAACACGAAAGGCCTGGCAGAACTGGTGCTGATTCACCATCCCTTTTAACAGATCACAATAAAATTACCCAGCTGATATCAATAAAAATTAGAGGCCTCAGTAAAATTTTCTTGCAAACCTCTGTAAAATCTACCTAAATGGCTTTAGGCTGGACCTGCATCTGGTATAATACGAAGTAGTTCATGGGAGGTTTATGGATTAATGGTGGCTGAAGATGTGTTCCAATGCTACAAAACCACATTCTTTACACCAAAAGTTGCCACAATAGTTCTAATTCACTTACTCTAAAAGTGAGTCCTTGTAGCTGTTACACTGGATTAAGTTGCAGCTTTACACAAATCGCTGGCAAAACATATAAAGACCAGAAAGTGTTTCCAGATGTTTACAAATGAGTAAGTACAAGAATAATGGGGTTGCGGCTGTTGTTACTGATGTGTGCAGATGTGACCAGGAGCCCTAGTTATGGACTGAGCCCGGTTGTGTTAGCTGCCATTCAATAACAGAATAAAAAAAGGATTTGAACACTCTTTTGGACAGAGACCAAGTTTTACATTATCTGTTCTGGAGAAAATGTGTAAGTGTAAACAAAGGCAAGTCATCAAATGACTTGCGGGGGAAGTGGGGAAGAGGACCAGCCTGGATGAACAGAGAGCTTTGGCTGGGACTCAGGCTAAAAAGGAGAGTTTATGACCTTTGGAAGAAGGGGCAGGCAACTCAGGAGGACTATAAAGATGTCACAAGGTTATGCAGTGTGAAAATTATAAAAGAGGGGAGAATCTGGACAGGCTGGATCAGTGGGCTGAGGCCAGCTGTGTGAGGTTCAACAAGAAGTGCCGGGTCTTGCACCTGGGTCACACCAGCCCCACACAGCGCTACAGGCTGGGGCAGAGCGGCTGGAAAGGGCCTGGTGGGAAAGGGCCTGGGGGTGCTGGGTGACAGCCATGAGCATGAGCCAGCAGTGTGCCCAGGTGGCCAAGGCCAACAGCATCTGGGCTTGTATCTGAAACTGTGGCCAGCAGGACTAGGGCAGTGACTGTCCCCTGTACTCGGCACTGGGGAGGCCGCTCCTTGAACCCCGTGTTCAGTTTTGGGCCCCTCACTGCAAGAGGGACGTAAAGGTGCTGGAGCGTGTCCAGGGAAGGGCAAAGAGGCTGGTGAAGGGTCTGGAGAACAAGTCTGACAAGGGGCGGCTGAGGGAACTGGGGCTGTTTAGCCTGGAGAAGAGGAGGCTCAGAGGGGACCCTGTTACTCTCTACAACAACCTGAAAGGAGGTTGTAGGCGGGTAAGGGTCGGTCTCTTCTCCCAGATTAGAAGTGACAGCACAAGAGGAAAAGCCTCACATTATGCCAGGGGAGGTTTAGATTGAGTATTAGGAAAAAACTTTTCACTGATGGTGAAGCATTAGAACAGGCTGGCAAGGGAGGTGGTGGAATCACTGTCCCCAGAGATTTTGAAAAAATGTGTACATGTGGCGCTTAGGGACATAGTTTAGTGGTGGAGTTGGCAGTCCTGGGTTGGACTTCATGATCTCAAAGGTCTTTTCCAACCTAAATGATTCTATGATACTGTGAAATACACCATTTGCCCACAGCTACTGTGCATACCTTGCATGCTGCAGGTTGGATAAGCATGTGCCATTTGCTGTCAGCACAGGTTTGTCTGGATTGAAAGGAGTTCTGTTCAGTGCAGATGTAGCCAGGGAGAACCTTTTGTTTTCACAAGAAGCTTACTGACACTAATTAAACTTTTTCTTTATTTGGAAAGCAGACAATTCATGACTGCCTACATGCCCCCAGATTTACACAAATAGTTGATTACAAACCCCTTATGTTCTGGAAGAGTGACAGGGAATTCCTATTTTAGCCATGCTGAAATGACAGAGGTAGGCAATTCAAGTAATGGCCTGTTAGTCAGTTATTAAATATTGCTCTTCAGCAAAATTGCTAATGATGATGGTCTTACCATGCTACCTTTAAAAGTGTGCGCAGTATATTCTGAAGAGAGATTATCTTGGATACAGAAGGCTACTAGCTTGAACACTGTCCAAATCAACCAATTATCTGTGACAATCAACCAACTCTGCCAGGCCACACAGAGATTAGTTGCTATATAAAGTTCCGTGCTTTAAATTAAATGGCTAACGGTACAAACATGAAATTACTCAGGAGATGAGACTCGATTTTTAGAGGAAGGATAAACTTTTAGTAGGTGTAGACTGCCTCCTGGGGTGTATAAGAACCATTGTTCTAGGTAAGAATCTTCATCATCTTTTAAAAGCAGTTAATAAAAACTGCCCAAGCACAGCTAATCTAAAACCCTTCAACCAACATCGTGGTGGCCAGGTATAGCTGGATACTGATCTGTTCCTAACTGCTGAGCTTTTCAGGATGAACAGACAGAGGCTTGTTCTCCATCACAAAATCATGAAGTTGGTCATCCCAGCTATTGGAGAAAAACCTACTGGTTGGTGGCTTTTTTCGTTAGTGCAAACTGATACAAGCACATGTGCAAACAGAATGGCCATCAATCGTAACTATGGTTTTAACTACCATTAATGCTTCCTACATAATTTTGGGGATTCACAAAGTATCCCAGGCTGACTCCCATTCACAGAATACAGATTCAAGAAGTTGTGCACTAATAAAACATATACTGTATTATCTTTCTTCCTCCACCTGATTGCAATGAGACAGTCTCATATTTTGTTAGTACTTCTAGCGTATTCATAAAAAATTTGCTCAAGAGAAGCAGAATGACAGATGAATCTTTAAATTGAAAAATGGTGTCTTTACCAATGTCATAAAATATTCTATAGAATCTGCTTCTGCTAACCTGCCAAGTTTACATTACAGATGAGAATTTCTGGTATAAAACCTGATTATTGTGTTTTTATTTAAAAATATAAAATACCCTTATCTACATTTCTTCTCAAGAAATATTCAGACATTATTTTGGTAGATCATTTCAGCAGAAATGTTTTCTCAATATCCAGGTACTGGCACTGCATGTACTTTTAGTATGGAAATGACAAACTACAAAATCTCTTCACATTGTTGTTTAAACCAAGGTGTTTCCTCAGTCGTAGCTGAAGAAGGATGTATGGATGGATATGAAGTTGTTGCATAATAAATTTGAATAATACATGCTGGACTGAGTATATTCAACTAAATCAAAGGAAGAGAAAGAAAAATAACTAAGAAGGGAAAATGGATCAAGAAAAGCTATGCTTGTATTAACATTTCGGGGTTACTGCAAGGTAAGAGTACAGCCACTACATCTGAAGAGTAGTGCCCAATAAACAATGTGTTTTGGACAGACAGGGCAAAAGCTCAGGAACAGGGAAAGACAAATGAATTGGACAGACGCTGAGTTGCTGATCTCTGGTTTAGGAGAATGTTTTGGGTAGCAGAGGGAACTGGGGGTGCCAAGGCAGGACGAGCATGCTGAGAGGTAAGTGTTGTGGGACAGGTGGGTGTGGTGGGACAGAAGCTTGTTCTGTTGGGCAACATAAGCAGTAGTGATGACACTTTGATACATTCAGAACAGAGATTAAGGTGAGAAGCACATTTACGCCTGAACATATCACAAGAAACTAAACTACTGGTCAAACACATGAGCTTTAGCTATGCTTACTGGAAACCTTTATCCCCCCTCCCTGCAAACAGCACCATGTGCAGCCGTTGGCAAAAGGAGGGCTTGTGTTTTCTGAATAACTAGAGAAATGTTGATTTGTGACAGTCATACGAGGAAAGGAGTCTTGATTCATTGCATCCTTAAAAAAGTAAAAAAAATATTCAGTGGCCAGGCAGAGAGATGTTACCATGAAGAAACAAGTCAAAAGGATGCAAGGTTCTTCTCAGGCGAGCCTACTTGCTAGGACTTAACTGCATCAGAAAGTCCTGGTTCAAGTGTCAACATGTGGTGCTGTCTGCTGCTGCCCAGACTGAGACAGAGGGAAGAAACAAGCTGCAGGAAGAAGATGCTGCCTTTGCCGGTAAGGGGTGCAGGATGGAAGAGGAGGAAGGGCAGGAGCAACTGTGAGCATGAGCCACGGCTCAGCTTCTCCTGCTCCTCAGTTGGCTGGCACATGGATCCATAAAGTCTTTGCCTAAACCTCTTCCTCATCCTGTGCCCAGTCACCAGCAAGGCAGTGAGTTTTGCCAAGACAATGAAATAGGGATTTAAATGACAGACCCAAGCCCTCATTGAATGTAAATGGGAGTAACTCCATGGCTTTCACTGGAGCTGGCTAAGGATCTTGCCCTGAGTTTTCAAGATGCTTTTAAGTATTGGATATAAACAACTTGCCACCATGGATACACTTTGTTTTAGAGTGGATTTTTCACTGCTCCAACGTACCTATTAATTGCAGTAATGTTTTGCCTGCACTCCTTTGGATTAAAATGCTATTTCTAAGTGTCAGTTAATGGGTTTTAGTGAAAGCAATTTATTAAACATTATGTACTCAGTTTAAATCTAACAGGGTAACTAAACATTAAAGTAACAGGGGGGAAAATCTATATTGCTCTAATTTGTATTGTATGTTCTTTTCACCAAGTATAATTGCTATTGACTGCCTAAAGCAGCATTCTCCAAATCATGAATAACCAGAAAAAAGAAAAATTGCAATTGTATGTAAAAAGCAGTGTCATGGCTTACTAGCATAAACATGGGATGAAGAGCCAAGAGTTATGTAATTTGGTGCTCTGCATTCACTGTTTCTTCTCCCTCTTTTACATAGAGACATTAATGACTACCCACTCCCAGTTATGTGAGGAGATGGTGAGCACAAGAGATGCATGCATATTTTACTGGTAATACAAACCACTACACGGGGGCTAAAACCAGACTGAACAACTGTCTGTAATTGTACAAAAGACAAGGTGGTGTCATGTCAGAGTGGCACTTTTTTCTCAGTGCTAGAGGATAAACTCTGTTTTCCTAATTTCACTGATGGGTCTCCCTCTTCAATGCACAGCAGGTTAGATTGCCATAGATGTAAGAGAGTGGTGATCACCTTATTCTGTATGACTAAGGGAGGAGCTGGTCTCCAAGGCATCACTGCTATTAAGAAGACTTCCAAGAGAAAAATAAAGGCAAAAATCATACCTTCCTTCAAATCCACAGGCTTTTATCTTTATCATTTGGAAATAAAAAAATCTTCAGTGTTATCACTAGTATGAATGCAACTATTCCTCATAATATTTCACTTGCTATTTGACACCCATCAAGAATGTGACTTGTGAGAGGAAAAACTTTCATCAAGAGGGTCCTCTTGATGCGTTGCCCATCCTACTGAGTTAACCAAAACTTCATTACAGCCCTATGTCTATACAGCATAGCCCAGTATAGTGTCCTGCAGCTTCAGAAAACTCATCAACAGCCTGGAAAGATGGAGATCAAAGCTAAGGGCCCTCATCCTTGAGGGTTATCTGCAACATTTTAATGGAATCTTACCAACCAGTTATGATACACTCACTCCCTTGTCTTCACTATCATGATCCGAAAACCTGCTCCCCATTCTGACTCTTATTCATGGCAACTGAATGCATGCTTATGAGAGAAAACTTATTGTTAGGAGAGGAGGTATGAGGTGCTATATAGCAGCCTTTTATTCACAAAGATGTAGACTTTAATATTTAGCTGATGTCGGTCTCTTAACTTTTGCTTTCTAAGCGCTAAAATCTGATATTACTTTTAATTTTCTGTAGCCAAAAAATATCCAAAGAAGAGCTATCATTCTTTATACATTTAATTACTTGCTTTGAAGGTGGAAACGTTCATGCACTAAGTGATGAAGCTTATGTGCTATGCAGTGCATTCATTTTGTGATATGTTTTCAACCTGCTTTCTCCTTCACCTGCGCCCTGTCTGCATGGTGATTCCCTCCTGCCAGGTGCAGATTTATGTGGGATAAAAAGAGAAATTCATCTTCCTCACCCTCAGCCCTTGACTCACACTTCCCTTTCATGGCATTCACAGCACACATTTTCCCATAGCAGTGCTGCAGACTTTCTGAGTCCCTGTGCTGCATTTTGAAGGCAGACAGTGATGGAGAAGTTGGGGACACTCAGAAAATTTGGGTCTTATCGCCAGTGCTAGATCTGCTCCTTCATGCACACCCACCATGTGGAGAAGAGGAGAGGACATAGGGACATATCTCTCAGCTGACATTTGGGAGGCATCTGTTCCAGCTTTAGGTCCTAAATTTGTACTACTCCCTACCAACCAGGAACAGTCCCCAGTTCTCTCCAAAAAGCCAACTTAAGTTCTTCACCTTGAAGTATTTCTGGTTGGTTTTTTTGGGATGGTTTTTTTTGTTTTGGTTGTTGTTTTTTTTTTGTTGTTGTTTTTGTTTTTTTGTAGCCTGTGTGGAATCCATTTACTGAAAATTACAGTGGTCTAAGGTTCAAAATAAGGCAATTTTGGAAAGGGTAGTGCACATCTTCTCTCAGGTTAATGTTAATGTTTTTTTCACACATTTTTTGTGGAAACCACTTGAGCTGAATAACCTAGGCAATCTCAGGTTTATCTCTTACCTTCGCTACCTGTTCTTGGCCAGTTTGCCAGGGTGGGTTTTACATCTGACTTTTGCACTGAACTCAATAAGAAATGTTAAACCAGCCTGAGCCAGCAAAAGGACAGTGACAGACAGCTGTAGGGTAATAGTTCCTCATATTGGCACAGGCATTTCTGCATGAACTTGTCACCATCTGAAATAGAAACAGAAAGTTCAAGGGAGCTCTAGAGGCTTAAGTTGTTTTTTGTCACTGGAGTTGGTAGATCTGAAAGCGTAGCAACTCCTTGGGGCAGGACCATGTCTGTTTTGTTTAGTATTGTATCAGGCTTGGCATTGTGTAAGTAAATAAAAATAATGATGATGCTATGGTGCATTAGTGTCTGTGTAGGGAGCCTTTGGCTGGCAGCATTACGCGTGTCAGTGCAGAGAGTGTAGAAACTTCTCTTAAGGAGCTGTGGCCAACAAGGATTGTTCAGCCAGTGGTGTGACAGGGGTGTGCAGGATTGATTCCTACAGTGCTGTTTACACTTTGCTAGCAAAGAAAGCAAACCAAAATGGCTTTAGACAGGAATTTCTGAGCAAATCTGAGACCATCTGTGTTTATTGCTTTGCCTGTATTGCAAAAAGTGTTCTTCGATAACTTCAGCCAGTATTCAAACAGAATTAACATAAAGTTCTTAAGGTATAAGCATGCATGTATGCATTCAAAATAGCAAGAAGATGGTCAAAGGCATTGACTGGAAAAAGACTCTGCTACAAAACTACAGAATATAGAGACTCAAATAACAGGTAATAATAGAAGCACGTGCTGTATACTTTATAGGTATTTCTAGTCAGTTATGGGTATTTTCCCTTATTACCTAAACATTTACATTTAGCTGGCCTGCTTTTATCAATTTGCATCTGCTTCTACACAGGACAGCCTCCGCTGAATGTCAGGTGGTGGGATTATTTTTTTTACTTACACCATTTTACTTTCACTCCACCTTCTCTCAAGTCAGTAATGAGCATGGAAGAGTTAGTTTGCTACTTGATAAATGTTATAGGTGGGAAGAACTTTGGAAAAGGCCCCTGGATCTGAAATCTATGTGTCAGAGCCAACTTTGTTAGTTAATTTCAGCACTGCTTTTAAGCTGATGATTGCCAGGAGCTGGGACAATCCACAGAGGAGAGAATCACTCAGTCCTTTCTGCTGTGGCTTTTATATTCTTTTACCAGGCAGCAGTACTGGCAGGTGTTGGAGACAGGATATTAAGTTAAAAGAACCTCTGGTCTGACCCCATAGGGCAGTTCTTTCAGTTTTATTTAGAGCCACGTCTCAGCAGTGGAAGAGTCCATAGCCTGATCCATTACCCAGTTAAAAGAACATATTGCAACTCACTTAAAAGCAAATGCAGTCTTAAATTACACATACAGCAGCTAAAAGTAGCCTCATCTTAAATTAAAGGGCATGCTTTCCCAGAGGGGCAGCAGGCTTTTGTCGCCCAGAATGAGTCTTTTCCTGTGTGGGAGATTCTTTTTTTAAGTCTATATCTACTTACGCCAAAATGTTTCCTGCTTCAGAGGCTGTGCTAATGCAGGCAAAAAGGGAAAGGTGAAGCATTACACACTGCGATTACACACTATTTAAACAAATATCCTTTTTTTGGACCTGTTGAGGTTTGTTGTTTGGTTTTTTTGTTGTGGTTTTTTTTTTTTTCCTTTTCTTTTTAAAGACTGAGCAGGCTTTTGGCAGGAGGATAATAAGGACTCCAGAAGGAATTCAACATGATGCTTTTTTACCATGCTGCCAGGGTTTCATGGGAAAGCTAGGGTTGTAGAAAATGCTTTCAGTTGTTGTTCACAATAACACCTATCATCTGCTCGCATGTGGGGCTCCAGTGAGCAGCTATGGCAGTGCTTTTTACCAGCCATACAAAGCAGAGGTAACTTACAGGGAGGATTACTATGTCTGTAAGAAAATGCTTAGGTGGGAGGCAGCCACCTAGAGTAATGATTATTTTTGTAACATCTGTTCTGAGGGAAAAGGGTTTGTTAGGTCATTTGCAGGGTCTAGGCCGGAAGAGGAGGAGAGGAGAGGAGCAGGAGGGCAAGAGTTAGGTGGAAGCTGGACGGCATTTTCAGGATCAGAGGCCTGAATTCAAATGCCTGCCTCGGATGGCTATTGTGTTCTTTGCTGGATCTGTTCCTAAAACTGCAAGACAGTAACTAGAAAGGTTTTGATGTGAGGAAGCCACCCTCAGATACAGAGGTATTACTCAGGGTTAACATGACTGTGCAGATCCAAATGGGCGATAATGTGACCCGAAGAATACATACTACAGATCTGACCGTTGTACCTTCCCTGCCCTCTCCCTCCTGAAAGTTAATCATACATTTTATTTCATTTTTCTATACAGTAACTTCAGAGCCTCATTCCTTACTCAGTTTGCACTTCACCTTTTGGGTGTATTTTGTTTCTGTTGTTCTCATTGTGATGGCTAAATAATGCAGGAAGACTAATAAATTCAAATAACATTTCTGATTGGTTTAACATCAGTTTAACTATCTAGAATAATTTAGTGTTATTGGATACTTTATATGATGAGTCCATGATGTTTAGACTAGAAAATAATAAAATGCACTCAATTGATTAAGCTCTTTGTAGGAGTCTAAGAATTAGCATACTGTCTAATGGCAAATAATTTATAATTACCAAGGAGAGCTGATAAAAGGGTTCAGTGCTATTGACTGCCTGACTTGATAACCTTGATCAGCAAGCTTCATTAAAAGAAAAGTCCTAGCTTGAATGTAACTCTGTAAAAGCCATGAGATAACTTTAACACACTGTCTCTGGAGTGGGACACTGCTGTTTTGACAGACAGTCCCAAAGTGCTGCCTTTGGAGACCACCGCGTGCTTCAGACCAAGGGGCACGCTGCTAGGCTGACTGGCAACATGTTCCCAAGTGGAAGTTTCCCTGCAAGCAAAATCTCTGTTTTGAAATGAATTAGTACAGGATATTTATAAGGCAACTTGCTGCAAGATTTTGGCCTGCACTTCATTAGCTATACGTGTCATAGTAGGAAGATGAGTTCTGCAGTGGTGTTCGCTATACTCCATAGACTGTAGTCGGAGACACAGTCTGGTTCCTTTCACAAATTTCTCTGAAGTGACAGCTGTTTTAACCAAATTTAAGGTTAAAGATAATTTGTAGAAATTTAGGAATGAGTAGATCACAGCTTTGGGGGTGGACCTGTGGCCGTGTGATCTTTGCTGAACTGGAGGAAGGTGAGTAAGTGGGGCTTTCGTGGAGAGGGAAAGGCACTGCATGAAAACTGATGTGTCAGGAGGGTTGAGAGCTCTGCCATGTAAAGGGGCTCTGTTGAAGCACATTCCCCATTCCCATGGCTCACTTATTGCTGGCAGGTTCTCATTTAGTGTAGAACTGCCTCTATCTCTGACTGACAAGATTGAAATGAACTTCTGGTTGTTCTCTTGTTCTGCTGGTGTGGGTTTGGGGACACCAGCCTTCTGCTTTGTCCCACACCTTCACTCTAGTGAGCGGAAAGGTCTAGTTAAGTTTCACACAAGAGCAGAGTAAGCAGAGCCTGTGGCTGTCATTGGCATGTAGCAGGTTTGTGACAGCCACAGATTTGGCATTTCAAGTCAGAATACAACAAACATATATTTTCATGCAAAGTCTTTGGTCTACAGAACAGGATAGAAATGATGAAGGAGTACAAATCCCTGGAAAGCTGACGGGTGTAATAAATGCCTCCTTTCTTTGCCTATGCTTTTGTGGCTTTCTTTTGGAGTGGCATGTGTAGATATTACTGCTTTAGGAAGCTTTAAAAACATGGATTCTTACCCTCTGTTGTCGAAATGTTGAGACACTCTGTTTCAAAATGGACCCTTCGAATGTGTCATCCCTTCTGCCCTTGTTCTGACACAGCAGAACAATTGGTTTGAATGCTTGCCTCCAGCCACCCTCTCTTCAATCATCTACTCAAGGTTTCTTGCAGTCAGATCAAAGAGATGGAGCTTTGCAGAATAACTTTATGGTTTTGAAGACACTTCTTAGGAGCACCGTGCTCTGCTGACATTTATATCTAGGCACTTGGCAGACACTAATAGGAATGGGAATTGCTGGTGATCTATGCAAAGAAATGGCTGCCTTCCCCATATTTCCACTGTATTTGCTAGGTGTCATATTAGAAAGGCTGAAGCTGTGATGATGAAGTATCTATCAAACCACTGCAGCAAACCATGTAGCAGCAAAAGTGCTTTGCTAAGAAACAGAACAATTCTTATTTTAAAAAATAAATTCTCATCACTTTTAAGACTGCAATGGTTTGAATCCATCTTATCTGTCCATAAGGGCTCAGTCTGGACAAATGAGCAGAGGCTGATGATGTTTCATTCTAAGATCACAAAACTCTGCATGTTTCTGCTAATTAAAAAATGCTTCAGAGAAGACACTTTAAATTCACATTGCTACCAATGAGAAATTTGAGGTAAAGCTGGAACCTTGAAAGTTTCAAATCTCCTTAAACCTCGGGGTTTAAAATTTGTTTAATTGTGTAGTGCAGTATAAGTCCAATTCATATAGTTAAACAGTTCAGCACATATAGAGCAATTTCTTAAAATACCTTCAAAGCAATGATGAATAGCTTGTCATACCAGAGAAGAGTCTATGACAATAATATGTACTGAAATGCATAATATACTACTATTAGTATCAGTACAAGCTGGTATCTTTTGGTTGGTTTTGTATACCTAAACTCATGTTGTCTGACTGTGTTTGAAACAGAGGGAAGGTAGGATTTCACAGAAGGAGTTATCTGATAATTAAGGTTCTTCCTGCTCTTGTAAGGCCTCTTTTGATTTTATTTGCTCTTGCAGTTTATTTGAAGAATATCTCACTAAAGCGCATTGTGGGTAACTTCCAGATATTTGACATTTGCAATTGTAGGTTTCATTCTCATTGGTCACATCAGTGATATCGTGTATTCTATTCCCCAGATAAAATGAACTAACAAATTTTATCTGAGATCCTTGGGATGAAATTCATCTGAGCTAGTCGTGCTAGGCTCCCTTTCTACACAGATATAGACATTTCCAGAATATGAAACATACCTTCCTAAAACAGATATCTAAAATAGATCAGGTGATTCACATCTACCAGTCTGCTTTTCTCCTTTAGCTACAAAGGGATCAAAAGGTTACTAGCTTGGATGTTGATGTCCACATTGTGGAAGTCTGAAGCTAGCTGGGAGGAATCCCACTCTTGTTGGGTACAAATTTGATTATATATGTACTAAAGAGTGCTGTAAAATTATTTTGCCAGAAACTTAATTGTTCTAAAAAACTGAACGTGATGGAAATGTAAACTGGTGGATAGTAGAGGAACAACTCTGTCGTGATGGGTGATAGGCTAGCACTCAGCAGGATTCATTTTGAGTGAAGTTGTAGATTTCTTCTCTGACCTCATGCAGGTCATATGAAGTCAGTTTTACTGAAAGGAAGAAGTGTTTAACAGAGCTTCTCTGTCTCACAAGAACTTTGTTGTGATTAATACAACAGAGGCTGTGAGGGGACCTATTTATCTAACTTTCTATTTAGATGATTCAGAGCAGATTAGTTTTTAAAATTCACAGATGCTTATGGAGTTGAAAAGATTTGCTTTACAAGGAAAAATGAGCTAGTCCATCTTTGTGGGGAACTTCTCACTGCCTGAGTTTAAAAGACCAATCCATATGAGAAGAATATATTACCCCAATTATTCATGTGACAAAAAGAACTTGGCATTAAAGTTGATACGGGGAATGAGGAGGAAGCCAGAGCTGGTGTAAGATTTTTTGCTTTCTAGATCACATGATAAAGTAGGCTCACACATGGGTGCTGTGGAAACACAGGATCTCTGACTCAGCAAAAATTTGTGAAACCAGATGTCTGAGATATACTGTATGCGCCATCTTAGAATGGAGGGAAAAAAAGTGATCCATTCTTTGGAAAAGTTAGCACCCGCTGTTTGTTGCCTTTCACTTAAGATGAAAACCTCCCCTGATCATGATGAGCTTTCAAAGATAATTGACACTGGACTCACAATGACACTGGTCAGCTCCCTGGGCACTTGTGGGTGCCTCCCATCAGGTCCCAACTGCTTGTGTATATCCAGTTTGTTTAGGTCTTCCCTACCTCCTTCACAAAAAGTAAGTTTTCCTTGCTCCAGATCTTCCTCCTGGTCTCCAGTACCTGGGAACTGAAGTCTGGTCTTACCAGTAAAAACAGGTGCAGAAGTCATGGTGATGTTGATCTTCTCCATGTTTTTTTTCTAAAGCTCCTCCTTTCCATTTGGCATCATACCCACATTTTCCTTAGTCTTCCTTTTGCTGCTGTCATATCTGTAGCAGCTCTTCTCATTGCCCTTCGTGTCTTTGCTAGATTGAGCTCCCAGTGGGCTTTGGCTTTCCTAACTTCATTTCTGCACACCTTGATGGTGTCTTTATTCCTCCTGTGTTGACTGACCTCTTATTTTCCATCTCTTGTACACTTCTTTTTTTTTGTTGGAGTTTTGTCAGGAGCAGGTTGTTAATCCATGCAGGCCTCCTACCAGCTTTGCTTGGCAGGGCGGGATGGACCATTCTAGATCTTGGATGACGTGATCCTTGAAAATCGATCAGCTCTCCTGGTCCCCTCTTTTCTCTGGGACTGGTCCCATGGCATGCTTCAAAGCAGGTCCCTGAACAAAGTCCTCTCTTCTGAAGTCCATGGTTGTGACCCTACCATTTGCCTTGTTCCCTCCTACTAGCATTCTGAACTCTAACCTGTCGCATTTTATGAACTTATGATGCTGTGGTGCATCATTCTTTTTCTTCTTTTTGTACAAATTTAGCTGAGGCATATTTTCTAATCCAAGACTGACTTCCACCTCCTGCTCCACTGCTCCGTTGGGACTGTATGTGAATTTACCGTGCAATAACACTGGAATAGTTCTACAGGATCAGATGACTTGGAATAAATCTGGCCTGAGGTGAGAATCAGGCCCCTCAATCCGTGTAGCAAAACTAACACTGACTTCTATTGCACATTCTTCTGAAGGATTCTCTGAAATTGTTTTGTGCCTGGACTACCTTTATTTTATTAAAGTAATGAAATGATACATCTTTACCAACTCCTCAATGCCCTTTATATTAACAAAGCATGCATTATTTCATCTCTGTCTAATTAATATCCTGTTTAATAGGTATCTCACTTCATGTTAGGTTCCTGTTATTCTTAAGAATTTTTGCTAATTTAATTGAGAGCAGTCTCAAATTAATTGTATAATTAATCTTGTCAAATTAGGTAACATTCATACAGCACCTTATTAAAGAAACTCGAATATTTTAAATTACCATGCTATTAGGCATTAATAAAGAAGTTCTTCCTCTGCATTGTTCTGCTTTATATCACAAAGAAGGTAATTGCAATATAAATTGCAATATAAAAGCTAAGTTCTATAGTACATTAATAATTAGATACACATTATTCCCCATTAAAGCTTTTTCTCTTATTAATTCAATCATAGAATGGATAAGCCTTTTTTTAAAACAGGAATAATACACACACACACCCCACCCCCCAAAAATACTAGGAATGAACTACTGTGCTGATGCCTGAACAACGGGGTGGCTAGAACATGAGCTGTTGCTTGACTGATGTCTCAGAGAAGCAGGTTTCTGAGACACCTAGTGCTGTGCTGAGAACTACTTAAAGACACACATAGCTGTGGAAAGCTTTCTTTGCATTTTATGTTAGGGAATAAGCATGTGTCAGTTTCTTGAATGAAAGTGAAGAGATGTGCTCCTTGATACGCTCCTGAGGATTACAGAGCATAGCAGCCTCCTTGGAAAGCTTGGAAGAGTTGCCCCCAGAGACCTCTGGAGGTGACCATAAGGCTGATGTACAGGACTGGGGAATCAGAAGTGGTGGTTGTGATGTGGGAGAAGAGGGTGGGGAGAGGGGAATGGATAATGAGAAGCGCTATCAATTTTTTATGAGTATATGGAAATTGTACTCAAGGTCAGAAAGCCCAAATACTATATTATATCTGTGGGTGCCAAAGAGATTTTCATTTATATAATATATTGGTCTAGTATTTTAAATCCTTAATCTTTGTGCCTGTAGTTGTGTGTACTAAAAGTGCCCATTAGATTAAATACTTTAGGCACAAGAAATCATCCACACATGAATGCTGAATGAGTAAAATAGCATTTCACATAGGGACATATGCTTGGGTATAATGTGTGGGATACAATAAATTGCAATGTCAGCCATATATGTAGAACAGCCTGTTCTGATAAATGCAAAGTTACTGCTGAGAGGGAAAACCATAAACTAGCAGTGTGAAAGCTGCTTTCACCAGACAGCCAACATTATTGGCATCTTACAGGTGCGTCACATGGGAGTTGACAAAGTTGTCTCTGAGCACGCTTGTCATGGTTTAACCCCAGCCAGCAACCAAGCACCACTCAGCCACTCGCTCACCCCCACCCTGGTGGGACGGGGGAGAGAACCAGAAGACTCAAATTCATGGGTTGAGATAAAGACAGTTTACTGGGACAGAAAAGGAAGAAATACTACTACTACTACTACTAATAATAGAATTAGAACATGCAAAATGTGATACACAATGCAGTTGCTCACCACTGGCTGACTGATGCCCAGACATTTCCCAAGCAGCAGCCCCTGGCCAGCTTTCCCCTACACTTTATATACTGAGCATGACATATGGTATGGAATATCCCTTTGGCCAGTTTGGGTCGGCTGTGTCCCCTCCCAGCTGCTTCTGCCTCTCCAGCCTATTTGCTAGCAGGGCATGAGAAACTGAAAAGTCCTTGACTTAGTATAAACACTTGTTAGCAACAACTAAAAACATCAGTGTGTTATCAACATTGTTCTAACACTAAATCTGAAACATAGTGGTGCATCAGCTGCTAGGAAGAAAATTATGACAGCCAAACCCAGGACAGTGCTGTACCACAGGTGAGTGGATTACCTGCCTTGGGCAGCTGTCCAAACAAGGCAAGGCCAGCAAAAGGCAAATTCTTACCCCCCCCCTTCCCTCTTCCACTCTTCTTCCTCCCTCTTCTCCCAGTAAATTCACCCCTAGATTACCTGAAGTGCACTTTGCCATGGTCTTTGATGCATATTTGAAATAACTCTGTTAGACTTGGCTCTAGCTCCCTTAAGCAGAGCTTTGTGAATAACAGCTCATTTATTTATTTATACAACTGAACAAGAGAAATGTGTTTTAAAAGAAAACAGAACATTGTATCTATGACATTTAAAGTAAAGGGGGGAGAGGGAAGGGAGGGAGGAGATGCTGTGCTGAAACATTGCATTCAGCCTGACACCAAGTGTTCCCATTTGCTATTTGAGGCTAAACCTTTCTCATTGTCTTTTTATTTAGCTCTCTTTTTCCACAGAAAAATCCTATTTCAGAACAGAGATCCAGATTTGTTTTGAAATCTTACCAAAAAAAACCCTCCTTCATTTTTCTTGGCTGTGATTAATCACCAAATGTGATCAACATTTGCAGATAGGACTTATCTCCCTCTTCTGCCCCAAATCTGCTGTCGCTTCTTTTTGGTTTCTCTCTGTCACTCCCTTCTGGTTTCCTTTTCTTCCCCCTGCCGTCCCCCCGGCCCGTCCCCCTCATCCCCCATCTCTTTTTTTTTTTTTTTTTTTTTTTTTTTTTAGTAAGTAAGCTGGCATTGAGTACTTTTCACCCTGCTTTGCCCTTGGCATCCCATTATCCCAATGGCCAGCCTACTATACTGATTAGGTATGATATAGCTGTGCTCTGGAATGGGGATCCATTGTCTTGGTTTCAGCTGGGGTAGAGTTAATTTGTACTTAGATACTGGTTGAGGTTAAACCACAAAATCCAGGCTGACTCTTCATGTTTATTTCTCAAAAATATGATGTTCAAAGAATGCAGTATCAAAGAATCGTTTTCCCACTTACCCTCTTTTGAGGACAGAAGCTTTGCAGATTTGTTCTTGTGTGATAGGGATTGTGATAAAGCACCTAGTTGGTGCAGACAATGTTCAATAATCCAAAAGACCGTGAAAACCTGAGAGGGTAGGCAAACCAGCAAGATGCAAAGTTGGGAAAGCCTTCAAGTTCTCTTTTGCCAACAAGAAGTGTGTTAGATGAGACAAGCTGCTGCAGAACACTGATAAAAACTACAACAAGAATTCCTCAAATAATAGGACTTCATAGCTCAGCAGGCAGTTTGCTGCCATCCTGAAGTGTGAGTGGCATGAGGAGATGGCTTCTGAAGACAAGTGGGAGAAAAAAAAAAAAGCTTAGCACAACATGTTGTAGAGAAGCAACTTCAAAGTTTTACGCACAAATGCTGATTTTTCACCATACCAGCAAAAATGTCACATACTGTGAAAATCTAATGTGCTACACATCCATGTAGCTGTTACTTGAGTGAGTAATTACTGTGGGAGTGACACTGCCGTTACCTGATACGTCTTGGACAGTTTAACACAGAGCGGGATCTGCACGGTCACTGCATAATGCAATAACGGGAAGGTATCCTGTTGGACTGCATCCATCACTTTCAGTCTGGATGTAATTTTAAGGCACTAAGACTTGTATTTTTACAGGAATATGAGCTCTTTGCAACTCTATCTGCCCCCTTCAAGGAGTATGAGATGTTATGCATGTCTTTTGCTAGTGAGATTTTTCTTTGTAATTCAGTATGATTTGAATCTGAACGAGTTCAGTTCTTGCTGCTTTTTTGCAGAGCTGTCATTCTGGTTTCTTTGTGGGTTGTTGTTTCAGGGTTTATTTTTACTGTGTGTAATGATATCTGAATAACCGTGGTGCATCCCTTCTCCCCCACATAATCTGTAGTATTGGCCATTCTGCACTGCACTGCTTCTGGAGATTTGACTTCAGCCCTGTCAGCCACACCACTCAACCTGTCACTGGCCTCCTGCTGGTAAGACTGACAATGCCAGACTCCGCACATCTTATCCTCCAAAGAGGAGCAGGGGAGAAAATGTCCCGGAGATATATTTCTTCTGTTGCTTTTATTAAAATCAATCTTGCTCACCTGCAGGGTTTCTTTTTATTATTTTAAACATTTTTTCCCCCACAGTCATTCCACATTATCGTTCAATGTTAATAAAACTGGTTGCTTGCAGTGAGGAGAAAAAAATGCTTTTTATCAGGTGTGTATTAGCAGAACATGCTGAGTCCAATTGCTACCTCTTGCAGCTAGTCATTTGTTTCTTACAGCTCCTCTCCCTCCTCCCCAACATCCCACCTTCTAAAGCAAATGGATTTTGGGGAGAAAAACCTGAACACAGATGTCAAGGCCTGGAGTTGTGTTGCTGTCGATTGGATCACACAGGGTGTGCCTCTTTCCTTAGGGCTCAGAGCTGACCCAGTTCTAGGTTGGGACCTGGACATGTGTTTATCTTGAATCCTACAAGTCCCATTGCCTGTGGCCACAGAATCCACCCCCACGAATTACTAGTGTCAGGATCAGTTTTGAACTGCAGGGCAATAGACAGTAAACAGAACAATTTTATAGAAATATCTGGGTTTCCTTCAATGCTTTTGTTTGAATCAAGATGTTTCATTAAGTACTTGGTACTACAAGAAAAGCCCTCCACTGGAAACAGCCTCTAAATTCACCATCTCTTTAAGACATTGACCCAGAGCAAATCTCATATTCATGTTCAAGTAACTAGTTTAAATGTTGCCCAGGTTTGTGACATATGCAGAAAAAAAATTTTTGCATTTATGTCATCCTGGCTCTGAAACATTCAGAGAGTGTGGAACACTGAAGGTATTTAGGGAGAAATTGGACCAATGCTCGGTAGAGCCTTTGGAGCAGAGATGAGAGCAAAAACTTGAGCCTTGAGAAAGAACCTACTTATTTCTGCCAGACTTAGATTCATCCCCAGAGGCAATTTCCAGCACCTGCCAGAAAAAGAAAGGTTGCTTAGCCTCCACCCTTTTGTGACACTCAAGTAAGGATGATGAAATTCTGTTGCAAGCATCAGCAAGCACCAGTACAGCAAGCTTTTCTGACAGGAGAGTAGGAGAGCTGAGGTAATTAGTTGCATGTGAAATGTGTGCTTGGATGGATAAAATTATTACAGCATCAGTGAATGGGCTGTGAGAAACAACATTTGCAAATCATTTTGAGGAGTACAGGTAGAAGTATGTACATACCAAGTGTTTTGGAGAGCAGAAGGCTGATGTGGGTTCAGCTTGTTTCATAAGTACAGATTTCCTGTGGACCTTTGGACGTGTGACTGATTTTACCTCTCTCAAAAAAGAATGAACCATAGACTTCCAAAATGTGTCCCAGCTACTAATTTGCTATTTGCGCTTCCAGAAGGAGCTTTGGCTCACTCATTTTTCCCCATAAAGCTCTTGCTGTGGTCCTGTCCTAAAGATGCTTTTGGGGATAAGGTCTCAGCTCTCTGCTGCTGTCCTGAACCACTGCCACTGTCTGAGAAAGCACTACTTCTGCTCTCCCCAACACCACAAATCATTCTCTTAAAGAGAAACTGAGTCCGCACACACATCCTGCAGTCACATAGGGTAATTCCCCTGCCCTGGAGTAGAATGGCCATCTCAAATTTTCTCTTTGCCACCCCCTCCTCCTCACTGTTACAGTCCCTCATGACACCAGCAATAGGACAGCCCTGGCTGCAGTTCCAGGCCCTCCCAAGGACATGTCTGCAGGGAACATGCCTGTGGGAACCATACAATAAGGTCCAGCACACAGCTCTTCTCCTGGCCACTGCTGTGACTGAGAGCTTGTGCTGCAGGGGAAAGAAAAGGGTTTGGTCCTTTCCCAAGTATCAGCATTTTTCTCAAGAGACTCAACAGCAGCATACAGATTCTGCTCAGTATAGGTACAGACTGTACTGTAAAAATGTGATACACCGGCCATACTGAGTCTGTATGGCAACTTGAACAAAGCCTGCATACCCCTAAGGATGCATAAATCACTGAAGATGTATAGAGTTCAGCAGGAACTTCAGAATGAGTATTTCCATTAAAGCAATTCTGTCTTTGCAAGTCTGCTTAGGGTTCCTTTCCATAAGTGGCTGTAGAAATTCGTATGGAGGATTGCCTACAGCAAAGATTTGTTGTAAAAGAAATTGAGGGGACCTTGAGGATTATGCCATTTTCTTATTCCAGTTTAATTTCCTCCTTTGGTGTCAAAAGAAAGCAACTATGAATCATTGTCCCAGCAAAAGCTGCTTCAATGATATTTTGGAGCTGTCTGCCTGGAACAGCACTAAACCAACATAGGGTGCAATATATCCCATTGAACTCAAGTTAGCCCACTGAGCTTTCATCTTGGTAATCTTAGCAACTTGCTCTCCTTCAAAAACATCCCTGGTTGATGGAAGCTCCCTGGTCTGGCATGCATGTTCTGGGATTTCTCCCATACTGCAGGGCAGGAGATAGTCCAGTGAAGCAGAAAACATAATTTGCTTTGCTTAAAACCACCTGCTCCCATCTGATTTTTTTTTCCTGGGAATGTTTTATTTGGGGAGAAGGATATGAAGAAGGGAGGAGGGGAAAAATGAAAGGCAAATGCCTGCCATTTCAGGAGACCTGGATATTACAGACAACAGTGGTTTTCTTATGCATGCAAGACTTTACAGAACCATCGGTGTTTCTCAACATGCCACTACCAATTAAGGGCAAAGCTATAAGCTCTGTATTTTGCAGCGCTGTGGAGAGAGCAGGAGAATACCACCTGGCTGGCTGCTGCAAGAAAATATAGCTACTGAAATAGATCTAAAGGGTAAGTATTAAATGGTTGGGTTTTAATATCTGGATTATTTATATCAGGGTCTCACCGGTTAGGATAAAAGCGCCTTCCGTTCTAAAGGTCAGGAAATGCCATCCAGCCTTAAATCAGCCCTGTTATGCTGGATAGAATATGCACGTACTAGGATACCAGCTGATTACATGACCTTGCAGTATTTTTTCTGTGGGCACAGGAAGTATTCAGACAGCAAATAAGCAAACTGATGGATGATGAGGCAGGGTGCAAGGGAAGGAGGAACATCCCCTCAAGGAGTTTCTACTCCAATGTGTTCCCTAGATTTGTCATTATATATTACTCAGCAAAGTTGACCCAAAACTCCCAAAGTCTCACTGCCAAATGATTGAGCCTTTGTAATTCTTTTGCAACAGTTAAGAATTTAGAGGTGGGGACTTTTTTTTATGTTTTTGGTTTTTTAATTTCTGCCTTGATTCTAGAGGGCACCAACTACTGAAAGCAATACTCCAGAGAAAAAATATCGATTTCCCCCCTGTTCTTCATTCTGTTTGAACTCTACAACTTCCCTAATTCCCCCAGGGAACAATTCTCTTCCCTACAGAGCTACACTCAGTTTCAAAATTGACTTGAAAACAAGAAAACAAAAATCTGCCTTTCTTTTTCTTGTGTTCTAAAAGTTCTGACAAGAGCCTTTCTCCAGAGAGCCATCTTCTTCAATCTCTTTGTGTTTACTGTCACCTGCCAGCATTTTGTTCTGCATTAAGGAGACAGTAAGCTCGCTATGCTGCCTCCTTTTAGTGGCTGCTTCTACCCACAGGCCAGCTTCCTACTAGATGTATCTGAATCTGGTCTTCAGCTTGATCCCAATTGATTGCTCTGGTTACTTGTCTGCATCCAGAACATCTGTGTTATTTCGTGGATGGGTCTCTCTAATTGCTTGCATTTTTCTCTGCCTTTCTCTCTACTTTCTTTCTCAGTTTGTTCCACATTTGGGAAAGATTAGAGGCCATGACTGCGTGTTGTGCGGCATCACACAGGAGCCTTCTCTAGTGAGATCCTCACTATTAATCTATAGTAGGAGTCCGTTATTTCTGCTGGAGGTCTGTATTAAATTACCTGGATATTTAATTAGACAGACTTAATTTGATTTTAAATATCCACATGACTTGTGCAATTATTATTCAGCCTCTTGTAACTTCCCTCTACCTATGATATACTCTGTCTGATGAGGGTAGTGAGACACGCACTCAGAGGCAAAAAATGTCTCTGTGTCATTCTGAGCAACATGTCAGTACTGTTTTATGAAATATTTTGAGATCCTCAGACAGTAGGCATTTTATGGAAATAAAGAGCAGTATCAAAATATTGGCTCATTTCCTCACCTGTTATAGCTATACACTAGTCATGCTTCCTCACCCAGCCTGGTGCCAGAATGCTGTTCGGAGCACGTACCTGAGCATCAGACCCTACGTGTAACATACCTTTATGAGGCCAGACCTCTGTTCAGCTGCCACGGGCCTGAAAGCTGGGTTGCTTCTCCCTGTCTCCACAGTAGTTCACTCTCCGGTACTCCAGCTCCATAGGGACTCAGACAAACTGTTTGCTGCTTCTGCAGCGCATTATGGATAAAAGATCAAACACAAAAGTTTCAGAATGAATTTTTCCAGTCAGCATGAAATACATACAAATCTGGGTTAAGAACATGTATGCTTTTCACTGCTTTTATTTCATTATATGTTTTTTTTTCTGGTGCAATAATACACTTTCATGATTGCTGTCAACCTTGACTTTCCCTCTGGAACACGGCATATGCTGTGTCTTTCCCAGTCAGCTGTTTTGCCCAATGTCATATGGATATTCAGTTTCTAAAAAGCTGGTGTTCTTCTCCTTGTCGTTAACCCAGATTGCTTGCTTTGTTGAAAATCCTACTCTGAGAGTGGTGGCCTTATGTTTGGTTGTATAAGAATTTGATTTTCTTTATACATATATATTTATACGTGTGTGTATATATATAATATTTTATTTTATTTAAAATTGATTTATTTTATTTTCCTAGGGCTGACCTGGGCAGAACTGATTTTTTTTTTTTTCAAGGCAAACATCATCATTTGCATAAACACATCACAAATTCTGGTAGGAAGTGTTCAGTAAATTTGAGCAATCACAAATGGCAAGACACAAGTTGTTCTACTACAACAGCTTTTTACACAGAAAAAATCCAACCGCAGCTGGTCCCAGCTGTAGAAATAGTGGACAAAATTCTCCAGAGAATCTAGGGGGTTGGTGATTTCTTGGGTTCACTCTCACAATGGTTTGAATCATTTCTTTTTATTAGCTCTGCTTCTAAACCTAGAGTATACCATGTCACTGAATAACCTCTGAGATCATGTCCCACACTCTTTTTGAAGCTGTTGTTAAAGAAGATAGCCATCTACTACATCTATTTGAAGGGAAAAATCCCATCACTCATAGAAGGAGTCTAAAGCTTAGTTTTGTATCCTCCACAGACAGAGAATATGCACCAGTACTCAATTTTGCATTTAAGAAACATTTACATAAGACATGCCGCAAAGCTAAAAGTTCTCCACTGAAGAGCTTTTAGTACCTGTTTAACTTGTAGCTGGCTTAGTTATGTACTATTTTAAGGGTTTTTTTGCTTTGGAAAATCTCATTTTAGTGTTAAAATATTAGTGGCACTGCAGTGTTATTTCCATGGCGCCCTGCTTAGCTCCAGGTCACTTATATTTTGTCAATCAGTCCTACAGTGTTAGTTATTTATCTATCACTTAATAACCATGCTGCAGAGAATAATTTATCTGGCATAGCATGGTAATTTGTACTATAATTTCACCCTGCTGCTACAGACTTGCATTCCGTTACAGCAGTGATTGAGGAAAATTAAGGTTCCTAGGTCACACTTCAGGCTCTGTGTTTTCTGCCTTTCATAATTTCATTTCACTTCATCATCTTTGATTGAAGAAGGGGTTCATCTACAAATGTGAGAGGTGGTAAAAAATCACCATGTTGTTCAGCCCACTAGGACACAGTTCATGAAGATAAAGGGAAGGGGACTGTGCAGTCTTGAAATTGGCTCAGGTGACTCAAAAGCCACCAAAGCTGAACCCATTGTAAAGGCTCTGCAGACAAGCTCAAACTGCGTTTTTTGTTTCTCGCTTCTCTTAGAAATGTAAATACAACATATGTGTAACACTGATGCACCCTTTTCTCCAAAGTCTAGCCAGCATTAATGCCAGTCAGGTATAGAATCCAACCATATCAGACACTCATCTGTGCTAATTTAGGAGCCATTTATCACAATTAAGTGTGAAACAAGAAAAGAGAGTAAATATAAAGAAGGTTAAAAAAGGCTGATAAAGAAGGTAAAAAATGTTATTCATGGAATTGGTTTTATTCAGCATCTTTTACAGAGCATAAGAAACATACATTATTTTTTCAAAAGCATGAATTTTAATATAATGATTAAACGGTGGAACTTGCAGTTCAAGTGGTCAGCCATCACAGAAATACTCTATTTCAGGTATTCACTTTCCAGCTGAAGGGAAGGTGAGGACTATTACATGCATCGGGCACTGGATTTTGTCCTTTCCCTGCTGTTAAGTGCTACTATTTTGGCTTTCTTTTTGTGGAACAGAGAAACTTTCACAATTTTTTCCAGATGTTGCACACTTCAAGAAAGGTGTTAGAGATGGTCATTTTTTGATACAAGAGAAATTGATTTATGCCTACTAAGATGAGCCTTGGCTCTTGTCAGAGTTCTAAGTGCTAAGGAAACATAAATAGTAACAGAATCAGCAATATCAGTTTTATGGAGATCAATTCAAATGCGAGCCCTCCTCTGAGAGATTTAGGGGGCTTGCTACAAACCTACTCCTGCATTCCTAGCATATTTTATTTATTTTTAAGTGGCCTTGTTTTTTCTGGAGAAGGGCTTCTACAGAAATTGCAGAGCAGCCAGTGAGTATCATCTGCTTATTCAGTGTTGACACTGAATTTTTTGAGTTTTTTGAGTAAGATGTTCCTATGTTTGCTGTTTTATTTACTTCAGCTCTGCTTCTATATTGCAGAACAACCTAGTAAGGAAAGGCTATTTTCATCATCAATCATTTCTTTCTATCTTCATAGCACACTAAGCTTGGTTAATGGGTACTTCAACCTGGTACCTCAATTCTAATTTTCAGAAGTTAACTTATATAGGACTAGGGAGTCCAGCTTGGATCCGTATTTCTTTGTTTAACAAGGAACCTGAGAGGTAGATATCTGCTAACAAACACAGATGTGGTGAGCCTACAGTGTGAATGATGTTTTTGTTATTTGCAAGTAATAAATAACATTGTGCTGGTAAGCCAGCTGACTATCTTTTTTCATTATCACAATCTCAGACAGTCTATCCAGAAACTGTTTGGATCACATACTGGTGAGTTGTCTACACAATAAATGAATCAATGAAAAATATTATGTAGAAGAGGGACTGGAGAAACTACTGTGCAGACATGAATACATACAATTTCTTTGAGATTAGTTACCTCCATGGTATTTTGGACTTGTAGTTTATGTTTTACCTGAACTGTTAGTGGAGGAGGAAATATTCATGAAGCATGACAGCATCTGGAAATAAGCAGGGCAGCAAGAATTCTTTACTGTTGTTTTCCACCTTGAGAAATGCTGATGCAATTCAAACATGAACCATCAGTCTAAGGGGAACCACATCCAACCATCTTGATTGTGGTGTGGTTTCCCATCTTTGTTTATTTGTAAGTAGCTTCTTGCTCGCTGAACTCTCATACATAGCTGTGAGGCTAATTTATTGGAAAACATTAGTTCTCAGTATAATCTTTTGCTGCCTCTTTCTGTTACTTCCCTTTCAAGGATGTCTTCCTCCCCACCTCACCTCCCTGGTCTTATTTTGCAGGTGTTCCTTCCATTTCTAGCTCATAGTCTAGCAGGTGGCTAGTCGACCAAAGTCAGCATGTCTTTGAGTAATTGAGCTCAAGCTCTGCTTTGGCAGGGAATCAAGCCTTACAAGTTTACATCTAAATTTTATGTCTTTTTGTGCATTTAGCCTCTCCAGGTGCTGGGTGATAAGCATCCACCTTTCCCTCCTGCTAATCTCCACAGATAATGCAAGCAAGCCTTCCTAGTGGTCTTTTAAAAACAATGAAGAGAAAAAAAATTAAATGGTCAGTTATTAAAAAAAATAAAACCTGTTGACTGCATTATTAGAGGGTGGATGAAGGTGCTATAAAATACACCATTTGGCAGATCCTCCTCTTGTTGGCTGTGTTGGCCTTGGATGCAGATAGTATCAAAAGTTTACAAGAATTGCCTTTGGCTACTTTTGGAGAGAAAGGCTAGAGACAAACACAACCGGCCCTGTAAAAGTTCTGGAAGTCCATATCATTTACAGCATTGGGCAAAGTAGGCAGAAGGAAGGGGGGAAAGTGTGGTTTTCAGAGCTCACCTTTATGTGGTAAGAGTATGATCAGGAGAAACTCCACCTTAGTTCAGGTCTGAGTCCATCCACATGTGATGCTTTGAAAAGCCAGGACTTTGCACCTGAGACCTGGCCCGTCTGTCAAGGAGTGCTAGGTTTCAGGCATTGCACTCAACCCTAAGTCACCTAAAAAACCTGTATGTAGCCATGTGTCTTTTTAAGACCTTTTCTGAAATTTGAGAGCAGGTTAAGCTCTCCATGTAAATACAGCCCAAAATAGATACTGGCATACTGCAAGAAATGTTTTAAATGCAGAAACATTTTAGATACCAAGAAAGATAGGAAAACTAAATCTTTGTGTCTGCCTTGTGCTAGCTTTACGCTGATGTAACAGCAGATTTTAATCTTGGAGGCAGATCCATCAGCATATTGCAATGATACGGAAACTAGTCATAATGGAACAAATTGCCACAGCTGACCAAGTCCTTGAGTACAGTAAATCCTGAAGGGGTTGTTCTCTTTATACTAACACCAATTTTCACTCTCAGGTGTAGAAAGATTGCTCTGCATTTCTATAGTACCACATAAAGATTTTGGGCACAGAGCCTAGAAGATAATTTAGATACCAGGGCAACTGATAGGAGGGAAGTGAAGAACTCCTCTGCCTTCCTTTTTGTATTTTAAAGTCTTAAATTGCTTTCTAGTAGTGTGGAAGAATCTGAAACCTCATATGGAGTCTCCATCCTTCTCACTCTGCAAGCCAGATGACAGTGGAGTGAGCAACTTTTTATCACTGGGCAGGAGGTCATCTCAGCTGAGCCAGGAATGAGAACACATTACCCAGTGTCAACCCATAAGCAAAACTCAGAAAAATACTTGACAGCTTGCTTCTCTATTGGTAAAGGCCCTGTTCAGGGGGTCTATTTTTCCTGTCTGCTGGTTTTCAGTCATCCCCATACTACTGCTGGTTTTTTACTCATTCGGCTTCTCTATCCAGCCCTTTTTTATGCCCTTTTTCCTCATCCATCTTTGACTGTCTCCCTTATGGATTCCCCTACCAGAAATAAAGGGTTTCTTCTGCAGCGGTTTGTCCATGTACCGGTGTTTTGCACATTGGATGTGGTTCCTCCCATCCCCTTTGCCTCATATTCAAGTGTTAGCATCCTCCTATGATCTGAGAAATCTTTCCAGGTTTGCCTCTTTTCATTTGTGTCTGTATATGCCTATTGCCCTTTGCAAAAGAAAATAATGACTTCTCATCAATTTTCCTCTTTGTCTCTAGGAACATTTTAACATTGCCCTTTATAAATGCAAATAAAAAGCTGAGATGATTGGGACTTGACTTCCAGTGCCTGTAAACTGCCTTGCATCGTCTTGGGAACTACTATCATATAAATAGCAATAAAGCCAGTGATTCAGAAGCTCAGAGAAGGAGTATTTCCAGAACAGACAGGGAAAGGTAAAGTACTGGTCCTGCTGTTTTTCAGTGTCCTATCGTTACAAGACGCAGAACATGCTGGTCTGGCTCTGACTGGCTTACCTGAAAATCAATAGAAGATGTCTGCCTTCTCTAAGCAGCATTTGCTTGCTTTTGTAACTACAGTTGCTCTGACCTTGAAATCTGCAATCTACACTATCCCCTGGCTGCATAATTTCAAGTTAATTATTTGTACATCTGCTTACAAAATCTAATGATTTTAAAAGGTTATTCCTCTCTGTACTCAATGGGTTATTTAGATCATTTGAAAGGTTATGTCACTAGCTGTTTTCTTATCCATTGGTTATCTTTGAAGATACAGTTTTTATAGTGTTGCTTGTTTAATCTGCCCGCTCAGTGGCATTCACAACTGTACACTAGGATGCAAAGCCCTTTAGCACACCACCGAAGTATCACGCTTAAGCAAGAGTTGCAGGCTATGCTGTGTGTTCTGCAGTGATAGCTGCTCCTGCTGCCTGCAACCCCACCAGACCCCCTCTGGAGTGGAGCAGGCAGCATGAACTTTGCCCGCTGTCTCATGGATTAAGAGCAAAGAAGCATTCCCAGTTCTGACATACAGCCTAGAGGAACACTGTTTTATTAACAGAAGATATTAACTACAGTCTCAGAGAAAAAAGAAAAAAAAAAACCTATGTGAGAAACAGTACTCTTTTGTTATTGTTGCTGGTTTTGTACACTGGACTGGGTGGTTTGCCTGGCTCAACTTCCAGGGTGACCCATTACACCAGGCCTTGCAGCAGACCTCTGCGAACCAAATGGAGGAAGCAGCTCTGGCCAGACAGCTTCCTCTAAAGATGCAGGCTTCCCATTTCACAAGGAATAAGCTTTTGGGAGAAAATGGTTCTCTGGGTTTATTTGCATTTCTATGGAAGGAACATAGCAGCACAGACCAAATGAGTTAGGATCTATGAGTCTCACACCATTCTAACAACTTTTCATATCAGTGGATAAGATCCACAATTCGTGCCCAGTTAAAGACCTGCTGTGTGCGTGTGCGTGTGTGTGTGTGTACATGCATTTACTAAATGAATTGGATCTCCTACAGAGACACCTGGGGATAATGTGTAGTTGCCTCCCACTGGTATGCCCAGTTACATCCATATTTATAAACAACTTCATCCTCAGAACAGGAGCCATTAAATCACTATCCCTGAGGCTGCTCTGACTATGGTAGATAAACGTAAGCATATCTATGTATTTTTATGTCTAAGGATTGTAAGCCTGCATAGAGAGTTAAAAAGGGCAAAAGTTCAAAGCAGGATATGATTGAATGGATGGATGGTAGGAAATAAGATCAGATGAGAGTACAGCTCCTTGTACAGAAGGGAGTCTACTCATTAGCAATGCAGAGATTCTCTAGCCAAGAGCCAGACAAGTGTCTCTGAGGAGCAACATTTGAGAAGTCTACAGGCACAGGCTCCCTGTGAAAAGCAGGAAGATGACTGAGGGACTGCAAAAAACTCTGGAAGCTTTGAGATGTTTCAAAGGATTGCATTCTCCCCTGCATCAACATGCTAATCTGACCTGAGTAGGGAGTGATGCAGCTTGTAAAAGTAAAACCAGGGTTTTCCCATCTACTTTGGTTTTTCAACAATGTCCATCTTGTAGTGTTTAAAAATCCTGACATTTAGCTGATTTTTTCTGGTCTTCGATTCAGCTGGGATCTGTTCTGCAGATTCAGAGTTCTGCAGAAGGATGCTGATTCCTGTTGGGGACACAGGTATACTACACCCCTGCTTGATGCTTTTAGTTAATGTGGTTTTATTTCCATTCATCTATACTTGTGTTACCTCTCTTGCATACCTACCATGTGTATGTAAGGTGGTTGCTAGACAGTTCTGGAGACTGAAAGCTGCTTTAGCATGTGAGTTGAATGGCTTGAAGCCAAATGAAAACTTCAGGATACATTCATATGGTCTAGATGGCACACTCAGATACTCCAGAAGCTTCTTTTGTTTGGTTTTCTTACCACATTTATATGTTTCTGGCTGCAGCGATAGTTTGAGGTGATCCGTGTTTAACACGTCGAGCAAGATCTGTCTGATCCTACAGGTGGTCATAAACAGTGATACAGAGATCAGCATTCACCTTGTCCAAGAAAGCTCTTTACAGCACCTGCTTTGAAATCCAGTGATGACTGCCGCAGTGCTGCCTTCACCTCACTCTTTACTGGCAAGACTGGCTTTCAGGATCCCAGGCCCAAGACCAGAGGGGAATTCTGGAGCAAGGAAGACTTACCCTCTTGGTGGATAAAGAGCAGGTTGGGATCATGTAAACAAACTGGACACACACAAGCCTAAAGGGTCTTATGGGTTGTGTTCACAAATCTTGATGGAGCTGGCTGGTATTACTGAAAGGCCACTCTATTATCTTTGAAAGGCTGTGGCAACTGGGAAAGATTCCTGAGGACTGGAGGAGACCAGATGCCACTTCTGTGTTCGTGAAGGGCAAGAATGAGGATATGGGGAACTACAGGCTGGTCAGCTTTATCTTGATTCCTAATCCTGGGAACCATTTCCAGGCACATGAAGGACGAGGAGGTGTTCAGCTGTAGTCAGTATGCAATGATGAAGGGTAAGTCACACTTAACCAACCCAATAGCCTGCTGCAGGATTGGCCAGCCCAGTGGATGAAGGGAGAGCAATGGATGCTGTTTACTGCAACTTTATTAGGGCTTTTGACACTGTCTCTGTTAACAACCTTACAGACTAGCTGACAAAGTATGGATTAGACAGTGAGGTGGGTTGAAAAATAGTTGAACAGCTGGGCCCAGAGGGCTGTAATCAGTAGCACAAAGTCCAGGGGGAGGCAGGTCACTTGTCGTGCATCCCAGGGGTTGATACTGGGGTCAGTGCTGTTTGAGGTCTTCATTAATGATGTGGACAATAGGGTAGAGTGCACCCTCAGTTTGCTGGTGATGCAAAGCTGGGAGGAGTTAATGACACAGCGATTGGCCGTGCTGCCATTCAGAGTGATCTGAGGCTGGAGAAATGAGCACAGAAGAACCTCATGAAGTTCCACAAAGGGAAGTGCAAAGTCCTGCTTCTGGGAAGGAATAACCCCATGCACCAGCACAGGCTGGAAGCCGACTGGCCGGAAAGTAGCTCTGCAGAGGACTTGAGGGTCCTGGTGGACAACAGGCTGACCATGAGCCAGCAGTGTGTCCTTGTGGTGAAGATGGCCAACACCATCATGGGTTGCATTAGGAAAAGCATTGCCATCAGTTTGAGAAGGGTGATTCTTCCCCTATACTTAGCCCTGGTGAGACACATGTGGAGTGCTGGGTGCCCTCAGGCTGGCCCATAGGCTGAAGTTCCCATACCTTACACTATTATTTTCTTGGTAGAGTGAGGGTTGTATAGACTCCAGCTTGGCCACAGGGTCTGTTTTATGGTGAGAAAAGTTTAGTCTTCACACCTGTTTCATACAGACCCTCTTGTCTGGGCCAACGTGAGAAACATCTACTTCAATTATACACCTGAGTACCACAATAGCTTTTTTTTGGCAAAAGATTTCTGACTTTTCATTGGGAGGACCTCATGTATGTGCCAGATGAAGTGGTGATTAGAAAGTGGAAATTAGTAGATGGATCAGTGTCTGTGCAAGAAAATCCCTGCTATAATCTGGAGGGATTTGTGAAACATTTGTAACCCTCCTTGATATGATCCCTGCATTATGGTCCTTCTCTGTAATGCATGAGGGAAAATTAATGTCTAATTTGCTCTAATGCAAATAATTGAAATCGATTTTTCTTAAACAAAGTGATGATTGATCTCTTTGACAAGACCTAAGAACTGAAGTATACAAAATGTGAAAAATAAACTGAAGGGCATTGCAGACCTATTTTGTACAGACAGTAGCCATGTCCTGGTTACTTTCACTTCATTTTTCTATTTTTTAGATCACACAAAAGAGCTTGTTCTTTTAAAAAATATTTATTTATTTTTAACCACAGAGAACTGGGTACAATAGCAACATGCCTGCAGGCTGCAACACAACATTATTGTACTCGTTAACATAACCAGTAAAGCAGTACAGGCCAAATACTGCTTTGTGATCCCTTTGCGACCTCCTTGAGTTCACGGGGTCTGTAAGGGGTAAAGAGTAGCTGTCTGTCTTCATGTAACTGGCTGAAATAGAATGTGTAAACTTAATATTTACTGTAGGGCAATGACCATTTGTTTTGGATTCACGTTACCAACTGTGGTTATATTCAGCTCAGGAAAGGAGAATGCTGTGCTGCCCATGCTGTGATGAAAGAAAGGTATGAGGAAAAAAAATAATTAAGCTATTAAAAAAGAGAATCCTGAGATGATTTAAGAAATCAAAACCACTCAGGGCAAAGAATATAGCTGACCCAAACTGAGACAAGCACAAGAGAGGGCTTATAGGGCAAACTCATCTCTGAAACAATTCTTTTCCCTTTAGTGGAGCTACAGTAGGTATAAACTTGACCTGTATGGGTCACCTTGCTATAAAAGAGGGATGTCCAAAGTCTTAAAATAAATTGTTCTTCATTTTGGAACTGTTGCCTACATAAAGCATGAACTGGCCAAGTATTGTGCTGACTGGCTCATCTGGGAATGCATCCTACAAACTGTGCCGGCTAAGTTAATGGAAGCAATGAGTGTGGGGTTTTTTTAACCTGATTTTCCAAGAAAACAAGCCTTCTACAAGCACCATGGCTGAGTGTATTGTCTCAAAGGAGGTTGTTTCCTGATAACTTTTGAATCTATTGACTACTTTCAAGCAAATTTAACAAATGAATAGAGATGAAGAAATTAGCTTATTTCTACAAAATTTGTGAAAATTGAGAGAGGCCCTTCTTACTGCCTTTATCAGAAGAAAGACTGATAAACTGACCTTTTTTTAGAATAACAGATGATCTACCCAAGAAAGAGATTTGGTTCATTAATTCTGCTACTTAACAAATTATTTGTTTCACTTCTCGTCTCTCCTCCTTTTTCACATGGGAGCTCCCTACTGAAGCATTGAATTACTCTTAACTATCTGTCAGCATATATTCTACTCTTTAGAGAGTCACATACAACCTTGTATTCATACCAACTGGACATAAACTTCATCTTTGGTACATTTTGCCATATTGAGCAGTCACTGTCAAAATGAATACAAGGCTGAGATGTGTGAGAATGGAAAATGTTATCTGATGTCCAGTTATATGTATAGCTTACAGGCTGGAGAACCTGGCATTAAGCATTACACAAACCCCTAATGAGTTTATAGGCTAAACAGAGATGAAGAAATTGAGGTATTTGGCTTGCCCAGAGCTAGTCAGAAAGGTAGTGATGAGAGCCAGGATTCAAATCCTGATCTGTAATCTGAACTGTATCTTTTAGCCCTACAAGCCTCTTCTTCTTAGCTCTAGTCTATTGCTTTTGAGAAATAGCTGATGTCAGAAGTGTATCTGTAAAGAGACTATCTTCCTCCACACCCCCACACCCACCCCCCCCCGCTGTTGAAATAATTTCCTGTCTTAGTTGGTTAACCTTTCCCACTCATTTCTATTTTCATGTAATTTCTTATTATAGTTGCAAGTTAATCACAAATCTATTGAGAGACTTCTCTTTAATCTAGCAGCCCCTTCGTTTACTTTCTGTGTCATTTAGAGCAGTTGTGCTATGGTTAAGAGTGTCCAATTACATTCACTGCAGGAGAAAAAACCAAGAGATCAGCAGCCTAGATTTCAGCGGAAGATATCATCAAATGGGAAAACAAATTAGGTGCCTAAAAATAAAATTAAGGATAAGGATTCACATGCCAGATTTGCTTGCACTCACTGACACAGAATGACTGGTCAGATAATTGTTAACCTTTTCTCACTAAATAAGAAAAAATGGAGTGATTTTTTAACAGTTCTAAAATGGAGAAGGAGAGACAGCCTTGTAGGATCTGTATGGATGATGTATTTTAGAGCATCTGCCATTTTTCTTAAATCTCATTGTGCACTTGCTGTCACATAGGAAAACACCAGAGATTTCTCTCACTCAGTCAATAGTTTCATTACCTAATACAAAAATAATTTAAAAAAAAAAATCTGTATGGCGATGGTGCAAAAACTAGTGAAAATGGGGATAAAACACACATTGACTAATGGCTTATTTGCAGCTTTGCTTGCTTGCTTCCTTCCTCCCTTCCTCCTTTTTCTTCCTCCCACTCTCCCTTCCTTTCTCCCTCCCTTTCTTCCTTCCTCCCTTTTCTCCACTCACCCCTCCCTCTCTTCATAGGGATCTAGTAAGCAATACTTTGAAATCAATTTGATTTCTCCCACCCAGCAAAGGGTCCATGTGTTAATCAGCACTCTGAAAGCTCCTCAGTTAAGAAAAGCTTATTATCTGGACAGTCATGGTTTCAAATGCAGGCCTGGATACATAACGTTTACTCATACTTTTCTACATTCCTAGAATACACAGAAAGTGGTAAACACCGATTCCATCATGCGCATGATGGCTGCACCCTGGCATTGCCTCACATAAAGCATCTGCCTCAGAACCTTCCAATAACCACCCTGTGAATGATCTTTAACACCAAGGTGCCTCTTTCCTGAGTAGGTCAACAGATTATTAAAGCACTAGACAACTAAAACAAGCAATTCTGCAGGTAGAGAGAAAATGAATAAAAGTCTCTGTCTAGTTGTCCAAATAATTAAATTTCTCCTAGAAAAATCAGGGATGATATCCTGCTCAAGAATGCTTGATAGAATGAATTTGACAGAAGAGCAGCTCTTTATAGCTGAACTTCAGATATTATTAATCTATCAAGCTCTCCAAAGAGGCCATGAATTACATACTTCCCAGAATAACTCCATGTTCTCCAATGGGCAAAATCAGGCATGAATCTGAACCATGTTGTCAAATATAAGTCCTTGTAACTTGTCTGCTGTAAATGTTCTTCAAGAGTAAATATAATAGAGTAATATTCCAGGCACCAGATTGATTAAAATTGCAAACCACAATTCGGAGCTTGAAATTCAGCACATGAAACAGCCTAAGCTTGGATTCATTGCCCAAGTTACCATGGCATCTTCTGAAATCATAAAAAGCAAACAAGCCCAGCAATATAATCGAGCCTTTAAAGGGGAAATCTGTCCTCAATTCAAAAGTAATAAAAGGTCAATCTGTTTCAGGTCTGTGTGGCTCAAAATTCTCCTGGATAAACTGAAGATAGGTTGCTGGTCTGTGCGTGCATGTGTGTGTGTTTCTTTCTTTAACATGCCTATATCCCATTTCTCAGCTTTCAGCACATAAATCAGTGTTTGCCAGCACTTACATGAAAGCGTAAATAAAAGGGGCTTGATGACTCACTGCACAATGGAAACAACTATAGTATTTCACAGGCAGGACCGCAGCTGCTATCCACCTACCCTTGAATTGGCTCAATATATCCTGTCCTGGTGGATGTTATTGACTTGCCTCATTTGTCTGTGCTAACAGGCTCTCTTTGGAGAATGAAATGGGGGAAGCAAGACAAAACATTCCGAAACTACCCTTTCAAGATTCAAAGCTAAGTACTCCAAACAGTCATTGCATGTCTGTCTAAGTTATTCATCACACAATATATGCATCTCCTGGTTTGGTAGCTTGTTGATGACCTGCATGGGAGCAGAGGGTAGCATGGGCAAGCCCTCTTCCACAAACATGCTGAGGTGCTGGGGGCTGCAGAGGTGAATGGGACTGGGCAGACGGAGAAGAGGCTCCAGACAGTGTCTCCCTGATGTAGTATCTGGCTCAGGGGGACAGCAGCAGCCCCTGAATAGCTGGTTTTGCTGCACTTGCTCAGGTGCCTTTTGTGTGTGTATATATATATATGTGTGTGTGTGTATATATATGTACTCACAGATACATATGTACCACTGCCTACTGAAGCATTATTACTGATAAACAAATAGAAGTTGTACCCAAATACAGAAGAACCCTGACTATTTCCACATCATCTGATTTCATGAAGAAGAGAAGATTTTTTCATTCCCAGAGAGAGTGGAATAGGAGGAAGGTAAAATCAAAGTCTGTTCTAGATAATGTAAAGGACGCTGTTGTGTGGAACCCTGTTTCTTACCTCTTTCTGCGAAAAAGAAAGCATAGCTCTACATAAGGAAACTATGCTCAGTTATGCTAAAATCCTGAAGCATTGTATTCTAGGCATTCCACTTTTCTCTTAAAGTAGGAGTTAAATCATAGTAATATATGCCCAGTTACACTAATATATCCTGATGGTGAAGCATTTGCTTCTGGCCCTGGATTACTGTTTTCATCGCCAGATACTTGTTCCTTTGGTGTGCATGCTTATACACACAATTAAGGTTTTTTTTAACATTTGTGCATTTTTCAACACCTGGATATTCTTACATTAAGATTAGCTCTTCATCGATCACCGCAATCTGGAACCAAAGAATTCTTGATAAGACTCCTATAACTCCTGCCTAGACTCATAAATACAAGCTATGAGGCAATGCAATCTGCTGAAACATTGGTGCACATTTTAAACAGTCGTCATGGTGTAAATATTCCTAAATAGAAGTCCATGGTAATCTAATACAATACTGTGATCTGCAATATGGTAATTACAACTGTGACTTGACTCATTAATTTTGGTAACAGTTGTTAAGCAGCTCATTAGGTGGGTATCGAACAGCAGACGTCAATCTGGGGAGCCTCTCAAAACCTTCCAATATTTTTCTTTTCACAGCAAGGAGCATGGCAGATGAGGGGGGGAGGCTGGACTTGGGGACTTCCGAGCTGTTAAGTTCTGGGCACTTCATGATCTTGGCAAATATTGTCCTAGCTCTGTGAGCCAGAATTAAGCAAAAATATGATTGTGTAGTACATTTCACCTGCTGGCCTTGAAGAATTTCCCTTAGTTGCTCACACAGTTTGCATTCTAGCAGACACCCCCAGTTTCTACTGACAGACAAGGGGTGTAACAGAGTACACCCCTATATAGGATTGCACAAAACTGGTCTGTGCTTCCACTTGCTCATTTCATGTCACACTTGTGTGTGATTTGATGTTTAATGGAATGATTTTTGGTGCTTATTTGTATTATTTCAGCTATAGTACATCAGTTGGAAATAAATGTGCATTAGTTCCTCTTCATATATCCGTATGCTGGTTATGGTGAAAAGGATCACAAAATTCACAGACATGAAAATTAAAGCTGTCAATGGCAAGCACATGATGTATAACATCTTTAACATATGCTTTAATCTCCCTGCTTCTGCATGTTTCATCAATTGTTCTTGGGCACTTAAAGAAATGGTTTGACAATGTCCAAGGCTGACGAAAAATGGATAATGCTGGCCAGATAGCCACACTGCACAGAGGGAATTAGATTTGACTTCAAGTATTTAGCTTTTTCCCCTTGTTCTAAGGGGTTTCTTGAGCAGATTCCTCAAGGGAATTTGAATAGACTGTTCTGAAGCTGACTGACTACAAACAACAACACCAATCCACACACGCAGGGGCACATTCAGCCACAGCATCTGTAGATTTGCACATAGTTCAATCTTTGAACTGAATGAAGTCCGAAAGTTCTCAAATTCATCTCCTTCCCCCTCCATGGAACCTGTCCAGCTAGGCACAGAAGTATCAATATCACTATCAGACTGCAGTATAGAGGGAAAAGCTGGAGCTATTTGAAAGTTGTTAGGAAAATCTCCCAGTCCAATTCTGTAATGCTTTGGCAGGATTTGGGAGCATCTAAATAGTACCTCCTGCCCAGTGTGTCACAGGTGACTTTCTGCTGTGCATTTCCCCTCCTGTCTAAAGCCATGAGTGAAGCCTGAATCTCCAGAAAACAAGGACCATCACTGCATATTGTTATTTCAAGGCAATGGTGTTTTGCAGCTGGCAGCCAGTTTCTGGGTTGCAAAAGCTTAATCTGCTTTCTTATTCTCAATCTATTTTCCTGTGGTTCTTCCTTACACCTTTCTTTCTCCACACTGTAAGCCCAAGACATATCCTGCTTTTGAGGTATAAACACTTCCCTGCTAAGTAAATTACAATTTTCTGATATGTATACCAATTAAGCCAATGGTGCAATATTGCTGCCTTCTGGACATCTAGGTATTTTTTCCGAGTGACTGAGTATATTAAATAGTTGTTTTCATCCACGTTTTTCCTGTCCTATCTTTTTATCATCCTCATTTCATTCTTGATAAGCAGTGATGCTGAATAACACCATAGATCCTGTAGTACTAGGAGAAGCACTACTAGTGGCAGCACTTGAGTGACAAACACTGTTATGTTTACGCCAGACTTAAGCTTAGCTTAGAGATGAGAGATATAAACTCCTTACTGTGAATCTGTTCAAGACGTCGTTTGCTGAATCCGTGCAAACTGAGCTTTAAAACAGTCTCCAAGTACCTTGCAGAGTACAGTCACATAGGGTAAAGTATCTCACATCTACAGCATCTCTAAATTCTCTGTTAATGTCTTCCCCTCCCTCACAGCCTCCACTCCGGCTCTTAAATAATGATGCTGCAAACAACACAGTCAAAATGGTAGGGTTTGGTTTTTTTTCCTGACATACTTTCTTCTATTCAGTCACATATGGAATAAAACTTTTAAAAGCTTGTTTCGCCCCCCAAGAATACAATCTGGCTACTGTTGAATGCAAACCTTCTCCCCTGGGTCACCTTCAGTCTGGAACTGTTTTTTGTCTCTGTTTTGTAAAGTGTCCACCTATTTTCAAACTTTACTGGCAAGATTCTCCTCCTCTGCTCTTTAAATTTAATTCTGTAAAATAAGTTTTAGTAGGATACTGGTTATATGAAAGATACTAAAGGTCGGTTCCACCTCCCCTGATGTAACCCATCGAAAAATTGATTGTCTATTCCAAGCTAGCTGCCCAGGTGTCTTCTATAGTTAGTGGAGAGAGAAATGATTTAGCCCATCCTAGATAAGTATTAGACGACGAACTGCAAGTTATATATGGGCTGGTTAATAATGTGAAGTTGTCTACTCCATCTGACTTAATTGTACAGCCAAGGTCCCAGTATACCTCAAAGTCAGTCTGGATCTAAATTCTGACAGCCTACCTGGTTTCTCAGTGCACTAGCAATCTTGCATTGTGCTAAGGAAGTTTTATTTAATGCCAGGTTCAGCCAGCCTTTCTTCTGTGGAATAAGCAATTTATTTTTCCCCTATTTACTATTTTTCATGCATCCCTACACAGAGGAGCTGTTGGATTTTATAAGCACTTCAGCAAAGTTATCTAAAGTCCTGTAAGAGTGGCACCACAGTTCAAGTGATGGCAAAAAGACGAGCACTTGATTGATCCTTGAAAGTGTTGCTAACGCTCACTTCCATGCCTACCTTCTTTTGCATCACTCACTGTCACATATTTTTAGAGCAGAACACTCTTGCTCCTCCAGCTCCGTTGTGTGCCTTCTTTCTGCTGCACTGAGATATTTGCCAGAGGTTGGAATTGTAGAAAGCTCTTTGCCAGACCTTCACTTCTTTGTCTTGTGATTGCCCACTCCTTGAAAACAAAAAGCTGCACTAAATAAAAGTTCTGTTTAGCTGTTAGGCAAGCATAAAACCCCCACAAACCTGCAAAACGTTGCTCCATTCAGACCCTCAGAGATTCAAACTATTTCAAGCCTGGACAAACACAAAGCTGTTGACTCCTGTTTGAAGCCAGACCAGTCTGTCATGATCTTGTACTGGTGGCACCTTTGGTGTACATGTGCATGTGCATGAGTCAAGGCTGCTAGGTTGAAGGGGGAGAGCCCTGGAGGAAACTACTAAATGTCTGATAGCATCAGAAAGGCAGATAGAAAGGAAAGAGGGAGAATGATGCAAGTCCTTTGAAGTGTTTGTTTTGCCTCAGATCTCACATTTAATGTTTATATTCCTCTCCAATGAGGCAGATAACTGTCCAGTGAGCAAAGGAAACTGTCTAAGTAAAGATTTTTTCCTACCTCTTTTACTAAACCCAGTCCCCCAAAGTATCTGTTACAGCAGTTTTTATTTTGGACTTTCATTTTCTTCCGTTCTTTTTCTCCTACAAAGTCCTCCATGAGATACAGCACTTTTTCTCCCCCTCAGATTTGGTTGCACCCCAGAGGCAAATTTTCTGAAAAATGTTTCTAGCTATCAGTAAGTTATTGGAGAAAGTGGATAAGGACAGAAAAAGATTAAGAATAAATTCTGCTTTGAGGAAGAAGATTTTGCCAGGTATTCCTTATTTTTAAATAGTTCCAAAACATAGAAATTCTGGTAAGCTGCTTCTTCATGTAAAGAAAAATAAATTGCTATACACGGTAAAGCAGTTGAATTAGTTCATAAGCTGGGTATGCTGTGTGGTTACTCAGTTACAAGCCACTAGATACAATCAATAATTCTGCCCTATCATTGTACCATAACAATATTGCCTAGGCATAAAGGGCTAACAAAATCCACATCTATTATGAACTACTGTCTCAGTTTTTCTATTGCAATTTCTCACAAGCTACTTCTTTATGTGTGTCAAGTCTCATCTGTGGGGGAAGAATAATTTAGAAGATCAGTAATGGGATGTGGAACATTTCACCTCCAGGTCACTTGTTGGAATCTAACCCTGAACCAGTAGTGATTGAAAATCATTGCCATCTGATTGCTTTCTTTGCTGGCCTAATGGATATGAACAGTTGGTCCTAGTCTAGAGCATAAAGGATGTGTGTCCACATCAAAAACCTTCCTTTGGATTGTAGTTAGCCTCTTTACACTCCCATCAGAGAGAGGACCAGGGTGGAATGGGCAATAGTGAATGAATTGCATTACCCCCATGACCTGGAGGCAACCTTTTCACATAAGTGAGATATTCTAGTAGACTTAGGGAGAAACTTTTCTTGCCTGTGTGGTACTCTGCAGAGAGATAGCAAACCAAGCCTCCAAGTCAGATGATGTCACACATTTTTTGAGCACTAAACTTTCCAAGATAGTTGAAGTACTTTGGGAGTGACTCTCTAACCTGCATTACCAAACAAGAAAAACTTTTAGCAAAGATTTAAGGACCATTAAAAAAAATTAGAAAGTGTATGAGGAGTGAAGGGGAGTGGGAGAAAACAAAGGCAGAGGTGATGGTCATACAGAACAAAAAATAGCTGAAACCATGACATTATTGTCCAAGAATTTGTAACTTGGCTAATGTACCACATGCCACAAATTGTCCAGCAAAACCAGCCCTTTTAGGATGGGTTTTTAGTGATGATTCTCAGCTTCTCTAACGGATGCAGTTTAACTATGATCCTTCCCTTGGCTTCCCTTCTCTTACTTCTTTTGGATCAAACTACGTGGCTGCCTGTTAGACGCTGTCTGTAAGTCAAGAGGAACGTGCCTGGAGAAGAAGTTTTTTTAATTATTTTTTTTCTATTATATTTACATCAGAGGGAGGAACTGCTATTTTTAGAAGGTGTTATATAGCTGTTCGGGATTTATGGATTTTGTTTTGGGAATAAACCATCTTCTTTATTGTTACCTGAGCTGGTTAATAGTGGTCTACGAGGGGCATATGGGCACCACTGAATGCAAATGGCCCTGCCAATGATGCCAGCTTTCTTCCTCCTCATCAGGCTTGAGGCACCTCAAGTATAGAACCTCAAAACTATTTCTCAGCACTGCCAGAACTCATCTCTAGGTCTCCTTTTACAGACCTGTTTGTTTTCTCAGGACAGTAGATCAATCAGACAGTGTGAGGAATACTGTTATTATTTTATTCCACAAGACCAGATGAAGAAAGACCAGATTAACTCTGTGAAGCACAAATGGAAGAACAGAGGGTTTGTTATTACTCTAACTATAAAGCCTTGCCTTAATCACAAGGCTTTTCTTAATTATTTGTCTGATTCTACTTAGGCAAAATCCTTTCTGAATTAGTATGACTGATGAAAAAGCTAAAAGATAAGGCAAGACTTCAAGATTTGACCTCATATGATTTTGGGTGGTTTGGTTTTTTGTTTCTAATGCAGGTCCTCACGTTTCAGTACAAAGCAGTGTTCAATACCAATTCAGGAGAAAAAAAAAGACAATGAAAAAATAGGACTGTACTGCTGCCTTCCAGGAGCCAGTAAGAATAATGTCTTAGATTATAAGAAAGGGCAGTAGCAATATCACCAGTGCAAAGAACAAGTAGCAACTTCTGGCTGCTTTATCATCGACTTTTTTTTTTTTTTTTTTTTTTTTTTTTGCCAATTTAAGATCAAGATCTTAGAAAGAATTACATTCTGTCTTAGGAGGAACTGACAGAAACACATTTTCAATTACCAGTGGGTGACAACAGAACAACAATGTTGGTAGTTTTTTAAACAAGGTTATTTCTTGGTTTACAGAGGTGACTATTTATAAATGACTGAACAAGATTGTCTTACAAATGATCTTATTTTAAAAAAAATAAATACCCTCATTGTGGGAATGGAGATGTTAAATTTATATTGTGCACTCTGTTTTAAAGGGCAAAGGGTCTTTGTGCACAGAAAAGTTGCAGTAAAAATATTTTTAATTGATCAGTTCTTTAAGTAAAATCTGCCCACGAGATGGGGTCTCTTCTGCTCGCTCTTTGCATGGACACAATCCTGCCAGACTTCAGCGACCCCTGTCTGGGTTCTGTCTTGTGTGAACAGGGCCTTAAAAGAGAGTGTGGTATGGTCTGTAAATCACCCTTCTTTGAAGGAAGAACAATGCTTTACTGTGCAGCCACACAAACCAGCAGGGACACTAACCTGCTTACAGATAGCAGACATTAGTGTGGTATCCTTAAGGAGAATAATTTGCAGTTTTTCAGTGCACTGATACATATTCTTTTAGTGAGCTAAATAGGAGGGAAGAAAGGTAGAGCTCTTGTTTCTATGTGATTATAATGAAGAAAGTAGTGTTGCTGAACTATTCCTGCTTAAATATTTAACTAATCTGAGCTTTGTCAATGTAAAAACCAGAACTGTACAATAAGATGACCTGGAACAAGGAGCATTCTGACGGCTAAGCACGGTTCAACAGTGCTGGAAGGGAATACATTACACAGATGCACGTGTGTCAGAAAATGATCCAAGTGCAAGGCAGCGTGACTCCCACCTAATGGGGCACTTTGTGAGGTTGTAAAACAGAAGATATATAAATTACATAGAGTAACAGCCTTTCATGTGTAAAGGAGTCGTAAACATGGCAGGCAGTGTGGTACCTGGGAGCTGGCAGCTGGATAGCGGTAAAGCAGCAAACAAGAGTCTATGACAGATGCATCCTATTTTGACTTTTGTTGATATAATCCTAGACCTGGCTGGCATTAATACAATACTGCAGCTACATCTGTTTATGTTAGGGTGATGACCCTGACAAATACTGGTCCTATCTGGTACTGGTTTAGTGTGTTTTTACAAATCTAGCAGTGTTATGGTCATGCATGCATGCTCTGAAGTCCAAAATGGAAGGGATGACAGACCCGTTGAAATCTCTGGGCAATGACAGAAGGTTGGAAGGAGTAGTCTGGTGCTGAAATCTGCCACTGATCACCCAGCCTGGGAAATCAGGGGTGATAAAAGACTTGGTGTTGATGGAGGACTTCAAATACCTGAGCATCTTTTGCAAAACTGGTATGGTGACAGACTGTCGAGCAGATCCTACCCTACCTTTGAAGAACTGACCAGCAGCTTCTTGCAGAAAGGCAGCTTGTGTGAGAAGAGCTGTGAATAACAGAGGGCACAATTCTCAGGATTAAAAACTGAGAGAAAGAATAGCAAACCTAAAAGACTACAAAAACCTGTGACCTTTGGGAAAAAATTGAAGCAGGAGTTCAAATAATATAGCAAAGAGGGGTCTCCCTGACATGTGCAAAAGTCCTTGTTATGAAGAGGAACAAACCATGCTTCATATCCTCTCTGAGCAGGACAAGGGGAAATTAGTTAAAATTGCACAAAAGATTAAAATTATAAGAAAATTAAAATATATAGGTGAAATTCTATTTGTGAAGACAGTTAGGTCCTCAGATGGATTGCTTAGGGAGGATGTAGGATTTCCCTCTTGGGGTAGCTTCCAGGGACAGGTTAGACAAAGCATCATGAACAGTTCAAGTACAGCTGATTTGTGTGGGAGGCACAGACTGGGCAAGGCTTTCCTTATGACAAGGGCATCCATTTAGTCTTCTGAGAAGAAAGCTGAAATTTGAGAATAAGGCTTAAACACTAGCTTTCGTGGAAGAGAAAAAAGTTATTGACATTAAGGATTTTTTTTCCTTCAAAAGGTCTCCCAAGTTTCTCACTGTTCATTGAAAACATTACCTATACAATGTTGTCCAGCCTTTTATTTTTCTTCCTGGTGTCATTCACTATTTCAAAGACATCTAATTTGGGTTAAATAACGTTTCTATATAAACAGGTTTTGCTTCAAAGCTATTTCACACACCTATCATATCTTCGGCTTTTACCAGAGTAATTTTTCTTTTCCAGCTTGCTCTTTCTTATCCAATAGATATGTTATAAAATGGTCTAGCAAAACAAGTTTTACAGTTTAGCTGCTTACAGATTGTCACTGCTCTTTTGGCAAGGGAGGAACATTTTAAATTTTTGTAGCAAAGTGCTTTGCCTTCACTGAATCCAAGAAATTGAAAGAAACTGAATCTTAGACTTTTCTTAATAGAAATAACAGTTGACATTTAAAATCTAAATGGATATTATGCACTGTAACTGGTCTGAAGAGGCTGTCTTTTCAAGGACCTGATCTGAGGAAAACAAACCTTGCAATTGTCAGAAGCAGGAAGAATGTTAAATAAATTACACAACCCCACAATTTCCCTTCTTTATGAATAACAGTGCATAAGCCCTGAAAGAGTAAATGCTGGAACTTGCTCCATGGCATTCCCAGGACTCATTCTACTGCTGGACTATGCTTGCTAGCCAGAAAACTCCATCTCCCAAATCTCAGATAAAGTAGAAATTACCAGCAGTGGAAGAAAAACTCAGTTAAAATCCATGATCCTAATACTGTCAGCGAGCAAATCTGTGCCAGTTATGCTAGTCTTAAATTGTGTAGCAAGTTATATTCCAAAAGGGCTGAGATGTTTCATTTTCCTCCAGACTGATCATTTTCACCTCTGTTTATAGAGAATGTTATATCTGTGGACTTAATGTTGAAAGCAATATATGTACATCTCCTCCCCACAGCTTCTGTGCTTGCTGTTGAGCTTAAAGGGCACATGAAACACTTTTCCTGGCACCTACAATGGTTCCAGGCTCCTTCTTTGAGGAAAAAATATATATTCACAGTAGGAAGACTGGCTCAGATAATCATAGGTCCAGAGACCTGGACTAGTATGTAGGCTGGGAATACCAGAAGATTATTTTTTTCCAGTGCTGCTTCCATAATCTTGTTTCTAGACCAAGATGGAAAAACACATGCAAGAAATACTTTACCGTAAGACGGAAGAGTCTGGAGGAGAGACTGGATTGCGTGCGTATTTTATAAAAGGCTTTATTTTTAGCTTAGTTTTTTACCACAGTGAAAAATTATGTTTGAATAAAGTTAGTTTTCTCTTTTTTAAAATGTTGGACAGTCTCACAAAATCTATTGCCAGTAACTCATAGATAATGCCCTGTGGCAAATATATTCTGTAATATTTATTCAATATATTATACTATATGGAAGCTAAACATGTGTCTAGAGCACGTGCTTGTGATCCAGTTTGCTAGAATGGCTAGTGTTGTTTTTTTTTGTTGTATGTTTTTATGGGGGTTTTTGGTGGGTTTTTTTCTGTGGAGAAAGCAGGCTAAAACAGAAACAACCACCGGAGGCACCATAGCACCTTGGCTACCTTTGAATTAGATTATATAGTATATTATTTACATGCTGTGGTGGGTTGATCTTGGGTGTCTGCCAAGCACCCACCCAACTGCTTTCTTACTCCCTCTCTTCAACAAGATGGGGGAGAAGATGATGGAAAAGCTGCTGGCTTGAGATAAAGTCAAGGAGATCGCTTATCAACTACCACCATGGGCAAAATAAACTTGACTTATGGAAAGTATCAGTATATGTGTAGTGGGCGTAGGTTGGCAATGGGTAACTGTATTGGCATGGTGCATCCCTGCAGGTCCTGATCCCACCCCTGTCCCCTTGCTTCCAACAGCTGGCCACCTGCATCCAATACACATGTCCTGATAAAGTATCCCCCTAGCAGAGAAATTGGTACTGCCGTTACATTGAAGACCATTGAGCTCCCATTACTTTAGAATGAGGAGTCTCAGGTGAGTAAGTGTAGGACATCATTGATAACACAGGGACAAATTTCAGGTCACAGAATCACAGAATGGTCAGGGTCAGAAGGCACCTCTGGAGATCACCTAGTCCAACCCCCTACTAAAGCAAGTTCACCCAGAGCAGGTTACACAGAGCTGTGTCCAAGGAGGTTTTGAATGTCTCCAGAGAAGGAAACTCCACAGCCTCTCTGGGCAGCCTGTTCCTGTGCTCTGTTACCCTCAGAATAAAGAAGTTCTTCCTCATATTCAGAAGGAACTCCTTGTGTTTCAGTTTGTGCCTGTTGCCCCTTGTCCTGTCACTGGGACTGAGTGTCCAGGCCACTGAACAGAGCCTGGCCCTGTCCTTTTGACACTCACCCTGAAGGTATTTGTAGGCATTGATAAGGTCCCTGCTCAGTCTTCTCTTCTCCAGGCTAAACAGGCCCAGCTCTCCCAGACTTTCCTCACAAGGGAGCTGCTCCAGTCCCCTCGTGATCTCTGTAGCCCTCTGCTGGACCTCTTCAGTGGTTCCCTGTCTCTCTTCCGCTGGGGAGCCCAGACCTGGACACAGTGCTCCAGATGTGGCCTCACCAGGGCAGAGTAGAGCAGAAGGACAACCTCCCTCGACCTGCTGGCCATGCTCCTCCTAATGCGCCCCAGGATACCAGTGGCCCTGTTGGCCACCAGGGCATACTTGCTGGCTCATGGTCAACTTGCTGTGTCCACCAGGACTCCCAGGTCCTTCTCCACAGAGCTGCCTTCCAGCAGGTCAGCCCCAGCCTGTGCTGGTGCAGGGGGCTGTTCCTCCCCAGGTGCCAGACTTTACACTTGCTGCTGTTGAAGTTCATTAGGTCCCTCTCCACCCAACTCTCCAGCCTGCCCAGGTCTCGCTGGATGGCAGCGCAGCCTCTGGTGTATCAGCCGCTCCTCCCAGTTCTATATCACCAGCAAACTTGCTGAGGGTGTACTCCATCACTTCATCCAGGGCACTGAACGCAGAAAACTAAGCAACCGAATTTTAGCCTTTAAACTTATCTGCAAAAAATTTTTAATCAGCACTCTACTTGCTAGGTCCTGAGCTGAGTTCCTAAACACTGGTGTAACATTTGCAGTATTGCAGTATCTATCATCTCTTCAGAGTTTGTGATTTTCCAGAATTTCACTAGAAACACTAAATCAGTAACTTCTCCTTTTATAGGTGTGCCTATAATGGGCACCAAGGACCATCCCCAGAGCTGCAAGCCTGTGTGAGGATAGGTGACGGCAGGTTGGCCTCATGATTGCTAGGGAAGGAAGCCTACAGTGGCAGTGTGAGAGCTGCACAACACCGTAAGGTGGCTATGATAGAAGACTTGATGTTTCCTGAGCTTGCAACCAAAGAGTGGTAAACCCACAACCCACTTTTGGTCAGCATGCTGCTGCTGTATTTAATTTACTCTTTTGGAATTTATCAGTTTGTTTTTTTTGGGGGGGGTTGTTTGTTTGGTTTGTTGTTTTTTTTTTTAATCTGGCACTGAACTATGCATGGAAAATACGATAGTGAGATGCATCAAATGAGCAATGACAAAAGGCCAGTTAACGAGTTAATTATGACTGCCCTACCCTAACAAATACAACATAAGGCAGGCACAGAAGATGGGGGAGATACAGAGGAATGACTAGACAGGTTGGTTGCATATGACTATGAAAAATGGAAATATATCATTTAAGTGAAATCGAGGCTTCTTCTCATGTTGTTCCTTTAGGCATCACTTCATATGATTTCTTTCAGCAGCTCAACTGGCTTAAATATCTACTTCAAACTTTCTGTAAGTGCAAACCTGCAGTCTGAAGTTTCCACCAGTGCAACGTGGCCACTGAATCAGACCTTATTTTCTCCAGATGTTGAGCATCTGTCATTCTTAATTAAACAACGAACAGGAGTTGATGCTGTGGAAAAGCATGCACTTTTAAAGGTGGGATGGAAAACTGGAATTTTGCCCTTTCTGCTTCTTCATGATGTGAAAGAAAGGCTAGAAAACTTTCTCCTTTTGAGTCTGAGTTTATTTTATTTAAGTGATGTGCTTAGAAATATCAGGAATATAAAAGCGGGCATTTCCTGGTTTTGCTAGGGAAGTCTTCGGAGGCTTCATCTCCACGTATTTATTTGTACTGAGGTATAGCTGAGCCGGGATCAGTGCTGCACTGTGCATATGTGATTTGTACAGCATCTGGCACAATCCTTATTTGCTCTTAAAAGCTCTGTGGGTTTTAAATCTTAAACAGAGGAGTGTTTTCTCACAAGGTTTTTAGGTAGAGCTGTTGAATAAGTGTGTGTGATTTAAGAAGGGGAAACAAAATTCCTTTTCCATTTCATCAGTGTGGGAAGAAAATATTTTGTCTTGGCCTCACGTGACATTGGTTAACCTGGAAACATTCAGGCTATCTTTGTTTATAATTAAAATATGTTTTGCATAAATGTTTTCAGAATTATAAACATAATAGACGTTCAAATATTTGATATACATTAGTGAACTTTATAGAAGATACTAGTCATCAGTGGAAAAGAATTTATTTTTTTTTTAGTCTCAATAAAACTAAATATTTTGGACAACATGTTTAGGTAAGTTAGAATGTTTCAATCAGCCAGTTTCTGTTACCTTTTTGATTTTTACTGCCATAACAAGATTGATTCTTCTGGTCTTAAGTCTTCCTAGGAAAAAACAAAACAAAACAAATCGAACTATTACAAGAAATGTGACTTGCAACTCTAAATTCTAGACATAAAAAATAAAGGCCCCAAACAAAATATGTGAACTAAAAAAATAAACAATATTCTGGATCTTTATGAAATATATAATAAAAAAGCAAATATAGATAGACCTCGATTTTGTTTTCATTTGTATGGTACTTCTGAACAAAATTTAACTCAATTGTTTAAGTAGAAACCTGTCTTTTGGAGCTCCCTCTGTTCTCCCTTTCATTCTCTTGGTACTTCTAGATACTCTGAAAGCCTTAATTGTGAAGAGACAAACTATCTCTTTCAGCTGAGTCAGAGGCACCTATAAAATCTGAGCTGCTCGAATAAGATGGGGAAAATGTAAACAAGCTCAATCATGCATGAAATCTTTCTCACAGTATGCAAATATACAATATAATTTGAGAGTTCCAGAGGTGAAAAAACTTGTATTGTTTGCATGGTAAGATCAGGGTTAATAAAAGAGGAGCTGAAGCAGAAATCTAGCTTCCACAGAAATGAGGAGCAGAGCATGAAGGTTTTTTTCACTGAACAAGGTTTAATCAAGCATCTATGACAGTTTAAAAAGATATTACATGCAAGGAAGTGTTAGTATCTTTTCATCTGTAAGGAAAAGATGATCCACAAAATCACTGAGGCAACTTCCCTGGCCCTGTGTGCACAGTTGCTGTTGATTTCACAGGAAAACAAAAGCACAGAAGGAAAAGCAGAACAAACTTTTACAGATAAATATATGGGGTGATGTTTTTCTTTCTCTCAAGTTTAAGAATCTAGTGGATGAGTGTACAGTATTTTTTGTACTACACAATATTTTAAGCACTAGCCAGGACCTTTAAAACTGATGAGTGCAGCACAGTGTTCATCTTGCAACATTGATCTTTATCTAACCGATTGGAAGCCTTTGCTGAACTGAATTATTTCACTTCTTCCTTTGGCTATGGATCACGTGTAATTGTAATGAGAGTTAAACCTGATAGCTGTAGCATTAGGATGGTGTGGTGAAGTTCCAAAACCCAACATTTTTTGTATGCAGCTAATATTTCTATTTATACTGTCAATCCTAATACTTCGTTCCTGTAAGCATATGTTCTATAGTTTCTTTTTGATCAACATCTGAGTTGCAAACAATCTGCCTAAATTGTTGGGGGTTCTTTAGATATTGTGAGAGTATATAAAGTTCTCTTTATCTCTAACTTCTCCTCAATTTGTCTTGGATGCTTTTATCTTAAAGATGTAGGACAAATGCCTATTTCATTAAAAAAGCCCAGATTCAATTTTTTTATAACCTATGTTTAAAGAACATTACAGCTTTTCACATATCTTTTCACTTCAGAAAAAACAGGCAGGCCGGAAAACCTCTACTCTGTAGGATTGTATTAGGAGTTGTGGCATTCAGTCTAGTTAGGTGTGACTAAACCTCAAACTAACAATGGGGTTTGACATGTGTGTGATCTACATAAAACACCAGTTTTTATGTTTTATTACATAAAACAGTAAACTGCTGAATATTCTTCACACTGAGGGAAAAAAAACCACAAACTCGCAGCCTTACTGAAAAAAAAAAAAAAAAGACACGTGAGTTGATAACTACAGCTTTTTTGATTTTCAAGAGGAAAAGTAAATACGAATAAGGGAATTGTTTCTTCCAAGATCTCCTTTTTGTATAAAAGGGAGCAATATTATAGAGGCTTTAAAGGGTTCATTCACCCAGATGCAAAGAAGGTGATTCAAGGTACGCCACAGTGAAACACACTGATCATGAGAGAAATGCACGGATTTGGAAAGGAACTATAACAATGAGAACCTTCTTTTACATTCAGCAACACCCAGAAAAGCCCAACTCTGGAGACACTGAGAAAAGAAAGTGCACATCAAGTCCTAGGAGACAGTGAGAAGAAGGGACTGCTGCGATGGGTGCTGTAGGATTGCCTTGCCTTGCCTGCACACTCTTCTGGTGAGCTATCTCTCCCAGGTTGTAACAAGGAACTTACCTTTGCCTTGCTGGAAGTGACATGCTTTTTTCATTTTAAACCATGTTTATTTTAACAAATTAATTCAATAGACCTGACAAACTGGTGTGCTTTTTAATTTCCCCAGAGTTAAGTGGTTTGCATAAGGCAGCACTGTAGACAAAGACTTACTTTTTGAGATGTGGGCAAACTTCAGGGTCCCTTGTCTGCTAGAAGGAATTTGAGACCTGGTAGTGTCAGCTGTCAGGGTGTAGTGGACAAATGTGCCCCATCAGGAGCTCCTTGGTGTCCTTGGAAAGGAGGCCTACAGTGATGGGAGATCCTGTGGCTTCAGGAATCGCATATTGTCTTGCAGATGGCCTACTGAAACAGCAACACTTCAACATAATGGTGGCAGCTTGAATTTTCCTTCAGCTCTGGTGCCTTTTGGCAAGTCACTGAAGTTGTAAAGGTGATCACTGATTAATGACATCCGACCCTGTTCTGCACTGAGGTTTTCTTGCACAGAGATCATCAAAAGTCAGCATATTTTTCCCTGGAAAATCCTAAGTTGCATGCATTCATGGAACAAAAACATAGAGCTGGTTACATTTTCTTCAGTGAAGGAGTGTAGTTAATCAGAAATAAGTCTTTTGCATTATTTATGAAGCAGGATTGTACCTTACTGGTCCGTTCTGAGGCAATTGGCTCTGCCTTGGCCTGTCCAGCCCATTGCAGCTTTCTGAAGGAAAGGCACATATCCCCACAGTGGGCAACAGGTGACATGAGGCAAGGGGTGTGAAAGTGTCATCCCAACTCCCTGACCAGAGATTGGTTGACCTTTCCAAAACTTATACAACAGGTATGAGAATATTTGTGCATGACCTGCATCCTACAAGAACTTGGTATGAATCTTGCTTCAGGAGTATGTGTTAGCATTGCATTCTCAGACTAATCATGTAACGTTTCTTCAAAATGCTTCTTTTTTCATAGTTTTCTAAACCAATGGAGGAGTTAAACAAAGAGCCTTTAATCACTAGCTATCTCTACATACTTTAAAGGAACCTGTAATAGACAGTTTGAAACTGTATTATGCAATGTTGTATAGTTCAGTGCTGGACACACTTATGAAATTTTAATCTAAAACTAATATTGACTTAAACAGACTTCATGCTGATACCTTTTAAAGTACTTTTCATTGCAGCTCTTATTTTAATACTTGAAAGACAGGGTGAAAAATTCATTTATTTTGGATGAAATATATGGATGGATCTTTTGTATGAGGGAATAAACAATTAAATCAGAGGAATAAGTAACTGAGCTATTCTATCTAGATAAATATAATCAGCTGATATCACTAAAAGTCAAGCTAAAGTATTGGAGAGAGGGAAACGGTACAGTTCCATGACAAACAGTGGTTGCACAAATTGTTCATTAACTGCCTGTAGGAATGTGTTAACATTTTTCAGTTTAACTTGCATAACATTGATATCAAGCCAGAAACAGTTAATTCCACTTCTCTGCCTGTATTATTAAGAAGACAAACAAACAAGATCACAGAACACTTTAGTCATTTTGCATACCCTAGAAAGGTTTCTGGTGTTTTTTTTTCTATTAATGCAGAAATTCTGATCTTAGTACCTCTTATTTATGTATCTGTATAGTCTTATCCACTTCAGGAGGGCTTCTCAAGAGCCTATGCTTAAACATGTGGAAAATTAGGAGCAATTGTTGCACGTTCTAAGGATGCAGCCTTGGGTGTAATAAGGGAAATCCTTGCCCTTTAGCTTTTTGATTGAAGAACACAGGTGATTTCCACTCTTCTTGATGGCAGCATTCAAGGCCAAAGGTAAAGAAGTATAATCATACAAGTGAAACTGCATCTGTCTTGCTTACAGTATGAATGTAACATGTTAGCTAATGTTTTTTGTGAGAATATTCTCCCTTTGACAGGGTAACATTAAAACGTTTTTAGTTTCTTTACAGTTATTTTAGGGAGTAGCTCCTAGCTAGCTCCACTAGATCCTGAAGGAATTTTACCTTGAGAAAATGTGCAAAAGTCAAGTCTTGAAGTTTAAAACTTGAACAGCTGAAAAAAATCAGGGTATTGACTTGTGGCAGATGCTTTCCCAGTGCTGCTTTCACAGCAGACTCCTGCTCCTACATCATCTTGCAAGTGCAGATTCACCCTTCTTGCCCACCTATCCCTCCCCCTGGGTGCTGGATTTAATGGAAATAACAAAATGAGGCTTCATTAACATTTCTGCAAGAGCCTTTGATCAGATGTCTCATTTAGGGGAAGAAAGGAAGAGTGGAAGGAGAAGGCCACATGGTTATTGCTCCTTGTTACTGCTGGCTGTTCTCTCCAGCCTTCCTGTTTCCGATGCTGACATGTCAAAAATCTCTAGAGTTGTCAGTGTTTTTAAAATGAATACACAGATTGACTTTTCATGTGTGCCTTGGTTCTTTAGAAAGGAAAAAACTCCCCACTTCCATCTGTACCTAATTCTTGCTGGATGCAGCATGGATGCTGCCCTCCTTACCAGAAGGTCTAAATGACTGATAGGTGTTTGATCCTGTCATGTAATTATGTACCCACCTATTATGCGTGTGTGTGAATGTGCACCTGAACTTGGGCAGAGAGGTCAGTTCTGACAAAGGCAACAGTTACCTCACCTACCACCTCAGTCTCTGCTGCAGCCGATCAGGGTTAGCAATAGCTGGCTACCAAAAAGGAAAAAATACAATAGTTCTTACTTCTGAGGTGAAATCCTCACCTTCATCTAAATCCTTTCTTACTGGCAAAGGACCAGAGCGATTAAAAGGAGCTGAGAAAACTCTGGTTTCTGTCACTGGAGGATCATAGCAACAGACCCTGCACAACCATCCTATAAAACTATCCCCAGAGGATCTGTTTGCAAAGAGTTGTTAGGAGCGGAGTGTGGAGAGCACTGAACCCCCTCAAGCTGCCCTCAGAGGCCCCAGGCACTGCCTTTGCCACAGATCCGTGCTGGATCACACCATAGCCTATGCAGTGCTAGAGGCTGCTCTGGGTTCTCGGAAAAGCTGGGAACAACATTGGCTGACAGTCATCATTGCCTGCTTTTGGTCTGCCAGTGCTACGGATTCAAGCAATGCAGTCCACACTAAAGAAGGCAGCATTCTGCTTCCAAAACATGCTGCTGTGGCAAAATTTGGAAAAGAAAAACAAATTAGAAAAGTTTTTTGTCGGCCTTCTTTTCTCTGCCTCACCACTTCCCCTCACTTTTCTGCAACATCCACAAGCAATGCCTTCTGAAGTTACTTTGAATGGCTTCTGTTTCCCCCAGGTCTTCCACTCCAAGGATATTTTAATGTCTTATCATATGCATTCTGTGCACATTTCAAAAAATCCATCTAATATGATGTCCAGCATTGCACACACTTTCTCTTCCTTATTTACCGTGTCCAAGACAGTAAGTAGTGTCTTCCAGCATTGCTTTAGATCTTATTTCTATTCTTGCTTCTCCAATTCAAAAAGCCGTCTGCTCTTTGTTCTAGCCTGACAAGTCAGTTTTTGTATGCAGACCAACCTGGCTGGAGATTTTCAGCCTGACTCTAGCTATCTGTGAATAAAAGAGACAAGGCTCATATATTCTTACAGTTCCCTCTCTGCTCATATAAAATATGAATTACAGACATGACAGATTAACGTTATCTTGTTACATCAGTTGGGGACGTAAAAAAATGCCTGCTACTGTACACATGACTTCTATGTTTGTCCCTTTCTCCAACTCAGCAGCTCTGTTTTCCATTTGGATAGTCTCTGCCCTGCAGAGCATATAGTTTGCTACGCCACTATGGTCTTTAGTTACTACTATAACAATCTCAAAGTTTATTAATAACCTTCAGCGCTTTCAGACTGGAGAGATGAGGTGATCTTAGAAGATTTTAGAATTTACTGCAGACCAGGCATCCCTCACCTCTACAGGAAAATTCCCCCAGTGGAGTAAAAGGAGGCAGGAAGCAGGAGAGATGCCCCAACACCAAAATCTGGGATGCGCCCCAGGGTGAGTGCCTCTCCCGTGAGATCTTGTTTGGAGTCCCCTGTAACTTCATGTTTCACCATTTGATAGCTCATGAAGTGAGAACTGCAGATATCCTGGAGACAGCAAGGTCTGTAGTCGTCTTCCAGGAGGAGAGGTATAAGAAAAACCTTCTCACTTGACCATGGAAGGTAAAACTGGCCCTACCAGAATAATACAAATACTGGATACAACACTACAGCATGATGGCTTTTTGCATATGTGTAAATGAAAAAATGAAGACATAAAAATACACACAAGCCTCACATGTATGCTAAATGAAATCAATTTTATGTTTAAATACATGAATACACATTTGTATTTAAATATGTGAAAATCAATTGTATTATTACTGTGTCTCAAAAAATGTGTCTTTTTTTCCTTCATTTGCAAATATAAACATTCACAAAATGTGTTTTGCTGAATGCTTGGATACTATTTGGGAACAATAAAATTGTAGCTAAGGAAAATAAGAGGGTCGTGGTCTTGGCTTTTTAACATCATAACATTGCAACTTGTGAATTTTTTCCCCAGAGGACTCGAGCTTTCTCAAAGCAGAACAGCTCTCCTTGTGCTGCTTTTCTCAAGTTATGCTTAAAATGACCTATAAGCAGATTGAAACTGGATGAACATCTCTTTCTTCCACAGCCCTGTGAATTTTTAATGCCTGGCATTAAGGTGAAAATCATCATTTCTCTCTGTCTGCTGGGCGATGGGCCATCAATTAAATTCTCTTTTGTCCATATGTAAAATAGCTAATGGTTGCAGCTTCTTTCCATAATAGAGCCATTAGTGGTAATCTGCCCCACTCTGCCAACCGATTTACTCAGATGGGTATAGATGAATTGGCAGTAATGTGCCATATAAACCTGGCTCTGTAGATGTCCTGAAAGCAGCAAAGGTCTCTCAGTATGATAGTTTGCTGCATTGTATCACTGTTTGATATGTAACATAATTATATACTGTGTGTGGCTGTAGTTGAATTTGCGAATGGTTTTGTATTCCAGGATTTTAGTTTACACAAATCTGATTCATGATCTGACATAATGCATATATAAAATGTCTTCAATTTGGTAATGTGCATCTGATTCACATTGATTATACTCAGTGCTGGTATTCAAAGCCCTAAATTATCTTCGCTGTTTGCTAGCTTACAAATACAGCAGATAACTGTTAGGGAATTTGAAACCCTTTGTAAGTATGCCCATTTGACTGCTGCACAATTAGTATTTTGCATTCTACTTAAAACTTGTCTTCTCTAAAGAACTCCGGCTTCTTCGTGGGGGGCTCAGGGGGGACATTGCATTCTATGGTAATGGCAAAGCAAGAAGGGAAAGCAGAGCAGAGACATCTCGTGAACAGTGATGAATGTTTCAGTCATGCGCTTACCCACACCAGTGTGCAGTGGCTGAATAATCAGCAGGATAAACCATCATTTTATTTGTATTTGCTGTTTGACAAGTTTAATAAGCTAAGTAACTTATTCCGTAAAAGACGGCAGTGATCCAGGGGAACGTGTTTTTATTTTTTATTTTCCCAGGGTTGAAGGGCATTAATGTATGTCCACTGTTAGCAGATTTGTCATTGTTTTGAACATATAGGAAGACTACAGTAATATGGAAAAACTCTGTAATGGTTGGGAAAGCTGTAGAGAGGATTTATAAGTCAAGTTGCCAAAAAAGGAGATATATTTCTTGCACTACTTAAAAGTTCAATGATTAAAAATGTGCTATCCAGAGAGCACTTCTGTTTGGAATGTAATTCACCTAATGGCCAGTGTTTACTCCAGGTCATACGTAAAACGTTGTTTCCCTTTTTGATAATGTGAGGGAGGAAGGAAAAAAACTGGGATAAGAGATACTGGGAGAGGTGTTTCAGAAACTATTGCCAGTAGTCCCACTCTACTCTTGTTCAAGTCTGAAGCATAATCCCAAAGAGCTGATACTGAAACTAAGTCAGATCAATACTGAATGCTCTTGAAATTTCCACTGTCCTGTATGTTGGTGCATACGCATTTAAGTTTACGTATGTATGTATACATTGTAATTAAGGTTTCTGTGTCCAATAAACACATACACACTTTTTTGCTCTCTGCATTTTTTTTCTTGATTCACACAACTCTCTGCAAAATGTTTCCAATTTGGGTCATTTCTGTCCTCCTGCCAGTTTTCCAGTCCAGTGTGATCCAAATTAAATAACCTTCTATTGTGCCATTCCTGATGAATGTCAGATTAATCTTAGCAGAATGTGGGACTTTGCCTGACAAGACGATTACTGCAATATTTAAACAACCCTTAGGGCCTTAATTCACCAACAATTTATGATCCACCCTATACTTGAGTGCCGTTTCTGTCTTCTGAATGCCTAGTCACACTCTGATGTGAAATGTACAGTAAACTGGTATTTGGTGACATGCACTCACTCTCCTTGCTACATGACGCAGTACTTTTGGTAGTCTGAGGAGAACTTTGAAAATGTCAACCCACCCCAACCCCCAGAAGATATCCTGTCCCAAAGAAAAAGAGAAAAATGCTGGCAGCAGTCCATAGGAACCGTGTAGGAGAAATCCTCTTTTGCCTGACTTTAAGCAGAGGAGCCACGAGCTGCATTGTGGTGGCTGTCCCCACCAGTTGCCCATAGCAAGCGAGGAGCACAGCCTCTGCTCACTGCTAAAGCCAGCTGTGAGTGTGGGCAGCGAAGGAGCTGGGGCCAGCCAAGGAAAAGCCTTGCTGGAGAGCCTGGTTCACAGTGCAGACATCAGGCAAAGAGGCCAGAATAGAATCTGAGAAGTTTAGAAGGAATTTAAGAATGAAGCCAACATTTAATGAGGCTTGGGAAGAAACTTCCCCTAAGGGCCTGTTATTGAATAGCTGCTGGCTGTAGGCTTTTTTTGTTCTCTTTTAGAGCAGCTGCTACCGGCCATCGCTGGAGACAGAAAAGCTGACAGGGTCAGAGATGGCAATGGCTGTCTTTAAGGCTTATTCTACCTTAAGCTAATAGAATACAGATTATTAGCAAAGGATGTGTCATGATGAGAGTGTATTTACAGTGTATGAGTGAAGGAAATATCCTGCTTTCCCTCTCACATTTGTGTCCAGCCTGTCCTAGGGTACAGGGTTATGTTGCACTTGCACAGTGTGCCTTTTTCTATCTCATGTCTGTAGTGTCATAAAGCAACTGGTAGAGTTTAGGGGCTCTCTGCACCAGTACCTCCATCTTGAGGGACTGAAATTGATGTAATTTATCATGGCAGGTGAATATGCAAGCTGTGCCTCTTGCCCCATCGCACAATGTAGCAGAAGGAGTAGACAACAAGTCAGAAATAGCTCTCTCTCCTTCCCCACACACACCCCCTCCCCCCAGCTTTCTGAAACAGCAAAATCATATGTCTGCACGGCTGAGGTATCTACGTACAGTAGCTCCTCGTAATGGAGCTGTGTACCACTGCACACTGTCAGAAGCTGTTGGTGCTTTATTACTGAACCATTCACTGTGCATCTCCTTTGCCAGAAGTGATAATGAAGAATGCATTTTGTTTTGTGACATTTTTTTCCAAAACAAAGAATTCCTTTCCTTGTGTTTATACCTTGCTTTGGTGCTTTTGTACTGTCAATTAACACTGGAGGTCCTTTATATCTTTCATTTAACAGACATATCCCGAGCAGGACATAGCAAACAGATGGGGCTGTCACTGCCTGGATGGGTATGTTTTTTTCCTCCACACTTACAGTTCCCTAATCATACAGTACCACCCATGACCTGGTAGATTCCTTAAAAATCATAGCTCCAGGCCTTTTGATTACATGTGACACTTCTTTCAGAAATTTAAGATGAAGATTACCAGGTCACCCTGACTTGACTGCAGTGAGCTCCTTGAGTTTTGGTTCCACCTCAGCTGTGTTACTTTGCGTTTCCACAGACTTGTTTCCATTAACCTTCTTGCCTGTACCTCCACTTTCGGCATCATTTCACTAATCCATGCCAGAAAGACAGGAAACATGGGCATGATTCATACCCACGGGGGTTACCCAAGGGATACATAATCCTAACCCCGCTATGAAGGAACCCTCAGCATGAGTATTGCAACATGAGTTGAAATATTCTGCTGCTGTTATTTGTAGGAGAGGGATTCCGCAGGACGGGGAGCAGGGGGGAAAGATGGTGAGTGACATAGTTTTGTCTGGGCAGGGACCCGTTTCAACCACTTCTAGAACATGTCCCAGTTAGGCTGGCTCCTCACAGGTGCTGGCCCCACACAGTCCCCAGGGCAGCTGGTGGGAACTGCAGCCGCTCTGCACCTCTGCAGGCCAGGCTGCTTATGTCTGGGACTAATCAGAAATGCTTCAACCATGAAAAGGTTTGTGACTTTGAGAATATTTTACATATCCCTGTTAAGAAACATCAAAATAACCCTAATCCCTTTGCAAACGTTAAGTCTTAACACAATCTTTTACTTGGCACTGTATCCGTGGGCAGGCATACACACATGTTAACAGGGCTAATGAGCAGAACAGTCAACAAAATAAAATGAAGTAAAATAAAATAAAACAAAATAAAGTAAAATAAAATAAAATATAACCCTCCTGCTCCCAACAGTGCAGTCTTATCACAGTTGGGCTATATTTTTCTTCTGCAGAATTCAAAGTTTTGTTTTAAATTCTGCACATCACAGCCATACTAAATATCCCCTTAGACAAGACACAAAGCTGCTGAGTAAGACCCCTGCAAATCAGGGATGCTTTTTCATAAGACCAACATGCATAATTTATATCTGCATACAATTAGCCTGTTTACATTTATACATCTTCTGTTTCCTTTTATGTGAAATATTCCACAGGATACTTGGTAATGCATTCAAAGCAACCTAGGTTTTTTTTGTTGTTTGGTTTTTTTTTTAAAGGCTGCAGGACTAAACAATTTATAAAACCTTACACTTAATAAATACTTTATATGAATACAAAAGTGTTTTCTTACTAGGTAGCAATGGCTTTACATCAAAAATAGTCCTGCTTTTCCCCAGTTTTGAAGCTCTCTCAAGTGGTAGTCTATAAATCCTTGACACATTTAAAAAATGTGTTTAAATTGTGGGTTTTGTGAATGCATTCAGTGTCAGAGTCATAATCATCTCTACGGAATGGATACAGCTGAACAAAGTCCTTTTATCACCCCTGATCTGAAGGGTCACTCCTTTAAGACTGCAAGGTCCTTTAGGGGGTTTAGTACTTGCTTTGCTGGGCATATTGAGGTTTTCTTTAACCCTTATGTGCCTGGCCACCTTGTGGTGCCTCTTGGCCCAAATGAGGGGGTGAGGCTGCATGCACATAACAGATGGTAATGAAGAGCCTTGGTGTGATCATCAGAAATGCAGCTGGCCCACAGGAAAAGCTGGTGAGTGCAGTGGCAGGGTGGCATGCCTGTACTGCAGAGCAGGTGAGAAGATGGGGAGGGCTCACACTGAGACTGCTTTCACCAGGCAATAGAGAGTGGCTAGAGGTGGGTGAGGATGAAAAGCGCTGTTTGGGGTAAGGGAAACTGGTCTGAAAAGGAGGTGGCATGGAAAAGGAGACCTCAGGGAAGGACAAATGTCTGGGAGGGAATGAGCAGGGACAGAGGCTGGGAGGGGTGCTTGGGAAAGGAGGCTAAGATTGTCGAAAGAAAACTGTTTCTTGCTGAAGGAAAAGAAATCTTATTGCTCCCTGGGTAGAAAAGACTATGTGCCTTTTATACGGATAATATTTAATAATGGAGACATACAAATTACACCCCGTTGTAGACAACTCATTACTAGCTCTGTATTCACACACTTACAATGGAGAAAGTTGCTGCTATTGTAAAAACACCTACAGAGGTACAGCAGAGATGCTCTGTTTCACAAGAGTATCATGCTCAGAGCAATGGAGTTTTGGGTTCCCACCACTACCCAGGCACGTACCCCTCTGCATCTTCTGCCATGCAATGAGTTAGGTCAGTAGTGTTTTTAACTACCAGCTGCTGATATTTGGATTTGAGTGCCTGGGGACAGACTGGCACTGCCTTGTTGGCACACCCTGGCACTTACTCCTGGAGCATTTGTACCTTGGAGCAGATTTCCTTTTCATATTCCACCTGCTACCTTCCCCCTCTTTCTTTTACAGTATCCCCTGAGACCACAGTAGCTATTTTCTGCCCATGAGTCAACAGTGAGGATGGTGAAAAATTTGGTATGGGATGATCCAAGAAGGGGGGAATTACTGGTATTACTTTGCACTCACTCAGCACCAACTCTCCAAAGAGCTGTTATTATAACATAAAACAGCTGGAACATAAACCATTGATCCTTATGAGTTTTTTCTTCAATCAATATTTCTTTATAGGGAACTTCACTTAGGATGCAATAAAGAGGCACATCATAACTGCTATGTGCCACAGGGCATGAGAGTTCCTTTTAGATGCTCTGAGACCTCCTGGTAGGGACTGCAGTGCTGCAGCAGGCCAGATGATGCATTTGGAGACTGGGGTCTGCAGTCCGTGATGCTGTTGGCAAGAGCTAGGACCTCTCAGACAGCTCCCCAGGGCACAGCCCTTGAGTCTGCCAGTGGCTACAGCTCTTGACCCCTCCTGTGCCTTAGTGTCCAGGAAAACATTTCCCTGTTATATTCTTATTCATCAGGTTTGAGACTGAGACTTCCTTGGCTGAGGAATGGGATGACTAAATACCGACCAGGACAAGTCCAAATTCTCTCAATTCTTAGAAAGCTTGAAGGATTGAAAATAGGCAGAGAAGAAACATCCAAGAAATCATTTACATAGAAACAAGTTGCCTGGGATAACAAGACAATTAAAACATCCATCCTAGCAGCGCATTCTTATAAATGAGTTCTGTCAGGAGCCAAGGAAGAGCTCAGAGCCACCTCACAAAGCAATAAGGGAAGAACGTCAGTTAGGAATTAGTGTTCATACAACCAGGCAGATGGGTTGTCTGGTGCAGCTTAGATGTGAAGGGCCTTTTTCATTTTCTTTGAGACTGGAAAGCACCAAACAGCTTTCATTATAACAAGAGAACTTGTCTGTCAAATGCTGAAATAGACCAAGATATGTGCATATGCTTACAATTCTATGTTCAGTAATAAATAGAGAGTTACTGTTAAAAGATTTGGAGGGAAAATGCAAAGGGGAAAAACCCCTATGACAAGTTAGTCTTTGGTCTGATTGCACCACTTGCCATTATTTTGCAAACATGCCTTTTTTTATTTCACTTTTATTTTTAGGAAAGAGTTCCTGTTCCTTGCCACTATCCTCTGCTGTTTATTGTGAAATTAATAACACCCAGTTAATGTTTCTGAAACTGAGCTGAACTTTTGTTGCCCGGTGCTGCCCAAAGATCCTGGTCAGTATGAGAGCATCACTACTCTGCCATTTATCATTTCTGCAAGCCAGTGACCACCAGGCGTCATCCAGTCTCAAGTAGCCCAGAAAGTTAGTTAAGTCTCAACAACATACAACAAACAACCGTGGGTGGGGGGAGTGAGAGATGTTAGAGAGGTCAAAGCCAAAAGCAGAATGTGATAGTTACAGATTGCTTCATCGTTTTAAGATTAAGAGATACTGGCAAATCCTTTGACCCTTTACAGACATGCCCTGCAAAGCAAGAGGAGTTATGCACAGGATTAAATCTCTCTGTGTTGGCTCATTTCCAACCACCATCTGAGACTAGGGCTGTGGTAACCTCTGTTTGTTCCTTTGATTTTCTGAATCTTCCTCCATTTTGGTTCCCAACACATGGCAGAAGAAAAGATGCTGCCTTGCCTCCCTCTTCCTAGCTCTGCCCCTATCCCCACTTCATCTCTGGAGGTTCTAGCACTGAGAAAATGCAGCCTGGGTGGATCCAGTCATGGATGGGAGAATCCTCACAGACTGCCTAAGATCACTGGTCTTGAAAACAGATGAGACTGCAGATCTCACTCTGTTTTGGTGAAGAAACAGGTATCAGCTGTCCTGTTACAATAGTTATAAAGAACCTGATAAAAACAAAAACAAACTCGTGAGTTTTTGAGTACACACTTGTGAGTTAAGGGAGTGCTGGCCTTTAAGTAGCAGGTCTCTTCCACTCGCTTTCCATCTGTTTTCTCTCTAGCTGTTTCTCCCTTAGATGCACTGTGAGAGAGACAGACAATTGAGACAAGCAGGGATGGTCGTTGACTCGCTATATCAGAAGGACGTAAATACCAACGTATTTCTGAGTCACTGAACTGTGCAATGAAAGTGCTGGTGATTTCAGAGAGGTGACGAAGAGCATGCACAAAGCGTATGCAATGACACATACACATATACACAAGCATATAAAAGACTTATACACATATATATAGCACAGACACTCAGTCACGTGCACATAAACAAATACCACAGTGAGGTCCAATAAAAAAATGGGTATTTTCTCAGACAATTTCAGATAAAAGGATTGCTTGTTTGATCTACTACATTGACTGTGAAAAGAAAACAAGATGGAAGCGTAGGCAGAGGTATGATGTGGGCAGAGGGTGTTAGAGAGTTCAGGATTATATCTCTGAGCGCAAAAATGCTTTGGCAGAGCCCATAGGTGTAAAAATATGAAGACAGAAAAAGAGGGAATTCAATTTCTTCCATTTTGAGCCTTTATTTTACTGAAGAGGTGAAAAGTTCTTAAAATATTGAAGAGAAAGGTTTATGGATTGTTTGAGCTGTGAAAAACTCAGTTTAGTTCACACAAGCATTGCTGATTTTCTCACTTTCTGTTGATATGTTATGCATGGAGTTATCACACCAGTGGTATTTCAGTGGTATGTTTCTTAGACCCCTGAAAGGTCATGGGATCACCTGCCAACAAAGTTCTGCTGCAAATGCTGACCAGATCTACAAGATTTAGTGCTAAATAAGACATGCCTGAGCATTTTTCACTTTGAAGTTCACTGAAAAGTTTAGGGAAACTACAAGCTATTTGCTGTTGAGCACACTCAAACAGGACAAAGAAATCATGTTGAAAATGAACATGCTCCTTACACCTATCCAGCATGTTGTGGAGCACTAGGTGGAAGCATTAGGAAAACCATGCCTGCTGAGTAATTGAGAATAAGGGATTTGCTACACTGTCAAAAGATAAAGATCTGGTCTCTGAACAAATCCATTCCTCATACCCTAAAACTCAACAATGAAAAGTAAGCTATTTTCACAAATAAAGCTGGAAATCCTTTTAGATATTAAGTAAGTCTACCATTTAATGAGCTACATGAATGGTAATCATCCATAAATATGTAAAATACTAGATTGCTCACACAACAGCGAAAGAAAAGATTCTAAGAAAGCGCACATATATCCTGGAACAAAACCCAAACCAAACAAAAAAAAACCCACAAAACAACCCCAGCATAAAAGTATGATCAACAAATGAAAAATTTCAAATTCCAGTTTTAATAAATGACTGACAATTAATTCCCTTTGTTTATTTGTAAAATAGTTTAACAGCTTAGCATGAACACTCTGTCAACATTTAGGTCTATCATAGAACTGAGATTCAACAATTTAGGGGGTTTTGTTGTTCCTCATTTGCTACCTGCTCTATCAGAGATTTATTGTAGTAACAAGCAACTGAGAAAGGGGGCTTGTACAAAATTTCCTCTGTTCTGTCATTTGCTATAAATGCTGGAGCTCCAGGGGAGACATTCAGATTGCTGTCGTGCGTGTATCTGAACTAGTCCCGAAGTCCTGCTGCTATGATCTGCAGCATCTTTTGGGGCACAATCTGTTCTGTTTCCCTGGTGCTAAGTTTCCTTTGCAAATGCTTTTCACCGAGAACACTTCAGTGTTTCTGAGAGAGGAAGGGAACCTCTGAAAGGGTTTCCCCAGAGCCCTGAGTGTGTTGAGGAAGCAGAGTTAGGCTACTCGTGAAACTCCACCTGTATTGGTGCTGAGGGAGTCCACTTTACATGCATACTGTAGAAGTGGCTTCGTAGTTTGCTCCATATTGACCTAATTTAAAATGCTTTCTGACGTGCTTATCCAGAGCAACACACCAGTGTAAGGAAAAGAATGAGTGCCTGAGAGATGGCCAAGGAGATAGATATGGTGCAAGCACAATTTGCTGGCCATGGGTTGAGAAGCTCATTCTTCTGATTTACTCAGTCACTGTCTAGGTATGCATCTGCTGCCCCCTCTGAGCATGCCTCCTGGGGTGGTGGGGAAGTAAAAAAAGAGTTATTGGCTTCTTAGCCACAAGAGACCCAGGAGCCTACTGACACTGTGGTGTATGATGCTTCTCATGTGACTCCTGAAATTTAATGCCATGAGGTGTCCATTGTGCACACAGATGGGGTATGAAGGTCTTGATTTTCAGCCAGCCTGCATAATGCTGGCTTGGTTCACAGGTTATGTGGAAGCTAGATGGAGAGGTGGTCTGAAAGGGGCTGAAACACCTCTGTGATAACAGCAGTAAGAGGGTGAATTTAGTGAGGGTAGGACTGAACATCTTCATACCCTGCCCGTGATGAGATAGAGGACTTACAAACAAGCCTTAATGCTTTTATAACATTATTAGTCTTAAATATAACTAATAACAAACCTGCTTGGAGGAATGTTTTGTTGGTAAATGTTGTGTGCAATTTTGTTTTAATATACTCTTCATATATTGTTCTATTAACTGATCTCACTGCTGGCATTTGGTGATGTTTATCTGTATAGATGAGGGCTAGGTGAAGGAGGCTGGAGTTTTCTGATACATCTGAGAGATGCCTAGATACATTGAAATATGCATATGTTACAATATATACCAATATAGTAATGCAAAACAGGGTGACTGGGCAATGTAAAAACATGAATGACGTGTTTAGACAGAATAACTGTTGAAAACTGTGATTTTGTACTGAAACATCTTTCTGAAGAAAACTGGGATGTAGAATGTTAAACTGCTGATGTTTTGGTAAATAAGGGTCTAGGCTTTTTATTGTATGCTTTAGTTCAAAAGCATTTTAAATTAGTTCTAAATAATGGCATAATATCAAAAACCCTGAGAAAGGTGAAAAATCCTGTTTCTTAGGATGAGATCACCACTATCTAGAGGTAATTTTTTTTTGCTGAAACATAAAAGCAATTATAATCTAATGCAGGTGGCGTCCAGGAGGGGGGTGTGTGGAGGGGGGCAGAGTGTCATATTTGTAAGCTGATGTGCCCTTTACGGGTTGTTTGTTCCTCCAGTAACTGCTGCTCCTACCCAGTACTCATCACCCAGAGCCTTCTCAGCCCCTTCTGCCTCCTTTCACTGTCTGAGGTGAGTCCCTTATTCAGGCACTAAGGCTAACAGGTAGGTACAGAATTCTTATGTGGAAAATACCTCGCAATGTTAGCTGATGAACTTGATTTTAACAAATCTCGTGTTTCAGTAGAGAAGAATGACTGTCTTGTTGACAGTTTCATTCAGACACCTGATATTTTTTCCACAAGTTGGAATAGTAATTGAAAGGACAAGTTGCATGATGAGGATTCAGAAAATGTGTTCTCTGGTTTTGGCTCTGCCACAGGTATAGTCTTGGTGCATACCTGACAGGGTTTCTGCTTTATGTTATTATTTGTTTCAGTGGGGATAATCCATAACTTAGTGGGTGGTCTGAGAGGTAGTTTAATACTGCTTGCAAACCCAGTGGGGTCTTCTAATGATCAGTGGTTGAGCAGTGACACTTGTATTTTTCCTATTGATCTTTGCCATGACTGATAGCATTGAGTTACTGGACCGGTGACCACTAATTATCCCTGCAGGTTCTGATCCAAAAGAACTACTGAAGTTACCATAGATGTTTTATTGTTGGGCTGATACATCAGATGCCCAGTGCCTTAGCTGCAAAACTGTCTTACCTTGAGGAATGAAAAAGCCAGATTTTATCAAGGGACAGAAGCTTGCTTTTACAATGTCATGAGTTGCTCCTGTAGTTGCAGTCATGATGGAACTTCATAATGAAAAATATTCCACCTAGAAAAGGCATGAATCAACCCCAACAGCTGAATTCATACTTTTCATTAGAAAGTAAGTGGCAATATGGAATGAATTAGTGAACAGATCCTATACACAGTTTAATTCTGGTTGTTTGGGGTTTTTTTTGTATTTGTTTTGGGTTGGGTGTTTTTTGTTTGTTTGTTTGTTTTTCTTACTTATCAATAATTATGGCTTTTTCTGTTCTAGTCTGTCAGAATTGATTCCTTGTGGAAGGTAAGCTGCTCCACATATGCTTGTATATCCCAGTGTAGGGTTTTGGTTTTTTTTAAATCAGTCTAATTTAGTTACTCAATGTATTGAATTTTCAGTCTTTGATTCTGAAATAAAATGCTTGAGAAGGAAAAGTGTGTATTTTGAATTAGTAGAATACATACCAGGGTGCTCGTTTAAGCTGTATATCAAAACAAGGATATGAATTCAGTGAGTGTGATCTTCAGCTGAGACATCAGTTTACAAACTGGTTAATTACATATCTTAAATACATAATTATAGCAAGGAAAAAGTCTGCTTGTATGTCACATAACTGGGTACTCTATCACCACAATTAAAGAAATTCTGCAATTGTTTGGGAAAGACTTTTTCCACCTTTTCATTTTAAAGATCAAATAGAGGATATTCTCCATTTGTTTGTTAGGATCAGAAAGCTAAGTTAAGAAAACTTTTAGAGAGAGGGACTGTTTGCTACCTTGCTGTTAAAATCATGTTTTGCTGTCTGTAACCACAATATTTTCAACATTGTAATGCTAGGCAGGAAGCACAAGATTACAAGTTATCGTCTCTGATTTCACCATTTCCTGTTCCATGTCTTATCTGGCCTAAAATTTCTGTAGATAAATGCAGTTTCCAAGTTAAACACAGATGTGGTGCAGTATAATTCTGGCAGGTGTTATTGTGTTTGTGCTGTAAGAGGTGTTACCTGATCTTGCTTGACTTTAAAGTTAAGAAGACAAGGGGGCTGATTCTGCTTTTTCTCAAACATGCACAGTGATGTAACAAGAAAATCTCTACCAGCAGCTACTTTTTGGAGGTGAACAATGCCCACAGTGAAGAATTTGTTTTCCAGTCCTTCCTGGGCTTTCACAAATATACCTGCCCTCTGTCCCCTGGGAATTATGCTTTCCTTTGCAATTTTTGAATGTGCATTACAGCAGTTTGTGGAGATGCTGATACAAAAAGGATAAAGGTTAAGGGTGTTCTAACAGGTTTCACACAGAAAATAGGTAGGGGGAGAGAAATAGGCACTATAATGTGGAGATTAAGAGACAGAGTGTTGCAAGAAAGGATGTAAAGATGCATGCAAATATGAGAATTAAATGGGAAAAAATAAGATAGCAGACCATGATTGAAAATGGTTAGCATGAAAGCACAAGGCAGGCAAAAAGGGGCTAAGACAATACTTATTGAAATTTCATTCATCAGAGGAACAAGAGAAACAGGCACCTAATTTTCATGAGCGTCCTAAAGTTCAGCAGGCATAAAATCATACAGTTAAATTACAGAATATCAACACTCTAAATCATGCATACATACATACAAACAAGATGTTTAAAAAAATAAATGTAATCTTATTTTAAACAGTTTATGGTCCCCTCCAGAACCAATTTAGCCATTTTGTCTGTAATACCCTGGCATGGTTCCTGTAAAAATGGGAGCAATTTCAGATTCAGCAAGTTGGTTAGCAATTTAACTGAAAAAAAAACCCCAACATATCAACCTGGTATATTCAAATAATGTTAAAAGGTTTTACTTAAATTCACAAATCACAGAACTCAGGCATGACTAAAGTGCTGCTACTTAACCCCCTCTGCTCTGTTGAAGGATTACAGCAGCTATCCATTGTCTGCAACCTCTTTTAACTCTTAAATCCAGCAGATTAAATAAAAGATTATGAGAACTGAGTAATAAGTGAGAAGTTTGTCAGAATAATAATGATAAAATGAGCCATTGCCATTAAATTCTTCTGATCTGATAGTTATATTTACAGTTGTGTATTGTATAATGCCCAGGAGCTGGAAATATTTTAACATCCTTTTAAACTTCTTGACTGTAATTTTTCTTTTCAAGTGATATGTCTGTTGTGCCTGTATAAAAGTTACTCAGAAACTAGAGATAATACTGAAGTTTAAAAACATCTTTTTTTGTTTTAATTTCTTCAGATTTGCCAGCTGGATTCTTCTGGTTATCAGAACACATTGATTTGTGAGAAATCAGGCGCTTGGCTAATAAAGTACTATAAAATCTGGAAAGCATTAATAAAAAAGATTATGAAATGGCTGCTTTTAATACAAAAGAAACAAAGTCTACATTTTTCTTATTCTCTGTCATAGACAAATATGTTTAAGGAGTTTTGACAATTGTTTTGTTTTGATTTAATCATAATGTTCCTTGCAGAAATTTTAATATCTACCATAAAATATCTATCACATCTAGGCATATCTGTCTTACGTAGGTAAGATGAATAGAAGATGTAATGGTTTTGTGGTAACAACTATTACAGAACTTTGGCACAAAGTTAAGCTTTACTTCTCAAAATGGGTAGCGGTGAAATTGAGTACCGATAGATTCAATGGGATTTGATAGAGATTAACGATGCATTTGAATTTCAGACACTATGTGTTTTGCTGAACTGTGGGATAGCATATTGCTCTATTAGTTTTTCAGGTGAATGCTATTTTTGAAACTGTTGTCTCAGGTAGGCACTGGGTCAGCTTTCAGAACAGCCAATTCATGATTCTGCACTCTTTAAAGCCCAGCAAAGCCCTCTCGTAACATCTGATTTCTCAAGTTTCTAATTTTGCTTTATAGCTGATCTGGTCCTCAGACAATCAGGAAGACAAGCAGAGATCTAGCTATTTGATAGCTTATTGACAGAAGAGTTACATTACTTAGTTCTTTGTTATTAATGATTTTGTTGATAACAAAGAATACTGATGTTCACAAATTCACACTAGCCCACAAAAATTAAAACAAACACACTTTCTATATCTAATTGAAATATTGTTCTTGGACTGAGATCCTTCTACTCAATGCTTTTTTCTTTCAAACTACTAGCATTGCCTTGGCAGCTTGATAAGTCCATATTGGCATTACCAAAATTTCCTCACAGATTTCATGTTCCCTGACTCTTCCATCATATGAAAATACACACGAGAGCTCAGCTTTGAAGGCTTCATAAACCCAAGTTCAAGAGCTATAAGCAAAATAAATCAGTCTCACACACCTTGCCATGGCATAAATGTCATTCTTCACACTCTACACTGGTGCATCCATTCATTCAGAAGTGCTGCTGAATTCTGAGTATTTCCAAAACTTTTGATTTAAGCTATCAGGAAATTTTGGGTTGAGATCACAAATGCTTGATAAGACACTTCCCACCTTGGCATACAGGCAAAGGCATGTTGGCTACAAGGTTTCAAATGCTGTAAGACCAAAGCCAGTACACTGTGACCGAAGGGTGAAAAATAATAACATAGCAGATAAGCAAACCTACTTGAGAAATGGAAGTTAAACTGTCCTGTATGTTTGTGCTGAAGGGAACAACTATTTGTAACACGAACCAATTACTCATGCTTGTGATGCTGTGCCACTTTCTTACCTGTTTATGGTACTAATTGTCAAGGTAATTTAAGACTAAACATATGAACATTTATAGCCTTAAATTTTATGTCTTCGGAGTAAAACATTGTTTAAAATATTGTGATTGAAATATTCTGGGAATGTATTTTTTCACTTGGATATTTTTTTTTTTTTTATATAATATTAAGATGAATACCACTGTGGATTATGTCAGTCTTGTCAAATTCTATCATGTCAGCCATCAGAAAGATAAATGGAACAAAGGGTGGAAACAAAGAGGTAGGTTACTGAGCAGGAGACTAATCAGGATGTATATATAGTGAGACAGAGAGGATGACATACATAAAAGGATGAATGGAGAACTAGCAATACAGTATGGAGCAGAGGAAGAGGAAAAAAGCAGTGTTATGATGAGAAAGGAAGATAGCTCTATACGACAGTAAAAATCTCCAATAAACAGCCCCAAAATACTTTAACAACTCTAACATGCTTAAAGATAGTTTTAGGGTATCTCAGTACAATTTTGTTTGACCTTTATTTGTCATTCCTACCAGAAATCCCAGAGACAGGTTTGCCCAGATCACACACCATTCAAAGGTTATGTCAAGAAGGCATTAATACATTGTTGGTGTTTATACCATCCTTCTTTTCAACATTACAGTGGCCCAATTCATTGCTCATGATAGTGCCTTTCAGTGCTTTTTCCCACCCAAAAAAATGTCTCCCATCTGTAAATACATCTTGTCCCATCTTTTTTGTCTTTCCAGATCTGTTAATCATGAACTACACTGTTAGTAAATACAAAGGGAACAATAATACAAAACACAATCTTTAGTTTATGTTAAAATATCACATGGCAGTGCAAGAGAGTTTCTTGTGACTATGGAGAACTGAGGTTTGTAGCATGACAGAAGATTACTTGTTCCCCTGAATGGGCATGAGGTGCCTGTCACCCCGGTACCCAAGCCCTTCTGAAAACCAGGCTGCCTGTAGTGAGCTGTTATTACTGCTCTTTCTCAAACAGGTGTTTTCAAATATTTCGAGTGCTTGGATGGCATGCTAAAAGAAAGATTTCATAGACTGTCTTTTTCTGTGCTGACTGAGTAGCATCTCAGTGGTATTTACAGCAGCTAATTATATGGAAACAATGTTAAGAAAGAGCATTTCTTGTTTGTTTTTCTCTGTCGTCTAATGTAATTTAACAGTGAGAAAGAGGAAGAGCAGTCTCATGTGATTTGCTACCATCCTGATGACAAGCATTCTGTATCATCATGGTCCACAGGAATCAATTTTGGAACCACCCTCTAGGAGCAGGCACTATAAAGAGAAATGCATTTGTGGCTGCTCTTGGACACGAAGCTCCATGAGGAATTTAGATCTTTCTTTGAGAATCAAAGCTGGTGGTAGAGCTCTAGTGAATACCAATTCCTGCTCTCCCAGAGGTGAATGTCCTCCACACAAATCTATAATCACAGGCATTTTGTACCACTGTCTGTCAGCTGCCATGGATCTTGATCTTACAGTGTGTAAACTTTTTCCGTAAAGGTTTATTTAGATGTAATCCATAAATTTCAGTGTTTGCTTTAGGAAGGCAAGTCTACATTTATACACACATGGGTGACAATAAAGCAAGCTGTTTACCCAGCAGAAGACTGGGGCATTTTTTTACTCACTGAGCAGCTAGAAGCATGCACCTCAGAAAGGCTCTTGGAGGAGTCTGTCAGAATGAGTTTTCTTGGAACACTGCAAGGAATCCACCACCAAAGGAAGGTGAAAAAAGGAAATGTACTGGAACACAGCAGAGAAACAGTTCCTAGGATGTGGCAAGGGTGCTGAAGGCAAACCAAGATGGGAAGAGAAGTGAAAAAGAGAAGTATAGTCACAGTTTTTTATCTGAGATTAATTTCTGCCTTCACATGTGAATAAATATTATTTTCATATTTAATGGAACTTTAAAATTCCTTCAATATTCCTTTTCTAGTTGAGGGCTAATTTCAATTAACCTCATGTTTTTTAACTCTCACATTAATTTCTCCCTTGTAGCTGGCATCTAGATATTGAAGGGAATGATGCCATTTACAAATCCTTTGGGGAGAGGCTTCAGTAGTTTATACTGCATTGATGTCAACTGTGTACAAAGCAACACTTGTAGATTAACGGGGTCGAAAACTGACCCTAGGTTAATGATAAATATATATTTTTGCTAGGAAGTCATAAAGCACACCAGGGTAGCTACTAGACATATAAGGTGTCTGATCATCCTTAGCATCTCTCAAAGCACTGAATGGTGTCATCTTTTCACCAGAAATAATGTTTCCCAAAAGCCTGTTTTGTAAATTGTTATTAAGAGAAAAATCGAAAGGATCCACAGATAAAAACATAGCTTAGAAGCTTGTAATATCAACTGACAAAATCCAAGAGGCTGAAAATGCGACATAGGTCACAGCCTGTGTTTTTCTTTGCAGTAGCACAAGAAGGCGGCAAAGTTCCACTCCCACCGTTGAACTTCCTGGCTTTTGTCATTTTTGTCATGATGTTAACATTGAGAAGCATTCAGCAGTGCCAAAGGGGTGTGTGAAAATGATTGCATAAATACAGTATTACTGTGCATATAATTAATATAATAACAGAAAACATGCACAAGCTATTGCTGTACTTGACTTATTTGACTTTCATCAGTTGAGCTAGAATCTGTGCTTAGTTTCAAGTGTTAATATGAAGTGGGGATGAGGGAAATGTGCTAATTCTTGGAACCATTGCCCTTTTGAAGAGTGACAAGGTGGAATTTTCTAGGATACTTGAAATTTCAGTCCACTAGTATGATTATAACTTGTTGCAATGCAAAGTGGAATTTCCTAGTTAAGAATGTATCTCAGGTTCCAAAGCCCCAGGCCAGTGAAAGCTGAGTGTACTGTGAAGGTGAAAATGTTCGGTCTCGAAAGCAAGAGAGCCATCCACATCAATTTGCAGCAGGCTAAGTGGCATCAGCTATGGGAGGCAGGCTTACAAAGTCTAGCTTGGAGAGCTGTACTGCAGAAGTTATGGAGCACAGAATGAGGAATCCACATAAACAAGTTAGAGACTTACAGCTAACATGTTCTAACACTACTAAGTCTATAGAAGGATGGTGTTGCAGAGAGGAAGATGGTGTAGAAGTAGTGCCTCCTGTAGAGCATTAAATAGTGTTGGCTGTGTTAAAGAAGGAACTTGATTGGTTTATACTCTGCAGCAGCTGGGATTTACATCAGACCATACATTAGGGAAATCTGTGAAGTAAGCTTTACTTGTGGTATTGCAAAACTTTGAGATTTTACATTTGCAAGTACATGTACAAATCTATATATATGTAGTCTATGTGAGTCTGCATCCAGCTCTTCCCCCCTGAGATTCACTGAGGAGTGAGCACCAAATCTAAAAAAAAAAAAAAAAAAAAGCCCTCAGTTGTTGAAGCAGCTAAAATTCTCTGGGTACCACCACTGCAATGGCACTGATGAGGCACAAAGTTAAAAAAAAAGCCCAGGCTGCCTCTTAAGTTTTATGGCCTCTGATGATTCTTTAAAAGCACATAGACTATGAATTTCGCTATTACAGTGGCATCTGAAAGCAGCCAGGTTTGCTGATTTCAGGTTTCGCTTTGCTTTTCTGAGACAAGCAATGCAAAAAACAAAAAAACAAACAAAAAAAACCCCAAAAACCAAACAACCACAAAAAAGAGTTAAAATCGGCTGGCAGGAGATAATTAGGTAACACTTACGGAAGAGTGCTTGAAATTGTGATAATACTGCATTTTCAAGAGAACTTTAGAGCCTTCAAATAACACCTGTTTGTATTAATCTCATCTTATTTTCTTTCAAAATAAGATTAATTGTAGAGAAAAAATCTGAAAGCAGAAATTGCAGCCTGATACTTCAATGTATTTAATGTGAGGTGAAGCTTTAAGTTCCTTTAAAAAAGTATACAGAAGCGAACTCTGTGTGGAATCTAAAAGGCGAAATGATGGCAGATGTTGTTAATGTTATTAATGTTACTAGCTATACACCGACCCAGATCCAGAGAAGCCCTTATGTGAGAGAGCTTAACAGACAATGACCTTGAACTGAGCTTTATTGCCAACTTTATAGATGATTCTGAACTTCCAGGAAGATTTTCCTCCAGCTTTAAGGGGTTTTATACTCCAGCTCCAAACTTCAGTGCTTCTTCCATTCCTAAAATTTTCTAATATTTATTGTATACTTATAACAGTTGCAGCAACTGCATACCAATAGCAAGTGTCGTAGAAAATGTTTTTCCTTATAATGAGAGCAAATAGTAAGAGAGATCCTTAAAAATGCAATATAACTTTTGATGCACCATGGAATGATACCTGCTGTTCTCATCACAAATATCTGCTACTGTGGCAAAAAAAACCCTATATTGACATAATTTAATATATTGTGTATATCCAAACACATAGCCCAGGACAGCTTTTACTCACAGACAGTTTTCAGCAAATATATGCGCTTTTTTTTTTTTTTCAGCTATAGAACTGAAATGGCATATACATATTTGAAACGTAAACATTGTTACAGGAAGAAAACACAGTGGCAGAAACTGTCAACAAGAGAGCTTGATTAGTGTCCTCTGTCCTCATTAGTATCCTCAGTTGCTTTGCCGTTAAAGAGGCTCTCTGAGATGCTGAACACCTGAGGGTCTGCTGGGTTTGTAACTTCAGTTTCCAACACTTGATTATTTTTTTTTTGTTTAAAAATTCAAGTTTTGAGGCTATAGATTTCAAGCACTTTTATTTAATTGGAAGCTAGGCATCACACATAATAGTCTTCTTATGAACAGTTTCAATAAAACATCATGTATAGCCACTTGGAAATATATGTTGAGATTGCATGTCTACAGTATTTTTCTCTTCCTGAGTGAATGTCAAGCCAAGCACACACTATTGGATGCCAAATGTTGTGGTGTTCCCTTTTTAACAAGTTACTTTCATCACTTCCCTCTGACCCAGTAGCCCTGTGAGGAAGAGGAAATAAGAGGTTCAGTGGAAGCTATAAGTATCTTCAAGGAAAAATTTTCTGCATGACAAGTTTGGCCTCTCAGATTTTTTGCTTTAAGTTGTGCTATTCTGTCCAGTAGAGCAGGATTTAGAAGAGATAGTAAAAAGAGAAAGGAATAAGTACTAGTCAAGGGATTTGTCTTAATTTTGATCAGTTTTTGAGCAGTCTTCAGGCACAACATGTAAAAGGGCTTGTTGCTGTAATGCACCTGCTTCCACGGTGCTGTTGATTGTGTTCCTGGTACCGGCGTGGCTGGACAGCTAAACAGAACTCAGCAAGATGTAGTGATAAAACCAGTACAGACATATCTGTCCAGAGATCTGCTTAAGATCTGGTTTTCTCCTCTTGTGAACTTTAATTATTTTTTTCTCTGAGGTGCATGCTATCCTTTAAAATGAAATAAACAAGAGAGAAAAAAATAAAACAGCGGTGGTCCCATAAACCTCCTACTCTAAAACATGAGCAAATAGGTGGGTTGCCTATATGGTGGCTGAAGGAGACCCTGGAAATGAGTTGGGAAGGGAAAGACAATAATGGTAATGGCAAAAAATGCTAATGATAATATAAAATTATTGCTGCCACCCACTTTGGAAGCAGGAACAAACCTGAGGCAAGAATCAAATCTAGAGAAGGTGGTATTATGGCAAACCAACGCTTGTTCCTGATGATGTGTGCCAGAGTTGGAGTGTAACGTTCGTTTCACCCAACATCCTTCTTCCACTTCCCTTGTGAAAATTGTCACTCTATAGTGGGATGAGAACCGGCTGACTCTGAGCAGGTATGACTGTGACTGCTGTCATTTATTTTTTTTTTATTAATTACTGCATGAGTTTTAGAAGGAAGAAGCAGCCTCTTCTTGCAAAACTGTACTTCAGTTTTGAGTAAAAAATTTTAACCTCATCACCCAATTAAGTTTTGTTAATGGAGCAAAAAATGGCATAGAAGTGAGGGAACAATTCAGCCCCCCAGGCAGTACTGACATGATGGTTTGGCATGGTCTCACATCTTCTGTGTGTACTTCAAATAAACATCAGACTTCCTTACTTTTCATTTTATCTTTTCCTTTTCTGAAGTTTGACATGAATATGTCTAACCACTGTTATGAAATATTTTTAGGTCCAGCAACACATGAAGAGATTTGATCAAATGCCTCTCTGTTCATACAAGGACCTCTCCTTTTTGTTCCATGTTTTGAGGGAATTGAAAGGCTGCTATGATAGTAGGGCAGTCTGTTCCAATATGGAAGAGTAGATGCTTTATATAACAGTTTCAGGTTGTGGAGCACAGCATTATGATTTCCCTCTGGGATAATTTCCCTGTAGTGATACGGAACTAGAGTCATAAGCTTTGTGATTCACAAACTATACCCGGAATCTTGTACAAAAATAGCTTAACTAGGAGGGCTGTCTGACAGCTATGCTAGACAATAGTATTACAACTAAAGCTAGGCAGGAATTTTGTGACAAAATGGATTTCATCATAGAAAAATGATTCATCAAACCTAAAACTTTCAGTGGAAACTTTCTCTTTCATTCTACCTTTTGAAGAATGATTTTGCAGGCTCAGGGTAGAAATAATGACAGAAGTCAGAAACCCAGCCAACACTGCTAGACAAAGGAGCTCATCAAAAACACCTGGACTCGTTCAGGCTGGAGACTCGGCTCTTGACCTTTCAAATGTCACTTGCATACCCTGACTTTGGAGGAGTCTCTTTCTCCTTCAGGGGAGTTGTTTTGTTTTGCACCAGTTAAAATACTGTGAAGCTGGGATGGTCTTCCATGCTCTTGCTGACTTCTCCTACACTGCAATATACGGCAGTTTCACCCCGTGATGGCACACTGGCTGCTGAGCTGCTTGAGAGGGAGCAACTCCAGCCAGGAGGCAGAGCAATGAGGAATTGCGCATTTGTCCACACTAAGGAGGAACAGCAGGGTGAGGAGCTCCCACACCCAGGTGAATCCATTGGCTTTCTTCTCATCTTCTTTCCCTCTCCTGCTAGAAGAGGTTGAGGTGGGAATTTCCTGCCCTTGTTGTTCTCCATCACATGCTTCTGTTTTGCAGTATCTGGTAAACATGCATCTCTTTGCTCCTGAGCTCTACCATGAGATACATTCTGTAGGAAACCTGGGTGTATTGTGTTACTGTGCCTGCAAGGAAATGCTTCAAGTTACAAAAAACCTGTTGCTGCCTGTGCCAGAAAGGAAATATTTCTTTCTGAAAGTGGCTTTATTCCCTTGGGTAAGGATGCCCTGAGAGGAAGAATTATGCATGTGAGTGCTCCTCAGACAGCTCAGTTCTGTCGCAAGCGTCAACATTGGGAAGCTTGGGCAAAGCAATTCTAGACTAGATGCATTCTAATTTAAGCATTGCCTGCACTGTTTCTTGCAGCTCTCTTTTGATCACCAACCTTTCTTTGTTCATTTCTTCTGTTAGCTCCTGAAAAAGCTATTTTCTCTCTTAATGTCCTGATACCACTTCTCTCTTTGGAAAACCTTTTCCCCTTTGTCCAGATTGCTGCTGCCTCTTTCTGTTTTATAAGGGTCTCATGAATATGGCAAAAAAAGATTTTTAAAAGTATTTTCAAACACAGTTGAATTCTGTGGATTACGTTAAGCCTAATATGTATTCAAATGACGCTGCTGCCTTTGCAGCCTCAGCTATCCTTCAGTCTGGTTGAAGAACTGAACTCTAACACAAAATTTCTCATTCACAACAATTTGGGGGTAAGGAGATGGAAAGTGCATCTGGTACTGAACTTCATCTTTCTTGAAGGTCAAATAGATTTGACTATATCCGTGTCTAACTAGACATTATATTGTGAGCAAGACCTTTTTGCCACTTGTTTTATAATCTTTCCCCATGACTGGACCACATAACAACAGGTAAAATCTATAATTAGAGGATAGATCATATTATTTATACACAAGCAGCAACATGCATAGTTTTGCCAGTGAGTGCAAGTAGCAAAACCTGTATTTAATAAGAAATAATGTGCTACAGAAACTAGTACAACTTTGCCTCCCCACAAGCACTTCCTGTAATTTGAGACCAGTTATCGATCATCAGACATTCTGTAAGTAAAAATTTTTATAACGTGCTGAGGGAAGGAAAGCATGATGCCAAAAATAGGCAGTCAGGGTTATTATTAGTCTGTTCCCATAAAATTGTAACATCATCTTAAAAAGTGTGTGTTGAGATTTTTCCTATATTTGCCTCTGATTTTTGTATATTAGGATTTGTGCTTAAAGCATTTTGCATCAAAATAAAGGCAAGGCATTTCTTAAAAAGGAGAAAGGAAACAGATTTTCACATAACACTTTTGATTCAGGAGATGAGATCTAGGAAAATCACCACATAGCACAAAGCTTTCAATAAAAGTCACGAGAGTTGATAATACGGCCTCCAAATTATTATTTTTTTTCACTGTAGGTTTCTATCCTGGTAGAAGAACACCCAGAGTTCAGATCCAGCGTACAGAATAGTCCCTCTTGAATGTATGAGTTCTTTCCTAACTAGGACAAAAAACCTCTTTATTGTCACTTCCATTTGCACTGCAGCAAAATATGACACTAATTCATTGTAAGGATCGCACAAAACAGTCTCCCAATGTCTGTATTTGGTCTACAACAGTGACTTTTGCTTAAGAAAAACAATTGCTATTTGGAATAAGTTCAGTTGCTCCACAGACTTTTCACAGTCTAGCTGTCAGAGGAAGATTCATGGAGAGGCCATTAAAATTTAATATTTCAAAAGTGAACTCTATTGTATGCTTAGCAGGTATTTTTAGCTTCCCAAACTGTTATTATTGTTTCTCAAAGACGAAATAATATATACTCAATGGGAGAAATTCTTCTTTTGCTTACCACTGAGTGGGTCCAGAATAACTCCATTCTCTCGGACTGTAGCACTTCAGTGTGAGGGAAAGCAGAATTAGGTTCTGTAATGTCTTTCAGCTCATTGTGTTTCTGTATGTGTGCTACTGTATTTCATAATTTTCCTAGCGTTAGTTAATAAAGTATATGGTTTGTTTTTTTTTCCAGTTCAAGCAATTTTGTTTCTCTTTCTCCTGTAGGTATTTCACAGTGTACTCTCTAAGCACATATTTACCAGTTTCTGTAATATTTCTAGATACGGTATAGAGGTGTTTTATTGTCTTCCTAATGTTAGTTGATAAAGTAAGTATTTCTCAGTTATTGCAATACTGTATCTCTTTATATATATAAAGGAGGTATTTCACACTTCCATGGTTGGAAGTATTCTTCCATTTGTCTGCAATATTTCATTACAGTGTGTTTGAAAGTTCCAAAATTGATTTTTCTGCCTATAATGTGTTTTGTACAGAACTTTCTTAGTCTTAATATTGATTTCACTGTATCTTTGCGTCTAAAGTTTTTGTACTTCCCAATTTTCTTTAATATTAGCTTTGGGTATAAAAGGAAGTGTTAAGTCCTGCTCTTTGATGCTACTTGGACTTTCTGAGTCTTCTCTCCTACTAATGCTAACTTTAGTCTTAAACTGACTTAAAAGTCAGGAGTCCCTCTAGCTGTCAAGTAATCCTCAATCAACATTAAAAAAATCTACCCATCAACTTCTCTGCCGTAAATCTAGCTGGCATTTTTCCCCCCCGCTCATCCTCCTGCACTCCAATTTTCAACTCTCTTCTTCCTTGTTTCCCAGTTTTCTGTTTCTTACACATTCACTACATCCTTCATTACCCTTTTGTTCCTTTTCCACATGTTGCCCTTCTCTTTTTTTCCCACGGCACCTTACCCAGTTATGCTATTCCCTGCTTCTTCTCTTCTAGCCTGCTTTTCTGCTCTATTTCCCCATTTTTACCACAGCCACATTTAAGAAATGCAGAAACAACAGTTAATCTCTTTTACCAGGGGAAACTTAATATTTGCCTGCAAAGAATTCAGAGAAGTAGTGACCGTATTTGTAGAAAGTATTCTATCTACAGCTGTATTCAGAGTAGCAGGAGAGAAAGGCATTTGGTAAAAGGGAAAACCTTACAGATTGCTTCAGGAGGCAAGTTTTAAGGAAACAAAGACAGTTGTCACACTTCTGGTAATCCTGTAAGCATCAGGATCTCAGCTCACGATCTCCTGCTCTGCAAAAATCTCCTTTCTCTCCTACTCTCAGTTTCTGCAAACAAACATTGAGGTAGGAGAGGGAAAAGCAATGGTCTGTGCAGAGGGGAGAGCCTGTATGAACTACAGAAGGAGATACAAACTGTGGTTTTCATTTAAGGAGAAATGTATGTGGTGCTTTATTCTATTTATATTTTTTTTAAATGCAGATAATCTCACATCATGCTACAGGAAATGTAATAAATACTGAATTATTTTCCACATAAGGAAGATGTTCCAAAATACTAGAAACAGGCTGTATTTTTAAAGTGTTGCTTGCCATAACAGTGTTTACCTTTTTCCTCTCTGCTATGACATGCTGCAGTGCATGTAGAGGGGAGGACATAACAAAGCAAGCTGGAAAATTAGAGGTATTTAGAGTTGCAAATGGGTATGGGACTACAGTGCAACGGGCTTAGAATTATCAAAATTATTTTGTCTAATTCTATACTGGGCCTTAGGGAGTGTTTATTTTCTCACAGAAATCTATGAGCACATTACCATGTGTTTCTTACAGTAGTTCACTGTTATTTATATAGATATTTCTGAATTTCCTTTTGCAGTTCACTATGAGTCTGAAACAAGGACTAGATGCAAGCGATGGGTGGGCTGAACAACTACATGATTTTTTTCCATTGTGTTATTTAAGCCCATTGCGCTAAACTTGCTATGAGGTTTCATTCCCTAAGTCTGATGATATGAAAACTTCATATTTATAAGGTATAGGTCATACCGTATGGCCCTGGATTTTAATTGAACAGTGTAAGTTTTAAATATACCCATTGGGAACATTAATTAATTTAAAATATGTATTTGAACCCCAGTTTTGCAAAGCCCAAAGCATCTACTTAATTTGTTCTAGGTCACTGCATGGAGTTCAGAGAAATTACATGCAGCTTATGCATGTATTTTTGCTAGATCGGGGTCTCCATTAATATTTTGCAGCAATTGCTTTAAAGGCAGATCTTCTAGTTTTCAGAAGTACCTGAGAAACCACTTAGTATATGAGACAGATAGAAAAGTAAACTTAAAATTGACTATGGTTGTCAACACATTTTAACAGATATGTAGTTGGAGGTAATGAGGAAAAATTATTTGCTCACCTCTGATTATGATTAGAATAAAAGATATTGGCTACAACTTAACAAATAGTAGAAAATAATATTATTCCAAGTAGCTTTAGCATGCACTGAAGTTACAAAAAGACACAGAGCAGTGTCCCTATAATTGACACTACATGCAGTGGAGAATTAAACTTGGAATATGTTTAGCTAGGTGAAATAGGTATCAACAAACATAAGTCTTGACTGGCAACATGCAAAAAGGATTTGAGTCAATCAAATTATGAATTATGATGTAGAATTTTAGTCTGGAGTTATCTTGTGATGACAAATTATTTGATCATCTCTGATATAGTGTTCTTGCAGCAGAAGATCTCATTTTATGCCAGGAAATTAGAATCTGGGGTATCATTCTTAACAGCTTAATTGAATGAAAAGAGCTTAAAATACTGCAGGGGCTTTTTTTGACAAAATTCCACCCAGCCTTTTAAAAAGAACTATTCAAAACTGCATAGAAACCCCTTTGAATGTAGATAGGGGGCAGACTTAAATGCAAGATTTCCTCAGCCAGTTTGGTTCTGAAGGCTTTCATGGACCAAATGGACACAAGGGACTAAACACAAAAGTCTGCAGAAGTTAGTTCTGATTTTAACCTGTGTATATATATATGTGTGTGTGTGTGTGCATATATTCAACAACATAAGCGAAATCCAGGAAACAGAGACAGAAGGTTCCTGGAAAGGGGTCTGGCTTTCTTCTGCTCAATAGTATTTGTGGAAAAACTACTAAAAATTCTTCTACAGTAAAGTTGGGGTTTTAGGCAGAAATAGTTTTCATTTACTAATTCTGTCTTCATAATGGGGCACATTCATCATAACTGTATTGTAATTAACTGAAGTAATTCAGGGTTATTTTTGCCTAATTGTTTGACTGGAAAGGGGAACTTCTGAGGGATTTGAGGACATTTTGCTGCAACATGAAGACTTTTCTTAGGTCAAATGTTTGCCGGTTTCATTGTTTCTCCCTGTGGACTGTTACTTTCTTTTACACTCAGAAGACAAAGAAGGAGAGAACTCCTAACGCCAAGCTGTCATTCAACAATGTAGTATTTTAAATGGTATTTTTGTTGTATTTGAAAGCATACACATACCTTAAAGTGAACTGCGGAGCACTGGAATGGATAGAGCCCATAAGCTGGGATGGAAACTGCAGGTGCCTCCTGTGAAGTGCTGTGGGACCATTAACGGCCATAAGTTTTGCAGCTTATCCAGCACAAAAGGCACCACTGTCCTGGTCGAAGGCAGCTGGAGAACTTGGCTCTTTACTCACCATGGCACTAACAGGAGTCATGCGTGTGTGCCGCAGGAGTGCTCCTGTTCAGGTGCTGACCAGACGTGACCCCATGTAGCCTGCCATGCCTGGCAAGACCACAGCTCAAACTGATACGCTCTGGCTCTAAATTTCAGAGGGGTGCAACAGCCTTTCAAATGTGTTCATCCTCACCCTTCATGGAGATGTCATTACTTCTTGCTGGAGCAGTTAAGTCCTTTTTGCACTAATTCAGGAGTTAAAAAAACCAAACCAACAACCACAAAACAAGTATTGATGATTTGTATCAATGATTTGTATCATCCTATAAATTAAAGGAAATGGGATAAGTGAAAATGAGGCTTTGCCAGGCAGATGCCTTAGGCACGTGCCAAATTCAGAACAAAATCTAGAGTTTTTCAGAGCTGTTAAATTACTAATATATAAAAACCTTAAGAAGAAGCTGTGTTTGCATATGATATCAGATGGTGTGTTCAAATTTATGATCAGAGGAACCTTGGTTCAGAACACGAAATAAATGTCCTGTCAACTTAATTCTTTTGCCAGTTTAACACTAGGCACAGTGCTACTGGCTCACCTTCCCTACAGTTTTTGTTTGCATAAAGGGTATCTCATTCAAATATACTATTACAATCCTGCCTTAGCAGACTGAAATCTGACTATCAGAGTTTGACTCAAAGCTTTCACACTATGCCAACATTCTCTTTGTTATGATTTTTGTTTTAGTTTGCATTCCACTGTAGTTCTAGATGAAACTTTACAAATATGGGAGAAGGAAAAATCAACACTGTGTACAGCTCACAGTTTTCATGGGGATATGAAAAGTGCAACCCTGATATATAGAAATATAGAGATTGTACATTTGTACTATACGATAAAAAATGAAAAGCAACACATCTAGCAAGTGCTGACAGTGGGGCTGTTTCAAGCCCTGGGAGAGAATGACTTTTCAATTGAAAAGGGAAATTCTATCTAAAGCAAAATAAATGTTAAAGCCACTATTCTCTTACAAAAGGCATGATGATCTTGTAAATGAGAGATGAAAATACCTGGAACCTGATAAAGACTGTATAGAACATAGAAAAATATGCAAAAACTGTGATAGAGGCTTTATCTTACAAATGCCTATTAGACTGACAAGACAGAAGCTGTGAAATACACAGTTCTAGTACATGCAAGGTTTGTGGGGAGGAATAATATATTTTATCCCCTTATCATATGCGGAAAAAAGAAATAACCTCTCTCAAGCACATAAGTACATCATCAGGACTGAAATAGAAGCTTAAAACAATAGCTTGCAGTAATAAATCAGTGGCTTGTGTTAAAAATGTCAAGCTCCAAAAAGGCACATTGGCTCGGGTTTCCTTTATAAGTAGTTGAAATCTAGCTAAATCTTGGCACAGCTTTCACAGCGCAGGTACTGCTGTTTTTATAAATAAAATAGAAACAGCAAAATACATTTCATTATAAACTATCACATCTTCTTTTCTTTATGCTTTCTGTTTTGGCTTTGGATTATTTTATTTTGAGTAATTTTTCTTATTTGAAGGAAGGGAAAAAGCTTTAGACCTCATGGCCAAAAAAGATTTTATTTCCTTATAAAATAATAAAGTTGGGAGACCTTTTTAAAATGGCTTACGTTACTTTTGTGGTCGTTCCTGTAAATATTCCAAAGTAGTGAATAATCTTAATGCATTTACTTTGACTACAGTTGTCTGGCAGATGCTTTTATGGTGCTCTTGCTCCACTGAGGTTACTGGGCTTTCAGATTTCTACTCAGATTCTGTAGAGGATTAGAAAAATGTTATATATTTTTTCATAGCTGTATTCACAATGTGCAACACAGAACATCACTTACAATTTAAAGGTCCATAAAACAGAAAGCTTATTTAACTCCTTTGCTTCAGTGGGTACTGAACTTGCAGCACCCAGTGATAGCGCGTTTTATGATTCTTCAGACTAAAATATGACAAACTTTAATATATGCCCTGAGATATTAGAACTTCTTTTTCATGAGGGTACTGGACTTCAGGCAGCAGTGTTCAGTTGGTATCTCAGTTAAAAGTAGAGCAAAATCTATGTCCAGAACCGCGCATCTTCTCTTCTTCTTCTTCTTTGTTTTTTTGTTTTTGTTTTTGTTTTTGTTTTCCACAATGAAAAACCCCTTAGTGCAGTTAAATTAAAAACCTGCATTTTTGCCAGAATCACTGTGCAACATGTTGCCAAAAATGTCGGGAAGTCAGCCTAATTTTCAAATTCAAGCATCTTAATAGGATATCCAAATTGCACATTTGGGTACTTACACGGACACTTAGATGTGTAAATGCCCACTCTGTGGACTGAAATGCTGATTTAAGCATTCATGTCTGAGGTTCAGACATCCCATTAAAATATCCATATTTGTTATTGGACCCATAGTGTGTATGCTTATTATTAATGTTTAAATAGAGAGAGAGCATATGAGCCAACTATGCATCTTATATAATACTGGGTAGCCAAATGTATTTCCACTGCATACACACCAGATATGATAAAACAACACCGCTGAGGTTCCTAGTAAATGTACAGGCAATGCCTTGAACATACATTGGATAGAGAGAACATGAAATGTCTGCACTGTAAAATAAAAAGAATTTTCAGGATACACTTTTACTTCTAAATATATGCACTATAATAATGTTAGGAATATAAATACAGAAATAAACATTGAACCTTATTTTTGCTGTGCATAGCCCTACTAGAATCTGGAGAATGGTCACTTATTGTAATAAAGATGTTCATGGTTTAAGATGTTTCCCTAAGCAGCCATTGCCAAGTGTGTTGGATATTAAGCATTCCAGACATACCAGACACATATCCTCATTCAGTCAGGAATTCATGTCTCTACCAAGGTTTTTCATGCGTTCCCCTCTTGCTCATTGAACAATCTTCTTTTATGTTTCTGTGGGGCTTTCCAAGTATTCTTCCACGTACTCTAGCTTAAACATAATCTTTGGTGCTGCAAGCACTTCAGGCATAAAAAAACCATGATTAGGCAGGAAAAATTTACAATCAACTCAGCCTCCCATGGAACTCCTGAGAGCATTGTGAAAACCTTTGTGTTTGGCTTTTACTTCCAATGTGCAGGAGTGTTTGTTGTTAAGCTTGGAGTTGTAGTGAAAGTACCCAAACACTGTGACAGACCTGAAAGGGCTTTTTTTTTTTAAAAAAAATGTCAAACAACCCCCCCCTCCTCTGTTTGCAGAAGGACTGGTTTCAGTGAAGTAGGCACATGAAAGCTCCAGCACAGACAAGGTGTGTTTCCAAGGAAGCCCTGAAGCACACAGACCCCTGTGCTGCGTGGCTCAGAGGCCCTTGCAAAGACAAGCCCTGCCTGAGGATGGAGAGGAGTGGGGGCTTCTCCTCAACCACTGGATCCCAAGAATGAAGCTGAGAAGAATGACATCAGCTTTGCTTAGGGAAGGTGCAGGAATCCTCCAAATGGCTTTCTTTTTACCTGGAATGCAAATGGGAAGGTGAAGCTATTCCAGGCTTTTCCTGCGGATATTTGTTGCAGGTACAGCCTCTGTGAGCAATGGCTTCTTGGGCTCTGGTTTTTGCAGAGTTGGGGCGAGGTCTAAGATATGCATCAGGTATGAAAAAGCAGATAGTAGCTTGCCAAAACAAGCATGGAGAATGAAAGGGAGAGCATAGAAAAGCACATGGGTCTTGGCATTAGCTAAAAGCAAAAATGGCAGTCTTAAACAGATGGGCAGCAAGCATAGCGGGTAAGTAATCCAATTAATGAACTCTAACTATGGATGAATTTTCAACCATTCAGTTTACAGTAACTGGGAATAAACGATTTTTGATATTTTCAAATACACGAGATGCTGTCTAAAATACACCACAACTAATTTCAGGCAGTATCTTTTTTTTTAAAGTTGGCAGTTAGCTTTCCTGTTCTGCAGAGCTTGCAGGATATTTTAATGCCATTAGTTGCCATGGTAAAATGTATTGCAAAGCCATATTCAGATCTGGTGCAAACAAATACAAGTTTTGAGTTGTTTTGCTTATATAAGGCCTGACAGGTTAGATCAATTTTCTTCCCTGTACTTGAAGATAATGAACATTTATTTTGTCACTGAATTGTCATCATTCATTCTGCATAAAGGCATAAGCAAACTCAATGGTGAACAGTATTCTTGATTAAAAAAATTTTTAAATTCATTTGAGAAACACTGACTTTACAAGTAACAACTGTTACTGAAGAAACATGTTATATCAATAAAAATAGATTACCTTTACATTAAAATTTTATGAATTTAAAGTTAAGCATCTATGTTTCAGGTAGGACAAGTCCCCAGAAAGTAATTTCTCTTTAAATATAAATTAAGGATCACACTGTTTGTATGATTTAAAAATAAAAGCCTGACTTTAAGAAAGGATTTAAACAACTGTATGAATATGAGAGCAGTTCTTCAATAACAGAGGTATGACATAGTAAAAAAAGAAGATTTAATAAATAATAAGCAAATTAATCTTGCTTATAATGACACTACATCAAACTTTTCTGGACTTCTACTCATTTTCAGGCTTTTTCAGTTCACTGGTGGTACTGAAATTTAATAATGCTGCCAAAGATTACACATTATACTTAACTTTCGTAAGCCAGAATTTAACACTTGAGTGCAAGTGTTATCATATTTTACATATTCACAAACAGTGAGAATCCAAAGATGTTGGAAGAAACTTCTTTTTGATGCTGGAAGTTGATGTATCAGCCTGACACTGCATTGTTTCACCAGCACACAACAGGGAAAGCCAATATCATGTTACCATGCAGTTCCACACTTGTAGGCTCTTTTTGCTTTTAGTAGAAAAACAAACCAAAAAAACACCCTAATGCATCATTGAGTGCTGAGGGAGGTACAAAGTTTCAGTGCAGGTCACTTGCACCTAGAAGTGTAACAATTCTTTGTCAGTCTTGAAAGAACTTGTAATTTTTGAACCACTGAAGCAAACTGAAAAACCAAACAACCTGACGTCAGATGAGAATAGACAAGACTAGAATATTTTCAGTTGGAAGGGCCCTGCAATAATCATCTAGTCCTACTGCCTGGCTGCTTCAAGGCTGATCAAATGTTAAAGCATGTTGTTACGGGAATTGTCCAAATGCCTCTTAAACACTGGCAGGCTTGGGGCATCGACCACCTCTCTAGGAAGCCTGTCCCAGTGTTTGACCACCCTCTCAGTAAAGAAATGTTTCCTAATATCTAGTCTGAAAATAAAATATTTTGTTATGATTGGTGTGGGTTTTTGCAAGGATGGAAAGTTTTGTTGCACAATGTTTACCCAAATACTGTCTGCAAGATGTAAGAGGGCATTGCTGTGAGCCCAGGCACCTTATAAACCATGTCCTCAGGACACTCAGTTGAGATGGAGGAGACCTATGCTGAGGTCCTCTACTGGGTCTGAAAGTTTTCTGCTTTGAATATCTTGCAGAACAGTCAATGGCTTAAAAAACCAGTAACAGGCTGGCTTTAAAACTTGTGAGCAAAAACACTCTGAGTGAGGTGAGGCAGCCATGTTCCTGTCCCTGAAGCAATGTATTCTTTTATTTAAAGGGTGAAAAGAAAACATCCTTTCTGTTCCCTGCTTGGCAAAAAAATATACATACAATTCTTAGCCCTTGAATCCAAAGGTTTTAAAAATTTAAGAAATGTAGAGATGAACTGTTCTGACATAGGAATGCATGTTTTTGTTTGCTTTTGGTAGAAACTCTTAATTAAACATGACTCTCATTTGAGCATGGCTCAGACCCAGGGAAATGATAAACTCCTTTTTTCCAAAATATAAATAAATTACCCTGTTCTATTTGTATCTTGCAGGTTGGGATTTGCCAATATCTTCTCTAAATGTGATAAACTGGCTAATAATAGAATTCAGTTAAATACAGTTCACTCTTCCTGTGCCTGTCTTTCTTGAAATAGAGACGGTCTGCTCCCTGTTTCCTGACTGCTAAAGATGGGCTGTTGATGCTACAAGCCTTGCATTCTTTCAAGTAGGATTACTGCAGTGCTGAAACACAAGTGGTGTAAAACGAGATATCTTGTGATCAGGTTTCAATCTGAAAATGTTCAATGCATTAGGCATTTTTCAATCCAATCAAGTTTTATGAGGATTTTTTGGTTTTGTTTTGGGTTTTGGTATTAGAAAATAAGGAAGTTATTTGTCCTGCCTGGGTTCTGTGTTCATCTCCAAAAGAAACAGATAGTGAACAGTTTCCTTTGAATAGAAAAAATGTCTGTGGACCTCAGTCATCCATATATCACTCTTCTGCATCACGCTCTGCAGCTGAAACTACTGCAATTAGCAAACAAAATCTGATTCTGCAAGGAATCTTATAGGATATTAAATGCAGTTAAAGAGAGGAAAACTGCTTCTTTAAACTTCTAGTCAGTTTATAAAAACTTGGCAAATCCTCTGAAATGTCAGTAGTCCAGCTTAATGCTGCATGAACAACCAAGGTTGCATAAGTAATAAAACTTGATGAATATTAATCCGAGTCAAGCACCATGCATGGAAGCTTCTTTTTTTTCCACCTGAGACGTTTTTTTCAGTGAAATACTTCATTATAATGAAAAATTAACATTTTTAAAGGTGAATGTGAGGGAACAGAGAAGTGAGGATATATTTTTATTGCAAACTGGTCTGTTTATAAAGCATGTTGTTAGCAAGACAGTAGCTTGAGTGCATGGCATATTCAGACACCATCAACCTGCTAATTATTTATTAGGCACATTTCACCTTACTGTTCAGATTTCTTTTTTTTTTTTTTTTTTGCTTTTGCTTTCTTTTTGGTCATAAAATTGGCAGAGCATTTTGTTTATTCACATTTTAGCAACAGATTTGGATTTCAGAAGGCAACTTCTTATCTCTATTTTTATCTTTCACAGGGTGTTGGTTCCTTCTGGGGGATGGGATCCAAAGCTCCTTCCAATTGAAATCTTTCCTGGATGGTTACACTCCTATTCTTCTGTGGCTATCTTCAGCACCATATGAAAAAAATAGTAGTTACTGACCTTGTGGTAATAACTTTTTATTTTTTTTTCCTTTTTCCACAGGCAAATTCCACATATTACCTTTGGCTGAATTTTAAATTGTGATCACATTTTGGCAAGATAAGTTTACTTGATTGCAGTCTATTTAATAAGGTACCGGAGACAATTTTACTTCTTCAACTAATTTCATTATTGCATGAATTATTTAATAGAAGCTATATCTTCTGTTGGTTGACGACAATAATTTTACTATATTGACATTTTCTGATTCTTAAATGCTCTGTCTTGTTACTCAACGTTTTTTGAAGATAGGGTATTTGTTTGGAACATACCATGTAAACCTGTATGCAGATATAGGTGATTGTTACCTTCAGATCTTTTCAGGCTGAGATTGAGGTTATGACAGGACCATTTCTGTGTTCAAGGAACTTTGATCATTCTGTCACCTAGCTCAAAGAGTAATTTTTTTGTCGTGTTTTTATCTGTGCTCCAAGGTTTTGAAGCCATCGTATTGGTAAAATATATGATCTTTTCACAGTTTTTTTTGGGGGGGAACAGTTGTGTGTTATACTGCCACCGGAATGGTATAAGTGGTCTTTTGCCAGCATAAGGTGTGGTTCCACACTGAGGTTTTCTTGCAACAGCTAAATAGGCAGACAGGTCCAAAAACTCAGGGAGCTGCCAAAGGATATTAAGACCTCTTTCAAAAACTTTGGGCTGCTATGGCAAGCCTTTACAATGCTGACAGCCTGTGCAAGGCAGGGGAAGATGATGCTTTAGGTATCTGAAAATTATACACTCTTAACTACACCTCTGCTATATTTCCCACTGCACTTGTTGCATCTCATTTAGTTTCTATTCCCTCTGCCATAATTATAAGCAGACAGAAAGTGCATTTGCCTCTGTGGATTTGAAAAAACATTGTCTGTCTTGCTTAACACACGGAAAAAGCTCAAGCAAGCAAGAAAGACTAGTACATGCTGAGTGAAAGCGCACGAAATCAAAACGGACAGTTGGGTATCTCTGGCTGATTGAAAGGTCCCAGGGAATGACCTATCATCTTGGATTAGATCAGACCTGGAGACAGAGTCAGGGCCCTGTTACTCTGATTTCCAAGGCTTAGTCTATTGCTAGCCTTACTGATTACATCACGCATACTTGCTGACTTACTCTTGTGTCATAACCGCCTCATTCAAAGTAATGAGCAGGAGGCTGCTGGGCAGCAGCTGAAAAATACAGGGAAAAAAACTGGGGAAAAAGGGGTAAGTGGGTAAAAGATGTTTCAAGGAATAGGGAGTAAACCAAAAGCAGAAGCGAAAGCTGCAAGTAAAAGCCAGAAGTATTTAACTGAAAGATGGGACATCAGTTGAACAGGAATGTGGTTAGTTAGACTGCCAGGTGACTGAACAGGCTGTACCTGTTTTACACATACCATTGGTGAGTGAGAGTACCATAGCCAGCGAGGGGCTTGGAGAAAGGACACAACGTGGCTGGGGAACTTCAGGTTGCCTTGAGACACTTTACCATGACTAAGAAATCTTAGTTTTCTATCTTATTTCAACAAGCTACAGCACTTCAGATGTCATTTGGATGAGGGCACTGCATGACTAAGTTATATCAGGGCATGGGAGTGAAAATTATACCTCCTTGTGCAAGAAAGGTGGTATAACTTGATTGTTGAAGGGAAATTTCTCAAAGCTGAATTGCAGGAGGTAGTAGCTTGAAATCTGTTAGAGCTGTTTGGAGAAGCCAGTGGTGTATTTTAGTAATCTAAAGTAGCTGTACAAGAGATGTTTTATTGCTTCTTTTGTGACATTTCCTTTGCACTCTACATTTGTATTTCATACTCTTTGCTAGACAGGACTTTAAAAGAATTGTGAGTACTTCTTCATAGTAGAGCCACCCTTGGGGCGGGGGTGGGGGGGGGGGGGGGGGGGTGGGGCGAGCGGGGAAGGAAATAAAAAGCTTATGAGGTTAAAGCTTGAACCTGGGGAAAAAATGATTTTTAGAGGAAGGTGTTCCCAATTCTGATCTGAATTGTGCCACAGATATATGGCAAATTTATTTATAGGTCAGTTCAAGACCTTTAAAACAGAAGTAATTCCTTCCATAATGCAGAGAACGAAATAGTTTTGTTCCCAGAAAGGAGGTAATAGAATGGTAAAATAAATGAGATTGCTCATGGGAGGCTTGTTACCTAGAATAACACGATGATGGGTGGTAGGAGGAATTAATGACAGAAAGAGTAATAGGACAGCTTAGAGATTTAAGACAGAACTATTTTTTTTTTTTTTTTTTAAGTAAAGAAAGGACAGAAGGCCATTTAGTACTTTAAAATAATCTGTAATTTCCTCAACACCTAAGTCAAATATATCTCATTTTGCTGGATTTTCAGCTGTCCAAATAAAGTGCTGCAATTTAAAACAAACAGAAACTTATCAAATGTTTTCATATTAAGGAAAAATCTGAGTTTGCTGGATGTGGCTGATATCTTGTTATTCTTTTACACTCATTAGCCCTAACATGCTTCATGGAGCACTGAATTAACAGACTCACTAAAAAATGGTGAAGTTTTAGCCTCTGTGTTTTAATTTTTCAGTCTATCTTTATTCGCTATGAGCTGAGGCGCTCTCAGCACAGCTGATCATACTCTTAAAATGCCATCTTTCTTGACCTCTTGATCCTTTCATGGTTGCTTTCCTACCTCTCTAAGATTTGTCTCCCAAAAAGCTGCCAAAAGGAATTCTTATTCATCCCTTGACTGGTTCTTCCCTCTCTGTTACAGAAAACAAAGCTGATTCCCTTGTCTGTCATCTTCCTGTGTCCTTGCGCTGCTGCTGCCTTAAATACAGACAATGAGTTTTTTGACCAGCATCCATCTCTTCACCTGTTGATGGGCAGGGCATCACCAGCTGGGAGACTGGTCCTTCACTAGGTTTCCTAGGTGCTTTGGTAGTGCAATGAATTAACAAAAGTCGTAAGTCTAAGGTCTTTTCCAGTCCACAGGGAAGGGAAATTAATACAAATGAGTAAGTATCAGTTAAAAGAAGACAACCCTCCCTAGTAACAAGGAAGCAACAAAAACCGTATTGACTGTGTAATTATGAGTAGAACCACATGAAAATCCTGTCTTTGGAATATATTGTAGAATATAACTCTTTATTGACTTCATCTTTATATATGCCTTAGAAGGCTTTAACTGCTTGCTACTCAACTAAATTTTTATGATAAAGAAGTTTATGTGATTTGCAGACTTCCTTCCAAAAATCCCGTTACTTTTAAGCTGAAACATTTTCACCTCCACCAAAAAGTAGAGTACAGAGATATCCCAGTTTTTGCAAAGCTGTACCTTCCCCTCTTTTTTGTTTTTAATTTTTTGTCTTTCCCTCCCCCAAGACTTATACAAGCCTGTATCTGGGGAGAGGAGTTGCATTTACAGGGTGAGGCATTCTGCTTTGTGGATTTTGCACTACAGGACGTTTTCTGGATCACTGACTTGCTCAGAAGAGTTTGTGTGCATATTTATGAAGTCTTGTCCTGTCTGCTGCAGCAACTCCGATGCTGAACATACTCTACAAAAGAAAGAAATGCAAGCCTCAAGTACAAGTGAAGGTTCGCTGTAGTTGGAGCACCTTGATGTTGGAAACAGGTTACCGAATCAGTCATGCAACTGAATGTGCCAACTTTTCTTTAACAAAATACCATTGTGGAATTAGACTAGTGAATCCTTGACTGACAGAGTCAGTCAAGTATGAGCCAAGACAATTAATTAAGTAGTCAATAGCAAACTCATTCCAAATGTTTGCAATGAGCAGTGTGACTGAATGTGTAGAAGTAGCATTGCATTTAAACCCCAGATACTTATCGATACTGGTAGAAAGCACTCCAAGAAATTGGATGTTGTTTGTAGTGGATCATTTCAGCAGTGATTCATGAAATACTATCGCATATATCTGACAGAACTCAAAACTGGCAAATGTTCTAATGGAACATAATAACAAAGATGAGTTGTACATTTGTAGCACTTACTAAAAAGAATTCAAGGATTGACAAATTGGAGTGGCAATGTTGGCAGACTTAAAATGAAGCATTTGTACAGTATATACAGTACTTGGAGATGTGGAATAGATTCCAATATGAAATGCAGAGAGGTTTCTTAACATCTTTCTGAAGCTTCATGCCAAGATAGTGCCTGATTTTTATCCTGTCACTCACAAACCCCTTTGCATCTGTTGCTTCAACGTGTGAAAAGTGACCCGGTTCAAGCTGCTGCTAAAACTTGAGTGTTAATTAATAAGGGGAAAGCTGGCTGATGGATAATTATGAGCAGAGCAGAAAATTCTAGACAATGTATCTGCAAAACTGCACTTGGAAGAGGTAGAGTGGTTTAAGAAAAATAAAGCCATTTTAAAATGAGATATTTAGGGAGAAGTAGTGGCAGGGAGTATCACACATTTCAATCAGCATGGAAGGCTCCAACCTTTCACCTGCCTGGGAAACTTCACTGTAATCACCCAGCTGCTGCACTGGCCTTGTACCTGATGCTCCTCTCTCAAGAGCACATAACCAAAAAGCAGGTTTTAAAGGGCTCTGGCTCATCAGTGCTACTTAGAGTGGAAGGTCTGCAACAGGTGTAACTTAATCTGTCTCTTCATGTGGAATTAACAGAGGGGGTCACTCACACCATTACGCCTGGAGCCCTCAGCTGAATATTATGCTTGTACTGCAGGGAAGTCCCCTTTCATCACCAAGAACTGCTTGAGGCACAAGTCCTGCGTCATTCCCACGTGGACCTTTTGTCTAGATGTTGTCTTAAATCTGTTTGTCCAATACATTTATGGTCTGTTTCTCTGTGATCTCTTTGAAGAAGGCACTTATGTTGTTGTGCTAATCCATTGTCCTTTGCCATCTTCTGTCTATTAAAAATTCTTCTTTGAAATTGGTATATATTTTTTACCTTCTTTTTTTCTTACTTCTCTATGGCTGAACACAATAGGGCACTAATCCAGATCAGAGCTTTACACAAAACAAACACGGTCTCATATGTAGCTCTACAGAAAATATTTTGTAATTTTCTATGTCCCTGGAGATTCTTTTTATCTACTGTTTACTTCACTTTAAAATACAGTTTCACCGATAGGATTATCTGATTTTTTTTTTTTTTAATGGCTGAAGGTGATCCGGTTAAGTGGAAAAACTGTAGTTATACACACACACAAATTAGTTTATACTCATCCAGGTCTTGATTGACTTGTAAAATCATGTTAAGTAATGATTTTATTCAAAGGTACTCACCACAGCTAAACTACTCGCCACAAATCTCTAGGAAATAATCCCAAGCAGTTTTAGAGTAATAACTGCTAGTTTACACTGCTACACAGACAGTGGAACACATGAAGGTGCTATTATCAGAGTGCACCATAAGGTCTCTGGGATTATGAGCACTTCAGCCATGTTTACTCGGCCACGTGACACCAGGACAGGCACAGTGCTGGAAAGCAGGTTTTTCTGAGAAACAACCCTATGCACTGCAACAACTGCTTCTTAAATCGTTGCTGCTGCACCATTCATAGATCTCAGGTCTTAAAGAAGAAGGAAAACAAGATCTGAACACATTCATCATAAATTCTCCAATTGCACTCAGCAAGTCCATTGACGGCATATGCCTTGATCAGTGTCACACACAAATGTCCACACACATGGTTATGCACACACACTGTAAAAATGCATTTCAGGAGTGAAAGAAGATGCTACCAGAAATAAAGGTGTTGCATACTTGAACAGAATGTCTCACTGTGTACTTTCATTTTCTTCACTTATTTTCTTCTAAGTCCTAGCACTCCACTTTTAAACTTCAACAAAGATGCCTTGATGGTCATTAAATATTGAAACCCTTCTGCAAGGAGGATGGTTTCTCCTTCTGCAGAGAGTGATATCTGGCAGAGCTAGTTCTGCCAGTCACATCAATGTGGTCTTCCTCAGGCATTCCTGCAATCTTCCATCATGGAAATACATAATTTTGCATTTGAGTACCCCATTCCCAAAAATGTGAGTGAAAAATTATTTTTTTTATTCTGTTTATCTGAAGAAAATGCAATTGTTATTTCACTTCAGCTTTCAGGTAGGTACAATAGCTCTCTTGTGCAGCCTAGTGCTTGCTGTCGGGTTGAGGCAGCTGGGTGGTCTTTTGGCCACAGGCGCTGGGCTCCTGCTGAACTCAGCAGAAGCAAGGAGCCAGGAGTAGCTGCCTTGTCGAAGACAGTAAAAAAATCTTACCTATCTGAGAGGCAGAGACTGGTTTGCAAAGGGGGCTGGATGTTCCCTCTGGTGACAGGCAGAGGGTTCCTGGGGCACTGCTCCCTCCCCAGCCTTGCCACAGCCGAGTGGCTGGCCCGCAGCAGCATGCCTCCGGGCACAGCAAAGTCACGGGCCCTGAAGTCAGGCTGGGAGAGGGGCAGACCCACAGCCTGCAGAAACGCCGTGGGAGAGGGGCTCCTGCTGAGCTCCTCCGGGCACCCTGCATGGAGCCCCCCTGCAAGGAGGGGCAGCACCTGCGCGGCACGGTGGTTCGGCGCCCTGCCTCATTGCCAGCAGCTCTGGCCAACGGTGGTGCCTTGCACGTATCAAAACAAATCACGCTTTCCAAGGTTTGAGTAGACACACAGCATGTAAACATTGCCTTCCCAGGGCTGGGAGGGTTTTCTTTATCTTCTCCTTTCCTCGAGCCACAAGGTGAGAGCCCAAAGCACATAATTCATTTTATTTATGCTTCTGTAACTCGGGAGTAGCCCCTTTACAGTCGATAGAGGATGAAAACAGTGAGCTTCAATTCCCAAGTCAGTTAGGAGGCTGGGCAAAAGGAAAAAAAATCTGCAAATAGTACTGTCTATGAACAGGATGTTTTTTCATAATCAACATGAATGGAAAATTTAATTTTTTGCACAATTCTTGCAAAATTTACATTTGAAACAAAGATCACTTGGTATTTATAATATTGACAGGTACATTCTATGACATGAAAGGTCTTACCTTGGTCCAAACATTGAAATTATATTTTTATTTTGGAATTCAGTTTGGACACTAGAACTCCCAATATCTGTTGTGTGAAAAGTTATACCCTTTTTCAAAATACTTTATAACCTAAAAAGGAAGATAATATTGTTTGAGAACTCATTTCATTTTTTTGTAACATTTTGATTTCTAGACTGCCTAAACACCATAGTCACTAGTGCCAGCTTCATTATCCATTTGACTGAAAAGTGCTGATGACATAAAGCAGCAAACCTTAAAAGGCGATGAAAAAATATCTTTGCAGAAGGTCTGTTCTAGCAGCCTACAACAGCATAGGCTGGAGGGCTCAGGTAAAAACAAAATATATTGGAAAATATACACTTGCATTCATTTCAAATAACCATAATTACCAAAGTTTATAATGACATGTAATCAAAGTATGATTTGGGAGAGCTGTCTTTGCCACTGTAAAATCCTTTTCTTGCTGAAAAATATAATAATAATAATAATAATAATAATAATAATAATAATGACCGTATTTAATGGCAGTCAAGATGCAGCTAGTTAATGATTTGATGTGCTCTTTCATAACTATTTAAAGGTGTCAGCACATCTGAACATCATACTTTCCATGGGAAGTTATTCTGCTTTAACATTGCTGATGTCAAGGTGAAGGGTTTAACTTATTGTGCTGGGTTAAGAACAAAAGGAATAACTTTGTGTCTGGCATCTGCTGAAAGTGAAACTCCTGTGGATTGCTGACAGGTACTGTTGACAGCATTGCGAGAGGCAAGAAGTTACAAGAAAAGACTGCAGATGTCTGTCCCCTTAATGTCAGGGTAATGGAAAGATGAAGAACTCTGTAGCTGGTGCTGTGTTCTGCCCCAATCCTGACTGCTTCTTAGCACAGATTTTGTTTGCTTATTTCCTAGGATCTGAGCGACTGTGGAACTTTACAGGCTTTGACATATTCTGCAGGTCACTTGCTCTTGAACTACTGCCTTCTAGACAAAATTATTCCATTTAAAGCTGATCTGGACTTCATTCTTAAAAACCACAAGAAACTGGACTGTCCCATTAAACCCTCCATCCAGTATATTTCATTGTCATTTGAGATTTTGTGGAAACCAGAGCAGCCCTCCAGCCTCAGAAGTTCAGTATCAGCCATGAGAACCAGGGGGGATGGGTGAAAAAGCTTGCATGGTCATTCATTTCACAAAACTCCTATTAATATCCGAAATCTGTTTGCTTTCTCCCATTGAGCTTTATTATCCTTCTCTCTTCTAGTGTCTGCAGTTCGAAGCATCTCCCTGAGTGTCAGCTTCCCTATGGGAATCTGGAGGTGGTGTCTCTGTCTGAACCAACTGGGAAATTTCCCTGTTCCCAGAAGAGCTAAGTGTTGTGTCTTCTTCATTGACTAGGGGGTAGAAGCACCTGATTTTCCAGACTTGTCTTGACAGGAGGAACGATTTCTACTTAGGCATTTGTGTATCACCAAGAGCCTGGGGTGAGAACCCCTTCATTCATTTCTCATATATGACTCTTTAAAAAATCAGATCTCATCTTCAGATCTTATAAGTTCAATCATGGCATTAGCCATACAAAGCACATAAAACTAAAATCACTTTGTGCTTTCCAAAGTCTGAGCACTGAAGATGGATTCTGCTCCGTATGACTGGTGCAACCTGCCACCAGCCACAGATAAAACCTGTAGCTAATGATGAGGAATTCTTTGTTTACTGCCAGAAAAAGATTAGCCATTATAAATAAAGGAAAAATGGGGAAATATCTTCAAGGCAGCAGCATTCAGAGGCATAAAAGAAAAGAGAAATGGACCTCTGGGAGTTGCGCGCATCTGTTGAAAACTAGCAGGCAATTCCCACCCTGTGCCCCTCTGCGGGGGGCAGAGATGCAGGGAGAGCTCCTGCAGGTCAGTGTTTAAAAGTGCCTACAACAAACATTAAGCAGCATGTCATCCTGCTGCCCAGGCAGTGTCATTTGTACATGGAAGGGACTGGACCCACAGCTGAGGTCTGCTGGGGTAAAGATGTTGAGGAGGTCATCAGCAAGAGCAACTCTTCCCTGAGCAGGCACATACAGCACTTCTTGCTACAAAGCGGCAAAGCCACACATTTTTCCACTTTCTCTGTTCTGCAGTGTGCCATTCCCTGGAGACTTCAACCTGCCAGAGCACCAGCCGATAGTACCTGGCCTTTCAAGACTTACATGCCCTCAGATGTGTGTGTGCATGTTGTTGCCAAACTTCAAGTATAAAGTCTGTATTTTTGTACTGTTATTCAGCCTTTCATACAGGAATGCAGCTCCATACTATAATCACCAGAGAATTAAAACAAAGTACTTACTCAGCAGTATTAAATTATAGTAACTTCTGAATATTTTATGACAACGCTTTAGGTGTAAAATTTACCAGAGGCCGCTACTAAATAATTGTGTTAAGGAAATGAAAAGCACAAGCGGTATATAGCAGGAGAATGGTATGAATTCAATCATCCCTTACCATCTTCTCCTTTTATATCTTCTTTGTACCACAGAACTCTGTTATCATTTAGAGACGATTAACATCAATGTCCCATTAAAAGTTAATTTTTATAACCTATAAATATATTTCAAAAGTACGCTTTCTCTGTATAGCATACATTAAATACTTTGCAACAGCAGGCTGTCTGAAGCAGAAGAGGTAGAACATGACACAGTATGTGGTTGGGTAGATATATAAAAACCAGATTTTCCCCTGAAGCTTAAAAATGAGTCAGTTCCCAGACGTCAGTGGCACATTCTCCATAGCTGGAATGGGATGACACAGCATTATTACTTTTTATAGCAAATTATTTCATGTTTATATATATGTTTAGCTTGACCTTCTGTGTGTTGATCACTTGGACCATTGGAAATTTTACAGAATGTTGCTGCTTAACTGAATTTTCCTGCATGTTCTTCCAACTTATTTGGAAAACAGAAATCAAAATATGTACAATAATTTTAAAGTAAATTAATGCAAAACCAAACCAGAAAAATGTGCAGTGAACTATAAATATGAATAGTTGCATTTTAAAATTCTCGCTTTCTTACCTACCATGAATTTTGTTGCTGTTGTTAAATGTTTCTTTTACTTTCCTGCTCTTCTGAAATGTTTTTTTGGTTTTCTTCTCTTTTTGTGATTCAGCTTTTCTGCTCTGCTCCTCAGAGATCTTTCCAAATCTTGAATCTTCTCTGTTTCTCTGATTTCATGAAGATAAGAAAAAGAAAGCCTCAAACCTTAATTAGCTTGGCAAGATATTCACACTGAATGCTCTTTATCAGCATAACTGGATTAATAATAAAGTTCATTAGCAAAGTATTTTTACTAAAATGTTTTAAATTTTTTCTCTTTTTTTTACAGAGGCTGTCATCATTAAGATTCAGAGCTAAGGGTCCAAAGAAAGCAACGGGACAGACAGAGCAGGTCTCTCAGTTGTGTGTGCAGACACAAACCTCACATTGGTATGATCCTCTGTATGCAGGCAGGCATTTGATGGTCTGGTTTTGAGGTGAAAATATGCAAAGCGTGTGGTGGATCTCAGTGTTACGCCACAGTCCAAAAGGTGTGGAGTGAGCAGCTCCATGGCAGTCCAAAAGCTGAGGTGCTTCCCTCTTCCTTTACTCCTTTTTTGCGGAAGTAAAATGTTTGCTTTCCCCAGTTACACTCATTTCTTGAAGTGCAGAAATAGCTTGTTTTAAGCTACCTTACGGAGTTGTACTTTATACCGTATGTTCAAAATCTTTCCAAATGCAAACAGTTCAGCAGCCTTAAGCACTATTCTTCACCTATAAGAGCAGCTCATGTGGTGTGTACCAGCCTGGTTCACTGTTCTACCATCTTTACAATAATCATGTATTCTATTTTATATAAAATAAGATCTGAAACAGGTACTGAGACCAGGCTAAAGTAGTGCAGGTCTTTCACCTTTGTATATCTCCTACAGGTTGCCTGAATTGTACAAAAGTGACCTCTGTGATGCTTTCACATGTAGATAAAATATTTATCACGATGTACTAGTAAATGAATGATATGTAATGTGTGTAACATAGTAAAACGGCTCTAGTTAGAACATACCTTTATTGTCTAAATAACAAGTTTTTCCTCAAACTGCTAAAACCTACCGACTACACCTGCCTTGTCAGCACTGTCATATTACCCGCATTTGCAGCTACACAATCAAAAACGCCTCACGACTGAATATCTTCTTCCTTCTGCTGATGGCGGCACGTGTAGGAGCTGCGCTTAACTCGTAGCTATTGCTGTCCTCTGCCCCTCCCTGCAGCGCTCAGCCCTGTAACGCACTGTGGTGAGGGGCCGGCCAGCCTAGGGCAGCCCCTTGCTTCCCCACTGCTGCTGCCCCCCACACCTCACCCACCCGCACCATCGGGGCCTCCCTCACCCGTACGCCAGCAGGACACGGCTTTGTGGAGGGTAGTGTCATAACTCCGAAGGAGGCTTTGATACACCTTTGATTTCCTTACCCACCCTTGGGGGGCCCTAAGGCCGGGGCTCTCTGAGGATATGGCGGTGCTCTCGGATAACTCCACAGCTAGTCTGGCATGTGATAAAAGTCAATTTAATTCCTACTTCTTCAGGCTTCACAGCCTGCTGCCTAATCTGCTAATTGGGTTGGAGAAAAGGGGGGAGGAAGTGGGAAAAAAGGGGAGTAGTGATGAGAGAGGGTGAAAACACACCGCTGTTGGGATTAGTAACGGGCCCACAGAGGAAGAGGTCTTTCAAAAGGTTTCTGAAAGATCAAGGTTTGCTCAGACCTGTTTTAATCACGTAAGAAATCGCAGCCTTTCCTAATAACGTGTGGTCAGTCTCTGTACTTTAAAGGAGCCAAAGGAAAGCTCCCCACGCACTAACCAATTGCTGCCCCTCTGTCAGAAGTTATGTAGTCTAGATCAGCTCTCTAGTCGCTCTTATTTCCAAATCACCATTTTATTATAATTAATGTGCTATTGTACTTTTAAATATCATTTATAAATATGCATAAACTGAAATAATCTGTAGCAGAAAGGAATTGGGAGTAAAAACATTATGAAACCTATGCCTCTCCAATATAAAATATTATAATGTAAACATATTGCACATAATTACATATAATGACAAATGTGTCTCTGTGTTGTATGATTAGTACCGCTGTAACAAAAGAGGAAAAAAGGAGAAGATATCACTCTAGCTGTCAGCTGTGTCAGAAAATAAATACAGATGAAGCATATCTCTCTCACCGTTATACTATTTACTCATTAGCCAGTACAAACTAACCAAGAACTTGTATTTGACTATAGAATTACATAAATCCAAGAAGGCAATATAAAAAAGTGATGACCCTTGTCCCCTTACTGGGGCCAATGAGCTGGATTGAGATTACTGTATCTTATTCAGAGAAAGAACATGTGCAAAATAGCTCGTCAACTTCACAAAGAGCAGAGAAGCTTTGCTGGAGTTAGTTAGAAACCAGACGACAAATTATACTCTGAACGTACTTTCAAAAGATTGTTCTCTTGGGAGACCTAGAAAATAGTTGGGGAAGAATCAAATCTAAGATGTATTAAGCAAAAACAAGGTCTTGAGTAGCTCTAGGAAACTTTGATCAGAAGTTTCATAAGAGACTCTTTCTAAGAACATACACATGTGAAATACCTTTGTGAGGATGTCTATGGAAGACTCCCCAAAAATCAGAGCAATGAGCCTGGGGCTAACGATGTAGAGTTGGCTGGGACATTTTAACAAGCTGAAACCTCTGTAAAGTTTCTCAAGCCCTGCTTGGGAGGAAAGCATCCACCAGTCTGAGAGCAAACAAGGCCCCACTTCAGTGGGGTGGGAGAGAGCAAAAATAAGGTCAGTGCTCTAAGTGAAGTAGGTGAGTGGGCTAAACTGTTGGCAACTGAATGATGACCTGGTCTTACCATCTCATTTTTGTAAGAGATTTCTGCAGATATCATTTTTATCTAAATATGTAACAAAAACAACTTCAAAAGCTTGGCTTTTTTTCATAAAACAAAAGTTTTGTTTTCTGGACAGCTTGGACACAGGGCAACTAACACCAAATGCTGAGATGAATCTAGATGTCCTGGAAATAGGATGATAAAAAGGGGTATCTTGGAGTAGGCATGAAGTTACCTTGGAGCAGACATGGAGTACATTTTAAGAAATACAAGCAGTCACACACATGTCCGGTCCTACTGCTGTATTACATTTCTGGCTTTCCAGTCTGTTCAGGAGCACTTACTAAGTACATGCATTAAAGCTGTGGCCAACTACACCCATGCAGTGGAACAGGAAAAAAATACTCTATGTTCCCTTCCACATAAAACAACTGCTGTGACAGTATAAACCAGTAAATGGTAAACAGAAATATAAAGGTAAGCCATATTTGTCTTGGCACACATAAAAGTAATTCAAGTAAATATAGAACCTGCTTATAAGTCTAAGTCTATTGCTGGCTAAATGTCCACAATAATTTTCTACAGACATGAAAAATGTACACTGTCTTTTTGAAACTGTAGACTGAAGGAGAGTGCTTCTGTAATTACTAACACAGTAATACACATTTTCTTGCTGTCTACACCACTGAATTGTGGAAAAAAATACCTATCTAAGGAATATTTTGTGGGAATTATACAATATATCTCCTCTCTCCCTCCATCTTCCTTTTATTTGTTTTGAAGAAAATTAAGTAACTCATGAGACCAAATGAATATCAATGAAGAACACACACACACACTTTATGTTTTTTTCTGCACACGAAAGATAAATTATCAGAAAGCAGTATTTACTACAGTGCATTCTTTCCCTAACAGCCCTTGGTTTTGCCAGAAATGAAAAATACTTATCATCTGCCTACAAAATCACATTTTTAAGTGAAACCAAAATATCATGGTAGTGACAGCTCCTGCAGACAGGGAGCTCAACCATGTGACAGTGAGGCCAAAGAGGGGAGAGGAGATTTGCAGATGCATAGAACGCCCTTCCCAATGAGAGAGCATCTCTTTACCCGCAGACAGTGGGGGCTCTCCTCTGCCTCTTGTTAGCTTTTCCCCCACACCCCACTTCTCCAAACGTCCCATTATTTTGCTCCCTCTGAGGGAGGAGGAGCAAGAAGGCCTGAGAGGAGGGAGGCTGAGTACTTTGCTGGCACAATTCATTGGTCTGGAGTGACAGCCCACCTGGCACAGGATGGGATGCTGGCTAGAGCTGCCTTTCAGCTCTGAAATCTTAGATGATATCTATGGTACCAGATACAGTTTAAAACAAGCCCAGTTAGGATTTACTTGCCCTTTTCATTGAGTGCTCTTCCTTTTCAAGTGGTACCCAAACCTACAGCAAACTGATTCACTGAGTTGCACCAGGAGATAATGGTGAAACCACTGGCCAGGCATCCTTAACTCTGCAAAAGGAAGGTAGCACCTCCCTGGTAATTCAATTGTTGTTTGGGGGGAAGGAGTGGAGGATGTTTAAAAATTGAAACCTGTTCTGCAGTGTTATTTCTCTTTTACAATAAGGAATAGCAAGCAGGAAGTCAGCAGGAGCCTTCTTTCAAATGAAATAACCTGGAAGAAGCCCCACGTAATTCTAGAGAAAAAAAAAAAAAAAGAAAAAAAAAAAAGGCAAGTGTCGCAAGAGACTGAATCAGCCCAAGTCAATTTTTGGCCAGTCTGCCACTGCTCTAAAAGCAGGACTGGCTGGAGTTCCACATCCCATTTTGTAACCTGGGCTTCAGAATTACTCTGCAAGCAGTGAAGAATGCTTCCATAGCAAGAGTCAGAAGCCTTTACTGACCAAGGTGTACCATGGGTGCAGTCCCCAAATGGGAAGGTGGAAGAATCACTGCAATGACAGCCGGGTTTTCCTTTGCTTTGTAATAAGCTGCTGGCTTCTGATAACAGCTGCAGCAACTCAGCACACATTCATCTTGCCGTTACAAATACTCTGAGGAGAAGCAGGGCTGTATTCTACAAAGACCTTGTTTCTTGTAAGTTAGACTCCGTTCTAAAGCCTAGAGCAATCTCAGACCGCTGGGATCCTTTGTTTATTCTTAATTGGCTTTTAAGATCTGAGAGAACAATTTCAGAATGTCACTTTTAGTCAACGCAAGGCTCACATTTCTCAGTCCTTTCTGTAAGTGTCAAGATCTTCTGAATTTTTTAGCAAATTCCATTTTGGATTACAGGCTTAAAGTGGTCATTATGGAAAATCTTATTTCAACATTTTATTTAAAATATACTGTGAAAAAAGTATAATTTCAAAGGCACTTTTTGTAGCCAGCTTTTCCTCAAGCAAAGTTTCTGGGAGGAGATTTCAAAGATGTAGTGTTACCACGGACTTAAAATGTTATCTTACATTAGATCTGCTTTAAACTCTTCTGAAAATTGTATTTGAGCCCCAACAATGCCACCTATGAGGAGTCCTGGAGCAGAAGAAAAGTGCAATGCTGGAGCATGCAAGTCTCCATTCAGACCCATTTTCCATCACAATTGTAATTCGGATTCACAGAGTGGAAGAGGCTGGAAGCTCTGTTGCAATAATCAGGCGTGCAGGGTAACCTTCTCCTTCTAACCCAGTTGCTGGAGGTTGCCAAATCCTACTAGCCAGAAGAATTTTATCACATTCAAAACTATTAGTTTTAACTGTTTTACTAGCATAATGCTGGGTATTTTTGTCACTTGTTAATGTCATTTGTTTGTGGCTTGTTATGCTTGGTGTTTGCAGAGCTTTCATAATTTATTGTCTGATTATGCCACTGAATAGCATACACAACTCTTATTGACTTCAAGGGGAGTTTCATATAGAGAACATGGCAATATAATGCAACACTTCTTAAGTACTTCCTATAACTATTCATGACTTTGACTACAGTGGTGTTAAGATGAAAACTGAAGAATGGAAAATTATTCCTGGTAATTCTGTTTGTCTTACTCTTGTGTGTTATGAAGACAATAAGAATTTTCAACATTATGGTTCTTACCAGAATCAAAGTAAGCAAATAATTTGTCAGTTAAGGCCACTACAGAAGCAGACCAGGTAGAAATCTATATACAGATTTTTTTGGCACACGTAAAATTCAGCCATAACTGACCTGAGCTGGCCTATAAATGGGAAATGGCAAGTGCTGGGAAATCTCCAAAAAGAAGAAGTGATTGTAAAGCTATTTTCTGGTAGTACGCTGCAAGCAGACAGGTAAATTTGTAGTCAAATATCCCCAGCTCCCTGCTGAACATAGGATGATGGCTACAGTTAGAGCACTGGACAGCAGTTTTAATGACTGAAGCATTCTCTGTTCACAAAGGTAATTATTGCTCATTTGCTGCATTTGGGAACAGATATGTTAGATTGTTGAACTAGGTTCAAGGAAGGTGCTCCACCAGCATATGAACATATAAATTCTGAAAAGAATCGACTTCAGAGCTCAAAAGATGTTGCAGTTGAACTCATCGGCCTGGCAAGCTAGAATCTGTACTGTCAAAGATGTGACCACAAGGAAGATAGAAGATTATTCCCAAAATAATGCAAGATGAAGGACACCTCCAGATCAGAGGCTTCTGAATTCTCTTCCAATACTTTTTGATAGCCTGTTTCCCTGAAGAACAAAAGGCAGTTTACAAAGGTGTCTGTTGAAGGATGAGGAGATACTGGCTTGTCCCCAAAAATAGGTTGTGAGTAGCCTGTGAAAATGGTGTTTTGCCTATACAGTGAAAGAGAGAGCACAATAGTTATGAACTATAAGTGATGAAGACTGATGTTTTCTTACCATTGATGAGAAACTAAATGCATTATGTGGGAGACTAAGCTGGCATCTAAATTATTGCAAAATTATTATTTTTGTTTGTTGTAAACTTTGGTTTCAAGGATCTCAGCTATTCAATTGGAATAAAGGAGCAATTTAGAAAAAAAAATCTGAAGGGCAAAACCTCCTCCTTACCACAGGTGATGATCATTGAGGACGATGAATCAAAACCACCTCACTACAAACCAAGGTAATTATAACCTAGGGGTGTCTTCAAAAGGAAGCCTTTGTAAATCCTCTTGCTGAAGAGAAGTGCATTGAGAATAGGCAACATGCCTATCTTAGCAAGATAAAATAAAACACAGGGCTTGTAAATCCTTTCGGCTAACATAAAAAATATATTTCTGGTTTAGGAGATCTTTGATTCTATGTGAAGACAAAATGAATTTCAGCAGAGATTGGGAAACAGGCTCTGGAGACAGCTCACATTGCATGAGGTGTCAAGTTAGGAAAATCATGTTCTTAATATAGTATTTTGGTAGGTTATCTCAGCAGGGCTTTTCAGGAAGGACAGCAAAGCAAGATACATACATGAAAGCATTTGGCCTGTGCAATCCAGGAGTCATTAAGTAAGAAGTAACAAATGAAGTTTAGTTGTGAGAGAAGGGAAAAAATGATTAATTCTTCTGGCACTGTCTTTTAACATGTGCTACATGAAGGCTTTGTGAAGGAAGAACTTCAGGTAAGCCTTACATCATATTCATAGAGTTTTCAAGCTTCCATGTCTTAATAGATATTGGCAAGCGGAAATTTTTCTTCTTGCCTGCTGATACTGCCTCTGAGCCATTTGTGTGCATCTACTGTAACAGAGAAACATCCACAGAGCCTGAGGGCTTCCTATGGATGTAGAAGAAAAGCGGAAAGACAAGTCACTGTTGCTGAGACCTAATCTTAATGGCCAAGGACATGTCACTGGCATAGTTCACAAATAGGTAAGGGAGAAGAAAGCTGGACTTCTATCCATGGTAAGGCACATCAACTGTTTGAAAAGTTCAAAACCTCGGAGTGTTAAAATAAGAAGCTGCAGCTGCAAAGGGCCTGATCTGGAGGAAGAACTTCCAGTGATGGATTTTGGCCTGGTACCTTCAGTGGTGTGAAATGAGAGAGCCATCTAGCGAGCTGTTGGAAGAGGCAGGGTTGAATGGTTGTACCAAGATGCCAGTGTGAAGCAAGGACAAGAGGCCGTTCATTTGATTCAATAGTGGTGGTTCCAGGCAGACCTAGCGTCAGGAACTGGGGAGATTTTAAGTAGCCTCTTTCAATCCACAATACTGTAACTTCTAATGTGTCAAAGAGGACAGGCAAGGCTGAGTTAAGAACTTGCATGGCCCTTTCTCTCCTAGTCTCCTTTCTTGACTCTTCATTCTGCTTTCCCTTTCATGATTACCCTACCACACACCTCTCTTTCTTATCAAAGGATGAAGTGTGATATCTACTCCATGAAACAGGGATCAATGCAGCAAAAGAAAAAGAACTGCTGCAGTTATAGAAGAAATGGATATTTTACTTTCAAGTACATGAAGCTAGAACACTGCCCTAAGACAGGAGATGTTGTCAAGACACGTTATACACCTGTTGTTAGCTGTTTTAGGCATACAGAGCGCCGGTGGTAAAGCACTTCACTGCAACACCAGTGAAGTCAATGGCTGAAATTCTCTTCTGTAACACCTCTGACACACAGCAAGTCTTCAGTGCTGCTGCAGGTACCTGGGTGTAAAAAATGATCCAGAGTGTAAATTCTGGAATTGTATTCTGGAAGATGGTTTGCGTATGTTATGGTCTGAATTTAATTTCTTAATTCACATATCACATATATTTTGCCTTTGTTTTACTAAACAATACGTCGGAACTTGATCAATATGATAGGAGGAATAATTACAAGTAAAACTCTAAATAGTAGCTTTCGGGGGCTGAAAGAATTACAGGATTATGCTAATGTTCAGTAAGTACTGTAACACCAAAAATTTTTGTAAGTGCAGGACAATGGTTGGGGTCTTTCAAATTACCGGTGTCAACAAGATCATTTCTGAAACAAAAACTCAAACATACACAAATACAACCTGATGAACCTTCTCAAATGAGGCAAACAATCAGGAAACGATTCTCTTCCTTTACTTAGCAAATTATTTTAATTATACTATCTGCAATACAAAAAATCATGTACTGAAGAAGAAAAATAATTACACTGATGTTTTCTGTTACCTCCAGACCCTTCTTTGCCATGTTGTCTTTTGTTATAGCAAATTGGAAAGCAAAATTAAATACCTAAAAATGGCAGCAATCCCTTTACTAAACAGGAGTTTTTAAAAAAAATCATTTTAAAGTTATCTGCTGTCTCATTTGTTTTGCCTAACTTCTTTATTAGCATTCCAGAAAGGCTGTGCCAAAGAGGTCCCCAAAATTTGTCAGAGTTAACTATTTCACTAAACTTAAAGCTGCCACCTCTGGTGATTAATCAAATTTTGCTCTAAATAGGATTAATTCGGGTGTATCTGTGAAGAAGATTGTCAGAGTGCACGTCCCTCTTCTCATCTGTCCTCGGGTCTTTTTTTCTTGCTGTATTTAAAATGAAGCTTGAGCTATAATCTTGTATGGCAGATACTGGATCGTTCCTTTGATAAACATCTAAAATGCTAATCAATGTGGGCTGCAGTTCTGAAACAGCAAAGCAAATGATTTGACTAGAATCTGGAGGGTAAAAAAAAAAAAAAAAAAAGGAACTTTCTGACTTAAAAGAAAAACTCTTTTTGTTCACATAGAGTATTGTTTCCCCAAGAAAAATTTTTCTGCTCTGCAGAAAACGGAAAAAAAATCCTACTACATCAAAATGCGGAAGCATGAAAAACTGATGAGCTTTCAGATTGTCCTCTTTTGCATGCAAATCATATCAGAAGTTCTCATTAGCATAAATGCATGAGCAACTCTAAATGCTTTTAATTTCCAATCTCAGCCAGCAGAGGAGTAATTTGTCACTGTCAGGGTGAAAATCTAAAAAGAAAAAAAAAGAGAGAAGGACTCCATGCTAAATTGGAATCATATAAATTTTTGATTTGCTAATTGACTGATGCTGCAGTTCAATCAGCTGCCTTGAAGGTGTAAATAATTCAGTGTACAGTCAGAAATAAAAGCATAATGTGCTTCTACTGAAGGCATATTAGCATTCACTGCACCAGGACACACCTGACCACGTCTTTTTCATAGATACCCTTTAGTCATGTTCTAACTCTATGCTGGCAAGTACACTACACTAATAAAACTACCTCTGAAAATATTTAGGCTTTCATATTAAGAAACACGCTTCAAGAGATAGTTTAAAATATTTTCACTCCAAATAGTCTAGTCAGTCCTCACACTTGCAGGAATGGTGTAATACATTTGTGTAACACTAATGCAATTATAAAACATAGAAAGTGCATAAATGGAAATCCAACACTTCTATCAACTTCTAATTATCCCTTTCCCTTAATCAACTGCTTTAAATGTCATATGCAAAGTGTATCTACTGCAGAAATGTTTCTCATCAATGTGCGTACACTAAGGGTGTGCTAGAATCTGTATAGGTGGTTGCAATAGTTCATGATTTACAATAGAGGAATGATATTCAGATGCTTTGTACCATTTGTGTTAATTAAAAAATATTTCTTTCAAAGCTGTTGCCTAAGTAAAACCTATTTTTGATTAGCCATTTCTTCCTTACCTAAATCAAATAAGATTTATAGCCATATTATATTTTTGTAACTTAATTATACCTCCAAGAATATAAATGAATAACTAACAAAAAGATGTTGAATATACAAAACCCCTCCTACAGAACATGTTTGAGTAAAAGATCCAGTTTGTAGTTTATCAGATACACTAAGTTAATTGTTAATGTCTTATGGACTGGTGAATCTGAAAATCAAATATGGTTACACTGACCTACAAAATGAGTAGCTGTGAATTATATTTTGCACAAATTCTAGTTGTACTATTTTGTTGTTGATGCAGCACAAAAAAACATCTAAAGATCCTATCTGATCTTTAGATGCACCATCAAACCTGTTTTCTCTGTCCTCATCCCTCCAAACATATATTTAAAACAGGTTTGGTTTAAACAATTTATATTAAGACTTTATCCCAGGCAAAGAGCAGATTTAATTGCCAGTAGCAGTCTTGCAATGGTTTTTGCAATGGAAATCTGGGTTTCCGATAATGAAAGGCTTATGCCAATTTCCCCAGTGTTTTCAATGGGGATATAATCTGAATAAAGTCTGCAGGATTAGGTTCCAAGGTCTTCAGTTTGACTGAGCATTTGATTCTGCTTTCAGTGAAATCAATGATGGCATTGATTCAGTCATTCACACCTTTTACTTGTCATAAATTGCACATTTCCTCTTAAAATAGTGTTAAAATATGAACAACAATAGCCAAGTAGTGGGAATACATGAAATATAATGGGTTGAATACAAGCCGTAAGGATTCAGTTTCCAAACAACCAGTTCCTGCTTACTCAGTTAGTTAACTAAGGAAGAAGGGTAAGTCTATTCAGTCTATATCAATCTAGGAAAAAATATCAAAAAATTAGTGTTATGAGTATATCTGTTTATACCCAGTGTTGTGGAATACCTGTCTGGAAGGTAAATCTCCAAGTTCCTTACTAAAAGAAAAAGCTAGGGTAAGAAAAATCTTGTGATAGCACCCCAAGCATCCCCAACGTGCTGAGTGCAGCCCAAACATCTGCAGGTTGCACCCTGGCTCAAGGACCTTGCAGTGCACGCAGAAGAGGTGGATGAGAGCAGGCAGAGCAGATGGCAGAACCCGCAGTAAAACCAAAGACAGCCGTTCAGTCCCCACATGTGAAGCAGGGCTGCTGTGCCTGCCCTGGGCTGGTGGTGGTCCGGGGCACTGGTCGGGGGTACAGGGACCCTTGGGAACCAATGGGCCCAGGGGCAGTGGGGCTGCTCTGCGCTCTCCTCCACATCGGTGAGCCCAGGAAAAGCATGTGAAAGGGCTTTCTTGGGCAGCAATGAATTCTGCAGGCCCTGCCCTTCCTTTCTACAGGCTTTTTCATGTTCTGGGATCCCAATGAAAAGGGAGCGTTGTGGGGAAAGCCTTACTAAAATACAGACGTCTCACCACTGCTTGGTTCACCATCTGAAAGGCAAGCTGCTTTGTTCCGCTGGTCGGGGTGAGTTACAGCCCTAGTCCCCAGTGGAAAGAGAAAGGGATCAGCAAGGGGAAAATGAGCTGGATCATAGGATTAATCGGTGGGGAAAAGTCCTGGCGTCTCATTCAGACCATAAGTAGGCAATTAAAATTTTTCTTTAATTTTTAAAAATGATGAAAGCAAAAAGTATAGAAACTTCAAGGATTTTTTTTAATAGCTTTTCAAATTCCCCTTAAATATTTGTATTTTGGTCTTTTTAATCTTATGTGGCTCCCTCTAAGTTCTCTTGTGACTTGTGCGTCATTCTGGCAACAATTGTGGCAACCTTTTAGATGCAGAGAGGAAAGGGAGGTTAGTCGAGTTAAATTCAGTCTTGCTCTACCCAATTGTTCATATCTATATTTTAGAGGTTCATACAGAGTATAACTGTCATCTGTAACAAAAGCATTGCCAATAATTATGATTATAGTATTACAATAGCTTAAGACCCACAATAATACATTCACTTATCTTTTTTTCATCATGTTACAAAGGAAAGGAGGGCAAATTAGGAAACACGTTTTGTGAGCAGGATCTCTACTGTTTGGAGAGCAGAGGGGCTCAGACTCTTCAGCCATAAAATCCTGGCCAAGGTGCTGCCTGGCCATCCTGGCAAACCTGGGTGAGGGTAGATGCAGTTACGCTATGTCAGCGTTACAGCGTAGCGGGACAGGGCTCCTGAGTGGGTGTGCTGCAGTCCTGTGACATCTCCCAGCTCACACTGGTGGGAGCGCGTGGGCTGGACCAGACTGTGCTGTCTGGTGGGTTCACCAATGTGCTTCACAGGTATCTACCAGGGCACTGACCAATACCAACAGAGAGATGTACTGTGTTTGCTTCTGTTTAAAAAAAAAAACACCAAAACCCAAACAAACTTACCCTCCTTTTACCTCATTACCGCATTTCTCAAATGAGCAGCAGAAGTGGGTATCTTAATTTGTTTGTTAAAAGGCGCTTCCACTGATAGATGTGAAATACCATAACCTTCCTGGGGCTGCTAACCCCATTGCTCTCCCTCCGTCCCTCTCTCCAGTGATTTTTACTCCAACTCATTTCATCCCTCTTTAGATTAAAAATAACTAAATTGATAAATAAATAGTGATCCCTTTGAGCCCAGGTTGTTTCCTTCTGAATGTCCAGAAACAAAGATATGGCTTTGACCCTGGTAGGAAATGCTGAGTATTGTGATCAGGCTCATGACTTTTAATCCTGTCAGTGCAGCGTTAGGGTGGATTGTTGCTGCTGCTGCTGCCACCGCTGCTATATCCCAAGGCTTGTGTAGCAGCAACTGGATCTGATTAAGGTGCTGAACTCCAGGGCCAGGAGGGTGGCTGCTCCCAGCTCAGATCTGCGACTGGTTTTGGAAGACAGGAACCTAAGCACTCTTTTTGATATTCACTGCTGCATTGCATATCCAGCCTCAGTAAATCCCACGGTCAGGTTGTGCTGGACGTGGAGCTTGGGGACCACACTGGGGAGATCACCAGCCATGGGGAGCATGTGTTTAGAACTCAGTACTGATCCTAGCTCATCTATGTGGATTTAGTTCCCAGGCGACACTGTGACAACCAGACACACAAAACAGGACCTTGATTTGCTATCAGGGGAAAAAAACCCCTTTTTTCATCATGAAGGCTTGGGCCTTAAATGTGTTATGTGATTTTATTTCACCTTTTCTTTCCTGTTTTTTTATTTATGGTAAATTCTTTCTGTTTCAGATGATTCTTAGAGATTTTTTTTTCCATAGTAACATGGTTCACTCTTGCAGAAATGTATGCAAATTAACTTTTTATGAAAAATGGGGGCAGAAATAAAACATTATGCTAGTTTTGCAAAATAAAAAATCATTAGCGATTGCCAAAAGCAACAAAGTTTATGTCTTGGCAGCATATTGTATATAATTACAAATTTTCTATTCTATTTCAGTCCTGTGAACAGTAGAATAGCCCTATCATAGGACACAAAATAATTCTGACCCCATAGTAACTCACTCATCTACTTCATTCTGACCAACTTCACACGAGCATTGTTTCAGACAAGCCACATTTTCAGTAGAGCTTTGAGAAGGAGGGAGAAAGCAAATACTTTTTCATTACTTGAAAAGTGCCAAGGATGCTATAAGCATACCTCAGGCAGATTTAATTGTAATATTAATTAACTGGTTCACTTACTCACTAATTAATCTGCTGCCCCATCTTTTTCACACTAATGTATTTCAGAGGCAGATTCAGAACAAATGTCAGAAAAGTTTCTTTTGACAATCTCTGAACTAAAATTTGCAGTACATGTACAAAAATTGTATTAGGATCAGAGTGAAAATGCTTAATCTACTACCTTCATTTGATCTATCAATTTAAAAGTAGGAAGAGGCAGCTACTTATTGACTGGATAGCATGACTAAAAGATAATAAAAACATATCTCAAGAAACAATCCTTAGAGTTGCTATACACTAATAAATACATGTACTAGTGATATCTGTGTAACAGGTAATGCTGCCATGTCTTCAACTACAAGCATTTCTCAGCCACAGAGATATGCACAACAGATATTAATATTCAATTAGTATTATAAAATACACAGAAAACTCCACATAGGCTATATCCAGCACACTCTGCCTCGTTATTCATCTCTTCTTCAATTTTTTTCTCAGCTGCTTCATGCAAATAACTGGTCCCATGTCTACAAAAGCCAACCTGTAAGAAAAGTGTTACTCCATTAGTGGCATTCCCATCTTGTTGATTTGGAAGCAAGACATTTTTGCCATCAGAAAGAGGAGACTGCCAGCCTGCTGATGAGATGCACAGCACTGTTACTTGTTCAATAAAGGCTGATAACACTGGAGTTTAATCTAAGGAACTCATGCATAGACCAGGTTTAGGAGCATTTTCAATATATTGGTTACAATTTCTCTTCCCTCTTGACAGAAAAGCTTTCCCAAGAGAGCTTCAATTTATAAGCAAATGGACAAAAAAAATAAAAATATTTTTTTTGCTGCTTTGCTAGTGCAAAGATAAAGAGCTTCTAAAGGGGGAGCAGGTAGAGAAGAGCATACACATTATCTCCTGCTATAGGCTATAGTAAGTATATAACTCCAGTGCTAGCTAAAGGGCCAAGATGAGGTTTACACATACCACAGCATGACAAAGGTGCCACTGGTTGCAATTCTAAGCACCAAGTGCAAACACCTTTTATCACGTCTTGGAAATTAGGACCTGTAAAAAAGGAAGACCAAACCACAAAACCTAAATGACTTTCCCAAGATCAGATAGCAAACCTCAGGCAAAATAGTAAGCAAGTCAGTGTCTTCAAGTACAGGTAGACACTTAGCACTGAGCCACATCTTCTGCCTTTAAAATGTTTTGAGAGGTAGGTACAAGAAGTATCACAGAAGAAATGATGGTATAACATAACATAATGGCTTATTGACAATGTCTTGGGACAGGCTACATTGTTTTCTCATGGCTTCAGCACACTAAGGGTAAATTATTTCTCAAGCCACGATGTATTTCTTCCTCACTAGCATTACTTAAAGAGACAAAATGCATCCTGCTAATAAGCATTGTTAAACTGTTCGTCCAGTGTTTTGGCTCAGCTGTTACTCTAAGGGTTCATTGAAGTTTATACCTCCAACACTAGTGATAAAATCAGTACTCATTCTTCAAGTGAGATGCCTCTGAGACTGCAATAAAGTTAAAGCACTTAACAGTATCTTTTTGTAAGAAAGTTTTCCCCTATCAAAATCAAAGAAAAATTATTTGTTTTACAGCTAAAAGATGTCAACTTCATTAAACTTAATGCATTAAGTACCTTTCAGTGGGCCATACAAAACACCCAATGATCCAATTTATGCTTGTAAATAAGAGAAATTACTAGAGAATAACACTTCAAACAGAATGGGCTCAAAATGGTCTAAAATATGTCAATGAATAAATGTTTAAAACTTTTTGGCTGGATGAGAAACTGACCCCACTGTATTAATACATTTTCATAAAGGCTGTGGCTGAGCAAGACGTGATCACTATCACACATATCCCTAGAATCACATGTTGATAAAAAGAAAAGTAATTTTTAAATTTGACAAATTATTGAACCAAAGAGACACAGTTGTGACTGTAAGTTGCTCATAAGTTATATCTCCCCCGACTCTTTCTTTGTATACTGACTCAGAATTCTTTGGTGTCATCAGCCTTCCAAAACTGATACACTTCCTCCAAAGCTTGGCCAAGTAGAAATTTCACTTTCCATTAAGAATCTGCCTGGGAAGATTCTAAATTTTCTATCTGAATTGTTATCATGCATTGCAAGTAAATGGTCCAGTTGTCAGAGCAGTAAAACTATGTACATTTTAAGGTCAAAACTGCTTTTGAAAAAGGTACAAGTTGATAGTTGAAGCTGAAGTTAAAATTATATCAGTTTATACCAACTGTTTTTGGAAGTCCCTTCTCCAAATTATGCCTTAGTTTCTTACAGACATTAACAAAGAAGCAGAGGGAGACTTCTGTTTTGTTTGTAGCAGCCTTTCAGCAAGGTCTGCTGCAGTAAATGATTGAGATAATCTGGTGTTCTGCTCTGTCTCAGCAGCTAAACTCTTTCAATAAAATAAACTTTTCATTGACGATAAAATGACTTTTTTCTAAGCAAAGTGGTAGATTTCTATTTGTATCACTTTTCACCTCAGATCCTACTCACAGAAGAACAATTTTGTGCCAATTTCTAAATCTGCCAGGTTGTGATTTTCAGTTGAGCTTGGCAATATTCAGCATCCTGAAATGTCTTGTGTTCACTAGGAAAAACAAACGAGTTAACCCACAGAACTGGGAGCTAGTATAGCATGCACCAGCATGCCACTCTCTCTTTAAGATGCAGTCCTCAGTATAAAAGGAAATTTTTCAGAGCACGCAAGCCTGAGAACACACAATTTTCTGGAAATTGCTGGAAATCTTCCTTGCTTTCTGGATTAAGAATTCACCCTGCATTTCTCCATTTAATAACTGCCTCATTTTAGAGACAGTCTACTTTTATTTTTGTAACTTTAGAAAAGGTAGTGGCAAGTTTTCTTGTGAGGCAGTAGCAACTCCTTTTCAAATTGCTAGTGAAAGCCTGCTTTAATTTACTGAAATAAGAGATGCAGTGTGTGTGAGAGAAGTTGTCCTAAGAATCATATCTGGCCAGGTACACATACAAATTGCTCTGGGTGGGAGAGTCTTGAAATGTTAAAAAATAGCCCTTTGATTCAGCCAGGGCATTTTCATCTCTTTTCAATCATACTATGAGTATCTTTTGCTCACTGAAGAATGCATCCCAAGGCTTATGAAACAGATTAGCTGCTGAAGTCTGAGTGAAGTGGGGTATTTGCCTCCATCTGGTTGTGAACCCTATAGACAAGCCACCGATGGGTCTGCTTGCTATCTAGGTGGTAGCCATATCCACACCAGTGTCTCAGTTAGGAACAAAAAAAAAAGTTATTTAATTGGAAAGACAAGTTCCACATTTCTAAATTTTATGGCAGGCCCAGATGAGACCAAAAAAACTCCCCAACCAAACAACAGAAAACCCAAAACCAACAACAAAACCTGGTTATGTCAAGACTGGATTTTTTTCAAATTGGCACAGGAGTGACCATATTTTAATCAACAACATTCTGAACTATCCTGGATGGAATGGGGGAGGGAAGTAAAATATTTCATTATTTTTCTGATATAAAGAGGAAAAAAAAGCATGTGGACTCCAAAAATGGCACCTTTCCAGAAACCTGATGAAAAATCTGTTATCTTTTGAGAAAGAAATTAAGTTTTGTAGGTTTCTAAAATGCACAATAAAAGGCTTATATACTGCCAGCGTTTTAAAAATTTTTTTCCTCCACATTTTTGAGGAGGTTCTTTTGTCCTAGTTTAAAAGATAGCCTGTATTTACTAGACCTGAATGTATAATCTGCAGGGGAGACATAACTCCTTTCTAATCTGATTCAGAGATCACTCACTGATTCCTATCAATTCTACTCCGTATAACTACCTTCCTCTAAAGTAATGCACAGCTACTTATAACCCTTTACCCCTGTACAGACCAGACACATTTACATTTTTAATAACTTTATTTTTAGCCATTTTCTTACACACGTGTGTTTACTGTAGTTCTCATGAGCATTGTATATATGGTTCTTGAAGTCTTCAGACTGTAGCAAACTGTTAGGCCAGTATTATGGCTGAAGGAATAGGTACCTAACATATTTGGATAATTTTGTTTTTAAAATATCCCATTTGTTTTAAACTGAAACAAAAAAATAACCTTTACTCCCCATTAATATTATAACTAGAAAAGGGATTAAAATGTCATCAGAACTTCAGTTTGAGTTTCATTCCACCCTTGCAAGATTATGTCCTTTGAACTCTAAATATAATAATGAAATTTCAATTAATATTTTTCATGTATAATATTTTTCATGTATATTGGATTGCCATTAGTTAGAATGGTCCATTCAGTTCGCCCTCAAAACTGAAGCCACTTTTTCTTCCACATACATCCATGATGAATCAGTAGTTTCTCAGTGTTAAAAGGTGGACTGGCATTGCCATATTTCTAGTATATAGATGAGATTATATTGAAAACAACCAACCATGTTTCTGTTCCTCTCACCTGAATATTAATGTGGGAAATAATGGATGATATTTTATATTCTACAGCAATGAACTATCAGATGCTGAAAAATGGGACCAAAATCTTTATTGCCTTGAATATACCAAGTTAAGTAGCCGTTTTTTCCCAAGGAAACTATCAAAAATTTCTGGCACTGGATAAGCAACAGAATTGCATCTAAACTGACAAATGCAGAGCATGACACTCGTTCAGCTGAAAAAAGGAAAATGTTAAAGGGAAATGTAGAGAATATATGATATATTCTGAAATACTAAGTTACTGCATAGCTGTGTACATATTATAGAAACGTTCACATAATTCTATGTCTTTCAAGGAGCTTTTCCCAGGAAAATGGGCAGCACTTCAGGCAAAAAAAAGTACAGTTCCCAAAGAGGCTTTTTTGCCTAATGGCTTTATCTGAAGACGTAGCAAATGCATGTTAAATGAGCATGTGGTTGCAAACCCACAGACTCCTAGGGTTAGATCTATGGCAGCATGTGCCAGAGTCAATATATCTCTAAACGAACGCAAGACAGCAATGCGTAATGTCTGAAAATTTACCAGTACTGATGTCATACCCCAGAAATATATTGGCATCCATCTCCTGTGGTCAGGCGACTTGTTACGCTGTCATGTTACAGACTCCACCTTCCCCAGTTCTGCTTAAGCAAAGAGGCCAGAAGGCAGAGAGCCAGCAAAGTGACTGAGGGTTGCTATAAATGCACCATCATATTACAATATACGAGAGATCCCTGCATTGGAGAAGAGCTGTGGCATAGCTCTACTTTCCTCTTTGTACACCAGCCAACAGAGCTGAGACTGAAAGGAGGTTAAGGAAGAAACTATAGTGTAAGTGTGGCTCTGAATTACAGTCTCTTTTCTGATCTGCTCATGGGATGTGTTATATCTATGTGCTACTTTCAAAAATTGGACCAAAAATTGTAGGTTATAGTCTAGATCACGCATTTGCTATATAACAGCCCAGTCCATAACCTGCAATTTGTCATCTGTTTTTGGATTTGTGCATGTAGTATCTGCTAGCAATGCATATTGGAATGTTGGGCTAAATCCACTAAATTTTTGTATCTATAACATCAGCATGAATTTCAGTAATCTGTCTCGCATACATAAGCAAACTCCGTGTGCAACATTTGTATTCTTAGTGAGACTGATGAAAATATTTGAAATACCACAATGGAGATAGGTAAAATTCAACAAGATGCATTTTTTAAAAAAATCGTGTATTTCTTTAGGTGGAGGTGGTTGAGGAATTAACTGATAAAGGGGAAAAAAATTAAAGATTCTCCAAACCTCCAATCAGTGTCTGCTTAGCACTAGAAGGTCTCAGTCCCAAGGAAGTAAATTTCTGGTGTTAGTCCTTCTCAGTGCACTCAAAGTCCAGAAGCTCTGGCCTCGGCAGAGCTCATCAGCAAGTGCTGCCTACTTTATCTACTTGAAAGTATCTGACAGATCAGTCCTCAAAACGCAGCAAAGCAGAAGAGAGGAAGCCTGGGATGAAACTGACCCAGATTTATTTATATCCTTCCTTGTGTTGATTTACAACATCTAACTCCTAGGACCACATTCTGAACGCTAGCTTCTGATGCACTGAGGTAACCACTCTCAGATTTTCTCATAAAAACCGTAGGAGACACAAATATTTACTATGACGGGATCTATAATGGATCTCCCAAAAAAGCACACTATCTAGCAACCAAGCTATCTGTCCTTCTCCCTAGCCAAAGGAAGAAGACTTACTGCAATGAGCCTGACATGGAGGGAGAAGCTCTTGTTTGCCAGGAGGGCAGCAATCTCCTTCTTGGCATTTCCTAGCAGCTGGCTTAGGTGGCCAGGTCTGGCACTTTTGTATCTTATGTTTGGGTGTCATACCAGGGGCAGCAGGTCCTGTAATACTAGGTACTGCTTTACAGTTGGATCTAGATGGTGATAACAATTTGGTTCAATCCAGCCAGCATGCTGTTTCTCTGCCATGGAGACTGCAGCCTCAATATGTCATTGTAAGACAAAAATGTAACCTATACCCTACAAGTAAGCTAAACCTCACCTTCACAGAAAAGTACACAACTCGTGCCTGTAGCAAGAATCCCTGTAGCATTCATGTGTAAACTAATCTCACCAATGTAAATATTTTCTAAAAGAAAATTGTCTAGGAATATTGTACATTTTAGATGCTATACTCCTTTCTTCATTAGGCTCAAATTCACAAATGCTATAACTATGTTGTACAATTGCAGCGTTTGTCTTGAAAGAGTAAGGTAAATTCATGGTTTGATATTAATCAAATGGATGTGATCTATAGGATCTGGGCTTCGATAGGTTCTAAGAAATCATACACACAAACACATGAGACATCAATAGATAGAGTTCAGAATGTGCACAAGTTTAAATTAACTCTGAAGGGGGTTTTAATGTTTTCCCAAACAAAAAGAATGCAGAAATGCATTTTTTAATTATTTTAAATTTTATTCTAATATTTAATTTAATTTAAAATTGTATTTTTTAGAATTATTAAAAATATAAAATATTTAAGAAATTATTAAGAAGATAAAAATGTCTCATACTTTAACTTTATCATTTTGGGTCATCAGTCTTTTGTGTCACATTTAAGTTGTTTGCATGTTGTTTGTTACAATATTTCTTTTAAAGCTGTGAAGTTTTCCTAAAAAAAAAAAAAAAAAAAAGTTAAGAAAACAGTCAATGAAAATCCCAAATGAAGCCAAAGTTTGCATGGGAAAAAAAAAAGAGAATGTCTTACTGGCAGAAGCTTTTTCTGTCTAGAAGGCTGGGCTTTCTGGTCAAGAGCAGACAGGGATAAAAATCCATCAAGAGTGAATAATGTAGCAATGAACAATGTAACGTGGAAAACAGGGGTATGAGAACAGAAATTGAAGACCTTCATCTTGGCTGTTAGCATCTTGATCAAGTGCCAAAAACACAAGGCTACTGGCCATGCCACAGCCAATATCTCCCCCTAAGTCTGAAAAGAACTTCTGTGGGTCTGCAGTCTACAAGCACAGAGCAGGAGAAGTCTTGAAAAATCACAGTTCAATGGGACAAAGACATTGTTTACTGCCCAGTTCTATTCTATAGCTGTTGGTCACTGAATATAGGAAAAGAAAATGAAATCTGATGCTCTGACATAGTTTCCCAAAATTTATTCAGATGAACAATTTGCATAAATTAAATTGTTTCTAAAACAATCATTCCAGATTAAATTTCCAATGAACTTCATGTGTAAAACACACAGACCACTCATCTGATTTCGTTTTCATACCGTATGCTTTCCCTATTTCATACTGTACCCTATTTCTAACAGTGCTCAGAGACCAGTTGCAGAGGCAGCTATGAAACTGGAAAACAAAGAAATAAAGAATCAAACCATAATTCCTGCAGATACACATATACCTGTAGCACTGTATCTAATATTTACAATATAGAACTTCTTTTAAAAAGCAGCACATTTCCTCCCGTTGGAATCATAGCAGCATTTGTGAAACATCACAGGCTCATACTTCATACGCGAGTGATTTTTTTTCTCAAAAAAAATGGAGAGTCATCCAAAAGTTTTATTCTTGCTGAATGTCCTTTTCTTTCAATGAAACAAAATATGCCTAGTGCTATTTCATTCAATAATGATCTGTGTGCTCTCAGCTCCCGACAGCTGGCCATGTGATTAGTCCTTCTAGACAAATAGGATTGTTTCTCCACTCCTGTAATTGATTCTGATGTGCAGGTCTGGACATTGTTTCTGTGTTGTGCCACTTTGATTCGCCTATTTAATTGAAAATGTGTTATGTTTACAGAACATCAGAGGGAGTCGTATAATCCACTTGTAAAAATCTGTTGAAGCAACTTCAAGCCACAAGATGGCAATGGTGTTTACATTTTTTAATCGCGCTCAGATTATATTCTGTTACATAACCTACGCTTCTGTTTATGTTAAAAAATAATTGAGATTTCACTCCAGATTGGCATCTTTAAATCTCTAACCATATATCTAAGACTTTAGCCACAGCCTTCACACCAGCAGGGAACATGAAGTGAGTCACACTGTGGAAGCCATCCCAGTACCTCTGTCAGCCACCTTTCCCAAGCCAAAGGCAGGCATGATGGATGACACCGGTACAGAGAGGCATCAGCTGGCTCATTGCAAGGAAGCTTGAGTCCAGGGGCCACAACTCAATCACTTTGGACTACGTCCGAGCTACCACAGATCTACTGGTCTGCTTGGCACTCTTGCTTGCCCATGCTGATGGACTTTGTGTACCAGGTGCACCCATCAAGTGTATCTATACTTCACTGCTTTATGTTGGATAGACATATATTGAATGCCTTGTAAAGCAAAGCCAAGAAACCCCTGGCAGAAATCCTGTGATTGCATATAACAAGCTCACACATGCCCAGAGCTGCTCCCTGGTCCCCTCGCTGGGTCCATAACCCCTTCCACTCCTTCTCCCAAGCTCAGGCAAGGCAACGCCAACTGCCTCACACACACCTATGGCTTGTGAAGGCTGCTTCAGATCCATACGTTTTTTCCCCAGAGATACTCAGTAATACTAACATGGATTTAAGTTCTTCAGTAGCATCCTAATATCTATACTGAATCACCTCTGAGAATTTAATCCTCCACGTCCTTTACATTTACTGGCAAACTGGCTGGCTTGGTTGGTTATTAGGCTTTCTGTCTCAAGGCGCTTGCCTCACTCTCTTGAGACACCATCAAAAGCCTACTGAAGGGAGCAGAATCACCATCCAGTTTCAGCAGGAATTTAAAATTCCTGACATTTAGTTTCCTCCCTGTGCCATTACTGCCAAGGCATCCCTACTCCACCATGATTTTTATATACATATATATATATACATATATATATATATGCATACTAAAACCCACAACAGGAAAAAAGAGAAAGCAAAGCAAATACAGGATCATCAAAGCAGACTCTCACCCTGGAATTGTAGTTGCATTACATCCCTCAGCATGGAGCTTAGAAGTTAGTTTACTTAGTGACATGCTTCAATTTGGAGTACAAGATTTTAGGCCAGGGAATACTTGTTCTTATTTTTTGCCTAAAACATGCCTACAGTACAGCACTAGACAGAAATGAGTAATACAATACAGAAACACCAGAACTAGATAAAGAGCCTCATAATAATCAAAACTGATGAACATCATCTTGTCTGTTTCATTATAATCTCAAGTATAGTAATGATTTCAGACTAAGAATGAACCCACAGGGTGACTTAGGAGCATGAAAATAGTCTTCACAGTGGAAAGCAAAGGGGACAAAATGAGGTCTTAAAGAAGATGGCCTGGTTCAATTTTGGCCATTAGAAGATTAAATCAACAATGGAAACTCACAAAGATGTATGAGTGAGTCTATCTCTGACATGTGCATTAGGCAGAGGGAAGCAGGATGGGAGTGGAGAGGGAGATTTCTTAAAGATGAAATACTGAAAAGTATTGTGCAGAGCAATGGATTATTGATCCCAAAAGCACAAATGGCAAAGAGGAACATCCAAAAGCTGCTTGGGCTCTGGGTCAGAAAGGCTTCTTTATTCAATACATTATTTAAGCGTATGAGCATATGATTCATTGCTGCCCTGAACAGAAATGCATTTAATCAGTTTTCTGAATAGACCTAAATAAATATTGAGAGGTGGGAGACGAGACAGTAGGGGACTGAGCTGTGAAAACAAAGGAAGGTAATATCTCAAGGCAGTTACCATTGTGTGAAAATCCAAGGAGAAGTCAAAGTGGATGAAGGTGGCATTCGACTACAAGGATGGCATTAGGTACTTAAGTATAACCAGTTTTAGCATAATGGAAAAGGTCTCAAGAAGGGCTTTGAAGAAGCAAGAGAACAAAGGGCAGTAACAGCTCAGGGAGAGGCGAGTGTTGAATAGGGAGTTGGGAACAGTGTCAGGGAATGTAGCATGTGCATTGTGAAGCCATGGGCTGTGATGGGAACAAGAAGACAAAACTAAGTGTGACAAGACAGAGAGCATTGGAAATAGAGCTGTTGGGGAAGGGGGGGAGAGCGGTGAAGGGATGCTGCGCAGCTCAGCTGGCAGGCAGCAATGCCAGTCTAGCCCATGAAACATTTCAGTCCAGTTCATCACTTTTCCCCAGAGGAAGAGGAGGAGGAAGGTGCCACCCTGTGCTGGTGCTTCCACAAAAGACAATGTTTTCTCCTGTGCCTGCTGCTGCCAAAACTGGTGGTGCTGAGGGACAGTGATCACAGGTGGAGGCTGGGCCTGCAGACCGATGTTGCCTCCTCTTGCTTCCTACGGAGTAGCCTCGCTCCATACGTGGGACATCAGCCTGCTTTCCTGCTGCCCTCCTTCGTGCTCTCTAGTATGCTCCTGCGAGGCAAAAGATTCAGTGAGGTTTGGAATAAGTTCACTTATAGCTTAAGCATGATTGTACATTAACTCTATTCATCAGAAAATTTTCTTGTGTTATCCAAAGATGGGAAGCGATGAATGTGCTCTGCAGTGCCTGCCTGTGTGCGCTCCGTCAAAGGCAGCTGGCATTTTGCCTCAATACAGATTGCTGAATTCATCTACATGAAAGAAAGATTTCAGTACCTCAGTCTAAGCCTGAAGAATCAAGACTGGATTTTCAATCTTATTTCTCATTCCAGCTACTTCAGTGACCTATGGTAGCAGATTTTATACCACAACTTTCAAAATGACTGGTAATTTTGCTGCCACACAGCCTGATCTTCAGACATACTCATCTCCAATTGCCGGCTTAAAAATTAAAGACTATATTTGAAAATGCTGCTATTGCCTCTGGCCCAATATCCCTGTTTGTAATAAGGAGTTAGTTTATTTCCCAAGAATGCTGAGAATTTAATTACATAATGTCTGTAAAGCAATTGGAAGAAAAGCACTATATAAGTGTTAAGCATTATAATTGTATTAAATGTGTATGCCCAGTATTGCAGGGAAGGGATGTGATTATCTAATAAGCAATGACCTCTCATCACTAGCAATAAAAAAGACTTTGTGAAGACCACAATGTTGTGATGGCATAGGCTGAATTAAATGTCAAGAATATCAAGCAATGCTTTTCAAGTTTTCATTGTACAGAAGGTTAAAAGAATTTCTGTTAAAACATGCACTGCCCAATCAGAATATTCTTAGCACTAATGGCTTTACAAATACTGGTACAGATATTAACTGGAAGAGCTAATTTGAGGCTATCTACTGTCACCAGCGCAGCGTCAGATGAATGAATTTTAATCTGACCCTCAAGAGTCAGTCTAGCCGAATAATAACAATGAAAAATGCATGAGAATAGCAATTTCAACATGGCTATTTCACAGAAAAGCTTATTTTATGCATCAATAGCAAATAAATCAAGAAATTGGATGGACCTTCTGAATGTCTTTCACTGTTCTAAGTAAATCTATCTAGCCAGCGTTACCATCAGTTCTAAAGATTGGAGAGTAAACAGAGGAGGAATATTGATTGATTGCTTTATTTGGAAAGGAATTCTTAGCATCACCTTTGCCAGGAATTCAGCTTATAGGGGTGAAACTTACTATCTTGTTCCTATAAACTGAACTGTAAGAGATCCTAATTTCTATAATTTGGATTTCACCAATTATGTAAACAGAAACTCAACCTTAAAAAAAATCCACTTGTGCAAACTTTACATAAATACCATGGAATAACAACTGATTGTTAGCAACAAGTTGTTGTACAGTTCTGGTAGAAGGGGCTAATGAAGAGTTTTTAAAAGATTTCCACAAAATGTACTATAAAGTATGTGTCTTAATTAGTAACAATGGGAGTTACACATTGTCAAACAAAACCAGACTAGTTAGTTTAAATTTTGGTGCCTAAAAAAATAATTCAGCCTATTCTGGCACAACGCTGTGGTCTCTCACTTTTTGCTCTAAAACAGATCCCCAGTGAGAACATACAGTGTGCCACTATTAGGCAAACAAACAAAAATAATTGGGTTCGGTGTGTCATTTATCTACTCCTAATATTGGGTGCTCAGGTTTAAATTTCAAGCCCAATTCCCAGGACATATTTCATTTGATTTGGAAGATGGCCCAGACCTTTGTATTAGCACAAGGCAGAGAAGTTTTTATATTAGTGCTTACCAGTGGATTCAAGTGGAGTTCAGTCAGACAAGATTTCATTAAAGCCATGAAGTCCTAAACAGTAGCTTATGAAAACAAGAGATCATCCTTTGTTTTTAAAAGGAAGTTTGACATATTTTACTTGATGAGTGTTCGCTTTTGCTATATGAGGACTGATGGAGCCTCAGAATAATATTCTTTAAAATAAATTGCTGTGTATATTCCAGTATCTGAAGAGCTATAAAATCAGGTTTTTTTAACACGATTTTTACTGAAATCCTCAAACATGCACATATGTTTTCAGCTTTGTGAAGACTCCCCTTCTATTAAACAAGATGTTGTAGCTGTTCTGTGAAGCACAGGCGAGTTAGGTAATTGATGTATTACTATACCTTAACAGGTGCACAGGAAATGACTCTTGGATGTTACCACTTTGCACGAAGGTGTGACGGCAAACGTGTGGCAGTGAATGGCTGGGACTGAAGATCACATTTGAGAAGACTTAAACAAAAGGTTTCATTTACCTTATCCTGTGTGGATCTCCATGTATGTGGGCAGTTTAAACACAATATCAGAACTACAAAGAAAATAACTTACTGCCCATGGACTTCAAATTGCGTTGCTGAGAACAAAACTAAGAAAATGTTAATGAAACTGTTCTTTTCCAAATCCTCAGCAGAAAGGTGATATGAAGCTGTTCTAAGACTTTCATTTCCAATCTGTCTCTCTCCTGGCCTGATATTTGCAGATCGATACAGATGAGAAAGAAATCCTGACAGGCTATTTGAGATAACGGAGTCCATTGTTTTCTGAGCGACTTCCTCTGTGAAACTGAATTTTTGTGTGATAAACCAAGTACCCACCTGGAGAATGGATCTACCAGGAGAATGGTTTGAGGTAGTACCGAATGAGAGTTGACAATTAAAAAGTGTGATTTCAAAGACAACAATAACACATCTAGAGTGGTTTGTCATTAATGGGACAACACTAAAACTAAATGCACCATGCTTCTATTGCAGTACAAACATTCAAGAAAGCCTGACTTCATAGGTTCAGAAGAAAATCAGAATAAAATTCTACAAAACCCATCGCCACGTCTGTGCATCTCAGTGAAAAGATAAAGGATTATGCCATATGTTCATACCACATCATTGATATCAATTTCATCAGAGACACTAGGAGACCTCCACTGCACAGAGTGGAGAAAAGAAATACTAAGTATGAGTACAAAAATCCCCTATGAAAATCTGTCCCAGTGTATTAAGCAAAAATAACATAATCAATTAGAATAATTACATTTGTAGATCTACTGCCAGCTCTGTATGTCTGATACAATTCAGAAACATACTTGGGTTTTGTACTAGGGCATCTGAGCCAGAATGACTGCCATCAACAGGAAAATCCACAGCATTGGAAAAGGTCTCTTGGAAAGTCATAGAGAAGATGAGTATAGAGACAGAAGAAGGGATTTGGGTCTAACATAGCCAAAGCTTGAGCCTCCTCACTTGTGTCATCATTAACAAGATTTTCACAGCAAGTGTATTCAGTGTAGTAGATCTTCAATCCTACGTCAGTAGATCAGCAGGAATGATTGCAACAGGTTATCCTTTCAATACTTTCAATGTTTGGAAAAGGTGTGCTGAAAGTACGATAACTATGTAAAAAGCATCTCAATAAGAAATTCCAAGCATATCAAAACAGAAAGAAAGTGGTGTTTAACAGGTATTTTCCTGCAAGTTTCATGGGAGGACAAGATTTTTTGGGAAGTGGAGGAAGACTTTGGGAAGAAGAGGGTCACGTGATACTATAAAATGTTTGTGTGTCTGTACATAAACCAGAAGCTTAAATGATGGAATCAGAAAGAAATAAAAAATCAGGAATAAATAAATATTGAATCTCTTAGAAGAAAAAAAAAACTTGTACACCCATGTTTCTCTGCCCTCAAACAGGTTCTTTTGGCAATTAAAACATTTAGAAAAAATAGATTTACTTTGTAAAAGAGACTATTTTTCATCCAAGATTAAACAGTGATCCTAAAGAAGCTGCCTTTGAATGCCTGTGCACACTGCTAGGTAAAAGATGGACAAGACAAACATCTTACTGGCAGCATGAATGCACAGTCAGAAGAACTAGTCATGGACTATTTCATTTGTGCAAAACATTGGGACAAAGCTGAAAGGCACCTTAGTCTGTAATGAATTTAGCAGAACCTGGCAACAACCGACCATAGACTGACCTATCTGAACAAAGGTAAACTACTATTACTGCCGGTTAGTTACTGAAAATTCATTTTTTAAGTAATGCAGCCATGTTATTCAGCACTGGGATTAACCATACCATGGCAACATGCATCAGACTTGCTTTTCATGATGAGCTTGTTTCAGCTAATAGCTCACCATATGTAACCAAGGAACTCAACGGGGTTATAAAGAATTGGGATTTCATGCGTATGACTAACAGTCTAGACTAGTGAAAGCAAAAGCAAATGAGAATATTTAAGAGGCTTAGCTGAGCTTCCTAGCCTGCATAAAGACATTTACAGAACCACAGGCTTCACCTACACAGATATATATGCAGAAGACCTAAATCAACAAACCTCATCAAACAGTGTTGCCTAATGCTCTAAACTGTGCAAACCACAACAAAAGAAACAAACAAAAAACCCTTGAATACATAGAAAAGTATAGAAATGCCACTAACCCCTAGATGTAGAAAGACTGAAGTTCTTTACAAGATGCTCCAACATAATAACAAAAATGCTGGATGTTCTTTGGTGTCTTGTCATGGTAACTGAACCAGCCATAGTCTACAGCCACCACAGCGTATTAGAATTGTAGCTTAACAAACTCTATTAGTAATAATAGAACAGATGAAAGAAACTTTTGTTCAAACCAGCATATGGTAGGATAACTGTGATCTCAAAAGCCTTTGACAGCAATTCACCAAAAGTGAAGAAAAAGAGCTCTTTCAAAATCAGTATAGGCACAACCCTTGATGCCACCAGGGCTGTACCTAGGAAAGTAAAGAGCCACAGTAACCCCCTCTATGGGGAAAGTTTAAACCCGAAATGTTGCAGGACAAAGAGATACTCTAATGCTGGGGTAAGAAAAGCATTAGCATCAGCACTGTTCAATCTTGATTTAGAGGGAACACTGTCAGGTTTAAGGGGTGCCCAGGAAATGACAGGAAAAGATACTTCTGTTTTCCTTTCCCTTGTATGTGTGTGCATGCATGCAAATATAGAGAGATGACTGTGCTGAGATGAGACCAGAGAGCAAATCTGAAAAAACTCATTAATATATGGTTTGTTTAGTTTGTTGATCCTGAGTGAATCTTCATTTCACTGAGCTGCTTAAACCAAGACATTGCAACTGCTAAATCATGAAGTCTTCACTTCTTCCAAACTGTTTTAAGTCAGTGGGATTTTTTACTAAGAAGAACTCAAATATTTAATCTGGAATCAGTGCAATTCCAGGCAAGATAAACAGCAATAAGATCTTGGTATTAAAATCCCCCATCTTCCAAAGAATGACCCTTCTTTGTTTTTTCTTTTTTTCTTTTTTTTTTTTTCCTGTGCCTCTGACAAAGGTGAGCTCTTGGAAAATGAACAATTTGCTTTGGCTTAGCTTGCATAGACTTGGCTTATGACTTTTCAGTTAGGAAGTTTCTTCTTTAATGCATGTCCATCTGGACATGGAACGATAAGAAGTCAAAATGGAGGAGGAGGGAGGAGAGGAAGGAGGAAGGAAATATAAACCTTGATGGAAATACTACCAACACTTTTCAGAACATTAGGTATGTGGAAAAGAGATAACAGAATACTTTTCCAAACAGCTCTTTGGCTTCACTGACTTGAGGAGAAGATCCTCCTGTTAGCTGGGGAGAGCCATAGAGCAGAAATGCTCTATGGCTCTCCCTTGGTAAGGAACCAGGCCCTCTGGCCAAATTTAAATAAAGTTGCTGTAAACACTCTGCCAGTGCATTTGTGAAGGATGTCTGAATTCCTGGTGGAATGAGTGCACCATGCAGTTCATAGAGACACTAGTGCAGTACTTTGAAGGAATGTAAGGTAGTACCTACAGACATTCGCCAGCACAGCAATTTTTCCCCTTCTTTAGGGCAAACACAAAAGAAGCTGCCTTATTCAGTGGAGATGGTTTATTATACAGCAACATCCTTTGTTAAACTGCAATAGTACTAGAGAAATAACAAACATGGAACAGTTATTTCCCACTTATTACTGAATCTTTAAATCGATTTACAAGTCTACAGCATCATGAGCTAGTCACCAGTTACCTTCTTTACAGCGGATGGAGAGAAAGAAGTGTTATAAAGAACAGTTCATTTGACCCAATTTGGAAGTCCACTTTAGAGAGGTCATATTTTAGAAGTGCCTTTTTATGTATTGACTATAAAAGGGTCTAGATGATCTGCTTAAAAGTAGATCTACATTGTTACATATATAAATATTCACTATATTTTTTAGGGTTTTGTGATTATTGATACATGATTTCCATCTTGTTTCTGTCAAGCCAGGATTGTGAGGAGAACCTGATTTGTTGTTAGTACTTTGATTTTAGTGATAAAGATTTTTTAACTAACACTTTTCTTTTTGCTTGCAATTTCTTCACTTTACATGCTGTTTTAATACATCTAACAAATCTAGGATGGAGGTCATGTAGGACGCCAACTTTGAAAATATTTCCAAAGAACTATTACTTTTATCTTGGAATTGGTTAAACGATCTATTCATTATTTAAGTATATACTATATGCATGACTCCATAAGAAACTGAGCTACAGTATTGTATTGGTAAAGTACAGCTTCATTTTGCATTTTCAGCACAGGAACATTAAAATCATAGTGTTATCTTTATTGAGCATTGCACACATATATCAAATAGACCCAAAAGATTTTACATCATATTTTAACACTGTCAAAACAATATTTCTTTTGACTTAGTCCAAACACATTTCAGTCCTAACAAATCAACACATCATAAGGTTTACTACTCCACATAACAAAAGAAGGTGGTTTTCATGTCAAGGGTAAATCATCTGTATTCTATTTATCCCACAGTCCTGTGAGATTTTAGTTAAGTAAAAAACAGTTAGGTCTTTGTCTCCCTGAAGTCCAGTCTTCTCTTACTAACTTTCATGAAACAACTAAAACCAAAACCTTTACAAAGAAATTAATCCCACCCAAGAAGAAAGATATCCTTCAGAAACAATAGCATGTGTTCATGCCTATAAATAAGACAGTAGAGTTAAGACTGTGTGGAGCATCTCGACTTACATTTTCACACTCTTCAGTGCTTGCATAAGGACTGACATGCAATTGCTCAGTCCTTAATTTTTAGCAGACTATATCATGGTTGTGACTAAACCGGCTACCAATTTCCTTGGCAGTGCTCTGGCATGAATTTCTGGATAACTTGGTCTAGGAAGTGGTCCAGTTAACAGTATGAATGGGAGTACCTGGTCTGGGGCAGGGAGGAGAGACTTTAGCCAGACAGATGTAAGCCAGGACATGCACTTGCCCTGAGGGCCAGGGAACAGACTCTGGTCACCGTTGTTCATTAGTTAGTACAGACATGGCCATGAGCGTACATAGTGGAATAGTTTTTTTACTATCCTGTAGAAAAATATTTTTTTACCCTACTAGTCATAGGTGCCCTGTGCTAAAGGGCTTGGTTGTTGGGACAGAAAGGGGAGAGTATAGGAAGTTTACCATTTTTTATGGAAAGATTCATACCCATTAAAATTATTGCAATCTCACCACATAAACTACATTTTGAAGTTCATCCAAGCAAAGACAAAGAGGGAACAAATGAGGAAACCATTCTTCTTGTCAGCATTGTTCTGTGGCCAGTACTGAGTAATTTTACTGTGTTTCCATATATGAATAAAGATTTTCTGTGGTCTAGGCAGTGAAGATCTGATTAGCAAACCTCATGAAGATGTTCACAGTTTAATACAAGTGGCACTTATTTGCCTACAGCCATCTTTCTAGTAAGTGAAATAACTTAATGAATAATTGAAACATTGCTATTTGATACCTGCTCAATTATTCAATGGTAAAAGAGAGAATATAAATTTTTAGGTAAACATTGCTATCCTGAATTTGTTTAGCTGTGGTGCTAAGATCACAGTGGCAGCTTTACCCACAGTAACACTGAAGAAGTCAAGACTATTTTCTGATGCTTATGTTCTAACAGAAGCATTGTTTTCAGAGGCATTAACACCGGGGCCTCTCACAATGTTTGTGGATCTGGGGTGTATTCAAGAACTCAGAAAGGAGGTGAGAGGTTTATGTATTGTGCACCAAAATTTCTTTTCCTTTTGGCTTTGCCTGTTGTATCTTACAGAAAATTCCTAATTTGTTGCAAAGCACTGGCGCTGAGCGTTCCCCTCAGTTATTAGCAACTGGATTAAATTTCCAGGAAAAAAATATAACAAAGGTAAGATAGAACGTTTTGATTGAGGATTTGAAGCCATGATCAATTGACAGCTTAAAAATACAGGCTTGCAGTCTTTAGGTTACACAGGTAAACTGATGTCCTACAAGAATTATGCACAGATAGAGTATATATGAGTACATACACTACATATATTTAGATAAAGGGACAAAGACCTTCCAGCTAAAATTGAGCAGTCAACGCTTCACATCAGATTTTATTTTATTTTTTAATTAAACTAGCAAAATATACCTACTTAAGAAATCAAGATTTTGGCAGCCAAAACTTCAGATATGCCCAGAGAGACACCTTATTATTTTTATAGGGGCTTGCGAGAATGTTTGAATGCCTGCCTTGGAAACTGGCAGTCTGAAAGAGCTTTGGAGTGGTTGTGATCATCACCTACAACAAGCTGGCTTCCTTAAAGACACTCAGACCAAAATGTGAAAAAACATGACTCAAAGAGATGAAAACCAAACTTACCACTGCAACAGTTAGATTATCACAGGGAATGTTACAACTCACCATGTGACATTTGTAATAAAGGAACTCAATTTTTCCAAAGACATATATTTTAAATACTCTGTCTAGACTTTCTGGAATGATGTTTTCTAACTCCACCAGGTATCATCCGGGACTTAGGCTTGTATAGCAGGTCAATTAAATGTTCTGAACTTGACTCTGTGTACAGATATCAGACTCCAAGGTTAAAGTCCCAATTCCTTTGTTTCTACAGCTCTTTTCAAGGAGTTTTCAGTTCTGACTTGACCAAGTACTCCCATCTGAGCCATTTTTTCTGGTAATATTTGTTCTTGAATAGCTGGATGTGTGGGTTGTTAGGTATGCATAGCTTACATGTACTTAATAGACATGAAATTTTGATGTCATTAATGTCTATTCCTGTAGGTGTAACTTTTGGGTTAGCTCCAAGAACCTGAGGTCCTAGCAAAAATTTGCTTACAGTTCAGTAGAAGATACAGTTTGACTTTCTAGATTTCTTGCAAAAGGTACTAACTAGTCTTTTCATTGCTTATCCTAAAAAGGACAAAATATTGCAAGGAGAAGCATAATGACATGATTTCCTGAAGTAATTTAATTGCCCCTGATGCTTTCCCAAGTTTGACAGCAGTATCAGAAGAAACAAGGTACTGCTTCCACAACTTAATGATAATGCCCTCATTCAGGACAGCAATAATTGAGTTTTAATGTCCTGCACTGTTACTTGTCATAAATCCTCTCTATGTGAAACTCTAACCTCTACTAGACAAGATTAATGGTTAACAGTGTATATTATATTTATTAAACGTCTTTTTATATTGCTTGGCAATCTGTGCTGCCATCAAACAACTTGAAATAATTGACATTTAGCGCATCAACCTTCTTTTGACTAAGAAGCATGACATTCATGTAGATAGTAAACATTTGGCAATTGCTGTAAATGTCTCCAAATTTAACGCCATGACCTTTTCTCAGGTAAATGTTTTGGGATAAAATGTAAATAGTGATTTGCTGTATGTCAAATATCATACAATGTCAAGTTTACTGTCTTATTATTCTTGAGAGGTTTGCAACTTGATTTTGACCTGTTGCTTCATCTTTTAAACTTTTGTACAAAATAAACACGTGGGTTTTTAATTCTGTTTTTATGATTGAAGACTGGCAGAAGTTCACTGGATTCTTTTTCTTTTTCTTTTTTTTTTTTTTTTTTTTTCCTGGTAGTTTTACAGTTCTATTGACAAGAACCAGGTAAAAGTACCACTAAAATAAATGAGACATATATTTTAGCAAGGTGACTTTAGTAATGTTGTATATATCAGAAAGATTTTTTAAAAAGAGGGTGTTTTTGTTCTTTGATTGTCCTGTCATGTACTTTGAAGACAGTACGCCAGAAACAAGAAAACTGAACAAAATTCACACTAGGAAAAGCAGCTGAAGAAAAAATGACTACAAAAGCAATAAATGTTGGATTCTTTCAGGTCAAAAAGGCATTATGACATTGTGATTGAATTTCATCCCAAATGCAAACAGCAGGTGTCTGATTGCATGTGAGGTCAGCAGGTAATTATTTATATTTAACCACTCTGAAGTACAGTTAATTTGGAAGGAAAAATGGAATATTTCCCTGTATATGCCTGTGATTTAGAAATTGAGGCATTTGGTTACTAACATGGTTCCTACCAGTGGAAACACATGCAAGTGAGAAAACATGTTCCTGGAGTGAGAGGAACATAGGGAGTTACTAAGAGATCTGCTTTGTTCAACGGGGAGCTGAGGCAGTATGTTACGAGAGTTAAAACAAGAAACATACGTCTCTGAGTCCCTTGACTTGTCTTCCTGTTATTGTACTCCATTGCCATTTGGCTCAGCTTCACACGCTCCTACCAAGCCTTGATCACTTTGTGAGGCCCACAGAGGTGGGAGCAGCAGCTCCTGGGCCAGGAGAAGCCTCAGGTGTTGTCTGAAGGCAAACCAAAATCCTTCTGATGCTGCATGTTAGCTGCCATTTCAGCCACAAATTTGGAAACAGTTTCTGCCATGGAGGTCTCCTGAGCACAGTCACAGAGCAGGACACATGCTTGCTATGATCTGGCTATCATTGCCTATCACTATCATCACTGATCTGTGTTTGTTGCCTTTCCCTTCTGGAGGACGGTCCTAGCTCCTCTGACTTATTTAATCTGCTTCTTTCAGAATATCACTTTACACAGGAAATTCCAAAGAAGGCACATAAAGCCTCAGCAAGAGCTGCTCCTGTAAGACTCTTTCTCAGCCTTGTCGCCATGATCCTTTTCAGCTCCCTCCCTCCATACCTTCACAAAGAGTTGTAGGATGCATGAGGATCTTGGGTCGCCATTTAACAGCAAAACCTTCTCCAGAAAATTCCAAGCAGGACCAGATACAGATATCTTCTGCTCACCCCAGCTCTGGACTATTAAACTTGTGTCTCTTACCTTTACTGTCAAAAAACAACCAGCAGTCTTTGTTCCTAATCCTTCACCCTGCTGAACATCATATGTGCCAGGAACAGACTCTTCCCCAGACAACATATTTCCCTACCGGTAGTCAGTAAATCTTCCTGCTCTGTCTCCATAGGCCAGTAAAATCCTCGGAATGGGTAGCCAGATGTGTTTGTTGTGATAATTAAGCTTTCAGGCATCTATTCACACTTCTATGCCAATGAGGTATGAATGGACCTTTTTACAAATGATTATAATCTATAAAATTAAAAAAAAAAACAACCAGCTGAAATTAACAGCTGAAATACAATGCAGAGAATGGAATAGCAAGACTTACTTAGCTGGGAGTATATTTGGATTTGTGTTGATGAAAAGGGTGTGAAATAAATGCCATCAGAGCAGGAGGAGCACACAGCAGAAGCCATTCAAACTAGACATGGCAGCATACGCTTCAAACATTTGGCAAAGCGGTGGACATGTGCTAGAAGTTTGAGGGAGTCATTAGTGTGGTTATGAACCAGAGCGTAACAGTCATCCAGAAAAAAGTCAAACATATCTGCAGGATAACAAGGAGCAAAAGCTCCACCCTAGGACATCCGCGACGCGGAAGGCAGAGCCCAGGGCGCTGTTTTATGGCTTGGCTTACATGGCTGCTGACGGAGCAATAAAGATGAAACTTATTCTGCCAGTTTGTCGCAATCTGCAGACTATCAAATAATAAGTGCAGATCTTTTGTTTAAGAAGTAAGAAATTATCCTTTTATTCACAGTGACATACTCAGTGACTGAAAATGTCTGTCTGCTAACTACATATCTGCAGAAGAGGCAGTATAAAACTCATTCTCTCTTGACTCAGACAAAAATCAAAGACACTGATGAGCAAAACGGCTAATTCCATCAAGCCATCAGTAGCTATAATCAATATACCAGAGCCATAGATTTGGCCACCAAACCATAAGTGGCAAGAGAAGAAAAAGGCAGCCATTTGTACAACAATAATAAGCCTATATTCGATAATAATGTCTCAAACACATAAAAGTTTAGTTGGATTTCACCAGCCTCTAACTTCCTTAGATACTTTGTTTCTGGATCACATTTAGAAATTTTGACCTTCCTTATTGATTAGATGGCAATTTCATATAGCCAATGATTAGATAATCCAATCTTATCTGCCAAAAGTGATCAACCATATACGAAATAAAGGGCAGAAGTTGTGTAATTTGCAATACAAATGAGCTGGTTCCTGTGGCTCTGATTAAATAATAAAAAAAAAAATCAAATTAAACAGTGATCAAATTATAGGGGTGGCACTGTAACAATTTTAATTTTTCATGATTCATTTAATTTAAGACAGCACTTAGCTAAAAAAATAAATAAAAAAGAAAACCCTTTTTACTTCTGCCTTCTTTGAAGTTAATTAGCCTTACTTAAAACTATTTCTTGAAATGCTGTGGTGCAAAACATTGAAAGCTATTTTCAAAGTCATCCAAGTATTATTTCTACACCACACATAAAAGCGCTGACAACATCCTCAGTGATAGATTTAACTTAGGAATAACGCTTCCACTTTTAAAAAATATTTTTTCCCAAGATGTTTCAATCCATTCCAGAGAAGTGGCTTCCGTTACAATTCTGAAAAGACATCTTCAAAGCATCGGCTCGGTTTATTGTGTCCTAAAAATCACCAGGTAATTCAGCCTGGAGAACTTAGGCAACTTTTCCTGAGCATCCACCTGATCTCTGTGCCCATGTGTGGGAGGACAGGGGGAGGCAGGGGGCTCTCCCAGGACACCCTCCTCCTGTGAGGAGGAGAAGGAAAGGTGTCTGTTGTCTCTGATCTGTGTCAGGCAACAATGGCAGCAGATTCACATACAGGTGGGCCTGTCAAGCACCAGCAAGCTATGCTTGCACTGGCAGAGCTATTTCTGGAGGTGGACAGACTACAGCTGTGCCTGTCAAAGCATGGGAAGGAAGTACGACGAAGATACGGAGCATGCATCATTAGACAGTTTTGCACAATACAGCTGTTTTACACTATTACGGGAATGAAGTTCTTTGACTGGAGAATTTGTATTAAGCTCCTGCCCAAAATGACATGTGGACTAGTACACTGTCTATTTTTAATAAAGCACACAATGCCAAAAAAGTAGTAGGATTGTCACTGTGCCTCTAAAATATGAATCAAAATACAAGAATGCACAGGTGGACATTTTTGGACAATACAGATTCAAAAATAAAACAATTACTGTAAGTATGGCATCAAAACTATACTGCAGACAAACTGGGAGATGGGTTCTTTCTGGAAATAGTGTAAGTGACAGTTTGAAAGTGGAAGATGAAAATAAAATGAGAGTGAAGTACATTTGGTACATTGTTTATCAATATTATTTAGGAGATGAAAATGATGTAGAGCTAAACAGTTTAAAAGCAGCTTAGTTCACAAGAAAAGAGCTAAATGGAAATGGTGAAAGTATGACAATCGGTTTGAGTAACTGGTTGCTGTTTATAAGAAACGTACTGATTAGATACAAGGAACAAAAGGGTCTGAGAGGTTGTTTTGTAGCTTTGTTGTTTTATTAATGCTGTTATTCTGTGTACCTCCATGTCCAGTATTCTATTCAACTGTAGGTATCTGAATAATTCACTATTCTAAATTCTAAATTGTTGCTAGAAATCTTTCTGATCTCTGGACTCAGGATTTTCTCCCCTCTTAATACTGAAACTGGTTTTTAGTTGGCTGGGAAAGTTGCTTCTTGAACACATGACTGGAGTGAAAAGGAAGAGACATCATTGCCCGTTTCTTGTTCTGCACCTATTTATTTTGGCAATAAAAGAGAGAAATAATGATTTATATGAGAACAATGTAGAATCACTTCTACCAATTAAAAAAATTCTCCCTTCCACCTCTTCATTCCCCTCCACCCATTCTTTTTTTTCTTTTTTCTTTTTTTTTTTTTTTTTTTTTTTTTGTGAGTTAATTTTTTTAAAGTAGTGGCTATAAAGTAAATAATTTCAGAAAGCAATCTTTATGCATCGTGGTCAAGGTTCAACACCAGATCAGCAGACCTAACTACCCTGGTTTTCTCTGAGGGTTACAGTAGGATGTACCTGCCCCCGATGCCTGTGTGCATGCCCTTTCAGCAACAGAGCACTTCTCTGACTCTCTACACACTATCTTCAAGGCAATCTTTGGAGAAGCACCTCCCACAGGAAAGTATGCTTCTACCAGTGCCAAAATCTGTCCGTTGTTCTAATTTATCTTCTTTTCCCCTTAGGGCAACCAAGGAATTGATACTGTTGACACAATCATGATGGGAAATTCAGTGCCATTGTTTATCTTGCCTTGCTACCTCAGAAATAATTATAAAAATATATCACAATAATAATAAAATTTTTAAAAAGCTGACACTGAGCTATAAAAGCAGGTAAATCTAGACAGATGGCCACCCTAAGTATGTAAGCCTGGACAGTGGAAATTTCAAGACCTGTTTTTTCTCACTTCATTCTCTGTATTATTGCATTGACCTCCAAATAAATTTGGGTGTTTCAATAGTTTGAGTACTTTGACATGTTTATTGGATGCTGCCTCCCTGGCACTTGGAGAGAGGCAGCAAGATGAATACAGATTAATGATTAAAATCATTACTTAACAGTAAAGAGGAAAGCATAACTTTGCCTTATTTATAACTATTATTTACTTGATGAGCTATAAAATTTCTAAGCTTTTGAGCACACAGTTGAAATTCAGTAAGGGGATACTACTCAAGTGACAGGACAGATTTTTGGGGTGATACCAGTAAGAAATTATGTAATCAATTTACAAACCTATGTAATTCCAAAGGCTCTGGAGTAAGTCAATGGCCTGAGTAAGTCAGGTAGTGGTCTATGTGGTTTCAATATAGTTGCCTGTAACATAATTTGGTTTTATAATCACTGTAAATAACATATAAAAAGAAGAAAATTACAGTTGCAAATTTGAGCACATCAAAGGTGGCACACTCTTAAATCATTTCCCATTTATTACATATCATGATACAGTCTTTAATAACGTGATAACATACCCCTACCTCATTAAGTATGAAGAATGTACTGTGATTAAAGGAAGAATGTTTTACAGTAGAGTAGAAAGCACCTTCTGTTACAGCACAGGATGAAAGCCCAGGAAAGCTGGATGTACCCAGGGTTCTGTGACAGACTGCATATGTGATGGCTATCAGAAGGCAGATAAAAAAGGATTTTGAATATGACTGCATGGCCAAACTTGTACTTGCTAATTTCTGAATATATTTTCAGAGGTATCTTTCTCTTAGCGCCATTCTCTGTATGAAATATGACTTACATGCAAGCAAACTACAACAGTGTTATGAGACGCTCACGCAGTCTTCTACTGGTGATGCTTTTTTAGTTTATTGCCATTAAAATCCCTAACAGTTCTTAGGAACAGTAAGCTAGGAAGAGTCATTTTCACCACAATGCAAATTAAATTCTAATAAGGGAGTGCAAACTGGCAAGGAAATTAAAACATTCTTGCCCTTTTAGCTCATCTGATATAGATTTATGCATTGAGTCATGAAATAACGGATGCTTACAGTATTCAAAATACAAATGCACTTAAAAATTTGATCTGTCCTATTAATGCTTTTTTGTACAAAGCATTTTGTTGGCAGACAGTCCCACTCTAAACAAACAAATTCTAAATCTCGACTTAAAAATACTCCACTACAAAGTAAACAGTGCCTTCCACAGCTAAGCCATTGTAGATATTCTCTGACCAAATTTTCATTAAAACACTTCCTTTCATGTTGTTTTCAAAGCATTGCAGAACCTGTTTCTCAAAGCCAAGCAGGAGAAGGCACTATTTCAGTTGTAAAAGATACTTCTTATACATAAGAGGGAAGATAAAGATGTTAAAGAGTAATTACTATACTGAATAATTCACAGTCATATGTTAAAATGTATAGAAACTTACAAATTTATATTCTCTGACTCACTACTATCTCATTTTACACAGAAACACATTATACATTTTTCAGATTGTTAGCTGAATTGTAATTGGAACTTGAAACAAAAGCTTAGTGATAGTAAAAACTTTCATCAACTGCTAGCACAGCTCAAGAGTTAATACAGTAAATATTTTAAAACAATACAAGGCTACAAATTGAGAAATTATAAACCAGAAAAATGTGCTTTGATAAGAATTGTTTCTCAAAAAGCCTCTTGTTGCTTCCTGAAACTTAATGCTAGTTCTTGAAGTCACCTCTATTTTTTCTGCCAGCTGAAATGTACGTAAGTACACACAAACAGTTTTTATGAATCTGAAAAACAGATGTTTTCAAAACTGTAATACTTAGACTTTTACATGCTGAAGAAATTTTTTAATAATACTGCAAAAAGCAAAAATTCATCACAGAAGAAAATTAGAAAAACACATATGAAGTAATTTCTGACTTGTCAAAATTTTGGAGTAAAATGACATACAGCCTGTAATCTGCAATTATTAATGCCCAAATAAATTGATCTACCAGTACTTTTCATTCTACTTAAAATATCCTGGATTTATTGAGTTCAATATCAGGTTTTAAAACTCATTTTAGAACAATGCTGTATATTAATTTATTTCATAATTCTATCCCTAAATACCTCTGATTTTCTTATGATTGTAATTCTATAAAAATCAATAATTTCAGTCAACAGAAAGCAATGACTATGTTTTGAAATGTGGAAAAGAATACAAAGGTAGTACTCAGCAAATAAATTAACTGCACACTGTCAATCACTCATCTTAGTTATTTTTACTGGACTTAACAGGGTTGGCAATTGCAACTTGAAGGTCGAATTTTTGGTGTTGCTGCAAAATGCAAAGAAGATTTAGTACACCTTGGAATACTGACTTTAGTACAAGTCAGGGAGAGATTCAGTAGCACTTTATGGAAGATCCTAGGGTTAAAAAAGGGTTAATTATGTTATTATTTCCGCAGAACAAATTGTTTCCTTGCTATAAAATGTAAGGTAGAACAGCCCAGATTCTCTGTTGTCACACTAACAATGCACTGATTCAACCCTTCTTTTTCATGGTTTATAGCAAGTTCAAATTAGGCTTCATCAGTTATACCATCCTAAGATGAATCAAGCTCCTTGATTTTATATTTCCTGTGGAATCGCTATTCAGGACACTTTCAGAGTTGAAGGCTGCCTATCAGAGGACAAAAGCTTTTCATTTCTGAGGACGGCTGAAAACAAACAAGATTCTGCAAGCAATTTGTACTTTATACCTGAGGGGACTAGTTTATATTAAGTGTTTTTAATTTATGGATCAGAAATTCGGCTTTATGGAATCATTCCTGGCACTTGTTCTAGCTGCCTGCCCTCTCCCTACAGAAAGCAGCAAGCAGCCAGCTGTAGCTGGTGACAGCGAGGGCTCCTTCCCCAGCCCCCTGCAGTGGATGTTTCCAGCAGAAAGCTCCACAGCTGGATGAAGCAATCCAGTGATGGCTTCTTTCAGGGTTGTGGGCACAGCAGGAAAGGGCTATTTGCATCCTCTGCCCTCCACTGTGCACTGAATGCAGCTGAACCAAGTCAGAGAATACAAATCTACGCTGTGCCTGCATGCATCCTGGGCATAATGCAAGGTGCAAAAATAGCACAGATAAATATTGCATATTTAAATGTAACAAAATGAGATTTGGGAACTCTGTTAGCATTAAAAATGTTTTCAATAAGGGGTTGTTAGCAGCACATATTTTTTACTTAGAGAGACCCAATTGATTCTTAAACAACTGGGGAGGGGGGGCACCCTTCCTGCCTCAACCTCTGTGGAGCCTTCTCTGCCTCAAAGAACTGATAACCTTGCTTGGCGCAAGTTATACAACAAAATCTATACAATATTAGGTAGCTGGGTAGGATCTTGATATTTTTACTTTCTCAGGCTTCCTATGCTACTGAACTGAATGTCTGTCAACCTTTGGAGGAGCACCTGCATGACAATGTTTCTATCTGAGTGCTGAAACTATTCTTAGACAACGTTTGTTTAACTCTTCCCTTTTTAGTAGATTGCTGGTTGCTCTAGATTGCTAAATATGTCTATACATTGAAGTGCTTCCCAGCTTATGTCCAAAAACTCTCTTAATATTTGACCTGTATATGTTGGGGATCATGATTTTTTTACTAAACTTGTTTAATTTAGATTACAGAAAAACTCAAAAAGCTCAAAACATTCTTCTTCAGTTCATGCATCTGTTCAACTGAAATGCCCTTCACTAAATAAGGCAGAATCACAAAACTTTCATACCACTTTTCCTTTAAAGTCACAAAACTTTTTGCTTATATCCACAGCCTCAGTAAATGCTGGAATACATACAGAAAATTGTAGTCCAAGCCATTCAGGTATAAACTACTCCCTAGACCTTCAAACATCTTCAGATATCAAGCTCATGAACTTCCATTGACTCCCAAGGACTTTAGTGACATAAATAGCTTTGAAAATATGGTTAGAGAGACTTTGTTTTCCTCCTTCACACCAGTTCTCACAAGAAAGTGGCTATTTACATGTACCTGTCCACCACTGGGTATGACTGTTCAATGCAAAAAAAGGATAAAATTTCATCTCCTAGGGAAGAAATGGAGGAGGAAACCTGCAGGATGGGTATCCCAAGCACAAATTTGTCACTGAGCCCTCTCAGTCTGCAGTGGAGAGCGGCTGCAGGGAAGCCAACACTAGATCTTTTCTGCACAAGTGACTCTAGTGGCATATTGCCTTTCCTTTACAAGTGACACAAGGAGGCTTTCAGTGTATGCAGCAGATTTGAAATATTGAAGTCTCAGTGTTTCCTTATTAAAGTAAAAATTTCCAGAATAGGGAATGGATATGGTGGCTTGATAGACAGCCATATGTAACCAAATAAAAACACTTTTAACCAGTGTTCTGTTCCAATAGAAATTCTCTGTGCAGCAGAGAAAATGAGGGCAATCGAACTATTTTTATACAAAGGGTATAAATAATTTTCTAGCATATCTAGCATGTTCTGTGTGGAGATGTCACAATAAATCTTTAAAATAAAATAAATAGCAAAAGTAATCAATAGACGTATGCCTACATTTTTGATAGCTAGACTAAAAATACTAGTTATCAACAGCTCACTAGCAAAAGTGAAAGATTCCTTTCCTATTTGTCCAGCTACATGCATGAACCTACCTTGCTCTGAGGTACCAGGGAGTTCTTGGGGCTGATTAGCACCAGAACATACGTGAAGTCCCTAACTAAACGCTCAGACAAAATGCCATACTTCAGAAACTAACTACTAGGAAAAATATTTAGTGAATAAACAAAAAAGTTTTGAAGCTGCAACTATAAATAGAGCTTAGAACGTTTTACTTTCAGCTCCTTTTCAGCGATCAAGCAAAGCACTTATTAAGTACAAAGAAATTACCAGTTTTCAAATGTGGTTATTTTGAGTACACTTACCCAGTAATAGCTGTACTATTTCAGTTAACATACATGCTAGTAAAATGGCTATGAAATGCTAATATTTAACAGGAAAAATATAAAAGTAGTATCTTGCCTTTGTTAGTGAGCTGATGTTAATTAGTTTTTATGGCATTCCAAATACATGTATTTAGAAAAAAAATGTGAAGCAAATGTTAGATAAATAGAATTACAGAAAAATGTAAAAAATCAGAAATATGCATCAGTTTAATCCTTTACTTTTTCATTAGACCAACACAGGAATTTGTTTTCACATTAAACATTCTACAGTGTATTGCACATAAGAATGTATAGAATTAAATGTTGAAAGATGATGGTTAATGATTTAACCTCTAGGATATGACCTGCAAAATTGACAGCACCACTAGCAGCTTTAGAAGCAGGAAGATCAGACTGCTACCTATCCGAATCAGATTTCTTCCAGCTGCCAGGAAAATTAAGGTCTTAGAAACCTGCATCCAAGTTGGCTGAAATTTGCATAGCACAGTTTCTAACCATACAATGTCTCTATAGACAAGTGCACAAAACTTGGTTGCAAGTATAGAATTCTCTCCCAGGTCTCAAAGATGACTTCTTTTTGTTGCAGTAGAAGTAGGACCGGTCAAATGTGTGAGCTCTGAAAATTTAAACCGATTAGGCTGTTTTGGAGCAGAAGAGCTCACCACCATATGTCATCTTCCATGAAACACAAAGAAAGTGAAAACAATCGGAAAGATGCATTTCCTCTTCCCCAACAAAATAACATGCAAGGCATTTAGCAGTAGGTTTCAGTGAAATCTAAACAGCTCTTCATCGTAAGAAAATACACTTTATTATTTCAAAGACTTCTCAAGAATGCTGCTCTCCTTAAAGACTCTAACAGAGACCCTACTAGATTTTCTGCCAATGGAAAGACTGTCTTATCCTTACTAATCCCCCAGTAGATTGGTTCACTAAAACAAAAGTTTTCACCCTTCTTTGTATGCTTATATAGCCACATCATTTAAATACTTGAATTGTTTTCACAGTTGGAGCAGCAAAATGGAGTTAAATTACCACTGCTCATCTACTTCAGTGGTCTGTTTCCTGGGGCTGATCCCAATATCCTTCCACCCTCTTTTCTGTGCAATCCTTATTTAGAAGCACCAAGATTTTTGATAGAACTGATTTCTCTTTTTTTGCACATCTTTCCACACAGAATATTTACAGAAATGTAAGATTCCAGCTTGCAATTCTTGCACCTAAATATCTTGCTGTGAATGTCTGGTCAGTAGATGAATTTGACCTATGACTGAAAGCATCTGAAATGATGGCATGACAATGTTCTTATGGAAATGCCTAACATACAAAGCCATATGACACAGTAATTTTAAACATACCTTGTCTGAGAACTAAGGATGAATTCTCAGTTCCATCACCAACAGACATATGGTCTGAAATCTGTTCTGTGAATGTGAAAATTTTGCCAATAGAATTTATAATTATTTTACAGATTGGATTAGTTGATAAGGCATTATATGTGATTTGTTCATATTGACTTTAAATCCTAGCAAAGAAAACAGCACCACTTAGACTATGAAGACATTGTGACATTTTCACAAATCAGCCAAAGTGTGAATTAAAGGTACACTGTAACCTCAGTTTAAGCAAATGAGTTGTAGTTAAGAAGAGGCTGTGAATGTAGTTGCTGGTATCAATGAATCTATGGGATACAGAATGGTCATTACTGAAGACCACCATGTGGAAGCCAAGATGAGTTATTTCAATAGTGAAACGTATGTTGGTCATCAGTGAGAGATATATGTATTCAGTCCCACTTGTTTGGTTGTTGTTTGTTTTTTTTTAAGTAGAGAGGAGGACGGCTGAGAAGGAGGAAGCAGTGGCAATGCTTTCTGAGCTATTAGTAGAAATAAAAAATCTATTCCTACACGGGGGAGGTTCATATGCATGTTCTGTAACAGGGATGAAGTCAGAGGGGGAGGAGGTAGAGGCTGTGACTCAATTTACAAGTATTATGGATTATTTTTAATGCCCACTCATCCATTGCAATTCCTGTCCAGAAGTGCTTAAAAAAAGGTAAGAAAGAAGCCAGAATAAAGCTCTCCATAAATCTCTGCAAGATTCTCAGTCATAACCTGATGTCTGAGAGGACCTACTTTTGAAATGGGAGAAGAGATGAAATAATTTCTTCTGAAACCCTCTGTGTAGAGCTTCTGTTCTTGATCTTTTGTTCTCAAAACACTTGAGAGGTAAAATGTTTATTTCTAAATGACTGCATGTATAAAGTTGGAGCCCTAAAGACAGATTTTTCTGGGGCTGCAAGAAGTCTCAGGCTCATTCACTGAAGTGCTCTTTGCCACCAAAGTTGAACTGTGTACACCACAGTCTCTTTTTTTCTAGGTATCAGTGATACAGAAATTCAAAATCACTCCTCATTATATTTGGCACTGATCTTACTCTTAATTTGAAGCATGTGGTGCAAGCCAGAGATGTGCTTCTGTAATCAGTTGCCCTTTAAACAAATACACTTAAAGTTTATGGCAGACACATTATCAGTAAAATTAACCATTGAATTCCACTTCACATAGACTTAGTCCTAGGGGCAGTTTATCATAGCAAATGTTAACTTTTCCAGCTAGTGGAAGTATGCATCTTCCAACAATGGTGATACACCCCCCAGATTCCTTCTCCTTTGGGCACACTTTAACAGGCTGCTGCCTCCATCCCAAGCTATACACTACAACCAGAGGAAGCACAAGCTTGGCAGAGTGGTGCTGGGTAGATCTTCATTCTCTCGGTTTGCAGCTTTTAAGGAACCTGTATTGGTTCTTAGTAATTTCTGAGAAACTTTGAGTAGTTGTACCAGTCAAGGAGGCTGTCTGCAAAGTGTTGTATATTTGCACTCCTTTCCTCGTGTTGTATTGATGACAATGAACAGAGTCTGGCATGTCAATAACTTCTCAAAAGCACTGGTGTCACTCAGAGTGAACAGCTAAAGGCAGTGAGGCTGATGAAAAGCAAAGGAAATACCTCTCAGTGGTTTGTATTTTCTTCCATCAGTATGTGCTTTTCCTTTTTAAAGGGTTCACCCTCAAGAGGGAAAATATCTCGGAGGCTCCCACATAAAATATTTATCTCTAGATCTCAAATATATCATGGCATCTGACTCACAAACTAAGGCTGAGGAGCCCAGTTTCATTGAATCACAGAATAGTTTGGGTTGGAAAGGATGTTTAAAGATCACCTAGTCCAACCCCCCACTTACTTTACAGCAAAGTTCCAGTCTGAATAGTCTTCCTTCTCAAACTGGTGAACACTGTTCTGCCAGCAACCATCCTAACTTCCCCTGCTTCCACCTCTTCACCTTCCACAAGATGGGAAGCCTCTCTGAACCTCATGTTAGCATCCCCCAACCTTTCCAGACAACACAGTCAGCTCCTGGAGCATTTTTCAGACACCACACAACCTAGCTATTTCCCATACAGAGCACTATCCCCCTTGAAATCCTCAAAGTACCGCTACTAGAAAGCATTTGCTGTTACGACATTTCTACATACTGGGGGACAAACAGCCTGCTTGGACAATCCCTATCAAGTTCCCACTGCTCAGTTCAGGTAAGCTGACATCAAGATAGCAAGTATGCACGTTTAGGCAAATAGCACACATAGAATTAATTTAAAACTAAATATTTGGCTATTATCCTAACTGATTTACATTTAGTTACATGTGCATACAGATTAATATTACCATAATATTAATATTAATATTAATCCTAAAATTAATGTTAATATTAATATTAAAGAGAAAAAGCATACTAAACACAAAAGTATTCAGGAATGAGCCCGATAGTGGTAGAACCACTCTCCATGCTGCATTAAAGACAGTATTATAGCTAGATGTGTATGTTTTATTGTTTTGGGTTTCTTAAATAATATTTTTATTTTTATCTCAGGAGGACCTCATTTAATCTAAATATATATTACCTTTTATAATAGCAGAAATGCCAGAGCCAAATCATAACATGTGACACACAGTATGAAGCAGAAAGAACGCAGGCATAGGCTCATCCACCAGATTTATTGTGTGAAACAGAATGCAATTGAATTACTTTACTATCAGATTGCTAGACACGCTCTCAAGTACCTTTTAATCTTACTAATGTTACCTATTTTCTTGAAAGAATTTACAATTCAGCAATTAAGAGGCTTAAAAAATGTTGCTTCCTACATTTTGACTTTTCTTTATTGTCATTTTTTTTATAATGGATAGTGAAATAGTTGCTGTTTTGTATAAAATCTCCTCACCGGTTTCATATAATTCTATTTTCTTTTGAAGCCCAGATACCTTCATGGCAAGTTGAAACCCACTGGGTGATAATTCTGCTCTGCTTAAGTCAATGATAAAGTTAACAGAATTTCAATCACTATGTGTAGGAGCATGCTTTTAAATTGAACGTTTATACCGAGCAGCTAGCAGAACTACTAGCTAGGTATATAAATCATGGTGATAGTGAGCGTGTCTTGAAGGCCCACCTACACGACTAAACTGTTGAAGGGTTGTCAGACAAGTTTATGATCTTTTCTAGAAATAGCATTTTTATATTTTTACATTTTATAGAAATAACTTCCTAACTCCAGCTTTGAGTAAGTACTTTTCTCTTTCTCTATGTGAAAACTCATTAACTAGACTTGTCGGTTTAAGCTAATAATTTAAGCATGTATTTAGACCATCATTAACTACAAATCTTTCCCTAACCGATTCATAATTAAGTTAAATTGTGAATTAAAAGGTTATCATTCTGTTCCTTTATTTCAAAAGTCCCCAGGTTTGGAGCTATTATAATTAAATATATTTTCAGTAATTCAGTACTCAAACTAGATACAGTACTATGAATGAAAAGTGGGGTGCTAAACTGTACAAATGGTACCAGAAATCACCAAAGTCAGTAGCGTGTATTTCTAGTTTGACTTTGCACCTTGCATACTGTTAACTAATTAGAGAATTTACTATGTGCTTTTTATCACAATGTAAAAAGACTAAGATTCTTCAGTGATTACAAAATCAGATGATATCCCCGGGTAAAAAACTCTCACTTACATGTATAGTAGAAATAACTATATAATAATATATCAATATATTATGTATAATATAAATAATATATTGAATAATAAAGACTAATTAAAAATTAATACTATTTAATAATGAATAATTTAATAATAAATAATAAGGTGTGTTCTTTTTGACTTAGCCATCAAAGAATCACATAGCAGTTTCACAAAGGAGAAATATCATTGTATTTCTGAACTTTTGAATTTATATTAGGCACTTACAGAGATTAAAGATCACTTTAGATGATTAAACTCAGGCAAAGTGAGTCCTGTGCCTAGTGTATGACTGACTCTAGAGCTGTGAAAAAAAACTTCTGGGGGAAGAGACCTCTTGTGGACATCTTCCTGCCACAGATGTAGTGGATTTTTGTGTAGAGTACCAAGAAATTCCATAAGACACCTTGCAGAATTTCAATATTCCAGTTTTGATTTGTTTTTAGCTGCCACAGACTACAAAAAACACCTCAGGAGTACCGGATATTTGTATCATATTGAGGAGTACATATTCTACTTTACTTTGTAGAATCTTGGAAAACTGGATGAAATTGTTTCATTTACTAATTCACCAAACATACCATGTTGAGGTTCTGCTCTGATAAAAATAATATATGAGCTCATATATTACCTATAGGCACTGTCAACTGGCCTTAAATTAAAGAATGAGATACAGAGATGCCCATTATTACTCACTTGAAAAGGATTACATATTGTCCTTTTAGAGAAATTCACCAAATTAAGATTTTCTTATCACTATATCTAATTGCAAAATGTAATTACACTTTGTTTTAGATATAATTAATAATTATATAAAAACCTTCTGGATAATTTGATAGTAAGTGGAACTAAAAGAATCAATGTTCCTATTAGAATTCATTGAAGTAGAAGTGCCTGTATTGTTCTCAAGTGATATGAGTTCTATAATATTTTCCTATAAAATCAAATTAATTTAATAGTCTTAAAACAGTGTTTTTAAAGTTATGTCAGCATTCCACAGAAGCAGAATTCACAGAAGCATTTACATCAGCAGAATTCCATCTCCAGCCTACAGGTACTTCCTTGCAAGGAAATAATTTCAGCCCCAGTTGCCGCTATCAGCTGGGATGCACACCGAGAACTGTCCTTGGTGGGCCATCATCTGCCTCAGAGACACAGACATTTAGGGGAGGAAATGAGTCGTGCAAGAGGCATCTTTAGCAGTTCAGGGAGTTGATGTAGTTTAGTTTCATCAGCTACGGTATAGCTGGGCAGGGATGAATCGTCATCCCCCTTGGTCTGTGCTTCTGGACAGAAGCCTGGACAGATTTTCATTCTTCTTTACTTTCTTTACTTTTTACCCTGCACATCAAACAATTGGAAGTAGGGTAATGTTGTGGTCAGTCCTTCCAAAGCAGGGATGAGCTGAAAATGAATGTCACCGCTCTAGAGCAAACACAAGGAATGGTTCTGGTGCAGGCTCTGCTGGCAGAGACGCACTCTGGAGCAACTGTCCTTTACTAGGACAACACAGGTGGTTTCCCCCCTTTGCTGGAGACTACTTTCAAAGATAACCAGAGGATAAGCCCTCAGCTATCCACCTCTGCCTTAAGCTTGTTGAATTTATGGTGTCACACATCTTCAATCCTTACAAGAAACTTCATTAGTTTGTTAGTATGCAAATCAAATAAATTTCACACTCTAAAAGAAAAAAATCCTTAAACTTAACATAATAGACCCAAACCAGTGAGTAACAAAAGGGTTTTTTTAAAGTAAAAATTTTAAACAGAGAAAAATGCTGGCCTTCCCTATCTGTATCACTCTGATAAGCCGTGCAAGATGCCACCTGACATTATGCAGCTAAACAATTTCCAGTTGCTCTTACTTCAGATTTCTGGAGCCTAGAAATACACTCAAAGAGAGCTTGTGTGTCATTACCATTCCTTTTGGGTTTTTTTTGTTGTAAAAAGACCTTTCTTAGTATATGCTATTTATTTTGTGGTGCGCTCTAGTCTTTACGATTTCCCAAAGCCATATGAAATTTCTGCTAAGATCAAAACTTCACCACGCCTGTGGTACTGAGGGAGTGTTATATTGATTCAGCTTTCATTTATAATCAATGGAAGTTCACTGGAGAAGTTGTGCCAAACCAGTGTTAATTCCCCCATCAAGCACACTGTCAGAAGGCTACGTTTACACTTTGTCCCCTAATTGTGCCTGCGGGCTGCCCCTGCAGCAGCCCTGCGGGTGGGCTGGCACAGAAACCACACAGGAGTTTGGGTGGAGAGGAGAAGGAACAGCTCTTTAAACTGTCATCACGGACTGTGCCAGCAAGCAGAATCCTTGCCAGTGCGAAGTCAGGCAGGTTACATGAAGCAAGAAGTAACATATTGTCTAGCCCTCTTTTTAAAGTCTTAGGTATATTCAAGATGGAATGTTTTCTGTATTTTTTTTTCCTTTGTGTGTCTAGGACTATGAGAATGATGCTGTTTAGGATAAGGAAAAAACTCCAACACCTAAACCCCAACACTTGTAACAAGGGACAAGGAAAAAGGGTTTTAAAATACCTTGGCTAGTTAGGAGTCTCCTATTGTGGTGGTCATCATTAAAGAAACAAAAGTAAAATAACTGGAAAGACCTGGGGCCACTTAGACAAGAAAACAATTGTACATGAGAACTTAATGACTTTCCTTTATGGATTACATGAGAATACTAAGTATATATCATGGGAAAATATTTACAAAGTGTAGCTCCATTTTTCCACGCATCGTGGGCAGTTTTGCAAAATGACTCTTTTGACCAGCTTTAGATGTAGGACAAAAATTTAATTTCAAGAGCATCTTGGCAAGTGGAGCAAGATTTGCAGAACAGACCACACCACTACTAATGGGGGCCAGGCTATCAATTTTTCTGCATTAAACTATACTGGTTGCAACTAAATTAGGAGCGAGCTTTAAAAGCATGTTTATTGTATTAAGAGCATTGTGGAAGCCATTAGTAAAAACTATTTTCCAAAAGTAGTAAGTAATATTTTCAGGGAGGTTTGGTTTTTGGTTTTTTTTTTTTTCTCTGCTTGTTTTTATTTAAAAAGAAATACTCCTAAAAAAAATTCTGTTGCTTAGGAGTACATTTGTTCCACAGGGACTTTGATTTCAAGTCAGGAAAAAGCAGCAGCAGCTGATAAATTCCTATGTGCATATTTTTATGCAAATATCTCTAGTAATCAATAGGGAAAAGTGATAAAAAAACATATATGCTCTAGAAACAGAATTATTTCTATATAAAATGTTTTCACAATTTCCCATGAGAAGACAATAGTTTTAAAAAGTAAGTTGCAAATGCCATCCTTAATCTAAAAGGAAAGAAAAAAAAAACATGGCAAATTTTGCACCATATATTCATGAAAAACATAGAAGTAAAGATTAAAGGGTGCGTGCACTGTCAACCTTGGAAACAGTTCCCATTAATGAAATATGTGCAGAATTCTAGCTACTGCATTGAAAATATGCCTCCATGACAGCATCTGGTTTAGCACTCCCTGTCATCTAGTCACCAGGTTACCATCAGGGAGAGCAGCTACTCCATCACCTGAGCATTTTAAGTCTCAAGAGCTTTAACTGAGCCCAAACACTGTCTGTGTTTTAATGCCCCTGCTTACCCAGGGGATGCTGCTGTGCTTTTTAGGATCCTCCCTCGAGTTTCCTCTCAAGAGACACTTTGCCCTCCTGTCTTGTTCCTATCACCTAGTTGGTTTTATCACTATTCCACTGTAACACAAATTTGTCCTTTGCCATTAGTCCTGTCAAACCTGTGAGCTGCCTGGTTTCCACTTCAGCTCTCCAGAAGGCACACCATAAACATGCATCACATAGGGGAACGAAGCCAGAGGTAGATGCAGGTGCACCATAGATTGCCATAATGGATTATATTTGCTTGCATCGTTACTTTTTACTCAGAAAGATAAAGCTGCCAAGTCATTCAAAAACAAACTTCCAGAAAACAGCACAACTTAGGCTATTTTAGCCTTTTCAGTTTAGCCATTCATGTTTAGGAATACATGCAAGAAATTTGTGGCTTCTCTGCCCTGTCTTTGAAGAGACCTGCAGTTTAACAAACACACATTAAAGAAAAGTCAGACTTTTCCTGCACGGCCTGTTCTCCAGCTTACTTCCCCCCTCCACACACATCTCCATCTCCTTGGGACTCTTTTTCAAATTATTGCATTTGGTCCTGTTTTTCAGTCCAGTCTCTTTGAGCCACCTTTCTTCAGACGAGATGCTAATGCACCTTCTTCCATTGCAGGAAGCCAGTGAGACGTACCCAGCCTTGCCCAAGGCTTGATGGAGCACTTCCAGCTCATGGTGGTATGGAGTATTCATTTGCACAACTTGAAGCCTATCAGCTGCATACTTTTTTGCCCAAATACAAGGCAACCTTGAATCTAAGGCGGTCCTCTCTGTCCAACAAGCAAGAGGGAAAAAATTACATTATAAAACAGAACTGCATGTGTCCCTCCTTCACATACGCACCTTCCCTGTGCCACTGCACAGCCCACTTCTTCTGCAGTCTGACCCCATCCCCTATCCTTCTCCAGCAGGTAGGTCATGGCTAAGCAGGAAGCTAAAGAAAATGCATATAATTTGAGTTCCTCCTCTCACAATGACATTATGGCTCATAGGGGACCTATGCAGACAAATAACCCTTAGGTTGACATCTACAAATACAGGGTGAGCCGTATCTTTCCAATCTTAATTCCCTAGAACCAAAATCTGGCTTTATGTCCAAGTTAAAATGTTGAAAAATCCTTTCTCCTTCTAGACCATCCTTAACCCCTAAACTGTTGTGGTTTAACCCGGCAGCCAGCTAAACACCACACAGCTGTTTGCTCACTCTGCCCCAGTGGGATAGGGAAGAGAATTGGAAAAAAGGTAAAACTTGTGGGTTGAGATAAAGACAGTTTAATAGGACAGAGAAAGAAGGGATTAATTAATAATTATGATATAAGAATATGCAAAGCAAGTGATGCACAATGCAGCTGCACACTGCCCACTGATGGATGCCCAGCCAGTTCCCAAAGAGCAGGCTGCCACCCCCAGCAGCTCACCCCAGTTCCCAGTTTTACTGTTCAGCACGACATCATATGAAATGGAATATCCCTTTGGCCAGTTTAGGTCAGCTGTCCTGGCTGTGTCCCCTCCCAGCTTCTTTTCTACCCCCAGCCTCCTCACAGGCAAGGCAGTATGAGAAGCTGGAAAGTCCCTGACTTAGCATAAGCACTGCACAGCAACAACTAAAACAGTGTGTTATCAACATTATTCTCATCCTAAATTCAAAACACAGCTCTATACCAGCTACTAGGAAGCAAATTAACTCCATCCTAGCCAAAATGAGGGCACTGTATAGACAGGTTCCTTAAATCATTGTCTCAAGCTCATCAGGTCAGGGTGAGGTCAGATTCACATCCTTCATTGTCCTTTGGGCGAAGAGCAGGTAAGGTACAAAACAGTTCACCCTCAGTCCATCTCCTGTGATAATAAAACACATTAGTTTTGTAGTAATTCAGTATGTATTCAGCTAAAAATACACTCACACTGAATCTAATAAATACTTGGAAAATCATGAATTCTTTCAAATGAAAGAAAATTTTAGGCAGAAATTCTAAGACCAGTTCAATATTAATCGGAAATTTATCAACACTTGGCACAAAGAACCTCCTACCTTGACATCTTGCATGCACTCTTCAAATTAAAAAATAAAAATAAAAAATCAAAGTGTTCCCAAAATTCTTGAGGGAAAGTCAAAATTAATAAGCAAACACTGTCATGATTATGGAATCTTTATCAGGCATAGAACCGTAGATGCCACACAGTTGTAGTGAGGTGTGTTACATTTATCAAATATATCAAATGATAAATTATTATTTGGACATAAAAACCATTGTAATTCATAAAAAGAATTTTCTATTAAATGAAAAATTCAGATTGTGAGTTGTTTTTTATTCCAAATTGGATGAAGAAACAATTTTGATGATACTTACCTCCAAAGCTGCTTAGGACAGTTAAACTAATTATATGAAATATAAGCAGCTGGGTTTGACTATTTTAATGTAATCCTTGATAATTTTTGTTTTCAAAGAGAAAAATAGAAATTGAAAATTCCAAAATTATAAAATGTTAGTTTAACGTGTCTTGAGTATAAAATACCAGGTAAACAGATACAGTCACATTTAATATCAGAATTTTGATCAATATGTATTGGACCAAATAGTATTATCTGATGGAAAACTGAATACCAACAAATTTTCTGATGGCTTTGAGGATCAGAATTTGGATGAAAGAGAATGGAAGTAGAAAAAAATGCACAAACTGGCAGTCAGTAGATGTTCAGACAGTGTAATTTACATGTACAGGAGACAGAGGGAAGTCATTAAAGGAAAAGCAAATTATGGGATAGTGTAAGTCAAAATCTGTTCCCTTAGAACTTTAATTAGCTACCCTCATCATTGCTTTTCTCTTGTAGGCACTTCTGCCCCATCTCATTCAGTCTATACCAGTCTAGTGCCACAAGTAAATTCAGGGATAAATTACATGTTTTAATAAATACACCCATTCTCTGACAGGCTCAGTCTACAGCTTGTCACTCTTTACATGATGTTTCTAAAGTTAGGCCATCCTTTGATGGAAGATTCCCTCTCTTACCACAGCCCTGATTTATTTGTCTTGGAAGCATGATCTGAGGCATGCTCCTTATGTTTTGTGGAACCACACTGAAAATTTCATAGCAGCAAATATTTACTTTTAAGGATTATTTTATGTGATTAAATACAACAGTGCATACTGTTGTACACAGCATGATTTATACGGTGTGTCTGACATGACACATTTCATACTGTCCATACCGTTTCAGCTCTCCGTGTACCATAGGCTGTCATTTGTAGGTTTGAGTTAATAGTTCATTCATACGTGTAGAGCACTTCATGTTCCTCAGCAATCATCCTGTGATGTCTTTAAGGTCTGGAAAGCATCACTAGATCAGTTTACACTTGATTTATATTTTCAGGGCTGTCACCACAACAACAAGGTCTGGGATGTTGCTTATTTATTTGTCAACTGAAAGCTGAGATTCTTGAGCACTGTTCCTGGGCAAGGAGTGAAAAATATTTGGGACTGTGTGCAAAAGTTTTTCAAAGGACAGCATTACCTTCAGCCCTGATCTTTCTGGCCATCTTCTCTATCATTGCTGATTTTTCTACACGATTTTTGACTACCGGCTGTGGATGCATTTTCTTGTATTGATTTTACCAACGGTATAAAGCACACTCCTGCTCCTACTCAGGACTCCCACAACCACACAGCCACTGCCTCACTCAGCCAACTCACTGCAACGGGAATTCAGAGTGAGTCAGTTTTCTGCTCAAAACCATGAACCTTTTTGAAGGCAGAGCTTGCCAGGAAACAAAGCTTCGTCTTGTGCATACAATTTTATTCTTAAATATATAGAACAGCATTCAGAGTCCACTTTGTTTGAAATGGCCAAGGCTGCAGGATGCACCAGTGCACAAGTGTGACTGGTGCGTTGTCCCCAGGCTGGGCAGGGAACAAAGCTGCTCCCTACACAGCAGACCCTGCCCCAGTGGCAGGTCCCATTTGCCAAAGCATCAGCCATAACGTCAGGACAGGGATGCTGGAGCAGGTCTCGCAAGGTATAGCAGCAGTTTCCCATTTAACAAGTATTAATAATACATGGAGGGAAAGGACTTTAGAAGACAAATAATGGAATAAGCAATAAATCTCTTGTAATCTTCCTTCTTGTTTCTTGCTGCCATTCTCTCAAGTAATCTACCAAATCTCAGTAAAAACATTTGGGTCTAGTGATAACACATTATAACTTTCTGCACTATAATAACAATTAAGAGTGCAGTTTTAATGTTCTCATATATGAAGAATGTTTCATCTTTTTTCAAAGCAACAGAAAAAATAATAAAATTCTTGTGAACTGCTTATGAGACACAACCTGTTCAACAGTTGCTGTGACTCTTTGGCAAGTCACTTAATCTCCCCTTCTGATTTTTCCTTTTATAATAACTTATCTTCATCCTAGAGTTTGATATACAGACTAAATAGAAATGTTTGACAGTAGTTTAAGTATGGCAAGAGCTACCAAAAAAATGAGTATATTTTTGAATGAAAAATGCATTATTATAAAAAAATACTGGATTATAAAATTATGGAATTATATAATAAAATACATGTTATACAAATACTATCAATAGAGTATTGAAGCAAATGAAACAGAACATTTTAACTGAATTTCTGTTAAAACAATTTAAAATTAGCATGATTTGTAAATAAGTTTCCCTTAAGGTTTTATTTCTAAAATATAATTTAAAAAAATGTTGCTCAGTGTTTAAATTAATAGCATTTTACTGATAGCCCTTTAAGTGTCTTTTAATTTCTGTATTCTCGAACCATAGGCAGTTGTTGGAACTTTTACGAGATCTGAAATGAGCAATATTTGAACATAAAAAAACTTTAATCTCTTCTGTTTTAAAGTACTATATTGGGAAAACCTTTAAGAAAATTGAATTCATTAGCTTAAGTTGTAACTACAATATAAACAGGCATACATTAAATACTATAATCACCATGTCCTTGTGGTTACCTTTATGCTTATACTTACAATAAGGTAAATTTACAGCTCCACAGAAATTGCAGGCAGCTGAAAGCCTTGAAACACTTGCAGTGTTAATCTAAATTTAGAGCAAAATGATGTAAGAGCTGGACTTCCCAGAGCCCTGGTGGAAGGGTGATGCCTGTGGAGAGCAGGCATGGCTGGGGGAAGGCACAGGGCCAGGGCAACGTGCTGGTGCTTGTGGTGGTGATGGGTCAGCAGGGACATTGCTGGTCACTGCCTGGCCAGAGGAGGTGGGAGCTGATGGTGCAGCTTGTGCTGCTTTCTTGAGAAAGCATCATGGCAGGAGACCAGCTTGCATACGGTGGGGAGAGGAGGAAGTCCCCACACCTTGCCCAAAGGAGAGGAGAGGTGAGAAAAGAGCATAACCTGGTCTGCTGCTTTCTTCTCCATGCTGTCTCAGACCCCTATTGATTGGGAATTACTCCACTACAGGTGAAAATTAATGAAATCAGATGCTTATTAGAAGTGAATCACTCAAAATTTAATTTCAACTGCAAGGACCAAATCATGAGGTGTATTAAACATGTGCAGCCATGTGGCCCTTTGGGATGGATTTGATGTCCTAAAACTTCATTGCTTTGTCCACAGCATGTTAAATCAAATGTGTCACAAATTGTACGTACAAGACTTTTTACCTATGAACACTTGCCATGAACTGTTGAAGAAGTCTGACATAGGACTAATTATTCTTGGTTGCTAAACTTACAGGACTTCTAGAAAAAGTTTAAGGGAAGGCATAAAGATGTGGGGAGAAAACGCTGAAAGGAGCAATAAGGCATCACTTGGAAACCTTTGTTCACAAGGGTACTATTGCTTAGATTATGAAAATACTGTTTAAATGTCTGTCATCCTCCCACTTTGTCTTTATTCATTGTTTCTTCGCCTCTTCTTGGTGTATTTGATCTTTATTCACCTCCCCCCCTCCCCACCTATGCCTCTTCATGGCTTCTTCTCACAGCAAATACACTTTATAGACAGTGCCATCGGCTTATTTGAATTTAAGGTAATGGAAGCAAATAACATTTTAGTGGCAGAGAAATGAGTCCAGAACACTTACAGCTTATGCTTTTATATATTGCTATACTGCAGTGTTAAAAATGATGGCCTGTAATTACTTTAACATACAATTTCCTCTTTGAACATACCAGAAAATGCTTTCTACTAGGTGAACTCTTGGCTCTTGACCTTTGCTCATGTGCGCAGTTGTGAATAGCCATCTGGAAAGGTTGCACGTATTGCTAGTCTTCCTGCACGCGCATATGATTGCTGGCACCAAGGAGTACATAGGAGTAACCTTTTAATGCTCCTATGCTGGGCAAACTGTATTTCATTTTTAATTTAATATGGAATAGGATTTAATAATAATCTACGAATGAATTTGGGAAGGAATATAAAGTCTAAATGAGGAGAAATCATTCACTGAAAACCGTTCAGATAACATACAGTTTTATCAACTCTGGTAATTTTACTACTATGCAAATGAAGAATTTGCATGGTGATGTTTTTTGGAAAAATGATTTGTAGAACACAGTCTTAAAAACATACCTATATACAAGTCCTTATACTCATTTAATGAAAATCTTTATGCATGTCATTGCTACTCATTTTAAGGGTATATGAAGCCACTTAAATACCTATGTTTCCTTCTAATCATTGTTTTTGGTGTATACAGTAAAAGAATTTAAGACTGCATCAACCAAAATTGCTATAAAATATTCCACTAAAAATATTCAATCTGGCACTCCAAAACATTTCATCCTCATAAAAATGGACTGCTAATGGGATCACAAAGTTCTGAATAAGAGCCAGAAATAAAATCAGACTAATCTAATAACTTCTTCATGAAAATTTTAACAAAAGACTAATTAATTTAGTTAAATTAAGTGCGCTTATAGTCTAGAGTAAGAAACTTCATAATGCTCCTTTCACTTTGTTCTAGTAAACTAAGTGGAAATCACAGACATCACAAAATGTCTGAAGTTGGAAAGGACCACCGGAGATTGCCCGTCTAACCTCCCCACTGACAGCCGGGTCACCTACACAAGGCTGCTTGGAGCTGTGTCCAGATGGGTTTTAAATATCTTCAAGGAGGGAGACTCCAAACCATCTCTGGACAATTTGTGCCAGTCACCCTCACAGTAAGAAAGTGTTTCCTGATGTTCAGAGGGAACCTTCTGTGTTTCAGTTTGTGCCCATTGCCCCTGGTCCTGTCACTGGGTACCACTGGGAAGAGTCTGGCTCCATCTTCCTTGGACCACCCCATCAGGCATTTATACATTTTACATATTGATAAGATCCCTCTGAGTCCATTCTTCTCTGGGCTGAACAGTCCTCAGCTTGTCCCCTCATGAAAGATGCTCCAGTCCCTTAATCATCTTTTTGGGCCTGACAGATTCATTCCAGTAAGTACATAACTTTCATGTATTGGATTTGTGTGGCAATGTTTTAGGAGTGGCAGGGCTACAGGGACGGCTCCAGTGAGAAGTTTCCCCTGTGTCAGATGGAGCCAATGCCAACCTGCTCCAAAACAGACCCACTGCTGGCCAAGGCCGAGCCCATAGCACCTCTGGGATAATGTATTTAAGAAGGGGGGGAAAAAAACCTGCACAAAATATTGCAGCAGAAGAGAGGAGAGAATATGTGAGAGCAACCATTCTGCAGACACCCAGGTCAGTGAAGAAGGGTGAGGAGGTGCTCCAGGCACCACAGCATATTCCCCTGCAGCCTCTGGTGAAGACCATGGTGAGGCAGGCTGTGCCCCTACAGCCCATGGAAGTCCATGGTGGAGCAGACACCCACCTGAAACCCATGGAGAATCCCACACCAAAGCAGATGGATGCCCAAAGGAGGCTGTGACCCTGTGGACCCATGGAGAGAGGACCCCACACCACAGCAGGTGGATGCCCAAAGGAGGCTGTGACCCCATGGGAAGCCCGCACTGGAGCAGGCTCCTGGCAGGATCTGTGGTCCTGTGGAGAGAGGAGCTCGAGCAGTTTTGCTGGCAGACTTGTGACCCCATGGGGGACCCACGCTGGAGCAGTCTGTTCCTGAAGGACTGCACCCCATGGGAGAGACCCACGCTGGAGCAGTTAATGAAGAACTGTAGCCTGTTGGAAGTACTCACATTGGTAAAGTTAGTGAAGGAAGTCTCCTGCAGGAGGGACCCCGTGCTGGAGCAGAAGAGTGCAAGGAGTCCTCCCTCTGAGGAGGAAAGAGTGACAGAAACAACATATAGCCCAGAAGTGGACCTGGGACTACAGATGTGTCTCACCAGCACTACTAGGCAGAGGGGAAGCATCATCTCCTTTGACCTGGTGGCAACGTGCTTTCTTAATGCAACCCAGGAGGCTGTTTGCCTTCTTTGCTATAAGGATGCATTGCTGGCTCATGGTTAGTATGTTGTTCACCATCACCCCCAGCGTCTTCTCTGTAGTGCAAGTCAACTTTTCCAGCAGTCAGCCCCCAGCTCGTACTGGTGTCTGGGCTTATTCCTCCCCAGATGCAGGACCTGGCATTTCACCTTGTTGAACTTACTGGATTCCTGTCAGCTCATTTTTTCCACCTGCACATCAAACCTGTCATCTCATCATAGAAGGCTATCATGTTGGCTAACCAAAATTTCCTCCTTGTAAAAGCCATGCTGACTGCTCCTGATTACCTTCTTGTCCTTCAGCTGTCTGGAAATGGTTTCCAGGAAGATTTGATCCACCATCTTCCTAGGGACTGAGCTGAGGCTGACCACTTCAGGTTCCAGAGATCTTCCTTCTTGCCCCTCTTGAAGACAGGAGTGATGCTTGCTTTCTTCCAGTCCTTAGGAGGCTCCCCCAACGGCCATGACCTTTCAAAGATGATTGAGAGTGGTCTCAAGGTGACATCTGCCAGGTCAGCACTTGTGGGTGTGTCCCCCATTAGGTCCCATGTAATTCTGTATGTCCAGTTTGTTTAAATGTTCCCTAACCTGATCCTCCTCCACTGATGGTACGTCTTCTGTGCTCCAGAGTTTCTTGCTTGACTCAGAAGCCTAGAATACTGAAGGTCAGTCTTACCAGTAAAGACTGAGGTGAAAAAGGGATCGAGTTCCTCAGCTTACTATGTGCTTTGTCACTGGCTCTCATCTCTGGTCTGCTCAGCCCTGGAGAGCCTGCAGAAGATTATGTATGTGCAGTAGCGTAGGGAAATTGGTTGTGTGCTGATGTGGAACCTGAACAACCCTTTTATACATTTTGAGTGTTACTCAATACTTTCTCCAATCTGTTGGCAATGCCTTGCCTCTGGATTAGGTGAAAAGCCAGCTGGTAGCTGTCTTCCCATTTTGTCACCTCACCTGCCAGAGCACAGCCCTCGCATTCCCCCTGTCGTGGGTTATACCCAGCCTGGCAGAGCCTGCCCCCATAAAGGGCATCCTGTGAGCACCGTCCTGCAAAAAAGAATCACAGATTGCAGATCGGGGGACTTAGTAGTGGCACCAGGTACTGGAAGAGCTGGAGGGAGGCCAGCTGATGCACAACTTGCTTGTACTGTATTAGGAACATATGAGACAGAGCCAGAGGCAAAATATCTCACCTATTATGGGATTTTTCAGGGATTTAACATAATGGATGCTACTATCATCCCTTTTTCCTCCTGCTCCTTGTTCTTCCCATTGTTCATCTTTAACCTGTTTTCAATAGCTTGCTACCTACAAAACACCTAAAAGGAAAATTCAGCTGGGTAACCTGTGGACACATCTATTTGTACAAGATTTCAGCTGTTTTGAGGGGTTGTTTTGTTTTATTAAACTGGAAAACAGCTCATGTGAGAAAACCAGCATTTTGCACATATAATTAGGAAGGTAGGATAGTCTATTTCTGGAGATGCACAGTCAAGCGCTGGGAGATTTTGGCACTTACTGAAACAAATAGCTTTTGAACATCTGAAATTGCTCCTGAATATATTTTGATTACAGTGTGAGCATGGTAATAAAGGAGTCCCCTGAGAAAGAAAAGATTCGGATTCAAATATTAATATCGTTTGGCTGGGAACTGATTATCTCCCAAGATAGAGCTGTTAGGTTATTGACAAACCTTTCTGCTGGCTTGTGAAAAGAGTCAGAGCTGGGGTTGCCCTCTGCAAGCAGGGTGCCAAGCCCTGCTTCAGGCAGAAACAACAGTTGTTCCTACCCTGGTCAGTGACATTTACCCTTTTAGCCGCCGTGTGACTTATCCCAGACCCTGTGCATTTTGCTGTTTTTTGGATTCCTTTTCTTGACTCCTGTAGGCATCGCTGGTGTACGTCCAGACCCTGACACTGCCCATCAGTGAGATACCAGTACCAGGTCTGCTAAGACAGGGAAAAGAACTATTTTTACTGCATGGTGTCTGTTTTATTGCCCTGCCTTGTGGAGTGCAAGAGGAGCTGGACCTACAACCAAAAGACTTCTCTTTTTAACTTTTTATTCTGCTTTTCTGGATAAAGACAGAAGTCTTTATCTTCATTTTCTGCCTTGTGACCAGTGACAGGGTTTGTGGACCTAGTCAATATTTGCTATACCATTGCTAATTCTGCCATCTGCATCACAAGTGTTTTGATAAGTGCATGATTTTTTTGTTGTTGTTCAAGCCCACCTCTGGGGCCAAGATATTTAATGTTTTATTAAAAAATAAACACATTGTTATAGAAAAAAAGCTGTCAATGAGAAGCCAGATGCCCTTGAAGTCTCAGTACTCAGTCAGCACTCTCCTCCAAACTGCACACTCTTTCTTTTTTAATTTCATAAATTTATAACAATCTGATGGGTTTTGAATCTTTGGCACTGACAAGGCTGATATTACATTAGTCTTTTAGAGTTTTAGGGATTTTTTGAATGTTCTCAAACTGCAAAACTGTTTCCCCACCCATAATGTGAGTATAGTTCATAAAAAAATAATCCATTAGCATCAATGATGTTAAGTAAAAAAACCCAAAAAACAACACTCTAAGAAAATCTCTAAAAATTACATAGCTGTTTTTGTGCTACTAGTCACTCAGCCACTGTTTATAGAAATTTGACAAGCTTTTTCACAAGGCTAGAACCGGAGCATTGAAGAACAACCAAAGCTGAACCTTGGCCTCTATTCCTTCAGAACTGTCTTTAAAAGAAAAAGAAAAAGAAAAAAAAAAGAAAAAGAAAAAAAAGGAAAGTTTGCACTCTAATCAGCTTCAGCAGTTTCTCTCTCCATAGAAGTTGAATGGTTTATCACATACATGTCCAGCTTCTTCATCCATTCAACAGAGACAAATCTGCCTCTCACTTCTTAAACTTTATTGGGAAACATTATGTAGAAATAATGTAAAAATTAGAGAATACAGCAGTGCCACCATTTTGTATGGTCTAATACAAAGTGCACACTCTGATATAGTCAGCAATTAAATGGCTGTCCAATGGTCTGCAAAATTTAAAGCACTCTTATCCTCTGGACCACTTGTTTACCCATATCCACCTCTATATGTAGCATAGTGAAGCTTATCAAGTTCATCTGGGTTGTTAACAGACACAAAGTCAAGCACACAGGAAAACTACCAGAGGGTTAGGGCAGAGTTAACTGAAGTGATTTTGCCTTTGAGAAACAAGGCACGCATATCTAATAGCAAAATTACAATAGCCTAGCAAAATGAAATATATATAGGTATATGTGTACAATCTCATGCTAATAATTAATTTGTCTTGCAAAGGGTAAGCACTGTTGAAAGTACTTAAAAAAAATTACTAACAACCTCAGATACAGGTTGCTGTCAAATAGAATAGAACTAACTGCGATAGAGATCCGTAGCAGTAATTGATATAAACATTGACATTAATGCTGAGATACTTACATGGAAGAATTCAGCATCTCATAAACCTCTTTCCATGCAAAAACTGACCTTTTAAGCTAATGACAGAGTTGCCTGTCTCTTGCATGGGAACTCAGCATGCCCATCACTGCTTTTCCGCCCAGCTGCCAGAACAAATCCCTTTTCATCCTTATTCTATATCCTTTTTAGGACAGTTGCAGCTCACGATAATGATAAAACAACAACAAAATGGAATAAATTTAGTTCTTTAGTCAATAAAATGTCCTTTCCTAAGTCTTGTCTGAATACTTTGTGCTAGAAACTGGCTGAGATCACTGCAAATCAGCATAATAAAATGATGATGACCAGTTCCTTTGTAGAAAATGAAGCAATAAAGAGCTTCTGTGTTAGCTTTATGTTTTTATTGATAGATACCATACTGGAGACCACACACATTACTGTTATATAGGAGAAAAAATGCAGCCGTTTCAACGGACAAAAAATAAAGAGATTTGATTCATCGTCTCCTTTAAGAAAACTGGCATCTGGACCACATGCACTTCAAAGTCAAATGCTGTAGTGAGATGTGCTGCTTTGAAGTACAGCTGCTGATCCAGACAAATTTTGGAGCCTAAACCAGCATATGAATCTGCTGTACTCTGAAAAAAAATCTATTTCAGATGCCAGTTTTGACTCATTTTAGAAAATTGCTGTCTGGATCGGCTGAACTTCAAAGCAGAACATCGCAGTGCAGCATTTCTCTTTGAAGTGCAGCTAATCCAGATAGTGGGTTTTCTCCCCTCCTCCCTCTCCCCTCCCCCCCACCCTTTTTTTTTTTAAGTAGTTAAAATTGGCATCTGACCTTACCAGTATTTCTCCTCACCCTCTGCTCATTCTTCTTCCTTTCTCCCTTATTTCATCTCCTTTTGACCTCTCCAAAAAAATACAGCAATACTCACTATCTTGTTAGCTCCTGCATTACCGAAGCTACTATAAAGAGGGTGGTTGTGGGAATAGCCTATATCAAGTCACATAATGGACACTGGCCAATTGCTGCACATGGCTTGTCATAAAGTTTGTTAATAAATCATGCTTAATTTTATCATGCAAGAAAGCTCAAATAAAGCTCAAAATAAATCCCTTGTAAATGTTTGTATTCAGAGTATTCATAACCACATTTCCATGGTTCTGCTAACTCATAATAATGGCCATTAGCACTGGTTTAGAAAGCAGTTGAGCTTAATAGCATTTCAAATTTAAAATTTTTAAGCTATTTTGTCACAGAAAGGTCTCCTTCACAGCCACAACAGGAAAGCCTTAAGAAAATGGTTTTACTGGGGAAGGAACAAGATTACTACAGGCAGAGTCTGCACAGCTTCTGGCAAGGGGAGCAGTGCACTCACCAGGACAGGACAAAAGAGCAGCTAAGACCTGGTCAGCCAGGAGGACCTTCCTGCAGAGGAGCTGACCATGGTTCAAAGCAATTTCTTCCTTACCCCAACTGCTGCCAGTTCCATGACATAAGGGAAGCCAAGGGTAAGGGACTTCCCTCTGAAGAGTGCAGAGAAGTCAATAAATTATTATTCTCTCTTTCTAAAGGCAAATCAGAAAATGTGCTCTTCACTTTGGATATAATCATGGTGCTGGGTGCTCAAATAACCACCTACTAAAGAAGTCTTAGCCAGACTAACAGCATTCTCCATTGCACTGGCCTGTCAAAAGGTTTAAATCTTGCTGAGAGGTAGTGAATCCTGCTGCCTCGTTTTTGCAGATGGCTCGTGAGATCCTCACAGGAGTAAACCTCCAAGGGGAAGGAAGCAGGCTAGAACAGTCCTCAGGACAAACCCAGAGGAACAGAAACATCTGGGTTTATAAATAAAAACAAATCCTGGAAAAAAATAGGTAAGCTGTAGCACTGGACAGTGTTTGTGGATTGTATTTGGAAGACGTTTGTATTTCCTGAGCATCTTAAGTTCTGCCAAAGCAACGTCACTTTGCAGACAAAATGTGGGAGCAGGGTCTGGAGCACATGGAGAGCCACAGCACCTGCTCGGCGGCTCCAGCCACATGCACAAGTAAGGGACGTGGTTTTTCCTAACCCCTCTGTGCTCAGACCTCTGAAATCGGCATCCTCTCCTCACCTCACAGGTCATGGGTGAAGGCAGCTGATGTTTGTGAGGCTTGAGAAAGCAGCCCAGGAGGAAATTAATGGTTACTTCTCTCCTCCGAGCAGGGAGGGAAGGAAGTAGGATTTGTGTCCTTACACCAAACAACGTAAATAGAGAAAGAGAAAGTAACTGCTTGTTTTATGACTGCAGCCAAATGAATGAAAAAACATCATGCGTTTTAATGTTGTCATAATCTATATTCACAAGAAATCCAGACAAATGTTAGAGCACCCTTCATTCTGACAATTCCCAACTTCTGAGTGATTTTGCCACTCCCCAGATCTTTTAGCTATATTCCCGTCTTGTACACACATAAGGGAAGCTCCCATTTACTACTAAATTAAAAGACTAATCATGAAGAAATGTTGCAGTCTGTTCAAACTGCAAAGACAAAGCAAAAAACGCCACCAAAATACATGCTAGCACAAGAGGACAATTTAATGACAGCATCTCTCATTTGCTAAGAAATAACTCTGGAGAGAGAAAGGACTGGACAATGACCAGCATTTTATTTACACAGGTCATGAGACATGTCACTTGGGTGATCTGTTCTTGTCAGGCAGTTCTTAATTAGAAAATTCCTAGAGAGAGCTCCTGCTCCCACTAGGTGCGTATTAAAGTCTAAAGACAAAAGGAGTTAGTAGAAAAGCCTGAGGAATAGACAGAGAACTCAGGTTACACTGAAAGGCAAGAGTCAGCTGCTGCTAGCATAGGGAGAGAGACTCAGGATGGGATGCTGGATTTTGAATGAAAAACTCTCAGTGCTGTTATTAGTGAGTATTTTTAGCATTAAAAAAATCTAATTGGATATATATAAATATTTTAAGCTTGTTTAAAAGACATTTTATGGTTTGCTTACAGTAATACTCCCAAGCTTAATGTAAAACTTGCTATAAAATATTCAGCAGTCTTTTTATAACTACTCTTAAAAACAATTTAAAGTCTTACTGTTTTATTTTTAATTATTTTTAAGTCCATGTGCTTTAGTTTTCAGATAAAGGGAACAGGCATTTGCATTTGTAATTGAAATTATATTCTGAATTATTTTCAGAGGATTTGGTGAATTGAGTATGGGGGCAAAGAAAGGAATTTCCTCAGCTCCTAACTCCCTCCATTTCTAGATTTCTTTAATTTTAGCTTTTATTGCCTTCTTAGAGACCAGGCTAAGCCCTATGTTTAAGATCAAGTTTACCATCACACAGTAAATGTCATCTATATCCTCTACTGGGGATGTGGGGATAGGACTGTAATCCGGCATTTGCTAAAAGATAGCCTCATTCCAGCAGGCATTTGTGAGTTCTGTCATCTGTGATCAAGAACTGCATTGCACACTGATTTTTTAGTATCTCTCAGATACTTTTAAAACTATAACCATTTTATATGCATTTAAAAATACTGTAACTGTCACTAAACTGTAGCCTGTCTGCTTTGCAGCTGGTGTGGCTTGGACTGAATTTCTATTTGTTTATTGATACCTACCACTGGTATGAAGATGAAGATGCTTACATTTATACACGGATTATGTTGGGAGTAAGTATGAGTTTGATAGATAAAAAAATTCCACAAGAAGAATGTATGCATAGTCTGATTTTATTGACATCCTTCATAATATTTTTGATGCTTCAACAGTAATTTTCCCATATAAGAGTATTATTTATTGTAGTATTTTCCTTCTTTTGCTCTTTCTATACCAAGCCTATAATTTACTTTCTTTATATTGTTATATGTACAGTCAACCCTGGCTTGGGCAAGAGCTTCTGCAACGTGCCTTAATTTTAACTGCATGCTAATCCTGTTACCAGTCAGTAGAAACCTTATTTCATTCTTAAGAGGAGCAAGCATTGTAAGTACCATTTCTCAAATAGCCATATTATCCTCCCTTTTTCATTTCCATAGTTCAACAGTATTATCCATATCAAACATTTTCCAAGGAATTTTAATTTTTGACAGAGTAGTCTGTACACTATTGCCTTGTTATTACTATTTAAACTGTCAGCATTCATGACTGAAGAGAAACAAATGGCTTGTTTAACACGGTGCTCTAAATGCAACACTGATTTTGGCAGTCACTGCATAGCATGGTGTCATGAAGAGAAAAGTGAGGAGCTAAAAAAAGGGACACAATAATGCAACTTGGCCAAATGGAGAAAATACATATCCATCATGTGTATCCTGTGTAGCTGCAAAGTGAAAACCAGAGTGACAAAATGTACAGATAGATATATAAAAGTTCCATAAGTATAATAAGGAACATGTTTAAACCCTTCTGCCTGTGTGGCCACTACTCAGGTCTTCCTTTCTTGTCAACATGGTTTTTTTAATGGAGTGGTCATCTACTCAGAGGAATTTACATTAACCTCGGCATCATGCATAGGAAGTACTTAAGGCTTTAGCTCTACTAGCTATAGCTTCAACTTGCAGTGAATTATTATAGTCAGAGCAATTCCAATACCACATGTTTGGGTAAAAAAACACCGATCACTTCATGACTCCAAGAACAACAGGAATTTAGAATTGGCAACAATTTTTTTTTCTTTTTTTTTTACTGTTAGCTGGTTTTTATTTCAATTCTGCCTTGTTTTTTTGGTTTTTTTTTTTTTTTCAGAGTTAGAGTTACATTTTAAGCAGTATTTAGGCTGAGAATCAACAGTTTTATAAGTTTGAGTACAGGAGCTAAGCATTTAAGGAAAAACATCTTGTTGGACTTCTGAATCAGTTTGTGAATTAACATAAAATGCAAGCATGCCCACTTAGATGCTGAGTAAGAACTCAGAGAACTGGAACTCTTCTCACAGATAATATTTTGCTGTTCTGGACAATACTGTGCTCTTGAGGAGCATGGTACAGAGCAACTTGACTGGATCCAGCACAGTCATCACAGGGCTGGATCCAGTGACTCTCCAAGGAGGTGCTGTGTTTTAGCATTGCACCCCGCAGTGCTCCAGATTTTTGGAAGATTTATTAGCTGTGAAACAACATGGATAAATTTCAGGATCTTTGGCATGGCACTGTGCCAGATCAAGCAAGCAATCCAGACACCCGCAACACCATCCAGAGACTGAACTAGGTTCCAGCAGAGTGTGTTACTTTTGGCTCGCCACAGCCCACCCTGGCCCCAGGCTGGCTCTGTGCAGAGGCACCCAGCCGGGCATCAGCACACCACCATCCAGCACTTCCAATAATGGGAAGACGGCTCAGTAACACATAAGCTTCAGCCACCTGAGGTCTAGACAGCCTCACCCTCCTGGGGTGTGCATTTCGTGAAAGCAGCAAAAATGTTTTCATTGCAAGCTGGCTTTGCCAGCCATTCAGCTGTGCTCGTGGAGCTGAGCCTGAGCTTGCAAAGCAGTGGTGGCCCAGTCTGGTGCCTTTGTACCAGCAAAGGAGTTGATCACCAGCCCAGACAAACCACTCATAAAACACAGGTAAATGTAGCGGAGTTTTATCAAGCCTCTTTTTGAAACCCTGCATAGGCTGAATAGCTTAAGACACCCTGGAGTGTTACTGTGCCAAAAACAGTCACCTGAGCCCCAAAATTAAGGCTAATCCAAAACTTCCACTGAATTCCTTCAACATTCCATTTTTAAATGTACTGAACTCCTTTCTTCTCCTCTCCAAAATGTGAGTTGCAAATAGTAATAGGAATGATATAAAACAAGTCCTGCTTTTTCACCAAGTGCTGTGGAGGAGCACTGAGGAGACAGCTTGACAAAAACATCGCATTTCACAAGATGGTTGCCTATGGAATAGCTGTAAATGCAAGTAAGTTGGTTGTTTTTTCTTTCTTCCTTGCCTTTGAACTGTTTTGAATTTCACAGTGATTCTGCCTAATGCTGTAATCCCCATCAGCTCTGAGACATGCTATTTTAGTGCAATCATTTGGTGACTGCAGCTTTAAACAGGTGTAGGAGTCCTGTCTGATTAACCATTTGCAACCTTTTTTGCTTGGGAAAAGTTTGACTGTTAAGTCAATAAACTTTCAACCCGAAGAGCAACTACTAGTTGCCATTCAGTTAATGTGACCAACCTATGTGCTCTTAACATTTAGTGTAAATAACTCTCATTAAATACCTGAGAGTAGGTGTTTGGGGAGATGGCATAGTATTACAGTCTGATTTCCTAAGGAAATGGTGCTTATGAGTCACACTGCTCATCTGTCCACCATTACATCTTCAATACTTTTTCAGCCAGGTAGTAAATTTAATTTGAACTTGAGGCAAGCAGCTGTCTCAAAAACATTAGATTAAAAAATTATTTTTTTTCATATGTGATGGGTACAGGGAACTAATGGCCCCCCTTGAGGGAAAAACTGCATCTTGAGATCAAAAATCATGTGTTCTGCTGGTCCTAGTGACTTACTGAGCTATATGTGTTCATTGGCCTGGTGGGCAGAAGACATGGCGCCTTCCTGTTCCCCAAGCGGTTAAAAGACCTGGAGAATAATGAAGCTTGTAGGAATTCAGAGGACATGAGTGGAACTGGAGATAACATCGGGAAGAGAGCTGTGCAGAGAGGGAAGAGCAAAAGGGAATATGAGGAAGGACATAAGCACATAGAGATGGAGAGGTATCTGGGACAGACAGTTCTTATAGAAAATGTGAAGGAGACACAGGAGTTAATCAGAGTTATTTGCAAGCATAAGACATTGTAGCATAACAGTTCTACCCCCAGGCTGTCAGGGTGGACTATGGCCCCATTGGTTTTTTTTCAGTCTACTTGAGGGAAATGCTTTTGCATGTACAGGCTGTTAATGTCCCATGCCGTGAGAGAAGAACATGAAGTCAGGATTGCTATCAGTAATCAATAGCTAAAATTTGTCCATTGTATGTAGTGCTAAGGAATTCAGAGGGGAAGGCTGATGGATGAGAATGTGCATCTTACAGTGTGTTATGATGATTTACTTATCTGTCATGTCCATTCATTTATCAGAGTTCAGTTTCAGCATAAAGCAGATTCTTACGGAACGCAACATCGCTTCTTTAATTAATAAATCAACCCCGGAATGTAAATTAACCAACTTCTACTTGGTGTATAATTTGTCATGCTCCAAAAAGAAAGCAAAACTGCACAGTCAAACCTTTTATGTTTCTGGTTTTATATTCATATAAAAATGTTTGCTAGTGCATTAAGATGGACAATTTGGGAAGTGCAAGTCTATCAGAAAAGTGATGACTTTATGGCTTCAGTAATTCCAAGGAAAAAGACACAGGAGCTGATGTGAAATGACACAAATCACCTTTATTTAATTCTGTCACTCTGTAAAGAGAAAGTGTTGTTGGGTTGTTATTTGGGTTGGGTTTTTTTCCAAAATATAAAATGGGACAAATACTTGATAAGATATTCAAGAAAGAAAAGAAAATACAGGGAAGTCTAATGAACAAAGCACGACAAGTTATGAACTCATGCTTCCCTCACAGACAAGTGAGAAACAGCTATCATAGTTGGGAAAACACTACATCACTGTATAGTCAGACTTGGGTGAAGAATGGTGAGAAACTCAGTTGCCTGAAACTAAATTTCAAATTAATAAAAAAATTAAAAGCTACAGCACATAATGTGACAGAAAAGCAATGTTGCAGAGTAAAGAGGTAGCCACAAGTATGTTGAGTCCCTTTTTATAAAACCTAACACTGTTAAAATGATGGGTAAATAGATGCCAATGATCAAGAGCATAAATGTGGCAGCAAGAAGTTAAACCAATTTGAAGTTCAGATCAGTAAGCTTAGCCTCACAGTATAAAACCGTAGACTCCTTTATTATTAGAGTAACATGTATTCATCTTAGCTTGCCAGGTGGTGTTATTTCCAGCATATTTATTTAATAGCATGCTAAAAATAGTGCAACATTAGTATTGTCTGGCTTCTAACAGGCAGCCAGCTCAGCTAAGGTGCGTGTGGCCTTGGAAAAAGTACATCTGTACCTTTAATTTTTCATCGGCTCTAATACAAATTCAAGAGCAGGCTTTAATTGGTCAGGTCATAAAGGGATATAATTAGAGACTAGTGGGAGAGGGAAGTTGGAGGAAGGAGAGAGAGTAAACAATGCTATCTATAATCAAGGGCATCATTGAAAATTCAGTAAAGGGAATTCTGCTTAGTTTGGCTTCCTGCGTTCTGCATGCCTGTCTGTGATAAGAGCTGTCTGGGAGTTATTCACCCCCTAATAAATCTTCCTTATGGACCTGTAACTCTGCTAGAATAAAATCATAGTTTCATGCACTCTCAGTTTGATCAGTGCAAATCATTCCATGTTTTCTAATGCAAGAAAGACTTTTCAGTTGAGAGGCAGTTGTCTGAAACCTAAAGATACCAACAAGAGATAGTAAATAACCTTTTGTACAACTCCTCCCTCTTACTGTATAGCTTTTACCCTCTTAAGAAAGTACATTCATGTATTTTCTGAAGTGGGGAGTGCTGGGGGGTGGGTGTGTGTATACATATTTTTTTATATATATACAATGCATATTTTAAAGAACAAATCGTTTCTTGTGTTGTTTTGATGTTTGCAGGAAGGTTATATTTCTCCAACAGTCTTTGAATTATGATATGAACAAAGCTTGAGCAATTAAAGTAGGGGAAGGACAGTGAGGTTCTTTGTAGTTAGGCTGTTTAAAATGGTGGTTCCTGCTCCTTAAATTTCCAGCACTGTGATTTTCTTTAAAAACATGCAAAATGCAGACAGAAATATAGTGATGCCAGGTGTATTTGGCTTCTGACAAGCACTGAAAAATCTATTGCTAAAAATGCTAGAAAAACTTTCCATTTTCAGCCACGTTTTGGTAGTGGTAGCTATGTGAAGGGCATTGGTGATCTGAGTCACATTTTTGTGTAAGTGATGAAGTTCTCAGGGAAGCAGATGCTTATCTTCAAAAGAGGTTTAGCTGCTATCTCAGTGTTGTACTTCCAGAAATTACAGGAAATCAAATTTCCATTAAACTGCATTTTTTTTCAGTCAGATTGTTTAAATCCAGACTTAGTGCAAGTACTAGGAAGGAAACTACATTAAATTAAAGATTATAAGCTTCCAGCTAGGATAAAAAATGGTCCAAGTCATGTTGTTCTTTGATGTTTATAACCATTCTAAAAAAAAATAATGAATCCAATGCAAGTATGTGTGTGGTCACTATTGTGATTTTTATATAACCTACACTTTTTAGGTCCACAAAGACAGCATGAAGCTGAATTAAGGGTTCTGTATAAGTAGAAATGGCACAAGGCAGCGTGTGGCAGAACTGAGGCTTGGTCGAGGGCAGAATTCCCCATGCCTGGCTTAGCTTCTTGCAAAGCCGTTCTCTTCACTGTGGGCAGAAAGGCCAGTATTTGACCCTTTGATTTTATCATGATAGGTTGGTTAATCAAAACATTTAACTGCTAGCAGCAAGCTCCAATTTGATTATTATCCTGCACAGGCATGCAGAAAAAAGAGAGAATGAAACCTTGTCCTCAGATAAACACATGCAATTTCTGTTTAGTTCAATGAGAGTTGTGCATGCTTCACTGAAGGCACAATTGGCTGGATAAGACTAGCTAAATTGACCAGACTTTCAAGATAATTTAATTACATCTCTTTGTATTTAAGAATATGTACAGTAAACACCATGCTCTAATAGCAACCCTTTTCCTCCCTCCCTCCTTGCAATAAAACCTTTTATTTGATCTCAGAAGTGGACTAGATAGAACATCTCAGGATCAAATAAAAATTAATATATGTTAAGTGCTTCAGAGGTTCCAGATGTTGTTAAAAAAAACCACTCAAATTCTTCAGTCTTCGTGTACAGTTATAAAAAAGAACCTTGTTTAAAAGATTGCATGATTTATTCCATACTTTATATTTGGTCATGCAGAATGAGGAAAATGAACTGAACTGAAAATTCTGAGATGCAGTACCTTAAACTTTGCCCTCATGGTTAAGTTAGATAGGTGGTACAGGGGGAAAAAACCCACAACTGTTGTAATCTCAGATTTCAGAAACCTGCATATTAATTTTGGAATTGCTTAGTAAATTCTAGATGCTGCAGACGCAAAGGCCTTCAGAAAATGCACTTCAGGGATCTAAGATATTTTAGCTAATGGCAGCGTATCCAGTGCCAGACTTTTTAGGCTGCTACAACTATGGTACATTAAAAGAACCACACTGAAAATGGAATTAGATCTTTGCATTACTCTTACCATCAAGCTATAATTCATTTTTAGATTGCATCATTTTTTCCTAGCAGCACACAAAAAAACATCAGAAGTATTAATCTGATAACACTCTAGGCAATACTTAAGATCATGGGAGACTCAGGTAAACCAACATACTCAGTACATCATTAATTTGTATCATTATGCTCTGTACATTAACAGCTACTGCAGAATAGCTTGCAAAAAAACCTCTCTCCTGTTCATTCTGGAAGTCTACAGTTGTATTATCCTCTACCTGTTAGATGAAAGCTGGAGGGAATGCCGCCTAGAAGGGAAGAGGTGGTAAATCCCAAAGAAGATACGATGACAGGAACACTTACAGTAAAGCAGAATAATATGCAGATGGAAAAAACAGTGTCCTTTACTAGCCTGCAGAAAAATCTTACCAGGTTAAGTTCCAGAAAGCAGATCTCTTCTTCCAGGGAAAAGTTGCAACATGATTGCTCTTTATTAAACCTTAGGCTCAAGACCTTCTTGCGAAGCTGTGTCTATTGAACTCATTTTTTTTCTGTTCAAGGCTGGAAATACTCTGTTAGGAAACATGGACTTTTGTCTGTCTGGAAGACACTACCACCTCATTTCACTCTCAGCACTCGCCATGTATCAGATACCACTAGGTTTCCTGTTGCTCCTGAAATGACTAGAATTTGTAAAATCATGTACAAACCTGCACTTTGAAGAAAGTACAAGATTCCATAGTCTTCTAAACAACAGAAATGTCATCATTTCACATAAAGATTTCACAATCTGCAGTATCAGTTCTTAAAAAACCTGTGTTTTGAAGGCAAAAGAGAGAAAGTGTGTTATGCTATGAACACAGATTCAAACCTCCACCTCTAGTCAATGTTGTTCTTTTAAGTGAGCAAGGAGAGTCCAAAACTTGCCATTTATATGCTGCAGGGAACCCTTGGTAAAACACCACTGTGGATCACAACTCTGTGAAACTCACGTGGTCCCAAGGCTATGGTGACTGTCACATCATATCAGAGTTATCAAGAGCATCCTGCAGGTATAGAGGACAGGAGGCCCAAGTACCGTTACTGGTTGCACCAGTAATCACTAGCATATGCCAAGATATAACCCCTCAGTAGAAGTCCACTCAGAGATTCATTGTCAGAGCTTTCCATCCTGTCAAAATTTTCTCTCTTCTTTCCCTTAGTCCAGTGCTGGGCTACATGCCGCTTGTAACTCCACAACCTACCGCAGACAGTGGTCCATTACCCCACACCCATCCTCTGAGTTCTTTCAGATGTCAGAGAAATCAGGTCCTCATCAGGCAATGATTTGGTTCCCTTCCAGCTGGATCTGATAACATCCTTAACAGGCCAAAACATCTGTTCTGAAAGGAACCCCTTGTAGGAACAGTTTCCCCCTTCCCACTCAGCACTTAAAAGTGCTGTTACACTTAAATACATAAACAGTGTTTATGTACTGCTTATACATCTGTTGTACACTGGGGAACAGATTGCCACAGCCCCCACACAGCTGCCACCTAAACCCTGCAGCTCAGAGCCTCTCTGGCTTTTGGATTTTGGCCGTATGAATCCACACATCTCACTCACTGTTTGTGGTCTAGTGTAACCTTCCTTCCAGCATCCTAGTGCTGCCAAGGTGCTGGGAGCACCCTCTCAAGCGCAGGCTCCGGAGAGAGTCTCCTGCCTGATGCTGGCCAGGTTGTATCATATGCAGCACCTAATCCATAACAACATATGCAGGACGTGCTGGGTCATGGGGTCCAATACCCTCTAACGCTCACAGTCACATCATATATGCTATTTCATAAAATGACCAACCTTCAGCTGAAAGCTGCTTGGATTGCTTGATCCCATTATCCCATTTATTGAAAGGTTATTTTAGCGTCTCATTCCTTTGATGGCTTGAATCTGTCTTCTAATTTCCAGACTCATTTTATCTCTGTGCAGTTCATATCCATTTGGATTTAGCCTCCATTCTGCTGAAGCTATTCCAGCTTGTATAAATAATTTATTATTCACTGGGCCAAAGATTCAGAAGAAACGGGAGCTTGATTTTGCAGTTTGGGTGCTCAGGATATTCACTTGGGATGCCTGTGTCAATAAATATTTTATTATTTTTATTAAGGGTTTCAACAGGAGATAGTTCATACGCACTAGAATAACCAGTCAGCCCAGTGACTAGGAGACGTGATTCAGATTAAAGCTTTACTTTAATTTTAATGTAACAAGGTTTTTAAAATAGTTTTTTCATCCCCCAGTGAGTATCTAAGCATAAGACAATAAGGTGAAGCAGGTGTTAGGGAGTGGCGGGGGGTGTCCCTAAGCTAACACTATGTTTTGCATGAATTGCAACCTGACAGTCAACCAGCCACAGCACATCTACTGCTCTAGAAGAATCACCTCAGAACAGAATGAAAATAACCTCTCTCCAGCATGGACACCTGGGCTAACCTACTGCTGGGGGGAAGAGTGCAATCTTCTGCCTGTTTGCACTGCCTGCTGTAAGCACTCCCATGGCCAGCATCCTACCTTAATTCACATTGCCATGCCAACAGCTCTCCCCAGGCACTGCAGAGGAGCTGGACACTGGCAGCAGTGTGAGAGAGCTCACCAAGTAGGCACATATTTCTAAGACAGCAATACCAAAGTCCTTATGCATTTAATCCTGTGGTTTCATCTATGATGACACAGTGACAAGCACAGTAAGACATTACTTTTGTGCAAATAGTTACAATTAAAAAAAAGGAATAAAAGAAAGAGAAAGAAGAAAGAAGGAATAAGAAAGAAGAAGAGACAAGAGGGAAGAGAAAAAAGGAAAACAAAAAAAGCAAAAGAAAAAATAAAATAAAAATAATTTTCTTTTGAGAGAGTATTTTTCAGAGAAGCAGATTATATTCAGTTTACTACAAATACTGCCTTTTAGAAAGGTTTTTTAAATGGTCAGACACAGGAACAGATAAACACTGAAGGAGACATGGTAATGGGAAGCTGATTATAAAAACTAGAAATACCATATCCTAATAGCTCTACTGTAAACGTATAATTGTTTTCCATTGACATTTTTCATCCTTTGGTGTTTAATATTTTGCATTAATTACAATGTTCCTGTAATGGATTTGAGAATCTCTCGTACTGAAAACAGAAACTCTGCACCTAGCATGATTACAACTTCATCTATGTTAGCGAATAATAAAGTCCTTCCTTTTTCCCACTTTTGAAATTATCACCTTTCCACTCAGGAAAAGAATTACAGGAGGGTTCTTACTTCACTCTAAGGCATTTTTCTGAACTGACCATTTCATATGCTTCTTGGGAGCAGGCCAGAAGAAGAAAGACTGTATGATGCTCAGGGCAAAGCAGATCTAACACCACGATTCAGACTCTTCCCTTAAAATCATAGTTCCTGTGGCTTCCGCAGGCTCCACCTACATAAAGTAATGCTATAGCTACTTGTTAATAGGGGACAGATTTCGGATGCATGTCTTAAATGTCCTTGGTGCAAGTTGCAAACTGATCTATGCCTAAAATGGACATGTTAGTGTCCTGCGTAGCAATATTAGGCCATGGCACATCCTGGTATATAAATAAAAAAATAGGGATTCTAATCAGTTTACCTCATTTTGAACAATTTAAGATCAGAGGCAAACACCTTTATATCATCTCATTTATGTTATCAAAAGGTCCTCCTTTGATGATGCTGAAGACTGCAGGGCACTTGACTGTAAGCATGGGAAGTGATGACACTGGAGCTGTTCCTCTCCTCTCCAGTGTGAGGCAGTTGCTTCATATTAGACACGTATTTGATAAAATTTTCCTTTTATTGTCAGCTTAACCCATGCAAAGCTCTCAATTTATGCCCAAGCTTTTCAAATGGTTTGTAGTGTGCTTAATGAAGTTCCTTCTGGCACTGTGGACACGTACAAGTGTGTCTGTAATTTCACACCACTCTTTCTCTCGTGCAGCCATCCATATTGTTGCCCACTTGATCAACATCGAGCGGTATCATACCAGCCAGTCGAAGGAAGCTGGAGAGTTACGGAATAAACTTTCTGGCCTTGGCAAGAGCCCAAATGAAAGCTACTTGAACCCAATCAGGACCTATGAAACAGTAAGCTGTCACTTTTTGGTTTTCCTCATCTAAAAAGTTTTCCTCTGTGGATTCTATTGTCAGTAAAACTGTATTTCAAAGCCTTTTAACCAGAGCGAGAAGGTGCTGCCAAAGGTTAACCTCAATTTCAGCTGAAAACACTTACTCAGAGCTGCAATTTTCAGGTTACTAAGCTCAAAGAAACGTCTACAGTATTTTAATTAGTTTTTCAGGAGACAGCTGGTGGGGGGAGGATAAGGAGTGTTGCAAATAGTAGACAATGAAATACGCCTGCAAAGAATTTTTTAAAAACTAAACTAAATTATGAATACATGGAACAAACACTACTTCTTACCAGAGAAAAAAAAAAAAAAAAAAAAAAAAACAAACCAAAACCAAAGCAGCAATAGCACTTAACAATATTTCTTTCACAGTTGGTTGTTACTTGTCTCAACCCGTGGTTGTGCAGTATCTTCCCAATCTGGGGGTTGATTCTGCCTTGTTACATGTCGAGTGTGGCTGCCCAGGGAAGAACATGTGCAAAACTGGCTGGAGGTTTGGAAGGAGTGCATGGGGAAGATAGTGCTGCTGTGTGCCCTTCAGAGCCAAGCGGGACTACAGGCACCTCAGTCCCGCAAGTAAATGGCTCTGCTTGCTTTGGGGGCAAAAGCAACTGTGGCCCCTGTTGGCTCCCTTGGCTATCTCACAACAGCATTATAAAGTCTTCCTTATAATACTCAAAAAGTACTCTTTCTGCAAGTTGTGCATGTAAAACACGCAAAAGCTAGCCAGCTTTTTTCCTTCTTCCATTATACTATACATCACATTTATGTTATAAGTTTACTTGCGTATACTATTGTATACGGCAGGTTGAAATGGCACTGGTGAGACCCCCACACATAGTTTCTGCTCTAGAAAATCCCCACATAGCCAGCATGCAATAAAAGCTGCTTGAACACCATGGAGTGGGGCTCTTTCGATCAGTGGTGTGCTCCACAGAAACAAGAAACAAAGTGAGACGATGGCTGGACAACCATCAGTAGGATTCAATAGTACTTTCAGTCACAAGGCACTTTGTTCCACTTTTTCTCAGTTAACCTTTCCAGTTTACATAGTGTGATTTTTGTATCTTTCAAAACAAACAGGTAAACAACTCTCAAGTTTGAAAAAAAATCAACCAAATTAATGATATGGTTAATTAATCAATACCATGAATACAAAAGTCTTCACATTAGTGTTGACAAAACAGTCAGGTCTATCAAAACGGGACACCCACCCAAGGACTCAGCTGCATGGACTTTCCTTAGACCCACTGCCCACTCTCACCGCATGCACGTGAGATGTTCCCCAGGAACAGAACAAAGCTCACAGCTCTGAACAGGAACCTACCATCTTTCAGTATGCATTTTTTTCTCCATGAAGCCTTCCCATGGTGATAATTGTGAGAAAGGCCTCTAATTAGCATTAAAATCCTAAACACCCTTGAGGAGGAAGGCTAGTGGGTTTTAAGATCCTTTCCCAGATTTCTCACAGTAATATGCCCCACAATTACCTTCCAATTTACAGCCCAGATTTTACTCTAACCTCTAATATTTATATTTCTTTTATCGCCCACTTCTGTCTCAGTAGCTACTCAGAATTAATAAATCATGAAGGAAAGCAAATAAAAGATTGCTTCTAACTTCAGAGAAGAAAGTTCTGAGAACAACAATTCAGGCTTTCTTTTCAGTTTCATCCTACCCCTGTAGTAGCAATGTACTAAGTGTCTTTGACATTTTTCCTTGTTTCATCTCAACTTTCAAACTAGCCACTGTAGTGGAAACGTTCAAAATATCACCTAGATGAATCCTGTTAATATGCAATAGGATCTGAACACACTCTTCACAGGCACCAATTTGAGAATGTACTGTGTGCTGTCAAGTGTGAACATTTGAAAGAATGATTTTACTGTAAAAAGTGACTGTAAAGATGGCATTGTGGAATTTTATCACCTCTAAGATTTCCATATCAAATGAGTGCACTTTACAAGTACAATACAGGTTTTTTTTCCTCCTAGGATACAGAAGGCACGCTGAGGTCCTTCATTCCTGTGCATCAGTACCAGGAAAACAGATGTATATGCTTTTCAGGTCAAACAGGAACTGCATTTACACTCTGTTGGCATATTTAGCTTGAGTCTCGTCTTGTGTGTGAGACTTTTACTGCTATTCTTCATGATTTGCGCTCTATAACTGAGATCAGCATCTGACTGTTGTGTTCAAAATACATCTTCATTCTCACTTCAGTTTATTTTTGTGGGTTTAGACAGATGTAAGAGGCCTGCACTGATGTCTGTGAGTCATGAACAAAAATGAACATGCCCTAGCCCAGCACATTAATGTTTCACCACTGACAAGCATAAAAATGTAAATATAAATACATCTTTTAAAAAATAAACCGAAGTATTATCCAGCGTATCTCCAGGTAAATGTAAGGAGCAGGTACATGAGATATGCTGTTTAGGTAAATGACAGCATGCCATTTTTATACACCATTTCAGGGCTGCTAAAAACCCACAAACTTTGAAGTAAAATAAGCACAGAAGAGCCCCATACCTTTTGTAGTTACAGGTGTCTTAGCACTTCACTTTATCACACTCATGTGAATAAGCTTGTTTCTAGTGCTGTTTTACTTATTACAACTTTAGGTTTAATTTTCTCATTTCTCTAATCATTTTACTTTTTTTCTGAAACACTTTTATATAAGTGAAAGAGATAAAAGTACTAATGAGACTGTCTAATTTGCTCCTTTCAATTCCTGAAACACATAAGTGGCAGAAAACATTTACACATCTGTCTGGGATAAACCTGAGTGGAAATAAGAGTAGAGGGATGTGTTTCCATGCTCTTCTGTGGTAAAATGGAGGTTTGCCTTGCATCCATGTCTTGTTCTAGTTTTGTTCCTATGCTGAAAACATATCTTAGATTTAGGCTTCATATGTAATAGCAGGAACAGTAACAACAGTAACAGCAACACAATTATAACAACAAATTAGAACAACTATAGCTACTAATACTAATGCTAATAATGTATTCTTACTCTAGAACACAACAGGAGAGGTACTAACCACCATAGCTGGAATAACTGGAGTCGTGATAACTGTGGCTTTAATTCTGATCATGACTTCATCCACTGAGCTCATCAGAAGGTCATGCTATGAGGTGTTCTGGTATACTCATCACCTCTTTGTGGTTTTCTTCATTGGTTTAATAATCCATGGTATGGGGTAAGTGTCTGCATAAACTACATGGGGTGTACGTACACAATTTGAGATGAAACAATTCAGATCTATAATCCTGTGCTTTTCTATTAATGAACTGCTGGGATCTTTGCTTGGAAACAGATTGCAAAATGAAAGCATTTTGAAATTAAACCACACCACTTTTCTGAGGACTAAAAGTGTGGTTCAGTTCTTTCAACGACTCTTCTACCATCTTACAACCTGCACCTTATTAATGCATCGGTCTGAACGAACTTTCATCCCTGGGAACTGGGGGCATTACAGATCAGGAATAGGAATCAGACCTTTGTGAGTTCAAATTAATAAGGGATAGATCTTATGTTCATAACTCTTGTGTAGCGTTTTGTGAGAGAGCTTGTAAAAGCTTGACAAGCTTTCAGCATGTCAGCAACCCTATGGCGAATGTCCCTGTGCCCGTTATCCTCTGCATCCACAAATGTAAGTAGTTTTGACCTTCTTCTTTCTCTATGGGGAAAAATAACCCGAATTTCCTCACCATGGAGAAATAACGTTCAAGTAGCACAAGGCACTGTGTTACAAACCAGGTTTAAATGACTACAGTAACAAATCAAACTTTTGACTAGGCCCGTCAGGTGGCTTTTACAGAGAAGGATGACTGCCAGGTTGCTGATAGTGTCCTTGTTCCTCAGCACAAGGGGAAGGTCCATCCTCTTGGTACTGAGCTCTGGTTCTTACACTGAGGGACAGCAGAGTCAGGGGAGCCTTCCTGAAAGCTCAGGGGCTGGTTAATCCCCTGTCAATGTAGAATGAGAGCAGGAATGCGCCTAGTGCTGAAAACGTTCCCACCTTCCATTTCCAGCTCCACTGAGATCTTCTCCTCCTTCTCCATTGTAGGCTTTCCCCCATTCGCTTTTCTCATTTCTTTGGAATAGCACTAATGTGACTCTACAGTGGTGCATCTACACTCACATTTAAATTCAGACAGGGAGTGCAGTTTTGATGCAAATCTCATGGTCCTTGTCACCTTGTAGATTTGGCTCATACCATGGTGCAGTCCCAGGGCTGTGTAATACCGAGTGCTTTGGGATGAAACGGCACTGACAGGAACGCATCTCTGTGTGCCAAGCACTAAGTGATCCATTCACAGGACCAAACCAGACCCAGTCCTAAGCCCTAGGCAGCTCTCAGATGTGTCCAGTGCAAGGCCCTCAGCAGACTGCCTTGCTCCACAGAGCTTTCCCTGCTGACTGTCTCGTGTACACACGGCCCCAAGCTGTAGCAAAGCTTTTCAGATCCAAGGACAGTCACTTGGTGTTATCATAATGCAGCTTTCATGTCTGTTTGTAAAACATTCAGATGGTATTGCCCATCACTAAAGCACATACAGACCACCACTCTTGGACAGAGAGGAACCTCCTAGCCCACAGCAGTGCATGCGTGTCCCTGCTCCCCGAGGCACGTGGCATCACCACTGGGAAGGGAACCAGCTGGTACAATGCTTTGTGGTGTGTCACTTTTCTCACCTCTTCCTCTGCGATTTGAGAGCTGCCATGTTCAGTTTGGCTTTGAGTCTTCCCAAAATTGGCCCAATTAATTATCCCCAAGTTTCAGAGGCACAGCTGCAAACCAATGCTGTAAACGATATCCTGACCTGGGCTCCCTCCCCTCTCCCTCGCCTGCAAATCTTTCAGAATTCAATCTCAAACAACTATAATGAACCCTTTAAACCTTCAGCTTTGTAAGCTCCCTCTGTCTAGCCAGCTGATCGACACTGCTCAGCAAGAGAATTCCCTGAAAAGGGGACAGTGATTTATCTAACAGCCCTACCAATAGCTCTCAGCAAGCGCTGCTTGCTCCAGCCTGGGAGCGCACGGCAGCAGAGAAGCTCCCTGCTGCCCCAGCGCATTCCTACCATTCATGACAAGGAGTCAAACCCCAAGGTTTCATCCACTTCACATCTCTTCCTCCTTCCCAGGTGACCGAATAAAATGCACTCAAGCCTCCCTCCTTTCCTGTGTCTCTGTCTGAACTGGTGGCAGCCGATGACACTGCCAGGTAAAAGAAGGCAGCACTGCGTATCTCCATGTCTCTTGTTAGACTCAGGCTAACATTGTAGAGCCGAAGTAAGTACAGAAGGGAAAATTCAGAGAACCAATACGAAACAAACAGGGTCTCCCCCTAAAAGTCTTCCTTCTCTACCCATAATCAACACCAGCTGAAACCCATTTAGACTGAACAGTCAGGATTGATGTATTTGGGAAAATTCGCATCATTAACATCCTCAGAAGTAAGAAGCTGGAATTTAATCTGTTTAGAGAGTGTACATCAAATTACGGTCCTCCAACTTTATTTGCAGCTTTTAAAAATGCATTTAGAAAGCAGCAAAGAGAAGGTCTGTCACTATTAAATTTTATTATTTTTCTAAACAATAACAGATGCTCATATACAAAGGAGGTCAAAGTGTCTGCTCCAAAGAACTTGAAAATCATTCTAATTTTTCTGCAAACAGCAAAATGTACATTTTTTATGCAAGGAAGCTCCACACTTCAGCTGCATTGATGTATACCGATACTATAATGAGCTACTTGCATTTGGTCAAAAAGTCATGGCAAAGCTAAAGGAAAAGTAATTTGAACAAGAGAGCAGAACAGGGTTGAAATGGCCAATTCTTGAACTTTCAGTTATCTCTGAATCTGCATTGAACTACTAGTACAAAACCTACAGATGCGCAGAAACCTTGCAAAACAGCATATCACTGATGAACACTTTTGTTTTAAGTCAGCTTGTCCGAGGTCAGACGCCTCAGAGTCTGCTGCTTCACAATGTCACTTACTGTAAAGATCACTACATGGAATGGGACAATGCCACTCAGTGCCCTTTGCCGCAGTTTTCTGGCAACAAACCTGTGGTAAGAGCGATGTTTGTCTTCTGCTTTTAACTTAATGTCCTTCCCTGGGAGGCCGAAGGTCTTGGGGAGTAGGGGGCTGGAGTGCATGCTAGTGACGGGCACTTAAGTGTTGTGTTCAGAGAGTAGTTTCACATCCCTGTTCTATGACCATTCCCTGTCCATTAAGACAGTGATCCTGACCTCTCTAATCAGTACAGACAGGTCCAGACAGAGAGTGATGTATAAAATTTTGGAGTCATTAATATTAATTTTTATTTCTGGAAGGTCCTTTAGTTAAGCAACACTCTCTTTGAAGGGTATAGATTCCAGAACTGTACCCTATTTAAATCTGTTTTGAACATTTATTTTTAATTATTCAGCATCATCAATATCCTTGATGTGTTCGTTGTAGAAACATAGCCTTCAAGTCAAAATCTTATGAGGACAGAGATACAGAAAATACAAGAGAACAGGATAGCTAGGGATGCAAATTAGTATTGTTATTTTAACTAATAGTACTTTAATATGGATAGTCTAAATGCCAAGGGAGAATAAGTTGGAGATAAAATTGTGTCCTTGCTTTGGGACACATGCTTCATATCGTCCAGCCTTGATGTCTTAAGTTAGGTAAAAAGGAGAGAATTTGAAACAATGAATTATGAAAGGGAAAGGCGAAAGGCAGGAAAAATGTCCCACGGAAGGGTGGTTTTGCTGCAACAAGATTGCAAATCCACAGGGGGTAATTAAGTAGCAGACTTGTACAGTATGTCAGATGTCTAGCATCCAAACAAAATCATTTAACATTTACAGCTCAAGATTTAGCTTGCTCATATGCAAGTTTTTGTTGTTTCTTCCAAAAAGAGAAAATATAGTGAAGAAAATCCTGAAGTAAAGGAGAAAAATTAGCATTCAGTGTCTTGTAGCTCTTTTAATGGCTGACATAGATTTTTCTTAAACCAAACTATTGTTAGCCACTACCCAACCCGCATATTAATGAGAAAACGAATGCCTCTCTAAAAATTTCAGCTACAATGTCGCCATAAAAATCAATACATGGCTACGCACCATGAATACAGACACAAGCTTGCTTCCAACAGCATGTCTTGACATTAATTATCATAAAGCTAACTGGAGAGAACTTCCACTTCTCCGTGTTAAACCTATTTTGCCACACTTTCCTGCATATCCAAGGCCATGCTTGCAAAGTCGCATTACTTTAAATGAATTGTGATAATACCATATGGCATATAGATCATCTATAAGAACAGTACTTTGCTGGATGGGTAATGTGCTATGGTGTGATACCTGCAAGACACTGCAGATAGTACAAATTCATTCAGAGGCTAAAAAGCCATGGCGAGGCTTGTGTGGCACTGGCAGGGGCAGATGCAGGTGGGACTGAGCAGGGAGGGGACAGCCTTGTGCACAGCTGGGATTGCATGTGGTGGCACCAGGGTGCATGCCCCACTGGCCACGACTCCCAGGGGAGGCTACTCCAGCAGAGCCCCTCTCCCAGTCATGCCAGATCTGCTCCCCTGCTCTATATTTCAGCAGGTAGGAGCCCGATCTGGCTCCCACTGAGGATGAAGAAGCATTGATGTTGCACCCGGGGCATCTGGACTTCTGTCCTCACAGCCTCTCCTGAGCCACTGATGCCCCATTTCAGTTCATTCTCATTACAGGAGGAAACACCACCTGGGCAAGAATACTGATGCTCTGATTAGATGACCAGGAACCATGTTGCTTAGCAGCCCATCCCTCCTGGTTGATCCCCGTTGTCCCAACCTAGGCAAAAGATATTTTGGATTGAATGCTCCATTGCGCTGGAGGGATGGCACATTTGAAATCTCAGCTGAGCTCTCACAGAGGGTAGCCTGCAACCTTAACATTCCTGTCACGTGCTTTTATTTACAGGTAGCACAAATGGAAGGGAGGAAAAACAGGTCTCATCATTATTGTGGCTTGATATATGCAAATATATTCAAGGTGTAAGGTTACCCACTGTGCAGAGACACCTGTAGTATTTAGGGGCTATGGATGTGTTGAGTTTCTTCTTTAACTGAGAATCTTCTGGCTTATGTTGGTTTCTTCCCATTCTTAAAACATGCATTTTTTTAATTTAATTTTCAAGACTTAACCTTGGGAAATTGCCTTTCCATCCTCTTACCACTTTCTAAGGAAGCCACATAATTTTATGGCTTGCTTCTCATAAAAGATACTTTATAACCCCTGTTACCCAGCTTGTGGAGCAAAGTCAATGTTTCAGCAAGTTACTCTTTGGAGATTTTAAAAGCCACATGATCGTTAAGTCTTCAGTTTGCTAGAATGAGCTGTGTAATTAACAAAACTGGAAACAAAAGAGTATCCCTTCTAGAAAAAAAAAATTAAATCATGAAGATTCAATTACATCTAATTATCTTAGCTATCAGTGCAACTCAGTGAAATCATCAGCTAGTATACTTGAATAGCCAAGCATCTTTGTTACAGTGATCACTACATGTGATTAGCAAGTACAAGCACAGCAATCATCCGCAGTACTTAAAGTATGACCAGCTTAGTATCCTAGATCAAAAAAACACATTTATTGATACAGAGTCGACTAATGGATTAAATGGAAATGCATCCCATTCCTCTAATTGAATATTTGGGACTTAATGTTTTCTCATGCAGCATCAGAAAACTCACGGCTGACAGTAAGAGCTACTCCTATCTGACCCTTTTGAAATATTTCAGACTTTGAAGAGCAGAAAGACAGTAAAGCTATGGATAATATTGCATAAATGTATGCATCTCTACATCTTCAGGTCCAATGGTATCTATATGTAACACCTAAATAGATTAATCCTTTTGCCTTTTAGTAGGGAGAGATTTTAAAGGACTCCTCTTGGCCAGAATACAGATAGATATTAGCACTGCTTTTGGAGTGCATCTGTGAAGGAGCCCCATATGTCTGTTCCACAAGAAAGCCAGAACTGCTACAGTAGCAACAGAAATACTCTCTTGAGAAGGGCGAACCAAAAATCACAGAAGATAAATCTAATAATTTCATTTTAGGCTGCCTGCTGATTTAAACCAGAAATACAAAGTATTTTTGTAAACATCCAAATAAATTTTGTTTTTTAATATGCCACTTTCTGCAGGCTTGGAAGTGGGTTTTAAGTCCTATGGTATTGCACATCTGTGAAAGAATCGTTAGATTTTGGAGATTTCGAGAGGAGGTGGTCATTACTAAGGTATGTAACATAGCACGTCTGCGTAAGAAAACCCCATGTTATGTCAATTACCTTTTTATCTTTTACAGGTAACTTCTCTACATCACAACCTCAGTTTTTACTCCTAGCTTCAGCAGCTCTTCCATCATTACCATGGTTTCAGCCAAATATTGATTTTAGGTTTTGCATTTATTCCAATACCAAGTCCATAAGACTATTCCATACGGGACCAAACTTGATTGATGAAGTACCAGACTTTATATCACCATAACACAAACATCTGCGCAGAGGGTCTCTCTTTTTAATGAACTGAATCTATGTTCCACTGCAGTAAATGCCAGAGATGCCCTCAACTTCAGTAGGACACCTTTTTTTTTTTCTGGAGGCTTCCAAAGAGATTAAGGGTTATATTATCAGTTAGCATAAATAGTCAAAGTTTCATTAATGCCACAGCAATAATTTCTTCCAGTTGTAAATATCTCTGTGTGCTAAGGGCCTATTTAAGTCACAGCAGAATGGATGGGGAACGCTGCTATTGAAGCAGCCACGTCCATATGTATCAAGCCAGCAATCAGAAACAGGCTTATCTTGTGTGAGGGGCAAAGCGTACCGGCTACGTCTTGCTGCTGATTTCACAGAGTGGCTGCAATCTGAGAATCTCAGTATACAATGTGTGACATATAAAACTGGCTGCTTAACTGAGATTACCTCTTAATAAAAGTATATTAGAATTGAGCTCACTGGGCTTTTTTCTTCTTGCCAAATCGATAATAATCCCATACCTGTTAATCGTGTTACATGAGAGTAAAACTGCGAAGTTATTCCAGTCTGTTGAGGAATACTTTTGCAAAGGCTCTGCTAAGACAGAAAGCTGAGAAACTGAAATTGTTACAGCCTTTCCTCTGCCTCTTACATGCACAAAACAAGCTGCCCCGTGATATACACTCTACACGCTCTCAAGCTATCAGGCAGCAACAGCACTACAACACGCAGTTTAGGACATAACCTACCAGACATCTAAAAACTTCTGTGCATCCCGATTTGCATTAACTTGTGGCTGAGCTCAAGTAGAAATGATTGCAAAGTAAAGAGTTACTCTTTTGAAGGAAAATAAAACAGGTCCTTTTATTATCGTTTAGGTGGTGACACATTCCTCCGGAGTCCTTGAGCTTCACATGAAGAAACGTGGCTTTAAAATGGGACCTGGTCAATACATCTTTCTACAGTGCCCCTCTGTCTCACATCTGGAGTGGCACCCGTTCACCCTCACCTCAGCTCCTGAGGAGGACTTCTTCAGTGTCCACATACGGGTTGTCGGGGACTGGACTGCAGCCCTCTTTAGGGCCTTCGGAGCAGAGGAAAAAGCTTTCAAGGAACTGTGGATGTTACCAAGGTTTGAACAACAAAAAGTACATTTTAAAATGCTAATTCTACATTTTAAAATAAATGTTAACTAATTAGTGTTGTGTTCTTTACGATACAGTATTAGATCATAGTACTGGATCCATAAACACACCGTTACACTAAAAAAAACCCACAAATAAACACAGTCATGAACTTAGGCCAACAGCTACCAAGAAGACGGAATGACTAACCAAAGATTTAAAGTCCATACCAATATCTGTATCTGTGTCGCTATCATCTAAATCTGTAACATTTATATCTACACTTAAAGATAACCATTTTGACAGACAGGTGCTTAAGAACTGAATTAAAACAACACTGGAAGCTGTCTGCTAGCTTTGTGCCTGTATGCTTATGCTCTGATGGCACCCATGATGTGCCATCCAAAATTCCAGCTTTTCCCTTTCATTTACTTAGATATTTGTGGCCCCGGAAACTTCTGCCTGAACCTTACTTCTTTCCAACAGTCTCCCTCAACTCTGCCTGGTTTCCAAACCCTGCTCCACTTTATAAAGGTTCTTGGCATTCAAATTCTGTATCACCTGAGGCACCTTAATCCAAGCAAAAGGTTGATGCTTCATTCTTGCAAGTCAGCAGGGCTCCTCTGAAGCTAATGGAGCCATCCTGACTTACACCAGCTAAGTATCTGGCTCTATAGGTAACGGATTCAAACCATGGAGCTCCTTGCAGGCATAGTGGAGATTTTCAGCAAAGAAGTGCCCAGCACAGGATCATTTCAATTCCAGTGGAGTGCCTAGGGTCTGGGACTGAAGAGACTATTTTCCCTCTGGAAAATTGCTTTTGATGAGGGAGTTCTAGTAAAACTGAACAGCAAAAGTCACTTGTTTAACTACATTTATATAATGTAATGGGACTGGGATGCTAAATGACATTCTCCTAAAAAGCGTACAGACACCATTGAGTTACAGAGGTATACGAGAAGGTGGGGGCAGAGAAGAAAGTCTGGTCCAGTCCTTGCATTATATCAGTTAATAAGAATTAGAAATGAAAGACGTGCCTTTGTTAAAGGCAACTGGAATGAGAAGTATGCCGTTTCAGCAGAACTGGAGCAAAATGGCCCAAGCTGATTGACAGCCAGTGTAAAGAATGAGAAAGAGAAAAATGTTATCAAGTGTTCCTGGCCACAATGCAGGGATGAAATTAACAGTGCTGTCATATATAAAGACTCTTCTTTTTAATCTTGTTAGGGTGCCTAATGCCATCATTCAGTTGCTTTCCTGCAATATATTAAAAAGAATATTTCAATAGTTAAGCTAGCAATAAAGCAAAAAACAAGTCTTTTTCAAAGGTTTCAATATCTAAAGATAAACACCAAATTGGTGGTTATATTAAAAAATAACATATAGCAGAAACTGAGCAGAAGACAGAAGACATGTAGCAACTGTATGATAAGGTAAGGTCCTAAAAATAAAATATGTATATTGTAATTAATAAAAGAAGACTAAAATAAAATGTATGTGCATTTATACAGGTAGCAAAGCCAGTTAGTTGTGATTTCTGGCCAATATGAGAGATAAGACCATAGAAAAGACTATTCCTGTGAAAATAATCAAGTTTCATATTGTGCTTCTTTGGGATTTTGGCTCACTTAATTGCTGCTTTAGCACATTGTCCCAAAATCTAACTCTCTTACAGTCAGGAGTATTACACAATCATGCTGATACCAAATGTTTAAACTTTAAAAATAATACAAGAATCCATTAATGTTACTTTTCCAAAACTAAACACTTCCCTACCTTCCCGAAAAGTATAATGCTTCTTTCTAATGAAATTGTGTAAATGAATGCAAAGAATATGGACAATCCAATCATAGCTAGAAACAGTCTACAGCTCTATTTTCTAATCCTCCCTTGGCAAATGCAAATTTAATATTTTTGTCACTTTTTTTACTATCTTCTTACCTTCTTCCAGCCTCTCTAGATCAAATAAATTGGTTGTATAGCTCAGTTTCTCATTTTTCTTGCTTTCTCCTCCCTACAACGCTGAGTCTTCATATTTGGCTAAGCTCTCTAGCTATGGCTCAGCAAGGTGTTCAAACCAATGATGGGATCTCTGTCATCTGAGGATTTAGGAGCAGACTGACGAGACAAATCTCTGTAAGGAATGATTCAGAAATAATTGATCCTGTATTGTAGCACAGAGACAGATTAAAGAATCTCTTGAAATTCCTTCCTGATCAATTTTTTCTCAACCTACTAATGATAATAAGAATTTCTCCCAAGCCCATACTGAACTACATAGAAAGCTTACCTGAAAGCAGTTCTAGGGCACTTTACATACATACTCTAATTTAGCCATACTTTACAGGAAGTTTTCAGTGAAGTACAAAAAGTACAGGGCTGGGCAATACCCTGAACAACACCCTACATAGAAAAAAAAAAATATTTTGTTTATATCTGAGGACAGATTTCCAAAAGTTATCCCCAAGTAGCTGTTTCAGTTGCTACTGCACTTGCAGAGCATTTGGAATATTGAAATAAAAGGGACAAATACAAATGAAAGGTAAAATGTTTGCTAGGACTTCAGGTACATGTTAAGAAAGCAACAATAGGGTTTCAGATATGTTGTGTCCCTGTATTTGTGTGTACCGTTGCTTGGTGATCCCTTTTCTTTTCCTGTTAAAATAATTCACTCTTTCTATGTCTGCATATTTGTTTGTAGTATTTAAGCTGAATTTTAAAGATGATTCATGCAATATAGAGCACAAAATAGAAAATCTGAAAGAAGGGAAAACTCATTTTTCCTAAGTAGTGGGTGTTAGTGAAACCATCTTCTAGAGCACTTATGTTATTTTAAGACAGGCTGGACACAGCACTCCAAAGTACCGTGTGTATTTACATTCCATGTTGCTAGAGGAATGAATCTGATTATTTAGTAATCTTTTTCATCTCTAATTCTGACCAAAATGAATGCCTCAGCACCAGCAACATTGATTATAGGAGGCAATAACATAAACATGCATTTCTCCTTACACATTTTGTCTTTATGTCAGATACTAAGTACAGCATTATTGCCAAAAATGTATTTCTGAAATATTGGTTTTTCAGAAAGAGATGAGAAAATAGTAGTTTCCTTGCATATGTTGACCTCTTTCTTGCTTTCTCTTTTATTACTTTAACACATATAGAGAACTTTTCAAAATGATTAATATTATCTGTTCCTCTCTACTTTGATATATACAACACAGAAAATAAAGCTCTGAAACAGGATGCTTTTCAGTAATTCATAATTAAATATGCAAATTCAACAGCTAAATTTGGACATGCAATTATATGACTAATCACATTTCAGAAAGCCAGAAAATTGCAATTGCATGCTTAAATAGATGGCCAGGCCCCAAAACCACATGGGTACTCTTGTTCTCTCACTTCAGAAAAGAGAGTTGCTTTGCTATTAAATGGCACCAAGTGAAAATTAAATGGTTTTTTGTATGGGTAATTTGTGTGCCAGCTCAGACATGCCTTTGATTTTAACAGAAATTCAGCTTTGAAAATATGTAGCCCAACAAATTTTAACCTTTCATTTTATATGTTGCTGACCCTTGACTAAATGTCTTGTTCCTGTAGACTGGCCGTGGATGGACCATACGGATCTGCAACCACAGATTTCTTCCACTACCGAGTGAGCGTATGCATTGCAGCAGGAATTGGAGTCACGCCATTTGCCTCTATTTTAAAATCCATTTGGTACAAATGCTGCAACCCCAATACAGTACTGGTGCTCCAGAAGGTAGGTGGGAAAGTTTATTATTCCATCAAAAAGTTCCACAGATGAGCCTATTTTGCCAGGTGAGAGAGGCAATTCAGAGCTAAAGACCCACTTGAGTGCTTCAACTCAATCACAGAAGCAGTCACTCTCTTTCCAGCTGCCTCTGGAGCTGCTGTGGGGTAGTGTCTCCCGAATTCACTGTCATTCATGGAGGAAGAAGGTAGCCCTAGCTGCAGTGGTTTTAGTAAAAGCTGAAGAATCAGATTTTCAGTCGCAACTGGAGATAAATGTGGCATGTCTTTCATAGCTAGACAGAGAGCTAGAAGAGAAATCTGTTCTCTTTCCTATGAAAAATAAATCCTGCAAGGTCATCTCAGTCAAAAGTGAAGGGCAGCGCTTGCTCCTTATCCAGCTGCAGGTTTCATGAGGGCCCTTTGGCTGCGTGTCTTGGCCTTTAATGCTGCATTCCATGACCATTAGCTGCTTTTCTCACCTTGTGAAGTCAGGGTATTAGCCAGCATAGGAGGAATAAAAAAAGGCATTTAAGCTCTGGATGAGATGCATACATCAAGATGCACATAACTGCCTCAAACCACTTTAATTATTTTGTTGAAAAAATATATTGGGGTCTGTAAGGTACGGCACCAATTAACTTAACATACTCTTGATCTGCTAACCTGTTATACATCTTCTGCTAAGGATATGCGAGGCAGCACCGGGGGAGGACAGGTGAGGAAGAGATAATGGGTGAAGTAGGGTGAGGGGTAAGAAGGTAACAAAGCAAAAGATCAGCATTAAACATTCACTTCCCTATCCATCATGGCAAGTGGTAGCTTGCGGACCCTACAGCCTCTTTTAGCTCATTTTCCAATGTAAAAGCTGAATCAGGAACTGTTGAACATTTCACATTTAAGGACACATGTTGAAATTGCATTGGAGTGGACAGGTCTCTGAGAGGGTCAGTACATACGGAGCTGATTGCAGGACCAAGGGGCTGATCTTTTTAAATGAAAGAGTGTTAAAACTGGCATCTTAATGACAAGCTGCCACTGAAAAAGCATCTGGGATTTTAGTAACTGAGGAGTTGAGGAAAGGTTCAAATTGCCAGGGGGGATCTTTGAGGCAGAAAAAGCACTGAGAAGGGAGGGAAATAAAAATATGTGCTCAATGTGAAAATAAGTGCATTTGCAAACACTACAATTGTACCAGAATGACCTTTTCCACTGGAAGGAGAGCTATATATATGTACATACATGTTATATATGTATATTATGTATATCCTATACGTATACAAATAAAATTGTTTTTATTTTCATTGCTGCTGTTATCTTAAGAGGAAAAGAACAGATTTTAGCTATACATTGAGAGTATAGTATACCTTAGGGTGTTCATCCATAGCTTACGGAGAATCTTGGGTATGTGTGCCTGCAAAGATAAATGCATGGTGAATTCTGCCACGGTTTTCTGTTATAGAGTTCAGTTTTTCTCAGTTCCTGTGAAATACAAAAGTATAATGATTTCTATATGTCCTTTCTCTATATCTTGGCTTCCTTATTGGTGCAGTGGGAATAGTGATGCTTATTTTTCACAGGTGTTAAGAGGCTAAATTTCATCGGTGCTCGTAAAATATTTGAAAGCCTGGATGAAAGGTCCTGGGCAGTTCACAGCATTACTTAAAAAATTTAGCAGTCATCTTAGTAAGAACGATTAATCTCAGGGTAGCTCCGCAATTTTTTTCCATTGGTTAAAAGCCTCCACTTGTGGTATAATTACAAATAATTTAATCTTCCTCAAAGTATTCAGCACTCTCTTTCTGCCATGATGAGTACCATAGAAATGTCTATTAAGGAAATAAATAAGAGGTTTTTCTTTTTTTAACAACTTCGTTTTGATTTGAGTACAGCTATCATTACGCTTATTGAACTAATATTTCTTAGTGTTGCCCACATACGGTTGAGATATAAATACTCATAGCTTCCATAATGTCTGCAGCTGTATAATTTAAAAAACCCAGCAAATCAAAAGGAGTACACATTTATCTAATTGATTTTTCAAAATTAAATAGCCTTAGAGCCTTCATTTCCCTATCACTTTTTTTTTTTTTTTTTTTTTGCAGTGAGGAAGGGCACTACTGCTAGTCATGGCTGGAAAGTTTCTGCTGTCTTTATTTATGCATAAGATGATCTTTTTTTCACATCAGTGGCCTCATTTTTCAGATCAATTGCTGCTGAAATTGATAAAATTATACTGATCTATCAGATGCTAATATTAGCAAACATCCACTTTCTCTTTTACTCTATATAAGACATAAGAAAGGTCCTACCGAGTATCACCAAAGATCCATCTAGCACAATATCCTGTCTCCAACAGTGGTTTTTCATGAATGCCTAGGGAAAAGTATACAGACCAGAAAATCATACGGTGGTAAGTCTTTAGTGGACACTCTCACCTTTGAGCAACTGTCAGTTCAATAATGTCTTGATACTTAAACACAGAGCTGCATCTCTGTGTTTTTTCCACATGAATTTGTCTAATTTCCTTTTTAACCCATATAGACCTTAGACAACCACAGCCTGTTGTGGCAGTAAGTTCAGCTACACATTGTGAGGAAAACAAAACCAGCCTCTTCCATTTGCTTTGAGACCCACCATCCTTGCCCGGGGTATCCTTCTGCTCCAAGCTCTACCACAGCCTACAGCTTTCTCCACAAAACATCTTCTCCTGAAGACCTAAAAACCTGGGCTCTTTTTGCTGTCAAACATAACCATCTTTCTGAGGTGCGTTTGAGGACAGTTTAGTCCTCTTTCTTCAGATTTTGGGGTATGAAATCAAGCCTTGTTCTGCATTTATACAAAAGGCTGCTTGTTGCCACCCTAGCTCTAAGTCAGTGCATCATGCGGGCTGCCAAGCCCCTGTCCCCTGCACGCCCCGAGCTGCGGGCACTGCTGTGCCTTACCTGTAGTAGCCCACTGGATTAATTACTCAGGCTGAGGAAGATCTCTGATCTTCTTTGGTACACTACAGCCCCTGGGTGCTGTAAGAGCTGGAAGGACCAGGGGTTTGCAGGGAGGTGCCCAGCTGCAGGTCTAAGAGTGCCTTGCAGGGATCAGTCATGTCTAAGAGGGAGCAGCAAGAGTCAGGGATGCAGATGTCTCCCTGGGCATCCCCTGTGTCATCACTTTTTACACCCCTTTGGTAAAAAGCTGGCTTTGCCCAGAGCTGCAGCTCCACCTCTGTCTTCAAGGCGCAGGGAGAAACAGATGGATGGTCATCAACAGATAATTATTAATGACTTTCCACGTGGCAGAAGCTGATTTACAAAATGTGTTCTTTCACCTTACAGGAAAGAGGTATTGGAGCTCTTGCTCTTGTCTGTTGTACAAGATTCAGGATGTGGGAAACCGAATGATAAATATGCATGCATTGCAAGGGAGCAGAGTATTACAGACATAAGCGACAACTCAAAACCCTGCATTACAGATCTGATTAATAGCAACACTGCATCTAACTCAATTTGCAGAAAGAGCACTTGGAAAATTTAAGACAGTTTACTTGGGCAAGCCATCAAGCTGATGAATGTAGTCAATGGGGGTAGGGTGGGTGGAGACTAATGAAACATAAATCTAAAACAGATTTTTAAGGGTCCTAAATAATTGCAGTCAGTTAATAGTATTAGGCTTACAAGAAAAAAAATACAGGATTCAGAATAATTGTTTAATTATAGAAATGCACTGATGCTGGCTTTATGCTACAGTTTTAATAAGGATTAATTTTATTGTGCATTGATTGTGTTTTAATTATACATGTAATATGTAATGTGATTCTATGGGCAGTCAGTGTAAAGAAAGGAAGACTTCTTTGTAAACACCATTTATTTTAACATATTACACTAGAAGTCCTCTTTGATCTAAGGGAAATGGAGACCTTTTACCCATAGGCCATCTTTCTTCACTACCTCTTTTCTTTCTCAGATTATAGTCACGGCCAAAAATACTTCTTATAATGACAGTCTGTCTTCATTACCAAATGCTCTCCACCTCTAACATGAGTATTAGAGGCAGTGCAATAGGTACTGCTTCAGCAGAACCACACCAGGGATGAATTTAAGGAATTTCTGCCACTTCATAAAGCTACAATCTTTCTCAAGAGGACCCAACTCGGTTCGACTGGCTGTTACCGTGACAGCTAAGTCTGCAACCAGCTAAAAGCACTCTTTCAAGCTCCATAGCTTGATAGTCTGGAAACCAATCCCCCATTTCAAAGACCACACCATCTCAACTCATCAGCTAGCTTTTCTTCCTCCTTCCACATGCTCCCGGTTGCTACCCCATGCACAATTCATTATTTGTTTAGAAGCTCATGCCTCCTCTCCACACAGATGCACTAAATACACATTTCCATAAAATGAACTGCTGAAATAAGATAATCAAGTAGAGGCTGGGGGAAGAAGTTTCTCACTACAAATCAACAGCCATGCTGTGATAGAGACTGATAGCATTCAGTGGGCTGATTTTTGAGGTGGAACAAGTGAGGACTTCAGGATTCAGACACAAAAAACCACGTAAAGGTTAAGGCTATAAATCTTATCTAGTTTTGGTAATTTAAAATACTGCTGCTGTTGGTCACAAAAATGAAATGCTATAATCAGTAGGCTTGCTTTTTCCTCATATCCTATGCCAGTGTAAATCAGCAGCAACCCCCTATAAAGTGATGAGGTTATATGTAAGGCAAAACATTGAAACAGAAGGGGAAAAAGCAAACAGCTAAGATGGTTGCTACTAAAGTTCTGAAGACAGTCCTATTCCTGGGGTGTAAAAATACCCCACTTAACCCTGAATGCTTTATCTCTGTTTCCTGGGATCATACTTCATTTATACTTCCTACAGAAACCACAGATGGTCCCTTACAGTACACTCAGATCTAGGATACATCTCAAATTACTGTTTAGTCTCTTTCACCAAATCTCCAATGAAGCATGGTGTTACCACATTTTTCTCCCACCACCTTACCAGAAGCCTGACAGCCTAGTATATTAAACCTTCGGGAAATCTCTTTATAGCTTTCTGGTTTCTTCTCTGATTTTTCACTTCAGAAGTGACTAATATGGATCTTTATCTCATTGATCCTATGGAAAAAGGCTACAAGTTCCAAAACATCAGAATTCCCACACTGATTGCCTTGGGACAGACCTTCTAGATTACCATTGTTATTGAAGTATAATAAAAGACAGAGGGGCTGGTGAGCACAAAGAAAGATGAGTTGGAGGAAATTAAGGGATTTTGCCACAAAATAAAAATCACAGTCACAATAAAACAATTCCAACCATCCCTTTGTTATAAGCTTATACATTATTCTCTGTGCTGTTCCTTCTTCAACTGAAATTGTGTAGTTTTAGGCTTCCTCCATGTTTCTGAATGATTTCTTTGGAGGCACTACCAAAAAAAAACCAATTGAGGTCTGGCACCCTCTCTCAAAAGTAACAATGGATTGTGTGGCAAGAGTTACAGAATTAGAGTTACAAGAATTGCAGTCAGATTTGTCTTATAATTGTGGTTCAGCCAGGCATCAGGGTAGTGCCTGGGCAGACACCCAGGGAACTTCAGACCTTCATCCCCTGGCTGGTGCAGGAACTCCCAGTCTAGTAATCTACAGAGCTGGACCAGCTCAGGGCAAGGGACTGTACTCCCAGTCCCCTTTGCAGCACAGCACTGGTGGAGGAGATTTCCAAGTGGGAAATACTGACCATCTTGAAGACTCCCTAAGGTAGCTCCTGCTCAGCCTGGGACAATGTATGTCTCGGTGTGTTGATTAAGATCCCAAGAGGTGAATCTCACCAGTCCAGAGACTCTGCAAGCAGTTCCTGCTGCAAAATTGATTAACTTGTGCACAGATAAGACATTTGCAAATGGTCAGCAGAAACTGTTCCTGCAGAAGTGGTCATACAGGACAGTCTTTTATACATAGTTAATTAGTTAGAAGATGCTTTGTATGTAGCTGAGACAACAGATCATGCACATGCTGGAGTGGTCACAATGGTCCCTGGGCCAGCTGGCTGGAAGAACCATGCAGAAAAAGGGTTTGGGGGATTCTCACCTGATCCAGCTGAAGATGCCACAGGAAGGACTCTTGAAATAGAAACTCTCCTCATCATATGGCAGTGACTAACTGTCTTGCTTGAAAGATTTATTCCCTATGAAAGCATTACCCTATGCCAAGATCCTAATAAATCAGATTTTTTAAAAAAACAAAACAAAACAAAACAACAAACTCTCTGCTGTTTGCAACTGACTGAAGAAGAGGAAAAATAGAGAGAAATAAGCCATAAGAATGAATAAAGGATGGAAAATTAGCCTCTCAGTGACAGATCCCAGGAATGTTTGGTTTACCAGGGAGAGGATTATAGGGTCACTTGATCCCAGCCAGATTTCTGCCTGGGGAAGAAAACTTTACTAACAGGCTCCCCAGTCCAACAGGAAACTAAACCAAAATCCAGCATATGGAAGATGAAGCTAGAGAAATCTGGATTGAGAAAAACTGTGTAAATATTTCACACAGAGGAGGTTTTCAATGAATAGAAAACCAGTCATGGGGTAGTGGTTCATTTTACCCCTTTGGCAACTTCAAAATTAGTTTCATGTTTCTTTAGAAGTTCTATGCTCCAATTTAAACAAGAAATGCATTAAAAGAGAAGTAGGGGCATCCTGTAGCCTGTTTTATACAGGGTGTCTGACTTGAAGAATATAAATGTGTCTTTTGACCACATCAACTCTTAACCTTTGGTATAAGGTTTTGAGAAACAGGATTTCCTTGCTTTGGTGCTGAATGAAACTGACATTCCATTTTAAACATGACTGAAAATAAATCCAAGATTTCAAAGAATAATCAAATTATTTGCAAGAAATGCAGGGTTAGGTATTATAAGTCAAAGTTGAGATGCACTGGCAGGGGGAGATGAGAAATGTGTTACATTTCCTATCTTCACTAGCACATTAATATATTCACTCAGTGTTTACAATGAAAATGAAATTTTCAAAAGATAGAAACTACATCATCAAAATTATGTGTAATTATGGACAAGAGTCACACACTATGTGGTTAATGAGTTGAGCCAATCATTAGGAAGTTTTATTGAAAGTTTGCTTCCTATTAAATCTTTCTGCTTTTATCTGACAGGTTTATTTTTATTGGATTTGTCGAGACCCGTCAACATTTGAGTGGTTTGCTGATCTTCTGTTCCATTTGGAAACAAAAATGGCGGAAAAAGGGAAAAATGATTTTCTAAGTTATCACATATTTCTTACTGGCTGGGATGAAAGTCAGGTAATAATGAAACTCTTATAAGTCTGAGTTAATGTACCTTGCTTTTCCAGTATGGTAACATATGGAACAGGAACAGCTGAATAAATGATGGATGAAGCAGAGAGACAAAGAACTGTAAATATAGACACCAAGCCGTCTGTTTGCATCTCACATTTATGAAAACAGGAACAGAGAAATCAAGCCAGTGATCCTTCCAGTCCTGTATCTTGTCTTGGGCAGCACTGATTACCAGGTGTCTCAGAGAAAAGTGCAGAAAGCCTTTCAGGAGTTTGTGAAGGGACATTTAGTCCATGTCTTTGGAATGGTCTTTAGATTCTGGCATTTTTGTACTGAAACATGGAGGATTGTATAAAAAGTGCCAGTTTTGTTTACTTTTATTACTTAACATAATTTCTGTTGTTCACATTTATGTCCAGTACACTTTTGAAACCTGCTGTGCTCTGAACATTTTGGCAACAAACTCTATGGTCTAATTCATGTCTGAAAAGACATTTTCTCTGATTGACTTAAATTTTCCATCTCATAATTTCATTGGATCATCCCAGCTCAAGGATCATCCCAGCTCAAGGCACTTAATCCTTAGACAGGGTTGGTTTTATTCAACTTCTTTAGCCTTTACCTCGACTCAAATGAGTTCATTTTTTCTCTCTCTCTTTATTTTAAATGAATCACTCAGATCATGCTGCAATCAGTTAGGCACTTGCCAGAAAAACTCTCACAGGAAAGTCTTTGCTCTACTTTTTTATTTCCTGCTGTCTTTGTTGAATGAAGGACTGTCTAGTAGAGATTTAAAAAATAGATTTCAGAGAGCTTTTCCCTTCCTGCCTTTGCTGCCACAAAAATAAAAATAAAAAATAAAATTGTTTCTTTCTGCTTTCCTTAGGGTTTCTGTCAAGTAATGAGGTATGTGCATAAAGCTGTATTCAGAAAAATCTGCTCCCATCGTGAAGTATATGGCAGTTATAAAAACTACCACTCTGCATTAGCAATATCACAGGGTATTACCTAAAATGTGCTTTGAAAGAAGCTATTGAGGAACCTAACAAAACACAAAGTCGCCCTCATCTCTCAACTGTCATCATCCCACTTCCCTCTTGGGCAAACATCAGGCCAGAAATCAGGAAAGGAGACAGCTATTCTTGCTGGTATGTCTGACTCTCCACTTCTATGCCCTGCACTTTCCTTGAAGTGCCTCCTTCTCTTCAAATCACATCATCCAGTCTCCTGTCAGCACTGCCTTGTTATCCTTTGCTGCTGGGTTGGTGACAAAGGAGAATCCCTGAAGCTGTGTTGCCTCTGCACCTAGACTGGCACTGCTCTTGCTCCTGGATCCCCCCAGCATCCCACCTCTAAAGGGCTGTGGGGAAAGAGGAATACTTTTCAGTGTCTGTTTCTCCTACTCTGACCAAGCTCCTAAACCTCTGCTGGATAACAGCTCCACCTTCTTCAGACATCCACAAAGCTCCCTCATCTTACAGGTCTTACTTATCTTTAGTAGATTCCAGTTCATCACTTCTCAGAATTTGAGCTTCAGCAGCAATAATATTTGGATGATGCTTTACTTCTTCCTTAGCAAACAACAAAACCAACATTCTCCCCATTCTCTTCCTGTCTCACCACATAGATGACCAGTAGTTGGGTGAAGCTGAACCCAAGGATGTGCAATTTACAACTTCTAGTGCACCCTCCACCACTGGCAGGTGTTTATTTCTCAGGCAATGTTTTTTCAATGCTTCAAGCTCTTTGTAGATTCCACGTTGGCAACAGATAGTCAAAATGATATAGCACATGTCTGCCTCTGCCCGGACAAGAAATCATATTTCAGCCTATTGCTCCTTGCAATACCCCTGAGATTCCTAGGCAACTTTAATGCTGTGAGCTATAGCAAGGGCTAACACCAAAAATCCGGGAAAAGTTCCACTTAGTGTGAACAGAAATAGCCCATCTTCTCAGTGGCACAATTTTTCTGGAAACAATTGAAAAATCCTGCAGTTCCATACCTCCAACTCCCACCAAACACTTTAAGCTCTTTCTTAGACCGCTGCAAGTCCTTCATGACATTGGCCCAAACTAACAAGAATCTTTTAGAAACATGACCTCTTGTGACAACTGTGTTTGACCAGAATAACTGAGTTGTTGAGCAACATGGAAGACTCATTAGCACCAGAAATATACAATAATATTCCCAGGAAATGGATCTAAATTTCAGCAATCACTTCTGCAAGAGATAATAATGATGCTTGGCTCATGCTAGAGCCTGAACTAAATGCAAAGCCCATTTTTTAACGTAGCTTTCCTCTGGCAATTTCTTGACAGTGCTGGTAACTGTAGTCTGTAGTGAAAATAAATGCATTTTTACTCCTACACAATAGCAGCAGAATTAGGAGACGGGTGGTTTTGTTTTTAAATGCATCTGGGAAGTACTAAGATAGCACGGTAATAGGCATAGGACAGGAGCTAAGAGACAGTAAATACCTATGAAAAGCAGGATTTCTTTTTCTTGGCACTGGCAGCTGAGCAGCTCACTTAGTTCAGTGCTTCACCTGAGCTGATCTACTTTCTGCACCTGCCTCCACCAGAGAAGAAGGTTCAAAGCACTCAGGGTTTTTACCCCTGCTGAGCTGGTACGTCCACTGTCTTTTCCATCAGCAGCAGAATGTTCTGCACTTACTTAAGGTGCATGTAATTGCTAATACTTATTGTCCAACTCTGATAGAGTACGCTTTGCTCTCTTTCCTAAACTCCAACTTGGCCTTAAAATGGTGACTGTTGCTTAAGGATCTGCAGTGAAGAAAGTGTAGGGTGAGATATTCAAAGGCTGAGGAAAGGTTTGGGAATCTAAGACCTGGCTGTAAAAGTCACTGAGGCACTTAGGTCCAGGCCAGTAAAGACAGACAGTTAATCCCAACTCATTTCAAACGTCCCATCTCAAGAAACTGCACTCCTCTGAGATCTTGGACACTTTTACCATTCTAGTAATATTGTGAACTCTTGAGCACTCCTCTCCTTTCCTCTCCTGCCATTCAATAATTACCTTTCCTTTCCCTCATTAATACTTCAGTCTTTCACAGCAAAGCAGCATTATTGCTTCCTCCTCTTGGAGTGTATGTTGTTAACTCTAAAAATTATTATCTTGTAAATTTGTCTTTAGGCTACTCACATAGCCCTACATGATGATGACAAGATAGATGTAATTACTGGTTTGAGACAGAAGACCTGCTATGGAAGGCCAAACTGGGACTATGAGTTCAAGCAACTAGCTGAAAACCATCCTAGGTAAGGCAGGTTGGCTTCTAACCTTGTTAGGTAACTTCTCTCAACATAAACAGTGGGAGAAGGGGAAGGCAAACCTTTCTAAATGACCCTTTTAAAATAATTTAGTTTTTTTGCTGTGTGGAAAGAAGATTTATGCTTAATGAAGCTTTTAATGAAGAAATCTCGGAAAGAGAATGCCAATAAAATCTAATTTTTGGACAAGAAAATCTAATATTTAGAAGTATTTCAATATCCTGGCCTTTGTCCAGATATAATTGAAACACACAATCCAATTACTGTTCTGCACAAAGGACAAAGTAGCATTAATTTCCCTTGAAGATGGTTATTAAAGAGATAAACTGTGATTTTTTTTCTTATGATGTCAAGGATATGTTTGTTCCCCTAACATATTTGGCTACTCTTGCAAGACTGTGCTGTTCTGTTATTAGTTCATCTCTGCTGGCAAAGGCAGTTCATTTGAACTTGGTGGATTCGCTAGTGGTCTGAGAAAAGCTTCTTTGTTCTGAAAGCCTTTGAAGCAAGAATTTGAAATATTTTGTGTTCAGCAGTAGAAAATTCCAGAATCTTTGTGACTCTCTATGATTTCCTAACATTTACCTGGCAATGCAAAATAAAGGCTTGCACTTGGGAGACAGAGATACAAAAAGAAAAAGAAGAAAACTTTTTTTTTTTAAAGATGAAAAAGACCCAAGAAAAAGCTGAAAGGGAGGAGATCAAAGAGAATACAGTAAGCTACAAGAATACCATAAAATTGCAAAAATAACAGTAATAGAGAAATGACTTGATGGAGGTCAAAATAAATACAATCAGGAAATGTGGAAGATTAAAAATAGAAGGCCGAGAGTAGAAAATATGATTTTTGAAAGACCTTTTATAGGGATTCTATTACATAAACAGAGCTTTTATAGTTGAAACATTACTTTCTTTTACTTTTGTTAAGTACAACTGAGAAAAATCTAGTTTTCTGATGCCAAGGGAGAGCGATGGGCAATCACTTTCTATACTGGATCTTGTGGTGGTTCCTTTAGAAAGCCAGTGCCAAAGTGACAGAAAAATCTGCTTTTGCTTCTGAACCAGGTGCCCATGTTTTTAGTCGATGTTGGACCTTTTAAAGAAAATCTTGCAAAAAATAAGGATTCCTTATGAGAAAAAAATACCCTACCTTTCCTTGCTCTGAGTTACAGAAGGTTCAAGAGGCAAAGAAACTCAGTTTCTACTGTGTGATGGAGCAATTAGCTTTTACAAACTGACTACATTTTGGGTCCCGGCACCTAGGTCCATGGTGTTTCCCTTGGCTGCAACAGTGTCTTTTAGTGAATTAGCAGGAATATACCACTCCAGGTTAAACCTAGTACACTCGAGCACCAGAGCAATATGGGCGCTAATTCTGGGGACTATGGCTTGGGCACCAGAATCGTATCTACAGCCCCTTCTTTACAGGAGCAAACATTTTGAAATTCATGCTGTCACTTGTCACTTGCACTGTGTTTATGTAGATTGAGCTTTCCCCAGTAGCACGGTACATGTGTGTGTTTGTGTGTACATGTATATTTTTTAAAGCAATATGTGCTGTGTACCTAGAAGCAAAACCTTTAAGGCACTTTGTAGCAAGTAACCAGGTTTCCAGCTCCCTGTAACAGACGTGCACTTCTGAACACAATCGTTACCATTGGTCATGCTCTTATTTTATAAGAACTACCTATTAACAAATTATATTATTAAGTCAGCCATTTAAAAGTTGTCCATCGGTAGAAAAGGGGTGGGGGTGGGGGGTGGAACAGGACAGATGACAGGGGGGATAGAAGTAGAAACTCAGGAGTAACTGAGAATTTTATGTATCTTTTAGCAGAAAATAAAAAAAATTAACTACATTAACTCAGTTGGAGAAAAAGCATTGAATATTTTCAGCCCAAGCACTGTCTTTGCTTCTGATTATAAAAGCTACAAAGATCAAAACCAAAGAAGCACCATTTAAAAGTTTGTGACCTCTAATATAGCAATCCAAATAAATAATACAGTGAGACATAATAAACACTAAAACATTAGAATAATTTTACTGTAATACTTTGTGAGAGTAACACAATTTTTTTTCAAACGTATTTCACAAAAAAAAAACATTTCAAAAGATGCAAACCCAGAGGCAGCCAAAAGGTACAGTTTATCCATTTACTCTGCTACTCTCATGTTTTTGTTGTTATTGCAATTACAGCAACAGTATTGGAGTATTCTTCTGTGGACCCAAGACTCTCTCTAAGATCCTTCAACAGACATGCAACTTATATTCATCAGTTGATCCAAGAGGAGTTCAGTTTCACTATAACAAAGAAAGTTTCTAGGTTGTACTTTTTAACTATGTAATAGGTATTACCAGATTGTGTATTTTTTCCTCACCTTCTCCTGTCCTCTACTTATTCTGCAGCATTCAGGCCAGACGTTAGGAGCTGTAAGCTGAAGTAGGTGTGTTGACTTCAGTAGAAAAACGCCTTCCTATGCCAAATAAAGATGTGGAGCCCATCCTTAGTCTTTCCTTCAAAGAACTGAAGGGCCAGTTCTCCACTGCTTGCTTAATGATGCTGTAAATCCGTCTAGAGCTGTGTGAAAACAAGCACAAGCCACTAACCTTTGAAGAAAAAGGTGTGAATAAAATGGATGCTTAGAACTGTACCTCACAGTTGTGTATGATCAAACTACTACTGCAGGCGATACTCACATTCCTGCTGTTTAAATCGTGCCCAGACATTCAAAGCATTTTCCTTCCTGGTGTTCTGATTTTGCACTTCTTATAGTCTCACACTGCACACACATCCACATCCACATCAGCTTTTGTGCTGCACCAATACTGTTTATATACACCCTGTCCAACAAATTCCTTTTGCTCTACCAAACTATGCACCATTTAAACATGACATTTCCACTGCGACGGTGGCTGTGCATGCCATAAGCTATTAAGTTCTGAGAGTTAATACATTAAGGAGACTCCAGAAATATTTGCGCTCAGCAAATGGATCTCCTGAGACAGGCAACTGAAACTGGAAAAAAAATTGAGGTGTCTTTTAAATGTCACATGGCTTCACAGGCACTGAAGAATGGGGTTTAAAAGACACAGAATCACAGCTATATGACAGAGTGATTGAGGTGGGAAGGTACCCTGGAGATCATCTACTCCAAACCCCTTGCTCAGAGCCAATTCTGTGAAGACAGAAGCAACATTTGCATTCTTCCAGTCCTCAGGAACCTCCTCCCATTGCCATGACCATTTAAAGACAATGAAGAATGGCAAGCTCCCTCAGCACTTGTGGGCGCATCCCATCAGTTCCCATGGACTTGTTTAAAAGCTCCCTAACCTGATCCTTCTTCACTGAGGGTAAGTCTGAATTGCTCCTGATTTTCCTACTTGCCTCAGAAGCCCAGGATCTCTGAAGGTCTGAGGTTAAAAAGGCATCGAGTACCTCTGCTTTCTCCATGGCCTTGGGAACCAGGTCCCCCACCCCATTCAGCAGCAGACCAACATTTTCCTAGTCTTCCTTTTGCTATTCATGCATACATAGCAGCCCTTCTTCTTGCCCTCCACTTCTCTCACCAGATTCATCTCCCAATGGGCTTTGGCTTCCCTAGCCCCATCCCTGCACACTCAGTGTCTCTATATTCCTCCTGCATCACCTGCCCCTTCTTCCACCTCTTGAATATCTCCTTTCATGCTTGAGCTTTGTCAGGAGGGATTTGTTTGTCCATGAAGGCCTCCTACCATGTTTGCTTGACTTACTCCACAGCAAGGGGGCAATTTTTGAACTTGGACAAGGCAATTCCTGAAAATCATCCAGATCTTCTAGATCTCTCTTCTCTCTAGGACCTGATTGCATGGCATCCTTTCAAGCATGGAATTGCTCCTGTGTCCTCCCCATGCCATGTGTGTTAGTGCACAGGCACTTCAGAACGGCATCCAGTCATGTGGGTTTTCCAGAGGAGGTGTTAGAGCTGTCCTGTAAGCACTTGCTTGTTTGTGTGCATACCCTTGGGGTGGGCTTCCTTCTGCCCTCTCGTGTTCACATCATTCCACACACTTCGCTTGTCACCCCCGTTCACCAGTTCACCACTTCCTGACTTGATTATTGGCCATCCACTCCCTCCCCATCATTCCCAATTTAAAGCGCTCATCACAGGCTGGCCAGCCTTTGCCCCACTGCAGTGGACCCCATCTCATCCTAACAGTCCTCAATCCTCAGAGTGGGTCTCATGGTTGCAAAAGCCAGATCCCTGCTGTTAACAGCAGCTGCACAACCAGCTGTTGATTTGCAGGATCCGTGCCCACCAAGTTCCCCATCATACTGAAGAGCCTTTTGCTTCGTTGTTCAATAATCTCTGCTGATGCGGGAGGAATCGCATTTGCCTGCCATTTTGTCATATGCCAAGCTGACAGACTCAAGAACGGTGTATGGGTGTTAAATGTGTCCATACATACATCACTGCTTAGCATTTTTAACAAAGTCTAATGCATATCTGTATTTCTTGTTTTTAAATCTCCTTTCTGACTGATCCAGCCTTTCCTCATAGGTCACAGACTATGTTACTTGGGCTAGTTACCTGTTCTCTGCTATACTCACACAGCACAGAGAGGTAGGTACAAAGCAGTAAGTCATCTTTTCACCCCTGCAAACCTTCTCAGGCAGTTGCTGGGAGTCTTAAAATACAGCTGAGGCCAGCTGCAGAGCTGCTGGAAATGCTGTTGTCTGACAACTGTGTTTCGAACAAGTCATCCAGGTCCCATGGAGTGTTCCCTGGAGCCACTTCTAACAGGCTGGCGCTTATGTAAATCTATGCATGCTACCTATACAACCACTGATGCTTTCTCCAAGAGAGGACTGTCTCAGGCTGTTAGGTCAGCCACCCTTGCAGTACCTTGTATGTCAAAGCAAAGAAACAACAGGCTTCATGCAACCCGAACCTTTACTCATCTTCTCATACCTTTCACTACAAGAGAGAGATAGAGCTGCCATGTCTATAGGTCCTATCCCTAAAGCAGTCCTTCCCTCCTAGTTTTGTATAGCTCATCTTTGACATCTGAGCATACCACTGCCACCTTCCTAGACCTGATGCTGTCTTCTACCTCCAGGTATTATTTTTACTTATCTTTGCGGCTTCAGCACTCTTTAGCATGTGGAGCACAGGAGAATTCCAGAATGAGGGAGAAACAAAACAAAAAATATGGGAATGTTGTAACATTCACATAAACTAGAAAAGTGAGAAAATATTTTCCTACTCCCCAGCACAGAAAGTTAAAGAAAAACTGTATTCCAGTTGGACTGAAGGTAACAGTTCACTAGGATCACATAACATGATTACCCAGCCACACAATAAAAATGGGTGGTAGAAAGCATACTGTGTATGTCAGCACTGGAATAAAACAAATGACGATGTTATATATGTATACTTACACACACACACAAAAATGCCCACTAAAGGGGACATAACTCTATAGACAAAAGAAAAAGAATAATAAAAATTAATATCACAGAAGATTCCAGTATTATTTTATACCTCTTCTGTTAGGGGATACAGTATATGTGAACTGAGATTGTTCTACAAGATACAGTTGTATTATTATTAAGTTTAAGGCAATGCATCTTTGTTTTAAAATTGTTGAAGTTTTTTTAAATGCCTGCCTATGTGAAATGATTAATGCAGTGCATGCTGTGTAGCAGTAGAGCGAGTGGAGAATTAGAGCCTCTGCCAGTTCACCTAGAGGCATTTATCTTTTATTTTTTTCCCTGGTGCCCGTGCTGAGCCTCAGGGTAAGCTGACACATTTTTTAATATAAATTAAGCTTCTTTTTTTATGTGTGTTGAAAATCTTGAAGGAAATGAGAAATGTGTGTAGGCACCAATACCAGCTGCCATTGCATGAAAGAAAGAGGTGAAAATTTCCTGCAGATTCTGAATGATTGTTTTAATGGGGTTGGAGCAGAGGTAACAAGCACAAAGATATTGTGCTGCCAGAAAAACAGGATCTGTTCTCCCCCTAGCCTCATGCAACAAGATGTAACATTTAGTTTCTGGCTCAACGTGGCATCTCTTCACTGCTTTGATTTATTCCCACTTTTGCAAATCACTGTGGTATGCTACAGGAGATGCATTTAGAGCCCTTGTTATAGTTCATTGAGTAGCACTGCTGTTATCACCACCAGAGAAGAATTTAACTTGTATCAGGACTGAGTGACCTAGAATAAAGGAAAAATAATAATAATAAAAAAAAAGAAGTGGGGAGGTTTGTTGGGCTGGGATGAAACTGCATTTAGGTTGAATGAAAATCCCTTTATTACAAATACAATTTAAATCAAAATGGGAAGTAGGAAGATTTGGCTTCCTGCCTTGTTTTGAATAACATTGAGCACACAGCAGCTATGATAATATGATTGCATATGTAATGACTCTATTATTATGTTTATATATGGAAACATCATTCACTGTCAGGGAAAAAGAAAGATATCTTCATGGATTTGTCCATTCAGCTTCTTCAGCAGGAAGTGTTCAGCACTGTGTAGGAAAATATTATTAAATAAAATATAGTCATAACAGCACAGACTCACCACATCCTGTGACAGAAGAGTAATCATAGACAAGGATCATAAATATACATTAATTACTTTGGCTCTTTACAATAAAAAGAGTGGTATTATAATGATTGAAGTTGTGTTACAATAATTTAAGTTTATTCACTAGCAAGTGTAAATTGAAATACATGGGTTTATATATTCTGGGTGTCTCCCCTCTCCCAAGTTATGCATGTAGGAGAAATTATTTAAGTTTGCTCCTTAGTTTACACTGAAAGATTAAACAGAAACTGCCACTCTTAAGAGAAAGTCCATCATACAGTGCCTATACCATATCATCACCGTTATAAGGACTCTCCTGCTTCTTTCCTGCTTTTAGATATAATTAAATGATTAAGAAAGAATACTGTTAACTGCAAAAATGTGACAAACTTTTTATAAGTCTGAGTACTCCTGATTAGCAGGAGATTTTCTAAGAGCTGCCTTAAAGGCAGCTCTGCTGCTCCAGAGAAGTAATAAACTAAATGACATGGTAGGTTTATAATCTCAACTGGTTAGCAATTTCAGCGATTTTTTTTTTTTTTTTTGAGGGAAAATCAGCTGAATTTCTTCAGAATTTCTAACAAAGGAAAAGAAAAATGTGACTGGTTTTCACCCAGCTTTCCCTATGAATACCAAAAGCTTAAATGAAACACGCATGATCAGTCACGTAATGAGGAATGCAAACCCGTGACGGTCAAAGCAGCATAGCAGGCGATGGACTGGAAGGTGCAGTCCTGTGTGCACCAGGGGCGAATTGTTCCTAGGCCTTCATCTCTTATCCTGACCGTTCCCAGGCAATCAAATACCAGGCGTGAAGTCACCTTGGTGACCACTTACAAGGTGGAGGGCACTCTACTAAGGACTGGCTGGCCTAAAACTTCCTAGTGCTGGAAACTGGCTGAGCTGTGGCTTTCTCACCTGTCAGGTTATCTGTCCTGTAGCAGCAGCTCCAGCTCCTCGCGTGTGATCCCTTAATTGTCTGAGAAACTCTGCATGTTTGTGAAATAAAATCAGGTGTCCGTTTCATTAAAACTGCAGCCACCAAAGGAATAATTTTCCAGGAATGTCTTCTTACAGGTTACTGAACATGTTTGAATGTGAGTGGACTGATGATTTGCATTTTAAAACTCTAACCATTTTAGTCTATTTAACAGGCGTTGTCTTGACCTTCAACAAATCACCTTAGTGCAAAACATCTCAAATTACACAATGCTCTTAATTTAAGTGAACAAATGTGTTAGTTGACATGGTAACACACTTTTTCTCCTTTCAAAAGCAAGAAAGGACAAAAAGGCTTAAACTCTTTAAAAAAGATATATTAATACCCTTTCAGAATGCATAGAAACAAACAAGTTGTATAGTATAATGAACCACTCAAGCATCTTTCAAAGGCTATCTGCTTCAAGTATTTGCAACTATTATTTCTAAACAATAATGACTTCTAACATGGTAATACATTTGTATTCATTGAGGATAAAAAGCCCTGAGCCTGCCAATACTTACACGTGTGCTTTAGTAACTTCAAACAATCTTTCTACTGTCCTAGAGGACTAAATATTGTTTCCTTTGAAGCTCATGCACAGAAGGCTGATGTCAGGCTCAAGGTTGGGTCCTGAAGGCTGATCTGTATTATTCAGCTATTAAACTACTGGACTGTCTTGATCCTTGTCTGCAGACCATTTCTTTGGTACAGTAATTCTGAATATGAAAGACAATTTACAGTCATGCTTGCCTTAAGGTACACAGATAAGACTGCACTTACGTACTTTAATAAAAGGCCTGGTTTTCAGTGGTCTCACAGCTTCTATTAAGCAAAAAAAAGCGGGTTTGGGGAGGGCTTTTATCTTTTTTATATTTTGGCCAAATGATGAATACGTGGATTTCATGCCGTGGACATACACAAATAAGCAGGAGAGAGGGCAGATAGGAGCCTGCCCTCTGAGGCAGAAGTCCCGGTCTCCAGCCCACTGTTGACCATTCCCCAGCATCGCTGCCTTGCACACTGAATCTCCTGCCCCAGCAAAGGCCTGTGCCCTTGGTTCAGGCAGGGCTTCTCTGCACAAAAGCAACAACTTTCCTCCTGCTGCTGTCCAAGGCTGCAAAAACCCTCACAGAAATCATTGCTGTCAAAAAACTGAACTAAATGGGACTTTGTGAGCAGAGATAAGGAAGCATACACAAACCCAAAGCAACACACAGCAGCTCCGGCGTGGATGCACACAGGAAATTTGCAGAAACCTATCTGCTCCAGATCTCACAGAAGCTGATGTCCGCAATTCCGTCTTGCTGTAACAAGCACAATGTATTTATTCTCATGCTTCTCAGAATTGATCAAGGTTAAAAAAATGAAAGACAAACTTCGAATTCAAAAGGTCACGGGCGCCTAATCAACCTGCAATTCATCACACTCATTAATTATACATTACTATACAATTACATTACATTTAGATAAAAATGTTTAGACTGAAGAATGCCCACCATTTGCTCATTAATATCAGTAAAATACCCATGCAATTTTCTGGGTTTGTGTGCTGCTAAGAAAATTCAGAGGGCTATGCAGAATGCATACCAATGTAAAGTCAGCCATTTAAGATCACTGGTTTTTAGATTCCTTACCATGCTGCCAAGAGGAAGACAGTTAAGAGCACAGTTGGACAACTTTGAATGTAATATCAAAGGTTTGAGGATGAAACAAACAAATGTATGCTGTGACACTGGTCAACACAGAAGTTACTTCAAATATAAGTCGCTTAGAGAACAGTTAGATTTGACTGAACTGGATCTCGTGTAATACAAACATGCCCAAGTACAATTTTTCTGACAGGAATGTACATCAACTATTTTATTATTTAATGGAAGCTGTGGTTGTCATTACAAAGATGTAACTATAGTCAGAGACATAAAGCATAATCACAAATGCTGGCTACCCTATGTCTATTACACCAAGTACATCATCCTTCTATAACATTGTGCATTCATAAAGGAGCCTGAAAACGCTTTAAAAATGGTCTAATGCAGGGAGGTGCTGAGCTGAAAGACCTTTTAAGTGAAACCAAAAGAAAGTGTATCTGCTCAACATACTGCAGAATCAGACCTTTCGAGTCCAGACAATGAAAATAACTGGACTTTTACCATAATGAGGACAGTAGAATTTGGCTCAGTTAGTCAATGTCAGTGCGGAATGATATACTGCAAATACTGAACGTTAAACTTTAAAGGAAAACAAATTAATTCACTTCAAATAGTCTGATTAAATAGCCAGTGCTTTACTACGTGCCAATTATTTTATTGCTATATATGTAGATAGCCCTCAATAATGAAGTCTGTAAGTGAGGACACACCTTTTTGGGAATGGATGCAATTATACCATATATATAATATGTATTATATATTAATGTTATTATACCAGCCTCCAGTTCAGCAGAGCATTTGTGCTTATGTTTAGTTGAAAGCATGTAAGATGGGTTTGTGTTTCAAGGCTCTAAGACACATGCTCAAGGCTCAGTCCATACCTTGAGAGCTGTGTTCAAGCGAGACATCAAATGCCTCTACAGGGAAGTTTTTCCTAAATTAAATGAGACTTTTCTCACAGTGTTAGCGGGGGGAGGAAAAAAAAAAAAAAAAAAAAAAAAAAGGGAATCTCTTAGCTTTGCTCTCCAAATAAATTTTGTTTTATATGGGGTAAGAAATTTGTTGTCCCCTTTTCTGGAGAGCCACGTTAAGACCAAATCTCTATTCTTAGATTTGCATTTGCGATAGTAACTGTTTGTAATGTGGTTCACTAAGGAAAGGAGGCTTATGCAATTATGATGTGTGTCTGTCTGTCTGTCTACTGGTCCCCTTTTCTACCCCTCTACCCCTCAGAAAATACTGCTTAATTTGAAAACCAGTTTCAACCAAGATGTAAGAGATAATCTTATTCTAAACTCTTATATAGCCTGCATCACTAAAAAAAGGTCTGAATACTTCAAAAGCTTTAACAAGTGGGCAATGTCCCAGAGCAGTCACTCAAACAAAAACTGTCTGAACACAGGCAACTGAGAAGCTGCACATCTGAGGGCACAGGAGGCGTGCCAAACCCAGAGCATACTGCTGGACCTTGGAAATCAGTGACACTGAAGAAGAAACTGAGGCTTTACTAGACAAACACCTAATTGTAGTGGAATGAAGCTGAGTTAATTAGCATTGATAATATACAACTGTGGGCTGGATTCAGGGGTGGTGGGTTGGCTGATGTAGATGAGGTGCAGGTGTGGCTGCTCTGTTAAGTGGTTGAGAGCCAACGGAGAGAACAGCCAAGGAAGAAGTGGAGAAAGAAGCAGAGAAAACATATGCCTGGGATGAGGTGAGGAGAGGAGAAGGCAGCAGAGGGACTGTACGAAAAGTATGCTGGTATGAGGTGGTAAAAGCCTTTGTTGCAGCTTGATGGTTTTGAGAGTGCTGCGACACCTAATCACGTACGCTCAGTAAAATAATGCAGCAAAAGAGGTAATTGTTCCTTTGTACATGGGAGCAATGAGACTAATACTGGTATATTGCAAATTGTTCTGTTGTACGTCTTACGATGTTAAGAAATTAGGGTAGAGAAAAGAGCCACAGACGTATTCAAGGACTTCAGAAAATACCTTGCAATTAAAGGGCTCAATCAGCTTAGCATATCAGAAATTAGATTAAGAGATGATTCTATAATAGCATACAAGTACCTTCATGTGGAGAAAATCTAGACACTAGCAGGCTCTTTAATCTAGCATATTAAAGCATAACAAGAACCATTTCAAATAGGAAATAAGGTACTTCCTCTTAATGGAGGAGGTGATTAGCTACTGGAAGGCCCCACTGGAAATGTAAAACCTGTGTCTCTTGCATTCATCCAGTCAAGCCTGGGTGCTATTTCGGAAGATCCATGCTAGCCAGACACAAGTTAGGGTCAGTTAAGTGAAAGTTATTGGTGCAGTTCTAACTGGGTTCTAATTATTGGCTGCTGCTACTTAAGCATCAAGGGTAAAAAGGTGTAGTGGTCCCTTTGGGGTTCAAAATGCTCTGAATGTATGTTTTTCTCATAATACCCTAGTCAGGTGGAAAATGTATTGCTTCCAGGTTTAGATGGGGAACTGAGTCATAGAAATGCTAAGTGGTTTGCCTCAAGCTCTCAAAGGAATGGCACAACAAGGATTTAAACTACAGCCTTTCAGGGCCAAGACTATTGCTTGAACTGCTAGAGCAATCTTCCTCTCCCATAAATTGTATTACATATATTTGACATGGCCCTTAAAAATATCCGTGAGCTTTCTGAATGAACATAAAACTGAATTGAATTATTTTCTTTTTAGTGGTAGTGGTTAATATTGTTATTAGGCAGCATGGTTTGAAAGGCAAGTGTTTTGATTCCCAGGACCAGCATGATACATGCTTGCTCAGTCTTCGAATTATATGCATGACATAAAGTATTTACATGAAAAGTAGGTCCTCTGGCATACAATAAGTGATTGCTGTGATAAAATAGCAGGTGTAAAACACAACAAAAAAGTATCAGAAAATAAGTAAGACTTGGAGTTTTCTACTAAGCAATATTATCTAAATAACTGAGCACAGATTTCGATGCTGGACTCAAGCCTGATATTACTCCGAGCAAAGAGCACAGGGAAATGCTTGTGTCCTCACAGAGTAACAGGATCCAGCTAAACACCACATAGCGCAGCAATGCACTGTCATGAAAGCCAAGATTTCATTTTCATGTAGGACAGATCAGAAAATTTTAAAGTGTATTATCCTCTTTAACTATTTCATGTAAATAGTATACAACAACAAATAATAAAGCTAGATAAATAAATAACATGCTGCTTCAGTTTCCTGGGATGCACTTATCCCCTTCATGAGCATTTGAGGCTACACTGCATTTGTTTCCTTTCTGATTTCTGCTACCTTACTTGTACTTAGAGAATTTTGTAAGATTGCAAGGTGGACCCAGTAATTTCTTATGTCTATCCTCCATTAACAGCTTAAAATAAATTCTAAGAGAACTAGATAGAAGTCTTCATCCCGACTCCTTATCACCTCTGTTATTGGCTCCATAGTAATCCAGACTAATGGTATTTGGTTATTGCCCTGCTTAAAGGTACATTAAAGCTGTGTCTGCAATAATGCTATTTACAAGAGTAAATTCATTCCTTCTCATTCCATTTACTAATATTTTCTATTAAATTAATGCTAGGGGAGGAAAGTTTTAATACATTTCACCTCCTGCAGAAGTAATCAAAAAACGTTTGTGAATGTTTGCAGTTGTGATGGGAGGAATAGAACAGAAGGCATTTTATTATGCTGATTTTATCCTATTTCTTTTGACTTGTTGTTAAATAGTGTACAAAAATCCAAAGCTCATTGGAGAAAATGGATCCATGAATTTTCAAAATTCCCTCAATAACATAAAGTTGAGGAGGAAAAAAGTAATTCATATCTTATTGTGTAAGTTCAACTCCACTAGCTGACAACACCACAAAGCACTGGGACATACTGTTAAGCAGAGAAATGAAAACTACTCTAAAGGACAGTATCAATCTAGAAATTCAGTCATTGAGAGCTTGCTTCATGAACTGAAGCTAATTAATGCTCTCATGTAGGGTTGAACCCAAACCATCAGAATGATAGCAGCTCCACAGCTGAATTACTTTTTTAGTATGCTGCCACTTAAAATTCCACCCAGTCACTTTAAAAGGATGGAACACACAATTAAATTGTGCTACTGGAAGGGAAAAGATGAACAATTACAGTGAAAATATCTTAAAAAAACAAAGATGACCTAAGATATTTAAATACAGAATGACACTATACTGCAAAAAAGCTATCTGCAAAAAGCATCCTTTAATTATCTGCACAGTTACTCCTTGCACAGCTCTGTTCGAAAGCTCTAGAAAAGGTACCTTTGCCAGCTCAGTCTTACATAGCTGCTTCAGTAAAGGAGTTGAATATCCTAGTATCAAAGCACAGCAAGAACGCTGACAGCGTGAACTGTGCAAGTTTTTAAACCAGAATAATTTGTCCATGCAGATGCCTAGAAGAATGTGAAAATAAAAACCAAGGGTAGATTGAGCAGATTCCTTTACTTTAGGAGTGGGAAGCTGCACAGTTCATTCTTACGGAGGGTAAAAATATTTACAAGTTACCTTCGCATTTTGCAAAATTACTAACTTGGGACATTGTCCGTGACAGTGCTTTCAAGCCCTTTCAGGTTATTTGCATTCCTAGCTGCTGGTGTTTGGATGCTTTGCTTTCTGAAATAGACAAGAATGAGATTTCAATGTGTGTTTAGGCTGGGAGAGGATGATCAGATGTATATGGCTATAAAACCCACACCTGCTAATGTCTCTAAATGATGCTACAGCTGCTGAAAATCATAACATTTACTTGCTTAGGTTATGAACTAAATCAAAATTATATTTACAACTGGATTTGTCATCAAGTACATGGGATTATCAAAGGTAACATTTCAAAAGGTATTGAGTTAGGAGACTAAATCACATTGACTTTCAATACAATGCAGACACCAATGTGACACAAATATGTGACATATATAGATCAGTATTTTCAATACTAACCCATGTCAAAGGTATAAGGCCTTTCACTGAGTTGGGAAACAGAACATTGGGAAGAAGCCAAAGGGAAGCATAATGGGGCACAGCATTTGCAGAGCCCGTTGTTCAGTGAAGCATGGTTTTGCCCTCAACGGGCAATAGCTGGAAGGCTTCCTCATGTTGCCCTGAAGGAGGATTGGTGCCGCCTTCTGTCTGGTGTTTGGATTTGTTGTGATTTATGCAAAGTAAACCAGCTTGTGAGATTCAAACCAACATGGCTTTGACAACCCTTGGGCATAGTCAGACGCTACGAAGATCAGTCCCATATAGGATTAAGTGTAGACAATGAGGCCATGGTCACTGGCAGAATGAGTGGTAGAGCTGCAGGAGCTGCCGGAGGCTATAAAGCACGTGGAGGATCAGCAACAGTTGTTCTTCTAGCTATTGGACTGGGCTCAGATATGGCATGCAACGTAGTGGCACACAAGGAGAGGGAATGCTAATATAGCAGCAGCTCCCTTACAGATGTTTCAGAGTGATCTGTGAGACCCACAGATGCCCTGGGCGTGTATGGGCTGTCTTTCTGTGCTCGGCACGGTGTTCAGCACAGGGTGTACAGCTGCCATCCTTGACTGTAGCAACGTGAGTGAAGCTGTCTACTGGTGATGACTTCAGCAGGAAATTTTCTTTCCAGACTCGTATCCCGGACAATATCACTGCAGTTCAGGAGTTTGTGCAGCTCACCCAGAAGCATGTTCCCCTGTTGAATCATTGATTTTGCAATAGCTTTCCATCTGACACCATACAAAGACAAGCTTTCCTTCCAGCAATGACTCTATCCCTGAGGAAATGATATAATATGCAGAAAACTGATAGGAATTTTGACTTGGGCAACCAAGAGAGCCAAAAGCCTAAGGTCTTGAGCTCTTCAGTTTGTGAACTCCTCCTGAAGGTGCTGTCCCCCCTTCTGAGCTGGGTCTGTTTTTCTCTGTTCACAAACATCAGGAATCATGGTAGGTAACAGAAGTGATTTAGGAGAGGTGAGCACCTTAGCAGAAAGGAGAGGTCCTTGATTTACTTCACTATTAACAAGTCACAAACCTAATGTCTATGGTTCCCTCACATTGAGTACCTGTAGCTGTATCTCAAAGGTTGCTGGAGAGCTTCTAGAACTACAATGGGAAGTACAGAGGTAGCATACAACTCGGAATGCTCAAAGCTGAGTAAGAGGCCCAAGGCATGTTTATGGGATGCAGCTGTGGACCCTACCATGTGGCCAAAGAAACAGTGATCCTGAAGTCAGGTAAGGTGATGATGACAAATGGCTGTGACCCTGCTGCTTATAGGTTTAGGCTTGAAACTAGGACGTAAGAGACTGATTTCTGTCATGGATCATTAATTAGGTTCCGTACACTCATGTAACTGCCTAGAAGAAACCACCTTTTCCTCTCACCAGTTCAAAACAGTGAAAATCGTGTTCAGAATGGTGGATCACTGGAGGATAATTGTGTACCCCAGAAAAACACTCTCTGCAGGTTGACTTGAAAACCACCTGTACTTCTGGGGTAGGCAAAATTTCAAGAGAGGTGATCAGGTTTCTCTATGTATGACTGGCAAGTGAGATGCTAGTTTATCCCATATAGGGGATTCCTAGTACCGCAGGCAGACGTCCTGATGAGGACATCACAGAATGATGGGATCAGGTCTCCCCGACACCAGATCTTGATTCCCTGTAAGACAAGACCACTACATAGCAACATCATCCCAGGCTGCATTAGGATAAGCAGGTCAAGGGAGGTGAATTTTCACCTCTACTCAGTGCTGGCAAGACACGTCTGGAGTGCTGGGCTACCCAGTATAAAAGATATGGACTTACTGGAGTAAGTCCAGCAAAGGGCGACAAAAACAATTAGGGGACTGGAGCATCTTTCATGAGAGGACAGACAGAGAGAGCTTGGACAAGCGAAGGCTCAGCAGGGTTATATCAGTGCATGTAAGTACCTGACGGGAGAAAATGAAGAAGAGAGATCCAGACACTTCTCAGTGGTTCCTAGTGACGGGACAAGAGGAAATAGGCACTGAAACTGAGACACAGGACTAGTTTATCTCAAGGGTTCAGTTCCAACCTGAACAATTCTATGATTCTTTAAATACACTGCTATATTTCTTGTTTGCAATTTGAAAACTCTCAGGGTCATCTGTGGAATTTTCTGCCTTTCCACTATTATACATAAGGTAGCACCACAGAATATCAAATCTGCAGGAAAAAAACAAGGGACCAGTAATAAAAATGTGATCTGATACATCCTCAATCTGAAGAAGTTGTACAGACTTGGATCCTTTGCCAAAAACCTACATGCCACACAGTATTCTCAACAGTAACATAATTCAGTGTTGAGTGTTACTTAACAAAAAGCTGATCATACTTTAGTTTCTGATTAAAAACAACACCAAACTGTCAGTAATTGTCATGTCTCATCTGAGATACCAAGGTGAGTGGGGAAGCTGAAAATGCATCTGTTTAGTAGGGAAATGTGGCCATGATACTCCATTGCAATTCTGGAAAACAGGGAAGATGTGTTAAATTCAAGGTTGTGCTGTCCACACTAACCTTAATTCAAATATGCGTCTTGGCAGAGGACCTAAATGACTTCTCAGAGAAAGCCTATCATAGATCTCAAAGATCTATAATAAAAAAAAAAAAACCTACGTGACTGGTTAAGAAGTTGTAAGATGTGTTTATAAGCAGGTCAGCCAAACACCTTTCTAACTATATGGAATCACTGCCTAAGTGTAAGAAAACACTTTGTGAGGTGGTTATCAAAGACAATAAAGAAACAGTTGCAGAAAACAGTTCATTTAAGCATCTTTGAAAAGTCCCAGTTGTTTTAGCTTGTAGTATCTGTGTTTTGTATTGATTTCTAAAAAGGTACTAAAAAACAAAGCAGGTGAATTTGGCCCAGTCTGACGGTTTGAACTGATGAAATGCAAGAGACTTGGGGAATAGCCATTGAAAAAACAATCGAGTTAATGAATGGATATTGGCAAACTCTGTTATTCCTGAAAACCAAGAGCTACGTTAACTGCCTTTCTAGTCCCTATATCAGCTGTACCTGTTCCACATCCTGCTGCTAGGGCTAGATGGAATGGTTTGATAACTTGTGGATGAGGTACTTTGATACTACGGATATTCAGACATGTATCCTGATACACCACTTTGCAAACTGAGTCCTTGCATAGAGATCTCCTCAAGTCTCTAAGGACTTTTTCTCTAACAGTGTCACATAACTGACTGCAGGTTTTAGTAATATCTAATAATGTATTTAGACCCTGTGCAGTCTAGTTACTGTGGATTTAATCAAAGGAAGTCTCCATTTCTCTCACATCAAACATAAGCTACTTATCTTCACCCCAAAGTCCCCCAATGCCCTATTTCCATTCTTCTTATGATGTCTTGCTCACTAGTGCGACTCTAGAAGTCAGTGAGCTACTTACCCAGGTGAAGCCATAACTTAGATTCCTGCTGATTTTAATTCTTGATCGAAGGCCTTTTATTTAACACAAAAACAAAGTCTCCAAGGTACTTAGAGCAACAAACCTTGTCTTGTTTAGATCTCCTTCTCTAATGCTCAGCTGTCCTAGATCATAGCTAGTCCCAAGCTTTCGTATCCTTCTCATTTACAGCTTCAGTCATAGTAGATGACTCCTCTCTTTCAAATACTTTCCTAAGTTCTTCCTGCTATCAAGTATCTAGAGTCTTTCACAAGTGCTGTCTGGTCTTGATGATCTCACTCACTTCAGCAGGGGGCAAGAGCTGAAGCTCCCAGTGTGTACCTGTCTGTCCAGAATGAGGCTTGAGATGACATGACCTGGACAAAAACTGCCTTAAGATGTTCTTCCCGCACATTCCTAGCAACATTTTTTCTGATTACTGTCTACAATACTACCACTGTGCTCCCACCTACTCATAGTCAGATTACCATTGTTACCTTGGACCCCTAACTGGGCCTCTTTCCCAACCTTTGTCTTGGAAACCTTTCTGCACAACATCTGTAAGGTACTTTTTCACTCATGTAGTTAAAATTTTCACTCAATTCTCAACTATTCATACCTTGCATATTGAACCCACCTTCTCTCTGCCCTTCATTAATGCTTCCTTGTCCTACTTGTCATCACCATCCTTCACCACGCATCTATCTACCTCTTCCTTTGGCCAAATCCCTTCTCTCTTTACATCTTCCACTGCTTCACCTTTTATATTGCAACATAAGCCACAAACCCTCACATTCACATGCTCCTGTAAAAAGATTTCTGAGTCTGCTTCCTGGAAATTTACTCACTGTTGAGAGGCCAGCTGGCTCTTGAGAGAAGCCCACGTTTCAAAGATGCACCTTGATTTTTTTTCCCCCTCTGCCTTCCCTGTAAACATCTGCAAAGTTCCCTTATTGTACCCTTCAGATCCTTCTTTTTTGATGCTATAGAAAAAATGCTGCCTTGCTGAGACCGCAGCTTGTCATGCCGACTAGTACTAACTCAGTGCCTCCTCATTCTCTTAACTCTGTCAGTATCTACTTTCCCCTATTATTTTGGACTCATATGGCAAGGTTTTCCTGACAGAGGTCATATCTTCTGCTGTTAGTACAATTTCTGACATGTTGAGAGGTCTGTTGGGGGCCTCTGGGTGTAACTACAATAAAAAAAAATTCATTCTAAGTTTTCAATACACCACTTAATAGTGTCTATTTAATACACAGGGCTGAAGAGACACATTCATCAGCAGTCTGAGAAGAGCTGCGGCTTCAAACCAGAAGTTTTGCAAGTGAAGAGCCAGAAAGAAACCAGTCTATCCCCCATCCACCTCTATTTGCGGATCACAGTATGACAGAATATATCTGGAAGTAAGCAGATCACTGTTGTATTTTCAAATGTTAGAATATTTTGGTTTAAAACCAAATCAAACAAGACATAAAAAAATTAGAAAGTATTCCCACCTGCTAGAAATCAGCAGTCACCACAACTTTAAAAGAACTGGAGCAATTTACACCAAGTAAAGCCTCAACACAACACATTTAGAAAAAAAATCACACTGCTGATTAGGACAGCAATTTCTTGGTGATGATTTTTAATTCCAGTTTAGCGCTTCCCTTACTCTGAACAAAGAAATCATTCCCATTATCTTTACTCTCCCATACTCATCACTACAGCAGTGGTGGTTGTTTGCCACCTCATAAATGCATGGTCAGAATGCTGTGGTAGCTGCAGCACCCGAATGATATAAAAAGGTCAAGGTTCAAACAGACGCTATATTTTATTGTACCAGCTGTATTAGATGCAAAAAACCCTGACTTAAATTCTAACAGTTGACAAAATGTTTTATTTTTAGGATTGTTTTTTCAGTCTGTCTTCTTACCATTTTCTTTGCAAAATACACCTAGCCTACTCCAGAGTTCCAAGAACAGCAGAGCAACTATGACTAACAACATAACCTTTAATGTGGTATATTCAGTAAACCTGAACCTCCGGGTTTTGTGGCCTGGATTTTGCTTGCTAAATCTTCCTTTCTTGTTTACTGTAAGTGTCTATCATTGACCTTCTGCTTTTTACTTCTGCTAGGCGGACTACACGGCATTCGTATTCTGGCAGTCTGGCTCCCCGTAAGGACATACGGCGCAGCCAGTAAACTTTGTGCTCCTTGCTGAACACTGAGCAGTTCACTCGCCGTGGAACAAGAGTGGCACCCAGCGGCCACAGAGGTTGGTCCAACACTCATGCCCTGAAGTTTCCACCTTCTGTATTTTATAAATACCCTTCCAGCATTTTGAGGACAGAAATCTTTCCCTGCTCAAGCTCACAGACCCCTCTCCCACCTCTGTACGTGAACGAAAGCTACAGAACTGAATCTAAAAGGTTTCCTTTTTTTACTCTTTTTGAATATCACTTTTTCTGAGAGTATAAATAATAACCCACCCACTGGTATCAGGTACGTATAAAGGGTACTGCTTATTTCTGAGGCATCAGGCAACTGACGTGCCTGACGGAAGCACAGAAGAAGAAGGAATTCAAGGATCTCATCTGACACACTGTCCAGTAAGTCCAGATGAGGTAAACATATGTTTTTAAACTGCCCTGCAGAAAATGCAGCACAGGAAAGAAAAACCCAGAGACGGAGCCTGCTTTGTGATCTTCTGCTGTGGGGAACGTACAGGCTCTGTGCTGCTTCCAGTCCGTGGCTGGGTTTTACAAGACCATAAATCAGGTTGCTGCAAAGTAGGCATAGATGGTGACACAGTGTGGCGATGAACTGTTACCCACGTGATAGCGCACATTCCATGTGCTCCTCAGAGGTTCATGTGATTTTGTATTCATTTTCCATGACCCACAATCAGAGTATAAAAGTCTGGTTTTCAGTCAATATGGTATGCTGTACTTTTAATGAAATTCTTTGTGGGAGCCATTGCAAGTAGTAAGAAAGGTTTTAATCTCAATATTTGTCTTTAACTTAGGAATACTTAATGCTTACAACTAGAACATCAATTCCGAAAACACTCTGCCGTACAGTATAATTAAATTAAAACACAAACAACTATTACACTCATGGGAACATTCTCCAAGATGGAGACCTGGGTGTTGGGTGAAGAAGACCAAGCTCACTGTAACACCAATGTTTCACAATGCTGTAAAATTCCCAATATAATAAATGAGTGATAATGGTGCAGCAGCTTGCAGTGCTGAGCCTGGATTTGTGTTTTGGGGTCTTACTTGCAGTCTGAAAATCCCCATTTCTACAGAGGCCAACAGATAATGTGAGAGTAGTCTTGATTCTCCTGATTCCCACCATTCCTAAAATTTTACCCCAAATTTTACGTTAACTGATAATCCTCCTAAATGCCCTAGTACCTACAATGGTATTATGAAGTGGAAATCAAAACTGTCGACTATTTTTTCTAGTGTGGATGGCTACAACAGCCAGAGCTTGACAATGTGACCCAAGTCGATGAAATAGCTCACAAATCAAAAGGCACATCAGAAGAATCAAGCATTAAAAGAAATTCTAATGTTTTAAAATAAATATAATGATTTTTAGACATCTGCTGTGGCAATACTGAAAGCCATGGATCTTTGTACTTCCTGAGTTACATTAGGAAAGAACTCAGCAGTCTGGACAGAAATTTCTGCCAGATTTTCTGTTAACAGGAAGCCTTTGTTCCTTGAGTGTTTAGTTTTTGCTACACAACATCACTGAAGTAGTAACAAGCAAAATACTGTTCTTGATCATAATGTGGCCTGATGAATCCTCAGTGGTAGACTAACAAAAGTAGGCAGATTTCCCCATAACCGGATTGTTTTGCTCTAGGGGAAGAAATGGATGTAGTAATACTGGTTTATTTCACATTGAATGTAACCACTGCACTGAGCAGAACATCTAGTTCAAAACCGGTATTCTAAAATGTGCTTGTCTTCACCATCAAAGAGCAAGAAACCATCCTACAGATCCTCTACAGTTAGATGTTTCATGACAGTTTTGCACTTTTTTGCAGCCTGTGGCTTCTAAAATTACTGTGACTATGCAAATGTACATCTCTCTGCTGTTATCTCACCTAAACTTTTTCCCATTTGCTGATTTATTTCCTTCAGCATTTTATCTGGTCACAGAAGTTTTCCTGAGGGAAGGCAGCCACTGTGTTGTTTATACAGCGCCTGGTACAGTGGGTTCCTAAAACCTATTTTGGATCCTTATGAGGTAGTGCAACAGAAATAATAAACATTTTATTTTAACAAACAATAGAAAACAGTGTCTTTGAGAACAAGCTGAAGAACAGAGGCCTTGTGGTATGAAAATACTTCCAGCAGGGTGGAAAATAAAAGATTTTCTGTATGTAACCTCTTTTGGGTGTTACATTTCCTTACCACTTTTCAAAGCAATCTGGCCATTTACAACTTGTCATCTTATTTACCTTAAGTTGATGTAAAATAATTTTCAAATAGATTTTTCTGTCTCAGCATGCAAATGCAGTGTGGCATTTAAAGAGCGTGGTGTGAACCCTGTTTTCTACAACACAATGCCATAACATACAACTAGTAACAATAATCCCAAGCAACACAATAATTTTAGGTCAGTGATGTACTTCCTTTTAGAGTGAGTTATCTTTAAGTTGTAAGAACCTGAACATAGAACCAGTAAACAATTAATATCTATGAATGAGCTCAGCAAGTCTGTAAAACTAAAAACTGAAATTGCCACTGAAATTCCATAATTACTGTGGAAAGTTTCCACTGGTGCATGTGCTTTTTTGTAATTACGGCTGCAACTTTGGTTTCAACCTTTGCGATGCAAGCAGGTGAACCTGAACTGAAGCTGCAGTCAAGAAAAGAGCTTCAAGTGATCCCATAAGGGAGGGATGTCTCTGCACAACTGATCTCAGGACCTGAATGTGAGCTGCTCCAGATGCCGTTTATCTTTCCCTGGTATCTAGCTAATCTGTGGAAAATGCGCTGAATGTTTCATTGGTTTCAAAATTAGCAGGCTCTGTCTTTAAGGTCAAGACAAAACTGAATTATGAAATAAGCCAGATGGTGGATTCCTGCCATTCTCAAAGTATTTCACCAGCATTCTGAAATTCTGTTTGTGTGGGGGTTTTTTTTTGGGGGGGGGGGTTGTTGTTTTTTGTTGGGTTTTGTTTGTTTGTTTTGTTTTTATGGGTTTTTTTGTCAACTGCTCTCACCCTGGAGGAAGGAAAAGAGAACAAATTTAAAACTTCTTTAACAGATTCTTTGGCCAAGCTCCAGCATCCAAATGTAGCTGCCCAAAGTGTAGTGAGAGGGGTCATTAAAGCTTTATTATTGCTATTTATGATAGTGCTTTCCATAATCCAGCCACTTTCCACATATTTAAGAACTGTCCTGACTATGGGGCACATGACCCTTTGTATGTTACACAAATACCAGAAAGTCAGCCCTGTCACCAAAGACCTTACCTTCAAAGCAGGTCGCAAAGCCATGGATCTTTGTCACTTTGATGAAAGTTGATGAAAGTCAGCTATAAGGCAGCGAACACAGAGACATGTACGGTATCTCCCAATGATCACACAGCAAATCACTGAGACAGCTGGGAACAAAATCTTTATCGTCCTCCCTGATGGCTCACTGACTTGTCCATGTCACCACAATGACACCCCAAGGCTCTCCTCTGGACACTGAACTCTGGAAAACAAAGCTTTCACATACAGTGTGCAGGCCATTAGAAGGCCATCTTCTTAACAGTGGCAGACCTTGAGATGTGACATGATAGCTAGAGTAATGCACAAGATCTTCCAGCAACTTATTATTCTTCTTGCAGACTTCAAAGTATGTAATCAGAAAAGTCTTCCAGTGACAACTCCAACACATTAAAAGGTTGGAGAGCCCCAGGCTGGGTGTCGGGCATTCACAGGAATGGAAAAATTCTTTCCAGTTTCTTTTTCTCACTTTTCTTCGGTGAGCTTTGTTAGGACAAGAAGGAAGTGCTCCTCCTGAAGGCCCTATATAACTTGCAAAAGAATGAGAGTGTTAGAATAAGTACAATGAATAGATGAAAGCTGGGAAGGCTCACTCTTCCTCTGGCAGAAAATCTTAGTTTGAGACATCTTCTGGAAATGACCAGATGATATGATGATGTAAGGCTTAACTCATCCACTTTCCCTTCATGAGTTTTAGGGACCACCTTGACTCTCCAACCCATACACTACTACCCCTATAGCAACTTCAGAAGTCTGAAAAACATTTCAACTATAAACTGGAATTATCATTTTAGCAAGTGAGTTTTCTAACAAAAATTTTCTACAAGTAGACTTATTAGCACAGATTGCTATATATCTTTTAAGTACTTCAGCATAAATCCATTATATCTTGTTATTATTACAGTAGGAGTTATGGTCACATGAAATATCTGGGAACTTCTGTATGTGCATTTCATTAAGAGCTAGCTTGTGCTTTAACTATGACAGAACAATGTTTGTATACAAAGACTGAGGAGACTTGAGGCTGTGAGATGGAAACGTTCAGCCTTGGTGACAACCAAGTATGAAATGCATTATTAAAACAATGCTCTGACACGACATTTTTTACGTAATGAGGAAAACTTTTAAACTAGAATCTTTTTTGCTTTAGAGTTAAAATAGCCTGGATGCCTCAGCTGGTCATAAAGCTGATTCATCCCATGCCACTTGCTACTCCTAAGACCCAGCCCATATTCCTTCAGATTTCTTCAGATTTTAAGTAGTACAATTACCATTATATTATTTTCTCATTAACCCCTTTTGGAATTAGGCAAAGTAATGAGTATCATTTGAAATCCCACATTCTCACCGACAGGTGGAGCTTACATTTTATATTTCATTTATAATTACTTTAAGCTCAAATAATACATATTACAACAAATACTTTATACCCACCAAACTCAAAACTCCAGTGTTTCAGGTAAGGTTAGCACCAGGACATTTTATTTCAATATTCTACTGTATGTAAACAATAAATCTTAGGCCAGCTCCTTTTCTATCACCACCTGCAAAGTTCCCCATGTTTTAATAACTGCATAATTAGATCATTTTCATTTTTTTAAAATGTAGCGCCTTTGCATTATATTCTTTTTCCTGTTGACTCCACTGATGTTTACACACAAATTATTTATCTCATAAGTGTAGGTTTCAACTGTGATAAACTTGATTGATCTCAGAACATGACTAAGCCCACATATGAAAAAAGGTATTGGTGCAGATATTCTTCCGCTAAATTCAAAGGAGAACACTAAAATACATGACAGCATCTGCTGAGATTAACTAAAACAGCTATTGATGGCAGAAGCTATACCTAATGCACAAAGCTATTTAGAATTACACCCTTTTTTTATCCTGTGAGGAATTCCTTTTTGCAAATATTTTAACATCTTCGTTTTCTTACATCTATCTAACAATATCCCTGATTATCTGTGACTTTTTAATAACTGTTTAGCTTTCTGAAAACTTCTTAGCATTCAGTTGCACTGAAACATCAAGCACAGAATTATAAAGGCAAAATGGAAGAAGAATTTTAAAGTCCAACAATTATTCAAAAGCGCTGTGGAGAAAGGAACTTTCTTAATCCACTGTGACAAAAGATATTACAGAAATACTCTGCCAAAATGGCTTCTGATGCTACCAGTGAATTTTAGGATGAGTGAAACTAGTGAATGTTTTAAGAATATATACATAGATGCACATATGTATGAACACACGCACCTATGTTGGCACAGTATATTGTAGCTAAAATTCTGTTGCAATATGCAGTTGCTCAGTTTATATAATGCAGTTATTTGTAAAACCAGTATTATTTAATGTTTCTTCAATGTATTTTCCCAGTCAGATCAAGATGTGTGTTGTGTGGCTCCAACTGGAAAAAGTTTCTGATATACAGGAGCTTAGAAGTCTTCCTATTTTCAAAGGAAGAAAACTACATGTTCCAATCATGTTATAAAACTAATTGTAATACACACAAATGAGCAGAGCCAGATGCTTGTGCTGTATCCAGACATGCTGAAAAATGGCCTAGCTGTCAGCTCAAATTAAAAGTCCAAACCTCCATTGTAAATATGCAAGTCCAATACTATTCCAGATTACCTGTGCACCTACATTCCCATTTTACTTCCGTGTCTTTTAAAAACATACTGCCAACACCCACATGCCTGACCCAGTTCTACCAATCTGAAAGGGCATCAGACAAATCGAGTTACCACAGAAGTGAACGAACTGCACTTTAACACATGATGATGACTGCCAGCAGGTTTTTTTATTGCCTAGATTCGCCTTTGCTGCCGCACTGCACACCCGGCGTCACAGCGCCTCCAGGCCCACCCCTGCGGCCCGCCCCTGCCAGCAGAGCCTGCAGCTCCCATGGGGCCTCGCTCCGGGGCCTCCTGCGCGGCTGCCGCATGAGCAGCAGGGAGGTGAAAGCTTTCCAAAAGGTTTATACTGTGCGCACGGAAAAGCCCGTAACGGCGGCCCGAGCTGGCGGCAGTGCCGCACGGAACCGACGGGAGGAACAATGGGCGCCACGGGCGGGCAGAGCAGCCCCCGCCCCGCCCCGGCCACCGCGCATGCGCAGGGGCACGGCCTGAGAGCGCAGCCACCTCACGGCGCAGGCGCGGCCGGGACACGGAGCCAATGGCGGCACTGGCAGAGGCGCACGCGCCTTAGCGCCACCGCCCCCGGGGCAGGACAGAGACACTTCCTGTTCCGGGTCAGCGCCCGCTCTGCCCGTAAGCTGCCGCGCCGCTGCTCTGAGGTTTCCTCTTCGCTAAAGCAGAGGGAGAAAAAGCGTGTGCGGCCGTATGGCGCCTCCGTCCCGGCCTGTGCGGCGGCCCCGCGCGCGTCCCGCACCGCTCCGCAACTCCCCGCAACTCCCCTGGTCCTTCACGCGGCCCCGCTTCCCAGCCACGCTGGCGGCCTCTGCGGCGCCGGGCCTCGCCTGGCGGGGCACGTGGGCGGGGCGTGGGGCGGGGCTTCCCCCCTCAGCCGCGGGCGGGGGCGGGGCCGTGGCGGGAGGGGCCGCCGGGTTGGCCGGGCGGGGGCGGGGCGGCCGGGTTCACTGCTGCTGGGGGGAGAGGAGCGGCGGCGCTCGCTGGTCCCGCCGCTCCATGGCTTTGGCCCCATCGGTCCCTGCCACGGGGCCGCTGGGGCCTGCAGCGCAGCGGGCGGCCTTTGCCCGGGCAGCCCGGTGCCGCCCGCGCCGCGGGTAGGCCGCAGCGCTGGGTGCCGGGGCCCGCTGGCGGGCGGCGGGAGCTGGCCCCGGGGCTTGCTGGCCCCGAGGTGTGATGCTGGGGCTGGCGGGAGCAAGCAAGCCTGGCGAAGCGTTCTGTCCTGTCGTGCTGAAAGTGAAAATACTATTTTTTTAACTTCTTTAAATTTTCTGATGCCATTGTTTAAGCTTGGGATTCCTTTCTTTATCCCCGTATGGAAAAGCAGGTCATTCAGTAATTAAAAAAAACAAAAAACCAAAAAACCACTTTTAATTCTACTTCAGGGACACTTCAGGTATAGTCTGCCTTTACATGATGCCATGAGTCCAAGCAGATTATCCTTAATGATTCTTTTATGAAGTAATGAAAGACTGATATTGAACAATCGTGGGAGGGTTTTGTTTTACTAGATGTTTTGGTAAAGCTACAAAATGCGGCTTGCCCCAATCCAGTAATACATGCTGAGTATAAACACTGCATACAATAGTCAAAATACTCAAGTTCAGCACTTCCATAATGATTTGTAAATCATGCCTTGGCTTGTCTACTTAGTAACGTTTTTAACATTAAGTATATTAGAATTTATTGCACATGCTAGACTCATCTTTTCAATGTCTCCCTAGGAAGAAGGAACAAGACGTTTGTCTTATGGCTGTTCCAGGAAAGGTGGCAGCTTTCCGTCTGCCTCCCCTGCCAACTATTGGAGATATCATTAAACTTTACCGCCTTAAAGCACAGAAACAACTTTCCCAGAACTTTCTACTGGATTTGCGATTGACAGGTTAAATATTTTATTCTAATATTTTTAGCTACTTTCAAACAGATCCTAGTTTTCTTCAAAATCCAGATTCTAGCTAAGGAGATCATATGATGATGTTTGCATGATGACATGTCAGACTAATGGGAGCTCAACAGTAAACCTTTAAAGCCTTCTTTTAAAAGTAATTTTAGCTTAGACAAATTGACTTGTAAATTCCTAGAAAATGTGTGTGTTTATTAATTATAGAGTAATTTTTAGGTAGAAACTGTATTCCTATATAAAATATGGGTTATTGGTTGAAATGCAAGAATCCAAGCCTTAGTTGTACATCTGCCATTCGGGGAGTATTATAATATGTGAGTTTGATTAAAAAATGAGTAATTTTTTCAGATTATTATGTATTATAGAAAGTACTGTAATGCTTTGTGCCGTTTACTATATACTGTGGTTAGGAAGGTCATATGTTTGAGTTTATTGAGATGTTGTGGCTTTTTTTGAATCAGTTACATTGTTCTGAACAATGAAGTTTTCTCCATCGTCATGTCAGCCATGAGTGACAAAGCTGGCACTGTTCAGTCAGTGGTGAGTTTCTTTACTGTCTAGTGGTGGCTGTGTTTTGCAGTAATAAATGCAGTGCAGCTTCATGTAGCTGACAATTTGATTACATTTGAAGACTCAAGACTGATAAAGATTTAGGATATGGACATGAAACACAGTTCTACTTCCTGAAGAACTGGACTCTTACCCTGGAATAAAGATACATGCATTTAGTAAAACCTTACAAGTAGGCAAGTCTACAGACATTTCCTATTTCTGTTGCATACTTAAGAAGTTACGGAATGAGCAGCATAATTTTCTCAGCATCTTCTCCATGCTTCCTAAGGATCCCTTTTTTTCATTAGCTACATTTTTAATCCTTGTTTTAATCCTTAATCTGTTTTCTTTCGTGGCTATAATACCTTCCAGTGTTGTATCCTTCCACTTATGTACAGATCCTCTTTCCTCATGTTTCAGCTGCCCCACTTCCTATAACTACCAGTTGCCTGTATTCCAACTTTTACTTTACTCCAGCTCTTCCCTCATAAAATTACTCTGTACATACTGTTAACTCGGTAAAGCTTCTCTGTATCTCCTTTTACTTTTTAAATTTCCTTTAGAACAGAGGTACTGTAGTGAAATACCTTTATAAGCATAAGTAGTGAGACTTCAGGATGCTGAATACAAGTGGTTGGTTACTTGCAGGAGAATATTACTGCTAGTTTAGTGATGAGAAGTAATACTCTCAGAGCAACAATGTGTATTGCAGACATTAAACTGAAAATAGTATTTTTTAAATTTTTGAGTGTATCTTCTAGTATGAAACAAATCTGAATTCTGTGCAGTCTAGCAGGCATGTGATCATTTAACTGGGATGTGTCACTGTGTCTGTTCTGAGATAAGCACACTTGCGCTTTAACAATAAACAATAAGTTTGTCTTAGTGAACTGGATCTTCTAGAAAATAAAGGCTTAGCATGTTCTTTGTGTCTTGCAGACAAGATAGTGAGACAAGCTGGAGAGCTGAAAAATGCCCATGTCTGTGAAGTGGGCCCTGGGCCAGGAGGAATTACCAGATCCATTCTCAGTGCTGGTGTTGAACAACTCCTCTTAATTGAAAAAGATCCTCGATTTATTCCAGGATTGCAGGTACCAACTGGAGAATAATTTGCATAAATATATTCACACAATTGCATAAGGACAATTTAAGAACATAGAAAGGTTCCAAGCGTCTTGTTGAGATCTCAGCATTTAAAATAGGTTTGCTTCTTTGGCTTAAATCAGAGCTGGCATTTGCTTGAAGATGAAAATACACAGCATAGCAATTCATTGCTTCTGCTTTCTCATAGGCCCTTCAGAACCTCATCCTGCAACTGAATTAATGCTGAGGCCTGTCTGGTCTTTTCAGGTTGAGACGTTTTGGGTGCATTTCACTGTGCAGGTGAAATAGCTGTTTGAAGGCTGAACTTAATGTCCCTTGGCCATATTTTTCATTTACATTCTAATAATTATACTTTATGAAATTGTGAAAGCCTATCTCCAGTTAATACAGTTCAATGTGGATTAGAATTCAGAATCCCAAGAGTAAAGCAAGTGTTTATTTTACACTTGGAAAAAAACACTCTTAGACTTTTAAGTTCACAAGTCATTGTAGCATTTTTCAAATGCCATCTACTTGTGCTATTAAGTTTACATGTTTATGGAATTTGGTTGCATAAATCTAGCAAGAAAAACAGAGTGCAAAAATCTCTTCAGACTTGCCTGTTTTCTTCTGTCTCTACAATCTCAGATTATAGCAATTCAAAGGGCTTTCTTTATATTGCACTATGTCTTCTGTAGTAAATCAGCAGTGAAAATAAATGGGTAATTCACTTGAGAACTGCTGCCATCTCTTTGTATGACAAAACTAATGTAAAATATCAATGAAACTGCGCATATCCTGAAACCTGAATAAACATGTAGTAACGTCTTTGTAAGGTTTGCCATTGATAATTTGTAGCATGCCATCTTTACCTTATGAAGTATGAAAACTTCATGTTTTCACTTTTCTTGAGTGGAGCCAAATCTGTATTTTTCATTTAGATTTTAAGAACTGATTTGGGACTGGAGATAACTTAAGATTAAATGATACTTGCTCTAGTTAACAAATTTTTAAGTACTTAGACAATTTTTCTGATTTTCCAAAATGCAGCCACTACAACAGATTTCTCTGAATAAAAACATACTTCTCAGGGTCTATAATGAGCTTTTGGTGTTTAATTATCTTTTACTATTCAAATGAATTAATGTTAGTCATTCTTTTTAATTAGCAACCTCCTCACAGTAGAAATAAATATGTCTGAACAAAGTTATTGAATATAAAGTTGCTATGACTCAGTAACTGGATGTGAATGAAAAAGAAATATGTTGCATCCATTAGTGTTAAATTTGGTGTTGTTTTTTCCCCTCCAAATACGATGACACATAACAGAATGAATCTTTCTTTTGTAATAATGTGGGTTGTAATACCTATTTTTTCTGATTTCCAATTAAAAGCTCTATCAAAACCAAATGCTCATAAAAAGGTTGAGATGTGAATAACAAAGAATGTCAGAGATTAACAATTGAGTTACAGAGAGTAACAATTAACTGTTACTTAAAAATGTTTCTTTAGGTACTTACAAAATCACTAATGTAAAGCAAGCAGCATTTTTCATTAACTTTTCAGGCTGTCTCTATGACAAAAGTGAAGTTGGGATTTTCTTTATTGCAAAACTGAAATATAGCAAAGAACATACATGTATGGAGTAAAAGTTTACACAAGCTAGGAGTCTGTCAGTTCTGTCTCTCTTTAAAAGAATCACAATCTCCCTATGCCATATACCCTAATAGTTGTTAGGCTGGAAAGATTGATGAGGAGAGAAGGGGCACTCTCATCCAGAGAGTGAAAGAAATAGAACTCTTATGGGAATACAAATTCATTTTTTAAACTATGCACTCTATGTTTTCATTGTACCCTTTTGGATTGTGTGTGAAGAATGAGAGAATCTGTATGATGGAGAATCATGTGGCTCATGTGCTAGGTGCACGAGAGCTCCATGGAACTGTTAGCTGCACACGTTGGCCTGAAAGTGGAAAAAGTTCCAATGGGTTTCTGAGTCTTTATTTCAAATTCGAAATACGCAACTGTGATTTTCTTCTCACAAATTATAGATGCAGTTCTCATTTATGTTAACTGTGGTACTCAAGAAAACCCCAAACTCCTCTTGACATGATAACCATTATTAAAACCCAACGTAACGAATGTTAATTCATTATTGTGTAGGCAGCTGTCTGCTTCCTCTTGCGCTATTTTATGACTTTATTGATCTTGCATTATCTTTCATCCTGTTAAAGCACTTATTACGGCTTCAAAGAAAAATTTGCCAAATCATGGCAGATTAATGAATGTGTATGCTGTGTAATTGCTAGTGTAATGCTGAAAAATCCATTAAGTGGTTTGGAGTTGAGGTTAGATTTATTTTTATTATTTAGAAATGATGCACTTAAAAGATGTAGGAACACTTAGTATTTAGTTAATCTTTTTTTGTTGCTTTTTTTTAAATACACTGCACAATATTTAGCTGTTACGATGGTAGAAAAACTTTTACTCATAAAAACTTCATGCAAACATTTTGTGAACAGTATGAGAAAACAGCACTTTCCTTTGGCTTACAGATCTGTGGAAGCTGGCTGTACCCTGTTTTGTTTGTACAAGCAAAATTGTTAGTTCCCTCTTCAACCTGAATTGTGTTTACGTCCTCAGGTTGAAGATGGAACTAACAATGGTGAGCAGTTTATTTCATCAGTTAAGCCACTAGCACTTAATTGGTTATGGATTTGGATTTCTGTGCAAAGGCAAAATTGTTCTTTAAGCCATTTTTCATTATTTCAACTTAGGAACAATAAAAATCTCCAAATGTCATCTTTGTAAATGTCATCTTTGCTTTTGAATTGTGCTGGTTTTGCATAGTTTCATACTGTAAGAGATACAACATTAAGAAAACTAAACTAATCTTAATTGTGTAAACTGACACTAGAAATCAAAAAAATGGGTCACCAAACCACAGCTAGTTCTGAGTTTGCATTTCAGCCTTTATTAAATACTAGATAAGCTGCAGAAGTGGGATAGAGAAGTTAACAACAGAGTGGATTTTGTAATACCTAAAAAGATACACATCCTGTATGCCTAGGTACTTACTCCCTTGTTTTGGGAACTTCTTGGTTTTTAATGGTGTGGGTTCAGACTACTTAAGGGAGTATTAAGAGAATCTTTTTTCCCCTTTTTTTATGTAAAAGAAAAAAATGACTGAATATTTCTGCAGCCTTGTATCACATACGGCTAAAATTGGATGATAGACCCTACAGATGCAGGAGAGACAGAATAAACAACATGTGCCATGTTTCCATCGGTAATGGATCTAAAGACTGCAAAACTTGCTGCCTGCATTATTACTTAAATCAGGTGGGGTCCTGCTAGGGGCCCTGGGGTTTGTTAATTGTCCTTGTTGAAGAGACTCTTGGCAGTCTTTTCAAGTTTACATTTCCTATTAAGAATTCTACAGCTGTCAATAGTAAGCATTTACAGAATCACACAATAAACTTTCTTTGTTAGTGTCTGCTTTTTGAAAGTAAGTACTTACCAATAGTGTGGTCATTTTTAACTGCTATTGTGCTTTTTTGTGTATTGAAGATAAATACATAGCAATGGTTTTGTTCCTGCTGTGGCTGAAACTGGAAATCAGTTTGGTTAATACTGTGAATTCTGCTTGCTTGCTCACAGATGTTATCTGAAGCAGCTCCAGGAAAAGTGCACATTGTTCATGGAGATATCCTGACATATAAGATGGAGAAGGCTTTTCCAAAGCATTTAACAAAGAACTGGGAAGACGGTTAGTATTTTGATTTGGTTTATTTCATTTTTCAGTCTTCTGAATTAGTTTTAAGTGTGATGATATAGTTGGAGTTTACTCAGTGCAGGTGTTACTTTCTTCCAGTACATTCTGAAGGTAAGGAAAGAGACAAGCAAACTTCCTTCCTTGTTAGAAGAAAATAATCATATTCCTCTTCTAAGACAAAGTGGTGGAATTTGTGTGACAGTCACCTTAGTCAACAGTGAGGAGCTTTGCAGTTTTTAACTGTAGAGTATCTTGAATGTACAATAATGATTCTTGGAAGCTGTAGAAGCAAATCAAATGGTATACTTTCTTCCCAACTGCTTCCTTCTCCTGAAGAAGCCAGAAGCCACCACTGCTGTTGGCCCATTGAAGAAATTCCTGTAACTTCCTTTGAAACGTAGGAAATTTGTCTTCAAAATCTCAGTTTTGTCAATTGCTTTGGTTTCAGCTGGATTATCTTTGGCAAAAGTAGAATATAATCAGAGATACGTTTTGGGGTGTTGGGGTGGTTCTGCCGCTCCCTCTCCCCCCCAGTCTGAGGTTCTCATAGGACTCAATTTCACCTCCCTTTTAAAATAAATTATTAGATAAATCAGAGGTGACTTCCCAGTCCCCTTTTCTAAATTTCTTACTTTAAGGTGGAGTCACTGTCTGCAGTGCCTGAAGAACATAGTAAACTACTTTCTGACTTAGGACATTAAGGACTATGCCACGTTATGTTCACCTTGATAAATTCCATGCCATATTTGCCTCATTGCAAAAGGTAAATGCTTCACAAAACAAAACTATAAGCACTGAAGGTGTAGTGCAGTTTTTAAAAATTTACCTTTCTTGAACATATATACAAGCAATTATTGTCTTTAGAGCTAACTAATTAGAGGTAAGATGTACTTTTTCTGTGTTACTGTAATATGAAAATCTGAAAGGCTGCTGGGTTTTAGAAAGATACTTGGCTATCTCTGATACATGTGTAATATCACAAATACGCTAGAAATATCACAGCTTTAAAAGCACATAATAAGTAAAGTGTGCCAGAAAACCAGCTTGAGTTTGATATTATCATCTCTTATTCCTGTTACTAAATGCTGTAGTATCTAAGGAACAACACACTTGCTTTTGTTTTGTTCACTTCTCTTACACTCTGCTTAGACACGAGGATCCCTGCTAATTAAATGCCTGCTTTGTGTTGTACAACACAGATGTACTGATAGGATCGATAATAGAATACATATCACTGCTTATGGCTAAGTCTAGTATTTGGTCAAAGACCTTTTGATTTCAGAGGACTCTGTACAGAAGGAGAGCTCCATTCAGTTTGAGCTAGGTGATTGTTTTGGGGATTATGAAGACTCAGGGAGTGGCCGTGGGAGGAATGTGTGGGGCAGAAGGATGAGTGTGGCTATTTACCTTCCATCTAATAGTTATAATTTTAAAATCATGGAAACACTGTTGTGGTTTTGCTGTTGTTACAGTTCTGCTATTCTGGAGTACTACTGATCAGCTGAAAATCAGCTGAAAGCTACTGATTTATTCAAATGTAAATGAGAACCAAACCTAACCACTTTTTTCCAAGTAATTACTGAGAGTAGTAGCAGTCTTGTCAGTGTAAGACAAGTATAAATGGAAAGGCATAATTTTGGCATGGCATGATAAAAATTGTTTTCATATTTTTAGTCTAGATTGATATGCACCCACCTTTCTTTCTTACATGTTCTTTCATGGCAAAATCTTACCCAAAACTTTGACGGTTGTTTTTCTTCCACCAAATGCTAACAGAGCCACCAGATATACATATCATTGGGAATCTGCCCTTCAGTGTTTCAACTCCTCTAATCATCAAATGGCTTGAAAATGTTTCTAAAAAGGATGGACCTTTTATTTATGGCAGGACACAGATGACGTTGACTTTTCAGAAGGAAGTTGCAGAGGTAAGACATTACGTGTTTTCCCAAAATTCTACAGAATCTGAATTGAATGAAAATTTGTTTATATGCAACCTTTTGTTTAAAAGTACAAACCTTATCTTAGGTTTAAAAAGAGAGGAGTTAGTTCGATTTTTAGTTTGTGTGGCTGTGAATTACAAATTTTAATACTGAATTAATCATCTGCTCTGATCCTTTTATAACACATACATATATATGTATTTTTTTTATTTCTTAGGGAGGGATATATTTTCTTGAGGTACTTCATCTTTTCTGGTCTGATTTCTTCAACATGAATAGATTCCACAGCACTCTTCCATTTTTATATACCCTTCTTTTCTCACAGTCATTCATGCACCATTTCATCAGTCTATTTTTCCTTACCTTCTCAAGAAAAACTCGGTTATTGCCTTTTCCCCCTTAATTACAAATCTTTTTAAAAAGAGACACCTTCCTTTAAATAAGGAAAAATGGAAGGTTGGCATTGGTTCCAGTTGTGATGGAACACTCAAAACACAGGGAGTGTTTGTTAGAACCGTGGAAACTGACTGACTTTTTTGAATAAGATTTGATATTAAAATTGTTAATTGATTGCTGTCAGTCTTGTGTGTGTAAAAGGGCATCGTTTGAGTTCTGTCACAGCAAGTCCAAGAGCAAACTGAGATTTTACTTTGTCTCAATAGTTTGATTCTCAAAGGCCAAACTCATCTACTACATTAATTCTAGATCACTTGATACTAGGTTGACTTGTCCGTCCCAGCAACGATGTTAGGAAATGGTACTTCACTGAGAGGGTTGTCAGTCACTGGAACAGGCTCCCTAGGGAAGTGGTCATGGCACCAAGCCTGTCAGAGTTCAAGGAGTATCCGGACAACGCTCTTAGACATGTAGGTAGTCTTGTGAGAAGCAGGGAGTTGGACTCAGTGATCCTCATGGGTCCCTTCCAACTTGAGATACTCTTATGACTTATTCCACAATGCTTTCGGACTTACCGTTTTTTTTCCCTTGCCATTGCAAGAGGTGTATCATACCACAAAGGCTGGAAAGCTCTTGGCTTTGTATTTATGAAAGTGATATGTCTTCTTACCAGCACCTCCCTTGCTTTTAGGAAAAAAAAAAAAAAAGGAATTTCACATCATTCTGAAAACTGAATTTCCATCTAATTACTCCAGTGTTTATAAATACCTTGTTTTCTGTGTGCAGTGTAAATGTGTGTATTGTTTTAATTTTAAACTTTCAAAGTAAAAATTCTAATAAGAATTTTTTTGTGATTTTTTTAATATGTAAATTAGTAGTAATTTTATATGTAAGTGGCATGCCAGCTGTCATTTTGGGGGTCATAGAAAACCATATTGTGCTGTCATTACTAGCCCTGCAATCAAGATTCAAGACAAGTACTGAAGTATTTCCAGTAGGTGGCTCTAGAGAAGAACATCAGGGACAAACATCTGGTATGAAATCAGCTAGATTTCTTCAGTTCTGAGCTTATGTGGTTTCAGGCATTAAAAAATCCAGATCTGTTTTCCAGAAGGGGCTTCATGTCATTGAGATTAGACCTTGTTTCAAAATATGGTTGGTGATGTAAGATGCAAAGTGGTGATCGGTAAGAGGCAAAGTTTTGTGACAGCAGTGAAAAAATTGGCCTAGCACTGAGTGAGAGCATAAGTGCACTCAGTACTTTATATAGCTGTAACCAGCTGCTTATGCCATTGGCGACATGCAGATTATAGTGCTTCTGCACCCAGTGTAGCTCAATGAGATGCAAAATACCATGCACTCCTAAGTTCCTTGTACTTACAATGCTGAGAAGTTAGAAACACCAGGAAATTGAATATGTTGGTCAGGTCATGCAGTAAATCAGTATTAATTGTTGTTGAGTTCGTATTCTGGGATCTCTTGAGTTGTGTTCTTACTTCTATTTAAACACAGATCTTACACTGAAGACAGAATTGTTCATAGTTTCTGGTTTGCATTTCCATAATTAATTTGACATAATGAAAAACTTGTTTGAGAAAGACTATTTTGTTTAGGATTAGAAGAAACAATGATAGTAAAAATCTGTGTCTTTTCTTTTGTTTTTTTCTGGCCTTCTGGAGTTGCTTAAGTTAAACACCGTAAACAGGATGTAGAGGAAACAGAGAACAGTGTAATGCTGATAATAAAGAAGTTGCTTCTTGAAAGGAAAATGTGTTAGTATGCAAAAGTTTGATGTCCTCAATGGATGTTTCTAAGCTAAGAACCTAAATAGCAAAGAAAGTCTCAGAGTATATGCTGTAAGCTCAGCAGAAAAGTAAGATGCTGTCCTGGAATGAAGCCATATGCTTTATAATGAATTAGGATAACTTGATGTTAACAGTAAGAAAATAAAGCAACATGCTGTGTTATTTTCGGTAAAGTTCAGTTTTGCTAGTATAACAGGTAGAAAATAACCTTTGCCTTTCTTGGTGGTAGTTTCCTGGTTTTCTGTTTCCTTGTAGCACAGATGTGTTGGCATGAGTTATGTCAGTATAGACCTATCACTACAGACCACTCAGTTCTGATATGATTTGATTAAATTGATTAAAACTGTTGATGAGAACCGGCAGTTTTGTTACATACTGAATTCTGAGGTCTATTAAGGAGGATAAGGCCAGATACTCATAGCAGTAAAAATGGCACTTTTAAGTGTTGATCAGATAAATTTGTCTTTCTGTAGTTTAAATTTGTAAAATTGTCTTACTTTGTAGATTTTTTTTTTACCTTGCCCGAAATTCTTCAGTGCTTCACGTTAAATCTGCCACCTGGGCCAGGTACTTCCTGGCCCAATTCCATGAAAATGAGTCATATTTGAGTTTAAATAGCAGATCTTTGTCGGCCTCTTAATTTTGAGTAAAACTGCGCAGAGGAGCAGTTTGCCAGAACCACTCTGCCAACATGATCTGCAGGCTGGGACGTGGGTTGCTGAACTGTTACATATCTAGAAGACAGGCATATTAGAAGAGCAGAATACTTAACCATTTTGTATCAAACACTGCTATTTAGGACACTTGGCAAAAGGTGATAGTAAAGTGGGAACTAATTCGGATTTTTGAGCAGCAAACAGAAGAAAAATTACCATTATGTTTTCATAACTGATATAGGTGAAATATAAATACTTATGATGTAAAAAAAAGTTGTTTTGCAGAAAGTGGCTTGTATACTAAAATGTGTACAGCTCATCCTGGAGGTCATCTCTAAGCATGTGGAGGAAAAGGAGATTGAAGGTTATCAGGAGTAGCCAACATGGTTTCACCAAGGGGAAATCATGCCTGACCAACCTAACAGCCTTCTATGATGGAATGACTGGCTGGGTAGATGAGGGGAAGGCAGTGGGTGTTGTCTACCTTGACCTCCGCAAGGCTCCTGACAGTCTCCCATAACATCTTCACACACAAGCTCAGGCAGTGTGGGCTGGATGAGTGGACAGCGAGGTGGGTTGAGAACTGGCTGAACGGCAGAGCTCAGAGGGCTGTGACCAGCAGCACAGTCAGGCTGGAGGCCTGTGGCCAGCGGTGTGCCCCAGGGGTCAGTAACAGGTCCAGTCCTGTCCGACTTATCCACCAGTGCCCTGGATGAAGGGACTGAGGGTACTCTCAGCAAGTTTGCCGGTGAGACAAGAACTGGGAGGAGCGGCTGATACACCAGAGGCTGCGCTGCCATCCAGTGAGACCTGGGCAGGCTGGAGAGTTGGGTGGAGAGGGACCTAATGAACTTCAACAGCAGCAGGTGTAAAGTCTGGCACCTGGGGAGGAACAGCCCCTGCACCAGCACAGGCTGGGGCTGACCTGCTGGAAGGCAGCTCTGTGGAGAAGGACCTGGGAGTCCTGGTGGACACAGCAAGCTGACCATGAGCCAGCAGCGTGCCCTGGTGGCCAAGAAGGCCGCTGGTATCCTGGGGTGCATTAGGAGGAGCATGGCCAGCAGGTCGAGGGAGGTTGTCCTCCCCCTCTACTCACCTTCCCCTGGTGAGGCCACATCTGGAGCGCTGTGTCCAGGTCTGGGCTCCCCAGTGGAAGAGAGACAGGGAACTACTGAAGAAGGTCCAGCAGAGGGCTGTGAAGATGATGAGGGGACTGGAGCAGCTCCCTTATGAAGAAAGTCTGGGAGAGCTGGGCCTGTTTAGCCTGCAGAAGACTGAGCAGGGACCTTATCAATGCCTACAAATTCCTTCAGGTTTGAGTGTCAAGAGGATGGGGCCGGGCTCTGTTCAGTGGTGCCCAGTGACAGGACAAGGCGCAACAGGCACAAACTGCAACACAGGAATTTCCATCTGAATGTGAAGAAAAACTTCCTTACTTTGAGGGTGACAGAGCACAGGAACAGGCTGCCCAGAGAGGCTGTGGGGTCTCCTTCTGTGAGGACACTCAAAACCTGCCTGCTGTAGGTGAACCTGCTTTAGCAGGTTGGCATACGTGATCTCCAGAGGTGCCTTCCAACCCTGACCATTCTGTGATTCGGTGTTTAATATTCCTTTATATGGTAAGCTTTGCCAGCCTAATTCTTCATGTAGGTTAATTCCTGTGACAGGTTTTGCAGATTCATTGATAATGGGATTTTAACGCACGTTTGTGAAAAGCACAATTATATGGTATAGCTTACTGAGGAACAAGGCAAATAGTTTTGTTCCTGAGCTTGACATTGAGAGTGGTTGATAGTGAGCAACATTAGAAGAGATGTCAAGTACCACTTTGATTGTATTCCACGTTAGGCTTCAGAATCTTTGTTTTGCTTCATGCCTTGCTAAAATTTTGATAGAGGCTGCAAAATTGTTACCTTGTTAGCTGAACTCCAGCATGATCTGCTTAGTGCACTTTCAGATGCTATCCATATTTTAAAAGTGCAAACAAAGACAATTTTGAGAAATGAGGGGAAAAAAACCTACAAAAATAGATCAGGTTAGTTACATAAATAAGGGAATAAACTTGATATCATGGCCTGTTGCAATAAGACAAGGGGGAATGTTTTTAAATAAAAGAGGTTTAGACTAGATAGAAGGAAGAACTTTTTTACAATGAAGTTGGTGAAAGACTGGAACAGGCTACCCAGAGATGTTTACAGTCCCTGGAAAGGTTCAAGGACAGGTTGGATGGGGCTCTGAGGAACCTGATCTAGTTCAAGATACCCCTGCTCAATGCAGGGGGTTGGACTAGATGACTTTTAAAGGTCCCTTCCAACACAAACCATTCTGTGATTCTGTTCTATGAGTATATCCTCACCATTTTTGTGTTCCTTGAGCAGTGCCATATACAGGTGTGTTCCTGCTGATGTAATTGAAGTGGTATAATATGCTACCGCCCAGAGGTAGATGTTAAGTTTTCCTTTCTGTAGCTGAGAAGCAGGAACTGACTGCCTGAGACTTGTTTGATGGTGTTTGTGGGAGGACTGGCTTGTTTGAATTGACATGGGAGGGACCACAAACATTGTCACTAGGTCTGTTTCATTTCCACTGCAGAGGTTGAGTGCATATCTGATTGCATTGTTAGACTTCACAGCCTGTTTTATTTTCAGAGAATATAATGATGGGAGATAATTTTTAATTTTTTAATACGTTTCCTCTGAAACAATAATGAAGGTAGTTTTAAATGCTGATGTAGGCAGAAAGAATCACTGAGCTTTCTGAAAAGTTGTTGTAAAGTATTTTATTTGCTCTATGCTGATACTTAAACTGCCTTTCAGGAGAGAAGTTTAAAAAAAAATCAGAACTTCAGCAGTAGGCTTTTCATCTGAAGCTACACAATGTACAGGTGTTACCAGATATGTAAATTGGTTTTCACCTTTTATTTTTTATTAATGTAGGGATAAATAAGAACAGGAATGTTCAAAATTCTATTTCTGCATAATTAGTGTCTTTTACTATTTGAAACTTGTTTTCGTGGGTGCTTTTTATGTTTAAATCTTGTTTAGGTTAGCAAAACACACAGAACGTTTCTTTCAGGTAATGGAAGTGTAGAAAACCTCTGTCCAGGCTACTTTTTTGATGATCTTTTTAAGAAATTTCTTAGGGAAACCAGAGACCTACTAAATGGAACTTTAAGTATTCAATGCTCTTAGGTATTTTCAATCTATGTAAAGTAGATCCAGCTTCCTTAAATATATTGTAAGTGTAGACCAGTTAATAATGAAGAAGCTTTGCTTTCTGTCTGCTTTTGAGTATATGGAGCTTTGGTTCGTCTTGAAGGAGAAAAAGTAATATTTGATGTAGAGAACAGTGGAAGGAAAGAATGTGAGAATACTTGTCAGCTGGAGTTATGTTTGTTTTGAATCCTGCAGATTCAAAATATTTAACTATTCAGAATAGTTTTAGTTTTCTCTTGTGCCCATACAAAATTCTTTTGTCATTCATTAAGTTCTGTAGAAGTTCATGGAATTCCTTTTGGTGTGCACTTGATTGCAGGACTGAGGTTGTAAGTTAGCATGGTATCTTAGTTAAATGCTGCTGCACTGGAGATTCTGGATGAACTGGGATAAACTTAGATATGAGTTCTTAACAATTATTTTTTTAAAATTTGTCTTTGCCTTCGATTATATTGAAAATCAAGCTTTAGTATAACTGACCACTTATCAATTCAGTTTCACCAATTTGCATGTTTCGATTCTTCAACAGAGGCTGACAGCTAATCCAGGAAGTAAGCAGCGTAGCAGGCTGTCCATCATGTCTCAGCATCTCTGCACCGTTGAGAACTGTTTCGTAATTCCAGGTCAAGCCTTTGTTCCAAAGCCAGAGGTGAGTTTTGATGTATTTCTTTGGGTTTTTTGTCAGTCAAGCAATATATCTCATTTTGAGTAAGGAGTACAGTTGGGTGCTCTAGTTCAACATGTCCACATTACAAAGTGGAGTGGTGTGATATTCCTGTAAAAAAAGCATACATCAAGAAGGTGCTTTTCTTTTTGGTTCCTCAGAACCTGGCCTATCTGCAGAATCAGTGTGCTACTTTAGGTGTTTCTGGAGAGGGAGATTAGGATATAACAACAGAATAGTCTGCTAGTATTGTAGTGTCGTTGGAAAGGCTGCTGTTTTAGAGTTTGCATTTATAAACAGTTTGGGAATTGTGCCTAGAAAATTTGATGGGTCTTTTGAAAGACCCTGATAAAGAAAAGCTTTTCATTTGTCATCTTTGTCAAAGATCTCTAATTTTACCATGTCTATAATCTTTATGTTTCACTCTATTAATCTTTAGCATATTTAAGTCCCTCCTGTTCACAATAGCACCTTGTCACCTATGTCCCACTTAGAAGAGTAACAATCTTTTCTTCCACTTCTCTGTTCTTGAGTGAGTAGAGGAGAAGAGTCTCTTTCCTGTCCTCTTACCTACTGCCACTGGTTCTATTAATAGCCATTATGATTACAGGAACCAAGAATTAATAAATTGAATTGCATTTTGGACAAGAATGTATATTTTTTTTCTTATTTTTCTTCATAGAAGTGTGTGTCTGACAATTAAATGGGGTCTGTTTCCCCCAAACGCACATGGAATGTACTGTTCCGTTTCAGAAATGAACTTGCAGCTTACGAAAATTCCTCATAAACTGGTTGGTTGATCTCATCAATGTATCTTGTTTCCCTGTCTCTTGGTCTTTTTCATCTTAAGGCTTACCTCTTGAGAACCTTTAGAAGGTTGTTCTCTTTTATCACAGTGAATTTTAAGGCCTGTATCTGGGCATATTCTGATGATGATTTAAAATTTTGTTAGTATTTTTTGAGCAAGTAGCTGTTAAGGTATGTTAAATTATTAGTTGTGACAGCAGTCTGTTGTGAAGAAAAATGATCATGCTTAAGACATCTTATTTTTTGCTTTGCGTTTTTGGGTTAGGGTGGGGTTTTTTTCTGCTGTCTTCTGCTGAAGGAAAAATAATGTCAGGATGTCATCTCACTGTTAATTATGTGAAATAGGGTTGAGTAAAGGCAGAATTCCAATTCTGTGATGGTTGTTTCTCATGGTGGATACAATTTGAGGGCATAGTAGAGCTAGTATAGTCAAGTGTCTTGTGCTGACTGTGCCTCAGAATTGGGAAGCTATGACTGATATTCCCATTTTCCTGTACTGAAAAGGCCACAGTTGACTGAGAGAGGTAACACATACAATTGTGACTGATGTCTTGGTATTAGGAAATCCTACAGTCAGTTGGTAGTCTGATGAATAAAAAAGGCAGTACCACTAAAGGCGAGTGTATTTTTATTTAATACATTGAGTTAAAAGAAGTATTGCTTATATTGCAAAAGCAGAAAGTACAAATTTTTCAGACAGATGTGACACCTGTTTTCACTATATTTTGTTTCCTTCAAATGCCTATTGTAGATTGATATTGTCTTGTCCCTGTTCTTTTAGCCGTGGACTGATGTGGTTTTAAATGTTACCATTTCTGACAGAATCTTTGTTTTCTTGGAAGGCTGTTGCAGCGTATTGTGAATGAACTGGCTCAGTGGTTGATTTTTGTTTTACAGATGTAACAAAGAAGTTCAGGTACTTCTGTATAAAGTTTCAGGAAGAAAAATTAGCTGCTTTTGTAACCGATGAATACTTCATTTTGCTTATAGTACGCAATTATTACCTCTTTCTTATGTCTGCCTGTGAAAATGCATTTGTTTCTTATTTTACAAATGTTAGTTTTAATTCTCATACATAGCAATGATCACAGGTTAGCGTCGTGTCAAACCTCTGACTGAAGGTGGAGATGCATGTTCTTGGGAATGAGGAGTTAACCTCATTTTTTCAATGAACGAATATTATTTCAACAATGCTATGAACGTTGAGACGTAAAAGACTCTTGGTTGATGGAATGGAATGGTGCTGCACAGCATTGTGTCTTAAGCAAAGAGAATCTGGCTTCTTGGTCATAGCTAAGTCTCTGCAATACTGAGTAACTGCTGATACTAGTATTAGGAATAGTACAAGACAAGCTCCTTGATGAATACATAGAAAACTCAAAATGTCTATGTAACAGTTCTAATACAAGCAAGACATAATTCTATTCTATGTATATTGGAATAGAGACTCTTTACATATTAGATGCATAAAACATTCCATTTCTTAAATGCTGTAACAGAAGATTCTGCTTTTTCCAATGAAGTATACATATAATGTTAAGGCACCTTCATACTGTTTTAGTGAATTTTGATCTGATGAAATGAAAGTTGAATATAAGTAGCAGTTGGTTTTGTTGAAAGACTTGTCCAGCACATACCTAAATTTAAAGGTCTGTATCACACCTCTTTTCATTCTTTTATCTATGCTAGCAAATTAAAATCGGTTTGATTCTTGTTTAGGGAAGCATTGAGATAAAACATACTCTGCCAGTGACCAATACAAAAGAAAATCTGTGTGTTGACAGAAAAGGTTAAAGGGACCAAGGGTATTAATTAAAATAAAGGAGTTAAGAAAATAAATAAAGAAGCTTACTGTGCCACCACTGTATGTTACATTTTACAGTAATAGAATACATGGGAGTGGGCCTGAAAGAGACCCTAAAATGCTGATTCAGAGGCCTTACAAAGTTATTTTAGAAGGCCGGAAACTTAGACGGCCCTCAATTGTAGCTGTAGTATTTGAGCTGTTTAAAGCTACTTTGAGCAAGTGTAAGCCAGAATGCTTCCAGATTTTTCTTAAGCATAGATCATGTAGTTTGTATCCTGTATGTTACAGTTTGCAGGTGTTTTCATAGTCATTGTTACGTTTCTGTTGTCGTGTTGCTTCTCAAACCTAACATTCATTGTGTAGTGATAGATTGGGAGCAATTCGTTAATGCTGAGTAGACATTTCTTTAACAATAATAAATGAAACCCACAGCAGCTGGCAGTTTGGGGTGGGAGAGCCATTTTTGGCAAGATCTGAATGGTACTGCTGATTGTTCAGCCTGATACGCAGAACATACAATGCAGCTAAGGTTTGGGCTGTGGGGTTTTGTTGTGTTTTTTTGTTTTGGCTTGGGTTTTGTGTGTCTTTGTATATATTACCTTTTTTAAAGAAATCTGGTTACCGATGCAGTTTAGAACTGAAAACGAAAGGCAGATGTGTCTGCTATTTAAAAACCATTGTATTGGTCGTCTTGGACAAAGAGTGGTTGTTTTTTTTTTCCCTTGCATCATAATTAAAATAAAGATAAAATTGTAAAATATGCTGTAAAATACTATATGTTATTGATAGCCTGCTATACTAAATAGAAGGCAGTTAGGTTTTAAGCATCTTTGCTGTAACAAGCCATCAGTATAGTAATTGTCCTATCAGTTACGGTTTTTATATATATATATTGTAGATAATATTTTTTTTATTATTCAATATTACTTGGAAAGTCAAAAGGAATGGTTTGAAAAATCAGCAAAAATATATTCTTTTAGCAGGCTTAAGCTTTGTTTTCTACTTCATTCTTTTTGAGGATGCCACTACAAATGAAATACCTTGCTTAAACATAAACTGCAACCCAGGTGAAAGAAAAGTGTGATGTTACACATTCTTTGAAATAATCAAACTACATCTAGCACAAAAAAAAAAAAAGCCTCAATAGATAGAAATATCTGCATTTACACATAGTCCTTCAGGTTGTAACCTGCGTTGCTCTCCTGCTCTGTGGTTGGGAAATGGTGCTGCTTTGGAGGGTAAATCCATGCTCCTTGCTGCTTTTTAAAACAGGAAGTGCAGAAGATCACACCTGCGATCAGCAGAAACCCTGCTGAAATGAATCCTGTATAAACTGCTCCTCCTGGTTCATGTTTACTGCTCTCTGGAATGGTTTGGTCCAGAAAATTTGAAATAATTTCTCTCAGGTACCAGGATGTTGGTACTAATCCAAAGATTCCTGCAAGAATGAAGCAGACTCCTCCAGCAAAACAAGCGTGACTTTTGCTGTCAGTGTCCCCTCCCAACTTCGTGCATTTCATTCCAACTGTAGTGATGCAGATCCCAAAGGCTGATAGGATACAAGACAGTACCATGGTGGTCCGAGCAGCCTGGATGTAGACAGGGAGAGAGAGAACGGAGTATTTCAGGCTACAGCTAAACATCCCGGTGCTGTACCACGTGCAGTCCATCCAAAGTCCTTGCATCTGTGTTATTGCTGTTATGATATTTGAACCAACATCTGCATTTACTTTCCAGTTTGGTAGCAATGTGGCTGTGATATCTCCAAAAACAGCAAACAAAGCCAGAACAAAAGCAAAGAACTGCAGACTTGCTGATGCCATGATGATTATCTGCTGTCACGTTTTGTCTGCCCTTTCTCTCTTGTAAATGAATGTAACTGGTTGGTAGCTTTGTAGCCAAGGCTGTAGCCCTCTGTGTAATAGGGAGAAGGGGGGGGGGGGGAAGTGGGAGGGGGAAAGAAAAAGAAATCAGCAAACAAAAAAGCTTCATTTAAAGTCAGAGCTATCTGAGTGAATATCTGAACATGACCCTGCAGCAGATGAGAGCAGCTGTACGTAAGGTACTCAAACATAAATGATAGCAAGTGGACAGCATTTCAGAATTGCTTGTAAGAAGGAGCTGCGGTCCTTTCATAGGTGATTGCAAGCCATCAAGCAAAAGTTTTGCTGGAGTTGGTTTTGGTAATAGTATACAGATTTCAGGCTTACTAGACAAGTATGCATTGTAAACAGAACATGAGAAACTTGTAGATTAGAAGTCATTGTGGCAAAACACGATAGTAGAAAATATGTTGTACTCCTCAAGTAAAGGTCTTTAAGTGTGTTGATGGCTGTAGTCAGCTCCTGTTGACTATTTTATAACAACAAACATTGACAGTAATATCTTTTGTTTAAAGTATGGTTAAAGGTGACCCTTTATTTTAGTTATTTAAATATAATCTGTTCTTTTGTTTAATAACTTAAAGAATTTCATGGCTTTGAAGGAGAATGAGATTTTTTTTGCAGTATTTTCACAATTAAGTCATGTGACTAAATATTTTATTTTCAGTGATTCTCAGTCCTTGACTTAGAGCAGCAGTATTAAGCAAGTCATAAGTCAATATGATCTGCTTTTGTGTATGAAGTAAGATACTGGTTTTAACACTGATACAAAATGACTCAGTTGTGTAAGTGCATTTTGTTTTTAATCAGTCACTTACCTGTCTGAAGTACTTTGCAAATTTGCCATGAAGTGGCAGTTCTAAATATTCATTAAAAAACTCCCTGCTATTCTTGCATAAATAGTCAAATTTAATTTGACAGATGAGAACATTTTAGACAATGTAACTGTGCACCTGGGAAGACTGAACTGTTGTTGTTACATCAGCTGGACTGTTGGGATAGCAGATGAAGAACAATGGTTTGAAACCTCTGTGACTAGCATTAGAAGTGGTGTCCTGCCTTTTGACCGGGGCTGTCTAATTGGCAAGTTTTTGTCTTTTATCAGAGTGATAAAGGGTGGTCCTCTGGATTATGCTTTCTAAGACATTCTGTCTCAATATGAGCAATAATATTAAAATTGGTCTTTAGCATTAGAACTTTTTTGAAAAGCCATATAACGGTATAAGGTTGAAATACATAGAACGTGAAATATCTATAGCATTTTATTCTTATTTCAATTCATTATACATAGGACAACAAGGTTTTGATCAATATGTATTCTATCAGTCTTTAGTGGCATTACATACAATCCTCTGATTTTATATAATGTGCTTAGTTCAGATAATTGTTCAAGGGATGCAGTAATTCTGTCTAGCATATATAGATATATAAAAAATGGTTATAGTTAAGGTGAGAATATTAATAGCTACTCATTTTTAAAATCTTACTTCAAAGACCTGCCTATTTCCAAATCCCTTCAGTTTGTTCAGACTGTGAAGAGCTGCTTTGGCAAATACATATCATTTGCTGTATCAGGCCCATGGAAAGATGGCTTAACTTCCTTTTACAGAAGGAGCTGACATGTCTGGATAGCTCAAAACTCATTCAAAAGCATATTCTGGAACAGCTGATTAGCATCTTGAGTTAGCCCTTTTCATTGCTTCCTTTTTAAAATTTCAGCATATGCAAACATACACACAAACCACTGCAAATAGCAGTCATTCATTACATTTAATGGGAAGAACCAAATGAAAGGCATGATACATTCGAGTATAAGCACCGCAAGTGTAATAAAAAATACAGTTATGTTTCATTCCTGTTTGTGTAGCACTTACTGCTGGATGTGAGGTCTGAGATGTTTTCTTCACTGTAGATGTCCTGGAAAAATGCAGTTTGTCTTGAATGGAGCTATCCCTTCTCATATAAAACTGCATTTGCATGTAGTAACAAAATTTCTTGGAATGTTGTTTTTTTCCTCTTCTCTACAGCAAGTGCATTGCTGCTGTTTGTTCGCTGTCTTAGTTTCATCTACCCGAGAATAAAGGAGTACTTTGTTTAATGAGTTTTGTTTGACAAACACTCAGTAAGGGAAAGCAAAGAGATTATGTAGAAAAACACATGGAGGCCTTTAGTCCTAAATACATAATGATATCCAGGTTCTATGATGAAAACTGTGAACAGTGATTAAAAGGAATAAAATCTTGAGAATCCAGGAACTGTAAACTTAAGGGGAGGGGGGCAGAGTAGGAATCATTTAAGTTGAACTGAGAGGCAGAGCCAGAGGGTTTCGTTGTTTGTTGGTTGTCGGGGGCAGGGGTTCATCACAGATAATCTTACCAAGAGTTTAAAATTCCTAGGGAAGAGCTGTGCAATTCATTTTATTTTGTAATCGGAAGAGCAGGCCATTTTTATTAAACTACAGGTTTTGCTTATCTCTTCTGGGTAGCCTTAGCCTTCTGTAGGTCATCCTATAACTACCTTTGTGTGAGTCTGTGTGAAAGACTGAAGGAATAAAGTTACTAATAATGCTTATATGGTAACTGGAGCACATTGGAGAAGTGGCCTTGACAAGTTGGTGTGTGAAATCAAGAAAACAGGAGAAAAGCCTTGCTGATTGTAGCGATGTACCCATAGGTTCTGTACCTGACACTTGGTTTCCTGTGATCCTGCTTGTGACCCTAATGTGAAGGGAGTTATTACAAAGCTGTTCTTATACAGGAATTAGATTATTTCTATTAGTGCAGTGGCACAGTTATTTACTGCTGGAAGTGAACCAAAATGAAACCCTCGCATTGGAACAAGTTTGCTATGAGATACACATATCTGGTGTTAGACCTAACATTTGTCTGTAGCGGACAGATAAAATGCTGGTACTGAACACTTCGTTGATGACAGTGCTGGATTAAAGCTATCTTAGCAGGTTCTTCAGCAGTCTGTTTTAATGCAGTTGTAGGATGTTATACTTAGGTTTCAGTTCCCTATGAGTAGATTGCCACTTGGAAAAGGGTATGTGAATTTGCTTTTAATACAGCCCTGTTGCAAGATACATGTATTGCCCATCATGAGACCTTTATTGTCAACAGTTAGTAAAAATTGTCTCATTTAAGGTTACTCTGATTTTGAGTATTGATTTCATCAGTGAGGCAACTTCTCTGAATTGTACTGTCATACGTTCCGGCTATAAACCGTCATTGTACAGATACACTAAAACAGCAAGGGATTAGTAATTGCTGTACTATTGACAGCTCAGGATATATCAGTGGAATAACTTTAATATTCATTATTTTGTAAGAATTGAGTATTGTTTTGTAAGTATTGCTAAGATAATTGACGGGGTAAAAAAAAGTGTTACTAATAAAATTATCAGCAAATTAACGTGTATATTTTAAGTGTGCTTGTGTACTGTATTGGCTTTCATAATTCTACTATTTTATGCATATTAAAAAGGTTAGGGAAAAATAGCATGTATAATTTTAAGGGAGTGGCCAATTACAAGTGCAAAGCTTTCCCCTGTATCTGTTGCTATAGTAACCAGGCAGCTTTTCTGGGGTCCAAAGAAAACAGCATCTATAATGGAACTAACGCTGAGAAGTGCTGTGTTTTGTTTCAGAGGCAGAAATTACGGCCCACTGGCCTTGAGATTGTAAATTGAGCTGGTTTTCTCTTGAAGTATACACTGCATATAGATTGTGTTCTTGCTTTCTTTTCCTTCAGAAATTTTTGTTAAAGATGCAGCTCCAACTCCCAGAGAGCCCTCATATCTCACTTACGAGCAGTTCCGCAAAATTGAGGTGTCTAGGAGATCCCAAATGGTCTCTGATTGTTTTCTTATCCCTAATTTTGTGGGGGAAATACCTTGTTTTATTTCCTGACAAAAATGTGGTTAAACATATACATGTGTAAATAAGCCCTTAGTATTTCTGTATAAGGAGCTGGTTGGTCATGTGAAGTATGTATTTGCCCTGATCAAAAATACAAGCTTTTCTGAGACTGAGTGTGAACACAGGTTTTTGCTGCATTCCTGTGATCTTCCTGACAACAGGTAGCAGCAACCTGTGGCAAAGGTAGGAGTTACCAACACTTGAGAAATTCAGAAACTGCTTTGGAAAATGCACTTATGTGCATTTCGCTGCAGATTCCATATGTCAAGTATTCTTTGTCACCTCATTTTTAAATAAGTTGTATCATAATGTTTTAGTAGCTTAAGTATTTTTTCTGTCTTATTCTTAACTCTAGCTTTGAGAAAAGGTGGAAACAGGAAAAATGATCTCTTAACATACAGTTGAGATCAGCAGTGCTAATACTGGAAGCTTCTGTGGTTGTTTTTTTTTATCAGCACCATTACTGGGTATTTTCTTTCCTTTCTCTAGGCAGTATTTTTGTTCAGCTTCATAAGTTGAAAAACTTACATTGTTTGAATTTCATCGTTTCTGTTGAAAGCAAATACAGTACCTCTGCTGTTGAGGCAGTTGTACTGGATAAATGTGCTTGAGAGCTGAGCTGTTCCCACTGAAAGTACAATATAGATGGATGTCACCTTTGTGCCCTAAGAATATGACCACATCAGAGGTTATGATTTAATTGATGTAAAAAAACAAACAAACAAAAAAAAAAAAAAAACCCAAAAAAACAAACTTAGAGCAGTTTTGGTTAAAGCAGTAGAAAAAACTCTCTTTTTTTCAAGTTCTTTCTTGCTAGGGATTTTCTCACACAATTGGTGCACTGTGCTTAGAACAGAAGCTGTTCTTTGCCCTGAGTGTATCTTTTATTTCAATCAGAACTAGCACATCTTCAGTTTAATGTCACGTAGAATCTGTTCAATGAATGTCAATATTGATTTTCAGACCTTTTTAAAAGATAGATGACTGCCCATCATATTAGCAGACTTCTTAAATAAAAGACCGAATGTTTTAAGAAGTCTGGTGCTTAAAATTTTGTAGTTGTTCAGTACCAGTACTTGTACAAATTGTACAAATTTTCAGTGTGCTTCTCCAGAAAAATTTTTCATTGCTATTGTTAATATCTAGTTTGGAAGGTGAACTGTTTTATTTGATGTTGTGCAGAACTGGATTTTTAGCCCAGCCTCTATTTTTCTAATACAGAAGTCTGAATTCTTTGCATTTCTGTGTAATATAGTATCTCTATAATTGCATGACATATTTTATGCTTTTATATGTATATATGTGTACATTGAAGGGAGGATGTTATTTCATTTTGTTTTCAGACACAGGGAAAGTGACCATTCTGTGAGCCAAGCTGATTTTAGAAATATAAAAGAATAAAACAAGCTTGAAAAAAATCTTTGTAGAATCATTTGAATATAATTTGAATGAACTGTGATACACAGTGTAAATAGAGGTGTGTGGTCACTTAAACTGACTATGAACTTATTTCTACCTACCATTCCTTTAAATAGACTGGAATTCTAAAATCTTAATATGCTGAAAAGTAATTCCTTGGCTTACATTTTAGAAAAGCCCTAGAGCAACAGAAAACATATAGGGAATGGGTTTGATTTCTAATTATAATACCAATTTTCTCCAGCTGCCCTTCAGCTTGTATATTGAATATTGCCTAATTTGTGTATCATGTCAGAATTGTCTTGTGGAAGGATTTGAAGAAAGAAGTGCTAATTACTTTACAGATTACATGGAAGTTGTTCTAGATGAAGGAGGTGCCATAGGGAAAAAAGTACTAAGTAGTAATGGCATGTGAACTAATTGGAAATATGTAGATAACTAAGACTAAAATTCTGTAGGGCCTTGAAATTTAAGGCGCAAATCTTTATATTCAAATAGTATGACATAAGTCACTGCACAGCTATGTTACCTGTCACGATAGTGTCTTGCTATGTTCTGTCTGTTTCCTGATGTCTAGCCAGTTAACTTAGAAATAACGTGTCTCAGAGGAATGTATCTACTCAAATCTATCTATCCTTTTTGTATAGGTGGATGTGGCTGTGGTGCATTTCACTCCATTGGTGCAACCAAAGATAGAGCAGCCGTTCGAGCTAGTAGAAAAAGTGGTTCGAAGCGTTTTTCAGTTTAGAAGAAAATACTGCTTCCGCGGAATCGAGTAAGGATCTTTTAACGAAAAATTCTCAGATAATGTTTTTGTAAATGTGTCAGCTACTACGTCAGTTGAGAAACACTTGCAGCATTTGATTTTATTCCTCCCATTTTAAATTTGTCATCATAGTTCATCAGACCTTTCCATTTCAGGATGGTTTCTGGAGACAGAAGTATGAGATGAATCTCCTTCTGCTGTAATTATGTAATAATTACTGTGCGGTTTTTGTTAGTGCACTTGAAGTTGTTAAAATTACTAGGATAAATGAGTGTTCTTTCCAATAGTTGTCTGTCTCAGAAGCCAAAAAAGAAACCAACCACAAAAACTACAGCATTTTTTGGTTGAGTTAAAAAATTGAAAGTATCAAAATTCAGAATGAAGATGGCAGTGTGAGGAGGGAGAACATCATCTGTAGGAAATGTTACTTATTCGGGGATAATGTCAAAAGGTCAAATTCTTGTTTCTGTGCTTGCCCTTTTATGGAGTTCTTACTGACTCTTTAAAAATGCCTGTCTTACTGAGGGAATTTACCAGCTTCTCTTAACTGATGCAAGAAACCTGCAGTCTGTTCACCACAGATCCTGTTAAAACTCTACATAGCCACATGTCTGACCTGGTATGGGAAAAACCCAGTGTTCAGCACTTCAGAATGTGCGACAGAGCTGCTGTTAGGACTAGAGGCGTGCTGCCGCAGCTTGGGCTAGCTGAATTGTGCTGGGCAGTTTTGGCCCTGATGCAGTCCAGAATTAGGGTAGACACTTCATTACTGAACTACAAGCCTTATATGTTGCTATTTTAAAGGTGAACATAGAATTTTGCCTCTAGTTTTGGGCTTTTTGTGCTTGAGACAGTGAAGTCCATGGATGTCTGGGATGCAGACACTGGATCTAAAGTGAGTACCAGTTTGCCCGGGTTAGGGTTTGAAGTATGTTTTGGAGGCCGTTAGATAATGAGGTATCTGAACTCTGGATCAATTTGTATTTGATTTACAAGGTGGTGGGGTTGTGTGGGTTTTTTTGTGAAAGAATTTTCAGTTGACAATGTAAGCAGGAGGCGTATGCAGTCAGCATATCTATGTTATGTAGAATATTTTTGCTAAAGTTTAAAAATTCCCCCACAACTATTGTGTAATCTCAAATCGCTAAAGCTGCTCTACATTCTTTTGAGGCAAGGAGGGGGAACCTGAACTTTTGGGCATCACATATCCCCTAGCAGCTTATCGTACTTTAGCCCTAGTGTGCAGTAAGAAACACAATCCTCTTATTCTTTAGCTGACCTGAAAAAATAGCAAATTTTGGTGTATAATAAGGCTATTAAGTTCATTATAAGCTACCTGTCTATCTGCCTCTCACATATACTGTATAAAACCAAGGTAATAGAATCAGTTTACATTTGTGTGTAAATTCTGGGATATGAGACAGAGATGGCATATAAGAGTAAGCTGTTGAGTCCATGAAGAAAAATGTTGTAGTTTGAGTTGCCATTCATGATCATTTATAAGATGGTCCATAGTCTGTATATAAATTTTTGGCTCCAAGTACGTCCTTTACCTACCAAATCAAAGGAGAGTATAACATGAGGAGGGATATCAAAATAAGGATTGATCCACTATAACCTTGCTGACCTAGATGCTGAATTAATGGGGACATTTTTGACTAAGGCCTGGAGTCATGGAGTCATTGCTGACCACATCCTTTAAACAGGATTGTTCCCTCAAGTGCCAGCCTTGTCCTGTTATTTTAAACCCTTTCTTAACTTTGTATTGTGTCTGCCTACCAGGAGCCAACTGCCTCTTCCTTACACAAAGCCTTTTGATTAGCTTGTCCAGCCAACCTGTGAAAAACAGCTGGGGGTGTTACTGTATTAGTTCTACAGCATTTTTAGGTCTTCTATATGTGTGACGGAGTGGGATTATTTGAAAACTGAGACATGCACATCAAGCATGTGCAAATTTTCTGCCTTCCTGGCTCATTGTAGACTGAGAACTACTGATAATAAGAGCTAGCTCGTCCTTTCAGTAGTTTGCACTTTGTTCTATGTATTTTTGTGAGACGTTAACACTTGAAATAATACTGTTCATTAGAATTTGAGGAACTTGTGAGAGAGAGGTACTGAAGTATCTGGCCACAGAGTAAATGAACTGATAAGATTATCTATGAACAGTGACAGGGCTGAAAAAAGAATCGAGGACTCCTGGCACATTCTCTAAGTTCTAAATATTAAAAAGTGAACAATAATGAAATACTTCTTTCCTCCTTGTTGGCTTTTTTTCAGGCATTACAATTACAGTATTAATGACAAGTGATAACAATATCTTTCCCATTGGAATGAAACAGCCTGTAAGAAAAATTCATATGATTTGGATCTGATCTGTTTTGCACAGTTTAATCTTTTGTTGCTCTCTTAAATATAAGGCTAATTGTAAGAAGGCCCTGTGACTATCCATGCCCCAAACTCTTTTCAACGTGTGCGAATATGAACATACATGAATGTGTTTAATGTGCAATATATTTATATGCTATGTTGTCATAGTTTGCAGAAAAAGGGCCCTTACATGTCTCTGTTTGCTTAGGTAATTGAGCTATATTGAGTGTCACAGCTAAAGTAGTGACATACTTAATAGCAAACCTGTATTAAGTAAATTCCCAAGAGGATCCTGTTACCGTGAAGGGAAACTGGTTTGAATTTGTCTTCTCCCCATACCTTTTAGGACCTTGTTCCCTGAAAGTGGACGTTTGAAAAGAACAGAACAGCTGATGATGACAGCAAATGTTGATCCAACTCTGCGTCCTTTTCAGCTGTCCATGTCACACTTTAGAAATCTGTGCAATACATACAGGAAAATGTGCAATGAAGACCCAAGCCTTTTTGTGTACAACTACAGAGAAGATCTGAAGCAAAAGAAGAAGACAAACTCACTTAAAAGTACCAGTCAGCCTGAACAAACGGAAGAGGAAGAGCAGCTGTAACAGCAGCAGACTGATTTTTCAATTAAACTCCTCGATCTACAGGTGTTGATTCAGTAAAAGGAGGCATATATATTCTTACACTTCTGCAGGTATTGAAAAATTACTTTTGAGAAAGTGGTTGGGAGAGAGGGCTTTCCTATTTTATTTATTCATTTCATTCAGCTGCAGACAAAAGTGAAAAAACAATCCAGTTACATGGTACCTGCAGGTTCTTTTTACTTAAGGAGAATGGCTGGAACACATACCAAGAACAAGGTATGTTGTGAGATATGTGATTTAAGTTGGGATACTTCTAAAATAATTTAGATTTGTATGAATTGAAAGTGCATTATTGAATGATAAGAAAAAATATTTTTCATATTTCAGCACATGAGATGGCGTTTGGGTTTTTGCATTCTTTTTATCCTGGAACATCCTCCTGTGCAGAGTAACTTAAAAAACACAAGCCAAAACTCTTGCATAAATGTACTTGAGTGACTGGCTTAAAGGAGGATAAAGTGCACAGATTGTCTCATGGTCTGCTAATACTCTTCTCGTTTATGCAGAGGCAAAGAATTTGGGATTTAAAGTTCCAACTAGAAAAAAGCAGCGTGATAAAAACTAGAAAACAGGGCTAAATATAATACTTGTTTGTCTTTTTACTGTACAGGCGGTAGAGAAAATAAAAAATACAGTCAAATAAAAGATTACAGGCCAAGCTTTGTTTTTGTATTTACACATATGTATAAAGTATAAACAGCATCTTGAAACTTACAAAAATGAAATTTCTGCACTATTGTGCACTAAAACGCATTAAAATAACTTAATTCTGCTTTAAATAAAGCAAAAATGAAAACCAAAGAAAGAAAATGCCCAAGATATTGAAAAAATCCATTTTGCAATGCTACTTTCCATTGTAAACCCTTCTGCCACTGACTAGCACCTTTTCCATGTTACTTAAAATACTAATGAGGCCGTCCTTCCCTTCCCCTCCCCAGGAACACTACATCACCTTAATAACTCCTTGAAAGGGATGAACTAATATACAGACCATGGCCAACTTAATCTATTTTTGATCCACAATAAATTAAAATAACTTAAGAATCCTTTACAGCTGTTTTTGTGGAGAAAATGTATTAGTGCACAAAATCAGATAGTAGTTTTCCTGCAGCTTCCATGAATTTACTACTTTTAAAGCAAAACAAGTTTGTTGAATTTCATGTGGATTGCAAATGAGTATTTTAAATATAGTGCTTAGAAAGCTAGGATTTCCTATGCCTCTCCACAGCTTCATAAAAGCAGTCCTCATTAACTACAGATGTTAAACTCTGGACGCTAAATTCCCTCTCTAAAATAGAGTTCAGATCCAGGTTTGCAGGATCAGAGTGACTGTCAAGGGACTGGTGGCGTTCTTGCATTGCCGTTAAAGTTCCTCTGTTACGCTTTGTGCTGTTCAGTTTTCTCTTCACTGGGCAGAAATGTCCACGCACCAGCTTTGGATGCTGTCCTGTCTCGAAGCCATCTCCCTCCTCATTTTCAGCAGCCTGATCTCGTTCAGAGTCAGTACTTGGTTCCTCTGAAATCTTCAGCCGTTGGAACTGTATTTCAATGTCTTTTGTAGGGCTGCCCTTCTTTAGGCTCTGATAGTCATCATCATCATCATCATCACTGAGAATATCAGATTCTTTGACAAGAACATTAGAAAAGTCAGATGCACAGCTCTGTACGTGTTTATCAGGAGAAGAGTTCTTGGGCTCCTGTATGCTCTCAGTGGTGTGGCAGCTGCTGCTCTGAGTACTGCTGCTCAGGCTGCACTCGTCAGAGTCCTGGAAGGTGCCTTTCCCTGCATCACCATTCCACTCACTGCTGGATGAATTCTTCAGTACCTTCAAGGACCTCGTGGAAGCTGTGCAGAGGAAAAAGGCAGGGTTTTTTCTCAGCAAAACATTAGCTGGTTACACTGTCTGTCGCAATAGCCCCCTTGTAATTGCAGTGTACATTGTTTCATTTGATAACCATCCCAGGTCAGATCTGTCAGCATTCTGACACCAACAGTGCAATCCCATCTCAAGAGTTTTCATTCCACCTACCCCAGGGCTATATGCTTGCCTTCACGTGTAATATATACAGAATCCTCCAAAAATTGTAGTAATGATTTACATGCTTCTGCAGGAAAGCACGAGTGACTCAGGCACCTCAAGCACTGGAGGGCCAGGTTGCAGGCAGGACATGAACTGTCCCAGTTCCTGTGATGTTAAGAGGATTTTACAGACAACTGATCAGACTGAGAACTTGAAATACCAGTAGCTACTCATTTAGCTAAAATGTCTGAAGCCTGTACTTAATTAGGGTATCTGCTGGGATGCAGATTTAATGCACTGAAAGAAGCGAGACTCCTGCCTTCTGCCCGTTGTTTTAGTTGTAAATGTTATTAGGGCTGAGTTACTAAAGGGAACCCAGAGGAAAGAGCAGCAATACTGCATGCCAAAGGGAGTCTGTTTCTTCCCACCAAAATTAATTTGGGCCTTAAGTCTTCCCTTAAGAGATCTAATGACACATCAGCGCATGGGGGGGATGGCAAGTTTGCTTATCTCCTGTAGCCCTTGTCATGCACTGAGTTGTGAAGAAACCCTACCGCCTCCCCAGCCCCCCCAAAAAATGGAATTTGTGGGTCTGGCACATGACGCACTACAGTTATGGTAATAATTGCAAACCTTCTGCCAGCACTGGAGTCCAGACTCCATTTTTCTCTTTGAGGATGCGTTTCTTACCCAGTTTGGCTGTTGCAGGTACACGGTTCTTGAGTGGGACAAGGCGATCTTTACATGTTTTCTCCAGCGGTAGCTCACATTTTATGTGACGCCTGAAATTCTCCCGCAAAATGGAACGGATCACCTTCACGATGTTAGTCTTGTTCTCACAGTCACTGCAAGTTTAAGAAAACAGATAACCTAAGTTTCCCCTCTGAAGTAAGAACTGTTGGGATAAAATCTGCCTCCCCTCTTTCTGCTGATGTGCTTTAGTGCAGTGGGGTTTTTTCAGTAGCTTGCTGTAGTAGTGGTTTTGCAGCTAACATCTTTATGCACTGTTAGGCATTTCACACACTTTGTGTTTTGAGATCTTCATTACTTCCTTTTAGAAAAACAGACTGAAAGGTAACTTCTGTACCAAGGCACTGGCCCTGAAGTGGTCTTTATCAGAAGGTAATTTCTGCTAACCAACTGAGAGTCTGATAAATCAGTTACTCTGCCCATATTGTACTGGAAGTTATGATTATACATCTGTGCAGATCACTGCACCAAATTCAGTCCCTTTTCAAATTGTTATACTTTCTGCAGTTGAACACTGGCATAGTGCCTGGATTCATAGAGTGACAGCCGCATTAGAAGTGCTGATGCAGAGGTCACGCAGGGGAAAATCTTCTTAATTTTTTAATTCCATTAATGTGATTTGTCAAAAACAACCTCTAGGTAAAGCTTACCTGCTGCACAACTGAAAAATTGTTTCTGGCCTGCCTTCTAGTTCTGACTTTGTGTGAATCAGTTCCCAGATACAGCTGTTCTCTGTTCCTGTTCATGGAAGGAAACATTATTTTTGTATATACTTTACAAAACCTTTGGCATCAGAAAGACCAGTGTAGAGCTCTTCCACTCCTGAAGGCAGTGTTAACATAGCCATGGGTAGATCCACAGAAGGTCTCACCCAAGGTGGAACCCAAAGGGAGGTCCCTTGAACTCTCCTGTTCCAGCAGCCTAGTGCTGTCTTTGATAACTTCTCTCTTGGAGAGTTGCTTTCCCCTATTCTTATTCCCTCTTGCTGCCTTCTCCCAGGTGCGCAAAGCATTTATTTGCTCTAAACACCTAGTGACACTTTACAGAAGATACAGAACTGGAGAGGATCATAAAGATCAACTTAAAGGAAAAATAAAACCACAACCTTCTACTACCAGAGATGACAGTCAACTTTTCTACATTTGGAAAAACACAAGGGTCAGCACACACACAGCATAAGGGTGTCACCAGGACATCAACCATGGTAAATCACCTTCCCGTTCATGGTATCTTTTCATTGGGGATTTCCATTCTGTCATTCTTTCACATCATGTTGCATCTTCCTGAACTCACAAAAGAAGCCAACAAACCAAATGAAGAAAGTCTGTTAATATATCAAGCCTGTACCTTCTTGAGTGCAACAATAGATACTATTTTTCTCTACACCTGCCTGTTTCCATAAGCTCCAGAAAGACACATGAAAGAAGCAGTATTACAGAATCTCACAAAAGTTCAGTCCTGAAATATTCAGTGTGAGGGAATTACCTGCTGTGTTCCCCAGTCGAACTTGAAGAGCAGATAAAGGAATCAGCCAACGAAATTTAAACGGATCCAAGTCACCATAATTATGTGCAGCACGAACATTAGTGGGCTGCAAAAGAAAAACAGCAGATAGTTCTAAGAAGCAGAAGTAAAAAAAGTGGGGGTTTTTTTGAGTGACTCTTAAAAGACCTGCCTCTGAAGAGAAACTAAATTTATTAGACTGTTTCCTTCAGTACCAAAATACGTGCCTGTAAATGTAGTTGAAATGGGGATAGACACAACTTTTGGCATTTGTAATTGCTTCAGCTTTTAAAAGCACTTGTTTTTAATGGATATAAAGTAATACTTCGCATGTAAGTACATACAAGTAAGGGAACAAGTTGGCCATGAAGGTACCTGCAGACTGTTGGTTAGCAGAATACATTAATCATGTTACTGTTGCTGCTATTTTTAGAGCCCCTCCATCTGCTATGATAAGCATGGTGCAGGACTTCACTACTGGTACTCAGGACTTGACTTCGGCGTTCCAGTTTTGTAAAAGGGGACAGAGGAGGTTGTGTTTATAACGCCCCTTTTCCTTTCCCCCCAGGGTGATCAAAGGTCTATGAATAGAGGTCTTTCACCTACACACTATGTTAAGGTAGGCTATTGTAAATGCCATCTGGAAGAATTAATGATTCCTACACAGGACAATGTTTCATATTCCGCTTGATAGAACTAATACGGGGCTCATACAGAGAAGATGCTGCTGTTTACTAAGTAACAAAAAATACTTATTGCTACACACATACTGAGCACTTGTTCTAGCTGTGACAGCTAGAATTCCAGCCTAGCGAGGGAAAGTGGCATTTCGCTGCAGTCACTGCTCCTCAGCACTGGTGTGGTCCCTGTCACACTGCAGTAGGATCCTGTGCATACATACCCACCACGTCCACTGGCACCAGACTTACCATTTTCTTTTTCAGTTTGAAGTTCTCCTTATATACCAGTATTACAGCCCTCTTAAAAACTGAAAAAGAAAGAAAAAAAAGGAAAACTTTTAATTACAGGTGTATTATTCAAAGAAAATATTACCTTGGAGAAGCTGATTACTGTTGTCACAGGAGTGTGAAGAATGAGGTAAGCAAACTGATAGAAAAGCACCTGCCCTGTATTAAGATGCCAGCTGGGTTTGTCATCCTACACTTGTTCATGCAATGGCAGTATTTTTACTTCAAGATTTTGTTCTGAATATTTAGGATTAAGCCACTCTGCGCATTTATTTTGAAATGACTAGCAACCTGTCTCCTGTAAGTCTTCACATAAACAAATACAGCAGGCATAGGTTAAATATAAAGGTTCAGATTTTCTTTTCGTAATCAGTGGATGTTTTCAAGTGGAATGAAGGGCCTGTAGCAAGAGAGTGCTGTGAAGAAGGATGCTAAGTCTGTTCTGTCTGCAGTTCAGCATTTGTTTATTTGGAAACTCAAACATCTCAATTCCCAGTTTTCCATCTGCAGGAAATATCTGGCTTCCACAACATGCGAATGGAGCGGCTCACTAATGTTATCTAATCTTTCAGTCTCCAGGGAGGCAGGGACATGTTCTCTTTCATCTGTAAGGAGGAACAGAAACACAGGGGTATTGAAGCTGCGCAGGTGAAATCAGGGATGGCTCTGCAGAGCATTCCTGCATCCCAGATGAGACTGTAGGGTAGTGTAGCTCTATCTCTGCTCACGTGTCCATGTTCCCTTCTAGTGGAAGAGGAGAGGAACCAATAGTGCGCAGTTGAGTCTCAATCCCTATGTGAAGCCAAGATGCAACACAGTGAGCACAGCACTGAGCCCAGAGCTTGGCAGTTTCCTTCAGTTCCACCTATTAGGTGCATTTTCTAAGCTGCCCACATAGGGTTTGAGGTGAGAATAAAATGTAGTTTCCCAAGTGGCAGATGAGTAGTCCAAGCTAAAGCATCAGGCCAGAGCCTTTTCATTCATACATATCCTGCTGGGAAGTGGGTGGCACACGTGGATCACTGAGAAGCTCATCCAAGGAACCTGGCAGGTAGTTCCTATTTGTTCTTCTGTTAGAAGCATCCTCTCCCCTAACTTGCCATGCTTCCCATGGAAGGAGCACATGACAACCCTAAGAAAGAGAAACTTGCCTCTTGTCAACTTGGAGTTGTTCTGTAGGTGTTTATCCAATGACATTTGAAAGAAATATTTTCCTAAGAAAATGGAAAAGTGTCTAAGTTGTTTCACTGGAAGATTTAATTATTCAGGTAATTATTAAGTGATTAATCATATATATACTATTAAATAAAACTCTTGTGTGTATGCTCTCATTTCCACATCCATTTTTCAGGTTAAAACAATCTGGATGGGGATTTTGATGCAGTAGCTGTAAAGCAGAAGTTAGCCTGAATTCACAAGAGTAGAATAATCATGATTTTCCTACCAGCCTCCTTCGAAAACTTGGTTTACTAGATTGTTCGAAAGAGAATACTGCCTCTTGAAAATCGTTGATTTCCCTAGTTTACATATCAGCAGCAGAACAGCTGAGGTTGGCTTACAGAGCAAACAGCAACAGCAAACAAATCAATGGAAACTTTTCTCATATTGGGAAATACAACTGTGTATTCAGGTGTCAGTCTGCCCTACATATCACAGGCTACAGGGAAAGGAGATGGTGGCTTTCGTCTTGGAGAAGACTTAATGTGGTAATCTTTAGATTTGAAAGAGCAGAGAGTCATTAAGGAAGACACTAACCAAACACTGTAAGTTCAAGGTCTTTTCTTGCTTTGCCCAACGATGGGAAAGGATTCAGCCAGGAAACTGTAGAGTGCATCAGAAGTTCTCCCATTGAAAGCTCTGTCACCTGTATTAAATCATAACACAGATAATATAAATAAAGAGTGTAAATATATACATCAGTGCTGCAATCCACAGTAAAGTAGGTGAGTAAAACATTAATGAGTACACATCACTAACTTTAAGGATCTGTTTTATTATGTACAGAGAGAAAGGCAGAGAAACCTGCACTATGGCAGGAAGAGTGTGAGTAATCCCCCTTTTAAAATAAGTAACAGCTATAAAAAGTAACAGCCCCTAAGTTATGGAAGCTGGATAGAAGTTCTTACTATTAATAACTTAGAAGAATATTAAGTTGATCTGATGATCTGTCACTTACGAATAGCCAGTTGTGAACTGACTGATTTATTAGCTGTAAGTATCTTTAATTTCTATGGAGTAATTAGTATTCATGACACTGCCAATGGCAGAATTAGTGGAGGTCTTGCTCTCTGAGGCTCCTTTCTTCATGGGACACAAGGTAAGGCTGTGAAGAATCTCCCAGGCTGTCAAGTTTTGTTTCCCCATAAATTGTGATAAACCAGGTAGCTAATGGGGGTGATTTGGCTTTTACTAGGAGGAAATAAAACAACGGAGCCAGCATCTCTCATATCTCATCTCCACCTTTACAGATTTGATCTACTTAATAATCGTTTGATGTAAATGGCTAAGTTGAGACCTTGCTGCCCCAGCTGTGGGAGATGCAGGCACACAGTCTGTTTAACTAATGGGTTTTGCTCTGACAAATACCCGTGGATGCCTCAGCACTGGAAGTGTAGAGAATGGGAGTAACAGACCTTAATGTGAAATCCCTTGAATTGCCATTTTCATTTCTACGGGTGAAATAATATCTTAAGAACTCTATAGCATAAAATCTGAGCGCCTTGGAGCACAGATAATCTCTGCAACATTTGACAAGAGGAGGATTTTTCCTACTGAGAACTGTCTACTCCTGCTTGCAATTCTTGTCAGTCCAGAAGGCGGCTCTGGCAGCTGTCTGAAAATTTTGCCATAACCTACTGACAAAAAGAAACTCAATGGGCAGATATGAAATGGAAATCAAAATATTAAGGGAGAATGGAGGAATCCCAGCCCAAGTATGTTCCAAAAATTACCTCAGGAAGAGAGAAAGACCCAATGGCAAGCAGGATAATGCATCAGGAGTGAATAAAACATGTTCTTTCTCTTACCTCCTTCTCTGTTCCACTTTGATCTGCAACCAGTTGGTCAAACACAGTGCCGTAATCTTCATATATCTTCTGCATCTCATTGATGTGACTTGCTACTTTTTCCATTGCCTTCAGCGCTTCTATAAGGTTTAAAAATTTCATAGACAGCTATGTAATTCAATTGCAAATTGTATTTTCTAAACACGACATTTTTTTATTGAATTCCACCTGAGGCAGGCAAAATGCTGCAGTGTTCCCAAGCTTTGGTGGAGAATTCTAGCCTTTTATCAGCGCTTTTTCACAGCAACAGTAAAGGGAATGCTTCCTGATCTGAGTAAGTGAAAAATGCTTGTGTGGTGTCTTTAAGTGCCTGAAAAGGCTGCAATAAACATTCCAGTGATAAGCCTCCAGATGTAAATAATATTTACAGCAACGTGATAGTAATCACGGTTAAGTTTTGAATCTTGCATATATAGGGCCACTACAATCTCTAGAGTAATCTACACCCATCTTAGCATAAGTCATCTGATGAGCTTTAAGAGAAACAAATTGCACTTGGCTCCCACAGAATGGACAAAGAAATACAGTGCTAGGTTGTACAAGTTCCTCATGGATTGTATCCACGAAATTAAGTGTTGGTGGCCAGGTTTTGTTTAAATGTTGTTTTCCAAGCAAGAATGACATTAGTTTTCATCAGACTTCTGTGTTAATTCAGAAAGGAGTTGGACAAAGGTCCTTCATTTCTCTAGTCCTGCCAGCTCTTAATGGTGCAGCCTTTTAGCAGTCTGGCACCCATCCTGACCTGCAAGTAAGTCACCCCCAGCTTGGCTGTAAGGGCGAGGGAACAGTATTAGAAGCTCCCTTTGAAGTCAGCTACAGCCTCATGATTTTTTGCTGACAATGTATTTTGCCGGAGTCTATTTTGTTAAAATGACAATCAATGCATAAAATACATCTCTAGACTTTCATCTACCAAGTGCTGACAGACCTGAACTGGAATTCGCCAGGGTGAAGCCCCAAGCACCTGAGCCCAGAAAAGCAATCAATTCTAAGTCTTTCTGCACGGGCAGACTGCAAAGCTTTGACACATCTATTCTACGCAAGCAGAAGTCACAGCCAAAGCTCAAACAAATTTCCTTTTGTGGTGCTCTTAAATTTCCAACACATTTCAGGAACTGAGTAATAACCACAAGGTGGAGCTTTGGTCAGTTTTTCCCAAGTGGGGGGGAAAAAAAGCAACACTATGACCTGACATGCTCCTGTGCAAGAATTGAGGAGAAAGACCCTAGTCCTATTTGTCATGGCAAATCCCGGGCATACCTACTTCTCAAAGGCACTTGGACATACCAAGTAGGACTTGTTGCTAAAAAGCACGAAAAAGCTACTTAATGTTTTTAAGGAGAGGAAGGAAATTCTTTCTAGGTTTTGACAAGTTCTGTGCTATCTGCCAGCATGGCCACCTGCATCTTCAGAAAGAGCCGGAAATAAAACTTAACTCATATTCATTCCTATAGAAGAAAAAAAGAAGTTACCTGTCAAATGGTAGTGCTCCTCACTCTCGTTGTCTGTCAGAGACACCAGCTCTTTTAAAAGCAAAGGATATTTCAGCACTCTTTGAACAGGCTTTATGAGATATGACTCCAGTGTAGAAGAGTGTTGCTTTGTGGGATTTCGAGCATTCAGAAAGGCTTTAAAGGCACTATCTGTTTTGGCTAGAGGTAAATAAAAGAGTTGGTTAGATGAACATGGAAGTCACGATCGTGAAGCTACAATAATCTGAAAGCACAGAATTGCAACTCGTAACCAGCACCAAAAGTCTCACCCTTTTCAATAGATGGTTTACCAAGTAGTTTGCACTATTCATGTCATAATAATTTCCTGCATTAAATAACATACATAAGGGCTACGAGGTCACTTACACCAAGGTGAGACTATTCCTCAATGTAATTCTTCCACTGCACTGCAGTGGATGGCAGAAGTAATTCCTAACTCGTTCTACCATTTGTTGCTGGTTTTTGGAGCATGAGCTGGATCTGCAGACAGCAAGAACTTGTGAAAGATGTTTCTGTAACTATTCAGGCTACTGCCTGGATGTAACAAAAGTAATCTTATCCCTTCCTTTCTATACCAGACTTCAGCAGAACCCCAGATCTCAGCTATTCCTATTGAAAGATATCCAATTAGTCTTTGCTTTGTACCAACGTTCTCTGCAAGTCAATAGGATTTGCTACAGCAGTTCACTGCAGTTGAAATTCATGCAAATTAATTACAATAATGAAGACATTAAATTACCTCTCTCAAGAACTTTCTGAACTTTGATGTGGTTTGCGCAGAAGCCACTGTACAGTTTAAAGTGGTCAGCGTAATACAGAAAGGAGCCTCCAAGGGAAAACAGCAATTTCTGAAATCAACACAATCAAAATATTAATTCATAATAGAATCCTAATTAAATATTCAGGCACACAACACACAGACTTAATGGTGTGATTATCTAATATCTTTCTATACATTTCATATATATATATATGCAAAACAATATATTACATGAATATACTGCTGGTAGTAACTCCATGATGTTTTTGTATTTCTCTGAGTGCAAAGTTCAGCCTATTTAGGCAAAGCCTGCAACTTTCTCCTCTCTCCCTGAGCAGGTAACACCACAGCAGATATTCTGCCTTACTTACTGTGTCTTTCAGGCAGCACAGGAACAGGAACAAAAATCAACAGACGTGTAACAGGGTATGTCGTGCTGGGAAAATACACGAGCAATAGGGAGCAAGGCATAAAAGCGCCAAAGCCAGAAGGGACAGTGTAAAACAAACACAAAGGATGGCTTTCCAGCTGTTTTCCTTCTTTCAGGCACATGGTAAATAAAGGACACCTCTGATGTTCTTGGTTGAAGGGGAAGTTGGGAAAATGTGGGAGGGACTGAATCATAAGGAACGTGTTTTTAGAAAAATGCTTCCCAAAGCAAAGATAAGGAGGAGTAGCGAGGGAGGAGGAGAGGGAGGGGGAGGGGGAGAAGGAGGAGGGAGAGGAGGAAAGCAGCCCTCTCCCCTCTTTTTCATCAATGTTTACTCCACAAAAGGAAAGAAGTGTCCGGGAGACCTGCCAGCAGTCTTACCCGGTCCTGAGCCAGTGACTCCATTGCCAGGGACCCAACTGCCCCCAGTTAGAGCAGGTACTGGGTGGTGCCACCGTGACACAGCCTACAGCCATCTACATTTCGCAGGCCCTCTTCTCGGACCTCACAACATGAGAAACTCACGCCGCGTTTAACAGGAAAAGCTCCCAGTCTGTGGAGGGTGAACTGGGCACAGCGGGGAGCACAGGGCAGGGCAGAATTCAGCACAGCAACAAGAACTTTCTACGCTACAAGGGAGTTCTGCACCATAAGCATAGCTAGTTGATAGTACACTCAAAAAGTCTACTCTGCACCTTCCATGTTGCATCTTCTGCCGTGGGAAAGCAGAAGATAAACCCATGAAAAATAGCACTTATCTTTCACTGTGGAGTAGATATCAAGTAATCCAAAGCAAAGCTTCAAACATAAAAGCAACCAAATGAAACCTGGAGTTCTTAAAGGCAGATTTTCACAAACATTTGCAGGCACAGAACAAAGTATTAAATGACTAAATATTCACCCGGAACTGGGATGGCGTTTCCAGTGTGTTAAAATCTGAGGAAGATGATATTCCATCTTCAAGTGTCTCCAAAAACACCTTCTGGAAATCCAGCATTTCTGGCAGACTGCCGAACAAGGACTCCATCTGTGAAAACATCAGGTTATGAAACACAGCTCTCCATGCACCTAACAGCGGTCTTGTGAAAACAGGCCACTAGGGAGATGTGACACACAAAGAGGCTGTAAAGGCCAATAATGTCTTTGTTAATACTTTTCAAAAACATTTTATAAAAAAATCCTTACAAAAAAGCAAAGATCTCTTGGCAGTTAAGTCAGAAGAACAATTGCCTTTTAAAAAAAAGAAGTGATGCACGCACTAGACAGAAAGGCACTGGTGTAATTCCTATTATTATCATTGTTGTTTGCTTTTTTTTCCGTGCTCTCAGCAACGAAAACCAAACCCCAAGTGCCAAGGTCTTAACCCGTAAAAGAATGAAAATCGCATCTTTCAGTTATTCCCTCACCTCATCCTGAGTAAGGAAGGTTTCATTTTGAAGGGGCTCCAAGTACAGCTCAAAGAGGCAGCTCAAGTCCTGCAAGAAAGAGAAATTGTTCACTTTTTATGTAACTGTTTGAAATTGTTCTTTTATGCAGCAGCTGTGGGATAGGGGTAATTTTTGGGAATGAACTAGAGACACAATTCCTTTTCTGTAACAAAATCACCTGTGTTGTTAGCACTGAAGTGATTGCTAAATTAGATGAAAGCTGCTTTCAGTGTAATGTTTTAGTTTCATCCTTAAGTCTTTAGAGCTTGATTATAACAAATTGTATTTTAGCATAGCATGAGGGGCAAATGTTACAGATGATGGCTTTCTGAAGAGTCCATGCGTACAAACAGCGTCAAGTGTTTCAATCATATATGTCAGAACAACCATATAAATAGCCACTCATTTAAACATCAGTAGTGATATTCAGAAGGACACATAACATTTTAAAATTCTGTTGTTAAAGTGTTCAGTTATGCTGTCAGGGGAGATGTGATCAAGGGCTTGTTCAGTCCCTTCTTCAAAGAATTGGTGCCACTTTTGAAGAGTCACTGTCCCACACTAAAGCATGGTGGCAGGGCTGGGGCCCGCTGCAGAGCCCTCCGACCCCAGGCAGAGAAATGTCAGAAATCCTTATGGAGAAGGAATAACAAGCATCTCCCCGAGAACGCCATAACAAGTATGTGCAACCTGCCAGGATTTTACCTGGTGTAAAATCTCACACGTGTCGGTGACCTCCATGGTCACGCCTTTGTTCAAGCGATTCCTCTGTAAGAAACATCATCTGGACATACATGGGGGTCTGTGTTCTGTAAAGCTCCCTCAAGCTTTACAGCATATGGCTGTATTAGTGTATTGTGGATGCATTAACAAGAACAGACTGAAAGCATTTTCTCTTCTTTTCCATATACATTATTGCAGCAAGTACCAATATCTGTAAGTATGTGTTTTGAGATCCAGTAAATTCCTCCTTGCTGAAGGTCAATGAAATCCATGTTTTTATGTTTCTTTTGGCATCCAGTCACATGAATTTGGGGTTTAGAAAAGAAAAGACATACATCTAACAAACTATGGCTTTATCAGTCAGAGGAGAAATAACCAACTGGAGTCGTGCCTTTTGGCTTTGCTGATTCAAAAATGATTATGCACTACTTTCCACAATTAAACTTTTTTTCTAATTTGTAGTAGATTCTATTCTGTTCTTCTACCAGATTTATTTTCATCTTGAAAAACAGGGAAATACCCCCAGGGAAACCCCTATGATAACATATTGCAGGTATCTACTTCCCACAAATTACCACTCCCCAATATAAATACAAATCGACTAGAACTAAAGCGACTAGGTCAGATCCTACAGCCTCTATGACAGGGGCAAGCCTGTTGAAAACAACGGGAACAATTATACAAGCAAACTTTGTAGGTTATGGCCTTTGTAGAAGGCTCATTATATAAAGGTAAGCATGAAATATGTTAAGACCATCCACAAATGATGGTCAGCTTCAAAAGCAAGGCTGTAGCTAGCCAGATTTTATTTTATTTTTACCTTGACATAAGATTTCTCAGTGTCCATAAGTTCTTGGATGACCTTCCTCAATCTATCTGCATCAGAAAGGTGGCGAGCCAGTGGCCGTGGAGGTGGATCCTGGTTGTCCTTCTGTCCTTCCATATTGCTTGCTTGGACTTCTTGGAAGTTACGGCACAATGCACTGATCTGCTCCGCACTCTGTTAAATGAGAAGAAAGAGACAAGTGCCAACGTTTTAGAATACAAGCTGTACTACAATTATTTTTAAATTCCTCAAGTTTTGCTCTTGTTCCAGATTCGGGGGCCAGAGCATACCATTGATTTTTGTGAAATATGTATCCTGATAGCTTTGAACAGCTTGAATTTATAGCACATCGAGATCACAGCAGTAAAATGAAATTAAAATTTTATAGTGATTTTCCAGTGCAAATTATCGCTAGTCTTCGGATACAAGCTCGTAGGACGCAGAAGTTGAGATCGCACTCAGATATCTCGTGTACTTTGATTCTTATGGCGCTAACATCACACTGTTTTCCATCTCTCTTATTTTGCAACTGCATCAAAACAGAATGAAATAGTAGATAAAGATCTTTTAAGCATCCAGAATAATTGTTTTATTTGTCATCTGCTACCTATACTGTGTTGTGGCTTTTTTTTTTTTTTTTCAAACAATGGGACATGGAGCTGAAGGTTCAGATTCCAATGTCCTGGGCTGTCGAAAGATGTTTAGATTACTTTCCTCTAAGAAAACAACATACCAAGATTTTTTTATTTCAAAACCGGTGAATGGGAACTTAAATCTTTGAGATTCTTTAGAAGAATGATAAAGATGAAAAAATACCAGAAAATTTTCAAGCAAGGTAGCAATTAGAGATGGAACATCAACAGTTAACGTTATAAGGCAAAGATGCAAGAGAAAGATTTTTCTGACACTATGAAATGGTTGTGTAGTTTGCTCTTGCATGACCACCACTAATATCTGAGAGCAAAATTTGCAGGCAATAATCTTTAATGCCTAATTTGAAAATTATTCCACTGTTCTCTTCCTTAATGACCTTTTACTGAAAGCCAGAATATCACTACCATTCTCCAATTCTACCTTAGCACCACCTCTTTATACTGCATGAAACAATTTTTCTTCAGTGCTTCTCTCTTTCAGACACTTTTCAAGATACTGGACAGTTGCATATGCTGTGCCATGTATTATCTGCTGTTTAGCAAATGTGTTCAAATGAGGACTATGACTGCTGCCTTATTTCAAGTGAAAGTCTTGCTTCAGTGAAGAAATCAGGACATGAGTGCATTTCAGAACTGTCTTAATCTGTACCAATTTATTCCACACACTGTTTCAAGTAGTCCTTTTTGGGTGTCCTGATCCACCACTGATTATCTGTAGCTAAGTTCACCAACATACCAGGCCATCAAATGAGCAAGTGCAGAAGTTATTCTGAAGCTGACCTGAGCTATACAAAGCCTTCTGTGAGGTGGAGGCTAAATGCCACTAGCAATATAAAATCTCAGCCACTCGTGTGACAAAACACAGGTACATCCTTTACACCTGGAAATAAATGTTAAAATGTCAAATATTTGCCCTGTAGTCTGTATTACTCTGAAGCTTCCCTGTCCCCTGTTTTGAGCAGTGCCACCACTCTAAAAAAAAATACTTTCCTCACTAATACGTGCAACGATCTTCACAATCCTGTATAATGACAGCTTGCAGGACTATGAAATGTAGATGTATTTTGTATTTACAACATTTATTAGGACACAGCTGCACATGGATGGAATACATTTAAAAATCACAGTCACTCTGTGCCTTTAAAATTAATCAGCAATTTGAAAATAATCACAACTTAATTTAGGAAATGTGTGTATTAAAAGTTAAAGCAACTTCTAAGTAGCTGAATGCCAAAGTACTCTTGCTTACTTTGTTTCTGATGTCAGAAAGTTTTGTATTTGTATCAGAATGACTCAGATTTTATGCTCTCTACAGCTCAAGGTGTGTGTGGGCAGCTTGATTTACATCAACCTGATACCTGACAAAGGACACTGGATCAAGGATATGAGACAGCCTATTGAAAGCGAGTCATAAACATCATCATCAGGTGCAGTTTTGCAAGGAGGAGTTAGAAGTCCTCTATTCGTCCTTCATGACCTTCACATATGGGGCAGACAGACAACTGGAGAACATGCTATGTTCTCCATCCCCTTCAGCTTTGGGGAGAGAATTGCATCTGCCACCAAGAACCACTGGATAAGAAAGCATATAGAACTATATTATACTCCTCAACATAAATCCTATCTGACCACCTAGGCAACGTAATTTTGGTGTCAGAAATTGTTCTGCATAACTGGCCTAAGCCCAAGGCATGGGATTACCTCTCAGCCACAATGCCAACAAGTAGTGATTTTTACAAACTTTAGTATGTTCCTGAACACATAAGCACTTTGTCTTTGAAAGTACTGGCATTAAAAATACCGCCCTTGTCCTGCAGTGCTGCTCTCTGTCCTTCCTTTTACGGGAGGCTTCCAGACTGCAAAATCCAGACCTCAGTCCCATTCTCTGTACCCACTGTGGTATTTACGTTCGGGTCAAAGCAAGAATGAAATGCTCCTTATTGGACAGAAGTATTTCACATTCACTCCAACACACTGCACAAACCATAGTGGATGCAGGCACCCATTTTGCCACTGAAATCACAATGTCTCGGCCAAGAGCCCAGTATCTATGAGAAACGTCATAGTAACAAATAAGTAGAGAGGAGTAAAAAATATTCTTCCTTCACGTTTCTTCCCAAAACTCCCTCACCACCCAGGTCAGGATCTCCACCTGTTTTCCACACTGCTCTGGATGCCACTTTCTGCCTCCCACGCTGAACAATGTCCTGCTCTTTGTTATTTTTGCTGTTTAAAACAGATCTTTTCTAGAAAGGCTCTAGTGACAACCCCTAAGAACATCTCTTTTATATCTTTTATGTGGGGGCAGGAGAGCCCCAGCCTCTGCCGTTACTGACTGCAGCTGGGATTTCAAAGCCACACGGGCATTCTGGATGTCAAAGCAGTTTGGCAGTCCACCGCCCTTAAGCCAAGAAGCTTCAAGAGAAGCCCCAAGTTGATACTACGTACACCCACCGTAATTTTGAATTAAGGTGGGAATTAACCCTGAATTTGCTATTACAATGACACTGCCAATGGCTAACACAGGCAGATTTGACTCTCAGATACATCTGGTCAACTCCTCAAATACACAGCTGCTTTTATTTGCACACGGCCAAGACTGTCTGTAATGAGTAAATGGTAAAAAAGTTATTTACGCCAACCTTTATATGGTGCAGGCCATCAGAATGAAAACATTTAAATTGGTGAAGAGAAAAGCCCCGAGGACTGACTGTGGACAAGGCTGCAGGGCAGCTGGGTGCAGAGAAAAGCTGCGGAGAGCACACACTGGAAGCAACAAACTTTCTCCAAAAGTCATCACTTGAACTTCTGTATGCCACTTTCCACTTTCAGCAACATGTACAGGAGATCAAACACAGCTTCATCTTACCTTTGGCACTGAACAGTGGACAGAAAAAGCTAAAATTCCCAAAGTTTAGACTAACAGTGCCAGAGCTGCGAGAGACAACTGCAGTTTATGTAGGGTTTATAGAAAAAAACAAATACTTGCATTCCAGGGAGAATGAAGTTCAGCAGCACTGTACTGTTTCACTAGCCATTTTCACAGATCTTCCAACAAAGCTGTACAAACCCTTCCACAGACCTAGCAGTTAGGGAAGCAGCCTCCTGCCCCATACTGTTTTGGTCTCTTAAGAAGACAGAAGGATGTGTAGAAGCAGCCTCAAGAAACCTTTTTTCATCCCTGCAGATTTGTGACTCATACTTCGGTCCCACATCCTTTTACCGGGAGTATTCCCTGTGCATGTGGATTGCTCACAGTATCCTTAGAAGGGAAAGTTCTACTCCACATAATTGTCAGCTTGACCCATAGAGTCAACCACCGTAGTGGTGCTCAGCTTATCAGATGGAGGTGAAGCACAACCCATTTTCAACAACAGTTCTGAAATGAAGTATTAGAGATTATTCCTCTAAAATGAACAAAAGGATGCTCTTACATAGAGCCTCTGACAGATTTTATTTGCTCCCTGCAGACAAGCACATCATGGTTTGAGGCTGTGCTATCCCCACCAGAGTTAAAAATGTCCATAAAATTCATTGGTGAGACAGCAGAAGACATTAATCAGCAGTGGTTAAGCACTAGTACAATAATTTCATGGCTACCTTGTGAATTTTCTGAATGATACTGACTGAGCATAAATGCTGCACAAGGTCAATTAGTGTTATGGTATCTCTGCTCATTGCTATTTATTTTACCCTCATTTATACACCTCATGTACTTCATCAGTCGGTTGGGGTTTGTTTGAAATACTGATAGCACAGAATATTTTGAGTAGGCTTAGAAAAATCTACAGCTTGGGGGGCTTAAAACCATGCATGTCCTCTGATGAGTTTTGAGATTTCTGTACCCTTGTGCAGGACACTGACTACACTATGGGGTGATCACAAATCCCTTGAATTCCTTATTCAAAGAGGAAGCACGCTCAGAAAACATCCTGCACAAACTCACTCATCTTGTACCCTCTAAAAATGAACAACTAACAGCTCAGCTCTGCATGATGTATGTATTCCCAGGAAGACTGAATGTCAGTCAGCAGATGAAATACAATTACATGTGATTTTATGAAATTAACAAATGGTCAGAGACCTCTTTATATCCCTTACTCTGGGAAAAAAAAGAAAGCTTCTGGAGATGCCCGTGACTTTGTATTAGAAGATGAATCTCTCCAGGACAAAGGCAGGCAGCCCTAACAGCCATCATTTTATTGTGAGTCCATCACTCTACAGACAACTCTGTCATCCTCAGACTGGGAAGTACTTAGTAACCAAGCAATGTACAAGGCTAGAAAGTTACAGGCCTTAGCTTCCCTAAAGATCACTGAAAAAATTCACCTTATGTTACACACCAACATAGTACCTGAACTCCTCTGAATTGTTTATTAAGACTGAAAAACGTCAACAGTTTTACTGAAAAATGCTTTATGGGATTTTCACCATAGGTTTCTGGGCAAGACTGCCACTCAGCTCCGGGCAACAGAAGCAAAAACAAAGTAGTAGCTTCAGTCATCACTTATCTTCTGGTCCTTCTCCTTTTTGACCCAACTTCAAAGCCACTCAGAACATGTTCCTGACTGACACTGCTGAAGTTTCAGGTGTCTGTTTTGTTTCACTGTCTCTCTTGCGAGTATTTTAGTTAAAGTGTTTAAAACATTGCTAAAGGAAAGGTATTCTTTTAAAATCCTCACTCAAATCCTTTGTAGCAGTAAGACAGGCATAGTTATAGGGGTGCTTTAAGGAGAGAGAAGCAACACCTCTACATCGTGTTATGAAAAGCTGCCCTACCAAACACTACCAGCCAGACCATGGGAGAGGAATTCATGATGAACTTTGAGTTAGAATTTCCCAATTTCAGGGAGATTTCCATTAGCAAAGTCAGCCTGTTCCACTAACACAAGCAAGTGTCACCAACCTCATTCAGAAATCACACATACAGCAAGAAGAGGGGCAGATGACCTAGTAACTCTTTTCTGACAGCACAGATCAAGGCCTGAAAGAAGGCTGAACATACAGCTGTGTGAAACAGCTAAGACACAACCTGCCTGATGTGGTGCCCAAGCTGCTAATGTGAATTGCACAGTGGTAAATCTTCCCTCTCGCTTGCCACGCAGAGAGAGATGCCCTTCTTTCTCCTTGGGTATAGAGGATGAACCATAGGTACCTGGGGTACTTGACTGCAATGATAGTTGTAAACCAAGTCACACAGCAGGACCTGGGCCCAAGAGCCTGCATCGACCAGATCCCAAGGACCAGCAGCTCCCACTGAGCTCATAGATGCTGTGCTCAGCTTCTCTAAAATCAGTCTTCAAAGTCATCTGACCCAACACATGCCAAAGTCAAAGGCAAAACAGAAGTCATCTCCATTGCAGAATATTAAATCCTGACCATACAAAATGTAAAGATGAGAGCAGCAGGTAAACAAAGAGAGAAGAACCCTGACAGCCCAGGTCACCACAATGAGACTCTGGTCAGGTAATATTAAAGCCCACAATGCAAATTCTCCCAAACCCTCATCTTGGGAAAATAGTGGCATTTCCTTTACCACATCCTTATCCTGATATTGTCAATTTTTAATGCAAAAGGTTCATGTATTTTTCTACCACCTGTGTAACATACACATAGTCTTCTTGTATTGCCCCAGCAGTACCTTGTCTGTAGCTCTCATTGCCCCCACCCCCGCACTGTTTCCACAATCCTCAATTATTTGTGAAAAACCAGAGAAATAGTTAAAATTTTCATGCAGCAGTTATATCCAAATTTCTCCGAAGAATCTTGTTAAAATCATCCCACTTCTTGTCAAAATCTGGATCATGACTTAGTCCTTTCTCTGACAGATGCAAGAAACTATTTGCTTGAGCCTGGCAGCAAACAGTGCGGACAACCAACCCACCCTTCCCTCCCCCAGGCTTCAAAAAGCCCAAACCTTTCCCCAAGCAGAGTACTGGTACAAACTCACTCACTGACTACATGTTACCAGAATCCATTATTTGATTATTAACGCTGGGACACTCGCTATTTATCAAGCACAGGCAGCCTGGCAGGCTCTGGCAGCCCCGTTACCCACCTTAGCCGAATTAAGCAGCACCCCCCAAGCTTAACCCACGCTGCTGCAGAACTCACCACAGAGAACATCCTGTGCAGGGAGCCGCACGCCGCTGCTGCCTGCTGCTGGGTCTTGCGAGCCAACGCTAAACTCTTCGCTCTGGTTTTACTCCTCCTGAAGGCGGGCATTGTGGCTTGTGAATACAAACTTTGCCAAAGGAAAAGGCCCCTCGGAAGGAAGCCACGGACGCTGCGATCCCCCACGAACACACCTTCTCTCTCAGCTCAGCCACACAAGTTTCTCTTCAGTGCCAATTAACGAAAATCAGAGACGCTGTCAATGTCCCAGTGTAACAGGGCTAAGCAGCGTACGAGAGCACAAACAGACCTGCTATGCCTCCCTTTATTACTACAAATGCAGGGAAAACATGCCAGATTAGGCTTTTTTTATAAATAGCTTGATGTAGTGAATGCAGGACAAAATGCAGTTACAGCAAGGGAAGGCGGATTTTATCTCCCTGGAAATGTACCTGCCTCTGTGCCTGTGAAATTCACTGCATAAACAAAACATCAGGTGCTTTGAAAAAATTAGCCAAATACCTAAAAATATCCAGAGGGTGCTGACTGCCCTGAAGGTCAGCATGAATTATCAATGGTAGTGATGTTCTCTGTCAAGGGTATATGCTGCTAAATGGTGTGGCATACAAATGCTTTTACAATGATAAAATGAAAAACAAATAGGCAGCTCTGTGGATTATTTCTTTACGTAATTGTGCTTGTCCTTTGTTTGAACTTTTTAGTTGTAATTACATCAATAAAAAGAATTTAAACTGTGCTCAGTAATAAATTCAGGCTTGAAAGTAAAAGCCCCCATGTTGATATATTTACACAAAACCAATCGGGTCTACAGATAGATTATTCTAAGAACAATGCAACTTTAAACGTTATGGGACATGACACCACTGAGCTGAAGAGTTACAAGACTGACAAGCAATTAATTAATAAAAGGAGAACTATACCAGCGGCATAATAAAACAGAGTAACTCCCATGTTCCCTCTACCACATCACTATTAGAGTGCAAAGAAGTTGAGCCACGAGGTTTTGCTCAGCGCTGTCCTTGCCATCATCTCTTGCTCTCTAGCAAACTCTTTTCTTGAACCCAAACGACACACCAAGCCTGGGTATCTACGTCCTTGGTTATGAGTGTGCTGCTTCAGATGTTTCAAGGGTATTCACCTTCATACAAGCAAGGGAATAATGCAGCCTTCTCCTTTAATTGCTGCAATTAAACTTACATCCATCTCTTTCCAAATCATTAGTGCAACTTGACAGCTCAGCATTTGCAAACCATACAGCTCAGTTGCCGAGCGGCTGCCTATCAGAGGAACAATGATGCTGGAGCCCTGAAACAACATGCTGCTGATAAGGCTGGCAGAAAGCATCACAGCAGCAGGAACCCCTTGTTTAGCTGATGGACTATGCCCTTTCTTTCTTTTGGACGCAGATGCTGGATTCACTGGGTGAGAAGGCTATATAACAGAAAACTGAGGAAATGGTCTTGAAGCAGTGAGAGAAGTTTTGCCTGCTCCCTAGTGTTTCATCTTTCAATGGACGCACAGCCCGGCAGCCTGGTTTAAAAATCCAGTTATATGGACTACTGCGCAGCATGTACAAGGCTACTTTTCTTATCCACCATTAGTGGTTGCCTCTTCAGCAGTCCACAGACCCTAGGGATCCACAGAACAAGTCTGATGAGAAGAAAAAAGAATAAATCACTAGCCTGTGGAAATTAATGATTTACAGTACTACAGATGCCATTTTAAAAATAACACGTCAGGTCACCAGATCCACATTTATTAAGAGTATAACTATACTTTCTGGAAAGGTGCTGTTTTTTTGTTTTCTATCAGCATGAGTCATGGCAATTTCAAGCTCTGCTTTTGTAATAGATATGTGTTAAGACACAGCGCATCCACTGGGACCGGGGAAAAAAAGGTTGCTAAATTTCATGTCCAAGCAATATCGTCAATCTTGATAAAAAACAATGACAGGCCTTTTAAATTCCATCTTAGGAAGTTATTCTTTCCCAGATTTGCTAATTAAGCCTGTGTTATTAGCTAGCCATATGCCAGCTAAAAGATGTCACCAATTAACAACTTTTTTAAAAAATGTGTATACATAGAAAAAAAACAAACCATATTTTAATAATCCTTCCAACTTCTATTGAGGGACTTGGATAAATCAAAAAAGTGAAAAGCACAAGCTAAAATAAATCACATGAATGAAAGCATTCTCTTCAGCTTTTCTTCTTCTCTAGAAGCACACAACAAATACTCAAATTCTTTTCAAGAATGTCTCCTATGTAAAATTTACACGCAAAATAATCAATCACCTTGAAATATTTTTAAGATGACTGAAAAAAATGACACAGCCTTGTTGTTTGTTCCTGTGTGCTTTAAGTAACACACATTCCCTTTGCAGACATCTGGTTTTCATCTTTCCATTTTAGTGGCACTAAGCTTGATAGTTACCATAACAGTAACATCCTTCGTAATACAGGCTTCCCTCTATTGTCCCAATATATCTAGGTGCGCTTATCTGCACTGAGTTCGTTTCCCATCCTGCTTTTGCCCTTAATGCATGAAGGTAAAAGGCTAATTTTGCTCTGTCTGTATATATTTTGAATGAAAGGAAACAGCGGCTTGCCCCTGGGACAGTTCTGAGCACTTGTGGGCTCCTGCTTTGTAACATCAGTCTGGACCACCAGTGAAGCACAAACATGATTGTTATATACAACACGTATTTTCCAGATCTAAGTGCGTATGTGTATATGTATGTATGTATACACACACACACACATATACAAATATACAATATATACATACATACCCTGGACTAACAGGAGCTCTGGCAAAAGTCGTCTCCAAGCATTATAATTCAGGCTTAATTCAGCTAGTCTCCAGATCTCTCCAGTGATCTAAAGAGACTCCATTTTTTGCTTTATATAAATGTGGGTGGATGATTTTTCTGAATATTTTTCTATCATGCTTATAACAATAACATGCTTTTCAAATGCCTTCAAAATGCATTTTCAAAGCATAACTGACCACAGTGAAGACATTAGCTGTAATTCCAATGCTAAAAAAAAGTTAAAATTCCAAATGTTTAAAATTCATTCTTTTTTAATTTCAAGCATCTTAAATATTGTTTGTAACATTCTCACACAAAGTGTTCTGTGCTGAATGCAAAAAGTTTTTTCAAGTGCTGAATTAGAAACTATGGCAACCACTGAGACATTATCTTTGCAGTTGCGTTCAGCTTTCACTGTTTTTTCACCTTTCACTATTTTTGCAGTGTGATAGTTTGGAGGCAGAGAGGGCAACCCTGATCTCTTCTTGTTAGTAGCAGGCAAATTGCATTCTAAATGTTAAAAATGCAATAATCCCCATGTAAAGACAAACACAGACCCCCTGAACTCCATATCAGCCTCTCCCCTGGTTTTGGTGGGGTTTTGTTTAGGCACTACAGAAGGATTCTGGTGTCTCAGAAGGAAGTAATCACCATGTGGGTGAAGGTCTTTGCCCACAGCATGTTAACAAGTAAAGACAGAGGCACACAGTGCTATAAACCACAGGTAACAAAACATGAAAATCTGGTGGAACTTCCCTGTGCATTTGACTCAACTGACCCCCTTTTTTAATTCTCCTCCCTCTTCTGCCCTTTCAGGTATCTTTTTGTTATCTTTGACTTTCCAGAATCTGCTGCAAGTAGCAGATTTCTTTCAGTTTTGGCATTTCAGGACTACCTTTGGCCTTACATGTTCCTGACAGTACAAAATAGGAACCAAAGCCTCATTGAAGTATATGATGGTACCCAGGGTGCAGTATTTGCCTGAAATCCTGTATTGCAACTTTGTGCAACTATAAAGTGACTTTGTGTCCTATAGGTAACTGCTGGGCACATCACATAGGTTAGCACATGCTAACATTGTGTTCAAATGCTTCTGCATTGCAAGAAAAAAATATGCGTGTTATTATTAACACTGTAACTGAACAGTATCTCAGTCTTAAAAAACACTCACCAAATAATCTACAGCTGGCAGAGAGAGTTACCCAGTTCCCTGGGTCTGTCAGAAGTGTGATTAGATATCGCTGCCTTTCATTGCAAAGTGAAATGCTGCCATCATATCCTGCACTGCGAGTGGCTGGGGTTGCCTTTGGAGGCTCAGGGTGGTGACTCCCAGGCAGCTTCCTGCCCTTCATCGGTCACGTCATCAGCGTCTCCAGAGACACTCCTGTTGCGGTGACCCAGGACTGCTGTCATATGCTTCTCTTTTCACCTGCAGGTTAAGCCTCATGGATTTTTCCCAGAAGACTACAAAGAAAAGCCACATCTCCCACTGGCTGCTTTCATTTGCAAGCATCAATACAACACAATTTCTTCTCCCAGTCAAAACCAGGACATCCAAACATTGTACACTGACAACCATCACAGTACTTCTGAAAGGAAATTTCCTTCAGTCAGAGGAAAGACAACAAATACCCCCAGAACCCCAGCAACTCAATGTAATAGCACAAAACAGAGCAACACAAGTTCACACCTCTGCATGCAAGAACTGCACAGTCTCTCTTTGGTTGTCTTCCTTGCCATGCTTGTGCTTCCCAACTAGTAACTATGCACACAGATCTCCACCTACAGCTTGACCAGGTCCACTGTAGATACAGCACCTTTCACGCTTTAAGCTTTATGGTTTCAAGGCTCCTCACTATGTGAGCCAAGACAGGCAACTATTATATTGAATTTTGGGCCATCCATAGGGTGGCTCTGCTGCATTTAAAGAACTGCAGGATCAATGCCACAAAGTGAAATCCAGGACTGGGGTCAGCAGCAAAAACCTTCTGTAACCTATAGTCCATCGGGTTTCGTGACTTCTCCAAGGGAGCAAATAAGTAAACAGCAAAGCTGTTACAGACTTCTAACAGACTACAATTTCACTGGTATCACTGCTACCCTTCTCAGAAGGCACACAGTGACAGCAGGGGTCTGGCCGCAGCTCCACGCTGCTGGAGCCAGTGACTCTGGCTGGGCTCACCACAGGCTGGGCTGTCTGCAAGGGTAGCACAGTAATTAGCAGAGCTCCCCACAGGCTTCTGTTATGCTTTCAATGAAGAACTGTCTCCTCCAGGCACAACTGAATCAAGGAAAACCACTGCTGAGGAACATGCTATTTTCCCATGTTAGCTCTTAGACTCCCTAAATGCATCTCGCATCTGGCAGGAAAGGACACTTGGATTGTGGAGGAGTATACATGATTTTGAGAGTACTACTTTGTTAATCCCCTTCCCACAAAGAACAGGAAAAAAAAAAGATGTTAATTGCAGACTACTCCCCGAGCTTTTGGATCTCATCAACTGCTAAAGAGAAGTTCTCATGATTAAAATAAAGACAAGATCCTTAATGTCCTATGTATGCTGAGCAAACCTTCAGGCAGGCAGCTCTCCTGCAATTAATGACATGCTGTGCAAGTGGGAACTGCCGGGGCAATGCAAAATAGAGCTAATGAGAAGCTATCACCATGAACATCACTCAACTAGAATTGCCTCTGTGCAAAAAGTAGGTTTGGGGCCATATGGGCATACCAGTAGTTTTTCTTTCTCTTATTTTACTTACCCAGAGGGACCTCTGTTGAGTTTCTGGTCATTTCTGCTTGCCTTTCTTTCTAGGTAGCTCAACAATTGGTGTTTACTTGATTAGTAATAACATTTGCCTTCTAAGATTTTTGATTTTTTTTTTTATTTTTACAGTCTTTGCTTAACAAAGCTACACACTTTTTTTTTTTTTTTTAAGATTTCCCACATTTTTATTTCAATGTTCATCTTTCTTTGGAGATGTTTTGGGTGTGGGGGTCACAAACTGACTAGCAGAGAGAAATACAGCTCTGAAACCTACCAGACATATGTTAACATACATACATACACTGCCACACCATCCCAAATGTAACCAAAACACGATTTGTACTTGTCAGTCTTTATGTTTTAAGGACCGTAACATTGCAAATCTTCCTTCTCATTCAGTATATTTTGGTAAATATTTAACTTTCTCACTGAAAAGTTGTACTAGGAAACTATTTAACTTTGGTGGGGAAGAATAAACATTTCTTGACGTTCACCTGCTAAAATACAATCCATCCACTGCTTATATACACACATTCAGACTGATAATCCCTACCTCATCTCTGAGAGTGAATGAGTGTCATCATCAGATCTACATAAATAAATGAATCGCCACAACTGAATATACAGGACTACATTATATAGGAATAGAAGGCTGTTGGCTGTGTTTTGAATAACAGTGCTCTGAACTATCCCACAGTACATATGCCACAGATCACATGCCTGTACAATGTTTTCTAGGCAACAAATCACAGGAAAACACTATTTCTACCACCCACTTGCGTTCTTCCGGAAGATCAAATATTTCATCCAAATCATCCATAAACATTGAACAATTGTATTAATTTTCTGCTGGGATCAGACTATATGAGTAATGATTACTAACTGTTTTCACCTCCACTATTCCTTGGCAACTGTCGCAGTTGCCCCCTCCCTCTCCCTAAAGTCAAACCACACTTTTTTTCTTTAACAATTGATCTTCCAGACAGACTAGTGACGGAATACGCATTCTTTCACTCAGGTTTGAACCTAGACTTGAATATATATTATACCTCAGAATTTTTACCCTTAAATTACTCTATCTGCATTGAAAGTTGATGGCTTTAGTGCTACTGCTAATGAAGGTGCTCCAAAATCAGGTTTAGACAGTTTGAAAACAAAATACTAATTTCTTCAACTTAGGAAAACCATCCCTCCAGTACAAGGCTATGCTGTATATACAAGGGGCCAAAACCACAAATGCAGCAAACCCTTTAACAACACTTGCTGATTTTCATTACAGAAACAGCCGTGTGGAATCAGCTAATACGTAACACAAAGATTTCCCTTTTAAAATCACGACACATGTATTTTGCATCTGTTGAAAGCATTGTTTTGGGAAGCTGGTTGTGGTAGTTGGATGATGCAGAAGTGGGAAGATGGGTTTGCTTTCTGACCCAGTCTCAGTCTCTGCATTCACACCTCTTGGGCACCATCTGACGTATGAACCAGCTGCTCAATAGCACACACACACTTTAGATTGGAAGGGTCAGACTAAAAACCTCAACAGTTATCCAAGTTAGGCACATTTGCACATTGACTCCTTGAGCATGAGAAGCAGGACTGTATGCAGGCAACCAAAACCTATATTTCTCACCATGGTCCCAGACATGCAGAGTTCATGGAAACATCTACTTCTCACTGCACTTGCAAAAGCTCCTCTCTCAAATGGAGGACTGTCCACAACAGACATCATGATAAAAAAAATACACAAGCTTCAAAAGCACTGGAAGGATGATTTGATTTTACATAGGAAATTTGAGCATCCAAAAGCAGTCTTCTGAAATGCACAAGTACATATTTTTCCTGCTTTCTTTTTTCCCCTATATATAAAAATATGAACATTTCAAGTAGGGCCATTATATCGACCTGTACCTCATCTATATAAAAAGCTGAAAGCATCTGATGGATATGCTCCATCCTGCAGGAGATGCAGATTTGTGTTTGCCAAAGGTGCCAAGCACTCTGCTGACCAGACTTGTCACGAGTTCTTCATTTCCTCACCAGGTGGAGGAAAGTGAACATGGTTGTCAAACAGGAGCGTAGGAGGAATGAGTTGGGCTAATCTAAAGCAGCCAATGTTAGGGAAAGGTGTTCAGGGATTTTTAACCATAATTTCTGTTTATTGCATTAAGAATGGTATTCCCAAGGAAAAAAAAAAAAGTTAGTTTTCTCCCTCTGCAATGTGTAGTATTTCTTTTTTATTTTTTATTAAGAGGTGATGGGGATAGACTTGTCCTCATATGCACATACTGACGTATGATCAATAACCCGTTTTGAGAGTAGATAGACTATTTTAAGCGTCAACGGCAAAGCAAAGGCAATTTCTGTCTCTATACCGAACTTATTCCCATAATCAATTTTACTTCATTGTTTGAAAGAAATATAGCACCATTTCAAAATCACTACAAAATCAAACCAGCTGGCCATTCTTTAGAAAGCAAATTCTTGTTAACATTCAAAGCTTCTCATCACAGTAGTTTCCGTTTCTGCATCTGCAATGTTAATTTTTGAAGATGCCAGCATAAAACTATTCTGCACTCATTGGCTATTTTTACCATTATTGCAAAGCATCATACTAGCTATTTTTACTGGGTTTAAGTTTCTTAAAGAACACTAAGATACAGCTGAGAATATAACAAAGTTATATGAAATATTTGCACAGTTTAAGGTGTTTTTTTATGATCTGTAAAATATTTAAAGTGAAAATACATCTTCCCCCTCTGACACATGCATGTATAAGAAGTTCCTTCTTACTGTCTGTTAAAATTTAGCATGATTTCAGAAACACTTATCTCCGATGACCCTTAAAAGATCCAGAGCAACCAAAAGTATATCACAGTAGTCTTAAAAGAGACCTTAGAATAGTAGCTACTTATATGGTAAAATTTCACCCTTTAGCTATGTTCGGCTTTCATAGAAGTGTATTTTTATTATATTGAAAATACAAAGTAAAGATAAGCAAGTTAGTAACAGACTACTAAACTTCACCTTAAAAGAAAACATGGGCTAGAGAAAACATTTCTAACCAATACAGTTTGCACTAAGAAATCATGAGTCGCTAAAGGAAAAGTTGTATTTTTTATTTATTCAGCCAAGTGCTACTTAGATATAGGAAGAACTTGATTCTTGTCAACTATGAACATACCAGGATTTAACTGAGCACCAGAAGCACAGACAATTAATTCTCAAAATGATTAAACACAACTAAACCTAATTGCACTGACAGGCATACTCAATTCCCAGATTTTTCTGAGGTCTTCTATTCTTCTGTCAACAGTACGCCTACAAACTCCAGAACCAACAATTGCAAGGACGATATGCCACTGCCACATAAACAGTATTTTAACACAGTTTGAAAACGTACTGCAGCAGAATGTGTTAGAAGTATAACATCTATCCTTGTTAAATAAAATAGAAAATAAAAGTTCAAGATAATAAAGGTATAAATGGGGCACCCCAAAGAATACAGAGCTGACAAAACTTATGAGCATCTGGAATGGATGGTTCTTGATGTCCATGTGTTTTTAATAATATTTTTATCTTAAGGAACAGCTTCCATTCCTGGAATGAAACAATCCTCCATTGCCTTTCTACTTCATTTGTTAGCTCTCAGGTGGAAGACTAATATACAACTATTCTAAATTCATTCACTTCTCAGACTACAATGAATGAATGAATGAATGAACGCATCTTTGAATGCAGTACACACGCAACAAAAGACTTATTCCTTTGAGATTACAAGGCACTTCTGAAATGCCTCACTGTACTTTCAGTGAAGGTGATGCTTAACCTTAGCTTGGTACAAGCTGAAGAAAATAATAGTGAAAAAAAAAATGAAAATCAAAATTGCTCCAAATGAGAAACACAAAATCTAGAAATCAGACATGCAACCATTAAATCCAAAGCTTTAAGACTGTTTTTTAATTACTTACATGTTACGGGACAAAAATCAACCAAACTTCAAAGGAGTCTGCTCCCTCAGAGCCAAGTAATTACATCTACAGTTGCTGTCAACTGGGAAGTGAGCATCTCTAGCTGTCTCTCCCCTGAAATAATCCCAAACTGCCTGTTGTTCCAGGCTGTGCTCAGAACATCTTAGCGCCGCCAACTTCTCCTCCACAGAGCTGTGCTTACAGATCTCCTCTCCCCCATACTTCTGTGACGTTGCCTAACGCTGAGGTGTCTGTGCTACTGTTCTCCCACGGGCGTGGGTCAAGTTAGCACATGCAGGAAACACAAGGCAAAGGGGAAGAAAAAACAACCCCAAATCCAGATGCTATGCTTTTTGAAGCTGCACAATTTCCTCAGACTAATTGTTATTAGTAATAGCTATTGTTCATCTGGCAAGCAGTCCCAAATCACAGCTATAAAAACAGAAGTAATTTTAATTCCTTTTATACCAAATTATGAAAGCACATACAATATACAGTACCTAAATTCACTCTGAGGTGTTTTTTTATTTTAATTCTACATCTGTTGGAGAAATCAAATGGGTCAGACAAAAAATTCTGACAGTAATAGGCACCCTCCAAGAGAAAGACAGCAATCAATTACAAACCATTTGCAGAAATTGTAGAGCTGTCACAGACTCATTTACAGCTGCAGTTCAAGTCAGACTGCCTCTGATTGCCAAGCCATTTTCCCCTCTTGTACCTAAAAAACTAGGACAGTTTCAGATAATTTTTAAAATGACACTAGCAGACCCACATGGCAACCCAAGAAGTGAACTGCAATATGGCACGGGCAATTACTTCAGCAGCCTGTGCACAAGCCATTAGTACTGCTAGACATGGCAGATTTGAAGCTGGAGAGAGGGCAGGGAGCAGACCTGTCTGTTTTCCCCTCTTTTCTAAGCTTTAATTGCAGCACATAATTTAGAGCATTGGAGCAAATTTAGTGTGTTCAGAGTAACAACTAGCATGTTTTCTGTGTATTTAAATCCTCCTGAACTCTCCCTAATTTTCTGTCATCTGGTGTATTTGACACAGACAACCAGGATTAGCTTTGCTTTTCTGCTAAAGCAAAGCCGACGCCCCAGAATCTGGTCCCCTCCAGCAGGATGGGAGCTCATTTGTGCCTGTCCTCACAGTGCACTGGGGACAGCACGTACCCCAGGTGTGCAGGGCACCCCGAGGTGCCCGGGGGAACCTGGCCAAGCACCAACCTGCTGGTGCAGCCAGCCACCGAGGCATCCTAAGCCTTGGAGTCACCTCCGCTGTGCTCTCACAAAGATCCCTGCCCCTGAAAACACTGCAGAAGCCCTAAAACAGGACAGTAGGGAAATCCACATCACCCCTTCCAAAGGAACAATGTGTCCTAGAGGGGAGAAAAATCCAGTTTATTCTTGTCTGGTTGCAAAGACTTTTCAGGAGTGTAAGCACCATGTTACACAGGGTATAGATTATCTCTGTGGGAATCCCCTGTGCAGAAGGAGATAGGCTGAAGACCCACAATCACTGGGCTTCTCCTCACTCTCTAGGGAAACTACATGAAGTCACCTACATTAGATGGAAGTAGATTACAAAGTAATTCCAAAAGTAAGGGAGGATCATCTCCTCTTGGTGGGTATGGCTAGAGGCACAATATATCTTCCCGTCCTGGTCTTCTGAGTTTTTATGTTCTGCCTTATCTCTACCCATTTTTCATACAATCTAGTACAAGGCTCTAATATGTGCCAGAACCATAAAAATTCTAACTTTGTTTCTGTCATGCAAGAGTGTAATGCAAGTGTTATCACAAATTTGCTTGGAGATACAACCGACATCAACAGAAATAACAAAAATAATTTCTGTTGTCAGAATGGCAATGCCTAGTAAAATCGCAGCCACCAACATGAAAACATACCCATGCTAGCAGCTAGGGGCTTCAAACCAATATGCACTTCAGTTGGACAAAGGTTGCAATTTGACTGACTTGGAACAAAAAGGATGAAAAATTGTTCTTCAAAGACCAATGCATTCAAAGGTGGACACTAATCCTGAGGCTCCCTGCCTCAGCCTCCAAAGTCCTAACTGAGAAAAGATCTGAGCATCCATTACTCCATCTGAAGTCAAACAGTAACAGCACCTCTTGAAGTCTGTAGTCCAGTCTAAAACAATTGATGTTAACTCAATGTTGCTATGGTCACTGTAATCTTAACAAGTGCTAGAAGTATCAGCAAAAAGAAAACATGAACCAAACTGAACCAGTTAGAAAGCTGAAGCAGCTTTACTGTTCTCTGCAGAACTGGGTTCAAGCATCACAGAAAGATGAATGTGACAAGTCTCTGCCCATTTGCCATTTGCCTCCATCATGCTGCTTTTGGAGATGCAGCAGCTGTGCCATAGATGCTGGCCTGTCAGGGTGACCTCAAGAAAATAAAACACGAAGTACAGCTAATATGCATAACAATTTTTCCAAATTAGTGCCATACATTAAACTCTTTCCCACAAAGCGTTAACACTACAACACTGTTTGTTCATAAGGATTGTTATGTCAAGCATGTTCTTACCCTGAAAGGTGGATCAGTCTTCTCCCTGTGTGGCACTTGGTCCAGCGTGCCATCAGTACTGCTCCTTTTCAGGCTGGATGTGACATCAGGCACATTACTAAAATCTGCATTCAAAAGAAAGCAAATAAATTAGAGGGTTATAGGACAGGAACAGGAAAAGTATTTGCTTTTATCTGCAAATAATTTCAGTGCCTAGTAGAATTACTATAGGGGAAGGGAAGGAATACAAAATCTGTGATCCTTTCCACCTGCTAGAAAATAACACAAGGGGTCAAAGCAAGGAGCAACCGTGCCTGGAAGCTCTGTTTCAAAACAGCAGCTGGACATCTAAGACCATCTGAAGCAATGTGCATATTTGATCTACCAAAATAAACCCAACGCTTTTGCTAACCGCCTGCTTTCAAAGGTAGCATTATCTATAATCAGCACACTCTGTGCTGAGACAACCAGTGAGGATAATTAAATGCACTCAAGTAGTTCTCCATGGATGAGCACGCTATTGTTCAACACAACTTAGTCCTGAATCCCTTAAAGACTCAAGAAGAAAAGTGTATTTTGCCTTGGAACAAACACCACAGTTCATAACATGGACAAAATCCCTTCTTGTTACTAATAGTTTAACAATTTTACTAAGTTTGGAGCCCGCGTATATAGTAGCTGGTACAATCCAAAACCAGAAGAGACACTGCCCTGCTCTACTTACTGACAGACTACAGCTTTCAATAACATTTATGTGTAAACTCAAGATCTACCCAGCAATGCTGAACATTCATATAAAAATTATGTTTCTTCTCTTTACATTTCCTCAATTGGCTGCTTAAAATCCGCCGTTTACATGGAAATTCTAATTACAACTCTTGGTAGTGAAGAAGTGATTATTGATCTACAGTATTGTTAATCCGAGTCGCTGAAAATCATAAAGCAGCCACCAAAAAATAATGAGGATTTTTAGCAACCTCAGATGATAAAATAGTAATAAAATGAAGGGTTTTTTTTAATTTGCTGCTTTGTTTCCCAGCCTTTAAGCCTCTAGGACATAATTTACACCACATTACCACATTTTCAACACCTACAAGTGCTGGAGATTTATTTTTAAGTGAGAGGTGAGATTCTCATTTAATCACTGACTCCAGAAACTGAGGTGGCAATTAAAAGAAATATCACTCATCTTGCAGTAAAATCATGAGAGCTAACAATAATGAAATTGTGAAGGACAACAGTATCTCTGCGCCCAGGTGTTGCTGTTGTTCTGTCCCTGCAGAGCAGGACCAGCGGCTGTCAGCAAGAACTGACAAACACGGACTGAAGTAGGGGGGGGAAATGGGAATTTTAGGCCCAAAAGAACGCCTTATAGCCCATAAGAAGCCTTCCTGGGAAGACAAAACGCAGCAAACAGACTCCACAGGAAAGCCAGAGAGAAAGATGCCAATAACTGTGCTCCACGTCATCTTGATACTTTATTCTTCTCTATGTCATTAAGGTGCCTATGCCAAGCTTAGCATTAAGGCTGACAATTTCCACCCAGATGCCAAAGACTTGACTACTCCGTCATTCCCCTATCCTTGCACAACCAAGGTCCCATCACTTTTCTCCCCTCAGGCTTTTTTACCTTTTCCTCATGGATTCAGGTGTGGCTTCTGATATCTCAGAGCCTATGTAACATGCAATATTCCAAGAGTTACCACCTTTGCAGAAAAAATGTATTTTACACAACTCCACCAAACAGCCACCCATCTTTAAGAACTTAACAAGGAGTCTGCCTTGTCTATTTATTTTATTATGCTTTTACCCCTCTTCCTCCACCAAGCCTGAATAGTTTTCTCCTGCCCTCTGGACTTTTAATGTAATTTTGAGTCTATCTTCTTTATATGGGTACTCACGAATGACTTCCACCACTGTCAACTTCTGAGTATACATAAGGTAGGCTAACCCCTAAAACTTGAATTTAATTTTAAATAACATTTTATTGGGGGTGAGACAATGCCAAGGATATTATTTCCCATTGTTTCCCAGCTGTGCTTTTTTCACTTGCCTTCAGGGGTTTAATGCACTTCTCCCCCATACCTCCAAACAACATGCACCCGAGACAGATGTTGCAGTGGCATAAAGGATCGAGACTTTGATCTCAGGTAGCTCTCTAATAAGAAAAAAACCTATGTCCTTTCCTTGACTTTACAAAGTGACCATTAAACATTTTTTTTCCTTTACAAACAGGAAGTAAAACTAACGTGTGCAAGCAATGAAGAGAAAGCATAAACGTAGGAAGAGGAAAATAAGGTAAACCAATCAGTAGACAACATGAACAGGAAAAATCAGGATAACAACACCCAAAGCAGGCAAAAAGAATATTATATCACCTTGTCCAGATGATCTATCTCTTCCTCCCTTCACCCTCACCTTTGTTCTTCCTTTGTAGTCTACAGGACTGTCAGAGGCAGGTCTATAGTCTTGCCCGTTTTTATAGCATTTGCTATTGGCAGAATGTGTTGCTGGTGGCAGTTAGGGTAAGCAACAGTAAATCCTATTTTAAATAGTAAAAACTAAAAAAAGTTACACGGAAAGGATTCAGATTGAAAAAGGACATCCTACTGCATGTTGTACGCCAAACTAACAAGGAGAGGGAAGGAAGCGAGGATGTATGGCTTGTTGATCAGTTTAGCATCCATATCCTGTCTCCCTTTCCTTCTTTTACTGTGGAAGCAGACTTCCTTTGATTTACTCCTACAAACCATCACACTATTCCCAAATAATAATTAAAAAAAAAATAAATCACAGAAAAGAGTTTTACCTTAGATAATGGGTAATTTCAAATACAAAGCCTAAAGACATAAACACAGCATCAAGTTTAATACTGAAATTCTCTCTGCTTCTAGTACTAAATGGAAGGGCAGTAACAAGCCAAACCATGCAAAATGTATTGTCTTTAAACATTCAAATTTGGATTTAGCTCTACAGTGGGATTCATATTAACAAAGACATTCAAAAGTAGTATCGTAAAACTGCTATCTTACAGGTTGGGTAAACACTATCCTTTCAGGCAAAACTAGCAATGAAACTGTAGAGAGTATGCACAAAATTAAGAGAAATGTTACAGCTGTGTGAGTACGGAATCGTTCCAGTATATAATATTCTGGATCTTTGCTGGGAACAAGCACAGAAAAGTATGCAAGGAGATGTACATTCCTAAAAATCATCCAATGTGAGGTCAAGCCAGCACTTCCTGGCAATTTTTTTTTTTTAATATTATTATTTTTTAAAAACTTCCTCTAATGTTGCTTACCTTACTACAATTACATTACAGACTAGTTTGCTTTGCTGGAAACATTGCTCGAGAGGCTTTCCAGCAAGGTAACGGTGAGTATACCCTGACTAAGTCTGCCTGTGCAGCTCCGTTACAGTAGTACATTTGATTTAGTCTATTGATGCACTAGTAGTGCTAAACCTGTCTGGAATTAAAAAGGGACCGATAATATTGGGTTAAACAAAACTTGGTTTAAATCATTTGTAAAGACACTGAGAGATCATTCAACAATTACTCTCATGGCCAAAACAGACTTGAATTGGATAAATTAGTTTTATTACCAACCAAATCAGAGTAGGATAATGAGAAAGAAAACCAAAACTTAAAAACACCATCTCCCCACCCCTCTTTTATTTTTGGGCTCAACTTCACTCCCAATTTTCTCTGCCTCCTCCCCCTGGTGGCACAGTGGTACAGGGAATGGGGGCTCTGCTCAGTTCATCACATGTTACTGTTGCTCCTTCCTCCTCAGCAGGAGGGCTCCTCATACTCTTCCCCTTTTCCAGCGTGGGGTCCCTCCCACAGGGGAGTCTTCCGTGAACTTCTCCAACATGAGTCCTTCCCACAGGCTGCAGTTCTTCATTAATTGCTCCAGCCTGGGCCCCTCCCATGGGGTGCCGTCCTTCAGGAACAGACTGGTTCACCAGGGGTCCCCCACGGGGTCACAACTCCTACCAGCAAACCTGCTCCAGCACGGGCATCCCACAGTGTCACAGCCTCTTTTGGGCATCCACCTGCTCTGGCATGGTATCTGCAGCTGGGTATCTGCTCCACCGCTGACTGTGGAGCTGCGGGGGCACAGCCTGCCTCACCATGGTCTTCACCATGGGCTGCCTGGGAATCTCTGCTCCGGTGCCTGGAGCACCTCCTCATCCTCCTTCTGCACTGGCCTGGGTGTCTGCAGAATGGTTGCTCTCACATATTCTCACTCCTTTCCCACTGAAATTGTGCACGGGTTTTCCCCCCTTCTTAAATGTGTTATCCTAGAAGCACTACCACCATCTCTGATGGGCTTGGCTTTGGCCAGCAGTGGGTCTGTTATGGAGCTGGCTGGCATTGAATTCTAGCCAGGGGAAGCTTCTAGCAGGTTCTCACAGGAGCCACCTTCGTAGCCCTGCTGCTACCAAAACCTTGCCAGGTAAACCCAATAGTCAGCTAGTTGCAAACAAGAGTAGCAACTCAGATGAATGCTGCAATTCTCAGAAAAGCACAAGGGGAAAATGCCATTATGTGAAAAGCTTAACTACGGCATATGAAATGCATACCAAACGTTCTGCTTGGTTTCTAGCAATGAACAACCAAGTATTAAGAACGTGCTCAGCACCTTCAGCTACCAACAGCATCACCAAAGAAGAATGCCATTACTCCTGCAGTGTTGTGTCTTGCTGGCAGACAGATATGTGACTCACAATCATTCAAAGGAAATTGTAATGTAACCACCAAAAACTGGAAGAAAACATACTTCCTAAGTCAGGCTCCTCACTACTCATCATTCAATTAAAAGTAGGCACAAAGCATGCAGATGGGTCAGTCAGTGAGAAAAACAAACACATACAGCACATCCAAGAGCTCTGTACACCTACAGGAATGCCTCTTCCCACGTTGCTGTGCTGATACAGATACAAGTGGTCAATATGGAAGTTATTCACATGTCTGTGAGCGGTGAGGTACAATGGAAACACATCCTCTAACAGATGTGTGAGACAATAATAATCCGTGCTAGAATCCCAGCCAAGAAACCAAAGGAAATCAACTGGGAAATGTCAACATCGACCATCCGGCAATTCATTTACCATAAAGAAGCCATCAACAAATGCAAATGTCACATTACTTTTTTTTTTTCTGTTTCATTAGAAAGCCTGAATTATTTTCTTTAACTTTTTCATTAAAAAGCCTGGATTATTTTCTAGTCAGTGCTGCTCTTACCACTTTAGTCACTCACTGCAAAGGCAAAATTGCCATGAAGAAAAAGCAGGAACTGAGGATCCTGTTTCATTTCTAATTTTTTTTTTTCATAACACTTTAGCACTTGTTCTGTTTTAGCTTTTTCTCACCAATTTAAAAAAGAAAAAAAAAAGCCAAATAATCATCACAAGCATGTCAAGTGTTATCAAATGTCAAGCACTATTATGTAGGTGGTGTAACCACCCCCTTTTTCAAACTACAGCAAAAGGGTGTGTTTCCACCTGCCACTCTACTGACAACAATAAATTAAACCAAAAAAATCTTTCTAGCTCTACATGAGAAGACAACACAGCAAAATTAAAGGTACTCGGTATCTCACTCTGAGACAGATTAAGACCACTGCAGGGCATTATTTTCAGATCTAGCAGGAGCAGCAGTTCTGTGCAGCAGTTGATAACTATCCTCTGCAAGTAAAGATGCCTTCTGACAGGCACAGGCAGTCCTGACCTCAGTAAAAATACAGCAACTACACCAATATGGAAAATTGCATTTCCATTCTGCAACAAGATGGTTTTCTTTGTATCAGGATGAAACCATGTTCTTTTACATTATGCTATTTTATTTTTGCAAAAACGCCGAGAAAGAGACACCAGAGAACAAATAAAAGTAGCCTGACATCAGGATATTCATCCATGATGTAGGAGAAAGAGATGAAGTCACCTGCTCTGTCAGATTCAGGAAATTAAACTGAACCTGGGTCTGTCTCAGCTAAGCTAAGATGCTTTATATAAATAAAGAAAAAATAATTGATAAAAAATAATACAACATCAGTCAGAAAAAGGAAGGGCGATTAACAACTAGTAGCTGTGAGTCTTTCCTGGTATCCCCAGCTCCTCCTGATCCACTCACCATATCACCAAACATTCAGCACAGCAAATAGATTCCGACTCTAAAGTTCATCATAAAGCTAGTCCCGTAGGATGCGACTGACCCAGGCTGAAATCTGCCTGTCCTCAACAGGGAAGAGTGAGGCAGGACAGGAATACATGACTAGGAAACAATCATGTCTGAGCTGGGTGCAAACTGAGTTACACTCATGCAACTGAGAAAAGGATTAAACTTTCTTTAGCTCTCAACATTTAAAACCTGGCATATGAAACTGATACTCAAGAGCAAGGAATTTAATAAATGGTTCTGCTGATGATGGGGAAAAGAGGATGATGTTATGCAGCTGGTGAATAACAAGCAATAGCTCTATCTAAAGAAGGAATGAGAACGTTAGGGAAATCTAATGTCAGAAACTACAGATCTGTGACCTACATAGTAACCTATGGCTTTCACAATCAATTCAAGTAAAGAAAAATTAAAAGTGTGGAGATAAATAGAAAATTATATAGATACAGTATGGGTAAACAGATGGTGTCAAAGTAACCTGACATCTGCCTTTGATAAAAGTTGTTTTTAAAGGCACGGAACATGGGATAAATCCAACCTTCTAGAAAGTTTAAAAAAAGAAAAAGAAAATAGAAATCTTTATAATACCCCAAGGGAAAGTATTAGCTAAAATGAAAAGGATAGGACTTAAAACAAGGCAGAACTGACTAGCAGGTAAGAGAACAATAGATTGGTCTGAAATAACTTCTAGACCTCGGAGAGGCTAATGGTAGATTTTGTCCAAGGTGGGTTTGGGGACCAATTTTACTCAATATTTTCATTATTTATCTCAGCAAAGGAAGTGCAATAGGAAGTATTCTGATTAAATACTCCAATAATTCAAAGTTAATAAACAGCATTAATTAAGAGTGTGACTGGAGATGCATAAAGGAGATGCAGGATGACTTTGAAGATGAAGTCATAGTCCCAGAATGAAATCACACAGAACAAAATTTCAGGGACCAGTAAGAACAATTTCTTCTCTAAACTGCGGCTCATTAGTTGGAAACACGGAAGAAGAAAAGTGTGGAAGTGTGGAGATGTGGTTAACATGTAGTTGTGAGCTACAGCTACTTAAGCAATGGTCAAGGCCAGCAGATACTGATCTCTTACAACATTGGCCAGGAATATGTCTATGCTGGCAATTAGAAGACTGCCTTTCAACCATCACAGGATTGAATTTCTGGAGAGGCTTACCTGGGAGCAAAGAATGCAAACAGTCTCTCCTATTTTAAAATGGAATATGATAAATGTATCAATAGGGTTGTTGAAAACCTCAACTAACAGAAGACTGGACTCACTGAGTCTGGAAGTTCCTTCCCATCCTAGGTTCCCCTGTCACCAATGTAGCACAAATATTACACAGATGCCTAAATACAGCTACACAGGCAAACAGATGGCCAGAAGCCTCTTTCTGTTCAGTAGAGCACAATAAATACTTTAAGTTGCACTACTGCTGGTGTTTAAAGATCCTGGCAAAGAGTTTTTATGGTTAAGAGAATGCTTATATCACGAGTGTACGTTGGTGAAGAAGCCCCAACAGTTGTCCTACACCCCAGTTGCTGGCCAATTGCAGCTCAGATGTTCATTATCAACTCCAGTGGTTACCCTGCCAGAAACTGATCTTTCTCTTGTTTGTAGTTTTCTGGCACTTGAGAGAGAAATGGGGCTCTCGTTTCCCATCCTCCCTGCTGCAGTTTCTAATCTGCAGTAGTTAGACACTTTGGATATGGCAAAAAATACATACAGAGTTTCAAGCGATTATGATGGACTTGGTCTAGTCTGTAAAAGACAGGCACCCTGATCTCATACCAGAGCAACTGACAGTTTTAAACACTGTTATTGTCCAGTGATTTTAGACAGATGTTGCAAAACAGCAATGAAATGAGCATCAACTTATTTTAGAGAATACTAATATGAATTTTAGCTTGAAAAAACCCTAGGATCTGTAATTATAAGGAATTACAGGAGGTCCAGCCTATCCACTGGGAAAGAATGTTTTCAAAATTTACACTAATTCCCAAATGCTCTACAAACCTCCAATAAAACACAACAGAGCCAATCTTCAGCATGTAGGATATTCTCCCTCTTCCCATTACAGAGAGTTTCCATAACACGGCTGTATGGTTTAGATGGAAATGAGATATTACATTTGGGTAATAAAGTTAAGCCAGGTGTACGGAAAGCTGCATTTTTCATTGTTGTGTGAACTCTCCAGACTGATCAGTTAATTATAAGCTTGCAGTTCCCATATTCTTCTAGCCAATGTTACTATCAAGAGAAAAGTAAGCTTCCAAGAGAAGATAACAAATATTTAAAAATTCCTGGTGCAAATAATACTAAAGACTGAGCCAGCTCTCAGAAAGGTACAAAACCTTGGTGGTCTCAATGCCTTCAGACTTACTGAAAATCAGGGAGTGGTAAGTGAAGCATTCCAGTGTTGCCTGGAGAAGACAACTATCAGTGTGGTGAACTCTAAAAATGCTCCCTTGGAGACTAGTACTCATAACTTCAGTTAAACGGTTCAGTCTGGCAGGTAGCACACATGTGCTTATTTCTTTTGGTTCAATACAACCAAATATATCTTAGGTTTTCAACAGTATATTTACTCTTTTGTAATGAAGTTAGAAAATAGGTATGCAAGCATTTCCTTCTGTATCCTTTTCCTTTCTGAAAGACTTCAAGAAATATCTTTCAAAAAGTAACAGTTGATCCAAAGGAATTTATTGAATGGCTTTCAAGAGATATTCTCAAAATCTCTGTTGAAAACGGCTTCCAAGTTTCACCAGAGATATGAAGGGTTCTGGGTTCACCAGTTCAGTTACAAGTAACTCATATGTCTTGCTTATGTGAGGATCAGACCTTTCAATTCTTTGGGTCATCTTATCCCCTGGGATCAGCACGGAAGGGGCACCCAGCAGCTGGTATCCAGGACAGAGCCCATGCAGTCTCTGCAGCCCTTTAAATTTCTGCCTAGGTTGCAAAGAGCACATTAACTGTGGTCAGGAAGGAGAAAAGCAAGAGAGTTCTGGGAGGAGAAGACAAACTCCCATGGAAGATTCATTAACTATCCCACAACGGCCATTTGCACTGGAGCAATTGTTAGGAGAAGTGAGGGAGGTCTAGAAGATGAGCTGCGGAGCTAAAGCTAGGTAAGTTTAGTAAAGCTGTGGTACAAGAGGACACTGGAGTTGCACCAGGGTTTCCATCATGAAGGCCCAGGTCTGGAGACATCAGGAGGTATTCGGAAGCATACAGTTCTTTAAGGCCTTCATACAAAAGCAGGTTTTTTCCTCTAAAACCTCTTTGGCCAGAAAAGTCAGCTAAAAAGGATTCAGAGCCCATAACACAAGAATGGTCCAGCTCAAGTGACATGTGGAGAGCCAATTCCCATCCAGGAAAAGTGCACTGAAAGGTCCTACTTTACCTTGAGCTGTTGCTCTGTTTTTCTACATGCCACAGCAGTAAATAAACAAACAAACAAGTAATTTTTTTGCACTCTGATGTTCTACCAGTACAAGCCTCGACATACGAAAAATGGCTACTACACACTGAGCTAATTCATGAAGAGTTTTCACAGCCACATTTGGCTTCTAGACCAAAAGCTATCTCCATGTAGCTTCCATGAAGGAAACATATCTAAGAGAAGGCAGGCAGGTTTCAGCCACAGATGAGAAATATCCATTGAAACACATCCTCCACCACTTCAAGCTGAAAGGCAAAACCATTTGCTTCACTTTTCGTCTTCACTGGGGTTCTCTATGAATCTGGGCAAATGACTGAGGTACCATGGACCCTAAGTGCAGATTCTCTTTAAACTCCAGTTAAGTTTTTCAGAATTATGGGAGTGTTCACATTAGCTCAATTCAGTAATTTTAACTGGAATTTAGGTAAGTTTTTAACTATTGTCCAGTGCCATTCCAGTTGTTTCCCCACAGCTGGTACTCCCAGGCAAATATTATTACTTACGCATTCACACTTCAATGCTGGAGTAAATTCAAATCAATTTGCGGGCAGTAACTGTGGTTATTAACTGTACAGTGGCTTACAGCTTTCCTGCTGCTTTAACCAACAGTTAAAAAGATAAGGAAACACTAAATTTATTACCAATGCAAAAGCCCCATCCTCTTTTTGCCTAGGAAACGTTCTTGTTCTTCTGAAAGCCTCTGGCCTAACTTCAGATAACACCTAACTTGAACTCTCACTGCTAAATTAATATGACTTGAGTCTACTAACACAAATTACTTCAGTTTCTAGAAAACTAAAATATGTTAAACACAAGTAAAATGCACTGGATTTTAATAATTCAGATTTTTTTTAATCTCTGTGAGATATTTTGGCTTTTATCATTTGTTGTTGTCCTAGGTATTTTGTAACTTTTTTTAGGACCGGCTGGAATGTACATTCTCAGCTTAGCTTCAAGGCTGTAACAACCGACTCTTTGGCATAGCTAGAAACATCATTCAGGAATTCATGCAAGATGTTAAATCTGGAAAGAAAATTAGCATACAGCTGTCATAACATCAGTCTTTCTAGATAGGGTTCTTAAACCTGTCACTGACAAGACTAATTGTTACCAAACAAGACATTCAACTACAGGCCAGACAAGAAGGTTCCCTTCATGGCACCTCACATCCGTAAGTTTTGGCTTCAGGGAGCAAACTATGAAACATTAGAAGGTGCTCTACATGCTTCCTGAAGGACAATGCAACCAGGCTGCTGCTTTTTGCAGATCTGATACTGCCTACACAAAGAGAAACCCCTACTTCTGGCCAGTGTCTGAAATGCTCATGCAGGACAAATGTCCTGTTTTCATCCTTCAGTGAGGAAACTGACACTTCTTTAAAAACTCCACTTTTTCATGTTTAGAAAAAGCTAGTATGTTCAAGCAAATATTCTTGTATTGTACAGCTTGCTTAAGACATGTTGGGCCACATGCTGAACAGTGGCTTAGCTCCAGTCAGCCACCTACTTCTGCAAGTGTGACTTTCCGTAGGCTGCTTTATGCTCTCTTTCCCTTTTTTTTTCTAAATATCTGCAGAAACATCCATTTTGAAGCTGGAGCAGAGTCCTTTAGGTCCCTTGGGAGTTCCTTTGTTGGTTAACTGTTCATTGTGAAGCAAAGTAATTTGACTTATTTGTTAATTCAGTAATCAACAGGAGATAGAAATTAGCAACATAATAGGAAATAGCTGCCTGCACTTCTGTAGCAATGCCAGATTAGCCCCTGCATATCAATGGTATGTTTTACAGGGTTATTTAACTTTCTAAACTTTCTCTGTACAAGTATCTGCCAGTCAGACAACTGCTCAGGCTTTACAGTTTTAAGCTTAACACTTCACACTGGCTTCTCAAATCATTACCTAAACACATTTGTTTCTTAAGTGCATAACACATACTTCTTGGATACAGTCTCACTGGGGCCAGTGTTAGCCATAACTAGTGCATCACCCTTCTACCCCAGTTCAACAACTGGAGATGTGTGGCTATGCTAAGGAGGAGGAAGACACAGCTGAGCCCATGCTGGGTGGCCACCATGCTCTACAAGTGTCAGCAAAGGCTGCAGCCCACTGCTACCATTAGGTCTTCCACGCTGGGGCTGCTGGACATGCAAGGGTACTGTCAGTGGCTCCTCTCCTGGTTTCTGCTGCTGCTGCAGGATTGCTAACATGGGATGGCTTTGGCCATTCTCAGAGGTCATTGGCACTGGCACCAAGGAGAACTGGAAAGCAAAGGGAGCTGGCCCTGCCCAGGTACCAAGTGTACTACCTTAGTGGTACATTTTCTTTTCCACCTCAGATTTATAGGCACAAAAGTGATGAAAACAGAAAGAAAAAAAAGGAGACAAGAAGTTACTTAATAGTTTAACAAGAACTTGTGGCTATCTTAGACAGTTTGCATAATTACTCAACCTACTTCAGCTCTGTGAAACACAGAACATCCACTGTTTGAGGTGTTCTAAATCATGCCTAGGTTGCTGGTCTATATGTGGATGTCTCTGACTTTACAATCACTAATAAATCTCCTTGCTGTCCATATTGTCACTTTACAGAATTCAGCGGGATGGGCAATGTCATGATTTATGCCTATATATTGTCACTGAGCCAGAAGGTGCAGCTCCACAGGGTTTAGCGGAGTTTGCACCAGGAAAAAACAGTTTGTCCCACTGACTTCACAGGGATTAAATCATAGCAGCATTTAGCAAAGCAGAACAGAATGGTCTTTTAGTAGAAAAACACAATGAAGAGCATTTAAGGCTGTCCTGTTTCATAGCATAAAAAATCTTTTAATTTGCAGCACACACATCTAGGAAGCCAACAGGACAGTTTGTCAAGTGCCAGCAAGAGCTCATTAAACCACCACTTTTGGGAAACACTCGGTATTGCAAAACATGCAGTAGGCAATGACTGCTTCTGAAGGGGCAGTCGCTTTCTTTGAATTAACCTCTACACTGCTACAGTCCCAGGTATCATCACAGGCCAGATCTCGTCTTTTCCCAGTGATTCACAAGACCACAGGGAAAGACACCTGCGTTAACAGCACACAAATGGCTGGAGCAGAAGCCAACATACCACGGTTGTCCAGGACTGCTGTAAACACACCTCACCTCTGAGCCTGCTTTGATGAACAGCTGCTGCACATCTCATCGCATCTATGTGACTTCCTGCTGAAGTAACTTGGGTAACAGGAAAAAAAAAAAAAAGAGAAAACCCAGCACAGTCATGAATCTTCGGGCTGATAAGCAGTCAGGCTGCATAGACAGCTACACATCTATGTCAAAAAGAGGCAGTGCTTTTCTACTGTTTTGCCTCACACCACACAAAACCACCAGACATCTTGTATTAGATCCACCAGGCAAGAAGGAGCGATGTGTGCAGACCTGCACAAACAAACCAGATCAGGGCCCACATCTAACAGGATGTGGGTGTCCTTGGGACTCAGGATGCTAAGAAGCAATATTCACCTCTTCTGAACAAAAAAAGAGTTTCCTGTGAGAGAATAAACCTAAGTTTCTTTGATTCCTCACACATGTACTGCAACGAAGGCCATGCCCTACAGCACGATGAAGAGAATTTAAATACTGAAACAGCAGCTAGGCAAACAAACAGGACCTGATTTGTGAAGAACTAGAAGTTATTCTAGAAATGTTTTTCAGTAAGTTTTAGTTTTAATTTTGTTTACAAAATGCTTTACAGGTTACATTAAGAGGCGCTTACAAAATGCTTTAAAAACTATGGGCAAACAGCAACAAGTACAGTGGTCTGAGCCTAGACAAAGTCATCTAAACCATCTAGTGAAGTGTATTTCATACAGAAAGTACCTTGGAATTGAAACCAAACCAATTATTACTAAGACCACATTTTATAAAAGAATTTGGTCATATCAAAATAAAATTGGTGGCTGACCGATGTGCTTTGCTTCTGTGTGTGCCTACTAAGATTAAAATCAGAAGTGGCTCATGTTTTGGGAAACAGAATAGCCACTGCCCATGTGGGTTCAAACCAGTAATGCTCCGCTTGAAACGGTTACATTTTGCAGAACTGCCTCTGTGTTTAGCAGATCAGGAACTGAAATGTCATTGTTCCTCTCCAGCACTCATCCCAGCTACTTGCCAAACGGCACAAAGCCTGAGTCCCTCTCTCCGGCTTCAGCCATGCTTTATACAATGTGAAACAGCTTCATCAGGAGTGACTCAACCCAGCACGTCCCAGGCTGCGCCGCTCCTTGGGGATCAGCACGAGAAGTGGGAACGCTGTACTCCACAGTGGCTAGGGAGGTGCTCTGCAGGAAGGCTGGCTGAAAGAAAGCTTGCCACCTCCGACAGCAACTCTCCTTGCAACCAGCTCTCCCCAGCACCTGCCTGCTCCCCGCTCCTCCTCCTGCTGCTTACCTGGCTCTGGCCCTTGTCAGACCTCTGCATCCGCCAGTTCAACTCACTGCCTTTGCAGGGGGAGAAGGGGAGGAGAAAGTTTTCTCCTTAATTAGCTTCATTAAGGGCTCCAGCAAGTGCTGCTGCAGCACAGGGGCAGGATGGGTGCTATAGGGCTGGAAGGGAGGGTTAAGGCGGTACAGGGGAGGGGGAGGAGCAGCAGCCAGCCTCCCCCCTGTCAGCAGCACCCAAGCCTTTTTCACCACTCCTGGGACCACACCTCAAGAAAGATGGGGCAGAGAGGAACCCAGACCCTGCACAGAAAGTAAGTGCCCTACTCTAAAATGAGGAGTACAACAGGGAGGAAAGGAACAGAATGTCCATCTTTTATAAATGCTTTAAAATGGTTTCATTCCCATTTAGCTCTCTAACCCTCCCAGATGAAAGTATTTCTTCAGGGAAACTTTTTTAAGCATATCCAAACTGCCATCCCCCACTTCTTTCTTCTCTCTCTCTCTCTCTTTTTTTTTAATCACAGAGATCTATTTACAAATTAGGGTTGATTTCAACAGTGTCAGCTAACCAGAAATGACAGCTTTTTTGGCAAAAACCCACTTGCTGAGAAAAAAAAAAACTGCCCAACTGACAGCAACTCACATACTGCAATGGGTTTTCACACCTACTAATGCTTCTACCTCCTGCCTTAGCAATCTATAGATATACCATTAACCCACACAGCTCTACCCTAAATACACAGTTTTCAATTCTCATGCCTCCTCTGTTGTTTATTCCTCAAATAGCCATGCCATCTTAAAATGAGGAATTTTTTTCTTCTACAGTTGTAAGAATTCCAGTCCAATTCCCTCATTTTTTAATTCTACACAAATATTTGTTTAATTTCCTAAGCACTGGAGCTTGGAGCAAATTTAAGTTGCTCTGTTATTTGGTTTTCCACATTTATGAGTGCATTTTTTAAAAAGTATTTCAACCCATTTCCTTTCCAGAATAAGGTTATTACTAGCCAGGCGGCTAAGCAGCAAGCACATAGCATTGCCACGTGGGAGATCAAATGATACGACCACAGCAGGTCCAAAATACAGCTACACGGGTATAGCAGGCTCCTGGAGAAAATGAATCACTCACAGAAAATTCCCTGGGAATAATTTTAAGGAGTGGCAGAGTTAGTGGCTCTGGAGAAAGTCAATCACTTCCCTTGTGTACAGTAAAGGCTGCCAGAGTTTTACCATGAGGTATAATTGGGTATCCTCAACATAGCAGAATACATAGGAAAAGGCATTCATCAGCTAAGCAGTTACAAAACTGGAAACAAATGTGGACAAACTACTACCACCCAACTTATACTAAGCCAGTGATTTAAAGTAAATTCTGTTTTGCTTTTGCCTGGTGGTTCTCACCAAGCCCCAGGCAGGTTATTTACCACGTGACTCAGTACTGAAAATTTCCATTTTCCAAGCACTTTGTTAATTTTAGCTCATTAATCCTCACAGTACTCCAAAAAGATAAATAGAGTCAGTAATTTTTTTTACAGGCAGGCAACAGCAGAAACATTGAAGTTTTTAACTCCAGGTATGTACCTAGAGCTAAACAGTGCTGGGTTTTTGAAAGACGTGTCCCCTCCCCCCCCCCCCCCCGCTGGCACTGACTGACTTCCAAAGGCACTGCCTTGGAAGAACAGGCTCAACATGGACAAGCGAATGTCAGAAATTATTTTTGAAAACTGTGGTCTTAAGGGTGACTCACTCAACTCTGTCAAAGGAGACAGAACAGTATTAAACACTGGCTGTGAATTTAAGAGTCTCTGGCCTGCAAATCCCTGCTTGAATCTTTAAATACCTCCTCTTCTTTTCTAAAATCTTACTGAACTCCTGAGTAAGGGGACAATGCACAGTTAAACCTTTTATGATTATCTATTAATTCAAAGTAATGCCATTTTCTTCTGTTTCCATTTGAATCCGATCAGGTGATCAGACACTAAGCACCAAATTCAATAAACATGAAAGTCCTTCTTATGAAGCTTAATTTAAAACTGTTTGCTCCCTTTCAGAATAAAATAAATCTTCCTTAGCTGCTTTTAAGCAGAAAAGCAAATATACTATGTCCCTTTATCCACTAGTGCTTAGAGTCTACATATACTCCAGTAATTTCCTATTATAATGGAATATTTGCACAGGTTGCAAATCTATCCCAGAGGAATGAGGAATCTAGTGAATGGACACATACATTTATTATACTGAATACTCCAGGTAATGCTGGCCTATGATATCAAGCCAACAAGCTGAATGATAGCCTTGGTATAATTATGTAATTAATTAGCTCTATCATAATTTTTTGTTTTATGACACTAACTTTTATGTGCCACTACTCAATTTAATGGCATTTTAAATTGAAATAAGGCCCCTGAGAGAGATGCTACTTACTGTATCGCAAATCTTGTATTCAGATTTCTTTTAATTTCAGAAGATGACCTAATAAAATTGCTTTATAATTAAATCCATTCTAACAACTTCTCCTATGTGAATCTTTTTCTTCTCCCATTTTTAATTACGAAAAAAATTCCAATCAGAAAACACTTGCCACCGTAATTATATACAAAAATCAGTGATCCCTTTTTATACCTCTTGCTGCTTTCCTTGCGCAGCAGTGCACCCTGGCTAGCTTTCCTGCAGAGTTTTACTAGCATCCCCCAGAGGTGCAGCGAGGAAACTGCTCCTTTTGCACTGAAGAAACCAGAGTTCTATTTGCTTCTATCTGGCTTGAAAAATAGTCAAGACATGGGAAAAAAGGGGGAGAAAATCCCCACCTACTTTCTATTTTAGACAGGCGTTTACAAGTGTTTTGGTACCACCAGATACGTTTCTCACGTGAAGGATGATCAGCTGAAAAGGGAAGGGGGACCACAACTCTCTGCCACCCAGCATGGCAATGCCCCTCTATGTGCCACCTCCTATTTCCAGCTGAAAGACAACCCAGCAGCGAGCACTGGCACCTTCCTGGGGGGCCGTGGTGTCATCCAGGAGCAGCCTTTAACATGTAGGCTTTTGGCATGTTCCCTGCCTGCTGCTCCTTATGTGGAAACCCATCAGGATCTCACCCTGACACAGCACTGTTAGGATACATCCTCCATTGGATGCTTAAGAAATGTGAGCAGGTAGTAGCAGAACAACCCCTGTGAAAGCTGTTTTCATAGGCTTTCTTCTACACAGAGAGCACCTGTACCCAACACAACCAACCAGCGATATTGGAAGTGAGGTGAAAAATAATGGGATGTCAACCTCTTACCATTTGCTGTGTTCTTTTTGAAGTTATCTAGAAACTCTTCCAGGAGCTGCGACTGGTTTGGAGGGGGCAACAAACTCTTTGGGTCCTTGGAAATGTCACCATCTGACCAGGAAGCACACAAGGGTTGCTGGGTCCCGTAATGATTCATTCTCACAGTAAGCATTACGCTTCTGTCCGAAAACAGTAATTCCATCTGCCTGAGGTCAAGATCAGACACAGCCTCTCCATTTATGCTCAGGATTTCATTGCCTACTCGGAGCCCTGGGTGCATGTGAAAGGAAAGAAAAAGGTGGGGGGCGGGGGGGGGGGGGAGAGAGAGAAAAGGGAATATAAAACATGAAGGGTCACAAACCAAACCTTATGCTGATTCACTGATTAAATTTGTGGATTTAATTCAAATAGCCTAATCCTGCCACCAATCCTTTAGAATTGATGGGAGCTTTGAGCTATAATGATACAGATGGACTTCATGCGTACTTTGATAGGTGTTACACATAGTACAGCAATCGAGTTGTTTCTTTCTAAAGATGCTGTGGAACTTGGCAGGTGGGAGGGCAGCACAACTTTCAAGAGGATTAGAATAGAGGCACCATTATGTGGGAGGATCAAGGCACTAGTCACGCAGATCAAGTAATTCGTGCAAAATTGGAACAACGGTGGATGGAGTCTTTATCAGCTTTTGTAGAAATCTAAACAGTGGCAACTGCTGCCTTTCAAGGTCAGCAGCATCCGAGCGGTCATTGTCCTCAGATAGCAAACGAAACTCTCTGTCTCCATTTTTCTGGGTTTGTGTCTCTGTTTTTCAGAGAGCAGAACTCCCGTGATCCCGCTGTACTGATGGAGAGAGGCACAGTTTCTGAGCAGTGCAGTTGAGAAGGCACTCACAGAAACTTACTCAGACAACTTCTGGCGAGGGAGGCTACTTTTCATTGCCAGAAAAAGTGGAAGTGATGGGTCTTGGAGACTGACCAAGCCCATGAGGTACCCCAGCATGAGGTGAACTCTTTCTCCAGCCTGTTTCTCTGTGCACAAGCACTTGGTTGCATGGCTGAATGTAGACTTTGTCTCCAAGGGTGGACAAGAACTCTCCCCGCTACACTGGAATGATAATTCAGTTACTCTGTGTACGTTATCTTTCCTAAGATCACATACTTTCAATGGTCTTTGGGAAAGAAAACTATGAATAGTAAAAGCCAAGAACCATCTCAGACAGTACTAAAGCTCTTCATGTTTCGGGACTTTATTAAAAGATAATGAAGTACAGTTTTAAACATAAATATGATACAATACCTTCCTTGTATGCCAGTCCATCAGGGAGAACATCACTTACAAATATACGGGTGACATGCTGATCTTCATCAACTTGTGCTGTGACAGCAAAGCCTGGAGTAAAAGAGGTTTAAATCAAAACTCCTTGGGAACGTTTCCCTTTTATCTTGCGTACTTAGTAGACTGTACACAACCACAGGGAGGGTACTTCTCATGAGAATACACCCACAGAGCATAGAGAAATTATCACATTGTTTCTCAGTCATTGTAAGGCATGTTAAAGTTAATAGGACTTTACAACTTGCAGGAAATGTCATGGTGTGCTGTAAAAAAACCAAAATTATCAGCTTTTGTAGAAATCAAGAGCATTTTTGACCTCAGCCCCATAGGACATTTTGGTAACACAGCTCATCGTTTTGGTTAGAGTGTGTCCATCAGACATAGAGGCATCTTAAACAGATCCAAAAACTGGAAACCCAGACTATAAAGCAGTAAACTTATATAGACCAGTGAGTGAGACAGTCCAGAAAGAAATCATTTATTCCAACAAACTTGCAGCTAAAGAACAACACAGAGCTGCCTTACAAAGGCATCTCTGCAAGGTATATAATTATTCCAAGGCATAACCACCTCCCATGAATAAAAAGCCTGTCAGAATTTGTACCAAAGGACACTCTGTTGACACTGTGCCAACAGAGGATCCCACTACCAAAAAAGAAACAGGCAGACCTTGACCATGGCCTGACTGAGACCGATTTTATTAATCCTGGCAAAGAACACGTGTCTTCTGACAATTCCACGCTTGAATTATTTGGCCAGCACGGCAGAATTAGAAAGTGGACCCTTCCCAAACATAAGAAATGCACCTGCCATTGAAGATTTAAGTGTAAAACAACCAGTTTCAGTCTTTGTTATAATGCCTCGAGTCCTTTGCAGACTCTTTGAGCTGTCAAGGACGGCACTACCTGCTCTCAGAGGCAGAAAAGTCCTGATGAGATATCAGAGGCAGAAAAGTCCTGATGAGATAAAGCAAGCAATGAGAATAAAAAGAAAAATCCCTGAGAGCTTACCAAAATCATTTATGTTTTCCGTCTTTGTAAGATGAACATGATAAACATTTAATGGACAAATTTCTATTTCATCATACACCTGTTGGAAAAAAAAACAGTAACAGAAGACATCAAATTACGAAATTGCAAGCATCGACCCCCAAAGTTACAGCATAAGAAATAAGTACAATATTCTTTGCATCAATGAAGAGCCAAAACTTGCTGTCTTTACACAGAGAACTGTGTTATTGTGCAAGTGTCATTGGTATCAGTGGGACTAAATGCAGAGTAAGCTAAAGAGAGAAAACCCAGCCTGGAGTAGAGACTGACACTTTGCTTTTGTACCAGAAGCCCCACTTAAATCTTCAAACACTTCTTGAACCGTTTGCAGTGCCTAGCCACCCAAACGTCTGCACAGGCATGGACTGTGTGAACAAGGATGGCAGAACGCAATCCAGGAACAGCTTTAAAACCTTATTTTAGATGTAATTCACACATATTTGTAGGTGCTAATTCAACTGTAGCTACAGACATCCCGGAGCTTTATCTAATAGGAGTCACACTTTCCTGGTCTACTATGTATTCGTACGGTTCAGGAGCACAATACTCAGTATTTTCATCAACAAGTCTTCTGAGTTGTAGGCCATAGTGTCTTGGCTCCAGCTGTTTCATCTAAGGAATAAGAAGAATGGGGTTTGGAATTTGTTATTTATTTCCAGAGTCCCAGAAGACAAAGAAGTGACACACACACACACACACAAACACACAAAAAACCCTGTAGAAATCATACAAGAGCAATCTTCAAGTCATTTTCTATCTATTTTTGTGGCATAAACAAAACTAGCTACACTGCTTAGAAGATAAGGTTCAAGTGCAATTTCCATTTTCCCTTATGATCCTCCCAAATCCTTTCATAAACACTATGTCTTGGCTATTTGATTAACTGAGCACTGCTACATGTTTCCAAAGCTATCGCAACTGTTTTCTGTCCTTTTGAACTTACGCTCTCAACCATCTTTAGCAGTGACTACTTTTTAATGACTCAGTTCTGATCAGCAACTTTTTCTTCTGATGTAATGCAGATATGGGCTGTTAGGAGAAGGGATGGGAAAGGAAGCAGGTCCCCTAAGGGTTTGCCTTTATTAGATTTTATTTTTATTGCTGGGTTTCACCTACCCAGATCTGAGAGCTTCACCTATTTGTTTTTTTACCACATGCAGTCAAAGCAAAAATCCTGTCTCAACAGGGAGTCAAAGGAAAACAGGAATACCCAGAGGATATTAGCCTGAAAGTGTTGAGCCCCTGCTGGGAGTCTCTCTGAAAATCAGGATGCTAGTGAGACCACTGCACAAAACATTTCATTTTAGCATATTAATAGAGCAACATTTCAAAATCAGGAGAAAGCAACGTTTCTAAGACAGAAGGAATGACTGCATCACTGAGGGTTACTTAACCTCTTTAATGCATCTCCGCAGCTTACAGAACCTGAATCTACTGAGTAACTAGTAATTGCCTTAACATCTTATTATGTGTAACAGTTTACGAGTTGCACGTGTTCTGTAACCTAAACAACTGCATTCAAACCCACATTTTTTTCCAATATGCGCTATCCAAAAGCCTCAGACAGAAAACAGAAATGAGAAAAGTATAAACCCCATAAAGCATGAATGAAGGGAAAAAAACCCAACCCCTTTGAACTTCATCCTTATAACATTCAAATATGTTCTCTTAAGAAAAAAGATTCCTTACACTCACCAGAGCAGAATGAAAATGTAAGAAGGAAAAGAACCAGGATAGATGAGTAGAAAGTATTCAGCATTACAGAATGCTTATGAAAAGCTTTACACACGGAATAGAAAGAAAAAATAAAACAGGAAAATGTTTAAGAAAAAAATCACAAAATTTGAAATAAATTTTCATGCGATACAGACAATGCAAATTAAAAGTCAGATCTACAATTACAAATATTTTGGGATGATGGAGTAGTAGAGGTAAGGAATTTTGGTTTCAACGGAATTTTACGTTTATAAATTTTATTTCCTCTTTCGGGAGTCTTGCATGTCACTGTAACTACTTCCCAATATTTCAGCTCTACTGTGCCATCTCGTGGTCAAACCATGTCTCAGACAATCCTTTTGGCCTGACTAGGTACAGAGAATTTTTAAAAAGTACAGCCAGGCATCAAACTGTTTCTCCAGGATTCAGTATCCATCAGCAAAAGGAACGAGAAAATAATTTCTTCTCGGTGATGCCATGGAGACACGTTGTAATTTGGCTAAATCAGAGTGCTCATTTTGATGTAAAAGATGTAGTTCACCCTGGATTTTTAAAAACTTTGGGGTTTTTTGTTTACAATACTACCAGGTGCAAAAAGCCATTAAATTGAGTCCTTCCCTCCACTAGAAGCCTCAAAATTCATTAACTTCGAGCCAGCTGAATGAGCTCACCTGAAAGTTCACACTAACCTTGGCCAAAAGCTACAGCTGGATTTTGAACAGAGCAGGATTCTTTTTTTTTTTTTTTCTCTCCTGTTTTTCCCCTTTACTTGTGAAGTAAATAAACTACATTTACCATTTTTCAGAAAACAGAACTTGGGAGTAAAAAGTTGGGTTTTTTTCAAAAAGCTTGTTTGCATATTTTAAGTGACTTGAATCATGAAGTTAGAGCTAAATTCAAGCACTGATACATGCGGAGACAAAGATGCTAGGTATGTTGCCATATTCTAGGGGTGCTGGTTTTTTGTCTGTAGTTAAAACTGGTGTTCTTACTTTACCTTCAACCTGTGACTCAGATTTCTGTCCCAAGAACTACAGCAATCCCTCTTGCTGGCACTGACTTTCAGAAGGGAATGTACTCTTTGAAACTCACAAGTAGAGCTGGTATTTAATTAAATGCTTAAAAAGGTCCTTTAAGAAGCTAACATAGCATAGCCTTTGTCACAGCAATCTTAAATGTCTTAATCTCCCAGCATTAATTCAACCAGTCCCTGTTACTCCTCTGTCATTAATTTGCACAGAACAACTGTGTTCACTGCAATGACAATGTAGAGAGGACACGTGCTGAGATTTCTCCGGGGTTGACTACCTGGCAAACTGTCACCGCTCTTCAAGTATTCACCATGTGCTGTCTTGAGCAATGTTTCTTGAAAACCTTCCTACAACCCTGCTACCTTGGCTACAACACATAAATAACATAACTAAGGGAAACAGAGCAATGTGCCTTAATACAGTGACAGGGGGATACTGGTATCATGCTCTCACTATTTAGGCGTCCTCTGATATATTAGATTCCTCCTGAAGCCCACAGCTATTAACAAGGTGCAGTCACACACAAAAAATTAGTACCTTGCATGCCAAAGACAAAACATCTTCCACCTTGTGCTCTGGCTTGAGAGTCAGCGCCACTCCCGGGCCGTCACAGAAGTGAACGTACGTCTGTGTTTCCCAAGCACTCTCCTTCTGGATGCTCTCCGGCACTGAGCAGTAGACATTCAAAAAGTCATCAACTTGCTGCTGGAAACAAGGGAGGAATGTACAATGTATGTGGATGTTGCAAGAAAACCCCAAAAGTACAATTACATTGGCAGTCTGCAGTGGATACATATTGAGACATGGCATTGTGTACTCCTGCATGGCAAGACCAAGTTCTGTTACCTGCTCTCATTCACTGCTGAAGACTTTGAGAACAGATTGCACATCCTCTGCATACCTATTATGGGCTTTTGCGCCCTTATCTCATATTAATTGTTGATCTAACTCGAAGTGAAAATATGTAGCTACATGATATTATGTCACAGTGGGAATAAGTTAAGAAGAACTGACTATTACAATTTTATTTAATTGACAAATGCAAAAAAAACCCCAGAATTACTGTAATTTTGCCAGAAAATTATAATATAGTAACATTCCAGCAGAGAGCACTGTGGAGCAAGGCTTGCCTTAAAATAATAAAGGACTGAAGCAGGAATAAAGTGTTCCTATTCTATTTGCAGTTTAAGAACATATTGTTTCATAGGTAGTGCAGGGTATTTGCCTGTTTACCATTTTGCTTCACATTCATCCTTGTTCCAAAGCCACTCCACTTGATCAAATAACAACATCGACCCTGAATAAATTCCCTGTTGCTTTCCCACCTCTCATTTTCACGCCTTCTCCCGTACTGCACTTCATACTATGCGTTTCAAAGGAAGTCACACAAGGAGAAGAAAAACACTGAGAGCTGTTCAGACTTTGGATTTTCACCTGTGTATTTGGGTCTGCCTATTCAGCAGGTCACTTAAATACCCACATCAAGGCATTTAAGCTTACGCAGGTAAGGTCCCTTGATTTCCCTTACAGTCAATGGAAAGAGACAACAAGTAAAAGCTCCCCCTGTAAAGTGGCAGAACTGCCACCCAAGACATATCCTAAGATACCTGAGCTGTTCTCAGGAGTGTCTACCTCCCTGATGCTTTTTCTTTGTATTTTTGTTTTGTTTGTTTGGGTTGGAGGCTTTTGTTGCCTACATAAAGCCCCTTGATTACGCAGTTCTTCCTCCTGGCTCTGCAGGGACACAAGCCCAGGGGTGCACTGCAATTAAAAACTGCAGTAAAATCACTGCACAGGGACTGCTTCCCTTCCTGCAGGCAGCAAAGATATTGACAACAATCTACCAATAGCAACAAAGAGACCAATACTATTTTGTTTTCCCAAATAACAACCGAGGCTGTGAAAATTACATAGTAAGCAATCCTATTCAGGTAATTACCAAACAATGCAGAAATTCAGGTTGCAGCCGACCCATAGGACAGCACATATTGGGTAATAACTTGATGCCAGAGTAACGTTGGGTTTGGTGGAATAATATTAACAAACTAATGGCATTCGCGAATCTTGTATCTCTTGCTCGACTGTCCCTCTTAACTAGTTGAAAAGGAAATGTCAATTACACAGGTCCGTGGAAATCCTAAAATCCAGAAACCACTATACATAACAGGAATCCTGTTATGCTACTGCAATTAATGGAGTGATGAAATGTACATCAGGTGAAGTTTCACGTTGGTGGCTGTGGTTCCAGACTGCTCGTAACACTGGTGGTGTTGAAGATAATCCCTGTAGAAGCATGGTCCTCTCAGCACTAAATCAAGTGCCTGGGAATAAAGGCTGACCTCCCTCCGCAGTGTAAATAACAGAAAGGAGAAAGGGCAAGACAGGTAGGCTTTGAGAGTTTAGCAGGAATGAGTCAGACTTAATTCTCCTGCGGCTTCCTCCAGGGAAAACCGAGGCTATGTTCCCTCAGCTAGGGAGATGCTCCCAGCAGCTCAGAAGTTTGTAACTGCCACAGTGGTTTACTGCCCTGCAACAGCAGTTCTTCGAATCTGCGCAACTGAAATAAACCTCACTCTTGCCGGAGACGAAAAAAAACAAACCCCAAAACACAGAGGTTTAAGGTGATAAGGAACAGGTTTAAGGCCACCTTTTTTCTGGAAGCTTTTAAGACAGGGCAGAAAGTTCTGTAGCCAACATGAGATACTTCCCTCTCCTTGCCACGTACACTGGTGCTCCAGCATATGCCTTGAGATAAACTCGCCCCTGCTATTAAACACGACTATGTTCCTTAACTGCAGTCAAGGTACTGTTGCTTCATCCACATTTTCCATCTCAGAAAATCTGACATGAAAAGAGATTTTTTTTTCCTGTTATGCCTGTAGTGACTAATTCTACAATAGTTCATTCATTCATTGCCACATAAAGTTATAACAACCCATCCAATTTTCCAGAAATAGGCGCCAGGATTTCCAGACTGTCACACGTTGTGCCACAGGGCTGCTGCAGGACCAATAGGTTACTTCATAATTTCCTCCCACTATTTGCCTCTGGTTTTATCATTCTTTTCAGGGAAAATACAGCCTCCCTGGCAGACTTCACTATTCGTCATTCGCTACACTCCTCAGGTAGCGTTTTATAAAAGTTTTGATGCTGTTTTTGTTTTTCACTTTAAATCAGACAGTAAAACTGGTCTGATGCCAAAGTAACGGTTTTCAGTTATGATTAATCATTTCTGAGCTGTCGTATGATTCATCAAAATGTCAGGATATTAAAAATGCACACACTGTATTTAATTCCCATTTAAAAAAGGTTTAAGAAATAAGGTTGGAATAATAATAATAATGATAATAATAATAACAACGCTTTTCTAAAAATAAGGTTGAGCTCCAGAACTCTGCTTCAGCACCTAAACTGGGGGTTTAGTCTTGAAACACAACCCTGCCAAACTTTGTAAAAGCCTAGCCCAAAACCAGCAGTGACATCACACCCCTGGTCCCCTGTACCTGGGGAGCATGGCTGCGAGCCCCTGACGGAATCTGGAGAAGGCTGCTTTTATCCAGAGCTGGGCCAAGAAGCCAGACCTCATCACTTCCCCAACATGGCACCAAAGGGAGAGGACTTCATTCTGCCTGTTCCCTGGTGCCTTCAAAACCTTTCTCTGTCTTCTCAGGAGGGTTCAGGAAGAGCAAACACCCTTGTTCAGCCAGAGGACAGGAGACCTACAGCAGACCCTGATGCACAAGGCAGCACTGTTGAGCCCCCAGCCTCATGGGGTCTGGTGCTAAACCGAGGGACTGATGTGACAGCCCATCAGGAGAAACCTCCAGGGGATGCAACCAAGAGATTTTGCCTCTCCTTGGCTTTAGGAGGAACCAAACCTTTCCATGTTTCAACAGGATCAGACAGGAATGAATTGCGTACTGTGTCTTGAGGTGGGAAATGGATGCCATCTCACACCACACCCAACGGCACATTCTGGAGGAGTTGTGTTCTCTACAGAAGACCATTTCACCCAGAGATCCCTCATAATTATAATTTATTTTAAAAAGAGAGGAGTGATTTGGTTTAAATACTTTCCCACCCCAGGAAATAAACAGCAAAAGGTCAGGTAACTAAGGGAATTCAGGTGTTTCAATGTACTTCTTCAAAGAACAGACAAAAAGTGAAGATACCTTCAGAGGCAAAACAGCATTATAGGATTAGCTGCTGTCAGCGGGAGATGCCTCTCTCAGTGGTATAACTTCTGCATAATTATATATTTCTTTCTTACCTAGCCATTAAATGAATGTCCTTGATGAGAAAATAAACCATGTAGCACATAATGATACAAAAAAAACAAATAAAAACCTATGAGAAATGATGAACATCATCCAAGCCTTCCTCATGAGATTCATTACAGTTCTTCATTATAGTTAATCATTTTCAAGAGCAATATTTCATTTTAGATGCAGATTTTGACTTTTTGTGTAATACCTGGTACACACACTCAGCTGAAAGGGAATAGTACTGTAGTATGATTTTTTATAAAGTCTTCTTTCAAGTTTTAAACTACATCAGGAGAATATCTGGTTCGGGGAACAAAGGAGGAAAAGGGACAGGGGGTAGATGGGAAGAAAAATATCCCTTTGAGTCTTGCACGTGTCATTAAAGAAATCCAGCTACATCATCCAGAAACCAAAGCCCAGAAACCCTGCACCTAAGACTTAATTTGCATTTTTTATTTCGAGTCTGCACAAGCCCACCAAGGGAGACGGATTCTGTCTATGTAAACCCTGCAGTACACAGGCAACACTCGGTGGTCCTACATGTATGCAGTTATGGATTTTGCAGCACCTTGCTTTTCTTCCAGACAGGGGTACAGTGACATTATCCCTGGGGGGGGCTGCGGGAGCTGAGAGGGACCCTGACTCATACCAGGCAGGGACGCGCAGCAGCTCTCCTCCTCCTGGGCACTGGAGAACATCATCAGCAGCTATTTACTGGGTGATGTTTTGGGGATGACGCTTTCTCTTCCTTTACTTGGGCAATCTTCAGCTATATATAGTTTCTCGTTTCTCTGCTGGTATGATTCACAGACTTTAATTAGACTTTGTTTGCCTTTATTTGCCTTTATACTCAAAATACACAGGTTCTGTTAAAGTAGGCAAAGGGGAAAAATACACATTGGGTTTTACCGTATTGTGGAGGATGCTTTCAAACAAGCTTGGTACCAAATCTCTCTCAGACAGTGTATGCACTGTAAGGATTAGTGCTGTGAAGATTCTACGGATTATTTTTTTTTTTTTTTAAAAAAAAGGCTACCATGCATATCTAGAAACTTATGTTGAAGTGGTTTCATTAGCAGAATTATAATCCTGCCACCTAACATTAACTGCATTTTATGAACCTCTGTAGGGTTTCTGAACCAGCCTCATCATACGCTTGGTGAAATACATTCAGGAATTTAAAAAAGATGGTGCAGAATAAGGACAAGTATATCTTACCTCAGCAGAGTTGGCTGAATTCTGAACACCAGCAAATCCATGTCCTCCAGCTGAATCAAAAATCTATTTAAAATATTAAAGATAAATAAATAGATTAAACAAATAAACCCCTTTATTTCATACCTATGTTAGGTAAATTATTTTTAAAAATTAAAATGAAAACTAAATTAATAAATATATATATATATCAACCTGCCAAACCCCAGGGATCTTTTTGTACTTTTTATCGCTTTATTCTGACTAGAAGAAGTATCAAAGAAGTACAAATCTCCCTCTATAAAGAAAATCTAAGCAAGTTTACTCTTTCAGGCTACATGCACACTCATATTCAAATATGTGTAAAAGCATTCATGTCCTTGCTTTTTCCCACCTTCTGTTTAGCAATAAGATTAAAATCATTTACTTTCAAATCATGTACTACGCTGGAAGTTACAGTTTCACCTTTTTGGGTACGGTTAGGTACAGCTACAAATCTCACAATGACTTAAAGGAACTATTTCAAATATTTTTTTCTGTTTTCTAAGACTCCTTACCCTACAGTTTTTCATCTCTTCTAACCGAGCAGTTAGGTTGACACTACCGATGGAAATTTTTAGCTTAGCTTTAAAGGCATAATTGACTCAAAACTTGCGTTATTAAGTAATGAAAATAGCTGAGTACTGTGTCTGCTTGGGAAGTGATGAAAGCAGAAACTGAGACTTACATTCCCCAACTGTTTTGAAAGCCTAACTACTAGTATCTCACAAAGCTATTAGGCTTATTAATGAATTGTTTTAAAATCCAATACATAGCTATGGATACAATCAGATACTTGGTGAAAAGGGTTGTATAAACATAAGGATAGATCTATACAGTTTATACATGATGTTAAGATCTGCAGGTAGTAACTTTATCCTCCTGAAGTGCAAATATAAACAGCGTTTTGTTAACTCCTCCTGCAGTCAACAAATCAGGACAGTATCAAACTTATATATGAGCTCTTTCTGTTTAGGTTTTTCTTTTCTTTTTGGGAAAAAAAATTTGGGGGGGTACTAGCAAAAGCCTTTTGGATAATCCAAGACACTAACAAACTCTTTCTAAATCTTATACAAAATCCAGTTTCTGCTAATGCAAATAAAGGGCACCACTTCTGGACTTCCTCTTCCTGGTCTCACCCACAGATGTAATGAAAGTATTTTATTGTTTATGATTTCTCAAAACAGTTTATCATTTAGACACAAGAAAGCAGATAAGCATTTAAGAAACCAAGGATAATGTGAGCCTAGACATCCCCCATCTGCTACAGTGCAGTTTTATTAACTGATTTATAAAAGACTGAGCCACTTCATTAATGTTTACGAAAGCCTCCCAGCACAGAAACTCTGAACCTTCTTTTTTATTAGTACCATAACATTAAACTTAAGTTAAAATTAAAAACTACTCTGACACAATGATGCTCAAGAATATACTATCTAATTTTGAAGCTAGGGTACAGCAGATGAAAAAATACCAGCTTTAGACAAATGAACTTTAATTAAATCCAAGAAAGCAAGACATTTTTAACCTATTGTGTGACAGATTGCAGCACAATGAGCAGAGAAGTGAGCTCCACTTCTCTGTTTAACCCAGTGTCGCAGAGGGCTGAAAGAGACAATAAGAAAGACAGCCTCAAGCCTGTTCTGATTTTGATATACAATTATGTGCATACACACAAGCCTGAGCAAAGATGTGGCTCCCTTTTCAGCCACCTTCTAGGTTCATGGGTCAGTTTTCAAGCCATGCCTTTAAAAATTCCACACTTTTATAAGTATGAGTCATAGCCTGGTGTTACTCATATGCAACACTCAGCATTTACATTTCTTTAATTTTATTGTAGGATATTAAATAAAAAAAATAAATAAAAATCAAGAGCCTCAACTCATGGATGAAAATGGACACATTTTTGGGCCAGCTAGTTGCAAGGTTTGGAAGGAGGGTGAGGATGCACTGGGGCCACCTCTGCCTGCACCAGGGCTCCTCCTCTGTGCTCGGAAAAGCACTGGGACAGCAGCAGGAGCCTCCTCTCCTTGCCATGGACATAAGCCTCCCCATACCTGAGCTCTGCAGGGGAAGGACATATTACCCAGTTAAGACTGTGAGATATCAGCTCCGCTGGGAACAGAGCTAAGGGGCACAACATCCCTTCCCTCAAGGCTCTTTTATTAATAAAGAAATAGAGGTGCAGGACCAGCCTCACCTGCTGGGTGAAACGGGAAATTATGTGAAAAGAATGACCTGGAGAAAATTTCTCCTTCAGTTTCCTCCTTCATAAGAGAGACTAGAGTTTTATTCTTACGCAATTTCACCATGTAAACACATTTCGATCGATATGCTAAAATGTGCAAGTCACCCAAAGAAGCTTAATCTCAGTCTTACACATAGATAAATATTTACCTACTAAAAATACAAACCACTACACCAGAAAATGCTGACATGTTATTTTGTAACATTAAATCTGCAGCACCAGCTCTGGGACTACTGCAGTATGTGTACAGATAGGCTTGTTTAAATATTCCACAAGCAGATTACCATAAATCAAGAACAGCCGATTTTCAAGTGCTGATCATATATTTTTGACTAATAAAATCAAAATACCAGGGGACGATAGGAACAAAGTCACTTGATAAACAATGCACAAAATACTGCTTTGCAGAAGAAACAGCAGACATGGCAGACTCTAGTAAAAATAGTAATGTCATGAGTGTGGGTGCATCTTTACACCTTCTGCCTCACCATCAAAGAAGTATCTCTGTTTCTGCGGTTACTGACCTTTTTTTTTCAGGGAGAAGGCAGCAAACTTTTGTTTCACATTTAGCTGTGCTTTTACTGAGGAAAATACAGGCTCCTGAAGCGTGGGGTTTACACTAGTTGTGTGCACGGGCCATTAGTTTCACAAAGAGAAAAAGACCCAGTGAGATGCTGTAGTTTTTCAGCAATGCAGCCCTTCAGCGGGGGCACACATCAGCACAGCCCCCCTCCCCAGGGCCAGCCTGCCCCAGCACATCAAACCTGTGCCAAGCCTTCAGCTGGTGTAAACTGGCACGGCTTTATTCGTCAGCTGTCTACACCTAAGCTGGTCTCCTGCATGAGAACAATCTTCTGTTGGCTTGGCTAAAATGTACTTCCAAGCAGCACATGTTGCTTTGAGGGGCTATGCCAAAGATAGCTGTCTTTGCAGCAGTCTCTCCTCTTTCTCCCTTGAAGACTCACCTGTGTTACTATTTCAATTGCAATAGCACTTCAGAGCTCCAGCCAGAAGCCAGCACACACTGTGTTAAGGACTGTGCGTACAGGCTATCTCCAAAGAAACTCTACTTCCAAGCAGTTTGCAATGTGCCAGAGGACAAGTTTTATTACAAATGGTAACTGACAGTTTTGAGCTGGTGATAATAAACCAACCCGCTGGGTCAAAACCTCATTCACCAATCTTATTTATCACAAAGAAACCCCAAATTCAATATATACTCTTCACAAGTGACTCTCCCATTGCAAGTCTGCCATGTCTACTGAAACTGCAAACACAGGTTTGATGGACAGATGTCTCCCACCCCGTGCATCAAGAGCACCTCACAGGATGAGCCCCAGCAGAAGCAAGCCACTCTATGCTGTCCCCAGTAATAAGATCTACCTGAGTTATGGAAGGTCGCTTTTCTTTTCCTTTTCTTGCCAATGTGTCCAGTCCTTTTAGCGAAGAAAATAAACCCTTCTTATTTCGGACCCTTTGTGACAGAGATAGGGTACGTTTCCTGAGAGCAGCTTCATCCCTGGAGCAGATCTATTTAAACACAGAGACAGGCTTTCCTATATCACTTTCCTAACAGCAAAATATTGACAGTTATTTCAGCTTGAGGCATCAAGGAGAGTTACTTCAGTTCACCCCAATCTAATATGCCAAGGTGCAAGGACAATGTTTTAAACTTTCAGTGGTGATGCCTGTTTTGGTATTCCAGTGGTGTGACTGTAATTTTTTCATCATGGGGCAAAATTAGAAGCTCATTGGAAGGGAGGAACTGAGAAGACATTGCTTTGTACAAAAAAATAAGTTAATGAGAAGGCTTGGAAGAAGAATGATAAGCTATCATTCAGATATGAAATTGCTACTGTAAGAAAGACTCTCAACATTGCCAAACGTAGGAGATAAACGTGCTATGGCATTGAGTTATTAACAAGCAACAACACAAACCACACTGGTAAAAGCAGTGGCAGAGAGAAACATTCCCTGACAAGACTTTCAGGACTACTATTCAGACTGACTTCTCATGCAGAAAACGTCGCCCACCCCTCCCTGCCACAATCAGCCTCACAGCCCTGCCACGGTTAAAGAGCAGAGGTGCACCTGCTACTGCCCTACTTCCCTTTGAGCCAACAGGGTGATAGCAGCTGAGGATCAGGATCTCCCTCATTCTTCTTTGTGAACACAGCTAACTGTTCTTTAAAAGTCACTTATAATTTTGGATTGTTTGTAGTTTTAGCCTATTCTAAAAATACTTCCTTTTCAGAAGGGTATCAAACTGTTTCTGAAAAATGGAGCCATCTGGACCTCCAAAAAAGATCAACTCAACCCAGAGTCACCCGAACCACTTTCAGAAATGTCAGTGTCAGGCTCTTTTCACTCTAAGCAACTTAGCTCCTCTACACTTTAAACTCTTAACTCAGTGGAGGTGAAATTGCAGTGACAAAATTTCAGCACAATGACTCATTTACATATATTCTGGAGGAATATTTTGGTTTGTTTCTTTTTTTAAGTATGGGTCAGAAGTACCCAGTTCTGGGGACAAAAAAAAGTTATGGACATATTCCTCATGGTTTAAAAGTCTGTCTCTGTAAAAGAAAAATTATCTGCAGTCACAGAACAGGCAGAAAGTGTGAGAAGGGAAGAGGGCTGTCCGGGCAACACATGTGGGTGCAGCCATGTACTACCCCAGCACAATTCCACATTTAAGTACAATATTAACAATGGCTTTGTGTAACACACCCATGAAAAGTGCATTTGGACTTACCAGTGCATGGAAGGATGAGACAGAGAAAATGCCGAGCCGCCCCAGTGCCAATTTTGAAGGACGACTGGCAGCAGCCAAAAGACTCTTTGGGTTTGGGAGCTCCCCACCTTGCAAACTGGCTAGGTAACATCGCATTCGGAAAAGGTCCATGTTAAATTTTTCCAGGTTCTGTTCCCATTGCTGGATCTGTTTAGATATAAAAAGGGACAATTAAAAGGGGAAAAATGTCTTTGTAGGCTGCACTGAAAATTTGAGCTCTTCCCCAAACCCACAGTAAATTGCTTTCATCTGGTAGTATATGGATTAGATTAGTTATTCCATGCCAAAACACATTCAGTCATATTGTGTTACATCAACCCAAAAGATGGCTTGAAATAAAACAAAGCTGGTGGTCTTAAATGCATACTGACAAGATGAACATACTGTGAACTTTGGGTAGTTTGATAGCCACAAAAGCAGTTACATAAAAACACAACCCTGTGGTTCACAAAGGCGCTTCCCCCCTGCACCCCGCCTCCCTTCTTTCTCTCCTTTTTGGAGATTAGTTTTGTTTCCTTCATTTTTACGAGCTTAGATTGGATAGCTGGCTGGCTGAAAGCAAAGCAGCATAGCTACATTAATGCACTGTAAAAGCAAAGGCACTGTGCAAAGCTTGGTAGTAACTCTGATAGGTCCTGCTCATTCTTTACTATTGTCCTATGGCCTCTCTATCTGTAAAGAGCAGACAATATTGGCAACACAAGGATGTGCAGTTCTTTAGCTGACTAACAGGCTAAGGCATGCTTACACTCAGGCAAACGTCAAAAATGAGCTATATATGCCCAATACCAACCACTGGATCAAAAGCAAGAATGTATACCTACCCTTTTTTTACATTTTTTAAACATTTCTAACAGAGGCATATGCGATCTAACAGACCACTTAATCCAGTTTCAATGTACAATTAGGGAAGTGAAGTCTCAAATATTTCCTAGACAAAGTTCTGAATCAAGGCTTAGATGACAGACGTCAAGTATTGGTACAAGTAGATACACACTCATCTACGCAGACACTTATGATTCTTATGCACTGCACAAAAGTCAAATTTTGCTTCTTACTTCCCCAACTTACAGATTGGTAGCTGCAGCTAAAATCTGCTTCACAGTGTACAATATACCTTGATACTGATCAACAGTACAAATAAAAAGGCGGCTGTGTTTAACAGAGTAGGCACATTCACACATGGGAAGGCAGAAAAGGCATGTTCATTAAGTTAATGTATACCAAGTTCATGTACTACTGAAGGTTGTTAAAATCCCCTGACAACACTGATCTTCCAGTGTCAGCTCCAATCACACCATGTTGGTTGTCCAGCAAGTGGTTTAGGGCTGTGGAGAAAGCTCATCACGTTTTCTCCAACACATGTTGACTTCATACCTTTCACCGGCACACCCCACACGCCCCTGTGCACACAGGACATTAGCTCGTTACACTGAGATTAGCCAAGGTTGGGGCAAGCACCTTTGTGACTTAGAAAACAAATTGATAAGTATAATAAAAATCTCAGGCAGACTATGACCCACAGGCTCGTCTAGAAGCAAAATCAGTTCAGTTTCCTTATAATGCTGCCAAATACCACAAGAACTGAACAAGCATCTTGCCTCTTACTTTCAACAATGAAGAAGTGAGCAAAGGGTGAAGAAGGCCCTGTTAACAAAACAGCGCTAAGACTCGTACCACAGCTGATAGAGACCTTACCTAGTCTGGCTTCCCTACGCATGTGCTCACAGACTGCGGTGTCACTTATGGCAATACTTTTGGAAGCCAAATACTTATCTGGCAGGTAGGGCGAAGAAAGGGAAGACAATATACTGTGAATGCAAAATTGTAATTTACACTACACTGAAAAAAAACCCAAAAACTTTCAGGGAGTGACTATTAAAAGCAAAAGACAGAATTCCAAAAGCTTGTAATGAAAGCAATTCCTAAAAGTCCAGAGGAAAAGGACAGAGACATACACATAACAAAGATGCTTGATCTAATCCCTCACCACAGACATTCATAAATGCATCCTTTGCGCCCCCATAAAGAACTGTCATTTTTTCTTGGGTTTATTCAATCATTGCCCTTTATTTTGCTTCCTTCTGTGCTCTCAGACACTGCTCACAGATCGTTCTTCTGCTTGCCAGTACTTTACGCATGGGACGACTCCAATAGGAGGTTTTGTGACAAGCTCTTTCACTGTGTCAACATCGAACTAGAACGAAAACATGGTTGTCAGCTTTTCACAAAGCCAAAAGCTACAAGCTCAGGTGAAGTCTTTTCCTGTGGGATGACACCTCCGTGGGTACAAAGCCAATCCAACTTTGAATAGCTCAGGAACAGAGCAAGGCTTGTTTTGGGCGCTGCTGAAGTGGAGCACTCTGTCTCCATTGAGCATGAGCTGAACACTGGCACCCTTGTATTTCTGAGCCCTTCTCCGAAATCCCCATTAAACTTTTGTACTAAGTTTTATTTTAAAATAAAGATTACCTAAGAAGGGGGAGTGGGGTACAACATGAGGACATTCAGAAGAAATAATTAAATTAAGGTGTTTATCAGTCATGCAGGATGCTAGCTAATCAGCTCCAAAAGCATTGGTAATCGTGATGTTACATTTAATGGCATTAGCAAAAGCTGTAGGCAGGGAATTTCTGGGATTGTCTTGTAGTCTTATCAAAACCAGGGATGTCTGGAACCAATCGAAGACCACGAACCAATACCAGCTGCTATTTGTCTAAGCCTTTTAAACTATGATAATTCTTTCTAAAGATTTATATTGTTGAAGACTAAACAGGGGAAGCACACAAATAAAGAAGCAACAACTTCAAAGCACAGTATGACCTGGTCCATGAAGTTAATTTACAGCCTGCAGACTAACTGCTGCACTCCTTATTCTGCTATTGTGTAAGGCAAATCTCTGCCCCACGTGGGAGGACCGCCCAAAAGACGGCTCAAGGACTTAACTTCATCATGCACAGACAAAACAGCCCTTTTGAAATCTGCTCGAAAGCAAGCAGGAAAAAGCAGATGCACCAGACAGCCGTGAGAATGGAATGGGTGACAAAGGCTACCAGCAGCACAAAGCCAGTCTGCAGGAGATAAGGCCCATTGTTCGAGCTGTGCCAAAACCTGCGAGCACTTGTGAAACACTCCTCGTGTGACCTGCTCCACTGCTGCGCTTGCCTGCACCGTCAGCTGCAGCACCCAGGGCATCCCAAACCATCCTCTTTCAGACACTGCTTCAAAACCTCCATGTCAATTTCTAGGAAAAGCATCTCAAGCTGTTCCTAGAGGAAAGGGAGGATGTCATTCTCAGTACAGGCAAATGTTCGGCAAGGATTTCTAGGTTTAGTGGCAGCATGACTGCGAGAAAGGCAAAGAGGGGCCACCCCAGTAAATTTATTTGGCCTAATAGGATCCCTGTAAGTCAGAGAGAAAAAGGAGGCTGTGGCAAAGGGATAGAAAGGAGTAAAATGCGGGAAGCCTTAAGAGTTAGGGGCATGAATTATTCAGCCCAGGCCACCAGGGGAACTCATGCAAGGAACAAGGCACAGGGACAAGAAAGTAACTGTGTGGGGAGTGCTACATGAGGGGACGAGCTTTTGCATGAGTGAGTTCAGGAATGAGTTTTTAAGAGTTAACATACAAAGGAACATCAGTGTGGTACTTCTGGCAGTACTTTAGCAGTAATGATCATTTTCAGAACATAAATAGTCAATTCTCCTCGCAATGTAGTGAAAAATCTATTCAGCCACTAAGAAACAATCATAAATTAATTACATTTGAAATCACACAAACAGATGAGCTAAAGGAAGATGGTTGAAAGCAGGTCTCTGTTAATTCAATAACCCTGCTAGGTTCTCTATAGGTAAACTCTACAGAAAAAGCTTTGGAAAGGCAGTGGTTTCCAGCAGGTGACATGGGGATCCACAGTTCCTATATGCTATACAGTTCTCTCTGCAGGTGACATTTCTAGTGGCACCTCTACCTCCATTCGAACATGCTTGAGGTTTTCAGACTGTAAAAGGGAGGGCCCTGACCGTCCCAGTGAAGGCAGTGCCAACAGTGTGGCTCAGGGAAAGTCACCGGCTCCTTATCCTTCTTATACTACAGTCCAAACAGTGTCTTTTGCAGGGCTGGGGAAGGACTGTCTCATTTTCAAAAATCTGTTCTGTACCAAGTAAGAAGAGTTCCACATAATAAAATCCAAACCAGTATGTGAATGGTGAAAGCAGTGCCAGAAATGACACCATATGAACTCAAGGTAGCAATACTTCAAAAGGACCTAGAGGAAGGATGGAAGAAACTTCCTGGACAGCTCACCTGACAACAAAATACCAGTTTTCCACTTGGCAGTTCTTTAAGGCAGCACAAAAGAAAAGATGCACAGAGAGGAGGGCCAAACTCTGAGAAAACTGAGTGCTTAAGCCTCTGAAACTGATTGGATTTAGTAATATACCATGCAGAAACACGAGCTCCTCGTTGATACAATTAACTATCTATAGCGGTAAAAATTCAAAATCTTCCCCTAAGCAACATCTTCTTCCCAGATGGAAAATGTCTCTGCAAGCTGATGCAGGGAACTCTATGGATTTAAAAGAAACTTCTGCCACTTTTCTATACGAACAGCTTTTCAACCACATTACAAACACCACCAAACTCTGCATTCCAGTCCCTGGTTCTCAGACACAATTCATATTGTACCCGTCTGGATAAATGAGTCACTTGGTTTCTGGGGACACGGGAAAGATTTTTATTGTCATTACTTCCTAAAAAGAACTTTAAAAAGCAAAACCATCACTCTCCCAGAAATTCCATTACTTTAAAGGACACTACAGAGATGCTGTCATAACATTTGGTTGAAAGAAATAAAAAAAGGAATGTGATAGAGTACATCAACAATGATGTGCAATTAACAATACCCTTTGTTCTTCATTCTGCCTAGTGACTTTAAAAATGGTTAAGAAAACTTCCTGAAATAAGAAGACAACAGCTTTTTTACAATAAATGCAATCTTTCCGCTTGGTTTGGAAGGGCAGAATTTTCGTAATTTCTAACCAAAACAGACAGAGGAAATCTTATTCCCAATACCAGTGATAGCACAAAAGTACACACACGTGTACCCAATTTACGTTCTTGTCAATAATCTGATTAAAACTTGCAGTACCACATGTACATCTACAGCTAGGGATGTAATTAAGAAAGCCACTGAATCTCTAGTCCCCAGCTGGCCCTCCCCAAAAATCAGAAAACCAGCCCTTTCTGTACACACTCCCCCACCAGCTTTGTTGTATGAAATAATGCTATGCAATTCCACATTCAGTAACAGTTTATTCATTTTTACTTTGTGAAACAAAGACAGAAATTCACTCACCTGCAAAACAGTAATTACAGCATTGAGGGAAATGGACGTGACCTTCCCTAACTTTCTGACTGCCTACTCACCTCATTCCTTAGTGACAGTCTACTACTACTAAAGAGAAGGATTTTGCTAGTGGGGTAGGGAGGGACCATCCTACACTGACGAGTGACACCTGTAAAGAAATCATACTGAAGCTCTCAGAAAACAGAGCTCTGCTCTAGCCAGTTCAAAGACCACCCAAAATGAAGACCTGTTCTAACAAGTTTAGGTAATGTCTTTTTTAATTTAGGAAGGTATGGAAGAAAGAAAACTAACTTTGTATTGCAATTCAAATTGAATCTGTATGCAGGAAAACTGGTAAGTGCTAGCAAAGTTCCCTGAATAGATTCTCTGTCAGTGTTATTATTGTCAGGTTTTATCTGAATGTCAGCCAATATTTCATCAGATGCATTATAGAAAACTAAGACATGAAATTTGGGCTTTGGGAAGCCCAAAGAATAAAATTCCCCAAATTATTCCAATCATCTTCCTATACATGTGAGAGAAAAGAGAAAGAATCAGGTACATTTTAAACAAAGCAATGTAATGAACTCTGTATAAAAAGCCAGAGACCACTACAGGGAAGGGAATGAAAGGCACTAATGGATTTAATGACTACCCAGAGTAAACAGACCACCACCTTACTGATCCCCCCCCCTTTTTTTTCATGGCAACAGATAAACTACTTTTAGTTGTAGGACACATACAAAAACTTCCATAAAAAATAGCTCCCAGCATGTGCCTGTTCTTCTCATTAATGCCTCATCATTTCAGTGCCTGCAAGTAAATACCTATGTTCATAACCCATCTGATAAGTAAGTTAAGTATCATGTGCACAGAAAACATGAATCACGTCAGAAATGTCTGAATAGCTTGGAAAACATTATACCAACATACTAAAATTTGAAGAGAAAAACCCAGAATGCTTTTAAGCAACTATTATTCATATTATTGTTCTAAATTGAGACAACAGAATAGATTTATGTAACAAGTACATTAAATACACCCAGAGCTGCAGTGCCCTCACTGAGGTAGATTTTCCATCCCATTAAAACCAGTCCCACAGGCACAGACAGCCCCAGTTTTTACTTAAGGTGCAACATTTTGTTAACAGAGCTCTGAATAAATGCTAATAATGCCTTTCACTAAGTTCAGTAGCAGTTAGACAGGGCTCCATAGTCACAGGGAACACTGTGATTTCTGTAGCAGATTAAACAGCTAGGAAAACTAGTTTTTTAAATACGGGCTTTGAAATTAATCTCGGCATTAGGGGATTTTCAAACTTGCTACCTTTCATCCTAATTCTCTTCAGTTTAGGGGAGAAGTTACACCCTGGGGGGAAACCACCACCCACAACATATTTGTTGCATATAGTAATATAAACGCATATGGCTATAGGTAGTATGTGCAGACTCGGGATTTCCAGCCACACTGCCAGTGGCCTACTGGGACTGGCTGCTGTATGTACATCGCTCTTGCAGATGCTTCAATTGATCTCTTCTAAACTGCCCAACGATATCAATGTGAAGCGCTGCCATTTTCTCTTAAACAGTTACTAAGCCTATTACTATTATTGGACAAGTAAATCCAGGTAGAGAGAATCCCTGACCTAGGCTGCAAGGCTGAAGATATTTCTCAACCAGTTCAAAGGCATCAAGTCTCTACAACAATCATTTCACAAGAAAACCAACATTTCCCTTGTCATTTTTTTATCTGCGCTTCTGTTCAGTACTAGCTTTATCAATTGCTAGCCTGCAAATCCCCCACATATAAAAGATAGTATGAGATGAACTTCTCCAGTCCCTTTGCTGGACACAAAAAAGAAACATGTATGTAAATTAAAATACCTATAGCAATTTTAGAAGTCCAGGTTTCCTTACAGCAACTGCCTTTCAGGTGACGGTAACTGTGAAACAAGAAAAGCTTTTGCTTGCTCGCAAAACTCTGTGAAATATGTCTTCAGCAGAGAATTATTGGTTTTAAATCAACACAGATGTGAAACAAAATAGAAAGTTGAGGTTGGGTGGTTGCTTTTCTGAGGAAGAGGAAAGAAAAGGAGAAAGGATATAGAAATCGGTTTCCAAGATAATTCCCCAGTGAGAATAAATTAAGACTGTGCCTCATCTTTCTACATAAAAAAGCACCGTGGTCCTTCCAAAGTCAATCACACTATTTCCACTGACTTCCCAAAATATATCACCAGTGAAGTTTTCCAGGATGGGATGTAGGGCATACTTATAAACTACAGTATTACCAATACAATATACTTCAGCACCGAGGAATCAATCATAACTGCCACATGATTGAAAACGCCACCAAATTTACACAAAACCAAACCCAGAATTTGTATTCCTCTTGTTACTCAAAGTGGGAAAAAGACAACGAACCAACCACAGTTACTAAACAACTGAGCCACATACACACAGACTTCTCCCTCAGGAATACTGTTTTTTTAAAATTGTTAGCTTACTAAGTATAGTAAGAATTCTCAGTTACTAATTAGAACAAGATTATTTTTTCTTTGCAAAAGCCCATCTCTGAGACATCAAATCAAAAGATTAGGAACCCCAGTTATCTATTGACTTTTCTCTGAAGCGACTTTGCTAACAAACCTTCAGCGACTGTAAGGAGAGATTTCATAGAGATCAAAGGGATCAAGACTGGAGAAAAGCCTCATTATAAATCTATTGTTTCCTAACTAGTGGATGTTTGCACATGATCCATCTCACTCTTTGTCTCACTGGTTTGCCCTCATTCAGTGTTTTGAGACATTCATAGACAGAAGATTAACAGGAATAAATCTTCTAACAGCCCTAGTGGATTTCAGTTCCAGCAGAATGCAGCCAACTTCTTCCAGGGACTCAGCTGGAAAGCAATGGCAGTCATTCAACGACAGAACATCTAATTAGCAGGTATAAGACAGCATCATTAATAGTCTTCAGCTGACCCTAAATAAACTACTAGCATCAATATCTAAGGAGGGAAGGGGTAAATTGAGTTAATATACATCAGGATGTTTCCTCAGTGCATCGTGTGTCAAGCACTCGACATCTCTAGAAAGCTGTATATTCTTCTAGGTCTCAAAACCTACTGCAATAAAAAGATGCTTAATGTTTTTCTGCCGTTCACCTCACTAGGCTGTGGACAATGAAATAAAGTGACCTGGAAATAAATTATAAACATCTGAGCACTCAAAGGGCTTATGAACATCTGCACCACAAACCCCTACACAAACCTGCATACTTTTTGAACTCTGCTCATACAGCTTCTGACTGAAGTGTTGTCAGTACCAGTCAGTCTGCCCTTCATCAAGTTCAAGCCAATATAGTAAGAATTTAAAATATTATAAGCATCAAATTCCTAAAACTAAAATTGTTCCACTAACCAAAGAAACATAATTATTGCTGTATTGGATCAAAGGAAATACACTTCAGTTGCTATTCCAGAGGCCATAATGTGCAGTCTAAAGTAATGACAGAGCCACAGCTACCCTGACTGGAAAGGCAGGTAAGGATGCGCTCTCAAATACCAGTCAACATTACCAGATGTCTTCTGTTAATGGCCTAATGAAATAAAAGATACAGCAACCTCAGTCCACAGACCTATTAGGCTGAACTACTAGGCAAGTTTAGTACACGAGAAGCCCTGGGTAGTGAGGTCTTTGCCTGAACACAGAGCATGTCTAATTAAAGCATCTTTTGCCAGTTGCTGCCCGCAAAACTGGGGACACTGGCAAGATGTCAACACCTCACGATGTACTTCCATAAGGTATCACTGGAACGATTCCTGGTTCATGTGCTAGATGTGAGAGCAGAGTAAGGCCTGATGTCTATGCACCAATATACAAGACAACAGGGTGACCATTTTCACTGAGGAACAGTTGTATCTGCTTATCAATCTGCCCTGACCTCTTGTCTCAGGCATGGCTTGGCTAAAATCTCCCGAACACTGAATTCTGGGGGAGCTGTTCCAGTTCCTGTTTTAAAACAAATCTTAGTGGTGAATCTTCCTCAGCACTAAGATGCTGCTTTAGCCAAGATTCAGGCATTCCTACCACCATAACATGAAACTGCGATCAGCATAACGCATCAGGTGTTCAGAAGACATACTTGGATTTGCAGGGGGAGGCAACTGATGACTCAGCTCATTTCTTGCTGCAACAAAATTCATCTAGACACAAGTCTGGATGCAAACAGATGGTCTGCTCCAGCCATGGGCAAAGATCTTGCCTTTAGTCTGTTAGCTCTCCCAAGATAAGCAGTGATGGGCCTGGGCTTATACTGAGATATTGAGATAAAAAATTCCCAGCATGTAACCGGACAGTGTTACAAGAAGTGCTGTTAGTGACTGTGTGTCCCCCTTTCCTTTGAATTGATACTGGTATAATGTTCCGGTGGCTGCCAGCGGTACTCACAGCAGTGCTTTTTCACCTAGGAGGGAGAACTCCAGCCTTGACTTCCTTGTTCTCATTTAGACTCCTACAGGGCTTTTTAAGAAGCCCAGTGGATCCTGGCCTTCTAGTCAGGGCTAAATTTCAACTGAAGCACATGGTTTAGTCTGCCTCAGTCCTTCCTCCGGTTTTCTTTGGATAAAATACTCTTCACATCCTGCCTTATGGTGTAGAACAGTATTGCTAAGTACCTATTCTTAAATCTCTACTGCAATTCACCAATAAATTAAATGAATTCACAGAACATGCTGTATGTTCTCTGGTATGCCACGAAACGGGTAAGTATTATTAACAGCTAAGTATATCATAAACCAGTGAAAATTAATTACATTTTTTCCAGAAAAGAAAAGAAATAGCTTTGTGCTCATAAACCAGATCGGTCTGATCCTCAGCTTTGAGGCACCTACCTCCTGCACTGCTCTGGATTGCTGTAGAAACCTGGCAATAATTATAACTACCGTGCCAGCTATCCCCATCACAATTACTCTCAGGCCTAGAAAGCACAGACAGGCAGAGCTCAAAGCAAGAAACAATGAAAAATATGTTCCTGTAAAAATAGTTTCCAGTACCTGATTCTCTATGGCTTTCCTGTTTTTTGGATCACTAACTATCGAGAGCTGCAACTCTGCCATCTTTTTCATCTTGCCATCCATGTCGATCTTCTGGAAGAGACTCTTGGTTTGGTTTTTCAGCAGCCTGACAGTGTCCTCTTTCCCAAGCTTCTTCGCAAAGAGGGAAGCGCAGGCTGAATGTATGGCAGTAACCCAGTTTTCCAGATCCGTCTGGCTTGTTGCCTGTGAAACAAATCAATGGCGCAACATTATGAGCAGAGAAGAGCGGTAAAAAAAAATCTAAAGATTAGCAGCTCTAGGACATGAAGTGCTTGACAGGTTCACTGTGATCTTAGGCACTTTATCTTAAAATGACTGAAATACGGGTTTATCTTTAAAACTCTGTAAACAAAGGAAGTGTGAGCTTTTCCTGCACTCTGTCATGACTTGCCTCCAACCTTCAGCTTCTGCTTCTTAGACCTGCAAGATGTGAGGGCTCCAGGAGCAGAACAGAGTCCCATGAGCTGTGGGAAACGTGTGACTTGTGTCCTTCAACCCTTCAATTAAGGTAAAACCCACCAGATTTCAAAGATAAACCACCTCGTCTGCAGGTAACATGGCAATAGAGATTTTACAAGTAAGGTCTGAGGTGTTTGCTTACTTAAAAAATTAGAAGTTAGTGGACAGAGGACAGACAGGTAAAGTGAATACATCTGCACAAAGTCACTCTGGAGATATTTACAAGTGTGCCTATGAATCAAGAAGTTTCTATGCAGGTTACTGCCACGTATTACTGTTCTTTATTAACATTTCCACCAGTGCAGTTAAGCAGCCAAGACCTTTATATTATTTTTAGCCTTCTTTTTTCAGCATCTTGCTCAAGCTAACTGTCTTTGAAGCCAGCAGGTTCAGGGTTGAGCGCACCATTCTGTAAGGGTAGAATGATAATAGATGTGAAAAAAAATGATAATAAAGCTGGTTTTCTAGAAGCTTGTAACAACCAGGTACCAAAAGTGTCTTGTAGATTTGTGATCTTTGTTCTTTTTATTTCTGAACCATAACTGACTGGGCCAACTGGTGTAATACCATATACCTGAAGGTATATCATATACTTAAATCAATAATGTAATAGTATAGTTTAATAGTGTAATTATGCTATTATTTGTAAGTCAAAGGCACAAGCATGATGTGTGTATGTGCATGTGTACGTACATACAATCATATACATGCATGTGCGCAAACGCATCCTAAAATGGAAACAACAACAAAGTTATGTATGCATACTGTTACCTGAAATAGGTAGACATCTCCAAAAGAATTGCTGAGACAGAACACGTTTTCTTTCTTGGGATGCTCTGGAACAGACTGAACTATACTGTCTTCTGCAAACAGGGCATATCGAGGCAAACCGCTCTGCTCCACTGAGTTCTTTCCATAGGTCTCATAAAACAGCAGAGTACAACCTTTGCAGTTCAGAGGGACAGAAAACCATAAGGAGAAAGTAAGTTCTGGATCTCCCATTTGAGTTCTCCTGTATTAATGCTTTTGCGAATTAAGATACCCTTCAGTGACAAAGAACATCAGTTCTGTCCCTCTTTTAAAACAGAGAAAAAAGGAAGGTCTTCTAAACTGGAAGACAGGCAAAGTTAATGAGGAATTTGCCAATGAAAAGTTTCTAATCAGACACCTAATAGGGACACACCAAACGTCCACGGACCTAAAAACTAACACAGGACACCTCAATATGGAAGTGTTCAAGGTCAGATTGGATGGGGTTTGAGTAACCTGATCTAGTGAAAGGTGTCCCTGCCCATGGCAGGGGGTTGGAGTAGGCTTCTTCAAAGGTCCATTCCAACACAAACCATTCGGTGATTCTATGAGTAAACTCAGACTATTAAAATGTTAAAGCATGTAGAAAAATTAATTCCATCTTAGTTAAATCGGCTTTTGTGTTTCTTTATTAAATTGAACCACCTGTCTCATAACAACCAGCTAAGAAATCTTTGTATTTGTTGAAGAGATTTGCAGAAACTTTTGTCTTCAAACAACATGCTTAGTGAATAAACTTCTCAAATTTAAACTGGATTTTCTTGAATCTACCTGCAAATCGGAAACTAAGACACTTCTGAATAACTTAAAATAGTTTAAAGGGTCCGAGTTTGAGCATGTTCAGTCTTGTAGATAGTGTAACATCTAAGGTATGAAACCTGCATCAAGAAAACAAACTTTATCTTTGACGATGACAATCCTGAGTGTAAGAAGACAAATTACTTCTGGAGGACAGCAGAGGAGGCTTGATCCCAGTCCCTAGCAATATGACGACATTGCCTTTTTGCCTTTGGCAGTGAAGCTGGCTTCAGAAGGGCCTCTCCCCTCCATCCCCACTAGCCTTTCATTTCTGCCCCACGTTAAAATCCACTGTCCTCTGAGCTGCACTGATTTGCCTGTTCAAGGGGTCACAGCATTATTAAAATAATCTAGTTATAAGCTAGATTTCTGAATAAGTTCTTAGGCTAGTTGTGCATCCAGAGAAAATAAGTAAATAAACATCACTTTCACCCCTGGGAAATGGGAGTTTAATAACAGAGGGTTTGGTGCCATTTTTTTATTTTGGCAGATAAATTAATACTATATTATGGCTGAACGTTTAACCTGGAAGAATTAAGACCAGATACTATAAATGCATTTTGAAAACTGAGGATAACCTAAGCAGTTAGAAAAATCTGAGGTTGAAGCTGGATTCTCCAGCAAGGCAAGCCTTCTCCAAACAGTACGCTCAAATTCATTCAGAAATTAATTTAGAGAAGACCTATGGCTGCATTACATAGCAGGTCTGACTAAACGATCACAGTGGTCCCTTAGGACCTAGTAATCCATGAATACATTACTGCTGTAAGCTCTACACATTACACAGTAGAAGACTGAGTTTGCTAGGGCTACAGCATTGCCATCTCTCTAGCCTGCTCTTTGTTGATGTTTTTCCTTCAATCAGAGTCATGACAACACAGGGCAGCACCAAAGCTGAGATTTTGGATTGACTTGCTGATTTTCAAGCTGTAGGCATTTCTCAGTGTGACATACTGAGCATACATATGCACATGCAAATATGCCTAGGAAGTGCGTATCAAGGGGACATAGCTAAACCTGCAAAACAGGAATGTTTCCTCTGTGGATCCTTTTAAAACAGTTAGGTAAAAACAATTCAACCTTTATTTTAGTAATTCTCTAATATATTTACACTTAACACTGTATTAAAAATCCCACACACATCATCCAAAGTCATGTGAATCCAAGGTGAGCTCCCTCAAAGGTCAAATCTGGAATCAGAACCAAAATCAAGGGGGTTTTGATTCTTCTATCTGACAAAGGGGAAAGCTGGGCCTACCAGAATTTATGGGACACAATTGCTGTGAAAAGTTATGAGGTGGAATGCACTGGTCCTCATACAGCCCAAATCTAAAGTGTATGAAAAGTGAGATCCATCAGATGGATTTCATCGCATTTTCCAGTGCCAATGAATGTACAACAGTTACAAGAAAAAGGGAAACATTTATCAGAGGTTACTGACCAAATCATCTGATGACTCAAAAGTTTTCAAAGGAAGGAATCTGATAAATAGAAATGCCTCTATACTACTTAAGTTCACTTTTCCCTATTACTGTCCAGTGTCTGGCAGAATATTTAGGGTACGAGCAAATCCTATGGAACCGGTCCTATCCTTTCCCCTTAGCAGCCCTCACTTGATGTTCTTTATGACACACAAACACTTGGAGATCTCCGCAGCTGTAAGAGAAGGGTAAGTTTGTTACACTCTGCAAATCAGGCATGGCATTTCTGTCATTATTTCAACATAACAAGGCAAACTAAACCAACAAAACCAAGTTCCCTCTTGTATTCAGCAGCAGCAGCAGGGCAATATAACCACTTCCACTTCTGCATTTTAGGAAAATGCAAAGTAAGTTCTATTTTAAACCCCCTATTTCCCCTACATACTATCTAAAAGATAACTAAAGATATGTCTTTTTTTTTTTTTTTTTAATCCTGACAGTTTATATTTACATAAATTAAAAATTTGAAAGGGTATGTGTGTGTGTTCAGCTGTATGGCACCGCAGGTGTATCTTCAGGTCAAGCCCAGTGATCCCTGGAAACAGCCAGTTTCATAAACTCCGACAGACCCACTGGGACTGATTATCATCCAAGTATTTTAATCAAAACTTGAACTGAAGCGGGAGGGCAAAGGGAAAGCAATTTCCCTCGTTAAAATAAACTAATTAGACAGGACAGATAGAAAAGAGAGTTCTTGTTAAAGGGTTACTATTCAAACTCAGGTCTTGGTGGCCCTGAAAGTAGAGCAGAGGCCTCAGGACATGTATATTTGAAGTCTGGCAGGTAACCAGATGGTTATAAGCCTTCTGCATATTTATAATTAAACACATCTCAACAGAGTGCAAAGAAACATGCTGTTCTCCATTTGCATATGTGGCTATTTTAAGTCATATTTTAAAATATCTTGGCTATTTAAACTTCAAGAACAAATTAAATACAGATTTATTCAAAACCCTCTATAAGGAGAACCAAAGCAAGTGCCTTGATCTTGATACAGCATATTATGAAAACAGAACTACGCCTTGATATCCAGACAGGCAAGTTTATTTTGGCATCAGAAGTCTCCACAGGACAATAAAGGTATGAGATCAAGGAAATGAGGAATGTATATTTAAAACAGCTAACAAAGCGGAAGAGATTCGGCACCATGAATGCAGCCATGCCAGCCATCTGAAGTAAAAAGCCCTGTACCTAATACTTCTTACAATGTTAGAAGTTAATAAAGCTTTTCACATAATTTTATTATTCCTTTTTCATAGCTGGGGAAATTCGGGTAGCAAGAAGGGACGTGATTTGTTCCAAGTCACCAATAAGCCAATTTTATAGCGAAGAACCAAACATGAAGAACCTAAATTTCCTCCCAGAGTTTCATTACCCCAGAAATGCATGAACAACTAGTATATAATGTACTTCAGTCTAGAGTTTTGACAGGATTGTTTAGAAACTACTTGAATTTTATAAGAGGCAGATCAAACTCATATTCATACTCCATAATGTAAACACAGTAAGAAGGTGGAATTCAGATACAGTTTTTCCTTTGCATACACCGCTTGTAAGCATGAATCATGCTATCTGATGATCAGGGTAAGTGATTTAAACTGTTAGGACTGCCTACATTTTGATCCCTTGATAACAGGCCTCTGAATTATTAGGCAGAATTGCTACGTTCTTATGAGTTTGCTTCTTTTAAATCAGCATTATCAAGGACAACACTCCCAGCACTTGCTGTTTGCTGTTCATTTTTCTTCAAGTCTACACCCATGCAGAATTTTCAAAAGGGCAACCTGTGGGAAAGTTATTATTCTCTCTCCTCCAGATGCAGATATGCTAGGAAATTATTAAGTTTGATCATTTCCTTACTCATTAACTTAGCATTATATTTACTGAAAGGCAAATCCTTTGGATGCAATTCAAAAAAAAAACCAAAACAAAACAAAACCCAACAAAAAGACTATGAACTCATTAAATTCCCCTTCCCCACAATAGATGGTTTTCCTTCTCACACTTCCTGACACCCATATGCTTCTTGCAGCAACACCTACCTGCTCGATTACTCTGAACCACCAACACGCACACGAGTGCAGCGCTAAGCACAGCAGTGACACGGCAGCCCACCAGCAGCAGCACCTTTTAAGAGGATTGCCTTCCCACAGGGCTGTTTCACAGCAGGAATGGCCAGGAGAGACACAAGGGTGGCCATGCCAAAAGCCAGCAGGGACTGGTATTACAGGGCACAGGCAAGGTGAAAGACCATCCAGGGAAAGGAGGGAGACTAGTGAGCACTGGGAATGGTCCACGGCAGCCAAGCCTCAGGCATCACAGGGCTTCCCCTCCTACTGCTGCTGGGGCCTCCTCAGGGCCTCCTCTGCCCTGAATCACACACTTTTATATGTAAATGCTCTACCACAGGGAGTTTACCTCTTCCTTATGTTGCCACCTGAAGCACTGGCAATGAACTGAACGTTTTTACATTAACTTACCCTAACTTTAAGTAAAGCCTGTAGCAAAGCCCAAGAAACTGCGTGCCTGTCACTGGGAACTGAGCACCAGGGACTTCTCCTGATCCTTAAATTTTGACTCCTCCCAAGACAGAGGTGTAACTTCCATATTTTTCTCAGTTTTGGTTCAATTTGGTCTTTGACCTCCAAACATTCCAAAGCATCTTCAAATCCTCAATTCTGCGTGAGTGCAGAACCAGGGAAGACAGACAAAACAATTCCCACCATGGCATGACATGCAAGGCTGCATGTGCAATACCAAGGACATGAGCACCACCTCAACTCAGTGGGCTGCTTAAGCACATGCTCCACTTTAAGTGTCTGGGTAGACCGTCTATGTAATGTCAGGCATGAATTTCCATTTCCAAATTTCCATTTCCAATTTCCAAACCAGCATGCATGAAAAGTTGCTGAGACACAATGGAAATAAGTGCTGCTGCTGAGCCAAAGGAGCAACACAGGGGTTTACCTTTGAGTGTGACCCAGTACTGCTTCCACTTGCGCCGTGTGACCAGCTCCAGCTTCTTCTCCTTCTGCAGGGTCACCAGGGGTTTGAAGAACAGCCACCCTGCCTTGCGCACCACTCCTTGCTCTTTCTCATACAACAAATCCAGCTGCTCCAAGGAGCTGAGGGACTCGCCACTAGAGTCTTCCGTTTCGGATGAGGTCTCGGTGTTCTCCAGGTTTGTCCTGCTCATTTCCAGCTCCCGCATGAAGTTTTCATAAATGTTCTGCCTAAGAGCATCACTGCTGACTGCATTGGTGGACTCACTTCTCTGAGAGAGGACATGGCTGGAACCGGGTGACCACAGCAAAGCAGAGAGCTGCGATGGTGCCAGCGTGTCCATGGTGAAGTTGTCCATTCTGCTGTCGAAATATTCACTCCCATCTTTACACTTTGGCTCCTGTGCAAAAAAGGAATTTGTTAGCAGTCACCAGAGCTACAATGAAAAGACACACCTCATTTGGCATTTAAATTTGTTTCATGTTTAGCCATGGCCAGTTCCTTAATCAAGGGCCACCTCTTTTCACCATTACATCATAGGCTTTAACTCAGCAGCCACTGACACCGTCAGTGCCACCACTCATGGTTTTCTCAGCAGAACCCCATTAAACCCTAACCACTACGTCTGCAAACTTTGGTAACTCAGACACCTGAAATTAATCTCCACATTCTCTAGTAACTACTGGGGCTTCTACTGGCTGAAACCTGAAGGACTACAGAAGACAACCACATCCTCCAGCTGAAACTCAGGCACCACTGCTTACATGTCTGTTTGAGTATAAGCAGGAACAGTGTCACAACTTTCTTTATTATTATAGGGTGTTCAATACTTTGGTGACATCCCATTTGTGTGAGGCAGCTACATTCAGCTTCAGCACCGCTAGGCTGATTGTACCTCCACTTTATATTTGTCATATGGATTGTGCTTAACCAACACAAAACAGGTCAAAAGTTGAGCTTATTTTAAGCTTGTTAGTATTGACCAATTAACAAAAATTGCACCTAACAGAAGATGTGATTTGAAAAAAGAAAGATGCAGTTGCTGACTGGCACGAATCCAGTCTCCAGACTGCAGAGGTGTGTATTTTCTGACTTGCTGGAAACCCTCTGGGAGCTTGACTATCTCATCCAGCACTGATAAGCCTTTCTCCTAATTGCATTGTGCAGCTTTATCCCTTGTATTGAGAGGGCTGGCCAGTTTTATTTGAAATACTCAAGTCTGATGGTGTGACTTCCACTTTGCCTTGTGATACGTATGGTAATGTAGGCCCATTTCTTGCCACTGCTTGTTGACGTGGGACCTTGGCAGACTGGGCCTTTTCTTTCTTAAGCCTTTCCCAGTAGTGTGCTGACTGCTCTCAACTCTCCCAGGGTCCAGTGGTGGACATGGATTTTCATACTTCCCAAGACAGAGCTCTTTGGATTAACTTCACTGTCAAGAACCACCACATCCATTGTAAGAAGCCATTTATTGTCTTCCCAACCTAAGTATTGCTGATGCTATTTAAAAGCAACCAAGGTTTAAGAACATACAACACAAAAAACCTGCTGCCTTTTGCAGTAAAAGTGTGAAGGAAGAGAAGAGCTGGCTATAAACAATTCAAGAAGTGAAGCTATTACCCTCCGTAATAATACAGCTATTATACTTTCAAGTTTAGACTGCTTCTCTAAAAGCATTTATTTGCTCATAGACTTCTGTACATGAATAAAGTAAATAAACCTCGGTCTCCTGTGAGCTGCTCTCACCAGCAGCTTTGAAAACAACTACTTTTTTGTTCCTTTGCTTCCTACTTGATGCTCTTCAAAACTGCAGCGGAAAAGCTGTGCTGTGTTTTGATAGCATCAGGACCTCCAGTGTGCAGCCAAGAGCAACAGTGGGATCACACGCCCTCCCAAGCGTCACCAGACGAGCCACTTCTCAAGCAGCAGGACACTGTTGCTTGTGGCCTCACAAAAGCCAACTTGAATTGAAACCCACATTCTCTTAAGGTACATTGAAGTTTGCATCTGACTTTTCAGATCACTGTTTCTGAAAACAAGGGTCCATTTCTCCTCGCAACGGAGCATCTTCCTCAAATCTTATTGCAGAGTGTTAATCAGCGTTCTCCAAGAGTAACTCCCTAAACATCAACAGTTTTGTTTTACATACGATAAAGGCAGGGAATCAAGGGAGGCAAATAATCATGTGTGTAATGTATTTATGCCCACAAAGTGACCCTACAACACAGATCGTACAAATCTGCCAGCCATCTGCAGTTTGGTGGGAAACTGGAAGCTTTCTCCACCCTCTTTTTAATTACTGCCATTGTACATGTGTGCCAAAATCCCATATTTTAATTGACTATTCTCCAGGAACTGCCAGTGTCCTCTAGAAAACATTAACAAACAGTTTATAAAGAATATATATTTCTTTCAATCCCAAAGCACTAGTAAGAAAAACATGGGACACATATATAAAAAGGTGTATGCTGTGAAGGGCCACTACTGGCACAAGAAGGATTGATGAAAAGGGTGGGACACAACCTGTCCATGGGCAGCCACTAACCACATCCTATGTGTTCTCCACGCACACAGAAAGGATAGAAATGAGGAAGTATCAGAACAGAGTGAAGGAAAACAGGATCCAAAATGACTATTTATACTTCACCATGAGATCACTCATATTTCATTTTGTTCAAAGAACAGAACTGGCTGAGTCACACAGTCTCTGCTGGTCCTCAGGGAGGCTGTCACTGTAGCAGTATCTGGTCACCACTGAGAAGGTCTGACCCAAATTGCTGGTGGTGGTGGTTTCCCTGCCAGGGTGACTTTCTGCTCATTTTCTCTCTGTTGCATCTAGCGATGACAGAAAACTACCACTGTTTCTGCTCAGCTGTGTTCAAGCAGATCTCTCAGTGTCTGAGATATACCCTGGAATACTTACAGATAATGCAAAAGATAAAGTGCCTAACTAAGGTACCAATTAGACAAAGCAACGCATGTAATAATTAACTGTAAAGAACAGCATAGGAAACAATGCATCCTGATAAATTAATTAGGAACTAAGCTGAAAGTAGGACCTAATACCAGTTTTCAAGACAAATAAAGAGGTTGTCTCAATGTACTTTTCTTTTAAATTCTCTTTATACCACACTGCAGGGCTCTGGCTTATAAAGTCAGGAAATTTCAGAAATTATTCCCATAAGGAAGCTGTTTACCTCATTGAAGAACCTATCTGCAGCAGCTGTTTCTGGTGGCTGGATTTTCATATTGCATATTCTCCGTGTTACACAGTTGCACACTGAGTTTACACCACCACCTTTAGCAGTGGCTGACTGTGCAACAAGTCTGACTAAATTCTGTCCACAGGTCTCACGTGCATCACATATACCTTGCTGCTCACATGTAGCCTATTGTGATATAGCCATCTCCCCAGTGCCATTTCAGCAAGGATTAAACTTAAATGAGGATGTGCCATGCGGTAGAGTAGCAGTGATGCATCAAGGGAATACATTAGGACACCCTCATGAAACGAAAACTGAGTCGTGGCATAGAAAGACTGCAAGTCTTGACATGAGACCATTATTAGAAAGGCAAACTCAGTTCCAGAATATATCAGATCAAGTATCAGAACAAGTCAGACATAAGGAAACATCCAAGTCACTGGACAGGGTACAGCTGAGGGCTGCTCTGGAATATCCCATATCCAAATCTGTTTATGGATGATTTAAAACAGGTGCAGAGGAAGAGTGCCAGAATGAAAAGGAAACAGACTTCCTATCTTAAGACAGGAGACCAAAGACAGTCTGCATAGCCCCAAAAATGCTGGCCAAGAAAAGATACCATTTCTCCCTTTAAATGAATAGTAACAGATGAAATAATAGGGAAGAATAACTAAAGTAGCAGACAATACTGGCATCAGAACAAACTGGCCATGACTACATTTACTCTGCAAATTAGCAATCATCAGAGTAAGAGGGTTTGGAAACAGCCTCCAAGACGGGGTAAAGCCCCCCTGATTTTAAGCTGCAATTTGCTCACAAAGGGGATTAAACTTCACTGCCTTTCTAGTGGCAAGGGACCAGCCTCATATCCCAAGGCCGTGCCTCCCGGTCCTGTGCCCCCATGAAGCAGGAGGCTTAGCTGACTTGTTTCCACCGGGGCAGCCAGTGGGACCTATCCGCTCAGCCAGCACCAGTGCTTAGGTCTACATATAGGGAAATATTCCAGCTTTCATCTTTGTTCAGCCCAAGTGACTCACAATCAGTTATTAGTAATGTACTGAGGAAGGGACACGCTGTTCAGAGCAAAGCACGGAGGCTACAACTGCTGTGATGAACAGTCCTACGAACAGGGACTAACCACCTGACAGATCGTAACTGCACACAGTACTTCTGCATTTTTAAGCCAAAGGACCTGGTGAGGGCAAAAGCGTTACCAAACTACAACACGGCAACCCCCAGAAGAGACGCAGGCTACTCAAAGTGTGCAAGGTGGAAAGGAGTTGACCAAGCCTCACAAGTAAGACAGAATCATAAAGCATTTTCTACCCCTCTTACCCTTCCTGTTGCTGGACACTTCACTGATAAAAGTCAATGACTAACTATTTCCTATGCCTTTTTCTAAGAAATCAGTGTTTCGGGAGCTAGGGCTGATTTCCTTCCACCAGAATCAGATTCAAGCTTGATGCAATCTCACCAGCCAAATTTTCTTGCTGTGTCTGAAGTCAGTTCACTGCACAGTGAATTCAAAACAGCTATGAATTGTGCACCACAAATACCATTCTGAAAATGTCATAACTAAGTAATACATGGCAAAGGTCTGGGATGCAGAGATTGTATGTAAAGCCTGGATGTAAAATCCAGAGCAGCTACAGATATTGAAACCAGTGAAGAAACCTGGCACAAGGCACCGAGGCTTTTCACTGATTCCAGTTTTTCTGCCTTCTCTTTCACAGCTGACTAAGAAGGTGAAAAGACAGCACCTGATAAAATACATGAGCACCAACTTACAAAAGAAGCGCTCCAAATAAACAGCTTTCATTTTCACTTTCCCAGTATTGTAGCCCTTACCTAGGATTTATGCTAACAGACCTTACGCTGACCTCATTTCTGAACCTAAGGGTCTGTGTCAAGAGTTTTACACTGTGATGACAGATGCCTGTCAAGCACAGTATTGGTCTGAATTTCCAACACAGGAGACAGTGTTTACTCTGCATGCCACATAAAGTGTGTGTTTTAGCTGCTGCCCAAGTTGCAGAAGGAGGTGTTCCTTTCACTCTGCTCACTTCTGAAGTGGCCAGCAACCCCGCGTTGCTGAAAGGGAGCGGATCCTTCATTTAGGGATGCACAGTGACTGCTCTTATATGAGAAACACTAAGGGAGTTTAAAAAAATAAAACAGAATCCAAACCAAAACCAAAAACAGTCCCTGCCCTCCACCTCAGCTTGCAAACTCACGTGCAGAAGCCCAGGCACAGTCTAGCATTTAAAGAGCCAGTTCTGGGGCCTACAGCTAGAAATGAGAATTTTATTCCTGATGACAGTCATCCTAAATTCCTATTAACGCGATTAGCCTTAAATTCTTGTACAGAAACATCCTTTCCCTCCCTTTTGCCCTCCTCCATCTCCTTCTTCACACCACCATCTCCTGGCGAGCCAGATGGCAACTCAAGCTTTTCCATCTGGTGAACTAAGCTGACACACAGGAATGAGGAGGGTGCTCCATGTAATTAATGCCTTCAAAGGAGGTGGAGGCAGAACCAGCAGCTCTGGTCAATACTCTATAGTTGCTTGCCTTGCTAGAGACAGACCTCTAGTGAAACCAGCGTGGTGAAGCCAATAATACAAATAGGGAATACGTGCAAAGATATTTATAACATCCTTCTTCTACTGCTCTTTCCACACTCTTTAGATAATATATGCTAATTCATAGTGTATATATATCTAGGTTATATTTTCACAGTTGAAATAAAGAGAAGGCTTAAAAACTCTAAGTCAGCTTTTAAGTAATGCAATGATTTCAAAAGCTAATTCACTGAGAGATTAGGCTGCAGAGACTGGAGTTAACTAAGAGGGTGACAAAACAGGAGGGCAAAATTTGCACACACAAATGCGTATCTTTTTTTGCTGTTGACATTTCAAACAGCTCCAGGGATGCAATACTTCTCAGAATTCCACAAATTACTAAATGGGATTAGCAATTACCCTGTGAGAAAGACAAACATGATGCAATCACTGCATTTATAAAGAGGAATCTACAAACTAACTTTCAGGCACTTAGGCTGGGGATTGTCATACCTGCAGCTTCCTTTTCTTCCTCGAGAGACTTCCTGTCCAGTCACTGATGCGTCGCATTCGGTTTTTTAATGTGTCCTTCTTGGATGCTTCCTCACTGAGGGGCTTGGACTTTCTGCATGGGAGTGTGTAGGAGGAGTAATGGGCAGGACTTCCCTGCTCTACCCTGGAGGGCACATCGATGTCTGAGGCAAATGAGACACGGTTGCTTAGGCTGCCATGAGTGTCAATGTACTCATCAGACAGCCTGATCCCAGATGGAGGAGTGCTTTCCAGATTTGTATCCTTATAGAGATCTCGGAGTGAGGAAAGAGATGAACTTTGGTTGAAGGACTTCTTGTTGCTTGCTGGAAAACTGGCATGAATGCTTGTATCTGGAGTGCTCCTGGTCAAATACGGACCATCCGACTCACTGATATCACCAGCATTTCCCCAGAGGGAGTCATACCATGAAGACTCAGAGCTGAGAGAGCTTCCTTTACTGGATTGAAGCCTTGAACCAGTAGGTGACAGACGATGGCTTGAAGAGCAGTCTGCACTGGAGTTCCTCCTGACATCGAGCAGGTTATTCGGCTTAGATTCCAAAGTAGGTGAATATCTCAGCAACTGGACCTGTCCACTGGACTCCTCCGTCGGGACCTTGCTGTTGCTGCTGTTGTGGAACTCAACCCTCAAGCAACCGTCCAGCTTCCCCAGTGTTTTAATGAGAACCTTTGGACTCCTCCTGTCCTCTGACTGGGAGGCTGATGCAAGACTCTCATTCTTTCCGTAGCAATTTAAAATGTGTCCATTTCGTTCTCGAGAGGCGGTGTGATTACCTCCAGGTTGAAGGCCAATATAGTGCAAACCATTCTCGGGCAAAAACACTGTGTTGTTTCCTTGGCAGTAGTCTCCTGAGGCATTTGTCTTGTGTTTGGCATGGGCACTGCTTTTGGAGACCTTCACCACAGTGTCACCTAGTCTAGATGAATAAGGCTGACTACTCTTGAAGTGCGAAAGGCAGCTTCTGGCAAGGGACCTTGATTTGTAGTTTGAGCCACTACTGGTATGTCCCCATCCATGCATTGAGCAAGACTTTTCATCCTTAGCATGAATGCTGCGAATTTTCAGAGAGCAAGGCTTCTGCTTGGTACCAGCTGTAGCAGCAGCATGGTTTTTTGATCCCTGAAGACTGTATTGGCTTTCTGAATTCCCCATTTTCCACTAAATTAAGAAGAGTTTCATTAGGAACAATGGCTAGAAGACAGAGCAAAAAGCAACAGACCATTTTTACCCTCCACACAGGAAAGTGACTTTTTAAAAAATGGTATGAAACAATTGTTTCAAAAAAAAGCCATTAAATAGCCATTCACAACATTAAATTCATAACCAAACTTACTTCAGGGGCAGGCTAGGAAAGCCTATTCTCTGTATGCTTCATTACCTCTCTGCTATAAAGCTGGAATCTAACTCCATTGAAAACATGTCAACACCTTTCTCCACCCACACCCTTGGCAACATCCTTTTCTTATAACTTAAAAAAACCTCTGGCTCCCAAGAACAATGGCATAATGAAAGGAAGACAGCACGATAATCATAACTTAGATGTAAATTGAACTGTACTTTCAGAGAAATCCCTTCTGCCAGGAGACAAGCCCACTGCAGTTTCAGCTTGACTGGTTTCTGTGCAACCAAGTGTTACCTCAATAAACTGTTCCACAAACCGCAACTTTTTGTTTGAGTCAATCCAGGAGAAATAAAAGGAAAACCAAACCCCATGTCAAAAAAACAAACAAAAATTAACCTGGTTAGCCAATAGCCTCATCTTCCATTACAGCACCAAACTGCATTATGTTATTCAGCATGGCCTGCTTCAATAGTTCACTTAGTAAAACACTCTTCAGATTTTTACTGAATTCCCAGTGAACAGCACACACTGGAGCAAATTGCCCCAGTGAGATGACTGAAGATTTTGGCCTTACCTAAAGTGTACCCCAAAGTAAAAAAGGTCAATCTGTTCATTTTGTTACTTGAAGTGAATCTCCACTGTTTGTACTTTTTCCATTGGTGTTATGCTGCTTTGCATGTTGGATCTTGAACTACCACTCTTAGGAGAATACACTGCAGCTTCATTAAAACTTTGTCAAAATAAGCCATTGTGAAAGCACAATCTTATCTTCTAGAGTCTGCATATACATATATATATAAAAACATCCTCACTTCCAACGCTTAGCACTTTTAGATGAAAAGCGTAGTACAAAATGAAGAGCAAACCTGTAGGATCACTCTTAAACACAGGCACGGTTAGCAGTTAGCCTGCTCTGCATTGTCTTCGTGACCAGCTGCTAGACTTGCCAAAAACCAGGATGAAGTTGCATGCAGCCTTCCTAGAAAACATCAGAAAGAAAAAAAAGCGCTTTCAGTCAAACAGAACTTACACTTTACTCCAGATGTAAGCAAAATGAATACCAAAAAAAAAAAAAAATAATCAGACAGAAGTTACCAATGGTTAAAAATGGAGACATCTGGTTAAGGGTCTTCCTGAACTTGAGATATGTTTTTATAAACACATTTTAACAACTGGCATTGAATTAATACAATTAAGTCACTGTTGGGATAAGTGTTTTATTTTCTAAATCTGGCCTTCTCCCCTCTCACTGACGAGTTAGGGTAAACTTTGAGCTCACTCCAGTTTTCTTTTCGGAAGACCAATTCCAGGTGGCAGGATTGTGCAGCGATTACAGTGTGGACCAAACTGATCAGAGCAATGTCCCACAGCATCTTCCCCATGCCTGGATTCCAACTATGACCCTTGCAGTGAAAGGCCACCATGCAATTCACTCCACCAATCACCTAGCAACCTCCCTCTTCAGGTTTGTTTTGATTTTAAATTAATATACCAGCAAAACAAGGAAAAGTCAGCTCCAAGCACTGCATACACATCCAGAGGTAACAAGACCCAAGTTCTTCCTGACCCTCTGAACATATTGGCTCTTCACCTGGCACCCAAAGGGCACAACTCAAAAGGAAAGGACAGAAGCTGAATCTCACAGAATGCAACAGCAGTTTAGGGATTGAAACACACTGCAGAAAAGAAGCTGTGCAAGACCTTAGGTTCCGTTTTGGAACATACATTTTAGCTAGAAACCATTCTTAACACACTACTCCGAAAACCCACTCTTTTCTGCATAAATTCAGTGGCTACTCTTGATGATTTTCAATTGAATAACTGCTTCATTTGAACACGCAGAGTTTTGCTCATTTTGACTCATCTTGTGGCTATTTACTGTGTAAGAACCTTGAAGATATTTAAAGGCATTCACGGGTAACCTAAGTATTTTGCTCATCTTACCAAAAACAAAGGTAAAGGTTGCAAACTAGAACTAAAAACAGTCTCAACAGCAAGCCTAGAAAAAGGTCAACAAATAAATGTCTTAGAAGAGACAGATCATTTTGGATCATGCTAGAGATGCTAAAGACCTATAAACACAAAATCATGGCTGTTATCACAAAGATATTTGATAGAACAGGTAAGTCACATAAATTTCATCTTACACTGGGGAAAAAAAAAAATTGTTTAACTTGCTTATCCTCTCTAATGATTTGGAAGGTTGCTATTTCAGACATCTCTTCCTTGCAGGTTTGATTTGCCTGTGCTGCTAAGTGCACCCATATATGTGAAGAGTTTTAAAATGTCATATACAACATGGACTGAACAGAAGACTTCCGATTTAAGGTAAACAGAAGACAACACACAAACTTCCTAAGCTCCAAGCTGCTGAACAAATCATGAACCCCCAGCAAAACTGCCTTCCTTGATCCAGGAGGCACAGACCACAAACAAGCAATGAGTTTACATTCAGAATTCTTCATCTGAGAGCAGAAAGTATTCAACAAGGGGGCTTTGAAGGGCTTATATCTATTCATAAGGGAACACTGAACCCAATTTGTCTAAAGAAACAGGCAAAAAGACCATCTGGTCTCCATAGTGATTGTGCAATGGTTAGGTAATCCTTTTAACAGAGTAGGTACTGAGCAAGCTGCTGTCATGCACCTCAGAAGATAGACATTCAATTCGTCAAGGCTGAAGCTGCTGCTACCAGGGTCCATTGTGTGTGTCTGATCCAATACGCAGGTCACATAATGGGTGAATGAATAAATGTATCTCGGAGTACAATGTCTACAAAACAGTGTCTCAGTCTGTGCAGGAATCAGCAGTACAACAGAACCATCAATAAATCCCATAGAAATAGCCCTAAGGGATTCTTCTCAGCATCCCGGCCATCCAGAAAGCTACGCATGCTGCAATAACCAATGGGGGCATCTGTGAGGCTGCACAAAGAATGTCACCCTGAAAATCAGCTGTGATGCCCTTCCCCTTGCCTCACACCTGTGTGGAGTGATCTTCTTTCTGCTAATTACAATAGGGGGGAGCAGACTGAGTCGGCTTGTGCCCAAAGGCAGTGTGACACTGGGGCAGCGGGGCAGTCGTGGACAAGCTCTAGCTGTGCTCGCTCCAAACACTCACACATTTTATGCCATTTGAACTGTGGAAGCACTGGAAATTACAGTGCAGGGGACGGAGTGCAGCCTTCCCTATATTTCTCACAGAAACCTACCACCGCAGAAGACAACATGCTTTTCTCTCTTCCTATGCAGAGGGATGAATACTTCTTGTGAGCAAAACCGTTTCTATGAATATTTTCTGCAATTATAATCAGCATATTTAGAAAGCAGGTCACTGTGCCTGAAGATGACTATTAAGAGTTTATTTGCTTTCAATTATACCCATGTTTCCTAAAAAAAAAAGACGTTTTTAATCTTCACCCTGGTTCCCCTTGACACATTCAAAAAACACAGCTACACAAACATACTAATCCAGGAACCCCACCATCCCCACCACACCCAATAATTAAACGCAAATCATAACCCCAGATCTAAAAATGTATTTCCCCACTTTGGGTTTTCTCCACATGAAGTTCCCCTAGACCTTTTTGGCTCCCAAAACCAAACATGACGAGCTCAGGAGCCGTTCCAGAGAAGTGCCTGCCACCTATATTCCCTCACTAATACCACCACAACTAGACTGCTTTATAAATGCTAGAGAGGAAAATGTCTTTCTTAAGATTAAGGTGAGCACACATACAAGCAGTGCTCAACAGCCGCACAGGTGCTTTCCTCCCCAGTCTTAATCTCTCAAAATAAAGGTTTATAAAACTTGACTTGCAAACCATATTGCAAGCAAAACTGAACAGTAACAATAATATCCCAGTACCAGGTTTGCTTATGAGATACAACAAGGAATTATTATATTATGAATTAATGGGAGACCTGAGTCCAGGGAGACACAGGCTCCTGCGCTGGTTGTTCCTGCTACAGTGGGAACACACGCCAAATGTGATTTCACCGCTGCGAGCCATTATGCTTCCAGTATCGTCACAGTAACCAGGCTGAGACTCTCTAAAACTACAGGTCAGAAAATGGCAAGCTCCAGACTGACAGGGGGCAAGCACAGAGCCATTAAATAGACTGAATGCTCCACAACCACAGTCAGCATCAGGCAGTGGCCATATACCAGTTGTAAAAAGGGAAGAGACTGTGGTAGTATCTTCCTAACGAGGTTCAGCAGATTTCCCCCACTGGGACTGACAATCCTGCCGCTCAGGACGTTGGAAGAGCTCAACCAATGTCAGCCCTAGCAATGTTAAGCTTTAGCCTGGGTCAAAAAGTTACCCTCATGAGACATGAATACATGCACCAAAGCTATCTCTCTGATGTATTTTGATGCCTTTATTCCTCTGGATGGCTGGTGACAATGAACATTTACGGGTAGATGCAAGTGATCTACAAACCATTTAATCCCTGCTGAAGTTTCCCTGAAAATCTGCGGATGAAGTACAGGGAAGTTGATTCTCACTTCACTAAACATGGCATCAGTGCAAAAATGGCAAAAAAAAAAAAAAAAAGTGACAAAAAGAACAGTATGGATTGGTCCAGATGAGGATAACGTCATCCCATCAAATTAGCACCACTGAGTGAGGATTCATTAAGAAGTCCAGGAACTCATGACAGTCTTCAGCATTACCAGGAACAATAACTCTGTATGCGCAGCAGAAGAGCTTAAAATTAAAACCTCCCGTCTTTAACAAGAAAAAGGCTTTTAAAAGAAAACCTAGATTAAGAGATAGAAAATAGGTAAAAGCTAGAGCTAGCTACCTCACCCCTAAAAAATAAAAGCCTACATCATCTCAGTTTTTTACCACACCAGGACACGGTTTACACTTTTTATGGTGACCTGTTCTTGAGGAAAGGACAGAAAATTATTCAAGAAAGAAATAAGCTAATCAAGTATTTTGTTCCTATTTGTAGCTTAAGCAGTAACCACGTGTCACAACCTCTTCAGGCCTCCTTCACCAACAGAAGGATTGTCATCTGCACCACTGCGGTACCTTTCCAGAGGGCACAGGACCAATTCTTGAGTACCTGCCACCCAGCACGGTCCCTCACAGCCATCCACACAGGTATAAATGACTGCCAAGGAAAGGCACAGCTTCAACTTACCTTGCAGAAATATAAATACTTATTATACAAAGGGTATTTACATGCAAAAGGCAGAGCATATCCTGTGTAATGAAGCAAGAGGAGAGAGTCATGTATGCTTTTTGCTGTGTTTGAAAATTGCATTTCCACAGGGTCAGGCAAGGAGTCCCAGCTGCAGAGGGGGCAGACATGGCCACCTCCAGACTGCGCACAGTGGAGTGGGGAGGCATGGGGAGGAGAAGAGGCAGCGTCAGAGTCTGAGCACGGGTGGCTGCTCTGAGTGTGTGGTTCGTAACTGCACCCCAGGAGACTGTCAGCAGGACTAGCGGAGCTGGGATAATGGAGAATCTGAAAGTATTTCAGAGCAATAAAAAAAAGGAAACAGAAACAAACCCCCCTCATTTATATGACCAACTTGTTTTCTTTTAATGGCAGATCTGCTTAGAAATGTTGCAGGCTTTGATGCACAGCAACTACATTAGTGGGTTTTTACATCAGGAAAAGCTTTTTGGGGTTTTTTTGGGGGGGGCATTTTTTGTTATTAACTGAGCAATTCCTATGTTTTCTTTCAAACTACTTTTATATTCCCTTCACCTAATGGTTAAAACACCATCCTTTTTAAATGGCTTATAAAGTCTTGGGAATTGTATATAACTATCTTTCAGATACCAAGTGTTCATAAGTTTTGCAAAGAATCAGTGCGCTTCGTGAATTCTTACAGGGATACAGAATTACAGGTTTGAAGTTTTAATTAACTTTTAATCTACTTTGGTTTTTAATATTAAAGTAATACAGACTGTTAGAATGTGAACCTGCCCTCGCTTTCCTGCACGGCTGTGTATGGATGGATACACGAAATTAACGAGGAAGGCAGGTTAGCACAACACTGTAGCTGGATTAAACGTGGAGTTTCTTACTGGAAACAATTTACTGTGTTTTTTAGAACCACGCACTTTGGACACATGCTTCCACAAATCAGAAGCAGATTTCTTATTCCTGAAATCTCAATCACATTCCTATTACAAAAATATACCATAATAATTATACCGTGGTATTCCTGGCAGGATACTTTGCATTTTATACCACTGTATTCAAAGAATGAATAACCAAAACACCACAAGTATGCCTTTCTTTAAAAAAAAAAATAGAACTATTTTGCCTTAAAAATGAAATCTGAAGCCAGAATTCCTCGCTCACTCATTAGTCTCTTTAGAGTTCTAGCCTCCTGTATTAGGAACTGTTTGGTAGCTCACAGAACACATTAAAACCAACCACTTTTTTCATTAAACATAAGTAGTTCTTATGACCCCAGACACTTCTTCTAATGCCACAAATCATATCTACATTGCATATAGACATCTAATTTCACAGTTTAAGCCAGAAAGGGACTCTCCTCTTCTGGTTCCTTCTCTTAAAAGAATATGAATCCCAACAGGTCTACACTGCATCACAGACACATCGCATCAGAATTACACATCCCTTACTTGGGACATGACTCCTTCTTTTACTCAACCCATTGTTCTAGGTCCAAGACGTTTGCAGCTTAATTAAATTATGCTTTATAGCTTTCAAGTTAGCACAATATGCAAGGCTGAGTCAAGCCTGAAGATTCTTATCATATTACACCAGTGCTGATACAATCTAAATCTCTAGGGACTTACTTTTCTTTGGCAGGAAAAACAAATTTCACCATTTGTAAATGTTATTGAATTTATACACAATGGCTAAAGTGCACATCCATTTAAATAAAAGCCATTAAGCTTGTTAAAAAACAAAAAAAAAAACAACCCAAAAAAACCCCCAACAACCAGGAATGCCAGCTAACATCTTGGCTTAATGCAGTAGCTGCAGTAGTTAAAAGAGTTGATATGTCAAAAGGTCTGTTTCCTGCCCTTGAAGGGGAAATGAACTCAAGTGATCTGAAAGGTCTTTTCTTCTCCACCTACTCTGGCATAAGCATACTGGCAGTTCCTGATGCAGATTAACAGTGCTTTCAAGGGATTTCAAGGCCTGGGGCCTCAGGCAGGGATGGTGAACCTGAAAGGAGCCAAGATGCTCCAAGCAGGGAGCCTCAGCTCCAGCCTCACTGCCTGGCCTGGTTTGTGGAGTAATGACACTTCAGAGATGGAGCGCAGGTCTGCAGACTTCCCACCTGAACTTAGACAAACTCCTGAAGAGGTCTCTGCCTCTGCCCTCCTTACTCATGATAACAACAGGAGGCGAGACTGGTGTTTTCTGGCCAAACCGTGATTCCCAAATCCCCACCAGGAACACCTACCCTTGTTCTCTCCTGTCTACTTCAGTAGCAACCAGCTCACGGTATCAAACAGAACCATAGTCAGAAGGCAGCTACAGGGATATTCTCTCACGCATACCCACCCAAAACTGTAGGTGCCAAAAAATCAGCTTTGGGGAGGGTAGGAGGAAGGTTGTTCTTGGATTAGGACACAGTTTACAAAACCATACCCCGAGCAGCCTCATAGAGCCTATCAAAAGGAGAAGCAAACTGCAGCAAGGACAAGCAGGAACATAACCCATTCTGCCCCCAAAGACCCCTTTTGGTGTAACATCTTCCAAGAACTTTGGACCAACTCTTAACTCTTGGCACCATAGAAAAACAACTAGTAGCACCTAGCAGGACAGCATGCTTCGGGCTGAAGGGCAGGGGCTGGGACAGCTGCGGGACTCCCTGCCTGCCGCCTATTACACTGCCTGCTCCACAAGCAGGAGGGGGAAACCACACTGCATTTAGCATGGTCTTTCCTACTTCTCAGTTTACACATTCATAAACACCCGAGGGTGTCGATTCCAAAGTAAATGCTTTCCCACCTTCAGACCTAAGGCTTGCTGAAGAGGACAGAGGATCTGGGAGTTAGACACCAGAAGTAAACTTCAGACAGTCCCTTGGAAAATTAAAAGCAGATCTTGATTTTTGCATGCCAAGAGCCCTACAGCAGTAACACAGCTAAGGGCTTCCTTTCCTGCACCCCTGTAGTACCAGCATGTTATTCACACATTAAAAGAATAAAAAAGTACACTGAGGATTAGGTTTCCCCACTAAAACACTTGCTTTGTAGCTTCACAGCTACAGAATGTCCTATTCAGAGAGTCCTCTCTTCCATGGTATGTGGATACCCCTTTCCTATTGAAGGGTATCAGATAAAAAAACTTTCCATCCTTTGCCTCTAACTAGTAATTTGCTATACATTGTATAATTTTATCAGATCATCCACCCTAAAGGGAAAGAAATGCATGATTTCCAGAATGAAGTCACCAGTATACAAAATTAACTCCGTGACCACATCAGCAACAAGCATAAACAAAGTAGGAAACTTTGGTTGCATTGCACAAACAATTAATCACCCTCCTCTTGAAAGAAAAAAATGGGGGGGGGGGGGGGGGAGGTCAGTTCTCCATATCTTGGGTATTTCCCTCTCTTTTTATTTTTTCTGTGCCACAGAACATAGCATTTGCACAATTTGTTTGTAGTTATGTATTAAAAATCTATGTAGTATTTTCAAATCTATGTAGAAAGATCAAAATCCGTGCAGCACCTACCTCCACCAGATGCAGAAGCTCTGGTTTTCCATACCATCCCAGTTCAGTAGTAGTAGTAGTGTTGATTGAAACTTCACAAATACACAACCCTTGCTTGGGTACACTGTTTATTTATTGCAAGTTACTTAAAAGTATTAGTGAGAATAGAAAGAATAATAAAAGAGAAAAATATTCAGAGGGATTATTAATCATATTTTATTAGAAGAGTCACTTGAATGTTGCAGAAACTGTAGCACTCTTAAATATACTTTCTCATACTTTGCCTTAAAAAATCCAGCCCCATCAGAGCAGAGCTGTAAAATGATCCTAGCGGTGGTTTATTTAGCAATTCAGGCAATTGAGTTTGACAGATGACCACCAAGAACTGTTTTCTGGAGAAAAAACATCCATCTTGGGCACAGCCGGCAATAGCAGAGGCAGCAAGGGGCTCCAAGTGCTGGCACTGCAGCAGCCCGCCCTGCCCTCTGCCTTCAGAGGCTTCCCAAGTCTGTCCCTACTTGTCTCAGTTCTCCAGGTCTGGCCTACAGCTGGCAAGCAGAGCACTGACTGCTCTCCCCCAGCATCTCCCTCCCTGGCCCGAGTCCCCCTTCCCGCTCCCGCTTACCTTCCCCAGGGCACCAGCTTCAGCCTCCCGGCTACCCCAGCTCTGCCACGGGGACACGGACATGCAGGCACGGAGACTCTCCCTTGCCCTGGGCACGCCAGGAAACTATGCCTAACACTTCAAAACACTCAGCCGTTAGGAACTAAAAACAGATCCTATGCGAGGCTGGATGTATTTTTGTCTGCAGGCTACACACCCTCCTCCCGTTCAATTTTTTTCATTGGTGGAGCAGCATGATGCAGACTTAACCAGAGGGTGGTTTTCCATGGGCCGCCCGAAACGATTATGCGGGGCGGCCCGCCACGATGCCGGGCAGCCGCCAGAGAATATGCTGTGACTGAGCTCTTGTCTGACCCCGCATTCCTCAGCCTCCAGGCTGCTTCCACAGGAAAGCTGCTCGGAAGGCTGCTGAATGGACAGGGGCTTGCTTGCCTGAAGTTAGCTCCAGGGTCTCCTCCTCTTTTTTTCTCTTTTGGTCTTTTAAGTGGGTTTTTTTCAGGTTGTTTTTTTTTAAAACTTGCTAGGAGGGCGTAGGTATTCCTAACATCCTCATGTGAGACGCCCTGGCAAAAACATAACTCCCCAAACCGCAGTGGGAATGCTGTAGTCATGAAAACCTGCTCTTAAGAGTGGCTCTCAGTTGTGTTTAACGACTCTGCACAACGGCATCATGTATACAACCGCAAACTCTGGTGCTCTCTTCCTCGCTGCTTTTGTCAGACTTTTTATACTATCCTATGGAAAGAATTAGTTGTTTTTTAATAACTGGCCTCAGATAAAATGGGTCTCTTTAGATGCAAACGATATCCCCAAGTTTCAACATACGGAGCTAGGCTGTTAAATCTGTGGGTTAGGCATATGAACAATTGCTTTATTATCAGAAAAGCTCAACACTTCATTGATTGCAGCAACAGTTGGTGAACAAACTCAGCCAAAACCAAGGCATTTATTCAAATATTCTAATAAAATCGCAGGGTCACATTCAAGTGCCAAGTGTGAAAATACAGTGAACTTAGACTGCAGATGATGTATTCAATTGAAAAGAAACCCGTGAATACTGTAATAGAAATCATTAGTAACACACAAAAGCCCCAAAGCAATATTTATGTCCACAAAAATGAAATAACAATTTGCATAGTAACATAGGAATTGCCACCTTAAAGTGAACCTCTGTTTCACTGTGTCCACTATCCTGTCTCATTACAGAGGAAACTCCATAACCCAGCAGTTTTGGAGTAATTTGGAACAAAATTTTGTTTCATCTCCAAAGCCCAGTTATAGTTAACTCCTCCACTGGAAAACAACAACTTGGATCTCTTCTCAAACTTCACAAGTTGACAATACCAGCACTGAATATGCTCTCCTTATCATGGCAAAGGTCAAGTCCTTCTCTGAATACTATGACCTCAATTAAGTTTTCTGGAGGCGAGTTCCACAGGTTGGGTTTTGTAAAACCTAATAGAGCAGTGTGTGACTTATGTCTGTACTCCTAATTCTACAACTAAATATACATCTGGGGGCTTCACATCTGCTTGTTCTGGTAACAACTTCGCTCTCTGTGAAAAGCAGACTATTTTCTTTTTCCTGTTCATGGTACAATTATCTTCTCTTCACTTAGCATTGCTGTGGTCCAACTATTTCACTGATAGGCCAGATCCAAATCCTGGGACTGACATGGAAGCAATGACAGCTCACAACTCAAACCACCAGGTCTCTCTCAGGAACAATAGTTGGCCTCTGGTCCCACCCCCCATCTCTCACATTGTACTGCATTTCCCCCACAAGTCCACCTCTTAGCTGATTAAATAAACCATGTTCAAATGATTCCTTAGATAAGAGCAGCCCTCCACCAGTCCAGAAGCCTTTCATCACCACCTGTTTTGTTGAATTTATCTTTCCTGAAGGTGAATGTTCAGAATTATAAACACTATTCCCAAAGATGTCTCTGTAGCACCCTGTTCAGTAATGCAGAAGTAATTCTTCCCTAACTCAATGAAAAATACCTGGACTGACATAACCTGGGACCCAGCTGAATCACAGTAGTGCCTCACAATCTTTCAACAATGGGTAATAAATCTGTTCGTTCCCTTCCTCTTTTATTTTCAGAGGGTGACTCCCAAATGACAACAGGCATTCTTGTGATCAGTGCAAAGCACTCAACCCTGTACTTTCTCCCTTCTTCAAGTTCACTGCATTTTACTATTCCAGTCCTACGGGTCATTCGGCTGTTTATTACATTATTTCCAATCTACCTGTGTATTTACTATATCTCCTGATTTTATCAGCCAGTTTCATCAATGCATTCTCACTTTTTGTGGCAAGCCAACCAACACTCACCAAATTTGGTCTCAGGACTCCAGTTGATACCTCTTATGTTCTTTTGGGTTTGCTTCCACCTCTAACATACTTCAGTGATCACTTTTAGCACACTAACATCACATGCTGAAGGCATGCTTTCCTGACGTCTACTTGACTTACATAGAGCTTTACATCGCAGGGCTGCTGCGGGTGCCTCCTCCTGACCATGGGGCTCCTCCTGCCTTGCTCCTCAAGTAGCTCCTTGGGGAGCACGCAGGGCAGGCTGACAGGGCTTTGGTACAGTCTATCACACAGGATACAGCATGAGGGTCCTTCTTTAGTACACCCCCAAAATGGAGTCTCCACACCCACCTCATCCCCTTTTTCTCACCTGCTGCTTTACCGTTATCAATTTGGGACAACCTGATCATGACATATTCTCTGGAGTTCAATAAGCAGTAGGCAAGCTGCATGCTGAACACAACAGACTGATCTCTTATTACTACATGAAGTATTTACGTGCCTTACAATCTTCCACAAATGTATCATCACAACATTGCCAGGAAAGAGAAGGGTAACATTATCTTCATTTTCTACAGAGCTGCTAGGTCGCACAGGAAATTAAAGGGTATTTCAATACAGTAAAAGGAAGCTCTGTAGCTTGTGTTAATGCATGTCTCTACTAGCCTAATGGCTCTCAACATCTCTGTTTTGCAGTATAAATAAACTGTAGTTTGCACCAGAGAAGTCCGTAGTGGAATTAAAAAGAAAAGTTGTGGCTTAGATAGCAGGTTGGCTGTATAAAGACTCTAGATTAAAAAAAAAAATTACAAAGGCTGCACCTTAAATGTGTTCCACAGAATGTTTTAAAGCCAAGAACTTGTTTTTATAGATGGAGATAAATGAGTTATCAAAATTAGACAGCTATTTTAACCTGTATTTTACACTACTTTTACACTACAAAATCATCTAGATTTCACTTTGAAAGTACTAAGACTTCCCATTGTCACTGTTTTGTTTTCTAAGCAACAGAAAACCACTAAGAAAAACACAGCAAATGCACATGTGCCCAGCATTCGTGCTAAGATGATGACACATCTCCTTCCCTAAAGTCAGCCCACTTTTCTAAACATATGCCACCTCTATAAAATATTTTTTCCTAGACACAGTCCAGTCTGTTTCTGAAAGGCCAGTTTTCCACTTTGCCTCTTGCCCTCTCCTGCCTGTCTCCCCTGACAGTGGTACAGCTGAGCTGTGTGAAAATCCCTGGTTCATAAGGTGCCTCAGCCAACACTCAACACATAGGCACTGGATGGGCACGCATGGAGAGATTTCAGTGTCTTGCTGATCACAGCTTAACCACAGACTGGCAGATGTGTACCGAGATTCCCCATGAAATCCCAAACAAGTTCGCATGTTCTCCAAAACAGAATATGTGTAGGAATTAAATAAGTCTGAAGTAGGAAATTGGGTTCCTCAAATCAGAAACCTCTATGTAGCTCTCAAGAAAGCTGGGAAGTTGTTCTACACTAAGCTTAACTAAGCTGCTAAAAAATAATTACATGTTATTGTCAACATGATAATAAACACAGATGAGTTTCAAAGCCTTGTTTATTTCACAACTAAAACATCTGAATCACACAACATCTGCTAGAGAAATACTCTCATTAAACTGTACTCAAGGTCCATCCTTGGTATCTTTGGCCTTGAAGGAAACTGCACAAGAGATGCAGCTATCTTCCATTCAGCCGGCAGTGACAGGAAACCTTACACCATATGAAATTCCTCTAGAAGTCAAATCAATTCCTGAGAACTTCTCAATTCTGCAAACCAGTGCTCATGCACTCGGCTTCCTGGTCTCATCTCCAAATGTTTGTCAGATGGAAAAGGACAAAAATAATTGAGGTCATTCATTATTTAATTCTGATTCAGAAGAGTTTGGGAAAAGAATAAACAGGACCCCATGTGTTAGCACGTTCCTTCTCGCCAGAGCTCACAGATCCCAGCAGGCCATTTCACTTACAGAACAGCGGCATCAACACAAATCTAACAGGTCTGGCTATAGGTCAGAATAAATGTTAAACAATTAAAAATTATGCAGATGAGCACAATTTTATATTCTCAACTATCACAGAGACTTCCAATGTCTTAAGTGGCTACTACCTGCCAGAAGCTCCTGTTCTCCCTGTGAAATGCTGTAATACAAGAGATCAAAAGGATGCTCCCTATCCCCACACCCCTGTGGAGCCAGCGAGCCCTGCCCAGCCCAGCAGGGGAGAGGGGCTGCTGTCCAGCCACTTCACATGCACCTCGTGTGCCTCTCAAATGGGTTTTCCCAGCGTCCAAACAGGGAGAACACACTGACATTTAAGGCACTCAATAAACCACACCTGATGTTTAAAGCAAGATGAAATTTTTCCTTTATTTTTATGTTGCATGGTTCTTTAGCACTGCTGTAGACATGGGCTTACTATTTGTGGTTACAATCTATTTTCAAGTCAGTTATAGAGAATATATAGTGCCTCTGGTTACTGTCTTATTAATTCCAGTATAATTAAATGAAGAAAGATAAAGCATGATCACATGATGGCAGGGCATGTGGCAGAAGCATTACTGGAAAACAGGAAATCAATTAGGAGAGAAAAAGAGATGAACTATGCAGCAAACCCATCTCCTCAATTCAGATGACTAAGCACACTGGATGTGAGAAGCCTGGCCTGCAATGATCGATCACTACTCCCGCACTCGGTCTGGCTGGAATGGAGTTAATTTTCTTCATAGCAGCCCCTACGGTGCTGCGTTTAGGATTTGCGACCAAAACGGTGTTGACAGCACACCAGTGTTTTCTCTGTTGCAGAACAGCGCTGGCACAGCATCAATGTTCTCTCCACTTCTCTCTGCCCTGCCAGCGAGCTGGCTGGGGTGGGCAAGAGGCTGGGAGGGGACACAGCCAGGACAGCTACCCCCAACAGACCAAAGGGGTATCCCACACTGTATAACATTGTGATCAGCAATAAAATCAGGGGGTGGTTTTGCCAGGGTCACTGTTGCAACATCGAAGACCAATGATGCCCTCACATGACGACCTCTGAGACTAACGTGGTCCCCACAAGCAGTGGTAGCTACTGCTACAGAGAGGCTCGCCCTGCATGGCCTCAGAAGCTCATGCTTTTTAATAGTCTTTTTTTCTTTAGAAATAACAGTAAAAGCTTTATTTAAAAAAAAAAAAAAAAAAAACAAAAGAAAAAAAAAATCCCAAAAAGTGAGAAACACTGATTCATTGATCACAGGATCAAGACAGGAAGCCCTTCCAGCAGTATTTGCTACTTTCTGTATCACTAGAGCAGAACTGATGCATCTTGTTTGACAAGCGCTCTACTTCAGTGATACATTTTATTTTGATACACTTTTTCAATACACAACGGACAAATGGACAGTAACAGGTTATTTTAGTTAACTAGGTAACTGTATATTCTAAGCTATAATTAACAGTTCTTTTATTACAACAGATAGGTGTAAAAATGCTCTCAATTTAGGACTGTTACTTCACAGGAGCAACAATCTAAAACTTGGACAAATCTCACAAAAATATGAGTGTAAAGTTTTTTTGAATGCATTAGGTTAAAAAATGAGACCTGAAGCCTTCACACATGCCACTAAAAAAAGCACATCTATTAAACATGTAAAAATATTTGAAGGTGGAGTCATTTGTCACAAGAATATACTAGGAGATCTTACAACATAAATATTTATAAAGCACAGATGTTATTTCACATTGCATTACTACCATAGCTTGTTCCATTAACTGATCCAACAGAACAGCTAATCGTTTGTGCAAGATTGACTATTTGCTATCACCCATTCAAGACAGAAGCGCAAACAGTTGCCGGGGGATGGGAAGCTTTAAGGGGTTGTTTTCTAACTAAATGTATCGAATAAGTTTTCATCATAATACTGATCATTGCTTCATCAATTAAGTTAGAAAAATCTGCAGACATAAATATATGATCAAGAAGGATAAGTATGACAATTTCTAAGAAAATTGTATCAAATCAGTGTTTCTTCAATAGCATGTACCAAAAGGCATGTAAAATAGATCTTGTTGCATAATGAATTTTAACTACGGTAGTCCTGCGTACGCATAGGATTTTATAGGAAGACATGAATGTTTCCCCTAAAGTTTCAGATCCTGGGCTTATAGGAGTATACAGCAAATTCTGCTTGACAATACCTCTAATTCTTCTGTTTGCAAAAAAGCCCTTCAAAATGTAAAGTAAAGAATTAACGTAACAGAAGGAATATTAAAGTCATCAAATGGGAGAGGGGGGATTTGTTTGTTTGCCTTTTTTTAAAAAAAAAAAAAAAGCCTTGATTGTTGTTTCTCATTATAGGTAGCTGGCAAACCTACTAAAAGTGGTAAATGGCAATATTAGCAGCTTATTACAATATCATTAAATTAACTAGAAGAAATACTGGGGTATAAAAGCTAGAAGAAGCCTGTCTAACATGTGTTGATTACATCCACAAGCACTGCCTGAACACAGCGATGCACAAATCCTCTAAGTGGCTGCAAAGCTATTTGCCTGAAGCAGAGCGAACAATGAGAACAAGTTCAACATCTGCCAGGGTGTCCAACTGCTCACAACCATTTTTCTGGTCAGAGGGAGCATTGTTTAAGTTGACAGGTTCCTAATGGTCTGAATTATTTAGCAATTCTCAAAAGACTCTTTCTATTCATTAAAGAGGAAAATGCGAACCACCACAGCCAGGGTTCCCTTGCTCCCTGGGAGCCGATCATGCTAATTGAGGAGAACATCACAATGTGCCCCATTTTAATCACGAGTTAAGTAGGCAAGAGGCTTCTATTATCCCCACCACACAATGAAAGACGGAGGGTGCCGGCTTCTGCAAAGATACACACCACAGTATATCAGTATATCGTCTCAACATTTTTTAAAAACCTCAGTTTAAACAAAGAGGACATATGTTGCTGATAAGCACTGCACCTACCAAATGACATAAACAAGTAAATTACATTAAAGAGAAATTTGAAACACACTGTTTCAAGCCTGAACATTACGTGAGCAACAGTAAACATCACAACATACAGTAAGTTATGGGGAGGGGGAGACAAAACAACTTTATTCATTTTTCTCCTTATCTGCCATATGATAGATGACAGGTATAAACAAACTAATGTAGCAGCACAAGAGGTTACAGACAAATGACACTCAAAGAGCCAGATCATTCAAAGATACTTCCACTTCTAATATCTGTAGAAATGAAGGGGAACACTACCAGTAAGGAAACAGAATAACAGCAGCTTTACTTATGATGGATTATTTCTCAGTCACTTATCTTAACAGTAATCAAACAGGCTCTGCGGCAGTAATTATCTCACACAACCCCAACTTTTCTGAACATGGGAAAAACGCAACAGTCTTACAATCAACAGGACTGTCTTGTTTTCTTCAAAGCCTAAGGAGACCTCTCAGATTTGGAATCCCTTCAAAACCGTAACACCTGAACAAAGTTCCTCATGTAAACTTTGTGAGGAATGTTAGTGTAGTACTTACGAATGCCTGCAATTACCAAAACACAGACCATGTCTGAGAAGAGAGAGATTTACAAATGCATTCAAAGGCTATAAGGGAAGGCATGTAAATATTTAGTAGATTATCCATATGGAAAACAACATCTATAGGGAATTGCCAGTTTGATGGAAGGACAAATGGAAGGAGAAGTCTCCAAAATTAGTACTATTGTGGTTGATTAGGAACAGAAAAAATGTGGATAAGAAATAGCAAAAATAAATTACCTTAATGCATATAATAGGCATTTAGGAAATTCCTTTCCCATTCTTTAAAAAGATACTACAGAGATAACCCTTTCAATTAACATAAACAAAAAGTAAGTCACTAGTTTACATAGAGAATCTATATTTTGTCATCTGTGTATAAACATTTCCAGAAGCAGAAGATTAAGTCACTGAGCTAAATGGAAAGACATAAAATATTTTGCCGGCATGACATTGTGAATAAATAACTAAAAGCCCAAAAAAGCAAAGAGACAACACGATGCCGGCCTATTCAGCCATAAAATTCATTTCCAATAACCACATTTCAGCATGCAGCTTAGATCATACGTAGCATTTTCCTGTCTGAGAGCATGCAAGATTGATTATTACGGGCTCAATTGTCCCATATGCTGGCAAACAATGTATAAGGAATAATTAAATCAGCAAGATTCCCCTACTGAGCCTCCTACACATGGTTACACTCAGGCAAAGGAGAGGTGGGGTCCCTCCCAACAAACAAAAGCGTAGGATTATGCAAGAAGCCTAAGACCATCTGCACAAAGTCATGTGGTCAGGGATTTCCTCTTCCCCTTGCTGTGTACAGGGCATCCTTTCCCACTTCCAGTCTGAGCCGCGTGGAGGGCAGTAGAGCCAGGCCTAATTCCCAGCTCAGGAACAAAAGCGAACCAGGAGCCAGGGGTTTCCGAGGTCCTCTTTGCCCATACTGCCTTCAAAGCTAAGCCACTTAAGGATGTAATCCTTAATACCCCAATGTGCAGAAGTTCATAACGTCTGGGTCATTGTGAAGTTCTGCATACCCCGGCCCCAGCCCAGCCCCACCTGCGCCCCCCGCAGCGTGCTGCACTGCCCCCAGAGCAGAGCCAGCCCGGCACCGTCACCTGCCTCCATCCATCTCCCAGGCAGAGAGGCAAGGGGCCCTTCCCTGCAACCGTGAAGACTGCAGGAAAGGCGCAAGCCTTTCCCCACATGTATCCCAGTTTCATGTGAAGTAACAAGCGGAGCGTCGGTATTTTTTGTTTCCTATTTTCTCCCAACCGATTTGAGTTCCTTTGTTCTTGCCTGAGGTGGAAAGCTCAGATCAGGGGAAAAAAACCCCATGTTCTTGACCTCAGCAGAATATCTTGTCAGAGTATGGCAGCCTCAAGGACTCTTTCCTGGCATCTGAGAAGGGGGTTACAATTAACGTACCTGTTGGTTTACTTTTTCCATGAGGCCCAGAAGAGAATTCTATAGCATTTTTCCATATATAAAGAAACATTAACTCAGTGTGCAGTAAAGGCCACTCACAAAGCAATGTTTGGATGCTCTTTGACTTCAGTATCCCCAAGCAATTTGCAGAAGCAGATCTGTTTTTCCAAAGCGCTCTATGCTTTCTGAACAATGGTTAAGCCTGCATGAACAGCCTAGTCTGACACAGTGATTTCTGAGTCCTGCCTGCTCTCTCCCACCTTATCAAGCTGCCTTTCACAGCTTCCTGAAATATTATTGCTGACATAACGGCATTACTAAGATAGAGCCCAATCCAAGCCAACTGCAGATAAATAAAAAGGCTCCCACTGACTTCTGTGGGCTTCAGATCAGGTCGAAAGCAGTGAAAGTACCCAGAGGATGAAGTCACACAGATCTGTTTTTCATTTCAGTATGGTCCTTAAAAATATGCCTAACTTTAGGTACTGTATTCTTGACTTTATGCTGGGCTGGCAAGGTGCAATGAGCAAACATATTAAAACATATCCTTTGTCTTGGGTTAAATTCAGATTATTATATCTTTATTTATCTGCAAATTTGAGATAATAAAATAAAAAATAAATATTAAAATCAAGAAAAGGCTACCTTTACATCAAGCAAACCATAGTCTTGTTTAACTATGCTAAATACAGAAAAGAAACACTCTGCTCACCCAACACACTTGCTACGCGCTGCGTTTACAATGCTGGCATTGGTTTTGCATGTATAAGCCAGTCTGCAGCCTCTTCTTGCAGGCTGTATTTGTGAAATGCAAGGTGAACTCAGGGCCATCTCCAGAAAATCCTTAACTTCTCTCTATTCACAGTCATTGCCTTTCAGGTCCAGTCAAACCTTGTTAAATAACCCCCAGTGATATATGTATAAATCGGTCAACCTTCCAATGCAAGATTCATGTCTGGGCCTAGATTTTGAACAATATTCAAAAACTAGGAATGTCTGGATGTGAAGGCTTCACTTAATTCTGTCTGGAATAAATCACATCCACAGTCTAGCTTGCATTTCAGCTCTTATGTTTTTGAAGTGGTTCCAGTGTAATATTGTAATTTGGACAAATTGCTACTTTAAGTAATTAAAGGTGCTTGAAGCTTTTCAAAAAGTGTGTCTTTAGTAAAATGCTTCTCTCAAGATTTGAAATTTTGGAAAAAACAAAGTCCATGTGAAAATCTGCAACATGTTCTGGTGACTTACCACTTTTCAACAACAAACTACTAAGGTTGATAAATATTAAATCAATACATGAACGCATACACACAGAGACACACATGCAGAGCACCTCATTTTCAGTGAGGTAGTCTGTATTCGCAAGGTTAAGATAAACTGTCAGTGCTCAATCTCCCTGACCAGCAGCAAGTCCTCTCCAGCAAGGACACCTGTTAGGCCCACCAGCATCTGAAGAACTGAGTGAAACTACACCAATAGTGTGGCAACAGTACATTGCTTTTAATAAACCAGATTAATTCCAGATACACAGTTTGTAGCTGTTAGAGCATCCAAGCTAACACCTCAACATGAACCAAAAGGAAACCTCCGCAGTGACCCCTGCACAGACTGCAAACATTTTTGAGTTTGTTCCTCCTTACTTTGTCAAAGTACATAGAAATAAATAATGTAAACTATGAGCAATTCTATTACTAGTAAGTGAGAATGGTTAACTAACCAAGGGTCATGCCTCACAGCAAAGAAAAGTGTTTCCTGATGATCAGAAGGAACCTCCTGTGTTTCAGGTTTTGTCCACTGCCTCTGGTCCTGTCACTGGGCACTACCGATAACAGCCTAGCTCGATCATCTTTGCACCCTCCCTTCAGGTATTTATACACATTGATGAGATCGTGCCGAGCCTCTCTTCTCCAGGCTGAACAGCCCCAGCTCTCTCAACCTTTCCTCACAGGAGAGGTGTTCCAGTTCCTTAATCATTCTTGTAGCCCTTCACTGGACTCTGTCCAGTACATCTATCTATCTTTTGTACTGGGTAGTCCAAAAGTGGACTCCAGCACTCCAGGTATGGCCTTACCAGAGTTCAGGGACAGAGGAGCAGGAGGACTGCTTGTTTGGTGTGTTTTGGGGTTCAGTCGGGTGTTTTTTGCCACTATTGCTTAAGAAAACTGTTACTGCAGCAGAAGTAGGATTCAGAAGTACTGACAGAAACATGCAAGAGAAGGAAGAGGATCAGACATTTGTCAAAGCTCCACCTATGGCTGCCAGTGTTTCTGCGATGTTTAGTCAAGAGAAGGAACAGAAAATCTTCACGCTTCCTGGCAGCAGAAGCTGAGAAGCCCTTAAGCCAAATGCCTATCACCATTTGCCACCCACAGGCTGATGGGAACACGGAGATGTTGGCCAGCACCTTGGCAGGAGTCTGACTAGAGTCTTCTGGCTAACAGCTGTGCTGCCAAGCTCCCCACAAGGCCAAAGCCCCTTCTCCCTTGGACAGAAGCATCATTACAAACCAAAGCTAGTAAATGTAGCTCACGGGCTCACCTATATTTGGTGCCCTTTTTCATGCCTGCTTTCTACAGGTTTCTGTGGTGGATACCTGGTCATTATAGATGGTGAAAGAAAGCAGTTGCCCTATTTGTATGAAGCACATTATTTGGCAATAACAGGTAAAAAGTCTTTCTCTCCTTAACTCTTAAATACAAGAAGTTATGAATAAACACAAATAGATGCATGCACATTTCCTAAAGGCAGGATTAGAAATAAAACCTGAATCTTCTGAAGAACATCTAGGTCCCTTCAAAAGTAGTCCCTACAGAAGACTTATTCTCCAAGTGCATGCTGGGCATCAAATTTGACCCACCACAATATGTAGCACTTTTCTCCTGCTTTGTACCAGCATAAATGAATGTACAAGACAGAAGGTTCTTGAGAGATGTTCCCTGTTTCAATGGTTGGGGTTTTTTTTCAAGAATGGGGTGAAAACAGCAGACCTGGTCTTGTCTTCTGTCCTTTACTCTTACTGGTTGGGAAAATAAGAAACACTTATAACCAAGGTTGTCTCAAGTATGAGCAGCAGGGAGAGCAGTCTTTCCAAAATACTGGAAGCTGGGTTAAACAAACACCTGAGTTCAGAACATAGACTCAGAGGAGATGGCATTTCTGGCAAGTGTACAACATGGACTAAGAAAATAATATTGTGTTGTTAATCTGGGAAACAGAATTTCTGGTGACCCCAAAAGTACCATTTACTAAACCAGGAAATACAACTCCCTTAGACAAAAGCATTGTGCAGCAATTCTGTTATGCACAAATTTATATTTAGAACTATCGATTTCTCCTTTCTTTCTGTATTATTGCATTTCTCATACTACACTGAGCTTTATGTAGGTACTCCTAGGAAGCCCATAAACAGCAACCTTCTTCCTGCGCTTGGCTTGTACTGCTCAGCCATTGTATTGCTTTTTCCTCTCCCCTCCCTGGGGACCAGAAGCACCAGTTCCTTTCACTTTCCCTTGTAATACAAGTTCTGCTCAGTATTATTATTTTATTTTTTTTCTATTGTTATTTTGTACTCTATGAGGTGACATAGCCATTTAGGATCCAAATGAGGTGACAGATGAAACAATAAACTTATCCCGCAGGCTCCAGGTTAACAGCAGAACTAGGGGTTAAGGTAGCAAAAAGACCTCTTCCCAGCAAAACTAAGTGCAAAACCTTATGGATTCATATTCAGCTGAGTCTAAACCATGAGGCAATATGTAAGATTTTTCTTTTAAATGGATATTAGGTTTTACTTTTAAATAATAATAATAAAAGAAAGAGACACTTTTGTGGTATTTTAAAGCAGTTTGGTTGATAACACCTACAAGTTCACCTGCATGACAAAGACCACCATAATGACGCCTGACTGGTATCTCTGCCTGAGGAGTAACTCCAATGAAATCACTACAATTATTCTGAAGCAATAGAAGAAAGAAATGCTGCAGAAAAGGACAAACAGGCTGTCCCACTGTGTTTAATTCATCTGTTTCATAGAGTTTCATCCATTTCTCTGCCTCCTCTGTATCACTAGCTGAAGGTGGATCCCGTGAGCACCCTGGAACATTAAGGAACTTTTCAACACTTTTCAAGAGCACGTGGAAGAGTTGTGTGACTTACGTAAGTCAGTTAGGAAACACTAGGAGAAAAAAAATCTACTTCCTTCTAAAAAAATGGTCACACTGTATTTTTCTGAAGACAATGAAGGCTATATGAAACGATGGACATTAAGATCTCTTTTTTTTTTTTGCTAGAGGATTCAGTTTTCAAGCTGTCTCTGTCCCTTTAAAAAACACAGTGTAAAGCTGACAAATGGGAAAACAAAACCAGAACATTTAACTTGCAGAGTATTAATCCAGCAGGAACTTAATGAACTGAACAAATTGAAACTGTGGCAACTCCCTTCTCACCCCAAAAAAACCCACAACAGATGACAAAAGTATCAAAATTGTCTCATTTTCTCACTAAAAATGCCTGAAACCAGATGGGGTTCCCCAGAGACATATGGTCTGGGCTCCTACTTATATTAAAGTAAAATTCAGATCTGATCATCTTAATCCACCATAGATAATCCTATTTGCCTAACCAAGAGATACTATAACTAGCACAGCTCTCCTTCCTCTGCTGGTTCAGTGGGTGGCACCTACTCTCTTTTTCCCTGCTTTAAGTACTCAAAACAAATAGTTCTTAAGAGCTGCAAGTCATTATGACTATGAAACATACATATTCTTCCTTCTTCAGCTTTTGCGAGGGAAGCTCTCCATTTCGCTTTCTCATCTGAAACTGTGCTTTAAGAGAGTGCATCCCTGGGGTTTGGGTTTGGGCTGTGGCATTTTGTTGTGTTTCTTTTTTTCTCAAAAGCCACATCTGTGGAAGTTTTAGTTATACCACCAGCAGACAGAAGAGGAAACCCGCACCTACAGTAACACAGGTCATTAATCAGTCCATAAAACTGTTTTCAAAACCTGGACTAAGTTCACAGACTGCTTAGTGTTCATAAAGTTTTCACCAAACATCTGTAGCAGGGGGTGGGGTGGGGGTGTATGTGTGTAGTCTAGAGCACTTAAGACAATTGATTTTGCCAAGATTAGGTTAAAAAAAAAAAAGAACACACAACACCGGTGTTCAGACCTTGTAGCATGCCTCCTTTTAATCTACTTTACAAAACATCTCCCACCTGGCAAATTTTAATATTTTTCCTCAACTCTGTCCTCAAAGACTCACTGCTGTCCTACTTGCTCCTTTTCTTCTGCAATAAATTCCTCCTTGGCCAACATGACATGGCTTCCAGGTATCATTTAGTTGTCTCCATACTTATGCTCTTTTAATAAGCTGGAGGCCAGGACATATTCAGCAGCTATGGACAGGTGTACAGGAATGTTAGGGGTCTGCTGATTTCTAGCTTCTCTCCCCACCGGCAGCCTTCCACCCAGGTGGCATGGAAGGGGCTGGGAAGGAGGGCAGCAGAGCTGCGCTTCCATGGGTCTTTTGAACTAACTTTTGTCAGTTCAGTTAAATAACTGCGTATTTTCATAAGCTTTCTCCATTCTCCTCTTGCAGTCATCACATTAACTCAATTTTCCAAAAAATAGAACTTGACACAACTAAAGATTAACAAGCTATGAAAATGTCATGTGTAAATGTACACAGGAAAGTGCCAAATTAAGAATTTGCTAAAATAAGGTACAATCATGCAGATATCTAAAGAACAATTTGGTGTAATATGACTTACTGATATGCAAAAAGATTAAGTAAGTATGATGACAGCTTCTCAGCTGTAAAACAAAACTTGTCATGGTAAATAACCAAGGCAAAACAACCCAGCTCTAGGAAGACAACTGGTACTCAGTACAAAATAAATGTAACACAGTCACTACTACCATACACAGGTGACCCTTGGCATGGCAGCGTAAGTCCCTCCAAACCCTCCCACGCTGATGAAGCCCAGTTTCTGCACACATACAGTATCTGAACGTGGCAAATGCCTGCAGTCAGAGACACCAGACACCAGTCTGGTTTTCTCCTACTCCCATTCAGTTCACATTTAAAACTCTGGTTTACCACCAGGGAGGTAAGTGGATTGGTTCGCTCTGCCCTTCCTTCCCACTTCCCTCCCCAGGCCACACATGAAGGTAATGCAACTGCATAATAAGAATCAGACGAAATGCCATTTACTGTTTCATGCTTGTACAATAGCTGCACTCGCTCAGGGGTCTCTTTGCACAGGCACTGTATGAGGAGGTGACCCCAAAACCCTCCTTTTCCAAGGCTGTTCCCCTCAGAGAGCAGTTAGATGCAACATCACTTAACTTTGATGCATCTTACATCCACCTGAAAAGAAGACTAACACTTACTGTTGTCATTTTTCCAGAACAGAATAAATCGATTTTGAGAAGAGGAGGAAAGGTCGCGCACAACCCCCCAGGGGCAGGGTACAGTCTCTTTATGCCCATCCATACAGCCAGGGAAGTGATGAATTCGTGGTGCTGCTACTTGCAATTCAACAGGACATGAGTCACTTTCTAGACTAAAACAAACATTTTCAGTAGGCAGCTAACTACTAATTTACAGATAAGATACCCCAGCAGCAGAGAAAAGAACGTTAAAGGGCACCATCTTGATACCCTAGGCACCAATTTCACTTACAGTGAAGCATGTACACCAGCATTTACATGACAGTGATCACACTGGTGTCGAAGGAAATAAAAATGTTGTTATTCCAAGTAAATATTAACCAAAATGACTGAACATAATAGCTGCCTTTCATCCCTGTACAGCTTTTGGAGCAAAGCATTTGAGCTACAAAGACTGCAAACAGAGACTATAAGCAAGGCCAGTCAGCAGCCAGGCTCTGCTTTTGCTGGGAAGACAATCACATCTAGCCCCAAACACCAAACCAGCAGATGGAGGACGCTGAAGAAATTCAAGGTCGTCGAGGGAAACGTTTTTGTCCTGGCCCTGAGATAAATCAAGACAGTGCTGCCTCAGTAAAGTGATAGCTGAAAAGAGGGCTGGGACATTAAGGAAAAGCAGAAGATCAATCCTACTGCTTCCCGCTGCTAGATTCCAGCTGTTTGCTGAAGGGGAGACTTTATATATTCACCATAAAGGAACAATGCTTCCTCAAATAAATGCTTGGTTCTTTAGGGCACTCTGCTTCCTAATGTAAACAACCCCAACAGCAAACCAGCACCCAAAAGGCATGCCAGTATTTTACACAGGAAATGTTACTGAGATCAACTGCTGACTTTCATTTAAAAAAAAAAATAGCTTAAGGACTGATATCTGTTTCTTGGTCTGGCCTCTTGGGTCCTTGAATCCACTCAATTTATGTCCAAAGAAAAGTCTTTTAAGGACACTTTAAAATATACTGGCACATACTTCATGACGGAAAGTTATTCTTTTGCTCTTCATTCCTCTGACAGACAATCCCAGGAAGCTGCAACTCTTGAGATCTCTTGATCAGCTTCTCCTGTAATCACAGTCAAGCAGCAAGGTCAAAAAGGAAAGAGTAGCTATAAAACAAATTTTAACACTACTTCTACTTTTTTAATTCTTTTTTTGCATGTGTTTTTAAGAGTTACATTGTATGGAAGACTAGAGAAAATGTGCATGGTTTCTCTCAAAAGGGAAGCATTTATCTACTTAGATTTCAAAGTCTGTTCTTTCTTTTTTGTTTTAATGCTTTTTTCTTCCAGAGAGCAAGAAGAAGAGACAATAAATAAATAAATAAATAATATATATATAAAAACTATATATATATATGTGTCTATATATATATATATAAAGGCATATATCTTGATCTCAGCCAGCTTCCTGTCCTGGTTAGCATCAAGAGTGTCATGAAATGAAGAATGACATAATATGCAACAGTACCTCTGGCTTTGAAAAAACATACATTAGGGGGGTGCATACATTCCAGAATACAGCAGCCAAAGTAGAGAACTGGAGCGCTATGGTTTCCAATTCTGAAAAACCTCAGAAAAGCATTTTAAGCACAGGTTTAACTTTTAACACATCTTTATCCTACTGAGATCCTGTACCCTGAAACTGTGCTTAAGGCTTAACTGATGCTTACTCACTTTGAAAAGCACTTCTTTTCTGATGAATTTTCGCGCATATTCCTGAAGGTAAAATCCCAGCTAGACCAAAATTAGCATGAGGTCACTTACTGCAGAGCCCGGATTTCACTCCCAGCTGTGAATTTTCTTCAGATTAGCCTGGGGTAAACTGTGTTCCCAGAGTCACAAGAGTATTAGATAAATGGTACAAAACTTGTGCCCTTGCTGCACATTTCTGCCTGCAGTCCGTGCGAGAGGGCTGGGCAGTACAGGCAGTGCAAAGACAGCAAAAAGTCCAAGGGACATTAGCTAAAGCTTGGAACTGCACAAACAAATGGCAAGCGGGTTTTTGCCCACTTTCCTTGTAAGGTCCCATTTGACTTTTCCCATCACCAAAAATCATGAGAGAAGTTACATGAAAGACTTTCAAGAGAAGAGTGCAGAGGCTCCCAATATAAGCTGGTCCTTCTTCCTTATCCTCCTCAGGCACCAATCCCAAGAACTTGGGGACCCAAGCTTTAGAGAAACCAGTATAAATGAATAAATTTCACGTTTGAAAAATCTTGTTTTAATTCCTTTTTTAACTATTCCAACTAGCTAGTGCTGCAGCAGCCAGCACACATGGATTCTTCCCTTGTTTTCATCAGTGGCAATCTTGACATGTTTTTCCTTACTGATGTCTGAGGAGGCACAGGAGACAGCAAAGGTGGTGGGATTATCACCCAGCAGTCCTAAACTGCAGAAGCCCTTATTTTGATATGGATAAAATTATTTTACATGTCATTTCCCCCACTACACAGCCATTAACTGGAACTTGGAGGAGCTGCAAGCTGGGCAGGAACCAGGGAAAAGGGATGATAAGGGTGCTCCAGATGATGACTTTTGCATGGCTGCAAAAGTATCATGAAACTCAGTGCACGTGCACTATATGGGGAGGGGGTGACTGAGAGGAGGTGATAGCTTTAAGTCCCTCTCCATCCTGCCCAATAAATCTATGTCTGACAGATCCCCACAGGCCTGTATATCATTTTCTCTTTTTGTAATTAGGAGACCAGCTGCAATTCCTTGGCCAGAGCCCAGCCAAGCTTCCCATGCTCCTTCTATAAGCTTCTCCAACAAATAGCACTAAGAAGTAAAGAAACTGAACACAAAATTTAGCATGTGACAAACTCTTCCATGTGTGACCTCTGTACCAGGCAACCTGTGAATCTACATCAGACGAACTTTCTGCATAAGGCAATGACAAGAAAAAAAAAAAAAGGACCTGGAGAGTCTATGAACTTTGTTTCCCACCCAGCCTTGCTCCTTTCCCAATCTCTCCACACATCGTCTACCATTTCTGCTCAATTTGAATGAACAAGAAGCACAGATTCCAAGGGAATCATGTGCCATCTGTAGCAGGGTAGTTCCTTGTTTAATTCTGATGAGGATGCAGTGAGTTACATATTTACTGGAGGGAAGCATATTGCCCCAGGATATATTTTTACAGAGCATGAGAACTTAATCCCAGAAGCAGGGAGAGGCCAGTGCCAAAACTCACTTCCGTTCTGTATATCTAAGATAATGAAATATAGCTTCCCGCAATGCTTCCCCTTCCTCTTTCCTCCAACAAAAAAGTTACTCTTTCAAAAATCTGCTGATATCTTGAGACTTGCCACTGGAAGTAGCAACTGCTTGCAAGAAACTGGAAATTAAGAGTAAATCTAAACAGTGCATGCCAGTCCACCACCAGTGAGTTTAGGAATAGAGGAACTTTTAACTGCTGTCCTGTGTATCTTCCATCTGCTGCTCCTCCCACTTCCCCCTGGAACACTTTGTTTAAAATAAAAAATAAAACCTTTTTTAAAAAAAATCAGATATCAAAATGATTCCGCAGCAGGCACTGAATTTCTGTGCTATATAGGCACCTCGGGTGCAGATCTGATTAAAGCCTGTGAGCTCAAGTTACCCTCAAAGCTTGGCACACTTTGAATTTTCTTCTTTCAGTGACAAGGTAAGGAACAAGTGCCCGGGGGCTGCTACAGCACTGCCTGGAAACCCCCCAGCCTGGCCGCTGCCACTTCCAGTGCTGCTCTGCTGTAGTAGCGCAGGAACCATGACTTACCTATCCAAGTCCATGCTCTTTGCAAATCAACAGTGGGGATGCTCCTAGATCCATTTCAAAGCTTATTTCACAGTAAGTCTGTATAGTTTCCATGAGAAGCAGCACATTTCATCATCAGCCTGACTCTGAAAATAACAGACGGTGCTGAAGTAGCTTCTTAACAGCACAGTGAGCTGGCAGGGCAAACACGAACAGCTGAACTCATCGCTCCCTCCTGCTCTCATCCCTAGTCCCACATCCCATTTTCTCACTCTATTTTCAATCACATCCCAAACGTGTTCACCAGGGAGCAGCACTCCATATGAAACCCAGGGCCTCTTCAAACCTAACCAGATGGGTAACAACAGGTCATTATTTTAAATGAATCTTCAGAAGAGATAAAAGGACAATGGAAGAGAAAAAATGCATGTAACAAACAACCTTCGATTCACCTTAGCCTTCCAAGATGGCAATCAGACATCATGTTAGTTTTGTCCAGGATGCAACAGAGGGATCACGCTCCACACTCCTACAGATTAGCTTGATGCTCTGCTGGTACAGTAATAACTAATTCTGGCTACTGAAGCTAAAGAAAAAAGACAAAAGAAGGGACTTCTGGGAATGACAAGTCTCTCAAGATGGTAGGGAGCACATCAGACTGCCACCAAATCAAGTGCGCTTAAAACCAGCCCCATGCCATGATGCTTTGTGCTCTCCTGTAACAAGATATGGCAGATCACAGTTTGCTGTAGAAGAAAGTACTGGTAAAGGGTCTTTTGAGGCTTATTGACAGATGCTTTAACCTCTCCCCAAAGCACGGCAGGATGGTGAAATCGCATTGCTGCATTCCCCTGGTAGGTGCATGCTCTGTGCTGGGAGCGAGGGGGGGCATCGGCAGGTTGGGCCCTGCAGCTCCTGGACCTCTTGAGAACCTGGATGGGGAACGGCCATGCAGCAAAGCCCGTGCCTGCTGGAGCCATCTGGGACATGCCAAGAGGGAAGGCCACCAGGGCAAACCAGCAGCAGGGCTGGCTGCCCAGCAGGGGCACGCTCACAGGGGAGCAGAGGGTGAAGAGGCAGATGGCCCGTGACACAGGGTACCCCATGCACCTAAGCCCTGTCACCACCACCCCACATGCACCAGGGGTCCATCAGCATGACTGTGCGAAGCCACCGTCTCCTGGTCTTTCATGCAAACCCTTAATCCATTGCACAGCTCTAGTCCTCTAAAGCGGCGCGCCAGCATGGCAGACGGTGCAGCAGAACACACTAACAAGAGTAGGCCCCTGGGGTGTGATCAGGCCCCACCTATGCCTTAAAGGACACCAGGCCCATCCAAAATTGCCCTAAAGAAGTTAGCTGAGGACTTTGGTAATCAATTTGGTTCGCTGCTCAGAGTGTCCTTTGCCCCCAGTTATTCATCACTGCCCTGCCTAATTCACCATAAAGGAATTCCTGAGGAACTGCCCTGCCGTCAGGAAGGCTCTGTTTATTCAAAGGGAAGACCAAAAAGCACCAATAATTGAATGATTTCACTTGGCACAGACTGCTTAATCTAAGCAGATTTCTTAAGCAGAGCAACAGCAGGGGGGCGGTGGGGAAGAAGAACAATTAAGAACATGAATAATAAAGTGGGTGTTTTTTTAATTAGCCACCACAAAACAGGCTCCAAAGCTAGGAAAAACCATGCGTGCTGAGTGCCATGCTTTGCTGCGGGCACGTCGTCGGCATTACTGCAGAAGGCACAGGCTGCAGCAGGAGGGCAGCCACAAGTCCGATACTGCTGATCCCCTTCGGCTTTACACTTTATACCACATTTCTGGAGTGCTGGGGGTGACAGGTAGAGAAATTGGTTCCTGTACATATCTTTTGATCAAACTTAGGCTGTTTTCCTTTCTTTTCAAATTTTAAGACAGGGCTCTTCCTGTCATAAAATGTCTGAAGTATAGTAGCTGATACTAGCAGAATACATATAATTATTAAAACAACACAGGTGTTGGCACTCATACTGCCTTTTTATTGTATTATAGCATTATAATAGTATTTCCCTTCCTCAACATTTTCTACCCCATTTTATCCCCACTGCAAACAACCACTCTACACATCAAAAATACCAGCTGCTATAAGGAAAACAAATTGTTTATGCTTGCAAATAGTATCAGGACTCAATATTTGCAGAGCTGTGGTATAGCATGTTAAATAAAGCTTTCATTACTGTACTTGCCATTTCTGTTTAACCTTTGTATTCCCTCCCTTCAGAAATTCAGAAAAGGAAAGTGACAAGCCAAAGCTTTAGCACAGCCTCAGAAAGAAAGATGCACATTTGAAGGACTGCAACTCTAACCCAGTGATTACAGTACAAACCTGGCATTTTATTTCCCAAAACATAACACAGGACAATACAAGACAAACACTAAATAAGAGGACGTTTGATAGAAAGCCGGGGGAAAATTGGAAGCGTAGCCCACAAGTTCTGCAGCCTAATGATCTCTCTCTGTTAACATCTTCCTCCTTCTTGCAAAGTCACATTAAAACATAGATTGCATAGATACTCCTCTGCCACAGCCTCTGGGTTTTATAATATCACTGAGTTTAGCATTTGTCACATCTCTGAAAAAGCATCACTGCAGGAGTCCTTTTCAAGAAATCCATCCGCAACATGTTGTTCCTGGCCTGTACCATGTACTTAATGTCAGAGATACAAAATAATCTTTTCCAAATTATTTGTATGAAAGCTTCACACTCTATCAATTAAAGCAGGAAATGGGATGTTATAGAAAAAGCCCACACTCAGATTTTCCATAAAACCTTTGCTATTAATACACCCAGATTCACTCTGTGGTGTGTTTACGATTAGAAGCCTTGGCGGAAACATCAGCTGGTTAATAATCATCTACATCTGTCACAATATCCCATTTATGCCTCAGCCTACATCCTTCCATTGTTTTATTAGCTACCTTCGATAAATGATTGTCAGAATTGTTTCCTCTTTGTTTGCAAGAATCATCTGAGGATGAGAGAGGAGAAAATAAAAACTAAAAAGGTGATGCTAACTTGTAGTACGATTGGGAAGGCAAATAAAGGAGATTTTTAACGGTCTCGTGCATTGTTCCACCAGTAAAACAGTGTTTATTAGCTAGACTTTACAGCCCAGCCCGCCCCCCGAGTTTTTAAGGGTTGACCTGACCAGCCCCAGGTGGTTTGCACTTTCTCAGGGTTCATCACGGGAGCATGGCCCTGTGACCCCGGCAGCGGAGGGCATGGCTGCTTCACCCGGGGACCCACCAGCGCTGCTGGCCACTGCCCCGCTGGCTGGCCGGGGCCCAAGGCAGCAGGTCCCTGCAGGCACCCTAATCAAACCTCCATCCTGGGGATATTTATGTATCATTCAAGACTACACAGCTACCTAGCCTGCAACAGGGACTGAGCCCAGAAACCTCTGCAGATGTCTGTCAGGTATGCACAGCTTGGTTCAGTACCTTCATGGCCAGTGTCACGAAAATCCTTGTTCTGCTGAACCCTTAACTGAGGAAAAGAAGAGAAAGATCTCAGCTTTTCCACAGACTGAAGCAAATTGGTGGAACAAAAATGCAGTCTGTCACTTTGACAAGAAAAAAGGGAGAGAAAAGGACAACATACATTTGGCAGGCAATAGAGACCTAGGACCACATTTACAGCCAGAACAGTTTCCAGATTAATTTGCCCCATTGCAACCCTTGTTTTGTCATTTAAACAAGGCATACTACCAGTTTCCTACCAGAAGTAACATGTCCTAGTCCGATCACCCAGGAGCCTGAAGGGCAGCACGTAGGCACAAGGCTACGTGTCCTTTGGTTTGAAGCCCTCTTGCAGTCTTTGCAAAGACAAAACCCCCTTGTGCCTACCCTGCAGGGACCCTTGCTCCCCACCTTGGTGGAGTTCGGTTCCCCTCCCGCTGGTGCCCTCAGGAGGGCAGCGACTGGGGCGGTTTGGGCTGACAGGTAATGTTACCCATCACAAAATGCTGTAAGAGAACAACTAGCACTATTGAAACTTAATGAATAGTGATGATAACGGAGGTAATGTTACCACTGTTGGATGTCCTCCTTTAAACAGCCAGATTGCAGAGTTACCCAGAGGCAAAACACACTTCCAGCTGCCAGGTGAGAAGCAGAGGAAAGAAGGTTCTTAAATACAGATGATGAGTGTCTAAGGGCGATCTGCAATCTGCCAGAAACTTGCTGCTGAAACTACTCAACTGATCTACTAAAAAGTCATTAAGAACGAGCTAATGTTGCTGAAAGCAGCATTTCAGGCTGCTTGTCAGGCTAGCTTTTGATGACGCCTGCTACATACTACAGTATTTGATGCACCCAAAGGCACTAAAAGGAAAAAAAAAAACAGTAACAAGTGCAGAGTATTATCAGAGCCTTCATTTGTGAGCAAGATAAATACTGGTTCCACTCAAACCGCCTCACTATTTGTTTTGCCATTGAAATCGGCAGGCTCTGTTTCAGTTAATTTTCCTGAGTGCTTTAACTAATCAAGTCTTAAACACAAACATTTGACCAAGACAGAAAAAAGCATGAAAACAAAATAGCGTTGTTTTGCATGGTGGGGAGCAAGAGAAATATTTGTGAAGTGCAAATAATACACGCAAGAGAACAGCATGTTCTGTGCTTGGGGGGGAAACTGCAGTTTTCCCTGGCCGGTGTGGGAGAGCCCGTCCAGGCTAGCCTAGCCTTGCGCTGAGCAGCAAAGGTGTTGCATTTTCTAATCAAAGTGTATTAAGAACAAACAGTTCAACATGACTCAAAGAGCTTTGCCCCATAAGTGGGAGTAGAACATGCTGCCTGAAGCTGACTTTTGGGTAGGTACATGGACAGGGCAACAGTACCTTGCTCCTTGCCTGTGGAAAAAAAAAAAAAAAAGCACCCACTAAAGCAAAAACTTTTGCCGACATACTTGAGAGAGAAAGGACCAAGGAGTAGCCAGAGGAGACAGAGTAAGAGAAGAGAGAAGAATATGATGGTCTGACCCTGGGACCCAGCAGGGAACGGCACAAGCACCTGAGATCTTGGCAGCACTGAATGCTGCAGCTCACAAAGCACTCGCCTGCTGCCCACACCTGCAGAGACCACACGGTCGCACTCCTCCTGTTAGGTGTTCACTTCTGGCAACATGCGAGTCCACAACAGCATCATCACAAGATACACCAGTAAGAATAAAACTGCTTTTTTTCCGCCCTCTTAGTTAAAGTGCATACAAATGTTTAATTCCAGTTTTCATCAAAACTTAGATGTCTCTAAAACAAAAATGTTTCATGTCATTCCCCATCCCTCCTCCTCAGTTCCTCTGTAGTGTAACTCTGAGCAGCCTCATAGCAGAAGTGAGGTTCCCAGTGCACAGGAGCCAGCCCAGGCCAATCCCAGGCACAGGCAGCTACGTGCTGGCAGCAGGTAGCAACCTCAGAGCCAAGGCTGGCCACCCAGTATGGCCATGGCCACTTTTATACGAACACCCAAATTCAGAAGTTGGCTTTCAGAAAGGAAAGCAGAAGCTGTCTCTGCTGCGCTAACCTTCCCAGGCTGGGCCTAAAAGCGACACAGCCACGGTAGCAGATGTCCAGCTCCTGACTGCGGCAAAACACAAGGGAGAAGTCTGTAAGATCACTCTGTGGCCAGGACCACTCCCCCGAATCCCGGTACTCTCCCAGAACTTCTACACCCTAGGAGTGCTCCAGCAGCCCACTCCAGCCTCCCTCCAAGCTGCACAAAAATGCCATGGGAGCTGCCCTGGAAACAAGTTAGTCCATGAAAAACAAGAGCTGGAGACTCAAAGCCCATACCAACCAAATATTGTGCCTCTGAGCACCATAGCCATATCATTTAATCCTTCTTTAGCATCTCAGGAGGTAAGTAGAGAGAAGCAGGCAAATCCTACCACAGTTAAAACTATTTCTTTGATCAGTATTTCACAGAAGAAAAACCTATAAAGCAACACCATCTATTCATATTCATGATGCCCTTGCCAAAGTTTCACAATAATTCAGAAGAAACCTCCAGTTCCTGCATGCATGCTCAAGTACACAGGTGCAACTGGCAGCAGAGACTGCCTTCCAACACAATCACTTCTGTACAAGCAAATGAGAAAATATTAAGTCTTACAGTGTCCTACAATAACTACCTAAATTCTGGTTTTAGATTAATTTCACTTTAATGAACCAGTATTTGAGAATCCACAGTTGCAAAAATGGAAAACAACATAAAGGCTTGCTCAAAAGACTGCCTATGCAGGAAGCAGCTCCTGGCCTCAAATAGTAGATTCAATACCACTGGTTTGCACCTTTGACTACATTTAGCTTCTCCAACAGCAAATTGAAAAACTATTAGTTAATTTATCTGGGAGGGGGTTTTAGGACTGTTTGATTAACAAGCAGGTCTAACAAGGCCAGCCACATAACTGAACAAAACCATTTCTTTATAAATACAGCAGGTAACCCCATCTCTATGAGCAGCATTAGCTCAACAGGCATGTAACATATTCTGAAAATCAAGAGTAATTCATATATAATTCACATGCGTATTATAATTCATCATAAATATCTCTAACTACCAATGTTCATACAGTCTATCAAGAGGCATCTCAACAGAAGTGTGATTCACAACTTCACAGGAATGCTGGTGGAAGGCTTTTGCTATCACTGTGAATGCTGATAGTTATATTACTACTGAGAATAACATGCAGCAAGGCAGTGCATAGTAATGCTAGATGAATATTATGCATCGGAAAAAGGGAGCAATTTCCCCTTCTGAATCCACTGCAAATGTATGAATCTCCTTCTCCTGGATCAGTTTCTAATCATCCAGTTCTCACCACTTTGTGCAGGCTTACATTTGCTGCTAGCATGTCAACAAGCTGCTGTGGTCTGTGAAAATAATTCATTGGAAAACAACACCTTGGAAATTTTCAAGATTTTCTTACATAAAGAAAAAATAAATAAAACTGCGTTAACCAAAGGTTTTGATTAAACTCTACTGGTTAAGCCCTGTAAGTAGTACATAGTGATAGATCACACAGCAAAAATGTCGTAAGAAAATTAAAGCCTTTTGCAGTATGCCTTAGCACAAACATTTGTGTGTTGTCCTTGTGTCAGACAAATGCTCTTGCAGCTCTTCACACACCAGAACAACGGCTCCCAAAGCAACGGAAATGGCACCATCCAAGAATTCCAGCAACATTAATACTGTCGCGTTTCCTGAAACTGCTACAAGCCATAAACAACCATGGAGAAGTCAGCCTGAAATGCCATTTTAACTCCATCTGTGCAGCAACCAAACGGTGCACAAGAGTTGTATTTGCTCCTACTCCGAGCCAGCACGCAGGTCTGCCACACAGCCCAAGCCCTGCAAAAGCACCACCCAGGCACCTGCTGAACAGCTCTCCGGCGTCAGGCATCTCCAGCAGTGAGCAGAGGGGGGTGGCATTCATCTCTGATGTGAGCTAAGTTGGTACATTAACCAGTAATCCAAGTTCCTGCTACAGTTAGTGGAATGACCCAGTCATTTCAGACCCCCCTTAAGTGCTGAGATGGCTGGGTGCTCATAATAGCGGTTCTCTTGTGAGTAATCTGGCTGTCAGAACGTATGCATGCATCCTCTCTTGCTATGTAAATACAAGATACAAGCTACTCTGTGAGGTTGTTTCAGGATTTTTTTTCCTAATAACATATGCATTGACACTTTCAGCTGCTAGTTTTACTGGAAATAAGCCTTTCTGCTTTTGTGACAAGTTGCATGTCTTACAGTAATTGAAAAAAGAGTACCAGATAAGGGTATCCTGACTGCCTTGAAATAACTCTCCTACTTCCTTTATCCAAGAAGATAAGAAACAACTGCACATATGGGCATTACTACATGAAATTTACCTCTCTTTAAGGAAAAGCCTAATTGAAAATTCGGATAATTTCCACAGCTAGAAGAATCCTCATGGACGTAGCCTTGTGTAGCAATTCAGGTATGTTACAACCTGAGCAACGAGGGGGTGCCGTCGAGCTGTCCAAATTACACGCAAGCTTTGTCTCTCATTCAGAGACACATCTCATAGTTGCCTTTTTGCTCACCAAGTAATTATAAAACTGAGACTACACTGTGTATTGATTTTTTTCCCTGTGCTTCCTGGATTCTTTTTCTAGCTGTTCTTCTCCATCACCTCCTCCTCCCATCTTCCCTTACTTTCACATCAGTGCCACAAATTTCATCTGCTGAACAACTGTTCTCCATCCCCACACCCCCTCCTACAGCAGTCACCCTTCTTTGACTCACATCTGCTCCCTCTAGCCACCCCACTCCTCCCTGCTCCGACCGCAGCCCAGTAATGAGTCTCCAAAACCCATCCAGTTATCCATGCAAGGTGACATGCCAGGTTGGGTCATGCCCGCTCGGTTCACCTCGAGCAGCTTTCCGCTGCAGACATTGGTTTGCAGCCAGCTGCCCAGGAACGTGGGCAGTGAGTGGGGCTGAGCTTCTACCAGAGGGGAGCTCCTCTGCCACACAGCCTCGGCTATCACAACTGCCTAGTTCTCCCCACACTCTTATCTCACTGCATCACTTGGCTTTTGCAACCTGGCCTTTAGGATCCAGGTTAACATTTGCTGCTACAGCTGCCTGCTATAAATCTCTCATATGAGGAGAACTGAGGACGTCTGAGCTGATGCCTGCGAGATGGCCAGATGGCCGTGCTGTCATCCTGGGAGTTTACATGGGCTGTCTCCCACTCACATCCTTGGACTTCAAGTTATTCTGCCCACCCCGACTAGCAGGAGCATCAGCTTCTGTTGTGTTTCTTCATTCCGTCTGTGCCATGGGATCAAACCCAGCTTCGAGTAATCTTTGAAAAGCTATTTTTTTCTTCCACTGTAACAGGTTATTAAAGAAAATAAAATGAAGCAGTGAATGTGATCTATTTATTACACAGAGACAGCACTGATGCTCTGAAATCAGACAATAAATCAAGGTCGGTTTTCCCCTGCAATATAAAGTTATTTGTACCTCACTGCCTTTCCCCCTTTGGAAAGCCTCCCAGGATAAACCCATTGTGACCCCCAAGCTGCTGGGTTTGTGTTGCCCTGAAAACAGAGAGGACAAGCACAAACATGCCCCAACTGCCAGCCGAGAGGAGCTGAGGGACCCCAGAGGTGAGGCGAGCCATCACGCAGCCCAGCCCTGCTCCCCCCGTGCCCCCTGCACCGCTCCCCAGCCCGCTGCTGAGACCTGGCCCTGGCAGGAGGCCGCTGCCGGGCCCTTGGCGCACCAAAAGACAATTCTTCATGAATTTTGCCACCCCACCTTCAAAGGAGTGTTATCTTCCCACCTCTAATGGGCTCTCCAGCGGGTGCCAGCATCACGATGGGGGACGCCGGGAGGGACCCCCTCTCCTGCAGCTGCTCTAACAGCTCCTGGCCACTATCTGGGGAACCAGACAGACCCTGGCACCGGCCGCAGCTGCCAGCAGGAACCCCACCCCAGACCACTGCTGCTTCCTGATGCACCTGATACTGCACAGCCCGTCTCCAAATGCTCTATTATCTTACCAGAAATGTCTGCATGTGTTTTTATGTAGGAACTCTACAGCAGCACAAGATCCGAGAGCCCACTCTCCTTTTCAAACGTGCAAGGAGAGAGATTCGATCTGTAGAAGTCAGGTATAGAAACACAAGCCCCATCTTCCAATTAAACAGATAAACACACCAAGAATTCTTTCACCGAAAGTCTTGTCACACACTGGAACAGGCTGCCTGGGAAAGTGGTTGGTTCACCATCCCTGGAGGTATTTAAATACATGTGGATGTGGCACTTAGGGACATGGTTTAGTGGTGGATTTGGCAGTGCTAGGTTAACAGCTGGACTCAATGATCTTAAAGGTCTTTTCCAACCTAAATGATTCTATGATTCTAAAACATTTTGCAGTTATACATACCCATCTACCTTTCTTTAGCTGGCAATATCCCAACAGTGTATTTGCGTATTACACTGAATTGAGGCGATAAGCTCCTCTGAATGTGTGACACCTTCTTGTTCTTTACCAGCACAACAACAGCTCCATCCTGTATCTTTCACACCAGTGCAACTGAGAACCAAAATGAAGTCCACATTTTTCCATTTTGCTGAAAAGCAGGTCCTACAAATTTATGCAATGAAATAAACCATCATGATGACAACGGGTAGGAAATAAAAGTGACAAGCTTTGAGAGTAGCTCAAACAATTTCCTGAAGCAAATGGAAATCAATTTGCATTTCTTCTCCTCACACGAATCATCATTTTTGTGTTGTTGGTTTTATTTTTTTACCTTAGTACATTTTTTCTTTTTTTCAGGTGTGCATGAAGGAAGTAGGGATGAAGCTATGACTAAAAAGATACAGGCACAGAACAGTTCAAGTCAGCATTTTTTTAAACAAAAATAAAACTTTTTGATTTATTAAAATGATCAAATATAATAATTATTTCACGAATATTGCTGGAAAATTCAGAGAACTACTTTGTTCAGTTATTTAAAAGAAAGGTAGAGGCAATTTGAAGAACTTAAAAAGGAAGGACAAATCTCTTTAGAAAAGAGAGTTAAAAAATGCAAAACAGAATATTCTTTCAGCATACAAAAGGCTGTTAGATTTGGCATCAGCTGTTGGCCAGCCTCATCAAGAATAGATGAGAAATAAATCAGGTTGATTTTCAGTGAGGAAAGCTTGTATAAGATGTCAGGGAAAGCTTTCTAAGTATAAGGACATCTAAGACCAAGCTACATTAGGAAGGTTACATATACAGACAAATTAGGAAAATAAGGCAACGTGGGAGGGAAATGACATATTATCCTTTACAATGGTGCTAAAAGCCTCCAGTAACTGAATGTGCCAAAATAAAACAAAAAATTATTGTTGCACATGTCAACGTGTTGGATCCATTTTTACAGGAAATAGGCAAAAGCAATCCTTTCCAAATAAATAACGCACAACTTAAAACTAGTGGCTTTGAAACTTTTTAATACTGCATTTGCTTTAAAATAGCCTTTTCATTTTTAGACTACATTTTGGGAAAAATCATAGTATAAATTTTCCATACACTCCTTGAAGAAGTGTTTGGAAAAAAACATCCACTAGCTGACAATACAGTTCTGCAATTTCTATTTTATTTTTCTAATGAAAACTGATCTTCATGACAAAGTCAGTTTTCTGTATGAGGTACAGAATACTTTGTTACTTTTTAGCCAAAAACTAAGCTACCACTTCACAGTGTTAACACTTGCTCTTTTCTTTCCACAGTCTAGACAGAAGCAGTGACTCTGTAACTAAGGCTTCCAAATCCTTTCAGTTATAAAACCTCGGTTTTAAAATTTCACAACACTTTAGCTAATGACACGGCTCTGACCAGGACTGTTAATAACCCTAACTGTTTGCTGCAGGAGCAATGCTCAGCCATACAATCAGATTGTCATCTCTGTCCCAGTAGGGCAAATCTTCCTCAAAGTTGCCAAGGGCGGGGGGAGAAAGAAATAAAGCCATGGATGAATGCTGACCCAGTTCTCATTGATGGTAAAATCCCCACGGTGTTCACTGATGCCAAGACTTTGTCTAGGGAAATTATTACAATTTTCTGCTATCATAACGAGTTAAAAAATCAGGCTGTTTACTGCTGAATGCCACCTGCTGTTGCCTGGCAAAGCATATTCAAACAATTACACAGGACATATTATCATAACGAATGGCTCTTTTAATTTACAAATCCAGAAGTCCTGTGCTGAAGCGGTACCATTATCCCCAGTCAAGGGTGGGGTGAAAAGCTGGAAAAACAGGGAGAAGAGAGATGGGCGCACAGACAAGAGGGTTTCTCCAGGCAGAACAGTGGCCAACGGGTGGACGGGGCTCAGCTACCCCAAGATCTAGTGCTGCATCTTTTCCTACAGGCCTCACATGTAGTTCAGCAGGAAAGGATTTCAGGATTTCACACTGTGCATTGTCTGTCAAAACACACACAGAAAACCAGCAGCTGGTAAAGCACTATATGTTGCTTATTTCATCACATTCCACATGAACCTGACAGGAGACATGGTGTGTCAGGCTCACAGGTCCATTTGGGAGAACCAGTCTTCAGCAGCGACCAGCAGCAGTGGCAAAGCAAAGTTTGAGGGGAATTACAGAAATACAGTAAATCATGAAGCTGTCTACCAAGGACTGCACCTTATTTTCTTCTCTTGAAACAAAAATATGTGAACTAATGTTTCTTTAGAAAGAAAAAAAAATTGGTCACGCAATCTGTGTTTTTCAGGAAATCAAACTAGATGATCACAGTGATCACTTCTGGCCTTGCAATATATTAATTTTAAAAAAAAAAATGTCAAACATCAACTTCATTCTCTGTGGTTTTCCCCTATGAAGTCCAAAGAACTTAGGAAACCCACTCTTCATCTCTTGGATTTTACAATAAATCTTCCTTTACTGATTCTACAAAAGCCGTGGAAATCAAATATCTTTTCATTTCCAGCTTCTGCAAATAATCAAAACTTTGTTCAACACTTTGGCTTTTATTCCAACACACATAAATAGCTTCTTGACTTGCACAAAACCTGAAACCACTTTAATCAATCAGCTATATATAGTCTGGATAAGCACTGATTTTGAGATTCTGGGTATAGAGCCAATCCTGTGCTATTTGCTAATACTTTGATCTAAATTTACATTATTTTAAGAAGAAAAGAAAAATATTCTGGGGAGAACAAAGACTATGGTAAAGAAATTACAATCTGTAAAAGCTAGAGGAAATGTACATTAACTAAAAATTCAACTTGTTCCAAAAGCATTTCAGAAGGCAGAAATACATTTAGACTTATCACAAAATGAGACACAAATATCCATAAATTTGTTATTTTGTTACTCCCACAGGAATTCACTGTTGATTTTCCAGAAATCTACCACTACATTAAGTATATTTAATAGCATTAGTAGACAGCACTACAGTTTCACTGGGGGTGTGTGTGTGTGTAACATACTGCTCCGTTTTCTATGGCAGCATTATAGTGCAGGTGATTTATGTCTGTGTAACAGAAAGGGCTATTCTGTAGAAATATCACAGGAAATGACACACAGGAAATAAACCAACACAGACATCTTACAATCATTTCCTAAGCTCTAACGCAGCAATCTGCTGAGCTCCTGAAACAACCCAGATGCTGCTGACGCAAGGAATGAACAAGCACCAAAAAGGCTTCCCTTTCCCAGCATGGCTTCTGGGTCCTGGGAGTAGAAAAGGATGAACAAAGCAACAAGCAATGGAACAGCCATTTGCCACCTGGAAATATGCTTTACTGAGTATTAGCTCTTCAGTACTGTCATGGTTCATCTATGGTGGCTATCAACAGATAGGGGGGACCCGCAGCAGCTGTGAAAACAAGAAAGCTGAAGATTAATGTGTGGTGAATGCTCAAGTAATGGCTGGGGAAAAGAAGGCCACATGGAAAACAGTTGCAGTAAGCCTCATGCCAAAGTCCTCTCATCTTGTCTGCCTCCCTCCTGAAAAGGGGCTTATATGAAAGATGGTAACAGACTTTTTAGTAGGGCTTGTAGCGAATGGACAAGGTATAATAGTTTTAAACTAAAGGACGGTAGATTCATTGTCAACATAAGGAAATTTCTGATGATGGGGGTGGTGAATCACTGGCATAAATTGCCCAGAGTGGTGGTAGATGACCCATCCCTGGCAACGTTCAAGGTCAGGTTGGACAGGGCTCTGAGCAGCCTGATCTAGTTGAAGATGTCCTTGCTCACTGCAGGGCAACAGGTTGGAGTAGACGACCTTTAGAAGTCCCTTCCAACGCAAACTACTCTGTCAGACGTCCTATGATTCTATGAACTACCAGCAGTTCCACTCAGATACCATCCTGTTAGCTAGCATGTGTTATTCTGCTCTGATGCTCAAAAGCATCCATTCCTTTCCCACAAGCTCCTACTGTGTCGGGTAGCAGACACAGTAAAAATTCAGTCCAAGCCCTCAAGAGCACTTAAGTCAGGTTTCAGCAAGACATCAACAGATGCAAAGAAATAATCATGTTTCAGTCAGGTTTGCCTATATGCAATGGAAGACCACATCCTGGAAGCCAGATGTACTCAGTAACATTTTAACATGGATTTTATAAAGGAATGCTAGGACATAGCTCATAAGGGTTTAACTGAATGCCCAGTATAGAGAACTGGTTTTCATCTAAGTAAATTTTACCAGTTAAAAATTATCAGAAAATGAAGAAATATCTCAGCCTACTATCTCATTATTGCTCAGTATTCTACTATTTCCACTCACCCTTCATACAGCCTTTTAATGGAGATTAAAATACATGAAAGCCACATATGCAGACATGTATACAACACATTAAAAATAATACGCATTTGACATCAGCATCCTAGGCTAAGAATCAAAATGAGACATCTTTATACTATTATTTTCTAGGAAAAAAGAGCAGAAATATTCTATGTGAATTTGAATAAACAGAGGTCTACACAAGCAGATTACACTGACACACACTTTAAATGTAACTATTTCTTGGAATTTTTTTCCTTACCCACTAGAGGAATTAGCAGAACATTAGGAGAACATCCATGTCATTCCATGACATGTTGTTGGGTTTTTTTTTGAGACAGAAGTTTTTTCCTCAAAAAATTTCATGTGCAATTTTACCATTAAGTACATTGAGGTCACATAGCTAGTGAAATACCTAAAGCAGTCAGCTAAGCAGCAAAGAAACATAAGACTAATTTTACTACTGTATAACTTCAAGTAAAAAAAAGTTTGAGAAAATCAGTACAAAATTTGCTGTCAGTAGGTGAAACTTACCACTGTAAAAATAAGTATAATTTTCTTCAGGTAACTGAAAAAGATACCGAAGACTTTCACTATTACCTACAAACAATGGAATCATAAAATACACATATGATGTATAGACACTCAAACCATCTTAAAGCACCATGGGTGAAATCTTTGTCCCATTAAAGCTGATTGCAAACTTGCCATTAACTTCAACAGCGACATAATTTCATCCATTGTGCCAACTCATGAAGCAGAAAAAGGGTAAAGGAAGAGTTTTGAGATATAAAACTAAAACAAATACGAATGTTATAATCACCACTTCTGATGCCTTCCATCTTCCATGCAGTTTCTGCCTCTGCCGCCGATATGCCAACAAGCTGAAGGTTCAGTGCTTAGGCAGTTGATTTATCGGTCCCTGTGATACAGATTTGGACCATGCCCTGCCCTTTCCCCTGTTCCATGCCCAGCGAAACACAAGACAAGAGCTCTTAGACCAGCTGCATTTTAATAGTGAGGGAAAAGATCCACAACAGCAAAAGTCAGCTTTGCAGTGACTCAGTTCAGAGCACTGCACTTCCTAAAACTGGGAGGTTTTTTGGTTTTGTTTTTTTAAGGTTAGAGGGAAGTTCCTCAGCGATCAGTGTGCAAGATCCCTTATCAGTGATGCAGGAAAGTGGGTGGCACCATTTGGTTTCCATTCAAATTCCACTCTGATCCCAAATGAAAGGGAGTTTTGCAATTATATTGTCACCTCTTCAGATATACTGCAAAGACTTCAAAGGAAGAACATCTCTGGAAATCACATGGCTTGGTAGGTCCAAAGGGAGAAATATACCTAAAGGCCAAATGTCTTTCATAAGATACTGCACTCTAGTAACAGCTGTTACTCATATACAAACAACCCACTTCTGGGCAACCTAAACAACAACTGTATCAGTATATGAAGAGTTTTCATGCAAGACCTTATTGAATGAGCTGAGGCTACATTTACTGTCCCAGCCACCTGAAAACTAAGTTCTGCAGCACTGTAGGAACTTCTACCAGATCACTGTTGCTACAGGGAAGTGCACTGAACTTCAGAACTATTGAGGTATTATACATTGTATTTTCTTTATTTAAAAAAAAAATTAATTATGTTTATAAAAAAATCTCAAATTTAGCACACCTGTTTTGTTCAGTTCCATCAACAACTATTTTTTAAATGCCAACAACAGGCCAGGCAGAACACACATTAAATTTCCGGTCACGTAAATGCATACAACATCTGGACTGGACTAAGAAATATAAGCAAACAGTATTGTAAGCAAACAGCAAATATAAAGAGGCAACATTTCCTTAAACGTTGTCTTTTAGAAGGAGAAAATCCTCCACAAATTTCTTTTTAATATTGTCCACAATGCTTTTATAAGACATCAAAGTTTGTGCAAGGCACGAGCATGTGAACAAGAAACATTGACTCCGTTTTAAAGTGAGGATACTCAATACCCACTACCCAGCATTTTCTTTCGGGATCTTCTATTTTCAAGATCATTTTGCTATCCTATTTAACATTATCCTGTATTACACCGTCAATGATTTTGAAAGTCGTTCTCCAATCTGAAAGTGTAACGTGGTGTTTAAGAGATTAGCTCCATATGCAAACTCAGCTGATGACCGTAGGGAACATTTCACGTATGTAATTTTAAGAAGCAAAACCCCACCTCTCTGACATATCAGGATAGAAGATGATGTATCAGTAGATCACGCTGTAAGGTTTCACAGGAGACTGGAAAGAGGAAGCAGAAATGAGATCTCACCCTCAGCAGGAGTACACCTCTGAGCAGACAAAAAGCAGCTGCTGCAGAACCTCGAGATATCTGTAGCCTGTTGACAACCGTGGTAAGGCTCAGGTGAGAGAACAATGATCTACCATGACTGACAGTGAGCTCAGTTAAAATGCCACTCAGAAAAATACAAACACAAATACTCCTGCTCCCATGCTCACACACAGAGCACCACTGTTTCTGCTCCAGGCCTGGCCATACAGACCAGGAAAAACCTGGGGTGATGCTCATTGCGTATCAGCTGCACCACCAACGCATACTCCCCTGCCACCTCGTGTTACAGCAAAGGAGGATGACACATCCAGCACGACAGACAAGCTACATCTTGCTGGCCGAGAGCAAGAGTGGGCACACAGGTAGATGCCCCAGCAGAGCTGCGGGTCAGCACACCCTGCTCCCCCAGGAACTTGTCTTCCCCTTCCCATGGCACCCCAAGAGCTCCACGGGGGAAAGGTGCACTTTGCTCCTTTCATCCCAGCATCTTGCCAGCAGTACCAGCTCACAGAACTATCAAACTGGATACACATAACAGGGAGAGCTGCCCAGTGGCTGGAGGGGCAGCAACATTAAGCTTTGTCAGGTGTGCTGAAATTTTCAGTGTCATCTTTAGTGAGGCTGATGATCCCGGCTGCTGTCAGGCAGGGGAGGATAAGGCTCTGACAGAGAACATCAAAGCAATGGGAAATCAATGTACGGCTAGAAATAAGGGAAGGCTGAAACTACAGCTAGCCAGCTTTGGAGATAGGAATATTATCTCAGCTGGAAGTCTTGAGGACCTTATATATTCCTTCTGGGGTTACAGTGCAAAAAAATGTATACACCAGAATGATTTTTTAGAAAATCAGTAACTAACTTTCACTGAGTTTCTACACTGTTGCCTGTCAAAAGAAACTGTTTCCTGAATACAGAGCCTAAACAGCAGGCCACAAGGCTTCCCTCAGTAGACCAACATTTTCTTCTGCTTCCTCAGCCTTTTTTGCACTTCTCCTCTTGCACACTATGCTGGAACATCAGCCACAGGGGCTTGGCCAAAGAGCCATGAAGCTTCTTTCTGCCATGCCCCTACCCTGTTTTGCATGAAGTTTGAATGCACACTGTTGGTACCAGCATTATGTGTTATTGAAAGAGTTTTTAAGAGTGCTCTGTTCCATGGCTTATGTGAAAGCACCGGTGCGTATTTTTCTCCTCACATTTGATCAGCTTCCTGATCATTCTATCACAAATTTGGGTTTTTTTTTCCCCCTGGGTCTACAAACTTTTGTTTGGCATTTTCTCATCCAATCAACCACAAGAGTAAAACTTTCACTTGGAAAGGAGATAAAGAACCAAGCCTTGTTTTTAATTACTGTAACCGAGGAACAATTTGTTGCAAGAGTCTACAGATAGTGTTATGATCATATCATAATCAAACATCTGAGTCCACAGTCTTACTGCATATGCCAGCAATGCTGGGCCATAATTAAACAGCTATTAAAGTAAGCACACAGTGACCTACTTATCTCAACTATACATCAGCTTTGCTTCAAAAGAGGTTCTTCTGAAAAATCAGGTGTCAGTATTCCTCAGGCTATACCACCATGGAAGACCCCGCATGAACACATACCAATAGGTACTTCACTTTTACCGCCTTCAGCACATCCGTATCCCACGTTAAGCAGCTCTCTTCCTAACTCAGGTTTTCTAGACCCGATGCATGCACAACAAATCATCCTCCAGAGCAACTTGAGAGTCGGTGTATAGCATGGGCACTCACGCTTGCATCTTCCCAAAGACAGAGCAACATTTAGAAGCTTATGGGCCATGCACAGCAAGTCAGTTCTTCAGTCGCAGGAACCAGGAGCCCTTGGACCTGGGGAACCAGAGCCCACTGCCCTGCAAGGGGAATGTAATCCACATGCCTCCAGCCAGCAGGAACTACAGCCAGCCAGGAAGGGCTCAGTCCTGCAGAGCCTGAGGAAACATCCCTTACCAGGTACCTTCTTAGGGCTCAGCGCCTGCTGCCCCTTTCCAAGCTCACTTTAAACTGGAAAATCAGCACTGGGCCTGCAGGGTATCAATGCCTTCCTCATGAGATTAAGTTTTAAACCACCTGTATCTCCAGAACGTACTTTGCTGAAATACTTAATGAAGTCCGAGCAGTTATTAACAGTAACAAAATCTGTGCAACTCTGCCTGTACGGGCCGGCTGCTGTAACAAAATTCAGCTGCAACATAAATGCAGGAACAATCAAACTTGTTACTGCAATTCAGCAAGTAATTTCAGGTTATAAAACTGAACAGATGGCACTTGTGAGCTTTATTCAATATCTTGGACTTTTTAATTAGATTCCTGTTCAGGTCATTCTGCTGGTCTACAGCAGGAGACCTCAGGTTTCAAAATAACCTTAGGAATCCCATTGCTCTGTCTGATAGAAACCACTATGTCAGGGAACTGCTGCAGGCTCAGCTCCTGCTGCTTCCACCCCAGGAACCAGTCAGCAGGTAATTAAAAGAGCAGAATTAAAGGGATAGTCCAAAAATGCAGCAACGCTTTAGCCAAAATGCAAATTAACGCTGTAATGCGCCACACTGTTTTATAATTTCAGGATGTTCTCAGTATGTTTATCATTAGGAAGCTGTATGCCGTAATTTTCTCTTACATGTCTTCACGTGGTTCCCAAATTCACCTTCTGCCATTGACAAACTTGCTCTGGGTTTTCACTGCTTTTTGGAAAGCTGCAGGTGATCACAATCAAAATGAAACAAAATGTACTGACTGCTGAAAGCTGATAAACTTGCAAGGCAATAAATAGTGGATCTACCCCACAGCACTGAAACATGGCAGAAACCACCAGCAGGCTCTGATGGTTGTGAGACCCAATGCCCCAACAGATGTTAGTCTCATTAAATGTTAGAATCAGGTCCAATACTTCCTGTTACCAATACAGGTCAAGCAAACGAACGACCCAAGCCCCCAACAGATTGACCAATATGACAAATTAAGATCTTTTTACAAGTGCTGCAGTACATTAATCTCAGTAACACTTTCAACCTGAGGCAACGGAGCATGGCATGACACACCAGAACAGTAAATCTAGTTGTATGCATCACAACGGCACAGCATTGCTGCTGTCCTTTTATCAAAAGCAGTTAGAAGTTGACCATTTTGGAGTTGGTTGGTTGTATTAGTTCACCTTTTTGAGGAGGGAAAAACTCCAAAACTCAGAAGACCTTCTAGACTGTTGTAATCATTTCAACGTCACATTGATCACTCCTGCAAATCCATTTCCATTTTATAACATATCCTGAATGTATAACCTAGCATTAAGAATAACCTGTGTGTTTTAGAAAATGGGCCAAATACTCTGATAACCAAACAACAGCAAATGCAGAGCTTGTGCATATTTACTTCTGTGGCACTGGTGCCCTAAATTCCTTTCAGATGGCAGAATTCTAAAGTCATTACAAAATGTACCAATGCTTCATTATATACTAATTTTAAAAGACATGAGTGGGTTACAAAATAGACTGAATATATAGATACCAATTTTTTTAACTGTTTGAGTATCATATAATAATCTGCTCTAAGAGTCACATGCCTGGTGTGTGTCAGTCAGGAAAAAAACTGCAACTTGGACAGTTCCCTTGTTTATTCAGCACAATTTTGCCCCAAAATATTTTGTCAGGCAAGAAAAGCAATTCTGTCCTAGCACAGGAGGTGACCGAATCCCTCTGAAACTTCAGCCCTCACCAGTGGATGTGTTTAAGATCGCATCAGACAAACTCCCGGGGAATGAGGATGAACTGGATGCACTGAGGTCCAACCCTGCTCCCTACGGCTTTGTGATGTGCAGAACTGCCCATAGGCCTAAACTTCCTAAAAGCTGGCTTTGTCAGGGTTGGGCAGTGGATTCCTGTGACAAAGCCTAAACATGGCTGGACTTTGTGTTAACTAGTAGCATACATGATGTAGTAGATAGCACAGTGCTGACAACAATGTGGGGTTTCTGCAATTAATAACAGCAAACAATGCTGAAGGAATTAAGAATAATGAAAAGCCAAATAAACACACTCACCACCCTTTTATAAAACATCATGATTAAGTCTTCTAAAATCTCTAAAACAACCCCCTTATTTCACATGACAAAACTAAAAGGGGAGGAGGAAACCTGCCTTCCCATAATCTCAGTTGCTCCAGCTCTTTCATACCCTCAACCAAAGCGTTGGTTTCTCTCTCATATGCCATGCACAAGATTTGTGACTACAGCAGAAAGACATCTGATGATCACCAGAACTAAACTTTAATGCCGCTCCGTCCTCTGGGGACAGTGAGACAACAGGAGCAGGGCACCTCTTTGCTGGTAATGTTCTGTCTAATTCTGGAACGATGCAGTCTACACCAGAAACTGCTCATTCATTCCCTCTCCTTTGATAGACACACATCTACCACATCATAACACTCATAATAGCTGAGCAGGAAAAAGCCTAAACCCCTCCCTCTCCCTCCTTAAGTATAGAAAACTGCATGTATGCTATTTACAGATTTGGATGCTTGTCTGGACTGAAGTTTTGTAAATACAACCTATTTTGAAGTCAGAGGCATTAAATGTTGGATGAATGCCTCGAGACAAACAATTCAGATAGCCTACATTTTCCCCAGTGCTAGTGTTCACTGTTGGGTGACTAAAACCTCAAAGGCACCCAGCCAATACGAAACGTTAAGACCCAGGGACTAAAGCGAATTTTAAGCTGGTTGTAGCTGGACCTTGGCCTATAATGTTTTATAATCCAATTTATACATTCAGAAATAAACAAACCGAAAAAATAAAAACAAACAAACCTTGCATAATTTATTTGCTCTCCATGTGCTGTGTTTCCCTCTGCATCCTGGGGTGAAAGCACAGAGGGAGGGTGGGGTGTGCTCTTAACGCTGCCCCTGCCGCTTCCCCGAGCTGAAGAAATTTTTGCTGGAAGTCTCTATTTTCATAGCGCTGGCAATCTGAAAAACAAAAACTGTTTTGTTAACACATGTATCCCTAGATACATTGGTAGTAAGTTTCATTCTGAATCACTGCCAACTAAATCATTAACCTCTCCCATGCAAAGCCAACAACTCGCATGCAAAAAAAAGGCAGCCAGGAACATCTCTGCTCAATTCACACCTCACACATTCTGTGCGGGCCGCTCATGCGCGGCAGCTAAAACCTCTTTCTGTATACAAAGGCAAGTTAGAAACCGGTAATGCAACACATTACAAACACATGCTTCAAGAGGAGGTTTTGTTAAACTGTCTAGGATTCCATCTGGGAAACACACAACCAGGCAAGGTGGCTTGAAATGGGCCAGCACCATCACGGTCCACTTTCTGCAGTGGTGGCACTGACCGCAAAGGGTGCCTGCACCACAACAGGATTGTGATCCACGCAACAGCACCTTCAGGTTCATTCCTGCATGTTATTGAAAGCTTCTCACATCCCAGGCCTGGACAGGCTATCAAATCCCAGCCAGGACCTCTGCAAAATAGTTGCACATCAGCTACAAGGACCTCCCACGGAAGTTTTCTTGCACCAGCCGAGCCAGGTTCTCAAAAGCCGGCCGTTGCTTTTGAGTAGACCCATACAGAGTAAGGAGCTGCTGTTTTGCTCACACTACCCAAAAAAGGTAAGACAGAAGATACATCTGCTCTTCTTGTTCGATGCAAATACACTGAAGATGGTGTCTAACTGAGCTCCCAAAAGCTGGCAAGGAGAACTTTGTGCTCTGCAAAGTCTGTCATTTTCATGCTGCAAAGTGTCAGACTGTATTACAATATTTTCCGTGATGTTTAAATTGGCACAGCTGACTTTCAACAGCTTCTTCACGGCACATAGCACCTTGTCATAAAAATTTCCTTATTTCTACAACAGTTAAACTGACATACCACAGAATTAAAACTAACACAAGAATTTTATCTTACTCCTCATGCTTCAAAAGGCAGATCTTACTGAAAAGCCTGGTGATGGAGTCTGTGTACAACAAAACAGAGTCTCAATTAAAATGTTACATGCAAACATGTACAACAGAAACTAGGGTTTACTCCTCCATCTAAAACTGTCAAACATACAAACAGGGTAACATAATACTAGACATATTTTTTTTCTAACGTTACTCAGTGGAATTAGAGCAAAGTCCCAAACTGACTTCACCAAAACCAAAGGCTATTCCATTAAAATAAAATGCAGGCAAAATAGGACATAATGCAGGCTGCAAAACCACCATATAAAAGGGAGAAATTAACAATGGGCCAACAAAGAGCAGTATCAGGCTGCAAGTTACACCCAAGAGGAAGCAGGAGTAATAAGGTGTAAGTAATTTTTTTCTTCGTTTTTACCATAAAACCACTTTTAAAGTTTAGAGATAAAGATAGAGACTTGCTTTGCTGGTGGGGAAGAGTAAACATCTAGCTACACTGAACATTTAACCAAAACCCTCCTTATCATCAGTGTAAGAGACACAGAGCCAGCGCTGCAGGGCAGGGCTGCAAGTGCCACAATGATGGCATTCAGGTAACATCACCGTGACCCATGTGCCATGGATCCCTTCTGTCACAAAGTTCATACTGCTGCTACCATGCCTGATGTGTATTTTTTATCATACTTTTCCTACAGCATGGCACAGCATGGATCTGTTCCTCAAAAAGACACAACACAGCGCTTCCTTCACCATAGTGCCCAGTTTCTCAACACCAGCAACTAAAACTCAAAAGACTTGGATGGTAGCTTGCCCTCACCCACAATTGCAAATCATCTTTGCTGATGATTTGGTAGACATGGAGTGAGACCTAATGTGATGCTAAATGCAAGACCCGTGTCAGTATAAACATGCAATTTCAACCACGTAGAGTTAAACTCTGCCATCATGGACTTTTGCTGGCCCATAACTATAGGGGGAAGGCAGCTGCTGTTAGCTAATTACAGCCGTGGTGACCTCATGGTACTAACACTCAGTCATCCCAGATTCGTAAATGTACAGCTAAAACGTTGCAACTGGGGCAAGAACAGGCAGAAATGAGAGCACAACGCTTACAGCAGGCAGGTGATGTACTACTTTTGATATGAAAAAAACAATTTATGGCAAAGTAATACATGAGGTCCCTACCGGTCAGCTCTTACTCAGAGACTTATTAAGGACAATATCCTGCTGTTTGAAGAAAACTTCCTGGCCAAGGAAGAGGGCCCAACTTTTTGAAGTGCTTCCAGCACTCCCAGAAAGCTACCTCTCAGGGAGGTCACAATGCTCCCCTGCAAACAGTCCATCAGATGTTGACGGAAGTTTGCCATGGTGAATACAAACTTCCCAGCAATGCTCTGTCAGCTCAGTGATGCCTGTTTCCCCATATCTGCACACTCCTGAATAACAAGGCTTAACATAAGGAAAATCTATAGGCCTCCAAATAAAGGATAGGATGTTGCTGTGTACATAGAGAGCCCTACCCATTCAAGTACCTTTTTAAAGCAGGCTAGGAGGAAACACGCATCATACACCGGTGAATTAAAAACACTCCTCTTTCCCCTTTTCTAAAACAGATCTTTTAATAGCACGGATTCTCATCAAATTTCTACTGAGGGCAAAGCACTTCTGAAGGACTCAATCTGAAAAAAATATTTCTTGCATCCAAAAAACACGGTGAAGGGTAAAAAAAGAGAAAGAGGTTCTTGAAAGACAACTGCTGCTATACTAAAATAACAGTTACATAAACCTCACACATCTCAAAATGAGCTTCTAGCCTCCTGTATACTAACAAATAATGACAAATCTCTGGGTGTTAAGCATGGCAAATACAATACTATAGGCTCTGCATTTAATTAAGGACAGGTAGGCGTAGCTGTGAATGTCTTAACAGAATAGATTAGTAGGTGCTACAGTACCAGAACTTCAGTTTGTCATTAATCTCGTATTCACACTTCCATTTCACTGCTGAATAGGGGTGTAAGCAAAAATAAACACCAGCAAATGTCTAGCTGGTATGGCAGTGAAGTAAAGACATCAGTACAAAGATATCATGGGCCCTTCCAGCTCCATTGTAAACCAAGAGTGAATTACACTATAGACTCAAAAGCAACATTAAAGTCATGGATCTAGTTCCTGAGTTGCTATCTGGGAAGGGCCGTACAAACTCAGGGTAGGTGCCACCTGCAAGAGCAGGGAGAAAACACCAGCTGTTGGGGTTTTTTTTGCAGGGTTGCCAGACATCTTCAGTACAAACTATAGCCCCTTGTTAAAGCCACTGTACAATAACCAGGTGCTGAGCAATTCAGGAACACAATGCTACAAACACTTTGTTTCAGCCGTAGTATGTTTCCTGTGTCAAAAGGAAGGCATGAGATGCTACCAAACCTCAACAGGTCTGGCAAGAAGGAAGCAGAGGTGACGCTTGCTCATGCGGCTCCCCTGGAGGGTTAGCTGCTTTTAACCAAACTAATGACAGCACAGTGCCCTCCTATAAAATGCACTGCAAACTGCTCTCCAGGGTAGTTATGCACAGTATATACATCCAGACCCTCACCTCTCGAGATGTCATCAGACAGGCACAGAGATTTTAACTTCTTCTATGCCATCTATGTTCAACCAACAACCAGAGAACAGCGTGTGGCAGCTGTTGTAGCTTTCTGCAACAGTCCATCAGTTTGCTACATGTGGTTTTCTTGGAATTCTGCCCCCTCCCTTTTTCCCTGGAGAAACTTGGGAATAGTCTGCAGATCAGATGTAATACCATGGAAAGCTGCTTCTGCTTACACGGGGCGGGGGGGGGGGGGGGGGGGAGTAATAATCCCACAACTTTTTCAGCATTGAACAACTCTAAATGTGCCAGCATACTGGACACACACAGTCAGGATACATTCAATCTAAGCAGCAGCACAGCTCCTGGGAGTCCAGGGTGCCCAGTGACACACTGAGCATCAGCTCTGCTCTGAGGCTGCAGAGTCTCAGGTCCGCAGGAAGGGACTGTTTACCGAGTGCATCTTCTCCCCCTGACCGCAAAGCCAGGGCTATGCCACAGCCTGCAGCTCTTCCCAGAAGGCAGAAGCCATCTGCACAAGGAAAGCTGGACTTCCCTTCCCTGTGCCTGCGTGTTTGTTTTGGGAAACTTCACATTCCCGAGCAGAGTTTCAGAATCTACCCTAACTCCTCTGTCAGATGCAGAACTGAGCCAAGGAGGAATGTATGCCTGGGATGATCCAAGCCTTCCCAGTCTCTCTTGCTATTTTCAGAATGTATTTCTGAAAGCAACTGAAAGTACTTTTTCATTTTTATTGATGATTTACAGGCAGCACAATAACAAAAGTGCTGACTTTTTTCCTAACTTTTGACTGATCCTATGAGAAAAAGGAATATCTTGTTAACGTTACTTACTTTTAATTTACTAATTCTATACAAAACCAATGATCATCATCTAAAGCCTCTAACTCTCTACTCAGCAATTTAATTAGAAAGATGATAATTGATTAATCCACTTAGGTTAATCTGGAGAAGGTGTGACTGACCAACAGATCACTCCACCCCAGAGAAATGTGCATTAACCAGTTCTGCACTGAACTGCTTTCCTCTTCATTAACATCAAACAGAAGAGCAAAAACCCACAACACAACAAAAACAAAACCCCAAACTTTCAGTGTTAAACCTCAGAAATATTTTACTTTATTCTTTAGGAAGTCTCACATTTTCTTGCTTTGGATTTCACAGCCATCTATTTAATTTTTTTGAATTATGGTTTATATATATTTTTATATTTTTACACATATATTTATTATTATATATAAAACAAACCCAGGCTGGAGGTTCAACATGCATTTGCAAAGCCCTGCCAAAGAACTGCAGTCATAAATTAGTTGGCTCAGGCAAGCAGCGAGGGATGACACTGATACTCGACAGGAATGTACACAGCGTTACGAACACACCACAACTGAAACCAGGCGTACTCCCATCCAGCGAGTGGTTTCAGTGTCCCACCTACAAAGACAATTGAAAAGAAACCCTTATTTAAGGTTTCCTCACTCTTTTTTTAAGCTCTCATCAAAATTTCTCCAGCCACAGGCTGGCCTACAAACTGACCATGAGTCTTTTACCCCTAAAAAATGGGTAAGCCTTCCTTGACCGTATCTGTGCACCACAACTCACACTGCCCTTAGCCTGGTAAAGCTCACGTTTCACCTGCCCTTAGGTTACAGTTCTGTCTGCTGATGCTCTGAACAGCAAGGACCATCTACCCTCTTTCCATGAACATCCCCTCCTGGTCTCTACACACCAACAAAAAGCGTCCCCACCGCATGACCCTCTCCTTGCCCACCACCCTGTGACCAAGGGGGAGGGCCATCTCCTTCCCACAGGTCTGATCCCTAGGTGATTCAAGCAAATAGCCCTTGACCAGGAAGATCTGCAAGGTGGTAGGTAGAGTTGGTGCCTCAGTTCTGCGTACAGGAGTGGCCCAATCCTTCTCCTGGTCACCAGAAAGTGACACTAGGAAGGCAGACATGGGGCAGACTGGATAGCCAGGCTAGGTAGGGCAGGGAGGGAGGAGCAGAGCTTTCTCTTCCACATCCTAAATTACATGCTTCATATCATCTCTTCTCCTATGTACGCTTCTTCCCATACTTGGAACTATTTATTCACTTACAAAGCCCAAGCCACCACACAGGACACACCACGGCCCCGCAGAACTCCTGTACATGGTTAGAAAGGGTTCTTCCATTGGCCTCTGTCAACTTAGTACATAATTAATACATGACATCAGCAGAATTCAAGCGAGAAAGCTGATCCTACATCAGCATGCCATTTTAAGAGCATCCAGAACTGATCCATTGTGAATCCCTTTTCTGTTGCTGTTATGCCTGCTGGTGGAAATTTTTTTCTGAGATCGTTTATAGTTCAAGGTTATTTCATCATCAAGTTACGGAGAAAAAGAAATAAACCTATGTTATTGCAAAGGACTGGGACTGATAAGTAAATCTTACTGAGGCTTCTGATGGTCTTGCCAGCATCCATAGATCAGTTCAATGATGCAGACTTCAAAAGAGGGTGACCGATGGGGAAGGGGAACAGAAATAACAGAACTGAGCCTGATCTACGTGAGGGTCCATCACAAAAACACAGCTTTCTAGAGGTGACGGGATTAGATCTGCAGAGAGTGCAAGTGAGGCCCCATTACCAGCTTGGGACTCTCAATATCAAAACATTTTTGCAGTGAAGCAACTAAAGAAAATAAACGTTCCTAGTCAGGCAGAGATCAGTCATAAACCTTTTCTGAAATGGAGATTGAAATGAACTCTCTTATTGTGTATTTAAAGCAAAACTATAAACCAAACCAGGCCATATCTTTATAAAGCAACACTGTGGGATTAAAGCAACAGCGGCGATATTCTCTGCCAGAGCTCAGGCTGAATACCGCAGGAAGGACCCACCAACAGTGCTACTGTTCAGGAAAAAAAAAAATAAATAAAAAAAAGCCATCATTTCCTAAGCAAAACTTCAAAAGACGTTAACACCTTTTGCATAAAAAAGTTAGAGATTATTTCTGTAAAACCCTCCACGAAGCTAACAAAGAAAGCCAAAACATGTTGCACATTGAAAGGTGAGCCTCAGGTTTCCACAAAGCTAACACCACTATCAACAGGTCATTGCTCACATTTGGTGGTAGATACCAAATTAAGCACTTAAATATCTACATTTTACAGATACCATGCTGTCAGAAATGCTACAGAATATACTGTATTATCTTATATTTTTCCATGTACTTTATTCTCCCTTTTCCTGCACTTTCATTTTGTATAATTTTTTATATCATGTATAATTTTTACATATAATTTTATGTCACGCACAAGAAAATAGCCTGGTATTTTAATCCTGCGTTTTCATCAGGACATTCATAATTGATTGAAAGCAACAGAAAAGCTGGGGAAAACCAACCTCAAGATATTAACTTGAGATATAGGCCAAAATTCCGTCTTGTAGCTTAAATAGGTCTTGTGAAAGATTAAGCATATCAAGATAAACGTTTAAGAGAAACACTGGAGTTCCTCGCTCTTAGCTCAGCACACAAACTCACTGGGAAGTCACCCACCATTAACTTCAGCTGCCAGGCAGACAACTACAATTTGCCACACGGTTTAAGTCTTACCTAGGATTTTATAACACAGTCTTGATCTGCTTAATTGATTTAGTTCACTCTACAAGCCTTACATTTTTTTTTCCAAATTAAGAGCATATAGTTGATGTTGATGATACCACTTCCACTCACATAAGTTTTAATTAGTGGCATTTTTGTTGGTGGGAACATGCTTTAAGACGGGCAGCCAGTGCTGAGGAACAATCCTTACAGAATATCCTAACAGCCTGAACAGACTCAAAATGCTAAATGGTGTATCATGACTGCTGCAGGTTGCTAGGACATCTGTGGTAACATTCACCTTTGGGTATAAATGAAATGTGAACGGAAATCTGAAGGGCAACAAAACATCATTAGTCTTTCATCATGGTTAGCATGATGGATTAGCAGAAAGATTGTAAAAACAACCTAGTAATTTATACTCAGCAAGCAATTACCTATTTGTTGCAAACAAGAGCTATTTCTTAGCCCACTAACTTGGCCAACACTAGAGGCTGGCAAGTGCTTCCTTCTCCCTTTCCATCTCACCTGCCCAACTATAAACTCTCCCTTCAAAAAAAGCTCCTGGTGCCTGTCAGGGATCACAACTGAGAAAGCAAAGATCTAAAGCATTCTCACTAGGAGATTTTCTGCCTTCTGAGCAAGCTGAATATTTTAAAGGGGTTTAAGATAGGGAGATTAAGAGTTCTCAATGCCATTATAAATGTAAAAGAACAACAGGAACATGGGAGGAGGGAACCCAAACTACATGAAGCCTTTAGACCTTAACTGGAGCAATGCTGAGATACCTGCAGCAGCTTCATTCCCACCCTGCAGAATGACTCAGACCTGACCTTCATCTTGCCATCAGCCTCAAGATATCAACCTGTGTTAGCCTGATTGCTTCAACAGTGTAAAGATAACATTCATTAGACTCTTCTTTTTGTTGTTTTATTTCAACCTTCATAAAAATTCCAGTACTATGTTTATGCTTAGCTATTTTTAAATAAAATAGATCGATCCATCTTCTCTATGGAAGTCATGGCTCCAAGAATTGTGACTCTAAAACAACAAAGAATTATCGGTAAAATCCTAAAACTAGTAGTACTAGAGTCTCCCCACAATCTGGCAGAAAGAAAGGTAGAAGACAGAAAGATATTTTTCAGATCTTATTCCTAAACTTTGGGCATCACACCCATTATGCTAGGCTCTCTTGAGTGGTACATGGACCAGAGTATAAATTCTACTGCCAGCTTCATCAGAAATTAACGGCATGAATGATGACTAGTAAAACAGTGATGATTTCAACTGCTTTTCCATTACTGCCTCAAGTATGCCTTGGCATAAAGCTTTACCAGATTTGGAGGACTATTAAATGCCCAGATACCTTCTCCTCTGACAAAGCAGAAGCAGCGGTAACTGTGGAGCTACCCAGCCAGGGTACTTGGTACCACCCAGCATATTCATCACCCCAGGCACAGACAGGGGCTGGTGGGGTTGAAGCATGTTTTATAAAGTGGGAGTATTCCAAGATTTTATCAGCAAGCCTCTAACCTGCTTTTGTGAGCACGTGTAGATAACAATTTTCACCAGCTCTGGTAGGCTGGTAAATCTGGGTTAATTTCCACAGAGCTGCAAAAAGCATCTTGACTCCCCCCTCTACTCCCTGAAGGTATAACAGCTCTTTGAAGGAACGGCTGGCTAAATCAAGTTGACAAACCTCTCTGATTTTCTGTAATGCATTCTTTTAAAAACAGTTGGAGTTCTGCTGAAAACCTTTCCAAGAGTTTTCAGCCTGAAGCAGAAAAAACACTGTGGAAGTTTTGTATATGAATGACTGAAGGCTGGCAAGGCAAGAACTAAACACAGGTGAAAATACGATGTTAGAATATGGGAGGCATGCTTAAAGGTGCTCCTACCACCTCCATCTACCATATTTTATATATAATATTGTATAATGCAGTTGGAAATGTAAAGTCATAGTAAAACACTAATGGCTCGCCCTTTCTGTTGTTGTTGCTTCAATATTTTAAACAAATTACTGCTGTTTTAGCAATATAAAGTATGAAACATCCAGATTTCTGTGTTGAAAATCCCTCTCTTGGTATCCAAGGCCAGGAAGGGACCACCTGATCCAGCCAGTCCTGTCACAAGCAGCCAGGCACTGCAGGCATCTGAAGGGTCTGTGGATCTTATAATCTGTCCATCCACATCGCGACTCACAAAACACTTCAGGAGATCTGACATGAAACCTGCAGTCTCTGGGAAGGGACCAAAAGGTGAAACACAAAGTGTACAGAGAGAGCAAAAGAGACTGGAGACCTTGCAAGGGTCCTATGGCAACACAGGATTTTCTATACTCAAGGACACAGCTCTATCACCAATCCTCATCATGCATGGAGAAAAGAAAGAAAAAAACCCAAGCTGCTAACTCCTAAAAAGGAATTTTGAAACAAATTACCTACAGTTCCTATCACAAATGACACCAGGTCCTTCACCTACCAACCATGTCCCTCTGGGTTCCTCGGCCAGTGCACCTTACACCACTCCTGAGCTAACGGAGACAGTTGCAGGGGGAGTCACAGCCAGAAGACGACATTGAGCAAAACCCTCTCTGGACATGACCCTCTCCACAGGAGAGGCTGGAAGACCAACCTTCTAATTTTAGGCACCTTGGTAGATTGTTTGCCTGAGGTAAAACAAATCTGAGCCACAGAGTATCTTTCCTACTTCTTTCTGAGCAACAACAAAAAATAAAAAAAAAAAAGAAAAAAGAAAAACGAAAACAGGAAGGAATTTTTTTTTCCAGTGGAAATGTAGTTTAAGAGGCCAATAGCCTGGTAAAATCTTGACGTTATAATGAATTCCAGGATTCATTCAAGTAGTCCATTCTTAAAAAACACAATAATGAAAGGCTTACATATGAAATTTAGTAGTAATAACTTTGGGGTCAAATTCATAGTGATTTCTTTGGCAAAGCTTTCACTGACGACACTTAAATGTGATTTCAGTGGGTGTTCTGCCTCAGAAAGGACTTTGGGATTGGCCCACACTCTGTATATTTAAGTCACTCCAGTCCCAGTATTATACAGCGCCAACCAGTAACAAAACCTAGCATTATTTAAACCATTTGCATGCCAGAATCTGCAATTGCAGGGTGCAAAAGCCAGCAGGAAGCATTGATCATTCCCTTAGTAGCAAACAAAAATGCAATCTTTTTTACTTGGCTTTCTTATGATATCATTTACCTTCTATAATAGCAATTGCTTTTTTTAAAATGTGGATTTGCACAGTATTCAATTTGCCAGTTTCCCCATATAGATGTAAATTTACTGAAATAGCTGTTCAGAAAATCCAAAGCCCAAGGGTGGAGTCCTAAAAATAAATATATGTACTTTAAGATCTTTTATATCCATACACGATAAGAAATCTGGTTCTTTTCTGGTGAGCCATAAAAGGGGAAGAATGGGAAAACCACAAACAAGCAAACAGAAAATAAAAATTTGTATCTCTTGGCCTACCCCCTCAAACCTGCACAGATACTGCGATGCAACCACTTGGCTAAATGTTTCAAATGTTGGTTTTTCAAAGTATTTAGCCATATAAACTACCCTTTTGTTTCTGTTGGCTTCAAATGTTCCTAGGCTCATGAATTCTTCCTTATGTCTTATTATTCAAAAAAATACAGCCAACATTGCCTTTATGGAGCAAGAAAAACCTGAGTATCATTTTCCACTTAACTCTTCTGGATCTGCATGAAAGTGAAATCAGCAACAGTAACTTCAGGCCAGGTTTTCTAATCATTGCACCTAATCACTACCATTTTTAAGTATTTTATTTCCCAAGTAGTACCATAGAAAAAAACCCTGTATAATCACAATGCAAACTCAAGTCATAGGAGTAGTGGAGCACAGGCTGTAAAAATTTGTAAAATTTACCCAAAAAACAAGCAGCAGCAGTAGGTAAGACTTACTGCCCTACCAAATGCCACAATCCCAGAAATATTTCAGACAGAAAGCATTTCTTCCTTTAATTTGAAAGACTTGACTAAATCAGACCCGATATTGGTTTCCAATCTTCCAAATTCAAGTATTTCAGTGAACACAGCCTTCATTGGCACTGCTATGCTGTACTTTTACACTACCACGAAAGGAAATTTTATAATTGTCACCTTCTTCATCTTTCAAGTATTTTTTCTGTCTGTCCAGCTTCTCTAATCTGAGATATCAGTAACTAAACAAGCGATTCATCTTCACTTCCATATTTTCCACTTATTTAACTTCACATTCAGATGATGAATTTGTGATGTAGCTATTTCCACAGCAGGTCGCTGACTTCAGAGCCAGCAGCTGTCAGTCACTGTCTAAACAAGTCCACGAAAAACCTGCTTCAAACACCAGCCACCCTAGCAGGAATAAAGACAACACAAAGCAGTGAGTTCTTCCCCCTTAAATACCACAGGTACATCATCTGCAGGTCTTTCCCTTCGTTCCCCAAGACCTTCCTCCCTGTTGCATTTTTCAGGACCAGAACAGCCAGCCAGGAGGAACTCCAGACAACTCCAGACAGAAACATATTTTCCCATGCAAGCATCTAAGTTTCTCCACCCGAGCTGAGGAATGAGCTCCACAACACGGCAGTGAAAAGCTGCTATTTTTCTGAAGAAGCACTGTCCGTCCCAGCAGTTCCTGGATGAAAACACAATATTCAAGCTACAAAACCATAAGCTTACGAGCTGACTCTTCAGTCGGAGAAACGTGATTTCTTCCAACTTTAAGGAATGTGACAGTAACAGTAAATCTGACCCTGCTTGGGAAGTGTCAGGCAATTCTCCATATAAGGTGAAAAATGTGCTAGTGCAGCTCATGCAACACTGCTAATTCCTTGCCTGTTCTCAATATTCAAGAACATAAATGAACGTATAAATCAATTTTGTAAGTAAACCTTTTGCATGCTTACAGCTATAAACCATCTAGACCATGCTCAGCACACAAGGAATTTTGAACTTAACCATTTAAGCCCTTTTAATAACAAAGTGCATTTACGCTTGGTATGCATATTGCTGTAGCAGATAAATTAACGTGAATCTGAGAGGTCCCAGCCCTGTTCAGTTCCTAAATTCCCTTTATACTTTACTGTTCCCCAGTCATTCTGTGTATTCCAGCCCCTGACTAACATGCTGCTGGCAGCGCACCCGGCACGCAAGGAGAGCAGCCAGGAGGAGGGCAAGGAGGGGGCTGAGGGCTGGGTGCAGCCCAACACAACCACCAGTCACTCTTCTGCATGTCCCCCGGGTTGATCCATGGTGGAAGCACCACGGTATGAGCACAGGACTGCTGCTACTACTATTCAGCATTTTTATCATGGCTTTGATAATCTAATAATATTTATGTAATAGCAACAGGAAAATATGCAGCATTTACCTAGTTGTGTGTTACAAGAAGATTTTGGGCATCGCTCACTAAGAGACCGATGGAAAGACCTCTATGATTTTTTTCATGAGCTCTACACAGGCTGTAACAGCAGAGAAAAATTACTTTATATGATCACTCCCCCACAAAGCAAGTTATAGCATCCACAAAAGATGTATCAGACCTGGTAGTTAAGTCTACTTTATTTTGAAGTTAGATCCAAACACCAGTTCACCCCATTTCATCTGGTTTTTACACCATGGTGTCAACACCATTATGAGTTATCTCAATGGTCTGACAAATCACCCAATGAACCAGCTGGCACACCAATAGACTTTTTTTCCTTTTTCTCTTTTTTTTTTTTTTCCCCTCAAGGAATGAAGTATCAATGGACAACAGGGCATAAAAGAGAGGAGATTCAGAAAGAGTCCCATAGGGTCTTTTGGAAACCACTCAAAGCTGATGGGATTAACACGGGACAGAAGACTTCCTAAAATCTCATTGGCAATAGAGAGAAAAAACTAAAAGGATTAATATAATTAAATATTTTTTTTTTAGAAAGCGAAATCCTTAAGTCCAGGAACTACTCTGCAGAAGCTGTACTCTACAAGTCAGCGACTTGGATGAGAGGCATAGAGGGGATTCCACACACACGGCACATACACATATAAAATGTGGGTGGGGACAATAGGAAAAAAGTTTGTAATTTTCTTGAACCTTTACGAGAGAGCATGGAAAATTTTGATTTGATTATTTTAGCCACAGAAATTTCTTTATACCAAAGATCGATCAGATGATGGCTTCAGATTGTCAGCCTTCCTAGTTTATCTACCTTCAGCCAGCTCATAATACCCCGAAGGCAAAAAAATGTAACATGTGCTGAGAAGACATCACCAACTGCTTCATCGCTAGCATGAATGTAGCCTTCTGGCGCATCAAATACTTAACAGTCAAAAAGCAAACACGGCCAGGAACGGAGAAACAGAACATACTAAACGTCTCAAATGAGGGATGAAAAGTGCTATCAACACATCAGTTATACTGGTCTTTCACAGCTTTGCTTATGGCAGGTCCCGTGAAGTTCAGGTTACTGGTCTGCAGACAGAGCACAACACGCTGCAGCGTCACAGCTATTAAGAAACCCAACAATCAGGGATGACTGGCTACAGCGACTTCTTCCAAGAGTTTTCTCTCCACCTATTCAACAACAACAACCACCTCATCAAAACTCTTCCACTTTTCTTTTAAAACACTTTTTGTCTTATCCAAAGGACCGGCTTCAGGCACTGGGCAGGTCTTCAGCTTCTCCCTGTGAGAGCCCCTCTCCCGTGTGACAGTGCCCTGACGCACACAGACTCCAGAACTGAGGGGGCTGAAAATGAAGAAAATAATCAATGTGCATTTACCAGCTAATTATCCTGCATTTGGCTAATCATGACAGTATTAAATCATTTATGTTTGCTGGCAGTGCCGTAACTAGCTTGTATTCAGCTTTCTGCATCACAGCTTGCACATCTGTAAAATGACAGCGCTGTCTGGTCTGCAGAGCTCGAGCGAGCTTCCACAGCCGGTGACCCATCCCGTACTGCTACTGCTGCTGGGCTACTTCACTGCTTACTTTTCAGAAACATCTTGAAATTTTTGCATTTTGCTATTGACCCCTCTATTTCTAGGATTATTTCAACTTTTAATCAATTCTAATGCTTAAAACAATCTAGTATACCTTGATTGGTAAGTTACTTTTGAAGGGATTTACTTTGTTACTTCATAATTTCAGAGATGTAACTTGCAGAATTCCATTTGAGGAAGTGCTAATGAATCCACCAAAACCCCCAAAATAAATGAAAAAAGCCCAGCCTCACTGACATGACCACGCCACATACACTTCACAACCTCTCTTTATTGCCATTTATGAAGCATTACGAGTATGCTTCATAATTCAAAAATCTGCCCCCTCTATGGTTTTACATTTCAGGAAAAATTAAATATATAGAATAATATAAACGTGTGAAAAACCTGAAAAAATAATGAGGAGTTTTGTACCAGACCCCATACCAACCACTTGCAAAATGGAATTTAATACAGAGAGCCACTATCTTGGTGGTTTCAAAGAATCATAAAACTGCACGCAGCTTTAACAACAAATATCAACAAATACATCCACAACCAAGAAAAGAAAGGATGCATCAGGAAAGCTTGACAGAATAGATTAACAGCTTTGGGAGATTAATATATTTAATATGTTTCTGGACAACAGAAAGCAAAGGAGGGGTCGGCTCTAATTACAGTATTAACTTGCCTGCAAAAGTTAAAACAAACCAATCAACAATGACAAGAACAACAAAACACTCAAGGTGAAATGTGTTTCTTTTTGCAAAATAAGTATAAAACCAAGAGGGACTGCTAAACTGGTAACAAGCTGATATTCTTCTGTCACAGGAGCTTTAAACTGGAGAGGCTAGTGAACAGGGACATAATCCCAGGCACAAGTCTGCTACCATCTAAATCACTGGAAATAGTTGTACAATTAATGGTGGGTGTATACTGGGCTCATTGGAATAGTTTCATTCAGCTCAAGCCACTATTACAATTAAAAATATAAAAGGATGCATGAGAAAGAGCAGCGTTACCACGTGGACAGGCAGAGTGTCAACCTTCACTTGCTGAAGGATGATCGACTGAAAGGCTTTACCACAGCAAGATCCCAGGGAACTGGCACCCTGCCTTCAGAGCAATGACCTAGAGTCGAAGGCATCACTTCCTATTCCAAATCAGCCAGGACACAAAATCCTCACCCACTAAAAAACTTCTCCAGAGGTTTCTGGCTATCAGAGATTCTGTTCTGGTGACTTTTTTTACACAGCACCCATTGCCTTACTATGTAAAGTAGCATAGCCCATGAATTCCTACAACATAGCAAAGCATCGCAATGACATGCATCTGGATTTTAGGACTCAAATTACAGTGTTTGCTATGTTCTAGAAAAGAAAAAAAATCAGCGAGATTATCTCTAAACATTATTTAATTCTTACAGAATGACTCTTTAAGCATGTTTACAGTCATTCACATCCAAGGCTCGTTCTTATTTCCTGGAACTTTATCTAATGTAAATTCCATATGGAAGTTTTTAGTGGTATATGAAGATGCATACAAATTAACCGCATTCCTTTCAAATGAAACAAAACAGTAAATTTAACAGGGATGAAACTACAGCTACCAAATGATATCTGAACAACAACAAAAAAAAAAAAATCTGACCTTTTTGTACAAATTTACTCTTAAAGGACCTATTATATTGCCTTAATTTAGAGGACAACTCTGATGTGGCTTAGTACAGTTGACTCACTTTTTATCCAGGGAATGTCTATTATCCATGTGATAGCAAAGAGCTCACATGGCTAAACCACAAACTTTGAGCTTTTCAGTGTTTAGCACTTAAAGCTTCGAAGATTATGGCTCCTACTCCAAAACCAGTCCAGAAAGCATGGCAGGAACCACGATAACATACAATAGAGAACTCTTATTGTACCTTTACTGACACGGCTCCCCCATAAACTTCCCATGAACTCTTGAGGAAACCATTTAATCATTCCTCTTTTCTATGCAAGACTTTATATATTATATGTAAGTATCATAAATGTGTGTTTATGAATAACACCTACAGTAGTAAGTAAATAATACACGTATACTTACAATCAAGTGCTAATAATGAATGGAAAAAACTTTTCTCAAAACAATGAATAAATTATCAGTAATACTTCATACTGTGATACTAAGTGCAACATGGAAAATGACATATTACAAATTCAGCTTCTGGGAACAACCCCAACTACAGCAATTCTACAAAGAAATCCAGAGATGGAAGGAAAAAGCCATCAGCAAAACATAAAAATTCCACACAAAAAGGTGTTTGGCTGAGGAAGATAACTGCACAATAAGAACCTCCTATCTCAAGAGGACATGGAGATTACAAGTGAACAAAAAGTTATTGTCAGGCTCCTATCCCGAGATCCCAAACCAGTTAGCTCCACATAGTTGCTTGCAGTATTTACCAAACGTGTTTTATTTGGGGGACTGTCTTCCCTATAACACAGAAGTCCTAGTGAAACATGAAATACTGCAAGAAATAAAAACAATGACAGTATGTTGATCAGAGGAAATAAAGACGTGTTCCAAACCAAAGTAAATAGTTATAAAAGAACCAAAATGTTTAAATGGGCTTATTGGTTGTGCACAGCTCAGAAAATTTAAAAAATCATTTATTATGATCTTGTGATGGGGAAAAAGACATAATAAAAGGTATGTATTTTAAATAACCCAGACACTTATTGTGATGTCCCAAGCAAAATACAGGGTGGGTGGAGAATGAATTGAGAGCAGCCCTGTGGAGAAGGACTTGGGGGTGTTGGTTGACAAGAAGCTGAATGTGGCCCAACAGTGTTGCAGTCCAGAAAGCCAACTGTACCCTGGGCTGCATCAAAAGAAGCGTGACCAGCAGGTCGAGGGAGGTGATTTTACCCCACCACTCTGCTCTCATGAGACCCCACCTGGAGTACTGCATCCAGCTCTGGGTCTCCCAACATAAGAAGAACATGGACCTGCTGGAGCAAGTCCAGAGGAGGGGCACAAAGATGATCAGAGGGCTGGAGCACCTCTGCTATGAAGACTGGCTGAGAGGGTTGGGGTGTTTCAGCCTGCAGAAGAGAAGGCTCCAGGGAGACGTTACAGCAGCCTTCCAGTGCCCAAAGGGGGCCTGCAAGAAAGCTGGGAAGGGACATTTTGCAAGGGCCTGTAGTGACAGGACAAGGGGAATGGCTTTAGACTGAAAGAGGGTAGATTTAGATTAGATAGAAGGAAGGAATTCTTTACTGTGAGGGTGGTGAGGCACTGGAACAGGTTGCCCAGAGCAGCTGTGGATGCCCCATCCCTGGAAGTGTTCAAGGCCAGGCTGGATGGGGCTTTGAGCAACCTGGTCTAGTGGAAGGTGTCCCAGCCCACGGCAGGGCATTGGGACTAGATGATCTTCAAGGTCTTTTCCAACCCAACCCATTCTATTATTCTATCTATCATTCAGCATAGGTGACAGGCTGAACATCTTAATTTCTACACCAGTTTTCTACAAGTAAGAAGTAGCCACTGATTAAGAATTGTCTCAATCTGAATTCAGTGAATAGCAATTACTGTCTCCCCTCCTTTACGACGGGGATTCAACATCCATAAAGTGCAAGACAACAAAAGCCATTGACTAAAGGCAAATTGGAAAGCAGCAATAAAAGCCTCCCTTTACACTTGTTCTTAGCCTTCAATATCCATTGCCATTTACAGTACAAGGTTTAGTGAATGATCTATCAATATTGGCCTTGGGTGACTCTCTCCACACAGATAACTCTGCATGTGGAGATATTCCAGGACATGTTCTCTAATAAAAATGTTGGCTCAGAGATTTGACAGTGACAATTCGTCACAGATACTTTGACCCCAACCATTATACCAAAAAAACCCCAAATGTTTTATGGTGCTAAACCCCCTGTGTATCATTCCAGGAAACATTTCATCATAACAACATTGCTGACAGCCAAATACTGCAGCCAGTCCTCATCCTGCCAGTGAAGGGCTGCCTCCCAGCAATGCACATTCTGATGTCCTACACAGCTTAAATTTAAACATCTCTAGGGACAGGGCTCCCATCCTTTCCCCAAAGAAATGCTCTGCTACTTACGAGACACGACTGTGAAGACGCCCTTCCTTTTATTCAGATTAAATTTTCTTCTAAGCTTATTACTTCCAATTTTTACCATTCATAATCCCTTGCAGCATCTTAAGTAACAGCCCCCTCTGCAAAAGGGTTATAGCTTTCAGGTATGCTAATTAGTATGTCAGCCCTCTCCCCATGACCATTAAGCTAAGCTATCCCACATTCACATCTCAGTTTACTCCACTTCAATCAATCTTCAGTATGCTATCATTTGTCACTCTCTTACAAATACTCTCCAAAATGCACACAATGTCCTGAACACCATACATCCTTAGACTGCTGTGAACTGCCTGATAGTTTATATATACTATATTCCTTCCTGCTGCTGTGTTGCCCAGATCTGAAGGCAGTAATTCAGATGTAGCCCTGTTAACTGCAACAGACCAGCAGTGTTATCCCCTCCCAGATTTCTGTAACTCAGTTTCTGGTGGCCAGTCTGTTTCCATAAAACGCCAGTTTGTTGTGCAAGAACATTACACATCTCTACAACCACCACCACCCATGCCTAGTCCCATCTTCTCTTTCCTCCAGTCATTCCCAGCTTCAGCAGTATGCCTCAAATTCAACTTCATCTCTTCAACACTTAGATCATCCTGAAGGATTTGCAGAGCATCTTGAACTGTTTACAAGTACCAATCTTTTTCCTCATCCCTTTCCAGAGCAATCTCGCCCTACTTTTGAAGAACACACTGGAGACCATCAGATGCACCCCTCCTTTGCCAATGCAGAGGGCAACCAGTGCCAAGCGCTGGGGTCACACACCAAGGCTCTCCCAAAGCCTTGTCTGAAACGCTTACTGACGCCACAAAATTAATAAAATCTTTTCCATTACCAGTGGTAACAGGCAAAATCCAAGGCAGCAAAAGGATCTGTGGCTTTAGAATATGCTACTCAAAATATCTGCTGATGGTCATAAGACAGAAAGAATAAGCCAAAAAAACTGTATGATGTAGTCAGTTGGCAACTGGGGAAAATCACACACAAAATGAAATGCATTCAGTACTGTAAAAGCAGGGCTGTGGGAAATTGTTGGTTCTCCATATAAGGATCCAATATTTTTTCAATTTGCCAGCATAGCACAAAGCACATAAAATCTTAAAATAAAATTCTAAATGTTAACCATGAAGAACACTTTTTACAATATTTCTTAAGAATGTTAATTCTGTAGACCCATGAGTCCCGATTTTACAATTTGCAGCCAGCCTAAATGAAAAATAAGAATTTTTAAATTCTGCATATAAAAAGTCAACCACCTTTTTAATTGAGAGTTACAAAAATGTAATTGAAAATTACTAACCTCAACGCACTCATTAGTGACAAATCCTAACCCCAGTTAAACACAGCCCTAATAGGATTAAAGAGGCATGCAGGATGATGTATGCAGCTCTGGTATGTACGAAAAGCCAAAGAAAAATCTGGATCCATCTGTAGAACAGGGATCAGACAGAAAGCTTTGGGAGCACTGGTAGCTCGGTGCCCAAGGTGCACGCACACCCTTTCAAGTATCTCCCTTCATAGTTGGAGCCACAGATGCTGGAGCAACAGATGTTACTCACAGGCACGCTCATGACCACGGGAGCCGAACGCATGCCCCACTGCCGCCTGCAGGTAACACTGCTGGGCCCAGAAGCTGCAAGGTCACCCAAGCTGCCATGGGAAGGCAGTGGGCAACGGCATGCCATGTACCTCGCAACAAGGCCTTTCGCAGAGCACAGCCACTCTATTCACACTTCAAATGGTCCTTTGCCACTTTCCCGGCTACACAAAGCTCTTCAACGAGTGAACAGTTTGGTCTACCACAGCTACAAAGTCCGCACACGCAGGTAAGCAGGATCCAGGCTGAGTTTCATGGTCTCAAGGACCTTCCGTGAGCATAAAAATCACCGAGCATGAGATTTCCTATTGATCACACGCCACTGGCTGCACATCTAAGGAGGCTCAGGAGGGTAAATAATTTTTTCCCAAGTCAATTGTAAATTGGCTTCCTAAATTGTCTCCAGATCCTTTCCAGACAGCAGAATGGAAATAATTAGAGGTGGTTGGAAAATGGAATTTTTGTCCTGCGGGGAAAGTCTGATAGTCCTGTACTTATTTTTATCCTGACACAGGCCAAAGCGTAAAAGCCTTAAAATATTTAGTAAAGCAAAATATGGCAAGGTATTCTGATATATACTGAAACAACACCCTGAACACACTTTGACCTATTTTGCTGCTAAAGAAGTCGAACAGAAAGCACCTTGAGCTCGATTACCTGCTGCCAGCTGGGGGTGAGGGGTATGAGACTCAACGGGTGCTGCCACACGAGCATACCCGGGCTGGGAAGCGGGGAAACTGCAAGAGCAGGGAGCCGGCCAGGAAAGCTCTCAATATTCGATGGTGACCTGCACCAGCAGGGAAGGGCTACAAGCCTTGCTGCCCAAGGACTAGGCAAGGGCCCGGGCTGGCAGCCACCCCAGTGGCACTGAAGGGCACAAGACATTACACGAAGGGCAGTTTCCAGGTTGGGCAGCACATGTCCCACACAGCACAGCCCTGCTCTGCTCCCTGGCCCCATCATGCAAAGTCACATCCAAAGCCTGGGAAGAAAACAGGCTATCACTGCAACTCCCGATGGACAAAGCTGCTGTCCTCTGGCAAGGGGAGCAGCCCAAGTCACACACCTAGATGGGGAAGACTAGGGGAAGCTGACACTGCCTGGGACACACTGATGGGGCCAGAGTGGCTTTCCTAGCCCAGGCAGCGAAGCATAGGAGCCACCACCTCCACCCCTACAGTATCTCCCCACCCCAATGCAATCAGCACAAGCACGACCCATCGCTCACGTGGACACATCACCAGCCCACATCAATGATTTATTTTCCTGCCCGAGATCCTTTCTGCCCCCCAAGACCACACAGCAATCCCCAGCAGCGTTGACATAAGCTCTCCGCACACCTTATCCTACTCCTCTCCCTCTGGGTGGGAGACAGGACAATGGAACTACACTTAATCAGCACTCTCTTGTTAATCTTCTGAAGACAAGCTTAAATGACGTGTTTTGGAGGTTTGGGTGAGGAGGTTCCCCCCACTTTAAAACAAACTTTATTCCAGTCAGCAGTGGTTCATCCTAACTTTTCCTGCTGCTTACTGTGCAGCCAATACTTGCCCACCACCTGCATACACACTGGCTTTTCCACAGAGACTAGTCAGGAGCTGAGATGCCATGGGGAAATCTGCAGAGAAGAGATCTGTAAAAGTTGTATGCAAACCGTGAACAGAGTTAGAAGAGGCATTCACCCTCACCATCTCTTAGGGAGAGGAAGAACACATCTTCCCTCCTGTTTTCCACGTACAGCACTATGCCTTCTGCTGCCTAACCAGCAGAGACAACTGTTGAACCAAGGACCTAGGTAACTAAGTCAAGTAAAACTCTTCCCTCCAGACACCATGGAGGTAGCTGTTTCATGCAAGTCATCCAAGTAGGAAGCCCCATGGGAAAACCTTCAGTGCCATCACTCTGTTAGAGCCCTTCCCTGCAGCTGCTCAGCTAACAGAGCCATGCAAATCCTGAGCAGATGCACATTTTGCATCATTTGAATCCTGGCTTCAACAAAATGCCCTTGAACAATTCGACTCCTGATGAGGACGACCTCAATGCAACTTTCCACTGTAGAGCTAAAGAGGTCTCCTTAGCATCTCTTCTTCCTCGGGTCATCTGGCAACTGTTCCCAGAGGAACCTGCAGCGTGCTGTCCAAGTACAGCTGAAGCACACAGGCGCTAAAGCACAAAATAGTTAGCCATGAACACCAGAAAAAATGCTTATACCATTGTATCTTTCTCCAAAAGCTCTCTCCAAGCCAGACCAAGGTATCAGGAGAAACAAAGGAGCCCTCAGTTGCATATGGGGAAGGGAGTGATTGCATCAGTTCAAAAGCTTCACCTGTCCTAACCTTCCCGCATGGAAACGCTGCTTCCATGCAGCTTTATACTGCAGACTGCCGAGCCTACGGGTACAAGGCTCAGAAAAGAAGGCTTGATGGAGAACATGAAACACAGTCCAGAAAAGATCTTTTGGCATTTTGGACTTAGATGGCCACCAAATCATGAACTAATTGCTTCTTCCTCTTAATATTTCTACACAAGTGAGGCAAGCTTTGGAAGGTTTAAAAAAGAAAAAAAATCAATTAACAAACTCAAAGGCAGTCAAAGAGACGCAATATACTAAAAGATGCCAGTTTCCTTTCATCAAAGATGCAAATTTACAGGATATGTCTATAGGTTATGATGCCGACAGGTTCAAACTTGTTCTGAACAGACACAAGGAATCCCTGCCCACACTCGGAGATAACCAAAAGACTTTTGAACACTTTTAGCATGGCTCTGGGCCAAACTAATAAACTCCGCTGAGCCGCAGGGACATCACCTTTAGCTCTGTGCCATTACCTTGGGCTGGGCACATGCTGGCAGTGTTCACAGTGCTTTGTGCTGGCTCAAAACATGGGCAGAGCTCATTCCTGGCTGCCTTCACCGCAAGACACAGAGGGAGCTGCCGTCACGCTCACAGCCTTGTCTTCAAGCCCTGACTTCAATCTTGGGGCCACCCATACCCATTACCTGCATTATCAACCTAACAAAAAACATTTCAGGCCAGTTTTTGACTCAAGCGTCAATGTTTTGACACGGAAACAAAGTTTTTCACCGGAAGGTGATGAAAGGAGTTGAAATGAGAATCCAACTAAACCAATACACTTCACTGTAGCTTTGAACTACACCACTTCACAGCAGCTTTTCTATTGAAAATTAGGAATTTGCACATTTGCACGAGACTTCAACAAAACAGCATTTTTATTCAAGTGTTTCTTTAGAAATACTTCCTCAACCCTCCAAACAGCACGTCTGTTCAGTGGCTTGGAGGGGGAGCAGATGAGGGGATGATGAGACACAGTTTAGAGTGGGTAGAGCTGCCAGGCTTCTATCCAGCTCCAAGACTTACAGACTTTGAAAGCCCTTGCGTCTGGTCTTTGACTCAAAAATGACATCTCTACAGACAGACACAGGGGTACGGGACTGTAAAACCAAAGCATATTTTCTTAACACTGCTCCAGAAATATCCTCTGCTAAACGTGTAACAGACGCATGTTCCTCATTAAAAAAAGTGTTGCTATACATTATGTCTTGGCTGTAGACAGATTCTGGCAAAGCCTGATACACTGTGGACATATAATTCATGTGTATAGTATGTGAATTCTGTACACTGCTGCTCAACCTGCTAAGGTCCTGTTGTGGATCTTGGGCCATGGAAATGGGAGCAAAGGGAGAAAGATAGATGTGGAGGACCAGTGTGAGGCTGATCCTGTAACTGAGAAAACAGCAAAGCTTTTGGACTTACTTTTCCTGACACCACCCCCAAGCACCCAGCTTCTATTCCCAAGTGTCACAAACTGGAAAAGCAGCACCAATTCCAGATACCTTTCTTTGAGAGGAAAAAGAAATCACCACTCCATGGTGACCATTTTGTTCCTTGAGTCATCTCTCGCCTTTTGTTGAAATTTAGCTTTTGGTTTCTTGGAAAGGTGGGTCCCAATGATGAATAACAAAAATTTTTTGGCTGATTGGTGCTTAAAAGCAGCCCGTGCTAAGCATAACTGTAATCCACAGGGAGACCCTCAGTTTTATTCCTTGCCTGGTATTCAGACTTCCATTTAATTACTGGTTACTTAGATTTATAGGCAGATTTGCTAAAAACAGTGACTCTCTGTGTGCAGACAATAACCTTTTGATGGGTATGGTAGTAAAACTGAAATTCCTATGTAAACAGGACCAAATTTTAAAAGTAGCTGGTGTAGCACTCTAATGAAATTGGCAGCACTGTGTGGGTACTTTGTCTTGGAGAATGCTAAATGGTGCATAGCCAGCATTTGCTCCATAAACTGTCAAACAAGAGAACCGCAACTGTTCAGTGATTTGTTTTTCTAATGTAGTTCTCCGCTATGGGAAATGTCTTTTCCATGACCAAATGTAGAAGCTGTCAGGATCCAAAAGAAATAGAGGGGAGAAAGATGATGTCTAGAAGGTATCACCCAACAGAGAAAAAAGGTGAAGGAAAACATTTCTCAAAGACCCAGGTTTCGTAGCATTATAAAAAAGCACAATGCTTTAAGGATGCTATTGTTAATTGTCGAGCATCAATTATGCTACTACAACACTCAAATCTTTTCTTTCATTAGGCAGTACTGATGATAATATTGTTGTGTACCTCAACAGGAAGATTAAACAATAACAGAGTCACCTGGTAACTTCCTTGAGGACTTTCTACTGCCTCACAAAATGAAGCAGGCTTCATCACTTTAGAAAGGTAGAAAATACTTAACACCCACATTTCATTACAGAAGAAACAAACACTCTGCAAGGAAGTGATACCGGAGCTACACCTCAGCAAATAAAGCAGTACATGAGCACTGGTCCCAGGTTTCCTATTTTGTTCTACATTCCTTTCATTTTATTGCATTTTAGGCTCATGTCAGTACCACAGACCACCAAAAAAAAAAAAAGTAGCTTTGTTCATAACAACAGAGGGTAGGTAAAAAAGTTAAAAGTCTTTACTACTGATAAAAGGATGCCAGGTCAGAGTTTTAAAAGCAACCAATATGGACTGACTTTATTTCAGATAGGTGCTCTGGTGAAGTCTCTCAGTGATAGAGAAAACAGCATAGCTCTCCTTTTTCTTACTTTTGTTTGCACCAGACAGAAAGAAAGAAAAAAATAAAACACTGATTTCATCATCTGAATTCAAGCCTCATCTGACCTGGTCCTTAAGAAGACACATTGTAGTTAAGTATTAACGATGGCTGTTAAGGGATTCTGGAGAAGTAGTCAGATACACAATATTTTTACTGGGGTTCAAGCATCCGCAATATTCAGTAAAAGAATCAAGGCGACCATGAGCAGACTGTAGGACTCCTCTGTACGTGTAGATACTTCCCAATGGTGCAATTGTAGCTGTTAATTAGGCCTTGCTGATATCTATTACATACTTTCAAGTAGCTGATAGAACAGTTAGTTGCCTGCTACCCTACAATTTCCCTGCCTGCTGCCAGCCTAGGAACTGGTTGATCATAACAACAGCAAAGGTAGGACGGGACTACTACTGTCAGGGATTTGAGAGCTATTAGCGATAATATGTCAACTACAACAAATCTGCTCAACAAGAAGGGAGTGTCAACAGACATCAGTAGCCTTCATCGCAACTGCTGAGAATGAAAGTTTGTATCATTTTATGTCCCTGAAATGTCAACTCAATTGCAAATATAAAAATAACAGTTTCATCACTTTGCTAGTCATAAGGCAAATTTTAATAACCTTAGTAATGTGCTGACCTTGACCTGGCTTGAGACAAGTAAGTCTCAGACACAGAGAAAACCAGAAGCCTACGGAGTAATTACAAAAAATAAAAATCACAGCCATGTTATGACATGCTAAAACCTTGTTCAATTCCTATTACCAATTGCAATCTATACTCTCCTTGGGGGACGTATCTAGACTAAGCTGCCTAATAGCAGCACCTTCTTTTATTGAATGTCCAGTGCATTACTGGCACTATATAAAAAGATAAACCTTAGAGAGGGAAGAGCATTGTGAGTGTTGTGCAGGTATTTCCCTTTATTGCTGTTAATTACTGGATTGTGATACAACTTAAAAATTGGTTCTCTACTTCAGAACTCCAGCAGCCCAATGCACTTAGTTAAGGCAAAGGTTTTTTTTACTTTCAGCAACAAAAAATTATATTCTTACTAAATAAAAAAATACAAAGGGAATGGGAAAGATTCACAGCAAGACCATGAATATAAGGTCATGAAAACCCAAACAAAGAGGGAGTTTAAAAAAAAAAAAAAAGTCAGGATGAGTACTTACACTATCACTAAAAAAAAAAAGAACCTTATAATTGTTTGTAACAGCTTTTCAGGTGCTATTTGTGCTTTGTGGTAATGAAAGCGCATAATAGCACTTAGCACCATTTGACATTTTTCCATATGCAAATAACCTTATAGGGACAATATGCCAAATGGGGACCACAGTTAATGTGGATAAATAGCTACACTGAAATCACTGTTGTCAGGTGACACTGATTTATTTTGTCAGTGAAAACGAATCTGAAGCACGCAGCACTGTATCTGTTCCACCATCGGTTTCCGGCTTCAGCACCAGTACCACCACAACTGGAACTTCAAAGCTTGCATCCAAGGTGTGATGCTGTTAAATGAGCGAATCTGTTCCTCCCACAGAAATAACAACTGCTGTCATTTTTGAGAATCAAAATGTTAGAAAAACTCACTGGACTTCCAGTGACAATATGCTCTCTTGTTTGGCATACAGCAGAGTAGAAATTTCCTTCCCTTTTAACACTTTCCTCAAAAGCTGATGCAGACTCGGAAGACAACAGGGAGAACAAAAAGCAGGGGCAGGCATCTCCCATGTACGCTGTTCTTCCACCAGCCAGCCTAATACGACAGACAACTAGAGTGGACTATATCTGATACATTCGTTTGGCAACTGGAAAGGAAAGCTCATGGAAGGGGAACCCCTTCAGACTGGATCTGATTATGCCTCCTGGTGAGAAGGAGGAGGGAGGCGAACATCGGCCTGCACATAACTTGAGTGGAAGAAGTGTGAGGATCAAATTAGTAAGAGCCCTCGTAACACAATGAGAATGACTTTAGAAAGTTCACATTCAGACCAAGTCAAATCCAGCATAGGCATGTATTCATTGATGATTTCAACCTAATTAATTTAGACTGAAAATGCCTGAAACTAAACAATGTGTTACTTAACTGAAAACTTGAACATCTTTAAGCAAATATCTTCCCCCTCAAGAGCTGATAAAGAGGAATATATACAAAGTATTTTGGTTCAAATAAAACATTCCTGTTGGTTTAAAACCACAGAAAAAAAAGTAGATTATTTTAACAGTTTCATTTTTCAAACAAGATGCCTTGCAGTCAGTTGGTAAAACTTGAAAGTTTGTAATTACTTAACAAGCTTTGTATTCCAAACAATCGTATCTTAATGGTTCGAGTTTCTCTTCTTTCTGCTGTTGTATATACAATGATCACACAAGTTAATTATAGGGGGTTAACACTGCCAAGTAGCTCACACTAAAATTGCGATGTAGTTCTATCAGAAATCATGACAATTATATACTCATTACTGGTACCAGTACCACGTTCAAGTGCGATCTCTCTGTATGTATGGCCAGGTCGCATCTATGGGTGGTCAAGGTAAAATTTGCACCAGCTGGGCTAAAGGCACACCCTGTGGTGGGGGCACGGCTACACCAACAGTGGCTCCAGATCCAGGACGCAGTCTTTCCGCAGTAGACTGGTTTCTTGAACTAGAATGAGAGGTCAATGTCCTATTTTTATAGAGCTGCATTTACTGTTTCCTTTTAAAAGCTGTTTTATTAATATTGTGGTGTATCACAAAGGAATGATACATAAAAGAATGATAATTCTGCACACAGCTAATGCACATAAGAGATACTGGTTTTAAGAGCATTTTCAAGTGACTAATATGAAAACAAAACAGCAATTTAAACTTTACAGCATCAACTGAAGATGACATTTCGGCATGTAAGTATCCAAACCCTTCACAGTGTCCCTATAGAACACGTCTGTAACTCTCATTTTTATACTCAGAGAAGATGCACAGAGCTTTTTGAATGACGATGATGCAATCTAAATGATTTAATTAGAATAATATGCTCTAGTCCTTGGCCACTCTCTTGCTATAAAGTAGGAATTTCCTCTGGGCAGGCACTGCACACAAGCCAAGCTGCAACTGCTTTTCCCAGCTTCAAAAAGTGTAGTTTTATTTCCCATTCCTGTGAGACACCAGAAGGGTCTGCTAACTTCTTTGACATGTTTCCTTTCTTCTTTAAGTCTTAAATCCATCCTAACAGTACAAGGAAAACAGAAGCAGTTGGTACCATGATACAGAGTTTAAAACACTAATAAGAGCTACTGAAAAGCACGCACGTTTGCACTACCTTCTGATTTACTTTTCAAATCAAAACTAGAAGTCCATTTCTTCTCCCAGGTTGTTTTTATCCTTTGTAATTAAGAGACTTGAAAATCTGAATCTCTCTTTTTTCTGAGAAAGGCATGGAAGAAAAAAAGACAGGATAGACCCTATTGCCACCCCAAATGTATCTCAGACTCTATACTTTGTGAAGATTGTTTTCTCCAAAACCCACACCAATTAAAAAAAATAATTAAAGCAGAAAAATATTTTATACACACTTTCCTCTACAGTGCTTAAATATTGACAGTGACAAAGTTACATTCAACATGTTTCAGTTCCAAAAAGCAGTAAAGAAAAAAAATGAGCAGCAAGAAGTTTTCCTGCTTTTAATTTTTATTAATGATTCAGAGAAATTAATTTCTTTACATAAATGGGAAAAAGTTGCTGACTTGAGTGAACAACAAACTTCTGCAACTGACTTCAGTGGAGCCCCAATTAATATCCTCAAAGCGAACGTCTGTCTTCTCCTTCCTAACTGCAGATAAGAAGTTCACTTCTAAATTGCATCCTAGAGACATTTGGCTAAAACTATTTTCCTTCAGGCAAAAAGTAAACATCTATAAACATTTTATACTAACACTGCAAAGCAAAAAAACAGACTAAGCCCTATTAACATGCGCTTTTTTTTTTCCCTTCGTCGCATTTATAAGAAACAGGCAGCGATGCACGCCACAAAGCTGGGATCTAATCAGACACAGTAAGGCCCTGTCTAGACAGGCAAAAGTTATTACAATCAGTTAGCGTGGTTGAAGAACTCCATTAAGATGCAGGCCAGCAAGTAGGAAACGACATTAGCAAACGACGCAGCACAACTAGGCGATGAGGCAGCCAAGGGGCATTCTGGTACCTTCAAAACCAAGACTCTTCACCTCATTGGCACACTGGCACATCGTAGCAATGCTCCTTCATCACTATCGAGTTTGACAGACTACAGACATGTGAGCAGCAGGAGACTAACTCTACAGGTCTCTGACCCAGCCACACAAGGAAAAGGTAAGCAAAGAGGAGTCAGGATGCTACTCCATGATGCTGTGCCCAGGCATAAGCTGACCCAGTCCCAACAGCAAGGTACCAAATGCCCACAACAGAGAAGACACTGTTTATGCAGCAGGTGAGCACCTGGTGAGGGTTTTATTCTCACCCTTCATCCCTTGGAATGATATCACTTCTGTTTGCAGAGAAACATGCTTCCCTCATGTTTGGGATATAAGCACATACATCCTAGAAATAAGAAACCCTGTACTAAAGAAGAAAGAAAAAACAAAACTAGACAAACGATGAAAGCAATGAAAAATTAAAGATGAGTGATAAGAACTACATCTAAAGCAAAACAAACTTGTTTCCTCTGCTGTGATCTTCCCCATGACCTCAAAACTTAAGGCTTCTCAGTATCATAGAACCATAGAATGGTTTGGGTTGAAAGGGACCTTAAAGATCATCTGGTTCCAATCCCCTGCCATGGGCTGGGACACCTTCCACTAGACCAGGTTGCTCAAAGCCCCATCCAGCCTGGCCTTGAACACTTCCAGGGATGGGGCATCCACAGCTGCTCTGGGCAACCTGTTCCAGTGCCTCACCACCCTCACAGTAAAGAATTCCTTCCTTCTATCTAATCTAAATCTACCCTCTTTCAGTCTAAAGCCATTCCCCTTGTCCTGTCACTACATGCCCTTGTAAAAAGTCCCTCCACAGCTTTCTTGCAGGCCCCCTTTAGGTACTGGAAGGCTGCCGTAAGGTCTCCCTGGAGCCTTCTCCTCCACAGGCTGAACAATCTGGAGGTATCACCTATTTGCTTTGCAAGCTGCATATCACAGCATATTTGATTCAGTGGCAAATGTGATAAAACAAGAGTAATAAATGGGCTGCCTGTGCTTTTGTTTTATTACTCTTTTTAAAATAATTGATTTTGAAGTAAAGAAATAAACAGACAATTCTAAAGAGAGAAAAGAGGCAGTGAGGTCACCTAGGAAATTGTTATCTCAATGTCTATAGACAGTAGGAGCACTTCTAATTCTAGACATGCCACCATTTAATCATGGCCCACAAGAAATAGAAGCAAAGCCCAGAAAAGTCCTCATATTTTAATTACCACCAACAGTAAAACCTATTTTCAGCTATGCTATCCCAAGCAACAAACTACAAGCTTTACAACTGCTATTAAAGGCCTCACAAACCATTTGCTGAAGAAGAGTAAGCATATACTTCTGTGGTTACACAATACAACACATGCACTTTGGGGAGGGGAGAGGAAGCTATAAACTATCCACAGTCCACCAGGGAAAATCTTTTCGTCTTTGAATCAAGAACAGGCTTCATAATAAATTCCTTTGCTATTGTATTATATAATCTCATCGGTAGCATTTGTCCAAACTTTTCCAGTGCATTACTTTGTGTCACTGCAATTTACTTTATAGAGGGGGAAATAAATCCCACAGAGAATTTGAGAGTATACACGGAAACAGTTGCAACTTTTCTATTACCATTATTATTATTATAATTATTATTTCCATTATTATTTTTCATGTTCAGAAGCCATGCACTTCACTTTGGCACCATTAGAATCTCACATTTGGCTCTAAATGCTACATACAGCAACGCTGCCAATCTATAAGGCTGTTCCACGGCAGCATGAAGGATCCCTATTAAAGTGCCTATGCACTATCAGACTCAAGGTCCGAGTTGAATTTGTCACTGCAAATGTGAGCAGACAGCGCAGTTTGCTCACTAGTGCAGTCAGTGGGCAGGGCACCCACATCACCCTCTGCAGGCATCTCACTGAGGGCGAGTAGTGAAGCAGGTCTTCAGCAGCGCTTGGTGGTAACGCCAGCAGCTAAGCATGGAAGAGCTCAGATCTGCCTAACAAATGCAGGTTTTGGAAGCACATCTGCTATTACAAACTGACAAACAAAAAGCAGTCCTTCAACCGACTCCGTGTCAGCCCCACCATGAGCTGCACTGTGGCCCAAGGGGAAGAGTGCCCAGATGCCAGAAACCAATACCATCAAGCTCTGCATGCAAACATACGGCCTACCTCTCTTCTGTAGGTAACAAGTAATAAGAACTAATTATCATTTGCACTTGCAACAACAGTTATTACTTCCAGATAGTCAGAATACTTACAGTACAGATCTAACATGAGATGGTGAGTGCTCCCCAGGACCTGAGCACCAAATTAACACCTTTTGCAATAAGGGGAATGGAAGGAGCAGCACCACTACCAACATCATCTAAACTACATTGCCATGAAAAGGGGGAGTCTCACAGCACTCTCCATCCCTGGCCATGGATTTCCACCTCCTGCCTTCAGGCCATGCTATTACAAGTGTCGAAACAGGAGCAGTTCAGTCAGTATACTGATGGGTTTTTTCAATGGTGAGCACTAATTCTCAGCCTGATCACTGACTTGATCTGACTCACACCCACTAGAGCCAGTGCAAGTAATGTGTTGGGATGGTCTAACGATGAAGGGACAGGACAGATTCCCCACCTGCTGCTGCAGTAAAGACTTTGCTGCTTTATGCTGGGAACCAGTTTCTACTTTTCAGCCAGCTCCAGGATTGAGAAACACACAGAGCTTATTTCACCTGGCGGGATCAGCACCCATTCCTGTCACAAGCCCATGTGATAATTACTTATTACTACAAGTGTCATCACAGCCTGTAAAACTTCTGGCTCACCCTGAGCATTAAGTATAAGACAGACCCTGCAAAGAACAGCACAAACCAGTAAGAGCTTACAAGCTCACATGCTTTTTATAAAACCCTGCACATTGTGCTGCACTATCTACAGTGTTCAGTGTTGTCCAAAGCAACAATTATGCAAACACTTGGGCACTTGCTTAATTTTTCTGTTACAAATTACTCCATTACACTTAATGGATTAATTTGCAAAGGCTCAATTTTACCCAGGGAGGGAAGGCTCCTGAGGCTACATGCAGAATCACTGGACTGGCTCCCAGGGGAGGCAGGGAGGGGGAGAGGCAGCTGGGAGTGCATGCAGTCACACTGCAGCTCCACAAGCACTTTTGGCAGCAACATCAAGTTTTGCCAGCTTAAAAAAAGAGCAAGCCTACCTTCTCCACACCCTCTTTCCTCTTCTCTTACCCCCCAGTGAACCAAATCATGGAACCGTTCCAGGTTAAAATTAAATCTGGTTTTTAGAATTTAAAATTAAATCAGTGCCTAGATCCAGTTCACCGCAGGGCAGCATAAGCGTTTGTGCTGGTATGAATGGGGAAAAGAGGCAGAGGTAGGCAGGGGCTGCTAGGGCAACACGAGGCTGTGTCAACTTAAGCCACCCAAAGCACAATCGTATTCTGACACTGTAGTTTCAGCCTTGCTACACTCATCTGACTGTCACTGACAGCGGAGCAGCAAGGGTGGTCCTCCCCTTCCCCCCCACACCTCCCTGCCCTCTCCCCATTACACTGGGGCTCAGCAGCTCTCCCAGACCCTCGCTTGGGAAGCCAAAGCTGCAAAAAAGTCCTGCAAAAAAACCTCTGGGGTCGGGTTAGGGTTTTGCTACATTGGCTCCCAGAGCCGGCTTTCCACAGGGTCTGATGAGGGTGCGATGGGACCGCAGCAGCTCATCCCAGTGCAATAACAGTCAGAGCAAGCTGTCTGTCTTTTCTCCAATCACAGAGCGCAAGCCTCTCCAGGACCAGCCAACACTTCCCACTGGGACGGGACCAGTCACAAAAGTAAACCCAAATGCATCGAGAAATATTTGCAGATCGTAAGTTTCACTCATGCCAAAAACATAAAAGCACATTATTGTAAGTTCAGTTAGATAAAAAAAGGTCATACAAAGTACTGGTTTCCTTTCACATTCTTTGCATTTACAAAGATCCCAATGGTTCCAGTGGGATTTTCTTGTATAGCTTTACCAAAAGCTGATTAGAGAAAACGACCATTAATCCTGCTGTTAACTTAAAACAAAATGTTAAATTAATTTCAGTGGGAGCTCTGGATGCATAGGGAACCCAGCGTGGCACCCTTGGATTCATACACGCAGCTCTCTTGGGAAATGACAAGAGCCCTGCGGACATATAAAAAGGGAGAATTTACTCCATGTTATTAAAACTCGGTACAAAGATCATCGAACCGTCTTCACCAGACTTAAAACTATTCCCACAAACCTGACCTTTTGAAACTGTCATTGTTCACTACAACGTTTCCCTTTCCACCCCTTCCTTGGAAAGCTCACACACACACACACACACACACACACACATCATCATCATCTTTAGACCCAGACCTGTGACAGCAAATCTTTTCCATTTTGCTACAATTTTGCTCTGTGTTTTTTCAAACTGCTGCTGAGCCCTGTGTCGCAACCACCACCTCCCTCTGACGGAGCACGGCTCCCCGGTAAATACCCATCAAAGAGCCGGGCACACGCGTGTGGCAGCCGCCGAACCCGTTGCGGGGGCCCGGGGGGCCGCTGTCCCGCCTGTCGCTGACGGGCACCGGCCGCAGCAGCCGGGGCGGGGAGGGCGCCCGGAGCCGGGACGCCGGCGGCAGCCGCTGCCCGCTCGCTGCCGGGCTGCGCGGAGCCGCCCCCGCTGCGCATCCCGCGGCGCCCAGGGCCAGGCTCCCCCGGCCAGCGCGGAACCCTGCGCGCCCGCGGCTCTTTGTTCGGCGGCGCCAGAGGCCGGGGCTGCCGCGCCCCGCGGAGCCGGTCAGGACGCGGCTCAGCCCCGGGGCCGCCGCCGGCGAGACCCGGCGGACGGAGCGCCGGGAGCCCGCGGAGCCGGGCGACGGCCGACCCCCCGTCCCGCGGCCGCGGAGCCCCCCGCTGCCGGCCACGGGGGTAAGCAGCAGAGGGCACCTTTCACCGCAGACAGACCGACCCGCCGTATCTCCCGCCAGGGGCTGGCACCCGGCTGCCCCCCGCCTTACCTGTCCGCGGGTGCGGAGCGCCGCAGCCCCGAGGACTTTCTCTCCGCGGCGCGCTCGGCTCCCGGCGGCGAACTTTCTGCCTCTACTTCGCTCCGTGCACGGACGGCGGCGCCTCTCCCCCTCCCTCCCTCCCGTCGGGGGCGGCGGCCCGGAGCGCGGCCTGACCCCGCCCCGCCGCTCCGCCGTGCCCGGCCGGCAGCGCCGAGCGCCCGCCCGTCGGTGCCGAGCGGCGGGGCCTGCGGGTACGGGCTGGCAGGTGTGCCCGCCCCGGGGGTGCCCTGGGGGGGCGGGGGGCGTTCACCTGTACCCGCCGGGACCCCGCAAGGGCAGGCAAAGGGCGCAGGACCCGGGCGTTGCCGCCCCATCCCCCTCCGTTTGCCTGGGCGAAGCCTCCCGTCCTTTAGTCTTCGTTTATTTACAAACTTAGTGCAAGTTGCCTACCCGGTTAATACAGCAGCAGGAGAAATTAACCCCGAGAGAAACCTCACACCTCTTGGGTTTTCCCACACACAGGTGTTTAATGGAAAATAAACCACCTGGGAAACCTCTGCTTCTCAGAGGGGCTTGCCTCCCCACAGGGTGACCTGCGAAGGGAAGGGCTCTGGTGGCCGGGTGGCAGCGATCTGGGAGTGCTGGGGCAGGCCACCGCTGCTGTGCAGCCAAGTTGTAAGAGCACTGAGGAGCAGTCACTCCACCTGCAATCGTCTGCTGCGTTCGGTTCTTCTGATGCATTTATTGCTACTCCTGCACTGTGCAAGCGCAGCTCACTTGCACATTTTATGATGTAATTAAGCTTTGTTACGTTGGTAGTCCTGTCATTCTCTCCCCAGGGCAGTTCCAAGCTTGGGGAGAAGGGCTTTATTTTGGGATAGTCTGTTGTAGTTTTTTTCCCCCTGACAATTTTTGTTTGGCTTTATTTTGGTTTGTTTACTGATCTTCAGTTGAAAAAACACCTACTTTTAGTACATACCTGCTCTACTGTGCATCTGAGCTCTTATCCTGCAACAAGGCCTGACTGCAGTCACCCCGCTCCAGATTGCTCACCCGGCGTACATAACAGGAGAAAGGCAAGAGTGTAAAGGAACAGCGCATTCCTCATCAAAAGACTAGATCAAAAAATGTTCTTTGCCACGGAGAGTGGCATGATGAACATTGTGGTGGTCCTTTATTCCTCAGCTAGTTTGTGCCACAGCTGGCCCTTAAACTCTTGTCTCCTCCCCAGGCAGGCTATACCCTATCTGCAGAGAGGTCCACTGCATCAGAGTAGCAAAACTGAGTGAAAGTGAACCCGTACGGGAGGCTGAAGTGAGCAGCAGAGGACATATGTTCACAGTAGCCTCAGCTTCTCAGACAGTATTCTGTGTTAGTTGAAGTTTTCTGCTGGCTTCATGCCTGCAATTTCATTTCTGTAATCTAGTGAGAGATGGAGTCATCAGAATCATAGTCAGTCAGGAGAGAAGAGACTCTCCGGGCCAACAAGTGCTTTCTGTCAGAAAAAAACACCTATGCATAGTAGGACACCTAAGTGTATTGTCAGTGAAGGACACTGCCAGCACTCCTGCCGTACAGACTAGCTTAGCCAACTGTGTTTATGACATTTCAATGAAGAAACCTGTGCAGTGACTATGAACTCTTTAAATATAAAGCACTAAATAGTTTTAAGGCTAAAATGAGTGGCATCTCCCACTGCTGTGGTTTCTTCTACTGATCTTGCAGAGAGCATTTCAGCAAGATGTACTGGCTAGAGAACTAGGAATATACCTTACTGATGGGATGAAGCAGAGGAGCATTGCAAAACTACTAGAGCATAAGCATTTTTTTTATGTGAAAAAGAAATCAGTCAAAAATCAGGCTTTTTCATTGTGTTTAAGGTAAATCATTCAGAAAAAAAAGAGGTAGACTTTCCAACACAGGGTGGAAGGAGTCTGCTGAAGGTTATGCAGAGGAGCCATCTGCACCGTGTTCTGGTTTAACCAACATCTCTGTGAACAGGGGTGTCTGTTGCATAATTAGGACATTTAATTTAGGATTGGGGTGTTCACCCTATTCCAGATCACCTTCTCCCTGGGGATGGCTTTACTCCTTTATATGCCTGTAATTAGAGTATTGCTTTGCCTGTGTGCAACACCTCTCAATAAAGACTCTAGGGACAGACTTTCAGCTGGTGTCCATGGTGTCAGCTCTATGTGCTGCGCAGGTAGATAGAGCACAACAGACCAACAGACCCATGGAGAGCTGTTGGAAACAATCAATGGCAGGACTGCTAATATGACATATGAAAAAGTCATATGAAAAGTCATATGGAAGCCCTTAAAAACTATTTGTTCTTCAACAGCTAGCCTTTGAACTTTCAGGATCATGCCAGGGTTGTGTTTTCAATTTATTTCTCACAGGCCTGAGAGCTAACTACTTACTTTTAAAAAGAAATGGAAGCTTGAAATTGTCTCATATTCAAATGACCTCTGGAACCAGGGATTTAAAAACAAACTGAATATCATTAAAAATAACAATGTGGTGTTGGTAGCACCACCAAAGTGGTGATGGAGGCATTAATACCCACTGAGCCCCACACCTTTGTTCTGCTGTAATAGACTATGTTTATAGTAAACTCATATAAGTAGTAAATCCAGTTTGTAGTTTACTCCAGAGAGGAAAATCTTTGTCTGCAAAGTGCTGAACCAGTTGCCTATCAAAAGACACAAGAAAGAGTCATACTAGAAACTTTCACCTGCTGTCACGAATAAAGCTATTTTCACCATTAAATGCTACATACTGTAAATTTACTCTTAAGACCACCATTAAAATTCTTGAAAACATTCCAAAATAGTATGTCCTTTTCCGACTCACACATTATGATGTTTTGCAGTCTCAGGCCCTGTCCTTACATCATGACTCACACAAGCAAAACATCTATTGAAGTAAATGGGAATTAGGCAGAAAAAAAGATAGAGATGGGCGAAAATCAAAACAGGAATAGAAACACTCTGGTCTTTTAAGGCAATTTGGTTCCTCATATGCACTCAAAGTTTTCTGCTCAGAGCTTAGTTCTCATGTGAGATTACCGAAGGACTTCTGATGGGCCTTCACCGGGCGGTATCCTGGCTAAGCAGGCTTTAGCAAACACCATCTGTGGCTGTTCCTCGTGCATACCAGGTTCCCAAGGTACACAATAAAGTGTGCTTTTTTTTGTAAGAATATTCCGTTCCCCCTTTGCCCTCTCTATTCCTTGGTTTTCCCTCTGAAGGAACCATTGCATTAGATGTTTCCTCAATCTTAAACACTTTAATCCTTCTCCTTTTGGTTTGCTGTGGAACAGCATGTCTGACTGAGCCAGTGCTTGTGTGGATTTTCTCTCAGTGGTTGGTGTTCCTGCTTGTCCTCCATGTGTGTCTCTCTCTGCCTTTTAAGTAGTGAAATCCTTTATCTGTCCCCTCCTGACCTCCCTGCACGTCTGGCTTCTGGGCGTCTGCTTTACTTCTGTTCTTTGCTCTCCGGCAGCCGTCCGTGTTCCATCCGGCCGCAGCAGCTGGTCATCATTTGGTCTACTTCTGCCTGTTCCCGTGGGCGCTCCTGGGACCTGCATCCCCAGCACAAGGGGTACAAACTCTGTAGCTGGCCATTCCCTAAATTTTATTTCATAAAGTCACGGTGTTCTGCAAGCCAGGAGTAGATATGTGGGATTCCTTCTATCCCTCCTGCTCTTCTCATCAATACAGTATGGAAGCACACAGACAATTTCTAGGTCTCTCATTGGAAAATTACATATATGATGCGAATCATCAGATGGTCAATGCTATATATCCACTTTCTTTCAGCATGTTTAATCAAACACAGTGTTTAAGAGTATTTGTCTGCAATTAAGACACATTTTCACTGAGGGTAAATTAGTAAAGGTAAACTGAAGAATATGAAAACAATTTTCTTCTGCTCTTTGCATGCACACACATGCACACACGCGCACACACACACACAAACATACCTGGGGAAAAGTGCCTACCTCCCATAGGTAACCAAACCAGCGTTTTGGCTTCTGTGCCCCCTCTGCTGGCTGGCCTTTATGCATCTGTATTAACAAAGGTACTTCAAAAAGTTGTATTGGAATTCTTGACGATGCTGGCACATTAACAAAACTAGCCACACTAATAAAACTACTGCAAAGGGCAAGTAACTTCACCAGTCCTGCAGAATTATTTTCTCCAAATATATATTCAAGCTCAAACTATTTTTAAAATGTTAAGTCAAGAGATTTCCGAAGCTGACAGTGCAATGTAAAAATTCCTAAGGAGCATCCTCAAAACACAGATGTGTGTGGGTGGGATGTTGTATTAATCCATTTGTAATTTCCAATTTGTTGATGTAAAAACTTTCTCCTTTTTGTATTTTTCCCCATCAAAAACAAATTATGAAATCTTACTTATCACTCTCTGTATACTGTATAGGTAAAAAGATACACATATGTCATTATTTTGATCTTATGCATTGAAACTTTTAAGGGAAAATGGAATTTAAAAAATAAATCATGAAAAAGTGCAGAAAGATAAAATTAAGTATTTGATACAAGCAGAAGTATATAGAGAGGAAAACAGACAAAGCCATGAAACGTAGATAACAGTTCCATTAGAGCCATGCTTAGTATCTGGAAGCCTATACTGAAACCTGCACTGAAAACTGGTCTCATTGACATCAGTGGGACTGGGATTTACCAACCAGAAGCTTTCAGCGGGAAGGCAAAGCCATTTAAATCATGTCTGAACCCCAGAGGAACCACAAGTTTCAGGACAGGTGTGGAAAGGGACCGCAGCTGACCTAGCTGCAGGGCTGGGAGGGCTAGTGAGTAACATCCGCACATCTTTGAAGCTATAAGAAGTCAAGCTGGAACAATTTGATAGAAAAAAAGAGCTTGTCCCGCTCAACAAGTAGTTTTTATTAATTACTAAAAAATAAGTTATGTATTGTTCACAGAATCACAGCATGGTCAGGGTTGGAAGGCACCTCTGGAGATCACCTAGTCCAACTCCCTGCTAAAGCAGGTTCACCTACAGCAGGTTGTAGTTCCGAACATCATGTCCAGGCAGGTTTTGAACATCTCCAGAGAAGGAGACTCCACAGCCTCTCTGGGCAGCCTGTTCCTGTGCTCTGTCACCCTCAAAGCAGAGAAGTTTTCCCTCATATTCAGATGGAGCTGCCTGTGTTGCAGTTTGTGCCTGTTGCCCCTTGTCCAGCCACTGGGCACTGCTGAAAAAAGCTGGGCCCCATCCTCTTGACACCTGTCCTCAAGATACTTGTAGACAAGATCCCCTCTCAGTCTTCTCTTCTGCAGGCTAAACAGGCCCAGTTCTCTCAGCCTTTCCTCACAAGGGAGCTGCTCCAGTCCCCTCATCATCTTCACAGCCCTCTGCTGGACCTTCTTCAGTAGTTCCCTGTCTCTCTTCCACTGGGGAGCCCAGACCTAGTAGTTCCCAGTTCAAATAGCTGAAGAACAGTTTAATTAAACATGTTACATGGAAAGAACTAAAGGTGTCTGCCTTTAAAAAGACATAATTATAGGGAGCTGTTCTGCAGCTTCAATACTTTAAAAACAGCGGAAAAGTATAGAATGGAAAGAGGAAGCTGATGGATTCAAAGAGAAAATGAGCAGCAAAGATCCAGGCTCCCTAAACCTCCCTTGTTCATGCACCCATGCAAAACGGACCTCAGACAAGGCTCATGGCCATGGCACCATTCTCAGAGAATATTTGCATGTGACTAGGCATCTGGGACTGTATCACTGTAAGACAAAGCCATTTCTTTGCATTGACACTGCAAATGAAAGCAATGACCTCGTGCTCTTTAAAATAATCAATAGATGGGCTAACTTCTGCTGAACTTCATTTAAAGCCTCCTGCTGTTCCCGCAAGCATCATCCACCACCCCCCCAGCCCCACACACACCGGGCTGTATGCACAGCTTGCCACCTGGCCTGTATTACTGCAGAGCCCCTGTTTTGTTAATGCATGCAAATAATAGAAAAACAAAAATATTTCCTCTGTGCTTTAGTCATTGCGCCGGCCTGGACGGTCACGGAGCAGTGTGCGTGGAGCCTTTTACAGTGCCCCCCAGTTGGCATGCCCTCCCCCAGCTGGGAGAGGCTTGCCAGGGTCCCCCTCTCAAACCCCCGCCGCCTGCACACAAAATGCCCTGGCCAAAGTCTTACGAACCAGTGCTCCAAGGCCAATCTGGGATGCTAGCATTTTTCTGGTGTGTCAAATCACCCTTAGAAGCCCTTGTCTGAAGCCTGTAAAGCCAATGCAGTTTTATATTGATTTGAATCAGATTCATCTTAAGCCCAAAGAGGAACATTTCTTTTCAGGAATGAGTGTTACAAGTGCACCTTCTGTTTGTCCTGTTAGGTGCTAACAGGGGGAGAAGATAAGGCAATGGGTGGCCTCTGGAAAACACAAAGTCATGCCTAATTTCACAGTTTTCAAAAGCTCTACTTAAAAGCTGCCTGTGTGTGAGGCAAAGCCAGGCCCCTCTGCTCCCTGAAGATTTCACTTAGAGATACCAGTTTCACTTGGAGATACCACAACTTTGGGTTTTAGCACATACTTACATTCTCAAAACATTGATGGGGAGATGACTGATGGGACTCCATATCAAAGTCTTTCTCAAGCTTTTATCATGTTTGGACATTATAATTTTTCAAGTCAGGAGTGGCAAACTGACCAGGACTGCTGACACACACCCTCTCGCCTAACCGAAATGAGACCAACACTCCTGCTGGCACTGATACCATCACTAGTACAAAAGATACTGCAGTCACAAGGTATCTTATCTTCCACAGCAGGGTGTTTACAGACTCTCCACTTGCCTTATTGTATTAGCACATGACAACCTGCAAGACAGCTCCTAAAAGGGACTGTGCTCTCCATCACTGCTTGTAGGTGTCAGCATTTAGTTTCTGTGCTTGTTCTGGTCTTTTCTTCTATTGATTCCTGGTGTTGCAGCGGGCAGTATATAAACTCAGTTCTCCTGTGAACTTATTAGCCCCTTACTACTAGGAAAATGAAAAGGGTAATCTCCCCTTTCTCCCTTGGTAGCAGCAGACATGACTCCAAACAGAATGAGGGGCCAGATTTATTATACAGTAAGATGATACTTTTTTAATACATTAACTTAATAAAACAAGTATGCTGTTTAAAGGAACTTTTGCATTTGTACTTTCTTCCTTGCAATTTCAGAGCTGTATATATTATCATCTGTAAAGAAAGCAATGTCATATGACTGATGTTGCAGATGAGTTTTCCTCTGAGTCCTCAATAGGTGTCAAAGCATGTTTAACGTATTAGTTAAAATACCTAATCAGTTCTTTCTTTAAAATATCTTTCTTCATGTAGACATGGTTTTGTAAACTGACTAAAACAAGGTCTTACTTCATACAATCAACACTATCTGGCCCAGAGTTTTGGCATGAATTTTGAGGCACAGTAAAAATTATATTATCACTCATTTCCATGGTTTTCATTCCCCCTTCCTGTCTGTCCCAGCATTCACACTGATGGCAGAACCAGGCAGCTGTGACTTGATTTTTACATTGATTCACTGCTGGCTCAAAAAAACAAGGGTGTGTTCTAATTAGGTTCCAGGTTTTAATAGACCAAAGCATGTCCCTACGTGTTGTCTTGAACCAAGATGTCATCCAGAGTCCAGACCTTAACTGCCAAAATAAGCCTTGGTGTGCACACAGTTTCTTTGGAGGCCTCTTATTCAAACACTAACTGTCCCTGAACTTCATTAGCGTGTGAAATGCAAAAAGCAGGAAAAGTGTCGTGCAAACTCTGACCGCTTGTACATGCGAAGTAGAAGGCTGTGTCATCTCAAAAAGCTAATGGTTACTTAGAAAAGTAAAAAAAAAAAAACAAAAAACAAACCCCAAACACCCAGGCCTGATACAGACATGAGTTAAGGGATGTAAGACTGCACATATTAAAGGACTTTCAGATAAGCTGCGTGTCCTAGCTTGACCTAGTATACATGACTGAACTTTTTCCTGGAACAGGCAAATTATGCTATTGCTTTTTCTTATGTACTGTAGCATTTGGACTCATGGAGCTGCCCAGAAGTGACTTATTTCTTCTGTTTGCCAGCAGCTGCTCCGGAAGAGTTCTTGAGCAGAGAAAGGGCCAGCATCACGTGTCTGAGAGGCAGGCTGGTATCCCTTTACATAATAAGCCTGTACCACTGAATCCCAGACCACAAGATTCTGCAGCAGGCAGATTTTTCATAATTAGATCCTGACGAGGAACAGAGCCTTTAAAAAGGTTGTGCTAGTCTGTGCTGTTGCTTTGCAGGACAAGCAAGCATGGAGCACAAGGGTCTAGTTGTGTGTGACCCACGAATCCATCTTTTACTGATACACACCAGGCAATCCAAAATTAAGGCAGAGACCCAATATTTCTGGTCCTCCATTTTAGGTTCATGCTGTGATTTTAGGCCTTTTGAGGGCTGGCAAAAGACAGACTGGCTGGTTTAGCTGTTTCCCTCCCTTCTTAGGGATTTTATAGGGGTTTTCATCACCATGAAATCTGAGTGTCTATTTCCTTTTTTATTTTCAGAGGAAGAGGTGGGCATGTGGATAATTCTGGTGGAAAGTCTGATGCAGTCCCTGCCAGCACAAGCACTTCCTAGAGGAAGGAGCTGGCAGGAGACAAGGGCTGACAGTAGGTTCAAAGAGGAGTGTTTGGTAGGAAACTAGGAGCAAGCTGGAAGCCGCAGCCAATGCTGTAATTAGAGCACATCCTGAGCAGCGGCAGTGGATCACACTTAGGACCACAAATGAAGGCCCTGTGAACATGGCAGAGATGACACTCCATGGCACTGACCACTTGTGCTAGGTGACGTGATCCTTTTTGCACATCAGTCCTCACTTGAAGGGGGTAGTTTTGCACAGAACGACTCACAGCCCACACTTGCCAGATAATTGCACCTTCAGCGTCTGAGTGAGGAGGAGGAGCTGGTAGGAGAGCAGTCCCCAGGAGTTCAGGAGGGAGGGTCCTGCTAGGCTGTCGACCTTTGGTAGGCAACTGCCTGTTATCTTCCCCTTAGGTTCACTGAGCTTCCTTTGCCAGGTTTTTGTCTCCTTTGCTAGTTCATTTCTCTGTCAATTAGAAACCTTTGAATAACCAGGTTACAGGCATTCATTATCAGTTCATATTTATTTCTTCTGGAGTATGCATTCCAGATTAAATTTCTTTTCTGGCATTTTCCTTCTCACCTATTCACATACAGCAAACATATCCCTCCTCAGAGAGAAGGTTCTGAACTTTGGGAGAAGTTTTTCTCCCCATTCTGAAAAAGATCAGCATTGCCATGAAAGCGCAGCTTGCTTGTCCTCCTGCCGTGGTAGAAGTGAGCATTGCTACCCTGTCTGACATTCCAGCAGAGCTACCCCAAGGCTGAGTGAACATTTTGGGCCACTTTGAGGGCTTGTTGATGAGAAGGCAGGTCACTGCTCCTACGCTTGACAAAGGGCTTGGTGAGCACCAAGCATACCCAGAGGGACATTAGATAAGTGCAATGTCTGGCCAGAGAGAGGGAGGCTGAAGCCAAGCATGCGTGACTTTTGAAGACAGAAGACAAAGCAAGGACAATTCTACATGGGGTGTGTTTTACTTGAGTCTGGACTGTGTGAATGAGAGGAGAACCTGGCCTCCTTTTTTCTTCTTTTTGGAAGCAGGGAGGAAAAATGGGCTGTGGTAAGATGATGTGGAGTGAAAAAAATTCTGTATTTAGCAGGACTGGGTCCTGGTGGTGGTTCTCACAGGCCAGGGCTGACCAGCACACATTCCCTTTCTTTCTCTTAACCACAAGTTGGTTGAGCATGTTAATTTGAGATTTAGGGTTTTGAAATAAGTATTAATTAGAGCACAGCATCATAGCCCTTGGACTGCATGGAAGCTGATGTGACACCAGACCTACATCTTATCTCCTGGCACTAATCCTTCTTGGTAGTATTGTATTATGAAGTACATAATAACAATGAACCAAGAGCAACAATAGCATAAACCTCAGATCTGTTACCCATAAAACACAAGTGAGAAAGTTTTTTTGACATTCATAATTTGCTTTCAGCCCGGTTCCCTAGGAAACAAGACTTATGTGAACTGCTGTCTATCTGCCTGTCCATCAGTTTTCCTCATCATTGGTGCTGCTACCTGCAATACCTTTTGAACTTTAATCAGTTTCAAATAAATGTAGTGAAAGCGATCTCAAAGCTGCCCACATTTAGCGTAAATCTGTTAAGGAGATAGAGAAGTGGCCACAGTAATGCTGCTAGTGACAGAAAAGCAGTCATTGCCCCTTGGTTTGTTTGCTCTGAAGGGATTTAGGAGAAAGTTGGCCAATTAGCACTAATGTAGGTGGCTGCCTAAACAGCAATTTCTGCGTGGCTTCTGGAGAAGCCGCAAAACACACTGCTTTCTGCTCAGCTGCGGAGATGAATAAAGGTAGAGGACCTGTGAAGGAGCTGCAGATAGTGGAGCTGTTAGTGGAGCTGTTAGTGGAGCTGGCCCGAGGGAGCTGTTAGCGCTACGGGGATGTGGAGGTGACGGGGACACAAAAAGGAGCTGCTCATACTGTTTTGGGAAGTTGGAATTAATGCAGGAAAATATGACACAAGTTTATAGGGAGGGTACAGTAGAGACCCAGAAAATAATCCACTTAGGACAGTGCAATTTCTCTCCTCCAGCTGCTTCAGATTCATTCCCTTGCAGTATTCCAGCACAATCCTCCTTGCTATGGACCACAGCCTCATCGCTGCAGCTAGTAACTGCATTTGTTGAAAAAACCTGTCAAGATTTGACTGTATATTTCATTTTCCATCTTGTATGCACTTTGGAAGCTCTTGAAAAACACCAGCCTTAAATATTATGCGTTGGCTTGAGTTCAAAACTCAGGAGCACTTTAGGCCCCTTGGCGTTTTTGCTTCCCCCCTGCTTCTCTCTCTCAGACTCACATAGTGAAAATAAACTATCTGTCACATGAGTGTACGTTACTCACTCCATTATAAAAGTTAGGGTTTCCTTCTGTTCAGTTCTCAAGAGGTTTGTTAATAATTACATACACATACAAATATATAAAAATTAAGATATATAAAGACTAATGTATATATATATATATATATATATATATATATATGTAAATGTTAAGATATGTTTGGTGTCGGTTGCTTTTTTTTCCCCAAGACCCCTCCTCCATGTGGTTCTGAATGGTTTCAGGAGGAACTAAGTGGTCTGAACACATTTTCAACACATGAGCAAAGTTTGTTTTGACACAGGACAGCTTGAAGCAACGACTGAAACTCCAAGTATGTCAGTGCTGGCCTCCTCAAGGGTACAGTCTCTGAGCTGAGAACGGCAAAAATTGATGAGTTTTGTCTCCAGAAGACCCCAGCCACAGCCTCTGAGTATTTCTGGAGATAAACCACAAATGGTGGTAGGAGATGCCAAGGAGTAGGAAACAAATATACGACACCCCTATCTATTTCTGACTACTGAGAGCCTTTGTTTTTTCTCACTGGTGGGGGGACCATGAGCTTTTGAGGCAGTTGTAAAACCACAGAGTCTAATTGTGCTTTCTATGCATCATTTTACAGGTGTGCATTACATCTAGGGGGAACAGTCCCTGGAGATAGGCAGCCTTTTCATGCTGTATTAAGATAATCTAATGCTTTATGCACAGGACACAAGAGCCTGGAGCATATTTCATTATCAGATCCTTTTGCAAACATTGAATAACCAGTGGTCACGACACTCTTCGAGCTACTAGGTGAATACAATCAACCCTCCTTTACAAATGCAGTTACTGAGACTAAGTGCTTGGGATTTTTCCAAGCCTCAAGATGACAGTGTTGCAAAGTGCTATCTAAGCTCCAGACTACCTACAAATAAAGACATCCAAGATTTGTGTTCAATTTGTGATCACACAGTAGATTTCTGAGAAAGGTTTTTGCCACATCACTAACAGGGATGGTCCTTCCCAAATGTATAATTTACTCCCATAGCTGGTATAAAAAATTATGCCAATATGTGATTGGACAGAGATGGAGCTAACTCAAAACTGGTGTGAAATGAAACCTGTATCTAGTGTTACTGCCCTTGGGGGGTTAGAATCAATTCCTTTCTTTGCCCAAGCAATATACTGTATAGCCTACCAGAAGGATGCAGAAAAACTGACTTTAAGGAAAGCGTAATATAAAATTTTCTTAGCTAGGATTTTTTTCTGTTGCCCTGGTATGCGCATGCTAGTTCAGTAACATCATTATTCTTGGTCAATTCTTCTTAGTCATAGACCCTATCAGGGTACCAACAATTAAAAAAAATAGTATCTGTGAATTTCCAATGAATTATTGCATGGTGGTAGAGAAATGTGTAGATGCAATTATGTGTTTATCGGATACCTTGCTCATTTTCTCACCTTGTAAAACTGCATAAGGAGTCTCCAAAATCTCTTTTTCCTTTTTCTTCCCTGTCCCCCACCCTTAATTCTGACTTCAAATGGCTGCTGGAAGTTCAAAGTCTCTCTTGCCTACTGAGGTTCCCCTGTGCTGACTTGCAATATTGCTGCCCTTCCCTTGGCTCAGTGCATGCTTAATATATATTCTTTCTTCAGTACATGGAAATTGCAAGCCCAAATGCCTCTAACGCAAAAGGGCAGAGTGTGTGTGAAATACGTACATGTGAGGATGCAACTCTGCCTTTCAGAGCTTTGCTGAAGGTACTGATTTAATGCACTCTATGGTTATTCTGCAACAGCTTAATGGACCATAAAAACAGTTCCACCTGCTAGAAACCCTTCTTCACAATTGCCTTGCTATCCAATATGCAATATCCAAAATTACCTAGAAAATAAACTCTATTGTACACAGATAAAGGCCCTTTGACTAGCCAGCTTCCTCTGCAATCAAAATATTTCCCTGGGTTTGTTTCCTCACAGTCTGTCCCTTCTTCCTCTTTTCTGTATGTTTCGTTGTCTCTCCTGAAATGTCATGACAGCAAACAGCCCATGAAAAGTCATTGCTTTCTCTGCAAGCACTTCTCTTGACATGATAATTAGTTTGAGTTGGATGACTAATCATACAAAGTTCTGCCTAGAGCAGGAGCGCTGTAAAAGGGCTATATAGAAATGCAAATATAAGTGAAATGTGACTCACAGTCACACTTAAACTTTTCCTGCAAATGTGTCAAAACAATGCCCTTTTTATACATTAGTGATGGTGAATTTAGCTGCTTGAGTACAAGAATAATCTCACTTATGGCTAAAGCTACATACGTACATCTTGTTAGATTATGTGGCACCACTCTCTTTTCCTAAGATCCACTTCCCTGGCTCTGAGTAGATACCAAGATCTGCAGTGTGCAGCAATGATGTCCTAAAATCTATGTTGGACCTGAAGTCTCAGGCCATGGAAAGAAGAACAGGGATTCAGGAACTGTGTTCTGTCTCATGGCACAAGCTCTCTCTGGCTGTATCTACACAGCTAAGTTAAATGGTGGCAAGGAACGTTCAACTGCAGTTGGTGGCTGGGACTTGAGCTTGACTTTGTTAAATCATTTGATCCATGACCAGCACAGTTTTGCCTCCCAAACTGTCTCAGGGCACGGTTAGGGTAGGCCAAGTACCACTTCCCATAGGCAGTTGGGGTGCAGCCATCCTGTTTTGGAAGGCAGGAGAGCTTAAGAATAGGGACATAGTTGACTTCAGCCCAGAGAGCGGTCCTGGGCATTAATTTACCAGCATAGCTGTAGCCCATGCCTCCCTGAGTCAGTGAGCACACAGCAGAAGGGTAAAAAAGTGTTGAGATTCATGTTGCTTACCTACCTCACAATGAATTTGGGAACATAATCTATTTAAGTGCTCTGACATTTTCTATCTGGAACTAAATAACAACTGTTTGTCCTCAAATATATTTCATACACATATATTATAGAATATCATATCTATTCATAAGGAAAAGCCTTAAAGGGACTGACACCGGCTGCTACTTGTTTCTGAAAATGCTTATTTCCCTGAGAAAAATCAAGCCATTTCCAAGCAGCCATGCTCAGTTACTCTCTTATCTTACATTTGGGTGAGTTCTTTTTCTTTTCTTTTTTCCTGCCATTCAAGAACTGTGCACAACAAAGCCGATAGATAATTCATAAAATTGAAGTGAATCACGCTGAATTACACACACGAGCAGTCTCCAGCTCCCAGCAAAGGAAAAAGCAGAGGTTTTGGAAGCACTGAATAGTAACTCAAGCGAATTTTGCAGAGCACTGTTATCTAGGGAGATGAGAAGTGGAGAGGAACGATGTTCTTGGATCACATGCTACGCTGCACCCAGGAAGCTGCAGATAATAGTAATGCTCCTGATGTTTGTAAGGGCTTTGCAACTCTAAGATAGGGCTAGGTCAAAACAGAGAGAGCAAGGGAAAGACTATTGATGGAGTAATCAGATATTACAGGCGCCAGTGCTAAATAAATTCCTATCAAAAAATATCTAAAAGCACTCTAGTTTCTTTTCAGTATTTTGTTTTTTAAAGCTGAGACCACTGTAGCCATTTATATTTTGTCTTTGCTTAACATGGCATTTGCCATTCCCCTCTTCTGCATGTCTTGCCAGTTATTCCTGATGTCAAACTGTCACAGAAGACTTTATGGGTGAGCTGGGGCTCACTGCGGGTGTTGAAAGGCTTAGAGCTCACATGCATTTGTACTTAAAAATAATTCAGTTAAAAGCTGGAATGTAAATAGACTTTATTCCCAGAGAGAAACAAAGGGAACATACATAATTTGTCCGATTTATTTGGATTAATGGATGGCTTCACTCCCCTCCCCCCCCCCCCCATTTCAATTTGGTTTTATATCCAAATCAGTCTGGATGGGGAGATAACACACTGAGCAAAGTAACTACATAAGCCAAGTGGGTGGGAAACAGTCTATTTCCTCCTCCTTCAAGCTCACTGGCTGCATGACGCCAGCCTGAAAGAACTTAGGAAACGGGGACAGACTCTGCACCAGCTTTGCAAATCCAGACATTCCTCATCCTCAGGTGCTTCTGAGGACCCTAATAAAAAACCCAAGTGATAGCGGTTTGCAAGAGTCTTTGTTTTTACAAAGCACCACATGGCATCTGCTTTGCATTCTCTTGCTTCCTCTCCCCCTCACTCTCAGCAGCTGTTTCTTTACAAGGAAACCGCAGAATGGATACTGCAGAAGCGCCTTCTTCCAAACACTTTGTGAAATGATTTTATCTGGGGCTGAGAGGTAAATGGACCCAGAGCTGAGGGGCAACACCGCTCTACATTACCATCAGCCCAGTACAGCTCTGGGAACAAGTCATCGGTTCCTCTTGGATGTGACCTGTGCCTCCCAGGATGACACCACAGATACCTGCCAGACCCAAACCAGGACCTGCTTATAGCACAACTATTGAACCAATGCCATGACCACATCATTCTCTTCCTTGCTGTGGAAATGACCTAGCTGCAAGGTGCAGCATCTGGCTTTGCTTTTCATCAAGGCTGTACTTAGGAGCATGGCTATTAATGCAGCAGGGCCTTGGAGCTCTATCTTCCATCCTCTGGAAGATGAAGACCCTGCATCTTCGTGCTGTCATGCTGGTTTTAGTTTAGTGAAGCTCATCAGTGCTCAGTGAAATTGCACCAGCGTAAACCTGGCATAATGGAGCAGAGAATCAGGCCTGCAGGCTGCAATTTGTTCTGACATAATAGGATAAAACTATTTGTCTTATATGTATTCTCAAGTGAGAGAGCTGATGAAATGTGTCAGAATAAAGCCCTGGAAAGCGAAGTCCTTTTTCTGTCCATTAATCAGGCACAGAATGAATGGAAAAGCAAAAGCTTCACCAGCCAGGCTATGTGCCGTGCTCCCAATATGCCTGCACCGAGACCTGGGTGTGCCCTCTCCCATGTGACAGGGTAGTTTTGTTTCCCTGTCCATTTATCTCATGGCATCTCTGTGGAGATCGCCAGGGGGGACACCAGTCAATGTCAATGTCAGTTGTGATGCTATTTTATTGTGCTCTTCAAACGTACCCAAGAAGTGGACGGGCACCCCTCACCCCACATAACAATTGGATAACCTACTTCCACTCCTTGCTGACCTACTTATTTGCACACTGGTGACCTAGATATGAAATGCCCCGTATCCCACTTAGGTCTGTAGGTCCTACCATCAATGAGCTCAGGGCGTTATGTGTATGCATATTTCACCAGCATAAATTTGGTGCTACAGAACCCCATCCTGGGAGAGAAAAATCAGATTAGGAAGATTAATGATCAAATGAAGGAAAACATTGTCTTTGCTTCTTCTTATATTTTTAGATGGGGAACATTTGCAGCTACAGAAAGGACTAGGGTGTAGAAAGTAGTAATGGATTAATAAATGATAGGGAAGAGCTGAGAAAGAAATCTAGAGTATTCTGAAATTTAGTAGCCCTTCACTGATACATAGTCTTTACCAAATACTGTCATGTAAAGTCTGAAGATCATTTGTTGTTGTCAACAACTCAAGTTTTCAACACGTGAATTATGAGGAAAAGTCCATACGGTGCAGTAACAGAGCAGGCATGCAACTATTTTAGCCCATAGTTACCTGTTATCTGAAACAATTATCTGTTTCTGTTATATGTTGGATTGATAAAAATTCTGCAGTTACTGACATTCCTATTGTTTGGTGGACTGTGTCCTCAGGAGGGCAAATTAATGCTCTTCCATCAGTCTGGATCACTGGGACAGTCTGGCTGTTGCTATAGGATATGCAAGAAAATGGACAGTCGCTGACCTTGCAGAATTTGATGTAAGAATAATGATCAATTCTATACTCGTCTTATTTACATCAGGAGCAGATCCAGATTGGGATTCACAGTATCAGAGGTGCATATGCAAACCAGGGTCTCCAAACTTCCCAGAGTCTCATGGCAGGTGAATAAACAGAGGCTGTAAGCTTTGCGCAGGCACATTTTGCACACTGTAAGAAACAGATGTCCACTGTCACCTATCTGCTTTCTAGGCTTTTGTGGTCAAGGAACAGTTTTTGTAGGTCATGATACATAAGAAACTGGTGCTGCCAAAGCATTTTTTCTGGCTGCCTTTGCTGGCCCAGATGCTCATATCAGGGCCTGCTGGGGAAACTTTTCACACTCAGATAGCAAAGCTCAAGTGGCTGGCTTTGGTTTTGTGGTGAGACAATCTTATTACTTAGTCACTGAACTTCTCACGTTGCACTTGATATATGCAATTTCTTTAGTGCGTGTCTCCCTTGGTTTTGGAACACACTTTAAATCCATGCACTCGGTTACATAATTTAAAACAGGAGCTGGAAGCAAGTAAATGTCAAGCTGGCCAGAATGACTTCAGGTCCTTCTGGCATTAGCTGTTCTTGTGGACCTCACTGGTGTGATGTTCATACTCTGTTCCTCTGCCTTGGCTGTTTATATCTGCTGAACAGGAGCTAATGAGGTCTCCTTGGGTCGGCTGCCCCAGGACGTACATAGTTATCCGTGCTCCTCACCATTCTTTTGGGTTGAAGGTGGAAGAAAATAAACATGAACACCGCCTCTGCTATCCCCATAAGGCTTAGAGCCCAACCCAAAGCCAAACCCTATCTTTCTCCCCAAACTAGCTTTTGACAAAATTCTGCTCAGCTGACTTGCCCTTCCTGATATGTACAGAAAAAAATTTACAGATTACCAGGTTGTTACAGCTTGTTACCATGCCACAGCACTGTAATAGTGAATGGGAGAGGACGAGATCAGAGAGAAGTATTTGTCTACCTGCTGCAGTATAAACCAGTGCCCTGAATATGCCATGCAGTACTTTTTCCAGTTTTAGACTATTCCACCCTATTTTCTTTATCTATTTTTTATCTACAGTGATCCAGTCACAGAATTTGAATCTGTAGCTAGAGGGAAATGAGTTTTTCTGGAAGCCATTTTTTCAAAGGTATTTGCGTGTGCTGGTAATTTGATGTATGACTTTTTGTGAAAGCTGTCACACAGGTATCCCACATGCTCCAGCACTGATGGATCAGCATACTGGCATGATGACACAAATACAGCCTTTCACTATCGGCAGCCCGTTTGACTCTGCATTTTAAAGCCTGACAATTAAAAGCTCTGGTTCTCCATTAGCATCTCACATACCCTCTGCCTGTGCTAGAACAGACTTAGAGGTATGATGAGTGAGTCAAACACCAAGAATCCAAAATTTTGCAAGGTTCACAGAGTGAGTAATGGGGTGGGTCTGCATCACATAGTGACATGCTTTAGGATTGTACGCAAGAGAAGTACTCCTGCTTCCATATGAGCCCACAGTAAAGGATATAGATTTTCCAAAATACTTCTGCTTGAGAAGCAGAGAGCTGTTGTGACAACTGCTCAGCCTGTGGTGAATGGAAAGCCCAATGAGGTCAATGAGGTTTCTTCTGCAAGATGGAAAGCTCATCACTATGATCTCCTGTCTGGACTTAAACTCTGGTCACCACGTGTCACTGCTGTAGTTACTCAGATGTCTGGTGTGAAACGCAGTTGTGTCCTCTGACAAAAAGTTGACCTCCTTTTTAACCAAGGTGAAGAACAGCCTGGAGAAATCTCACAAATGCGTTATTGCAATGGCATTCCCTCTGACCTGCTACCTGGCAGTCCTGGTCACTGCAAAGAAGTTAAAGTTCATGGAAACAGAAATGTCCCCTGAGCACCGGGGGTGGCAGTCCAGTCCAATAGCGAGACATGCTGTGGGCATCGTCAGCTCCTGCTCCAGGTCCGCAGCGTGGCAAATGGTGCATTTTTAAACCAGAAAGAGGACAGAGTACTGTCACAGCAGCTGGTTGCAGATGTCAGACACCAGACTGCTTTCACGAAAAAAAGGAACCCCCTGTCTGCCAGAAAGCCTGTAGGCTGATAGCTCAGGTTTGCACATAAGGCTTCTCAATATCAAACACTATTGGTCTTTCCAGCAGAAATGGTGCAGCAGTAAGAGGTTACCTTCATCTCAGACAGGCTTTGCTGAACCAACCACAAATTCTCCCCTCTTTCCTCAACATATGCTTCTGCCTTTTTTTGTCCATTTATTTCAAACAGTACAGTAGGTAGGGGCAGTTTAAGCAAAATGAAAACCACCAGTCAAGATGTCAAATAAAGCCAGAGCACGGACACATGATTAAATTTGCTTTCCTAAAAGAAAGCCATTTGCAACAAAATAAACAAGAAACAAAAATCTGCTGGAACTTTTTACCAGGAGTAAACAGATATTAGCATGGAGTAAACCTATCCCTATTCAATGTCTGCAGTGTGCCAGGGCCTGCATCCAGACCACAGCTCCACAGCTGGCTCCCAAAGGACTAAGGGATTAAGAGCTCCTCAAAAATGCAACACTGCCTGCACTGTTTCTAAATCAACACGTCTTCCCCTTCAATTAGGTTCAGCAGTTTGACATTGCCGTCACAGAGCTTGGTCCCAGCAGGATCTGCAGCCACCGTCAGCCCTCCCATGCCAGCCACAGGAGTTGGTGGCATTGCAAGGCACAGCACCGGGTGGCTGCCAGCAGCAGCCAAGGTAATGTTGCAATCTCAATGAGTGCCGTATGGCACGAACGTCACCTCTCACAAGGAAACAGAATAATCCCAAATTGCTGTTTGATAATTGCACTGCCTTGTAGGTGAAAAACACTACAATACACCTGGCATTTGTAACACTGCCTAGCAGCCAATTTATGACTGATGCAGTTGCAACACCACTGTACAGATCTGTACTGTTTCTGGGAAAGGAAGGGCAATGTTCTAGTGCTATTCCATGAAGCAACAATCATAACAGCATGACGAATAAAACGTGAAAGGAACAGGTTTTTTGCAATGTTACCAAGGAGACTTTAGTGCTTAGACAGTGCTGTGGGCTGACACAGAGGTCTGTGTTCATAACACATGTATTTTCAGAAGAGGATGGACTCAATGTCTTGCTTTGCTACGTGCATTTGGCATTCATTCTTGTTCAAAGGCAGATGGATCCACAGGCAGAAGTTTTTAACAGACTCATGTAATAGGGGCTGGCAAATCCTCCCACTAACGGGTTAATGCTGACCACATAAAGGGGTTATCATCGGCTGAGAAGGGACTTTTGCATGTCATGGGCACAGTACTGCAGACTTGACAGCGAGTAGTCGTTCCTTTCTTCCAGGTCTAAAGCTAGTGGTGGGATCACTGGCAATGCTTTCTTACTGTCCTGGGGCAGACTGGTTAAAAGTTTTTGTTTTTTTCTTTTTCTGTTATATCAGTTCTCTCTTAGGTGCAGAATTAGGTACTACAGTCACTGTCTGGTATCACTACTGGAACTGCTTTAAATTCAGCGCAGGACGGGGGTGACACTATATTTGACCTGAGAGGGAGTCAGAAGGTATTTTTGGTGCTCCTGGCTCCTTCATGCTGTGATGACTGTGCTCAGTATTAACAACAGAAGGATGAGACGAAGATAATGTTACCTATGTCAACTGAGATGGGCTTGGACCCAGAGCTCAGAATCCATTTCTGGTCCATTCTGCCCGCATACCTCATTACAGTGCAGTGCCAAAGCAATGTGATGGGATGGTGCCCATGCAAAACACAGCCAAAAGCAGGAAAGGAAAGGAAATGAGTCAAGAGAATAACATCAGAGAGTTGAAAAATATATCTGTGTAAAAGAAGTCTTAAATGGTAGTGCTAAATACTGATTCAAAGAACAAGAAAATTCAATAGCGATGCATTTCAGACTGCTAGCAGTTGTAGATTAAAATATTCACAAAGTTTCACTGAGTTTAACGAGCAATTCTTAGCGCAAATTCTCACCATGGGAATCCACAGTTAGGGTGGATAGAAATTATTTAATACTAATTTTCATGGTTGCATTAATTAAAAATGCAACAAAATATTTTATGTGATTAAAAACTTCAGTTACAGATCTATCTAAAATTGTTTTTAAAAGTTCACCTTTTTTTCTGAAGAATTTTTAATTACTTTTCATCCATTAGAAAGCAAAACCAGTAGGACTATAGATAATATGCTAATGGGGGGGGGGGGGGGGGGGGAACCCCACAACCCCAACCTTCCTCAAGAAACGTATTTCACTTTTTTCTTGTAAACTGTGGTTAAAGAGAATGACAAATGTAAGGACTTTTCTCTACATTTTTTTTCTTGCTATTGCAAGCCCAGTTTGTCATTAGAAAACTCCTGGTAATTAAAAAAGTTTCAAGAAGTTTTGTCATAAGCACCCTTTTCAAAGGAAGGGTAGAGCCAATACCAGAGGGTTTGGGCCCTCAGTCCCACAACACCGGTGCTGAATAGCCAGAGAACACGACTCTTAATAAAGAGATGCATCGCCTGCAGCATTCATGCGGGTTACTTAGTAACTACCTGTGAATAATGAAGGTATCCAGAGAGAATAAAGGTCACTTCACACATGCTGTTAACAAAAGGAGGCTGAAATTTCTCATGAAGATATTTGGGAGTGACAGGTTAGAGAAGGGAAGCTCCCAGCAAGCAACAAAATTTGTATTTATTAGAAGGAGCACAGACTTTGCAAATGAACCAAAATAAAATACAATGAGACGGTTAATGGTACACGAGTGGAATGTTTAAACAAAGACTTAATGTAGGGCCTTTTAAAATGCAGTCCTAAAACATGCAGGGCATTAAGGAATTTTTTAGATCTATAAAACAGTAGCTGATTATGTATAGATGAAAGTTAATGAACTGGTATATTCCAAGTGTCTTTTCTAGATACGGCTTTGTAACTGCCATTAGCATCTACAGACACGTAAATACACAAACACATTAGTCATACATAAAATCACACTGTGCATTTTGTTAAGTATCCAAAGGCTGAAGTGACTCATGTGGTCAAAATTTCTTTTCCCTTGTGAATAAGACTGACTGCTTGACAAATCTCCATTGAAAAAGAAGGATGGCACCTTTTGAGTAATATCTTTTACAGCTTCTAACGGCTTTAGAATCACTTGCAAATTAGTCACACTGATTTTAAAACTGCGTTTTCAAAACTATATGGAAAACTACATCAAATGTTAGAAAGCACTTATCAGTGACAGAAAGTCCAGCTCAGCATTGTCTGGCCCACATGCAGCCAATTTGTGCCACTAACCATGAGCACCCAACGTTACCTAATAGGAATGGCCACATTTTGCAATCACATTGCAGAACATTAATGAATCAGATCTCAAAGGCTAGAATTAAAACTGTCCTTGTTCTTCTGCAAGGAGCTTGCTTTACCCTACATATTCCTTTCAAAACCTCCCTTTGGTCTCCAGGTTGGGAATGAGTCATGTCACGACTCTAGAGGAATTAAACAAATTGACGCATTCCACGGTGTTTCTACTGACAGTGGTTTTGCCATCTTCTGCATATGTTGTAACTCCAAGCATCGACAATTATCAGAGGATTTGTATTTGGCTTTTGTAATTCCTAATTCTCATTTCTTTTTTTTTTTTTTATTACACAGACACACAGACACACACACACACCAGCTTCTCAGGCTGTTTTTAATTAAAATCAGACCCAGGAAAATATTGAATATTATGAAAAAATTCACTATCCGCATACTGTGTAAGAGCTGCAGAATCTGGCAGCCTTCAAGTGTGTCACTGTGTTTTAAAAAAGGCCTCCCTGTGTGCATACGTCATGTTCTTTGAGGAGTTTTGTTTTTTCTATGTAAACATGGCCTGTTAATGACGCATGTAACCCTTTCCTTCTGTCTGGAAGGTGGCTGCAGGCACCTTCTGGCAACACTTTGAGAAAGCCCATGTGGGGCTCGGCAAAGCACAGCTGTGCTGGGGTCACTGGCTTCCAACCAGTAGTGAGACTGCAAACGTAGGTGTGACCTGCGTAAAGGAAACCTAAGGGTGCTCCTGCATTGCCAGTCTGAGATCTGGGGGGCTCAAGGGGTGTCGCCCGTGTGAGGAGAACTTGCTCTGTGGCTGTACTCAATCTTCCTGGGCCTGCGGGAGACTGCTGATACCTTTCCACGTCTGGAAAAGCATTGAGCCTGCCTTTATGCCTATCTTCCTGCAGCCGTCTTTCCACTATAACACGCACTAAAAGCCACAGAGCTGGCCTGGCAGGCACAGGGGCTCTGTTTTCGTGACAATTTTTTACGCTGGGCATAATACACGTGTATACTGAAAGCCATCTTGTACAAGAGCTGTGGAAAGCAACCAAAGAGTTCACACTCCTGAGTCCCCCTTGAAGTTGACCCACAGAACCACAAATAAAGGGGACTGAGAAAATCTGTTTCTGGAGAGAGAGGAAGATCAGTTTAAATTCAACATGCTTTATATGTAGGGATCAGGTATAGAGATGGAAGAGCAGGAGCATGGCAGAAGATGACAGTACAAGGGGCTGGGAAGAGCGGGAGCAGTGTGTTGAAGAGAGCAGAGAGGAACACAAGATGGGGCAGGGTCTTGGCCTTGCTAAGGCACAAAGGAGACCGCTGTATTTCTCACTCCCCAGCCTGTCCCTGGCTGCCTGGTGTGGAAAGTGAGTGCTACAGCTGCCGAGGAATGTAAAGCAAAGCAGGGAGAGCCACTGATTAAATGGAAGAAAAGACAAATCTATCCAAACAAATGAGTATTACTACCCTGGCTGCCACCTCTGCTCCAATTAGGCATTTCTGCTAGCTGTTTAACCTAGCCTTAGCTGCTTTGGCTTCAGCAACTTGATGTTTCTGGGTCTTTCGGGTTTAATGCCAAAGGTAGAGGCTTTCTATCTATCCAGGACAAGAGACACCGCACCTGATGGAGGAGGTCTCAGTATTTCCTTCTATTCTGGCTGTGTGACAATAGATCTCCTTGTCTGCTTTTCTGTGTCTCTCTCATCTTCTGCTACAATCAAATTGGATGGTCTGTTACTTCAATCCATTTTTGGATTGAATCTTGCCTGAAAACACAGACAGTTGCTAACAGGTATGCCAGGGACCTACATTCCTCAGTCTCTGCCTGACTGCAGCACTTTCTTTCACTGCTCACATTACAGCCTGCCCAGTCTGAATATTCACACTGACTTCTACCTCTCCAAGCATGGAGGTCCTCAGACTCTGTGAAGATGAGATGCAGTTTCTCTTTTGGGCAAGTTGCTTTTCCCTTTTCTAGTACGAACAGCTGTGTACAGTAACTCCCCTCCCAGTTCCCCACTTCCACCTCTTCACACAGACAGCCAGGAGACAATAAAAGTTCTCTACACACTTCCATAGCCCTTCCTTCAGGGAACGTCTTTGCTCATTCTCAAATGCTCCATAAGCGTTTGTGTGTTCTGCACCCACTGAGCAATTTTGTGGCATCTCAGAGAGGTGATGGGTGAAGGACTTGGCTTCACACCCCTTCTCAGTCTTCCTTTACAAACTGCCTCAAAGGTCATTTCAACTCTTTTTTGGCCAGCTGCATTTCAGTTTCTTGCCATATGAAGATCTGGTCAGAGTAGCCTCTTCTGTCAAGCTACATCTGCACAGCATGATGCCCAGTCAGTTCTGTCCATGCTGCTCAGAGGCAACAGAAATGGTAGCAGCCGTGTTCACGCACAGCTCTGCTGGGGCTAAGCCATCCTGCTGGAAAGCACCTTTGCTGCTCTGCTCATACCAGTGAGCTCCCAGGAGAGGTCTGACTGCTGAAGTAGCGACAGAGCTTGAAGCCAGCTGACGTGGCTCCGCGGTATGGCTATGGAGAGCTAGTTTACCTGCTTTTCGGCTTCGCTTCTGCATCGAGCCGCTCCTCGATGGCCAGCCACACCGGCTGGTTCAAGTAGCAAGTGCTGCGAATGCCCCAGTGCCCAGGCATCAAAGCTAATCTCTTAGTTAGCTGCTAAGCCGCAGCCCCAGCGCACAGAACGGGCGCGTGTTTGCTTTCCACCGGGCACCCTGCAGATGGGCTCAGCCGCAGCTGAATCCCGAGGAATGCAGAAAATTTCTGCAATAAAACTGATAACGGTCACTGCAGGAGGATATGTCATTTCCCATGGAAGTAATGATAGAACGGGCTGTAAAATATAGGGCCAGGCTCAAAAATGACATTTTTTCTATTTGTTTATGCAGCATTTGTTTCCCTCCCTGTTGCTGCATGAAAGGCCCCTCAAACAGCAGGGGCAAGGGGCGACACGAGTGGAGCATGAAAGCAGCAAACCTGTGTCCATCCCAGTGCAAAAATGGCTAGGACACCCCACCCCCCACCCCCATTCCCCCCGATTGTATTGTTTTCTTTTAGTTGAAACAGCTTCGAGTGGGAAAGCACGGCTCTGCGAGGGCGGACAGAAATGACCGACGACAACCGCTTCAGCCCGCTTCAGCCCCGGGCACCCGCGCTCCCCGCGGTGAGCGGCGGCGCCGGCGGCGGGCTGGGCAATGTCGCCCCCCCGTGGTGACGGCGGGCAAAGCGGCCGCCGGTGGCCGCAGCCTGTCCCGGCCCCGGTGCGCCGCCGGTCCCCGCCGCGCGCGGGCCACCCGCGGCTGCGGCCGGAGGAGGCGGGGGCCCCGCCGGTGTCGGGGGGGAATGACCCGCTGGTGAGTGGCGCTGAACCCCCTCGGGCGCTCTGCAAACACGGTAAAGTGAGCCAGGAAAAAGCAGAGGGAAAGCAAACAAGCCTGAAGTCACTTTGATTCTGAAAGGATGAAAAGATTTAACAGCGGACGGGAAAAAAACGCGCTCGATTTGCATCGGCCAGAAGGAAAATGTACTTGGGCAAACAGCCCTTGCTTTTGAGTAAGAGCCCTTTTGAGAGGTGTTTTTATTCAAGTCTCCCAAGGAATGCAATCAGTTACTCTGTCTTGTCTAAACTTCGACTGAACATATAATTTCATTTAGCTAGTAATTGGCTCCCTTCGCCTTCATGCGGAGACCCAGGAACGCTGCCAAAGATCCCTCCCATCTGGAGGCTGCAGTGGCAACAACCCAGCTCCGGGGTCCTGCCTCAGCCCTTTCACCCTTGGCCAGCCCACCAGGACCTGCTGTGGGCCAGCGGGGGCGACCTGCCACCCCAGCCCATGGGCCATGGTGGAAAGGGTGGCAAGTGCTGCAGCTGGGAGAAGCAGATCCCCTCCCCCACCCCGCCCCTGACCGGGGTGGGCACCCAGCTGCCTTGGAAAGACCTGGTGGATACGAGCGCTGCACTTAAACCCACCGAAGTGGCAGTCCTCACCCCTAAGGACATAAAGCTGCCGTTGAAAAGCGTACTCAACGTGTGTGTGATACTTGAAAAGATGTTCTGAAGTAAATATGAAATGGGTCCTAACAAGCTGGACTTCTTAAGAAGACAGATGAAAACAGTCAGGGTGACAGGAACTCTATGTGACTGGGCAGTCCTCACCCCTAAGAACTTGCAAAGAGTCTCTATCTTTTATATAGATTAACAACCTGAAAAGCCTAAGACTGAAGTTAAGTGCGTCTGCATTTGGAAGTTGTATGACTCACAGTTCCCAGCTGCAGCAGGTCAGCGGCTGTCTACATAAGAACGTTTTGCTGTGCTGCTGGAGCTCTGACCTCAGATGTTCCTCCTTGATTTACCCTGGAACATGGCTGTTGTTTTGCTAGGAGTGTGCATCAAAAGATCCAAGGTGGCCACACACAGTGGCTCTGCTGTGGCTAATCACCCTGAAAGGATGTACACAGCTTTGCCACAAGCAGTGACCAACATTTCCAGGAGCAGCGACGCTCGTTATGGTTTTAATGAAGCAACACTGGTCATTGACTTCAACTTCATTGCATGACCATGACTCAGAGCATGGTTTTACCTTTCCTGTGCACAAAAAGAAACACAGCAAGGATGGGAGGAAGGACCTACAGGGGACCAAGCCAAGTGAACACGTCAGTGACTTTGAAGTTGCCTTTCCGAACCTGAATGGCAGCAGTTACCCTTTGAAGTGCTACCGCTGCTGAAGAGGCTTCATCTTTCAACTGGTCTTCATGTATTTCTATTATTTTTCGCTGTTCTTGACTAAAGACCAGGAATCTTAAATGCAAGAGAGCTCTTGTTTGTCTTGAAGCCTAGTGTGCCCCTGGAACTGCTGGAAACTGAAGATAGTGACTGAATTTTCCTTTTATGTTTTCGAAAGATTAGAAATATAATTATTCCAGAAAAATGCATTGTGCCATTCTGTATTTCCATGCTTACTTCTTGTTTCTTTTGAGTTTGGTTGTTGCTAGCCTTGAATATTTAGGACTAACCGATTCCAATCGACTTAAGCAGGGAAAGAACCTGTTACCTTGCTGGACAGACTCAAATGACACAGATATCTTCATCATCCAGGACACTCTTTTCTGCCTTTAATTTCGACCTCTACACTGGCTCACAGCAAGTTCAGTTACACAGGGATGTTATTGTGATCTAGACAAGGGCTGCCACACGTGGCAAAGAACCATGGTTTTCTGCATAGCAAAAACGCAGTGCACTGCTCTACACTGATATATATTTACCACCCTGAACCAAGCTTTGGTCCCACAGAAGTTGGTGGAAGTTTTGCCATGGACTTAAAGAGGCAATCCAATTACAGGAATTCAGTCTAATTCTTAGTGCAAATATCTCCTATGAAACAGTGTAGGCACACGTGCTGTACTATTATGAGAAGAGATAATGTAGTGATTAAGTACAATAAGGGCAGGACCTAGAAAGCAATTCATCACAGAACTAATTTGCTATGCATAAGTTCTATTGATTGCCTCTGCCATGGCACATGATGCTTTCCAATACTGCTTTGATTCATCACTTAATATATGTTGTTTAGTGCTCCTGCAGCTCCTGAATTTATGCCTATGAATAAAGAGGGGGGGGAAAAAAAAGTCTGTCTCTGGGTTGGAAGATCTTAAAAACAAACACAGAAAAGAATGACAACACAAAAAATATAGCCTTGTCATTGACTATATTTTCTAAACTGTGACGTTTGGGAAATCTAATGTTCTGGCCTGGAGATTGGATGGGATGGGATGGACTGCCCTTGATGAATCACTGCTCCCTGCAGAAGTTGATTGTAAAGCTGCCTGAGAAGTGGAGCTGGAATAGGAATGAATATCCTTCTCTTTGGAGATTACCTTAACAGCTAAGTAAATTCCATGCTCTTCTTACTGTAACAGTACTTGAAATCACTTATATGAAGTTAAGCTGCAATACTGAGTAAAGAAATGATGAAAATTTCAAAGCAATGCTAACAAGTCTTTCTTTTTCTCTGTCACTACAGTAAACACAGGGAGGCTGTGAGAATGCCCATGGAAAAAGCACTGGCTGACGTACAGAATATACACTCTAAAATTAAAGGAAGGAAAAAAAAAAAAAAGATTTATTTTCCTTGAGTGCCTTCCAGATATAGATGACAATAGTTGTTCATACTCTGCAGGGATGGTTTTACTTGTGCTAGAGTTCCTGCTTCCCCTGCTGCGCAAAGGAGCTCTTTCAGCAAACATAAATGACAAGTCCCATCTCTGCCAGCTTGTGGCTTGTCTTCGTCAGACAGTCTATTCCTCCAAGTCTGCAAGTGCTTCAGTTCCTACCCAAGCTAAAGAAAGCCAAGGTGCTTAGCACTTCACATCGGCCATGGAGCAACAAGCACAATTTTGGGCAGGGCAGGACTTTCATCAGAGGAACTTCAGGACAGCACTAACCAGTTGCTTAATGTCACAGCACTCTCCAAACTAGCCGGCTGCAACAAGGTCTTTTACCATCACATACCAACATATTCTTCATGCCAGTCCCTCTGCTGCCTTCTCCCAGTCTCTCCTCTTCCAGAACATGGTCTCTCCCTGCTTCTTCCTCAGCTGCTCTCTCTCCATTGGCTCTCAACCACCTAAAAGAACAGCCACAGCTGCACCTCATCTACATCAGCCAACCGGCCACCCCTGAATCCAGCCCACAGTTGCATATTATCAATGCTAATTAACGCAGTTTCATTCCTCTACAGCTTAATATACCCACTGGGGATGGGGGGAGGGCGTGGCGTGGCGTGGCATGCATATACGTGTGGCATCAGACAGGGTCTCCTGGCTGGAAACCATGACTCGAGCTTTGCTGGACTCACTTTTATGTCCTGACTTTTATTTTGCAGTTCTTTTGTTGACAAACAATAATAATAAAACCAAATTGAACCAAACAGCAGATCCTTGTCTGGGCCTCATGAAGGTTATTGATTAGAAATCCATCTGATAAAAGCTGCTGTAAATAAGGCAGTTGGGAGGAGAATCCCTGAAACTGTCCAAATCTGTTATCGCACAGGGCACTTCAGTGTCACAGCAAAAGCAAGGCTAACAGAAATGTTTTACAGCACTTTTGTGCTAAGAATCTGATCTGGATCTCACATTTATTTTTGGCTATGTGCACAAACAAGTAAACACTCTTCTGGTTTTGGCTAGCTTCTGGAATTTTACTAAAGGCGATAGTTTCAAATATTTAGTTTCTAATTTTCCAGTTTAACTGTATTTAATAGGAAGCTTTGTGCCTGAAGAAGAGTCAGGGGCTTTATTTTGTTCAGTCTGAACTTACATATTTGGGATTTTAAGGAAAACACTATTGTTTGTCTGACTACCACCGGTACAACTGAAATTGCTCTTTTTCTGACATCCACTGATTGTTAGAGCTCTGCACTTCCAGCTTCCTATAGAGACAGAGCACGAGCTCCCTAGTGCATGCACACGACGTGAATCCTGGAGGGTGGTAGCTGTGAAAGGTGTCTGGGGTTAGGTGACAGTGTGTGGGTCATTCTGATCACCAGGTCTGAGGTCTTCCTGATCCCCCACAGAGCACGTGTCAGCAACAGTCCCCATGTCAAGCGCAACGCTTCTGCCTGCACTGGGACATGGCCACCGTTTAAATGGTTAGGAAGCTTGACTGAAGTATTCCCACTGTGAATCCACCACACACTCCTTGGGAATTCAGTACAATAATCAATTATTGCTTTAAAAATGTCAGCATATTGCAAATACATCTAGCTTCAGCTGAGTTCCCATTCATTGCCAGCTATAACAACAATGACTGTGCTGTCCCCAGGAGTAACGACGAGCCAGGAGAAGCTTTCTGTCTCGTGCCGAAGCTCAGCTGCCATGAACTGTGCTGTGCGGGGCCACAGGTGGGCAGCGCCTTCTGGCCCGCAGGTGCTCCAGCTGCAGCTCCCGGTAGGAAGGTCAGGCAGGGCACGGCTCCGCAGCCAGCACTCGGAACACTTAATTCAGCTGTTTAGGTTAATCCTGAATCTACATGTTTCCCTGTAAGCTGGAAGGTGGCAACGTTTTTTTACAGTTTTTTTCCTTTAAAGTTGATCAAACTGTTTTCTGCTTATTCTCAGCAGTAGTAACAAAAAAGGTAGAAAGTCTTTTGAAGCTGTGCTGGCAAAAGGGAGACTTGGTGGAAAGCAGAACTGGTGTGAACAGCATGTTCTCCATTTTCAGTGCTGCTTTGCAATTTTCTGACTTTGCCAGTTCATTACTTAAGTTTGTTTGTGAGAGAGTGGGTCTTTTAACCTAAGTAATCACATGGGAAATTCTTGGTATCTACGGGGTTTTCTCAGTCAGGTTCGCTATTGGCCTTTACGAGCGCTGTTAATTCTGCCCATCGCTTCAACTTCCAGATCTGCCTGGGGTTTAAGAAAACTGACAACATCTGGGAAATAAATTCATAACTGATGGTGAGTATTTAATGAACCCTGCACCTCGTACCCAACACCCAGAGCCGCTGCACATCACCACCTATGGAGGGCCCTGTGCAGAGCCCAGTGACACACCACAGAAACTTTCCTTCTTTCTAACGTATGTAGCCAGGAGCATGCTCTCTCCCACTGACCTCATCAGCAAGACTAACTTCAAAACCAGACATGACCTCAAGAGCATCATTTACCATTAGGAGGGAAAGGTGCCAGCCAAGCCAGAGAAGAAGACAGCCTTGAAATTGGCCAAGAACTGACCCAACCCAAAGTATGAAGATGACCCTTCACAGCAGTTCCTGGGAGGTAGGTAGGGTTATCATATGCAGTAATACAAATTAACTGTTTCTTGGAAGATGGAGAGGGGTCAGGTCAGATACAGGGCTCTTGGAGAAGCTGAGGTGAAGTGAAGCTGCTGACAGAGGAGCTCTCCTTGCATAGAGGGCAAACACAACAGGGAGTGAGAAAAATCACACTAATAACTTTTTAAGATGTTGGCTTCCTTACAAGGTTATAATTAGCTTTGTTCATTGTTGACTGCAGTGCAGCAACTTCTTGTGAAATATCAGTGAAGTCACCTAACTCTCTGGTGACTTGGCTTACCCACTTATATGTTAGAATAAAATGTATGCTACCTGGAAACTTCTGTGAGACTCCCTTATTTAGTATTTGACAAGTATTTTAGGATTTCTAGATGAAGGTTGCAACAGAGAATTTAAAAACTAAGTCAGATAATTGCTTATGAAATGTCATTGTGGTCATAGTTTCTCAAAAACTTGGGCTTTTTTGAGTAATAACTAACAAATAAATGTCGATTTGATAGCTGACTGTTGGGGTTTCCCTTGTATGAATAGGATGAATCAACAGCAGCATGTACACACACACGCAGTTCAAACCCAAGGGATTGTAACTGTAAGCAGTCTAAGGTGGGCTGATATTTGTAAAAGCCTGTGCTATCACAGCAATGCAGACTGGCAGCAGGAACGTAACTGCAGTTGCAGGTAAGATTTCATGCGGTCAGCTGTAGCAGAGACATGCTTATACTTTGTCACCAAAATCCCTGCTGTGACCTGAAAAGTCAACTGGTTCTTAGATGTCTAATACCCAAACAACTCTGGACAAAAGACCTGTCTCTAAACCTACGATTTATTTCAGGTCTGGGCCCTGAACAGATGTTCTTATTCTTGGAATGGATTATTGTCTGCTAAGGAAATGACTTAAGACCATCTTATTTCAACATGAACTGCATACATATTACATTCAGTCAGCAAAACCAACACTCTTGCCTGCTAAGCCACACAGTCCATATCAAGTATTTGTTCTAATTGTGCAAATACTGAATTGCTCCAAGTCATCAAAGTCAGCTAACACTGTTTGTAAAGCCAGCACAGCCCTGATTCAGATGTTTCAAGTTGCCAGAAAATAACGACTTTTGAAACTTTCCTTTGAAGCTGACTGAAGAGACGGGTGCACTGCAGGTCTCTCCATATTCATGTCCCTTCACAAAGAAGGGCTTGTCCAAACGGGGAGGCTTCTTAAAGGGGGATTCATCCAAAGAACAAAAAGCTCCAACCTCTGCCCTTACCAGAGTGCGGAGAGGTTTGCCTATTTTGTTGTGATTTGTTTTTTAATCGCTCCTTCAACAGATGGGCAACAGCCACACATCTCATCAGAAAAGTTCACCCAACAGGACACTCAAGCTTCCAGCAGCCTCTGGTTCTGCACAGACAAAAAGCGGTTTCTCCAGAACAGGCCCTGCTCTCGGGGCAATTTGTTTCGACATTCAAATTCAAACGGTCCCATGGTCAAGCTCAAGCATTTACAGTTCTGGTGGGTCCAGCTGGCCACGTCCTGAGCTTACACCTCATTAATAGCTAAAGCTCTGCTAGCACAGGGGCTTACAGTGCCCTGGTACTGCTACGGCACATGGCTTTCACTCCTGTGAAAGGTAGAGGGACCTGAAGGCATGGTTCCTCCATCAGCGTAAGCACACCTAAAACTAAACTGCTGATAAAGAAGTGTTTGCTCCCACCCTCTCCCTGGCGTCAGAGCTGGCACGAGAGCTGAACTCTTACACTGGGACATCTTCAACCAGACCAGGAAGCCTGACAGGTGCGCAGCCATTCGAGGGAGGTCACAGGCAGCTGTGAGCTGGGCAGAAGGGGAGGACAGGGCTGCCCGTTGTGAGCCCGAGCACAGCCATAGATTATTTTCAACTGATCAGGGCACTGCACTGAGACACTCTTGTCCGACCCTATTCATGCTTGAACACACTGGTATGGACTTCACAGCGGTGACCGCTTTGCTGTCCATGTGCTGCTACGTAAGATGCAGAACAGTGACATTCAGCTAAGAGGTTTCAAAGGTCGGGCATGCTCTGCTGACACGAGCTCAGATGTTTGCTGTAAGCTAGCATCAGTGGGACAAAGCCCTGCCTACAGTGCAGCACGGGCAGCCTTGTCAGGACCACGTTAGCTTTTGAAATGCAACGTGCAATCTTTGCTCACACATACTTAATTGCTACATGAGGAACATTTTTATAGTTTAAAATTTTGCCTTCCAAGAAGAAAGTAAGGAGGAAGGAGAAAAGTTTTAGACTTTTAAAAGCCATTTAGTGGCTTTTAAACTCTGATGTACAGGTGTTCAGCACAATATATCACACACATAGCAAATCAAAGCCAGATTAGACTCAGCTTTTCTGCAGCTTTTTCCTCCAATACCTTTCCAGGATTACTAATTAATAGAGACCAGATGTCAAATACTTCAGTATAGCCTTAAATCTGGAATGCAAAGAACCCAATCTCCTTATTGCCCTGGAGCATCGTGTGCAAATTGAATTTAAGAATGACTATTGATTTGTTAACATTTTGTGTCCCTCTGCCCTTTAACCTGTTGTAAATAATGATACAAAGGAGAACAAGGTCCAACCATACAAATACCTTCCTCTCTTAACATTTTTTTGCCAAATCGTCTTCTAAACAGTGATCAGCAATAAGCAGGATTCCAATCAAAGACTTGCAGATAGACATAAAAATAGATAAAGTGATGAGAAACAAAATTTTAAATTTTGATCTTTATTATACAGGCCCAAAGCTGCGGTCACCATGCAGTTACACTGTAATGGGGATGACCTTGCTGAAAGGATCTCACTAAACAAATGTAAAGGGACCACAGACTACAACATTCCAAATAACTGGCACTTTAATTTTTTAAAGAGTAAAAATAAATAAAGGAATGGCAAGTATGTCCTTTTCACATATGGTGGGGCATATACATATTCCTTCTGTTCTATAGCTATTCAAGAGACAAAATTAGCAAATACTGCCTGAAAACACAGACCTTTCATGTGAGGGCTCAGCTAACTTAGCTGTTTCTCTCCCCCTGCCTATTACATCAAACACACATTTGGATAGGTGCATATGCCAAAAAAGAAACTCAATGTATTTTTTTGTATTTCATTTCTACTTCCTGCCCTTTCCTCCTCCTTTCAGGAAACTTAACAGGAAGTAACTGGAGACATCTACTCAAGTAACAGTTGTGGATCTTTTCCCTTCTAGTTTTTCATGATATTCCAATAATTTAAAGATTCATCACAAATCTAAAAAGGTTCAGGTGTCTCACAAGGAGTTCATTATTTCTGGAATACAGATAGCCACAGTGAAGAGCTGCACATAGACTGCACACATAGTGTTATTTAAAAGTGGTTATCTTTAAAAAAGCAAAACATTTCTTAAAATTTGTAGATCAAAACAAAGCATGTCTTATTCCCTATAGGATTTTCTTGCAATCTGTTCTTCAATTATTTGCACTAGGAGATGCTACAAATGGTATTAGTTACAATATACAGTCCACTGTCATCTTCTGGTCCAGCAGAAGAACCTGTCTCTCCGATGGACGCAAAATTGTTCATCTGAGCAGATCATCCTCAACAGCACAAATATGGTCTAGAAACTCATAGAGTTCATGGTTTTAATTTATAAAATTAAACCTGCCCCAGACAGGTAATACTGGTATGTAAGTTTGCCATCCCTGGGTTCTGTCAGAAACGGGGTACTGAGGTGCTCAGAGCCGTCTCAGTCTGCAGCGCTGGGATCCTTCTGGCACTTCAGACCCAAGATGCGATGTGATGCACGCTAGAACATGGGCACACTTCTCACTTAACTCTGCAGAGCCCGGGACATGGTAAGCTGCCAGAACCTCCTTCATCTTGCCTGTTGATAAAAGGAACAATAACTAGTCATCACTGGTTGCTGGAGTGTAATTTTTAGCCCTATAAATGAGACTTTTTTTTTTTTTTTTTTTTTTTACCACGCAATAGCAAGTGTTTCATAAATAACAGATTTGGGATAAAGTTTACAGTCTCTCTGTTAGCCACAGGATGCTTATGAGGGAGAAAGGTACCTTATACTGCATGGTTCCTAAAATATTATCCAGGGTTAAATATACCATTATTTTAAAAATATTATTAATTTTCCCTTTTAGTGTCCAGTAGCTTAGTACTTTAAAATCTTCATTAAAATATTATGTCTGTAAATCATATTTTTTTATAGCAGATGTGCTGGCTGGAAGTGCTGTATTGTCTCTCACACACTGTATGCAAGATATACTGTAAACAATTTAGAGGATTAATAAACAATTAATGAGTAAGAATCCAACAGATTAATAAATGGCTTATGTAAGTTTGGGGTAGAATTACCTCTAATACATATTGGTCATGTCCATTATGTATTGATAACAGTTATTAATCGTAACAACTGCAAATCCTTCATAAATGACTCATTGACTAGGCTTCACATAACCAAGGGTCAGAAAAGACCACTACATTATCTACTCTGATTTCCTGCCAATTCAAATTTTTCCAGGTAGTCCTCTGTGAAGTCCAGGGACTTTGGTTCTCAGAAAATCAAACTCATAGACTGAGAAGCGGAAAGACTAAGAATACGCCTCCAATATATATTAAGAGGAAAGACTAAGAATACACCTCCAACATATATTTGCTGCAGACCAGGTAGAAGCAGAGGGAAAGGTACCTCTGGAGGGTGATTCACCCGCTTCTTAGGTAATCTCTAAAAGGTGTCCATCTTTTTTCCATGGACTGTAAGCAGACTAAAGACCAAACTTTCTTATGGCTAGAATTGAGTGCTTTGTGTCCTACCACAGGTATCTGACTACGTTCACCTATTTATTTCACAAAGACCATTCAGAAAGCCATCAGATCCTAGCAGCTTTCAATCAATACTGACACAACACAGGCAAAATCTGAAAAAATGTAATTGCTTCAATCTAATGTAAATACAGAAGTCATGCAATAAATTCCAGAACTAATATTGGTTTTTTGCTATATACCCTGAAATTTTGTGGAGATATCCAAAGTACTTTTTGCATGTATAATTATTATCCTTATCACATAGAGAAAAATCACTGAAGGAATAGAGCTAGCAAGTAATTTGAGAGATCTCTTCATCCATCCCTGACCTACACCATGCCTGCTGATGTTTGTCTAACCTATTTTTAAACATCTGCAAGGCTGAAGACTCCACTACTTCCCCCTAAACAAGCCAGTTCAGGGCTCCACTCTTCCTTGCCACTTACATTTTTTTTCCTGATGCTTACACTAAATCATCCTTGTTGAGATCTAAGCCTATTATTGCTTTCCAGTGCCGACAGCATACAAGGCAGCTAAACCCCTTCCTCTAGAAAGCCACCCGTTGCTATACGAAGGCTGCCATCATGCCTTCCTCTCCTCCTCTCACCTCTAGACTAAACAACCCTTCAACCTTCCCTTGAAGGCCCATGTGTTTTAGATCTCTGAGCCCACTTTGCTCTCTTGTTGGATTCCTCTTGAGCTGCGTGCCTGCAAGTAGATAAAGCTCTTCCACCGAGGCCTTATCAGTACTGAGTAGAGCAAAATAATTACATTTTGTACCTTATTGCTCCCGTTCCTATAGCCCACAATAGCACTGGCCTTGTTTGCAGTAGCGCAACATCACCAGTGCATGTTCTGCTTGGGATCATTATGACACCAGGTCTTTTCTGCAGAACTACTGCTTGGCTAGTTGTTTCCCATCTGTATTTATGTGCAGCTGATTATGTCAAGCTAGATCTACAGTTCTGCATTTGCTCTAACTTAACTGCTGGAAAGCTGTTATTTTTTAGGCTACTCCACTACTTTATCAAGGTCATTTTCAATTGCCTTGCTTCCAATATGCTTGCTCTGTGCCATGAATTTATTAAGTGTACTTTCTAACCTTTCATCCAAGCTGTCAGTGAGAACACTGAACAGTACCAGAACAAGGGAAAACACTTGCAGGACTGCACTTAATGGTGTATCATTGAAAACTAGTCTCTGCATATGTTTTCCAAAGCATTTATGCACTCACATAATAATAATTTAATCTAGCCCAGTTTCCTTAGCACACATGAGAATAATAACAACTGAAATATTTTGCCATACTGCCTTGTTCAAATAAAACAGATAATACTAGTAAATATCTTTTAAAATGAAGTGTTGTATACACTTTGAAAATGAAAGCATTATGGAGAAAAGATTTCAAGTGAGAATACAGTCTTGCTGACAACTGATTTCATATCCATATTGCTACTTCTATGAAGTATGTGCTCTACTGGAATATTGTTCAATTTAGGCTTAATGGAAGTCTTTCATAGCCTCTTAAAATTGAGTTTGTTCAGTGGAAATCTCCACTGAGAAAGCAACGAAGATATACCACTACTTTGGAAATAAATCAGTTGCACAGCTTCACAAAACTCCAAGCTGCAAAATTAATTTACTGTTTATCTTGCATAAGTTCTTGATCAGAAGTATAATGAATGAGAACTGCTAACACCAACAGGACTGATCATACTGAGCCTTTCAAAGAAAGGATTACCATTTACATTAACCTTCATGGAGACACAAGCCAATTCCACAAATACAGGAGGCACAGATCACTCTTCTTACCTGATTTGGGTTATTTGGAAGACCTTTTCTACTTCTCACTCTACGATATATTCTGTTTATGCTATCTGAGCTACTCATAAAAGTGAAAAAACTAATTTCCTGAGGTGGAGACAGAGGCCCCTGCCCAGTGATATACAATATTGTATTTTCAGTTCTGGGCTGCAAGAATTGGAGTCCAGCAGAAGCTGAAACAGAAACTAGCCAGTAAATATGACACAAAGACCACCTTCAATAAACAAGAAATTTGATCTGTTTTGATATTTAGGGATATATCCCATTGGATTTCCAGAGAAAAGAAGACAGAGACTGACTTTCCTCTGAAAAAATGTGGTTACAGAGAGACAAAAGCAAAAAGAGTACACACAAATACTTCTGACTTTCTCCAGTGGAAAAGAAGGAAATAGGAGAAGGAAGGATGGGTGAGGCAGCCAGAGCCAGGACCACTCGTGACGCACAGCCTGCTCTCTGACTGCCGAGGCAGGGAAGGATTCCCACAAAAAACTCACTTGTTACGGGAAGTCAAAAGTCCCGAGTCTGAGATAAACCAGATGTCTGCACCTCTCTGAGAACAGCTCTAGGGATTTTAAATTATAAAGATTTAAGAGACTTCACCAAGAATTGCAGACATCCATATACCAAAACTACCTTCGCCTTTTTGTCAGAGTCAGGGCCAGGATTTCCAGCCTTTCCTTTTGCCAACAGTGAAAGGGAAAGACAGTCAAACTGCTCAGAAACACAGCGGAGAGAAAACCCAGGCAGCAGCTCGCTCAGGAGCAGAAGAGCTGATACCCTGTTGACATGGAAAGGTGTACATGTCACCATGACTTCTCTCTTTGAAGATCCTCATCGTTCTCGTTGTGATCCAGAAGCTAAATCTGCTCAGCTTGTCTACTTTGCAGGCAAGGAAAGGTGAGCTGCTGAGGGGTGAACTCTGCTTTCTGTGCACTGGCATCATGACACAGTCATCTCCTGGCAGAGAAAGGGGGACAAGGGGAGCTGCACTACCCTGCTTGGTGGTTGAACCGTCCTGTCTCTGTGTGGATGTGCAGACCTTGCCTATGACACGGGAATGGGCTGCACGTGCTTTGAAGAGCCCTGAGCTCCAACACGCGGATAAGAGACTGTTCCATTCCTCCAACACCACTGAAAGCTGCGTATGAGGTCGTCTCACTGTTTCCCAACCCAGAAACATGGACCTCGTGATATCCCTCTGGGGAAAAGGAAGGAAGAGGAAAGGCATTGGCCTGTTGGCACCGGCTGGGTCCTGCCACCACAGTAGGACGTGTGTCGCAGGCCCGTGGGTAGGCCAGGCTGCATGCAGCCACAGCCCGCGGCGCGTCAGGCAGAGCCGGGCACATGGTGCCAGAGGTGTGCCACATCTGCGGGTGAAACAGAGTGGATGGGTTGATACTACTGCCACCTGAAACCATCTCGGCTGGAAATGCAGACAATTCCTCTGCAGTAAATCTACAGTGGTCCAAACCCCTTGTATAATACTGCTGCATGCTTTTGGGACATCCAGTGCATTTTTTTCCTGAGTGACTGCTGCTTTTCTGCAGCGGCTTAAGTTGCACACTAAGACACAGTTCCAATGTGCACAAAATCTCTCCTTACACCTCAAACATCGAGTAGGGGAGCGACTCCAGTCACGTGGAACAGGATGGGGGGGGGGGGCCACTCACCTCACCTGGGGTGGGTACCCAAGGATGGGGCTCAGTTATCTATGCTTAGGTGTCTAGTGCCTTTTCAGCTGCCCTAAATGTTTCCTGCCTCATCAGCATAGGAACGAACCATCACATCTTTAACGGCACTAGACATTACTGTTCAGGCAAGCAAACCCACGATAAATGTCACATACCCAGCCAGAGTTATCTGAAGCCAGTCAATCATGGGAGGAGAATTTGTCCCATGCTCACCTGTTAGTCTGTCTAACACAGGTGGCAGAAGCAGCCTTGAGAGGGGTGTGGGTGTCCCCCGTGACTGCATAGCACTTGCTCTGTACTATAGAGACAAAACGGTCTAAATGTTTTGCAATGGTAAAGTGAAGTGAGATGAGTCACAAACATTTTTTCAAGAGCAGAAATAGGAATCTGCATATAAAACATGTTAGTGTGTTGACTGACAGAGGGAAAATTAGTAATACTCAGTGTCATTAAGACTGAAGTTACCGAATAGAGATTAATAGCAAATGCAAAACTTTTCCTGATGTTAGCAAGCTGCATAAAACCTACTCAATTTAACTGACTTTGAATTTCAGTGAAAGTTTATGGGTAGAAAGTATACTACTAATAATGAAATACTTCGACCTTTTCCTTGAAGTCAAATATCTTAGCCTTTACCATAAGGAATTGCTGATTATATGTATACACTTGAATTAGATGATGAAGCCCCTATCCCTGATGTTAGAGAAGACTCTGTCAAGGGAATCATGATATTTGGAGCATCATGTGATGTTATATATTTTGGTGTTGTATCTAAAGAAAATCATGAGCGTGTTTTATATGACCCAGTCTTAGAGTTGTTTTTTTTTTTAAATGAGTAGTGATGTTTTCAGTACCTGAATTGCTGTATTATTTCTGTACCTGTACAGAAAAAGATTCTTACAGTGATTTTTTTAAAAACAAATTAACAGGCAAACATTAGCAGAAGTGTTAGAATATATCTAAGAGTCTAGATATCATAAAGATATCAGGGATATAAGGATTAAGGGAAGCTACAATGTGCTAATTTCAAATTACACTTAATTTACAATAGATAACAAAATCTCTAAACTTTTACAGAATTTATTTAGAAATATATTTTAAAACTAACAAGGAACAAGGATCTGCCAGTTTAACAATCACATGGAACAGTTTAAAATACGAGAAAATCTTAGACTAGACAGAAATAGTAGTATATACTACTCTTTAAAACAATTTACAATCATTAGAAAAAGTCCTATATAACATGATTTAAAATTCTGTTGAACTTTAAAAGCTTTTCTGCATTGAATATGGTGGTGTATGCGATACCAGTTAGAAATGAACAGTCCAGGGGCACACTGCATTCTGTAGTTAAGACCCTGTTAGGGTACCAAGCAATAATCCAGTTGCCAGTTCTCTAAATACAAGCTGGGACTCAGCAACATTTTATGGGAGTGGGTGAATTCTGCACTGGAGGGGGAATTTCACAGCCTTGCAACTGTTTCCCTGGTGTGTGACTGAAAATGCATGTACAGCACTGCGCAAGCCAACAACTGTAGCCACCTCTGACCTCCTCACTTTCTTCCCCTCCTTTCAGGTAATCTATGCCTGTTTTTTTTCATTCCATACATATCTTCCTTCAGCAAGAATTCTGGAATCCAAACTATATCCTAATCGCAGCTGTGCAAACTCCAGCCAAACTCAGTCCTTGGCTTTATTTTGTTCCAGTGTTGTCAACACTGGAGTTTCTCGTGAACTCCATGATGTGATGTTTTTCTGTAAAGCTTCTCTTTCTGAAGAGCGCTGCTCATGTGATAAACTGAGTTTTCATCTTTTTATTTTTGCAGGCTAATAGATGCAATGAAAATGTGCAAAATGTGATTTTAGGTGCTGATATGCTCAGAAGAGCCTGAGAAAACCAGAAAGTAAAATAAAAGGGATTTCTAGAGAAGAACTTCAGAAATTTTAAGGTTTCAAAATTTTAAAGCCAGACTTACGATTTTTGAAGCCACAATTTTTGAATGTTTGACATTTGTAAGACAAGAAACATCCAAATCTGCTGTCTTCCAGCATTGCAGGGTGAAGCAGTTATCCTGCTCTGCCTTGCCATGAGGGAGACAAAGATTTATGTTCATTTTGGAGTATGTCTGCGCAGTTACGTGACTGAATCTTGACCACCAGCCAACTCTTGACATACTTGCTAGAACACTTCATCTACATTCAAGCCAAACAGTGCTCGTCAGGGCGGCTACAGTATGGTAGAGGGTGTGAGCTGGAAACTGCAAACACCACTTCTAGGTGTTAATGAAGAGCAGCCTTAATCTCTCTTTGGCAGGGCTTGACTGCGGGAATGCTTCTGGTTTACTTCAAGGCAAAGGCATATCCATGGACACAGCAGGGGCAGTTCAAGGGAAACCTTTTGCGCTGTGCTGATGTGGTGAGGATGGGCTCACAGAGTTGGATGGTACCAAGAGCCAGTATGCATGCCTAGAGCATCCCACCCCACTGCCATACATCCCATGGGAGAGCTTGGGAGCCGGCAGCACAACTGATCCTGTGCTATGTCAGCCTTGCAGGGTAAGCCTTAAACAAACCTGGACCTCTTTGCCTTGCAGGAGCCAGGGCAGCCTATGGGTGGCTGTGACTGACTTAGGGAGTTGTTTGCTGCCAGCATCCAGATGAGTATCATTTGTCCCAAACTACTGCTTTCCCCCTGCAGGAGCCAGTGGGGAGGGGGAGTGCCCACTGCTAACTCCCCTCTTGCTTCACAGGCACTTCAGGTGCTGCTGCCTCCCAGTTGTAGGCCTGGTGTGTTCCCATAACTGGTTGCATGGGGACAAAGTAAATAAAAAGTCATTGCACAATCACTGAGTATCAGCTGGAATCAGCTAACAAGTTGTTTGCCAGCAGTACAGAGCAGGTGCCTGTACTGTCTCAGAGCAGTAACTGATAGCTGGGCTTCCAACAACACGGAGGAAGCAAGCTGAAACCCAAATCAGCATCCCTACCCTGAAATAGACTTACACTTAGGAAACTCTTATACCTTTCTGAATGTTTGTCAGGACTGTATCATGCCAATGACTTGCAGAGATCCCGAGACAACCAACAAACCCCGATTCTTCTTCTGTCTTACAGCTGAAGGCTCTTCTTGCTTTTTTACTACTGTGTCTCACCTATGAGCATCTGGTTCCCAAAGGCAGTCTCAGAAACATACAAAACTGTCCATAGTCCTTTGCTATGTAGATTAGGAGAGGTACAAACCAGGGGAACAGAAAACAAAAAGGTCTCAGCATGCAGACGACTCCTATTCCTCTCCATTAACTGGCCAAGCTCTATCCTAAACGTTGGTTGGTTTTCTTTTAACAGTTTTTTGCTTACTGTTCCAGAAATTCATTGCTCTGATGACTAGAATCTTTTCTTCTAATTTGCAGCTTACATTTATTCATGACCTACTTATATCCCTAAGGTTTGTGTCTACAACATGCAGATTTTCTGGTTTTTTAGGTATGCACTACTTCAAGGCCGTTAGAGAGGCTGTGATCACAGTCTCTTTCCTAGGTTTCCTTTTACTAGGTTAAGTCAACATCTGTTAGCATCCTTTTGCCTCTTGGTTTTCCTATTCTTTCCCTAGTTTGCCTCTGAGTCTCTTCCAGTTTGATTTAATCTTTCTTGAACATGGGTGATGAGACTTACATACTTTATTGTACAAAGGCCTGTTTAGGAGACTGGTTGACAGAGTCCCTTGGGATGCAGTCCTGAGGGGCAAAGGGGTCCAGAAAGGCTGGACATTCCTCAAAAAGGAAATCTTAAAGGTGCAGGAACAGGCCATCTCCATGTGCCAAAAGATGAGTTGGCAGGGAAGAAGACTGGCCTGGCTGAACAGAGAGCTCTGGCTGGAACTCAGGCAAAAAAAGAAGAGCTTATGGCCTTTGGAAGAAGGGGCAGGCAACTCAGGAGAACTACAGACTACAAGGATTTGATGAGGTTATGCAGTGAGAAAATCAGAAAGACCAAAGCCCAGCTCAAACTTCATCTGGGTACTGCTGTAAAAGACAAAAAAATGTCTATAAATACATTTAAATACATTAGCAACAAAAGGAGGACTAAGGAAAATCTCCAACCATTATTGGGTGGCATCACAGTCGCAAAGGATGAGGAAATGGCTGAGGCAGTTAATCCTTTCTTTGCCTCAGTCCTATAGTCAGACCAGTTCTTCAGGTACCCAGCCCCATGAGCTAGAAAACAGGGACAGGGAGGAGAACGAAGCCCCCATAATCCAAGGGGAAATGGTCAGCGACCTGCTACAGCACTGAGACACACACAAGTCCATGGGGTTGGACGGGATCCACACAAGGGTACTGAGGGAGCTGGCAGAAGTGCTCACCAAGCCACTCTCCACCATTTATCAGCAGTCCTGGCTAACTAGGGAGGTCCCAGTTGACTGGACGTTAGCAAACATGACACCCATCTACAAGAAGGGCTGGAAAGAGCATTCAGGGAGCTACAGACCTGTCAGTCTGACCTCAGTGCTGGGGAAGGTTATGGAGCAGCTTGTCTTGAGTGGCATCACGTGGCACATAGAGGACAATCAGGCGATTAGGACCAGCCAGCATGGGTATATGGAAGGCAGGTCCTGTTTCACTAACCTGATCCCCTTCTATGACAAGATGACCCACTTAGTGGATGAGGGAGAGGCTCTGGATGTTGTCTACATAGACCCTAGTAAAGCCTTTAACATGGTTTCCCACAGCATTGTCCTGGAGAAACTGACTGTTCATGGCTTGGATGGGCATACTGTTCACTAGGTAAAAAACCAGCTGGATGGCCGGGCCCAGAGAGTTGTGGTGAATGGATTTAAATCCTGTTGGCAGCTGGTCAGAAGTGATGTTCCCCAGGGCTCAGTATTGGGGCCAGTTCTGTTTAATAATCTTTATCAAATATCTGGATGAATGGATTGAGTGCATCCTCAGGAAGTTTGCAAGCAACACCAACTTGGGGGGGAATGTTGATCTGCTTGAGGGTAGAAAGGCTCTGTAGAGGGATTAGGACAGGCTGGATCAATGGGCTAAGGCCAACTGTGTGAGGTTCAACGAGGCTGTGTGCTGCGTCCTGCACCCAGACCACAACATTCCATGCAACACTATGGGCCTGGGGAAGAGTGGCTGGAAAGCTGCCTGGTGGAAAAGGACCTCAGGGTGTTGGTCAATAGCCAGCTGAGTTTGAGCCGGCAGTGTGCCAGGTGGCCAAGAAGGCCAACAGTATCCTGACTTGTATCATAAATAGTGTTGCCAGCAGGGCTAGGGAAGTGACTGTCGCTCTATACTCAGCATTGGTGAGGCTGCACCTTGAATACTGTGTTCACTTTTGGGCCCCTCACTAAAATTTCTTTGCTGAAAGGGTTACCAAGGTTGGAACAGGCTGCCCGAGGAAGTGGTTGAGTCACCATACCTGGAGGCATTTAAAAGATATGTAGTTGTGGCACTTGGGAACATGGTTTAGTGATGGCCTTGGCAGTGTTGGTTAATGGTTGTTCTCAATGATCTTAAAAGTCTTTTTCCAACCTAAATGATTCTGTGATTCTATGATAAAGGCACTTATAACTTGACTATCTCTACTGGAGACACCTTGCTTGATATCTTGGTATGTTCTAAGATAGCATTTCAAACACAGCTGTATTACACAAATGGCTCAGAGATATCTCACAACTAATAAACAAACTTTTGTTTTCTCTCATTTTACTGTCTCCAAAAAGTAATTGCAGAAACTGTGTTTATTTCTTTAAATGCCTGACTTCATATTTGTACTATTAAATTTTATCCCGGTCTTTCAGCAACTCTTTTGGATGAAAGGTACCCATCTGCACTTGCCCACTAGGGTTTTACAAATCTGCAGAATGAATGTGTTTGCTGTGTCTACATGCCCTCTGCTTTCTAAGATTTGTGTCTTCTGCCTGGCTTTAGCCACTCAGTGCAGACTTCCCACGTGCCCTTTGCAGTTCCCACTCTGCACTGGAAATACTGTTTCCAATAGCTGCTGTGCAGGAATTGCATCCCTGGTGAATTAGAAATGTATAAATAGACATTAAAGTTGAACTTTGCAGCCTAGAGCTTCTCTTAAAGATCCTGAAAATTGCTTGAAAAGATCAGTCTATGTGTAAATGTAATTATTTATTTTTAGATTTAATTAATGCCTAAAATGACTTTATGTTAGGTGCAAGTTATGATCTGTTATTACTTGTGATTTCTCTGTGACCTTAGCTGCCATTGATCAGAAAGCCAGTAATTCCAGTGCTGATTCTGTCTTGCCGGGCTGGCACTAAAAATATGTTGGCAACTTTAAGTAAAATTTATGAATTACGTAAACAGAATGCCTCTTAGTCCCATATGCTTGTTATTCTATAAATGTCTATGTATTGATGGTAGATCCATTCAGCATTAAATAAGCAGAAGATACTCTTCCTGTAGGTCATTTTCTTTTGGATCATTAAGTCCATTTTCTAGTTGGCTGTCTCTGTAAGTTCTAAAAACATTGGTTGAATCTATATTGGTGTTATCATGCATCCTTTTCAGTTATTCCAATCAAATACCACAACTTATATAAAATGTCTCAGATAATCATTATGGCATGACAGAGCTTCAGGGCATAGGCAAGGCTCTCGCACCTGTTGAAGACTGTTGACTGCTATTATGCCAGTTATAGTCTCCCAGTGATTTACTATTAAATCCATACTGGAGATTTAACTGGATGAACTGTTCAATAGGTATTTTTTGTCTACATTCATTCATATTACATTTTTGAATGCCTAAATCTAGCTTTAAAAAAAAAAAAAAAAAAGGAATTCTTCAATGTCCTTCTTAATAAAACCAACTGAAATAGTTCTGTACAAATAATTATGATAATTAGGCAAATACTTAAGTAAGTGGTATTATTCACAGGACTGCAAGAACCAAAAGAAATCTTAATGGAGAAGACAAGAGAATTTATTTTACCAGCTCCTGAGCCCACCTTTCTCTTCTAAAATACAGACCCAGGCACTTTTCATGTCAACATGGGAACATCTCTATCACCACTTATTCTCCATTAACTTTGAGAAACCAAGACTGATCTGTTTTTAAACAATGGTAAGTTGCATTCAGTTGCTAGCACTGCTTTTAAAATGATCCCTTTGCACATGGCCACTTCTAAAATCTTGTGAAGTTCCAAACTTGTCGGGCATTCAATGTTAGGTCCTTCAAGATTTTCAGCTTTTTCAAACATACTATTGTCAGTAGATACTATCTTTTCAAGAAATGGGAAAATTAAAGTAAAATTCAACACTTTTTTTTTTTTTTTTTCTAGAAAAAGACAGTCACTAGAGCTAGTCTTTATTCCTCACAGCCCACCCAATCTACAGAAAGTTATCCATGAGCTCCAGTCAGCAGAGGAACGTTGTCTGCTCTGGATGCCAAGGATCTCTGGAGAGCAACATAGTAAAACTCAGATCATTCCTGTTAGCCAGAGGATTTAAACCAGAAATATTCCTGCTAATTACTATAATCTTTTCTCACTGTAACTACCACCACCATTTCTGAAGAGATCTGACATTATGTAAAGCATGAAAATGTATTAACAATTTGTCTGAAGCACAGGAAGATAAAGAAATTTCAGAGGGTAGCTGGTTTCCAATCAGATTAGGATGTCAAGAATATAAAATTCAAGAGTAATCTGAAGATCCTTAATTTTTACCTTGACATCTTCTGTTTCTTCTTTTGAATAAAAATTCAGCAAAATGAAAAATCCCTTTACAGTAAGTAAGGCTTTTAGTAAATAAACCAAGGCATTTTAATACAAAGTGTTCAAGGTGTACTAAAAAGAACAATCTGTCTCAGTGCCAAAATAGCATTTAAAAACAAAACCCCAAAAAAATCCAGAAGTAAAAAAAAATGGCAATTAGCATTAACTGTTAGGTTGTGCTCTTTGGCTCATATCTCTAATAGAAAAATCTTACTACCAGTATTTCATTAGTAATTCTGCTATTATCAAATGAACCAAAGTATTTTTTTTCTCTAACTGTAGAACATGTTTCTGCAGTGATATAAATAGTTGGAAAAACATATGCATTGTGGAGAACAAATGCATCTGACTGGAATTAAGTATGTACAATGTACAATTGAGTGAAAAGGCTTAATCAATCCAAAGAAAACTTTATCCCCATAGCTACTTTAATTATTGCACTCCTACACATGTGAGCGTAAGATTGGTGAAATACAATATTTACTTAAAATATATACTTATATTTCTTGAACAGTTTCAGCCTAGGAGAATTGAGTCTGGTGCCTTTAAATACAACTTCTTTGGAGATTAAGAATGTACAGGACTTTCCAAAAATGTCATTTGTAAATCTGGGTTTTTTTTGTGAGTGCTGCACTGCCAAATATTTTTACCACTAAAGAAATGCTATTTCAGCTGTATTTGAGCAGAGTAATAGTGGTAGCTAATGGCCTATTCAGTTAATCATAGTTATTCACTCCCTGGAAATGCCTCAGAATATAATAAATGTTTTGTTTTCTTTGTGGATTCTTAAATTACAGGCATTATATAATACCCATGATATATAACCGATCACTACGAATACAAACTGAACCCAAACCCACTCCCCTAAAGTAATTCTAATATTTGGAGCCTCTGAAGAAAAAAAAAAATACTGTTGTTACCCACAGAGCTACTGAAATAGCACTGATAACAGGGTAAGAAATGGCTATAAAGTTCGTTCTGGTTTAACTAAAATGAAGCTATTTGTCATCCATTTACAGAAGTCTGAAATAACTATTACAGAACATTTTTTAAACAAAGAAAACAAGAAACATGCTCAAATAGCTGAACCACACACATCCTTTCCTAAAGGTAAAAAAGGCTGCAGATGTAGGGTTGCAGTTTGGCCCATAAGAGACAGATCAACCATAAAGTTTTCACTCCGAGACCAATGTTCATTGGGTTTTACCAATATAAGATTTACCTTGTTCATCTCATTTATTTATTTATTTATTTTTACATTCATATAGATTGTAGAAGTCCCTGTCAGACTTAGCTCTGCTTTGTTTGCTCCTCAGGGAAGATTATACTTATTACACTTCATGTTGACTCCCTGTCACAAGGGTAAGGTTGTATTTGGCTGTACCTCATCTCTTTATGGCTGCCATTATACTGATGAGGCACAGAACCCTTTGTACTTTCTTCAGGAAGTTTCTTGCAGATGTATTTTAAAAAGCTGCAGAGTGTGTTTTAAACCAATGTTAGGCTTCCAAGGTCAGAGCAGGCTGCGTTTTTTAGTTGCAATTCCTTTGCATAAAGGATTAGATTACTAGCTCATAAAAATACTACCCTGGCTACTTCAAGGAGTAAAGACAATCTCTGTCTTCTGTTGGCTTCCTGGATGGAGGAACTCCTCCACGAAAGCACACAAATCCTCAAAAGGCTTTCCGAATTAGAATACGGACAAAGTTTGGCATTAGACACCTCTTTTATTTCTCCTGGAGAAAAAGATACTCCAATATTTGCTGAGGAACTAATCTGGCAGCCATGAAGTGATAAAAGATGCTGCATGGGTGGTCGTGTTCTAGCTTTAACTTTAGTTTTGTAGGAGAACTGTTACGAATTCAGTGATGAAAAGAAAATCAAACGGAAGCGACTATAAAATGAGAGATTTCATGATTCCTAGGAAAGGAAGAGCAGACAAATGCTAGGGGAATACAGGGAACGCAGCCTCAACCAGCTGCAGGGATTAATCCAGGACACCCCCAGGTAAAGGCAATCCAAGGGGGAAAGAGTTCAGGTGAGAGGACAAGTTTACAGAAGCGCAGCACTGAAGGCACAGCAGCAAACTAACCCAGTGCAGAGGAAGTGAGCAGTATGCTATACCTGGAGATATTTAATTACCATAAAGCCCCAAAGGAGTGATTTAAAAGGTATCAGTAAGTACACACAGCTTATGTAAGTACACACAGCACTGAGAGAATTGCAAAGAATTCATCATGCAAAGACACAGGGAAAAGAAAGAATACAAAATAGAATTAAAAAAACCTTGCAAATATGATAGAAAGAGAAAAGCAGCATAGAACAATCTCATTAGCTCAAAATAAGCTCTGCTGGAAGAGAATACTGCTGTCATCACCTGGAGCTCCACACAGGCTAATCTAGCATCTGAGTGTTGCCTTTGGTGGCTAATATGTCAGTTACCTAGGGTCATCGTATGCCAACACAGTGACCAACAGAAAAGTTTGACTATGTCCTACAACATAACTGTTGCTTGCTCACCAGAGAGGTGGGCACAACCAGACAGAGACTTTTCATTAGGTTTCTAAAACAAGCTAGTTGTAATGCTGATGCCTTGTGTATTTGAGGATCTAGTACTCTAGTGATAAAAGAGATTTGTAAAATCTGATGTGATATAAAACTGGGTGAGGTTGCAAGCAGTTTACAAGATTGGATTAGAATTCACCATGATCACAGTATTTTGGAAAAATGTTCTGAAATGAATGCATTAGATCCACAAAGAGAACTGCAAATTGCCACAGAAGGATAATTCCAGTACACAAGTATAGAAAGGAGACTTGCTAGCCAACTGTACTGCAAAAAGAATCTGCAGGGGAGTTGTGGTGGTCTATAAGTAAATTATAAATCAGGATGATAACCAGTTGCAGAAAAAGGCGGCCTGACATATATTCATATTAATACTGTAAGCAAATCAAGTAATTACTTCTCCCCTAGCAGCAGTGGCAGGCCCTGACTGCATTACCATGTCCAGCTCTGCCTGCTGGGCTGTCAGAGGAAGGAGACAGTTGGAGGGAGTCCAGGTAAAATAAAAAAAAATAACAGATATAGAACAAGGGAAGGTTGAAATAATTAAGATTGTTTAGTCTACAAAGTGCAAAGACTAAAAGAAGACACGATAACATATTTAAAATATGTAAAAGTTTGCTATGAGAACAGGATGGTGACTTAATTGTTCTCTATATAGATCTGTATCTATCACGCAGAAGACAAGACTTACTATGCAGTTGCAAAGAAAAGCTTTCTAACGCAAGGATGATCAGGCCAGCAGCACATTACCTACAGGTATTACACGTAATGCTGTCATAGGATGCAATGGGAGTGGCTGAGACAAACACCTGTCAAGATGAGGAGAGATATGCTTGGTCATCCCCAAAAGCAGGTGAAAAGCCCAGGTGATCCTGTGTGAGATCCTGGCCAGCCTTACACCCCGTACTCAGCCACAGAAACAAGGCACAGACCAGAGCTTTCCATCAAAAAGACTAAATACCATGATGCACATGACTGTCATTTATCTCAAGATGCTGGCCAGGAAGGACGGAGCCTGCCGGACAAGGGATGGATCTCCCAAATCCATTTAGTTAATTAATTCAATTGGCTAGAAGTAGCAGAGAGCACCCGCTCAGTCACCCCTGCACGCTCCTGTCCATGTTTAACACGCTCATGCCCAGTCGTACCTTTATTTACTCCACCTTTGCTGCCAACAGCCCTTTTAACTGGTTTATAGGGACTGGTACAGAGTAAAATAAGCCATACACCACTGTGCGGCCATTAGGGAAATGAGCTGAAAAGGCTTTAAAAGAAACAGGCAGGGCCGAGGCTGTAAGTGATGCCTGTCACAGGGACCAGGCTGGCCATGAAGGCAGATAGCCAGTATGGGGGCACAGCCGGTGGCCACCGGTGCGGCACCTCTGGCCGGGCGGGTGAGCTGTGCCAGGCCGGCAGGCTGCCGAGGCCAGCCACCCCAGCCGCTAGCAGGGCTGTCCCTCATGGCTGCCTGAGGAGACAGGGTCAGAAACCCCAGTATGACAGGGAAAGGGGACAACAGCCTTCATCGGGGGAACATCAGTGGTGAGGCCCTCGAGTTCTGCTACCGTTGGAAGAGTCTGATGAGTAAAGATCAGGGGAAAAGGGCGTGAAGGGTCCCATCCCCTCACGGAAGGGAAAGCCCGAGCACGCAGACCCTTGGAGCAACTTCGCCCTGTACACAATGGTGGATTCACATCAGGTCACTTGCTACTAATATTACTTGTTTTTTGTCAAGTATCGAATTAACTGAAGCTAACAGGGATTTTCCAAAACAAATCCATGTGTAAGCTGGTGAGCGGGGCTCACTGATTCGGAGGAGGCAGCTGCATGGCCAGAAGGTGCTGTTGGGGTGTGTGGGGGGGGTCTTACATGGTGCTGCCAGGCCCCTCCACGTTTTTTCCCCTATACTACAGTCACACACCCTGGGCATGACTACAGCACATCTGGTGCAAAGCGGCATGCCTCAATTTGAAGTCTTCCCCACACAGCAAATCCATTTTCCAAACTACAGCGTGCGACATCAGAGCGCAGTGAAACATTTCCACTCTTCTTGTCAGCGTTTTAATCTCAAACAAGATTATCTATAAAAACAAATTACTCTCCATTTATAAAAAGAAAAAGTAAAATAAAATGAAGAGCAATGCAAACATAGCCAAAAGTCTGCCCTTAAGCTTGATCAATGGTAAAGACTGGATAATGTTCTGCATATGCTGAAATTTTCTCCTCGTGTGACTACACAGACTATAGCTCTTGTCCTGGGAAAATCAAATTCATGCATAAATGAAATTAAACAGATCCTGTCAATTGCTCAGTTGTTCTTTCTACCTTCCTGTCAAGCTTAACAGCTTTCTGAAACACTTGCTCAGGTTAGAATAAAAAAGAAAGTTCACACTTCAACCATTTTTAATGACAATTTACATGATTTTCCTGGTATGATGCCAGAATTACTGTAATTATATTTGGTTTTACTTACAAACGCAGACAACTAAGGAGACTGTACAGATTATGGAAATTCAAATTTGAATGTTTTAATGGTCCTTGCAGGAGAAAAAAATATTTAAAAAATTGTACAATACTGATACAGACATGTTTGTTACACAATATCCTGATTACTCTCTATTCCTTTTTAAATATACTGAGGTAACATCAACATGTAACTGCCTAATGCCCTTTAAAATTCATTTTAATTTAACAGTTGTTTTCACCCTTAGCCACTTCTGGGGGGTGCACCTGTAATCCTAAAAATGACCAACAAAGCAAAACTCATTAGAGTTATTTCCTCCTTTGATTCCTCAGTTACTGTAGATCCTCTGCAGACCGTATTTGCATGGGTAATGACGACTCATGAAGACGAATAATTCTGAAGGTGACTTCTCTATAAAATGATGTACTAAGTGGGACATCATCAGTTTCCAGCAAATGCCTGCTTTTCTTCATTTTGTAAGCTCACCTTATTGGGCATCTACTTTAGTCTGTCCACTGAACGCCTGGCACCAGCTAAATGCTATGAATGTAGCACATATTCCTCTTTTGCTATGTATCATGTTGTCTTTAGATTGCTGCAAACTGAACACCACAGACATTTGTAGCAAAAACACTGAAGAAGCTATGCTAACTAGGGACTGAAGCTATGAAAAGAAATATGAGCTTCCAAGGACAGAAAAATTGCCCGTAACTTCCCAAATTCCATTAAAACATCCTTGTCTTTCCTTAAACAGTTCAATCAAAATCTCCCTGAAAGCTCACAGGATGTTAAATGAGAAGGCATTACAAAACTTCCCATTACCAGTCGTGGCAGTAGGGCCCAGGTCTGTTCCTAGCACTTCTGATACGAAACCTAACGCACACATGCAAAAAAGTTCCTCAGCTAAAAGATCGCACTCAAAACAGGTAACAGAAAGAACTGAAAAAGGGAAACACTGCATCATCCCTTTATCACGAATGGAAAACCAAGACACTGGGACATGAAGCCATTCATTGTCACACTGAAAGCCTACAGTAAGCCACGTGAGATCTTAACTTTAGAGCACTCAATCCAGCTCCCATTCAACTGTAACTCATGTAACTGATAATATTCCTATAAATTAGTGATACATACATAAGAAAAAGTGTCAACACAGATAAAATGCCTGGTTCCCCTGACTCTTCTGAAATCACATCATCGATGAGTTTAAATGAGAACTCCAAATCCCTTCCAACAGGAAATGAAGTGGGGATGCTTCACATCTGAAGCAGTGCATAGCACGGAAACAGAAGCATGTCAGACAAAGTGCTCAGGTGATGGGATACAGTAAGAAGGAGAAAATAGAGATGCAATGAGGGATCAAGGTTTATAGAAGTTAATATCATACTTTCCCCTGATCTCTGCAAAACGAGGAGAAGGAAGAAGGAATTTACAGATCAGCAAGCACATAACACGAACTATCACCATAAAATTCCATGGTTTGTGACTTTACTGGTTTACTTACAAATATCTTAGCATGAGCTCAAAAGATAAAACAGCACATTTGCATAACTGGCCATGATTCTAAAAGAATACAGCCTTTTTCAGCATTGTCCTTCAACTATTTCAAGTTAAAAATCTTTGGACACAAAGTTAAGCACTGGCTTAAGTCCCTAGAGAAATGAGGTGATGGTGTGTGCAAGAGCTGGGCCATTCTAGAATAAAGGGTAACTTGAATGTAGGAGACATTATGCTTTGTGGGAAGAGACAGAAAAATTGAATATGAAAGGCTATGTAAGTGCACACAGAATGCTTATTCTGTGATAATCTAATCCTAGATAGGCCGATTTCAGCACAACTACCAGGAACTATCAAACATTTTGATTTAGAATCTGCTTTACTTCACAAGTGCGATTCCATCAGGACTTACACCCATTATCTGCTTGGGAACAAAATTTGTGTCCTTGAAAACTTGTGCTTTTATCTTGTACTCTGTATCACACTCAGGATGAACACATGCCTCAAAGGAAGGGAATGATGAACTTGCATAACCTCTGAGACTGAAATTATTTCATCTTTAGTACTGAAGGCCAGATTGCCACATCTTGTAATTGATTGCTTTTCATAGTTATATAATTATAAGCTAAAGAAACCTGATAAAGGTAGAATAGTTTGTTTCCTGTGTTGAAAAAAAGATTTTTCAAGAGCAAAGAATAAAATGGCCTTTTCATATCCTGCAAAGCAAAATTAATCTCTTACGGCAGAGGTGTACTTTTTTAATGTGATGACACATTGATTTTTGGAGGCAACTACAATGCAGCTTTGTTTTGTATAAAACTTCCATACAAATCATGTCTTTGAGTCTTCTTTTGTTTAAACAGTGCAGTAATTCAATAATACAGTTTCAAAGTTCATATAAAATAAAAACAGATAAGGAGACAAATCAAGGATGAGTAGCTATTTACACCTATATCCTGACTGTTCAACAGGGACTTAAAAGTGCTGTAAATTTTAGCCTGTTTAATAATGTCAAGCTAAATATCATACTGGACTAAAATCAGTCAGACATCAGGAAGACCACAATTAAAACTTCAAGGATCATGGGGACAAGATATTTACTCGGACAACACCCAGGCTTATGGACACTCATCTGTAGGCATTAAAATATGGTTTAAAACAGATAAACAAAACACCACTGAAATCTGTCTCAGATAAAAGTCTTGCAGGTAGGAAAACATACTTGCTTTAAGAAAACCTAATTAAAAACCATGGAAGGTATCATACCTCACAGTGCTAATGAAAAATCTACCTTCTGCTTCTATCAAAAATGTGAAGTGCTGCTGAAAGTAAATGGGAGGAAGGAGAATCTCAAGGAATGATTTGTGAAAGATAACACATACTATTTCAGAGGATTAAATTCCTTTGTGTGAAATCTTTCGAAATTTGCCAAAGGTAACTCCATCAAGTAAGAGCTTGCTGGTAGGAGGGTATTTTCTATATAACATTTTCCTAACTTTTAATATGAAACTTTGGGAAATCAACACACTTTCATGAAATGCCAGGTTTTTTAAACATTTGAATAGCATCACACATTCTAGGATAGGAAAAAAAAAAAGTTTTCATTAGAAAAACAAAGCAAAAATCTCACAAGCTCAGCTACCCTGAACCACAATGTCAGGAAAACAGAAACCTAGGAAATAGAAACTTAAACTGAACAGAAGGACAAACTAGTGGTGTGTTTTAACATAATAGACTTTAAAACTGGTTACTGCTTTATCAATCACAGTTAGACAAAGTAAGCAAATGATCAAGCTTACATTAAGTATTGTTTTTCAACTCATCTTTCATTTTTTTACAAGTGTTTACATTATTTTCTGTTTCTTCATATTTGTCTTATTCATTCCTTGTCATGTAGGCACAACTGCAACTATGCACTCACATGTGCTTAAATTTAAGCACATAAATTCCAATTATGTTAATCAGACTAGTCATGTTTTATGTGCTTGGCTGTATTAGCATCTAGTTTCTTCTATTTCATATTAATCATAAAAAGGAGTGGTTAAAGCAAATAGCATAATCAATGGACAAAGCAGGTCAATTTTCAAAGTATTAGTGAGAAATCAAAGGCATTTATTATGATAACAGTTAAAGCACTGCTGAGTATCTAAATGAGCACTCTCGCAGCTAAACATGTCTCCAATGGACATACTCCAACAGATTACTTTTATGCTTTTATTGTCAGCATTGCCCTTCAACCTTGTCAAATGTGGTTTGATCCTAAAAACCACCAAGGATGAATAAAAGTGTACAAAAGAAGGCAGGAGAGCTGTAATTTACATAGCATATTTAAGTAATGTTTAATTATTGCTTTCAGATGGCCATGACTGAAACGTTAGATGCACAAAGCAACTGTGCCATCAGCAGCTACCAAAACACCATCCATCCCATCCGCCATCAGTTTACACAGAAGATAAAAGGGAAAAACATGCTATCTGCTTTATAATAGTAGCATAATTTGAACTGGCAGGAACTGGTCATAAGTTTTCTTAAATTCATCAGCCTGCTCCCTGACAAGGAATGGCCTAGTAATTTCCAAACCATCTTTACTAGAGGAAAAGCTAATCTAACTATAAATAACTCCTTTTGACTAAATTCTACCACAAGGTTATTCTCCTTTCTAATGATTTCTATAGTTGGGCAGTGTATTTTTTTTCCTATAACTAACTTTCTGTTCTCTCAAAATTAGCACAGACAGGTACTGATCATGAGGTAGAGGTGACAACTTTGACTCGGCTCCCCATCTGGTTTGAGGGGTGCCTTCCCACCCTCTCGAGGGGCTGTCTGAGCAGGAGAAGCATCTGCTCCCACCACCAGAGCCGATGGCCCTGTGTGCCACAGGCCATTTACCAAGCACTTCATTCAACATCAAGCAGGAATTTGGGAAACACGTGAGGCAGACAGCTCACCAGTCCAGGAACAACTTCTATCGTAACTAAGCCTTGCTCTCCACAGCGATCTCCGAGTTACCATACGTTAACGTCTCTAGTGTCAGAGTTGAGTATTTAAGATACGCTTTAGAAAAACAATTTGTTGGGGATATAGAACATGCCTGGAGCAATGACGGGGAGCTGTGATGCCTTGATAATCACAAAAACCCCAGTAATGCAGACCCTTTTCTGAGTCAGTTCCTTTCATACTTTCACACACAAGCTCAAATTTGCAGAGTCACTGTAAAATACAAACGTTTTACAGAAGACATACATAGTTCCTGCTCTCAAAATCTCATCCCTTTTCTAGGCAGTAAAACGTTTGCCATGTTGGAGATTGAGAATTGGATATAAGAAGCAATTTTGTTGACTCCTTCCAAATAATACTATGATTTCTCCTGGGTCTCCCAGATTTCTATAAGGGTCTTAAAAAAAAGATAGAAGGGCTGTAAAATAAGATGAGAAGCAGCAGTTTTTTCAAGGTTTGTCAAGTTGCCAGGAGAGCTGTTTCACAGCAGGACAAGTATGAGATGTTGTATTTCAAAGGAACTCCTTTGGGAAGCATCACTTTGCTGGGACTTTGTTACAGGCATGCCCACTGGCAGACAAGCAACAGTAAGGTGGATGGGTTATGACACAAGCATGTAAAAAAAGTCTTTTCTTGATACCTGTGAGTATCTTCAAGAAAGTTGACCACTGCAAACCGATACCGTTCACTGAGCAGTACACACCCCCCCTGAAAAACTCCCAGGAAAGGTAGCATTTTGCTGTGACAGGAATGAGAACTTTCTGCACCCGCATTTACTTGCCCAGCAAAGAGGTGGACAGATGACCTCCTCGTTCCTTCCCAGCCCACCGCTATAGCAACTTAGCTTTCCCGGAACAGCCCACATATCAAACACAGCTGACAGAGCTGCTGAGCAGCCCTATACACAGCATGGGCACCATGGAGCAGGAAAGCAGCCATTGCGCTGCAGGTGCCCCTCCTGGTGCTGTGGCAAAACATGGAAAAATAAAATTACTGTTAGAAAGACGGCTGAAGTTAAAACTATTTTAATTTGTTTTTAAGTTATTTAGATCAGAAAAAAAAGAGTATTTTGCTGATTTATTTAATGTTGGTTTTCATTTGTATTTTTTGTGTTGTTTTTTTTTTTCCTGTAGCTAGGTTTACTTTTACTAAAATAACTTAAACATTCTATTTGGAATTAAATAGAACCATTATACTTTTTGATGAGAGGACATGGTATATCAGCATAAATTTATTTAGCAATAATATAGATTAATACACATTCAGATCTTGATTTCTTACATCTAAGAGAATTACAAATACGTTATCTTATTTTCAAGGTGATAATTTTAAATTATCTTCAATTCTCACTCTTTGAATCCATGTACAGTCATTGTTTATAAATAATATTTGAAGACTCAATCGAAATTCTATTTGCTTTGTAGTCACCTGTGCAATGAAGTTTGTCTTCTGCTTTACACAGGCAACACAGTTTTCTTTGGTCCATCTGTAAGTATTCCTTCAACTGCCACCTGAATAAAGTGTTGCACAAAAGCCCACCCATCTCCTTATTCCCCCGACTCCGCTGTGGACAGCGGCCTTTAAGCTCTCCCACTACACGTTGTAGCCGTGTGTCTCCACCCAAGCTGTCTTTGAAGCCATCCCACTTGCCACCTCTCCAGTTACTATTCACTAAACATTAAAATGCTGCTTCTCTTCTGTCTCAACAGGAGTTGAATAGCCTGATCTAGAAAATCTGGAAGCTGAGACAGTTTTCCTTCTCTTTGCTACAAGAGTAGTGCAGATGCTGAGCTCCTGACAGGAGGAAGGAACCGCATGAGATTTTACCATACTGACATGCCCTCAGTAACACGGTGGCCAAACAGTAAATAAATAGAAGAATCCAAGATGGACACACAAAAATATGAAGTTACAAAGACCTGTCCAGATGTGCATGCTGGACGTACCGCACAACCCTGATAAAGGTAATTCAAGGAGCAACCAAACAGCATAACCTCTATCAGATCAAATCTGGGTATTGCTGTGTGGAAAGTACTCTTTGTACCTCCTTCACGCAAACGATTCAATATGAGGAAAAAGACTTAGGAGTTTCTTTCTTTGCTGATATACATAAAACTAAAAAACATGCCTCTTTCCTACCGTTTGGGACAAATTAGGATTTCTGTTAATAGGCTCAATGAAAAAAACACTACTTGCTTGGGTTTTTTAAGCAACAGTATTAAAAAACACCTTATTGAAACTGTATTTGACAAGACTGCATGCCCACGTAAAAACTGAAAATATATTTATACTCTAAAAGCCCAAAGAGGTGTAAAACCAGATTCTCCTTTACATCCTTCCTTTAATTCACAGTAAAAAACATAACCGAATCCATACTCTGCAGAGAATACTACAATCACATTGTTCTTGAACAGAGTGAGAAGATATTCACTGTAGTATGAGGGGAAAAAACAGTATTAGAACTTCAGAGAAGAACCGCAAAAGATCTTAATAGAGAGGAATAACAAATTAGTCACTAACAATGAAGGTTATCACATTAAAATCTCTAGTTTCCTGGCATTTCCTTCCACATTTCAGCATTGTAAAACCATGGGTTGCTCTTGACGCACTGAGTACAAAGCACTGTTAAAAAAACCTAAAATACAAAATCCAACTAGCATTCCAATGTATTAAAGGTAACACTGGATTAAAGAAACTAACTGTAGATAGAACACTCTCATGAAGGCAAATCTCGACTGGCCCAAACTGTACACACAATGATTTTATTATGACTGAGATTAAGATTTTAGTAAAGCAAAGCAGACCTCAAATCACTTGCTCTTTTAGATACAAACCTCTTTTCATCACCCCTCCTCCCAGCCCTTGCAAGTTGGTAAAAATGAGACTAATGGTAAGCCAGTACAAATGTTACACTTCAAACCTATTGTAGTAGCAACTAGACATTGCATTTCCCTGCAGAACCCACGTCGTTCTGTAAGAACAGCCCCCAGAGTCAGAGACATCACAGGCTTTAGCTACCTTACTGGCACCTGAGCACTCTTTCAGGCAGAGATGCTGTTTATCCAGAAAAGAACGAACTGCTGGGCTTTATTTATATATCTATCTATCTATCTATCTATCTATCTAAAATGAGCTGCCTAAGTCATTGGTTTCCAGCTAGTGCATCCCAGACACCAATGGACTACGGTTTAGAGTCAGGGATGAAGTACCTAAGGAAAGCAAATCCCACCACAAATAGGCTGAAATTTGCTGCTTGACATTAAAGTGACCAATTAACTTTAAAACATTTTCACAGGTCTCAACAGGCTAAAGAAGCTTCAAAACTCGAGTCTACACCAGTTATCTAAACCAATGTTCTCGAGGGCTGGTTTGACATTTTCCTACTTCTACGTGGACAATCAGCTGGGGAGTCAGAGGAAGAGCATAGGAAAATGTCTGTAAATACAGAAGAAAAGGTTTTTAGGGCAACTGCAGTTTTGAGTTTCTGTTTTCACCTAAGAGCTACAAAAATAAGACTCAGCTGGAATGATGAAAGGTTCTCCTTACAAGCAATAATACAATAAAATATTTTTAAAGCTTTAAGAACCAAAGTAAGACATTTAATTACTGTGTGACTCAGCTAGAAATGAGATTGGCCTGCTAGAAATAAGCAAAAATCAAGTTGTATTGATACAACGATCTTGATTCCAGAAAGATGTTGGAAAAAAACCACGATGTTTTTGAAAACAGTTACAAATAGGAGACATTACAAAGCAGAAACATATTAACAAGAAATTGAGCGAACGTGTATTTCAGTGATTTATGGCAGGCTAATTCACAGAATTAAGCACTTACTCTAACAATCAAGCATTAGAAACTCAGATAGCCAGACATAAGGGTAAAATCAAACACAGGATGAAAGTGCCTCACCAAAGGACAAAAAAATCCTTCAAAGTGGTATTATGCAACTGTATCATACTGATGATAAATCTATATTAATGTTTACATTGTGAAACTAAACTACAGATTGTTTTTTCCCTCCTTTCCTTAAGATAATTCTTACAGAAATCAAGGCCACTTAGGTGCCACAGCTGTATGGTCCTACATGTTAAACTTACAAAGTACTTTTACATCTTAGAAAATAGTATCTGTGATGTATTTTACATTAAGCTACCCAAACCATATATGAAATGTGCTCATGTTTTCAATACAAAGTATTTTTGAATGTTACTCTTTAGATATAAATAATTTTCATGTTGTATGATGTTATAATTTTCATGTTCTATGATCACTATTGTAATTCATGGTTAAAATAAAGAGTACATAAAGGCAATGATTTCATTAAGAAATCTTTCAGATGAGTGCAGTAAAATAAATACTACCCATTTTGAGCAAATTTGTAAATGATTAGAGCCAATGGATTTTATTAGAGTTCACCATATAAATGACCACACTATGGAAAAAAATGTTTAAAGCATTCATAGTATTTCTCACAGAACTGATGTGAGAGACTGGTTTATAGCTGAAAATGGAAGATTACAGCTACTTTCCCATTTCTGAACTGTTGCCATTGGTAGGATATGCAGATAGACATCAAAACAGAGACTTTAAATGGGACTGCACAGACAGGCGCTGCAACAACTCTCAAGGAATGGCAAGACACCTGCAGCCCTGCCAGGAGGCAGGAGATGGCTGTCAGGGGAAGGGGAATCCCTGCTGGAGAGATGGGATTTGAAGAAGAGCTGTTACCAAGAGCTGCCAATCTCCCCCAGAGCGGTACCCGATTACCTGTCAGCACGCTGACTTCCTACACAGCTGGTAATAAAACAACATGAGCAGTCTAAAAACAATGAAAACACCTATCTGATGAAATGCATCACTCACCAGAGGCATGTTATCCACAAGTATCAAAAACGTATGAATGTGTTTACAACGTTCCTAGTCTGGGAACAGGTTTTATCAATATTTTACAGGGTTAGAACACTCCTATAATCGTGTCCAGAGAAGGATCAGATATATTAATCTAAGTATGTACAAGGCCATGAACATTACTCCACAAAGAAAACCAATCTCATTGAGGGTCTATGTAAACATAGAGAAGTAATACACAGAAACTGACAGGATCAAAGTCATCCTAGAGAAAGCCCTGAAAAATCTACAAAGCACCTCAAATCCTAACCCCCAGCACTACAGTAGACCATTTTGGGTAAAAGCTCTTTATCTAGTTCTTTCCAGAGGCATACTTGGCCAGTTCCCTTCCAGAAATGGTATGTTACGTGGTAAAAGACCAAGAGTACTCAACATAATAAAACGTACGGAACAGTAGTTAAATAGAGCATTTATATACACAGGGGGGGGAAAAAATCTAAAGAATGCAAAGCAGATTCCCTTAGCTACATTTCTTAACTGTGCTCTCCCAACCATGTTTCTCTGACTAATAAAATAAAAAGTGTTTCAGGATCAAGCAGAGCAGCAGGACTCTGGCAAAAAGAAGCCCAGGACTCGTAAAAGGAAATAAACTTTAGACGGCAGCCGGCGGCAGAGCCCCCGTGCTAAGTAACACGGGATAGTGTCAGGAGTGGTTTTGTTGTGGTCAGTCAAAAAAGCAGAGCAATACCTCACCATCCACCTTCACAGATCTTCCTCATAAAATATCACAGTGATAAACAACTAAGATTCACCAACATTTTTTAAAGAAGGCTTTGATCTGTGAGAATGATGACCACGTAACCCCTGTTAACTATAGCAGGTGTTTAAATGCCAGGTGTGTAGGGGCTTGTGCGCTACACCCTGAGCCTGGCATGCAATAGAGGGGAAAAATTACCCCCCGTTAGCATGGACGCGCATGAATCTGATGGAAAAATAACGATCTGAAGCACAACGGCGAATTATTTGCGACTCATCTTTGAGCCATGGGGCAGCTCCCCTGACCAGGGCGCCAAGGGGCAGCTGCTGCGGCTGGTTGCACAGTGCCCACCACCCACGGCCTGCCAAAGGCATTTAATAAAAGTAGAAGCAAAATCCAGGGAAGAAAAGCCATCCTAACCGCCAGGAACAGTAAAAAAGAGATAACGAAGCTACTTTCAAAAATTAAAAGAAATAAACTTTTGAAAAAAACTTTTGATTTTGGTAATACAAAAAGAAAATTATTGGGTAGGATCCCTTGCTCAAAGATATTCTTTGTAGGTGGCAAATTACTGGTCCTATATTTTTACTGTAGGTTCTTCACTGTTGCTTAAGTCTCCTTGCATTTTTCAAAAAGACTTTAAAATAAGCATTTAGTTCAATTTCAGTATTCTGCTCTTTTTCAAGAGAACAGAATCATCATAAAGATCTTAGCAAAGAAACTGAAGTCAATGATTACTTTTTTTAAAAAAAGCCAGGTATTTTACTACCAGCTATTTCAGCTAGTTTTTCATTACTGTTTCTATCAAACTAAGACAGACGCCCTATTCTCATGAACATAGGATTGATTCAGCATTTTTTGTTTTCAGAATCACCTCTTCCCTTTAATGTAACTTTTACCAACATCACAGCTTGCAATGACCATTTCTCCTTAGTTTACAAGGCCCCCCTCGACTGTTCACAGGGTTATACATGAACCTCCATGGCCTGTAAAGCTGACATAACCTGAACTCCTGCATGTCTGAAATTACCAAAACCTAAAGCAAAACAAAATGCCAAAGTTTAACAGTGTTAATCCTCAAGAGCAGCCAGCTAGTTAGGCACCAATTCTACTTTATAACCTCGGGAGAACACACATAAACCCCAGCAACTTCACTTAATATCCCTCACAAATCCTTAGATTTCACAGTTCTTCAAACCCACTGAAATTTCCTGTGGGCACTACTGACAATTCTAAAAACATATTTAATCAGTACTGAAACACTAAAGAAAGAAGTATCAAATCTCAAGTTTGTTGCATCACTAAAAATCAGCAACTGCTTAGAATGTTTGCAACACTTGCACTTTTGCAAGAGGAGCTTCTATACAATTTAATTTTTACAAAACCAGGATCTCTTGAAAGAAAAATCCCATGATATTCTGTTACATGACAGCTTGCTACTGCCTATAGATTTGATTACGAACGTGTTCATCATTTGAGAGTGCAGAAAAAAGTATTAAATCATTAACCACAGGTAAGGTGACTGAGCTTCACAGCCCTCTCCTGTTCCTGCATACAACTCACTTGGTCCTGCTAGAACAGATTTCCCAGTTCCTGTGCTATTCTGCTGTTGCTTGGCTGCTCATTTTTGCATCCTGCTCTCACTCCATTATGTTGTGATACACTCAGATGGAAATAAATGCATAAACCATTGCTTTGGAGAGAAGAAAGTTAATAAACTACTAATAATTTTTTTTAAGGAGCACACTGTACATAGAACCAATGTACAGGGATACAACATACAAACAATAAAGGATAAAAGGTGAAAGAACAAAAAGAAACTAATCTAAATTTCTTATACTGCAGTCTGTACAGCCAAAACATAGGTGTTTGTTTAAAGACACACTGTGATCCAATAAAGATTTAACTGCCACCTGAAAACAACAAATTTAACAGCAGTGGTGCAGTCACCATATCAATTACTTCTGTGATCAAGGGATATGCAACTCCTCTCACTACTTTTGTATTCATTTAGCTCCACTTCATACAGGAGAGAATGAAACGGTGAAAGAGCAATAGCGTTTTGGTTTTTTAAGAAGAAACAGAGAAAGGTGTACGTGGAAAGAGTGTCTGCCTCATGTCACAGGCAAGACCCTGCCAACACCCAGGATCTGTGTACTTCACAGGTAATAGTAGGAGTTAAGAGTTTTGCTTGGTATTTTAAGTGTTCAGACGGCAGAACTCGCCATGCTTCACAAAAGGGATAGCCAACTGCTGGCTTCATAATTCATATCAGGTCCCTAAGCCCCAGTAGAAATGATAGTTAAAGAGGGGAGCAACTCATCCAGCTGCCATTCGTGTCTTCGTACACCCATGGGCTCGCTGCAAAGCCGAGTTCAGAAACTGGATAAAACATCCTGGCAAGGCAGGCTCATTTTTTGCATGCTCCTCTTGCTGCACGTACCCTGAGAAGCTGCTTTTCACAGAAGTTGCAAAATTATCTTCTGGACCTTCCCTCTTAAGAAGGTGAGAAAGTAGGCTACAGTGGCTGGCTGCACACCACTGCTTTACATAGGTAGGGAAAGCATAAGAAATAACAAGAGTTTATGGAAACTGTTCCCCCCAAACCCACCAAAACTTCACTTTCAGTTTGAAGATACTGGAAACCATGCTATAATAATAATTGTTGAAATACTCACTGCAAAGAGCTTTTACCAAAGAAAAGAAATGAGTGAAAACACAAACTGGGGAAGTATTTCATCACTGCAGTAGAGATTTCGTGCCAAAAGAAAATCCACCAAACTTCCTATTTCAAACTCTTTAGAAATGGAAAGCAATAGCATCAGAAGGATTCAGAAGGCCACTGGAGGAGACCTAAGAACATCTTGGGAACAGCGATGACAACAGGATGTAGCACTTTTGTGCCAGCAGTTACCAAGCATGGTCAAGACCACACGAGGAATGGGAAAGCAAATGCAAGCAAATGGTATCTGAGGTATCCACCTACTACTAGTATTTCAGAAGGTAAGAATCCTGCAGAGTTTCAGAATTTAACTCTTGGCCTTTTCCCAGAAAGTGAGACCTAGAAATAGGAATCACATGCTTATAGTATCTTCAAATCCAGTTCTGTTCCAGAACAATCCAAACCAGCACCTACAGTGGTTTACTCACAGAATGGTTTGGGTCGGAAGGGACCTTAAAGATCACCTAGTTCCAACCCTCCTGCCATGGCCAGGGACACCTCCCACTAAACCAGGTTGTTCAAACCTCACCTCTCATCTTTCTTGCTTGTAGCAGGGTTCCTTTCAAGTACAGCACCTGGCTCATAAATCTGACTCGCCAGCAATGATTAACTCAACAAACGTGTTAACATCAAATACTTCTCCGATTTGTAAGTATTAACCATGTGACAAAGTTCAGTATGACAAGACTGTTCTGCTGCCTGCTGTGGTAATACTGTCATTGTGGCTCAGGCAGAAAAGAAAACCTTGATCCCTCGGTGAGTGGGAGCCTTGTGCTATACGGCTCAAGACAACACCGCCTGCCTGCGCACCTGTAAGGCACAGCTTTTGTCTGTCACAATCCGCCACAGCATCATTTTTAATAGTACAAGGCTGGAAACTTCCACCAAACAGCTTAAAAGTCTGATGTAGCCAACCAAATGTTTCATAGCAAGCTAAATTTGAACGCTTAGTATTTAGATTTTTAAATATTCACCTTATTTTCACATATGATGTGCATTTAAGTCTATACATGAACACACCCGTGTCTGACTCCTTTGACACAGCAAGAGCGGAAGACAAAAGAAAGATGCATCAGCTGCAGAAACACCGTGAGTGTAACATGTACAGCAAGAGGAAGAGTTCATACTGTACTTTGTCTCCTTTTATATGGCGTAGACTGTAAATACTGTGGCTACGCTTTCCTGAAGCTCCTACAAAATGGATACATACACATACATCAACTGTTGAACAATAATAAACTCTAATGTACCGTGTTATCTTGCAGCACGTAGCTCAAGTCAATGCTAGGCAATTACTGCAAGACAAGATGTATAATTTCAAAGCTGTATTATAAAATACTTAACAGGTCCCAGTTCTGAAAAAATGTATTAAGACAAAAGGACAACAGTAAAATTTCTTGAGAAAAGCCTCTAAGAAAATATAATTTTCAAATAGATAGCTTTCCAAAAGAGCCAATCAGATGGTAAAACAGACTAGGAATTAAAACCTTTCCAGTTCTCTAGCAGACTTTCTTTGGGTCTTATTTTCTTACCCATAAAATACTAAGAAATGCTGAGAAAATTGCTTTCACATATTGGTTCCTTTTGGATTTATGTTTGCTTGCTTTTCTGTATCAAGATGAGAGCCATTTAGAACAAATTAATTCTCAAAGTTGGGAAAAGTTAAATTCTTCATAATTTTCAAATTGTTGGTTGAATTTCTTCACAGTGCATAAGAAAGACTAAAGTATCTGGTGACAAGGTAAGGCATGGAGAAGGGAAATGCAAGACCTTGGTATTTGCAACAGTGTGCAAGTGTTGCATGGGACAGCTCCCGAGGTTGCTCTAACTTGTGCACAACTTTTTGAGTTGCATATCAGAGTGTAAACTGCTAGGTGGTGTGAAAAATGCCATTTTAGTTATATTCTTGAACATACTGGAACCAGACTATCATGACAAAAATATGTAATTTTGGACAAAAATTTTATTTTTTTTTTATTACATGTCATCCATTCTTATTTCTATTCTGGTTAATACAGAAATGTAAACTTTTTGTTGGAGAAGGAGATTTATTGAGAAGAGTTAGGCAATGCATTCTAAAATGAAGAAAACTAGTAACCTAGTGCATTCATTTTTCTTTAAATCATTTGAAGAAAAAAAAAGCTATTTAAAAGAAACACAACCTTTCAAAAAAACATTAAGCGGACAGGGAGAAGGAAAGCTAGAGGAAATAATGGATTCTAAACAAAACAGTGACTGTGTATTACAGGGCTGCTCTATGTACTGCAGTGAAGAGATCCATTTAGAAAGTACGATCATTTGGGAAAGCCAGAAGATAAGACCAATACATTTAACTAGCTTTAATTTGCTTGCTTGCTTTCACTCCATGAATTTCCTAGCACAGGACTATGCAAGTACAGCACTTCAAATTTCTTTCAGACATTTTGTACAATCTATTCCACCATATTCTCAGAATCTCAAAACAATCTTTATTAGGGCTGCCAGCTCACAAATACTTACATAGGGGAACAGGATTTCAAAGAAAAAAAAAAAAATCATCCCCTAGAAGGCTATGGGCTTAAAAGCAGTAAGAAAAGAAAAAAAAAGGGGGGGGGGAAATCAATGAAACTAGAACCGGATAATCTTCTAGTATCTGTTTTTCTAAAGGCTGTTGAAGAAGAAACCGAGACACACAAAACAAATCATTTAAAATTCTGGATCCAATTAAGCTAATTGCCATATCCCACTGGTAAACAACTGAGGCTATATATCACATACTGGTTTACAATGGTAGCTGAAGTAGCATTATTTTAAAGTCTCTAGAAATAATATGAAAGGTAATGTCATGACTTGCATCAAGAAAATAGTATTTTCTATGGATAGCAGAAAGCAAATGATACTGTAACTAGGACCTTCCATACCAGGGTACAGTTGTGAAATGCGCCCTTTTGACTACTGAGAGTAATCAGTAATTATCTCTGTACTAAGTAGACACTCCTCAACAGCAACTTTTTATATTGGTGGTTCACACAATTCAGTAATCTCCCCTTTTGATTTCTCTGATGGTTTTGCCCCAAACAACATCACTCCCAACTTCTCCCAGCTGTCTGTGGCTATATTACAATGATGTAATATGTCTGATATATTACATGATAGACAAAATACATATGCACTAATCAGAATATCCTCTAATCAGCATACAGAGCGTAACCCTGAACAAGGTCAGTATTTGCACTGGGAGGTAAAACAAATGAGGAACAAAAAAAAGTCTTGGATTTTACACCGACACCTCAGCTCAGCACATTCTTTCCAAGTGAGACAGTTCTTTATGATGGTTTTACCTGGGTTCTGCAGTACTGACTACTTAAAAACACCCAAACAGGTATATTAAATATTTGTATCAAGTTATTTCTCCAAGAACCTCATAATCTTAAAAATATTTACAGTTTCCTAGGTTCTGTGGGTTTAGTTGGGTTTTAGTTTTGTTGGGGGTTTTTTGTTTGTTTTTAATTAAGGTACGAGCAATATTAAGGAAAATGCTCAGGACTACCTAAAATCTTTGTATACTTGCTTGTTGATTACTGAATATTTAATAAGAACATGTGCATCAACTTCTATAAAATCAAAAAAGAGAAAGGTTTATTCCCATTTCAAATTAGGCTTACAAGCTATTGCCTCTGAAACTATCTGGTCTACATACAGATCCAATCTGCACAGTGGTTTTCATGTCTGCTAGGATTTGCCATTTCACGCCACTTTCCTCTTCTCTAGTGGTTCTGACCATGCAATGAGGATTGCAGGGGTAAAGCACGTACAGAGTGTACATCCAGAAAAGGCAGACAGTATGCACACAAAACTTAAAAGACTGTATTTCAATATTTTATATAACTAACATTTTTATCCTAATCACGTCAAGGTTTTACATTCTAATAATGGATGCCTAACTTCTTTTATCAATTCACAGAACCACAGCTGACCAAATTAATATTTTACATATGGTGATTTTTTTAAATCAACATGAAATTTGAGAAGATGCCATTATTTTGCTTTTCTTAAGTAATAAAACTCTAAATTAATCAGCAAGCACTTCAGATCATATTTGGTATTTCACTTTCAATCACAGATAGCTTGAACAGTAAGGTTCTCAATAGTGAATTAGCTATATTGGTAGTCATACCGTACAAGAAATCCATGAGTTTGAAGCGGAAGACTTCTGATTGTCCCAGACTATGCATATCAATTATGCATCTGAATTGCATAATTCAAAGGTATTTCTACTTTGTGGTATGAGGAATTTTGTGATGGCACCACCTGACAAGATAATATATTGCAAGCACATGAAAATAAACGAAATATTAACTGGACAGACTAGTATAATTTCCAGTAAATATTTCAAAAGTTGAGTGGCATTTAGTATTTATTTACTTACACTACTGAAATGACAAAGATTTTTCTTGAAGAAAATCACTAAACCCCAAACTACATTTCAAATTCTACAAACAAAAATTTATTGTTTTTATCTAAAATTTGAAATATATGGTCCTTTTCAGAGGGAAAAACTTAAGGCACACTTAAAACTGCATTTCACTGCATTGCTGAATGAGATCTGGTTACTTCAGAAACAGCATAAATCTAAAGTAATTTTTTCCCTTGATCAACTGAAGTGATAATGACAGAGCTTCCTTTGACCAGACGAAGGCAGACAGATTTTTAGAAAGGACTCTTTAACACCAAGATTATTTCTACTTAGTTCCTACCATTATCAGGAAAAAGCTATGTTTCTTATTTTGCCAGATGTAATTATAATATGATCTCTCTGTGTGGAAGTGGCATTCAGATCCAAAGTCCCTGCATATATGGCCCATGTAAATCCTACCAATCTATATCTGAGCTAACAATTCTATATCCATTTAATACTCTTCACCTATTAAGGATTTTTTGCATTGGCTTGCACACGATTATAACGCTCCAGTATACACATCAATATGGCTGTGAAGTTCACACTAGTTTTAGAAGTACATCAATTCATCTACCTTCAAGAACCTCACATTTTTTCTGCATTTCAACAGAAAGTCTGATACATGTTAATGTGAATATACATCCATTATAACATCGATATGCATACAGAAAATCATTCAAGAAGAAAACTGCGGCATTAAATCAGGAAGGCAAAGATGTTCAACCATCCTATCTACAGGCTAGAATACTCTCTGACCATATTTTTTTTTTTGTAAAGCACAAAACAGTCTCTTGTTTGAGGGCATTAGTATGATTTCATCTGATAGGAAGAAGAGAAAAATGAAAAGCAACACTAGTGAGTTAACTTAAAAGAAAAATGACAAAGTACAGAATAAGATTAGTTAAACTAGTGACACCAGTAATATCACTGTTACTATACAAGTGCCGAAACGTGCATTTTAAACTTCCTAAAAAGAGAAAATACATTCATCTTCAACTGTACAACTTATCTCAATCCAGCCCAGACCACTAGTTCTTCCTTTCCTCTAATCTTTGGCAGCAGAGTATCTAAAAGATACTGAGACTAGGACACTGAAGGAGACTACCCTTTTACATCAAGTTTGTGAAGATAGAAAGGAATACAAGCATAACAGCAAACACAATTTTACAGCTTACCACCTTCAACAAAAAACCTGTTCACAGACTTTCATACCATCCCACCACCAGCAAGAATCACTTTTCTAATCCCATACACCTTTGCTGTAAGTTACTACTCTTCATGAATTTTCTTTTTAGACGCTCTACTTGACTTTTCTTGACTATGAATTATCATGTACATATGTTAATAAAATTTAAAATGTTTACTGAGTACCTAACAAACTTGTACAGACTAAGTAGAATGAATAACATCACTAAGACAACCCTTCAAGGAGAAACATAAGCCTAGTTATAATTAAAGTATTCCAAGATTATATTCTCTTTGCCACTGTGAAGTTTCTGCTGATGTGAATGAATACAGTAAAGCAACATGGTGGCAAGATATTTTTGCCATTCTTGTCCAAATAAACTGCTTCAAATTAAAAAAGAATATCCTGCTTCATGACTTTTAAAACACTCTCATCTACACAAGTAGATGGCTTCACAGTACATGCTTACTTGTGAAAGCTCAACAAGCGAGACTAATATAAAATTCAAAGAATCAGCAATAGCTGTCAAAAGGGAAAGATCCTTTCATTACCTGACTTAGTAACAAAAAATTGTCCTAGTTATTCTTGATGACTCCTGATACTCTGAATAGATTTTAAGATTATATCTGTTCATCTCCCATTATGAAGAGAGAAAAAAAGGCACCCTTACTATTATGTTTAAATATATTCCTGAAAATACAAATGAAATCTGGGATCCTTTTTTTACCAGTTTCAAATCAAATGACCCGTAAATTTGAGTTAGGGTAGCATGAATCAAGAAAACGAGTATTTTAAGTGTTGACTGGCATAACGTATCCTTGCACATCTTCAAAACTGCTTACAATGTATTTTGAGAGAATTCAGCAATAAATTGGCTTATTTTATAAATAGGTTCTATAAACAGTTTATTTGATAATTTTCTAACTGTGCTTAACTAATGCCTATACAGGCTTAATTACAGTATTCCTATCTTGGCATATTCAGGACAAGAGCACCTTAACTTCATAAAGTCATTTAAATCACTGAAATGGCTTGAAGAATGGTATAGTACTCTACTGAAGCAAAGGAATCTAACAGGCTATTCCCTTGAGTTTGTAATAATGTGAAACACTACATATAAAAATGAAAGTGTACCAGTATTTCACAGGAAAAGGCTTCAACAAAGAAAACATGTCTTATTGGAAAAAAGGCTGTATTTCATCTTTGTAATCTTTGTGGATGCAGTGTTCTGCTCAAATACAGTACAGAATCACAGGGAGTTTAAAAAGCTAATAAACACACCAAACTTACTAATGCATAAAGTTTCCAAGTAAATACGCATGCCTAAATTTATTGTGTTCCCTGTAAAACTACCGGAAATATTTTTCAAGATGTATATAACTTATGAATATAGCAGGTCAGCTTCTGCTGTTGCTAGAATTGACACCTTTCATCACTAGAGCAAGCTCTGAACAGGCATAAACAGAATTGCTGCCTAAATACCTGGTGCCCCCCATCTTCTTTCTCTCCCCTTCTCATTCTTTCCTTTGCATCAGCAGTAACTACATGTCACTACCATGAACCACATCAAAGACCTGGTCTGGATTTCAGGACAGCCCCTTCCAGTGCACGTGTTGGCTTACGATGGCTTAATCTACCCTGAGAAAGGAAAGTCTTCACTCACACTCTGAAAGATTGAAACACTCCTATGAGCAAGATAAAGAAATAACACTGGTTTGGTAATATTAAGTCCCTCCAGACTTTCTGAATATGACTATTTTTGTAGTATTTGTCTGCAAACATGATGCAACTGAAGACTGTGCAATAAAAGTTCATTCTACAAAAAAATAAAATGGTAGTTAGAAATTGATGGTGTAACACATATGTTCAGTAGCCAATTTATTAATGCTTGAAAGATGTTAACAAAGATTAAAAAAAACATTAAATACATTGTTTTATACCACTACCAACCAAATTGTTTAACATTTCTCACCTGGTAATTTACCTAAACCATCATGCTATCAGCAATTTAGCATACTGTCAGTCCCAGTTTAGAAAAAGGAAAATAGATAAAACTTTCAGTTGCAAAGAAGGTTTTAACAAAATGTTTGAGAAGTAAAGCTACTGCCGATATGTGTTTGATTTGAGTATTTATGTGGTCTATGACTGAAGCCTTTTCAAACTGCACACATTAAAATAAAATCCCTTAAGTTCATAAAGTATCCTTATAGCTATTTTGCGCGTTTGGACTTTCACACAACCCTATCCGCCTGACCAGACTACTACATAGGTGATGCAGCATCATCAGTCAAGTTCTTTGAACCAGTCTGCCCAGGAAGGTACTTTTACCTTAAATGTTGTTCATCTCAAAACCCGAAACACGTTCTGGTAATAAACACATGGGCAAGGTCTATTACAGAGCAAGTTATTTAATGCATACCTCACTACATCCTAATGACTACTACTTGCACAGTAGGTAAAGAATCATTCGTTCAAGTCCACTCTTTCCAAGGACTACCTTCATTAAGCTGACAGTTTGTTTACTATCCGGAATAAAAGTCCCTGTAATTGAAAAACTGAACCATGACACAGCATGAAAAAATACCCCACCTCCCAGAGGAAGAGGGCAACACACACATGCGTAACTTGCTTCTACGTTCAAAGGCATGCTTATGCTTTACACTCATGTGGCATTCTCATACTCTCATTCCTTTGAGGGAAGCAGAAGGAGAATTAAAACTTGCATGTTAATGCTTTAATGTTAACAAAATTCTAACTGGAGCTAAAAGTGTTTCTTCTACCAAAGGGATATTCATGTAACAGGATCTATCCTTGGATCTTATTACACAAAACAACTTTCTCCAAACTGAGTGAAAGAATGCTTTCAGACACAGAATTTTAAGAAAAATTATGTTGAAAAAAGTTGGTGAAATGCACTTCAGTGGAACAAATTGAAAATCTGACATCGCCCTATAGCCAAATCTTTCATCACCAATTTAAAGGATACACAAGCAGCAAAGTACGTGAAACAGGAGATAACAGTGCTACTAATTTACCTAAGCAGCCAATTCGTCTCAACAATTTAACAAGAAGTTCTACTTCAATATTAAACCATCAAAACACAAAGCCCCTCTTATTTCTGTTAAAAACATGTAAGTTTTTTTAGACCAACAACAGCTTTATACTTTTCGTGCAACATTTCTGGACTTTGAGTCACTAAAAACAAATAACCACAAAGTACTTGAACACTACCACTATCTATCCAGAATATATTACAAAATAAGACAATGCAAATACTTGCTTAAGTTTTGGTTTCATGCATATCTGCATTTTAGGAAATAAGCTAAAATCCTACTGTACGTTTTTACAGTATATCACATTCCACCTTCCAGAAGTAGTAAGAACATTGTAACAATGAGCATGAGAAGGTAAATATAAGCTTGACCATACTACAGTGAAGTAAGGTTTATCTTACTACCTAAAGAAGGTGAAAAGCAAATTTTTATAACCTAGTTTCATTTCAATTTTATTGAACTGTCTACAATATTCTGTGAGTGTGTGCACACACACAGGCACGCACAGAAAAAGTGGTATCTACAAACAGTTTACACAAATATTTACATACATATGTTATTTACATAAACTAGTATGACTGCATGACTTTGGATGTAAAAACCATACGCTTCTTGCACATGTAACTGTTGCATTGGTCTTACAAATGTAATATAAACCTTTTGCAACAACTAGCTAAGCACATATCATAGCTGATTCCAAGTTTTTAGAGCTTGCAGTTTTTTTAAAAAAATACAATACCTAGAACACTGTTATCAAACAAATATGCTTTATTGGCATCTAAAAACAAAATGCACCCAACATTAAAATGTATTTTTTCATTTTTTTAAACCCACTGCAGTACGAGGAACAAATCACAAACACTTACTTTAGAGAAAACAGAGACTATAGTGTAGATTTTACAAAATCACTTTTAATCTCTGTGTTATGCTCCTTAAATAACATGGGCCGTTTCTTTTTCTGCCGAATTGTAGGAACATAAAATATCACAGCTTTGTCTATACTTTAAAATTCTGCAGCAGCCTAAAAACACGGACAAGATACACCAGCACCTGTTTCAAGTATAACAATTTTGATAGCCAACCTAAGGGTAGTATCTAAAAAATTCCATTTTCTTCCATAGGAAGTCTTTGTTTGACAAGCTGTTCTTTTATCTTTGTGAAATTAAAAGCAAGTGGGGGCAAGTTTATGCTTTACCAGAGAAATAAAAAAAAAAGTTTACCTACCATGTTCAAATTAAGAACAGTGTTCTATACAAGTCAGTTGTACAGTTATTTAAGTGAAAGATGAACATTAACATTAGATTAACTTAATTCTGGCAGACAAAAGTGAACTGCTACGGTCCAGTCAGCCATTTATCTATTACAGAGAGATGACAACTTTACAAAAGGTATCTTTTACCTACTGAGTGATGAGTTATGTCCCCTCAGTTTCTGTGCTTTCTACCACTGGTTCACTTTCTATATCAGCTTCTGTGTCACTCTTCTCTTTGTTTATCTCGACGGAAGATGTCAGTTTTTCATAAAGTTCTGGATCGTCCTGCACCTGTGCAGTCGGTGGCTGACTTTCTGTCTCTGTATTTTCACCGTTTACCTGGGGCATATTATCGGCTTTGCGTTGGGAAGTGGCCCCATCAAAATATTCAAAAACCCGTGGATGTGGAGGGGGGATCCAGTTGTTTGACATTCTGTCTCTTCCAAACCTGTTCCCATTAATTTCTCTGCAAAAATTAAAATCTCTGTCATCCCTATCCCTCTGTCTTTCCCAGGGTCTTCTGCGGTCATCAAAATCTCTGTGAGCATCTTGTTCAAATCCTCTGTTCCAATTGGGACCACTTCTACTATCAAACCTATAGTTTACATGCCGAAACCTCTCTCTGTCTTCATGGAAGCCTTTAGGGCCGCCATAAATAGGGAAGGCATGGTGCTCTCTTTCATCATAATCTCCTCTCTGTCCCCAGTGCTTGTCTGAATTGAAACCAAAATGCTCTCTTCGACCAAGGTTATCCATACCTGGTCTTCCAAAATTCTCTCTCATGTCTACATGTGGTCTTGCAAAGTGTTCTCGCCCATCTACTGGAGGTCTTCCTATACCCTCTCTTGGATCAACTGGTGGTCGTCCAACAGAATCTCTGACATCCACTGGAGACGGTCTGCTAAGATTATCTCTGTTTTCCACTGGAGGAAAGCGATAATCTCTATCTCCTTCCTGCTGAATGTTATCGCCTCCAAGTGGTAGTCTTTTCTCTGGATTAGGAATGCTATCAATATTTTGTCTTCCTGGTGTTCCAAAAGGTCTTTCTGTCTGATTGAAAATATCTCCTGGAGGAAAAGGACCTCGAGGTGGTGGGTGAAGAGATGGATCAAGGATCGCTGGAGGAGGAATACTACGCTGCGGTGGCATTCCTGGCTGCATTAATGGAAACCTTGGTCCAGGCGAATGGGGCATTAGGCCTGGACGGATATCTATAAGAGGCATTCCCGGCATCCTTTGACTACTAATATTTAAATGAGGCATGTTTTGAACCCCTGCTGGATGCTGCATTGCCAGAAGTCCAGAACTACTTGAAACATTGGGTGGTGGCATTATGAGAAGCCCAGAGTTGCTTGACACACACGGTGGCTGTACTCCTGCCAGAACTCCTGAGCTGCTTGAGACACTGGGTGGCTGCATTCCTGTCAGCAGGCCAGGGCTGCTTGAGACACTGGGTGGATGCACTCCAGCTAGAAGCCCTGAGCTACTTGAGACATTTGGTGGTTGCACTCCAGCCATAAGTCCAGAGCTACTCGAGACGCTGGTTGGCTGAACTCCACCAGCAAGAGAAGAGCCACTGGAGACAGTAGGTAGCTGCACTCCTCCTGCAAGACCAGAACTGCTTGAAACAGTTGGTGGTGGCACTCCTCCTACAAGTCCAGAGCTGCTTGAAACACTAGGTGGCTGTACTCCCCCTGCAAGTCCAGAGCCACTTGAGACAGTGGGTGGCTGCCCTTCTCCAGTAAGCCCAGAACTGCTTGAGACGCTGGGTGGCTGCACTCCTCCAACAAGTCCAGAGCTACTCGAGACATCATTTTGCACTAAAATGCAGCAAGCAGAAGAACAGTTACCAGAAAACACCAGTGTAACACATAGCATTCAAAACAAAATGCAGCTTAATCCATATTCAGTTAAAGCATTCAGTGATGATACTGCTGATAAGGTCTTTCTCAGTTTCTATAACAAACATACATCATTTTAATCACAATTAGTGATAAAAAGACCTTATGCCACAGAAATAAACATCTCTACATAGCAGAGAATGTAAAGCAGCTTAAAATCGACAAGACCCACAGCCATCACCCAATTATGCAAGGGAAGTGTTAAACATGCAATTCTACACATTTTATACTATCCTACCCTCTTCTGCTCCTTTCCATTGTCACTTGTGTAGTGAGAGCTCACTTTTAAGAAGCTTTCTAAAGGGCTCCCCGTGCCAGCTTTACTTTGAGTCTACAAAGAAAACATCCCTGAGCATAAGCTGGTAGAAATCAATGATCAGATGATGACAATGATGGTTCTCACCAATCCTCCAACTTAAACTGAAAATTATACCTAGCCTAAACCCTTCTACTCTGTAGTTATTAGTGTAGTGGATCACAGTCTGGAGGAAAAAAACCCTCAGAAGTATGATTCTTCCTGTATGCAATCATATCAGACGATAAAGACATTTCTTACCAGATCTGTTGTTCTCACTGGAAGAAATCTGAAGGTCTGTAAGATGTGACCCCTTTTCATCTGATTCTGGTTTGTTGATTGGCAGAGGATTAAAAACACTTCCAGCAGATAATGTTGGAGTAGCTAGATTGCTAGTAACTGTGCCAACTGGTAGAACAAGGCTAGTAAAAGGAACATCCTTCATCGTCTCTTGTGCAATTGGTAATGGAGGCTGTACTAAAGCTGTAGAGAAATAACAGAAGTGTATCATAGTAATCACATATTCAGGCCTTCAAGATGTTTGGCAGAGGTCAGGCTGATAAATTAAGTGAAATTAATTACCCTAAGTGTTACATTTTTAATAATTTCTTATCCTCAACTAGCACTGTTAATATTTAATTTTTTTGTAGAGACCATGAACTGTAGGCAACCTAAGCAATCTGTATTCTTTAACAGATATTTTAAAACATACAGTTTTTTAAAATGAATACAGTTAAAAGGCTAAACAAATTATTATGAATTATTCAGTGACCAACACCAAACAGCTCAAGTAACAGATGTATGTTACAGACAGGTTCATATATTGAATTATGCATACATATAATATATATCTAATTTGCTGGAACTTTTTTCAGTAACCCCATGGTAAGTATCATTTTTCTGTCAACTTGAAGAGCTCCGTAAATCCTTTTCCTCAATATCTGCTTAAACCAGCTGAACAATAACTTCCATGTTTTTTTCCATTACACAGGATACATTTCATTAACAGGTAGTATATCAAACAATTAGGCTTTCCATAACACACAAACAACTATTAGACAAATCAAACTTACGTGTTGGAACAACTGGTGGGACAACAGGTGGCGGGACAACAGGTGGTGGAACCACAGGAGGAACTGGGGGAGGCATATAACCTATATGGGAAAAAATGACAAATTATTACAAGAGAAGCAAATAAAGTTTTGCAGTAAAAGCTTGTCTACATTATTGATCGTGAAAAACTGCATCATGAAGACTAGCAAAAAACAAATATATGGGAAGAGGCAACAGTGGTTACTGTTTTTAAAGTATCTGTTTTGTAGATGATCTGCACGTGCACTTTCAAAAGTAATTTCTGCCAGCAATATCCAAAGAAAAAAATTAAGAGTTGCAAAAATTTCCAAAAGAAAGGAGATTATTCTTAAGGATTTTTAATCCTTCATTTTTATCAAAGTTTAAAAAATTATAAAATCTGGTGTAATTCCTATTCTTCACAGAATACACTGGTAAAAATAATATTTAGACATAAGTAATTTTAATCTAGTATCATATTTAAGATTCAAAGATCAACTGGCTTAATCAGTAACCAGCAGCTGATGGAAAACTACACAAAGCAAAATGGATGCAGAAGAATGCATTAGGTATACTCATTATATCCTCAACTTCATTTTTACTAACTTACCTGGCGGTGGCTGTGAAGGGTTGAAACTCGCTCGCAAGAAGGGTGGAGGAGGAATTGCACTATAACCAGGAGGAGGGACAGACATTGTGACAGGAAATGCAGGTGGAACCAAGCTAACAGCAGGCACAGCTGGAGCTACTGGAATCTTATTTCATGGAAAGAAAAAACAAGCAACTTCAATATTTAATGATATTCAATGAGGAATTGAAAAAAGGATAAATTGACTCAACTGTAACTCATGTTAAGCACTAAATGTACCAAAGGCTTTGTATATATTCTGAACACCCTGAAGAATTAGACTGCTTTCTGCAATGGTACCTACACTACAGCTAAACAAGAACACTGGAAGAACCCTATGCTATCTTTTCTTTGTCTAAAAAAGATCAGGAAAATACACAGTTAAACACTATACTTATTCAAGAATAAAAATTCACCTATGGCATAGAGGTGAAAGCAGAAAGGGAGAGAGAGAAAAGGAAGGAAAATGTAGATAGCGTGGCAATTTGAGAGCACTTCAAAAACAGTGATTCTGTTCTATTCAGAAAAAATTACTTATTTTACAACAGTAGCGGAAAGCCAACTTAGTGTATGTAATTATAAGGCTAATAATCCTGACAAAATCCTGGAAATTACTGTTTCTCAAATGCCTGAGCTACATGTTTCAATATAGTGCAGTGTAATTACAAGTAATTAGCAGCAATATTAAATATATAAAAGCAATATATATATTTAAATATATACAGATCCCAGTATATACTAGGAGATAGTTGAAATGAAGACTCAAGACAATTTTGTGAAAAAAGCTCAAAATTCAATGCAAGCTAATGCAAACATTAACTTTTCACAGTAATTTTGCATCAGCTCAAGTACTGGAAATACCTACACATGTTAGGAAGGATAACACTAGTAATATGAATACATAAAACACTGTATTGAGCAACTGCTTCTCATTTTACAATTTCACATGATCATTATAAAAAGGGTTAAAGAGCTTGAAAAAAAGGATTTGTATTTATACTTGATAAACATGTGCAGTGTAGTATACTAACAAAATTACATTGTATTCTT